>NC_044033.1:240571713-243067644 GCF_901765095.1 Microcaecilia unicolor
TCTTTTAGGGAGATTGCTATCTGACAGCATACATCTGGTCATTTCCACAAGTGACCTAAATTTTCTCTCTGCAACAGAATTTTGCTCTGGTGTATAAGCTCTGTTGTGATATGTTGAATGCCTTCTTGTTCTAGAAATGTGCGCATGCTTTGTGAAGTGAACTCACCACCATTGTCGGTCTGAAGAACCTTTGGTTTTCTTTCAAATTTATTGCTCACCATGGCTACGTATTCTTCAGCATGTCTGTGACTTGACTTTTTTCTTTCAGCAAATAGGCCACACAGTATCTAGAGAAATCATCCAAGAATATTAGCACAAATCTGTTATTTCCCAATGATGGGATATTAAACGGTCCACTAAGTCACTGTGTATTAAGTCCAGCACTTTATTACTCCTATTTCCTGTGTATGCAGGAAATGAGGGTCTCACACCTTTTTGAGTAACACAGTCTATGCATTTCTCCATTTTACCAGCATCTGCACTTATCTGAATGCCGGTGGCTAGTTGCCCACTGTGAAGATCCTGGATCACTTTAAAATCACGATGTCCCAGGCGGCGATGCCAGATTTCCAGACTACATTTACCATCATTCTTCCTTACTTGCGCCATATGTGAGGCTTCACCTGAAATGTTCAGCTTATAAACATCATTATGCATAAAAGCTTCAGCATACACTTCATCATTTTAGAGATTGTGCACTTACTGTTTTCAAAATGAATCACAAATCCCTTCTTATCTAAAGTACACTAAGCATATTGCAAACTGCTTGGGGAATATACAAGACATCACTTACAGGAATTTCTTTAACTTCATTAGACACTTTGCATTTTAAGAATCCAACCTTTGCTTGGATCTTAGCAGTCCCTGCGTTTGCAGTTTTAAGAATACCTTCCTCTGGACACATTTCCTGAAAGAAATCCTTACAATTGGTTAAATGGCATGTGCTCCCCGAATCCAAAATCCAAGTACTTTCATTTGAATTATTATTTACCATAGTCAAAGATTTTTCTGCCATGAAAGCCCTTGTGTTTATCTTTGTCCTTCATACATTTCCTGGTTTGAAAATTCTTTAGTTCCATTGGCTTTGGTGAGCTAGAGGGAGTGTTTTGTGTTTCCTTACACCATTTAGATACATGTCCCTCCTTTCCACATGAGTAGCAAATCAGCTTGCCCTTGGGTGGAGTTTTCCCATAGCTCCGCCTTCCTCTGTTCTTTGCCAAGAAATTTGTTTCATTTCTCTGACTGACTTTGAGAACACTCCTCAGAATCATTTATTATGCATTCCTGCCTTAGTTTTGATGTTGCCTCAAAAGATTGCCCTTCAATGGCCTCATTTACAGACCTAAAAACATCAAACTTCTTTGATAGTGAGGTAAAAAGAAATGCTCTTTTCAATGCATCAGCATGGGAATTCCAGAAAGTTCTAGCTTTTGAAATGAAGACATAAGATGCATAATGTGATCATTACATTTACTTTTATCCCTTAATTTGGTTTCATTCAACTCTGCCAGCCAAATTGGTTGCTGCTTTGCATATGTAGTTGCATACATAGTTCTCAGTTTATATAAAATGTCCTTTGGTGTATCTTTTCCCCCACTAATATGGCTTGTTTCTCTGAGAGAGCTTCCAAAAGCATGCACTTCACATAATAGTTTGCATTGTCCCATTCAGCCATATTTTCAGCTGTTCTGTCTTGGTCTAAGCATATATTTAATCTTTTTGCTCGAAGGAGACATATGAATCTTAGTTCCCACTGCCGATAATTAAACTCAGTTAATCTAGGCACCTTGAGAGAATAGAAAAATGGTGAATTTCCTCCCTCAGCCATTTTCTTAGCCTTCTGTCTGCTGTGTGGGGGAGAGAGAGACAGACTGAATCTTTCCTTTAAAACTTAAGAGAAAAATGTGGCCTTTTTTTTGCTTGGTAATATTTCTCTTCTTTTTCAATTCTTGGGCCTGGGCCCATAACCCTTTTGTTGGATTATTTGTAGTAAATAATTAGCAGATTCTAGTACACACAGCTTCAGCTTTAGAAATGTTAATTTCTTTCTTCATCTCTCTCATTCACCCCTGAATAATTCACTGCTGAGTCACTTTAAAGTTGAAGTAACAAAACATCTGTTTACTCACAGTTTGTAGTTAGATTATAATCAGACAGGCTTATATATACATATTACTATACATTTGTATTCAGCTCCTTCCATGTGCTTAGATGGTAATGGATGCTCACACCACCATAGATCCTCTCAGGTAGGAGAGATCATGAGCTCCATGTGCTCCATGTGCTGCATGTGCTGCATCTAACCCCCACAGGAAGTTACATAGCTGTGTGACCTCTCTAAGTAATTCACATCAGAGGTCACAGAGTAATCACAGAGAAATAATAGGTGACAGTCAATGCATGTTAAATACAATACATTCCAACACACAAAAGGGCTGAAAACCCACAGAAGGGTAGGAGACCCACAGAGCAAATAACAGAAGGGTAAGAAGCCCACAGAGCAATAAACACAGAAGGGCAGGGAACCTACAGAGCAATAAATACAGAAGGGCTGGAAACCCCAAGCGATAAACACAGAAGGGCTGAAAACCCACAGAAGGGTAGAGACCCACAGAGCAAACACAGAAGGGTAAGAAGCCCACAGAGCAATAAACACAGAAAGCAAAACGGTGCTAACAGCACACTAACCTCGGGACCTAAGGCACTGCGGAGGGAATGGCAATGCAAAGGCCAGGACTGTAGTTTCCAAGTCACTAATAAAGCCCTTCAACACCAGAGCCACAGGTGCAGCAATCACCTTGCAACCAAACAGAGGCTTGACACACAAAGCAGTCATTCCATAGGAAGGAACAGCAGGAGCCATCTTGGATACTGGCAAGGATGAGGCAGCGGCAGCCATCTTGGAAGAGGCAAAGCCCACACAGGTGAGGTTCAGTAGGGCAATCAGCACACAGAGCCAGAGAGAAACTAAGACAGAGACAGACACAGAGACAAGCAGAAGCCAGCACAGCCACTGACTCCCAGAAATAGGGTAGTATAGGGTGGTCACGGCCACAGACGTGACAGTACCCCCTCCTCAAGACCCCCCTCTCGGTCTCCCTGAGGAGATCAGGTGTCCAGGGGTAACTGTGGTGAAACCTTCTGATCGGTTTCAACCCCCAGACATGGATCACTGGACTGGAAGTCACAAAGAAGTTCAAAACTGGCAGACAGGAGCGGAACTTGTCAACAGGAGGCTCCTTCCAATCACCGCTGGGCCAACTCAGGAACTTGGATGCATCAAGAGGAACCATGTTCAAAAGGAACCCTTCTCTGAGGGAACCCAGACTGAACTCAGGAAGCAAACCGGGACTGGGACCCGGACTAGAGTCAAGAAGCACACCGGGACTGGAACCCAGGCGTGCGTCAGGAGCTTGACTGGAACTGGAACTCAGAGCAGGCTCAGCATCTTGGCTGGAAGTGGAACTAGGAATGGACTCAGCATCTTGGCTGGAACTGGAGCTCGGAGCAGGGTCAGCATCTTGGCTGGAAGTGGAACTTGGAACGGACTCAGCATCCTGGCTGGAACTGGAGCTCGGAGCAGGGTCAGCATCTTGGCTGCAACTGGAACTTGGAACAGACTCAGCATCTTGGCTGGAACTGGAGCTAGGAGCAGGGTCAGCATCTTGGCTGGAACTGGAACTTGGAGCAGGGTCAGCATCTTGGCTGGAACTGGAACTTGGAACAGACTCAGCATCTTGGCTGGAACTGGAGCTAGGAGCAGGGTCAGCATCTTGGCTGGAACTGGAACTTGGAAATGATTCAGCTGCAGGGCTGGACACACCCCTCTGGCCGGACTGGGACGTCTCTCTAGCATTAGCTTCAGGCGGCGTCCGCCGAGCAGGGTTCAAGAGGAACGGCCCTGGTATCCCCAGAGCCTGCTAGCAGGCTGAAATGCAGAAAATGGGTTTCTCCGGGCCCCAAGCCGTTGAACACACCTTCTCTCAGCTATTGCTTCGGAGGTCTTCTCCCAGGCTGAATCAAAACAAGGTCTATCACAGTCCTCTTGGAACGTCATCTCATCTTCAAGAGCAGACTCAATATCTTGGCTGACCTCTGCACTCGATGCAGATTCAGCATCTTGACTGGACTTGCAACTCGGTCCAGACTCAGCATCTTGACTGGACTTGCAACTCGAGGCCCCTCTGCCTCATGGCAGGAACGGCACTGTAACTGAGGCCTGGCCGAACACACCCTTTGGACAGGGATCGGCGGCTCGATCTGAAGCGCCACTCGAACTGGCCTTCGGAGCTTGATTGGAGGTGCCCTCCAGACTGGAAGCGGAGGTGCCACCTGAACCACCCTGTGGACTGGCACCGGAGGCTTGGTTAGAAGCCCCCCGAACTGGACTCAGTGGCTTGACTGGACGGGTCACTTGAACAAGAACCGGAGACTTGACCCGAAGCGCCACCTGCACAGGAATCTGAGGCTCCATCGAAGGCTTCCCACGGACTGGACTCGGAGACTTCAAAGGGCGTACCACTTGAACTAGGACTGGAGGCTCGACCTGGAGCGCCACTTGCATAGGAATCTGAGGCTCCGTCAGAAGCACCCCACGGACTGGACTCAGAGGTTTCAGAGGGCGTGCCAGTTGAACGAGGACTGGAGGCTCGACCTGGAGCTCCACTCGAACAGGAATCCAAGGCTCCATCGAAAGCCTCCCTCGGACTGGACTCGGAGCCTTAAGTGGCATCGTTACTTGGACTTGAATTGGAGGTTCAGTATGAAGCATCCCCTGGACTGGACTCAGGCTCTTAAGCGGCCGCGCTACTTGAACTGGGGTCAGGGGCTTGGTCCGACGCCTCACTCGGCCCGTCCTCAGAGACCTGGTCAGGACCGTCCCTCGGAACGAACTCAGAGGCTTAACTGGCGGCTTCACTCGAACCGGAATTGAAGGCTCCACTTGAAACTCTCCTTGGACTGGACTCAGCGCCGGTGGACTGGAATCCCGAATAGGAACTAACCCGCTATGGTACCGCAGGCTGCTCTGCTGAGGAGACCAGAGCGGAGGAATTCCCCGGCGTCTTCTTTCGGCCTCAGCTTCTGGAGTATCCCGCAGAGCTGGCTCCTCCAGGAGTCTGAGGCGGTACTCACAGAGCGAGATAGCAGGATTCATGTCAGAAACTGGGCTATGGCGGACCAGACGCCACCAGAGACGCTTTCTTTCAGCTGCTGCTTCAGGAGTAGCCTTCAGGGCTGGATCAGACAAAAGTTTATCTCGGTACTCCCGAAGTGTCATAAAAGGACCCAAAAAAGAAACTGGGCTGACATAAAGATCAGAGTCAAAATCAGAAACTGCACCCGGATTGTCCACAGGGAACGAAGCTGTGGACAGGTAGCCAACCTGGACGGCTGATCTTGCCGGACTCATGGCCTTTGCATTCTGTCGCGACTCACGCGCTTGCCGCGCTCTCGGAGACCATGGCATACCTTCAGGCTTCCTCCCCGGAAGCGCGGGTTTGTGAGTCCTTAAGGCAAAATCACCCTCCAGGTAGGGAGGAAACAAAACTGGACCGGAACTCCGGACTGGAGTTCTACACCGGAACCCTCGGAACTGGAACCCACCGGACGGGTGCGCACTGGAGTGGGGCCCGCTGGACTGGACACACTGGAGTGGCCCCACCGGACTGGAACATACAGGAGAGAAACCCGCTGGACTGGAACCCGGACTGGACCTAGGCTTCACCTACACTTGACTGCCTTCCCCCTCGGGTTGAGCCCTCAGGTTCTGGCAGCCGGTAGGACTTACAGGAACCGCTGGAATGAAGGTCCAGGAGTGCCCCCTGGCCCCTAGGCGATGGCAAGGCAGACAGGCAGGGAATGTCCGGGTTCTGGCAGTAGGCAGGTTCAAAGCAATGGTCACTGAAGGGCTGGAAACCCACAGAGCAAGAAACAGAAGGGCTGGAAACCCACAAAGCGATAAACACAGAAGGGCAGAAAACCCACAGCGCAATAAATACAGAAGGGCTGGAAACCCACAAGCGATAAACACAAAAGGGCTGAAAACCCACAGAAGGGTAGGAGACCCACAGCAAATAACACAGAAGGGTAAGAAGCCCACAGAGCAATAAACACAGAAGGGCAGGGAACCTACAGAGCAATAAATACAGAAGGGCTGGAAACCCACAAGCGATAAACACAGAAGGGCTGAAAACCCACAGAAGGGTAGGAGACCCACAGAGCAAATAACACAGAAGGGTAAGAAGCCCACAGAGCAATAAACACAGAAAGCAAAACGGTGCTAACAGCACACTAACCTCGGGACCTAAGGCACTGCGGAGGGAATGGCAATGCAAAGGCCAGGACTGTAGTTTCCAAGTCACTAATAAAGCCCTTCAACACCAGAGCCACAGGTGCAGCAATCACCTTGCAACCAAACAGAGGCTTGACACCAAAGCAGTCATTCCATAGGAAGGAACAGCGGGAGCCATCTTGGATACTGGCAAGGATGAGGCAGCGGCAGCCATCTTGGAAGAGGCAAAGCCCACACAGGTGAGGTTCAGTAGGGCAATCAGCACACAGAGCCAGAGAGAAACTAAGACAGAGACAGACACAGAGACAAGCAGAAGCCAGCACAGCCACTGACTCCCAGAAATAGGGTAAGTATGAGGGTGGTCACGGCCACAGACGTGACAGGTGCTGACAAGAAGATATGCACTTGTACACAGACCCATGTGTAGGTATGTTTAGGAGCATAGTTTGGGCAGCTTTTGAAGTACTTGCACCGTTTCTTGCATGACGCAGGAAGTTCTACTGGATTTTGTTTCTTTCATGATGCAGGACGTTTTGCCTGTCTGCTTCAGATATTTTAAGTGGGTGCATTTCGTACCCTCATTTGTTATGAAGTGAAGATGTTCAAAGGAAGATATATCCTGCTTGGAATGTTACCTGACCCCTGATGCAAGCATTTGCCGAAACACAGGTTGTGTCGGGTCATTGAATAAAGTTGTTTCTTTTGTCCTTGGCTCCACCTTGTGGTTCCGTCTGTAGCTCCATACACTCATAGAGGTAAATTCAGCTGCCGCAGTCAGTATTTGTTGGCCTTTCCCAACTGGATTACACCCTTTATCTTTTTCCTGATAATTTCCCACCGTTTGAAGCACAGCCTTCCATTTGGAATTTTCCTCTTTTCTGAGACCCTCAACCAGGGTAGAGTTATCCATTAAACATATTAGGCACAATACCTAGGGGCCCACAAAAATGTTTTAATTTGTTAAATCAGAAAGAATAAAATGAAATATAAGTTGTTTGTTTTCATGCCTTATCTTTTGTTTTTTTTTGTTACATTTGTACCCCGCGCTTTCCCACTCATTTGCAGGCTCATGCTTTCAGCCTTGAAAGCATATACAATAAATAGAATACGGATAAACAAATAATATACATACAAGTTCAAATTAAAAGCTCAGTGATATATTAAATGCCACTGTGGGAGGGACCTATGAAGGCAAAAGTGCCAAGGGCCCAAAAAAGTCACAATGCAGTCCTGCCCTCAATACGATGATTCCTGCTAAGTCACAGCTGCTCAGAGTAGGAAGGGAAATCCATGGTTTATGATGATTTTTGTTTACAGGACAACTGAGAAGAGTTGAAAAGGCTGTGAAGGAAATCTAAAAACAAAGATCACCTTAAGCTTCAAGGTATGACTCGGAGAATATCGAGCTATGGTAATCAGTGAAAACTTGATTATTTTTATAAATGTGAAAACTTGATTCTCTAAACATACAGGAGACAATTCTACAAAGGGCATGAAAAGTTATTCACCAAAACTCTAAGCACTAAGATAGTATCTATAAAGGCAAATTGGATGCAAATCTGTTTTATATACTAGCATAAGTCGACTGCTAATCGCCAACATTTAGGTGCACTCACTTATGGATGTCATGGCAGGTGTAATGGTGCACACCCAATTGTGCCATCCAGCGCTGCGTACGCTTTGTAGCACTATAGAAATGCTAAATATAGTAGTAGTAGTAGTAGTAGCATGCGCAGCTGTCCATACATTGCTTGGTGATACGGCCCATGCCCTTGCCAGGTGAATGCCTATGTTGTAGTTATGCATTAGAACACTTAGGTAAAGTATAGTAATTTACTATAGTTTTTCTGGTTATAAGTCGCATTGAGATGCTGGTACTCAATTCATTGGTAGTATTTGACATTTATGGCATTTCCCGTCTATACAGCTTGTTACCTTTTTAGTCCAGCCTGGTCTTTTTAGATTGAACACCTTTATTTTCAACAATGCGTTCAAAGTAGGATTTATATTCGGTACTTTTATCCTTAATAGGATTTGAAACATTTCATCACAATGAGAGACACAGGCAGACTTATCTACACAACAGAGGAAGGTACATTTTTAATGTTCTATTTGGTGCATTTTGTCTTTTTACTTATTCAGTTATTGCATTTTTATAGTCAGATGACATTTACTATTTAATTATTTTATGGTTTATTTTAGATCCATAAGTTGTGAAGATGATTAATGTTATATTCTTTTATTTCATTCATTTTCATTTTGATGTTTATTTTTTATATGATGATAATAATATTGAGACATTAATTTATTATTATTTTGGTGATTGGTTAAATTACGATAATAATGTAATCTTATTGTTGGCTTTATTTCTTGTTTTTTTCTGTGTCAGTTTACTTTTTAGCAGTTTCAACATTTTGTAGTTTATATACACATTATTTTAGTTTTCATCATTATTTTCACTGCTTTTACATATTTACTGTGATTTTGATGTTCTTATATATAGACTCCTGAGGCAGGCCACTGGGCCGAAACATAGCCATGTTGAGTAGAGTGTAATGCTGTTCAATGAATCTTCAATAAATCTTCTAGATCATACAGCATCATTGTTTTATTGTGTCGTTGTTTCCTTGAGTGTGATTTTCTCTGCAAGGTCCTTGTTTTCCTGTATTTCTGTTAGAACACATAGAAACATGACGGCAGATAAAGGCATATGACCCATCCAGTCTGCCCATCCTCTGTAACCCCTAATTCTTCCTGTTCCTAAGCGAATCCCTCATGCTTATTCCCATGCCTTTTAAAATTCTGGAACAGTCCTCGACTCCACCACCTCACCGGGAGGCCATTCCCACGCCTCCACCACCCTTTCTGTGAATAATACTTCCTTAGGTTAATCCTAAGCCTATTTTCTCTCAAACTTTGTCGTATGTCCCCTCATTCCAGAGCTCTCCTTCATTTGAAAAAAGGCTCTCTTCCTGTACATAAATGCCCTTGAGATATTTAAACATTTCTATCATGTCTCCTCTCTCCCTCCTCTCTTCCAGCGTATACATGTGAGGTTCTAAGCCTGTCCCTATAATTTTTGCATTCAGACCGCTTACTAATTTGTAGCCCGCCCTCTGGAACCGACTACATCCTGTTTTATATCTTTCCGTAGGTGCGGTCTCCAGACTGCACGCAGTACTCCAAATGATGCCTCACAGAGACTTATACAAACGGGCACTATCACCTCCTTTTCCTGCTGGTCAGTCATCTCTTTAGGCACCCAAGCGTCTTCTGGCTTGGCCGTCGCTTTTTCTACCTGTTTGAAAGCTTTAAGGTCGTCAGACACAATCACCCCTAAGTCCCCGCTCTTCCTTCGCACACTGAAGCACTTCACCCTCTATACTGTACTGTTCTCTCAGATTTTTGCGACCCAAGTGCATGACCCTGCATTTTTGGGATTAAACCTTAGTTGCCAAATATCAGTCCATTCCTCCAGCTTTGCTAGGTCCTTCCTCATGTCATTCACACCCTCCAGGGTGTCACCCTCTTGTATAGAGCTTAAGTGCACTTACACAACTAGTATCTGCCATTTCACCCCCATTTTGGTGTGTTGTAGAGCGGAAGTTACTTGCTGAATTAGTGTCTAACTTTGGTACACTACACGGAACAAAGGGGATAGAAACTAATTCTTCTCCAGGTGCGGAACTTTTCTTTGTGGTACAGAAGCTGTTAGGGAAAGATGAGTCTCCTAGGTTAGATCCTACATTGCTACCTACGTTAAATTCATTAGCTGCTTTCTTCCCTGACAAAAGCGTATGTCAATGTTTCAAACTAGATGACTCTCCTTTGCCATCATCTTTAATGAGGCCAGACAGTAAGGTCTCTTTTATCATCTGCTTTCTGTCTTATCTAGTCCACATCCAAGTTGATACTTCAAATTCTGCCGCCTCTCTGGTCATTCATACGATGTGTTAGTATCATTCAATTCTGTCTGTTCTATCAGATTATCAAAATATATTTGGTTTCACATCCCACTTGTTTTGAAAATGATCCTATATCGTCAATACTAATGAAAATCAGTGTGTTCTCTCCATTCATTGATTCTGTTTAAAATAAACACAAGTCTCCATTCTGGCATATTACCTTCTTCACTGAAATCATCCGTGTTTAAAACGATTTTGAGGTCACGTGATGCACTGTGAGTAGCAGCTGTGTCTCAGCGCTGCTCCGGATCCTCACCCTCGTTCTATCAAAAACGCTAACTTTATCCCTCTCTATGCAGTAGCAGCATTACCAAGTCATGGTAAACAGTGCATGGATCAGTCTTACTCCCGATGCCATCCGGAGTGTCTCGTCGAGGATCAAAAGTGGAAAAAGAAAAATCCCCGTCGCCAGGGACTAGTTCCAAGATGGCAGGGCTGAAAAGTTATACCGGTGGGGAGTTTAATGAGAAGCAGCTAGCGCAGATCACAGAAGCGATGGGAGCGGTGCTGACTCCAAGATTTGATGTGTTGACCGGTCAACTGGATAAGTTAGAAGCAACTTTGGGCAGACACGGTAAGAAGAACGGGGGAAGCAGAAAAAACGGGTATCGGAGCTCAGGACACGTGGGCCCGATGCGAGCCTGAGGTTTTGTGCCTGAAAGAACAACTAAAGGCCCAACAAGAAAAACTAGAAGATATTGAAATAGATCGAGAAGATGCAATTAAAAAATTGTAGGTTTACCTGAGGAAACTTGCAGATAATCACTGGGGCATATTCTCGAGCAATGGCTTTGTAAGGAGTTTGCCCTCTCGGATAGCTTTGGCGCACTGTGCATCGAGCGCGCCCACAGAGTTGGGAGACACCAGCCAGATAAACAGAAGCCCCGGGTGGTCATCATAAAGATACATAATATCTCCATAAAGAAGAAATTTTGCGGGGATACAGATTGAGGCACAAATCTTTGTCATATGATGGAGCCCAGATTCGGATTTTCCAGGATTATTCGGCAGGAGTGCAGGAAAGACGACGACAGTTTCATCCAATTTGCTCCTCCATGGTGGAGAAGGGAATCCGCTTTATGCTCTTGTACCCGGCAATCTTAAAGATTCAACATGAAGGCAAATGGCGCTCTTTTGAGTCGGTGTCCGAAGCACAGGATTTGTAAACAAGGAGTTGCAGTCAAGCACAGGTTGACGGGATCAGAGAGGTATTTATTACCTAGGTTTGGATGGATGCCTGGAAGAAGAACGTGGAATCCTGCTAATCAGACTTCGAGGTGGATATCGGCTGCTGCCTGATTGAAGTCTAGGAAGAGCTTAATACTATAAGGTTTAAAAGAAAATTTTACTGAGGAACTCTTATATATTGATCTGTGCACGTTTGGCAATGATTCTGTATGGTGTTAAATGTTTGAGGGGTTTGGTATTTGGTAAAGGGAAATGAAGGTAATGATATTTTGAGAGGTGGAGGAGGGTGAGGACCATAACATATACATGACCTGGCTGATGGACGGCTGCTCATCAGATGGAATTGGGGATGCAGCAGGGGGGTATTAAGGGGAATAATGGAGAAGAGGTTCTTCAAGGGTTTGTGGGGGAGGAGAGGGAGGAGGATGTGGTTGACAACAGGAGGTGCTGGGGGGGGGGGGGGCGGAAGGGCCCAAGAACTCCGGAATCATCCTAGTAGGGGAGATGTGAATCAAGGTATTTTGGGTATAAAGGTTTTAAAGCAACAGGTGTGGTACAGGAGAGAATTGGGAATTTAACCTCTGGGGCAGGGCTGGGGCTCAGGGGTTCCTTTTAGTTCTTGTCTGATTTTGTGACTTTCAATCTGTCTATCACAGTAAAATAATTACTGGAATGTGGGGGGGGGGGGGGATCTCCTCCCCGATTAAGAGGGAAAAAATTTAGCACATTTAAAGTGTATTAAGGCAGATATTGCCTATATTCAAGAGTCCAGGCTTACAGACCGGGAGCATGAGAAACTTAAACAAGGGTGGGTGGGACAAGTTCTTTGCGCCTCCTTAGATGGGCGAAAAGGGGAGTAGCATTTTTGTTTCATAAACATCTGGCTTGCACTGCTGAGACAATTCTGAAGGACCCTCAGGGGCGATATATTTTGATTAAAGTATGGCTACAAGGCAGGGAACTATTCTTACTTAATGTTTATGCTCCCACTCCCATTGACAGGCAATTTTTCCCAGGACTGTTGAGAGTCCTCACTCCATTTCAGGGGAAAAAGTTAATTGTTGTGGGGGATATGAACACTCTGATGGACTCTAATGAAGACTGTACAGGTGCTCGAAGGAGCGGGTTCATGGGGGGATGGGAAGGGGCTGTTACGGGAGTTTGCGGCCTTTCTCTCTGTGGTTGATGTCTGGAGGCTCTTACAGCCGGATGCATGTGAGTTCTCTTATAGATCTGGAGCTCATGCACGTAGTCTCGTCTTGATTACGCACTGGTGGACACGGATCTTTTTCCATGGGTGGTGGGAACAGGTATGGAAGAGGTAGAGAATTCAGATCATGCACCAGTGTGGTTTGAGTTGGAGGCTCCAAGAGGTTCTCTCACCAACTAAGAGTTGGAGATTCCCCAGCTATCTATAAAGAATTCCACAAATTTTTACAAGAAAAATGGGAAGATTACATGGCATATAACAAAGTACATAAATCCAATCCTCAGCTATTCTGGTATGCCGCTAAGTCTGTACTGAGGGGGGGGGGGGGGGGATTCGATTGCATATATAGCTGCGAGACGTAGGAAAAATGCAACCAATCTTATTCATTTAAATCGACAGCTGTGAAGAGCCAGGCACAGATATGTAAATTCTCCCACAGAGGCCCATAAAGATAATTACCTGTCTGTTCAGGCGACTATTAGCTCTCTGTTACACGAACAACTGCAGCGGAATGTAACATATCAAAAGTATCGCTTGGCCAGATTGGGAATAGGGCAGGGGGCATGTTGGCTAGACTGGTGAAGAAGATGTGGAGGAAATCAGAACAATATCAGTGTTGAAAGACAAAAAGGGAAATGTTGTGATACAGGACTTACTGAGTGAGCATTTTAAACAACTTTATGCAGAAAATGAGTCAGTGTCCGGTGGGCAGGTGAGAGATTTCCTGGTTAAAGCAGGAATGCCTCGCCTTAGTGAAGAGACAGTGGCTAGGCTGGAAGTGCCTTTACAGCCAAAGGAGTTGCAGTGCGCTATTAAAGGGCTGAAACCCTTTTCAGCTCCAGGAGTTGATGGATTTTCAGGGCGAGTTCTATAAAATATTACAGCATTTGATACTGGGTCCGTTGTTTGAGTATCATCAATCGGTTATACAGGGGGGAGGCTTTCATGTGTTTGAGAATATAGCGCGGCTCTTCCTTCTGTTGAAGCCCAGGAAGGCTCGGAGGAACCCGAATCTTACCGTCCTATCTCCTTAATTAATGTTGACATCAAATTGTTGGCAAAGATTCTGGCTGCTAGGCTGGTGAATTGTCTTCCTGACTTAATTGGGCCTATACAAGTGGGATTTATACCCAAGCACCACTCAGTCCTACATATCCGGAAGACTCTTTTATCTATGGCTCAGTGTAGATATCAAAAAGAACCAGCGATAGTAGCCAGTTTGGATGCGGCCAAGGCATTTGATCAAGTAAGGTGGGGGTTTATGTTTGAGGTTCTCGAATGGGTGGGCCTGCCTGGTGGCTTCATAAAGGTGCTGGGAGCTCTATATAGTGGCATGGAGGTGCACATTGCTGTCAATGGGGGGATCACGAATAGCTTCGGGGTTTGCCACTGAACTAGGCAGGGATGCCCCCCCCTCGCTGCTGCTGTTTGACATAGCATTGGAACCGCTGATTAGACTGTTAAATTCCAGCACCGAGATCAAGGGAGTGGACACTGGGTGACCAGGAGATGAAGGCCCTCGCCTATGCAGACGATATACTGTTGATACTGACTGATCCCCAACCATCGGCTTATGGCGGCCCTGGATTTGATGCGTGAGTTCGGGTCCCTGTCTGGTTTCACCTTTAACCTAGGTAAGTCATGTGCGTTGGCATTGGATGAGGAGACAGAAAGATCGTGGAGGGGAGAGTTCCCGCTTCGGTGAGCAGACACGAAGATGAAATATCTAGGGATATATCTCACTAGGGACTTGGCCTCTTGTATAAGACTAATATCAATCCGTTGTTAGATATGACCAGATGCAAATTGGCAATGTGGGGAGACCTTCCGCTTTCAGTATGGGGGAGGATAGCGTTATTCAACATGATGTTGGCCCCTAAATGGTTATATGTGTTTCAACAGCTTCCTCCTTTTCTTAAATGTCGAGAGGAAAGGGTTTTGTCGAGACTTCTACAGACTTTTCTTTGGTGGGGGAAGAACCAAGATTGCCATTAGATATAGTAGCTACTCCGAGGACGGGGACGGGGGGGGGGGGGGGGGGAGGGAATGGGTCTTTTGAGTATTAGATCTTTAAACAATTGTATGGCAATGGCCACATAACGGACTGGTATTGGGGGTCATCAGATTTCTCTCTAACACCGAGACGTCTCTGTTCCGGAGGTACACTTCAGTCATCTTTTGCACACTGGTGGGAACCTGCCACCCCAGGCCTTTTTTGCAATACCCATTATTGCAGTCACTAGGGGCTTCTTGGCGTTGGATGTGTAGGAAACATTATTTTTTCGGCGGTCAGCTCTCCTTGGCTTTCGATCTGTAACTCCTGCTTTTCCTCCGGGTCAGGGGGGTGGTTGTTTCACACTTGGGCAAAGAAAGGTATAGTGTTCTTAGCTCAGGTAGTCACAGATGAGGGTAGTATGGCGAACATATTGACTTGCAGACTCATTATGGTATTCCTCCTGGACACCTATTTGAATATTATCAACTGAAACACTACATTGCCACATTGAAGTGGACAGATCTCACAGAGGGTGTAGTGGAAGTATTATCTGAGGCTTTCTCATTAGGGGCTCAGCTATCTATCCCACTGAGATATTATCATCATCAACAGTTGAGGGACTCAACTGCGGATGTGGACTATGTGCGCTTGGCTCTTCGCTGGTCAACGGATCTTGAATGTGAGGTGTCACCTGATTTGTGTAGATCCTATTTAAAATCCTTATATACACAGAGGCTCTCGATACCACAGAGGGAGAGGTTGTATATGTGGCTATTGAGACTGCACATATCCCCACGTAGAGCATTCCTGGCGAAAATTACGAATTGTGGAATTGCCCTAAATACGGGGGAGGTTGGCCACTTTGGGACATATGTTCTAGGTGGTGCTCATACGTACAATGGTTTTGGGGGGAAGTATTGAGGATGTGGAGCAGATGTGGAATTGTACTTTGATATATGATCCTCTGATGCTCTTTTACAACTACAAATTTTCGTCTGAACCCCCAGAGGGATTTAAGGGTTTATAAGATAGCTATACTCTTTGGGATTACTTCTATTCTGCAAGCCTGGCGGTCCACTCTAAGCCCTTTGCTGCAAGTCTGGAGGTCACAATTAATACAGCAGATGCGTTGGACCAATGTGGAGTTGCGGACTTTGATAGCGTTCCGGATTGCAAATTTCGGGCAATGTGGGGAGCCAGTGTGGAACACTCTTCCCCCCAGCAGGAAGAAGTTTTTTTGCTGAATTTTTAACTAGGATGAGTCACATTGGAGGGGTGTTGGGGGATGGTGGGGGTGGAAGGGAGATTGTTAGGGTCGGTGCAGTGTGGTTAGCATCTAGTAAAATGGGGGGGGGGCTAGGATAAAAGAGAAAAGAGTGCTGGTTTTGCTTATGTGACAATCCGTTTTCGATTGCTCTAATGTACGTTGGTATTTTGTTACATGATTCATGCAATGTATCTGAGCTTTGTATTTATCAATAAAAATAATTTGAACATAAAACAGATTTTGAAAAAAAAGGCTATTGAATCCCTCTTTCCTGACTAATTACTGTATTGATCCATTTTTTAAAAAGTGGATTGAGAGATTGAAAGATTATATAGATAACGGAATCTTCTTCACCCACATCAATTGGATTTTTGTGAGAATTATAGTCTAGAAACTAGTTTTGTGCCTTTGTCCAGTGAGATTTGTAGTCAGCTGGATGGAGGGAAGTTTGCTCTGATTGACTTGCTGAGATTCGTGCTGCTTTTGACCTCATGTCTCTTTCTCTTCTAATTTCACACAAATTACAAGATTATTGCACAAATTGCACTAAAATATTTTTATATCACCCCCCCCCCCCCACCCATCAGTGTCTCATTAAATCTGGGCTTAGCATGTGAGAAAGTTCCACGTTAGAACCACCTAGAACCTAGCATAGCGCGGTCTAGAAACTGTAAACACTGGGGCCGATATTCAGACTGCAGGAGTTAGCAGCTATCTCCCACTAGATAGACTAAGTACCATTTAACCATCAGGACCTGTTCAGGGCAATGGAAGGTTAAGTGACTTGCCCAAGATCACAAGGAGCAGCAGGATTTGGGCCAGCCTTCTTTGGAGTACTCAGTATCCAGTACTCTAACCACCAGACTACTTCTCCATGTCTTTGAAAAAGATCATCTGTCCCATCACCACTTTTATACACAACAGCTGCTGTCTTTATTGACTTTTAATGACATTTGTAAGCAAACAAAAGCTGACTGAGCTATTTAAGTGAAAAGGTTATTAAATGCAGTGAGTTTATCCATCTACTCTGGAGTAATTGTCACAATTAATGTGTAATAGCTGACTAAGGTATCATATTTAACTGTCAGTACAACTGAATTTTCCATGTTCGCAGTTAATGAAGCTTAGAGTGGAGGAGGAGCCTAATAGTTAGTACAGTGGGCTAAGAATTTGGGGAACATGGGTTCAATTCCCCTACAGCTTCTTGCAACTCTGGGCAAGTTACGTGGAGGGGCATTTTCAAAAGAAACATCTAATCAGTATTTGGACGTTTTACAAAGACGTCCAAATTCTGAACAGAAAAGAAGGTAATTTTCGGAAAAGATGGACGTCTATCTTTTGTGCTCGAAAATACTATGGACATCCTGTATTTGGACATTTTGTGATTTGGACGTCTTTGTTTTTCGGCCATTTTCGAAAACCCCCCCCCCAAAAAACGTCCAAGTGTTAAAACGTCCAAAATCAAGCCATTGGACGTAGGAGGAGCCGCATTGTTAGTAGACTGGTCCCCCTGACATCCAGGACAGCAATAGGGCACCCTAGGGGGCACTGCAGTGGACTTCATAAAATGCTCCCAGGTACACATCTGACCTTTGTTCCCTTATCTTGTATGCTAAGCCCCCAAAATCCACCCAAAATCCGCTACACCCAACTTTACACCACTACCACAGACCTTACGGGTGAAGGGGGCACCTATGTGTGGGTACAGTGAGTTTCTGGTGAGTTTTGGAGGCCTCACAGTTTCCTCCACAAGTGAACAGGTAGTGGGGTTATGGACTTGGGTACACCTGTCTGAAGTGCACTGCACCTACTATTAAACTACCCCAGGGACCTGCATGCTGCTGTAATGGACCTAAGTATGACATCTGAGGCTGGCAAGTAATGTTTTGGAGGTAGGAGGGGGTTAGTGACCACTGGGGGAGTAAGGGGAGGTCATCCCTGATTCCATCCAGTGGTCATACTGGTCATTTGGGACACCTTTTTGTGCCGTATTTGTAATAAAAACAGGTCTAGCTCAAAACGTCTAAGTTTTAGTCCTGGGACGTTTTTGCTTTGTTCCATTATAGCTGAAAGGCATCCAAGTCTTAGGAACACCCAAGTCCCACCTTGAAAATGCCCCTGGTATGCCCCCTTGAGATTTGGACATCTTTCTGAGGACTTCAGAGAAAGACGTCGAAAAAGAGGTTTCGATAATACTGATTTTGACGTTTCTGTGAGATAAACGTCCAAATGCTGACTTTTGTCAATTTTTGGATGTCTATCTCTTTTAAAAAGGAGCCAATTACCTTCTATTGCCCCAGGTACAAAATAAGTAACTGTATATAATATATAAACTAATTTGATTGTAACCACAGAAAGGCAATATATCAGTCCCGTCTGCTTTCCTAAATAGCCTCCAAGTGTTAGTGTACTGTTTCCCTGTTCTGTGGAGGAAGACTTAGAAATCTATTTATTCCAATAAAAAGATATCACCAACAACTTTATTATGACCACTCTATCTACTTAATTTTATATTCAAATTGTGCATAATATCTAATTTTAGTTACAGTATAAAATACATGAAAGTTAGGATGGCCTCAACCAATGATGCAGTTTCTGGGTTAAAAAACAACATTCAACTTGGACTTGCCCAATAACTGATAACAATATTTAAATTAAACCATCCTTTACACAAATATTAATAATTCTAGTTTTTCAATAAGCATTTTCTGCTGTTCCTTTCAGGTCTCAGCATAATAATATAGCATTTAGGGAAAAAGATACAGCCCAGAAATCCAGCACTGGAGGCCAGGATAGCAAATATCTCCACTGCCACCATGTATTTGCCCTTGGTGCTCAGATACGTTGGGATGAAGGAGATCCAGACACTGCAGAACACCAGCATGCTGAAGGTGATGTACTTGGCCTCATTGAAACTATCAGGTAGATTTCTTGCTAGGAAAGCTACAATGAAACTGACACCAGCCAGAAATCCCAGGTAACCCAGAACACAGTAAAATGCAACTATTGACCCTTCATTACATTCAATTATTATTGTTCCAATTTCTGTTTTCATATTAAGATATGGGAATGGGGGAGCAGTGAACAACCAGACAAGACACAGAAACAGTTTGAATAAGGGAACAGAAAAGGACTATAGAAACTGAGACCCTGGAACCCATCCATTTCCGGAGCTTGCTTCCAGGCTTGATGGCATGAAAAGCCATGAAACATTGATGGTTTTGCCAATACAGAGGAGAGGGCAATGGAGAAACTGATCACAAAGGCAATCTGTCTGAGAACACAAGTCACTTTGTTAGGGTGGCTGATGAAAATAAGGAGCAGAGTAAGCAGAGCATGATGGAGATGAGGAGAATGTAACTGAGTTCTTGGTTGTTGGCTTTCACTATAGGGGTATCTTTGTAATGAATAAAGATCCCCAAATGACAGTATTAATGAGAATTAATAAATACAGATGAAAGTCAATGTTATCCCCAATGGCTCTTCATAGGTCAGGAAGGTTATCACTTTCGGGATGCAGGCATCCCTATTCTGATTGGGCCATTGGTTCTCTGGGCATTTCATACACACGTCCACATCTGAGAATGAAAAATATGTCCCATTATCTCACAAATAGCAACAGTTATAGGACAGTAACTGTTCTGTTTTAATAAGGCTTGTTTCAAAATGACAGACAGTAGCAAACACTAAACAGCTAATGAACAATGGAGTTCCTAGAATAAAATCAAGCATTATCTCTTAGAAGTACTTGCACCTGAAAAGCATGTTTTTAAAGGATTTCATACGTCCTATCTGATCGGAGTGTGATTAGTTTTGCTAGCGGTTTCCAGCTCATATGTTTGGATCAGACACAAGGTATTCCACTAGGACACATCAAGACCTAGTGTTCATAGAATACTGAGATTGCAATTGAGACGACCAGACCACGGTGTGCTCAATTCTGGTGATGTTTTGGAAACGGCAAGAGTGCATACGTATTTGCTGACCCATGTTGGGTCATCAATAAAGGCTGAATATGGGCCTGATAGTGACTAAAATTGCCCATGAATGTGGCATTTTATAACATGAAATCACTCACCAGTTTGGTTGGAGACCTCTCCCTCTGGACAGGGGATACAGTCATAGCAGCAGAGGGGCTCTCCTTCCATGATTAATTTCCTGAAACCAGGAAAGCACTTGGGCTGCATCTGGACTGTGGAAGTGTCTGAGGATTGAGAATAACCTGAAATAATACTGGATTATGACTTGCAAATGCAGTGTTACTTTTCTGTATAAACATAAGCTGGTTTTCCATTTTGTTTTTGAGCTCGTTACCAGGCTATTCACAAGAATATGGAGGAATGAGAGGTATTTTAATTGGAAATATAAACATTATGAAATAAGCTTAGCCTGAAATCACCCTTAAGTTTCATTAAAAGTATGAGAAAATATCTCTGCTTTCTCAAATAACTCTTTCTCCCTTTCCTCATAAGACTTGGCTATGAGAAACGGACTTTTAGGTTTTGTCTTCGTAGTCTACTTTTCTATCTCCAAGAATGAACATTTACCTAATAGATCTGCTCACTATTGATTGTTTACTGTATTAGTACTTTAATCATTTAGCTAACACTTTTATCCAGAGTGAGTTTCATTCAGGTATACTAAATGGTTTTATTTAAAACTTGCTACCTTGTCAAATGGATACATTTTGGCCAAATTTGTCTTGATATGTGAAGGACGCAGCAAAGGTGTTCTAGGAATAGCACTCAAAGTTTAATTTTTTCTTGATTGATTTTTCAGAGCGATTTACTAAATGTAGTCCATAGTGTACAATTTGGACACATTAGGGCACAATATTTGAGCAAAACTGTGCACTATTTAAATAACAGTGCAGAGTATTGCACAATAGAGCAACTATTGATATACATTGGACCAGAAAAACCTAATAAGGCAATAAGTGGCCCTTTTACAGAGCGGCGGTAAGCCCAACAGGGGCTTACCATTCGCTGTTTGAGGACTACAGTGAATGCCATTTCCGGGGGGAAAAAGAAAACTCCCAGAAATGGCTTGCACGGTGATAACCCGGCGGAAATCGGGCTTTGCTGCATCCTCCCTGATTACCGCCGGGTAGTGCAGGAGCCCTTATCACCACCTGAATGGGTGGCAGTAACCATGGCCACTGAGAGGGGGGGGCAGGGGGGACAAAATTCCCCGGGCCCAGGCTTCCAAGAGGGACCCAGCGCCACAGTCCCCATTCTCACCCGCCCGCCCTCGGCTCCATCGACAGCTCCTATCTGTCCGCCACTGGGCCCCCTGCATTCAAATCGATTCGGCAGCGCCTCACCTCCGTGTGAACGTGCAGCGACAGATTGCCTCCCTTCGGGCCTTCCCTCCCTGTGTCCCGCCCTCGTCTGATGTAACTTCCAGTTTCCGCAAGGAAGGGACACAGAGAGAGAAGGCCTGAAGGGAGGCGATCTGCTGCTGTGCTTTCATACAGAGATGAGGCGCTGCCAAATCGATTTGAATGCAGTGGGCCCGGTGACGGACGGAGGGGGGCTGTTGACGGGGCTGGGGTGGGCGGTTGGAGACTGGGGACTGTGGTGCCAGCGGCCTGAGTAGCGATTGGTGGGGTGGCAGTGGCCTCGGGGGGTGGCGGTGGTGGGCTCGGGGGGGGGGGGGGGGGGGGGGGGCGGCGGGGCCCTGGCCCATCTCAGCCTCTCGGCGGTCATGGCAGTAAGGCCTCCTGTCTCATGGCCATGCTGCAAGAGAACTGTTACCGCATGACCATGTGTGCCTGGGGTCTTTGTACCCACTGCGGTGTAAAGGGCCCCAGTTTACAGGAAAAACGGCACCCGTCGCACGCGCAGGGTCCTCAGCTTGGTAAGAGAACACCTTAATCTAGTAAACAATACAGGAGACTAAAAAAATGGAAATTAAAAAAAAAATCAAAAACCTGAATAAAATAAATCTAGTAAACCACACAGGAACTAAAACTTGGAAAATTATGACATACATACCCCTACTAAGTTGTAGGTGTGTAAATTTAGTTGAATTGAACCTGAAAGGTTAGGCTGCTAAATTTAGTTGAACATAGGGCCTAATTTAGGTTTCAATATTTGGGAACTCAGTTTTTTTAAACTGGCCTTTCAACAATGTTATATGTTTTATAGCAACATACGTGGAGGGGCATAATCGAACGGGGACAACCATCTCTAAGGACATTCCGACGAAGGGGCGCGGAAACCCTTATTATCGAAACAAGATGGACATCCATCTTTCGTTTCGATAATATGGTCGGGGACATCGAAATCTCAACATTTAGGTCGACTTTAGAGATGGTCGACCTAAATGTTGAAATCATGGACCTTAGAGATGGTCGTTCCCGGTTTTCGATGATAATGGAAACTGAGGACGCCCATCTCAAAAACGACCAAATCCAAGGCATTTGGTGGTGGGAGGAGCCAGCATTCGTAGTGCACTGGTCCCTCTCACATGCCAGGACACCAACCGGGCACCCTAGGGGGCACTGCAGTGAACTTCAAAAATTGCTCCCAGGTTCATAGCTCCCTTACCTTCAGTGCTGAGCCCCAGAAAACCCCCCCAAACCCACTCCCCACAACTGTACACCACTACCATAGCCCTAAGGGGTGAAGGGGGCACCAAAATGTGGGTACAGTGGGTTTCAGGTGGGTTTTGAAGGGCTCACATTTACCACCACAAGTGTAACAGGTAGGGGTGGGGGGGGGGGTTGGGCCTGGGTCTGCCTGCCTGAAGTGCACTGCACCCACTAAAAACTGCTCCAGGGACCTGCATACTGCTGTGTTGGAGCTGGGTATGACATTTGAGGATGGCAAAAAATGGTTTTTAATTTTTGTTTTTTGGTTGGGAGGGGGTTGGTGACCACTGAGGGAGTAAGGGGAGGTCATCCCCGATTCCCTCCGGTGGTCATCTAGTCAGTTCGGGCACCTTTTCGAGGCTTGGTCGTGAAAAACAAGGGACCACGTAAAGTCGACCAAATGCTCATGAGGGACACCCTTCTTTTTTCCATTATCGGCCGAGGATGCCCATCTGTTAAGCACGCCCCCGTCCCACCTTCTGTACACCGCAGTCACGCCCCCAGGAACTTTGGTCATACCCGTGACGGAAAGCAGTTGAGGACGCCCAAAATCGGCTTTCAATTATGTCGATTTGGGCGACCCTGAGAGAAGGACGCCCATCTTCCAATTTGTGTCGAAAGATGGGCGTCCTTCTCTTTTGAAAATGAGCCTGATAATCTCCTGGATTTTATAAAAGTCGCCCAAAGCTGAACACCCACATTTTTGCACATACTCCAGATGTGTGCAGAAAATAGTTAGGTGCCCAACATTTGATCACTGGAGTTGATTAATTGGTAATAATTGAGAATTACACACACATGTGCCATATGTGCTATTCTATAACATGTGTGCCTAACTTTCATAACGAGCAACTCCAAAGGGCGCTTGGCATGGGAGGGGCATGGGTGGGTCATGCCGTTCCTAAAAATTAGGCACCATGTTAAAGGCTGACATCAGTTTGGCATGAGAGTTTACCCTAGGTTTTGGCAGGCATAAGTCCTCGGGCCCAAAGTTGTGCATGGGAATTGGCTTTAAGCGCTATTCTTTAAATGGTGCTCTGCACGATGCGCCCTTTGTAGAATGCAGGTTTATCGTACATCTTTCCGACACCTAACTTTGGGTCCCATTTACTGAATCTCTCTCAATATACACATGGTTCAGTGTTTTCCATCTTGTTTTTGTTTTATTTAGTTTAGTTTAATAAAAATATGATATTCCTCCCTTCACAATCACACCAGAGCGGTGTGCAATAGTCAAATTAAACCAAGAGGAAAAAAATTGCAAAATTCAAGAAAAAGAAAGAGTATTAAAATAAAATAAAATGAGATTAAAATCAAAATGGAGTAAAAATAAATTAAAATTAAAATAATTAAATTAAAGGGTCCTTTTACAAAGGCACACTAGCTTTTTTAGCACACTCATGAGTGTCTCTAGTTTTTAGCACATGCTAAAACTTAACCAGGGCTGGTAAAACCCAGTAAGCGGGGTAAGCACCGCAGGGGGGCACCTGCCTTCAAGGGCGCCACTGCAGCACTGCGCCGCCATACCACGCCGCCCTTGGGGGTTTAAATCTTTAATTTACCTCCATTCCAGCGGCCGCGTCATTTCAAAGCCCTGCCCGTCTCTAGCCTTCCCTCCCTTCGTGAGTTCGTTCCGCAGAGTCCCGCCTTCTGACGTCATTTCCTCGAGGGCGGGACTCTGAGGGACCGAACTCACGGAGGGAAGGCTAGAGATGGGCAGGGCTTTGAAATGACGCGGCCGCTGGGACGGAGGTAAATTTAAAAAAGACAAACCACGCAAGGTGGCAAGAAGAAAAAGGGGGGTGTTGGGGGGGGGGGGAGAAGAGGGCGAGCAGGTGGCCATAAATGGGAGGGGGATAGGGGCGAAGGACAATCGCTGGACAGGGGCAGGGTGGGAGAAGAGAGAAAGGAGATGCTGGGGGGGGGGGGGGTCACCAACTCACTCTGCAGGGGGGCACCAGAGACCCCAGGACCGGCCCTGAACTTAACATGTGCTAAAAATGCTAATGGCCTTTGTAAAAGTCCCTCTTAGTAAATTAAGTAGACTGTGGCTCCAATCTAGGACCCCCATGGATGGTATCAAAGGGAAAGACTAGTTTAAACAGATGGGCTTTCAACAAAGACTTAAAACAACCAAAGATTGCTCAGAATGGAGGGTTAGCAGGAGAAGGATTCCAAAGATAAAAGAAAGCAGAGTGATGTGTGGATTCCAGAGGAGACAAATGGATCAGAGGGGTAGAAAAGTGGCAGGCAAAGAGAGAATGGTGAGGGCGAGAAGAGAAGGGGTTTAAGAAGAAAGGAGAGCAGTGAGGTATGGGGGGGGGGGGGGGGGGGGGGGGGGTTGATTGCCAAAGTGAAGAGCCTTAAATGCCAGACTGAGCAGCTTAAACTGAATTTAAATCTGACCTCAGCGAATGTGCTGTTCCACATGATCATCTTTTCATTCATAGTAAATTCCTGCTCTGGTGGAGCATAAGAGTTATAGCTTCCAACAATTTCATTAATCTGTGTCCCATCAGGTAGAAGGACATTGCTTACAATATCATATCCAATGGCAAGATCTCCATTCTCATCAAAAAAGAGTTCCTCACCCAGAACGTTCTTAAAGTGGAGGTTCTTCAGAAAATGATGAAGCTAATGAAAAAGAGAAACATATTTATTAGTGAAGCTCACTGCAGGGATACACTGCTAACTTCAAGCACATACAATCTGCTTCTGATTATAGGGACATATTTTCATTTTGAAGCAACATTAGGGTGGAGCTTATTTTTGAGGAGGGTCCCTTGTCATGGAATGACCCCCAAGGTGCCTCTACCGTTGGCAGTGTCTATGATATACATGTAGGCAGTGGTGTACTGGTAAATATTTACCAACAGGCTCTCTCCCCCATCCACCTCTGCACCCCTCCCCCAAATTGCAGAGCTGGCTGAGAGCCTGGGGGGTGGGGGGGGGGGGGGCAATGCATTATTCTCTCCAGGAAAAACAAAATTAAATGCTCCCAGGTTCCAATCTAATTCATGTTTAATGTGGGATAAAATGCCATAAATAAGTAAATAAATATAAACTTTTAATGTTGAGCACCTGATTCTCAAAGTGGACATATTCCAAACACTATAATGAAAATAAAATGATTTTTCTACCTTTGTTGTCTGTCTATTATATCCCATACTTTTCTAATAACTACACAACTGATTGGAGTTAACCTCAACAATATTTTATACAAATGGCTGTCACCTTCAACAACCCTATAAAAAGAAAAAAAAATATCCTTAACTGACTGTTTAAATTGTCACCAGATTTCATACTCTTTCAGGAAACACATTTAAATGTGGCTGAATCTGCTAAGCTACAAACCAAATGGTCCCTACCAACAAGTTTCTCCCTAGCAGATTGCAAGAAAACAAAAAACAATGGGGTAGCCACCTCTAGTTCTGACATCTTCAAACTCTTCAGAACTCCATTGCTCATTTACTTTTCAGAGCCCGCAAGTTTGACCATGTTACAGCACTTCTTGCGTCCCTTCACTGGCTTCCAATACTATATTGTCCTCAGTTCAATTCTTTGTTTAGCTCATAGAGCATTTCACACAGGTTCCCCTTCCTATCTATCATCTCTTAAATATACCTTATATTTCCAATGTGCTCTTAGGTCTCTTGACTCAAATTGTCTTGTTTTACCTTCATCTTGGATGGCCCACTATGAATCGACCCAGTCTTCTGCATTTTTTTTTTCTGGACGCTCACCTCTGGAATGATATTACAGGGGAACCTTTTGATATTAGAGGGGAACCTTCATTTGCCAAATCCAAGATACTTTTAAAAATGCATTTTTATTGTTTGGCCTTCAGCCATGACCTTGTCATGTTTAAGCCTTGAGCTTGGTGTCCTGCATGCACAGTCTCTGGCATCTCCTTCCTATGATATGTGTGCTTCTGTCCTATCAATTTACAGAGTTCTTTTCGTGTATGTTTTTATTGTTTTTTAATGTTTGTTAATCGCTGTGGTCAATCCTGTTGCAACAGCGGTATATCAAGTTTTAATAACGCCATACCTATGAAGGAGGCCTATATATCATACCATTGTAAATACATTTGCCATCCAATCTTTCCAAATTGGCCCACAGTTCCTCTTCCTTGGCCTGTAGGTCCCGCAATTGTGAGGCTTTAATATTATCTTTAACATATAATGCCACTTCCCCTCCCTTTCTTCCTACCCTGTGTTTCCTGAACTAACTGGGCAAGTTGGACCACATATAAAGCTGGCCACAGATAATACCCAGGTCCTTGTGATCCACTGGACGTTAAGTATTTTCAGCTGGGTTAGGCCCAACACTAAATATTCAGATCTAATTCAACCAATGGTAATCAGCATTTTAAAAATCCCTGACAGCTACAAGATAAATATTGACCAAGTAGATTTTATATGCACTTTTACCTTTGCAATCAGCTGCATATTTCTGATGTTTGACATGAAGCATCTATGTGAGTATACAGGTTGCACTGCATCCTGCTTCCCTTTCACACTGTACAATCATATACCATCACTTCTTTCTGAAAATAACATTCCTTTAACATAGGATATTACCTTCCATGGCAGAAAATCTAGAAAGCTCTCACTTTCTCCACTCCACATGGTGCTATTTCCAGAACCAGAAGTGATCATGTCATGCAGAGCATGTGCCAGGCCAAACACAGCATTGTAGATACTATAACTATCCCCAGAGTTTATAATGTTACAGTGTAAGATGTAGTTAGGTGTTTCATCACTGCTGCAGGATCTTTGGATGCTTTTGGGGCACTCGTTGTTACACAGGTCCTTCCACCACAGCTCTGTAAATGAATTGCTTGGAAGCAGGGCAGGATTCACCTCACGGACAAATTTGTGAAAATTTGGAATAAGTTTCTTTCCCACGGTAAACGCTAAGGTCTTTTTTGTATCAACATAGTATGAGGAAATGAAAATTTTCCATTCAGCTGTGATGATCCAGACCTTTCCAGGTGCTTCCCAAATGGTTGTTTGTCTTATAGCCTCTGTGTAGCCTTTACTGGAATACAAAATAATCACTTTAGCTGAAGATTTATGGATGATCTCAGAAATATTACCTGTATTTTGAAACAGCAGAGATTTGGAGTGACTGAAGGTTTCTATGAATTCAATGCAACCTCCACTCTGCTCAATCCCTTCTCTCAGGATCTGCACAGCCCTCATGCTGTTTTCATCATCAGCTGCAAGGATACCGACCCAGGTCCAGCCAAAATGCTTCAATAGTTTGTCTATCCCAACACAGAGTTGCAGCTCACTGGGGGCAGTCCGGTAGAAATAAGGAAACTTAACCGTGTCACTCATGACAAGATTTCCTGAGGTGTAACTGATCTGTTGAAAATAAGAGATTTAATTTATCAACACCTTTGTCATAAAAAGATCACATTTCATTCACATAACAAATACTTAGGGCACAATTATACTGTAAAGAGTGGAGGAGAAAAAAAGTGAAATGATAAAGCTAACAAGTAACATATTAATGACGGCAGATAAAGACCTGAACTTTCCATCCAGTCTGCCCAACATTCACACTCATTATCGACTCCTGATTATACCAACAATGAATGTGATATAAAACACTTGATCATTATCTCTCTTGGCATTTCTGAGACACAGACTGTCCGCGTACCTTGTCCTTAGGTTTCAACTACTGAAGATGCCATCAATGCCCCCTCCAGCCCATCCTAAACTGGTTTGCCATATATGGGACCCAGACCATACAAGCTTGTCCAGTACCAGAGCCTTTTCTCTGCAGTTGTGTGGTAGAACTAGAAGACATGAATTGAGGTTGAAGGGGGGCAGACTCAGGACTAATGTCAGGAAGTATTTTTTAACGAAGAGGGTGGTAGATATGTGGAATGCCCTCCCACGGGAGATGGTGGAGATGAAATTGGTAGTGGAATTCAAACACGTGTGGGATAAACACAAAGGAATCCTGTTTAGAAGGAATGGTTCTGTGGAATCTTAGCGGAGATTGGGTTGCGACACTGGTAGTTGGAAAACAAAATGGGAGCTGCGGCAGACTTCTATGGTCTGTGCCCTGAGAAAGGCAAGGACAAATCAAACTCAGGAATACATATAAAGTATCACATACCATGTAAATGAGTTTATCTTGTTGGGCAAACTGGATGGACCATACAGGTCTTTATCTGCCGTCATTTACTATGCTACTACTATGCAGAAGAAAGGGATCCTCAGGAGCTTAGCCTAGAATGGGTGGCAGAGCTGGTGGTTGGGAGGCGGGGCTAGTGCTGGGCAGACTTATACGGTCTGTGCCGGGGCTGGTGGTTCGGAGGCGGGACTAGTGCTGGGCAGACTTATACGGTCTGTGCCGGGGCTGGTGGTTGGGCGGCAGGGATAGTGCTGGGCAGACTTATACAGTCTGTGCCAGAGCTGGTGGTGGGAGGCAGGGATAGTGCTGGGCAGACTTATACGGTCTGTGCCCTGAAGAGGATAGTACAAATAAAAAAGTAGCACATGTGAATTTATCTTCTTGGGCAGACTGGATGGACCGTGCAGGTCTTTTTCTGCCATCATCTACTATGTTTACTATGTTACCAGCCTTAGTTTTTCACAGCCAGAGTCGCCATCTAAGCACCATGTGACATGCAAACACACATACAGTCATTTAAGTTATATTTTTTATACTATTCATTTTCTAATTAGAGATCTTCTGTGTTCATCCCATGCCTTTTTGAATTGTCATTGTTTTTTTTCTCCACAATCTCCCTCAGAGTGGCATTCCTGCCATCAACCACCCTCTCCAATGAAAATACTTTTCTTACATTACTCCTAAGTCTACCACCTTGAAACCACAATTCATGTCTTCTAGTTTTAATATTTTCCCTTCTCTGGAGAGGTGGCTGAGTAAAAGAGAAGTTTCCCCCATGTGACCTCTGTTGCTGCTACTGATGAAATTCTGAAATAAAAGCCTCACCCTGGGACCTTCCTCTAGCCCCTCAAACTCCACAGACTCTTTGTATATTAATTTCTTCACAAGGCAGGAGCAATCAACTGCTGTTCTGTCCTTCAACTTCTGTAGATCAACATTGCCATACAAAGGGTGGATGGTTGCTTTACATACGGTAGGTTGGCTAACTCCTGCTGTGATCCAGATGTGAACCTGTAGTTTATAAATGATGCAGCAGGACACTATGATGGAGAGCGGGCGAGGGTGAGCTTCTCTCCGTCGCCTACCTGCTCATTTATAATTCTGCAAGTGAATCGATCTCACCAAAACTGCTATAATCCACAGAGCAAGGCGTGGGGATTTCTCCTGGCACCTGGAACACCTTCGAGAGTCGGACATGGCAGCGAAATCAGCTCAGAAGTATAAGCAGAAGGGAAGGACGACCGAATATAAAATGGCGTCGTCGCCTCCCAATCCTGGGCCCTCGGTATCATCTGCATGGGTAGCAGAGATCACGTTGGAATTGACAGTGGTGATGGAGGAATTACTGGACTGGAGACTTGCCCCGCTAGATCAAAAGCTAGATAACAAGCTGGAACAGCTAAACGCCAAAATTGAAGACCTGACTAAAGAATGCGTGGCGTTTCAAACTCGGACTAGCGAGGTAGAAGAGCGAATGGCGGGAATGGAGGGCACTCAACAGGACCTAAAGAAAACAGTATCGGAACTGGAAAGTAAAATTGAGGATTTGGAGAATCGCTCCAGAAGGAACAATATCCGCCTGGTGGGACTACCTGAAATGCTGGGTGGCCTGCAATTGGAAAGATTCTTGGAGCAATGGCTGACAAAAACGATTGAATTCCCAGCAGCATTGGGGCTTTTACGAATCGAGTGAGTCCATCATCTGGAATTGCGCCAGATGGAAAAAACTAAGCCACGAGTTGTTATCTGCAGGGTATTACATTTTACACATAAGCAATATATATTGCAAGCAGCGCGCTCCAATAAAGCGCTAACTTATGAAAGTAAGAAGATTCTCTGCTTTCAAGATTATTCTGCAGGAATAGCAGCAAAAAGGCGGGCGTTTTCGTCAGTGTGTTCAAAATTATTTGATATGAAGATCTGCTTCTCCTTGCAATACCCTGCTATTTTAAAAATAACACACGATGGTAAAATGAGATCCTTTGTATCTGATAAAGAAGCAAGAGAATATGTGGACAAGCTGGAGCGCCTTGATGCAACGGTATCAGCAGAAAGAGAGCCAGCATGAACCCGCTTTAGGAGATTAAAGAATTGATATAATTAACAGTGGAACTATGCTGGTCACATGGAGGGTGAACGGTGGGAAGAAAATGATGAGATCTGCAAGAACCTAAACATAAAGGTGCTTGAGGAACTGTTATAAGTTGCAGTTATAAGTTGCTGATGGACTCTAGTTTGGGAGTTGATTGATGTTGCTAACTTTGCTGTTGGGAGTATGGGTGAGTTACAAATAGAGATTTCAAGGTATATATTATATAGATTAATAAGATGGACAAAAGAACAAGAGGTTCTGAAATGTGAGAGTGATTGAGAAGCAATGTGGATGATACATAGTTAATGATGTAAGAAGGGGTAATGGGGAGGTCGAGGAATTAAGGTTCTGGGACTGAGTAGTGGGTGGGTGAGCATTATTCGGAAGTGACTAACCAAACGGGGGGATGATTTGGTGGGTTGATAGGGGGAGGGAGGAGGGGAGGGGTGAAGGGGGAGGGGGGAGCTTAAAAACCAATGATATGCAATGGAATAATCAAGATCATATGCAGATAGGACAATATATGTATGCACATTTCACATCACAGTATGGTGGGAGAACTGGATATGTGGGACTGCTGAAGCTGGGACGGTGGTCTGGAGATCACTGGGAAAATAGTTTGCTATTAGGAGGCATAAAAGGAGGGATAACAGGAGGGACATGGAAATATATTCTTGGAATGTGGGAGGCATTGGATCACCTATTAAGCGAAAGAAAATACTGGGGGTGCTGAACAAGAAAGGAACATCAATAGCCATGTTGCAGGAAACTCACCTAACATCACAGGAGCACGAAAAATTAAAGTCCTGGTGGGTGGGCGCATTGATAGAGGCTCCAGCGGTGGGGAAAAGAGCGGGGGTGGTGATAATGTTTCATAAAGCGTTACAGGTGGATCAGAAATATGTATATAAAGATCCCGAAGGTAGATATATAATAGCAAAGGTGACGATTGACGGAATAAAGATGTTATTGGTGAATATGTATGCCCCCAATGTGTATAGTAAGAAATTGTTTAGGACTTTAATAGTAAACATTCAAAAAATCAAAATCCAAGAACCACATATACGAACAGTGATAGGGGGAGACTTTAATATAGTGGCAGATATGAACATGGACAGAACATATAACTCGAGTAATAGGATAGGAGACAATACGAAGGGAATCCCATCATTATGTGAGACATTGGAAGTAATAGATGCGTGGCGAATCTTAAACACAGACATTAGAAATTATACCCATTACTCATGTGCACACCATACTCAATCTCGGATCGACTACATTTTGGTAAATGAGGGAGGACTTACAGATATACAAGAGGCAGGAATAGATCCCACTATAATATCGGATCATGCACCAATCTTTATAACTTTTAACAGGCAAGGAATACAAGGCCGACAGCAGAAATGGATGTTCCCCCTAGAGCTTTATTATGACAATGAGTTTTTGAGATATATCAGAGAGAAGTGGATGGAGTATAAGATACACAGTGAGAATCATATATCGGAGCCTATATTGTATTGGAAGGCAGCTAAGGCTGTACTCCGAGGTGAAATAATTGCTTACTGTAGTCAAAAGAAAAAAAGAAGAGAGAAAGAAATCCTTCAGCTGGGAAAGCAGCTGGTCTGATTAAGGCGTAGTTATGGGGACAAGTCTCAGAGATCAATAAGAGAACAATTAATGGCCACACAGGCAAGCTTAAATTTGTTAATTCATCAAAGAACTCTTAAATCGGCTATGTATTATCGATACCAGTTGTATAAATTTGGAAATAAACAGGGTAAATTGCTAGCAGGGATGATTAGACAAAAGAATGGTCCACAGAAGATTCTCTCTTTGCAGCATCCCTCAGGAAAATGAATGCACTCTGATGATAAAATTAGACAAATATTTCTGAACTATTACACAAAGCTATATCGGCCAACAACAGAGGATCAGTTAGATCCAGAGATGTATCTATGTAATTTAGAACTCCCCCAAATAACGGAGGCCCAAAAAAGGAAGATAAATAAACCTATCGACATTGATGAGCTCACTAGTGCCATTAAAAGAAGTGCTCTACATAAGGCTCCGGGACCAGATGGATACCGGGCCGAATTCTATAAGCTATTAGAGGCTGATATAGCTCAACCAATCATGCAGTCACTCCATTGGGCAGTAGAACTGGAGGGATTACCAGGGACTTTGAGGATGGCAGATATAGTGGTATTTCCTAAACCGGAAAAGGATCTGGGTAAGCCGGAATCATATAGACCAATATCCTTAATTAATTATGAGGCTAAATTATTCGCGGGGATCTATGCTAGGAGGCTAGCATGGATATTACCAGATTTAATCGCATCACCTCAGGGAGGATTCATTAAAGGAAGACAGATAGTTAAGAACATCAGAAGGATACTAGCCTCGTTAGAGTGGGTGAGAATGATGAAAGAAGACTCACTACTAATACGTTTTGATGCCGAAAAGGCAGTCGATAGAGTAGATTGGGGATTTATGTTTCGGACCCTGGGAGCATATGGCTTTGATGGAACATTTGTAAAAGCAATAGCCACGTTATATAAGGAACCACTAGCAAGGCTGTATGTCAAAGGGTGACTACACTACAACATTTGAGATCTGCAGAGGCACACAGCAGGGATGTCCTCTATCCCCCTTACTATTTGCTTTGACATTAGATCCATTAATTTGGACGATATTGGAGGATCCAGAGATCACGAGGGTTCACATGGGGAATCATGAATTTAAAATCTCGGCCTTTGCCGATGACCTCTTAGTCCACTTAACTAAACCAAATCATGCGCTACCGGTGCTGTTGGAGAGATTTAAGGAGTATGGATCCTTTTCGGGGTTCAAACTAAATATGCAAAAGTCAGAAAGTATGCCTACCCAGGATACGATACCTGGGCGTTGGGAGGGGGAGTTCCCATTACATTGGACAGTAGGAGAATTTAAGTACTTAGGAATAATATTAACAGCGGACCTGCAAAAACTTTACAGGAAGAATATAGATAATCTTCTAAGGCATTTGAGACAGACACTGGCCCAGTGGCATAACTTACCGCTGACACTAAGTGGAAGAATTAGTATGTACAGTATGGTAATCTTCCCCAGATGGCTTTATGTGCTTAGACAACTGCCACTATATATACAAAACAATAACTTAAGCCTGCTGAGACGAATAGTATCTCACTTTTGCTGGGGGGGGGGGGGGGACCAAAGATTAAGCTAGAGAAATTATTTGGAGGGCTGCGGATGGGAGGGCTGGGAATGCCTAATTTAAGAGGATACAATTGGGCATGTTTAATGCGACACATGGCAGATTGGGTCTTAGGAACTGAAGATTATACACCTTGGGAGTTGGAAAGAACTTTGTTTAGGCCATATCACCCTTACTACCTACTACATGCCTCTATTAAAAGGATTCCCCCTATGTGGAGGAAACATATTTTATTAGTGCCAATGAGACGAACATGGCAACATGTGCTACAGCTCCTGGGGAAAAACTCAAGATTTTTTTTTTTGTTACATTTGTACCCCATGCTTTCCCACTCATGGCAGGCTCAATGTGGCTTACATGGGGCAATGGAGGGTTAAGTGACTTGCCCAGAGTCACAAGGAGCTGCCTGTGCCTGAAGTGGGAACCAAACTCAGTTCCTCAGTTTCCCAGGACCAAAGTCCACCACCCTAACCACTAGGCCACTCCTCATATGAGCCCATTAATTGGCAATGCCGAATTTGAACCAGGACTTCAGTCAGACAGATATGACAAATTGTGCTAAGGAAGGGGTGACGGTAGTGGCGGATATATTGCATAACACAGGAAGGATTAGAACAAAAGAAGAAATAGGACAGATAGTGGGGGATATTAATGTGGATTGGTATTCGTACCTGCAGGTGAGGGTTTATACTTCTAGACTGATTAGGGGTGGATGCTCTAGAGAGCTATTCCCATTACTAGAAACCTTCTTTCTGCCCCAGGGGAGACAGCAGGTAATGGTGTCAGGACTACATGAAGCAATAACAAAGATAATGCCGCCTAAAAATTATGAAGGGGTGGCGCAAAGGTGGACGAGTGATATAAGAATGACAATCAGAGAAGGAGACATTTTAGAATATATAAAAGAGATTAAAGATAACTTATGTAGTGCGAGGCATAGAGAGACTCAGTATAGAATAATTACAAGGGCATATTTTACACCTAAACAAGCATTTTATGCGGGACGCATACCAGAAACCAAATGCCCCAAATGTGAACATGCAGAACCGTCGTTAATACATATGCTTTGGGAATGTATATATGTGAGGCGGTTGTGGAATAGTATTCAGCCATATTGTGAACATATACTGAACAAGCAAGTTAACATAACATCTCAGGTATGTCTGTTAGGCTATAGGGGGAACAGGAATATATTACAGCGTCCGGAACGTCAGTTGATGTATAAAGCCTGTATCATTGGGAAACTGTGCATAATGCAATACTGGATACAAGATGAAGCGCCATCATTCTGGCACTGGCGAAATGGTTTACATGTATTAGTAATGTGGGAGGCCAAAGATGCTAGAGGAACCTTAAAACGGAAAAAGGAGTTTTGGGCAGTCTGGGAGCCTTATATTCAATCGCTTAATGGTAGAGCCCGCAGTTTAGTACTGAACACCTTGCAATCAATAATATAATAACAGAAGAATGTGCATATGAAAGGGGCAAAAAGGGAGGAACTCACGATGGGGGGGGGGGGGGTATATAAGATGGGGATATATGGAACACATTCAAGGAAGCAGAGATGTAAGAATTGGGGGGGGAAGGACTTGGGGAGAAGGTATGGGAGGGGATAGAGAATCGGGGAGATGGGGGAAGGGGAGAGGGAGAAAATGTTTTAAAACAATTGATGATGACGTTATAGGTGAAAATTGTTAGTATGAAAGTTATATCAGCATGACTTATTTGTAACATGCGAATGTTGTTGGGATATGAAATATCATCAATAAAAATTATTAACCATAAATGATGCAGCAAGAGACACAGTTCATCAATGCAGGGATATCTCTTTCAGTCCCCAATCTATGCCTGACCAGGCACAGCTGTAGAGGAAAGGCTCTGGGTCAGCCAAGGCAGTTCACTATGACTGCTGCTGCCGACGAAAATGTATTGACCACCGGAGGATGGGGCTGGCGAAGGTGGAGAGCAGCAGTCACGGGGGAGGGGGAAAAGAGCTGTGGTCAGAAGAATGTGAGACTCTAGATCCATGGCAAGTAACAAGAAGAAGAGAAAAAAATGCTGCTCTGGGTGCCGGCCCCAAAATACCAGTTGAGAACCAATGATTTAGAGCAATTTGCCTTGTTTCCGGGAAGTAGAAGGCTACCTGATGCTTTGGTTTGTTTCATTCAGAAAAATGTATTAGTTATCATGAAACTGCTGCTTAAATAAAACCCCACTAGTTTGGTTATTATACAATAAATCATTATTTGGGAGGAATTTCCCTCTCAGATTTCTTATTGCACCAAGGGTTAACAATTTTCCACTCATGAGTTAAAATAATACATCATACATATTAAAGTTTGAATCAGAGGCAACAGAGACTAAAATCGAAAGAAACACCAGGAGGGGGAATAGGATATCTCATCCCACTGCTCTGACGAGTAAATATTTGACCCATCATTTACTATCATGTAATTCATATTACAAACTTTTGTCTCTGAATCATCATTTAAATTCTACAGTTTGTCACAGTTAAGAGTGAGTCATTAATAATTTGGCTTCATTCTGCTAAAAGTTGATGATCTTTAAGGAAAGCTTATAGAAGAGGGAATGAAGTGAAATTAAAGATACTCCCTGACCTGTGGGTAGTGGTATATCCTGGAGAGGCTGGAAAACTGGCTTGAATGCTCAGCTGGAAAATCTTCAATAATAGCAGCCAGTGGTCCAGATGTTTTGCAGCTGTAATTTGGGATCCCGGTGTCTATTCCTGAAAATATATTCATGACAGCTCTATACATTAAGAAAAAGTTGTTGTAAGGGTTATAAATGTGGAACCCCAGTGTGAGGTTGGGTAAGAGCTCCGAGCTGTTGTTAATCTCCTCCACCGCAGAAACAAAGGCCAGGAAGTTGTAATAGTTCAATAGTACAGGACTTAAAGGACAATAAATGGCATTTAATATGAAATTAACATTGAACTATAACATACAGAAACACAGACATTAGTGGTATACAAGAGTGAAATAAGCTTAGAGTTAGGGTTAGAAGCATTGTTTGTGACAAGCTTTACATACTGGTCTGATAACAAAGGCCAAAACGTGCATACTTCAGGTTTCGCACAAATTAACTGCATTTCGTTCCTCTCTCTCCCTTCTTCCAAATGTTTTGCATTCTTCAGCAGGAACCTGCCATGCTCTCAGGCCACAGCAGGCAAATGTACATCCCATCCACATGCACAAAATCACTGGACTCTAGCATTGCTATTTCTCAGCCCATCCATGTACATTGGAACCAACTCCCCACCCAAGACTATGCAGGAGCTAAAGGAGGTAGGATGAAGAAGTGACACCCGAGGAGACAGCACGGTTGGAAGTACGGGTGGAAATTCCCAATCCCCAGCAACAAAAATGAGGCCAGACCTATGATGGAACAGCTGGAAGTGTTAGTGGAAATTCACATCCACCACAGGTGAAGATGTGTCCCAGAGTGTGAGAAGAAAGAAAAGAGAGGAAGGGAAGGGATTGGAGGGGAAGGAAGAGAAAGGTTGAGGCTAAGAAAAAAGAGGAAGAGCAGGCGAGGTGGGAGATCACTAAACCTCAATGAAGTTGACTATTTTAAAGTTCCATGCAAATGTTCATTATCCAATTCACTTTTATGGGTAGCTGTAGTTGAGTTTTGTGCAAAATGGCTGACAGCTCACAGGAAACCTCTCAGGTTACTACATCAGTGCTGGAAAACTCTGTTCACACAACTAACTTTCCTCAATCTTATTGCACAGATTGTGTGTTTTTAGGTTTCACTGGATATTCAGGCAAACACTTCACTGGTTATGTGCTGTCAAATGTCAGATGCAGTCATCTGAGCATCAGAGTGTTGCACTGAGCTTCAGCACAAAATGCTCTAATGCATGTGCAGAACTTTACTCTCGATGCAGTAAACTAATGACAAGCAAACTACTGCTGCTTTAGAAAATGCATAATGATAGAAAAAATAGTGCACACTGCAGATTGCTGCATTGGGCGTTTTGTTTCCTTTCCTGTCAGGTATCACCATTAACAGTAGATAAACAGGGAACCACAAAATGTCATGGTGATCTGGTGCTGTCTTGGAAGAGGAAGGTCGCCCAGAAAGAGAGCATCACCCTGGTGAAGTAGGAAGTAATCCTGTAGTCAGGACTTGCCCACCAGGGGATGCAATATCCTGTCACACCGAGGAAGTGTCTCCAGGAGTTTCTGCCCAAGGAGCAAGGGTCAGGACAACTGTTGTAGTTGGTGATTTGTTCGTTAGGCATGTAAATAGCTGGGTGGCTCGTGGGTGTGGGAATTGCCTGGTCACTTGCCTGCCTGGTGCAAAGGTGATGGACCTCACACAACACCTAGATAAGATTTTTGATAGTGCTGGGGAGGAGTCGGCTGTCTTGCTGCATGTGGAAATCAATGACATAGGAAAATGTGGGAGGGAGGTTCTGGAAGCCAAATTTAGGCTCTTAGGTAAAAAGCTTAAATCCAAATCCACCAAGGTAATATTTTTGGACATGCTCCTCGTTCCAAGAACAGGGCCCAAGAGGCAGGCAGAGCTCCACAGTCTCAATGCATGGTTGAGATAATGATGCAGGGGTGAGGGCTTAGATTTGCTAGGAACTGTGCAACATATTGGGAAAGCAAAAGGAAGATATAATGTAAGTTTTCAAATACTTATGTGCTTTGAATAAGGTACAAACAAGTAGTATTTTCAAAAGAAGGAAAAGCTCAATAATAACCTGAAAAAAAGATTTGAATTTTTTCTTTCATTGGGAATTGGTGGATATCTAAAGTTGTTCAACACAAAACAGCATCAGAATGCAAATGTGCTTTGGAAAAATGTAGGGAGGTCATTTTCTGCAAAATGTTTACCCAGGATCTAAACTGTCTGCAAACCTTTCACTCTGTTCATTGGAAAAAGTAGACACAGGGAAAAGTATATTTTTGCCTGCCTTAAAAGCAGTGCAATTTTTCTAGCGAAAAAGGTGCCGGTTCTCAAATGCCAGGCCACCCTTCAGGGATGGGTTGATCACTGAGGGACCCACCCCACAAGAGCCAGGCCCCCTGCAACCAGTCAATCTATGACAAGGCAGAATTGGTGTGTAGAGCCTGAGTTCCTTCATTAAAACTTAGGGACCATGGGTCAATTTTAGCAGACAATGGAAAAGGTGCCGGTACTCAGTGCACCCAAGTACCCCCTTAAAAAAAGCCCTGCTTAAAAGGTATGAGGGGTTGAGAAAGACAACACCACATCTAGTTGTATATTTTTCACAATGATTTTAAGGGAAAAATATTCACAGATAAAGACATGAAAATCCCAGCAGGTCCTTTTTCCCAAAGTACCTTTCAAAGGGAAAATACTCCGACTCAATGTGAGAGAATTAGTAAAATGACATCAGGTTATTTTTGCAAGTCATGCAGCAACCAACCAAAATAAAACCTTCAAGACTGGGTCATATAGGAACTAAGCCATGATGTTACTTACAAGGTTTGTCCATCAAATGAGGGAACAGTTGTGAAGGATGGATGTTGAAATGGGTTAAAGATCTCTAAAGTTACGAGTCCTCCAATCATGATATCTCCATCCCTACGGTAACCTGGTTGTAGTGGTATTGATAAGTAGTTTCCAAGTGTGCATTGACACTCAGCCATCTTCCACAGGATGTCACAAAGCATCAACACAATCAGAAGCAGATGAACTTCCATCTTTAATGCTGTGAAACAACTTCTACTGTAATAATGCTCACTCTTCCGTCTTCCTGCTCCAAATGTAGTAGCTGGGTATGGTTTGGGATGTTGTATGTTTCCTGATGGTGCTATATAATTGAATATTTGAATGATGGGCAGAAAACATTAAGTATTAAACTGCAGTGAAGTAGACCTGTGCATTTACACACAAGGAGGATGAAGAAAGACAGCAAAATTGTTATCCTTATGGTGAGGTGACCACTCTATTTCTAGCTGAGCTCCAGTACCTGTGAGGACATTATGTGGTCCCTGTTGGGTCCTGCTGCTCAGAGGTTCATCCTTAAGGGATATCTGCTCCTGACATCTGCATTTACCATGAAATATAGGTTGTTTCTTCTAAATATAACCTTTTGGATCCTCTGTCTTCATTAGAGACAAATATTAATTTGATTGGAATGGTTGTGAGGATCACAGTATAACACAACATTGTAAAAAGGCCATCCACTCTGCACAGTTATTGTGTCTATACTGCCTTGGATACATCTGAGATTCCAGTTAGCTTGAGACTGATACAAAATATTTCTCAAGAAAAGTCTATTGTGTCTCTTCCTTGGTAATCCAGTACCTTGCATAGAAAAGCACATCTGATCCCTATTACTACCATACTGTATCCCATCTTTCTTATATTTAACCACAAGGCTTTGTAATAATTAAAATAAATCTGCTTGATACAGATTTATATCTCTGGCCTAAGCTAAACACATAAAGCGAATTAATTGGCTGCACATGAAGACCTTCAACCCATATAGATTATGGTAACCCTACTCTGACCACTCTATCCTTATTACCCCAACCCCCTTCCCTCCAAAACTCCTGCCAAGGATGACCCCACAATAGAAGTGTAGCCATGTTGTGACTCCAGGGGGAGTGGAGATGTGTAGGTGTGATAGACCACCTGACAAACAGGCGCCAGTGCCGTCCTTTGTCTGTGGTTGCTCCCCTGGCAGCCCACCTAGCTACACCTCTGCCCCTCAAACATATCACATGCCTATTCCATTACAGTGTTCCTGAAATTTTGACTGTCCAGGTTGTCCCACATCTGCTGTCTGACTCAACTCTGACAGAAGCTGAAGCAAGTTTTGCTTCTCTTGGATCCAAAGGCCTGCAGTTCCAGTTTCTCTAAGAAAACTAGGACTGCCAGTCTGTTCATGCAGTGAGATAAAACCAGGACCGACTCAGGGGCTGGTGCTCAAAACTACCACCAGCATTAACATACAGTTAACGCCTGGTTTGCACACATGTCATTGTGTGCTGAATGCTCAGAGCAGTGCATTTTTTGTAGCGAAAAAAGTGCTGATACGCAAGCCACCCTTCAGGGGTGAGGTGATCATTGAGGGACCCACCCCACAATAGCCAGGCCCCCTGCAACCAGTCACAGAATCTATGACAAGGCAGAATTGGTATGCAGAGCTTGAGCTCTTTCTTTAAAATTTGAGGACCATGGGTCAATTTTAGCAGACAATGAAAAAGGTGATGGTACTCCGTACCCCCAAGTACCCCCTCAAAAAAAGCCCTGGCTCAGAGTGTCAGTGTTAATCATTTCTATAGCGCTACTAGATGTATGCAGTGCTGTACACATTATATACAGGTATTTCTCTGTCCCTAGGGGGCTCACAATCTAAGTTTTTTGTACCTGGGGCAATGGATGATTAAGAGACTTACCCAAGGTCACAAGCAGCTGCAGTGGGAATCGAACCCAGGTTGCCAGGATCAAAGCCTAACCATTAGGCTAAAATGGATGATAATGAGGCCAGTAAGTATTCCTTTGCAATGCACAAGTGCTTCAACACACAGAAGGAAATGATGACCTATAACGCTGAAAATGTAGTACAAGGTCAGGGAACAGCACTGATGATTTTCAGGAGAGGATTTCTTGTCAATTTTTCACACTGAACTGCGGGTTCTGTCTTCTTTAACAAGCAGGAGGAGGCTCCTGCAAGTTTTAAAGCCAGATGGGAAGAAACGGGAGTGTGTCAGGGCAAAACTGAAAGTAAACGCGCACATACACGCCTGTTCTTCTGCGCCTAAATAAGAAGCTGCGGCAAAAGGGGGGCTGTGCTGGCGTTAAATGCGCGCTGAGGCCCCCTTTTACTGCAACAGGTAAAAGGCAGGTTTTCCTTTTCTTAAAGAAATGGCCGTACGGCAAGTGAACCACATTTCAGGAGGGGAGCCCTTACCGCCACCCATTGAGGTGGCGGTAAGGGCTCCCGTGCTAACTCTGTGGTAACCAGACAGCGCACGGCACTGCACAATTACTGCCGGGTACACACTGGTGCTACAAAAATTGGAATGTTTTTGAAGCTCCAGAAATGGCGCATGCTGTGGTGCTTCCCTTTTAGTAAGCAGTAAACAGACCTCTCCATGCACTAGTAATATTTGTGAGGCTCATATTTAGATGCTGAAGAAAAAGCACCCATATGTGCTGGCACATATATTTTTATTCAGGCATGCACACAAGAGCCGCGCTTACCGCAAAACCTTTGTGCGCATGTGTCCAGCTCTTTCCTCGCTCCACTTCCTGTTTACTACTGTGATTTAATCACACATAAAATTTAAAAACCATCACTTTGAGTACTGCTGGGATAGTTTTTTTGCATTACTGTTCTATAGTAGGCATTCTCACTGCTTGCGCCAGCCCTGTAGGCTTCCATCTGCCGTGTGCCCATGTCCCGCCCTCACTGACATCATTGCCTATTTCCTGTCTGATGGGATGCAGCAGATGGAAACCTGTGGGTCTGGTGCAAGTAGCGAGAATGAATTGCTGTGGGCGCAGAAGATACCTGTATGGTACACCGGGGAAGGATGGGGTTCAAAGACAGAAGTGCAGATGCCGGGATGCTGCGTAGGAAAGAGGGGAGAGAGTAGTGCGGTACTGCAGCTGGGTGGGCCTGAGCCACGAATGGGTGGGCCTGTACCTACCCAGGCCCACCTGTAGCTACGCCACTGCCTCTCAGTTTGCTAGGGCTGACCTGAATTATGTGGCAGCTCTAAGATCCCTTTCCTCCTCCGAGAACACCCCCCCCCCTCAATTTGTTTAAAAGTTTGTGTGTCTTACACTTTTAGCTTAATTCAATAAGGTCAGTTTTTAACTAGGCCTATTTATCTTGGTTAATGATATTAAAAATTGTCTTTTGTCTTTACCTAACTGCAACTTGAACATTGCTTAGATAACAGTCACCACAAAGGCTCTGTATGTGAGGGCCTGTGTAATGCAGCAAATGGAAACTAGTAGACAAGCAAAGGAGAGTGACTGACCCCAGGCCAAATGCCTGTCCTAACTCAGCCTCAACCTGCAGAGAACAAGTCACAGCAGGGAAAAAAACAAAAAAGGAAAATAAAACCAAAGAAACATCAGGTGTGCTCAGGCAGAAAAAAAAAGGTTATTAATTAGTTCTCACTCTCTGGACCTTGCTCTGCTTTAATTACAGCAGCATACTAATAATAACCTTTGTCAATTATATTGATTTGCAGTAAAAATAATCCTTTTGACAATATTCTGCAGTTTCATGCCGACTATCAAGCAAGTTTATTTTTGGCTTTTCAGGGTCACCCTACATTCCACTGTGCCCTCCTGTTTCAGATTTTTTTTCAGCTGGAACCTATGTATACTAACTAAGCCCCCATAATAAAATGGAAGTAAAGGCCCTAACTGCAGAACCAACCCTTCCCCTCTGGTAGGAACACTTTCATTGCCACTGACACACAATCACTCGCTCTCAGTTAGCACTCTCACACCCCGATGATCAGTTTCCCCACGCCGTTCCAAATAGCGCTGTAACATTAGTTCCGGAACAGTGTGGGGAAACAATGCCACAATGATCAAAACTTATAGCATGCAAATTTATGCGCTATTAGTTTTGAAAACCGGGTTACTCCAGACTTGCCAAGTCATTTGGAGGCAGATTCTCACTTTGGCGGGTCATCTCTGGAACTTCTGCCAAAGCGGGAAAATCTCCGCTGAGACTCACTACCACTGCCGCAGCTGCTTCTCCCGACGAGCAGCAGCAGTTGCAGAAAAACAATAAAAAAATCAAGCACAGGGCTGCAGCAGTAGCCTTCAGGCATGCGCTGTTGGCTCTGCCAGTCCTCTGTCCCCAGATCGGGAAGTTGAAGTTAGTGGGCTCAGAAAACTGGCAGAGCCGACAGCACATACCTGAAGGCTGCTGTGGTCCCATGCTTGCTTTTTTTTGTTGTTTTGCCGCAGCCACTGAGCGGGAGAAGCAGCAGTGGTGGTGGAAGTGTGTCTCAGCGAGAGACTTTCCAGCTTATTTTCTAAAGTGATCGCTGGCCATTTCCCGACATAAATCGGGAGATGGCCGGCGATTTCGGAAAAGCGGCGAAATCTGTATAATGGAAAGCTGCTTTTTTGACAGCATCGCCGCTTTCCCGTCGTCTCGCCAGCGAAAGTTGAAAGGGGCGTGTCACCGGCTAAGCGAAGGCGGGACATGGGCGGGCATGGGCATGGCTACCAGATGGCCGGCTTTCGGCGATAATGGAAAAAAAACCCCCTCGAAAAGCAGTACTTCGCCAGGTTTACTTGGTCCTTTTATTTTCACAACCAGTCCTCAAAAAGGTGCCCCAACTGACCAGATGACCACCGAAGGGAATGGGGTATGACCTCCCCATACTCCCCCAGTGGTCACCAACCCCCTCCCACACTAAAAAAATAAAATTAAAAACCTTTTTTGCCAGCCTGTATGCCAGCCTCAAATGCTGTACCCACCTCCATGACAGCAGAATGTGTTCGATCCTCCGACAGCCTTTCCCTGGTTGTGAGTGTGACACCTTTTCTGTTAGGTGCACTGCAGAGTCACATCAGCAATGCATTGTGGTAGGTGTAGGGTACTGGGCTGTACTCCCATGCTGCTTTTCCCCCTGCTAACTGGGTCAGAGTGTGCCCTGTTTTACTTCCGTAAGTCCATGAGGTAGTGGCCATTTTTGTAAGCCAGTTTTAGATCCCTTTCATGTGTTAGCCACGTTAGAGAACGTTACTTCTTACCTTGAATGCGGCTGAAAGAGGGCATTGTACAGCATTCTGCCAGCTCTGACCTACTGCTAATCTTAGTACCATGGAGACTCGTTGCCAGTGGGGCAAACCTCTGATCTGCAGTTAACTGTGAGTAAACGTGCTTATTCAAATAAAGGACTTTTTCAAAGAGATTAGTCTTCGGGTGTCAACTGGTGTGCCAAGCTTATACAGCAGCAACAAGTCCTGTCCCTGGAGCACTTTTAGTGGGTACTGCAGTGCACTTAAGGCAGGCGGACCCAGACCCATCCCCCCCTACCTGTAACACTTGCGCTGGTAATGGGAGCCCTCCAAAACCCACTGTACCCACATGTCTAGGGTGCCCAGTTGGTGTACTGGCATGTCAGGGGGACCAGTGCATTACAAATGCTGGCTCCTCCCACGACCAAATGGCTTGGCTTTTCGCTGGGTTGGAGATGGCCGGCATTTTTTTCCATTATCGCTGAATAACAAAACCGGCCATCTCAAACCTGGCGAAATCCAAGCCATTTGGCTGGGCTAAACCGTATTCTCGAAAAAAAAATGGCCGGCCATCTTTTTCGATAATACTGTTCCGGCCAGCTGTAGCTCCTCCGCCACAATAGATCGCCGGCGAACTATTTGGCCGGCGACGTTCGATTATGCCCCTCTTTCCTGCTTTGGTGAGAGTGCGGGAATGTCCAAAACAGATATTGTGGGGGGAGGGGGGAAGAGTGTGGAGAGGGAGATAGGAGGTGTTGAATGGAGATAGCAGAGGGGAGAAATGATACAAGAGTGGGGAGGTCAGCCCCCCAACACAGTCCCTCCAAGTAATACCTTGCCCATCCTGGTGGCTTAGTGCTACCCCCAAGCCCCCCTCCATACGTTAAAGCAGGAGGAGGGAATAGCACTCCCTCCTCCTCCAAGTACCACCTTAAAAATGGCGGTGTCCTGCCCATCCTGGTAGTTCAGAGAAGCCCCACCCAGTGCATCTCAGGATGCATCAAGCGCCGCCATTTTGAAGGCAGCGCTCGCAAGAGGAGGGAGTGCTACTCCCTTCTCCTGCTTAAAGGTACAGGGAGGGTTTATGGGGGCACTAGGTCACCAGGGTGAACCAGGTATTGCTGGGAGGGGGGTGGGGGTTGAGTGGAGTGACTGAAGGTCCACTGGAATCGCTGCAAGCACTGAGTCACATTGGGCCCTGTTTACTAAGGCATGCTAGCGTTTTTAGTGCGCACTTAAAATTAGCACGTGCTAACACTAGAGACACCCATATATTCCCATGGGTGTCTCTAGTGTTAGCGAACACTAATTTTTAGCACACACTAAAAACATTAGCACGCCTACAGCATGGCTTAGTAAACATGGCACATTATTTATTTTATCCAAGTACATTGTTTCCATATAATTGATTGAGCATAATTTGTCCTGAAGTTAAAATGGTTTTATTGTGTTTCTAAACATTTTTAATATGTTAATTCATTATCATATTATTAATGATTTTATTTCTTTTATGTATGTTTGTAGATATACAGACTCCTGATGCAGGCACTGGATTGCCGAAACATGGCACCGTGTCGTGTCTTATTATTGGCGTATAAATAAACTCTTATTTCTGAATCCTAGGGATCTTCTTCTTCTTCATAAGTATTTTGGAAGTCCATTGATCTTTTCCTATTCCTTTTGTGTACCTTGAACAAATGGAAGCACCATACTGAGATGATTTAAGCCTTTGTAGAGGACCCCAATTTATTCTGAGAGTTTGCAAAAACAATATTTCAAGGAGAGGTCATCACCTATGTGGCATTTCACTGTAAATTGCTGGCACAGCAACTGTTGAAGTTGGAAAGATAGGTCCAGAAGTGTAAAATATGTTTCATTTCTCACCTAACTTCAGTAGCAAAAGAGAATTTCTTAGCAGCATGGTTAGCCCCCAAGTATTACTAATGTTTTCCATTGATTTGATGAATAGAGGAAGACACTGAAAAACTACTCACATGTTTAAGATTAATCCAATAATAAAGTATCACAGACAAAATTGTTATTGACGTTATATTTACTTAAGTGTTATGTTCAAATTGTGATAACATCTTATTTTAACTATAATTATAAAAATATATTTGAAATTTACAGTTTCTGGCAAAACAACGATCATTTACTTTGGACTTGCCCAACAAATGATAACAATAATAAATTAATCCATCACTTGCACAAATTTTAATCATCTCAGTTTTTAGTCAGGTATTTTCTGCAGTTCCTTTCAGGCCTCAGCAGAATAATGTAGCACTTAGGGAGAAAGATACAGCCCAGAAGTCCAGCACTGGAAGCCAGGATAGCAAATATCTCCACCGACACCATGTACTTACCCTTGGTGCTTAGATATGTTGGGATGAAGGAGACCCAGACACTGCAGAACACCAGCATGCTGAAGGTGATGCACTTGGCCTCATTGAAACTGTCAGGTAGATTTCTTGCTATGAAAGCTATGATGAAGTTGATACCAGCCAAAAATCCTAGATATCCCAGAATACAGTAAAATGCAACTATTGACCCTTCATTACATTCTATTAGTATTGTTCCAGTCTCTGATCTCATATTAAAATATGGAAAGGGGGGAACACTGAAAAACCAGATGAGACAGAGAAAAGCCTGAAGAAAGGAACAGGAAAGGACTATAGAGTTTCAGAACCCGGAACTCATCCATTTCCGGAGCTTGTTCCCAGGTTTGATGGCTTGGAAGGCCATGACCACAGTGATGGTTTTTGCCAACACAAAGGACAGTGAAATGGAAAATGTGATCCCAAAGACAATCTGATGGAGAATACAAGTTACCTTTTCAGGACGGCCAATGAATATCAAAGAAAAGAGGAAGCAGAGCATGAGTGAGATGAGGAGAATGTAACTGAGGTCTCGGTTGTTGGCTTTCACTATGGGAGTGTCTTGGTAGTAAATGAAGATTCCCAGAATAACAGCAGTGATGAGAAAGAAGGAAATTACGATGAAAGTCAAATTTATCCCCAAAGGCTCTTCATAGGACAGGAAGATTATTACTTTTGGGATACAGGCATCTCTCTTCTGATTGGGCCATTGGTCCTCTGGGCATGTTATACAGGTATCCAAATCTGAGAATGAAAAATATTGTCTTATTATCTCACAAATAGCATCTGTTGCAGGAAATACATAAACGCCTATGTTCTTTTATAGAATTTATTTATTTATTTGTTGCATTTGTATCCCACATTTTCCCACCTATTTGCAGGCTCAATGTGGCTTACATAATGCCAGAGTGACAGTTGACACTTCCCGATCTGAGAAATACAGATTGGTATAGCATGTACATTATACAGTAGGTTTCAAAGTGATATTATTTCTATCCATTCACTGGATTAAAAAGGAAACCCACCTGGGATCCAAGATGGCGACTGTGTGACTTAGCGCTAATGGACGCATTCTAGGCTGTCTGAGCAGAGCTGGATAGAGATACGTTACCCGTCGGTGTGATGGGTAAACGACGTGGGAAAGTCAGGGCCCTTCTCTCGAGCCCTGGCGGCGTGCCCCCACTCTCCCAGCCGATGCTTGAGCACTTTGGGATAGCATCAGGGGCTCTGATGGCTTCCACTCCTGCAGCTGGTGTCAGCGTTTTGGTGCTGACTGACAGTGGCGACGGGGCTTCCCTAAGCCCTGTCTTTCATGCAGTGCCTCCTCAACCAGGAAGAGCAAGCTTCCAGACGAGTCCTGCAGCGTCCACCCAAAGAGGAGAAGGAGGCAAGCAGGGAGGGAACTTGTCGGTTGCAGAAAGACCATCTCTTGAACAACTGAATATTCCAGAGAAGAAAGCTGCTCCTGTTGTGGATTCTGTGATAGTGAGTACCCTGGAACAAGTTGTTCAAGCGTCTCCCCTGGTATTTAATGTTGGGAAAATTGAAAAACCTGCTGTAGTGACCTTAGAGTCACTTTGGGATAGAACTCTTCTATCTCTGCAGTCTGCTATTTCAAAGAATTCTGAAATCATTAAAGTTTTGGCAGAATCTGCTCTTAAACAAATACAAATTAATGAGACTCATGCGACTGAAGTAAAAGACCTCTCTCAAAAAATGGAAAAAATGGAACATATAGATCAAGCACTAATTAAGGAAAGGAACTTTGCTTCTAGACGCATGGAATACCTGGAAAATCAATCTAAGAGATTTAACCTGCGAATGATAAATTTTCTGAAGTCACCTATATTATCTTCAATACAGATGGTTAAGAAATATCTTGTTGATATTCTGGGAATGCCTGAGAATTCACTGCCACCAATTACAAGGGCTTATTATATTCAAACTACTGGGCAAGTCCCAGAAAATTTAGACCCTCAGAATGCAATGAATTTAATGGCATTTCTGGAATCTTCCCTGGAGGTGGTCACACAAAGAACTACTTTGTTAGTGACCTTCGCTTTAGATCTTGATAGAGAAGCAGTACTCAGACTTTTCCTAAGACATTTAAATTCTTTATTTTTGGGTTCAAAAGTAAGGTTTTCCCAGATTTATCTAGGGAAACCCAAAAACGGTGTAAATTATTTCTTGCTTTGCGCCCAAGGGTTATTGCCCTGGGTGCAAACTTTCTTTTGAAATGTCCTTGTGTGTGTAGGATTCTACTTCACACAAAACATTATCAATTTTTTGAACCCAATCAGTTGGATGTTTTTCTAAAAAGTAAGGAGAGTATTATTGTGAAAATTTAGAACCAAATGTAACACTGTATAGCATCTTGGAGTGAGTCTACAGGGTATAGCGCAGTCTTTGATTTAATAGATGTTTAAGAACTTGGTATTCATAGCTTGATATTTGTATTCCTTGATTCTTGGATCATTTCTTATTTAATTGTGGATGATGAAAGTATATAGATTTTCCTTTTTAGTTAATTCTACTGTGATTGTTTTCAAATTCTTTATTATTATTCTCTTTTGAATAATATGTATTTTAAAATGCTTATAAAAAATACAAGGAAACCCATCTAACTCAAAATCGTAATCCATTCACCACAAGAGGTCATATAGAGGTGGTAAAATTCTGGCAGTCCATATATGATACAGATTGGTCAATTCAGCCTAACTCAGAGAATTTCCTAGCAGAGTGGGCTTCAAACTGTACACGTGTACTAGATAACATAGCACCACCTAAAACTAAGACTCCGCGAAAGGCAAGAACATACTACTCCTCCAATTTGATATGTCGAGTGTATTTGATATGGTCAATCACAACATTCTTTTAAGATTGCTGGATAAATTGGGAATAGGAGGCAACATATGCAAATGGTTAAGGGGTTTTCTAATGCTTCGAACATATAAAGTCAAAGTGAATTCGCACTTATCCTCAGCATGGAGTGCAGACTGTGGTGTGCCTCAAGGTTCTCCTCTGTCGCCTATCCTTTTCAATCTAATGATGACCCCATTAGCAATTACATTATCTAATTTGGGACTAAATCCGTTTATCTATGCCGATGATGTTGTAGTATATATTCCATTCCATTCTAAAATAACAGACATTATTAGTTCAATCGAAAGCATCCTGCATGTTATGGACTCTTGGGCTAATGCTTTCCAATTAAAACTTAATGCGGAAAAAACACACTGCCTCGTTTTGTCTTCCCAGCGCAAGTCAATCCATCTCTCTTCAATTGTTGTCAATGGACTCATCCTTCCAATCTCTGATAATTTGAAAATTGACCGTTTCTTAACATTTGAAAGTCAAGCAAAGGCACAAACTCAGAAGATGTTCATCATGTTGTGGAAACTAAAGCGAGTTCACCACGTCTTCCCGAAAAACCTCTTTAGAATTATGATACAATCACTGGTGCTCTGTCACACAGACTACTGCAATGGTACATTAGCAGGATGTAAAGGTTTCGTTTTGAGGAAACTTCAAACTGCCCAAAACACGGCAGCTAGGCTTATCTTCAATAAAGCCCGGTTCGATAGCGTGAAGCCGCCTCTTGCTAAACTTCACTGGCTCCCGATCAAGGAGCGCATCATATTCAAGGTTTGCACCATGGTTCATAGAATCAAAGACATGGAAGTACCAAGTTACATGCTGAGCATGATAGACTTGCCAGCCAGAAATACTAACCCATCATCAAGATTATATCTCACCCTGCATTACCCCAATTGGAAAGGCTGTAAGCAAGGTTCTATTCAGGCGTCAAGCTTTCCCTTCATCAGTGCGCAAGTCTGGAATGCGCTTCCCAGAGCCATAACCAGACTGAGTGACTACCTTACCTTCCGCAAGGCCCTCAAAACGTATCTCTTTAAAAAAACATTTTCTACAGAAACAATATAGGTCTACAGCCTCTACTAGCTGGCATACTTGGCTTCTGTTTGGACTTATTCTTTTGTTTTGTTTCATGTATTGTATTCTTTATTTCATGCACTCTAACTCTTCAATTCTATCTTGTATTTGATGTCACCGGAGATCACTCCCGCTCTCCGGTTTTTGTAAGCCACATTCAGCCCACATGTCTGTTGGGATAATGTGGGGTATAAATACATTAATAAATAAATAAATAAATAAATAAAATATTGTCTTTATGTACATGGATGAAAGAGTGATTTACATTGTGGCGTAATGGCGCTCACCATTTCCGGATCTGAGAAATATAAAGTGGTATAGCATTGTTATTCATCGATGATAGCGTAAATTACAAGGTGGTATTGCATTAAAGTTCATAAACGATAGAATAAAGTAAAGGGTGGTTAGATAGTCAAATATAGAAAGTTCATTTACGGTGTGGGCAACAGGTGGTGGTGCATAGTGCGTTACACGTGTCCGAATAGTGAGGTAGTCCAGTGTAGGGAGTTCGGTTTTGTTTAGTTTTGTTGATATTTCGTTGTCCGGTAAGTAGGATGAGTCATTGTGGTATGCCTTTTTGAACAGGTTGGTTTTCAGTAGCTTTGGGGAGATTGTTAGGTCGTGCATTGTTTTTATAACATTAGGCAGTGCGTTCCATAGTTGCACGCCTATGTATGAGAAACTGGATGCATAGATTGATTTATACTTAAGTCGTTTGCAACTAGGGTAATGGAGGTTCAAAAATGTGCGTGCTGACCTTTTTGTGTTCCTGGTTGGCAAATCTACGAGGTCTGACATGTAGGTCGGGGCTTCACCATGAACAATTTTGTGAACCAAGGTGCAGACTTTGAACGCAATACGCTCCTTTAGTGGGAGCCATCTTCTAGGCATCCTTTTACAAAGTTACCCCCTATGGGCCAAACCCTTTTCAACCATACCTCAAGTATTGTGTAGAATTCTTGTGGCTACATAGCATTATTAGAAAAGGTACAGAGAAGGGTGACTGAGGTGTCCATTTACCAAGCTGCGATAAAAAGGGCCCTGGGGTAGCAGCAGCGGCAATTTTTGCCATGAGCCAGGGCCCTTTTTACCTCAGCGGGTAAAAAAGGGCGAAAATAGACATGGTCATACAGTAAAATTGCATTCACTGTGTGGCCATGCTGGGGGAGCACTTACCACCACCCATTGAGGTGGCGGTAAGGGCTCCCACGGTAATCCGGCCGTAGCTGGGCAGCATACAGCACTGCCCAATTACCGCCGGGTTAGTGGCACACTATTATGGAAAAAATTTCCATAGCGCCAGAAATAGCACACGCTCGATGTGGAACTACCGCTGAAGGCCGCATTGGGCCAGTGGTAGTGGCGGCAACCCTTTAGTAAAAGGGCCCCTAAGTGATTAAGAGGATAGATCGAATCCCATACGGGGAAAGGCTAAAGAAGTTAGGGCTCTTCAGCTTGGAGAAGTAACTGCTGCAGGAGAGAGATATGACAGAGGTCCGTGAAATCATGAGTAGAGAGGAACAATAACAACAATAACTTATAGAGATTCAGTTGGTTCCTAAAACAAGCTGTGAAGTACCCGACTTTAAAACACCATTTGGGAATTATGAACTTCTCTTAAAATCACAGGTTAGGAATCCTGGGATACTGCTAGACTCATCCTTTGCTTTGATCTCTTAAATTCAAGCAACCTTTAAAAACTGCTTCTGTTATCTGGGACATGCCAAACCAAAAAGAGTTTGCACCAGCTATAACTAATTCAGAAAGCAGCAGTATGACAGATAGAAGGATGCAAGTGGTGTAATCATAGCACACCCTTCCGGCAAAAACTGCATTGGCCACTAATACTCTACTGGGCCAAATTTAAAACATCATGTTTGATTTTCAAGATCCTCAGACACAATTGGCCGGCGTACCCAACGAATGTTGCCGAAGAATGTGGTAAAGGCGGTTAGCTTAGCGGGGTTTAAAAAATAGGTTTGGACGGCTTCCTAAAGGAAAAGTCCATAGACTATTATTAAAATGATTTGGGGAAAATCCACTGCTTATTTCTGGGATAAGCAGCATAAAATGTATTGAACTTTTTGGGTATCTTGCCAGGTATTTGTGACCTGGATTGGCCACTGTTGGAAACAGGACGCTGGGCTTCATGGACCTTCGGTCTGTCCTGCAGGGAGTCAAATAACTAGTAGATACTGATCACACAACCATCTTTCCACACCTAAGTATTTTCTACTATTTTTGGATATTATCTACTCTACCAAGTATTCCAGGCAAATTATTATTTGTCTCTGTGTTAATGAAGGCATAAGATGCTGCAAGGGAAAGGGAAATGGGACTTCATATACTGCCTTTCTGTGTTTTTTTGCAACTACATTCAAAGCAGTTTACATAGTATTTTCAGGTACTTATTTTGTACCAGGGGCAATGGAGAGTTAAGTGACTTGCCCAGAGTCACAAGGAGCTGCAGTGGGAATCAAACTCAGTTCCCCAGGATCAAAGTCCACTGCACTAACCACTAGGCTACTCCTCCACTCATTTTAATTAAAAAAATAACCTATATTTAATATTAAATGTACAGATCAGGAGCAGCTATCCATTGAGGTTTAACCTTTGAGCAACAGGGCCAAAGAACTACCACATGATGTGTCTCTATAGACTTCGTATCTCCACTAGAAATACAGTTCACCTCTGTGTCTGCATTAGACTTTTGCTGTATGTTTTGTGGGCAGTTCAATATATGATTTTTTAAAATCTGCAATTCAAAGTTAAGACCACAAAGACCCACAGAGCATCCCATGCTAAGCCCAAGGCCTTACTGAAGGGCAGAAAGGACAGACATTACCAGAAGAAATGCTGTTTCAGCTCTTGAAAGATGGTTGTTCATTCTGTTCTAATTGTATTGATGCTTTATGATGTGCTGAGGAAGACCACTGAGCAAGAATTTTTACCAGGATATTACAAGGATGGGGACATCATGATTGGGGCAATTGTAACCGTGAGACATTTTCGTCCAACTGAACATTTGTCCTTCACATCTTCCTTGATTAAGGGAACCTTCTAGTAAGTACCATCAACATTTAGCTCCCATGCGTAACACACTTGTCAATCTTACTAACTGTGGAAGCACTGAAAATGCTGTGAAATCATATTATGTTTTTAAATATTGTGTTAATGCTGAACTTCCATTGAATTTCACCTATTGATGTATATTTTGTAGTTTTAAATATCAAAACCTGGAATTCTATTGTTTCATTCACCTCAGAGGCATAGTAGGGAGAGGACTTGTACAATTAAAGATTTTTTTTTAAATCTTGTTTATAGGATGTGGAATGCAATTTAATGACCTGATCAATTTTCTACATTTTTTCAAAAGCGTGAATAAATATGTGGATAAAGGTGAAGCAGTTGATGTAGTATAACTAGATTTTTAGAAAGCTTTTGACAAAGTATCTTATGAGAGACTCCTGAGAAAAAATTAGAGCAATGTCCTGTTAAAACATAGAAAAAGTGGGAACTGGTTAAAAGATAGAAAGCAGAGAGTAGGGTTACAGTTCTCTCAATGGAGGAAGGTGAATGGGGAAGTGCCACAGGAATCTGCACTGAAACCTGCATTTTTAAACATTTATAAATGATCTGGAAATGGGAATGACGAGTGAGCTGAACAAATTTGCAGATGACACAAAGCCATTCAATGTTGTCCAAACACATGCGAACTGTGAGAAATTGCAAGAAGACCTTATGAGACTGGAAGACAGGGCATCCAAATGGCAGGTGAAATTTAATGTGGACAAGTGCAAAATGATGCACATTGGGAAGAATAACCCAAATTAGAGGTACTTGATATTAGGTTCTACTTTAGGAATCACCACCAAAGAAAAAGATCTAGGTGTGTGGACAATACATTGAAATATTCTGCTCAGTGTGTGGGGGCGGCCAAAAAAGCAAACAGAATATTAGGAATTATTAAGAAAGGAATCTATATAAATAATTCTCACCTCCAACATTCTGAACCTAACTGTGTGGCAGGGAAACACTGAAGCCCTGTAGTCTTCTAGGCTGTCAGCACCACTCACTCTCACTCTCACTCATACACCCGCCCTCAGCCACACCCCATCCACACATGATTCACAACCACAACATTCTAAATGCAAATTTGAAGGTGCAAGATCCCATGAGTGTATGCCCCGCCCTCGCGTCACAACATGATGACGTGGAGGGCGGGGCTATGACACTCAGCCAATCGCCAGTTCCACCGCCCTCAGACGCTACCCCCCGATGTACTGCGAGAAACAGCGGCCTACGCAGGGCATCCACCCCCCCGATGCACAGCGACAAACACCGAGCTACGCAGGGGGAGGAGTGCCGTCCGAACACCTGATCCGCCAGGACCCCGAAGCTGCCACCTGCCAAAAAAAAAACTATCCACCTGCACCCTACCCATGTGCCACGCTGCCGTCCTGCGCCCTCCCGACGCTGCCGCAGGTAAACCTTGCTAGCGCCCGTTTCATTGCTCACCGAAACGGGCCTTTTTTACTAGTAGATAATAAAGCAGCAAACATTATAATGCCTCTGGATCGCTCCATGATGTGACTGCATCTTGAGTGTTCTACGCAATTCTAGTCACCGCATCTCAAAAAAAGATATAGAAGAATTAAAAAAGAGCAACCAAAATGATTAAGGGAATGGAACTGCTCTCATATGAGGAAAGGCTAAAGAGGTCAGAGCTCTTCAGCTTCGAGAAGAGACAGCTGAGGGGGGGGGGGGGGGGCATATGATACTGGAGTGGAACAAGTACAAAGTTCAAAAAGTACAAAGACTAGAGGACTCACCATGAAGTTACATAGTAACACTTTTAAAACAAATAGGACAAAATTTTTTTCATTCATTGCTGATGTATATGGTAAAAGCAGTTAGCATAGCAAGGTTTCAAAAAGGTTTGGATAAGCACTTGGAGGGAAAATCTTAAACTGTTATGGAGGTAGATCTGCAGAAAGCCACTGCTTATTCCTGGGAGTCAGTAGCATCGGGATTCTGCCACGTACCTGTGACCTATTTGGCCACTGTTGGAAGCAGGATACTAGGCTAGGTGAACCTTGAATCTGACCCAATATAGCAATCATTAAGTTCTTCATTTCTTATAATTATATTTTACATCGTCTGACACATAGAGGCATAATCGAAAGTGGCGCCCAAGTTTTCCTGAGGACATCCTCGCAGGACATCCCGGCGAAGGGGTGGGGAAACCGGTATTATCGAAACAATATGGGTGGCCATCTTTCATTTCGATAATACGGTCGGGGACGCCCAAATCTTGACATTTAGGCTGTCTGTAGAGATGGTCGTCCTTAGACTTGGTCATTTCTGATTTTCGGCGATAATGGAAACTAAGGACGCTCATCTCAGAAATGACCAAATGCAAGCCCTTTGGTCATGGGAGGAGCCAGCATTCATAGTGCACTGGTCCCCCTGACATGCCAGGACACCAACCGGGCACCCTAGGGGGACTTCAGAAAAACCTCTCAGGTACATAGCTGCCTTACCTTGTGTGCTGAGCACCCCAAAACCCACTACCCACAACTGTACACCACTACCATAGCCCTTACAGGTGAAGGGGGGCACCTACATGTGGGTATAGTGGGTTTGTGGTGGGTTTTGGAGGGCTCATATTTACCACCAGAAGTGTAACAGGTGAGGGGGGAGGGGCCTGGGTCCACCTGCCTGAAATTCACTACTGCTCCAGGGACCTCCATACTGCTGTGATGGACCTGAGTATGACATTTGAGGCTGACATAGAGGCTGGCACAAACTATTTTTAAACTATTTTTTTGAGGGTGGGAGGGGGTTAGTGACCACTGGGGGAGTAAGGGCAGGTCACTCCCGATTCCCTCCGGTGGTTATCTGGTCATTTTGGGCACCTTTTCGTGGCTTTCGAAAATAAGCCTGATAGTAATCTATGGAACTTTGTAAGTCTAAGTACTTCAAAAATGAGCCCCTTTATGTCATTACAGTTTTACTCCACGGAACTACTTCAGTTTTCTGGCCTTTATTTATACTGTTGAGGAGATCAACAACAGCTCCGAGCTCTTATCCAACCTCACTCTGGGGTTCCTTCTACATGAATCTTACACCAATCCCAAAATGACACTTCAGGCTGCCATGAAAATATTTTCAGGAATGGAAACTTGGAGCCCTAATTACAGCTGTAAAACATCTGGCACATTAGCTGCAATTGTTGAAGGCCTTCCAGCTAAGGAATCATTTCAGATATCCAATATATTCAGAATATACCACTACCCACAGGTAAGGGTGAATCTCAGTTTCCCTTTACCCCCTGCTAGAAAACCCATCCCTATGGAACACTAATTATTACACAAGTGGCAGAAAAAGGACCACTTCAAAATCTCAAAGGATGGCAGTTTAGGGGATAATTTTAGATCAGTTTGCCTAGGTAGGAAGTCCAAGGGGGCCTATCTGGGGGCTTTATAAATACTTATATATTGCCACACTGGGACAGACCAAAGGTCCATCAAGCCCAGCATTCTGTTTCCAACATTGACCAATCCAGGTCACAAGTACCTGGCAAGATCCCGAAAAAGTTTAATATATTTTACACTGCTTATCCCAGTGGACTTTACTTTTAGTACATAAGTACATAAGCACCGCCATACCGGGAAAAGACCAAGGGTCCATCAAGCCCAGCATCCTGTCTCCGACAGCGGCCAATCCAGGCTTCAAGAACCCGGCAAACCCCTCCAACCCCCAAAAAACTTAATTCTTAATAATGTTCAATGGACTTTCCCCTCAGGAATCTGTCCAAACCCCATTTAAATTCCGTAAGGCCAGCTGCTGTCATTACATTTTCCGGCAACGAGTTCCAGAGTCCAACTACATGCTGAGTAAAGAAAAACTTCCTCCTATTTGTTTTAAATCTACCATATTCTAGCTTCATCTTGTGTCCCCTGATTTTGTTGTTGTTTGAAAGTGTAAACAAGCGCTTCACATCTGTCCGTTCTACTCCACTCATTATCTTGTAGACTTCTATCATTTCACCCCTCAGCCGCCTTTTCTCCAAGCTGAAGAGCCCTAACCTTCTCAGCCTTTCCTCATAGGGAAGTCGTTCCATTCCCTTTATCATTTTCGTCGCCCTTCTCTGCACCTTAATTCCTTTATATCTTTTTTGAGATGCGGTGACCAGAATTGGACACAATATTTGAGGTGCGGTCGCACCATGGAGCGATACAACGGCATTATAATGTCCTTGTGTTTGTTTTCCATCCCTTTCCTAATAATACTCAACATTCTGTGCGCTTTCTTAGCTGCTGCAGCACATTGAGCAGAAGTTTTTAACGTCTTATCAACGATGACTCCCAGATCCCTTTCTAGGTCTGTGACTCCTAATGCAGAACCTTGCATGACATAGCTGCAATTTGGGTTCCTTTTACCCACATGCATCACTTTGCACTTGTCAACATTGAACTTCATCTGCCACTTGCATGCCAAATCTCCCAGTCTCGCAAGTTCCTCCTGTAATCTTTCACACTCCTCCTGCAACTTGACGACCCTGAATAATTTTGTGTCATATGTGAATTTAATTATCTCATTAGTTACTCCCATCTCTAGGAAGCCGTCCAAAACTTTTTTAAACACCTCTAAGCTAACCGCTTTTACCACATTCTCTGCCAAGGAATTCCAGAGTTTAATTACACGTTGAGTGAAGAAACATTTTCTCTGATTTGTATTAAATTTACTACTTTGTATCTTCATCGCATGCCCCCTAGTCCTAACATTTTTTGAAAGAGTAAACAAATGATTCACGTCTACCCATTCCACGCCACTCATTATTTTACAGACCTCTATCATATCTCCCCTCAGCCGTCTTTTCTCCAAGCTGAAGAGCCCTAGCTGCTTCAGCCTTTCCTCATAGGGAAGTCGTCCCATTCCCTTTATCATTTTTGTTGCTCTTCTCTGTAACCTTTTCTAATTTCACTATATCTTTTTTGAGATGTGGTGACCAGAATTGAACACAATATTTGAGGTGCAGTTGCACAATGGACCCATACAAAGGCATTATAATATCCTCACTTTTGTTTTCCATTCCTTTTCTAATAATACCTAACATTCTATTTGCTTTCTTAGCTGCCTTCACACACTGAGCAGAGGGTTTCAACATATCATCAACAACGACGCCGAGATCCCTTTCTTGGTCTGTGACTCCTAACGTGGAACCTTGCATTACATAGCTATAGTTCGGGTTCCTCTTTCCCACATGCATCACTTTGCACTTGCTCACATTAAGCGTCATCACCAGCATAGGGGTCACCATGCTTCCCGCCTACGACACATACAACAACCAGAACTGCGATTGTGACAACACCATAGACCACTAGACCCACATGAATCTAAAAATTGTGGACAAAACTGTTGGACATTCAGGATCCCAGGCAGTTTCCCTTAGATTTCACCCACCTACATAACCCTCTGAACAACAGGCTTTACAACTGAGCAACCAACTGTGAGTATACCATCTACATCCATGTAATTAAACCCACCTCCCATCACAATTATAAAAGACTCAAAACCACAACTGACCTCAGCACTACAAAGGACTCAGAACCACCACTGACCCCAAAAGACCTGAGATTACCTGCAATAACATAAAATACACAAGACCGAACCTTAGATTCCACCACAAAGAACATACCTTGTCCACCTACCCACAAAACATAACTTACCAGCAACCCAAAGGGAACACATACCACAATGAACACCATCAAACTACTCCTAACAATCTACTCCCTATCCCTGATCCATTACACACTATCCACCCTACTCGAAAAACTCAACATCATACCTACAATATACACCCATAACAGAATGACCAAATACACCACACCCTACCAAATCAACAACACCCAAAACAAAGAAAGAACTTCAACATGCGGACAACAACAACACAAGGGCAAGAAAGGCCAGAACAAACACGGATTACCAAAGAACAGACAATTAACAAAAGTTACCATAACACCGAACACAATTGACCCTTACGAAAAAATACAACTGGGTTACATTAACGCCAGATCTGTAGTAAACAAAGTAGAAATAATAAGAGATTGGATCACGTCAGAAAACTGATTTGCAATTCATCAATGAAACTGAAGGGGGTCAGTCAAGCTCTGGCATGGAGAGACTCTGCTCCGTTATTGTGGTGGTCAGAAAGGGAGAGTTTCTCACTTCTCTGAACTTGATGGAGGCCTACCTCCATATCCCAATTTTGGAGAGTCATCGGAGATTCTTTTGTTCTGCCATTTTGAAAAGACACTATCAATTTTGTGTGCTCCATTTTGGGCTGGCTACTGCCCCTTGTACGTTTATCAAGGAGATGGTAGTTGTGGTAGTGGCTCTCTGCAAGGAGAGCATTCTGGTGCATCCATATTTGGATGATTGGTTAATTCAGGCAAAATCATTTCTCGAGAGCAAGTGTTATTGTGAGGGTAGTGCAATTTCTGGAGTTGCTAGATTGGGTTGTCAGTCCGGTGAAGTGGCATTTTCCTTCCTTAGAATTCGGATTACCTAGGGGTGCGTTTCAACACGTTAAAAGGTCAAGTCTTCCTTCCTTTTGTGAGAGTGGCAAAATTCCAGGTCCAAATTCAGTACCTTCTCCACGATTGATGTCCAAGGTCCCATAACTATCTCCAGGTGCTGAGTTCCATGGCATCCATGATGGATGTAATCCAGTGGGCGAGGGCATACATGAGGCCTCTGCAAGGGTCTCTGCTCCTCAATGTGGTGCCCTCAGACCCAGTACCTGGAAGTGTGCCTTCCATTCTGGAATTGAGATGGTGGTTGTATTCTTCCAATCTAACTAGGGAAGTCAGTGGATTCACAAGAATGGAGAGCAGTGACTGTGGATGCCAGTTTCAAGAGCTGAAGAGCCCATTGTCTGGCACATCTGATGCAAGGACTCTGATCCTCAGAGGAAGCTTGGTCGCCAATGGACAGACTGGAAACCAGGGTGATTTGGCTGGCCCTTAAGCCTTTCAGGGTCATAAGAACATAATCATTGCCATACTGGGACATATTGAAGGTCCATCAAGCCCAGTATCCTGTGGCCAATCCAGGTCACAAGTACCTGGCAAGATCCAAGAACAAGTAAAACAGATTTTATGTTGCTTATCGTAGAAATAAGCAGTGGTTTATTCCCAAATCCATCTTAATAATGGCTTATGGACTTTTATGAAGTTATCCAAATCCTTTTTTAAACCCCACTAAGCTAAAAGCATTTACCACATTCTCTAGCAAAGAATTCCAGATTTTAATTACACGTTGAGTGAAGAAATATTTTCTCCAGTTTGTTTTAAATTTATTACTACTTTTAGCTTCATTGCTTACCCCCTAGTCCTAGTATTTTTTGGAAAGAGTAAACAAGTGATAGATTGAAGTGGGGCAGACTCAAGAAAAATGTCAGGAAGTATTTTTTCATGGAGAGAGTGGTGGATACTTGGAATGCCCTCCCACGGGAGGTGGTGGAGAAAAAACGGTAACAGAATTCAAAAATGCGTGGGATAAAAATAAAGGAATCCTGTTTGGAAGGAATGGATCCTTACAAGCTTAGCAGAGATTGGGAGACAGAGCCGGGGGGGGGGGGGGGGGGGGGGGGGCTAGTGGTTGGGAAGCGGGGCTACTGCTGGGTAGACTACTACAGTCTGTGCCGTGAAACTGGCAGATACAAATGAAGGTCAGGTATACACAAAAAGTAGCACATATGAGTTTATCTTGTTGGGCAGACTGGATGGACCATGCAGGTCTTTCTCTGCCATCATCTACTATGTTACTATCCAGCTTATTTTCGAAAGAGAAGGGCGGCCATCTTCCGACACAAATCGGGAGATGGCTGCCCATCTTTCAAGGCCGGCGAAATCGGCATAATCGAAAACCGATTTTCGCTGGCCTCATCTGTAGTCCGTCACAGGGGCGGCTAAAGTGTTAGGGGCGTGTTGGAGGTGTAGCAAAGGTGGGACAGGGGTGTGCTTAACACATGGCCGCCATCGGCCAATAATGGAAAAAAAAAAGGCCGGCTCTGACGAGCATTTGACCGACTTTACTTGGTCCATTTATTTTTAGGACCAAGTCACAAAAAGGTGCCCTAAATGACCAGATGACCAACGGAAGAAATCAGTGATGACCTCCCTCTACTCCCCCAGTGGTCACCAACCCCCTCCCACTCTAAAAAAAAACAACAACACATTTTTTGCCAGCCTGTATGCCAGCCTCAAATGCCATACCCAGCTCTCTGACAGCAGTATGCAGGTCCCTGGAACAGTTTTAGGGGGTACTGCAGTGCACGTCAGGCAGGCGGACCCAGGCCCATCCTCCCCTACCTGTTACACTTGTAGTGGTAAATGGGAGCCTTCCAAAACCCACCCAAAACCCACTGTACCCCCATGTAGGTGCCCCCTTCACCCATAAGGGCTATGGTAATGGTGTACATTTGTGGGGAGTGGGTTTTGGGGGGATTTGGGGGGCTCAGCAACCAAGGGAAGGGAGCTATGTACCAAGGAGCAATTAATGCAATCCACTGCACTGCCCCCTAGGGTGCCCGGTTGGTGTTCTGGCCAGGGGCGTATCTGCGTGGGGCCACAGGGGCCTGGGCCCCCGCAGATTTCGCCCTGGCCCCCCTCCCCGCCGTCAACCCTCCCCCGCTGCTTACTTTTGCTGGCGGGGGGCCCCAACCCCCGCCAGCCGAGGTCCGACCCGCAATCTCCATATTTCGTCTTCCTCCGTGGCCATGTGCTTCAAGGAAGTAACGCTGCAGTGCTGATTGGTTGAATCCAGTTCGGCGTCTGACGTCGCAGCGACGTCAGACGCCGAACTGGATTCAACCAATCAGCACTGCAGCGTTACTTCCTTGAAGCACATGGCCACGGAGGAAGACGAAATATGGAGATTGCGGGTCGGACCTCGGCTGGCGGGGGTTGGGGCCCCCCGCCAGCAAAAGTAAGCAGCGGGGGAGGGTTGACGGCGGGGAGGGGGTGGAGAGAGGCGGCGGCGGGGGGGAAGGGAGGCAAAAATGTGCCCCCCCTCTCTGGCTCTGGCCCCCCCTACCGCCGGATTCCAGATACGCCCCTGGTTCTGGCATGTCAGGCGGTCCAGTGCACTACGAATGCTGGCCCCTCCCATGACCAAATACATTGGATTTGGCCAGGTTTGAGATGGCCGGCTTCGGATTCCATTATCGCCGAAAACCGATGCCGGCCATCTCAAACCCAGCCAAATCCAATGCATTTGGCTGGCCCCTACCGTATTATTGAAACAAAAGATGGCCGCCCATATAGATGGCCGGCGCCGTTTGATTATGCCCCTCTACGTTACTATGGATTCAAGATCAAAATGACCCCATAATTCTAGAACTATGTCCTCCAGGCTACAAAATTACCCACTGGACCAGGAAAGAAAAGAGAGGAGGAGGGCTAGCACTAATCCATTGATCCCACTTCACCATCATAACCACCTCCGAGCCCATAACACCCCAACTTGAAATCGCCTCTATCAGAATCCACCACATAACCTTGCTTGACCACCTAAGTTGTGTATTATTTTACAGACCACAAGGAAATTGGAATGACTGCCAATCACACTTCATGGACTTCATATCAAACATCTGCATAAGAAACTCCAACATACTAGTACTAGGTGACATCAACCTTCATCTAGAAGACCCAAACTCCACCAATGCACGGGAATGCAAAGAATTCCTCCAACTCTGGGACCTCAAACTGCCATATATGCAAGCAATACATGCCAAAGGGCACACACTTGACCTCCTCACACAAAAACCTAATGATATCAGATACTAACTGGACAGACACACCATGGTCAGACCATTACAAACTAAACCTATCCCTTCAATGACTACCTAAACAAATTCTCAATACTACATGAATCACAATCTGGATTTCGCTCCAACCACAGCACCGAAACAGTACTAATTACCCTCATAACCAAATTCAAACAAGAAATCGCAGCTTACTTCTACAATTCGACATGTCAAGCGTGTTCGATATGGTTAACCATAAAATACTACTAGTAGTTAGACTCTGGAACTCATTGCCGGAGAAGGTAGTGATGGCAGCTGGCCTTGCTGAGTTTAAAGAGGGTCTGGATAGAACCTGAAGGAAAAGTCCATTGATCGTTATTAAATTTTGGGTTTTTGCCAGGTTCTTGGGGCCTGGATTGGCCGCTGTCGGAGACGGAGTCCTGGGCTTTATGGACCTTGGGTCTTTTCCCAGCGTGGCGGTGCTTATGTGCTTATGCACTAAACATCTTAGATTACTTTGGGATTGGTGGTAATGTATTCAACTGGCTCAAGGGCTTCCTAACCACCAGAACTTATCAAGTCAAACCAAAATCGAGCATATCACCACCATGGAATACAGACTGCGGCGTACCCCAAGGATCACCACTATCACCAATCCTATTCAACCTAATGATGACCCCACTAGCCACATCCCTATCCAACCAAGGACTTAACCCCTACATATACGCAGATGATGTCATGATATACATCCCCTTCAAACACGACCCAACAGAAATCACCAATGAAACCAAACTCAGCCTGCAAATCATGATCTCATGGGCAGATGCATTCCAATTAAAACTAAATGCAGAGAAAACACACTGTCTCATCTTCACATCCCAATACAACACCAACAAACCCAACAATATTAATACCCCAGACTACACCCTTCCTATTTCTGACAGCCTAAAAATTCTTGGAGTTAACATCGACCGAAACCTAACGCTAGAAATCCAATCGAAAATTACAACAAGGAAAATGTTCCAATCAATGTGGAAACTCAAACGAATAAAACCTTTCTTCCCAAGGGCAACATTCCGCAACTTGGTACAATGAATGGCACTAAGAGGGGAATAATCGAACGGCGCCAGCGAAATACATGGCCGGCGATGTATTTTGGCGGCGCCGCAAACAGCTGGCCAGACCTGTATTTTCTAAAAAGATGGCCGGCCATCTTTTGTTTCGATAATACGGTTCCGGCCAGCCAAATGCCTTGGATTTGGCCGGGGTTGAGATGGCCGGCTTCGTTTTTTTAGCGATAATGGAAAGTTATGTCGGCCATCTCAAACCCCGGCCAAATTCAAGGCATTTGGCCATTGGAGGAGCCAGCATTTTTAGTGCATTGGCCCCCCTGACATGCCAGGACACCAACCGGCCACCCTAGGGGTCACTGCGGTGGACTTCAGAAAAGCTCCCAGGTGCATAGCTCCCTTACTTTGGGAGCTGAGCTCCCAACCCCCCCCCCCCAAACCCACTACCCACAAATGTACTGCACCCACTAAAATTGCTCCAGGAACCTGCATACAGCCTCTAGGACTTATTGCTGCTGTATAACTTTGGCACACCAGTTCACACCTGAAGACTAATCTCTCTGAAAAAGTCCTTTCTTGAAATAACCACGTTTACTTACAGTTAACTGCAGATCAGAGGTTGTGCCCCACTGGCAAAGAGTCCCCTGGTACTAAGATTAGCAGTAGGTCAGAGCTGGCACAATGGTGTACAATGCCCTCTTTCAGCACCATTCAAGGTAAGAACTACGTTCTCTAACGTGGGTAACACAGGAAAGGGAACTAAAATTGGCTTACAAAAATGGCCACTACCACATGGACTACAACAGGAAACAAAACAGGGCACACTCTGACCCAGTTAGCAGGGGGGAAAAGCACCATGGGAGTAGAGCCCAGTACCCTACACCCACCACAATGCATTGCTAATGTGACTCTGCAGGGCACCTAACAGAAAAGGTGTCACACTCACCCGAGAGCCACATCGCAACCAGGGAAAGGCTGTCGGAGGATAGAAGACATTCTGCTGTCACGGAGGTGGGTACGGTATTTGAGGCTGGCAAAAAAGGTTTTTAGTTTTATTTTTTTTAGTATGGAAGGGGGTTGGTGACCACTGGGGGAGTATGGGGAGGTCATCCCCTATTCCCTCCAGTGCTCATCTGGTCATTTGGTGCACCTTTTTGAGGCTTGGTCGTGAAAATAAAAGGACCAAGTAAACCCGGCGATATACTGCTTATCGCCGCTTTTTTTTCCATTATCGGCGTAAGCCGGCCATCTGGTAGCCACACCCATGCCCGCCCATGTCCCCCCTTCGCTTCACCGCCGACACGCCCCCTTGAACTTTCGCCGGTGAGGCGAAGGGAAAGCGACGATGCTGTCAAAACAGAAGCTTTCGATTATACGGATTTCGCCGCTTTTGCGAAATCGCCGGCCATCTCCCGATTTATGGCCGGCGATCACTTTCGATTATAAGCTGGTTAGTCACCCAGACTATTGTAATGCAATCTATGCGGGATGCAAAGAACAAATCATAAAGAAACTCCAAACGCGCAAAACACTGCAGCCAGACGTATTTTTGGAAAAACGAGATATGAAAGCACCAAACCTCTACGCGAAAAACTACATTGGCTCCCGATTAAAGAACGCATTGCCTTCAAAATCTGTACTCTAGTGCATAAAATCATCTACGGCGAGACCCCAGGATGCATGACAGATCTTATTGACCTCCCAGCCAGAAGCACTACAAGATCAACATGCACATACCTAAACCTCCATCACCCAAGCTGCAAAGGACTTAAATATAAATCAACCTATGCATCCAGTTTCTCCTTCATAAGCACGCAACTATGGAACGCACTACCAAACGCCTTGAAATCAACGCACGACCTAACAAATTTTCGTAAATCACTAAAAACTAACTTATTCAAAAAGGCATACCCTAATGACCCAACTTAAAAGCCTCGATCCTGCAACAGAATGAAACTAATACTCAAACTGATCACAACTCAACCCTTCCTCCTTATTCTCTGATATGTCTGTCCTACACGAACCTTCTACATTGTCATTCTGTATCTGTCATACCGGAATTGGCGATCGCCATCACGGTTATTATGTAAGCCACATTGAGCCTGCAAATAGGTGGGAAAATGTGGGATACAAATGCAATAAATAAATAAATAAATAAATAACCTAATGATGTAGATGCTCACAGCCTTATTTTCAAAAGAGAAAGACGCCCATATTTCAACCCAAATCGGGTGATGGGCGCCTTTCTCCTGTGGGCACCCAAATCAATATAATCGAAAGCCGATTTTGGGCATCTCCAACTGCAATCTGTCGCGGGAACGGACAAAGTTGACGGGGCGTGTCGGAGGCGTGGTGAAGGCGGGACTGGGGCGTGTTTATCGGCTGAGGAGAGATGGTCGTCCTCGGCTGAAAATCAAAAAAAGAAGGGCGCCAGAAGCGAGAATTTGGGCTGCTTTTTGTGGACCCTTTTTTTTCATGAACAAGTCCCCCAAAAGTGCCCAAATGACCACCGGAGGGAATCGGGGATGACCTCCCCTGACTTCCCCAGTGGTGATTAACCACCTCCCACCCGGAAAGAAACAACTTTACAAACTTTTTTTTTCTTTGAGTATATCCTTCACTACACCTCTGTCCCTGCGATGGCAGTTGAAGACGTCCAAAATGCTTCCAACACCCTCTTTATTTATTTAGATTGTGGATCACAAGTAGCAGCAGTGGGATTTGAAGCAGCCACCTCTGGATTGCCAGACCAGTGCTCTAACCACTAGGCCAGTCTGTCACTCCTCTGCTCCGTTCCACTTCCTTGAAATTTGGCCATCACTGTTGGGGGGGGGGGGGGGGCAGTATGTAGGTCCCTGGGCGGGGGAGGTATGTGTGTGTCAGCAGAGGCATAATGAAGGCATGGACGTGCTTCTTTCAAACATTTTGGACATCCTGAACTGCCCCCCTACAGGGACAGCCAAATTTCAAGGAAGTGGAGTGGAGGAGTGGTTAGAGCACTGGTCTGGCAATCCAGAGGTGGCTGGTTCCTTTCCCACTGCTGCCACTTGTGATCCACAGTCCAAATAAATATAAAGGATGTTGGAAGCATTTTGGACATTCTCAACTGCCGTTGTAGGGAAGGACGTCTTCAACTGCCGTCACAGGGACGGAGGCATAGCAAAGGACATACTCTAAAAAAAAAAAAAGTTTGAAATGTTGTCTTTTTGGGGGGTGGGAGGTGGTTAATCACCACTGGGGAAGTCAGGGGAGGTCATCCCCGATTCCCTCTGGTGGTCATCTGGGCAGTTCGGGCACCCTCCTTAGGAAGGAAATCGTGTGCAAATGAGCTAACAGCGAGCAGCTCATTTGCATTCAATTTCTTTCATGCATGCCTGTTCCTTTCCAGATTAGTAGGGAAGGTCTTTTTCCATTCAGTTAGTGGGACCAGTGCACTATGAATCTTGGCCCCTCCCACGACCAAATGCCTTGGAGTTATTCGTTTTTGAGCTGGGCGTCTTCGGTTTCCATTATCGCTGAAAAACGATTCCGCCCAGCTCAAATCCGCCCAAATCCGATGCATTTGCCTGGCATCAACTGTATTATCGAAATAAAAGATGGATGCCCATCTTTTTCGAAAATACGGTCTGTCCCGCCCCTTCACGTATCCGTCCTCGGAGATAGACGCCCATGGAGATGGGCATTCACGTTTGATTATGCCCCTCTCAGTCTCCCAGTCTTGTGAGGTCCTCTTGTAATTTTTCACAATACTCTCGCGATTTAACAACCTTTTTTTTTTCTTTTTTTTTTTCCAACTTTATTTATTCTTTTTCAATAATACACTCCATTCGGGTACGCAGACCCGGATATGCAACAATACACTTCTTGTCTTATATTAACCCATACAAAATATCCAACCTTGCATCAGTCCCCAATCAGCAACTCTTCCCCCTCCCCTCTCCCTCCCCTCCCCCCTTCGTGCAGATGGCAAGCCAAAAATAACTCTGTTCTGCTCATATGGCTCCCAAATTTTCTGAAATGATTGAATGTGGCCTCTCTTCAGAGCTGTCAGTTTGGTCATTTGATATATGTGTTCAACCTTATGCCCTACTCTTTGTATGGACGGAGTCTCAAGTTGTTTCTATGCCTGTGCTATCAGCAATTTGGCTGCCCCAAAAATTATTATAACGTATTTGTGGTCTTGCACTCGACAGCCTTTTGGTCTCGCATGCAACAAACAGTACTCTGCCCTAGCTGGGTATTTCCCTTTGCCTATGCGGTTCACTACCTCCAGCACCCTTCCCCAGAATGTTTGTACTTTTGGGCATTCCCACCAACTGTGCATGAAGGTTCCCCTGTGCCCACATTCCCTCCAGCAATCAGCAAAGACCCCTGGATAGATCTTATGGAGCTTTTCAGGTGTGTAATACCACCAATATAACATCTTAAACCCATTTTCAATCAACGATTGTGTTATGGAGGGTTTCAATAGGAATCTATAACTAGTAACCCACCATTCGGGTGTAAAGATGATCTGAAGGGCAGTCTCCCATCTATGGGTATAGTAGGCTTGCGGCGTATCCATTAAAGTTAGTGCCCTATATATCCTTGTTATGCTCCTTCTACCCCCTCCCCCTCTCATCGCCTTTTCTAATCCAGTTTCAGCCAATTCTAGTTCTTCCCTAGCCCGTTTCAGTATATAGTTCCTTAGGCAATGGTAATAAGCCAGGTCTCTATCCGCTAAATCATATTCCTCCTGGAGAATTTCAAAATCTTTTACTTTCCCTTCATCCCATACCTGTCCCAGCTTGTAGAGTCCCTTGCGCGCCCATATCTGATATGTTTTCTCTTCAGGCCCTAATGAAAATCCTGGGGCATTACATATGGCTGTGGAGAGAAAGTATTGTCTGTCTGAGAAAAGCTTCTTTCTTATTTGAAGCCAAGTGCATAACAGATGGCTAATCCCTTCCGGGATCCTCCTGGTTGTGGCTAGTATGTTCTCTCTTGTGTCCCATAATATATTGCCTGTAAAGCGGGTGCCCATCCAAGCTCTTTCCCAGTGCAACCATTTCTTAGTGTTACATGGCGTCCATTCAGCCAGCATTTTTCTGTCTATCTCTCTGAGCATATCCCACACTGCCCCCTGAGTTATCCAACCTAGGGTTCAGAGTTAGGTTGAAGTCGCCCCCAACCAAGAGCTGACCTTTTGCTCTACTTTGCATAATTTTTTCGAGCTCCTCCAGAAAGTTACCCTGTCCTTCATTAGGAACATATACACACACCAAGGTATAATACACATCATATAAAGATACCACCATCAATATGTATCTCCCCTTTAAATCTTTAACTATGTCATTTAACTATGTCATGCACGATCCACGGAAACGCACCCGACAAAGCTATTAGTACACCTTTCTTTTTTTTATCATCTGTACTAGAGGCACACTGTATTATAGAAAATCGTTTATGTCTAATTAGTTTTTCATATCTATGCTGAAGGTGCGTCTCCTGGATGAACACAACATCAACCGTGCTGTGTCTCTAAACAGTTGGTTAAGTTTTTGAGGCGAATTGAGGCCTCGTACATTCAGGGTCACACACTTAAGAGTCATTCACACTTCTGAAAGCCACACTCTTTAGTACCTTTGCCAACAACTTTGAATAACTTTGTGTCACCAGCAAATCCAACGAAATCGAGCAAAGCCTACATATCATAAATTCCTGGGCAGATGCATTTCAGCTGAAACTTAATGCAGATAAAACCCAATGCCTAGTACTTACCTCGCAATACAATAAGAATAAATTTACCACCATCAACACACCAAAACTAAATCTACCAATATCGGACACCCTAAAAATTCTTGGAGTCACTATTGATCGACACCTAACACTTGAGAATCATGCAAAAAACATAACCAAAAAGATGTTTCATTCAATGTGGAAATTAAAAAGAATTATACCATTTTTTCCAAGGACAGTCTTCCGCAATCACTGGTACTCAGTCATCTGGACTACTGTAACTCAATCTACGCTGGCTGTAAAGAGCAAATACTTAAAAAACTCCAGACAGCCCAGAATACGGCAGCCAGACTAATATTCGGCAAAGCAAAATATGAAAGTGCGAAACCCCTGCAAGAAAAACTACACTGGCTTCCACTTAAAGAACGCATTATGTTCAAAGTTTGCACCCTAGTCCATAAAATCATCTATGGTGACGCCCCAGCCTACATGTCAGACCTAATAGAATTACCACCCAGGAACGCAAAAAAATCGTCTCGCACATTCCTCAAACTTCATCCTCCCAACTGTGAAGGCCTAAAATACAAATTAATGCACGCATCTACTTGCCACATAACCTGAAAACGGCCAATCAACTGACCAATTCCCGTAAACTACTGAAGACATATCTCTTCGACAAGATATATCACAAGGATCAACACATGTAATATATACAATCTTAATATATCCAGAATGTCTTATAATGTTTGTTGCTTCAACTCTATCATGTATTTCACCACCATGTAACCCAAAACCCTCTGTAAAACCAAATGTATATTCTCTTTATTTCCAGTATCCATGATGAATTGTAAGCCACATTGAGCCTGCAAAGAGGTGGGATAATGTGGGATACAAATGCAATAAATAAATAAATACATAAATAAATAAATTTAATTACCTCACTAGTTACTCCCATCTCTAGATCATTTATAAATATGTTAAAAAGCAGCGGTCCCAGCACTCGGGAACCCCACTATCTACCCTTCTCCATTGAGAATACTGACCATTTAACTCTACTCTCTGTTTTTAATCCGCAATAGAACACTACCTCCTATCCCATGACTCCCCAATTTCTTCTGCATTCTTTCATGAGGTACTTTGTCAAACACCTTTTGAAAATCCAGGTACACAATATCAACTGGATCGCCTTTATCCACATGCTTGTTCATCCCTTCAAAGAAATGTAATAGACTGGTGAGGAAAGATTTACCTTCACTAAATCCATATTGGCTTTTAGGCTCATTTTCGAAAGATAAGGACGTCCATCTTTTGACATAATTCGGAAGATGGACGTCCTTCTCTCAGAAACGTCCGAATTGGTATAATCGAAAACCCGATTTTGGGCGTCTCCAACTGCAGTCTGTCGCAAGGACGTACAAAGTTCATGGGGGCGTGGCGGAGGCGTAGCGAAGGTGGGACTTGGACGTGCCTAACACTTGGACGTCTTTGACCCATAATCGAAAAAACAAGGACGTCCCTGACGAACATTTGGACGTTTTCACCCGGACCTGTTTTTCTTACGAATAAGGCACAAAAAGGTGTCCGAAATGACCAGGTGACCACCGGAGAGAATCTGGGATGACCTCCCGTTACTCCCCCAGTGGTCACTAACCCCCTCCCACCCTCAAAAAACATCTTTAAAAATATGTTGTGCCAGCCTCAGATGTCATACTCAGGTCCATGACAGCGCATGCAGATCCCTGGAGCAGTTTTAGTGGGTACTGCAGTGCACTTCAGACAGGTGAACCCAGGCCCATACCCCCCTCTACCTGTTACATTTGTGGAGGAAACAGCGAGCTCTCCAAAACCCACCACAAACCCATTGTACCCACATCTAGGTGCCACCCCTTCACCCGTAAGGGCTATGGTAGTGGTGTACAGTTGTGGGTAGTGGGTTTTGGGGGGCTCTGCACACAAGGTAAGGGAGCTATGTTCCTGGGAGCATTTTATGAAGTCCACTGCAGTACCCCCTAGGGTGCCCGGTTGGTGTCCTGGCATGTCAGGGGGACCAGTGCACTACAAATGCTGGCTCCTCCCACAACCAAATGGCTTACATTTGGAGTTTTTGACATGGACGTCTTTGGTTTCGAAAATCGCTGAAAGTCAGAAACGTCCATGTCTAGGGACGACCAAATCTAGGGATGTCCAAATTTAAGGATTTGGACGTCTCTGACAGTATTTTCGAAACAAAAGATGGACGTCCATCTTGTTTCGAAAATACGGGTTTCCCCGCTCCTGGATTTCGCCGTTTAGCAAGGACATCCAAATCGAAACTTGGACATTTCTTTCGAAAATGCCCCTCTTTATTTTTCGACGCAGTCCATTTTCAGGTAGTTTCTAGAAGAAAGCCTAGATGTCAGGGGAGAGTTGGACCTTCTGAAGGGGTGTTGATAAGGCTGCAGTATACTCCCCTGACTTGCCACCAAAAGCTTGTCTTTGGAACTTCTCCCACCCCTAAACGTACCTGTCATGGGAGAGACCCATTTCTGCCTATGCCTGCAGCTGGCTGACAATGAGAGAGAGAGAGAATCAGCCCATCTATACCCAACTAGTTAGACGGTGGTGGCACTTGCAAGAGCAAGGCTTCAGAGACTGGGGCAAGTGACAGATCCGAGACCCAGTGCTCGCTTACTTTAGAGGGTATTTTACGAAGGCGCGCTCATGTTTTGGCGTGCGCTAAAATTGTTGGTGCGCTAAATGTTAGAGACACCAATGCATTCTTACAGGCGTCTCTAACATTTAGCGCATCACAATTTTAGCGCGCGTTAAAAACGTGAGTACGTCTTAGTAAAAGATGCCTTCAGTGAGGAGGTTTGGGGACCTCTCTCTCCCTGTATAGTCTCATTTGGGAAGGAGCAAGGAGATTCTTGGGACACTCAGCCCTACCACCCAGGCAGCCCAGACCCCACTTCTATGGGACAATACATCTCTGGCAGCGTGAAGGAAAATTTAAGAAGATAAGAGTTACCTTTGCTGCTGTAGCCTGGTACAATAAAAGATGTATCTGTTCATGTGTGCGACCACCTGCTGTTCAAGTGTGAAACCTTAACAAACTGTGCTAATAGCTATCAGAATATCATCGGCCTACCCTGAGTAGCCTTAATATTTAAGAAGTGTGAGCAAGAGAGATGGCTGTCCACTGTACATAGGTTGGTGATTCAAAAGACTTTGTTTTTGTTTTATTTTTAAATATTTGTGTGCTTGACAGTCCAAGTTCTTTTACTTCATTGTGTGGTCTGGATTTTTGTGTGAATGGAAGTCCGATGCCCTGCTAGCCCGGCCCTTCAAGCCTTAAGGTTAGTCATGACCCTAGTCCTACCAATTTCTTTATGTGCCCTTTCTCTCCACCATCCTGGCTTTGTCTAGGCATTGCCTAGGCAGCTATAAAAAAGGGAGGAGTTACATTCTGAATTCCATACTGGACAGAATTAAGTAAATGGAAAGATCTGTGCTAAACTAGTATTCTATAGAAGGTTCCCCATGCCAAGCACTTAGAGCACATTCCCATATCCAACTTTGTCAGGACAATTTACGCCTTCTGAAAACTGGTGTACGTCCCAGTGCTCAGCTGACGGCAGCTGAGCACAGAAATCCACGTAAAACATTGCACCTAACTTCTGGAAATGCCACTGACTCACCCATACAACTCCCATGGCCACACCCCCTTGTGAGTTGTGCATTATGGAAGTTTTATAGACCAGAGTGTAGGACATATGCGTGCATAATTCATAATTATTGCCAATTAACTCCATTAATTGATTGGTGGCATCTAATTAATTAGTTTCCGCATGGCTCTAGAATCTACACCCAACTTGGGCCAACCTTTATAGAATCATTGGGATTACTGTATCTTCACAAAGAGGCCACACTATCTCCAGCAAACGAAAGCCCTTCCCTAGGTAATACTGTCTTAAATATCTTAAGTGAGATTTTAAGTGCTATGGCACAGTGATAGAGATTAGAATTCTTTATTATTCTTTTCTCGACAGATCAGTTTCACCTCGCAGAATCTTCTGATGAGCGACACTGTTATGTTTCCTTATTTTTACCGGACTTCTCCGAGTGAGCTGCATCTCTGCGCTGGGATAGTCAAGTTACTGAAACATTTTAGCTGGAGTTGGGTCGGTATCATTGCATCTTATGAACATGAGAGCCTTAGTGCTGTCCAGATCCTAAAAGAAGGGATTGAGCAGGATGGAGGCTGCATCGCATTCGTAGAAATTGTCAATAACAATTTTTCCAAACTTAATGAAAGAATCCATATGTCATCAACTAGTGTGATTATTCTCTATTGTAGTATTGATTATTTGTGGAATATATTAGGGAACAGCGATTATGTACATATAACTAAAAAGGTCTGGATCACCACACATGAGCAGGACTTCACCTTAAGTTATCCATTGAACCGGAATATGAAGAACAACACCTTGGCGTTCACAGTCGCAAAGAAAAATATTCCAAGTTTTTCAAAATTTGTTCGTGAGATGAATTATACTCTGCTTCCTAGTGATTTATATACATGGTCATGGTGGAGGAGCTTGTGTGAAATCCAGTGCCAAAAGAGCATCAGAAGATCTTGCAATACGAACAAAACTTTGAAATTTCTACCACACTGTGAGACCAAGCACTTGGGGAGCAGCTATAATGTGTACAATGCTGTGTACGCCCTGGCACACGCACTGCAAGACATGGTCACATCTGGTTTTGGACATGACACTATGTGGAGTGGAGAGAGGAGATTTTTGGATTATTTGCCCTGGAAGGTAAGATCCTTCGTTAGAGAACTGATCAAAGTAAAAGCAGTGAAATATACTAGCACAATGTGGAAGGGAAGCCTTCATGAGAGGAGGAGAAGACAGGGTGCTGTAGAGACACCTAAGGATTGGAGCTTATATTTACTTAGATTTTACTCACATCTTTTTCAGTAGTAGCTCAAGGTGCAAGCAAAATGGTAGAGACTATTATAAAGAACAAAATTACAGAGCATATTCAAAAGCATGGATTAATGAGACAAAGCCAACATGGATTTAGTGAAGGGAAGTCTTGCCTCACAAGTCTATTACATTTGTTTAAAGGGGTAAACAAACATGTGGATAAAGGTGAGCCTGTCAATATTGTGTATCTGGATTTTCAAAAGGCATTTGACAAAGTACCTCATGAAAGACTCCAGAGGAAATTGGAGAGTCATGGGATAGGAGGTAGTGTTCTATTGTGGAATAAAAACTGGTTAAAAGAAAACAGAAAGTAGGGTTAAATGGTCAGTATTCTCAATGGAGAAGGGTAGATAGTGGGGTTCCCCATGGGTCTGTGCAGGGACCGCTGCTTTTTAACATATTTATAAACGATCTAGCGATGGGAGAAACTAGTGAAGTAATTAAATTTGCTGACGACACAAAGTTATTCAAAGTTGTTAAATTGCGAGAAAATTGTGAAAAATTACAAGAGGACCTTACGAGACTGGAGACTGGGCATCTAAATGGCAGATGGTGTTTAATGTGAGCAAGTGTAAAGTGATGCATGTGGGAAAAAGGAACCCAAATTATAGCTACGTAATGCAAGGTTCCACGTTAGGTGTCATGGACCAAGAAAGGGATCTAGGTGTCGTCGTTGATGATATGTTGAAACCTTCTGCTCAGTGTGCTGCAGCGGCTAAGAAAGCAAATAGAATGTTAGGTATTATTAGGAAAGGAATGGAAAACAAAAATGAGGACGTTATAATGCTTTTGTATCGCTCCATGGTGTGACCACACCTCAAATATTATGTTCAGTTCTGGTCGCCGCATCTCAAAAAATATACAGTGGAATTAGAAAAGGTACAGAGAAAGGCAACGAAAATGATAAAGGGGATGGGATGACTTCCCTAAGAGGAAAGGCTAAAGTGGCTAGGGCTCTTCAGCTTAGAGAAAAGACAGCTGAGGGGACATATAGAGGTCTATAATGAGTTGAGTGGAAGGGGTAGATGTGAATCTCTTGTTTACGCTTTCAAAAAATACTAGGACTAGGGGGCACGCAATGAAACTACAAAGAACTAAATTTAAAATGAATCGGAGAAAATTTTTCTTCACTCAACGTGTAATTAAAATCTGGAATTTGTTGCCAGAGAATGTAGTAAAAGTGGTCAGCTTAGCAGGGTTTTAAAAAGGTTTGGATGGCTTCCTAAAGGAAAAGTCCATAGATCATTATTACAATGGTCTTGGGGAAAATCCACTGCTTATTTCTGGGATATCAAAGAAATCCACAGAGTATGTGCATGCAAATTTGATAGTCTTAGATAATTCTAGACTAAAGTGAAGGAGAGTCTCATATACAATACTCAGTAATATTGCTTTCACTCAATAGGTGAATACATTACATGTGTTCATGTTATAATCATGGACTCGACCTCCACCAACCCAATTACAATAACAGAAAAGACTTGCTCTGCTTTTTTTATATATATATGTATTCTCCAAACACACTGCACTTATCTTAGGCAGATTGGTGCGCTCTTCAAGAGCGCACCAATCTGCCTAAGATAAGTGCAGTGTGTTTGGAGAATACATATATATATAAAAAAAGCAGAGCAAGTCTTTTCTGTTATTGTAATTGGGTTGGTGGAGGTCGAGTCCATGATTATAACATGAACACATGTAATGTATTCACCTATTGAGTGAAAGCAATATTACTGAGTATTGTATATGAGACTCTCCTTCACTTTAGTCTAGAATTATCTAAGACTATCATATTTGCATGCACATACTCTGTGGATTTCTTTGATATTGTACTATATGGGACAGAGTGTCGGTCTCGAATCAATTTATAGTTATTTCTGGGATAAGCAGCATAAAATGTATTGTACTGTTTTGGGATCTTGCCAGGTACTTGTGACCTGGATTGGCCTCTGTTGGAAATAGGATGCTGGGCTTGATGGACCTTCGGTCTGTCCCAGTATGGCAATACTTATGTACACTACAGGGGCTAGATATGGTGCACAGTGATGAGTATAACTTATAGAATATTGTAAATTATGTAGGTATCTCCAACAAGCAAGTGTGACCATTTATACCCAACTCTGCTACTGGCTAAGTTCTTGCCTGTAAAGATAGTGCTTACATTCCCTTACATAATAGCTTCCCAGTAGGTGCCCTGTTCTAGAAATGCCCCTCTAAGTCACATACCTTGAGAATGTTCATGTGCTCAAAGGTGCAGACATGTAGCTTAGCTTCCTCTTCAGGCCCAGTGGAGGTGGTTTGGCAGTGGCAGAGACAGCAACAGTGGGAGAGATTAGGCCTGGCAGGGGAAAGCAAAGAGAAGGGAGGGAGAGATGCAAGATCTGGTGATATAGGGAGCAGTGGCGTAGCCAGACTGCCAATTTTGGATGGGCCTGAACCCAAAGTGGGTGGGCACAAAATTTTCTCTCTACCCCCCTCCCCCAGCAAAATTTAGTCACATTAATCAGATGCATTTGTCACACAGGGTAAAGTGCTGCTTTTCAGTGCATCAGATTTTAAACAATTTATTTAATAGCCTAACACCCTTTTCAGTGAGCTTTCAGAGGCCAAAACCTCCTGCCTCAGGTCTGTATAATTCTGTTATGGTATCCTCTCCTGACCTAAGGAAGGAAGTATTGGTCTCCGAAACTTTATTAACACAGGTACCATATTACTTTATCCTAAATTAAAAATAAAATTATTTTCTTTACCTTTGTTGTAAGGCCATTTACTTTTTCTCATTGTGTTGCTCCCAGTCTCTAGATTCTGCTTTCCTTTGTCTTTCTCTTGCCAGGGTTTCCTGTCCATTCATCACCTATGGCTTTTCATCTTTTCCTCACCCTTGTTCTCCACATGCCCCTTCCTCTTATTCTCCAGTCTTTCCCTACTCTGTCCTCTCCCTCTTTCCATCCAGCAGCTCCCCTCTTTCTATCCCCATCCTTCCAGTGTCTCCCCTCTTTCTTTTGCATCCAGCATCTCCTTTTTCTCCCTACCCTTCCATCCAGTGTCTTCCCTCTTTCTCTCCTCATCCTTCCACCCATCTACCCTCTCTCCTGATCGTTCCATCTAGTCTCTATCTCCCCTCTCCTTATATCCAGTGTCTCTCTATCTCTCTACCCTTTTCTGTTCAGTCTCCCCTCTCTCTCCACATCCTTCCAGTCTCTCCCCTTTCTCTCTGCATCCTTTCATCCATCTCCCCTCTTTATCTCCCTATCCTCCCATGTCCAGCAACTCTCTCCCCTCCAGGCCCTTCTTCCTCTCCCTCCCATGTCCAGCAGCTCTCTCCCTTCCCTCCAGTCCCTTCTTCCTCTCCCTCCCATGTCCCAGCAGCTCTCTCCCTTCCCTCCAGTCCCTTCTTCCTCTCCCTCCCATGTCCCAGCAGCTCTCTCCCTTCCCTCCAGTCCCTTCTTACTCTCTCCCTCCCATGTCCCAGCAGCTCAGCCATTTTCCCTCCAGGCCCGCCCATCCACAACCTTCGCGCGCTGTCGCTGCCCTTTTGTCCCGCGGAGGCAGCGTTCAGCGTTTCCTTCCTGCCCTGTCTTCTCCCCAGGCTCCGCTGCATCGTCCCTGCAAGTGGAATCCTTTTCCTTTTCGGCCGTCGCGCTGCGCTGCCATATACACAGGCAGCTTCGCTCTCCCCCACCGCGTTCATCTGGCCCTAAACAGGAAGTGCATCAGAGAGGGCCAGAATGGATGCGGCAGGGAGGAGCGAAGCTGCCTGTGTGTATGGCAGCGCAGCGCGACGGCCGAAAAGGAAAAGGATTCCACTTGCAGGGACGATGCAGCGGAGCCTGGGGAGAAGACAGGGCAGGAAGGAAACGCTGAACGCTGCCTCCGCGGGACAAAAGGGCAGCAACAGCGCGCAAAGGTTGTGGATGGGCGGGCCTGGAGGGAAAATGGGTGGGCCTGGGCTCGTCCAGGCCCACCCGTGGCTACGCCCCTTATAGGGAGGGTGAGATTACTGTAACCTCTAAGCTGAGTGGGAGCCCTTCACCTACAGTCCTGCCACTGGGGGGTGCTGTTTCACTATTATATTTTCAATAGTGAAGGATAGGCAAGCTCGGCAGAACTCCAGGGAAAATGCCTGGCCCTAGCGACTGAATCCACAATACTGAAGCACAACCCCCCCCCCCCCAATGGCAGCAAATCAGTTGGGGACTCAGCTGAGATGCCACTGGACAACCAAGGTGGGGGGGGGGAAGAAAGAAGAGGTGTTACTGGTCCTGGCAGAAAGGAAGGATTGACACCTTGCAGGAAGTGAAAGGGAAGAGGAAAACAAATGCTGGCTATGAAGCAGGGGAGATGGAAACTAATGGGTCACGTTGGAGTATGGTGGGATAGAGAAAGGAAGATACTAGGCTACAGGGAGAGGTGGGGAAAAAAAGCACAAATGCTGGACATGGGGGAAGGGAATAGAGGGAAGATGCTGGACATGTGGCATGAGACATGTGGCAAGACAGAGACAGAAGGAAAGCTAGTGAGACACTGGGTGAAGAGAGAGCGAGTGATGTGGAATGGGAGGGCTGGGGTGAGGAAGATGGAAAGCTGTAAGTCAATGCAGTAGCAAAAGAGAGAGATTGAGGATTGAACAGAGAGAAAGAGATGAAATAACTTGAAAAAGGAAAATTGTTTTGCTTTTATGTATGATTGAAATTACATAGGTAACTTGGCAGTATTGAAAATGTATCTTTCATTCTTTAGCTTCATCATTATCTGAAGAACGTCCACTTTAAGAACGGTCTTGGTGAAGATGTATCTTTTGATGAGAATGGAGACCTCACCATTGGATATGATATCATAAATATTGTCTATTTACCTAATGGGATACAGAGGAATGAAATTATTGGTAGTTATAACCCTTATGCTCCTCCAGGACAGGATTTCACTGTTGATGAGAAAGCCATCGTGTGGGAGAGCGACTTCACTGAGGTGGGAATCAAGTTCTACTAAAATATGATGAAACTTGGAGAAGCCACAAGTAAATACTCTTACCTAGATTCAGGAGATATAAGATATACACATGTTGCCCAGCCCATGTTCTGCCTAGAGTCCATCCCTATGAATGTCCCCCTATAAAATATGTGCTGTTGAAGAGATGCGCGTAGGAAGGGAAGAGTAGAAGGTAGATTTTGATGTTCACATGCCTGTGTTCACATCCAGTTGCTGTGGACCGCCTTAGGTGAATTTCTCCAACAAGACGGTAAATAACTCCTAATAAATAAATGTATGCATATATGCTAGCATTCTAGTCATTTATGGGCATGTGTAGTGCCTAAACGAAGGCTCATAGTAGCATAGTAAATGACTGCAGATAAAGACCTGTACGGTCCATCCAGTCTGCCCAACAAGATAAACTCATTTTACATGGTATGTGATATTTTATATGTATACCCGAGTAAGTGCTACTGTATTGACTAACCATATTCTATAAACTGCGCCTAAATCTTATAGAATACGCATAAATCCACTCAGATTTTTTAGGTACCATATATAGAATCTGGCCATAAAGACTGCATTGACCAATTGGAAAAATAATGCCTTCTTCATCGTGCATTTTTGGTAGCAGTCTGTACTCCAAGTCTACAAATTTGAAATGTTGGAGGCTGATACTGTAAGTTAAGTGTACCACATCATAAACAAAAAATTTGGAATGCTGTTGAAGACTACCTCTCTTAGGGCACCTTTTACCAAGCTGTTGCATAAGTGGTCCGTCAGCGCATGTTTTACATGCGTGTCGAGGCCCCCTTTTACTGCAGCTGGCAAAAGGGAAGTCTCACTTTCCTGCAGGAAAGCACTTGCCACGCTGTCATTTCAGGGGGGGAGCCCTTACTGCCACCCACTGAGGTGGCGGTAAGGGCTCCTGTATTAACCCGCCGGCATAGGCGTAGTTTGACTGTTTCATTTGGGGGGGCAAAGAATGGGCGGAGCATATTAGCATACATTTGCATATATACATATGCAAATGAATATGCTAATATGGAGAAAGGAATTGAAATTTACAGGCAAAATATCACAGATGCACATTTCAAAAAGCTGACACATTTCAATTAATAAATTATGAATAAAATACTTTTATCTACCTTTGTTGTCTGATCATTTAGTTTTTCTATTCGCTTTGGTCCCAGTGTCTTCTGTTTTATGCAGTGTCTTCTTTCCAGTAGGCTTCCCTCTGCTCCCCACCCTCCCAGTCCCATCCATCTCTTGCTCCCCACCCCTCCCAGTCCCATCCATCTTCTGTTCCTTCCCTCTGCTCACCATCCCTCCATCCCATCCATCTTCTGCTCCTTCCCTCTGCTGTGCCTGACCTCTCCCAATCCCATCCATCTCCTGGTCCATCCCTCTGCTCCCCACCCCTCCCAGTCCCAACCATCTCTGGTTCCTTCCCTCTGCTCCCCACCCCTCCCAGTTCCATCCATCTTCCTTCTACTGCCCCCCCCCGCGAGGTCCAAGATGGTAACTCCGTTTACCCCCTCTCTTCCTCCCTCCCTCCGGCGCAGGCAACAGTCTTCAGCTTTTTCAGCGTTCCTGGCAGCGGTAGCGATGTACACGCTGCCTTCGGTCTGCCCCGGAAGCCTTCTCTTCAAGTTCCTGTTCCCACCTATGCGGGAACAGGAACTTGAAGAGAAGGCTTCAGGGCAGAGCCGAAGGCAGCGTGTACAACGCTACCGCTGCCAGGAACGCTGGAAAAGACTGCTGCCTGCGGCGGCGGAGGGAGGGAGGGAGGAAGAGAGAGGGGTAGACGGACACGCTCCTCTCCGTCCGCTTGGCTTCCCTGCCCTCTCTGTCTGCGTCCCGCCTTCCTCTGAGGAAGGCGGGACGAAGACAGAGAGGGCAGGGAAGCCAAGCGAATGGAGAGGAGCGCGTGCCTGCATGTGTTTTTTTTTAACTAATGGTGCGGCGGCGCCTCGTCGTCGTTTGGGGGGGCATTGCCCCCCTCGCCCCCCCCCAGTCTACGCCTATGCCCGCCGGTAACCAGTGATAGTATCTGAGGATCTGAAGGTGACGAAACAATGTGACAAGGCGGTGGTCATAGCCAGAAGGTTGCTGGGTTGTATAGACGGAGGTGTGACCAGCAGAAGAAAGGAAGCATTGATGCCCCTGTACAGGTCGTAGGTGAGGCCCCACCTGGAGTATAGTGTTCAGTTTTGGAGGCCGTATCTTCCTAAGGATGTAAAAAAAATTGAAGCGATGCAAAGAAAAGCTACAAAAATGGTATGGATTTGCGTTACAAAACGTATGAGGAGAGACTTGCTGACCTGAAGGAAATGAGAAACAGGGGTGATATGCTACAGAAGTTCAAATATTTAAAAGTATTAATCCGCAAACGAACCTGTTCTGGAAGGTGATAGAACTAGTGGACATGAAATGAGGTTGAAGGGGAGCAGACTCAGGAAAAATGTTAGGAAGTATTTTTTCACGGAGAGAGTGGTGGATACTTGGAATGCCCTCCCGCGGGAGGTGGTGGAGATGAAAACGGTAACGGAATTTAAAAATGCGTGGGATAAACATAAAGGAATCCTGTTCAGAAGGAATGGATCCTCAGAATCTTAGCGGAGATTGGGTGGCAGCTCCGGTGGTTGGGAGGCGGGGCTAGTGCTGGGCAGACTTCTACGGTCTGCGCCCTGAAAATGGCAGATACAAATTAATTGCCAAAAACAGCGAAGATGACACCAAAAACGGAAAAAAATAATAAAAAAAAAAGGAAAAAATAAAAAATAAATAAAACAAATAGAATACAAAAATAAAATCAAAAACAGACGACACAAAAATAATAATAAAACTTTGAATTTATTAGGGTGATATGACTCGACACAGCTGTGTTTTGGCCCAACTGGCCTGCGTCAGGAGTCTGTTACACCATGTACATATTCTCTGGTTGTATCAATATTTATGTGAAGAATGTTCTGCAATAACTCAACCTTTAAAAAGGCTGTGTGCACAATCTTGCAACAATCGCTATGGAGAACTGTGGCTGGAAAACGTCCAACTGGAGTAGCTGCAAATCAGCCTCTCATTCAACTCCTGGGTTCGATACATCTATATAAGATGAGTATTTGATTGTAAAAATTAATCGATAACAATAATGATAAAAAAATAAATGCACTAATAGTGTGAACCAATGAAGAAAGGTGTGCAGAACTCATTGCCGTTCAGTAAAATTGGTAATGTGCACAGCTGAGGTCACCAAGATAAATATACTGTTTAAATGAATGTTTGAATTGGACTGACAGAAGGAGGAGATAGTGGGAGCTGATTTTATAAGTAGATACAAATCAAGGTCAGGTATACACATAAAGTAGCACATATGAGTTTATCTTGTTGGGCAGACTGGATGGACCGTACAATCTTTTTCAGCCATCACCTACTATGTTACTATGACAAGGTTATTGTACACAGACTTAGGTATTGATAATGTCAACCAAAGTTCTGGCTGTTGTTTGTGTACTTAAACTTAACCAATGTTAAATCTAAATCGGTGAAAACTGAAAATTCAAGTTCTCTGGCTGTTTTACCTCTACCTTAAAGATTCCCCAGGAACCTCCTACTTCAAAAAGAAAAAAAAAATTAATGGTGACAATTAACTGCTCCAGACAGGAAGATTTTGAGAAAGTCTGACTCAAGTACAGTTAGGTATCTAGATCCTTTATAACTGATCTCGCCACAATAACTTTGATTTTCAAACAAAATGTCTGAATTAATGGTCAGTAAAGGAATGCTGCATTTAATAAATAAGATCTGAGTGTCAAATAAAGTTATATAACTTGTTTCCTTATTCTTCAGACACCTCCGCAGTCCAGATGCAGCCCAAGTTGCCATCCTGGTTACCGGAAATTAACCAGGGAAGGAGAGCCCGTCTGCTGTTATGACTGTATTCCCTGTGCAGAGGGAGAGGTCTCTAACCAAACTGGTGAGTGGCATCATGGGCAAAACCAAAACAGAAAAAGGAGGTAAACACCCTATGTAAAGTATCAAACAGTACTATGAGAGTAGGGATAAGTCCATGGGTTTTCATAAAAGAGGAAAAAACGAGACCCTAGAGGTAAAAAAAACACCAAAATGCTTTAATAAAAATCCATCAATATAATGATGTTTGTTATTTCCACTCAGTGATTCAATGAAATCAAACAATGTTAATGAGAATGTCCACTAGAGGATAACACGCTAGATAAAAAAGGAACTGACACATATTGTCAGCAAGCACCTCTCCGTGCTGTCCACTCTCGACCCGCACCTCTCCGTGCTGTCTGTCTTCACCCACACAATTGGGGCTAATCCACCTCCTAAGAGGAACTGCTTCTGCTCACTTGCAAAAAGTAATTATTCACAGTGCCAAATTTATCCTGCAGAGTACTTTATTCCACCGCGGTACTAGTGGTAAAAACAGTATGATCACCGTACCACAGCTGTTGGTCTCTGTGCACTTTGCTTCACTTTTCCAACACACCAAACAAATAACAGTTCAGTCTTAGAATTAGCTAAAGACTTGGGAAAACCTGTGGTTCAGTCTATTCCTCCGCTCCTCTCTGCTACTGCCTAGGAGTTAGAGGCATTTTCACCACCCTCATTTGCCAGACACCAACACTCTGACAACCTCCCACAAATGTTCAGACTGACCTCCTTCAGGAAATTAATTCCCACAGTTCCATGAAGCCAGACCGCATCTAGGCATTGTCACTTAGCGGCCCCCAAATCTCTGGCTTCTCTTTCTCTGCAGTCTCTTCCTTTTCCACCTCTCTTTGTCCTGAGCAAAAGAACTCCATTTGCTCCTCCCCAACCTCTTTCCTTTTGCTTTCCTCTCCTAGTTCAATCTCATCCCATACATGGAGTCTTCCCCCACCCTCTCTCCCAGGTGCTGCTCCTCCCCCTGATTATCCTCCATCTCCCAATCACCCCCTGACTCTACTACCTGCTGGGAGTTGTGGTACTGTTTCTCTTGTTTCCTCCTTCCTTGCAAGTGTTGCTGGGCTCTGTAGTTCTCTTCCCTTTTCATCAGTCTCCTACTCCCTTTTCCCCTCTGAGGGTTTTTCTCCTTTCCTCGCTTACTGTCACTATCAGCTCTTCTCTGCCTTCCTTCTACCTCCTCCTTACAATATCCATGTTTCGGCACAAATGCTTGCCTCAGGGGTCATAAACTCTGCACTTACTAGTGTAAGATTTGATATGCAATGCAGACCTCTGTGGTGACAAGCAAGATGCAATCAGAGATCAACTGTAAAATGCTTGTAGACAGCGAAAGCGTGGTCCGATCACTACTCTCATAGTACTGGGTGATATCACGGAACATGTGGGCAGCACAAGGCTGTAGATGCTTCATGATGGTCCCTGCTCTGTGAATTAGGCAAGGGTGAAAATCTGTAGAGACCAAGAGTAATCCACAGTTTGATTAACTTTTTTTTTTTCTTTGGAGAATGAGGGAAAATGTCAGTTTTGCTCCCTCTCCTCACTAGATGACCAAGCATAGCAGGTTCCATCAATTCCAAAACTAATGGAGCATGTCATTGACATTTTGTCTGTGAATGGCAGCCCATCCCTGATTGTCAGTGCATTTTCTGTGGTCCAAGTTAACTATGGGGCTCATTTTTGAAAGAGAAAAATGTCTAAAAAGTGGCCTAAAGCAGCATTTGGACATTTTTCTCACAAAAACGTCCAAATCAGTATTTTCAAAACCTATTTTTAGACATTTTTCTATGAAGTCCATGTAATAATAGTATTAGTAGAAGTGCATTCAAATCACAAGGCGGCATGTCAGGGGCGTTTTGAAGGCGGGATTAGGGCAATGCCTAACACTTGGATGTTTTCTAGCCATAATGGAACAAAACAAAAAAGTCCAGGACTAAAACCAAGACGTTTTGGGCTAGACCTGTTTTCAGAATGAACAAGGCAAAAAAGGTGCCCTAAATGACCACTGGAGGGAATCGAGAGTAACCCCCAATACCACCCCCCCAGTGGTCATTGACCCCCTCACACCCCCACCCCACAATATGAATAGAAATATGACTTACCAGCCTCTATGACAGCTGCAGATATTAAAGTCAGGTCTATTAGAATAGCATGCAGGTCCCTGGAGTAGTGTAGTGGTCGGTGCAGTGTACTATGGAGTGGGGCAGTGGCGTAGCAAGGGGGGGGGGGGCGGGAGGGGCAGTCCGCCCCGGGTGTCAACTCAGGGGGGGGGGGTGCTCCCTGTCAGCTCCCCCCCTCGGCGAATCAACACCCCCCCCCCCGACCAGCTCCTGCACCCTACCTTTAAAAAGAATATCGGGAGGCGAGGCACCCTGCCCTGCACGTAAAAGAAATGTGGACCGTCAGGTCTTCCCTCGCTCTATCTGTCCCGCCTTCTGCTGACGCAACTTCCTATTTCCGCAAGGGCGGGACAGACAGCGAGAGAAGGCCTGACGGTCCACATTTCTTTTACGTGCAGGGCAGGGCGCCTCGCCTCCCGATATTCTTTTTAAAGGTAGGGTGCGGGAGCTGGTCGGGGGGAGGGGGGTGTCATCGTGCTGCACCCGGGGGAAAGGTGCAATGGCGAACCGCCCTGCCCCACCCCAGGTGGCAGCCCCCCCCCTGCTACGCCACTGGAGTGGGGGACTCAGGTCCTTATCTCCCTCTACCTGTCACACTTGTGGTGGAAACTGTGACCCCTCCCAAGGTCACCCAAACCCTACTGTACCCACATATAGGTGCCCCCTTCACCAATAAGGGCTATTATAGTGGGGGACAGTGGGTTTTGGAGGGCTCAGGGGACAAGATAAGGGAGCAAAGGTGAGATGTGTACCTGGGAGCATTTTTATGAAGTACACAGAAGTGCCCTCTAGGGTACCCCATTGCTCTCCTGGGATGTTGAGGGACCAGTCTACAAAAAATGCTGGCTCCTTCTACATCCCAATCGCATGAATCTCTATGTTTTGCACCTATTCGTTCTGTTGGGGTTTTGTTCCAGAAAATGGACCAAAAAACAAAACGTCCTAATCACAAAACCTTGTTGAAAACGGTATTTTTGACATTTTTATTTTTTTAAAAAGATAGAAGTTTTCCGATTTTGAAAATGACCTTCTTTCCTATTTGGATTTTGGACGTTTTGTGCAAAACGTCCAAAATCGGACTTAGACGTCATATCAAAAATGCCCCTCCACATGAGCACTGACACTGAATGTCTTCTGCGATTGCCCAAATCTGTGTCCTGATCATGCCAGCTCTCCAGGAACACTGTGGCATTTGCCAGGCAGAAAATTCAGCGTCACTACCCTGTTAAATGTAGCTGAATATCCTCTCCTAAGGTGTTCAGTGTGATTTAACCGGGCAAGGCCCATGCTATCCAAGGGACAAAAATATCGACACCAGGGGCGTAGCCAGACAACAGATTTTGGGTGGGCCTAGGCAAGAAGTGGGTGGACACCAAATGTTCTCCCCCACCCCAAACCACCACCGAAAAATATCTCAGCTGGTGAGAAAATGCTTCTTTCCATCTTGGCAGTCTGCAGCAGGCATGCGCTGAAAACTGAGCATGTGCAGGTGCCGGTATCGTGAAGAGTAGCGTTTTCATTACCATCAGGGGGAAGTCTTCAGCTGGCCGAGCTTGGGATCCCCACCAGCTACCGCTAAACGTGTGCTACTGTTAGGTGGGCCTGAGCCCTAAGTGTGTGGGCCCTGGCCCACCCATGCCCATCTGTGGCTACCCCAATAATCAACACACTGCCTATTCTGCTATAGTCTGTTGCTCTAGTGTAAAATTATCCATAATATGAGAACTATTTTCAGTGTCATAAAACATAATGCTATTCAGTGGCTTAGCTACGAGTGGGCCTAGGTGGGCACAGGCCCAGCCCAATCTTGGCTCAGGCCCACCACACTGCTCTCTCTCCCCCTCTCCTTCGCGGTGTCCTGACATCTGCGCTCCTACCTCTAAACCCTGTCCCTTCCCGGTGTACCATACAGGCATCCTCAGCACCTGCTGCGACTCATTCTCGCTACGTGCATCAGCCCTGCAGGGTCCCGCCCTGGCTGACATCATTGCCTGTTTCCTGTCTGCTGGAATGCAGCAGACAGAAACCTGTGGGGTCAACGAAACCAGCGAAAATGAATCGCTGCAAGCACTGAGGATGCCTGTATGGTACACTGGGGAGGGAAGGGGTTCAGAGACAGGATCACAGATGCCGGAATGCCACAGAGGAAAGGGAAGAGATGTGAGGTAGGTGAAAAAAAAATCTGTATTTTTAAAAATACCTCCAGGAAGATATTTGTTGTGGTGGTAGTGGTAGTGTGTGTGTGTGTGTGGGTGGGGGGGGGGGGGGGGGGGGGGGGGGGGGGGGGGGGGACATGCCTCTGATGCTATTTATGTGATATGTAGACAATATTCTTCATTCTTAGATGGTGACACATGCTGGAAGTGCCCAGAAGACCAATGGCCCAATCAAAAAAGAGACGCCTGCATCCCAAAAGTGATAACCTTCCTGTCCTATAAAGAGCCTCTGGGGATAGCTTTGACTTCCATCAGCATTTTCTTCTTTCTGGTCACTGCCGTCATCCTGGGAATCTTTATTAATTACCGAGACACTCCCTTAGTGAGAGCCAACAACCGGGACCTGAGTTACATTCTCCTTATCTCCCTCATGCTCTGCTTCCTCTGCTCTTTAATATTCATCGGACGTCCAAACAAGGTTACCTGCATTCTACGACAGATTGTCTTTGGGATAATTTTTGCCATCTCTCTCTCCTCCATCTTTTCAAAAACCATCACTGTGGTTATGGCCTTTCATGCCACCAAGCCCGGAAGCAAGCTCCGGAAATGGATGGGTTCCAGGGTCTCAGTTTCTATAGTCTTTTCCTGTTCACTTATTCAAACTGTTCTGTGTCTTGCCTGGTTGTTCACGGCTCCCCCCTTCCCATATTTTAATATACACTCAGAAACTGGAATGATATTAATTGAATGTAATGAAGGATCTGTAGTTGCATTTTACTGTGTTCTGGGATACCTGGGATGCCTGGCTGGTATCAGCTTCATCGTAGCTTTTCTAGCAAGAAATCTCCCCGACAGTTTCAACGAGGCCAAGTACATCACCTTCAGCATGCTGGTGTTCTGCAACGTCTGGCTCTCCTTCATCCCAACCTACTTGAGCACCAAGGGCAAGTACATGGTGGCAGTGGAGATATTTGCTATCTTGGCCTCTAGTGCTGGACTCCTTGGCTGTATCTTTCTTCCTAAATGCTACATTATTCTGTTCAAGCCCGATAGGAACAACAGGAAATACCTAACAAAAACTACTGGAGGAAATTGTTAAAGACTTGCTACTGCATAAAGATAAATGGATAAATTATCACCTTTATCTTTATTTCTGAAATTCATTTTTTAAAATATTTTAAGCAATTTATAAAATAATTCCAAGAATAAATCTTGATACAGAAAAGATGAATAATATTGAAACGTCTAATGTATGCAAAGCAAAATTAGGAAAAATGTTATATTATCCAATGTCTAGTCCACAATTGGAAAAGGAGAACAAGGCAATACCAAGAAAAAATTATATCAGTAATCAAAAATTAGGAATAAGAAGAGAATAACTCGGACTTAAAATTAAATTAGATTACGGAGTAGATGAAATTACTGCTTTTGGCTGCGAAAGTGGAGCTACAAGTCTTGGATTCCCAAAATGAACTTAAATGTGTAGGATCATAAAAAACATAGGGGTCCTTTTACTAAGCCGCATAAGCGTGTACGCGTGCCCAGCATGTGCCAAAATGAAGTTACCACCGGACTACAGCATGGCTCTTGCGGTAATTTCATTTTTGGCACGCATTCGATATGTGTGTCTGAAAAATATTTATTTTCGTATGCGTGTAGTGGATGCACGCCAAGTGGCATCTGACACACGTTGGTCCTTACCACCCAAATTCTTTATCACTAAGTCTATGGCTGGCAGTAAGGTCAGAGACCCAAAAAGGACACACGGCAATTTAGATTTTGCCACACGTCCATTTTTTTGGGGAAAAAAGAGGCCTTTTTTACAGGCACACTGAAAAATGATTCTGCGTGTGCCCAAAACCCATGCTTACATTACCGCAAGCCACCTTTCAGTGCTTCTTTGTAAAAGGATCCCTTACTTCACTGAATTCAATTTCAATACACACTTGCAAGGAAAATTTAGCCAAAATAATCCGCCCAATTGTAAAACCCGTGGGTGGAGATTAGGGAAAAGTTGGCGCCTCTTTTGGGTTGCTCTAGATATGTCTGGAAATACTCTAAATCTTACAATTCATAAAAAGTTCATCTCTATGATGAAAGAATTGCTTCAGTATCCAGTCTCTATCACGTTGTAGTACAAAAGTCACAATCAATGTTGCAGGTTTTAAACCCAGAATGTCATCTTCAAGTTTCTGCATAAGGTTTAAACTTTCAAAAGAAATTTGAAATTCATTTTTTATGCTAATGTATAGAAAAGAACATTTTTTAAAAAATGGAGAAAATAACAGAAAGGAAGATCAATTTACAAACAGGAAAGAGGCAGAGAATAAGGGGGAAGAGATGTAAGTAGAAACGGAGGCCTGCAAACAGTCCCATCAGTGTTCCTGCTACTTATGGTTGGAATTCTCTGAAAATGTAATGCTCAGCTTAAATGGATAATTTGCATATTTAAATATTACTATTATTGTACAGTTCATATTAATCAGTGGTTCTCAAGCCAGGTTTCCAGCATTTCCATTGCTTTTTGTGAAGGAAAAAAGGTACCAGTACTCATACAGGACAACCTTAGGGGCAGGGTCACTATCTATGGCTCCTCCCCTACAGTAGCCACAGCCCATCGTAGCCACACCCCTTTTACTAGCCATGGCGCATATAAAAAGGCATCATTGAAAATATTTTCTATTTAGTAGCTTTGTTGTGTGCCCCATAGTCCTAGTATTTTTGGAAACTGTAAATAAGCAATTTATGTCTACTTGTTCCACTCCACTCAATATTTTATAGACCCCTCTCTCCTGATCTCTCCACATACCTAGTATCTGCACTCTCCTGTCCCTCCCTCCCTTCCACTCCATGAGTTGACATTTCTCCCTCTCTCTCCCTCACTCCTTTCTACCCCGTGATCCGACATTTCTTGCTCTCTTCCTCTTTCCCTTCTACCCCATGATCTATTAATTCTCCCTCCCTCCGTCCCTTCACCCCGTGATCTGACATTTCTCCCTCTCTCTCTTCCTCCCTTCCACCCCCTTGATCTGATATGTCTCCCTTCTAGCCTATGATCTGACATTTCTCCCTCCCTTCCACCCCATGATTTGACATTTCTCCTTCTCTCTAGCCCTTCCATTCTCCAGCATGTCTCTCTACCTCCCTTCTGTGCCCAACTCAGGTATCTCCCTCCTTTTTCTCTTCCATCTCTTAATCTCTGTGCCCAGCTCAGATATCTCTCTCTTTTCAATCTTTTAATCCCTCCCACCCCACCCTCCTGCCTGGGTCCCATAAGAACATAAGAATAGCCATACTGGGTCAGACCAATGGTCCATTTAGCCCAGTATCCTGTTTCCAACAGTGGCCAATCCAGGTCACAAGTACCTGGCAGAAACCCAATTAGTAGCAACAGTCAATGCTAAGGAAAGCGGAAAAGAGGCAAAGAATGCTTTCTCATCTATTGTATAAATCATGGAAAGCCATATAAAAAATATTATAGGCATGTTCATCATATCAGATCCTCAGCGTTTCATCCTTTTGTCACAGAGATAGTATGACAGTTTCATTCTATTCATTTTATTTAACTGGGCTGTACCATCTCAAAAGTGCCTATACTAATTCATATCTCTGTGGAATTAATTATATTGCAATGTCTTTCCCTCTGAAGAATAAATTCAAACATTTTAACAATCTGAGGTGGCAAATTGAGGCTTATTCTTCCCAAATACAAGACACCGAACCCAATAATTGTGTCAACAAAAATAACCAATGGTTTGATGAATAAAAATAATTCCACTTCACATTTGCTATACTGTGGAGGAGTGGCCTAGTGATTAGAGCACCAGTCTTGGTATCCAGAGGGGCCTGGTTCAAATCCCACTGCTGCTCCTTGTGATCTTGGGTAAGTCACTTAACCCTCCATTGCCCCAGGTGTGAGCCCTCCAGGAACAGGGAAATACCCAGTGTACCTGAATGTAACTCACCTTGACCTACTACTAAAAAAGGTGTGAGCTAAATTTAAAAAAAAAAGTCCTTAGGAGTCACAGGCATTACCCCAAATAGCTCCGATCTTGCAGGGCAACATCATGGGTTGAATCATGACATCAACTTCAAGATAAATCTCTTTAATATTTTTTGTGTTTAGCTCAATTTGGGATTGATGTTTGTTTCATATATGACATAGTTTAGCAGGACATGTTTATCTACCATAGCCAAGATAATGTTCGAGCACCCTTCTGACCTCATTTGCAACTCTCTTTAACTAGTCCCTTATTTTCTTACTCCTGTTACTCTATCTTATCTATCTATATGTTCCATCTTGGCTTACACCCAATGTTGTCTAATAAAATGTTTTATTGTGTATTGTGTTGGCATTGTAATGTGCTCCTGCAATTGTCTATTGCTTATCTTTGACTAATTCTTGCTCTACACCGCCCTGAGTGAAGTCCTTCAAAAATGCGGTAAATAAATCCTAATAAATCAATCAATCAATATACACACACTGAAAGAATAAAAGAGATGGTTTTTGACCAAAGAATGATAGAGAGTCACTAAGTGCAACCCATGACATTGGCCCGTAAGATCGGAGCCATTTGGGGTAATGCTTGTGACTACTGAGGCTCTCACTCACCCTGATACCCTTCATCATCATGATATGAACGTTCTCATCCACCTCAAGGGAGATTCGCTGGGTAATGGCGCTCCCTTCCATGTCTGTGTCTCATACACAACACGTCCAAAATTTCTTTAAAATTCCTCTACTTCACTTACAGGTCCGTACAATTATTTTCAGATCACTTGTTCGTCAACATTATCTATCACCAATACAAAAGAAGTTAATTGATATCCTTATGGCTATAGCTCTTAAAACAATGTTATCAGAATGGAAAGATAATTCCAAAGTTTCATTTGCTTGTTGGTGGAATACTCTTTGTATTATTTATAAATATGAAGCTAAACTTGTGAAGAAGACGAATAATATTCCTCATTTCCTTAAAGTTTGGAAACCTGTTGATCTGTATTGTAAACATAAGCTTTAATGTTTCTAAATGGATGCCTTTTAGGTATGATCAGTACACCTTTTTTATGTACCACATACTGTTGCCATTGTTTTGTTCTTTTGTATTGTTACTTATAAAACTTTAATAACATCTGAACACACACACACACACACACACACAAAAAGATGAATAAAGCAGGAGAGGGAATTGAGTTGATTCCAGATCTTAGATAAATTTCCTCCTCACCCTCTGCAGATCTGGAACTGGGTCTTGCAGAGATTTCCAGACCCCAGAGACAGAAAATTTCCGCTTTTGTTCTAAGTCTTTGCAACTCTGCAGACACTGGAGGAAAAGAAAGCAGCAGATTTTCTTCAAACTCCTTGGAACAGAGCACAGAACTCTTAATGCTGCCTCCATTCTGAGGTCATTCTGGGATTTCCCACCTGCTTAAGGTGGATATATGTAGAAAGCAGATGACAGGCAGATCAATCCTTTTGTACCTACAGTCTTGCAATTCTTGAGACCCAAATCCAAGGCTTTGTTTTTTGAGTGGGTACTTGGGGGTACTGAGTACCGGCACCTTTTCCTTTGTCTGCTAAAATTGACCCATGGTCCTCATATTTTAATGAAAGAGCCAGGGCCGTGCCTAGGGTCTCTGGCGCCCCCCTGCAGACTATCAGTTGGCGGCGGCGGCATCGCCCCCCCCCCCCCCGTGAAAATGATCGCTCACCACTTGCCACACTGACAGGAATTGTCAGCAATATTCTTAGAAACAAATTGCTATACATTGCAAAATAAGATAGTAGATGTAAATTCTCAAAGTGGACATATTCCAAACACTAAAATGAAAATAAAATGATTTTTTTTCTACCTTTGTTGTCTGGTGACTTTCTTTTTCTGATCATGCTGGCCCAGTATCTGATTCTGCTGCTATCTGTCCTCTTAACTCCGTTTCTAGCGCTTCCTTTCCATTTATTTATTTCTTTCTTTTCCTCCTTTCTTCTTCATTTCTGGTCCTCAGCTTCTGCCTATTTTCTTCATCCATGTGCAGTTTTTCTCCTCTCTTCCTTTTCCCTCATTTCATCTCCTTCATCTCTCTTCCCTCCCCTCTATGTCCAGCAATTTCTCCTCTCTCCCTGAGCCCTGCCCTCCCGTCCATGCTCCTCTGTCCCCTCCATTCATCCTTTTCCAGCAATTCCCCTCTCTCCCTGAGCCCTGCCCTCCCAATCCATGCCCATCCATGCTCCTCTGTCACCTGCCCCCTCCATTCATCCCTATCTAGCAATTCCCCTCTCTCCCTGAGCCCTGCCCTGCAATCCATATCCATCCATGCCCATCTGTCCCCTCCATTCATCCCTATCCAGCAATTCCCCTCTCTCCCTGAGCCCTGCCCTCCCAATCCATGCCCATCCATGCTCCTCTGTCCCCTGCCCCCTCCATTCATCCTTTTCCAGCAATTCCCCTCTCTCCCTGAGCCCTGCCCTCCCAATCCATGCCCATCCATGCTCCTCTGTCCCCTGCCCCCTCCATTAATCCCTATCCAGCAATTCCCCTCTCTTCCTTCCATGACCCCCCCTCACATCCATGCTCCTCTCTCTCCCATGTCCCAGCCTGGCCCGCCCTCTTCTTTCCCCCCCCTTTCGCATCCATGCCCCCCCCTTCGCATCCATGCTCTCGTTTCTCCCCTGCCCTCCCGCTCCCATTGTTCAACTGCCCACCCTCTTCTCTCCCCCCAACATCCCTTTTCTTTTTTTTTCTTTTTAAATTTACCTCCGTGGCGGTTCCGGCAGCGCAGCGTCAGGGAAGGAGGCTGCGCTCCCGACATCTAGCCTTCCCTTTGCTGTGTTCCGCCTTCTTCTGACGTCTCGTCAGAAGAAGGCGGAACACAGCAAAGGGAAGGCTAGAGACGTCGGGAGCGCCGCCTCCTTCCCTGACGCTGCGCTGCCGGAACCGCCACGGAGGTAAATTTAAAAAGAAAAAAAAAGAAAAGGGATGTTGTGGGAGGGCGAGCGAGGTGAGCATGGTGCGGCGGCGCCCCTCAGAGGGAAGCGCCCCCCCTGCCATGCTTACCTCGCTTACCTTGTTAGCATGGCCCTGGAAAGAGCTCAGGCTCTACAGACAAATTCTGCCTTGTCATAGATTCTGTAACTGCAGGGGGCCTGGCTATTGTGGGGTGGGTCCCTCAGTGATCATCCCACCCCTGAAGGGTGCCCTGGCATTTGAGTACTGGCACCTTTTTCGCTAGAAAAAATGCTCTGCCCAAATCTATCTGAAAATTGTGGATCTCTAACTGTGCAGTATTACATTTATTTCTTGTTTATTTAGGCACTTCATTATTTTGTTTTGTTTTTTTTGCAAACTGCTTCGTGATAAAATTGCAAAAAGACAGCATTTATAATGCAGTGCAGTAATTGGATGATAAATGGTCTTTCCTTCTGGATCTTACTTAACTCCTGGTTGTAAGGGGGTTAAAGCAGTGTTACCAGATCTGATGTACAATATTAGGTGGTAACCCCAATTGCATTTTGCAAAACATCATCATGCACTGTGTGGAAGTAAGTTGTTTCTCCCTTTTTTCCAGAAGACAAACAGATTCTTAGCACATAATTTGCTGAAGCTTGGGGTTAGCTAGCCCTGTATTCTGCATGAAAGCTAATTTCTAACTTATATTTTTTGAAGCTTAAAATTTTAACTCTTTACTTTCATAATTGCAAACACTGAATGTTGTGCACTGCAGTGGCAGGTGCTAAAACAGGTTAAAAAGTTGAGATGTTTTATGCAACAGAATCCCAACCAGAAGAAAATGGCACAAAACACTGAGCCTAGTCCCTTGGGTGGGGTGTTTTATCCTGAGGGATTACAGCAAAAATGAGTGAAAACTAAGGGGTTCTGGTGAACAGAAGGAGGCACTTACTATAAGAGTATCAGAGCTGCCAAGGGGTCCCTCCCGTAGCTACTCCACAGCTACAACTATGCATTTATTTATTTATTTATTTATTTGTTTGTTACAATTGTATCCCACATTTTCCCACCAGTTTGCAGGCTCAATGTGACTTACATTATACCGTAATGGCGAGTGCCATTTCTGGAAAGAAATTACAAGTAGTATTGCATTAAAGGGAAGACAGATTACAAGTAGTATTGCATTAAAGGGAAGACACATACGTGGAGGGGCATAATCGAACGAAAACATCTATCTCCATGGGCGTTTATCTCCAAGAACGGGTCCGTGAAGGGGCGGACCGAACCGTATTTTGGGAAAAAATAGACGTCCATGTTTTATTCGACAATTTGTGAGCTGGGCGTTTTTGTTTTTCAGCGATAATGGAAAATGAAAGCGCCCAGCTCAAAAACGAATAAATCCAAGGCATTTGTTCATGGGAGGGGCCAGGAGTCGTAGTGCACTGGTCCCCCTCACATGCTAGGACACCAACCGGGCACCCTAGGGGGCACTTTTACAAAAAAAAAAAAAAAAAGGTAAAAGAGCTCCCAGGTGCAAAGCACCCTTCCCTTGTGTGTTGAGCCCCCCAAATCCCCCTCAAAACCCACCACCCACAAGTCTACACCATTACTATAGCCCTAAGGGGTGAAGGGGGGCACCTACATGTGGGTACAGTGGGTTTGGGGGGCGGTGTGGAGGGCTCCCATTTACCAGCACAAGTGTAACAGGTGGAGGGGGGGATGGGCCTGAGTCTACCTGCCTGAAGTCCACTGCACCCCCTAATAACTGCTCCAGTGACCTGCATACTGCTGCCAGGGAGGTGGGTATGACATTTGAGGGTGAACATAAAAAGTTGTGAAACGGCATATTTTTGTGGTGGGAGGGGGTTTGTGACCACTGGGGGAGTCAGGGGAGGTAATCCCCGACTCCCTCCAGTGGTCATCTGGTCATTTAGGGCACTTTTTGGGGCCCTATTCGTGGAAAAACAGGGTCCAGGAAAAGTGCCCTAAATTCTCGCTAAAAACGCATATTTTTTTTCCATTATCGGCGAAAGGCGCCTATCTCTGATCGGCCGATAACCACGCCCCAGTTCCGCCTTCACCATGCCTTTGACACGCCCCCATCAACTTTGTCCGCATCCGCGACGGAGTGCAGTTGAAAACGTCCAAATTTGGCTTTCGATTATACCGCTTTATTCCTTTTTGTGAGATAAACGTTTATCTCCCGATTTGGGTCGCAATATAGGCGTTTTTCTTTTTCAATTATAAGCTGGATAGTGATGTTATATTGAAGTTCCTGAATTGTATAGTGAGTGATAACAATAGGTTAATTAGCTGTGTCAAGTTTGTATCCTGTATTAGAGATGAGGTAGTAGAGCAAGGATTGCGTGTTTTCATTCGTAGCGTTGGGAACAGTTAACTGTGAGCATTCTGATTTGTTTAGTTCATGTACAGTTTTAAGTGTCTAGTGTTTGGGATGTATCCTTATGGTATGCCTTCTTGAACAGGTTGGTTTTCAGTAGTTTGCGGAAAATTGTCAGGTCGTGCATTGTTTTTATGGCCTTTGGTAGTGCATTCCACAATTTCGCACTAATGTAGGAGAAGTTTGATGCATACGTGGATTTATATTTAAGTCCTTTGCAATTGGGGTAATGAAGATTCATGAATGTGCGTGCTGATTTTTAATAGATTTAGAATAGAAAGTTCTGCACCTTGAGTATTGCATTCAGTTCTGGTTGCTGTATCTCAAAAAAGATATAGCAGAATTAGGAAAGGTTCAAAGAAGAGCGACTACATTTATAAAGGGGATAGAACTCCTCTCGTATGAAGAAAGGCTAAATAGGTTAGGGCTCTTCAACTTGGAAAAGAGACGGATGAGGGGAGATGTGATTGAGTTCTACAAAATCCTGAGTGGTGTAGAACGAGTAGAAGTAAAGCGATTTTTTTACTCATTCCAAAAGTACACAGGCTAAGGGACACTCGAGGAAGTTACATGGAAATACTTTAAAAACAAATAGGCAGTGCCGTAGTAAGGGCGGCTGACACCCGGGGCGGGTCGCCGCTGCGCACCCCCCCCGGGTGCAGCACGGCGCCCCCCCTTTGGTGCGCACCATCGCCCCCGGAACACATTCTTACTTGAATTAGGAAGCGAGGGGCGGGTGAGAGGGCCGATCCGCCCCCGAGTGCACGTCGCTGGGAGCTGCGTCGGCTCCGCTGGTTCCCTGCTCTCTCTTCCCCCGGAACAGGAAGTAACCTGTTCCGGGGCAGAGGGAGCAGGAAACCAGCGGAGCTGACACCCCCCCAGCGGCGTGCACCCGGGGCGGACCACCCCACCGCCTCCCCCTTCCTACACCACTGCAAATAGGAGGAATTATTTTTTCACTCAACAAATAGTTAAGCTCTGAAACTCTTTGCTGGACATAAGTACATAAGTAATACCACACTGGGAAAAGACCAAGGGTCCATCGAGCCCAGCATCCTGTCCACGACAGCGGCCAATCCAGGATTTGGTAACAGCGGTTTGTATCTGGGTTTAAAAAAGGTTTTGACAAAGTCCATAGTCTGCTATTGAGACAGACATGGGAAGCAACTACTTGCCCTGGGATTTGTAGTATGGAATGTTGCTAGTCTTTGAGATTCTGCATGGAATCTTGTCATTCTTTAGGATTCCAGAATTTTGCTATTCTTTGGGGTTCTACATGGAATCTTGTCACTCTTTAGGATTCCAGAATCTTGCTATTCTTTGGGGTTCTACATGGAATGTTGCCACGATTTGGGTTTCTGCCAGGTACCTGTGACCTGCTTGGCCACTCTTTGGAAAACAGAATACTGGACTAGATGTGAGGCAGTGGACAAAGAAATTATATATATAAGAAGTGATATTAACTGTTAATTCTGGGATTTAAAAGCTTGAAGTTTGAATTCTTTTCACTCTGCCAGCAAAGTAAAGAGAAGGAATGTCATCTGGAGAATATTAGAAATCCAGCTTGTTGAGCTAGAAGGTTAGGAAAGGTCAGTGAGAAATGAAACTCTGTCCCTTGTGAATTGCCAATGCTAGCTGGCACAGCTGTAAACTATTATGAATGAATAAAGGAATGAGCCAGACATATGATTAATTGTAGTTTAAAATGCTTAGATAGAAAATACTATTTAGAGAGAGAGAGGCAATAGATTAGTATTTACAAGTTTTTGATATTTAGAATATGTCTTATAAGAAATACTGATTCTGTGTAAATTAATAAGGTTTGTGTCTGTGTAGAATATCTGTTAAATTCTGTATTACTCTTTGTCTGCTGTTTAAGACTGCAGTTGAGGAGATCAACATGTGGTTTGACTTAGCCATAGTTCTGGCTGGTTCAATGTATAAGCTGATAGGTGAAGAGGTCAGAACTAGTCAGCTCTCTTCTCCTTGATTAATTATAGCTAAGTGTAGGACTGGCCTCCTGGAAGTAATAACCTGATATGTATGCTATTAAGTAAGATTGGCTTTTGACCCCTTTAATGAATGCCAGAGTTTAGTTAGCAGTTAGTACTAGGAATATGAGAAATCAATCATAATAACATGTAAGAGACTGGAGACCAAATGTCTGGCTTAAGGGGCCCCAGGTCAGAGGTCAGTTTAGGATGTCTGGAACCTATGTAACTGATATTTCAAAAGTAATGATTGGTTGAGGCAAGGTAGCCAATCAATTTCTTAACCAATTGGGAGTAAAGGGGGCTAGGCTAGGAGGAGGGCTTAGGACCCTATTTAAGTAGGAGCAGAAGCAGTTTACGTCAGAAGGAGCTCAGAAGAAAGAGAAGGACAGAAGGAACAGACAGAAGAAGGAGAAGACAGCATAAGAAGAGAGCTGAGACAGAGAGCTGAGAGAAAGACCCAGAGAGCTGAGAAGGAGGAGAAGAGAGCTAGAACTGATGTCTTGCTTTGTTTGCTGGCAAATAAAGAAGATTTTTCTCTCATACTGGTGTGTGCTGTCTGACTCCTGAAGCATCACAAATTCATGCCTCCATTCCTGCAACAGATGGACCATTGGTCTGATCCAGTATAGCTACTCTTATGTTCTTATGCATTTGGTAGCTAGCTCTACACAGATGATGTATACTGATGCCACCTGTTCACTGTCATATCTGTTTCCCATGATAATTTTGTCCTTCAGATCTACTACTACTTACAATTCCTATAGTGCTACTAGATGTATGATCTGGCCCTGCTTCAACCACCTACAACTAGTAAGTTAAACAAATACAGAAGATCCAGAAGCTGAGACTGTTTACTATTCCAATTATTGCACTACAATAGAAATGTTATTTTTATTCAATTTCTCAAAGCGGTTTCCACATAAACATTCTCATGAAGTGTCTAAATAAACACTAACAAGTAATACATTTAGAATTACATTGTGAGATTCTTGAGTAGAGAGATTCCAAAGTTAGCAGATTCAGACTGTAGACGCAAGGGGACAACATCAATTCCTGATCTTTTCTTCCAAAGTGGGATCTGTTGCCTCTAGTTGCTATTTCTTGAGATCCACCTTATGAAGGTGGGCTAGCCCAGAGTGATGTCACCAAAGGGGAGGGGTGAGGATTTCTGCTCATGCTCATTCTTGCTCTGCTTGTTTTGTTTTGTTTTGTTTTCCAGCTCTGTCTGCAGGGCTGCAAAGAGCAGAAAAGACTTAGAATAAAAATAAGAACTTTCAGTCTTCCCATCACTGGAAACCCCTGCAAAGTCCAGCTCCAGATCTGCAGAGGAAGGGATTTATCTGAGACCTGGAATCAGCCCCCATCAGCTCCTGTCTTATATTCATGTTTCCCGGAACAGGGAAAGCTCCAGCCTGAATCCATCCCAGCAGCTGCAGAATTCAGTTGAGAAGGAAATGTCTTCCCTGGTTTCTGATCAGGTAACAAATTCTTCTCTCTCCTCTTGTACACAGGGTGCTGCACAGGTGCCAGGGAAATACCCACAAAGAGGTGGCTGATGACCCCCATAGTGGCACAGAATCTAGCAGACCAACAGTACAGCAGGGCTCACCCCACTACCTGATCAATCATAGAAATGGAAATGGGACTTGATATACCGCCTTTCTGTGGTTTTTGCAACTACATTCAAAGCGGTTTACATAGTATGTTCAGGTACTTATTTGTACCAGGGCAATGGAGGGTTAAGTGACTTGCCCAGAGTCACAAGGAGCTGCAGTGGGAATAAAACTCAGTTTCCCCCAGAATCAAAGTCCACTGCACTAACCACTAGGCTACACATTTGGGGATCTGAAAACCCACTTTCATTATCTGGATTGCGCTGGTGGAGCCCAGAAAAAGTTTGCCAAACATAGTTTAGTGGCCTGTGGCATAAATTTGCATTAAGGTGCCTCCTGCCCATGCCAGAGGGAGAACACATGGCCAGTGAGGAACAGCCCACCAACACTTAACCCCAGCTCTGGAACTCACTCCCCCTCCACATTAAGAATCAACCCACCTTGGCAGCATTCAAAAGGCACCTTAAAGCTCACCTGAGATCTTTGGCTCCTCTGCCATTTAAACCTTTCTCTCCCCCCCCCCCCCCCCCCAACGTCTTCTTCCTCTTCTCTTTCTCTCTTCCTCTCTTCTTTGATTTTTAATTTATTCTATATAAACCCCATAGATGTCTGTTTTTGACCCATTGCAATATATCAATCGCAGTGTGTATATACTGTATATAAATAAATAAATGTATGCTGCCGTCACAAACTCTCCAAATCTGCATTGCCTATCAGAAAAAAGCTTGTACAAAAACCTGTGTTTTTAACCGTTTCTTAAATTGTTGAATGCTAGTGCTTATATGTGCTTATTCGCAACTGGCCAAGCAAGGCGTTCCACGTAAGCGTTCCTGCAATTGAAAAAGCTGATGCTCGGGTAGTTGCATAATGCGCAGAAGATACCAAATGCAAATTAAAACGTTTAGTAAAATCAGATCTTACAGATCTTCTAGATGAAAACAGAGTGACAACCTGACCAAAGTACCGTGGCATTTATCATAAACCACTTGGTAAATGAGAGTTAAAACCTTATACCGTACTCCGTATTTCACAGGCAACCAATGAAGTTGTTTCATCACTCGTGTCATACGTTCAAATTTAGAGATGCCAGCAACCAATGTAGCAGCTTCATTCTGTACTATTTGTAATGCTTTAAGCCTATACTCTGGAACACCCAAGTAGAGAGAGTTTTTTTTTGTGTGTGTGAGTTGGCTGGAATTCGTTGCCAGAGAATGTGGTAAAGGTGGTTAGCTTAGCAGGGTTTAAAAAAGGTCTGGCTAGTTTCCTAAAGGAAAAGTCCATAGACTATTATTAAAATAGACTTGGGGAAATCCACTGCTTATTTCTGGGATAAGCAGCATAAAATGTTTTGTACTTTTTTGGGATCTTGCCAGATACATGTGACCTGGTTTGGCCACTGTTGGAAACAGGATGCTGGGCTTGATGGACCTTTGGTCTGTCCCAGTGTGGCAATACTTATGTACTTAAGAGTGCCTTTCCTATCCATTATTGTAGTCCGATGTCTGTGGTATAGTGTGCCCACTATACCCACCCACCCAATTTTGGGGTCAGGCCTGCTCAAAATTAGGTGTCTAGCTATGCCCCTGTCACTGACAGAGGACATATCACACAAGCATCATAATGAAACTGTGGCTAAGGGTGTCCTGTTTGCTATACTTGGCATCAGTCACATTCAAGGATGTTGCTGCTTATTTCTTGGAAGTGGAGTGGGACCTTCTGGGAGAATGGCAGAAGGAGCTGTACAAGAAGGTCATCAAGGAGATTCATGACATCCTCATGTCACGAGGTAAATATGTCTTCTTTATCATGTACCACGTGGGCACATTATAGGGAAAGGGGAAATGGGTTTTGCAGCTATATTCAGAGTGGTTTACATAGTATATACAGGGTACTTAACCCTCCATTGCCCCAGGTACAAATAAGTACCTGTATATAATATGTGAACTGCTTCAAATGTAGTTGCGAAAAACCACAGAAAGTTGGTATATCAAGTCCGGTTCCCTTTCCCTCCTATTTCTTTTTCAACTTCTGTGTAAACACATGACATGTCAGCTGTACACTGGTCATCTGTACTGTGCAATGTGTTACCCCCTTTAGATGGTAACCAGATGTCACAGAGAAGATTGACACCTGTAGTGCCTCCACCAAGGGGGGGGGGGGGGGGGGTCAGGAATAGAAATGACTGTACCAGCAAACCTCCAGTGTTTAATCTTAATGACATGACAGGCTGCAGCTCCCTCCTCTCTCCCAGCTTTGTCAGGCAAAATACACACCCAAAGATATATATATATATACACACACACACACACACACACACACACACACACACACACACACTCAAACAATGCTCCATCAGAAGAAAAAAAAACAAAAAACCAGAAAAAACTCCCCAGGGATTCTATAAATACAATTTAAATGTCATTTTCCAACTTTTTATTGACAGGTTATTCAATTGTTAATCCTGATGTTATATTCAAGATTAAAAAGGAAGATGAGAAATATTTCACTCAACCTTTTGAGTGGGAGGGTAAAGAAAATCCAAACGACTCCACCAACAGTAAGTAAATGTTTTCGATTTAAAGGGCTCTCTGCATTTTCAGGCCACAGAAAATGGGACATTCAAATCACGTTTGGAGACTTAAAAACTGTTTCCTAATTTAATATTATCTGATCTTTGATGAATCCTTTTAAACGTGCTTTTTTATAACAGGCCTTCCGATTGTAACGTCTTTATTCTCACTGAGTATTAAACAAGAGGAAGATTTCCCCCTCGTGGATCATCTTGAATCAGAGATGTCCGAACAGACTCACCCTTCTGTAACAAGTAAGTTTAAATTTCCTCCTGGACACATTTACTAAGGACAACCTGGACCATTTAGGAATTGAGCACTGGTGGGATAAGAGGTCGTCATCCTCTCTCCTCCTCCCACTGTCCGTTTACCTACTTTGAACAGAGTAAGCTGCCTGTGGAGACGGAGGAGGCACCTGGTGGATCTGGGTGTCCAAACATCCTATATAATAAAACCCACCTCTAACGTTCTGAAGCTGACTGCGTGGACACAAGCCTTGAGGCATTCGTGCTTCTGTTGACGCCTCCCACTTCCGGGTGCGTCAGCAGCGAAAGTGCCCAATCACCACACAGCAGCGTTCGGAACGTTGGAGGCGCAGTTTAAACCCTTCACGCCCCGCCCCCGAGGTCGCCGCCCCTCACCCCTCCACCCCCCCCCAGGTTGCCACCATTCCCCCCCTCCACCCACCCCCCGAGGTCGCACCAGCCACTGCTCCACCCTCCACCCCCCCAGGTCGCCGCCGCTCCCCCCCTCTGTCCGACATCAGTTCAGCGCCGCTCCCCCCCTCCGTCCGATACAAAAACAAAAAAAACAAATTGAACCTGCAAAAATGTTTTTTAAAAGGAAGCGGGGCACCGCAGGCAGCTATCGGCTGTCAGCTCTGCATCCGCTCCTCCTCTCACCTCTCACGTCGCTGCGCTCCTCCGGGTTCTACTCCAGGGGCAGTGACGTCAGAGGTGAGAGGAGGAGCGGATGCAGAGCTGACAGCTGATGGCTGCCTGCGGTGCCTCTCTTCCTTTTTAAAAGCATTTTTGCAGGTTCAATTTGTTTTTTTTTGTTTTTATATGGGATGGAGGGGGGGAGCAGCGGCAACCTCAGGGGGGGGGGGGGGTGGGGGGGGGAGCAGTGGCTGCGGCGACCTTGGAGGGGGGGTGGAGGGGAGGAGTGGTGGCACCCTGGGGGGTGGTGAAGGGGTGAGCGGCTGCGACCTCGGGGGGGGGGGGGGGGGTGGCGTGGCGGCAAGGGCGGAAGGGGTGGGGCCTGAGACAACGGAGGGGGAAGGGGTCCTGAGGCCAGAGAGGAGGGGGTCCAGAGACCTGAGGGAGGAGGGGAGAGGGGTCCTGAGACCAGAGATGGAGGAGGAAGGGGGGGGTCCTGAGACCTGAGAGGGGGGGAGGGGACCAGAGAGGGGGGGAGGGGTCCTGCGACCACAGAGAGGGAGGGGGAGGGGGTCCTGCGACCACACAGAGTGAAGGGGGGGGAGGTATCTCTGGCACACACACAGTGTCTCTCTCACTCTCATACACTGTTTACCACACACTCTATGTCTCACACTGTACCACATTCGCTCTCTGTGTGTCACACAGTCACTCTCAAACACTCTCTCGATCTCATACACTCTCGCTCTCACAGAGAGTCTGCATCACACACATACTCTCTCACACTCTGTCTCACACAAACACACTCTCACAATCACTGTGGCTCACATACGCACTCGCACACACTCTCATTCTCACACACACACTCTCTCACAGACACACTCGCACCCACACTCTCTCTCTGTCACACACACACATTCACTCTCTCTCTCTCACACAGTCACTCTCACACACACTCTCTCAAACATACACATCCCGAGGAAAACCTTGCTAGCGCCCGTTTCATTTGTGTCAGAAACGGGCCTTTTTTACTAGTTTTAAATTATAAATGGAAAAACAAGGCACAGGTATGTCTGTCTGGCATTATTCTTGTTAAAATGGCCACACAGACATCCCTGCAGAAGAGAGGAATAGCCTAGTGGTTAGTGCAGTGGACTGTAAACCAAGGGACCCAGATCTTCCCTGTACATCTTTATGTTCATGTATGAACAACGCGAAGTTTACAAGCTTTGTGATGTTCTTAATAGAATCTAGAGTTGGTTAGTTTAGCGTAGTTGATTATTATATCTAACTCACCTCACCTTGGGTTGATCTTTATGTTCAGCTCACCATTCTTTGTTGTTGGTTCCCTCACAGGTTTGCATATAATGTTTTCATCAGCTCTTATATTTGCAAAAAAAAAAATACAATTCTCTCCAGCAGGAGCGTAGCAAGCCTTGCGCACGCCCTATTCGACACGCTCCAAAATGCTGCTGATGCGCCCCCGCCCTGCCCACTTTGAAATGGAAGCCATTTTTGTGGTCCAGCTCCCCTTGTGTCCTGTGCGACCGCACCTCCCGCATATAGCTTGTTGCGGCCCTGCTCTCCAGGAACAGAAAAACACCTACTGTACCTGAATGTACACTCTTCAATAGCTTTCAAGGTGTCTTATATCTTTAGGTACGGTAAGTATTTTTCTGCTCCTGGAGGAAGCCCCAGAAAAAAAAAATTAATAGTTACCCTGAGATTTGAATAAGTTCCTCATATGCGTCTGTGGTGCTAAGATTTCCTCTTTCCTCAGATCCTTGAGATTCAGTCCCGATTCTCTTTTGCTTAAATCTGATTAAAATATCAGGCTTGACGTTATAAAATCCTGTTATAGAAAAAAAGTCCACTGCACTAACCAGTAAGCCACACCTGGGATCTGCTTCTTGCTTTGCTCAGAATGGCCAAATACTTGCAGCTGACACAGCCTGGTTTTCCTTTCCTATTTCACGTTTAGGGGGGAGGAAGAGGGACTGCAACCAATTGGACATTAAGGAGGGGTCATACCTTAATTCTTCTGGTGATCAGCTGCTCCATTAGACTACCTTGTTGTAATTTGGACATGACTGAAACAGGTCTCGATAAAAACGCCCTTCTTTTGAGACATAGACATTTCTTCCCATTGGAAAATCACTGTTGCACGTCCCACCCAGCCTGCAACATGGCCCCTTGCTATTGGGACAAAGAGCAGCGTGAAATGTCCAAATTCTGGGTTTCCATATTTTATACCTAGGGACCATGTGGTACTTAGCGCATGCTAATGTTTGTTATCGCATGCTAAGCTTTAGTAAAAGGGTCCCATAGGAGCTCATTTTTGAAAGAGAAGGACGTCCATCTTCCGACATAAATCGGAAGATGGACGTCCTCACAGAAACATCCAAATCGGTATAATCGAAAGCCGATTTAGGACGTCTCCAACTGCAATCCGTCGCAAGGACGTCCAAAGTTCAAGGGGGCGTATCGGAGGCATAGCGAAGGCGGGACTTGGGCATACCTAACACTTGGACGTCCTTGACCCATAATCGAAAAAAACAAGGACGTCCCTGACGAACACTTGGACGTTTCACCTGGTCGTGTTTTTCTTACGACTAAGGCACAAAAAGGTGCCCAAAATGACCAGATGACCATCGGAGGGAATCAGGGATGACCTCCCTTTACTCCCCCAGTGGTCACTAACCCCCTCCCACCCTCGAAAAACATCTTTAAAAATATGTCATGCCAGCCTCAGATGTCATTCTCAGGTCCATGACAACACATGCAGGCCCCTGGAGCAGTTTTAGAGGGTACTGCAGTGCACATTGGGCAGGCGGACCGAGGCCCATCCCCCCTACCTGTGACATTTGTGGAGTATAACCAGAAAAGAAGAAGGAGGTCCAATACTTCCACAAACGAACCAAGGATATCAAAACACACAAAGGTGGAAGAACTTTATTTGGGTGGTCTTACTACCGTGTCTTCAGGACTGGTCTTTTTGGATCTGGTGTTCTTCCACCTTTGTGTGTTTTGATACATTTGTGGAGGAAACAGCGAGCCCTCCAAAACCCACCACAAACCCTCTGTACCCACATCTAGGTGCCCCCCTTCACCCGTAAGGGCTGTGGTAGTGGTGTACGGTTGGGGGTAGTGGGTTTTGGGGGCTCAGCAATTTATGAAGTCCACTGCAGTGCCCCCTAGGGTGCCCAGTTGGTGTCCTGGCATATCAGGGGGACCAGTGCACTACAAATGCTGGCTCCTTCCACGACCAAATGGTTTGCATTTGATGTTTCTGACATGAACGTCTTTGGTTTCGAAAATCGGCTAAAATCAGAAACGTCCATGTCTAGGATGTCCAAATCTAGGGACAGCGAAATTTAAGGATTTGGACGTCCCTGACGGTATTTTCAAAAAGAAAGATGGACATCCATCTTTTTCGAAAATACGGATTTACCCGCCCCTAGATTTCGCCGTTTTGTAAGGACTTCCAAATCGCAACTTGGGCGTCCCTTTCGAAAATGCCCCTCATAGTGACTTAGCAGCTTTCCAGTTGTTGATGTCCCAGCAAAATCTGATTTCTGATCTACAGCAACTAGATGAAAAACAACCTGTGCCAAAACAAAACAAAAACTCCTGATGACAGAAATTTCCATTATGTTTACGCAGTAGCAGTATCCACCCCAGAGCTGTTTGTAGCTCTCGAGGAAAGGAGCTGTCTATCATAGTATTAAAATGAACCTGGAATTGCTAGAATATATTTCTGATGATGATCAGTACAGCAGCACCCCTCTTAGCTCTGTTCTGATGGCAGTGCCTATGAAAGCAGCAAAATTCTGAGCACTTATACAGGCTCTTTGGTAACTTGCTTTAAAGATATTGCACTGTCTTTTTTCTATAACAGGCTTCTGCAATGTCAAGCCTGATGTTTTAATCAGATTTAAGCAAGAGGGAATCGGGACTGAACCTCAGGGATCGGAGGAAAGAGGAAATCTGACCACCGCAGGCACATGTGAGGAACTGCATGAAGCATGTGATGTAGAGTAAATTAAAGCTAGTAATGAGGTGATACAAACCTTTCTTACATGAAAACTGACTCCTCTGGACCAGGCACAGTGAGAATGAGGTATTATAATCATGGCCCCTGTTTCTAAGCTTTGCTTTCTGAATAATGTGTTTGTTTGTTTGTTCTATTTCCATTATTTCTTCTTTTCTTCTTTCATTATCTGATCTGCCTTTTTTTTTTGCCTTTCATTTATTCTTTCTCTTATTTTCACATCTGTTCCCCGTGGCGCTCTCTCTCTCTCTCTCTCTCTCTTCCTTTCTTTTTTTTCAACACTACTGTCATTTTTAATAACTTTTTTTTTAATCTCTCACTGCTTGTTACCTCTCTAAGATGCTGAACCTTCTCCCACCCAGCAAGTTGTGGGTTTTGTTCTTTGAGAGCCACAAAGTGCTGCTAGATAGAGAGAGGCAGGCAGGATGGATTTACTGGAAGAAGCTGGAGGAAAGGAGGAAAACCCACCTCCAGCAGAGATCAGCAGGAAGAATGAGGAAGGAGTAGGAGGTGGGAGTGAGGCAGAATGGCTCAACATGATATTAGGATAGATGGATGCAGAAAGGAATAGAAGAAGGGGAAAGCAAAGTGACCCCTCTTCTTCAATGGAAGCAAGGGATAGAAGCAGTTAGACCCCCAGAGGAAGCAGCAGGAGGGGAAAAGTAAAGTGACCACTGGTCTCACCATATTAGGAGAGAGGAAGGTTCAGTAACCCACCTACTGGCAGTTGCAGGGGGGAGGAAGACAGGAAAACTCACATTGGTGGCATCTTTAAAACATAAAGTAATTTTTCTACTGTTCTTACAGGCAGGCAAATTTACACTGCTGAGGCCACAATAGAGATCCTGAAAACGGAAGAGGATCCCGTCAGTGACCAGCTGGAAGGTGGAGAGGACGATATGGATACCAGGAGTAGTAAGCCAAGAATTAGTTTATAATAAAATCCTTACTTTGTGCTGTGGAGAATTTCTGCATTTTCACTAGAAGCTGACCACATCAGTTTAGCTTTGGCAATGAAACCAGCCTGAAATTTGTGTTTGGCTGTATTTCAGTTTCAGCCAAAAAGGCCGGTGCTGCAAAGCCCCCACTCCCTTTCCCCAGCCAGAAAGATCCCCCTCCCAAATCCAGCCATCAGCGGCAGTCCCTCTCCTGAGCCTACCGTGTTGTTGGTGGCTAGTGATAGCAGAACACCGGCTCCTGCACCAAAATGGCTGCCGGGACCTCCAGTGGCAGTCATTTTGAGATTGGAGCTCATACAGGTGGAAAAAATGAGGTCATGGCAGCCATTGTGATACAGGAACTGATGTGGGCAGGAGCAAGTGGGGACTAGTCTTTTGTCCCGCCCCTAAGCCAGCAACGATGCAGTAGGCCTGGGAGAGGAGCTGCAGCCGACAACTAGTTCTGAGAGGGGGGGGGGGGGGGGGGGGGTTCTGGTCGGAGGAGGGAGGGGCGAGGCTATTTTCATTTTTGGATTTGGTTTTGACAGAAACAGAGCAGCCAATTTTGACCACAAGATTCAATTTCGGTCAGGCTCCAATTTTCACATAGATGGTAAATGCTATTGGTGATTTTCAGATACATTTTTATTTCTTTATAATTAGTATTCAGTTTTCATAAGCTACCAGGTATGAGCTTAGGGTCTCCAGCAGGGTGGTCAGAGTTTTTAGTCTATGAATATACTCAGAGTTAAGGGAATCACTGCTGAGACTGGAGTGAGGATGAGATGTCAAGAGACAGTAGATGAGATCAGGATTGTCTGTTTCTGCCTGTTCATGTGTCAATGCCCATTTGCACCTGTCTACAAAAAACACCTTTTCCCGTTATGTGGCATTCTCTCTGTCTCTGCCTCTCTCTCTGAGCTTTTATTGTTAACTACGATATATCATATGGAATAAAATACATTTAAAAAAAATAAGTAAGGAGCCTTAGCCAGGCAAATGTCTTTAAAAGACTTCTGTTTGGGATATTGAGCCACATAAGTACATAAGTAATGCCATACTAGGAAAAGACCAAAGGTCCATCGAGCCCAGCATCCTGTCCCTGACAGCGGCCAATCCAGGTCAAGGGCACCTGGCAAGCTACCCAAATGTACAAACATTTTATACTTGTTATTCCTGAAATTGTTGGTTTTATACATGTTATTCCTGAAATTGTGGATTTTTCCCAAATCCATTTAGTAGCGGTCTATGGACTTGTCCTTTAGGAAACCGTCCAATCCCTTTTAAAACTCTGCCAAGCTAACCGCCTTCACTACGTTCTCCGGCAACGAAGCTATATATGTTTTACTCAGGCGCTGCCAGTGATGAGGTTGTTACTTTTTAAAAGTACCTGGCTTCAAAAGTAGTGAAGAAGTAGAAAGCCTTATCCAAAATAAAACTCAAGTAAAGGTAATAACGTACAGCTCTTAATTACTGCAAAAAAATAAAAAAAGTACTCTTTACAAGTTGGACCACTGAATCTAGTATGTTTACAAGCAAACTTCCAGGGGGGCACACGAGATCCTTCCTAGAAAAACAAAACAACACACTGAACATTGCAGTGGGCAGAACAACATTAATACACCTATTGGAAAACAAAACAAGCTGGATTAGTACAGATCAGTCCTGCACAGACACTTAATGCTAGCAGAATACCCAGTGTTTATCATACATGAACAGAGGAAGCCCCTAGATAAGTATTGCCACACTGGGACAGACCAAAGGTCCATCAAGCCCAGCATCCTGTTTCCAACAGTGCCCAATCCAGGTCACAAATACCTGGCAAGATCCCAAAAAAGTACAATACATTTTATACTGCTTATCCCAGAAATAGTGAATTTTCCCCAAGTCCATTTAATAATGGTCTATGGATTTTTCTTTTAGGAAGCCGGGCAAACCTTTTTTTAAACCCCGCTAAGTTAACCGCCTTTAAAACATTCTCTTGCAACAAATTCCAGAGTTTAATTACACGTTGAGTGAAGAAACATTCTTTCCAATTCATTTTAAATTTACTACTTTGTAGCTTCATTGCGTTCCCCCTGGTCCTAGTGTTTTTGGAAAGAGTAAACAAATGATTCACGTCTGCCTGTTCCACTCCACTCATTATTTTATAGACCTCTATCATATCTCTCCTCAGCTGTCTTTTCTCCAAGCTGAAGAGCCCTAGCTGCTTCAGCCTGATTCCTCATAAGGAAGTCGTCCCATCCCCTTTATCATTTTCATCGCTCTTCTCTGCACCTTTTCTAATTCCACTATTGTCTTTTTTGAGATGCAGTGACCAGAATTGAATATAATATTTGAGAATAAGTAACCACAAACTAAACATAGAAATATGTAGACAAAAATTAAACTGAACTCCTCAAGAAGCCATACTCTGCATACAGTGCAAAACCAAAGAAACACAAACAATGACATGTCTCTTTGTACCATGCAAAATACAGACAGCAGATGTAAATTTCAAAAACTTACATATTCCAATTGCTACATTAAAAATTAACAAATAAAACAAAAACAGGAAATAAGATGATACATTTTTATTGGACTAACATTACATTTTTTTTTTTTTTTTTTTTTTAATTTATATTTATTAAGATTTTCCATTATATTACAAGACAATCTTCTTGTTCAGGTAAAGTATCTAGTAATTTACAAAATTGTAAAATAATAATAAAACAGGAAAAAAAAAAAAAAAAAGTGAAGGTTAAGCTTCACCAAGGAAAAATTATACTCAAGTCTATAATTATGATCCAAGATTTCAGGAAAATAATGGAGACAAATAGGAAATTATCAATAGAAATTATACAAAAGCTGTTAAGTAGAGCACAATTATATTTAACGCTTTTCCATTTTCACTGAGGTTATAAGCGAGGACACATGAAACGGCTCTGTAAATACATATTTTTTCTCCCTAAGCCTTACTATGCACTTGCAGGGGTATCTTAAAAAGAAGGTACCCCCCAAGTGCAAAATCTCAGGCCTAAGGAGCAAGAATTGTTTCCTTCGTCGTCGAGTCTCCTTAGAGACATCAGGAAAAAGTAAAACTTTTAAACCCAAAAGGGTTTATCTTTATTACGGAAAAACAAACGAAAGATCCAGTTCTTATCTGGTAATAATGCCACCGTGGCCACTAATGTAGCCGCAGTTGCCAATTCGGTATCAGAAGTCTCAAGTAAAAGAGAGACATCAATCGGAGCTTCGGGTAAAGAGGTTCCTTTCCCAGGAATATAATACACCATAGACATTGGTGGCAGATTCTGTTCAGGAATTGATAAATTTTCACGCATATAGCGTTCAGCATATCTATAGGAGTTACATTTTGAAGTCGAGGAAAATTAATAAATCTGAGATTATGATTTTGGTATAATTATCAAAAGTTTCCATTTGTCTCTAAGGCTTGTCAAGTCTTTCACCATAATAGGTTGTAAAGTTTCAAGTTTCACAAGTCTCTGATCCAAGTTGGTAATTTCCCATTTAAATCTTTAATCTGTTGCTCTTGTATCCCTAAGTTACTTTCCAAAGATTTTACTTTAGGGTGAAGATCATTAATCTGCTTAAGGAAAACTTGTCCCAGATTGGAAACCAAATCCCACAAAGCTTCAAGTGTCACATCTTTAGGTTTAATCATAAATTCTTTAGGTAATTCAAACCTTACAGGCTGGTTTGTGTCTTCGCTTTGTCCCTCCGCTTCTCTCCCCTCGGTTTGCAGCGTTTCCACAGGCAAACTGATCTCCAATCCTACCTCCGTAGTAAAGGAGGCTTCGATTCGGCGTTCTTCTGGGCCCCTAACCTCTATGGGAGTAGACCCTGTCGAATCCAGGAGGAAGGAACTGGCGCCAATCGGCTGGGGAGGAGGAGTGCGTCCAACGGGGCTTAGAGTCACTTCAAGTCCAGAGAGCGCCAAATTCTCCGTTTCGCCGGCGCGTACATCTGGTATCAAACCTCCTACACGATGGGCTCCTTGCGATCTCAAGTATCGGTCCAACGGACCAGGTAAGGAGGGTGTTAGCGGGGAAGCCCTGCCCGCTATTCGTCCTCTCCGTTTCGGCATGTTTAGGAGCTTGAGTCGCTGCGACCTATCAGCTTGCGGCCATCTTGGATCTGAAGTCCTAACATTACATTTTTTGACGAGTTTTTGTAGGTGAAAACCTTCTTCCTTAAGTCAGGACAAGCATACTATGACAGCAGTATACTGCTCCAACCTGAAGAATTAGGTTTTGGTCTCTGAAAGTTAGTCAGAAAATGTATATAATTCAATATAAAGGTGTCGCCTTATTTTTTTTTCTTTTCTTTGTATTTATTAACTTTTAAAGTGGCCTAATACAGCTACCACATTACTTCATCCTAAATTAAAATGAAAAATGTTTTTTCTGTATTTGCTGCCTGGCCATTTAATTTTTCTAACTGTGGTTCTGCTTCCCTGTCTATTTTTTAACTCTTTCCAGGGTCTCATCTGTCTTCTTCACCTCTTCCACTGCAACCAACTCCAACACTGATCTGTTCCAGCTCTGTCAGTGCTGTGGGTGCTTGAGCACCCTCAATACTGAGCAAACCCTTTGACTGTTCATTGGGGGGTAATTTCTGTTGGGTTAGCAGCCCCAGTCATTTTGAAAAGTTGACTCCTATGTCCCCACCTATCCAGTCTTGCCCAGTTTCTCGTGGAGGATGGAAGGGGAGAGGGAGCAGGCCCCACACACAGTGAAAGTGCGGTTCAGACTGGGGAGGCAGCTGAGCCTGACAGCAACAAAATAATAGCCAATCAACTACTATTCTGGGCAGGTGTAGAGGGCGGGGACTAGGGTTTCCAGGTGATATCAGACCCTGGCTTGCATCTGATTGGGCCTGAACTTCCAGTCCCAGCTCCTCTGTTTTTGGGATTGGAAATTCCCAGTCAGCTGCAAGCCATGTCCAACGCTGCTTGGGAAAGCCTGTAGAGGGGAAGAAGCAGAGTTATGGAAAATACTTAAAAAGAAACTACTTTCCAAATGTATACTTTGTTAGTAAATATAAAAGTACAGCTTAAATGTAACTTGTTACAAGTAAACAGCATTGCAAAAAAAAAAAAAAAAAAAGTAACTTACTACAAGTAAAGGTTCTGCCAATTATACTTGGGTAATACTACCCACCTCTGGAAGCTGTATAATTTATATACATGCTCTCATTTTTATACCATAGGTGATGGGTTTCAGAACAAGAGTAAGAGAATGAGAGAGTGCGATGGGCAGCAGAGAGAGGAGTGGAAACACAAAGACAGCCCAGATCCTTCAGCTGATTGCCTGGAAGGTACTAGTAGAGTAATACCTCCTAGCATGAACGAAAGTGCCCCAAAAGGAGAGAGACCTAATGTATGTATTGAACAAGAGAGGACTTCCACCCATTGCACAAATCTCAAGCAAAATCTGATAATCGGTGGAGAGACACTTTTTCAGAGCACTGTATTTGAAAAAAGGTTCATTGGGAAGTCAAATGTGACAGGGCAAAAAAAAATTCACAGAGAAGACAAGCCATTCCATTGTACTGAATATGGAAAATATACATATTGTGTACATGATAAAAACTTTAGTCAGATATTGGAACTGAGAAGACATGAATTGATCAACACAAGAAAGAAACATGTACATAAAATGAACCTCAATGGTGCAAAGCTATTCAAATGTTCAGTATGTGATAAAAGTTTCAGTCGAAACAGTAATCTTAGAATACATGAAAGAATCCACACTGGAGGGGAACTATATAAATGTCCTGAATGTGATAAAAGCTTCACTCGAAAAAATCATCTTAGCATTCACGAAAGAATCCACACTGGAGAGAAACCTTTTAAATGTTCTGAATGTGATAAAAGGTTCAATCAAAAAAGTCACCTTAGAACTCACGAAAAAATCCACACTGGAGAGAAATTTTTTAAATGTTCTGAATGTGGTAAATGCTTCACTGTAAAAAATCATCTCAGAATTCATGAAAAAATTCACACTGGAGAGAAACCTTTTAGATGTTCTGAATGTACCAAAAGCTTCAATCAAAAAAATCATCTTAGAGTTCATGAGAGAATACACACTGGAGAGAAACCTTTTAAATGTTCTGAATGTGATAAAAGCTTCACTCGAAAACATGATCTTAGAATACATGAAAGAATTCACACTGGAGAAAAACCTTTTAAATGTTCTGAATGTGATAAAGGCTTCAATCAAAAAAATCACCTCAGAAGTCATGAAAGAATCCACACCGGAGAGAAACCTTTTAAATGCTCGGAATGTGATAAAAGCTTCAATCAAAAAACTCCGCTCAGGACTCATGAAAGAATCCACACTGGAGAGAAACCGTTTAAATGTTCTGAAATATTCTGAATGTGATTAAAGCTTTCCATCAAAAATGTACACTTAGTTCATAACAGAATCCACATTGGAGATAAATCATATCAATGTTCTGAATGTGATAAAAGCTTCAATCAGAAAAATATCCTCAGAAGTCATGAAAGCATCCACATTAAGAAAAACCAAATGCAAATTCATTAGTATAGTGAGAAATACAACCAAAGTGGACACATAAAAGGTTTAAATTAGTCTCTCCTTAATCATAAGATGAGCGATTGATAATTACTGCCCAGGGCAGTGTATTAGAAACAAGATGATTCACAGCAAGCATAGAACAAGCTGGTACAACAGACTTCTGTAGATTCTACAAGAAAGAGTTTTTGAAAGAGGTTCTCATCTTGTAGCTGGATGCAGAGGTCTGATGATGGAAAGTTTCTATCCAGAAAGGCATAATAAAGTGACATGTCTCATCCATTGGAAACTTTATAAATATTACAACATTGCTAGAGAATGAAGAGGTTATCAGCACCTGGCTTATCCCCATTCCAACTGCTAAAAAAGCTGGATGTAAAGAAACTGGACATGGTGGTACAAAAGAAAAAAAAAACATCAGAATGGCATTGTTCAGTGAGTCTGAAGCAATTGCTCTGAATTGCGTGGAGAGAAAATCCTCAAGTACCAAGAAAATGTGGCAGAAAGATACAGAAGTATATTCTTGTCCCCTAGTCTGAATGGAATTTTCCCACACACCTAGATAGGTTAACTATACAAGTTACATTTAGGCCTGCATGTTAATTACAATTAACTGTGCAATTAATGCATTCCAATTTTAAAATTAATCATGTTGCAGCGTCTCTGTCTCCTCCAAACATCTCTTCTGCTCTCTTCCACTCCCAACCACTCTGTTCGGCATGATCCAGCATCTTTCCCCCTGCCCACAATTCAACATCATCCCCCCTCCCTGCAGCAGCGTTGCACATGTACTGCCTGTGGCCTGGTTTGAAGCTTTCTGTCTGATGGCTCAATTTGCCTCCTCTGACATCATGTCCTGTTTCTGCGTGGGCTGGAAGGGTCAAAAGGAAAGCTTCAGAACAGACTACAAACAGAGTATGTGCAACACTGCCATTGCTGGGGACCAATAGAACACCACGTTTAAGGTGGCCCAGCGGTAGGGGGGAAGGGAGTGGGGATTGAGAGTAGGGGCAGATGCTAACCCCGGTGGGGGAGGGGAGTGAACTGTAGACCTGTGAGCAGAATTGGAGGATCCACCAGTGGAATTTATGACCATAAGCTCCAGAAACCACAAGAAGAGCTGGGTGCTGTTCACCATCAAGTTTATGTCGCTGCATATGAGCATGGAGTGGAGGGAGGGAAGAGAAAGAGAGAAAATGGACCTGGGGAAAGAGGAGAGGGAGGGAAGGAAGAGAAAGGGAGAGATGCTGGATCTGCGAGTGGGAAGAAGGGCAATTATCAATCCTTTAGGAAAGGGAATGAGGATTGGAATTTGATATACCGCCTTTCTGTGTTACAATCAAAGCAGTTTACATATTATATACAGGTACTTATTTTGTATCTGGGGCAGTGGAGGGTTAAGTGACTTGCCCAGTGTTCCAAGGAGCTGCAGTGGTAAATAAATAAATAAAATACCTTTAATTGTATAATTAATCTCAATTAAATATTTTAATTGAAATGAAGCTACATTGTATGAACTGGAGAAGGAAGCTCCATATAGCATGATGCAAGTATTTAAGCTTTGTGTTAGCAGTAAATTTGAGAGACTGGTTTAGGAGTGAGGTTTTTTACTGTCATGGTATGTGCAAAATTAACCCATCAGGACGCTTTGCCCCCAAGAGAAACAGTTTAAATATTCTGAATGTGATAAATAAAATTTTGGATTGACAATTGAGAGATGCTACAGTAGCCAGAGCAAGTTATTGGGGTGTTAAATATTTGCAGGTGCCATTATTGGGAGATATTATAAGTTGTATAGGTTGGGGTAGGTAGGCCAGGGAATGGATGGGGCCCAAAGAACTTGCAATGAACAAGGGGAATGAATTTGATTGAGCAAATTTAATTAAGTTAAGGCATCGACTCATTTTCCAAAGGCCAGTATACTCTTGGATCGCCTGCCACCTTTTCGATCCGTAACAGCTTCAATTGAACATTATTTTATTGCTAATATAGAAACTTTTTTTCAAAATCGTTTCAATATACGATTAAGATTTAAAGCAACTTAGCTTTTCATTTTCCTTGTTTCGCATCTCGCTGCATCAGGGTTTATTCATTTAATTTATTTATTACATTTGTATCCCACATTTTCCCACCTATTTGCAGGCTCAGTGTGGCTTACAATACATTATGAATTATGGAAATACAGTTTGTTACATTGCTATTATGGGTTACATTGTGAAGAGTTATGGAAGACAAAGTTAAGTCAATCATCTTTGGGGCGTAGAGACTATGGGATGTGACATAGGGGGAATGATAGGGTGATCGAATAATATAGCAAGAGAGCGTTAGGGTATTGCAATTTTATCTGTGGGTAGATTTTTGAGTGGGAGAGAATATGGGGAAAGAGAGTTTAGAAGAGAATGTCTTGATACATTTTGTTGGTGTGCATGGAATTCATGTGTTTTGATCCTTGCCGTAAGTTTTTTCAAAGAGATAGGTCTTCAATTGTTTACAGAAGTCGGTTAATTCATAGATCGTTTTCAGGTTGCGTGGTAGTGTATTCCATAGTTGCGTGCTCATGTAGGAGAAGGTTGATGCATGTAGTACTTTGTACTTTATGCCTTTGCACTTAGGGAAGTGGAGGTTGAGGAAAGTTTGGAATGATCCTTTGGTGTTTCTGGGCGGCAGGTCTATTAAGTCAGACATGTATGCAGGGGCTTCACCGTGAATGATTTTGTGAACTAACTTGCATACTTTAAAGGTGATACATTCCTTGAGTGGGAGCCAGTGTAGTTTCTCACGTAAGGGTGTTGCACTTTCGTATTTTGGTTTTCCGAAGATGAGTCTGGCTGCTGTGTTCTGGGCTGTTTGAAGTTTTCTCAATATTTGTTCTTTGCAGCCTGCGTATAGTGAGTTGCAGTAATCCAGATGACTGAGTACGAGTGATTGTACTAGGTTGCGGAAGACAGATCTTGGAAAGAATGGTTTTATTCTTTTCAGTTTCCACATGGAGTAGAACATCTTTTTTGTTGTGTTGTTCGCGTGAGTCTCAAGTGTTAGGTGTCGGTCAGTTGTGACTCCAAGGATTTTTAAATTATCTGATATTGGCAGGTTTAGTTTAGGTGTGTTGATAGCGGTAAATTTGGTCGTGTTGTATTGGGAGGTTAGTATGAGGCATTGAGTTTTTTCTGCGTTCAGTTTTAGTCGGAATGCATCTGCCCAGGTGTTCATGATGTGTAGACTTTGGTTGATTTCGTTGGAGATTTCATTGATGTCTTGTTTAAAAGGAAAATATATCATTACATCATCGGCATATATGTAAGGGTTAAGGTTATGGTTTGATAGAAGTTTTGCCAGTGGGGTCATCAGTAGGTTGAAAATTGTTGGCGAGAGGGGGGATCCCTGCGGTACTCCGCACTCAGGTGTCCATGCGGCAGATGTGATTGAATTTGATGTGACTTGGTATGAGCGTAACGTTAAGAACCCCTTGAACCAATTTAGGACATTGCCTCCGATGCCAAAATATTCAAGTATGTGTAATAGGATTCCGTGGTCGACCATATCAAAGGCACTTGACATGTCAAATTGTAGGAGGAGTATATTGGTGCCGGTTGCGATCATTTGCTTAAATTTGGTCAGTAGGGTAGTTAATACTGTTTCTGTGCTGTGATTCGATCGGAATCCTGATTGGGCGTCATGCAGTATTGAGAACTTATCAAGATAACTTGTGAATTGTTTGGTTACCATTCCTTCTGTTATTTTGGTTATTAGTGGTATAGATGCAACTGGTCTGTAGTTAGTTATTTCGCTTGCGTTTTTCTTTGTGTCTTTGGGTATTGGGGTGAGTAAAACTTTTCCTTTTTCCTTTGGGAAAAGTCCGTTTTGCAGCATGAAATTCAGGTGATTCGTTAAGTCTATTATGAATTGTTGAGGAGCTGATTTCATGAGGTTGCTTGGGCAGATGTCTAGTTTGCATTGGGATTTGGCGAATCTTTTGAGCGTTTTAGAGATGAGGTCTTCTGACAGTAATTCGAATTCGGTCCAGATCCTGTCTGCTGGGTATATTCCGTCTTCTGGGTCTAGACAATTTAGGAGTGTGGCGTATTCAATAGGGCTGGTGGGTATTTAAGTCGTAGTTGTATAATTTTCTCCTTGAAGTATTTCGCGAGGTCGTCGACCCCTGGTATCTCTTTACTGTTGTTTGTAACTGGTGTGGTGTCTAGCAACTTGTTTACAAGCTTGAAGAGTTTGTGCGTGTCTTTGTAGTTTGGTCCAATCATTGTTTTATAGTGTAGTCTTTTAGTCTGTTTTATAGTGTATTTGTATTTCCTCCGAAGAGGTTTCCATGCATTCAGTGTGTGTTCATCTTTCTTTTTGTTCCATGAGCGTTCTAGCTTTCTGACTTGTGTTTTGAGTTCTTTCAGCTCTTCAGTGAACCATGGATTTGATTTTTTTCCTATGTGATGTTCTGGTTTAGATAGGGGCAATTGTGTCTAATGTTGTCTTACATATGTTATCCCATTCTTGGAGGAATTGTATGGTGTCTGTATTTGTTGGCCATTCATTTTGGTAGACCTGTTGCCAGAATGTTGTCGGGTCTATTTTTCCTCTCGCGGTGTATGTTGTTCGTTCATGTTTGTTTACTGCATTTCTGTGTATTTTTCGCCAGAGGAGGGAGACATGTGCTTTATGGTGGTCTGTCCATGGTGTGGGTGTCCATCTTGTGTCTGTAAGTAGGAGATTTGAGTCCGAGTCGAATTTGTGTGTAATGATGTCTAGTGTATGTCCCTTTTCGTGTGTTGGTTGAGTATTAGGTGCGTGTAAATCCCAGAGTTTTAAAAATTCTTTGCATTCTTGTGTGCCTGTTGAGGTGTCGTCTTCGAGGTGAAGGTTGATATCTCCTATTATGAGGATGTTTGAGGTGGTGACACATGTGTTCGAGATGAAGTCCATGAGTTGCGTGTGGGAGTCTTTCCATTTTCCTGGTGGTCTGTAGAATAAGATTGCGCTGAGGTGTCCTTGTAGGTTCGGATGAGTGATTCTTGTCGAGGCGATTTCGAGTTGTGGTGAGGTGGATTCGCCAGTGGTTGTGATGGTGAACTTGGATTTGTAAATTATGGCTATTCCACCGCCTCTTTTTCCCTTTCTTGTCCAGTGGGAAATTTTGTATTCTGGTGGGCATGTCTCAATGATGGCGGGGTCATGGGCCGTGGAACCATGTTTCAGTGATGAATAGAATGTCTAGTTTCTCTATGGTGATCCAATCTTGTATATCTACAGAGTTGCTTACTGCTGATCTTGCGTTGATGTATCCTATGCGGATTGAGCGGTATGGTTCTATTGGGAGATTTGATGTGTTTATTTTTATTAATTGTCTGCTTCCTCGGCGGTTGAGTTTGTCGTTGTTGTTTTTTTTCTCTTTCTGTTGGTGGTGTTCGTATATGGAGATTTTTCCTCTTGGTTGGTTATTGTGTTTTTGGTGTGGTGAGTTGTTACTAGGTTGTACATAGAGCTGTTGGATTGTGGATGGGTTGGTGTTGATGTTGGGGGTGGTCCATGCGTGGTTGATTATAGGAATGAGGTAGATTATTATCAAAAGCTTGTTGGTGTTCATGTTTGTAATGTGTATTTGGAAACAGTTATAATCAGGCACTAAAATCAATACATTTAGAAACAGTTATAGGCAAGTGCTGAAAGCAAAGCATATAGGTTGGTCAAATTCTAGGGTTACTTATTACAGTGATTGTAGCAAACATAGTAGTCATTTAGAATACATTTAGATACATTAGCAATACATTTAGAAACAATTATAGGCAAGTGTTGAAAGCACAGCAATTGAGACACATAATGTTGGTCAAATTCTAGGGTTACTTACTACAGTGATTGTCAGAGTGTAACAATCATTTTTATGGCATAGCATTCAGAGGCGATTAAAGCAGAGTATCTAATGGGCTGTTAGACTGCATTTGGGACCTCTGTTTTTAGCAAATTATTAAAGGCAGGCAGGCAGGCAGTGGAAGGTATTAAGAAGCAAAACATCTACAAGGCATTTAACTGTGTTTAGGATTAGGGTTCAGTTTGTCGCCAGCATTGCATATCAAGTAAATTAATTTAAATCATAATCATATATTAGCAATAAAATAATGTTTAATTGAAGCTGTTATGGACCAATGAGGAGGCAGGTGAGCCAAGAGTATACTGGCCTTTGTGAAACCAGTCGCCCCTGAGGTCTTTACTTTACTTAATCTTGCTCGATTGAGATACAAGTATTGCAGTTCTTTGGCCGCTGGGTTTTACAGTTACTGATATGGTTGGTTACCCCTGCCTTTTTTAAAATAACAGGTCACAAATACCTGGCAAGATCTCAAAAAAATACAAAACATTTTATACTGCTTATCCCAGAAATAGTAGATTTTCCCCAAGTCCATTTAATAATGGTCTATGGACTTTTCCTTTAGGAAACCGTCCAAACCTTTTTAAAACTCCGCTAAGCTAACCGCCTTTACCACATTTTCTGGCAACAAATTCCAGAGTTTAATTACACGTTGAGTGAAGAAAGATTTTCTCCGATTCGTTTTAAATTTACTACATTGTAGCTTCATTGCATGCCTCCTAGTCCTAGTATTTTTGGACAGCGTAAACAGACGCTTCACATCTACCCGTTCAACTCCACTCATTATTTTATAGACCTCTATCATATCTCCCCTCACCGCCTTTTCTCCAAGCTGAAGAGCCCTAACCACTTTAGCCTTTCCTCATAGCGTCCCATTCCCTTTATCATTTTCGTCACCCTTCTCTGCACCTTTTCTAATTTCACTATATCTTTTTTTGAGATGTGGTGACCAGAATTGAACATAATATTCGAGGTGCGGTCACAAAATAGACCGATACAAAGGCATTATAATATTCTCACTTTTGTTTTCCATTCCTTTCCTAATAATACCTAACATTCTATTTGCTTTCTTAGCCACAGCAGCACACTGAGCAGAAGGTTTCAACGTATCATGAACAACGACACCTAGATCCCTTTCTTGGGCCATGACTCCTAACGTGGAACCTTGCATGACGTAGCTATAATTCAGATTCCTTTTTGCACTTGCTCACATTAAATGTCATCTGCCATTTAGATGTCCAGTCTCCCAGTCTCGTAACGTCCTCTTGTAATTTTTCACAATCCTCCCGCAACTTAACGACTTGAATAACTTTGTGTCATCGGCAAATTTAATTACCTCACTAGTTACTCCCATCTCTAGGTCATTTATAAATATGTTAAAAAGCAGCGGTCCCAGCACAGACCCCTGGGGAACCCCACTAACTACCCTTCTCCACTGTGAAGGACAGACGAGTTCTGCAAAACTCCAGGGAACCGGTTTGTCCCTAATGAATTGAAGTACCTTCTCCCCCCCCCCCCCCCCCACACACACACTGGCAGAAATGCAGTTGGAGTACTCCCGCTAAGCTTAGAAGGAACTTTGATCGTAGATAGACGTTATGAGCCTATAATGTTTTAAGAAAGTTACTTAGATCTCCCTTTGGAGGATGAAGTGTTCTGCCCACTACCAGCCAATGTGGTGTCAGATCTGGCTGCCTAATCAATTTCCCATGTGAGTCATTTTATGCCTTTGTAGGTCGCCTTTCTGACTGAAACATGTATCACATTCAGAACATCTAAATGATTTGTCTCCCAAGTGAGTCATTTTATACCTTTGCAGGACACTTTTCCGACTGAAGCATTTATTGCATTCAGAACATTTGAATGGTTTGTCTCCTGTATAATTCATTTTATGCAGTTGTAGTCGGGTTTTCAAACAGAAACATTTATTACAATCAGAATACTAAAATGGTTTGTGTTCTGTGTGAGTCATTAAATGCAGTTGGAGATGGTTTTTACGACAAAAGCATTAAGCACATTCAGAGCATTTAAATGGTTTTCCTCCCATGTGAGTCATTTTGTGCCTCTGCAGATTGCCTTTCTGACAGAAACTTTTATCACATTCAGAACACTGAAATGGTTTGTCTCCTGTGTGAGTCATATTATGAAGTTCCAGTTGGATTTTCTGAATGAAACACTTATTGCAGTCTAAACATTTAAATGGTTTGTCTCCTGTGTGAGTCTTTGAATGAAATTTGAGTTCAGATTTCCGAATGAAACACTTATCACAGTCTACCCTTGTGAGTCATTTTATGACTTTCCAGTTGGGGTTTCTGAATGAAACACTTATCACATTCAGAGCATTTAAATGGTTTGTCTCCTGTGTGATGTTCAGACAGATCCGCAGGCAAGCGGAGAACTCGAACGCCCCACAGGAGAACACAGGCATAGGAGAAAGTGGGATGTTTGACCACGGAGATACAAAGCCTGGAGAGATGGATCTTAAAAACACTTGTTTATTGATGAGTCTTTTTTCATTAGTGTTTTTAAGATCCATCTCTCCAGGCTTTGTATCTCCGTGGTCAAACATCCCACTTTCTCCTGTACTTGTCTCCTGTGTGAGTCATTTTATGAAATTTGAGTTGAGTTTTCTGAACAAAACACTGATCGCAGTCTAAACATTTAAATGGTTTGTATCCCATGTGAGTCATTTTATGACTTTCCAGTTGGGGTTTCCGAAGGAAGTACTTATCAAATTCAGAGCATTTAAATGGCTTGTCTCCTTTGTGTGTCATTTTAAGAAATTCGAGCTGGGTTTTCTGAAACACTTATCGCACTCTAAACATTTAAATGGTTTCTCTCCCATGTAAGTCATTTTATGACGTTCCAATTGAGTTTTCTGAATGAAACATTCGTCACATTCTAAACATTTAAATAGTTTGTCTCCTGTGTGAGTCATATTTTGCATATCGCCCTTCTGACTAAAACTTTTATCACATTCAAAACATTTAAATGGTTTGTCTCCTACGTGCGTCATTTCATGCCTTTGCAGGATAGTTTTCCGGTTGAAACATTTATCGCATACAGAACATTTGAATGGTTTGTCTCCATTGCCCCTGGTACAAAAAAATAAGTACCTGAATATATGTAAACCGCTTTGATTGTAGTTGCAAAAACCTCAGAAAGGCGGTATATCAAGTCCAATTTCCCTTTCCCTTTATGATTCATGTAATGCAGGCATAGTTGAAGTTTCAGACAGAAACGTTTACTACATTTAAAACATTCAAATGGTTTTTCTCCTGTGTGAGTCATTTCATGATGTCTCAGGTAGCTTTTCCGACTGAAAGATTTTTCACATTCCGAACACTTAAACGGTTTGCATCCCGTGTAAGTCATTAAATGCGTTCGCAGAACACTTTTCTGACTGAAACATTTATCACATTCAGAACATTTAAATAGTTTGTCTGCAATGTGAGTCATGTTATGCCTTTGAGGGATGCTTTTCTGATTGAAGCATTTAACAGATTCTGAACACTTGAATGGTTTGTCTCGCACATGAGTCATTTTATGAAGTTGCAGGCTGCATTTCCTTCTGAAAAACTGATCACATTCAAAGCATTTAAATGGTTTGTCTTGGTTGGTAGTGTCTCCAAATGGGTTAGATTTGTGTATACCCTGACAGTCCTGAACTACATTCCTAAGCCTGGGTATATGGTGCTCAACAAAATGTAAGTCTGTTGCGATGTTTTCCCCGAGTGTCAGCACTTATAAAATGCTTCTCATCTTCCTTGAGTCCTTCAGTTTATACAAATCTTGGGCTGTAGTTGGAATTTCCCTCGTGTATGTTTGACCTCTCTACTTTTTGGGCTATTTCTTTCATTCTGGTTGGTGTTACAATATTGATTCCTCTCCCACAATCAGCTGAAGGATTTGAGCTGTCTTCGGAGGGGTCTTTCTCTTTTCTTTCCTCATTCTGCAGTCCATTGCAAATTCTTATTTTCTTATTATTATTCCTAAATCCATCACCTGTTGGGTAAAAATGAGAATATGATCCTTAATTTTACAGATATGAAGACTGATATACAGAAGGAATAATTTAAAGAAGACATTTTGTTGGCTAAGGTTCCATCAAACATATAAATGGCAAGAGGCTTACTCACTCACAAATGCGCAGTAGAGACCCTCTCTGTCCCGCCCCCGTATCAATATGTGATGACGGGGGCGTGACAGAGAGGGAACCTGCGCACCTGCGAGTGAGGGAACCGCCGTTGCCACTGCTCCCCCCCCCCAGGGTTGCTGCTACCGCTCCCCCCACCCACCCGGAGTCGCTGCCGCCACCCACCCTCCACTCAGCCCGGGTACCTGGCTTCACTATTCAAACCGCCGGAATGCAGCACACAGCTCATCTGAGCTGCCGTTGGCCTTCCTTACCTGCCTGTGTCCCGCCCTCGCCGACGTTACGTCACACGAGGGCGGAACACACGCAGAGAAGAAGGAAGGCCGACGGCAGCTCAGATGAGCTGTGTGCTGTGTTCCGGCGGTTTGAATAGTGAAGCCAGGTACCCGGCCCGGGTGGAGGGGTGGCGGAGGGGATTCCGGGGGAAGGGGGCGGCGGAGGGGACTCCGGGGGGGGGGGGGGGGGCGGCGGCGACCTATCCGGGGGGGGGCCTTTCAACCCCCCCCTTCCTTTACTAGCCCGTTTTTACGGGCTCAACGGCTAGTATGACATATATAACAGAAAATGATGCTACTTGTAGATAGATATAGATGGGTCATGGCACATGAACTGAGGGGAATAAACTGTCCGATCTCATCTTGCTTGTTCTGTGTATCTTATCCTCACCTCCAGTCCCTGCAATAGATTCCCTGATTACAGTCACTAACCAAAAACTCCTCTCCTCTCCTGAAGACCTGGGGTTCATTCGATTGACACTACATCAACTGTCTCACGTAATCCTTCACAGATGCCCACAGTGGGAAGGTTTTCTCTATTCTGTGATTCTTGGTGCTCAGTCCTGAATTCCTCTTCCTTAAATCGAATTAAGATATCAGGTTTGACATCAGGTGAGCCTGTTACAAAAATTAAAAAAAAAAAACTAAATGTATATTCAGTGCCGCAATAGAGATCAGGAGTGGGCAACTTTGGTTGTCAAGGGCTGCATCCTTGTTGGGTTTTCAGGATTTCCCCAGTGAATATGCAATGGAGGCAGTGCATGCAAATAGATCTCATGCATATTCATTGGGGAAATCCTGAAAACCCGACTGGATTTTGGCCCTTGACAACCAAAGTTGCCCACCCCTGATACAGTCAACAATATTGACCACTGACTACTGGTTGCTATCTGTTTAGTGGCAATATTCAGCTGTTATATGTATAGCCTAGGTTACTTTTGGACAGCTATAAATAATGAAATGTCCGTCCCCCCCAGCCTTGACTTGTACGTAGCTGCCTAGTTTCAGGTGGCAAGATCGCACATAACTGCCGGTATTCTAGTTATTTACATGCATATAAGTGCATAAATGATCAGTTTTGGGTAAGCAGTATTCTGAAGCACATGCCAAGATGAGATGTCTTCTAATGATGTTACTTTCAGGTAAGCTCCTTAAGTTGCTGCCACTCTTGTCTGGACCCTTTTCCTGAGCCACCATCCCATAAACCATCATCTAGCCATAACAGGTCTTCAGAGTGTCCATCAAGGTTTTCTTCTAAATATTTCTTGTTTATTTCTTTTATGTTTATCTTACTATCAACTAATTCAGGCACTGGGACAGCTTATCATCTTTAGCAACTGGTCATTCACACAATTGCTGTTTTCTGTTTTTGCCTTAGTGCCGTAACAGTCTGACCTGGCTTGGTGATTAAGAACATAAGCGTTACCATACTGGGACAGACCGAAAGTCCATCAAGCCCAGTATCCTGTTTCCAACAGTGGCCAATCCAGGTCACATGTGCCTGGCAAGATCCCTAAAGGGTAAAATAGATTTTGTGCTGCTTATCCTGGAAATTAGCAGTAGATTTTCCCCACTGCCTGCGCAAGTCAGAACTTACTGTTCTGATGCACATGTAGTAAAACTGCCTCACAGCCATGATGATCTGACTTGGCTTCGATACCTTTGCACTCCTTCTTTCTCTGGGCACTGTTGGAAACAGGATGCTGGGCTTGATAGACCTTCGGTCTGTCCCAGTATGGCAATGCTCATGTACTTACGCCTAAAGTTGTGCATGCTGAATTGGCCACATGGCTTAATTGCACACATAACTTAACTGATTAACAAGCCAATCAGTGCCGATGTATTGAACTTCCTTTCTTCTTTTTAAGTATACACGTTTAAATTTGTACCCACCCAGATCTGCCAGTCAGCTACGGCAGTATAGAAAAAGTTTTAATAAACATAAATGTAACAACCAATTAGCGGCACTAATTGACTTTAATTATAATTTATGCGCACAACTTTCTAGGTGTATTCTACAACAGGGTGCACATAAATTCTAATGCGTGCAGTCGAGTCGAAAAGGGGGCGTGGCCATGGGTATGGAATGGGCGGGTTGTGGGCTTTTAAAAAAAAAAACTATGCGCACTATTAAGGATTACACCCAATCTGCGCTTAACTTAGGCACAGATATTTAGGCCTGGTTTTAGGTGACCTAAATGGGTGTGCCTAACTTTTAGGAAAGAAAGGGAAAAGGGAATGGGACTTGATATACCACCTTGGTTACAATAAAGACAGTTTACATGTTAAATACAGGTACTTATTTTTTACCTGGGGCAATGGAGGGTTAAGTGACTTGTCCACACCAAACCCATTTCCCCAGGATCAAAGTCCGCTGCACTAACTACTAGGTTACTCCTCCACTCCGTCACTAGAACGGTGCGCGAGTATATTCTATAAACTATGTGTGAAGAAACAGTGCGTTTTAGACCTGTAAAATGTATTAGATATGTTCCTGTTTTAATTATGTTCTGAAGTGTATTTCTCCTATTTGGTCAGCAGGTGGTGTTTCTTTGCTGTAAAGCTCTTACAGGGAACTGAATGTTCTTTTTCTTTAACAAAAGCAGGAAACAAGCAGCAGTATACTTTTGAATCTTGTTGATGGGCTCTGATTGGCCTGCAGTTTGAAAAATTACCCAGTAGTGCTGGCTGTTGCTTCAGTCTTAGCCCGGGAGCAAAGAGACAGATCTCTTTGCTAAGGCTCTGTGAACAATTATATATCCTGACCTTCCCAGGTACTGTTTAGACAGTATATAGGTGTTTAGTTAGCGTTATAATTGATCCTTAATTCAGTTACCTGTTATTGTTTGCTGATTGCACATTTTTTTGTTTATTGTTCCAGTGTGACAATAAACCTGTTTAGTTTCTTGACTCTCCCTGTCTGTCTGAACTGATAAAAAATCCTGGTGGTTTGTGTATTGGGTCTGTGAGTGCTTTCTGGGAACTGTGGGACCACTGGGAGTGTGGATCCAGTAATCTAGAAATCACTGGGGATAACTGGAGAGTGGGAGACTCGCTCAGAGGCGGTTGTAACCCAGTCGGTGGGAGGAGGGTACTAGTGTAGAGCACAAATGGCAGGTGCAGGTGGACCTGAGCTGTGCTGAGGATAGTCCCTCTAAGTGGCCGTGGGGTAACCCCAGGCGAGTAGCTAGGCATTTCATGACACTACGCCTAACTTTATTGAGTCACACTAACCACCTGGTTTTTCGGCACCAATTTTTTTAAAGTGCCATTTATAGAATTTGGCCCTCTGTGTGTTAATATCTGCTGTTAAGGCATGATAAGTGCATTTTAATAAAAGGAACCTTCTGTAAGATTCTCATCTGCCTTAATCTATATGGCATTTGTCCTTGTTGTTTTGGTTGCATCTGTTTTTTTTTTGTTTTTGGTGGGGTTTTTTGCTGATCTTAAATTGTATCTTAATTCTATTTATCTTTTTGGTCTAGTTGCTATTTATTGTCTTTATTATACTACTAATAAAAAAGGCCCGTTTCTGACAAAAATGAAACGGGCGCTAGCAAGGTTTTCCTGGGAGTGTGTATGTTTGAGAGAGTGTGTGTGAGAGTGACTGTGAGAGAGAGAGAGAGAGAGTGAATGTACGAGTGTGTATGTGTGTGAAAGAGAGAGACTGGGTGCGAGTGTGTCTGTGAGAGAGTGTGTGTGTGAGAATGAGAGTGTGTGCCATGGCCCCCCTCCCTTCCTCCCAGTTCCAGGGTCCCCCCTCCTTCCCTCTGAGTTCCAGGGTCATCCCCCCTCCCTCCCAGTACCAGGGTCATCGCCCCTCCCTCCCTCCGAGTTCCAGGGTCGTCCGTCCCCTCCCTCCCGCCAGTTTCCAGGGTCATCCCCTCCCTCCCCCCCCCCGAGTTCCAGGGTTGTCCCCTCCCTCCTGCCCTCCCTCCGAGTTCCAGAGTCATCCCCTCCCTCCCTCCCTCCCTCCCTCCGAGTTCCAGGGTCATCCTCCCCTCCCTCCCTCCCTCCGAGTTCCAGAGTCATCCCCTCCCTCCCTCCCTCCGAGTTCCAGGGTCATCCTCCCCCTCCCTCCCTCCGAGCTCCAGGGTCATCCCCTTCCTCCTTCCCTCTGAGTTCCAGGTCGTCCCCTCCCTCCCTCCGAGTTCCAGGGTCATCCCCTCCCTCCGAGTTCCAGGGGACCGAGTTTCAGGTTCCCCCTCCCTCCCTCCCTCCCTCCGAGTTTCAGGGTCCCCCCCCCCTCTCTCCGAGTTTCAGGGTCCCCCTCCCTCCCAGTTCCAGGATCCTCCCTCCCTCCCAGTTCCAGGGTCGTTGTCCCTCCCTTCCTCCCTCCCTCCCTTCCAGTTCCAGGCCCCCTCCCTCCGAATTTTGGAAGTCATCTTCACTTACCAAGTCGGGGTTACAGCGGCTGTCAGCAGTAAAAGGCGTGCAGGCTCGGCCCTTCTCTGTCTCTCAGCTGTGGTCCTGCCCTCATTTCCTGTTTCCGCAATAGCGGGACCAGAGCTGAGAGAGAGAAGGGCCGAGCCTGCACGCCTTTTACTACTGCTGCTGCCGGCTGCCGTAAACCTGACTTGGTAAGTGAAGATGACTTTTAAAATTTGGAGGGGGGGGGGCCTGGAACTGGAAGGGAGGGAGGGAGGAAGGAAGGGATGACAACACCCTCATGCGTGTGACGTCGCATTCCATTGCCTGGCAACTCTGCAGCATTCCCTTCCAGTGATTGGCCACTGCTGCTGATGACGAACCAGGAAGCATGCAAACGTCAGGACAGGACATGGATACAGCAGGAGCACGAACCCTTCAAAGCTTCATTGCCACAGAGTCAGCTTCAGAACGTTGGAGGTGATTTTTATTATATAGGATACTTGTTAGATATTATTTATATTTTGTGTTCTATCATTTGTCTGGAGTCCATATGGCAGTTTTATTAATATGTGTAATAAATTAAAAGTAAAAGCACTTGCCTGTTACAGAAGGGTGAATCAATTTTTCACTCTTTCAAAAAATGCAAAGACTAGGGGACACTCGAAATTACATGGGAATACTTTTAAAACAATAGAAGGAAATATTTTTTCACTCAAAAAATATTAAGCTCTAGAACTTGTTACTGGAGGATGTGGTAACAGCGGTTAGCGCATTTGTTTTTTAAAAATGTTTGGACAAGTTCCTGGAGAAAAAAAAAAATCTATAGTCTGTTATTCAGATAGAAATGGGAGAAGCCACTGCTTGCCCTGGGATTGATAGGATGGAATGATGCTACTAATTGGATTTCTGCAGGTACTTGTAACCTCGATTGGCAACTGCTGGAAGCAGGATACAGGGCTAGATGGACCATTGGTCTGACCCAGTATGGCTATTCTTATATTCTTACCCACTTTGAACTACCAATAAGTGGGGGTTGGGGGGATACAAAAACCACTTCACATCACATCACATCCCCTTTAAGATGGTGCCCAGAAGCACTGGACTGCAAATTAGTGACCCAGTGCTCCAGGGAAGAAAAAAAATAAGTTTGTCAGGTTGATCATGATTACAAGTTGTGATACTGACATCCACAGTAAATTAAACTGCGGTATCAAGATTTTACCACACTTTGGTAGCTAAGTCCCACAATCTCTGGCAAAAAAAATTCTGAATTAATTTTATTTCTTGACAGGTCAGCTATATTTCTCAGAATCCTTTTATGAGTGGTGGTATAAAGTTTCCATATTTATATCAGACTATGCCCAGCATTCTTAACATCAGTATTGGGATTGTGAAGTTACTGAAACATTTCAACTGGACTTGGGTTGGTATCATTGTACCTGATGATGACAGCAGCCAGAGGTTTGACCAAATCCTGAAAGAAAGGATTGAACAGAATGGAGTCTGCATTGAATTCATAGAAAAATTCAGTCACATCAATGCCTTGTCGCAACAAAGAATTGAGAAAATGAATGAGACTATTCATAAATCATCAACTAATGTGATCATTGGTCATTTTAATACAGAGAATACATGGGGTATAATTGGAGCGATAAAGATTCTGTAGATACAGTGGTGGAAATAAGTATTTGATCCCTTGCTGATTTTGTAAGTTTGCCCACTGACAAAGACATGAGCAGCCCATAATTGAAGGGTAGGTTATTGGTAACAGTGAGAGATAGCACATCACAAATTAAATCCGGAAAATCACATTGTGGAAAGTATATGAATTTATTTGCATTCTGCAGAGGGAAATAAGTATTTGATCCCCCACCAACCAGTAAGAGATCTGGCCCCTACAGACCAGGTAGATGCTCCAAATCAACTCGTTACCTGCATGACAGACAGCTGTCGGCAATGGTCACCTGTATGAAAGACACCTGTCCACAGACTCAGTGAATCAGTCAGACTCTAACCTCTACAAAATGGCCAAGAGCAAGGAGCTGTCTAAGGATGTCAGGGACAAGATCATACACCTGCACAAGGCTGGAATGGGCTACAAAACCATCAGTAAGACGCTGGGCGAGAAGGAGACAACTGTTGGTGCCATAGTAAGAAAATGGAAGAAGTACAAAATGACTGTCAATCGACAAAGATCTGGGGCTCCACGCAAAATCTCACCTCGTGGGGTATCCTTGATCATGAGGAAGGTTAGAAATCAGCCTACAACTACAAGGGGGGAACTTGTCAATGATCTCAAGGCAGCTGGGACCACTGTCACCACGAAAACCATTGGTAACACATTACGACATAACGGATTGCAATCCTGCAGTGCCCGCAAGGTCCCCCTGCTCCGGAAGGCACATGTGACGGCCCGTCTGAAGTTTGCCAGTGAACACCTGGATGATGCCGAGAGTGATTGGGAGAAGGTGCTGTGGTCAGATGAGACAAAAATTGAGCTCTTTGGCATGAACTCAACTCGCCGTGTTTGGAGGAAGAGAAATGCTGCCTATGACCCAAAGAACACCGTCCCCACTGTCAAGCATGGAGGTGGAAATGTTATGTTTTGGGGGTGTTTCTCTGCTAAGGGCACAGGACTACTTCACCGCATCAATGGGAGAATGGATGGGGCCATGTACCGTACAATTCTGAGTGACAACCTCCTTCCCTCCGCCAGGGCCTTAAAAATGGGTCGTGGCTGGGTCTTCCAGCACGACAATGACCCAAAACATACAGCCAAGGCAACAAAGGAGTGGCTCAGGAAGAAGCACATTAGGGTCATGGAGTGGCCTAGCCAGTCACCAGACCTTAATCCCATTGAAAACTTATGGAGGGAGCTGAAGCTGCGAGTTGCCAAGCGACAGCCCAGAACTCTTAATGATTTAGAGATGATCTGCAAAGAGGAGTGGACCAAAATTCCTCCTGACATGTGTGCAAACCTCATCATCAACTACAGAAGACGTCTGACCGCTGTGCTTGCCAACAAGGGTTTTGCCACCAAGTATTAGGTCTTGTTTGCCAGAGGGATTAAATACTTATTTCCCTCTGCAGAATGCAAATAAATTCATATACTTTCCACAATGTGATTTTCCGGATTTAATTTGTGATGTGCTATCTCTCACTGTTACCAATAACCTACCCTTCAATTATGGGCTGCTCATGTCTTTGTCAGTGGGCAAACTTACAAAATCAGCAAGGGATCAAATACTTATTTCCACCACTGTACCTGGCAAAGTCTGGATCACCATAACCGACATTGATTTTCACTTAACCTATCCAGTGAAGCTTAGTTTAAAGAATAACACCTTGCTATTCACAGGAGTAAAGAAACATATTCCAAGCTTTTTAAAATTTATACATGAGGTAAATCCTGTTGTGTTTCCTAATGATATTATAATTAAAGATTAGTGGACTGGGTTGTGGGATAAGCAGTGTCCCCAAAGCATCAAAAGATCCTGCAATACAGGTGAAGATCCTTCCTTCATGTTCCGATGTGATAATGCCCACTTCGGCAGTAGCTATTACATTTACAATGCTATGTATGCCCTGGTGAATGCACTGAAAGACATGCTTTTCTCTAGCTCTGCAAAGACCACCATCCAGCTTATTTTCAAAGGAGAAGGGCAGCCATCTTCCGACACAAATCGGGAGATGGCCGGCCTTCTCCTAAGGCTGGTCAAATCGGTATAATCAAAAGCAGATTTTGGCTGGCTTCAACTGCTTTGAGTTGCAGGGACGGCCAAAGTTCAAGGGGGCATGTCGGCAGTGTACCGAAGGTGGGATGGGGGCGTGGATAAGAGATGGCCGTCCTCAGCCGATAATGGAAAAAAAAAGAAGGGCGGCCTGACGAGCATTTGGCTGACTTTACTTGGTCCCTTTTTGTTCACGACCAAGCCTTGAAAAGGTGCCCGAACTAACCAGATGACCACCGGAGGGAATCTGGGATCACCTCACCTCAGGGGCGTAGCCACGGGTGGGCCTGGGTGGGCCGGGGCCCACCCACTTTGGCCTCAGGCCCACCCAGCAACGGTGCATGCTGCAGGCCTTCTTTCCCTCGGGCCCTCCCTCCCCCTCGGGCAGCGCCGCAGTCTACCTGAACAGGAAAGCTGCACGGCACCGGGTCGTCCTGCCGCTACGCTGCTGCCCTCCGCTCCAGTCATCATCATTCTGGCACAGAGTTCTTCTGCTGCTTATCTGCAGCGGATCCGCGTGCTGCCAGGGCTGTATGCTGCTGCGACTGCTTCCTCTGCGCTGGCCCCGCCTTCCGCCTCTTCAAGAAGGCGGGGCCAGCGCAGAGGAAGCAGTCGCAGCAGCATACAGCCCTGGCAGCGCGCGGATCCGCTGCAGATAAGCAGCAGAAGAACTCTGTGCCAGAATGATGATGACTGGAGCGGAGGGCAGCAGCGTAGCGGCAGGATGACCCGGTGCCGTGCAGCTTTCCTGTTCAGGTAGACTGCGGCGCTGCCCGAAGGGGAGGGAGGGCCCGAGGGAAAGAAGGCCTGCAGCATGCATGTCAGTGAGTGGTGTCTGGGGAAAGGGAGGGAAAAAAAACCTGCAGCATGCTAGCGGGTGGTAGGTTTGCTGTATGTGTGTGTGTGTGTGTGTGTGTGTGCTGGGGGGGGGGGGTGGGGTCATGGAGAGACAGGAGCACTGTTGGGGATGAGGGAGTGAGACAGATAGGGGGAGGGACGGAGAGATGCTGCAAGGGAAAAGAGAGGGAGAATGGTTGGAAATGGGTGGGATGGGGAGAGGGAGGGAAAGGGCATGAGAGAAAAAAATGTGTTGGACATGAAAGTGGAAGGGAGGGAGAGATGAGAGGGGAAATGTTGAACATGGCATTGAGGTGAGAGAAAGGAAGGATGGAGAGATGGTGGGAGGGGGAGAGAGATGTTAAACCAGGGGCTCAAGGCAGGGAGCGGGAGAAAAGTTGGACATGAAGAAGGTGGAGAAGAGGAGAGGAAAGGAGAGATGCACAAGCGGGGGAGGGGAGAAAGAGGGAAGATGGATCCAGGAAGAGAAGATAGACAATGGATGGTAGGGAAGAGAAAGGGAAAATGCTGGACAATGGGGGAAGGGAGAGGGAACAGGAAGATGCTGGTGGTGGGAGGTAAAAGGTATAGGGAAATAGGCTATGAGGGCGAGGAGGGTAGAAAGAGGGAACAGATGCTTGGCTGGGAGGGGGGGGGGAGAGAAAATTTTGTGCCCACCCACATTGTGCTCAGGGCCACCCAAAATTGGCTGTCTGGCTACGCCACTGCCTCACCTTACTCCCCCAGTGGTCACTAACCCCCTCCCACCCCCCAAAAAAACAAAACATTTTTTTGCCACTCTATGCCAGCCTCAAATGTCATACCCAGCTCCCTGACAGCAGTATGCAGGTCCCTGGAGCAGATTTTAGTGGGTACTGCAGTGCACTTCAGGCAGGCGGACCCAGGCCCATCCCCCTCTACCTGTTATACTTGTGGTGGTAAATGGGAGCCCTCCAAAACCCACCTGAAACCTACTGTACCCACATCTAGGTGCCCCCCGTTACCCTTTAAGGGCAATGGTAGTGGTGTACAGTTGTGGGGAATGGGTTTTGGGGGGGGGTTGGGGGGCTCAGCACCCAAGGTGAGGGAGCTATGCACCTGGGAGCAATTTGTGAAGTCAACTGCTGTGCCACCTAGGGTGCCCAGTTGGTGTCCTGGCATGTCAGGGGGACCAGTGCACTACAAATGCTGGCTCCTCCCACGACCAAATGGCTTGGATTTGGCCAGTTTTGAGATGGCCACCATTAGTTTCCATTATCGGTGAAAACCAATGGCGGCCATCACTAAGGGCGGCGATCTCTAAGGGCGGCCCAAATGTTGAGATTTGGCCGTCCCCGACCGTATTATTGAAACGAAAGATGGCCGCCCTCCTTGTTTCGATAATACGGTCGGGTACGCCGCTTTACGGGGCCGTCATTAGAGATGGATGCCCTTATAGATAGGCGCCCCCATTCAATTATGCTCCTCCATGTGGCATGGAGACCCCCAGAGATTATCAGATTATTTGCCATGGAAGGTAAGATCATTTCATAAAGGAATGTCATATTCAGAAAGCAGAATTAGTGACAATTGGTTACTTGTAGAGTGGAAAGTGAAGCTTATAATCTGTGTGTGGTCCACTGCACCTTTTTTTTTTTTTAGCAAAGATATATTTTAAAGATTTATCACATGTGCTGTCTAGAGTGTCGCATTCATCTCAAAAACTCTTCTATAGAATCCGAGTGGAATCAAATATTTCAACATCTTCTCCTATATTTGGGTATCTGGACCCTACATTGTGGAATGAGATTCCAATGGAATTAAGGAAAATGGTATCTTTTTATTTCTTTTAAGAAACAGTTGAAGGCCTGGGGCTTTCTGAAAAATTATTGCTATTGGGGGCCTCTTTTACCAAGCAAAGGTAAAAGGGGACCTGTGGTGGCATTGGCATTGGCATGTGGGTTTCCATGTACCAAGGCCCTCTTTTACCACTGCCCTGTAAAAGTTTTTTTTTTTTTTAAATACGAAATGGCCATGCACTAAGCCGAGGCATGGCCATTTACTGAGAGAATCCTTACTGCCTCCTATTTAGGAGGCAGTAAAGGCTCTGGCAGTAAGCCAGCAGTAATTTGGCAGCATGTGGCGCTGCCTGCTTACTGTCGAGCATATCTCTGGCATTAGAAAATAAAAATATATTTTCTAGTATTTGAATGGGTGCGTAGCAGAGGCCTGACTACAGTAGCCCAGAAGTAGAGATTGATTTGCCACATGCCAATACGGCAGTAGCCCTATCACCCTTTAATAAAATGGCCCCTTAATGTTAAGCATCATTATTATTATTAAGCTTATTCTGAAGAGTATTGAAGAAACATTTTGATTTTATTAATTACGTTATCGGCATATATGTCCCACATTTGCTGAAAAGTAGTATCAATTCAATGTGGCTTACATTTAACTAAAATATTACATTACAAATAAACACAGAATCAAGAAAAGTGAACAGTTGTTTAAATGCATTTAGAGCATTTTGTAAAAGACACATTAATATAAGAACTGTATTTCATTTTCAGAAAGTTAATTGGCATCCTGTGATAGGAACGTTTTGAATAAAAAGGCTTTTAAAGATTTATGTAGGTAATTGCTTATTCCCTTTGGGAGTGTATTCCACCATTTTGTGGCTAGGTACATAGTTTATGATGTATTTTTGTGTATGGAGATGGTCATCGTAACTCCTCTCAAGCTCTTTCAATGCAGTTGATTACACAATGCTACTTTGGTAAGGTGTGTTGTCAAATAAAGTAAAGTAAAAGGAACCCATTAGTGGGTAATTCTAGAACTCGGAACCTCCAATTAGGTGTCTGAGGTCACATAGTAGGATTCTATTCTGTAACAGAACCCAGGTGCCCAAGTTCCATTATAGAAATCTAGTCAATCTGCTATTGATGCACCTACCATATAGGTGCCCACACTTATGCCAACCATAGATCAGTCCCTAAATGCTGCCGGGACATGCATAACTTACAGCACTCCCATACTCTGCCCTGTGTATGCTTGTTCCATTGCAAATATTCATATTTAGGTTAAACAGATATTTGCAGAATAGTGCTTAGGAAGAATATTGACATTTATGCACATATTTATGAATATACATAGTAACATAGTAGATGATGGCAGAAAAAGACCTGCACGGTCCATCCAGTCTGCCCAAGAAGATAAATTCATATGTGCTACTTTTTTATTTGTACTGTCCTCTTCAGGGCACAGATCGTTTAAGTCTGGCCAGCCCTATCCCCGCCTCCCAACCATCAACCCCGCCTCCCACCACCAGCTCTGGCACAGACAGTATAAGTCTACCCAGCACTATCCCTGCCGCCCAACCACCAGCCCCGGCACAGACCGTATAAGTCTGCCCAGCACTAGTCCCGCCTCCCAACCACCAGCCCCAGCACAGACCGTATAAGTCTGCCCAGCACTAGCCCCGCCTCCCAACCACCAGCTCTGCCACCCATTCTAGGCTAAGCTCCTGAGGATCCCTTCCTTCTGCACAGGATTCATTTATTTTTATCCCATGCATGTTTGAATTCCGTTACCGTTTTCATCTCCACCACCTCCCGCGGGAGGGCATTCCAAGCATCCACCACCCTCTCCATGAAAAAATACTTCCTGACATTCTTCTTGAGTCTGCCCCCCTGTCATTATTCTTGACAGTTAGCTGTTATACATGCATAATTATGAGTGCCTAGTTTATAGAATTGGCCTTAAATTGCTTGATATATGGAGGAGCGTGTTCGAGATGCTGTTCCAGTGAGAATAGAGATGTCCAGCTCATAACAACCAAAACAGATGTCCACCTCAAATGTATTTTCTAACAAAGAAATACATCAGGATTTCCTGTACAAACATATGTTGAGATGGAGCTGACGATGTCCATCATTAGCAGCCTTTATACAAAGTAGACCATTGAATGTATGAACGCAGCAGATACAGAGAGTGGACAAGTACAGGCAGCGTCAAACAGGCTGGCAGCAGGCAAAAGAGTGATCCAGGCACAGGCACCATCAACAGGCAGGCAGCAGACAAGAGAATGGTCGGGCACAGGCAGCGTCGAACAGGCAGGCAGCAGGCAAGAGAGTAATCCAGACACAGGCAGCAGACAAGAGAGTAATCCAGGCACAGGCAGTGTCAACAGGCAGGCAGCAGGCAAGAGCAGTGGTCGGGCACAGGCAGCGTCGAACAGGCAGGCAGCAGGCAAGAGAGTAATCCAGGCACAGGCAGCGTCAACAGGCAGGCAGCAGGCAAAAGAGTAATCCAGGCTCAGCTAATGTCACCAACAGAGACAAAAGGAAGCAAAGAACAGTGCAAAGTAATCACCTACCGAAGTACAAGACGAAGCGCTGAGGCAGGGAAGAGTCCCACAGAAATAGGGCTGGCATCAGGCATCAACTGGGAACAGCTGAAAAGGCGAGCAGCCATTGGTAGGAGGAGGACAAGGAAAAACAACTAGGCACCCAATAGGGAAAGAGCAGAGAGGGCAAGAGAGAGCCCATAGGACACTACTCACGGGGATAGCCAATCCCCGTGGAGCAAGGAGGCAGGGCAGAGATCCCAGTATGCTGGGTGTCACCCAGCCAGCGTCCGCTGGGGAGCGGAGTGAAGCACCGGACAGAGGAAGAGAGCAGCACAGGTCGAGGGTGCTGGTAGGGCGTGCGTGCATGCTACGAACCAGATGGAGAGTGCACATGCGCATGCTCATGGACAGGTGCCAGCGTGCGCTGCTGGAGAGAACACCAGCCCCGTACTGATGGGTGAGAATGAAGGAAGGGACAAAGGGGAGGGCAATTGAGTATTAGCTAGCTAGGAGCTAAAAGCAGCAGTGAAAAGGTGGGTTTTTAGTAAAGATTTGAAAACAGGTAGAGATGGGGCTAGATGTATAGGTTCAGGTAGTCTATTCCAGACATAAGGTGCTGCGAGAAAAAAGGAGTGAAGCCTGGAGTTAGCAGTGGAGGAGAAGGGGGACGAAAAGAGAGATTTGTCCAGTGAACGGAGTTCACGGGGAGGAATGTAGGGAGAGATGAGAGTGGAGAGGTAATGGGGGGCAGCAGAGTGGATGCATTTAAAGGTCAATACAAGAAGTTTAAACTGTATAGGACTGCAGAGAACACTGCAATGGTGCAGCCATTGCTGGGGGCGGAAAAGGAACCATTTTACCAACTGGCAGGATAATAAGTCTGTACCATATTAGAATTTGTTTTAAAATATATCAGTACATGGAGACGGAGTACAACTTTAATTACCTAAGATTTCAACAATAATTGTTAATTAGTGGTGATCATCTGAGTGACAGTATAAAATTCTGTTGAACCTTGGCCTTGCCTAATATGACCCATAATAAGAGTAAAAAAGGATTAGACCACCACACCCCTCTAGTAATCAAAGAAACCAGGCCAGCCAAAACTCCCAAAAGATCATAGGAGCCGACTCTGTGGGTGCTTGAGCACCCCAAATATTGATAAAATTCCTTATATGTTTCCAGGGAAGGGTATTTTCATTGGGCCTAGCCGCCTAGCACCCCCAATACTTTTGAAAAGTTGGCTCCTATGCAAAAGATCATGAGAAAAAGTCTACCGGCTGGTGGAAAAACTGAAAATAAAACTCACTCACTCAGCGTTATTCAGACTGCTGCTCAGCTGTTCAACTCTGCGACGTGGAGAGAGGGCAGCAGGAGTCAGGACTCGGAGCCAAAACACACCCTCACCAAGGAGACATTACTGCTCTGCAGCAGGAAGCCCACAAGCCAAGGTGCACTGGCACGCAGGGTGCTGCGGGGGGGGGGGGGGAGAAAGGCGTCATGATGTCAAGTAGGATGGGCCGCACTGGCGCGCAGGGTGCCGGCAGGAGGGGAGGAAGGCGGTGTCATGACGTTGTATGGGGCGGGACTTGAGTCAGACTGTCGGAAACTGGAGGGAGGGAGAGAGGAGCCAACAAACCGAACGTGAGCCGCAAAGAAATGTGTAGGCGCGCGCACCGGTGCAGCGCTAGCGGAGCAGAACAGAAGAAGAAGAAGGTAGGAATCGGATCGGATGACATGACGTGACGACGACGCCGGACGGAACACCCCCCCCCCCCATTGGTTGCACCCGGGGCGGTCCGCCCCCACCGCCCCCCCTCGGTACGCCACTGCCTCTACCCTGGCAACCATCTGACCCCAAGATGAACAGGGGATTCAATTTACTAGCAGAACACCGGAGCCCAGTACAGCTCTCTTGAGTTGTGCCCGAGCTTTCATATGCCTTACCATGGCCTCCTGCACTAGGCCACTCTGAGCAGGCTCCTCTTCTGTGCATATACTCTAGCTCCAGTATCCCCGGCATTGATAAGTGCTGCTTTCTGATGTCCCAGACTACCTCAATTGAACCCAGGGTGCCACTTTCCACAATTCTGCGGTTACTTCTGGGTGTGATCCCTTGTTCTGTCTTGTGAATGCCTGTCTGTGTTTTGTTTGTGAAGACGTCATTTAAACTTGTTTTGTGTATGGTAATAATGGTGGGTGGTGAGATCAGGAGAGGGACAAAGAGGAGAGGGGATTAGAGGGATTCCAGCATGTCTAGCACCAGCTCTGGTTGTGATTAAAGGAAATAAAGTTATCAGGTAAGACATAGTTTTTCCAGACCCATTCTCCTAACATGTTAAAAAAAATCCTTCATGAGTTTAAAAAAAACCCAAAACTTTTTATTAACAGGAATGTGTGAAACTTGCCAAATCCATTTCCTGAATTAAGGGAAATAGTCTGCAAATGATCTGGAATTAAACATTTGAACTCCCAAACTGTACAATCCAATGTCCTTACAGTGCATGACATCAACAGGGAGAAAATGCTAGTCTGAGAGTTTTGAAAGTGCTTGATATGCTGACACAGACTGTATATGGTGCTCAGCAGCCAAGGGATAGATTAGGCTGTTAGGTTACCTGATAGAGAAAGTGGGAAATGTGGGGCATTAATGAGAACGTGGAAGGAGGCTAAGACAGAGGGTCAAAAATTGTATTGTAAGGATCATGAAAGGATGGTGAATTCGAGGAACAGCCTCCCAGTGCAGATGAAAACAGTATCTGAATTTAACAAAGTTTGGGACAAGTACATAGGATCTCTAAGGGAGTGAAAGGGAGAGTAGATGATATGGATGAGGAGGCTGCATAGGTCATATGGCCCTTGCCTACATTTTCTCTGTTTCTCTAGGTTCTCAGCCCACTGACCTAACCATTAGGTTCCTGCTCCACAAAACTCAGTTTCTTGGTGTAGACGTGGTACAGATAAAGAAGCAGCCTGACCATTGTTCCATTATCTTTTCCAGAACTTATGGGGGGGGGGGGGGGGGGGGGTCAGTATTCGGTCAGCATGATATCTGGCTTAAATTAAGAGTTCAGCCAGAATAATTACACTCTGAAATTACTAGACTTGTGTTATTAATTTATTAATGCAAACGCATATATCAATACCTGACAATACAAACACTTAAAAATGCTCAGATTTACCTCCCTCTGTTCATCCACACAGGCCCATCGACACACTCTCACATACCTACATCATTTACCAACCCACCACAAAACTCTTTCCTAATAAACACCATGGTACAGATTCTTTTACATCCAATATTGATTTTTGTTTAAAAGTTCAACAACTATCACTGCGAAAATACCGAGTGACTATATCATCATGGCAATTAACTCAGCTGTTCCATTTGCACAAACTGTAAAGTCCAAGCAGTTTGTCCAATTGCCCAAACCAGCTTTTAGTTATGCGTGGAGGTACAGATGAGTTACTCCATTGATGTAGCCATCTTTAACCAAACTGGACTCTGTCATCATAAACGAAGACAATCTGCGCTTTCCAGCCCCTTTTACACACACGCCATTGGCTTTATACACTCTGTTCCTCAATGCGTGACCACATTTCGATGTGCCTTCTTCAGGAGGAACCTAACCCCGAACCCTTTGGGACTGCAAACTAAGTGGGATGAGCCTTGTACCGCCCCCAAACGTAATCAACGATTGTGATGACACAGAGCCCAGTTTAGTTAAAGATGGCTACATCCTGTACTCCCACGCGTAACTAAAAGCTGGTTTGGACAGTTGGACAAGCAGCTTGGACTTTACAGTTTGTGCACATGGAACAGCTGAGTTAATTGCCGTGATGATATAGAGGGGCATAATGGAAACAGGTCGCCCATCTCTAAGGACGACCATCTCCAGGAACGTCTACAAGAAGGGGCGGTCTGAACCGTATTTTCAAAAAGATGGGCGTCCATCTTTTCTTTCGGAAATACAGTTGGAACCGGCCAAATGCCTAGGATTTGGGCGGATTTGAGCTGGGTGCCCTCGGTTTTCAGCGATAATGGAAACCGAAGGTGTCCAGCTCAAAACGAACAAACCCAAGGCATTTGGTCGTGGGAGGGGCCAGGATTCGTAGTGCACTTGTCCCTCTCACATGCCAGGACACCAACTGGGCACCCTAGGGGGCACTTTTACAAATTAAAAAAAAACCTTGAAAGAGCTCCCAGATGCATAGCACCCTTCCCTTGTGTGCGGAGCCCCACCAAATCCTGCCCAAAACCCACTGCCCACCATTACCTTAGCCCTAAGGGGTGAAGGGGGGCACCTACATGTGGGTACAGTGGGTTTTGGTTTTTTTTGGAGGGCTCAGCATTAAGCACCACAAGTGTAACAGGTAGGGGGATGGGTGGGCCTGGGTCCACCTGTCTGAAGTGCACTACACCCACTAACAACTGCTCCAGGGACCTGCATACTGCTGTCAGGGAGCTGGGTATGACATTTGAGGCTGGCATACAGGCTGGGAAAAAATGTTTTTCAACTTCATTTTTTTTGGTGGGAGGGGGTTAGTGACCACTGGGGGAGTCAGGGGAGGTCATCCCCGATTCCCTCCGGTGGTCATCTGGTCATTTAGGGCACTTTTTTGGGACTTGTTCGTGAGAAAAAAGGGTCCAAAAAAGTGACCTAAATTCCCGCTAAAAACGCCCATTTGTTTTCGATTATCGGCCGAATGCGCCCATCTCTCCTTGGCCGATAACCACGCCCCAGTCCCGCCTTCACCACGCCTCCGACATGCCCCCATCAACTTTGGCTGTTTCTGCGACGGAGTGCAGTTGAAAGCACCCAAAATCGGCTTTCGATTATACCGATTTGGGCGCGTTAGCGAGATGGGTGCCCATCTCCCTATTTGGGTCGAAATCTGGGCGCTCATCACTTTCAATTATAAGGCGGATAGTCACTCGGCATTTTCACAGTGATAGTTGCTCATTGTTGAACTTAAAAAAAAAAAATCAATATTGGATGTAAAAGAATCTGTACCATGGTGTTTATTAGGAGAGAGTTTCGTGGTGGGTTGGTAAATGATGTAGGTGGGAGTATGTGAGAGTGTGTCGATGGACCTGTGTGGATGAACAGAGGGAGGTAAATCTGAGCATTTTAAGTGTATGTATTGTCAGGTATTGATATATGTGTTTGCATTAATAAATTAATAACACAAGTCTAGTAATTTCAGAGTGTAATTATTCTGGCTGTATTAGTAATAGCACTCTGTTTATAATAGTTGTTCCCCTGTTTATTGGATAGTTAAATTAAGAGTTGACACTGGTGTTTAACATACAGTGATACCTTGGTTTTCGTTGATAATCCGTCCGAAAACAATCAATGAAAACCGAAAGAGATGAAAACCGAGGCAATTATTTCCATATGAATCAATGTAAATCCAATTAATTTGTTCTAGACACTCCAAAATACATACCCAAAACACATTTTATAGAGAATAAATATAGTCCCATGATGGAGCTAAATGGAAAGGGTTAACTTATTAGCAAGGGAAACACTTAACAGGGAAAATGAGATTTGAGCACATGTGATTTTATCTTGTGCGCGTTGCGTTAGACGCGTGGGGTGATGCTCACACAACGAGAAACTATGCCACAATCAGCAGAACGCGTGGGTCGCCCTTTGTTTTCGCAAAATTATCAGCGAAAACCGAGGCAACCAATGAAATCTGAGACAAATTTTTCACTGAAAAAATCAACGAAATCCGAAACTGACAATAACCGAAGTCAACAAAAACCGAGGTTTCACTGTAATCTATAAAGTCAAGGCCATTATCTATGTAGGTAGTAAGACTGAATCTACTGATAGTGTGGTGACCTCGCTGGCATTGTGTGTTTAGCTTAGGCCATATGAATAAATCTGTATCAAGCAGATTTAATTATTGCAATGTCTTGTGGTTAAAGATGAGAAAGATGGAGTGCAGGATGGTAGTAATAGGGATCAGATGTGCTCTGATATTCAAGGTGTTGGATTACCAAGGAAGGGACACAATAGACTACTCTGCAGAGATATTTTGTATCAGACTCACTCTAACTGTAATCTCAGATGTATCCAAAGCAGTATAGACACAATAACTGCAGAGTGGATGTGTTGTAATACATGTTGTATAATGATACATGGTATGTTATCATTAACTGTATTATAATGTTGGGTTATAGTGGGGTCCTTACAAACATTCCAATCAAATTTATATTTGTCTCTAAGTCAATGAAGACAGAGGATCCATAAGGTTATATTTAAAAGAAGCAACCTATATTTCACGGTAAATGAAGATGTCAGGAGCAGATATCCCTTAAGGCTGAACCTCTGAGCAGCAGGGCCAACAGAGACCACATGATGTTCTCACAGTCGTTGGAAATCAGCTAAAAATACAGTGGTCACCTCACCATAAACATTACAATTTTGCTTTATTTCTTCATCCTCCTTCTGTGTAAATGCACAGTTCTACTTCACTGCAGATTAACACTTGATGTTTTCTGCCTATTATTTAAATATTCAATTAGATAGCACCATCAGGAACCATACAGCAGCCCACACTATGCCGAGCTATAACATTTGGAGCAGGAAGAGCAAACGTGATCACATTGGCAGAAGTAGAAGCTGTTTCACATCGTTAAAGGTAGAAGCTCATCTGATTCTGCTTCTATTGATGCTCTGTGACAACCTGTGGAAGACGGCTGAGTGTCAGTGCACACTTGGTAACTACCTACCAACAGAGCTACGACCAGGTTACCGTAGGGATGGGGACATTATGATCGGGGGACTTGTAACTGTAGAAACCTTTTACCCATATAATCATCCATCCTTCTCAACTGTTCCCCCATTTGTTGGACTAAACTTGTAAGTAGCATCCTGGTTTAATTCCTATATGAGACAGGCTTGAAGGTGTTATTTTTGGTAGGTCACTGGCATGAGCTGCAAATATATCCTGATGATATTTTATTAATACTCTCACATTAAATCTGAGTTTTTTCCCTTTGAAATATGCCCTGGGGAAGAAAGACTGCTAAGATTTTTATCTGCGTTATCTGTGAATATTTTCCCTTTTAAACCATTGTGATAATACACAACTAGATGTGTTGTTGTCTCTCTCAAACCCCCATACCTTTAGGGCAGGTAAAATATACTTTTACCTGTATCTAATTTTTTCAATGAACAGAGTGAAAAGTTTTATGACAGTTTTAAACCCTGGGTAAAAGTATTGTGAAAAGTGACCTCCCCACACACACACATTTTTCCAAAGCACCTTTGCATTCTGGTGCTGTATTGTATTGAATTACTTTAGATATCCACCATACTCTTCATGAAAGAACAAATTCAAATCTTTTTTTGAGGTTCTCCCCTTCTTAATTCCTTTGACATCCTGTTAATATTCAGCTTTTCATTCTTTTGACAATACTACTTGTTTGTACCTTCTTTAAAGCAGGTAAATATTTGAAAACTTGCATTATATCTTGCTTTTCTTCTTCTGTCGAGTATGTCTTTATCTCCTTCAGCCCCTCTGTGTGTGACTTATTCTGCAGACTATCCACCATTTTGCTCACTTTCGTATGAATTACCTCCATCCTAATTCTCCTTTAGTGCAGAAACTTTACTTCAGCTTTGGTAGCCACCCCACCCAAGGTTGATATCTGATCCCGAGCAACCTAGTAGCCATAGCACCTCTGGCCTTTCACTCCCCCCGGATCCATACCCATTATCCTAACACATGTTTAAAAAATTCTTCATGTGTTAAAAAAAACAACAACAACTTTTATTAACAAGAATGTGTGAAACTTGCCAAGTCCATTTCCTGAATTGTGGTTTCTTTTTTTTTTGTTGTTACATTTGTACCCTGTGCTTTCCCACTCATGGCAGGCTCAATGTTGCTTACATGGGGCAATGGAGGGTTAAGTGACTTGCCCAGAGTCACAAGGAGCTGCCTGTGCCTGAACTGGGAATTGAACTCAGTTCCTCAGTTCCCAAGGACCAAAGCCCATCACCCTAACCACTAGGCCACTCCTCCACTTCTTTGTTTACTGTTAACTTGAAAAATGGTGACACCTGACAGGAAGGGAAATAAACACACCCGATTCAGCAATCTGTAGTGTGTGCTATTTTTCTATCATTGCACATTTTCTAGTGCATCAGTAATTTGCTTGTCATTAGTTTACTGTATCAATAAAGTTCTGCACCTGCATTAGAGCATTTTGTGATGAAGTTCAATGCCACACTCTAATGTACAGATGATTACATCCAACACTTGACAGCTCTTAACCAGTGAAGTGTTTGCCTGAATATCCAGTGAAGCCTAAAAACACACAATCTATGCAGTAAGATTTAGGGAAGTTATTTATGTGGACAGAGTTTTCAAGCACAGATGTAGTAAAATTGTCTGTTATTTTACACAATAGTCAACTAGAGTTACCCATAAAAATGAATTGGATAACAAACTCTTCCATGAAACTTGAAAATAGTCAAATTAGTTGAGGTTTAGTGGTCTTATCCCACCTCACCTCCTCCTCCTCCTTGTTCTTAACTCTCTTCCCTCCCTTCCCCTCCCCTTCCTCTCTTTTCTTTCTCCTGCACTCTGGGACACATCTTCATCTGTGGCTGATATGAACTTCCACCAATATTTTAAGCTGTTCCATCATGGGTCTGGCCTCATTTTTGTTACTGTGGATTGGGAATTTCCACTTGTACTTCCAACTATGCTGTCTCCCCTGATACCACTTCTTCATCCTACCTCCTTTGGCTCCTGAACAATCTTGGTTGGAGAGTTTATATTATTGGTTCAGATGCATATGGATGAGCAGAGAAACAGTGATGCTAAAGTCCAGTGATTATGGGTTTGTGCATGTTGGTAGGATATGCATTTATCTGCTGTGGCCTGAGGGCATGGCTGAAGAATTGAACAAATATGGGAGGAGGAGAGAGAGGAAAGAAATGCAGTTAATTTCTGCTAAACCTGGAGAAAGCACGTTTTGGACTTTGTTATCAGACCACTTTGTAAAGTTTGTAAAAAACAATGCTTCTAACCCTAATCCTAAACCTTTTTCACTCTTGTCTACTGCTAATGTCATATTTAATGATATTTATTGTCTTTAAAGTCCTGTACCATTGAACTATTACAACTTCCTGGCCTTTGTGTCTGCAGTGGAGGAGATTAACAACAGCTCGGAGCTCTTACCCAACCTCACACTGGGGTTCCACATTGAAAACCCTTATGACAACTTTTTCTTAATGTATAGAGCTGCCATGAATATATTTTCAGGAATGGACATGGGGGTCCCAAACTACAGCTGCAAAACATCTGGTCCACTGTTTGCTATTATTGAAAGTCTTCCACCTGAGCATTCGAGCCAACTTTCCAGCCTGTCCAGGATATACCACTCCCCACAGGTCAGGGAGCATCTTTGATTTCACTTTGTTCCCTCTTCTATAATCTGGTTCAAACTTTAAGGACAATGTGATTTATACGTATGATGAATTGTTTGAACTCATGAGTGTAAAGTTATTAACGCTCAGTGCAATAAGAATTCTGTGTCACATTTTCAAAGCAGGAACTAGGTTTGTGAGCCCTTGGGCCACTGCTGAGGAGCGGCAGTGGCAGGCAAAACCACCCTACCCCAGAGACAAGGCAGAACTCTGACAAACAGGCTTCACCTGCACATGGCCCCCTTTCACCAGGAGTTGAGCTCCTGGCTGCAGGCGGCCGGCAGGACTTATAGGACAGGGCAGGAACAGGATCCCAACAAGGCTGAACAGGGACTGAGGGTCAGAGAGGAAAGGAATATACAGGGGCAGCAAGGCAGGGAAAGGATAAGCAAAAGGACAGAAATGAAAGCTGCAAGCAGCCACTGAAAAAGGGAACAAATACTGGCAGACAAGGACAGAACTGAAAGCTGCAGAACAGCCACTAAACAAGAAACACAGAGAACCCAGAACTAGACACAGAAATACAAACAAGAATCAAGACTAGGACAGTACAAGCTAAACTACACAAAGTCTAAACTGGAATCAGGCAGGGAACTAGTACAAGACACTAAACTAGGCAGAAGTGCAACAAGCACCAACATACCAGGGCCTTAAGTGATGCAAAGGCAAGGCAGAGAGTTTCAAAATGGCTAATAAGCCCAGCAGCAGCTGAGGCTCAGCTGCAGCAATCATCAGACAACTACAGGTGCTGTGTAGGTTCAAACAAAACAAGTAAGTCTGGCAGCCCAGGAGATTCGGACTGGACTGGGCTGAAATCTGGAACGGGTGACAATAACCAGACAGTTCATAGCAGCCACCAGGTCTGGCCACCAGGTGGTGAGAAGAAGGAGAGCTCGAAACATGGACACAACCGTGACATTCTGTGAGGGAAATTCCTTGCAAGTAATGATTTATTGTATAACTAGTAAATCAGGCCTATTTCTGACACAAATGAAACGGGCGCTAGCAAGGTTCTCCTTGGAGTGTGTATGTTTGAGAGAGTTTGTGTGAGACTGACTGTGTGAGAGAGAGTGAATGTGTGAGTGTGTGTGAGAGAGAGTGATACTGGGTGCGATTGTGTATGTGAGAGAGAGATAGTGTGTTCCAGGGTCGCGTTCCTCCCTGCAATTTCCAGGGTTTCCCTCTCTCCCTCCCTCTAATTTCCAGGGTGTCCCTCCCTCTGTCCCTCTAATTTCCAGGGTCTCCATCTAATTTCCAGTGTCTCCCTGCCTCCCTCTAATTTCCAGGTTCTCCCTCCCTCCAATTTCCAGGATCTCCCTCCCTCCCTCTAATTTCCAGGTTCTACCTCCCTCCCTCCAATTTCCTGGGTCTCCCTCCCTCCCTCTAATTTCCTGGGTCTCCCTCCCTCCAATTTCCAGGTTCTCCCTCCCTCCAATTTCCAGGGTCTCCCTCCCTCCAATTTCCAGGGTCTCTGTGTGCATGTATCCTTGTGCATCTTCTGTGGTTTTGTGGTGGAGGGGGTCTTGTGAAAGATCATGTGTGTCACTGAGCTACATTGTGTGTGTCTGTGAGTTAGTTAGTTTGTGTGTGTGTGTGTTTGTGTGTGTAAGTGAGTGAGGGTGGGGTGTGTTTGGAGGTTGGTGGTGAGTGTCTGTGTTTTTGTGATATTTTTTTGTTAAATGTTTTTTTTTTTTTTTTGGGGGGGGGGGGGGGGGGGGGTGTTGGGTTATGTGCCTGCTGGCAAAGTGGGATGGAGTGGTGTGTGGCTTTGAGGGTGGTTATTGTTGCAGGGTGTTGAGTGTTGGCAGTGGAATGTGTGTGTTTCTGTGGTATTGTGTGTGTGTTTTTGTCTGTCTCTGACAGGGGGGGTTGGGGGGGGTCCATGGGTTGGTGAAATGTGAGGGTGGTTGGAGGGGGGTCAGCGTTTGCTGAGGGGTGGAGTGGGTTGTCCGTGTTTTTGCTGGGTTTTTTTTGTTTGTGTGTTGTGCTATGAAAGGAGGAGGATTTGTTTTTGAACTTATAGGGTTTTGTTGTCGTTTTGGAGGTTATTTCTGCCTGTTTGTTTTTTGGGGGGTGGAGGGGGGATGTGTTGTGTGTGTGTGTGTGTTTGTGTATGTCAGTGACAGTGTGGGGGTCCGTGGGTATGTGAAATGTGGGGGTGTTTGGAGTGGGGTCTGCGTTTGTTGAGGGGTGGAGTGGATTGTGTTCTTGTTTTTGCTGGGTTTTTTTTTTTTTTGTTTTGTAACTTCGTCGATGGAGGTTGCCTGCAAGTGTGAGGTAGGGTGTTATGGAGGGATGACCCGTGAGGGCGGGGGGAGAGGGTGGGTCCTCTAAGGTCGGAGGTGTGTCGTGACGTCAGGGGGGAGATAATGTTTGATGTTTTTGCCGATTCGGGAGGGAGTCTTTTTGGTGGAGGAGGGGGAGTTCCGGAATCTCATATTTGAGTGCGGGTGTCTGAAATCGGATGACGGTGTGTGTTGCCGGGTGACGTGGTCCAGTGGCATCTCGGGAAGGGCGAGTGTCAGAGCACCGGGGGGGCGTTGTCGATTGTGTTGGAGGTGCTCTTTATTATATAGGTGGGAGGGGGCTCTGTGAGTTGTTTCATGGGCAGGGAGAGGAGTACGGAAACACGCTCTGCGTGTTTCCCTACTCCTCTCCCTGCCTGGATCGTAGTAGTGTATATCGATGTCTACCCCTGCGATTGGTTGAGTGCCATTGGTCCACCCTCGACGTCATCACGTTTGACGCGAGGGCGGGGCAAACACTCATGGGCAAATTCTGGTTTTACCACCATGCAGTTAGAACATTGGGACTTGTGGAGGCTTCATTAGAATGTTGGAGGTGTGTTTTATATAGAGAGATAACCAAACTAGAGTGTGTGTGGTGGAGGGGGGTGGGGTTATGCAGCAGTTTCATTATAACTATTAATTTTCCTGAAAGAAACAAGCCAAAGTATCAGGTAGCCTGACTTCAACTTCCTGGAATCAAAGGCAAGTTGCTCTAACTGATCCCAAGCTAAAAGGAGAACAAAATAAACAGTCATACAACTTTTTGTGGCAAACAATATGCTGACTGAAGGTCCTGTTCCAAGGAATAGCAACTGCTACAAAGTTGATAGATTTATTCTTCTAACACTGACTCTAGCCAACAAATTCTCCAGATGGTGAGCCTCACATGTAAGCCTCAAATTAAAGCCACAGTTATATAAAGGGATAACTGAGAAAGTCAAATGTTTAGAAAATTCTATGAGTCTTATAAGTCTTGTCTTGAACGCTACAAAGAGAATGTATAGCCCTCAGTTTATTGGTAAAACGTTACCATTTGTTTCCCACAGGTTAGGACACCTTGCCTGGCACAAAAGGTTGTATACCTGTTACTTTTATTCTCCTTGAGCTTGAGGTCAGTAAGAGACATTTTCTTTTGTTTTCAGGAAATCTAATTCAGGCTGATGCCTTCATTTATTTTATTTAGGAAAATTCATTAGTTGCCATCAAAGAGTTTGTAATGAAACTACTGCTAAGAAAACATTACTAGTTGGCTTTGATCCTGGTGAAATGGGTTCAGTTCTCACTGTAGCTCCTTGTGACATTGGGCAAGTCACTTAACCCTCCAATGCCATAGGTACAAAAACTAAATATTAGGTGTATTCTATAAACTGTACTAAAATTTAGGCGCGGTTTATAGAACTCACCTAAATCTAGGTGTAGTTTGTAGAATATGCCCAATGCGTATTTTCTGTGACTAGATTTATACCAATAAAAACTTGGTGTAAATGATGACGCCTAATTACTCGTGGAATGGGCATTTTTTTATAACACTGCATATAATGTCAAGTAATGCATGTGACCTGCCCATGCTCCTCTCATGGCCACACTGCCTTCTCAGATCCACATCTTAGAATATACACACATCGCTTTTAGAACATGCCTAGACAGTTGTGCATCTAAATCCTAATTAATGCCAATTAGTGTTAATACTTGCTTGTTAAGTTCAATTATCGGCGCTGATTGGCTTGTTAGCTAAATACGGTGCACTTGAAAATCCAGAATATGACCAGATTTACGCGCGCAACTTAAAGTCGCACTATATAGAATCCATAGGATAATGTGTACACAGTGCTGTGTATGTCTAGTAGTACTATAGAAATGATTAGTAGTAGGAAATCATTTCATACTCAGAACTATCTCTCTGCTTTCCTATTGTTAGCAAATATTATGAATCCGAGACCAAGGCAGGACAAGCTCTAAGTCTCCAAATGGTCTGTCTGTCTGTCTCCAACTCTCTATAATGACAAAGAAATTGAATCAGCTCAAAGAGGAGCTAGCAGCAAAAAAAAAAGGAAATATCTTCTCCATTAAGACTCCTGATCCTTTACCAGCACCCCCAGAAAGAATGAACTGATCCAGGAATAGGTGGATCACAGTCGACTCTAGTCAAACATAAGTACATAAGTACATAAGTAGTGCCATACTGGGAAAGACCAAAGGTCCATCTAGCCCAGCATCCTGTCACCGACAGTGGCCAATCCAGGTCAAGGGCACCTGGCACGCTCCCTAAACGTAAAAACATTCCAGACAAGTTATACCTAAAAATGCGGAATTTTTCTAAGTCCATTTAATAGCGGTCTATGGACTTGTCCTTTAGGAATCTATCTAACCCCTTTTTAAACTCCGTCAAGCTAACCGCCCGTACCACGTTCTCCGGCAACGAATTCCAGAGTCTAATTACACGTTGGGTGAAGAAAAATTTTCTCCGATTCGTTTTAAATTTACCACACTGTAGCTTCAACTCATGCCCTCTAGTCCTAGTATTTTTGGATAGTGTGAACAGTCGCTTCACATCCACCCGATCCATTCCACTCATTATTTTATACACTTCTATCATATCTCCCCTCAGCCGTCTCTTCTCCAAGCTGAAAAGCCCTAGCCTTCTCAGCCTCTCTTCATAGGAAAGTCGTCCCATCCCCACTATCATTTTCGTCGCCCTTCGCTGTACCTTTTCCAATTCTACTATATCTTTTTTGAGATACGGAGACCAGTACTGAACACAATACTCCAGGTGCGGTCGCACCATGGAGCGATACAACGGCATTATAACATCCGCACACCTGGACTCCATACCCTTCCTAATAACACCCAACATTCTATTCGCTTTCCTAGCCGCAGCAGCACACTGAGCAGAAGGTTTCAGCGTATCATCGACGACGACACCCAGATCCCTTTCTTGATCCGTAACTCCTAACGTGGAACCTTGCAAGACGTAGCTATAATTCGGGTTCCTCTTACCCACATGCATCACTTTGCACTTGTCAACATTGAACTTCATCTGCCACTTGCACGCCCATTCTCCCAGTCTCGCAAGGTCCTCCTGTAATCGTTCACATTCCTCCTGCGACTTGACGACCCTGAATAATTTTGTGTCATCGGCGAATTTAATTACCTCACTAGTTATTCCCATCTCTAGGTCATTTATAAATACATTAAAAAGCAACGGACCCAGCACAGACCCCTGCGGGACCCCACTAACTACCCTCCTCCACTGAGAATACTGGCCACGCAATCCTACTCTCTGCTTCCTATCTTTCAACCAGTTCTTAATCCATAATAGTACCCTACCTCCGATTCCATGACTCTGCAATTTCTTCAGGAGTCTTTCGTGCGGCACTTTGTCAAACGCCTTCTGAAAATCCAGATATACAATATCAACCGGCTCCCCATTGTCCACATGTTTGCTTACCCCCTCAAAAAAATGCATTAGATTGGTGAGGCAAGACTTCCCTTCACTAAATCCGTGCTGACCTTGTCTCATCAGTCCATGTTTTTGTATATGCTCTGCAATTTTATTCTTAATAATAGCCTCCACCATCTTGCCCGGCACCGACGTCAGACTCACCGGTCTATAATTTCCCGGATCTCCTCTGGAACCCTTCTTAAAAATCGGAGTAACATTGGCTACCCTCCAGTCTTCCGGTATTACACTCAATTTTAGGGACAGATTGCATATTTCTAACAGTAGCTCCGCAAGTTCATTTTTTAGTTCTATTAATACTCTGGGATGAATACCATCAGGTCCCGGTGATTTACTACTCTTCAGCTTGCTGAACTGACCCATTACATCCTCCAAGGTTACAGAGAATTTGTTTAGTTTCTCCGACTCCCCCGCTTCAAATATTCTTTCCGGCACCGGTGTCCCCCCCAAATCCTCCTCGGTGAAGACAGAAGCAAAGAATTCATTTAATTTCTCCGCTACGGCTTTGTCCTCCTTGATCGCCCCTTTAACACCATTTTCATCCAGCGGCCCAACCGACTCTTTGGCCGGTTTCCTGCTTTTAATGTATCTAAAAAAATTTTTACTATGTATTTTTGCTTCCAACGCTAATTTCTTCTCAAAGTCCTTTTTTGCCCTCCTTATCTCCACTTTGCATTTGGCTTGGCATTCCTTATGATCTATCCTGTTACTTTCAGTTGGTTCTCTTCTCCACTTTCTGAAGGATTGTTTTTTGGCTCTAATGATTTCCTTTATCTTACTGTTTAGCCACGCCGGCTGACGTTTAGTCTTTTTTCCTTTTTTTCTAATACGTGGAATATATTTGTCCTGAACCTCCAGGATGGTGTTTTTAAACAGCATCCACGCCTGATGCAAGTTTTTTACTCTGCGAGCTGCTCCTTTCAGTCTTTTTTTCACCATTTTTCTCATTTTGTCGTAATCACCTTTTCTATAGTTAAACGCTAGCGTACTTGATTTCCTAGTTTCACTTCCTTCAATGCCAATATCAAAACCGATCATATTATGATCACTGTTATCAAGCGGCCCTCGTATCGTTACCCCCTGCACTAGATCATGAGCACCACTAAGGACTAAGTCTAGTATTTTTCCTTCTCTTGTCGGCTCCTGAACTAGCTGTTCCATGAAGCTGTCCTTGATTTCATCAAGAAATCTTATGTCCCTTGCGTGTACAGATGTTACATTAACCCAGTCTATATGCGGGTAAGTGAAATCCCCCATTATTATTGTGTTGCCCAGTTTGTTTGCGTCCCTGATTTCCTTTAACATTTCCGCATCCGTCTGTTCGTCCTGGCCAGGCGGACGGTAGTACACTCCTATCACTATCCTTTTCCCCTTTGCACATGGAATTTCAATCCACAGTGATTCCAAGGAGTGTTTTGTTTCCTGCAGAATTTTCAATCTATTTGATTCAAGGCTCTCGTTAATATACAATGCTACCCCTCCACCAATCCGATTCACCCTATCACTACGATATACAGTAATTTGTACCCCGGTATGACAGTGTCCCACTGGTTATCCTCCTTCCACCAGGTCTCAGAGATGCCTATTATATCTAATTTTTCATTTAGTGCAATATATTCTAACTCCCCCATCTTATTTCTTAGGCTCCTGGCATTCGCGTATAGACATTTCAAACTATGTTTGTTGTTCCTAAGTACATCATGCTTAGTACTTGACAGTATTAATTGGCAATCTTTTGTCTGATTTTTATTGTTATTTAAAGATACCCGATCTACTACAATCTCTTTTGCAACCTCACTATCAGGATACTCTATCTTCCCTGTTATGGTGATATCTTTGAAAGATACCTTATCCCGAACCATGCTCTTTTGAGCGACTGTCGGCCTTCCCCCCATTTCTAGTTTAAAAGCTGCTCTATCTCCTTCTTAAACGCCGATGCCAGCAGCCTGGTCCCACTCTGGTTAAGATGGAGCCCATCCTTTCGGAATAGGCTCCCCCTTCCCCAGAATGTTGCCCAGTTCCTAACAAATCTAAAGCCCTCCTCCCTGCACCATCGTCTCATCCACGCATTGAGACTCTGGAGCTCTGCCTGTCTCTTGGGCCCTGCGCGTGGCACAGGTAGCATTTCAGAAAATGCTACCCTGGAGGATCTGGATTTCAGCTTTCTACCTAAGAGCCTAAATTTTGCTTCCAGAACCTCTCTCCCACATTTTCCTATGTCATTAGTACCCACATGTACCAAGACAGCCGTCTCCTCCCCAGCACTATCTAAAATCCTATCTAGGTGACGCGTGAGGTCCGCCACCTTCGCACCAGGCAGGCAAGTCACCAGGCGATCCTCACGTCCACCAGCCACCCAGCTATCTATATGCCTAATGATTGAATCACCAAGTACAACAGCTGTCCTAACCTTTCCCTCCCGGGCAACATTTGGAGATATATCCTCGGTGCGAAAGGATAATACATCCCCTGGTGGGCAGGTCCTGGCTACAGGAGTACTTCCTACTTCACCAGGGTGATGCTCTCCATATAAACGGCAAGTGACCGACTCACCTGCAAATGCACAGTAGAGACTTCCCTCTCCGTCCCGCTCTCGTGTCAAGACATGATGACATCAGAGGGCGGAACAGAGAGGGAAACGGAGTCGGAGTCACTGTTGGACGCTGCGCTGCCTGGAAACGAACATGGCGCGCACCAACCTCCACCCTCTTCCCCCATCCATGCCGCTGCTCCCGCCCTCCTCCGCATCGGGCCCCCTGCACTGACCTGACAGCGCCTCTGACCTCCGTGTGGAAGCGCTGCAGGCAGCAGCAGAGCGATCTGCTGCTGCCTGCAGCGCTTTCACACGGAGGTCAGAGGCGCTGTCAGGTCAGTGCAGGGGGCCCGGCATGGAGGGGGGAGGGAGTGGCGGCGAGGAGGGTAGCTGGAAATCTCGCCCGTTTTTACGGGCTTAACGGCTAGTAGATTATAACCTGTGTCAGAATTACTCACTCTCCCAAATGATATCACTACAATATGTCTGCTGCATTAGTAAATTGTGAGAATCCTGTATTGGAATCCAAATTCTTACCAGAGATGAGGAAAGATAAGAAGATAATATTGCCAGGTCACAAGTGCATGGCAAGATCCCAAAGCTATCCAAACCCCGCTAAGCTAATTGCTTTTACTACATTCTCTGGCAAAGAATTCAGAGTTTAATTACACGTTGAGTGAAGAAATATTTTCTCCAATTTGTTTTAAATTTACTACTTTGTAGCTTCATTGCGTGATTCCCAAGTCCTAATATTTTTTTAAAAGAGTAAACAAATGATTCACGTCTACTCATTCCACTCTACTCATTATTTTATAGACCTCTATCATATCTCCACTCATCCGTCTTTTATCCATGCTGAACAGCCCTAGCCACTTTAGCCTTTCCTCATAGGGAAGTCGTCCCATCCCCTTTATCATTTTTGTCACCCTTCTCTGTACCTTTTCTAATTTCAGTATATCTTTTTTGAGATGTAGTGACAAGAATTGCACACAGTGTTCGAGGTGTGGTCGTACCATGAAGCGATACAAAGGCATTATAACATCCTCATTTTTGTTTTCCATCCCTTTCCTAATACTGTAATTTCTAACATTCTATTTGCTTTCTTAGCCTCCGCTGAACATTGAGCAGAGGGTTTCAACATATCATCAGCGATGACACATAGATCCTTTTCCTGGTCAGTGACTCCTAATGTGGAACCCTGTGTTACGTAACTATGGTTGGGGTTCCTCTTTCCCACATGCATCACTTTGCACTTGCTGACATTAAACATCATCTGCCATTTGAATGCCCAGTCCTCTTGCAATTTTTCACAATCCTCTTGTGATTTAAGTACTTTGAATAACTTTGTGTCATCGGCAAATTGAATTACCTTACTAGTTATTCCCATCTCTAGATCATTTATAAATATGTTATGAAGTCCTAGCACAGACCCCTGGGGAGCCCCACTATCAACCCTTCTCCATTGAGAATACTGATTATTTAACCCTACTGTTTGTTTTCTATCTTTTAAACAGTTTCTAATCCACAATAAAACAGTTTAAAATCCACAATAGAACACTACCTCCTATCCCATGACTTTCTGATTTCCTCTGGAGTCTTTCATGAGGTACTTTGTCAAATGCCTTTTGAAAATCCAGATACACAATATCGACCGGCTCACCTTTATACACATTTGTTCACCCCTTCAAAGGAATGTAGTAGATTGGTGAGGGAAGATTTCCCTTCACCAAATCCATGTTGGCTTTGGGACTCATTTTCAAGAGAAAATCATCCAAAAATGGCATAAGTCTGCATTTGGACATTTTTCTCACAAAAACGTCCAAAGTGCTATTTTCAAAACCCATTTTTAGATGTTTTTCTATGAAGTTCTTCAGAAGTGCATTCAAATCACAAGAGGGCATGTCAGGGGTGTGTTAAGGGTGAGATCTGGGCATTCCTAACATGTGGACATTTTTCTGCCATAATGGAACAAAACAAAAACATCCAGGGCTATAAGTTGATCATTTTGGTCTAGACTGTTTCATTAACGAATAAGCCACAATAAAAGTGCCCTAAATGACCACTGGAAAGAATCGGGAATTACTGACTCTTACTCCCCCAGTGGTCACTATCCCCCTCCCACCCACTCCCCCCAAAAATGTGATTAAAAACATTACTTGCCAGCCTCAGGCCTATTAGAGCAGCATGCAGGTCCCTGTAGTGGTGGGAGCAATGCACTTCAGGCAGGTGGACCCAGGCCCATATCTCCCCCTACCTGTTACACTTATGGTGGAAACTGTGAGCCCTCCAAAACCCACTATACCCATGTATAAGTGCCCCCTTCACCCATAAGGGCTATTGCAGTGGTGTACATTTGGGGGTAGTGGGTTTTGGGGGGCTCAGCAGAGAAGATAAGGGAGCAACAGTGAGATGTATACCTTGGAGCATTTATTTGAAATCCACTACAGTGCCACCTAGTGTGTCCCATTGTTCTCCTGGGGATGTCTGTGTGGCCAGTTTACAAAGAATGCTGGTTCTTCCTACATCCTAATGGCTTGATTTTCTGTGTTTTTCACTTAGACATTTTTTTTTTAGATGGGCCAAAAAGATAAATGCACAGAGCACAAAAACATCTAGCAAATAGCCATTTTTTAAAAGAAAAAAAAAAGATACTTTTTTCTGTTTTGAAAATGGCTACATTCCCCACTTGAATTTTAGACATTTTTAGCAAAACATCCAAAGTTGGATTTAGACATCATATCAAAAATGCCCCTCTTTGTCTCGTTAATCCATGCTTATCTATATGCTCTGTAATTTTGTTCTTTACAATAGTCTCTACCATTTTGCCTGACACTGACGTCTGTAATTTCCAGTATCAGCTCTGGAAAGCTTTTTAAAAATCGTTGTTACATTGGCCACCCTCCAATCTTCCAGTACCATGCTCGATTTTAAAGATAAACTACATATTACTATGCTCTAAGTATTTGATATATGAATTAAATATGATCTTTTCATGACAAAGGTGCTGTTCAATCTTTTATTTTCAGCAGATCAGTTACACCTCAGGAAGTGTTCTCATGAGCAACATGGCTAAGTTTCCTTATTTCTACCGGACTGTCCCCAGTGAGCTGCACATCTGTGCTGGGATAGTCAAACTATTAAAGTATTTTGGCTGGACCTGGGTTGGTATCATTGCATTTGATGATGAAAACAGCATGAGGGCTGTACACATCCTGAGAGAAGGAATTGAGCAGAGTGGAGGTTGCATTGAATTCATAGAAATCTTCCGTCAGTCCCGCTCATTCAAGCTTCCAAATACAGATAATATTTATAACACCTTCAATACATCTTCAACTAAAGTGATTATTTTGTATTGTAATAAAGACTACAGGGAGATTATAAGACACACACTCATTTGGGAAGCACCTGGAAAGGTCTGGATCATCACAGAAGAATGGGGATTTTTGTTCCCCTCATACAATGTTGATAGAAAAAATACCTTAGCTTTTGCTGTTGCAAAAAAGACTATTCAAAGCTTTCACAAATTTGTCCGTGAAGCGAATCCTGCCATATTTCCAAATGATTCATTCACAGATATGTGGTGGAATGTCCTGTGTAACAACCAGTGCCCCAAGAGCATCCAAAGATCCTGCAACAATGATTTATTTTACTACTTACACTGTGACTCTATAAACTCTGGAGATAGTTATAATGTTTACAATGCTGTGTACGGCCTGGCACATGCTCTGCATGACATGATCACTTCTGGTTCGGGAAATACCACACTATGGAGTGGAGAAAGTGACAGATATTTAGATTTTCTATCATGGAAGGTAATATCCTATGTTTTAAGAATGGTATTTTCAGAAAAGAAGTGATGGTATATGATTGCGCAGTGTGAAAGAGAATCAGGATGCAGTGAATTCTATATACTCATGTTCCTTCCTTATAAATATATATAATCTTAGATTGTAAACCATTCTGACTGATTGAAGAAAGGTGTTATATCAAGAAGGGCATAATCGAAAGTGGGTGCCCATCTCCATGGGCGCCCATCTCCGTGGGCAACCATGCGAAGGGGCGGGACAAACCGTATTATCGAAAAAAGATGGGTGCCCATCTTTTTTTCGATAATACGGGTTATGCGGGGCAAATGCCTAGGATTTGGTCGTTTTTGAGCTGGGCGCTATCAGTTTTCAGCGATAATGGAAACCGAAGGCGCCCAGCTCAAAAATGAACAAATCCAAGGCATTGGGTCGTAGGAGGGGCCAGGATTCGTAGTGCACTGGTCCCCCTCACATGCCAGGACACTAACTGGGCACCCTAGGGGGCACTTTTACAAATTAAAAAATAATTAAAATAGCTCTCAGGTGCATAGCACCCTTCCTTTGTGTGCTGAGCCCCCCAAATCCCCCCCCCAAACCCACTGCTCACAAGTCTACACCATTACATTAGCCCTAAGGGGTGCAGGGGGGTACCTACATGTATGTACAGTGGGTTTTGGTTTTTTTTGGAGGGCTCAACATTAACCAGCACAAGTGGAACAGGTAGGGGGGGATGGGCCTGGGTCCGCCTGCCTGACGTCCACTGCACCCACTAACAACTGCTCCAAGGGACCTGCATACTGCTGTCAGGGAGCTGGGTATGACATTTGAGGCTCACGTACAGGCTGTCAAAAAAAGTTTTTAAAGTTTTTTTTTTTGTGGTGGGAGAGGGTTATTGACCACTGGGGGAGTCAGGGGAGGTCATCCCCGATTCCCTCCGGTGGTCACCTGGCCAGTTGGGGCACTTTTTTGGGACTTGGGTCGTGAAAACAAAAAGGGTCCAGCAAAAGCGACCCAAATTCTCGCTTCTGCTGCCCTTTTTTTTCGATTATCAGCCGAAGGCGCCCATCTCTCCTAGGCCAATAAACACGCCCCAGTCCCGCCTTCACCACGCCTCCAACATGCCTCCAACATGCCCCCGTCAACTTTTTTTTGTTCCCGTGACGGAGTGCAGTTGAAGACGCCCAAAATCGGCTTTCGATTATACCGATTTGGGAACCTTTGCGAGATGGGCACCCACCCATCTCCTGATTTGGGTCGAAATATGGGTGCCCATCACTTTCGAAAATAAGGCTGCAAGTGTTTTAACTATTAAACAGACGCTTCATGTCCAACATTACAGCCAAACAACTAATTGTAGAGATAAAAGCACATATAAAAACTACATGGGCAATATTTATCCTGCAGCTGTCAGGGTTTTTCAAAATATTGATTGCCATGGATTGAATTAGATCTGGATATTCTGTGTTGCAATTAACCCAGCTGAAAATACATGTTTGGCCATTTGATACTCAGAACGAGTACATAAGTACATAAGTATTGCCATACTGGGAAAGACCAAAGGTCCATCAAGCCCAGCATCCTGTTTCCAACAGTGGCCAATCCAGATCACAAATACCTGGCAGTACCCAGATTACCTCCTCCTGAAGCAGGTTACGAAGCAGGGAGCCCATGTCAGGGTACAGAGTTTGTCTGTGGCTGCCTATTGGAAACAATGATCTGAATCACAGTTAATTGATGCTAGGGCCCACCTTGGGGGTCAGCACTCAAGAAAAAGATCTGGGTGTTGTTGCAGATAATATGCTGAAATCTTCTGCTCATTGTATGGCAGCAGCCAAAAAAGCAAACAGGATGCTAGGAATTAATAAGACAGGAATGGTGAATAAGACCAAAAATACTATAATGCCTTTGTATCGCTCCATGGTGTGTCCACACCATGAATATTGCATTCAGTTCTGGTCACCGTATCTCAAAAAAGGTATAGCGGAATTAGAAACGGTTCAAAGAAGAGTGACCAAAATGATAAAGGGGATGGAACTCCTATTGTATGAGGAAAGGCTAAAGAGATTAGGGTTCTTTAGCCTGGAAAAGAGACAGATGAGGGGAGATATTGAGGTCTACAAAATCCTAAGTGGTGTAGAATGAGTAGAAGTAAATTGATTTTTTACTCATTCCAAAAGTACAAAGAATAGGGGACACTGGAGGAAGTTACATGAAAATACTTTAAAAACAAATAGGAGTAAATATTTTTTCACTTAACAAATAGTTAAGCTCTAGAACTCTTTGCCGGAGGATGTGGAAACAGTAGTTAGCGTATCTGGGTTTAAAAAAAGGTTTGGACAAATTCCTGGAGGAAAAGTCCATAGTCTGCTATTGAGACAGACGTTGGAAGCAACTGTTTGCCCTGAGATTTGTAGTATAGATTGTTGCTACAATTTCAGTTTCTGCTAGGTACTTGTGACCTGGCTTGGCCACTGTTTGGATACTGGGCTAGATGGACCATTGGTCTGACCCAGTATGGCTACTCTTATGTTCTTATGTCTACTGTTGTGCTAAAGCTTATGTCTTCTGTTGTGCTAAAGCTTTGAGGACTGCATGATAAGACACTTCGCCAGATAAGTTGCTTTTGGGGCATGTCTATTTGTCCTCTGGAACTGTGGAACTATGAGGTCCATTTACAAAGGCGTGCTGAAAAATGGCCTGCGGTAGTGTAGGCGCAGGTTTTGGGCATGCACAGAATCATTTTTCAGCACACCTGTAAAAAGGGAATCTTTTTTTTCCCAAAAATGGACGTGTGACAAATTCAAAATTACCACAAATCCATTTTGGGACTCAGACTTTACCACAAGCCATAGACCTAGCAGTAAAGAATTTGGGCGGTAAGGACCTACACGTATCAGATGCCACTTGGCTTGCATCTGCTACATGCGTCCGCAAATAAATATTATTTTTCAGATGTGCGTAGCGGATGAGTGATAAAAATGAAATTACCACAAGAGCCACATGGTAGTCGGGTGCTAAGTCCATTTTGACGCACGTTGGGCGCGAGTAGGCGCCTATGCAGCTTAGTAAAAGGGGCCCTAAGTTTGCTAACAGAATGTTTTGAGATTAAATAAAGAGGATGCTTCTAAGTTTTGCATTTTTGCATGAAACCATGGGTTAGCTTTTTTTCAACATTGATTTTTTTCGAGAGTTGTTTCTCTCTATTGGTTTTGCATCTCATTGCGTTGGGCCGATGAGAGAAGCCCATTTAGGGTTTATGCAACGTTATTGAAATCAGCCCTGGGCAGTTGAGGTTTAGTTGTTTAAAGCTCATCTTTGAGTAGTTGTATCCTCTTTTTTAAATTTCTGTAGGCAGTTATTTTGGCCATATTCAAGAATGCCATATGTGGATTGCAGAATTATTACTATCTGATGTTGAACTACCAATAAATGTTCACTGATTTAACTGATGTTTTGCCTGAAATGTTTCTTAATATATACAAACAAAATTATGGGGTAAGGTGGTCATTTTTATAAACTTCAAAAATAAGCTCCACCTTAATGTTGCTTCAAAATGAAAACATGTTCGTAAAATCAGGAGCAGATTGGATGTGCTTGAAATTAGGAGTTTATACCTGCAGTGAGCTTCACTAATACAAATGTTTCTCGTTTTCATTAGCTTCATCATTATCTGAAGAACCTCCACTTTAAGAACGTTCTGGGTGAGGAAATCTTTTTTGATGAGAATGGTGATCTCGCCGTTGGATATGATATTATAAATGTTGTCATTCTACCCGATGGGACACGGATTAAAGAAATTGTTGGAAGTTATAACCCTTATGCTCCACCAGAGCAGGAATTTACCATCTATGAAGAGGCGATCATGTGGGAGAGCACATTCAACGAGGTCAGATTTAAATTCAATTTAAGCTCCTCGCCCTGGCATTTAAGGCCCTTCACTTTGGCACATTCCCCTCCCCCTCCTTACCTCACTGCTCTCATTTCTTCTTACACCCCTTAGTGCAGAACTCCAAAGGGGGCATGACCATGGAAAGGACAGGGACAAGTGAGGGGCATTCCCATAAATTACATGTGATTTTATAGAATACCTGCATTTGCATGTCTAACTGCCATCAGTTGGGTGCCAACATTTACACCAGACTTTAGCAGATTTAAATGCTCTCACCCAAAGTTAGGTGTGAAATGTGCATTAAGCTAATATTCTGTAAAGGTCAATTCATGCAGAGTGCCCTTTATAGGATACTGGCATATAGCATGTATTATTTCAGTGCCCATCTTTAAGAATATAAAAATAACCATGCTGGAGCAGACCAATGGTCCATCAAGCCCAGTGTCCTGTTTCCAAACATGGCCAATCCAGGTCACAAGTACCTGCAGAAACCTACTTAGTACCAAGATTCCATGCTATCAATCCCAGGGCAAGCAGTGACTTCCCCACGTCTATCTCAATAGCAGACTATGGACTTTTCCTCCAGGAACTTGTCCAAACCTTTTTTAAAACACAGATACACAAACCACTTGTCTCAAAACGCCTAGCCACCTGCCTGGTACTACCTTGTGGCCACTTAGAGGGTCTATCTCCAGCACAGCTCTGATCCACCTCTACCTACCACTTGTGCTGTACACTAGCACTCTTCTCCCATTGACTGGGTCACAACTACCTCTGGGCATATCTCCCACTCTCAAATTAGTTTAGCTCACAGAATATGCCAGCCTAACTTTAAATAGATCAATTAACAATATTTTATTTATTTATTACAATTTATTTGTCACCTTTTTGAAGGAATTCACTCAAGGCGGTGTACAGTAAGAATAAATCAAACATGAGCAATAAACAATTAGAGCAGTAAAAATATTCAATTAACAATGCAAAGTAGTATACTACTTACAGTGTCAACACAATACATAATAGAACAATAGATCAAGATAACATTTGCAACACGCTTAAACAAAAAATACCTAGTATAGCTGAATGAAACTCACTCTGGATAAAGGTGTTAGCTAATTGATTAAAGAAAAACAAAAATACATATATGTAAATAACCAATGGTGAGCAGATCCATTGTTCAGTCTTTGAGGTAAAAAAGTAGGTTACAAAGTCCTTTTCTCATAGCCCAAGTCTTACAAGGGAACGGAGAATTCAGAATTATTTGAGGAAGAGAGGTATTTTCTCACACTTTTAATCAAACCATTAGGGGTGACCAGCACAGAAACATTGCTCAAAACATTCCCCAATCAGCCTGAATGACCAATTCCAGGTCAAACTTATTTCATTTTATTTATATTTCCAATCAAATTAGAGCTCATACTGACCTCTATATTCTACTGAACAGCTTGGCAATGAGCTCAAAATCTAAATGGGAAAAAAATGCTCATATTTAGATAGAAAAGTAACACTGCATTTGAAAAGTCATAATCCAGTATTACCTCAAGTTAATCAGTTTCTTCTCAATCCTCAGACACCTCCAGAGTTCAGATGCAGCCCGAGTTGCCCTCCTGGGTTCAGGAAATTAACCAGGGAAGGACAGCCCGTCTGCTGCTATGACTGTATTCCCTGTCCAGAGGGAGAAGTCTCCAGCCAAAATGGTGAGTGATTTCATGCTATAATGTGAAAGGCTCATATTAGGCCGATATTCAGGCTTTATTGAAGACCCGACATGGGCCAGCAAATATGCATGCACTCCTGCTTTTTCCAAAACATTTGGACGTCTCAATTGCAATCTCAGTATTCTATGAAAAATGTGTCTTCACGTTTCCCAGTGAAATACCTTGTGTCTAATCCAAAAATGTGAGCTGGATACCGCTAGCAAAATTAATCACACCCTGATTGGATAAGATGTATGGAATCCTTTAAAAGAATCCATTTTAGGTGAAAGTTCACCTAAAAGATAATGCATGATTACATTTACAGGAAGTTCATTGTTCATTATTGTTTAATTTTTTATTATTTGTTTAATGTTTGCTATTGCCTGTCATTTTGAAACAAGCCTTACTTATAAAGGAAATGTTACTGTCCTATAACTGATGCTAATTGTGAGATAATGGGACAATATTTTTTTATTCTCAGATATAGACACTTGTATGAAATGCCCAGAGGACCAATGGCCCAATCAGAAGAGGGATGCCTGCATCCCAAAAGTGATATCCTTCCTGACTTATCAAGAGCCTCTGGGGATAACTTTGACTTTCATCTGTATATTCTTAATTCTCATTAATACTGTCATTTTGGGTATCTTTTTTCATTACAAAGACACCCCCATAGTGAAAGCCAACAACCGAGACCTCAGTTACATTCTTCTCATCTCCCTCATGCTCTGCTTCCTCTGCTCCTTGATATTCATTGGCCACCCTGGCAAAGTGACCTGTATTCTCCGACAGACTGCCTTTGGGATCAGTTTCTCCATCGCTCTCTCCTCTATATTGGCAAAAACCATCACTGTAGTCGTGGCCTTTCATGCCACCAAGCCTGGAAGCATGCTCCGGAAATGGATGGGTTCCAGGGTCTCAATTTATGTAGTTCTTTTCTGTTCCCTTATTCAAACTGTTCTGTGTCTTGCCTGGTTGTTCACTGCTCCCCCGTTTCCATATCTTAATATGAAATCAGAAATTGGAACAATACTAACTGAATGTAATGAAGGGTCAATACATGCATTTTACTGTGTCCTGGGTTATATGGGATTTCTGGCTGGTATTAGCTTCATCGTAGCTTTCTTAGCAAGAAATCTACCTGGCAGGTTCAATGAGGCCAAGTACATCACCTTCAGCATGCTGGTGTTCTGCAGTGTCTGGATCTCCTTCATTCCAACGTACCTGAGCACCAAGGGCAAGTACATGGTGGCAGTGGAGATATTTGCTATTCTGGCCTCCAGTGCTGGACTTCTGGGCTGTATCTTTTTCCCTAAGTGCTACGTTATTCTGCTGAGACCTGAAAGGAACAGAAGAAAATACTTTAAAAAAAATTAGGATGAATTCATTTAAATATTGTTTTCAGTTGATGGGCAAATCCAAGTTGAATGTCCTTTTTTTTTTTTACCCTGAAACTGCATCATTGGTTGAGGCCATCCTCAATAATATTTTATATTATAGCTAAAATGAGATATTATACACAATTTCAATATAACATTAAGTAGATAAAGTGGTCAATAATAAAGTTGTTGATATCTTTTTATTGTAATAAATTAATTTCTGAGTCATTCTCCACTCAATGCATTAACACTTGGGGCTAGATAGGAAAAGGGATGGGATTTGATATACTGCCTTTCTATGGTTACAGTCAAAGCAGTTTACATATTATATACAGGTACCTATTTTGTACCTGTATATAAGCTCCTGATCGGTTAAATGGCATTTAACAGCTTGTCCGGCAGTATTCAGTGGGAAATAGCTGGTTCTCTCCCGCTGAATATTGACGGTTAGCACTTAGTGGATAGCTGGTTATATCCTGTGATAAAATTGACTATCTGCTTATATTTGGTGCATCGCTGGCTAAGTTTGGCAGCCAAATTAGGCCACCAAAATAGCTGGCCTATCTTTGGCTGGTTTAAACTTAACCAGCCAGAGCTGATTATTGGCTTAGGGGTCCTTTTACTAAGCTGCGTAGATGCCTACGCACATCCAACGCACATCAATTTGGAACTACTGCCCGGCTGCCATGTGGCCCGGGTGGTAATTCCATTTTTTACGCGAATCAGATATGCGTGTCAAAACATATTTTTTATTTTCTAAAATGTGGCACTAACAGGGTAGTAATCGGCAGTGTACACACACTGATGATTACCGCCCGGTTAAGGTGTGAGTGCTTACTGCTAAGTCAGTGGGTGGCGGTAAGGTCTCAGACCCAAAATGGACGCGAGCGCCAATTTTTATTTTGCCACACGTCCTCTTTTGGCCAATAAAAAAAGGACCTCTGTTAACATATCCATTGGTTGCTATTTTCATTATATATCACATAGGATACCTTTTTAACTTCTCTCCCTTAAACTTGTTCATCAAGCTTCTCTCACTGTTGGCAGTGGCCATAGCTAGAAGGTTGCTAGGCTGTATAGAGAGAGGTGTGATCAGCAGAAGAAAGGAGGTGTTGATGTCCCTGTATAAGTCGTTGGTGAGGCCCCACCTGGAGTATTGTGTTCAGTTTTGGAGGCCGTATCTTGCTAAGGATGTAAAAAGAATTGAAGCGGTGGAAAGAAAAGCTACAAAAATGGTATGGGAGTTTGCGTTATAAGACGTATGAGGAGAGACTTGCTGACCTGAACATGTTTACCCTGGAGGAAAGGAGAAACAGGGGTGATATGATACAGACGTTCAAATATTTGAAAGGTATTAAGCCGCAAACAAACCTTTTCCATAGATGGGAAGGCGGTAGAACTACAGGACATGAAATGAGATTGAAGGGGGGCAGACTCAAGAAAAATGTCAGGAAGTATTTTTTCACGGATAGAGTGGTGGATACTTGGAATGGCCTCCCGTGGGAGGTGGTGGAGATGAAAACGGTAACGGAATTAAAAAATGTGTGGGATAAACATAAAGGAATCCTGTTCAGAAGTAATGGATCCTCAGAAGCTTAGCGGAGATTGGGCGGCAGAGCCGGTGGTGGGAGGCGGGGCTAGTGGTTGGGAGGTGGGGCTCTTGCTTGGCAGACTTCTACGGTCTGTGCCCTGAAAATGGCAGATACAAATCAAAGTCAGGTATACACATAAAGTAGCACATGTGAGTTTATCTTCTTGGGCAGACTGGATGGACCGTACAGGTCTTTCTCTGCCGTCATCTACTATGTTACTATCCTGCTTATTTTTGAAGGAGAAGGGTGCCCATCTTCTGACACAAATCGGGATATGGGTGTCCTTCTCCTAAGGTTGCCCAAATCGGCATAATCGAAAGCCGATTTTGGGCGTCCTCAACTGCTTTCCGTTGCAAGGACAAAGTTCAAGGGGGCATGTCGGCAGTGTACTGAAGGCGGGACAGGGGTGTGGTTAACAGATGGGTGTCCTCGGCCGATAATGGACAAGCATTTGGCCGACTTTACTTGGTCCATTTTTTTTCACGACCAAGCATCAAAAAGGTGCCAGAACTGACCAGATGACCACCGGAGGGAATCAGGGATGACCTCCCCTGACTTCCCCAGTGGTCACTAACCACCTCCCATCCTGAAAAAAAACAACTTCAAAAACTTTTGTCTTTTTTTTTTTTTAGAGTATGTCCTTCGCTATGCCTCCAGTCAGCAGTTGAGGATGTCCAAAATGTGGATGTTTCTGTGAGAAGGACATTCATGCCGTTGATACCCTTCTTATTTATTTATTTGGATTTTGGATCACAAGTAGCAGCAGTGGGATTTAAACTGGTCACCTTTGGATTGTAAGACCAGTGCCCTAACCACTAGGCCACTCCACCACGCTCTTGAAATCTGACCATCCCTGGGGGGGGGGGGGGGGGGGGGGAGCAGTATGCAGGTCCCTGGGGACGGAGGTATGCGTGTGTCAGCGAAGGCATAACGAAGGCATGGACATCCTTCTTTCAAACATTTTGGACGTCCTCAACTGCCCCCCCACAGGGATGGCCAAATTTTAAGGGACTAGAATAGAGTGGAAGAGTGGCCTAGTGGTTAGAGCACTGGTCTTGCAATCCAGAGGTGGCCAGTTCAAATCCCACTGCTGCTACTTGTGATCCAAAATCCAAATAAATAAATAAAGAGGGTGTCAGAGGCATAGCTGAAGGCATGGATGTCCTTCTCACAAAAACATCCACATTTTGGACATCCTCAACTGCTGTTGCGTCCCCTCAAACATGCGTGGGATAAACATAAAGGAATCCTGTTCAGAAGGAATGGATCCTCAGGAGCTTAGCCGAGATTGGGTGGCAGAGCAGGTGTTGGGAGGCGGGGATAGTGCTGGGCAGACTTATACGGTCTGTGCCCTGAAGAGGACAGGTACAAATCAAAGTAGGGTATACACAAAAAGTAGCACATATGAGTTTATCTTGTTGGGCAGACTGGATGGACCGTGCAGGTCTTTTTCTGCTGTCATCTACTATGTTACTATGTTACTCCTTAGAACGGAAATTGTGTGCAAATGAGCTAACAGCGAGCAGCTCATTTGCATGCAATTTCCTTCATGCATGCCCCGTTGTTTTCCGGATCGGTAAGGGAAGGCCTTTTTACATTCAGTTAGTGGGACCACTACACTACGAATGCTGGCTCCTGCCATGACCAAATGGCTTGGATTTGGTCGTTTCTGAGATGGGCGTCCTTGCTTTCCATTATCGCCGAAAACTGGGACGACCATCTCTAAGGTTGACTTAAATTTCATGATTTGGGCATCCCTGACCGTACTATCAAAAAGAAAGTTGGACGTCCATCTTGTTTCGATAATACGGGTTGCCCCACCCCTTTACGGGGCCGTCCTTAGAGATGGGTGCCCCATTTCGATTATCCCCCTCCACGTTACAGGTGCGCTGAAAAATGGATCTGCATGCATGCAAAACACGTGCCTACACTAGCACAGGCCATTTTTCAGCGCACCTTAGTAAAAGGACCCCTTAGTTAGCTAAGTTTAGACAGGCCACACGTATACCAGATATTCAATGCCAGTTACCGGAAATAACCTGGGCTCGGAGCCGACTGCGCGAAGCAGCACAGCATACTCCTGCAGTCTGACTATCGGCCCCAGTGTGCTTTTATATTCATTTAAATGGGTTTTTTTAAATCACAGTTTCTAGACCACTCTATCCCAGGTTCTAGGTGGTTTACAATATAAAAAGCATTCATGAAATGTTCTAATGTGGGACTTTCTCACATGCTAAGCCCAAATTTAATGAGGCACTTATGGGGATGGAAGGGGTGTTGTAACAATATTATTTGAACACTATTCTTGTGATTTGTGTGAAAGTAGAAGAGAAACGGAGATGAGGTCAAAAGCAGCACTAATATCTAGCAAGACAATCGGTGCAAACTTCCCTCCATCCAGTTGGCTACGAATCTCACTGGAGAGAGGCACAAAACTAGTTTCTAGACTATAATTCTCACAAAAATCTGACTGACATGAGTGAAGAAGATTCTGCTTACCTATACAATCTTTCAATGAAATACCACTCTTTCAATCAACCGTATGAATGGCCAGAAAGGCAGCAGAATTTGAGGTATCAGCTGGGATGTGACTAAATAGGACAGAAAGCAGATGACAAAAGAGACCTCACTGTCTGGCCCGATTAAAAATGATGGCAAAGGAGAGCCATCGCATTGACATATGTTTAAGATTTTGTCAGGGATGAAAGCAGCTAATGAATTTGCCATAGGCAGCAAAGCAAATCTTACCTAGGAGATTCATCTTTCCCTGACAGCTTCTGTACTACACAGAAAAGCTCCGTACCTGGATAAGAACCGGTTTCTACCCTCCTCATTCTGTGCAGTATACCAAAAGTTAGATGCTAATTCAGCAAGTAACTTCCGCTGTACAACACGCCAAAATGGGGGTGAAATGGAAGATATTTGTGCAAGCACACTTAAGCCCTATATGGTTCTAATGCTAACTACGACCTGGCAAGGGCATAGGCATGTTCCAAGGAGTAGAGGATGACACATGACTTCACGCATATAAGGAGAACATAAATCCTTTATTCAAAGCACCCAACTTGACCCGACAAGGGTCTGTCAGGGGATACCGCCTGCATCAGGGGTCAAATACAAATTGCGCTAGATAACAGATAACTTTGTAGTTTCATGGCATGCCCCCTAGGCTTTGTACTTTTTGAAATATAATACAACAGTTCACATTTACCTGATCCTCTCATGATTTTACAGACCTCTATCATGTCTTCCCTTAGCTGTCTCTTCTCCAAGCTGAAGAGCCCTAACCTCTTTAGCCTTTCCTGATAGGGGTGTTGTTCAATCCAGGGGCATAGCCAGACCTTTCATTTTGAGTGGGCCCAGAGTTAAGATGGGTGGGTCTTCCAACTCCCCCCTTTTGTTCTGTACTGGTAATTACATCATAAAAGGAAGGAAGAACAGATAATCACAGAACCTAGTAAACCTCTGCCAACAGACAGGAATTCACACAGTATAGTAATTCTCTGGACGCGTGTCTAGGGGTTGGTACTACAGAAACCAAACAAGAATTGCTCCACGCTGATAAAACCCAATGAAGAAATATGCCAATGTGGAAAAAATATATAGATACAGATATTATATAATAATAATAATAATAATAATAATAATAATAATAATAAGCAAAATAGCAAACAAGCACACAAAATAAATACCAGTAAGATTACACCAACAACATAACTAAGAACTACACAAAATAGAAATCTGTATATATTCTGTTACAGTAATAGGGATTATACCTGAGAATACCAAAAGCCATATATATCTTGGCTCATAAACCATGCTCATGACCTAACACAGCCTTCGGTAACTATCTGATCCCCAACCTATAGAAATTAACCCCAGATTTTCACCATAACAGCCAATCTCTGGATGAAAAATAGGATTTCTTCATTCAGCTCAAGCTGTTTACAAAGCCAGTTTACCAGTACATCTGCTTAGTATAGAAAGATGATAGTTACAGTTCAGCCAGCCCAGGTAGCTGGTCCATATCAGAAGGTTAGCAGCGTAATTATCGACTTTATTAATGGCTCATATTTAGCTCTCTTTGTCTGAGTTGCAGCTTGATCCGTCTTTAGCATTTGACTTGGTGGATCATCCTGTGTTGTTAGATATTTTAAGTAATTTTAGAGTAATGGGAATGGTACTTCAATGGTTTGAGGGATTTTTAAGATGAAGAAGGTATAGAGTTCAGCATGGACTCCTGTATTTTGGAACTCCACTGTTGGGGTTCCTCAGGGTTCACTCCTCTCTCAAATACTTTTTAATGTGTTAATGACTACTTTGATAATTTTTTTTTACTTTTCCCGGAGATATTATCTACTTATATGCAGATGATACTATGATTATGTTGCCTCCAGTGATCTCATCTGAAGACAATATAGGCTTGTTGTTTCCAATTGGCAAATGCACATAAACTAAAACTAAAACTAAAATTTTGTGGCTGACCCCCCCCCCCCCCTCACCACCACAAAGGAACCCCCTAGCAGTAGGCTTTCTATTTCAGGGAAGCTATTTTTTTCTAGAAGATTCTTTGAGAGTGTTGAGAGTGTGGTTTGGTTGTCATTTGTCCATTGTGACAAGGCAGTAGCAAATGTTTGTCACAAGAGTGGGGCAAAGTCCTACTGCAGGTAGCAGAAGGCATTGGAAGCACCAGCTCAAAACCTGGAGTGGTGCTGCCTTAATGGGTGGTTTCCCTCAGAATCTGTAAGGGAAACCTCAGCACTAAGTAGGAGGGGAGCCATAAGGATACAGTCAGAAAACAAACTCTTACCTGGAAAGAATGACCAAGAGTGGGAATCTCTGGGACTGTGTACCTGTTGCCCAAAGCACAGTGTAGAGTCTTTGTGTTCTCCACGAAGGGAAGGGAGAGAAGTTAATCTCCAGGTCTATCAGTTGGTCTTCAGAGAATGCTTTGTAAAGGATTCCTTCCTGGAGAATCAAGGGAGTGCTCCTATAATAGGAGAAAGCTGTATGTCTGTGATCAGTGGAGGAGGGGCAAATAGGCTTCCTGGCTCCACTGTGGTTAGAGCCTAAGGAATGTGGCTAGGTCTTCTGGGAATTGTAGTCCAGCACTATACCCCATAGAAAGTAAGAGAGCTGGTTATGTCATCCCCTAGTGGGGAAGAGAAGGGTGGAGTCCTCTATTCTAGAAAAAGGTTTTGCAGAAAAACAGAGAGAGAGGAAGGAAAAGGGAAGGAAGAGGATGTGAAAAGAGAAGGCAGGGAGAAGGGAACTCCCTTAGACATGGCCAGCTGGGAGAGAGCAAACAGGCTACCTAACCCAGAGCTGAGAGGACCCCAAAGTACAAGCTGGACCAGAATCAAGTATTCTCTAAAGGCAGGTGGGAAGAGAGGAATGTGGCTCAGACCCAGCCTGTAACAGAGGGGCCTGAGAGGAACCCATTGAAGGTATCATTTAAGAAGATTTTCCCTTTGTAAACAGGACCCACCTGAGGCAATGGTGAGTTAAGTGACTTGCTCAAGATCACAAGGAGCAGCAGAAATGGGGCTTCTATAACTCTATCCATTACTGCTCCTCTCCATATTCTCTTTCCATGCATGTACATATGTAGCTACATGTTTGTAATACGTATGAGACTGAGTGTAGATGCAGCTCAAAAGATAGGTTCTTTGGAATAATATAGGATTTGTTTGTTTCCATTCATGAAATTGTTCAATCTGCCTTACATTCTCTTTCCATGCATGTAATATTGTGAAGAAGGGGATAAGGGAACAGAGAGGGGGGGGGGGGGGGTACTGGCAGAGGAGAAGATAAGGTGCAGTGGAAAGGACAACCCAGATTCTTAGCTCAGGGAGTTCCATATGTCAGGAGAAAGCATAGATCATTTTCCCCAGAGGGCTGGAGGCAGGGTAAAAACTACGATTCCCAGCAGTCCTTGAGGAAGTCTTACAACAGAATCAAAGACTTCTTATCCCAGCAGCCCCCAGTGGAGCCCAAAGGAAAGGCAAAGGTGAAACCCAAGACACAGAGGGGAGGCCAGGAATAGAGGGGGAGCCTCTAAGCAGAGCTAATCAGGGGGAGGAGGATCAGCTGGGGAATGGGTGGAGTGAGGAGCCCATGGAATGGAAGGGGGAAGAAAAGGAGGAAGAAGTGAGGCAAGAGGAGCCGATGGAGACTGTAGCTCTGGCAAGATCCAAAAGTAAAAGGTTTAGACAGCAGGTAACCGCTTGGTGCGGGGTCTTGGTAAACAAGGGAAGGCAGTGACTATCGTGGAGGAGCCAGGGAGCGATGGGGTCAAGTGGGAGGAAGCCATGAGATAGAGCTGGCCAGAGGAGGGAGGGGACCCCTGGGAGCTCTCTGCCTCTGAACTGCTGATTCGATTTCTAAACTGCTTGTTTGGAAGTGCTTGTTTTATTTGAACTGCTTGTTTTTCTTTGTGGAACGTTTTTTGCTTTTGGGATTACTTATTTTGAATTGCATCATTGGGACTGCTGAGATTCCTGTCCTGTTGGTTTATGAACTACATATTTGAAGCTGTGGAGATTCCTGAACTGCTTTGCTTTTGGAACTACATTATTAAAAACTACTTTTTCTAAACTGCTTGTTTTTGGGATTGCATTCTTGAAACTGCTGGGATAATTTCCCTGGCGGATATCTCGGGAGCTGTGCTGGAATAGTACTGCTGATGTACCTCAGGTCGGAGGGTACACCTGGAGGATTACAAGGAGTTGTACCTAAGTGGAATATCATATAGAAAACTTGGGCCGGAGGCCAGAGTTTTCCTGAGAGGAGCGGAGGGATCCTTCACAATATGTATGAGACTGAGTTTAGATGCAGTGGGATGATATGGGTTTTGTTGTTCCCAGTCATGAACATCGTTGCTATCACTTATAGACCTCTAAATAATTCAATTTTTTGTTAGGTATTTCCTTTGGTTCCAGTTGGGTTTAAGCATAATAATGTATCATTTGGGGAAAAAGATACAGCCTAGAAGTCCAGCACTTGAAGCCAGGATAGCAAATATCTCCACTGCCACCATGTACTTGCCCTTGGTGCTCAGGTATGTTGGGATGAAGGACATCCAGATGCTGCAGAACACCAGCATACTGAAGGTGATGTACTTGCCCTCTTTGAAACGATCAGGTAGATTTTTTGCTAGGAAAGGTACGATAAAGCTGAAACTAGCCAGAAATCTCAGGTAACCCAGAACACAGTAAAATGCAACTACTGACCCTTCATTACATTCAATTAGTATTGTTCCAGTTTCAGAAGGCATGTTAAGATATAGGAAAGGCGGAGCAGTGAACAACCAGGCAAGACACATGAAGGTTTCTACCAGGGAGCAGAAAAGGATTGTAGAGTTTGAGACTCTGGAACCCATCCATTTCCAGAGCTTGCTTCCTGGCTTGGTAGCTTGGAAGACCATGACCACAGTGATGGTTTTTGCCAGTATGGAGGACAGAGCGATGGAGAAACAGAACCTAAAGGCAATCTGTCGGAGAATACAGCTCACTTTGTCAGGATGTCCAATGAATACCAAGAAGCAGGGGAAGCAGAGCATGAGGGAGATAAGAAGAATGTAACTGAGGTCTTGGTTGTTGGCTCTCACTATGGGAGTGTCACGGTAATAAATGAGGATTCTGAGAATGACAGCATTGATGAGAAGAAAAAAAAAGGCTGATGTATCACCAAAGGTTCTTCAAAAGATAGAAAGACTGTCACTTTTAGGATGTAGGCATCTCTTTTCTCATTAGGCCACTGGTCCTCTGGGCACTTCACACAGGTTATCCATATCTGAAAAAAAAATTTCTGTCTGTATTTCACAAATAAGATTCTTTAAAGTTCTTAAAAATTGTCAGGATATTTTTCAGTGTGCCCTTTATATAATTGCACTTAGCTCGGATTCCCTTGCCATAACTTTGGGCACCAGACTTAATACCTGCTGAAACTCCTTTGATCCTGGTCACCTGGATTCAATTCCCACTGCTGCTCCTTGTGACGTTGGGCAAGCCACCTAACCCTCCATTGTCCCAGGTACCAAAAGTTAGATTGTGAGCCCTCTAGGGACAGAGAAAGTACCTGAATATAATATGTATAGCACTGTGTAAATCTTGTAGCGCTGTAGAAATAATTAGTAGTGAACTCAGGATAAGTATTGGTGTCCAAGTTGGGAAAGCTGACCCTCTATTCTGTAACAACACACACAACTTTTTGAATTGCTCCTCCCATTGCCACATCCCCTTTTGAGTTAGGCGCTATCACAGTTAGGTGCCATGCCTTATAGAATAGCACATGGCTAGATGCATGCATACATTTTAATGAGCTCCAATTAACTTCAAGAATTGGTTGTTAACACCTAATTTTTGACATTGTCTTTATGCCTCTTAATTCACACGCATCTTAGGAGCATGCCCAAATTTTGGTAAACAAATCTAGGCGTCATATATAGAATCTGGGGTAAGTGCTGTAGCACATAATTCCAAAGGGGGGATTACACATGGGTGGAGCAGGGAGGGGAATGGGCGTGTCTCCAATTTACGCTTGCAATGTATAGGATGCTGTCAACTATGTGCATGGCATGGAACACATAGAGCCAGAAATTGATCTGATGTAAACGATCGTGCCTAACTTTAGATGTGCCAGTGGCAATGTATGTATGCTAGTATTCCATAATGGCATTCTAATTGGCCCTCAACATTGGTGCCCCTAACTGGAAACATCCAATTATGTTTATGTTTATTAAGCTTAATATATTGCTTAAACTATACATAGTACAAAGCGGTTTACAGTATAGTAAAACAATATCAGCAACAGAATGCCAACAATTAATAAATCCTAATAAATAAAATTAATAGAAAAGCCTAACCCAAACAGAAGACCACATTCAAACCCACAATTAAAAGATTAAAACACATCATTCAAAATTGTTGCAAAATTGTTATTTGCAGAATTTCAACAGTGCAGCTAGTATACCTCATCCTAGGGGAAAGCCTGCCTAAACAACAAACCTTTTACCAAAACTTTAAATTTTTTAACTGCCTTTCCCTGACTCTTCTTAGGCAGCTCATTCTAATAATACAGTGCCAACCCAAAAAATGCTAACGTCTACTAATAACATAGATGCGATGTGGCATCGTTAATCTATTCTCCTGTGATGAACACAGAATTCTATTTGGAACATACGGAGTTCTTTAAAAACTCAAATATGGAGGTTGCGTCTGATAACCAACTTCAACAACTTAAACTTAATCTGCTGCCAAATAGGCAGCCAAGGATAACATTTAAGCAATGACGTAACATGGTGAAATTTTCTCAAATTACCTAACGACCTGATTGCAGCATAATCCACCTGGGAAATTAACAATTCATGTGACAATGCATGTAATGTATTCTCATCAAAAAAGTGCTTTAATGATCTCAATTGCCTAAGCACAAATAACCACAGATGAAACCTCTCATCAAAAGCAAGACGAGAATCAACTAAAACCCCAAGGTATTTAACTGTCATCATAACCTCTCCAAACAATTGCAGTTTCAATGTCATATCTGGTAACCGTCCAGTGAACCAGCATGTCATAGTCTTTCCCACATTGAAAACCAAACCAAGTCACCACCTGTGTTAAACCATATTGGATTCTAGTCAAATCTGGTTGCAAGGGATCCACTCTCCCCACAATAACTATATCATCTGCATAACAATACACATTAAGAGGTAGCTATATTAAACATTAGTGGGAAAAGTGAGGAACCCTGAGGCACCCCACACCGTAACTGAAAATTAGAGGAAGCCCCCGAGCCACCTACCACCTGAAAAGTTCTTAGACTAAGAGAAGATCTAAGCAGAAAAAAAAGAGGAGAAAATCCTCCACAGAAACAAACAGGCAACACAATAGCAGAAGTGATAAATATATTAGTAGTTAACCTTCAATCATGGACACACTACATATTCCACATAGAAACACAGAAAAAAACAACAGAGAAAAATAAAGAGAGATAAAGACCATATAAGCCTATCCAGCCTGCCTACCCAATGCCATCTACTATTCCTTTATATACTTGTCCCAAGGAGGTCATTCCATGAATTTACCACCCTTTCTGTGAAGATTTATTTCCTTAGGATACTCCCTAGTTTATCTCCTTTCACCTTCATCCTATGCCCCTCATTCTAGAGATTCCTTTCATTTACCAATTTGTGTGGCGATTTCTCCACTAGGACATGGGATACAGTCATATTTCCTGAAGCCTGGCAGGCAGCTTTGGCTGCATTTGGACTGTAGAAGGATCTGAGGAGAGAGATAAACATGCAAGATAAAGCAGTCAGTTATGTAGGTTAACAGATTTGGAACCAGCTTCTACATGAATTAAGAGACAATTATTTTATTTTTCTATGGAGCGCTAAAGAGAATGGTGTTTTAAATATGATATATAGGCTGGGAGAGGGCATTCAATAACCTTGGGGAGACTCCCTAGAAAACATCAGTCCCTGATTTATTTAAACTAATTCCAAAGGAGGAAGCATAACACAGAGATATTCTCTTAGTCTTCTGCAGTTTTTAGCATGGTTTTTGCAGCTGTGCAGGTGCTACTGCGTTCAAGTTTGCGTGACCAATATTTCAGCCATCTTGCTGTGGCTTTCTTCAGTTTGATGCTATGTGGTTGGTCTGTGTGCTGGGTTTTATGTAGTGGTTCTCAATCTGGATTGGATGATCTCTGAGCAATCATATCTAAACTCTTAAAGGCTGGAAAAGTCATTGGTCTCTAGCCAATGAGTTTAAACTCTTGAAGATGAGAAAATGTTGGACACAGCACCACCAGGACAGCTGCAAGAATCATAAAACAGATGTTCACTCTCCAAGCATAGTATGGGTGTTGGCCTTTGCCAATGCAATACGCTCACTTTAAATATTGATCCCTTATAAAATTATGAGAAAACATGATTAATTGTCCCTTTAAGTCTTCCCAGTAATTGATTTCCATCTTTCACTCATGCTCTACTACTCTGTTACATTAAACTGGATCACATCATATAGTAGTTAGAGTTCATAAGTTCTTTTATTTTTTAAAATTACATCATACAAGCCCCCTGACTCTATACATGGGGCGCCGATCCAAGATGTGCAGCCAACTGAATTGGTTAACGAGCCAATTAGCGCCAATAATAGGTTGCTAATTAACACTGGCACCAATTTGAATTTACACACACATTTTGCTATGCGCTATGCCATAACAATGTGCATCCAAATTCCATAGCGTGTAGTCCAAAAGGGCGTGAAAGGTGCATGGACGGGTCAAGGGAGTTGCTAAAATTTGCATACAGTGTTATAGAATACCAATGATGTGTGTCCAAATGGGCACTAGGAATTACACCTAGTTTTAGGCAAGGGTAAGGCCTAGTATCTAATTTTGGGTGCTGAAATCGGCACTCAACACCATTCTACAATAGACGCTCAACTTTGAGTGCCAATTATAGAATAGCATTGAATGTCCGTTACTTCAGGGCGATTTACTGAATCGAGCCCAAGATGTATGTGTGGTTCAGTGATTTCCATCATGCTGCAAAGTTAATTCTGACCTTGCTGAATGTGCTGTCCCACACGACCACCTCTTCATTACTACTACTACTACTTAATATTTCTAGAGCGCTACTAGGGTTACGCAGTGCTGTACAAAATAAACAAGGAAGGACGGTCCCTGCTCAAAGGAGCTTACAATCTAAAGAACGGAATGTCAGGTTGGGGCAGTCTAGATTTCCTGGGTAGAGGTGTAGAGATTAGGTGCCGAAGGCGACATTGAAGAGGTGGGCTTTAAGCAGAGATTTGAAGATTGGCAGGGAGGGGGCCTGGCGTATGGGCTCAGGGAGTTTGTTCCACGCGTGGGGTGAGGCGAGGCAGAAAGGGCGGAGCCTGGAGTTGGCGGTGGTGGAGAAGGGTACTGAAAGGAGGGATTTGTCTTGAGAGTGGAGGTTACGGGTAGGAACGTAAGGGGAGATTAGGGTTGAGAGGTAAGGAGGGGCTGCAGATCGAGTACATTTGTAGGTTAGTAGCAGAAGCTTGAATTGAATGCGGTGCCTGATCGGAAGCCAATAAAGTGACTTGAGGAGAGGGGTGATATGAGTGTGTCGGTTCAGGCGGAAGATAAGACATGCAGCAGAGTTCTGAACGGACTGAAGGGGGGATAGGTGGCTAAGTGGGAGACCAGTGAGGAGTAGGTTGCAGTAGTCAAGGCGAGAGGTAATGAGAGAGTGGATGAGAGTTCAGGTGGTGTGCTCAGACAGGAAAGGGTGGATTTTGCTAATGTTATAGAGGAAGAAGCGACAGGTCTTGGCTATCTGCTGGATATGCGCAGAGAAGGAGAGGGAGGAGTCGAAGATGACACTGAGGTTGCGGGCAGATGAGACGGGGATGATGAGGGTGTTATCAACCGAAATAGAGAGTGGAGGTAGAGGAGAAGTGGGTTTGGGTGGGAAGACAAGAAGTTCGGTCTTGGCCATGTTCAGTTTCAGGTTGCGGTTGGACATCCAGGCAGCAATGTCGGATAAGCAGGCTGATACTTTGGCCTGGGTTTCTGCAGTGATGTCAGGTGTGGAGAGATAAAGCTGGGTGTCATCAGCATAAAGATGATACTGGAAGCCATGAGACGAGAGGGCACTTTGAGGAGGGAGTTGAGGGTGGCGAAGAGACGATGAGGGTTAGAGCTGAGGGAATTAGTCAAATGAGTGTAGTAGTCCTGTTTGGCGAGGAATAGGGAGGACTGGAAGGAGGATAGCATGAATTTGTAGTGAATGAAGTCAGTATGGGTGCGAGATTTCCTCCATAGGCTTTCAGCCGATTGGGAGCAGGAGCGAAAGTAACGGGTGCAAGGGTTAAGCCAGGGCTGGGGATTAGTGCGCCTTGTGGGACGGGAAACAGATGGTGCAAGGGTGTCTAGGGCGGAGGAGAGAGTGGCATTGTAATTGGAAACAGCCTTGTCAACAGACTCGGAGGACGTGATGGACGGGAGGAGATCAGAGATAGTAGCGGATAAGGTGGGGGGGTCAACAGCCTGGAGATTCCTGGAGGTAGTGGTTAGTGTTGGGCGGGACTAAGGGGGAGGGTGATGAAGTGTGAATGTGATCAGGTGATGGTCAGAAATGGGAAGAGCAGAGACGCAGAGATTAGAGGGCGAGCAGGTAGAAGAGAGGACGAGATCAAGACAGTGACCAGATTTGTGAGTAGGGGTGGTGGAGCTCAGTTGGAGGTTGAAGGAGGAGGTTAGGGTGAGGAATTGAGAAGCATATGAGTCGGATGGGTTATCAGTGTGTATGTTGAAGTCACCAAGAATGAGGGATAGGGATGAGGGCTCAAGAAAAACGGAGAGCCAGGCATCGAAGTCAGTAAGGAAGGAAGGAAGGGAGGGACTTATCAGGGGGGCGGTAGATGACTGCAACTCGGAGTGGCAGCGGGTAGAATAGATGGATGGAATGGACTTCAAAGGATGAGAAGCAGTGAGACTGTGGTAGGAGGAGGGGTTGAAAACTGCAGGAGGGCGAAAGTAGTAGGCCAACGCCGCCACCGTGGCTAGCTGTGCGGGGCGAATGGGAGAAAAGGTAACCTCCGTGGCAGAGGGCTGCGACTGAGGCAGAATCGTCGGGAGTGAGCCAGGTTTCGGTTAGGGCAAGCAGATGGAGGGAATGGGAGATGAAGAAATCATGGGTGAAGGTAAGTTTGTTGCAGATTGAGTGGGCATTCCACAGGGCACACGAGAAGGGGAGGGAGGAAGGGGGGAGGAGGGGAATGGAGATGAGATTGGAGATATCGCGGGAACGTTTGCATAGATGAGACGAGGACGAGGACATGTGTGGTGGACCTGGGTTGGGATTGATGTCTCCCGCGGATAGCAGGAGAAGGAGCAAGAGAGAGCGGAGAAGGGTGGGAAAGGTAGGGTGACGAAGGCGAAATCCTGTCCTGGAGGAGCATAAGGGTTATAACTTCCAACAATTTCATTATTCCGTGTCCCATTGGGTAGAAATACAATATTTATAATTTTGTATGCAATGGGTAGGTCCCCATTCTCATCATAAAAAATCTCTTCACCCAGAATGTTTTTAAAGTGGACCTTCTTGAGATAACGATTAAACTGAAGAAAGAGAAACTCATCTTCAATAGTACAGATAACTGCTAGGTTGTGCATGGAATTTCAAGCATCTAAGAACTCAACTCAGTTTTTATTTCAACTACTATGTATAGGGAAAAGGTAAACAATAGCTTACACACCCTCAACAGTGAGCATGCAACCTTTCCGTTTACCATGTGTTTATTGTGACTGTTAATGTGCAGTACCTGCAAAGATTTACTGCATTTTAATAAAAGTGCCACTTAATCCCTTTGGAGGTCATTTTAAAAGCGTCCACACGCGTAAGTAGCGGAATTCACACTGGTTACCCATTTCCAGTAGAATTTGATATGAGATAGCTTTATTGACTTGCAAAGTTCTGCAGGATGGTAACCCATTATATCTTCTCATTACTCAGAGAAAAGACATTAATACTCCACAAGGCCACTCCTTGAAGAGAGTTAATGAAGCCTTTTGTCTAACTGAAGACACACTAGAAGCTATACCTTTTGTTAGGACAACAATTTTGTTTTTTAACGGCTCCAATGTTCTGAAATTCCTTCCTAGAAGCTTTATGTAGCGAATCCTCCGTATAAGGAAAATTAAAATTGGGCTAAAAACATTTTTTATTTCAGGCTGCTTTTAGTTAAGTGAAGACAATATGGTATCTGGGATGACGATGATTGGTGGGGGCTCCAGTATAATTACATCATTACCTATTCTTTTTGATTTTCCTCCTCCCTGTTTAATTCAATATAACTTTTAGACATTTTTCTTATTATTTTAAATTGTAAAGTGCGCATTTGGCCCTGAAAGGTGGTATATGAAATTTTTAATAAACTGTAAACTCTATACATTGGATGCATGTAAAGCTGCAATTTACACATGTGGATGGCAGGGATGGTGAGATTTTGGAGGGGCATGTTTTGGATTTTGAATGGATAGAGCAAAACTTTCTGTGAGCAAGTTGATAAGTGGGTGCTTTCTTTAAGGCACCCCGATGGTACGCCCTGACAGTCTATTCTATAGAGGTATCTGAGTGCTCAGATTCTGTTACAGAATACTAGTGCAACTTGGTATTGCGGTGCATAAAATTAGACACTCATAGTTACATCACCTATAGATCTGACCTAACTGTGGGAACCTAAATGCAGGAAGGGTACGTGTAAGTTAAATTATTCTACAGGTGGTATGCATGAGGGGCAGCTCCACCTATGTGAATGCTCCTTGTATTTGCCCTATACTGAGCAGTGCTTAGCTGCTTCACTGCCACGTATGTGTGTAAATGTGCGCTTACCACGGAAAGGGATGATATTCTGTACAGTTACTCGGAGGGGAGGAGAGAGGGGGCCTGGAACTCAGAGGGAGGAGAGAGGGAGGGGGGCCTGGAACTCAGAGGGTGGGAGGGAGGGAGGGAAGGAGGGGGGCCTGGAATTAGGAGGACATGGAGGGGTGTACTGTAGACATCAACTCCTTTCTTCCTTCCACTGTTTCATTACATTTTCTAAACACAAAGCTCACCCGTTTTAACAGGCTTAACGGCTTGTCCTATAAATAAGCAGTGGATTTTTCCAAGTCCATTTAATAATGGTCTATGGACTTTTCCTTTAGGAATATGCCCAAACCTTTCTTAAACCCTGCTAAGCTAACTGCTTTTACCACATTCTCTGGCAACAAATTCCAGAGTTTAATTACATGTTGAATGAAGAAATATTTTCTCCAGTTTGTTATAAATTTAGTACTTAGTAACTTCATTGCGTGCCCCTTAGTCCTAGTATTTTTGGAAATAGGAAACAAGCTCACTCAGAAGCAAGTGTGGCTTTTTAAAAGGTTTTGATGATTGGTGCTTAAGTTCCCATGCAAATGTTTGGTGGACTATGAGGATAAACGTTATGTTTTCTTTGATCCTATGCAATTAGAATCTTTTTTTTTTAATTAAGGCTGATTTAGAAAAGCAGGGATCTAACTCTTAATAATTTGTTAGCTGGTGGGATTGTTTAATGTAAGATCAGTTCTAAATGTAAACGTTTTAATGCTTGCTATTAGCTGAGTATGATTTCTTTTTGAATGTTTCTCAGATGACTGTTTGGTGTTTCTCTTTGATGTGGGCTATAAGATATATTATTACTTTGTATTGACAGGGGAAGTGATTTTTTCTTTATTCCTTAACATGTTTGTAAATATGATTGAAATTTGAAGTTAAAAAAAAAGTGCTTGGCCAGGGGTTCAGTTCTAGGGAATGAGCAGTTAGGACTCAACTCTAGAAATGGTGTCCAAATTTGCACACCGATAAGAATTAGCACTAAGCGCTATGACGTTCATAGATGGGTGTTGGTGTAAGGTGTGAAGAATGAATTAATCAGTTTTGAGACTAAAAGAGACTTGCCTTAAAAAAGCAGAAGCGAAACACACGGTGTATTGCCCCATGAGATTTGAATGCAGGGTTGGATTTTAAGCCCCCCTGAAACCACTGATTGAGATAAGTACATACATCTTGCAAGTTCAAGAATTTATGAAGTGTTTTCAAGTATATTTCCTTAAAAAAAATGGACTGATGACGAGATAAGTTGGAAATTACTATTGCACCATAATATGAGCGGCGGAGTTACCGAGGATACCTTCTTATGTGAATGATTTTTTTTTGATTTAGTATAGCAGCAGTAGATGTTTCTTATGTGTTTTAAGTATTATTACTTGCTGTTCTAAAAATATATATATAAAATTATGGACATTTCTTTATTGCGTTTGTAGATGGGTGCCATTTATAGAAAAGCATTTGGCATGAGGATTCACATCAAGTAAAACCTGGTATAAATTTTTGCACCTAAATTAGATGCAGATCTCCCGTATTCCATAAAACTGCGTGCAAATTCTAGGAACGACTCTGATCTGCCCTTGCCCCTCCCATGACTGCGCCCCCTTTTCAGATCTCCATACCAATCTGTCCATTCTTCCACTATCAGCTTCCATTTGAAACGATTCCTCATCCACCTCACCAGACTTCCAACATGATATTATGTTTTGATATATATCTTCAGGAGGGAAACCTTATCAAATGGTCAATCAATCATGGGCCAACTGTCTTTAAGGGTCAGAGGTCTGTACAAATAAGTTTTGATGTTTATTCAATATTCAGAACATTGAAGAGACTTAAAACCAAAGAAAATATTATAGGGGTGGCTTAAAAGCCATATAAAAAATAAGTTATTAATTGAATTTATACAATTAGGAATGAATATAGGGAGGAAGAGAGATCCAGTGTAAGATCCAGTGTAAAAAGGCAAGAAAATAAAAGGCAGAAGAGTGGGTAGTTTCATGGTGTGCAGTTCTAAGAAAGGGATAGACCAGTCGGTGGGAGTCTAGGGAATGGAGTGTATGAGAATGGATGTAGGGAATCACAACAAAAGCAAGAGTAGATGGGGTGCCAAAGTGAAGTGCTTTATGTGTCAGGCAGAGAACTTTGAACATGCATCTGTATTGGATAGGAAGCCAGTGCAGTTGGGAGGAAAAGAGGAGTGATGTGCTCCAGCCTGTTTCATCCGTTTCCAACCTGCTCCATCTGCTCCAGCCTGCTCCATCTGTTCCAGCCTGCACCCTCTGTTCCAGCCTGCTCCATCTGCTCCAGCCTGCAGCTTAAAATCCAGTCCTGCAACCTCTACTCCTTTGTTCCAGCCTCCAGCCTTGCTGCCTCAACTCTGTTTGTGACTGTTAGCTAACTGTCTAGCTATCTAACTGTCTACTATCATTGGCTATTCTACTACTGCATATGCATTACCCTGAATTGTATTATCTTGTATTATTGGCTATTACCTCTAATGCCTATACCATCCCCCTCCTAATCGCTCTGAGCCTATCTGAACCTCCACCCCTTCAGCTTATTCTGAGCATTTCTACACATAATCTGCTATTCTTATGGCTCCTGTACACCTGCTCTTCTTGGCACTATCCTTTCCCAATCTGTTTCTCCTTATTAAACCACTTCCCACCGTAGGAACACATTGTCTTCCCTCTGTATTCATCACCTCTCTATCCCTCTCCTCACCATTTCTTTTTTCCAGCCCGTTCTTCACAGCTCTCAACCTTCAACACTTCCTTCCTTCCATTCATCCCTCGCCTTTTTACCTGAATACATCTTGCCTTAGTCGCTGTCATCATACCTCTCCTACTCTCCTCCGTACTCTCCTACTCCTTCTCCTGCTCTCCGCTGATGACATTAATCCCAATCCTAGTCCCCCACATCAGCCCTCATCCTATTCGTGCAGGCCTTACTGTGATACCTCCAATCTTATTTCTATTCTTTGCCACCCCTCTTCTTCTCTGCCCTTCTCTTGTGCTCTATGGAACGGCCGCTCTGTCTGCAACAAACTCTCCTACATCCATGATCTCTTTATCTCTCATACCCTTCATCTGCTTGCCCTAACTGAAACCTGGATTTACCCTGAAGAATCTGCTTCAGTTGCGGCCCTATGTCATGGAGGTTATCTCTTCTCCCCTGCCTCCTTTTCTGAAATCACTGAAGAAGAAACTTTACTTCTTCTTTCATCCTCTAAACTAACCACCTGCCCCACTGACCCTATCCCCACTCATCTACTCAACACTATCTCTCCTGCTATCACCCCTTTCATCTGTCATATCCTCAATCTGTCATTTTCCACTGCAACTGTCCCTGACGCCTTCAAACATGCCGTGGTCACCCCACTTCTCAAAAAACCTTCTCTGTATCCTACCTCTCCTTCCAACTATTGCCCCATCTCTGTCCTCCCTTTCTTATCAAGATACTAGAACGTGCTGTCCACCGTCGCTGCCTCGACTTTCTTTCTTCTCAAGCTCTTCTTGATCCACTCCAATCTAGCTTTCGCCCCCTTCATTCAACTGAAACAGCACTTGCTAAAGTCTCCAATGATCTATTCCTGGCTAAATCCAAAGGGCTCTACTCTATCCTCATCCTTCTCGATCTTTCTGCTGCTTTTGACACTGTTGATCACAGCCTACTCCTTGGCACGCTGTCCTCACTTGGATTTCAGAACACTGCTCTTTCCTGGTTTTCTTCTTATCTCTCTCAGCGTACTTTTAGTATATACTCTGGTGGATCCTCCTCTTCCTCTATCCCGCTCTCAGTGGGTGTGCCTCAAGGATCTGTCCTAGGACGTCTCCTTTTCTCCATCTATACTTCCTCCCTTGGTGCTCTGATCTCAGCCCACGGTTTTCAATATCACCTTTACGCTGATGACTCCCAGATCTACCTCTCCACACGAGAAATCTCGGCAGAAATCCAGACCAAGATATCTGCCTGCCTTTCTGACATTGCTGCCTGGATGTCTCATCGCCACCTGAAGCTCAATATGTCCAAAACTGAGCTCCTTATCTTCCCACTTAAACCAACTTCTATAATATCACCAAAATTCATCCTCTCCTTTCTGAGCATGCTACCAGAACCCTCATCCACACTCTCATCACCTCTTGCTTGGATTACTGCAACTTGCTTCTCACAGGTCTTCCACTCAGCCATCTCTCTCCTCTTCAATCTGTTCAAAATTCTGCTGCATGATTAATATTTCGCCAAAGTCGCTATGCCCATATCAGCCCTCTTGTGAAGTCACTTCACTAGCTCCCTATCCGTTTCCGTATACAGTTCAAGTTCCTCTTATTAACCTATAAGTGCATTCACTCTGCTGCCCCTCACTACCTCTCCACCCTCATCTCTCCCTACACTCCTTCCCGGATACTCCGTTCACTAGGCAAATCTCTCTTAATTGCTTCCCTTCTCCTCCATTGCTAACTCCAGACTCCGTTCCTTTTATCTCGCCGCACCTTATGCCTGGAATAGACTTCCTGAGCCATTACGTCAAGCTCCATCCATGGCCACCTTCAAATCCGGGCTAAAGGCCTACCTGTTTGATGCTGCTTTTAATTCCTAACTTGTCACCTGCTCGTAAACTTATCTTGTCTTCCTCTCTTCAATAGTCCCTTTCCCTATGTGTCCTCTGTCTGACCTACCCTATCCCTTATTTGTCCTGTCTGTCTGTCCTGATTTAGATTGCAAGCTCTTTTTGAGCAGGGACTGTCTTTTCTTCATGTTCAATTGTAAAGCACTGCGTATGACTGGTAGCGCTACAGAAATGATTTATAGTAGTAGTAGTAGTAATATTTTTGAGCCTTACACAGAAAACGAGCTGCAGAATTATGCAAAATTTGTAGCCGACAAAGGAGATTAGAAGAAATACCGCAAAGAACAGAATTGCAATAGTCAAGTTGTGAATTAATAAATGTATGAATGAGGGTGTGAAGAGAAGTGAAATCCAAGACATGACTAATAGACCGGAGATGATGTTTCCCTACTTCTCCCCCTGCCTACCAATCAGCTCTCAGTGCCCCCCCCCTCGGCGCAACACCCAAGCCCCTCCGCCCCGGCGCAGTACCCAAGCCCCTACCTCCCCTCGACGCATCACCCAAGACCCTCCCCCCCGGCGCATCACCAAAGCCCCTACCCCCCCACCTCTCGGGCACATCAACTCCCTCACCACCCGCAGCCGCCTATACTAACGCTGTACGGCCGCTGCTGCTTCTCCTGTGGAGCAGCAGCGGCTGGTACAAAAAGAAAAAAGCCAAAAAAAGATTTTTAACCTGAAACGTGGCTCCGTAGACAGCCATCTGGCATTGGCTGTCATCACTGCAGCCGCTCCTCCTCTCCCCTCCACGTCACTGCCCCTGCAGGAAGACCCCAGAGGAGCGCAGCAACGTCAGAGGGGTCTAATTAAACAAATGGATATAGATGCTACGACTGAAGATTTTGCAACTTTTTTCAGATTATATATAATATTCCTGTGATCCAGCAGCATTAGAGATGCATTAATTTTTAAACAAAGAGCAGAAGTTGAGGGTTTCTCTGGTGATCGTTATTGGGATACTTTTCTTCCAGTTACTATTCTTCAAATGGAAGAATATATAAAAAGGTTTGCCAAGGGCAATTGACTACTTGACCCATGTTCAACATGGTTATTAAAAGATTTACCTGATTCTTTCGTAATTCAACTCTGGAATTCGTTGCCAGAAAATGTGGTAAAGGTGGTTAGCTTAGCAGATTTTTAAAAAGGTTAGGACGGCATCCTAAAGGAAAAGTCCATAGACCATTATTAAACTGGACAGGGAAAATCCACTATTTCTGGGATAAGCAGCATAAAATGTTTTGTACTTTTTTGTGGGATCTTGCCATGTACTTGTCACCTAGATTGGCCACTGTTGGTAACAGGATGCTGGGCTTGATGGACCTTTGGTCTGTCCCAGTATGGCAATACTTATGTACTTACTTATGTACTAACTCTTATGGTACATCAATCATTACAAATGACTTTGGTCCCAATGTTAAAGAATTCTAACTTAAGCCTATGTGTAGTAACTACTGTCCCATTGCCAAGAGTAACAAAAACAGTGGAAGCCATAGTGGCCAAATAACTTCAGGATTACCTAGCATGTCATGAAATATTAGACCCTATGCAATCAGTGTTTAGGTCACAATTTAGTACTGAAACAGCTTTGGTGACTCTACTGACTAAAGCCAGGCTGATTTTAGATAAAGGGATTCAAATTATTTTTAATGCAATTGGACTTATTTGGTGGCTTTTGATTTGGTACATTATAATTGTCTGTTGAATATGTTGAGTGATATAGAAGTCCAAACAAAAAAACAGCACCACGGGCCTTTAAAAATGGAACACAGTTTTTTAATGAATGAGCCTTGACAAAAAGACCCGACACGGGCTGTGTTTCGGTGACTAGCACCTGCGTCAGGGGTCACAGTGATGACGTGGAAAACTTGGGGAATAACTCGAATATATTCCTCTACAATATATTATTCCTTACCCCACGTCTCATATAGTAAAATGGATACAGAAAGTGAAAGTGCCTTGGTGCTTTGTAGCTTTTACTATATGAGACGTGGGGTAAGGAATAATATATTGTAGAGGAATATATTCGAGTTATTCCCCAAGTTTTCCACGTCATCACTGTGACCCCTGACGCAGGTGCTAGTCACCGAAACACGGCCCGTGTCGGGTCTTTTTGTCAAGGCTCATTCATTAAAGAACTGTGTTCCATTTTTAAAGGCCCGTGGTGCTGTTTTTTTTGTTTGGACTTTAGTTTGTACTTCGTTCCCTCTCTTTTGTTATATCCGAGTGATATAGAAGTTTCAGGCAACATATTAAATTGGTTTACTGGTCTTTTGAAGCACTGAGCTATCCAAGTAAATTGGCAGGAAAAATGTTCAAGTGAATGGAGAATGGTACAGGGAACACCTCAAGGCTCCCTGCTTTCATCAATTTTATATAAAATCTAATTGAGAAGTTTGAGGAAGATGTTTCAGTCATTGAAAATATAGTATTTCTCTCTGCTGACACGGTCTTGTTGTATCCCATGTATTCTGATTTATCAGCAGTGTACAGTTTGATGAGTGAAGTTTTTGAAAAGATTTATATATGGATATCATTCCATTATTTAGGGGCTGTGACAAAATGCCTAGCCACCCACCTAGGGTTACCCCACGGTCAGTCTATCCCCAGCACAACTCAGGTCCGCCTGCACCTGCCGCTTGTGCTCTACACTAGCATCCTCCTCACACTGACAGGGTCACAACCACCTCTGGGTGAGTCTCCCACTCTCAAAATATCCCCAGTGATTTCTAGTTTACTGGAGGCCACATGCCCAGTAGTTGCACAGTTCCAAGAAAGCAGTCACAGACCCAATACACAAACCACCAGGATTCTTCATCAGTCCAAACAGGCAGAGTCAACAAACTGAAAATGTTTATTGTCAGAACAAGAACAGTGGACAAAAAAATGTGCAATCAGCAAACAATAACAGGTAACTGAAATATAGATCAGTTATAAAACTATCTAAATATTTGCATATTGTCTAAACAGTAACTGGGAAGATCAGGACATGTAGAGGGGCATAATCAAAAGGGACTTCCAAGTTTTCATGAGGACATCCTCGCAGAACGTCCCCGTCAAGGGATTATACATAGGGTTCTTTACCTTTACCTTCGGATTTTGTGTGATGAGTTACATGTGCACCATCTGAATTTAGCTATGAATATGGATGGAATAAGTGTTCATATTTAGGCACATATACACGCATCCATGTCATGCTAGTATTTTATAAAATAATGCACAAATCCTAACTTTAGTACCTACTTATAGAATTAACCCCTAATATACTCACATGTACTTTTATTTTGGTCTTTTACATGTGAATTTAAAACATAGAAACATAGAAAAAGAAGGCAGATAAAAACCATGTGGCCTATCAAATTTGCTCATCCATAACATCTACTATCCCTTCCTCTCACCTAGATATCGTATCTACTTGGCCCAAGCTTCTTGAATTCACTCTTCATCTCCAACACTTCCTCTGCAAATTGTTAAGGGTCTACCACACCTTGTTAAGCGATTCCATTTTCTTTATCAGCTTCTATATATTTCTCCCCTTTCCCTTTTGAGTCTCACTGTACCATTTTTGCATTTCTTCCTATCACTAATATATCAAAAAGACTCTTGTTCCCCATTTTACCATGTTAACTTTCTTTTTTTTTGCATTTGTATCCTTGATTTCCTGATTAATTTACCAGCTTCTCTTAACTTTTTCAGATATTGTCATCTCTTTTGCTCTTTCTTCAGTCTTCTGTGGGTTATAAAGGCTAATCTCTTTTTCTTACATATTCAACTACTACTAACTTTGGTACCTTCTTAAGAGATTTACTCCCTAAATGATACCTCTGATATTTAGCCGGCAGTAGACAGCATTTTTTAAAGCATGAACCAGTACCAGGGCTATACATGGTGGAGATGGCTGCCAGAGCTTAAGATTCAACTGGGGCCTGCATATCAGTCAGGACCCACATAACCGTTTAATGTACTTTTATTATTGCAATGCCCTCCTGGCACCCTTCTTTCTTCCTAATCTCCCTCCCTCCAGCCCTAGCCATGTATAAGCCAAGCACCCCGGAAGGTCACCAGCCTCCAACATACAACCCCCCCCACCCCTTCCTATGACAGATTAGGTGGGTACCCCTTGGGCCTATTTCTGCTGCCTGGTGGTCAAGTGGGTAATTAGGGGTCAGTGCACAGCCCCCATCGTTCCTACCCCTTGTGGGTGGGCTGAGAAAATGGCTGCTGCTACTTTTCATGACAGCTCATGGGGGAGGGCACTTAGTTTATGTATGGTTCAAGCTGGAGAGAGGGAGGGAAAAAAGGAAAGCAGGGACTCATGAGGGGGCTCATAGCAATGAAAGCACATTATAAAAGTTAATCAGGTGCCAGCCAATATTCATTGCTGGCACATGCATCTCTCAGAGGCCCAATTTCCGATAACTTTTGAGTTATCCTAAATTAGGCTGCTGAGTGTTGTGGGTGATGGCATTGAATATTAAAGGCACCCAGCATAACCCTGGGATCTTCCCTAATGCAGTCCCCCTTAATGTCCATGTTTTTTTAGCGGCGGTCAGAAGTGATATTCAGTGACATTTTCCAGTTTAGTGCCACTGAATATTGGGGGTTAAGCGGCCCCAAGGGATTTATAAGGGCAGGAGCCACTCCTACATTGAATAATGGGACCTTTGAGTATTTGGGTCCTAGGAGTGAATGCATGACTAAGGTATAGAAAAATCTATTATTATATGAATTAAAGATTCAAATGAAAGACAATTCCACAAATTTGAAATATCACAGTTTTAACTTCCACAACATTTCAAAAAAGCATTCATTTCAGTTGTTTTTAGTTAGATATTTCCTGCTGTTCATTTCAGGCCTGAAAAAGATAATGTAACATTTGGGCATAAAGATACATCCCAGCAGTCCAGCACTGGAAGCTTGTATGGCAAATATCTCCACTGCTACTATGTATTTTCCTCTTGTGCTCAGATAGGTTGGGATAAAAGTTATCCAAACACTGCAGAATACCAGCATGCTGAAAGTAATGCACTTGGCCTCATTGAAACTGTCAGGTAGATTTCTTGATAAGAATGCAATGATGAAGCTGATACCAGCCAGAAATCCCAGGAAACCCAGAACACAGTAAAATGCAATCATTGACCCTTCATTACATTCAAGTAGTATTGCCCCAGTTTCTGATTGCATATTATGATATGGGAATGGGGGAGCAGAAAACAACCAGATGAGACAGAGTGTAAATTGAAAAAGAGAGCAGGAAAGTAATATGGTATATGAGATCCTAGAACCCATCCATTTCCGGAGCTTGCTTCCAGGCTTGGTTGCATGAAAGGCCATAACCACAGTGATGGTTTTTGCCAGTATGGAAGAGAGTGAGAGAGAGAAAGTCATCCCAAAGGTAGTGTTGCGGAGAATGCAGGTCACAGGCTGAGGGTGGCCAATAAACATCAAGGAGCATAGAAAGCAGATCATAAGGGAGATGAGGAGGATATAGCTGATGCCCCGGTTATTGGCTCTCACAATAGGTGTATCTCGGTAAATAATGAAGATTCCCAAAATGACGGTATTGATAAGAAAAAAGAAAATGCTGCTGGTAGCCAAAGCTATCCCAAGAACCTCTTCATAGGACAGGAAAATTATTGGTTTTAGGATACAGGTGTCTCTCTTATGATTGGGCCAGTGGTCTTCTCGACATTTCACACAGTTGTCCATATCTGAAGAAGATGAATATTGTCTCAATATAAACAGCAGTGGTTTTGGGATAGTGCATGAATATTAAGTTAATTCTTTAAATTCAGAATACAGCAGATAATGTTTCTCTATAATATCCTGATGTTTAGGATGGTGAAGTAGTTTTAATGCACATCAACCAGCTACAAATCAGAATCAATATTTACAGTAGACAGACACTTTGCCAAGAATAATTTCAACTCATCTCAATAAATAAAAAAAAAACATGGCTGCTATTGTTTCCTATATATATCTCATTCTTTTTCTTCCCTTTATGTTTGATCTATTTTCTAGAAAGTGAGCAACATTATTTATTTATTAATTTATGCATTCTTGTCTCCCATTATTATCCAAACACGAGTTTTGGTTCAAAGTGGCTTAAAATTTACATTTTGGTGGAGTTACAATAGTGTTGAGAGGGCCTCTATAGTTTGTGTAGTTATTCATAGAGTTTTTGAAGAGAGATTTTAAGTGGAAGAGGTAGTGGTAGCTTTTGTGTTCAATTGTAGAATTTTGGTGATATTTATTCATATACTTTTTGAAGAGGTAGATTTGAGAGGAAGGCAACAATATCTTTGTGATTAGCTATAGAATTTTTTTGAAGAGGTAGGTTTTCATTTCTATTCTGAATTGGAGGAGATTTGTTATGCTTCTTACGGTATTTGGTATCGAGTTTCACCATTTGGAACCCAGGTAGCTAAATCCTGCTGTGTAGATGGTGTTTTTGCAGTAGGAGTAGGTAGTTTCTGTTTTCTGGGCTTGGATTAACACTGTAAGATTGATATTCAAAGTTATTTAACCAGCTGCAAATGGCTTCTGGCTAGTTAATTCACTTGTTCAGGGCTATCTATGGATATTCAGTTGCTCTTGACTGGTTAGTTCCATAGAATATCATCACAGATCGCTAAAATGAAAGCCGGCTAACGCTAAGGTGGTCTGGGGATGGAGTCAGAACTTATGCAGATAAGCACCAACATTCAGCACTTAATTGCCTAAGTTAAGCAGCCAAATCACCAGCAAAAAATAGGACTGTATAAAACACAGCCCTACCTTTATGCAGTGTCACATGGATAGTTAAGTGATGAACAGAAGATAGCCGACAGCTTAAACTTTGATATTCAATGCCGGTGCCTGGACATGGCCCAGTATTGAATATCCAGGAATAACGCTGGCCTCAGCTAAAACAAAAATGCTCACCACCGCTGCCTTAATATCAACCCTAAATATGTTTGGTGTCCAAATACAAGAATCATTTTGAATCAAATTGGAAACTCAATCAGTATCTTAAGAAATCATTTTATTTATTTTAGAAAATCAAAATATGGAATAATTAGCAAGAGTATGTGTTAGAATATCTGTTTTGTTTGCATTGTTATAGTATCTGTGCCACCATAGATAATATCAACCAGACACATGAATCTGAAGGAATGAATTGTGAGACAATAGGGTTAGGATGGTTCCATATCAAGGCGGTTGAGAAGTTGAAAGTATAACCTGGCCGAATTGCTTCTGAATAATAAATCCCACCTCCCCAGTCTCATTTTAAAGAATATAAATAGAAAGAAAAATTAAAAAAAAAAGATTTACACGGTAAATTATTTTCATAGTTCTAGTCTGAATTCATCTTTATTTTGCTTTTACCTTTTGGCAGTTGCAGCTGAGGTCTACAGAGTCTACTCTGCTTGACTAAGGTTGATGAATTTTTTTGCATCTTATTTTGGAAGTATGGAGTAGTGGTCAGTGGAATGGATTACAGTAAATGGGTGTAATGGGGTTAAGAGGGTCTGATCTTGTTTCAGATTCCTACTTGATGTGCATCTTTTCATTATTGAAATACTACGAGCTTTATCAAGGCCAGAAATATAGAGGGGAGAGATTTATTATCTTCCATGGTTAATAGAAGGTCAACACTTTATTTACTTGATCTGACTGTAGTTCCTTTATTTACCAAAATGCACTAGAGGACAATGAAGTGTTAGGGTGAAAGACTTTTTCGTAGGTCTGTTAAAGTGTCTGTGTTGTGCACAGCAAAGAGAATGTAAACCTCTCTCCAGTGGTGTGCTGGAGCCGGCTTGCACCAGCACGCAAGAGCTGTTTGTTAAATTTTTAAAGCTCTTGCGAGCCAGTTGTTCTGGCAGGTAAGCCGGCTCCCAGGGGTGGCGCAACCCGGCGGTCATGGGCGCCCCGAAAAAGAGGCTTGGGGAGGCTAGGCCTCCCCAGCCCAACCGTGACCTTTCCCTGCTGCCCCCACAAGCGCAGGGCTCTTTCCCTCCGGACTCAGCTCCCCAACCGGCAGCCTGACTCAGCTCCGTTCCTCCCCCGGCAGCCCAACTCAGCTCCGTTTCTCACCGCCTCCCTGTCCCCCGGCAGCCTGTCTCAGCTCCATTCCTCCCCCCCACCCCCCGCATGTGTTTTACCTTCCATGGCAGCGATGTCAGTGAGGAAGAAGGCACTGCGGGCTCGCCTCCAGCTCCAGCTTCTCCCTTTCCTGCCTTCTCCAATGATGCATTCCTTGTTTCCGCGAGGGCGGGTCACTGTGTGAAGAGGGAAGGGAGAAGCTGGAGGCGAGCCTGCAGTGCCTTCTTCTTTACTGACGTTGCTGCCACAGACAGTACAAGGGTTAAACACTTGGGGGGGGGGTAGGAAGGAACAGAGAGGAGGGCTGTCGGGGAGCTGAGGGAGGGCAGGAAGAATCACTGGACATGAAGGGGAGGGCAGGGGGAAGAGAACAGATTGCTGGACATGGAGGGGAGGGCAGGGGGAGAGAACAGATCACTGGAAAGGAGGGGAGGGCAGGGGGAGAGAACAGATCACTGGAGGGGAGGGGGAGAGAAAAGAGATCGCTGGAGAGGAGGGGAGAGCAGGGGAGAGAGGAGAATTGCTGGCCAGCGATGGATGGATGGAGGGGAGGGCAGGGGGACAGAAGAGATTGCTGGACATGGATGGATGGAGGGGAGGGCAGGGGGAGAGAAGAGATTGCTGGGCATGGATGGATTTAGGGGAGGGCAGGTGAGAGAGGAGAGTTTCAGGACATGGATGGAGGGGACGGCTGGAGAAATTTTGGACATGGATGGTGGGGAGGGAAGACAGGAAGGAGATGCACATGGATGGAGGGGAAGGGAGAGAGAAAAGAAATGCTGGACATTGATGGAGGGGAGGGAAGAGAGTGGAAGTGAGATGAACATGAATGGAGGGGAGAAAGGATAAATGCTGGACATGGATGGAGGAGAGGGAAGGGAGAGAGAAGAAATGCTGGACATGGAGGGAGGAGAGAGGAAGGAGACGAGATGAGGGAAAAGGAAGAGGAGAAAAACTGCACATGGATGGATAAAATAGGAAGAAGCTGGATCCACTGCACAGTCAAGTCTGCGGAGGACCAGAAATGAAGAAGAAAGGAGGAAAGAAAAGAAATAAATGGAAAGGAAGCCCTGGAAACGGAGTCAAGGGAACAGACAGAGAGCAGCAGAATCAGACACTGGGCCAGCATGATCAGAAAAACAAAGTCACCAGACAACAAAGGTAGAAAAAAATTATTTTCATTTTAGTGTTTAGTGTCCACTTTGAGAATTTACATCTACTATCATATTTTGCAGTGTATAGCAACGTGTTTCTTTCTGTTTTTCTGGTATTGTGCTTCTTAGGATTTCAGGTTAATTTTTGAAGAATTTGAATAGGGACTATCTCTGTTCTGCAGGTATGACTGCAAGGCCAAGTGTCTGAATAGGGATCTGCTTGTTAGGTTCTGAGATTTTGATAACACATTGTTTTTCAGAGTTGGCAAGACTGTCTGTTCTCCTAATTCCTGGTCTGTATGCTAATTTGGTTTGTGTCATTTTGGGTATACTGCAGAGATTGTTTTGTCCTGGTAAAGGGCTTCTAAAACAGACATCATGCTATGAGAACAAGGTTCTCAATGTTAAAAGTTTATATTTACTTATTTATGGCATTTTATCCCACACTAAACATGAATTAGATTGGAACCTGGGAGCATTAAATTTTTTTTTCCTGGAGAGAGTAATGCATTGCTGCTCCTCCCCCCAGGCTCTCTCCCCGGCTATAGCCAGCTCTGCAATTTGAGGGGGGGCACAGAGGTGGACAGGGGGGGCGCATAGGTGGACCGGGGAGAGAGCCTGTTGTTAAACATTTACCAGCACACCACTGCCTCTCTTTCTCTTTTTCTATTCCCCCCCCCCTGTTTTTTATCACCTTCTTTTTTCTTCAAGCTGCAAGCTGAGTAGGTGGGGGCCAGAGTTTAGTTTATTCAGTGTTTGCTGTACTGCTTTCACAAGCAATGACAATAAGTTGTTTTAACATTCAAAAATAAAAAAGGAAAAGTGCATGGGTTAAAGTCAAATATCGGACAGACAACAGGAGGAAGACAATAATTTTGCATGAAGGATGAAGTTCAGAGGATAAAAGACATCAAAGGGACAATCATTGTTCTGTTATCACATACATCTTCTCTATATGCTTTGGTGAAATAAAAGGTCCCATAAACCCCTTTCAGAGTAGAAAGCTATCTAAGAAGAACTTTCTCCTGCTACAGCAATAGAGAAGTACAGGGAGCAACATTTTTGTAAGAAACATTTGCCATCTGCATCAGTCCCCAGACATCAATCCCCACCCGATAATCAACACCTTCTGATGTCCAATCCCCCCAGTTCTCCAAAGGTATCCATTCCACCCCTCTGTTGGAAAGCCTTTAATACAAGCCCCTTGCAGGAAACCCTCTTGATGCCATCTGCCGGTTCGCAATCCCTCTGATGCCTGCTCCCTGGCAACCATTGCACCACATTGTGGGCAACTATCCATCATATGTAACCCACTCCTCAAGGGCTGAATTACCAAAGAAGCCCCCCCCCCCACCTCCTCCCCGGCAGGCCTCCCTCAACTCACCACCCAACCATATATGGACAGCTGACATTTAGAGGTAATGTCAGTTTAAAGCCAGATAGGGTATCCTATCTCTGCCCAACTTGTGCAAGCAATTTAATTGAGTAATGACCAAACTGACACCAATAATTGAGGTTTTAACAAGCAATTATTGGTGATAAAAAGGGGGCACAGTCATGTGGGGGACATGGGTGGATCGGGGGCATTCTTTAATTTATGTGCACTGTTATAGAATAAAGGGGATGTGTGCCTAGTTTATGCACAGGGTTTTATACCAAGGTTTTGGGGTAAATCAGGAGATCTCAACCCAGTCTTCAAGACACACCTAGCCAGTCAGATTTTCACGATACCCACAATGAGATAGATTTGCATACAATGGAAGTAGGCCAGGCAGATCTATCTCATGCATATTCATTGTGGGGATTCTGAAAACCTGACCGGCTAGTCATGTCCTGAGGACATGATTGGAAACCCCTGCTGTAAACGGTCTCACCTAATTGTAGTTGCAGTTCCCAGTGCTAAGCGCTATTCTATAAATGGTGCCTAACTTTAAGCTTAACATTAGCGGCTTTTCTCCTATACAAACCATTTTTTTATTTATTGGAAAATGTATTTTCTTGTAATCAAGAAACTCAGTTTTCACTAATGACAATTATTTAACCAATAATTCAAAATGCAAAATAGCAAATTGACCAGATAGACCATCCCAATCATAAACCTGACATTCCCATTGCACAATGATCTGGTAGTTTAAATCCAGGTAACGGGGAAGTTATCAATATTTGCTATCATTAAGACAGGTTATTTTACCACTAACGTGTCATTTGAGCACAGTTCCATTTTATGCAATGATACCACCTTACTTATAACCCAGGTTACCTCTTAATGGTAGCCCACATTGATATCTTCCCCTAACGTTTCAGTTCTCCAAATTTTAAGCCATTACGGGGAATAGTTATCGACAAGATGTGTTTTTACCACTCAAAGGTGCAGTTATTAATCTGGGCAATTATTAACCTGTACTGTTTCAGCACATACCACCTAGTTATTAATAACTGGGGTTAACAGTAAAACACACTTCTTAATGATAGCCCACATTGATAATTTCCCCCTAAAATAGAGGGTGAGCTTGGGAATTATTATCGAGGGCAATTTTCCTCAAACTACAACATAAAACAGGCACTCATGCCATCGAGAAAAATGGATGACTATAGTCTATGTAGATTTCTTATTTTTCCATAATTTTTTGCAGTAGGAGCTGTGGAGGGGCATTTTTGATATGACATCCAAGTCCGAATTGAGAAGTTTTGCTGAAAACGTTTCAATACAATGTCTAGCACACAGCCATAATTCAACCATAAAAACGTCTAAATTTCTTGTTCAATTTAGGCTTTGTGTCAGAGGTTTTCAGGCTTAACATGTCCATCTGTAAGTATCATTTCTAAAAAAAAAAGTCCCAGGAATAAACATAAACATAGAATAGTAAGCCATAGGGAGGTCTGTCTGGCAGTATTCCTAGTGAACTGACAATACAGACATCCCAGCAGTGCAGAGGGACAGCCTAGTGGTCAGTGTAGTGGATTTCACATAAAGGGACCAGTGACGTAGCTAAGGATGGGCCTGGGTGGGCGCAGACCCACCCATTCTTGCCTCAGGCCCACCCAGTCAGCAGCCCATGAGGCCCTCAAAACTCTTCAGTGGTGGCGCCTCACTACTTTCTCTCCCACTTCTCCACTCGTGGTCTGGCATCTGCCTGTCTCTCTCTGTTAAGCCCCCTTCTGGTCTACCTCAGAGCTACTGCCGGCGGCAATTCCTATAGGCATCCTGCGATAGCCCTGCAGGCTTCTCTCTATCATGACCTGCCCTCAATGATGTCATTTCTTGTTTCTTTGGTGGGAATGTGGTAGAGGGAAGCCTGCAGGGATGGCTTAGTTTGCCTATAGGAACTGTGATGGGCAATGGCTCTGAGGTAGGACTGGGGGAGGGGGTTCAGAGAGAAATGGGCAGATGTCGGGTCATTAAAAAATCCCACTATATTGTATGTATGTATGTACAGGCGTAGGGGTGGGGTTGGAAGGGCCCACCCAGGTTAGCTCTGGGCCCACACAAATTGGCAGGTCTGCCTATGCCGCTGAAAAGAACCCAGGTACAAATCCCACCTAAACCCCTTCTAAGCCTTCCAGGATCAGAGAAAACCTACTCTATCTGAAAGTCCATCATTACAATAGCCCTCAGGCTTCTGGGTCACTTATATATATTTCTATGTTTCAAGAGGACTCACATATTTGTACTGAAATGAAAGAGCTAAAGTGGAAATTGAACCTGGGTCCCATTAATCACTGTCCATTGAAATGACCACAAGGCTACTCCATCCACTAGCTTGCTGTTGTCTTAGAAATGGCCATAACATCTGGAGCTGTCATACAGCCTGGTATCTACTGTCACTATCACATCTTTGGGGGTGGGTAGGTGGGTGGGGGTCACTGACCACTGGGAGATTAAGGGGGAGTCTGCCTTCATCCTTCAGTGGTCAGCTGGTCAGTTAGAGCACCTTTTTCAGACTTAATTGTAACTAGAATAGGGCTAGAGAAAAACATACTTCTTTTCTGCCTTGAACCTATTTTTCTGTTCCATTGTAGCAGAAAAACATCCATATTTAAAGCCTGCTCAAGTTCCACCCAAAACACACCTCCAACATGCCCCCTTGCAATTCTGACCTTTGAAAATTGCGATTTAGACGTTTTGTGAGAAAAATGTCCATCTGCCACTTTGTGTCACGTTTGAGACATTTTTCTCTTTTAACATTGAGCACCATAGCAAATAACCCACAGTCACTGACATGTCACATGATATCACTTACCACTTTGGTTGGAGATCTCTCCCTGTGGACATGGAATACAGTCAAAGCAGCAGATGGGTTGTCTCTCCCTGGTTGATTTTCTGAAGCCAGGAGGGCAGCTCTCACTGCATTTGGATTGAGGAGGTGTCTAAATATTGAAAGAAAAATCTGGGTAATTTGATATAACCTTCACCTCTGATTGTTAAAATGCAGGTTTCCATTCTGTCCACCTTATGAGGCGTAGCCAGACTTTGGCAGGAGGGGGGTCCAGAGCCCTAGGTGAGGGGGCACATTTTACTCCCCCCCCCCGGTGCCGCCGCCCCCCTAGCCATTATTGACCCGCCCCTGCCGCCAACTTTGATGACCGCTTCCGACGACCCTCTCGATCCCCCCTCCCGCCGCCAACCCTCCCCCGCCATCACCATGGGCTACCTTTCCTGGCGGGGGACCTCAATCCCCACCAGCCGAGGAGGTCCTCTTCTTCCCGCGAAGGTTTCGTTCTGTTTCTGACGTCCCTGCACGTTGTACGTGCAGGACGTCAGACTCACAGAAACAGCAAAGGTAGCCCACGGCGACGACGGGGGAGGGTTGGCTGCGGGTGAGGTCGAGAGCGTTGGCGGCATGGGGGTCCAGGCCTAAATCTACGGGGGCCAAGGCCCCCCTAGGCCCCACGTAGCTACGCCACTGGTCCACCTATGGACCAATTTCTACTTTCAAGCCTTTGGAATCTGAAATTCAGCTTGAAATGGAAATGTCATGTGTACTGACCTTTCTTATTTTACTGGTTACTTTTAACATTAAGGCCCCTCCTTACTATGCTGTTTATATTCACTCATGTGGCACCCTTCTTGCTTTCAATAATTCAGTATAGTCTCAAGTTGGAGTTCTGAACCAGCAACTTTACTTACAATTTATCTCTTTCAGCAATAAAGGACAGTAATTATAAGCGACAAGAATTAGGCACAGGCCAACTGCAACTGGCTATTTACACAATATTCTCCTCCCTTTCAACAGACTTGGTTTAGTAAGAAATAGAAATGGGCAGCTCAAAAAATTATTTTTTCTTCTTTTCATTTCCCCATGTTATTATACATTTGTTCTTTAGATTGTAAGCTCCTTGAGCAGGGACTGTCCTTCTCTGTTAAACTGTACAGCGCTGCATAACCCTAGTAGCGCTTCAGAAATGTTAAGTAGTAGTAGTAGTATTTATACTCCGGCACTACAAAAATAAATATATTTTTGTAGTGCCGGATATGACAGAGCGCTAGGGGTGGGAGGTACCCAGTGTGTTTTAAGCCTGTAAAAATGTATTGGATATTTTCCTGCCTTGATTATGTTCTGAAGTGTATTTCCCCTATTTGGCCAGCATATGGTGCATATTTATGCTAAAAGCTGTTACAGAGGACTGACTTCTTTATCTTTTAATTAGCACACAGATAATAGGAAGTGCCTGTAGTGACATAACCAGTTTGTATTTGAAACTTGACTGTTCTGGGCTCTGTTTGGCCTGAAGCTTTGAAATTACCCAGCAGACGCTGGCTGTTGTTTCAGTTTCAGCCTGGGAGAAAGAGGGAGAGAGATTTCTTTTGCTGAAGCTCTGTGAATAGATATATGCCATGATCTCCCCAGGTACTTTCTAGGAAGTCTGCAAGTATTTAGTTAGTATTATGATTGATCCTTATTTCAGTTACCTGTTATTGCTTGCCAATTGCACTATTTTATTCCACTGTTCAATATTTTCTTTGTTTGTCTGGACTGAAAAAGAATCCTGGTGGTTTGTGTGTTGGGTCTGTGAGTGCTTTCTGGGAACTGTGGGACCACTGGGAGTGTTGCTCCAGTAACCTGACGTGGCCACGTTTCACCCTCAGGCTGTGTCAGGGGTACAAACTATCAAATGTGTATATAAGTATATCATATACACTAGCACTGAGATGAGAACAGTTATTCCAAAAATCTAGTGTATATGATATACTTATATACACTTTTGATAGTTTGTACCCCTGACGCAGCCTGAGAGCGAAACGTGGCCACGTCGGGTATTATTCCAAATAAATGCATTTGATTCCACTACTTTGTTGTTTTTATCTACTGTTTTGTACGCAGTTGTGTGCCTTTTTGGTTTTTTTGGTTTGCTCCAGTAACCTAGAAATCACTGGGGATAATTTGAGTGCGGGAAACTTGCCCAGAGGAGGTTGCCACCCAGTCGGTGGGAGGAGGGTGCTAGTGTAGAGCATGAGCGGCAGGTGCAGGTGGACCTGAGCTGAGCTGGGGATAGTGGTCATGGGGTAAGCAGACAGCATTTCAGAAAGAATGTACACTCTTTCATGAAAAGTTTGTACATGTGCAATGGTTCATGCAGTCCCACACTATCGGAAAAAAATGTGCAATCTTTCTAAAAATGTCCAGTAACTGCTGCAGCTGCTACAACAACACAATGGGCTATTCTGTACTTTCTTCCCTTTTCCAACTGAGTTGCCCATGGAAATGTGTGGAGAGTTGGTGCATGGACAGGGCCTTTTCCCCATTTTATTTGTTCGTTGCTCATATTTTGACTTTTGCTCAAGTAGGTCTATAGAAGGGATTAGCTCTGATATCTGCTTCGGCCCGTTGTCGGAGCTAGCACATAGGGCGAGACGCGTGTTACATATATAATACATGATATGGCAAGAAAAAGCACCTGGTTCAGACAGTCTTACCATGGAATTCCTTCAAGATTTTCAAGACACACTACTCTCATATCTAATGGCATATTTTGATCATCTGATTGCATCTGGTCAAGAAACTGGTTTATTTACAGAAACTCAAAATAGATCTCAATTCACGTGAATATCGTTGTGTAACAAAACCAAATAGTGAATCTTACTAATACATAAATAACCACCATGTGCTGCTCATATTATGTGAAAGAGAGGAAAAAACCTCATACTACTGTCGCCCTACTCGGATATTGTATCCTGGAATAATGTAGGTAGCGCACACTTAAAAAGTAATCATAGGTGGAAAAAAACCTCTCTGTAATTCTAACGATAGCGTATTACAGTGACTTAGAAATGAAAAAAGCCACTTATCTCCGTTAGGCTTTGTGTTGGTCTGTGCTTCACTGCTCCTTCCCTCTGGGGACCTCACTCCGGGGCATCCACTCTGTTACAAATCTTGGTATCATCTGCAAAAAGTCAAACTTTACCTTCTAACCCTTCAGAAATGTCACTCACAAATATATTGAACAGATTCGGCCTCAGCACCGAACCTTGAGGCATTCCACTACTTAGCTTTCCCTCCTCCGAGTGAATTCCATTAACCACCGCCCTCTGGCATCTGTCCTTCCCTAATCCAGTTCACCACTTTAGGTCCTATCTTCAGCCTTTCTTGAAGTTTATTCAAGAGCGTCCAATGGGGAACCGTGTCAAAGGCTTTGATGAAATCTAAGTAGATTACAGCTATCGCACATCCTCGATCCAATTCTCTGGTCACCTAGTCAAAGAATTCTATGAGATTCATTTTGCACGGTTTACCTTTGGTAAAACCATGTTATCTTGGATCTTGCAACTTATTGGATTCCAGGAAATTCACTATTCTTTCCGTCAGCATCGCTTCCATTACTTTTCCAATAACCAGAGATCATGCCATTGAATGGTCCTCTATCTGCTGATGTGAAGAAATTTGATTTTCAATTGTCCCCTAATAAGCTTAACTATTTGGAAATATATTTTGGTCCTATAATAGAGGAAACCATAGAATATAACACAAATTAGATTATAGAAATGATATATAAATCTGTCCTGGTGGGGCTGACTAGATACTATCAAAATGATGATTATTCCCCAAAATAAACTATATATTTAGTAAGCTGCCTTTTCTTCTCAATAGACAAACATTCAATAGGATTGAGACCCTATTGTCTAAATTCTTATGGAGCTACCAAAGACCTCATATCGTACTCAAAAGATTAAAAAGCATTAAATTACGTGAAGGAGTTAATTTTCCCAACTTTTAAGGTTATCACTGGGCTTTTCTTTTCAGGCATAGTTTTAGGTAAATATAAATGAAGGTGCCATATTGGCTCCATTATGGATTCAATTGAAGTGTCTGTATAGAAGTGCTAGAAGCCTAAAAGATAAGATGGGAGAGTTTATTTGTAGCATTTGTATCCCACATTTTCCCACCAATTTGCAGGCTCAATGTGGCTTACATTTGCCATAATGGCGGTTGCCATTCCGGGTAACAGAATTACAAATGGTATTGCGTTAAGGTGCAAACATACATGGTAACATACATGGAACATAACATATATGGAGCAGATCATGGTATACATACATATATATATATATATATATATACACCATGTGCATACATACATGGTAAAGAAGAATATATTATGGTATACCATTAAGTTTCCTGAGTAGTAAATTGGATTGTAACATACATTAGGTCATCGGCTATAGAAAGACCCTATTTGGTATAAGGTTTAAAGTGGTAGTGCTTGATTATTCATAGCAAAGAGGTTAGTCAGTCATATGATAGAAGTTCGGTTTTGTATAGATCGTGTATAATGTTATTATGTAGTGTTTAAAGATGGATGTTTATGGTATGCTTTCTTGAAAAGATCTGTTTTCATTAGCCTTCGGAAGATGGTTTTGCGTTGTTTTTATGGCCTTCGGTAGTGCGTTCCATAGCTGCGTGCAGATGTATGAGAAACTGGTCGCGTATGTGGATTTATATTTTAGCCCTTTACAATTAGGATAGTGGAGATTGAGGAATGTGCGTGATGATCATTTTGTGTTCCTGATAGGTAGGTCTATAAGATCTGACATGTAGGCCAGGGCTTCCCCGTAGATGATTTTGTGGACCAGGGTGCAGACTTTGAACGCAATTTGTTCTTTTAGTGGGAGCCAGTATAGTTTTTCTCTTAGGGGTTTGGCGCTTTCATATTTCACTTTTCCAAATATGAGTCTGGCTACTGTGTTTTGTGCGGTTTGAAGCGTCTTAATGTTTTGGTTTTTGCATCCGGCATAAATGGCATTGCAGTAGTCTAGATGACTTAGCACCATTGATTATACTAGGCTGCGGAATACTTCCCTTGGGAAGAAAGGTTTGATTCTTTTAAGTTTCCACATTGAGTAGAACATTTTCTTTGCTGTATTTTTCGTGTGGTCTTCAAGTGTGAGATTTCGGTCAATTGTGACTCCCAATGTTTTCAGGCTGTCTGAGACCGGAAGTGTGTAGTTTGGGGTGTTTATGGTATAGGTATTGTTTGTATTGTATTGTGAGGACAGGATGAGACATTGTGTTTTTTCTGCGTTTAGTTTTAGTTGGAATGCGTCCGCCCATGAGTTCATTATTTGAAGGCTTTGTGTGATTTCATTTGTGATTTCGGTTATGTCTTGTTTGAATGGGATGTATATTGTGACATCATCTGCATAGATGTATGGGTTGAGTCCTTGGTTGGATAGTGATTTGGCTAAAGGTGCCATCATTAAGTTAAAAAGGGTTGGTGAGAGCGGTGATCCTTGTGGTACTCCACATTCAGGTTTCCATGGTGTTGACGTTTTTGAGTTTGAGATCACTTGATAAGTTCTTGCTGTTAAGAAGCCTTTAAACCATCTTAGTACGTTTCTTCCAATCCCAAAGTAGTCTAGGATGTTTGGCAGTATTTGGTGTCTGACCATGTCGAACGCACTGGACATATCAAATTGTAGGAGTAGCACATTGTTTCCTGTTGCAATTAGTTGTTTAAATTTGGTTATGAGAGTGGTTAGCACTGTTTCAGTACTATGGTTGGATTGAAATCCTGACTGTGATTCATGTAGTATTGTGAATTTGTTTAGGTAATTGGTGAGTTGTTTGGTTACCATGCTTTCCATAAGTTTTACTATCAGGGGGATGGATGCTACTGGTCGGTAGTTGGTTGTGTCATTTAATTTTTTCTTTAAGTCTTTGGGTATGGGTGTAAAGTCCTTGTTGTAGCATGTAGTTCAGCTGTGATGTAAGGTCTGTTATGAAGCGTTTGGGGGCAAATCTTATTAGGTTACTGGGGCAAATATCCAGTTTGGAGTGGGTTTTGGAGAATTTGTTGAGTGCTTGAGTGATGGTACCTTTGGTTAGCAGATCGAAGTCATTCCAGGTTCGGTCTGCTGGGTATTCACCGGGGGTAGGGTTCAGGCACTCCATAAATTTTTCATGATCATTGGTATTGAGTGGTAATGTGGATTGAAGTTTTATAATTTTCTCATTGAAGTATTTGGCAAGTTGGTCTGCCGATGGGGTGTCTGTACTGGCTGTGGCAACCGGTATGGTATTTATTAGTTTATTCATGAGTTGGTAGAGTTTGTGTGCGTCTTTGTAGTCTGGTCCTATTTTGGTTTTGTAGTATGATCTTTTGGTTTGTCTTATTGTATATTTGTATTTTCTTTGCATTTGTTTCCAAGCTTTGAGTGTATGTTCATTTTTTATTTTTTGCCATGCGCGTTTGAGTCTCCTGACTTGTGTTTTTAGTTTTTTCAGTTCTTTGTTGAACCAAGGTATTGAGCTGTGTCTTCTTGTGGTTCTTGTTTGTAGTGGTGCAAATTCGTCTAGTATGTTCCTGCATCTGTCATCCCAATTTTGGAGATAGTGTTTGGAGTCTGTCTGTGCTAGCCATTCATCTTTGTAGATCTGTTTCCAGAATGTATCGGGATCAATCTGTCCTCTAGTGGTGTAGGTTGTGCATTCTTGCTTGGGTTACATGTCTTTTTTCTGCCATTGTAGGGCTATGTTTAATTTATGGTGGTCTGACCATGGTATGGCCGTCCATTTTGTATCTGTTAGTATAAGGTTTGAGTCTAAGGATAGTTTGTATGTAATGAGGTCTATTGTGTGTCCTTTGACATGTGTAGCTTGCATGTTAGGCAAGTTAAGATCCCATAGTTGTAGGAAGTCTTTGCATTCACGTGTATTGGTTACATTAGGGTCTTCCAGGTGTAGGTTTATGTCACTTATTATGAGTAAGTTGGAGTTGGATATACATGTTTTCGATATAAAGTCCATAAAGTTTGACTGGCATTCTTGCCAATTTCCTGGTGGTTTATAAAACAGGACCACGTTAAGATGGTCGAGCAGGGTAGCATGGTGGATTCTAAATGAGGCAATTTCGAGTTTTGGTGTTATTGACTCAGCAGTTGTTGTTACGGTGAAGTGGGATCTATAGATTAGTGCTATTCCACCTCCTCTTTTTTCTTTCCTTGTCCAGTGTGTGATTTTGTATCCTGGGGGGGCAGAGTTCTAGGATTATGGGGTCCTTGTGATCGTGTATCCAGGTTTCGCTGATGAGTACTAGGTCAAGATTGTCTGCTGTAATCCAATCAGTTATTGTTGTTGTTTTATTTACTACTTATCTGGTGTTAATGTATCCTACCTGGATTGTTTGGTATGGGTCTTTTATGTTCGTAGTTGTGGTGATTTTCTTAAGTTGTCTGTTCTCTTGTTGTGTAGGTTTATTATGTCCTTTCTTTCCTTTTGGAGTATATAGCACTAAAGAAAGATGTAGATATAATAGGCATCTCAGAGACCTGGTGGAAGGAGAACAATCAATGGGACACTGTGTTTGCAGGGTACAAATTAAATTGAAATGATAGAGTGGATCAAATTGTGTGTGTGTGTGTGGGGGGGGGGGGGGGATTGTTCTCTATCTTAAAGAGGGAATTGAGTAAAACAAGATAAACATTACACATGAAACAGATAGCAGCATGGAATCTTTATGGATTGAAATTCCAGATGTGAAGGGAAACAGCATACTGGTAGGGCTGTACTACTGTTATGTCTCGCGGCACGGGGTTTTGAGCCCTTGGTTTGCAGTAGAAAGTTATGAAAGACTGAATCCCCACAGGCAGAGAAAGGAGGTGGCTGCAGACCACCAGGCAGGGTGGAAACAAGGAAGCTCAAACACACAGGAAGTAAGGTTATACTGGAACTCGTTCACACAGGAAGCAAGGCTTAACTAGAATCCAGACACATACAAGCAGCAAGGCACTGCACTGGAACCCACACAGACAATATCAAGGCATGATACTGGAACCCAAAAACACAAGCAAGGCAAATCAAGGCTGGAACCCACTTGCACAAACAGTGGATAGCTGCACAAGGCGGCTATGACGTGAAGGCATCAAAGATCTGGACTGGTGGGGTTAAATCAGGCCATAATATCTGACATCATGAATGTGCTGGAGCTTCAGTTCCTGCACTGCAATGGAGCTCCTCCTTCTGGCAATGTTGCCCACCACCAGATACTCATTGTGTGCTGCTTGTACGGACCGTCATCCGAGTAATGGTAGGACCGTGACAGTATCCACTCCTCTAGTGCTCCTCCTACCCTGAATGTTTGGTTTATGTTTGTAATGAAAGAGGCAATGTAAACATTTTATCAGTACTGGAGCATGGACTTGGGTGGCAGGCTCCCATGAATTGTCTACAGGTCCATATACTTTCCAAGAAATAAGGTACTGTAGCTGTCCCAGTAGTCTCCGTACATCCAATATGTTCTGTTCCTCATACTCCTCATTATTATTATTTGTTGCATTTGTATCCCACATTTTCCCACCTATTTGCAGGCTCAATGTGGCTTACATAGTACCGTAAAGGCTTTTGCCTAGTCTGGTAGAGGAACAAATACAAGGTGATAGTGTGGTTGAATAACGGCGTTTGCCAAGTCCGGTAAAGAGACAAATACAAGGTGATATTGTGGTCGAATAAAGATATATGTATATCAGGTACAATGAGGGTTGAGGAGAGGAAAGGTTATGTGGAGGGGCATAATCAAACGGGGGCGCCCATCTCTAAGGATGGTGCCACGAAAGGGCAAGGAAACCCGTATTAACGAAACAAGATTGGCGTCCATCTTTTGTTTTGATAATACGGTTGGGGACGCCCAAATCTCAACATTTGGGTCGACCTTAGAGATGGCCGCCCTTAGAGGTGGCCGACCTTGGTTTTCGCCGATAATGCAATCCAAAGACGTCCATCTCAAAAACGGCCCAATCCAAGCTCTTTGGTCGTGGAAGGAGCCAGCATTTGTAGTGCACTGGTCCCCCTCACGTGCCAGGACACCAACCGGGCACCCTAGGGGGCACTGCCGTGGACTTCAGAAATTGCTCCCAGGTGCATAGCTCCCTTACCTTGGGTGCTGAGCCCCCCAAACCCGCCCAAGGTCCGCCTGCCTGAAGTACACTGCACCCACTACAACTGCTCCGGGGACCTGTATACTGCTGCGATGGACCTGAATATGGCATTTGAGGCTGGCAAAAAAGTATTTTTAAGCTGTTTTTTTATGGTGGGAGGGGGTTAATGACCACTGGGGGAGTAAGGGGAGGTATCCCCAATTCCCTCCGATGGTCGTTTGCTCAGTTCGGGCATCTTTTCATGGCTTGGTCATGAAAACAAATGGACCAAGTAAAGTCGGCCAAGTGCTCGTCAGGGATGCCCTTCTTTTTTCCATTATCGGCCGAGAATGCCCATCTCCTAATCACGCCCCAGTCCTGCCTTCGCTACCCTGTCGACATGCCCCCATGAACTTTGGTCGTCCTTGTGACGGAAAGCCGTCGAGGGTGTCAAAAAAAAATCGGCTTTCGATTATGCCTATTTGGGCGTCCTTGCGAGAAGGGCGCCCATCTCCCGATTTGTGTCGAAAGATGGGCGCCCTTCTCTTTCGAAAATAAGCATGATAGTGTCCAATTACGAGCTTTGGTTTTGCTGTGTTGCCGAGTGTAGGTATCTATGTTGGGTCGGTGGGGTGTGCCTTTTTGAATAGGTAGGTTTTCAGTGATTTCCTGAAGTTTAGGTGGTCATAGGTTGTTTTCACAGCTTTTGGCAATGCGTTCCATAATTGTGTGCTTATATAGGGGAAGCTGGATGCGTAGGTTGCTTTGTATTTGAGACCTTTGCAGTTTGGGTAGTAGAGGTTTAGGTATGTTCGAGATGAACTAGATATGTTTCTGATCGGTAGGTTAATGAGGTTTTTCATATATCCTGGGACTTGGCCGTACATAATTTTGTGGACCAGGGTGCAGATTTCAAAGGTGATACATTCTTTGATTGGAAGCCAGTGCAGTTTTGCCCAGAGGGTTTTGGCACGTTCGAATCGTGATTTACCAAATATCAACCTGGCTGCTCTGTTTTGAGCGGTCTGAAGTTTCTTTGTCACTGTTCTTTGTATCCCGCATAAATTCCGTTGCAATAGTCTGTATGGCTTAGAACCATTGATTGTACAAGGTTGCAAAATATTTCCCTCGGGAAGAAAGGTTTTACGCGTTTTAAGTTTCCGCATTGAGTGGAACATTTTCTTTGTTGTGTGGTTCACTTGACTCTCAAATGTGAGGTTGCGGTTGATTGTAACGTCGAGTATTTGCAGACTGTCTGAGATAGGGAGGGTGTGGTCTGGGGTGATTAAGGTTGTGGGTTTGTACATGTTGTGTTGAGATGAGAGGATGAGGCAGTGTGTTTTTTCAGTGTTCAGTTTCAGTTGAAAAGAATTTGGGCCATGGTGTTCAGAAGCGGATACCACTGGATGTGGTGATGGTGGAGACAAGTCAGTTTTCCTTAGAACTATGGGCTTGAAGAGGGACACATGAAAGGTGTTATGTATTTGTAAGCTGGCTGGGATTTGAGTTGCTAAGTGACAGGATTTATCTGTTGGAATACAGGGTAGAGACCCACAAATTGAGGAGCAAATCAAGCAGAAGGAACCTTTAACCGAAGATGTCGGGTAGTCTCGGGGATGGCAGTGGGGACCTCTGACGTGTTCTTATCCGCTTGATGTTTCATTCGACCAGAGGCCTGTCGAAGAGTGTTTTGGGCTGTCTGTCATATCTGCTTGAAGGAGGCAAGAGCTCTGGTGGCGGCCAAGACCTCATTGTTTGACGTTAATGGTAGAGGGATGCGTGGATGTTGTCCATAGATAATGCAGAAATGTGTTGCTCCTGTGGCAGAACTAACTTTTATTATGAGCAAATTCAGCAGAAGGTAGCAATTGTATTCCATCTTCTTGAAGAGTGGACACATACATTCATAGAAATTGTTTTAAGCTTTGGTTGGTTCGTTCTGTCTATCCATTCCTTTGGGGATGATATCCAGAGGAGAAATTCAATTTTACTCCCAGAGCTCGATTATGGATATGCCAAAACTTGGAGATAAACTGTACTCCTTGGTCAGAAGTAATAGTCTCAGGCAATCCATAGAGGCAGAATATGTCAGAAATAAAGTGTTGCGAGGGCTCCACTGCAGGCAGAAGGCTCACGAGAGGTGTTAAGTGAGCCATCTTCAAAAAGTGATCCACCACGACCTAGATTACAGTATGTCCATCAGATAGGGTAAGATCGATAATGAAATTCATGGATAGATCCGAGGTCTCTTAGTTATGGGTAGTGGTTGAAGTAGCTCTTGTGGTTTTGTGTGGTCAGGCTTGTGCCGGGCACAGTCAGGGCAAGCTGCCACAAAATCTTGGACATCTTTCTCTAGGGTTAGAAACCAGTAAACTTGAGATAGAAAGTGCATAGTAACCAGGGTACCAGGATGTCCTGCTAATTTGTATGTATAGTCCCATTTTACCACAGCTAAGTAAAAGGGCCCCTTAATAATGAAATTGAACTCAAAAAATAAGCAGCACTAATGCTTCGTGAATCTGCCGCCTTTAGTCCAGACCCTCCAAAACCTTACTCCTTAAATCACATATATAAATCTATCTATCTATCTATCTATCTATCTAGCTAGCTAGCTAGCTAGCGATGGCCAGTTCAAATCCCACTGCTGCTCCTTTTGATCTTGGGCAAGTCACGTAACTCTCCATTGCCTCAGGTACAAACTTAGATTGTGAGCCCTCCTGTGACAGAGAAATATACAGAGTGCCTGAACGTAACTCACCTTGAGCTACTACTGAAAAAGGTGTGAGCAAAATCTAAATAAATAAAATATCTCTATATATAAGTATTGCCATACTGAGACAGACCAAAGGTCCATCAAGCCCAGCATCCTGTTTCCAACAGTGACCAATCCAAGTCACAAGTACATGGCAAGATCCCAAAACAGTACAATAAATTTTATGCTATGTATTCTAGAAATAAGCAGTAGATTTTCCCCAAGTACATTTTAATAATGGTCTATGGACTTTTCCTTTAGGAAGCCATCCAAACTGTCACGTTTTCAAAAGCAGGAACTCGGATTCTGAGCCCTTGGACCACTGCCGAGGAGCAGCAGTGGCAGGCAAAACCACCCCACACAGGACTAAGACAGAACTCTGACAGGGACGCCTAGATTTCACCTGCACTTAGCCACCCTTCCCCAGGAGTTGAGCCCCTGGGTGCAGGTGGCCGGCAGGACTTGCTGGACAGGGCCGGAACTGGACCCCAGCAGGATACACACAGGGACTAGAACACACAGGGAGGCTAGGCAGAATACTAGACTAGGACTCTCAGACAGACAAGGGACCGAACTGAAAGCTGCAAGCAGCCACTGAAACAGGGAACAAACACTGATAGATAAGAGACAGGACTAAAAGCTGCCAGGCAGCCACTGAACAAGAACTAGACAAAGACATACAAATAAGAAACAAGACTGGGAAACAAGCAATACAGTAAACAAGCAATACAGAACACAAAGCTACACAAAGACTAAACTAGAATCAGGCAAGAATTACAGACTAAAACTGCACTAGGCAGAAATGCACTAGCACCCCAACATACCAGGGCCTTAGGCGATGCAAAGGCCAAGCAGAGAGTTTCCAAATGGCTAATAAGCCCAGCAGCAGCTGAGACTCAGCTGCAGCAATCACCAGGCAGGTACGGGTGCTGTGCTGGCTCAAAAAGCCAAGCAAGTCTGACAGGCTGTAAGATCCGGACTGGACTGGGCTGAAGTCTGGAACGGGAAACAGCACACAGACAATCCAATGCAGCCAGCACACAGAAACAGAGACAGAACTAACTCAGAAAGAACAGACGGAAGTCAGCTCAGAAGCTGACTACCGGAAATAGGGTGAGTCTGAGAGGAGTCACGACCACAGACGTGACACAAACTGCTTTTACTACATTCTCTGGCAATGAATTCCAGAGTTTAATTACACGTTGAGTGAAGAAATATTTTCTCTGATTCATTTTAAATCTACTACTTTCTACCTTCGTTTCATGCCTCCTAGTCCTAGTTTATATGCGCCATGGCTGGTATAAGGGGTGTGGCTAATGTGGGTGTGGCTACAATAGGGGTAGAGCCATATGTGGTGACCCTGCCCATAATGAGGACCGACACCTTTTTTTCTACAAAAAAGCACTGTATATATATATATATATAAGTATTGCCATACTGGGACAGACCAAAGGTCAATCAAGCCCAGCATCCTCTTTCCAACAGTGACCAATCCAAGTCACAAGTACATGGCAAGATTCCAAAACAGTACAATAAATTTTATGCTATGTATTCTAGAAATAGACAGTGGATTTTCCCCAAGTACATTTTAATAATGGTCTATGGACTTTTCCTTTAGGAACTCATCCAAACTGCTTTTACTACATTCTCTGGCAACGAATTCCAGAGTTTAATTACACGTTCAGTTAAGAAATATTTTCTCCGATTCATTTTAAATCTACTACTTTCTACCTTCATTTCGTGCCTCCTAGTCCTAGTATTTTGGAAAGAGTAAACAGCCGATTCACGTCCACCCATTCCACTCACTCATTATTTTATAGACCTCTGTCATATCTCCCCTCAGCCGTCTTTTCTCCATGCTGAAGAGCCCTAGCCACTTTATTTATTTATTTATTTATTTGTAGCATTTGTATCCCACATTTTCCCACCAATTTGCAGTCTCAATGTGGCTTACATTTGCCGTACTGGCGACTGCCATTTCCGGTAACAGAATTACATTTGGTATTGCATTAAGGTGCATACATACATGATAAGGAAGAATACATTATGGTGATAGATTGGAATGTAACATATGCTAGATCATCAAATACAGAGAAATCGTTTTCGATATAAGGATTAAAGTGGTATTGCATTAAGGTGCATACATACATGGTAAAGAAGAATACATTATGGTATTTCACGTAGGTTCCAGAGTAATAGTTTAGTTTGTAACATTTGTTAGGTCATCAATTATATAAAAATAATTTTCGACATTAGTATTAAAGTGGTATTGCTTGTCCGTTGATAGTAATGAGGTTGGTCAGTCAAGTGATAAGAGTTCGGTTCCTTCTGGTTCACAATCATTCTTATTATTTTAATGGTTTGGATGGGTATTTATGGTATTCCTTCTTGAACAGGTCAGTTTTCAGTAGCCTTCGGAAGATAGTTAGGTCTTGCGTTGTTTTTATGGCCTTCGGTAGTGTGTTCCATAGTTGTGTACAAATGTAGGAGAAGCTGGTTGCGTATGTGGATTTGTATTTTAGTCAGTGGTGTGCTGTTAAATTTTTAACAACAGGCTCTCTCCCCGGTCCACCTCGGCACCCCCCCCCCCCGTCCACCACTGCACCTCCCCCCAACCACCTCTGTGCCCCCCTGTCCACCTCTGCACCCCCCCCCCCCCAAATTGCAGAGCTGGCTATAGCCCGGGGGTGGGGCAATGCATTACTCTCTCCAGGAAAAAAAATTAAATGATCCCAGGTTCCAATCTAATTCATGTTTAATGTGGGATAAAATGCCATAAATAAGTAAATAAATATAAACTTTTAATGTTGAGCACCTGATTCTCAAAGTGAACATATTCCAAACACTATAATGAAAATAAAATGATTTTTTTTCTACCTTTGTTGTCTGGTGACTGTTTTTCTGATCATGCTGGCCCAGTATCCGATTTTAAGAAACAAGATGGCAAGCGATCCGCAAAATCCAACGTGGAGACAAACAAAGCAGATCAATCAGTGATATGGTTCAAAACTTTATTTTCAGAGATTCGCCCGACACAGACTGTGTTTCGCCCACAAGGGCTGCGTCAGGGGCTAATAGTCCAAGCAGGACATGAGATTGAAACGTAAAAAACCTGCAGGGTGCTTTCCTCAGTCAAGATGAGGACATCAGCTCAATGCACAGGGTAAGTCTCTGGTCGCATCTCTCAGCTGCTGGAAAATGCGACCAGAGACTTACCCTGTGCATTGAGCTGATGTCCTCATCTTGACTGAGGAAAGCACAGTCTGTGTCGGGCGAATCTCTGAAAATAAAGTTTTGAACCATATCACTGATTGATCTGCTTTGTTTGTCTCCAGTATCCGATTTTGCTGCTATTTGTCCTCTTAACTCCGTTTCCAGGGCTTCCTTTCCATTTATTTCTTTCCTCCTTTCTTCTTCATTTCTGGTCCTCAGCTTCTGCCTATTTTCTTCATCCATGTGCAGTTTTTTGCCTCTCTTCCTTTTCCCTTATCTCATCTCCTTCCTCACTCTTCTCTCCCCTCCATCCATGTCCAGCATTTCTTCTCTCTCCCCTCCTCTCCCCTGTCCTGCATGCACCCATGTCCAGCAGTGACCCTTCTCTCCCCTGCATGCACCCATGTCCAGCAGTGACCCTCCTTTCCCCTGCCCTGCATGCACCCATGTCCAGCAGTGTACCCTCCTCTCCCCTGCCCTGCATGCACCCATGTCCAGCAGTGACCCTTCTCTCCCCTGCATGCACCCATATCCAGCAGTGACCCTCCTTTCCCCTGCCCTGCATGCACCCACCCATGTCCAGCAGTGACCCTCCTTTCCCCTGCCCTGCATGCACCCATGTCCAGCAGTGTACCCTCCTCTCCCTTGCCCTGCATACACCCATGTCCAGCAGTGTACCCTCCTCTCCCCTGCCCTGCATGCACCCATGTCCAGCAGGAACCCTTCTCTCCCCTGCATGCACCCATGTCCAGCAGTGACCCTCCTTTCCCCTCCCCTGCATGCACCCATGTCCAGCAGTGTACCCTCCTCTCCCCTGCCCTGCATGCACCCATGTCCAGCAGTGACCCTTCTCTCCCCTGCATGCACCCATGCCCAGCAGTGACCCTCCTTTCCCCTGCCCTGCATGCACCCATGTCCAGCAGTGTACCCTCCTTTCCCCTGCCCTGCATGCACCCACCCATGTCCAGCAGTGACCCTCCTTTCCCCTGCCCTGCATGCACCCATGTCCAGCAGTGTACCCTCCTCTCCCTTGCCCTGCATGCACCCATGTCCAGCAGTGACCCTCCTCTCCCCTGCATGCACCCATGTCCAGCAGTGTACCCTCCTCTCCCCTGCCCTGCATGCACCCATACCCAGTGACCCCCTCCATCCACCCATGCCCAGCAGCGACTCCCTTTTCCCCCCTGCCACCCCCTCCCGAGTTGTTTCACGAATTCTTCTCCTCCCTCCCTCCCTCCCGATCCGGTCCCTCACCGCCCGCTTGTTTTTTGAATTCTTCAGGGCAGGCAGTCTTGCCTGCCCGCTTCCAGCGCTGACTGTCCTCTCTTGCCGATTCGTGCTTCAAAATGGCCAACGAGACTTCAGGCGAAGTCTCGCGAGGCCGCCTCTGGAAGTCTCGGCGGCCATTTTTAAAGCGCGAATCGGCAAGGGAGGACAGTCAGCGCTGGAAGTGGGCAGGCAAGACTGCCTGCCCCGAAGAATTAAAAAAACAAGCGGGCGGTGAAGCAGATCCAGAGGGAGGGAGGAGGGAGGGAGGAGAGCCAGAGCCGGCTCGCTATTTTCAACAACCGGCTCGCAAGCCGGAAGAAAATTTAACAACCGACTCTTGCGAGCCAGTGCGAGCCGGCTCCAGCACACCACTGATTTTAGTCCTTTACAGTTGGGGTAGTGTAGATTGAGGAATGTGCGTGCTGATCGTTTTGCGTTCCTAGTAGGTAGGTCTATAAGGTCTGACATGTAGGTCGGGGCTTCCCCGTGTATAATTTTGTGGACCAGGGTGCAAACTTTGAACGCGATTCATTCTTTTAATGGGAGCCAGTGTAGTTTTCCTCTTAGGGGTTTAGCACTTTCGTATTTCGCTTTCCCAAATATGAGTCTAGCTGCTTTGTTTTGAGCTGTTTGAAGTTTCTTAATGATTTGTTCTTTGCATCCGGCATAAATGGCGTTACAGTAGTCTAGGTGGCTTAGCACCATTGATTGTACTAGGCTGCAGAATATTTCCCTTGGGAAGAAAGGTTTAATCCTTTTAAGTTTCCACATTGAGTGGAACATTTTCTTTGTTGTATTTTTCGCATGGTCTTCAAAGTGTGAGATTTCAGTCAATTGTGACTCCCAGAATTTTTTGACTATCAGGGAGCCTGGAAGGGTGTAATCCGGGGTGTTTATGGTATTGTGTTTATTTGTGTTATATTGTGAGGATAGGATGAGACACTCACGTCTTTTCTGCATTTAGCTTTAGTTGGAATGCGTCCGCCCATGAGTTCATTATTTGGAGGCTGTGTTTGATGTCATTTGTGATTTTGGTTAGATCGTGCTTGAACGGGATGTATATCGTGACATTGTCTGCATAGGTGTCATCATTAAGTTAAAAAGGGTTGGTGAGAGTGGTGATCCTTGTGGTACTCCACATTCGGGTTTCCAAGGTGTTGACGTTTTTGAATTTGAAATCACTTGATAAGTTCTAGTTGTTAAGAAGCCTTTGAACCATCTTAGTACGTTTCCTCTAATCCCGAAGTAATCTAGGATGTTCGAGAGTATTTGATGGCTGACCATGTCAAACGCGCTGGACATGTCAAATTGTAGGAGCAGCACATTGTTTCCGGTTGCAATTAATTGTTTAAATTTGGTAATGAGAGTGGTTATCACTGTTTCAGTGCTATGGTTGGATCAAAATCCTGACTGTGATTCATGTAATATTGTGAATTTGTTTAAGTAGTTGGTAAATTGCTTGGTTACCATACTTTCCATTAGTTTGACTATCAGGGGGATGGATGCTACTAGTCAATAATTGGTTGTGTCGCTTAATTTTTTCTTTAGGTCTTTGGGTATAGGTGTAAGAAGTATGTTTCCTTTGTCCTTGGGGAACAGTCCGTGTTGTAACATGTAATTCAAGTGTGATGTGAGGTCTGTTATGAAGCGTTTGGGGGCGGACCTCATTAGATTGCTGGGGCATATATCCAGTTTGGAGTGGGTTTTAGAGAATTTGTTGATTGCTTGAGTGATGGATTCTTCGGTTAGTAGATCGAAGTTAATCCAGATTCGATCTGCTGGTTATTCATCGGGAGTTGGGTCAAGGCAATCCATGAATTTTTCGTGATCAGTATTATTAAGTGGTAACGTGGATCGTAGTTGTATTATTTTCTCATTGAAGTATTTGGCAAGGTTGTCTGCCGATGGGGTGTCTGTGCTGGTTGTGGTCACCAGTGTAGTGTCTATTAGTTTATTCACGAGTTGGTAGAGTTTATGTGTGTCTTTGTAGTCTGGCCCTATTTTGGTTTTGTAGTATGTTCTCTTAGTTTGCCTTATTGAGTATTTGTATTTTCTTTGTTGTTGTTTCCATGCATTGAGTGTCTGTTCATCTTTTATTTTCTTCCATGCTCGCTCAAGTCTCCTAACATGTGTTTTTAGTAGTTTCAGTTCTTTGTTGAACCAAGGTATTGAGTTTTGTCTTCGTGTAGTCCTTTTTTGTAATGGTGCAACTTTGTCTAGTGTGTTCCTACATCTGTCGTCCCAATTTAGTAGACAATGTTTGGAATCTGTTTGTTCTGTCCATAGGGAAGTCATCCCATCCCCTTTATCATTTTCGTCACCCTTCTCTGTACCTTTTCTAATTCCACTATATCTTTTTTGAGATGCGGTGACCAGAATTGAACACAATATTCGAGGTGCAGTCACACCATGGAGCGATACCAAATGCATTATAACTTCCTCATTTTTGTTTTCCATTCCTTTCCTACTAATACTTAACATTCTATTTGCTTTCTTAGCCACTACTGCACAATGAGCAAAGGGTTTCAATGTATCATCAACGATGATGCTTAGATCTCTTTCCTGGTCGGTGTCTCCTAATGTGGAACCTTGTATTTATTTAGTATTTATTTAGATTTTGCTCACACCTTTTTCAGTAGTAGCTCAAAGTGAGTTACATTCAGGTACACTGGGTATCTCTCTGTCCCTCAAGGGCTCGCAATCTAATTTCATACCTGAGGCAACGGAGGGTTAAGTAACTTGCCCAAGATCACAAGGAGCAGCACTGGAGACTTGAACCAGCCACCTCTGGATGTCAAGACTGGTGCTCTAACCACTAGGCCACTCCTCTACTCTTACTTAACTATAATCCGGGTTTCTCTTTCCAACATGCATCACTTTTTCACCAGTGGAGTAGCTACGGGGGGCCACGGGGGCCTGGGCCACCGTATTGGCTCTGGGGCCCCCAGTTTGGCTGGCGGGGGTCCCCAGACCCACCAGCCAAGGCCTTTGTCCCACACTGGTCTTACATTGCCTGGCGCCCAGTACCACCTCCAGTGCTACGCATGCTCACCCCATTAAAACCAAGCATGCTCGCGCATTACAAAGTTCTATAGGAGAAAGAGAGAGAGAGGATCACAAAGATCTGGCATTCCCATTGATTCCTTTAAGGATGGGAGGGGATAATTGTAGTGGTGGGAAGTAAACTCTTGCATCTCTACACTTACCAGAAATTTATACAGCTAATGTTAGGAGCATATGGAAGATTAAATAGCAATTTTCAAAGGCTTTGGTCTTTCTAGCTAAGTCTTTACTTAGTCAACTAAATCAGTTTGAAAACTAGCCTTCTCCTGTCTAATCTAGTTTCTTTTTGACCCTTTCTAATATCCTCTTTCAGAATTGTTCTTATTTTCAATTTTCTCTGAACATAAATATTCATGCCTTTATCAATTCAAAACCTATTGGCAAGGTCTACTGCTTTATTTCTGCTTCATTTAAAATTGAGATAATCCAGTTACACAGCTGCAGTTAATAACATGCATGATGCTACATGATCCAGAGCCTTTCCTCATTCTCTAATGTTTCTTAAATCTGACCTGGGTGAATGAACTCTCCCATACAATTGCCTTCTCATTGATGATGAAATCCTGCCCTTGGGAAGCATAAGGATTATAACTTCCAACAATTTCATGATGCACTAATCCATTGGGCAGATAGACCGGGTTTATAATATTGTAGCCAGTGTTCAGGTCTCTATTCTCATTAAAAAAGATCTCTTCATCCAGATTGTTCTTAAAGTGGACGTTCTTCAGATGATGATGAAGCTAAAAATGATAATTTCAATAGTGAACTTATCTGTCAAGTTAACTGCCAAGTTCAAACATATTTCTGTTGATATACACAGTCTACCAGATTTTAGAGACTGGATGTAGTTCTCTAGGTATTGGACCCTTTCCAAGAGCCGTGGAGGGGCATAATCGAATGGGGCCGTCCATCTCTAAGGGTGTCCATCTCCGAGGACGGCCTCGGGAAGGGGCGGAGCCAACCGTATTATCGAGCAAGATGGGTGTCCATCTTTCGTTTCGATAATACAGTCGGGAACGGCCAAATCTCAACATTTAGGTCAACCTTAGAGATGGTCAACCTAAATGTTGAGATTGCCGGATTTAGAGATGGCCGACCTTGGTTTTCGCCGATAATGGAAACCGAGGCAAGCCATCTCAAAAACAACCAAATCCAACCCATTTGGTCATGGGAGGAGCCAGCATTCCTAGTGCACTGATCCCCCCTCACATGCCAGGACACCAACCGGGCACCCTAGGGGGCACTGCAGTGGTTCAGAAATTGCTCCCAGGTGCATAGCTCCCTTACCTTGGGTGCTGAGCCCCCCAAAACCCACAACTGTACAACAGTACCATAGCCCTTAAAGGGTAAAGGGGGGCACCTACATGTGGGTACAGTGGGTTTTGGAGGGCTCCCATTTACCACCACAAGTGTAACAGGTGGGGGGGGGATGGGCCTGGGTCCGCCTGCCTGAAGCGCACTGCAGTACCCACTAAAAACTGCTCGAGGGACGTGCATAGTGCTGTGATGGAGCTGGGTATGACATTTGAGACTGGCAAAGAGGCTTTTTTCATTTTTTTTGGGTGGGAGGGGGTTGGTGACCACTGGGGGAGTACGGGGAGGTGATCCCCGATTCCCTCCGGTGGTCATATGGTCAGTTTGGGCACCTTTTCAAGGCTTTGTCATGAACAAAAATGAATCAAGTAAAGTCCGCCAAATGCTCATCAGGGCCGCCCTTTTTTTTTCCATTATTGGCCGAGGATGGCTATCTCTTAACCACGCCACCCTCCCACCTTTGGGGTGTGATTTAGAGATGGGCATCCTCGGCCGATAATGGAAAAAAGAAGGGCGTCCCTGATGAGCATTTGGCTGACTTTACTTGGTCCATTTTTTTTTCATGACCAAGCCTCGAAAAGGTGCCTGAACTGACTAGATGACCACCGGAGGGAATCGAGGATGACCTCCCCTTACTCCCCCAGTGGTCACTAACCCCCTCTCACCCCCCCAAAAAATTTTTAAAACATTTTTTCCAGCCTCGATGCCAGCCTCAAATGTCATACCTAGCTCCATCAAAGCAGTATGCAGCACCCTGGAGCAGTTTTTAGTGGGTACAGTGCACTTCAGGCAGGCGGACCCAGGCCCATCCCCCTCTACCTCTTACACTTGTGGTGGTAAATGTTCAGCCCTCCAACCCCCCCAAAAACCCACTGTACCCACATGAAGGTGCCCCCCTTCACCCGTTAGGGCTGTGGTAGTGGTGTACAGTTGTGGTGATTGGGTTTTTGGGGGGGTGGTTGGAGGGCTCAGCACAGCAGGTAAGGGAGCTATACACCTGGGAGCAATTTGTGAAGTCCACTGCAGTGCCCCCTAGGGTGCCCGGTTGGTGTCCTGGCATGTGAGGGGGACAAGTGCACTATGAATACTGGCTCCTCCCATGACCAAATAGCTTCGATTTGGTTGATTTTGAGATGGGCGTCCTCGGTTTGCATTATCGCCGAAAACCGAGGACAACCATCTCAAAAACGACCTGAGGATGACCATCCTAAGGTTGACCTAAATTTCATGATTTGGGCGTCCCTGACCATATTATCGAAACGAAAGATGGACCCCCATCTTGTTTGGATAATATGGGTTGCCCCGCCCCTTTATGGGGCCATCCTGCAAGGACGCCCTCGTGACAACTTGGGCACCCCTGTTCGATTAGGACCCTCTTTATATAAAATTAGGGGGAATATGTGGCAAAAAGATGAAAAGAATGACATTAGTCATGCTTTGTATGTTTTCCCCAATTCATTTCCCACTTCTTTAGTTATTCTTCTTGTAAAGGATCTGATCATAGAAAGCATTGTGTGACTATGGGGATTCAGTGTATCTCTGGGATCATAGAGTCTCCAGTGTACTCGGCCTCCTTTTCCTCAAAGTCTTTCCTTTCACATTTGGTTTCTCTCACTTTCTTTTTCTTCTGAATAACACAACATAACAAATGATGTTACCTTCCATGGCAAATAATCAGATAATTTCCACATTTCTCTACTCCTTGTGGTGATGTTTCTAGAGCCAGACATGAGCATGTCATGCAGTGCGTGTGCCAGGGCATACACAGCGTTATATACACTAATGCTCTTCCCAATGTCGTTGGTATTACAGGGTCGAACGTTTGACAATTTTACATCAGAACTGCAGGATCTTTTGATGTATTTTGGACACTGGCTGTCACACAGGCCTGTCCACCACTTCTTAGTAAAATGATCACTTGGAAGCAGGGTAAAGTTCACCTCTTGGATAAATTTTGTAAAGCTTGGGATCTTCTTCTTTACAATTGAAAATGATAAGGTGTTGTTCTTTATATAAGATTTTTGATCACCTTTAAAGAAGAAATTCAGTTTAGTTTTGGTGATCAAGACCTTCCCAGGGATCATCACAGATGTGACTAGATGGAATTTATTTTCTGCATTAACATAGAGAATGATCACTTTGGCTGATGACATGTAGATGATCAATTGTAATCGAAATATTTCCTCTGCTATCATGTAATTGCTCAGACTGAAGATTTCTATGAATGCAATGCAGCCACCATTCTGCTCAATCCCTTCTCTCAGGATCTGAATCGCCCTCAGGCTGCTATAATCATTGGATGCAATGATACCAACCCAGGTCCAGCCAAAATGCTTCAGTGACCTGATAATCCCAGCACAGAGGTGCAGTTCATTGGGGACAGTCTGGTATAAAAAAGGAAACTTAACTGTGTCACTCATTAGAAGACTCTGCGAGATAAAACTGATCTGTACAAAAATAATAATAATAATTAGTACATCATCATCTTTGCCACTGTGAGATCAAATCTTAAATAATTTCTAGAAACTTTTAAGCTCCTACATTCAGGTGATTGTTCCACTTTGCCCTGGTGTGGGGTCCTACATCCTGACTAAATAATAACATTTATGCTGTGGCCCATAGTCTGTGGTTCATACTGGTTGGCATGCACCCAAAGAGCCATGACCAAAATGGCTGGTCTCACACCTTTGAAGCCCCTTCAGAGCCCGTGAGGAACAAAAAGCATGCCACTCTGTTCACCTTCAAGGGAAAATGGAAAGGGGACAAAGGCAGGACTCTACAACTTGCTGCTGAAAAGGGACCTATGGACCAGCACGTTAGATTTGCAATGCTGGCTTTACCTTCAAAGTCTATGAGTTTGCCTTCTTCTCCCAATGTCTCCCTTTCTTCTGGGGTCCGAACCCCACCCCTATAACCTGCTGTTTTCTAAAGGTTGGCTGACGTTCTTAGAGGACAGGATGCTGCCACAAGGAGTTCCTCTCTAATTCCTCAGTTCCTGGTAAGGAGATTGGACAGACTGCCCAGGTTAAGATACCTTCATCAGTTTCTTTTTTGGTGTCTACTCCTATTTCCTCTGTTAAGACCAATCAGCAGGAAGTTTTATTAAAGGATTTGCTGATAGCAATTAATAAAATGGATAAATCACTGCATAAAAATGTATCTTCCTTTGTGAAGTTTACAGAGGAAGCTGTTGCAAAATTTAATGTTAATGAGTCTATACTTAAAATATTTGAACAACGGTTAGACAAGGTGGAATCTCAGATGACTTCTACTCAATCAGCTGTTTCTGCAATTACCAATGATTGTCTTGTCATTCATTTATGAATGGAGTCCTTGGAGAACATGTCTTGGGCCCTAAATGTAAGGTTTTTAAATTTTGCTGTTATAATTTTTTTGACTCCTTAGAAATTGATAAAATTTATTTGAAGGAGTAACTACTGAGGTAATTAAATTTGCTGATGATACAGAGTTATTCAAAATTGTTAAATAGAGAGAGGATTGTGAAAAATTAAAAGAGGACCTTACAAGATTGGGAGACAGGGCGTCTAAATGGCAGATGACTTTTAATGTGAGCAAGTGCAAGGTGATGCATGTGGGAAAGAGAAACCTGAATTATAGCTACTTAATGCAAGGTTCCACGTTAGGAATCACCAACCAAGAAATGGATCTCGGCGTCATTGTTGATGATACGTTGAAACCTTCTGCTCAGTGTGCTGTGGCGGCTAAGAAAGCAAACAGAATGTTAGGTATTATTAGGAAATTAATGGAAAACAAAAATGAGGATGTTCTAATGCCGTTGTATTGCTCCATGGTGCTACCGCACCCATGGTCACAGCATCTCAAAAAAGATATAGTGGAATTAGAAAAGGTACAGAGAAGGGCGACAAAAATGGTAAAGGGGAAGGGACGACTTCCTTATGAGGAAAGGCTGAAGTGGCTAGGGCATTTCAGCTTGGAGAAAAGAAGGTTGAAGGGACACATGATAGAGATCTATAAAATAATGAGTGGAGTGGAACGGGTAGACGTGAATCATTTGTTTACTCTTTCCAAAAATATTAGGTCTAGGGGGCTGTAATGGAATAGAATTTTAAAGACTGTTTTTCAACCCTGTCTGAACCGACCAGTGCACTCGGGGTCTGTATTGCTGATTAGAAGTAATTCTGTTTGAAAATGATTGTTTAACACACTCTGAAATCTTGTCTTTGACCGAAAGTAACTTTTCTTGGACTGCAGGAGATAAGACACAGTTCTAACTAATTTGGTATGCAAAGGGGAGGGTGGCACTGGTTTCCCAAGACCAGCTTGGCCACCTGAACTTGGGAAAGCATGTGATCATGTTACCACAGATGTAAGCAGAGAAGTATTCTATGATTGATTTTCCTTAGCTCCGAACATGAGCTCAGGCTAATAAAAAGGGAGGGCTGTCACAGTGGAGTTGGGGTTCATCTGTGAGTAACGTACGGACTACACAGAGATATGTTCCTGGTCTAAAGCTCCTAGCTCTCACGCTGCGTGAACCGGGTCCCCCCCAGCTGTTGTTAAGAGCCTGGATAATGGAGAACCAGTGATGATTGTATGTATAGTGTAATTATTGTTTATATAGCAAATCAGGGTGTTTGCTTCTTTTCCTGGTCTAAAGAACTCTTTGCATTGCTTAGATGTAGAGACCAGTGATGTCATGATTGTTTATACAGCTAACCATTGTGTTTCTATAGCTAATTACTGTATATGTGCTAACCATTACTGTATATATATGTATATTAACCAATTGTAGAATCTAGCTTCCTCTAATAAAGGTTTCATTTACTCATTACAAATCCAAAAGAATCCATGGTAATTATTGGGTAGTCTGTGTTAGTGAGACAGGCTGTAAATCTATAGCAGATCAGGGGCATGCAATGAAGCTACAAAGTAGTAAATTTAAAACAAATCAGAGAAACATTTTCTTCACTCAATGTGTAATTAAACTCTGGAATTCGTTGCCAAAGAATGTGGTAAAGGCGGATAGATTAGCGGGGATTAAAAAAAGTTTGGACGGCTTCCTAAAGGAAAAGTCCATAGACCTTTATTAATATGGACTTGGGGAAAACTATTGCTTGTTGCTAGGATAAGCAGCATAAAATGTACTTTTTTTAGGATCTTGCCAGGTATTTGTGACCTGGATTGGCCACTGTTGGAAACAGGATGCTGGGCTTGATGGACCTTTGGTCTTTCCCAGTATGGCAATACTTATGTACTTATGTACAGTTGACGTTTGAAACTGTTTCAGATAGTTTACATTTGTCTAGGTATCTTGAGTCTTCTCATGAACCTATTACTAAAAGAGCTAAGTTTTTGGTATCTTTCCAGAAAGAGGAACATGAATTTGTAATTATGCAAGCTTATTTTTCTAAACAGAATGCTCCTTTCTTTTGGCAGACTATTAGGATGCTCCCAGATGTTGCCAGACCCACGCAGTTGAGGCGTAAAGCTTATCTTCACCTAAAAACTAGGGTTTTAGTAGCAGGGGCATCTTTGTAAAATTTCCAATGCATGTGCCTGCTAACACTTGAGAGAATAATTCTTTTGACCCGATTTACATGGAAACTTTTTGTTAGAAAAGGAGAAAGTTTAATTTCTTATTTATTTATTTCTTTGATCTGTATGAGCAAGATATAATTAATGTTTATGGTGCCTGATTGTTCTTTGCAATGGTTTTCTTCTTTTTAAATTTTGGTATAATTGCTGTCTCCCAGTTATCTGTGTGACGTGGACTTGTATACACCTGTCTTTATTTTGTAATTTTCATTTCAGAATTGTTTATTTTTTTTAAAGTATGTTACTGAATATGTTTATTTGTAACATATGTAATCCCTTATTATAATGGGGATATTATAAACATCATGGAAGAAGTCTCCAGAGTTACTGGGGGGTGGGATGGATTAGAACAGATGGTAAGAGATCCTGCCCAAGGAGTGTTTTTGAGGTAGCTGTAGAGGGAAATGTTTGAGAGATTAGAAAGACACTAGGAGTAGCGTTTTCGATTTGATGTTTAAGTCAGACTTTGGAAGTTTTGCGCTAAACATACCATATCTGAATAGAAAATATACCCATTTTTGAAAAAAGTAAAACGTCTATCTGGTTTGTTTGTTTTTTAAATACAAGTAGCATATTTTTGTACTCTCTGTGTTACCTTTTTGGTTGATTTTCGAAAAAAAGTTCAGGTGAAAAATGTAGAAAATCAAGCCATTGGGATGTAAGTGGGGATGCATTCTCTGTAGACCGGCCACACAGACACCCAGGAGAGCAATGGGGAACCATAGGGGGCATTGCACTGGACTTCATATAAAAGCTCCCAGGTACACGTCTCACCTTTCCTCCCTTATCTCCTCAGCCCTCCAAAACCCACATAAAAAATCAATGCATCCAATGCCCTACACTTGAAAGACCAACGAACACACTCAACAGACTCCCCCTCCTTTCCTCATATGATTACCTAACTTTTCTGTACTCAGATTTTGTTCTTTTATTTGTTGACTGTTTTATTGAAACCTGCTTTGACCAAAGGCCTTTGCAATGGTTGTACAGCAAATACCAAACAAACTATAAACTGTACAACACTACGATAGTCCTTGTAGGTGAGGGAGTCACCTATATATGGGTACTGTAGGGTCTTGGTGAGCTTTGGAGGGATCACACTTTCCACCACAAGTGTAAGGTAGATATGGGCCTGGGTCCTCCTCTACAGTGCACTGCACAGGCCACTAGATGACTCCAGGGACCTGCTTTCTGCGCTAATGCACCTGGCTATAACATCTGAGACAATCACAGAGGCATGGTAAATACTTTTTTTATTCACATCTTTGGGGAATGGTAGGGGGTCATCCCTAATTTCCTACAGTAGTCATGTGGTCATTTAGGGCACCTTTTTGTCCCTTATTTGTTCTAAAAACAGACCTAGAACAAAACATTAACTTTTTCAACCTAAACGTTTTTGTTTTGCGCCATTACCGCAATAAAACACCCATTTGTTAGGCACGACCTAAGCCCCACCTCCACAGTGCCCCGACATGCCCCCTTGTGATTTGGATGCACCTCAGATCAATTGCATAGATAAACATCTGCAAAATAGGTTTCAAAAATAACGATTTAGAGGTTCTGAAAAGAAATTTACCAAATGCTGCTTTATAACACTTTTTGGATATTTTTCTCTTTTGAAAATGAGCCTCTAGGTGTCACAGTATTGAAAGGATCTGGCAAGAGGTAAAAGAAAATAGGACGTGAGCCTCTACTGACACCTATTTAGTAGGCGAAAGGACTCAGGCACTAACCATGCGTTAATTGGTTGGCGTGTGAAGAGCAAGTGTTCCTTTGCTAATTAGTTAACGCAGCTTCATTACTATGCATTAACCCCCAGATTTTAAATGTCATGCCCAAACATCCTCACTCAACTTTGTGTATACGTTGAGTAATGAGCATCAGTAATTGGGTTCTGACAACCAATTATTGATATTAATTGGCAGTATTAAAAATTTGTGTGCGCATCTCACTGCCTGCTATTCTATAAAGTACGGTACTTAACTTAAATCACAGGCATAAGTACAGTGCCCCAAATGTTAGGTGCGGGATCCACACCAGATACAATTCTATAAAGGGTGTGTTCCCTGTATATAATAGTGTTCAGTACTCAGTTTTATCAGCACCAAATGTTCAGTGCTATATTTTTAATTTCCGCCTTATTGATTAGCGCAGGAATCGCATGTGAGCTCTTACCACCTAATTTTTTTAATGGCTGCACACTAATGGCAACATTAACACATGGTCATTAATGGAAAAATTAGAAAAAAGCCATTTTTAGGGAACACTTTCATGCAAGGGCATGCTAGCTCCATTTTCTTTCTTTTTTTGAAAATATCTTTATTGAGTCATTGGTGTATAGAACAATAATGATTCATAACACCCCAACACTACACTGCTTCCCCACATTCATTAGTAAAGGGGCCCCTTGGTAAGCAAACATAGGCACTGAAAAGAAGTCCTAAATGCAATTATCCACTTCCCCATTCCAATGCTCTTTTTAATTGAAACTGATGTATCACAGCATTCCCCATCCTTCACTCTTTTCTTAATAGATTATACAGTAAAAGAAAACAGAACAGTCCTTTTACCTGTGGATAGTGGTACATCCTGAACATATTGGACATCTGACTTGATTCCTCTGATTGAAGACCTTCAATGATAGCGGCCAATATGCCAGATGTTTTGTAGCGATAATTAGGAACCCAGGTGTCCATACCAGTAAATATACTCATGGCAGCCCCAAATACAAAGAATGGATTAAGGTAAGAGTCATAAAGATGAAACCCTAGTGTGATGTTGGGTAAGAGCTCTGAGCTGTTGTTAATCTCTTCCACTGCAGAAACAAAGGCCAGGTAGTCAAAATAGTTTTCTTCATGAAAACTGTAAAACAATGAAGATCAGACAATTAATCACTCACTGAAGGATGGAAAGAAAGCGGTGGAACTATTTTCAAAGCCAGTGGTCAGAGTGTGTTCTTAAAAGCCAGCTTAAAAGGTTTGAAAATATAATTATATTAGGCCTAAACTTAAATGCATAGTCTATCTGTATACAGGATGAATATCACCACTATGGGAGCAATTCTATAAAATGGAACCTACCCTCCTTTACAGAAAATAAGCATAAGATGTGAGCACATATATCAGCCATAGAGCTGGGGGTAAATACTCATACCTCAAGATGTGTGCAGTATTTTCTGTTATCCCCCTTATTCTATAAAAAGTGTTTGTGAGTAAATCTGGGCTCACAATCCACGCCTAAATTTAACATGAGAGGCTAAAATTGGGGCATGGTTCATGGGCATTCTGAGCAGTTGGTACAAATGGCTGTAGCTAAAGATATTATAGCTAAAGATATGTAGCTAAGGCTAGACATGATTCCCAGCTATAAGCACTAATTCTATAAACCACACCTAACTTCAGATGCAAAATAGAATACCTGCATGCGCTTTTTTGGGCACCGATTTAGATTGAATCGATCCCTATGTGTATAAATGTGAGACCTGCCTGTGATCCACCCAGACTCCACCCATCTGTGTGCTACCTTTTAACTATGAACTGTGAAAGATATTCATATAGTCATACAACAGTGAATAAGCAGAATATCGGCATTTATGTATCAACATACGAGTGAATAAGTCATTAATCTAATCATTTACATGCACATTTGGTACCTATAAATCCTTCTGAAAATTGATCTACAGGTCATTAATTGTTCTCTGGCTGGGAAATGTTACTCTCAAATAGTTCAAATTAGATGTCTTTTATTTTCTCTCTCTCCAGGTCCCCTCTTTCTTCAGCAAGTACAAACCCCACTCAGTGGCTAAATGGATACTAATAAGGGAAGTTATCAATGTGGGCTGCCATTAAGATGGATAATTCTACTGCTAACTTCTTCTGTTTGAGCAGATGTCCCATTCTATGCAATAGTAACTAATAACCCGGCTTAACAGTAAAATAACCTGACTTAATGGTAGTCCATATTGATAACTTCCACCTAAATTCCACAAAGTAAAAACAAAAAGAAAACTGTTGCTTGTGAACTGGTATCAAGGTACATCAGTGAAGACAACGGTATGAAAAGCCACAAGGAATTTGATGAACGTAAAAGAAGGGAAGATGAGTATGGTACGATAAATATAGCCAAACAGGGAGGGATACTGAATTTGAAACATAACTGTACATCAGTGATAGCAACAGAGGAGTGGTGTGGTGTGATCAGACCTATGTGCATGACAAAGTCTGATTATGGTATTTTGTATTGATTGAAGTTATTGAAGAAGTAGCTGTTGGAAGCTGACATACTCAGTTCTACAGTAATCCAGCTGAGATATGATGTGAGCATGCAGGAACATAATCTGAGATTCTTGGTCAACATAAGACAACATTTATCTAAACTGCTGAGCAAATATGAGCAAATATGAATAACATGAGAGATGTGAGGTTCAAAAGAGAGGTGCTGGTTGATGTAAACTGCAAGGTATTTAAATTAGTCAACAAAGGGAAAATGAGAGGCAGCCCTTTGCACCTGTCACTCAACAGGTGACCATTTTAGAAGCATTCAAGATCAAGTGATTAGATCGAAACCAAAAAGAAATTAGATTGAGACAATGTTGAATCTAGGAAAACTCAGGGGTAAGATCACTTTGCAGAACAAACTTAAGAATGTCAACAGCATAGAAGTAATACAAGACACCTTCATTCTGAAGATCAGTGACAAGAGGACTAAGAAATATTTTGGAAAAGAAGGGGTGACCCCAAGGAACAGACTGAGAAGCACGATCAGTAAGAAAGGAGTTGAACCACTTTAATACCATACCAGAGAGCTCAGAATTCACAAAACAGCAAAGAAGAAGCTTGTGATTCATTAGATAAAAAGCCAATGATAAATCTAAAGAGATGAGGTGTTCAATCTGACCCTCATCAAGGATAGAGCAAATCTCACTCAAGAACCAGTCAGAATGGACTCCATGCCATGGTCTACACAAAAGCCAAATAGGTGTGGAAGGAAAATATTTGTGGCCTCAGAATGCATAGGAGTTGGGAGAAAACTGTTTTATCAACCACTTTAGAAAGGAAGAATAGGCCTATAATTTGGTGGAATTGAAGGATCAATTGAGTGTTTCTTGAAAAAGAGGTTAACCAGGACCAGTGCTTTTTTTGTGCCGGTACGCAACGGTACGGCGTACCGGCACCTTTTTCTCCTCCTGTCCTCCCCTCCCATTATTTCCAGCGATTCTCCACCTCTCCCCTGCCCTCCCATAGACGTGCAGCGATTTTCCGTCCCTCCCCTGCCCTCACCTCTCCCATATCCAGCGATTCTTCATCCCCCAGCGTCCTCCTTCACTGCCTGCCAGCCACTCGGACTCAGAAGCGAAAGATGCAGGCAGCGATTGGCTGGCAGCGTCGTAGCTTCCCTCTGCAAGTCCCGCCTATGCGTAAACAGGAAGTTGTAGGCGGGACTTGCAGAGGGAAGCTACGACGCTGCCAGCCAATCGCTGCCTGCACCGTTCGCCTCTGAGTCCGACGCTGGCTGGCAGGCAGTGAAAGAGGATGGCTGGGGGACAAAGAATTGCTGGATATGGGAGAGGTGAGGGCAGGGGAGGGACGGAGAATCGCTGCATGTCGATGGGAGGGCAGGGGAGAGGCGGAGAATCGCTGGAAATAATGGGAGGGAAGGGCAGGGGAGAGAGAATTGCTGGAAATCAATGGGATGGGAGGGAAGGGCAGGGGAGAGAGAATTGCTGGACATGGGATGGGAGGGAAGGGCAGGGGAGAGAGAATTGCTGGACATGGGAAGGGCAGGGGAGAGAGAATTGCTGGACATGGGATGGGATGGGAGGGAAGGGCAAAGGAGAGAGAATTGCTGGACATGGGATGGGAGGAAAGGGCAGGGGAGAGAGAATTGCTAGACATGGGAAGGGCAGGGGAGAGAGAATTGCTGGACATGGGATGGGAGGGAAGGGCAGGGGAGAGAGAATTGCTGGACATGGAGGGGAGAGAGGAGAATCGCTGGACGGGGAGGGGAGGACAGGGAAGAGAGAATTGCTGGACATGGAGGGGAGAGAGGAGAATCGCTGGACGGGGAGGGGAGGACAGGGAAGAGAGAATTGCTGGACATGGATGAGAGGGGAGAGAGGAGAATTGCTGGACAGGGAGGGGAGGAGGGAAGAGAGAATTGCTGGACATGGATGAGAGAGGAGAGAGGAGAAATGCTAGAAATGGATGGAGAGGAGAGCAGGAGATAGAGGAGAATTGCTGGACATGGATGGATGGAGAAGTTGGCTAGGAGAGAGGAGAAATGCTGACTTGGATGGAGGAGAGGGGAGAGAGAATTATTGCTTTATATGGATACAGAGGAGGGAAGAGAGATGAGAAATGCTAGACATGGATGGAGGGGAGGAAAGAAAAAAGAAGATGCATATGGATGGAGATGAGGGAAAGGGAAGAGGAGAAAAACTGCATATGGATGGAGAAAATAGGCAAAAGCTGGATCCATGTTATACCTCCTCCAGTCAATTCCATGGAGGAGGACCCAGCTTTTACTTATGGATGCAAGGCAACAAAAGAAGAAGAAAGGAGGAATGTAAAGAAATAAATGGAAAGGAAGCCCTGGAAACGGAGTTAAGAGAACAGATAGAGAGCAACAGAATCAGAGACTGGGACCAATATGGATAGAAAAACAAAGTCACCAGACAACAAAGGTAGAAAAAAATCATTTTATTTTCATTTTAGTGTTTGGAATTTGTCTTATTTTGCACTGGGTATACTGGAGCTGTAACAGCTTACAGAAATTATTTATAATGAAAAAAAAATCACATTATTTTTTCTCCTATATTAGTATAATATTTTTCAATGATGTCTGTTTATATGCGCCATGGCTGGTATAAGGGGTGTGGCTAATGTGGGTGTGGCTATAATAGGGGCAGTGCCATGTGTGGTGACCCCGCCCACAATGAGTACCGGCACCTTTTTTTCTACAAAAAAAGCACTGACCAGGACACTGATGGAAACAAATGATCTTTCATGATTCAAAAGCAAATGAAACAGGAAACCAAACAGAAAAGTTTCAGGGTACAGATCCCTACAAGCCAGGGGCGTAGCTACGGGTGGGCCTGGGTGGGCCCAGGCCCACCCAATTTCACCTCTGGCCCGCCCACCCAATCGCACACACACGCCCGCCCACTTTTCTTCCAGGCCCACGCCAGCCTCAGCTCCCATTGCCGGCCACTGCTGCTTTTCCAGTTGAGCAGCAGGGCCGGCGCTACAAAAAGAAGAAGCGCTCAGCTGATTGAGCTGAGCGCCAACGCTAACAAGAAAAAATGTTTAAAAAAAAAAGCGCGGCACCAGGTCCGCAGGCAGCCTTGACGCATTGGCTGCTGGCTCTGCAGGCTCCTCCCGTCTCCCTACATCACTGCCCCTGTTTCGCTCCAGGGGCAGTGACATAAGAGAAGGGAGGAGCCTGCAGAGCCAGCAGCCAATGCCTCAAGGCTGCCTGCGGACCTGGTGCCGCGCTTTTTTTTTTTAAACATTTTTTCTCGTTAGCGTTGGCGCTCAGCTCAATCAGCTGAGCGCTTCTTCTTTTTGTAGCGCCGGCCCTGCTGCTCAACTGGAGCAATGGGAGCTGGGGCTGGCGGGCCTGAATCAGGAGAGGGGAAAACAGATGGAAGGATGGGGAGAAAGAGGGAAAACAGATGGAAGGATGGGGAGAAAGAGGGAAAACAGATGGAAGGATGGCAGAGAGAGGGAAAACGGATGGAAGGATGGGGAGAGAAAGAGGGAAAACAGATGGAATGATGGCAGAGAAAGAGGGAAAACGGATGGAAGGATGGGGAGAGAGAGGGAAAACGGATGGAAGGATGGGGAGAAAGAGGGAAAACGGAATGATGGCAGAGAAAGAGGGAAAACAGATGGAATGATGGCAGAGAAAAAGGGAAAACAGATGGAAGAATGGGGAGAAAGAGGGGAGATGGATGAAAGAATGCAGAGAGAAAGGGGAGAGACTGGAAGGATGTGGAGAGAGAAGGGACACTGAACAGAAAAGGGTAGAGAGATAGAGAGACACTGGTTAGAAGGAGGGAGAGAGAGACATTAGATGGAAGGATCAGGAGAGAGGGTAGATGGGTGGAAGGATGGGGAGAGAAAGAGGGAAGACGCTGGATGGAAGGATGCAGAAAGAAAGAGGGGAGACTATTGGAAGGATGGGGAGAGAGAGGGGAGACACTGGAAGGATGGGGAGAGAAAGAGGAGAGCTGCTGCATGGAAAGGGGGAGTAGTGAAACATTGGAGAATAAGAGGAAGGGGCATGGGGAGAACAAGGGTGATAAAAAGATGAAAAGCCATAAGTAGATGAAGGAAATTAAAGAATGGATAGTAAGAATGAATTAAATCAGGACAGAGAGAGAGAGAGAGAGGCAGAAAAATATTGAAGAAAGCTAAGAAAAAGGAGAGAAAAATGAGAAATGGCCAGGAAACCGTGGCAGAAGAGTTAAGCGAAAACGAAGGAAAGCAGAATCTAGAGACTGGGAGCGACACAATGAGAAAAAGTAAATGGCCATACAAGAAAGGTAAAGAAAATAATTTTATTTTTAATTTAGGATAAAGTAATATGGTACCTGTGTTAATGAAGTTTCAGAGATCAATACTTCCTTCCTTAGGTCAGGAGAGGATACCATAACAGCATTATACTGACCTGAGGCAGGAAGTTTTGGCCTCTGAAAGCTCACTGAAAATGTGACTAAATTTTGCTGGGGGAGGTGGGGGGGTAGAGAGAAAATTTTGTGCCCACCCACTTTGGGTTCAGGCCCACCCAAAATTGGCAGTCTGGCTATGCCACTGCTACAAGCTCCATACGAAACAAGGTCATAGAAATAACTAGAAGTCTTTTAACCAGTCTGATTCATGAGGTCATCATATGCATGTAAGTGCTGATTAGCAGCACTTAACCACATAAGTGCTGACTCTGCTCTCTGAACACACAAAATAGCCGTTTTGCTTTTAGTGGTTAGTATGATATTTAGCAGCACTAACTGGTTGGATGCCACTGTGAATACCGACCTCTTAGATTTTTATGGTGATGGAAAAATTTTCCCTATATGACATTTTTAAGGTCACTAGTTTTGCTCATTTTGTACCTTGTGCTAAGTAAGAATTCAGCTGAGCAGTTTTTCATCTGTTTACCTGGACAGTGTAAGGTCGATATTCAGCAAGGTGATCTCTATATAAAGATAAGCAAGTGACTTATCTGACTGCTTTGATGCTTTGTTTCAATCAAACTGTCCATTTAAATAGGACCGATGAATATATAGTCCTAAACTTAAACAGAATAAATTTGACCAACAAGGAGATGAATATCTCCACTCTCCAGGTGAATTTAAGTTAAGCCCTGGGAAGAATTCTGTCATCATCTCCTTTTACATATATAACTCAAACAAGGTATCTTGATAGCTGACCTAAGGTATTCAGTTTGATAACTCCAAAAAAACAACAACAACAACAACAACAACAAAAAGACTAATGTGGTTAAATCTGAAGCTAACTGCTTAAATGATTTTGAATATCTTCCTCTGCGTGTTTTGGTAATGGCAATTAATTTATTGATTTAGAACTGTAAACCCTCAGATTATGATTAAATTCCTAGCATCCCATTGAATGGTGTTAGGCAAATGTAAAATCCCAAGAAGGACTCTCTTATCTAAAGATCCTTCATTAAGCTACAAATCAAATTGACAGTTAAAGTCAGAGACCATCCTAAACATATGAATCATAAGTGTGTGTCCAATAGGAACTAAACTACTGTGCTACTTACAAGTAACTATAATTCCATGTGGGAAAAGTTGTAAAGGACAGTGGTTTGGGGATTCTTAAATTTCTCATTGTAACAATTCCTCCTATCACGATGTCCCCATCCTTGTGGTATCCTGGTTTTTTGCTTCCATATTTTAATAGTGGATCCTGCCTCTCTGTGGTCTTCCATTGAATGTAGAAAAATATCAAAATCAGGACCAGAGTTGCTGCCGTCTTTCAGGTTGTGAATTGGCTTTTCCTATGAAAGAAACACCTGCTTGTCCTGCTCTGCAATTGTGCTATGAGGAGGAAGTTTAAGAGGTCGTAGATATTGAAATAATTTGCAGATAAAGTCTTATTATGACCAAGAATTTTCAAAGTGCAGACCAGTAAATCTGTGCAAAGACACACAGGAGGTTGAGGAAAGACAGCACAAGTCTCATTCTGATCTTGCACAGATCTGTGTATTATTAGCTGTGATTCAGCAGCTGGTGAGGACACTGTTAAATCTTTATAGAGTCCTGCTCCTGAAAGATTCAGACTCAAGGGATGTCTTCTCCAGATATATGTGTTTGACATTAAGTATACTTTTTTTTTTTGCTTTCTTAATATATCTTATATAAATTGCATGTTTATTAACTAACAACTATTAATTATATAGAAAATCTCAGTGAGAAGAAAATGATTATAATCAGTGACATTACATTCCCTTCATATTTTATGAAGTAGTGTCGTTGTCATCTTTTAATTTTAAACAATATTATCTTTATGATGGATTAAAGAATACACTTGACAACTGCAAAGAGAGTTTCAGACACAGGTAGAAGTCACAACTTTCCTGCAAAACAAAAATAAAAACAGAGCTAAATTTCCAGAGAGTGGTGGTGGAAGGAGGTTGGGCCAAGGTTTGTGCCTCTCTGGCCTGGGGCAAGACTTAGAAGGCTGTCAGCATGGGTTTGCTATTGACAGGGCCGGCCGGCGTTAGGGGGGGGGGGGCAAACAGGGCAGCTACCCTGAGCCCCATAGCTCCAGGGTACCCCACGATCCAGGCATCTTTTCCCTTTCTCCCCACCACAGTCCATCTCCTTCTCCCTTTCCCTCACCTTAAGGATCTTCTTTAAAATTTCATTTCCCTTCTCAGAGGGGCTACAGTGCAGTGGCCTTTCTCACAAGCTGCCTCTGGCTGCCCCAGAGCTTTCCCTCTCTGTCACAATCTGTTCCCCTTGCAATTTCCTGTTTCTGTCTGGGCAGACTGCAGCAGAGAGGGAAAGCTTCAAGGAAGCAGGAGGCAGATTGTGAGGGTGGTATATGTCTAGATGCATATTTTGTAAATATAGGCCCCTTTTTATCAAGCCATTCTAGCGGCTGATGGTGGGTTAATGCTGACAAAGCTCATTCAAAGTAAATGGGCTTTGTCGGCATTATCACACGACAGCCGCTAGTGTGGCTTTGTTAAAGGGGGGAGGATAGTAAGGGGTAAAGTGGGTTCCCTTGATACTTGCTGAAATGTGTTCCATCACTAGTGAGGGGTGGATACTTGCAATCACTTTTGGGAATGAATAGAGTAATGTTACCAGAGCTAAAGATTCTTCCACCTTTATTAGAAGTTATTAACCATAGCTTAAATTCTGGTCAGGTACAATCCATATGGAAGATGGCTGTTATTCAGCCCATATTAAAAAAAGAAATTGTTGGATCCAGCTATCCTGGCACACTATGGGCCAGTATTGAATCTTTGCTTTCTGTCAAAGATCGTAGAAAAAATTGTTTTTCATCAACTCTCATCTTCCGTAGAAAAAATTCTGGCTTTACACCCCAGGCAGTCCGGTTTTCAGCAAAATTATAGAACTGAAACAGTTTTGGCAGCTCTTCTTAGTGAAATATGCTCTTATACAGACCAATATAAGGTGATACTTACATTCTCACTGGATCTATCAGCAACCTTTGATCTGATTCACCCAACATTGCTCCTTTCATTATTTGCTTTGGGAATTTCTGGTGTTGTTTTGGAGTAGTTGTCATCTTTTCTTTTAGGATGGTCTTTTAAAGTGATTTCTTCGATTTGTTCTGAAACTCAGCCTTTACACTGTGGGGTCCCCCAGGGTTCTATACGTTCACCTTTTCTTTTCAGTCTTTTCCTTAGCCCTTTGGCCACTCTCATCCAATCTAAAGATATATTAGCTCATTTTTATGCTGACAACATCCTCTTTGTGTACCCTGCAGACCCTTTTTCACCTTAGCTACATCCACTTTAGGACTGCTTAAATTGTATAGCAGACTGGCTATTCAATGATAGATTTGTGTTAAATAAAGACAAAACTGTCGCATGTTGGATCACAGGCCACTTGTCTTCCTCAACAAACACTATTTCACTATCTGGGAAGCCTGTAGTGCCAGTTGATTCATTTAAATATCTTGGAATTATACTAGAATCTAGGTTATCTTTTGCTCCACAAATTTCTCAGTTATATAAAGCTAGTTTTTTTCGTTCCCCATCAATTGCATTCAGTTAGACATCTTTTGATGATAATATATTTTATGGCCTTATTCTTTCTCTATTTATCACCAAATTGGATTATTGTAATATTGTCTATGTTGGTCTTACACATTTCTTAATGAAAGAGTTGCAAACTGTAGAAAATAAAGCAATTCACTCTGTTAACTGATGTGAAAAAATTACATCACATTACTCCATTGTTTAAAAAACATCATTGGCTGACTGTTATGCATAGAATTACTTATAAAATTGCATTTATGACCTTCAAAGCATTTAAATGGGCTTTCCAAGTTACTTAGCTATTTTCACTGTTCCCTAAACTCTGACACGGGTTCTTCAATCTATCAATGAATACCGATTGGTCCTTCTAGGCCCAAAACAAGCTAGAATGGAATGAATGATGCACTCAGTTTTTTTATTTCTTGACCCCCTTGACATGGAATAATTTGCCCTTAACTTTCTGTTTTATTTTGTCATTAAAAGATTTTAAAACTGCGCTAAAGACGTGGCCTTTTGGCATTGATCAATTAGACGGGTTAGGGCTTTCCCCACTGTCAGTTACTTAAGATTTCTCTTTAACTGTGTGTCTTCTTCCTATCATATATTGTAGTTCTTTAATTATTTTCTTTTTAATTTTAGTTTTTAAGCTTGTACACCTCTCAGCTCTACTTGTTAGTATGGGTGATATAAAAAGTTTAAATAAACCATAAACCATGAAGTGTCTACCAAAGATATGCATGTGAGTACAATTGCAATAAAGCCTGAGATCTCTCTGTGCATGACATTCTCTGTCCTTTCCCTCATTATCTACATGGCCACCTCCCTCCTCTTCCAACCTTCCCAAGTGTGTAGGCTTTACATGCTGCACAAAGCCAGGGCCGTGCCAATACGGTAAGTGGGGTAAGCACCGCAGGGGAGTGCCGACCTCTGGAGGGCGCCGCCGCGGTGCTTACCCTCACCGCTTACCTGAGCTCCTTGTGATCTTGAGCAAGTCACTTAACCTTCCATTACCTCAGGTACAAACTTAGATTGTGAGCCCTCCTGGGACAGAGAAATATCCAGTGTACTTGAATGTAACTCACCTTGAGCCACTACTGAAAAAAGTGTGAGCAAAATGGAAATAAATAAGGGAGAAGTCAATGCTGGCTGACCATGAGTTGCTTTGTTTGTTGTGAACTATAAGATGAAGGGAGAGACTCTTTATCACACCAAGCTCTCAGGTGTGACTGGTCATAGAGGCTCTGAGATGATGTTGAGTTTGATGATATAGCCATGATTCCTTTTGTAAATAAATGCCTGCTTTGCTTTTGTCTGTCTGTATAAGTGTGGTTTCTTGCTTTTATACACTGGGCTCCAAAGTTCCTGGCATAGATCCTTAAGTGTAGCTCTTGATAGAGGTTCATACAGTATACTCTGCAAGGATTTGAGTGCCAGATTAAGATTCCATTTCATACAAACAATTCACAATTTTAATGAAAACATCCCAAATTAGAGTTAGACATTATATCAAAAAAGCCCTTCTATGTAACTTTGCAAGTCTATGTGCTCTGAATATATGACTCTATATATGTGTATATCATCGGGACCAGATAGTACAGTATTGACTTCAAAGTTCTGAAAGAATTCAAATATATTAGTAGTAATGTATTATTTAAAACAGCCAACATTCCTAATGGCTGGAAGTTAGCAAATATTAAATTACTGACTACAGTTTAGCTCATTTGGTAATGGATTGTTATTATATATTGCTCTTTGACATCCAAAACTAATGATATTGAGGGATATTAATATATCATGGGGCACACTGCACTACTGACATAACTTTTAAGCTCCTAAATTTAAATGTATTTTCAGCAGAAAACTTACATTGCTATGGGGGTTTTTTTTTTTGGGGGGGGGGGAGGGAGGGGTTGTTTGTTTTGTTTTATTATTATTATATTTTAATATAAGGCCTTTAGAAATCTACCTTACTACATAAGGAGATAGTCGACTAGATCACAACAAGTGAAAATTGACTGAGCTATCAGGTTGTATTTAGCAACTGAAAAATATGATACGGCTGAATTTAGTTGGTTAAAAAAAGAGTGTGAACAAAAGAAATCAACTGAGCTCTGTGTTTCTAGAGTAAAAACTGTTTATTCAGAACCAAACAACTTGACAGATATTGCTGAGAGTCTACTTCAAGGGTTATTGTAACACAAATCAATAAATGATATAATCACCCTTTCAATACTGTAAAAGAAATTCTACAAAATCAATAGTGATGTTCTTTTAACAACAGAACTGCCACACAGCTTTTGTGAATAATTCAATAACCCCTGAAGCAGACTGTTGGCGAAACCTGTTATGTTGTTTATGCCTGAATAAATGGTTTTTACTATAGAAACAGAGTTCATTTCATTTCTTTTATTTGCACTATTTTACTCATATTTTCCTGTGGTGCACTTGCATCTATTTTTCCTAGCCAAATTCAGTTGGCCAAATTATGAGCAGATTAGGGAAAGTGGATAGGTCATGAATTTGAAAAACAATGTATTAGGACAGAGACTGTTCTTTCAATAGACTCCCAATCGAGGGTCCTTGGCATTATACTACATTCTAATTTGACTTCTGAGGCCGAATTAGTCTCGTTAAGAAGATTTTCTTCAAGCTGAGGCAATCACGCAGTATTCGATCATCTCTGGCCCAAGACAATTTTAGAATTGTGGCTCAAGCTGTTTCTATCCCCCATTTCGATTAATGTAATTTGTTGTGTAGGGGGATTTCAGTTAAATCTTTATCTGAGCTACAGTTGCTACGGAATACAGCTGCCACATTGATTTATAGCCAAAATAAATTTGAAAGTTCCTTGTCATCAAGCAGATGAAGCCATTATGTATGGGCTGTGTCCATCAACCAGCAGGGGGAGATAAAGAGCACTCAACTTTTCACAGTGCCTCATGGCCAGCTAGCTCCACTGCCTCTTCAGTATTCTCTATCTCCCCAAGCAGGGTGGCTGCAGCTTCTTCGAGCTCCATCAAAAATCTGCCTGGGGGGGGAGGGGCTCCTGGTTTGCCAGTTGTTAGCCGGGGTGTTAGAGGCTATAGCAGCTTCACTTTGAAGGCACATAGGTCAGCCCTTTCCCTGCCTTACCCATGCCCCCGTGGATGTGGACATATTAGCTTGCTTTTCCCTGTCCTTTCCCACTCAGTGGATGCAGGCACATTGGTTCGCCTTTCCCTGCCTTTCCCACTTATCTGAGCCTCCGGAGTGTTTTTATTTACCTCTTTTGCCTCTGCTTTCCTCACAGCGTTAAAAAAATAAATAAATAAAAATAAATAAATAAACAAATAAATAAATAAAGTTGCGCTTTAGCGCAGCGATCTTGGAAAAAGAGGTTTTTTTTTCTTGAGATTCTTCTGCAGGACCGGCGCTGTGATACTCGGTCTAGTGAGGTAAGTGTTTTCTGACTCCTCCGGGGTGGGCCCGCGATCGGGACGTTTTTGGCGCGAACCGCCATTTTTTAATTTTACTGCCGTTTTTCGGCGATGGCTGCGGAGACTGTAAAGCGCTGTTCTAAATGTGGCAAGCGCAAATCAGCAGCGGGGCTCTGTAATTCGTGCTTTACAGACGGTAGAGCCGGCCCGAGCATGGCGAGCGGCGATCTGTTGTGCTCTGAGCTGGCAGCGGACGCCATTTTGGATTTTCCACATGGTGCGGCCTCCATTGCGATGGAGAGCCCTGAATCCGGGGGGGGGGGTCCTCTAAGAGGTGATAGCCCTGGGCAGGATCCGGGCGGTCAGGGAGCAGTTTTCTCCCCTGATTTTGTTTTAATGCTGCATAGGGCGTATATGCATAAAAGAGCTCTTCCACAGGGATCTTCGGACCCTCTGCCTGCCCGCCCGGTGGATCCTGGCCTTTTGGAGTTGGCTTTGCCTGCTTCTTATCCTCCTGATAAACGCAGAAGGGCTAATTCCCCTTCTGAGTGTGCCCCCCCTTTCCCCCCCCCCCCTGTGGTCGGGCTATGAGGATTCTGAGGGGTCTGGCAGAACTTCTTGGGCTGAGGAGCCAGAGTCGGGTGCAGAATTGCCACAGGAGCTTAATGATCCGTCTGCGGTAAGGATTTTCCACTGTGAGGAGCTGCCAGCGCTTATTTCAGATGTCTTACAAGCCCTCTCGATTGAAGATCCTGGGAGTGGCACAGCCTCCTCTGTTAATCCAAGGATGGCTAGTACCAGAAAGCCTGCTCAAACCTTTCCTTTGCATGGCTCCATCCAAGAGCTTATTTCGGCTCAATGGGCTGACCCCGAGGGACCTTTAAAAGGTTGCCAGGGCTATGGGGCAATTATACCCTCTGAGTGAGGAACATTTGGCTCGCTTTGCAATGCCTAAAGTGGATGCCCTGGTCGCGGCTGTGACAAAGAGAACTACCCTCCCTGTTGAAGGAGGTGTTGCTCTGAAGGATATTCAAGACCGCAGGCTTGATTCAGCTCTGAAGCGGTCCTTTGATTTGGCAGGTCTCACTGTTTGGGCGTCTGCATGCAGTTGTTATGCTGCTAGAGCCTGCCTGGCTTGGTTACACCAGGCAGTGGAACAGCCCGGTGATGGAGCGGAGACCCTATCTGAGTGGCTCCGCGGATGGAGTCAGCCTTGTCCTTTTTGGCTGACGCCCTTTATGATATGGTCAGAGCTTCAGCTAAACAAATGGCTGTAGCAGTGGCGGCTCGCCGCACTCTTTGGCTACGACATTGGGCGGCGGACATGGCCTCTAAGCAAAGGTTGGTGAAGTTGCCCTTTCAAGGCCTTCTCCTGTTTGGTGAGGACTTGGAAAACATTGTTAAAGGCCTGGGGGATTCCAAATCTCAGCGCTTGCCCGAAGATAGGCCGAAGCCTTCCTCTAAGGGTCAGGCGGTCCGCTCCTCTTACAGACCTCGCTTCTGTGAAGCTAGAAGGTACCGCCCGGGGCGTGCTGCTGGGTTCACTTTGCGTGCCCACTTTCAGCAGAGAAACTCCTTTCGCTCGGACAAACGTTCCGCAGCTGCTGGTTCAAGGCCTGGAGTTCAGGGGCGATCCTCTCAATGATGGTGCGCCGGCCCCCGCCTCATTTCCTGTCATCGGAGGAAGACTTTCCCTCTTTTTCGAGGAGTGGGCCAAAACCTCCGCAGATCAGTGGGTCTTGGACCTGATCAGAGACAGATACCGAATAGAATTCGATGCCCCGGTGAGAGACATGTTTGTGGAGTCCCGATGCGGTTCTGCCGCCAAACGGGCAGCGGTAGAGGAGACTTTGCACAGTCTGTGCCAGATAGGGGCTCTGACCCCGGTGCCTCCCGCCGAACAAGGTCTAGGCCGCTACTCCATTTACTTTGTGGTGCCACGAAAAGGCGGGTCTTTTCGCCCGATCCTGGACTTAAAAGAGCTAAACAAGTCCTTAAGAGTGCGGCATTTTCACATGGAAACCCTGCACTCTGTCATTGCGGCGGTACAGCCAGGAGAGTTTCTACCTCTCTGGACCTGAAAGAAGCTTACTTGCACATACCAATTTGGCCCCCGCACCAGAAGTTTCTGCGGTTTGCGGTGTTGGGAAAACATTTCCAGTTTTGGGCCTTGCCTCTTGGCCTCACCACAGCTCCTCGAACCTTCTCCAAGGTAATGGTGGTAGTAGCTGCCTTTCTCAGGTGAGAGGGTATCCGGGTTCACCCGTACCTAGACGACTGGCTCATCAGAGCAGACTCAGAAAAAGAGAGTCATCTAGCTACAGCCAGAGTGATTTCAGTCCTTCAATCTCTGGGCTGGGTCGTCAATATGGCCAAAAGTTACCTGACCCCCTCGCAATCTCTAGAATATTTGGGGGCCAGGTTCGACACAGCCTTGGGCTATATGTTTCTTCCTGAGCAAAGGCGGTGCAAGCTTCAGAATCAGGTCCTGAGGATGCCCCGCCCATGAGCTTGGGACATTGTCCAGCTGTTGGGATCGATGACGGCCACCTTGGAAGTGGTGCCATGGGCGAGAGCGCACCTGAGACCTCTACAGTATTCTCTACTTCAACGATGGTCTCCAGTATCTCAGGATTATCAGTGCAGACTTTCTTGGCTCCCTGCGGCCCGCCTCAGTATGGATTGGTGGCTCTCGGACAGCATGTGGTGGCAGGGAATGCCGCTGGTGCTCCCCGATTGGTGCCTAGTGGTGACAGATGCCAGCCTGAAGGGCTGGGGCACACATTGCCAGGGGAAGCATGCCCAGGGTCTGTGGACGCCCGACGAGTCGGAGTGGTCTATCAACCGCCTGGAGTTGAAAGCGGTGTTTCTGGCTCTTCTGGCCTTTCAAGTGACCCTGGAAGGATTGGCTGTCCGGGTGATGTCGGACAACACGACAGCAGTGGCCTACATAAATTGACAAGGCGGCACTCAGTGCAGAGCTCTAGCCGCGCAGGCCGAACAAATTTGCCACTGGGCCGAGCTGCATCTAAAGTCCCTGTCAACAGCTCACATTGCAGGTCAGAGCAACGTGCAAGCCGACTATCTAAGCAGGCATCAGATCGATCCAGCGGAGTGGGAACTAACAGACGATGTATTCCTGCAGATATGTGCCAAATGGGGCAAGCCAGTGATGGATCTTATGGCGACCAGTTCCAATGCCAAAGTCCCGTGCTTCTTCAGCAGAAGGAGGGATCCTCGCTCTGCCGGGTTGGATGCCTTGGCTCAACCCTGGCCCCTGGGCTTGCTGTATGTCTTCCCTCCGTGGCCCTTGATAGGGCGAGTGCTCCTGCGAATTCGGCTGCATCCAGAAGAAGTGGTGCTCATCGCCCTGGATTGGCCCAGGAGGCCTTGGTATGCGGACCTCCGACAGATGCTGTTGGAGGTTCCCTTTCCGTTACCTCTGGTTCCGCACCTGTCACAGGGTCCGGTGGCCATGGAGGATGCCTGCCGCTTTGGTCTTATGGCATGGCGATTGAGAGGGCGCAATTGAAAGAAAAATGCTACTCAAATAAGGTAATTTCCACTCTCCTGCAGGCCCGTAAGCACTCCACTTCTGTGGCTTATGCCAGGATTTGGCGCCAGTTTGAAGTCTGGTGTGTTTCAAGAGCGCTTTCTCTGTTGCGGGCTCCTGTCTCGCCGATTCTGGACTTTTTTGCAGGATGGTGTACACAAAGGCTTGGCCTATAATTCCCTGCGGGTGCAAGTGGCAGCATTGGCCTCCCTGCGTGGCAAGGTTGAAGGCGTGTCCTTAGCTGCTCATCCAGATGTGGCACGGTTTCTTAGAGGGGTGCTTTGGTTCCGTCCTCCCGTGTGGGCACCTTCTCCAGCTTGGAACCTGGGGTTAGTATTGAAGGCCCTTCAGGGGGCTGCCTTTGAACCGCTTCGGCGTGCTTCATAGAAAGATTTTACACTGGAGGCCGTCTTTTTAGTGGCCATTACCTCGGCGAGACGGGTGTCAGAGCTCCAGGTCCTGTAGAGACCCTTTTCTGCAATTCTCAGAGTCAGGGGTCACGGTTCGGACCGTGCCTTCCTTCATGCCTAAGGTGGTTTCAGCGTTTCACCTAAACCAGCCTGTTTTTCTTCCCTCCTTTGTTGAGGAGGAGTTTCCAGATTCATTTGGGCAGTTGCACCTTTTGGATGTGCGCAGGACTCTGTTGCAGTATCTGCGAATTACAAATTCTTTCAGGACCTCTGATCATCTTTTTGTGCTGTTTGCAGGTCCTCGCAGAGGGTCTTCAGCGTCTAAAGCCACTATTGCCCGTTGGCTCAAAGAAGCTATCTTTTCAGCATATCTGCTGTCTGGCCAGGCTCCGCCTGAAGCCTTTAAGGCACATTTCACAAGAGCGATTTCCTCTTCCTGAGCGGAAACTGGAGCACTATCTCTTCATGAGATTTACAGTGCTGCAACATGGGCTTCTAAGCTCTCTTTCGCCCGACATTACAGGCTGGATGTGGCTGCCAGGAGGGATGCACGTTTTGGAGCACAGGTGGTGTGGCTTTTTCCCACCCTATTTAGGGATTGCTTTGTTACATCCCATACATAATGGCTTCATCTGCTTGATGACAAGGAAGGGAAAATAGGTTCTTACCATGATAATTTTCTTTCCTTTAGTCATAGCAGATGAAGACATGAGCCCTCCCTGTATGATTGTCTGTATTGCAGTGATTCTGATTTTAGGTGCTGTTCTTGTTTCCTGAAGTTATATTCCTTCCTTGGGGAGTCGGAAAACGGTCTTCAGGATTCTTGTTACAGTGATAGGAGGATGAGTTCATTCCCTCCAGTTCACGTTTTGGGAGGATGAGTTTATTCCCTCCAGGAGGGTGAGTTAATTCCCTCCTTTTGTTGAGTTTATGCCCTTGTTAAGAGGCCATCGGTCACTGTGAGGAAAGTTCATGTTATTCCCATTGCGGTTTGCCATACTGCTTTGGAAGCTTCAAATACTGAAGAGGCAGTGGAGCTAGCTGGCCATGAGGCACTGTGAAACGTTGAGTGCTCTCTATCTCCTCCTGCTGGTTGATGGACACAACCCATACGTAATGGCTTCATCTGCTATGACTAAAGGAAAGAAAATTATCATGGTAAGAACCTAATTTTCCCATCCTTGCCTTTGAGGAAGGAGTTATACTTGTGCTGATAGAAGTGCATATTCAATTTAAGACTAATTGTATTGTGTTGAAAACTTTCTATGGGATGACCACTTCTCCTCTCTCAGGAATGCTTGACCATTTTACAACCCTGTCCAGATCATATGGGTCTTGATAGAATGTTTTGTAATTTGATTGATCATATGGATGGTTCAAGTAACTGAAACTTTTACCACAAACATGTTAATCTCTTAACTTTGATCCATCTTGAATCATGATTGAAAAAAGGTGGAATATAAATATCGGATTGGATTTCAGAGCTAGTCACCTAACTTAGTAAGCAAAACACAGATACTGCAAAAATGCCACTAACTACTACTAGTTATCATCTCTATAGTGCTATTAGACATACACAGAGCTGTACACTAAACACGTAAGAGCTTACAATCAAAAGCAGACCTAAATTCATTTAGCCACATGTTCCCCTTTCTTCCTGGTGGTCTTTTTAGTTTAAATGGGGACACCACACCATCTTCCATCCCTAATTCCTACTTGAAGGATTATCTGTGGGTAATGATACAGCAGCAGAGCTTTTTTCAAAACAAATTAACGGGTTGGGAATGGCTGCCAACCGGTTAACTCACTTGTCAGAGGCTAACCAGTCATTTTCAGTGGCACTTAACTGCTTATTGCCGCTAAAAATAACTGGTTAGTGATTTTTAAATTGGCTGCATCAGGGGCATTCTGGAGGTGTTTCCTGGGTGTGACTAGTTAAGTTAGAATATTAAGAATCAGCCAGGCTTAGTGGATAAATAGGACCTCCTAAATAGCAGTCCTACCTTGGCTGGTTAATTGTGAATGTTGACTTAACCAGTCATGCACTCGCTGGCTTTCCAAAAGTCAGAAAGTCAATGACAAAACACTGTCTGCCACTGGCTGAATATTGGCTAGAGGAAGCTTTAGAGACAGGGTGAAATCACAACTTTCCAGAAAAAAAAATCAGAGGATTGAGGAGGGAGGAGATATTCTTATCACATGTGTCTGTCTAAGAAGGCTGCCAGTATGGGTTTGCCATTGGCCAGACATGTGTTAAGTCTGGTTCAGATCTATTTACAGGAGCTCTCTGGTCTTTGAATGGCTCATCTCATAAATAAAGTGTGGTTATCAGTTACTTACCATTATTGTGTCAGATAATTTAGCTTACATCACCTACCCGAAGAGGAAGAGAGGAGCATACAGAGAGGGAGCACACCTTTGTCAGAAGAACTGCTGGGAGTGTAATGGTAGGAAATAACTGATACTTTAAGCCAAAGGAAGTGGAGGAAGTGGGTTTAATAAGTAAACCAGCTGTAGTGACGATGGAGTCCCTTTGGGACTTAAACTACACTTTGCATTCCTCCTTAAAATCAAATATTCAGGAAAATACTATGAAAATTAAAACCTTATCAGAAGTGGTCCTAATCCAAGAACAAATAAATACCCATCAATTTTCAGAGGTGAAGCGAATTGAGGAAAGTGTAAACAAATTAGAGACTTTAACCCAAGCCTCAACTAAAGAAAGGAGTTTTATTTCCCGGAAAATGGAATACCTGAAAAATCAGTCAAGGAGGAGTAATTTGAGGTTGACTAATTTTTCAAGGTCCCCACTGATTTCACCAATAGAGATGTTTAAAAAAATATTTAGTCGAAGTTTGGGGGATGTCACGAGATTTACTGCTTCCTTTGGTGAGAGTGCAATATTTCCAGCTTAATACTAACATTGTTAATCACATGCCTAATGCACAGAAGGGAGACTAGATGAATTTAACATCTTTCCTCAAATCATCACTGGAAGTTATTACCCAGAGAACTACTGCAGTGGTAACATTTGCTCTGGAAATGGACAGAGATGCTGTACTGAGACTTTTTTTTAGAAATTTAGATTCAGATTTTTTGGGATCAAAAATTAGAATATATCCGGATTTGTCAAAAGAGACACGGAAACGATGTAAGGCCTTTTTGACCTTGCGCCAGAGAACTGTGGCCCTAGGTGCTAATTTTGTACTTAGATTTCCTTGTTTATGAAGAATATTATTTCAGTCTAAGACTTTTCAATTTTTTGAACCTAAACAATTAGAAGAATTTCTGATTTCAAAGGAAACAATGAATGTAAATGTAGTAGTACGAGTAACAGAATGCACACTGTATAAGATAACTTGGGAAAAGAGATTGGGTCAGGAGAATATTCCTTAAATTTGTATTTACCACATAATCTATTTTCCTTTCTTGGACCTGTAATTTCTCATTTTATTTTAAGGTCGATAGAAAAATATTGATGTCAACTTATGAAAATAAGGACATTTTTTTTCTTGAAAGTGTATTACAATTTCTATATTATCTCTTGGAGTGTATAATATAAATAATTAATAAAGATAATTAAAAAAAAGTTAATCAGGTGTCAGCCAATATTCAGTGCTGGCACCTGCATCTCTCAGAGGCTTAATTTATGATAGCTTTTGAGTTGTCCTAAATTAGGCTGCTGATTGTTGCAGGTAATGGCATTGAATATTAAAGATACCCGCATAACCCCAGGCTTCTCCTTAGTGGCACCCCCCTTACTGCTCCTGATTTGCCTATATTTTTTTAGTGGCAGTCTGAAGTGATATTCAGTGGCACTGTCTGGTTTGGTGCCGCTGAATATCAGGAGTTAAAAACGTTGGGTCCTTTGAGTATTAGGGTCCTAGGAGTGAATGCAACACTAAGAGATAGAAAGATCCAAATCAAAGATAATTCCATAAATTTGAATTAGCACATCTTTAACTTCCACAGCATTTCAGTTGTTTTTTGTAAGATATTTCCTGCTATTCATGTCAGGCCTCAATAGGATCATGCAACATTTGGGCATAAAGATACATCCCAGAAGTCCAGCACTTGAAGCTTGTATGGCAAATATCTCTACTGCTACCATGTATTTTCCTCTTGTGCTCAGATATGTTGGGATAAAAGTTATCCAAACACTGCAGAACACCAGCATGCTGAAAGTAATGTACTTGGCCTCATTGAAACTGTCAGGTAGATTTCTTGATAAGAACGCAATGATGAAGCTGATACCAGCCAGAAATCCCAGGAAACCCAGAACACAGTAAAATGCAATCATTGACCCTTCATTACATTCAATTAATATTGACCCAGTTTCTGATTGCATGTTAAGATATGGGAATGGGGGAGCAGTAAATAACCAAATGAGACAGAGAATACATTGAAAAAGAGAGCAGGAAAGTATTATAGTATATGAGATCCTGGAACCCATCCATTTCCTTAACTTGCTTCCAGGCTTGGTTGCATGAAAAGCCATAACCACAGTGATGGTTTTTGCCAGTATGGAAGAGAGTGAGACAGAGAAAGTCATCCCAAAGGTAGTGTTGCGGAGAATGCAGGTCACAGGCTCAGGGTGGCCAATAAACATCAAGGAGCATAGAAAGCAGATCATAAGGGAGATGAGGAGGATATAGCTGATGCCCTGGTTATTGGCTCTCACAATAGGTGTATCTCGGTAACTAATGAAGATTCCCAAAATGATTGTATTGATAAGAAATAAGAAAATGCTGCTGGTAGTCAAAGCTATCCCAACAGTCTCTTCATAGGACAGGAAAACTGTTGGTTTTAGGATGCAGGTGTCTCTCTCATGATTTGGCCAGTGGTCTTCTCGACATTTCACACAGTTGTCCATATCTGAGGAAGATGAACATTGTCTCAATATCTCATAAACAGCATTGGTTTTGGGATAGTGTATGAGCATTAAATTAATTCTCTATACCTCAAACTACAGCAGATAATGTTGCTCTATAATATCCTAATGTTTGGAGTGAAGTAGTTTTGACGCCCATCAACTAGTTACAAATCAGAATCAGTATGTACAGTAGACATACATTTTGCCAAGAATAATTTCAACTTATCTTACTAAATAAAAAAAACATGGCTTATATTGTTTCCTGTATATTTGATCTCTTTTCTTCCTTTTATTTTTGTTCTATTTTCTAGAAAGTGAGCAACATTAACACCTTAAGATTGATATTCAAAGCGACTTAACCAGCCACAAATGGCTTCTGGCTGGTGAATTCACTTATTTAGGGCTATCTGTGGATATTCAGTGGCTCTTGACTGGTTGGTGCCACTGACTATCATCACAGAGTGATAAAATGAAAGCCGGCTAATTTTTAGGTGGTCTGGGAATGGAGTCAGCAATTATGCAGTTAAGTGTCAATATTCAGCACTTAATTGCCTAAAGCGAGTGGTGTAGCTATGGGGACCACGGGGACCTGGGCCCTCAAATTGCTCTGGGGCCCCTGGTTTGGCTGGCAGGGGTCCCCAACTCCTGCCAGCTGAAGTGTTTGTCCCGCACAGGACTAAACCAAATGGGAAACTCAATCAGTATCTCAAGAAATCATTTTGTTTCTTTTAGAAAATCAGGACATGGAATATTTACCAGGAGTATGGGTTAGAATATCTATTTTGTTGGCATTGTTATAATATCTGTGCCACCAAAGATAATATCAACCAGACACATGGATCTGAAGGAAGGAATTCTGAGACAATAGGGTCAGGATGGTTTCATATCAAGGCAGTTTAGGAATTGAAAGGATAGCCTGGCTGAATTGCTTCCAAATAATAAATCCCACCTCCCCAGTCTCATTTTATAGTATACAAATGCACAGAAAATTTTAAAAGATTTACCAGGGCAGTTATTTTCATAGCTCTAGTCTGAACTCATCTTTTTTGCTTTGACCTTCTGGCAGCTGCAGCTGAGTTCCACAGTCTGTACCCTGCTTGGCCAAGGTTGATGGACTTTTTTGAATCATATTTTAGTAGTAAAGAGTAGTGTATGAGCTTCTTCAGAGGGTCTGATTTCGTTTCAGACTCTACTTGATGCATTTCTATTCATTATTAAACTATTACAATCTTTACTAAAATAGAAGGTGTGAAAGGACATTTTTGATATGATGTCTAAGTCCGACTTTGGAAGTTTTGCACAAACATCTAAAATCAGAACAGGAAAGGTCATTTTCGAAAAAGAAAAACATCTATTTTTTTTCCAAAAATACTTTTTCGAATAAGGTTTTGTGCTTTGTATGTGATTTTTTTGACCATTAAAAAGAAATGTCCATGTGAAAAACGTAGAAAATCAAGTTATTAGGATATAGGAGGGGCAGCATTTTAGTAGATTGGTCCACCAGTCATCCAAGGAGAGCAATAGGACACTGCAGTGGACTTTAAAAAAATGCTTCCAGGTACACATCTCACCACTGCTCCCTTATCTTGTCTTCTGAGCCCCCCCAACCCCCCCCCCAAAACCATTACTCCCAACTGTACACCAGTGGCGTAGCCAGTCTTCATATTTTGGGTAGGCCCAGAGCTAACATGAATGTATATAGGCAGTGGTGTGCTGGTAAATTTTTAACAACAGGCTCTCTCCCCCATCCACCTCTGCGCACACCCCATCCACCTCTGCGCCCCCCCCCCCCCCCAAATTGCAGAGCTGGCTATTCCCAGGGAGAGAGTTAGCTGGTAAAGTATTAACAACAGGCTCTCTCTGTGGGCATAGCCTGCCCTGCAATTTGGATGGTGGGGGAGACCCAGGGGTGGATTTCTTGAAAGAATTATATAAACTTAGGATGCATCATGACTAGGGATACACACACACACACATATGCTTAAGGAACACACACACACACAGGGCCGTGCCTAGGGTCTCTGGTGCCCCCCTGCAGACTATCGGTTGGGCTCCCCCCCCCCCCCCCCCCCGTCCAGCAGAGCAGGAACAGAAGGGAGCAGGCAAGTAAGCCGGACCTCAGGAAAAAGTAGCACTGTATGTATCCCTCATTGATAAGTCTCTGACTCTAAAGTTTAGCAATTTCATTAAAGCAAAATGTATTTTCACATATCACATCCTATCCAAGGAGAATGTTTTATATATGTCACCCGTCTGTGGTAAAACTTCACACAGTATCAAAATACCTCTAATATGTAGTCGTGCCAGCCGAGGAAACTAACTGTGCTCAGCTCACAAGAGACAGAGTGAACATAAAATAAAACTTCATCCTTAAAAGATAATATCGGATGAATGCATGAAAGTGAATATGAATTCCTGTGAATGGAATCAATTTGATTTACAATAAATCCAGATACTACTCCCTCATATATATAACAAAAAATTATTTAAGTGGAATGGAATTATTTGACTGTACTGGTAAACAGAAAGAAATACTCTATTGCATTCTAATCTCCTTTGCACCAAAGGATATAATTCAGATCAAACATTTATCTCTGATCAACTATCTCAGATCAAATATTTATTTCAGATCAAATATTAAGGTTTCCTTGCTTACAGTCACTTAAATCTACCTAGCCTTTATATAGCTTATAGGACTTAAACACTCTTAAACTGAAATTCACCCTTTTCTATTCTTCATAAACTTCAAGTAATCCTGAAATATTCAGATCCTTTTCTCACTAGAGAAACTTCAATCGCCACCAATCTCTTTTCACTTATATTTTCTCATTTACCACAATCAGGCACTCTTTTATAACTTCAGTCAACAAACACAGGAAGTCACAGCTGGATGCCTCTCTTGGCAAAGGACAGCTCTCACTCTGTTCACTTCCCGGGCAGATTTCTTAACAGAAGCTGATCATCCAATCAGAGAGCTCTATTTGAATGAAGATTAACATACAGACACTCATGGGAATGTTTAGTGAAAAACACCGGACTAATTTGCATATGATTTAAACAAATCTGAGCATATGACAACCAGACTCCCAGCACCTGAATTCTGCAATTAGATTTAAGGCAAATACTTTTAAAACTTATTTTTAGCACTTTTAAAATTTCAGGTTCTCTTTAATTTGAATGCTGTTTCAAGCTCTGAAACTCACCCTGACTGAGGAGCTAGCCCCAAACCAAAGCATAAATAGCAATCTGGTTGTATTCTCACGTAAATTGAAGAGCCTGCCTTCCTCAATTAATACTGCTCCTTTGCATGAAAAGGGGAGGGCAGCAGAGATAGGAGAATCACAAGTTTAGGTGAAAGATTTTGCAAGTGAGCAGATACCGCATCAGCACGGCCCTGCACACACACATATGCTTATTTATTCAATATCACAATTCTTCATAGAAGCCACAAAACAATCTTTTAGGGTAGATAGTGTTCACAATGAGCTCCTTTTATTACCAACCAGACAGAGATAAGAGTTTTCAGTTTTGGCACAGTATAAGTTATCACAGGAACAAAATATAAGAAAACCAATATGGGCTGCATTAGGGGCTTATATAGCCCATTTATATAAACAAAAGAAATCTGCAAACAAAATATTTATTTTGACTAATAAAACCACTTCCCCCTGAAACATGTTCAAAACAGAATAATCCATTTGCATATCTAAAAGGTAAACTTCTACAAAACAGATGAAGATCTGATTCCATGTGTGCCCCAATGAAAGGAGAGTTTAATTCTACTTCCATTTAATGTCAATATATTCCATCAAACTTTATAACACCAGGCTTCCCATGGTAGATTACAACAACAACAACAAGAGTGACCCATCAGGAAACAGGATATCCTCACGCACTAGCAGCAGCAGAAAATGCAATGAAAAATGTCAATTTAAATAAATAAATATTAGATTGCGCCACGGGGCCTACCTGGCTGGAATGGAGTGGTGATCCAATCCAAGATTCTTCTACCAACGAGGAGGACGATGATGGACTGGTGGCCGGTGGCAGGGGTATGTGAAAGTGCAGCAGAAGGCGCTACTACCTCGTGGCCAATGAAGAATGCGGTCAGACACGAGCTGCCTGGGAAGGACAGGAACCAAACTAACACCTGCAGGAGCCGAAGCAGGAAGGGCGCGCACTCACTGGTGGCCATGGTGCTGCAGAGGCGTCGTGACGTTGAGAGGGCGGGACTCGGAGAGGCGGAGAGAGAGCACGAGGAGCCGCTGGGAGGAGGACGGCATCCTGATGTCGACAGATGGTCCGCTGGGCAGGACTGGGAGACACAGGAGAGGCGGAGAGAGAGCGAGAGGAGCCACTGGGAGGAGGTAGGTGTCGTGATGTCGACTCGGAGACTGGAGAGGCGGGGAGAGAGCTGACAGCTGAACAGCCAGCTCGCTAAATTCTTGAAAAAGTAACAACCGGCTCTGCAGAGCCGGTGCGAGCCGGCTCCAGCACACCACTGTGTATAGGTGTGAATAGTGTTTCTTGGGATACTACTAAATAATGTCTTAAGAGAGAGTGTGTGTGTGTGTATGTGTGTGTGAGAGGACGGGGGTGCTGGTGTCCATTGGACCACCAAGGAAATTAATAAAAATATTCAGGGGGGTGGGAGATCATGGTGGTGCTTGGTTGGGGGGTGCCCCGGGAGGTGAGAGGTAGGAAGCACAAGCAGGCAGCCTTTGCAGCTGCCTGCTTGTGCTTCTCTCCTCTCCGACAGCTCCAGAGCAGCCATAAAATGTGCTTGTTAAATTACGGCTACTCAGGAGCTGTGCATCCCCTGGAATACATATTACAATAATAATGAGCTCATTAGAATACTAATGAGCTCATTGTAATACATTTGCGTGTGGTTCACAGTAGCTGCTAACCATGGAAAACCCCATTTTACACTGCTAACCACATAATCGCTTGCTTTAAACTGGCTAGAACCAGTCTAAAGCAAACATTAGTAGCACGGTAAGCTTTGTGCATCTGGCCCTTAATTATGACTAGAACAGGTCTAGACCAAAACATGCTTCTTTTCTGCCATGAACTTTTTTTCTGTTCCATTATAGCATTTCTCAATTTCACGTTTATCAACCTTTTTCATATTATCTATGTTTTAGATATGATATTTCATATTTAAGCCACTCACTTTTACTATATGTTATTTCAATTTAAGAAATTTTTCACACATATTCTTTTCTTATTCAATATATATTTTATTTGACTTTATTCCTTTTGGGAATGGTTTTAAGTCTGCTCACTGTTGAAGGACACATTTGTATACGTAAATCACTTTGTTGACCAATGCTCTGGTTTACTAAGCAGCGCTAGCGGCTATCCATGCACTATGGCAGGGGTAGGCAACTCCAGTAATCCAGAGCTGCAGGCAGGTCAGGTTTTCAGGATATCTACAATGAATATGCAGGAGATAGAGTTGCATACAATGGAAGCAGTGTATGCAAATCAAGTTCATGCATATTCATTGTGGATATCCTGAAAACCTGACCTACCTGCAGCTCTTGAGGACCGGAGTTGCCTACCCCTGCGCTAGGGCCAACAAGGCCCATTCATTTTGAAAGAGCTGTGTCAGCACTAGTGCATGGACAGCCGCTAGAGCTTCTCCTTAAACAGATCCCCAAGTGTTTTTGATATTTCGTGTACATGGCACAAATTGAATATCCCTCTATATATGCTTGATTATTATAATTTTAAGTTGTAATTTTATATCACATTTTAACATCATGTATCTTTTAGCTGTTTATAAATGTATATATTTGTATTTGTTTTTGTGCATTTCATATAGGTAGATACCAAGACTCCTGATGCAGGCATGTAGATGAAACACAGGACCGTGTCGAGTCCACTGTATCTGTATTTTACCAATGAAGACTTCTATGGATCCATCTCTGGAGTCCCTTTCATTTGGTAGAGCTACGTCCCTTCCCTACTTTGTTGACTGGACTTTATTTCGTAGGGTACCTTTCCTTGTTTTTCAAGTGCCATTGTAGCAGAAAAACATCCAGAATTAAAGCCTTCCCAAATCTCACCTAAAACACAGCTCCAACATGCCCCCCTTGCAATTTAGATGAACTGCAGAGTAAAATGTCTCAAATCGGTGTTTTGAAAATCATGATTTAGATGTTTTGGCGAGAAAAACATCCATCTGTCGCTTTGAGCTGCTTTTGAGACATTTTTCTCTTTTATAAATCAGCACCAGCAAATAAACCACAGTCGCTGACATGCCACATATCACTCACCACTTTGATTGGAGATCTCTCCCTGTGGACACGGAATACAGTCAAAGCAGCAGATGGGCTCGCTTTCCCTTGTTAATTTTCTGAAGCCAGGAGGGCAGCTCTCACTGCATTTGGCCTGAGGGGGTGTCTAAATATTGAAAGAAAAATCTGGGTGATATGATATAGCATTCACATGTGATTGTTAAAATGCAGGTTTCCATTTCTGTTCACCTATGGGCCAATTCCTACTTTCAAGCCTCTAACATATAGTAACATAGTAAATGAAACCTAAACAGCAGCAACATTCTTGTCTCTGTTATAAGTTCTGTTCTATATTGATGAAAGAGATAAATTTTAAGTAAAGTTGCTGGTTCAGAACTCCAACTTGAGACTATACTGAATTATTAAAAGCAAGAAGCATGAGTGGATGTGTAGCTTAGTAAAGAGAGGCCTTCATTTTAAAAGTACCCTGTAAAATAAGAAAGATCAGTACACACAACATTTCAAACTGAATTTCAGATTCCAGATTTTCATTGCAAACCATACAAGGAGAGATTTGCCGACCTGAACATGTATACCTTGGAGGAAAGGAGAAATAGGGGTGACATGACAGAGACATTCAAATATTTGAAAGGTATTAATCTGCAAACAAACCTTTTCCGGAGATGGGAAGGCTGTATTACTAGAGGACATGAATTGAGGTTGAAGGGGGGCAGACTCAGGTCTAATGTCAGGAAGTATTAATTCATGGAAAGGGTGATGGATACGTGGAATGCCCTCCTGCGAGAGGTGGTGGAGATGAAAATGGTAATGGAAATCAAACATGCATGGGAAAACCACAAAGGAATCCTGCTTAGAAGGAATGGATCCACGGAATCTTAGCGGAGATTGGGTGGCAATATTGGTAATTGGTAAGCAAAACCGGTGGGTTGGCCACTGTGGCAAACAGGATACTGTGCTAGATGGACCCCTGGTCTGACCCAGTATGGCTATTCTTATGTTCTAATTAGGCATAGGGAAACAGCAACTGGCTATTTACACATTACTCTCCTCCTATCCTGGTTTAGTCAGAAATAGGGATGGCAGCTCAGAATTTTTTTTTTGTTTAATTTGCCATGTTGTTTGGACCATTATTTATTTTATTTTGATTTAGATAGTCTTCATTTTGTTGTAGGGCAATGTTAAGAGTGTGCATACTTCAGAAATAGTGTACCCTCTTTCCAAAGAGTGGGCACTATTGGCAAAGAGGGTATACTATTTCAGAAAGATTATACTCTTCCCTTATAATGTCGTACATTACTACTACTACTTATCATTTCTAAAGCGCTACTAGACGTACGCAGCGCTGTACACTTGAACATGTAGAGACAGTCCCTGCTCGACAGAGCTTACAATCTAATTAGGACAGACAGACAGAACAAACAAGAGATAAGGGAATATTAAAGTGAGGATGATAAAATAAGGGTTCTGAACAAAGTGAATAAGGGTTAGGAGTTAAAAGCAGCATCAAAAAGGTGGACTTTTAGCTTAGATTTGAAGACGGCCAGAGATGGAGCTTGACGTATCGGCTCAGGAAGTCTATTCCAGGCATATGGTGCAGCAAGATAAAAGGAACGGAGTCTGGAGTTAGCAGTGGAGGAGAAGGGTGCAGATAAGAGAGATTTACCCAATGAATGGAGTTCCCGGGGAAGAATGTAGGGAGAGATGAGAGTGAAGAGATACTGAGGAGCTGCAGAGTGAATGCACTTATAGGTCAATAAGAGGAGTTTGAACTGTATGCGGAAATGGATAGGAAGCCAGTGAAGTGACTTGAGGAGAGGGCTAAAATGAGCATAACGACACTGGCGGAATATTAGTCGTGCATGTGTAATGGTTCATGTATGTGCAATGGTTGAGCATGCACCGCAGTTCATGCTTGCCGACACTATTTATTTATTTATTTATGACATTTATACCACACATTTCCCTGTACAATTTCAAGTTCAATGTGGCTAACAAGCTAAAAAGAAGTCATTACAAAATATGAAACAAAATACATAAACTCAGACATATTGATAAGGAAAGAATTGTAATATATATAGGGTTCAATCAAAAAGCATAATGGGTAGACTGGAAGGAGGAGATTAGGCACCAGGATCAATTGACAGAAATGTTTTTGGAAAGGAAAGATTTCAAAAACTTACGGAAAACCAAATAATCAAGTTCGGATCTTATATTTTTCTTCAAGGAATTCCACCACTTGTACCTTTAGTATGAAAAAGTAGCTGAATATATAGATTTATAAACTACTTTCTTTCAGGTAGGAAAGATGCAGGTAGTCTCTTGCACCAAAGATTGAATTGTGAGAAGGCAGAGTAACAAGGGGCAACATATAGTCAGGGGCAATACCATACAAAATCTGAACTATGAGAGCACAGAGTTTGAATAGAATCCTGACCCTAATGGGAAGCCAATGCAAATGTATCAGCAAAGGAGTAGCCCTCTCAAAGCGTGGAACATGCATGACAAGTCTAGCCCCTGGATTCTGAGCAGTTTGCAGTTTCCTTAAAACACATTACACCCTGCATAGACAGAATTACAATAATCAAATTGGGTCAAAACAAGAGACTGGACAAGTAATCTGAAAATATCAATTGAAAAAAAAAAAATGGCCTAATGTGCTTCAGCTTCCAAAGTAATTTAAAAGATTTAGTAACCAGTGGCATAGCTAGGTGGGGCCATGGGGGCCTGGCTCCCCAAATTTGCTCTGGTCACCTGGTTGACTGGCGGGGGTTATTTCATCCAGCGCTGGTCTGCAGCGTCACTGCCGCATTGCCTGCCCTGCTGTCTCTTCACATCAGGCACGCTCCTTTTAGTGTAATTGAGTATGCTCAGTTTCACTAAAAGGAGCATGCCGGACATAAGGGGATGAGAGAGCAGGGAAGGCAATTCTGCAGCGACGGAGCCGGAGACTAGAGCTGGGTGAAGTCTTCAGTTGGTGAGGGTTGGGACCCCAGCTAGCCAAGGTATTTGTGACGGCGGTGCTTCAGCTGGTGGGGGTTGGGGACCCCCGCCAGCCAGATGTACAGCGGCGGCAGAGGGGGGCAGTGAGGAAGCAATCAAAATGTGCCCCCCCTACCTTGGGCTTTGGCCCCCTCTCACCTCGAGGTCTGGCTACGCCCCTGTTAGTAACCACCATGGAATCCTGAAATTCAAAGGTAAAGTGCCGATCAACAACAACCCCTAAAATTTTTAGTGGACTCCAAAGGATAAGAAACACAGTTATTGTTACTGAATAAAAAAGTGCAATCTTTCTAAAAGAGGTTCACTAGACACTGCAGTTGCCACATCACAATGGGCTATTCTCTTGGGGCTCCATTCAAAGCAAGAAATGTTTTCCCTATTCCACTTGGGTTGCCTGTGTGACAGTGTGGAGAGCTGGTGCATGGACAGGGCTTTTCCACATTTTATCTATTGCTCATATTCTAGCTTTTGCTCATGAAGGTCTGAAGAAGGGATTAGCGCTGGCCTCCTTGAACTCCAGGTGGCAGCACTTGCTTGTTTCACAGGTCAGATGCAGCAGGAGGGTCAGAACTAAAGGGGTCTAATTCACAAAACATTAACATAGCTTTAATCCAGTTTTACTGGGCAAGGAATGGTCAACCTGATCTGACCTCCCTTTCCACTAACATTACAAAAATGCCCTGGTGGTCTAGTGGTCACCTGCCCTCCCACCTTCCATCTGCTCATACAGAAATTCCCTGGTATTCTAGTTGTCCCACCCTCCCCCCAGTCCTCCAAAATCTCTGGTAGTCTAGCAGGACTCCAAACCTAGCCCCATAACCCCATACCTCAAAGAAGTCAGGAACAATTCCCATTAACTTCTGCCTCCGAGCACTGTCATTTGCCTCTTGCAGTGCATCCTATAATGCACTATGCAGAGTAATATACGGGAGGTTTTCATGGATGTATGGTGTGGGATGGGGTACCACTATTTTGCACATGACAGTGCTCGGAGGCAGGAGTGAGTGGGTATCACTCCTGCCTTGTTCCAGGTATGGGGTTGGGGGGCTAGGCTTGGCTTTGTGGGGTGGGTGGGAGTTGCCACTAGACTACCAGAGATTTGGGGGAGGACTTGGTGGGAAGAGGGGACTACTAGACTACAAGGAAATTGGTATCTGTGTGTGTATGTGGGGGGGGGGGGGTAGTTGGTGGGAGGTAGGGGGCTATGGACCCAGAAGTCTACAAGGGCATTTTTTTTAATGCTAGAAGAAGGAGGTCAATTGAGGTAATGAAAGGGGCCATGGGATCACTATACCATCAGGATGCTTTTTTTTTTTTTTTAATATGAAGAGGAGGGGGTTAGATATGTAAGATCAGGGTAAGTGCTGCTAGACACCAGAGATATGATTGGTGGGATTGTAAGAGGTATTGGATTGGAAGTAAGGGTCTGATTAATGCCACACTATGCTTTAAAGGTCAACTGTTTTGTCAGTGCTTGAACCAACCTGCTTCCATAAAAAGTAGGGACCAAAACCTTAACCCTTGAGATCCTACAAAAGCACCAGTGCCTGTACTCAGGCTAGCAGAATGACACTCGGTTCTCTCTTATCACCACAGCATGAAGCATTTTTCATGGCTCTAGTCGTGCCTACCCACATCCCTGCTCACCTCAGTGATGGGGTCGAGCAGCTCCAAGGACCCCTGCTGCCTTCCTAGCGCTAAGGATCATTTTGGTGCTGGCCACAGCTCAGACTCTATCTTCCTTTGCTGTCTCTAGCACCAGGATCAGTGCTTTCGGGAGCACACTTGATGATGTCAGAGGTCTGAAGAGCGAGGACCTCATAGGAAGCCGAGGGACACTTCCTCTTTGCCTTCACAACGGGTTGTCTAGAATTTCTAGCAGCTGGTTGCAGCACTGTCTTCATCTCCAGTTCCATTTCCCTCCAGTTTCTAGCTTCTGTACGTATCCTGTTCCAGCTTCAGTATGTTTCCTGTTCCACCTCTCTCCAGCCTTTAATGCCTGCTTGTTATTCAGTCTCAGTTCCATCTCCCTCCAGTTACCAGCTTCTATACATATCCTCTCCCAGCTCCATCCAGCTTCAGTACATCTCCTGCTCCAGCTCTCTCCAGCCTTCAGCGCCTGCTTGTTGTCCAGTCTCCAGTCTCAGTTCCATATGACCTTCAGCCTCAGTACACCTACCAGTCTTCAGTTCCCACTTCCCTCAGTTTCTAATCCCAGTACATCTTCCAGTTCCCAGGTCCAGTCCACCCTAGCCACAGCACAACTCGCCTACTGCCAGTCGAGCCATGCCAGACCTCTAGGTCAAGTAGGTGGCACAAACCTGGCTATAGCTCAAGGGCTAACCAACCCCAGTGTGACAGATTGTGAAGGCCATAAGCTCGGGTGAGCCAACCATCTTGAGGCTGCTCCAGCAACTGGCAGCTTCAGCAATTGCATAGTTCCGTCTCATATGGATCAGCTACAGGTTTCAGTGTCACCTCAGGGTGCAACTGCCTCTGTCCCAGAACTAACTATGTCCATAACCGCTTCAGCATACTCTGGTATCCGTCTGGCACCATTCCCTAGATATGACGGCAATCCTGAAACTTGCAGAGGGCTTGTCAATCAGTGCCTAATAATTTTCAGAGAGTTCCTGTCTGAATGGGCCCGTGTTGCCTACTTCATCTCCTTACTGATGGGTCAAGCTCTTGTGTGGACTTCACCACTCTGGAAATAGAGCGATCCAGTGTTCAACAGCCTTAATGGCTTCCTGGAACAATTCTGAAAGGTCATTTAAGAATCGGGGAATGTGTCTTCTGCAGCCTCTGAACTTCTGTGTCTGAGACTGGGATCACAAACATTGGGAAGTTATGCCATCCAGTTCTGTACTTTGACTTCAGAATTGAATTAGAACAATGAAAGACACAAGATGTATGAGGAGAGACTTGAGGGCCTGAAAATATATATCCTGGAAGAAAAGAGAGTCAGCGGTGATATGAAACTGAAGTTTAAATATTTGAAAGGTATTAATTTACAAACAAACCTTTTACAGAGATGGGAAGGTGGTAGAGCTAGAGGGCATGAATTCAGGTTGTGAGGGGGCCAACTCAGAAATAATATCAGGTACTTTTTCACGGAGAGGGTGGTGGATACCTGGAATGACTTCCCACAGGAGATGTGGAGATGAAAACGGTAACAGAATTCAAAAATGTGTTGGATAAACACAAAGGGTTTGGCTATAGCAAGAGCCAGGCTTTCAGGAACAAGGTTCAGAAGCAAGACACACAGGATCAAGGATTCAGGGACAAGACTCATAGGAACAAAGCCAGGCAGGAATCAAGGCATAAGGCATTTATAAACAAGGTTTGCAAACACAAGGCTTTCAGGAGCATGGGTCAGAAACAAGGCTTTCAGGTACAAGACTCATAGACACACAGGTAAACAGAAACAAGAAAAAGACTACCCAGGAGTAAAGCTTCAGGAACAATGTTTTAAAAAGCAAGGCTTTCAGGAACATGGTTCAGAATCAAGACAAACAGGAACAAGCATTTAGGAACAAGACTCACAGGAACAAAGCTAAGCAGGAATCAAGGCATGCAGGAATAAAGCCAAGCAGGAATTGCATCCAAACAGGGAACACAAAGACAAGGTTTAGAGACCTCTTGCAAAGGCAAAGCATGAAAGTTCAAAGGTGCATTATAAAGAACTTTGCTGATGATGTCACAACTTGGAATGAGGCTCGAATAGACTATCGTGAGGCTTGGAAACAGGGAAACCAGAGCGCGGCTTGGATGAAGGAACACCAGGCAGCAGATGCATCAATGCAGGGACAAGGCAGTTCAGAGAAGCCACAGAGCCAGATCACTGGAAAAAAAGGTGAGTCTGGACGCAGGGACACAGCCACAAGCATGACATGGTTCACTTACCACATGGGCACTTCTTTTCGACAAAAAAGACAGGATTTTACCTCTGTAATAAAGGGAGCTTCAGCGCACATCAAAAAGAATAGCTGATGCTAGCTTAGGCCCCCTTTTACCACAGCTAAGTAAAATGGCACCTTAATAATGAAATTGAACTAAAAAGAAAGCTGCACTAATCCATTGTGAATCTGCCCCCTTTAGTCCAGACCCTCTGCACCACTTTACACATCCAAAACCTTAGATCCTACGAAAACCACCAGTGCCTGACTCTCTGTTCCCTCATATCACCATGCCATGCAGCATGACTGCAAGTGTTATTGCCATAGCAACATTGCAGGCCTAGCTGGCAGAAGAGTAGAATAAGTCCTCTTTCTAGTACAGCTTGTGAAATGTGATGAGATTTTGGAAATTTTCAGCATGCCTTGGAGGTTTCAAAAGGAAATGGCTGGTCATATTTTACAATTGCTGGGAGAGAGTGTTATCTCATGGGGTTAGCAGTTAAGCAGCTAATCTTACAAAATTCTATAGGAGAAAGAGAAACAGAGGACCACAAAGATCTGGCATTCCCCTATGATTCTTTAAGGATGAGAGTGAACAAGGATAATTGTAGTGGTGGGAAGTAAGCCTATGCATCTCTACACTCACCAAAAATATCAGTCAGTCCTGATGGAGAGTACTCTTTGTAGATTTAGGCTTGCTATTACAACATCTAATCCTGATTGATTAATGTAGTGCCCGCCCCCTCTCAGGCAGTCTAGATCTTATCAAGTGAATCAGAGTACCCTGTGTCAGTAGACAAGCCAGTGACTCTGAATCATCTGCAGGAGTAGGGCGAGGGATAAAAAAAGAAACTAATCTCCTGACTCATTTTAAGAGGATGAGAAAGGAAATTGACACAATTCTTTTCCCTATTTTACTCAGTACTTTAAATCTTTAAAGAATCAAACCTTTAACTTTGCATGTTCATGCTATTTCCTTTTATTTTTATATTTCTGAGTCAAAGTACGTATTTAGCTACATAGTGTTTGAAATAATGTTTCTTCCCTTAACAAATCTGGCTTAACATGTAACTTGGCATTTAACATTAGTCTGCTCTGTATTTCAACAGGTCAATTTATACTCTTCAGACAGGAAACCTAAACATCAGATAAGTAATTTCTCTTTAAAGAACAACACATTTAACCTTTTTATTTATTTCACTTTTTCTCAGAATTTATCAAGAATTTGATTCTCTGTGTAACTCTTCTCTTACAGTTCCCCTTCACTCCTGCAAGAGAACCATCTTCATCTCAGGTAAGTATTTTATTAACTTTTTTTCCCCCGCACACAGTTTTTCTGCAAAATTGACACTTAGCTGTATTTGCTCAGTCTGTAGCCAATTGGAGCAAATTCTTTCTTGCGTGGGGGCCCTTGTAGAAGTCTTGAGTGTGAAATATTTCACGGCTTCCTTCTCTTATATGTGGAATCATTCCCGGCTTTCTTCTCCCTAAACCTCTCTTAAAAGAAAATAAACTGGGAGGCAAAACCCTAAACTCCCTATTTTTGACCAGGAACTGACCCCTCTGGTGACATTAAATAGTGTACAATACTGTGGCCTCACTCACTAGTTAAAAACCAAATAAATTGGAGGATTTCTCACTACCAAGCCTATCTCTCACTATTGATTCCCTTCTCTAATGCTGCAGCAGGCTCCAGCACTGCATTCAAGGTCTCACACAGTAACACACTTCATATGCAGAAGATAATCCAACATTCCATCCCATAAACTTCATAGAAATACACGGCATTACTCTTTATAACTGGCAGATCAATCTTGGTAATACAGCATACACATGAATAGGCAGTGCTAGATACCCCATAACCTGCAGGCAGATCCCAATTCTCTATCCTAGAACCCCAACACACTGCACACTCTCAATCCTGTCACACTATTTTCCTGACATCCTTATAACTGTTCACATTTAATATCATCACTAGCAGACAACTCAGCCCCTCACTCTCTTACCAGTCACTCACAACCAATCTCAGCTGTCCTCTCCTCAGCATTTACACTTCCCCTAAATAAAATTTCTAACTTTTCTCTTTCTTTCTCACAGCCACCATCAACACATCCTCTCACTCTCAGTGCTTTCCCTTTTTTTCTTCTGCCCAACTCCCAACTGACCAGCAAGCCATTGCCAAGGCAACCAGGTCTCAGCTTGCTCAGATGTTGTCCCAGAGTGATGTCACTATAGAACCCTTATTTGTTTTCCTCTGCAGGAGCTCAGGTAAGATTATTTTAAACCCTTAGGGTTACATTAAGTTAAGAATCTTGCACTCAATCATACCCCTGGACTGGCTGGAATTTGAACAGCTAATGTTAGATACATATTGAAGATTAAATAGCAATTTTCAAAGACTTTGGTCTTTCTAGCTAAGTCTTTACTTAGCCAACTAAATTAGTTTGAAAGCTGGCCTTCTGTGTAACCTTTTTGACCCTTTCTAATATCCTCTTCCAGAATTGTCCTTATTCTCAACTTTCTCTGAACATAAATATTCATGCCTTTATCAATTCAAAACCTATTCGCAAGTTCTACTCCTTTATTATTTCTGCTTCATTTAAAATTGAGATAATCCAGTTACACAGCTGCAGTTAACAACATGCATGATACAACATGATCCAGTGCCTTTCCTCATTTTTCTAATGTTTCTTAAATCTGACCTGGGTGAATGAACGCTCCCATACAATTGCCTTCTCATTGATGATGAAATCCTGCCCCTGGAAAGCATAAGGATTGTAACTTCCAACAATTTCATAATGCTGTACTCCATTGGGAAGATAGACCTGACTTATAATATTGTAGGCAGTGTTCAGGTCTCTATTCGCATCAAAAAAGATATCTTCATTCAGATTGTTCTTAAAGTGGACAATCTTCAGATAACGATGAAGCTAAAAATTAAAATTTCAATAGTGAACTTATCTGTCAAGTTAACTGCCAAGTTCAAACATATTTCTGCTCATATACACAGCCTACCAGATTTTAGAGACTGGATGTAGGTCTCTAGATATTGGACTCTTTCCAAGAGCCATAAGACACCTAGAGGTATATAGTCATAGGATATGGTTTGTGCCAAGTAGGTCTGCTTTTTGAAATTGACATCTGGAAATTTTATTAATATGTAAAACAGGGGAAGACAATCACAGTCCAGGAGGTCCACAACCCAGTTAGGCTTTCAAGATTTCCACAATGAATACGCATGAGATTGATTTACATGTATTGCTTCCACTATATGCATATTCATTGTGGAAATCCTGAAAAACTGACTGGGTTGTGGACCTTGAAAACTATGGTTTCCCATCCCTGTCCTAATGTGTTTACATGGTAGTGCAGATTACTGGGGATTGCACCAAAGGTGCTGATTACTACTAACATTACTATTGCTTTTTTTCTCCACAGACATTTCTTTTCAACTCTACTTTCAGCTGCTGTTTATTAGCTAATGATTCACACCAGCTTATTCTTATTTAAAACAACTATTAAATCATGTTTAATATGTGTTAGATGCTTGTCCATTTTGTATTCTAAAACCCCTTAGCACATAATTTACCAGACTGAATAGTAATTGAAAAAAAAGGACAAAACATAAAAAGAATTATGAAGAACATTCAAAAATGGGACAAGTCCTTTTATTCCAGAAGGTGGATTGACTTTGTATGTCAAAAACTCAATCTTGTATATCAATGACCCGACATGGACCCTGTTTTGGTGCACAGCACCTATGTCAGGAGTCGTTAGAAGTCAAAAATCCCTTGTGAACATGCCCAGTATCCAAGTTGAGGGCAAGAAGTAGGACCTTATCCAAGCACTATTCTGACAGTTCCAGCATATCGGGTCATTGATGTACAAGACTAAGTTCTTGACATACAAGGTCAATCTATGTGTGGAATAAAAGAGTTGTTCCATTTTTGAAGGCTCTTGGTACATTTTTTTTTGTGTGTTTTGGATTGTTTTTTATGCTTTGGCCCCTCTCTGTTCTGTTTATTGAAAAAAAGGATAAGCAGGTGTGAATCACTGATCTTTCAATACCAGGTGACAGTATGATTATCATTATGAAAATATAAAAAAAATATAGAGAGAGTGGTATACAAGAATCAAATATTTAAAATCTGATTTCTGATACATGCTTATTTAGATTTCATAGTCTGAAAAAATGAAGAGAACTAAAGAAATAAAAACAGAGAATTGGGAAAGAAAGAGAGGGCCGAAAGCTAGTGATACTGAGGGTGATTATCAAAGCAATTTGCCAAGATATCCAGCGTATTTTTGAAAGAGATCGCCGGCCATCTTCTGACACAAGTTGGGAGATGGCTGGCGATCTCCTGAAGCCGGCCAAATCGGTATAATCGAAAGCCGATTTTGGCCGGCGCCAACTGCTCTCCTGTCCCGGAGCCGGGTAAACTTCAAGGGGGCATGTTGGCAGGGTACAGAAGGCAGGACGGGGGTGGGATGGGGTTGTGGTTACGAGATGGCCGGCTTTGCCCGATAATAGAAAAAAGATGGCCGGGTCTGACGAGCATTTCGCCGCCTTCACTTGGTCCATTTATTTTTATGACCAAGCCTCAAAAAAGTGCCCCAATTGACCAGATGACCACCGGAGGGAATCAGGGATGACCACCCCTTACTTCCCCAGTGGTCACCAACCCCCTCCCACACACACATAAAAAAAATGTAAACATTTTTTAGCCAGCCTGTATGCCAGCCTCAAATGTCATACCCAGCTCCTTGACAGCAGTATGCAGGTACCTGGAGCAGTTTTTTGTGGGTGCAGTGGACTTCAGGCAGGTGGACCCAAGGCCATCCCCTTCCTACCTGTTATACTTCTGGTGGTAAATGGGAGCCCTCCAACCCCCCCCCCCCTGAAACCCACTGTACCTACATGTAGGTGCCCCCCTTCACCCCTTAGGGCTATGGTAGTGGTGTAGAGTTGTGGGCAGTGGGTTTTGGGGGGATTTGGGGGGCTCAGCACCCAAAGTAAGGGAGCTATGCATCTGGGAGCTATTTGTGAAGTCCACTGCAGTGCCCCCTAGAGTTCCCTGTTGGTGTCCTGGCATGTCAGGGGGAACAGTGCACTACAAATGCTGGCTCCTCCCATGACCAAATACCTTGCATTTCGCCGGGTTTGAGATCGCCGGACCCAGTTTCCATTATGGGTGAAAACCGAAGCCGCCTCATCTCTAAACCCGGCGATCTCAACATCAAGCCGGCCCCAACCGTATTAGCAAAAGAAAGATGGCTGGCCATCTTTTTCGAAAATACGGTTGGCTCCGCCCAGTTGCGGCGCCGGCCCCAGAGATGGCCGCCCATATAGATGGCCGGCGCCATTGAATTATGCCCCTCCACGACATCTAAATCTGACTTTAGACATTTTGCTGAAAATGTACAAAAATCAAGTAGTGAAAATGACCATTTTCAAACCAGGAAAACGTCTATCTTTTTTTCTTTGAAAATGACCAATTTCTAGATGTTGTGCATAGTACTCCTACCTTTTTTGGACCATTTACCCCCCCCCCCCCCCCCCCCAAAAAAAAAAAACCTTTCAAATAAAAAAAACGCTCAAAATCAAGCCATTGGGACATAGGAGTAGCCAGCTTTCATAGTAGACTGGCCACAAAGTCTTCATAGCAGATCAGAGGGGCAATGCATAGACTTCACATAAAAGGTCCTAGGTACATATCTCAAAATAACCCCCTTATATTGTCATTTACTAATAATCACCCTTCTCTGCCTTGCTAAAAGTTCATGACGAGGAGGAGCTAGGGAGCTTGACAAAGACAGTAGCTTGGTATGAGAGCTCCTCTGAACAGAGACCATTGTGACATACAACCAAATAATATCACTTCTTTTCTATCATGGTTGATATGGTGTAATTTGCTTATGCCTTGAGTTAGAAACAGATGCCGTCTCATGCTAATATTTTTCATACCTATTTTTTCTCCATTATTTGAATCTACCCCTATGGGGGTAAATCAATAAATGCACCTGAAAGAAAGTGTGTAGAGAGATTCTATTAACTGTACCTATACGTTAGGTATGTTTTATAAAATAACGCTTAAGCCCATCGATTGCGCATACATTTAGGCACATCCATTTGCACCAGCGTAAATGTTGGTGTGAATTCTTGTGATTATATATAGGCGTGGAGCCCCCTCATTCTGTAGATACCTGTGTAACTAAAAGTCATGCCCCTGATCTGCCCATGTTCCTCCCATTTTCCACCCCCCCCCCCTTTTCTGACTCATGTGTAAAATTTGGATGCAGATCCCATGCACGTACATGTTAATTAAAACTTATTTGCATGCACATTTTTTAACACTTTATATAAAACTAGTAAAACAGGCCCGTTTCTGACACAAATGAAACGGGCGCTAGCAAGGTTTTCCTCGGAGTGTGAATGTTTGAGAGAGTGTGTGTGAGAGTGACTGTGTGTGTGAGAGAGAGAGTGAATGTGCAAGTGTGTGTGTGTGACAGAGAGAGAGTGAGACTGCTGGGTGCAAGTGTGTCTCCTCTGTCCCCTGGCTCCCCTCCAGCCACCCAGAGATTCTCCTCTTCTCCCTCCCTCCCTCCGAGTTCCAGGGTCGTCCCCTCCCTCCCTCCGAGTTCCAAGGTCATCCCCTCCCTCACTCCGAGTTCCAGGGTCGCCCCCTTCCTCCCTCCGAGTTCCAGGGTCATACCCTCCTTCCCTCCCTCTGAGTTTCAGGTCGTCCCCTTCCTCCCAGTTTCAGGTTCCCCCCTCCCTCCCTTCCTCCCTCCGAGTTTCAGGGTCCTGCCTCCCTCTGAGTTTCAGGGCCCCCCCCTCCGAGTTTCAGGGTCCCCCTCCCTCCCAGTTCCAGGGTCATCGTCCCTCCCTTCCTCCCTCTCTCCCTTCCAGTTCCAGAACCCCTCCCTCTGAATTTTAGAAGTCATGTTCACTTACCAAGTCAGGGTGACGGCGGCCATTAGCAGCGGTAAAAGGCGTGCAGGCTCGGCCCTTCACTCTCTCTCAGCTCTGGTCCCTGCCTTCATTTCCTCTTTCTGCAAGAGCGGGACTAGAGCTGAGAGAGAGAGAAGGGCTGAGCCTGCACGCCTTTTACCGCTTCTGTCGGCCGCCGTAAACCCGACTTGGTAAGTGAAGATGAGTTTTAAAATTCAAATGGAGGGGGCCTGGAACTGGAAGGGAGGGAGGGAGGGATGACGACACCCTCATGTGTGTGACGTCGGATTCCTTTCCCTGGCAACTCTGCAGCGTTCTCTTCAAAGTGATTGGTCACTGCTGCTTGTGACGTACCCGGAAGTATGTGACGTCAATTCAGGAGATGGATACAGCCTTACAAAGAGCTCGAATGCTTCAAGGCTTCACTGCCAGGGAGTCAGCTTCAGAACGTTGGAGGTGCTTTTTATTGTATAGGATTAGGGGGAATATTTGGCAACAAGATGAAAAAAATGACTTTAGCCATGCTTTGTATGTTTTCCCCAATTCATTTCCCACTTCTTTAGCTATTCTACTTGTAAAAGATCTTATCATAGAAAGCATTGTGTGACTATGGGGATTCAGTGTCTCTCTGAGATCAGAGTCTCCAGCACACTCCTTTTCTTCAAAGACTTTCTTTTCACATTTTGCTTTGTCTCACTTTCTTTCTCTTCTGAACAACAAACATAGCAAATGATGTTACCTTCCATGGCAAATAATCAGATAATTTCCACATTTCTCTACTCCTTGTGATGTTTCTAGAGCCAGACATCAGCATGTCATGCAGTGCGTGTGCCAGGGCATACACAGCGTTATATACACTATTGCTCTTCCCAATGTAGTTGGTTTTACAGGGTAGAACATCTGACAATTTTACATCAGAACTGCAGGATCGTTTGATGTATTTTGGACACTGGCTGTCACACAGGCCTGTCCACCACTCATTAGTAAAATGATCATTTGGAAACAGGGTAAAGTTCACCTCTTGGATAAATTTTGTAAAGCTTGGGATCTTCTTCTTTACAATTGAAAATGATAAGGTGTTGTTCTTTATATAAGGTTTTTCAACATTCAGTTCAGTTTTAGTGATCCAGACCTTCCCAGAGATCATCGTAGATATGAACTAGATGGAATTTATTTTCTGCATTAGCATAGAGAATGATCACTTTAACTGATGACATGTGGATGATCTGTTTCATTCGAAGTATTTCCTGTATTATGATGGAATTGCTCAGACTGAAGATTTCTATGAATGCAATGCAGCCACCATTCTGCTCAATCCCTTCTCTCAGGGTCTGAATTGCCCTCAGGGTGCTATATTCATTGGATGCAATGATACCAACCCAGGTCCAGCCAAAATGTTTCAGTAACCTTATAATCCCAGCACAGAGGTGCAGTTCATTGGGGACAGTCCGGTATAAAAAAGGAAACTGAACTGTGTCACTCATTAGAAGACTCTGTGAGATAAAACCGATCTGTTCAAAAATATTATTAATAATTAGTACATCATAATCTTTGCCACTGTGAGATCAAATCTTAAATAATTTCTAGAAACTTTTAAGCTCCTACATTTAGGTGATTTTTCAGCAGTAAACTTAGGGTGTCTTTTACTAAAGACCCCCTTAGGATTCTATGCTTTACTAAAAATAGGTTAAAAAGTTAGGAATCGTAAATGAGGAAGAACCTGTGAGACCAATTTATACACTGTCTTCTTATTATCAGGCATTAAGTTGGATGACTGTTCCAGCTTTTCATGGTGTGGGGTCCTGCATCCTAGGTATATCTCAGCATCCTTGCTGTGGCTGGTTTGAGAATCTGTGAAAACACTTTATCCACTGTCTTCTGACAACAAGTATTCAAGTGATTGTTCCAGCTTGCCCTGGTGTGGGGTCCTACATCCTGACTAAATGAGAACATCCTTGCTGTGGTCCATAGCCCATGGTTCATACTGATTGGCATGCATCCAAAGGGGTATGACCAAAATGACAGGTCTTATACCTTTGTAGCCCCTTCAGAGCCCGTGAGGAAGAAGAAGCATGTCACTGCTCCCTTCCAAGGGAAAATGGAAAGGGGACAAAGGCAGGACCCGGCAACTTTCTTCTAAAAAGAGGCCTATGGACCAGCATGTTAGATTTGCAATGCCGGCTTTACCTTCAAAGTCTATGAGTTTGCCTTCTTCTCCCAATGTCTCCATTTATTCTGGGGTCCAAACCCCATCCCCATAACCTGCTGTTTTCTAAAAGTCGGCTGACGTTCTTAGAGGACAGGATGCTGCAGACCTTACAGGTTTGACCCTTGCAGAGAGTTCCCTCTCTAATTCTTCAATCCCTGGTAAGGAGATTAGACAGACTGCCCAGGTTAAGATACCTTCATCAGTTTCTTTTTTGGTGTCTATTGTTACTTCCTCTGTTGAGACCAATCAGTAGGAAGTTTCATTAAAAGATTTGCTGATAGCAATTAATAAAATGGATAAATCACTGCATGAAAATTTATCTTCCTTTGTGAAGTTTACAGAGGAAACTGTTGCAAAATTTAATGTTCATGAGTCTAGACTTTTACTCAATCAGCTGCAATTACCAATGATTGTCTAGCCATTCATTTAGGAATGGAGTCCTTGGAGAACATGTCTAGGGTTCTAAATTTAAGGTTTTTAAATTTCGCTGTTACAAATTTTTTGGCTTCCTTATAAATTCATAAAATTTATTTAAAGGAGTAACTACTGAGGCAATTAAATTTGCTGATGACACAAAGTTATTCAAAGTTGTTAAATAGTGAGAGGATTGTGAAAAATTAAAGAGGACCTTATGAGACTGGGAGACTGGATGTCTAAATGGCAGATGACGTTTAAGGTGAGCAAATGCAAAGAGATGCATGATGAATTATTGCTATGTAATGCAAGGTTCCACGTTAGGAGTCACCGACCAAGAAAGGGCTCTAGGCATTATCGTTGATGATATGTTGAAACCCTCTACACAGTGTGCTGCTACGGTGGCTAAGAAAGCAAATAGAATGTTAGGTATTATTAGGAAAGGAATGGAAAACAAAAATGACATTATAATGCCATTGTATCGCTCCATGGTGCGACCGCACCCATCTTAAAAAAATACATAGTGGAATTAGAAAACGTACAAAGAAGGGCGACAAAAATGATAAAGGGGAAGGGATGACTTCCCCGTGAGGAAAGGCTTTAGCGGCTAGGGCTCTTCAGCTTGGAGAAAAAATGGCTAAGGGGAGATATGATAGAGATCTATAAAATAATGAGTGGAGTGGACCGAGTAGACGTGAATCACTTGTTTACTCTTTCCAAAAATACTAGGACTAGGGAGCATGCAATGAAGCTACAAAGTAGTAAATTTAAAATGAATTGGAGAAAATATTTCTTCTCTCAATGTGTAATTAAACTCTGAAATTAGTTGCCAGAGAATGTGGTAAAGGCGGTTAGCTTAGCGGAGTTTAAAAAAGGTTTGGATGGCTTCCTAAAGGAAAAGTCCATAGACCATTATTAAAATGGAATTGGTGAAAATCTACTGCTTGTTTATAAGATAAGCTGCATATTGTACTTTTGTGGGATCTTAGGTATCTTGAGTCTTCTCAGGAACCTATTATTAAAAGAGCTACTTTGTTGCTATCTTTCCAGATAGAGGAACATGAATTTGTAATTATGAAAGCTTATTTTTCAAAACAGAATGTTCTATTCTTTTGGCAGACTATTAGGATATTCCCAGATGTTGCCAGACCCACGCAGCTGAGGCAAGAAACTTATCTTTAGCAAAAGCCTAGGGTTTTTAGCAGTAGGGGCATCTTTCTTTGTAAAATGTCCCTGCTAACACTTGAGAGAATAATTATTTTGACTCGAAGTAAATGGAAACTTTTTGTTAGAAAAGGAGAATGTTTAATTTCATATTCATTTGTTTGATCTATATGAGCAAGTTATGATTATTGTTTTTGGTTACTGATTGTTTTTTGCATTGGCTTTTCTTCTTTTTAAAGTTTGGTATAATTGCTGTCTCCCAGTTATCTGTGTGACATGGACTTGTATGCACTTGTCTTCCTTTTGTAATTTTCATTTTAGAATTATTTATGTTTTTAAAAGTATGTTTCTGAATATGTTTATTTGTAACATATGTAATCCCTTATTATAATGGGGCTATTATAAACATCATGGGAGAAGTCTCCAGAGTTACTGGGGGGGGGGGGGGGTGGGATGGATTAGAGCAGATGGTAAAAGATCCTGCCCAAGGAGTGTTTTTGAGGTAGCTGCAGAGGGAAATGTTTGAGAGATTAGAAAGACACTAGGAGTGGCGTTTTTGATTTGAAGTTTAAGTCAGATTTTGGAAGTTTTGTGCTAAACATACCATATCTGAATAGAAAATATACCCATTTTTAAAAAAGCAATACATCTATATTTTTTTTTCAAAAATACATGTAACATATTTTTGTGCTCTTTGTGTTACCTTTTTGGTCCATTTAAAAAAAAAAAAATGTTCAGGTGAAAAACGTAGAAAATCAAGCCATTGGCATGTAAGTGGGGATACATTCTCTGTGGACTGGCCACACAGACACCCAGGAGAGTAACGGGGAACCCAAGGGGGCACTGCACTGGACTTCATGTAAAAGCTCCCAGGTACACGTCTCACCTTTGCTCCCTTGTCTTCTCAGCCCTCCAAAACCCACCCAAAAGCTAACGCCTCCAAAGCCCTACACTTGAAAAAACAACAAACAAACTCCACAGACTCCCCCTCCTTTCCTCCTATGATTGCCTAACTTTCCTGTACTCAAATTCCGTTCTTTTATTTGTTGACTGTTTAGTTGAAATCTGCTGTAACCAAAGGCCTTTGCAATGGTGGCATAGCAAATACCAAATAAACTATAAACTGTACACCACTACTATAGCCCTTATATGTGAGGGAGTCACCTATATGTGGGTACTGTATGTTCTTGGTAAGCTTTGGAGGGATCACACTTTCCACCACAAGTGTAAGGTAGATGGAGATATGGGCCTGGGTCCTCCTTTTTACAGTGCACTACGCTGCCATTAGACTACTCCAGGGACCTGCTTTCTCAGCTAATGCACATAGCTATAACATCTGAGACTATCACAGAGGCATGGTAAGTACTTTTTTTAATCATATCTTTGGGGAATGGGAGGGGGTCATCCCTGATTTCCTACAGTGGTCATGTGGTGATTTAGGGCACCTTTATGTCCCTTATTCGTTCTAAGAACAAAATGGCTGCCGAATGCAAAGCTTGAAAAACGTTAGCTCCTGAGCCACACAGCGGGTCGGGTTGTTACCCGTTTGTAGTTTGGCCAGTTTCTGCTGGTACCTGCTTCATTTGAACTCGCGAACTACTGCACACCTCTTGGTTTGCTATCAGCCTTTCCGACCACACGACCAGCAAGTCCACACGGTGCTGCCTCTTCTGCCCTGCTGTTTGGGTGGGGTTGCTCCATCTCCGATGCTGGTCAACTGTTGTTCGCCGGCATCTACCTTCCGATCAGCTGCTCTCTGTTGCAGTTTTAGTGCCTGTGAATGGATTCCAGCGCCAGCTCTCCTGCCCTGCTATTTGAGAAGAAGTGGATACGACGGATTCCAGTTTCATCGAGGAAACTCAGAGCTAATTCAGACTTGATTGTACTGCCCATCTTTAACCCTTCTGAAATATGAAATTATTTAACCCTTTTTTCAGGTCCCTCTTCCCACTACTGTCTTACCCTGTTCTTCATATCTCGCCCACTGAAAATAACTTTATTCCCATCATCCACAGTTTCCACAGCCGGTCTAGCCGTTTTGCCTACAGTCGTATCAAAAGCAGAGAGTCCTCCAGAACTCCACCTTCACTTTATGGTCATCCTACGCTTACATAATCCCCCAAAAGACAACTTTTACGGATTTCTCCCTCACCAAATCAGACGACCCTCTTTCAAACTATCCTCGTGGGCTACATTAATGCCAGATCGGTAGTTAACAAAGCAACTATTATATCAGACTGGATCTCAGCGGAACGCCATGACCTGCTTTTTATTAGTGAAATGTGGATTCCTGTCCAACACGATCCCATTTGTCTCGCTTTATGTCCTCCAGGATACAAACTTGCACATTGGTCTAGAAAGGGAAAAAGAGGAGGTGGCATTGCATTGATCTACCGCTCCCATTTTACTATTGATATTACAGCAGATTCACTAACTCCTCACCTTGAAATTGCCTCCATGAGAATCACCAACAAATCATTGCATGGCCATTTAAATTGCATTTTATTATATAGACCTCCTGGTAATTGGAATCAATCCCATACTATCTTTACAGACTTCATCTCTAACATATGTTTAACAAGTCCTACCATTATTATTTTAGGTGACATCAACCTCCACCTAGACGATCCTACATCGGCCAGTGTGCGGGACTGCACTGATTTTCTTCTCTCATGGGATTTTTCTTTAACACCCCTGCAAGTTATTCACGCCAAAGGGCATTCCCTCGATCTTCTTTCACACAAATTAGCCTTAGATAGTAATTTCTGCATAAAAAAATTTTAATGGACGGAAACTTCATGGTCCAATCACTACAAGTTAAACTTAACCCTTTTATGTTGTAAAAAAGGTCCCCACCGCTCACTGGGCCTTACAACTTACAGTTCTAGAGGTCTAATTGACCCTAGGGACTTTTGGAAAATGGTTTATGACAAAGACTGGACAGTTTGTACAGATTCCAACTCCTTCCACTTCGACTGGGATACTAGGTGCAGAGCCGTCTTAGATGTTTTAGCTCCTGAACGCACTCGCACAACACACTGACAGAACTTGACGCCTTGGTATAATGATGAACTTCGGAATATTAAAATACTTACTCGATGAGCAGAATGGTCATGGAGAAAAAATAAAAATGAGCATACGCTTAACACATGGAAACACGTGCAGCGAAAGTATAAATATTCAATACGAGAGTCTAAACGGCACTACTACAAGACCAAAATAGGTCCAAACTAGGTCCAAACTTTAGAGACTTAAAGAAACTATTGTACTTTGTCAATAAATTAATGGATTCTAATTCACTGACCACCTCTTGCACAGATATTCCACCTGCTGACGTCCTTGCAAGATACTTTCAGGAAAAAATTAGTAATTTGCAGAAAACAATCCCTCAGACCACTACTGACATCGATTACTTTCTCAGCTGTCTCGCTCCTATCCCAGGTGAAGATCCTGCAGATCGTTTCTTGTCCCACTCTCCTTGGATGTTTTCACCCAGGGGTTTCACAAATTTTCCAAAAAGTACTGTCGGCTGGACCCTTGCCCTAATTACTTGCTCAAATCAGCACCTTCCTGCTTTCTTGTTGACCTCACTGCTTACCTCAACTTTATGCTCGAACGCGGTCTATTCCCTGAAACTCATGGTAACATATTACTTATGCCAATTCCAAAAGACTCCAAGAAACAGAATGGTGACCTTACCAATTATTGCCCTATTGCATCAATCACACTTTTTGTAAAAATGATGGAGAGCATGGTGACGAAACAACTAACTGACTATCTTGACAAGTTTTCTATTTTTCACGAATCTCAGTCTGGGTTTCGTCCCCTTCACAGCACCGAAATCGTGCTCATCACTCTACTTAACAGCTTTAGGCAGGAAATAGCTCTAGGCAAAAGTATATTGTTATTAAAGTTCGACATGGTTGCTCACACCATACTACTGAACCTCCTCGACAGCATAGGGATCTGCGGACATGTTCACAGCTGGATTAAGGGCTTTCTCTCATCTAGAACTTACCAAGTAATCGCCAACTCAGATTTATCACAGTCATGGAAAGCAGTTTGTGGAGTCCCTCAAGGCTCTCCACTATCACCAACACTCTTCAATATTATGATGATTCCACTGGCCAAGTCCTTAAGTAAATTAGGACTCAACCCGCATATTTATGCTGATGATATTACTATTTATATTCCCTTCAGAAATGACTTGTCCGAGATCTCTAGTGAAATTAACCACTGTCTAAATACAATGCACTTTGGGGCATCTTCTTTCAAACTGAAACTTAATGCTGACAAACACACTGCCTTCTATTATCATCTCCGCACAACAAGTACAGACCTTCAACATTAATCACTCCCACCCTGAACCTTCCCATCCTAGATAGCCTCAAAATTTTGGGAGTCACCCTTGACCACTCACTTTCACTCGAAAAACAGGTTAATGCCACCACAAAGAAGATGCTCTTCTCACTGTGGAAACTAAAACAAATAAAACCATTTTTCCCTTGAGAGGTCTTTTGCAACCTCATACAGTCCGTCATTCTATGTCATCTGGATTAATGTAACAGAGTTTATGCTGGATGTAAAGAGCAACTAAGAAACTGCAGATGGTCCAAAGTACAGCAGCCAGATTGGTTTTTGGAAAGTCAAAATTTGAAAGTGCCATGCCCCTCCGAGAGAAACTGCATTGGCTTCCTGTCAAGGATCGAATCACCTTTAAACTCTGCTCTCTAGTTCACAAAATCCTATATGGTGAGGTATCTGGCTACATGATAGATCTCATCATCCTACCTCTCAAGAATACTTTCAGGCTCTCCCGTTCATATCTTAACCTTCATTATCCAAACTGCAATGGCATCAAGTACAAATCCACATATGCTACATCCTTCTCTTTCATCAGCACTCAGCTTTGGAACTCTTTGCCGAAAACCTTAAAACCCATCACCAACCATCTAACTTTCAGGAAATCACTAAAAACCATGTTATTTGGAAATGCTTATCCCACGGCCTCTGCATGTGTCTCCACTGTTGGATGTGCATCGATCTAGAGACATTTTGGACACATTCCCCTTCCCTCTTCCCTCCTGGTTTCCCTACTCCTTCCGTCAATTCCTACTCTTCCCCATTATCTCTTGTAGTTTTTCCTGCTGTATTAGCGTCTTTTTACTGCATTGGTGTCTGCCTCTGTGGTGCGCTGTAAGCCACATTGAGCCTGACACTGTTGGGAAACTGTGGGGTACAAATGACATAATAAATAAATAAATAAATAAATAAATAAAAACAGACCTAGAGCAAAACATTGACGTTTTCAACCTATACGTTGTGTTTTGCTCCATTATCGCAATAAAAATGTCCATGTGTTAGGCACGACCTAATTCCACCTCCACAGTGCCCCGACATGCCCCCTTGTGATTTGGATGCATCTCAGATGAATTGCATAGATAAACGTCTGCAAAATAGGTTTCAAAATTAACGATTTAGATGTTTTGTGAAGAAATTCATCCAAATGCTGCTTTATAACACTTATTGGATGTTTTTCTCTTTAGAAAATGAGCCTCTAGGTGTCACAGTTGGGATGCAGTTTGAAAGTAATAAAAGTTAATGTTCTAGTGAGCACATAGTCTTTGGTTGCCTTCACCCCTGCCAAACAAAATAAGGCTGGGATAAGGGGCAGTTATTGACAACCAAAAGCAGTAACTGGATGAGTGGAGTGCTCTGGGTGGTGAGAGCCCGTGAACAGTGAAGGAAGGAGTCTCTTCAGTGTCAGAGTCAGCAGCTTGTGGAAATGCATCAGTGGGGGACAGCTTGTGACAACTACTGCAAACACAGGCTTGGATTATTCCACCCAAATGGATGGGAATTGGACTGGTGGAGTTGTATCTATGTGAATACTCATAAGATTAATAAGAGATCATTAACTTGAATAGATAAGAGAAATGTCCTTAGAGACTCACTGATATTTAAACTGCTTTCAGCAAGCACACTGTTGGATGTAGGAGACACAGTCTGATATCAAGTGAACTACCTGTTGTGAAATCAAGTTGGACTTTGGATTGCTGCCTGTTGCAGAGTTTAAGTAAAGTTTGTTTGCAAAAATACAAACCTTGACATGGAAAGTGTTTCTTTGGAGTGAGAGTGAAGTTCTTTGCACCTAGACTGATAAAGGAAACTAAACTGAAATAATTCGGAGGGGCATAATTGAAAGGGACGCCCAAGTTTTTCTGAGGACATCCCGTGAAGGGGCGTAGAAATATTATCAAAACAAGATGGATGCCCATCTTTTGTTTCGATAATACGGTCGGGGACACCCAAATCGTGAAATTTAGGTCGACCTTAGAGATGGTCATCCTTAGACTTGGTTGTTTCTGATTTTCGGTGATAATAGAAACTGAGGACACCCATCTCAGAAACGACCAAATTCAAGCCTTTTGGTCATGGGAGGAGCCGGCATGCGTAGTGCACTGCTCCGCCTGACATGCCAGGACACCAACCAAGCACCCTAGGGGGCATTGTAGTGGCCTTCACAAATTCCTCCCAGGTGCATAGCTCCCTTACCTTGTGTGCTGAGCCCCTCAAAACCCACTACCCACAACTGTACACCACTACCATAGCCCTTTTGAGTGAAGGGGGACACCTAGATGTGGGTACAGTGGGTTTCTGGTGTGTTTTGGAGGGCCCACATTTACCACAAAAGTGTAACAGGTAGTGGGGGGATGGGCCTGGGGCTGCCTGCCTGAAGTGCACTGCACCCACTAAAACTGCTCCAGGGACCTGCATACTGCTGCGATGGACCTGAGTATGACATTTGAGGCTGGCAAAACATTTTTTGAAGTTGTATTTTGAGGGTGGGAGGGGGTTAGTGACCACTGGGGGAGTAAGGGGAGGTCATCCCCGATTCCCTCCGGTGGTCATCTGGTCAGTTCGGGAACCTTTTTGAGGCTTGGTCATAAGAAAAAAAGAACCAAGTAAAGTCGTCCAAGTGCTCATCAAGGATGCCCTTCTTTTTTTGATTATGGGTCGAGGACACCCATGTGTTAGGCACACCCAAGTCCCGCCTTCACTATGCCTCCGACACGCCCTCGGGAACTTTGGTAGTCCCCGCAACGGAAAGCAGTTGAGGACGCCCAAAATCAGCTTTTGATTATGCCGATTTGGGCGACCCTGAGAGAAGGATGCCCATCTCCCGATTTGTGTCAAAAGATGGGCATCCTTCTCTTTCGAAAATAAGCCTGATAGTGGCTTAATACCCTATGACCTACTAGAGCAAGTTCTGCCACAGCCTGCACCCAGCTCAGTGACAATACCCACATCTGTTCTGTTTGTTTATGGCCCGGGTCTCGGGGTGCGTGACCCAAAGAGCTAGTTGGTATCCTAGTATGCTGGGAGTGAAACCTGGGTTCCACATATTGGGGAGTCCTTTTACCATTTATTTATTTGATTATTAAGCCTGTCCTTCCTACAGTGCCCAGAATCCCGCTTGTAGTGACATACAATCCAGAGCTGGAAAAACTGAGGAAAATCATAAGAGATCTACAACCTATACTCCAGGAGGATGAATTACTGAAAGAGATATTCCCATCCCCACCAGTACTGGCCTTCCGACAGCCACCCAATTTAAAACACAAGCTAATCAGAAGTAAACTTCCATCACAGACTGAAAAGGAACAGAAGGGCACACTTCCCTGTAATTTATCCAGTTGCAAACTATGCCAAAATATTTCACAGGACCCCAAAGTCATCCACAAAGGAAAGATATTCAACATAAAGGGATCTTTCACTTGCTCATCTTCCAATGTGGTATATATCATTCAGTGTAAAAAATGTAACGAAGGATGCTATATTGGAGAAACAGGCCAGATGCTTAAGACAAGATTCAATTTACATAGACATCATATGAACAATACTGGTGCCAGCAGGGTTCCCACGTCTGTTGGTCAACATTTTACAGGACCAGGGACACTGTACCAGTGACTTCACAGTGAGAATCCTGAAAGGTAACTTTAAAACCATACAAGAACGTAAGACCTTTGAAGTCAGAATGATTGAATATTTTAACACCCAACAGAAAGGACTTAACAAGGATCTGGGGTTCCTAGCCCATTATAAACCATAAAGCTGTATGTCTCTGTTGATCACCCTCCCCTCACCTATCCACACCCAACCTGTTAGAATATCAATGATATGCTTTGATGTCTCCATGCATACTTCCTACCCACCCCCCTCCTCCCACCCTGTCAGACTGTCATAGTAATGCTTGAATGTTTTCACTTATATACACTGTCAGCTAGCACATTTGCTTATTTCCGATCTGAGGAAGAAGGGCAACCTTCGAAAGCTAATCAAGAAATGTATTAAGTTATGTCCAATAAAAAAGGTATCATCTTATTTTCTTTTCCATGTTTTATTTTGTTTGATTTCTATTGATAACCTTTTTCAAGCTGAAGAGCCCTAACCTCTTTAGACTTTCCTCATATGTGCGGAGTTCCATCCTCTCTGTCATTTTCATCACTCTTCTTTGAACCTTTTCTAATTCCGCTATATCTTTTTTGAGATACAGAGACCAGAATTGAATGCTAAAGGTGAGGTCGAACCATGGAGTAATAAAGAGGCATTATAATATTCTGTCTTATTTTGCTTCCCTTTCCTAGCAATTCCTAGCATTCTATTTGCTTTTTTGGCTGCCACTGCACACTGGGCAGAAGAATTCAGTGTATTGTTTACAATGACAGCTAGATCTTTTTCTTGAGTGCTGACTCCTAAGGTGGACCCTTGCATTAGATAACTATGATTTGGATTATTCTTTCCAATGTGCATCACGTTTGCATTCATAATATAATAAAATACAACAAATAACAACATTAAATTAAATTAAACAATGGTTCCAGTCTGACAATTTCCATTTCAACTTATCAAATTGTTAGATTAAAACAATTAAGACTTAACAGCCTTACAAAATCTCACGATATCATTATTAGATCTCACAGAGGGAGGAATCTTGTTCCATAACCAGGTCATAAAATAAGAGTAATCTCAAGAGCGAGCACACTGTAATGAAAGGATCTGGCAGGAGGCAAAAGAAACTAGGACGTGAGCCTCTACCAACACCTATTTAGTAGGTGAAAGGATTCAGGCACTAACCATGCGTTAATTGGTTGGCGTGTGAAGAAAGTGTGTTCCTTTACTAATCAGTTAACGCAGCTTCATTACTGTGCATTAACCCCCAGATTTTATGTCATGCCCAAACATCCTCACTCAACTTTGTGTATACATTGACTAATGAGCATCAGTAATTGGGTTCTGACAACCAATTATTGATATTAATTGGCAGTATTAAAAATTTGTGTGCGCATCTATAAAGCACAGTACTTAACTTCAATCGCAGGCATAAGTACAATGCCCCAAAAGTTAGGTGATCGATCCACACCAGATATAATTCTATAAAGGGTGTATTCCCTGTATAGAACAGTGCTTAGTGCTCAGTTTTATCAGCACCAAATGTTCAGTGCTATATTTTTAATTTCCTCCTTATTGATTAGCGCAGGAATCACGTGTGAGCTCTTACCGCCTAATTTTTTTAATGGCTGCACACTAATGGCAACATTAACGCATTAATGGAAAAATTAGAAAACGGCCATTTTTTGGGAAAGATTTCATGCAAGGGCATGCTAGCTCCACTTTCTAATGCAGCTTAGTAAACTAATGTATCACAGCATTCCCCATCCTTCACTCTTTTCTTAATAGATTATACAGTAAAAGAAAACAGAACAGTCCTTTTACCTGTGGATAGTGGTACATCCTGAACATATTGGACATTTGACTTGATTGCTCTGATGTAAGGCCTTCAATGATAGCGGCCAGCGTGCCAGATGTTTTGCAGCGATAATTAGGAACCCAGGTGTCCATACCAGTAAATATACTCATGGCAGCCCCAAACACAAAGAATGGATTGAGATAAGATTCATAAAGATGAAGCCCTAGTGTGATGTTGGGTAAGAGCTCTGAGCTGTTGTTAATCTCCTCCACTGCAGAAACAAAGGCCAGGTAGTCAAAATAGTTTTCTTCATGAAAACTGTAAGACAATGAAGATCAGACAATTAATCACTCACTGAAGGATGGAAAGAAAGCGGTGGAACTATTTTCAAAGCCAGTGGTCAGAGTGTGTTTTTAAAAGCCAGCTTAAAAGGTTTGAAAATATAATTATATTAGGCCTAAACTTAAATGCACAGGCTATCTGTATTCAGGATGCCTTGTAGCGCTATAGAAATGATAAGTAGTAGTAGTAGTAGTAGTAGTAGTAGTAGTATTAGGATGAATATCACCACTATGGGAGCAATTCTATAAAATGGAACCTACCCTCCTTTACAGAAAAGTAGCATAAGATGTGAGCACATATATCAGCCATAGAGCTGGGGTAAATACTCATACCTCGAGATGTGTGCAGTATTTTCTGTTATCCCCCTTATTCTATAAAAAGTGTTTGTGAGTAAATCTGGGCTCACAATCCATGCCTAAATTTAACATGCAAGGCTAAAATTGGGGCATGGTTCATGGGCATTCTGAGCAGTTGGTTCATATGGCTGTAGCTAAATATAGCACATTTCAGCTGGTGCAAATGGTCGTACGTAAAGATAGATGTGATTCCCAGCTATAAACGCTAATTCTATAAACCACACCTAACTTCAGATGCACAATAGAATACCTGTAAGCGCTTTTTTGGCACTGATTTAGATTGAATCAATCCCTATGTGTATAAATGTGAGACCAGGGCCGTGCCAACCCGGTAAGCGGGGTAAGCATGGCAGGGGGGCGCCTGCCTTCAAGGGCGCCGCTGCCGCCGGCCGAGTAAAATCTAGAGCAGCTTCCAGTTCAGCAAGAGTGAAGGGGAGCACAGACGGACAATGCTTCAGGCTGCCTCTGGGCCCGCACTCATTTCCTGTTTGTGGAACAGCTGAAGCAAAAGCAAAGGCAGCCTGAAGCATCGTCCCTCCGTCCGTGCTCCCCTTCACTCTTTTTAACAACAGCCAGCACTAATGAAGGGGAGAGGCTGCAGCACACGTCCCCCTTCAGATAGGAGCAGGAAAGAGTGCTGAGAGGAGAGGAGAGATGGCTGCTTGGATTGCTGACATTGGTAAGACATCTGAAATTTCTTTTGAAAGCCTTGTTTTGATTACTGCAATGGCCTGGGCCTACTTATAGGGATAAAGAAAGTGCATTTGAAGGCCCTGCAGGTTGGGGGAACTGGGAGTGAACCAGCTGGGAAGAAAGGAAAGACAAGACAAGGACATTTCTGTGTGTGGGGGGGGGGGGGGGGAAGAGAACAAGCTAGAATCAGGGAGGAAGGAGGGGAAACTACAAGGGCAGCACAAGAAAGGAAAATAAGCTGATGGAACAGAAAGGCAAAGAGGCAGACAGGGAAAAAGCAAAGTGAGCCATTACCCCCCCCCCCAAAAAAAAGATGGCAAAATAAGTACAAAAAGCTTTACAAAAAAATGTGCCACGTGGGGGGGGGGGGGGGGCAACTGATAGTCTGCAGGGGGGCACCAGAGACCCTTGGCACAGCCCAGTGTGAGACCTGCCTATGACCCACCCAGACTTCACCCTATGTGTGATCTACCTTTTAACTATGAACTGTGAAAGATATTCATATAGTCATAGAACAGTGAATAAGCAGAATATCAGCATTTATGTATGAACATACGAGTGAATAGGTCATTAATCTAACCATTTACATGCTCATTTGGTACCTATAAATCCTTCTGAAAATTGTTCTCTGGCTGGGAAATGTTACTCTCATATAGTTCAAATTAGATCTCTTTTACTTTCTCTCTCTCCAGGTCCCCTCTTTCTTCAGCAGGTACATACCCCACTCAGTGGCACATAGATACTAACAAGGGAAGTTATCAATGTGGGCTACCATTAAGATGGATAATTCTACTGCTAACTTCTTCTGTTTGAGCAGATGTCCCATTTTATGCAATAGTAACTAATAACCTAGCTTAACAGTAAATTAACCTGACTTAATGGTAGCCCATATTGATAACTTCCTCCTAAATTACACAAAGTATAAACAAAAAAGAAAACTGTTGCTTTTCTAGTGGTATCAAGATGCATCAGTGAAGACAGAGGTATGAAAAGCCACAAGGAATTTGATGAAGGTAAAAGAAGGGAAGATGAGTATGGTACGATAAATTTAGCCAAATAGGGAGGGATACTGGTATAGAGTTTGAACTGAATTTGAAACATGACTGGAAATCAGTGATAACAACAGAGGAGTGGTGTAATGTGATCAGACCTATGTGCCTGACACAGGCTGATGAAAACTTGGGCGCCCCGTTCGATTATGCCCCTCAATGTGGGCCACCATTAAGATGGATAATTCTACTGCTAACTTCATCTGTTTGAGCAGATGTCCCATTTTATGCAATAGTAACTAAAAACCTGGCTTAACAGTAAAATAACCTGACTTAATGGTAGCCCATATTGATAACTTCCGCCTAAATTCCACAAAGTAAAAACAAAAAATAAAACTGTTGCTTTTCTACTGGTATCAAGATGCATCAGTGAAGACAGAGGTATGAAAAGCCACAAGGAATTTGATGAAGGTAAAAGAAGGGAAGATGAGTATGGTACGATAAATTTAGCCAAATAGGGAGGGATACTGGTATAGAGTTTGAACTGAATTTGAAACATGACTGGAAATCAGTGATAACAACAGAGGAGTGATGTAATGTGATGAAACCTATGTGCATGACAAAGTCTGATTATGGTATTTTGTATTGATTGAATATATTGAAGTAGCAGCTGTTGGAAACTGACATACTCAGTGTTACAGTAATCCATCTGAGATATGATGTGAGCATGCAGGAACATAATCTGAGATTCTTGGTCAGCATAAGACTACATTTATCTAAACTGTTGCAATGGTCATGAGCAAATTTGAATTAAATGATAGATGTGAGGATCAAAAGAGGTGCTGGTTGATGCAAACGCCAAGGTATTTAAATTAGTCAACAAAGAAAAAATGAGAGACAGTCCTTTGCACCTGTCACTCAACAGGTGACAATTTTAGAAGTATTCAGGGTCAAGTGATTAGATTGAAACCAAAAAGAAATTGGATTGAGACAATGTTGAATCTAGGAAAAATCAGGGGTAAGATCATTTTGCAGAACAATCTTAAGAATGTCAACAACATAGAAGTAATACAAGACATCTTCATTCTGAAGATCAGTGACAAGAGGACTAAGAAATATTTTGGAAAAGAAGGGGTGACCCCCAGGAACACCACAGGTGAAAGGGAGGGAGTGGACAGAGTAGAATGGGCACAGACTGAGAAGCACGATCAGTAAGAAAGGAGTTGAACCACTTTAATACCATACCAGAGAGCTCAGAATTCACAAAACAGCAAAGAAGTTTTTGATTCATTAGATAAAAAGCCAATGATAAATCTAAAGAGATAAGGTGTTCAATCTAACCCTTATCAAGGATAGAGTAAATCTCACTCAAGAACCAGTCAGAATGGACTCCATGCCACGGTCTACACAAAAGCCAAACAGGTGCGGAAGGAAAATATTTGTGGCCTCAGAATGCATAGGAATTGGGAGAAAACTGTTTTATCAACCACTTTAGAAAAGAAGAACAAGCCTATAATTTGGCGATCAAGTGAGTGTTTCTTCAAAAGAAGGTTAGCCAGGACACTGATGGAAACAACTGATGTTTCATGATTCAAAAGCAAATGAAAGAGGAAACCAAACTGAAAATTTTCTGGGTACAGATCCCTACAAGCTCCCTATGAAACAAGGTCATAGCAATAACTAGAAGTCTTTTAACCAGTCCGATTCATGAGGTCATCATATGCATGTAAGTGCTGATTAGCGGCACTTAACCACATAAGTGCTGACTCTGCTCTCTGTACACACAAAATAGCCTGTTTTGTTTTAGTGGTTAGCATGATATTTTGCGGCACTAACTGGTTGGATTATACTTTGAATACCAATCCCTTAGATTTTTATGGTGATGAAAAAATTTGCATATATGACAATTTTAAGGTCACTAGTTTTGCTCATTTTATACCTTGAGCTAAGTGAGAATTCAGCTGAGCAGTTTCTCATCTGTTTACCTGGACAGTGTAAGGTCGATATTCAGCAGGGTGGTCTCTGTATAAAAATAAGCAAATGGCTTATTTGACTGCTTTGATGCAAACACACTATCCATTTAAATAGGACTGATGAATATACAGTTCTAAACTTAAACGGAATAAATTTGACCAAAAAGGGGATGAATATCACTACTCTCTTTTTACACATGTAACTCAGACAAGATATTTTGCTATCTAACCTAAGGTTTTCAGTTTGATAGCTCCAAATTAAAAAAAAAAATTAAAAAAAGACTAATGTGGTTAAACCGGAAGTTAACTGCTTAAATGATTTTGAATATCTACCTCTGTGTGTTTTCTTAATGGCAATTAATTTATTGACAGACCCTGATTTAGAACTGTAAACCATCAGATTATGATTAAATTCATAGCATCCCATTAAATGGTGTTAGGCAAATGTAAAATCCCACAAAGGTCTCTCTTATCTAAAGATCCTTCATTAAGCTACAAATCAAATTGGAAGTTAAAGTCAGAGACCATCCTAAACATATGAATCATAAGTGTGTGTCCAATAGGAACTAAGCTCCTGTGTTACTTACAAGTAAATATAATTCCATGTGGGCAAAGTTGTATAGGACGGTGGTTTGGAGATTATTAAATCTCTCATTGTAACAATTCCTCCAATCATGATGTCTCCATCCTTGTGGTATCCTGGTTTTATGCTTCCATATTTTACTGGTGGACCCTGGCCCTCGGTGGTCTTCCATTGAATGTAGAAAAGTATCAAAATCAGGACCAGAATTGCTGCCGTCTTTCAGGTTGTGAATCAGTTTTTCCTATGAAACAAACACCTGCTTGTCCTGCTCTGCAATTGTGGTATGAGGAGGAAGTTTAAGAGGTCTTGGATATTAAAATAATTTGCAGAAAAAAAGTCATATTATGACCAAGAATTTTCAAAGTGCAGACCACTAAATCTGTGCAAAGACACACAGGAGGTTGAGGAAAGACAGCACAAGTCTCATACTGATGTTGCATAGATCTCTGTATTATTAGCTGTGATTCAGCAGCTGGTGAGGGCACAGATAAATCTTTATAGAGTCCTGCTCCTCAAAGATTCAGCCTCAAGGGATGTCTTCTCCAGATATATGTGTTTGACATTATACTTTTGATTTTTTGTTTTGCTTTCTTAATATATCTAATAGAAATTGCATGTTTATTAACTAACAAAAATTAATTATATAGAAAATCTCAGTGAGAAGAAAATGATTATAATCAGTGACATTATATTCCCTTCATATTTTATAAAGTAGTGTGGTTGTCATCTTTTAATTTTAAACAATACTATCTTCATGATGGATTAAAGAATACACTTGACAACTGCAAAGAGAGTTTCAGACATAGGAAGAAATCAAAACTTTCCTGCAAAACAAAATAAAAACACAGCTCAATTTCCAGAGGGTGGGAGATTTTTCCACAGCTTGTGCCTTTCTGGCCTGGGGCAAGACTAAGAAGGCTGTAGGCATGGGTTTGCTATTAACAGGGCAGGCATTAGGCGGGGTGGGGGTGGGGGCAAACAGGGCAGCTGCCCTGGGCCTCACAGCTCCAGGGGTACCCCATGGTCCAGGAATCTTTTCCCCTTCTCCCACCACAGTCCATCTCCTTCTTCCTTTCTCTCACCTTCATGATCTTCTTTTAAAATTCATTTCCATTCTCAGAGGGGCTACAGTGCCAGGACATTCTCACAAGCTGCCTCTGGTTGCCCTGAAGCTTTCTCTCAATGCCAGGATCCCGCTCCCTGCTAATGCAATTTCCTGTTTCTGTCTGGGCAGATCCTGGCAGAGAGGGAAAACTTTGAGGCAGCAGGAGGCAGATTGTGAGGATTACATCTGCCTACATGCATATTTTGCAAATATAGGCCCCTTTCTATCAAGCCATGCTAGCGGCTAGTGGTGGGTTAATGCTGACAAAGCTCATTAAAAGTAAATGGGCTTTGTCCGCATTATTGCACAACAGCTGCTAGCGTGACTTTGTTAAAGAGGGGGAGAATAGTAAGGGGCAAGGTGGATTCCCTTGCCACTTGCTGAAACATGTTCCATCACTAGTGAGGGGTGGATACTTGCAATCACTTTTGGAAATGAATAAAGTTACCATAGCTAAAGACTCATCCACCTTTATTAGAAATTATTAACCATAGCTTAAATTCTGGTCAGGTACCATCCATATGGAAGATGGCTGTTGTTCAGCTCATATTAAAGAAGAAATTGTTGGATCCAGCTATCTTGGCACATTATAGGCCAGTATCGAATCTTTGCTTTCTGTCAATTTCATCAACTCTCATCTTTTGTCGAAAAAACTCTGGCTTTACACCCCAGGCAGTCCAGTTTTTAGCAAAATTATAGTACTGAAACAGCTTTGGCAGCTCTTATTAATGAAATATGCTCTTATATGGACAATATAAGGTGATACTGACATTCTCACTGGATCTATCAGCAGCCTTTAATCTGATTAACCCAAAATTGTTCCTTTCATAATCTGCTTTGGGAATTTCTGGTGTTGTTTTGGAGTAGTTTTCATATTTTCTTTTAGGATGGTCTTTTAAAGTGATTTCTTTACACTATGGTGTCACCCAGGGTTCTATACTCTCACCTCTTCTTTTCAATCTTTTTCTTAGTCCTTTGGCCACTCTCATCCAATCTAAAGATATATCAGCGCACTTTTAAGCTGACAACATCCTCTTTCTGAACCCTGCAGAACCTTTTTCACCTCAACTAGATCCACTTCAGGGCTGCATAAATTGTATAGCAGACTGGCTATTCGATCATAGATTAGTGTTAAAGAAAGACAAAACTGTCACATGTTGGATCACAGGCCACTTTTCTTCCTCAACAAACACTATTTCACTATCTGGGAAGCCTGTAGTGCCAGTTGATTCATTTAAATATCTTGGAATTATACTAGAATCTAGGGTATCTTTTGCTCCACAAGTTTCTCATTTATATAAAGCTAGCTTTTTCGTTCTCCGTCAATTGCGTTCAGTTAGACATCTATTGATAATAATATATTTCATGGCCTTATTCTCTCTCTACTTATCACCAAATTGGATTATTGTAATATTGTCTATGCTGGTCTTACACATTTCTTAATGAAAAAGTTGCAAACTAGAGAAAATATAGCAATTTGTCTGTTAACTCATGTGAAACAATGACAACACATTACTCCTTTGTTAAAAAAAAAAACATCATTGGCTGCCTGTTATGCATAGAATTATTTATAAAATTGCATTTATGACGTTCAAAGTGTTTAAATGGACTTTCCAGATTACTTAGCTGTTTTCACTATTCCCTAAACTCCGACACGGGTTCTTCGATTTATCAATGACTACCGATTGGTCCTTCCAGTCCAAAAACAAGCTAGATTGGAATGAACGATGTAATCAGTTTTTTTTTAATTTCTTGTCCCCTTTGACATGGAATAATTTGCCTTTGACTTTCTGTTTTATTTTGTCATTAAAAGATTTTAAAACTGTGATAAAGACGTTGCCTTTTGGCATTGATTAATTAGACGGGTTAGGGCTTCCCCCTCTGTGTTGCATATTTCCACATAAAACATCAGTTACTTAAGATTTTTCTTTAACTGTATATGTCTTCTGTCCTATCATATATTCCAGTAGCATTGATCCCGTTGGCAGTAAAACTGATGGAAAGCATGGTAACCAAACAACTTACAGATTACATAAACAAATTCTCAATATTACATGAAGCACAGTCAGGTTTTCGCCCCCTCCACAGCACTGAAACAGTACTAATCACTCTCCTAGCCAAATTCAAGCAGGAAATAGCCATAGGCAAAAACATCCTTCTCCTCCAAATCGATAGGTCTAGTGCATTCGACATGGTAAACCATAATATATTAATAAGACTGCTAGCTAAGTTTAGGATCGGTGGAAACATATTTAGCTGGATCAAGGGTTTCCTAACCACAAGAACATATCAAGTAAAATCAAACTCAAGCATATCATCACCGTGGAAAGCAGACTGTGGAGTACCACAAGGATCACCGCTATCACCGATACTCTTCATCCTAATGATGACCCCTCCAGCCAAGTCCTTACCCAACCAAGGCCTTAACCCTTCCATATATGCAGATGATGTCATAATATACATTCAGTACAATACCAAACTGACAGAAATCACCAACGAAATCAAGCTCAGCTTGAACATCATGGACTCATGGGCAAATGCATTTCAACTAAAACTCAATAAAGAAAAAAACTCATTGTCTCATCCTCTCATCCCAATACAGCGCGGACAACCCCATAAGTATCAACACCCCAGACTATACCCTTCCTATCTCAGACAGCCTGAAAATCCTCGGCATTACAATAGACAGCAACCTAACACTAGACAGCCAAGTAGCATCCACAACAAAGAAAATGTTCCACTCAATGTGGAAACTCAAACGCTTGAAACAATTCTTCCCAAGGGAAACATTTTGCAACCTGATACAATCAATGGTACAAAACTACATAGACTACTGCAATGGGATTTATGCGGGAATCAAAGAACAAACCTTAAAGAAACTCCAGACCTCTCAAAACACAGCAGCTAGACTTATATTTGGAAAACGTGATTTGAAAGCACAAAACCCCTCCGCGAAAAACTACTCTGGCTCCCAATCAAAGAACGCATTGCCTTCAAAATCTGCACCCAGGTTCACAAAATTATCTATGGTGAAGCCCCAGGATACATGACAGACTTCATCGACTTACCAACTAGAAACACATCCGAATCAACATATCTAAATCTGCACTACCCAAGCTGCAAAGGACTTAAATACAAATCAACTTATGTATCCAGCTTTTCCTACATAAGCACACAACTGTGGAACACATTACCAAAAGCCTTGAAAAAGATGTACGACCTCCTAAACTTCCGGAAATCACTAAAAACTAACCTGTTCAAAAAGGCATACCCCTCCGATCCAACTTAAATGCCTGATCCCTGCAACACAACAAAACTTAAGTACGTAATGGACATAACTCTTCCGTTGTACGATTCCCTAATGTGGCTGTGCCACATGAACTTTATCTTACCACAACATACTACTACTACTTATCATTTCTATAGCGCTCACCGGAGCCTGCAAACGCCTCTTCGGTACTATGTAAGCCACATTGAGCCTACAAATAGGTGGGAAAATGTGGGATACAAATGTAACAAATAAATAAATGAATATATTGTAGTTCTTTTCTTATTTTCTTTTTAATTTTAGTTTTTAAAATTGTACACCTCTCAGCTCTACTTGTTATTATGGGTGATATAGAAAGTTTAAATAAACCATGAAGTGTCTACCAAAGTTATGCATGTGGGCACAATTGCAATAAGGCCTGAGATCTCTCTGTGCATGACATTCTCTGTCCTTTCCCTCATTATCTAGATGGCCACCTACCTCCTCCTCCAACCTTCCCAAGTTTGTAGGCTTCACATGCTGCACACAGCTAATGGAAGGATGGCTATGGGATCCCTGAAGGTGGTATAGGTGCATTCTGTACGGGTTATATTGTCCCCATAGTCATAAGGACTATGGTGATGGTTTCAACTGTGCAAGATTGCCATTTCACTGATGTTGTTGAACGTAACCAATCTGGGAGATATGCAGTGTTCTTTGGTCTGTTAACCGTTGTAAGGTATGCTAGATTACTATTTGCTGTGATGTTGGGTCACTAATGAAGACCCAAAAATGTGTTTTGGAGAGTGAGGATTCACATGACAAACAGGCTCATTTTTGAAAGAGGATGCCCATCTTTCGACACAAATCGGAAGATGGGCGTCCTTCTCACACGGTCGCCCAAATCGGTATAAAGGAAAGCAGATTTTGGGCTTCCCCAACCTCTCTCCGTCGCGAGGATGACCATAGACCACCAGAAACCCACTGTACCCACATGTAGGTGCCCCCCTTCACCCCTTAGGGCTATAGTAGTGGTATACAGTTGTGGGGAGTGGGTTTTGGGGGCTCAGCACACAAGGAAAGGGAGGTATGCACTTGGGAGCAATTTCTGAAGTCCACTGCAGTGCTGGCTCCTCCCATGACCAAAAGGCTTGGATTTGGTCGTTTCTGAGATGGGCGTCTTCGGTTTCCATTATCACCAAAAATCAGAAATGACCAAGTCTAGGGACAACCATCTCTAAGGAAGACCTAAATTTCAACATTTGGGCATCCCCGACCATATTATCGAAACAAAAGATGGACGTCCATCTTGTTTTGATAATACGGGTGTCCCCGCCCCTCTCTGGGGACATCCTGCGAGGACATCCTCAGGAAAACTTGGGCGTCCCTTTCAATTATGCCTCTCAAAGTCTAAGATAACAGGGTCTGCTATGTTATAGAATATCATGCAAGCAAATGGACTATCACAGTTCACAGTTCAATTTTATTTAATATACCTCAAATAAAATCAAATATCAAGTGGTTTACTTATTAATAATATTAGGGTTGAAATGAGAAGATGGAAACAAAAGATAGCTTGGATTACATGGGAAACTTAATAAAATTCAAGAGAGGAGAAGAATTTGGTTAAAATTAACCTAGGGAGAAACACAAGGTGGGGAAAGGGGAGTAAGAGAAAGAAAATTCCAGTGTAAGTGTAATCTCATTAAGGAGCTCATTTTCAAGAGAGAAAAACGTCCAAAAACTGGCATAAATCTGCATTTGGACATTTTTCTCACAAAACTTCCAAATTGGTATTTTTAAAACCAATTTTTCTATGAAGTCCATCAGAAGTGTGTTCAAATCACAAGGGGGTGTGTCAGGGATATTTTAATGGTGGGATCTGGGCGTTCCTAACATTTGGAAATTTTAAAGCCATAAGGAACAAAACAAAACCATCCAGGACTAAAGCTAAGACGTTTTGATGCAAAATTGTAGTAGTAGTAGTAGTAGTAGACTTGTTTTTATAACGAATAAGGCACACAAGGGTGCCCTAAATGACCAGATGACCACTGGATGGAATCAGGGATGACATCTCCTTACTGCCCTTCCAAAAATGTGATTTAATACATTACTTGCCAGCCTCAGGTCCATTAGAACAGCATGTAGATCCCTGGAGTAGTGTAATGGTGGGTGCAGTGCACTGCAGACAGGTGGACCCAGGTCCATACTTACCCTACCTGTTACACTTGTGGAAGAAATTGTGAGCCCTCCAAAACTCACTAGAAACCCACTGTTCCTACATATATAGGTGCCCCCTTCACCCATAAGGGCTATGGTAGTAGTGTACAGTTGGCGGTAGTAGGTTTTGGGTGGGGTTTGGGGGGTTCAGCAGACAAGATAAGGGAGCAATTGTGAGATGTGTACCTGGGAGCATTTTATAAATTCCACTGCAGTGCCTCCTAGGGTGACCTATTGGTTTCATGAGATGTCTGGGGGACCAGTTTACTAATAATGATGGCTCCTCCTCCTATATCCCAATAGCTTGATGTTGTGGGTTTTGCACTTGGACATTTTTTGTTTTTGAAAATGGACCAAAAAACAAAACGTCCAAATCACAAAACCTTGTTCAAAACACTATTTTTGAAAAAAAGATGTTTTTTTTTTTTGAAAATGACTTTCTTTCTGTAGATCCCCTATGGGTGAGGTTTTTTAAAGAGGGTGGTGCGATGGTAAAATCACGGTGTAGGGTCCCACGATAAACTCTCACCACTTAAGGAAGGTACAAAGAAAGGTGGGGAAATTCTGTATGTTATACAGTGTGTAATTCAAGATGTTAAGCGAATTTCCCTAGATGTTACAAAATTTTAATGATGACAATTTTGCACACTAAATTTTGGATTTAAATAATTTATTGCACAAGATGTTTTAAGGTGCAATGAATGTTTGAGAATAACAAATAAGTTCAACTCACGATAACTTTCAACTCTTGTATAATTTCATGTATTAACAGATCTACTAATGTGCATTTCTTTTCTTTAACAGCAAGCAATCCTAGCGAATTAATCTAACACCTGTGTCAGATAAGTATTCAACAATTTTAACTCTCAACCAACACTTAATAATGTTAGAATTGTTTTCCTATGTGAAGAACTGATTCTTTGTGTTGTTTTCTTTTCCTCCAGGTCTCACCATCAAAAATCCGAAGGTAAGTATACAGTATTTCAGCTTATTTCTTTAAACCTTTTAATTTAATTAAAATTTCAGTCCAAAACTCGAGCAGGTAAGTACTTAGCTGCAAATCTGCTGCAAAACTTCTTCAGCTTCTTCCCTTTCTTGCGTTGGAGCTCTTTCAGTCGGGATGTTTGCAGGGTGGACGGTACCTGAACTATAATTAAATAAGAGGGGGGAAAAAAACCCTACCTCCTTAACGAACATATACAGAAATTGTGGGAATTTTACACAAAACTGGTGGCCAACTCTCTAATTTTAAACAATAAATAATTATTATTCCCTTTCTCTACCCTAGACTCACTGGTTTTCCCTCACTACTAATGAGAAGGCTATTGTTGGTTTGTAATTGCTCCTTCACAACCAGTTTCACTCACTCTCCAAACCATACACTTCCCTCCAGTGTCTGGATCCTCTCTCACTCCCTTACATTACCCACATCTGCAGCTTCTCTCACAGTCCAACACCCAATTCTCCACACACCTGCAACACCCTCAGCACACAGGTCTGTCTCCCTCAGAGTCACAAGCTCTTCTCATGTAGTACAATTCCCACCACAAATCAAAGCCTCTCTCACCCTAAAATCAGTGGTGTGCTGGAGCCGGCTCGCACTGGTTCACAAGAGCCGGTTGTTAGTTTTTTAAGAATTTTGGGAGCCGGTTGTTAAAGTAGCTACTTTAACAACCGGCTCCCAAAATTTAGGCTTGCCGAGTTGCCATGCCTCTTCTTGATGTCCTCCGCTCCGTCCTTCCCTGTGGCTCGCTCAGCATGTCTCACCACCTCCCCCCCTACTCCTGATGCAGCTCCTCTTCTTACAGCGATTTTTTTTTCAGTGGTGCCGGCCGGGCGGCCGGCAGGCAGAGTAAGAAAAAGCACGTTGCTTTAGCCAATCCTGGGGACTTTACTTCAGCCTGTCCCGCCCCTGAAAATAAAAATCGCTGTAAGTTTTCTCTTCCTTTTTGCTTTCCAGCTTAACCTGAGTCAGGTCAAGGTCTGATTCTGCTCTTTTCCAGTTCTTGCAAAATTTTAAGAGAGAAATCCTCAGCTCTGCCCCAATAGCCAGAGAAAGAGCTTCTAATCCTGCAAACAGGAGAAACAGAGAGAAAACTGCCTGCAGGAGCTACTGCTCTGGTAGGAGATTCCCCCAATTTCCTGTCCTTTCTCTGCAAACACTGCTGCAGCTTTCTAACCTGAGGCACTGCAAAGTCAGGAGCCTGAGCAGACCTGGCCCGAGGAAAGGCACTTTGAGGGACTCTACTGAAGAAAGGGAGAAAGATGCAGAGTCCTACAAAGGGAGATTTTGGTGCCCCAGGTTTTGTGTCTAACTGGTTTCTAGTTGCTAAAATCCTGCACTGCCTAAAATGGTAAATCACTTATCTCTGGAAATTCAGTGCTATACTGCAACATTCACACTCACCTCAGCTCACTTTCAATATCAAAGTACCCTTTTTCAATGTCTCCTTTCACTTTAAAACTCATAAAATCCATGCTTGTTCTCTTACTTTACACAGACACACAGCATACATTTTACTCTCCCAGTCATCCCCTGCTCTTGTCTTCAGTTCACTCAGCAGCAGTGTTGCCAGGTGGGAAATTTTTTTCCCACCCAATCCAGCACAAAAACCGCCCAAAACCCGCCCAAACTCAAACCCCGCCCCTGACACCCCCACCCCCGCGACATTCACCCCCGCCCCCGCCGTCATCAACCCCGCCCCCGCCGTCACCGGCCCCGCCTCCCACGTCATCGGCCCCGCCTCCCACGTCATCGGCCCCGCCTCCCACGTCACTAACCCCGCCCAAAACGTCACTAACCCCGCCCCCGCGGCCAAAAAAGCCGCACAAAAAACCGCCCTGAAGCCCAAAAAACAGCCCAAAAAACCGCAACCCGCCGCGGGCAAAAATTTCCCGCGGCGGGTCGCGGAAAACCGCCCAATTGGGCGGTAAAACCGCCCACCTGGCAACACTGCTCAGCAGTCTCCCTGGCAACTCACCCCCCCCCCCCAGAGGAACATCTGACATCACTCAACCAATCAGCTTGTCAGAGAAAGACAGGTTTTTTTTCTCTGATCTGTTTAGAATCTTGGCTGCTCTCCCTCCCCCATAGAAGTTACTGCAAAACTTCCTATATAGAGAGTTTCAAAGTCAATTTTAACCTGACTTGTACCCAAAACAGCAAGGAACATTTTATTACCCCATTTACATTTCCTATTCAGATTTTGAATGTTTGTTGCTTGGCAAAGAGGGCTTTTGGTGTGAAAAATAGATTTTGTCCTCTGGCATGTGAGTAACAGTAGTCTTGTACATGACTGTGCACCCTGCCGAATGACAGGGATAAGTGATACATTGGATGAATGCTGTTCAGGCAGAAATAGGGAAGATTAATGGATCCCCTTAGCCTGGCAACTTATATGTCCCCACAGGTCACCAGATGATGACATTCAAGATCCAGCAAACTGAAGAAATATCTAAATGGGTTGATTTGACCAAGGCTATGGATGGTATTCCAGAAGATATTTGCATTATGGCATGAAACTGATGTGAAATAACGGGCATTTGTGTCATAGAGGTTGGCGGCAGGAGACATGATGACACCAAGTGGGACCCTGTGGAAGAAAGGGAACTCTAGATAAACAAAAAGATGGTCTGACAATTATTCAAAGTGATTTAACCAGGCGGGAGAGTCTCCTCAAGATTTCCAAATATCTCAGCAGAACATATGGGATATTTAAATATTTCAAAAGACTTATACAGACCACTTTAAACTTCTTTAGTACAGATGGGAAGAGAAAGAGGCCAGTTAGATGGGAAGCAGAGACTACTTTAGAAAGGAAAAAAGGAACTGCATGAGTCAAACCCCCTGCTTCCATAAAACATAGGAAAGGATGACCTGAAAGAATGCCTGGAGTTCAGAAACTCTCCTGGTGATATCAAGAAGACTGTTTTTAGGGTAAGTTCCTGTAATGAGCCTGTACATTTTGGGCTCAGTGTGGAGTTTGCACTTTAGCTGACCTCTTATGCATGATTTTCAGAAAAGGCCTGAGCTGCCTGCAAGAAGGGGAAGTGCTACTTGTTTGCTGGACATGGTTAGGCAGTTAGAGCCTGTGAGAAGAGACAGACGAGGGAGTGGAGGAGTGGCCTAGTGGCTAGAGCACCAGTCTTGCAATCCAGAAGTGGCCAGTTCAAATTCCACTGCTGCTCCTCCTGATCTTGGGCAAGTCACTTAACCTTCCATTACCTCAGGTACAAACTTAGATTGTGAGCCCTCCTGGGACAGAGCAATATCCAGAGTACCTGAATGTAACTTACCTTGAGCTACTACTGAAAAAAGTGTGAGCAAAATGGAAATAAAAAAGGGAGAAGTCAATGCTGGCTGACCATGAGTTGCTTTGTTTGTTGTGAACTATAAGATGAAGGGAGAGACCCGTTATCACACCAAGCTCTCAGGTGTGACTGGTCATAGAGGCTCTGAGATGACGTTGAGTTTGATGATATAGCCATGATTCCTTTTGTAAATAAATGCCTGCTTTGCTTTTGTCTGTCTGTATAAGTGTGGTTTCTTGCTTTTATACATTTGAAAGATCCTTGCCTTTGAGGAAGGAGTTATACTTGTGCTGATAAAAGTGCATATTCAATTTAAGACTAATTGTATTGTGTTGAAAACTTTCTATGGGATGACCACTTCTCCTCTCTCAGGAATGCTTGACCATTTTACAACCCTGTCCAGATCATATGGGTCTTGATAGAATGTTTTGTAATTTGATTGATCATATGGATGGTTCAAGTAACTGAAACTTTTACCACAAACATGTTAATCTCTTAACTTTGATCCATCTTGAATCATGATTGAAAAAAGGTGGAATATAAATATCGGATTGGATTTCAGAGCTAGTCACCTAACTTAGTAAGCAAAACACAGATACTGCAAAAATGCCACTAACTACTACTAGTTATCATCTCTATAGTGCTATTAGACATACACAGAGCTGTACACTAAACACGTAAGAGCTTACAATCAAAAGCAGACCTAAATTCATTTAGCCACATGTTCCCATTTCTTCCTAGTGGTCTTTTTAGTTTAAATGGGGACACCACACCATCTCCCATCCCTAACTCCTACTTGAAGGATTATCTGTGGGTAATGATACAGCAGCAGAGCTTTTTTCAAAACAAATTAACGGGTTGGGAATGGCTGCCAACCGGTTAACTCACTTGTCAGAGGCTAACCAGTCATTTTCAGTGGCACTTAACTGCTTATTGCCGCTAAAAATAACTGGTTAGTGATTTTTAAATTGGCTGCATCAGGGGCATTCTGGGGGTGTTTCCTGGGTGTGACTAGTTAAGTTAGAATATTAAGAATCAGCCAGGCTTAGTGGATAAATAGGACCTCCTAAATAGTAGTCCCTACCTTGGCTGGTTAATTGTGAATGTTGACTTAACCAGTCATGCACTCGCTGGCTTTCCAAAAGTCAGAAAGTCAATGACAAAGCCTGCTCAAGGCGTGGCATTGAATTTCCGCTTGTATCTCCAGTGGCAGACAAAAAAACACTGTCTGCCACTGGCTGAATATTGGCTAGAGGAAGCTTTAGAGACAGGGTGAAATCACAACTTTCCAGAAAAAAAAATCAGAGGATTGAGGAGGGAGGCGATATTCTTATCACATGTGTCTGTCTAAGAAGGCTGCCAGTATGGGTTTGCCATTGGCCAGACATCTGTTAAGTCTGGTTCAGATCTATTTACAGGAGCTCTCTGGTCTTTGAATGGCTCATCTCATAAATAAAGTGTGGTTATCAGTTACTTACCATTATTGTGTCAGATAATTTAGCTTACATCACCTACCCGAAGAGGAAGAGAGGAGCATACAGAGAGGGAGCACACCTTTGTCAGAAGAACTGCTGGGAGTGTAATGGTAGGAAATGTAATTTCTAACTTTCCACTTAAAATAACTGATACTTTAAGCCAAAGGAAGTGGAGGAAGTGGGTTTAATAAGGTGAAGCGAATTGAGGAAAGTGTAAACAAATTAGAGACTTTAACCCAAGCCTCAACTAAAGAAAGGAGTTTTATTTCCCGGAAAATGGAATACCTGAAAAATCAGTCAAGGAGGAGTAATTTGAGGTTGACTAATTTTCCAAGGTCCCCACTGATTTCACCAATAGAGATGTTTAAAAAAATATTTAGTCGAAGTTTGGGGGATGTCACGAGATTTACTGCTTCCTTTGGTGAGAGTGCAATATTTCCAGCTTAATACTAACATTGTTAATCACATGCCTAATGCACAGAAGGGAGACTAGATGAATTTAACATCTTTCCTCGAATCATCACTGGAAGTTATTACCCAGAGAACTACTGCAGTGGTAACATTTGCTCTGGAAATGGACAGAGATGCTGTACTGAGACTTTTTTTTAGAAATTTAGATTCAGATTTTTTGGGATCAAAAATTAGAATATATCCGGATTTGTCAAAAGAGACACGGAAACGACGCAAGGCCTTTTTGACCTTGCGCCAGAGAACTCTGGCCCTAGGTGCTAATTTTGTACTTAGATTTCCTTGTTTATGAAGAATATTATTTCAGTCTAAGACTTTTCAATTTTTTGAACCTAAACAATTAGAAGAATTTCTGATTTCAAAGGAAACAATGAATGTAAATGTAGTAGTACGAGTAACAGAATGCACACTGTATAAGATAACTTGGGAAAAGAGATTGGGTCAGGAGAATATTCCTTAAATTTGTATTTACCACATAATCTATTTTCCTTTCTTGGACCTGTAATTTCTCGTTTTATTTTAAGGTCGATAGAATAATATTGATTTCAACTTATGAAAATAAGGACATTTTTTTTCTTGAAAGTGTATTACAATTTCTATATTATCTCTTGGAGTGTATAATATAAATAATTAATAAAGAAAATTAAAAAAAAGTTAATCAGGTGTCAGCCAATATTCAGTGCTGGCACCTGCATCTCTCAGAGGCTTAATTTATGATAGCTTTTGAGTTGTCCTAAATTAGGCTGCTGATTGTTGCAGGTAATGGCATTGAATATTAAAGATACCCACATAACCCCAGGCTTCTCCTTAGTGGCACCCCCCTTACTGCTCCTGATTTGCCTATAATTTTTAGTGGCAGTCTGAAGTGATATTCAGTGGCACTGTCTGGTTTGGTGCCGCTGAATATCAGGAGTTAAAAACGTTGGGTCCTTTGAGTATTAGGGTCCTAGGAGTGAATGCAACACTAAGAGATAGAAAGATCCAAATCAAAGATAATTCCATAAATTTGAATTAGCACATCTTTAACTTCCACAGCATTTCAGTTGTTTTTTGTAAGATATTTCCTGCTATTCATGTCAGGCCTCAATAGGATCATGCAACATTTGGGCATAAAGATACATCCCAGAAGTCCAGCACTTGAAGCTTGTATGGCAAATATCTCCACTGCTACCATGTATTTTCCTCTTGTGCTCAGATATGTTGGGATAAAAGTTATCCAAACACTGCAGAACACCAGCATGCTGAAAGTAATGTACTTGGCCTCATTGAAACTGTCAGGTAGATTTCTTGATAAGAACGCAATGATGAAGCTGATACCAGCCAGAAATCCCAGGAAACCCAGAACACAGTAAAATGCAATCATTGACCCTTCATTACATTCAATTAATATTGATCCAGTTTCTGATTGCATATTAAGATATGGGAATGGGGGAGCAGTAAATAACCAAATGAGACAGAGAATACATTGAAAAATAGAGCTGGAAACTATTATAGTATATGAGATCCTGGAACCCATCCATTTCCTTAACTTGCTTCCAGGCTTGGTTGCATGAAAAGCCATAACCACAGTGATGGTTTTTGCCAGTATGGATGAGAGTGAGATAGAGAAAGTCATCCCAAAGGTAGTGTTGCGGAGAATGCAGGTCACAGGCTCAGGGTGGCCAATAAACATCAAGGAGCATAGAAAGCAGATCATAAGGGAGATGAGGAGGATATAGCTGATGCCCCGGTTATTGGCTCTCACAATAGGTGTATCTCGGTAAATAATGAAGATTCCCAAAATGATTGTATTGATAAGAAAGAAGAAAATGCTGCTGGTAGTCAAAGCTATCCCAACAGTCTCTTCATAGGACAGGAAAATTATTGGTTTTAGGATACAGGTGTCTCTCTCATGATTTGGCCAGTGGTCTTCTCGACATTTCACACAGTTGTCCATATCTGAGGAAGATGAACATTGTCTCAATATCTCATAAACAGCATTGGTTTTGGGATAGTGTATGAGCATTAAATTAATTCTCTATACCTCAAACTACAGCAGATAATGTTGCTCTATAATATCCTAATGTTTGGAGTGAAGTAGTTTTGACGCCCATCAACTAGTTACAAATCAGAATCAGTATGTACAGTAGACATACATTTTGCCAAGAATAATTTCAACTTATCTTACTAAATAAAAAAAACATGGCTTATATTGTTTCCTGTATATTTGATCTCTTTTCTTCCTTTTATTTTTGTTCTATTTTCTAGAAAGTGAGCAACATTAACACCTTAAGATTGATATTCAAAGCGACTTAACCAGCCACAAATGGCTTCTGGCTGGTGAATTCACTTATTTAGGGCTATCTGTGGATATTCAGTGGCTCTTGACTGGTTGGTGCCACTGACTATCATCACAGAGTGATAAAATGAAAGCCGGCTAATTTTTAGGTGGTCTGGGAATGGAGTCAGCAATTATGCAGTTAAGTGTCAATATTCAGCACTTAATTGCCTAAAGCGAGTGGTGTAGCAATGGGGACCACGGGGACCTGGGCCCTCAAATTGCTCTGGGGCCCCTGGTTTGGCTGGCAGGGGTCCCCAACTCCTGCCAGCTGAAGTGTTTGTCCCGCACAGGACTAAACCAAATGGGAAACTCAATCAGTATCTCAAGAAATCATTTTGTTTCTTTTAGAAAATCAGAACATGGAATATTTACCAGGAGTATGGGTTAGAATATCTATTTTGTTGGCATTGTTATAATATCTGTGCCACCAAAGATAATATCAACCAGACACATGGATCTGAAGGAAGGAATTCTGAGACAATAGGGTCAGGATGGTTTCATATCAAGGCAGTTTAGGAATTGAAAGGATAGCCTGGCTGAATTGCTTCCAAATAATAAATCCCACCTCCCCAGTCTCATTTTATAGTATACAAATGCACAGAACATTTTAAAAGATTTACCAGGGCAGTTATTTTCATAGCTCTAGTCTGAACTCATCTTTTTTGCTTTGACCTTCTGGCAGCTGCAGCTGAGTTCCACAGTCTGTACCCTGCTTGGCCAAGGTTGATGGACTTTTTTGAATCATATTTTAGTAGTAAAGAGTAGTGTATGAGCTTCTTCAGAGGGTCTGATTTCTATTCATTATTAAACTATTACAATCTTTACTAAAATAGAAAGTGTGAAAGGACATTTTTGATATGATGTCTAAGTCCTACTTTGGAAGTTTTGCACAAACATCTAAAATCAGAACAGGAAAGGTCATTTTCGAAAAAGAAAAACATCTATTTTTTTTCCCCAAAATACTTTTTCGAATAAGGTTTTGTGCTTTGTATGTGATTTTTTTGACCATTAAAAAGAAATGTCCATGTGAAAAACGTAGAAAATCAAGTTATTAGGATATAGGAGGGGCAGCTTTTTAGTAGATTGGTCCACCAGTCATCCAAGGAGAGCAATAGGACACTGCAGTGGACTTTAAAAAAATGCTTCCAGGTACACATCTCACCACTGCTCCCTTATCTTGTCTTCTGAGCCCCCTCAACCCCCCCCCAAAACCATTACTCCCAACTGTACACCAGTGGCGTAGCCAGTCTTCATATTTTGGGTAGGCCCAGAGCTAACATGAATGTATATAGGCAGTGGTGTGCTGGTAAATTTTTAACAACAGGCTCTCTCCCCCATCCACCTCTGCGCACACCCCATCCACCTCTGCGCCCCCCCCCCCAAATTGCAGAGCTGGCTATTCCCAGGGAGAGAGTTAGCTGGTAAAGTATTAACAACAGGCTCTCTCTGCGGGCATAGCCTGCCCTGCAATTTGGATGGTGGGGGAGACCCAGGGGTGGATTTCTTGAAAGGATTATATAAACTTAGGATGCATCATGACTAGGGATACACACATATGCTTAAGGGACACACACACACACAGGGCCGTGCCTAGGGTCTCTGGTGCCCCCCTGCAGACTATCGGTTGGGGCCCCCCCCCCCCCGTCCAGTAGAGCAGGAACAGAAGGGAGCAGGCAAGTAAGCCGGACCTCAGGAAAAAGTAGCACTGTATGTATCCCTCATTGATAAGTCTCTGACTCTAAAGTTTAGCAATTTCATTAAAGCAAAATGTATTTTCACATATCACATCCTATCCAAGGAGAATGTTTTATATATGTCACCCGTCTGTGGTAAAACTTCACACAGTATCAAAATACCTCTAATATGTAGTCGTGCCAGCCGAGGAAACTAACTGTGCTCAGCTCACAAGAGACAGAGTGAACATAAAATAAAACTTCATCCTTAAAAGATAATATCGGATGAATGCATGAAGGTGAATATGAATTCCTGTGAATGGAATCAATTTGATTTACAATAAATCCAGATACTACTCCCTCATATATATAACAAAAAATTATTTAAGTGGAATGGAATTATTTGACTGTACTGGTAAACAGAAAGAAATACTCTATTGCATTCTAATCTCCTTTGCACCAAAGGATATAATTCAGATCAAACATTTATCTCTGATGAACTATCTCAGATCAAATATTTATTTCAGATCAAATATTAAGGTTTCCTTGCTTACAGTCACTTAAATCTACCTAACCTTTATATAGCTTATAGGATTTAAACACTCTTAAACTGAAATTCACCCTTTTCTATTCTTCATAAACTTCAAGTAATCCTGAAATATTCAGATCCTTTTCTCACTAGAGAAACTTCAATCGCCACCAATCTCTTTTCACTTATATTTTCTCATTTACCACAATCAGGCACTCTTTTATAACTTCAGTCAACAAACACAGGAAGTCACAGCTGGATGCCTCTCTTGGCAAAGGACAGCTCTCACTCTGTTCACTTCCCGGGCAGATTTCTTAACAGAAGCTGATCATCCAATCAGAGAGCTCTATTTGAATGCAGATTAACATACAGACACTCATGGGAATGTTTAGTGAAAAACACCGGACTAATTTGCATATGATTTAAACAAATCTGAGCATATGACAACCAGACTCCCAGCACCTGAATTCTGCAATTAGTTTTAAGGCAAATACTTTTAAAACTTATTTTTAGCACCTTTAAAATTTCAGGTTCTCTTTAATTTGAATGCTGTTTCAAGCTCTCAAACTCACCCTGACTGAGGAGCTTGCCCCAAACCAAAGCATAAATAGCAATCTGGTTGTATTCTCACGTAACTTGAAGAGCCTGCCTTCCTCAATTAATACTGCTCCTTTGCATGAAAAGGGGAGGGCAGCAGAGATAGGAGAATCACAAGTTTAGGTGAAAGATTTTGCAAGTGAGCAGATACCACATCAGCACGGCCCTGCACACACACATATGCTTATTTATTCAATATCACAATTCTTCATAGAAGCCACAAAACAATCTTTTAGGGTAGATAGTGTTCACAATGAGCTCCTTTTATTACCAACCAGACAGAGATAAGAGTTTTCAGTTTTGGCACAGTATTAGTTATCACAGGAACAAAATATAAGAAAAACAATATGGGCTGCATTAGGGGCTTATATAGCCCATTTATATAAACAAAAGAAATCTGCAAACAAAATATTTATTTTGACTAATAAAACCACTTCCCCCTGAAACATGTTCAAAACAGAATAATCCATTTGCATATCTAAAAGGTAAACTTCTACAAAACAGATGAAGATCTGATTCCATGTGTGCCCCAATGAAAGGAGAGTTTAATTCTATTTCCATTTAATGTCAATATATTCCATCAAACTTTATAACACCAGGCTTCCCATGGTAGATTACAACAACAACAACAAGAGTGACCCATCAGGAAACAGGATATCCTCACGCACTAGCAGCAGCAGAAAATGCAATGAAAAATGTCAATTTAAATAAATAAATATTAGATTGCGCCGCGGGGCCTACCTGGCTGGAATGGAGTGGTGATCCAATCCAAGATTCTTCTACCGACGAGGAGGACGATGATGGACTGGTGGCCGGTGGCAGGGGTATGTGGAAGTGCAGCAGAAGGCGCTACTACCTCGTGGCCAATGAAGAATGCGGTCAGACACGAGCTGCCTGGGAAGGACAGGAACCAAACTAACACCTGCAGGAGCCGAAGCAGGAAGGGCGCGCACTCACTGGCGGCCATGGTGCTGCAGAGGCGTCGTGACGTTGAGAGGGCGGGACTCGGAGAGGCGGAGAGAGAGCACGAGGAGCCGCTGGGAGGAGGTAGGTGTCGTGATGTCGACTCGGAGACTGGAGAGGTGGGGAGAGAGCTGACAGCTGAACAACCAGCTCGCTAAATTCTTGAAAAAGTAACAACCGGCTCTGCAGAGCCGGTGCGAGCCGGCTCCAGCACACCACTGTATATAGGTGTGAATAGTGTTTCTTGGGATACTACTAAATAATGTCTTAAGAGAGAGTGTATGTGTGTGTATGTGTGTGTGAGAGGACGGGGGTGCTGGTGTCCATTGGACCACCAAGGAAATTAATAAAAATATTCAGGGGGGGTGGGAGATCATGGTGGTGCTTGGTTGGGGGGTGCCCCGGGAGGTGAGAGGTAGGAAGCACAAGCAGGCAGCCTTTGCAGCTGCCTGCTTGTGCTTCTCTCCTCTCCGACAGCTCCAGAGCAGCCATAAAATGTGCTTGTTAAATTACGGCTACTCAGGAGCTGTGCATCCCCTGGAATACATATTACAATAATAATGAGCTCATTAGAATACTAATGAGCTCATTGTAATACATTTGTGTGTGGTTCACAGTAGCTGCTAACCATGGAAAACCCCATTTTACACTGCTAACCACATAATCGCTTGCTTTAAACTGGCTAGAACCAGTCTAAAGCAAACATTAGTAGCACGGTAAGCTTTGTGCATCTGGCCCTTAATTATGACTAGAACAGGTCTAGACCAAAACATGCTTCTTTTCTGCCATGAACTTTTTTTCTGTTCCATTATAGCATTTCTCAATTTCACGTTTATCAACCTTTTTCATATTATCTATGTTTTAGATATGATATTTCATATTTAAGCCCTTTACACACCACTCACTTTTACTATATGTTATCTACAATGAATATGCAGGAGATAGAGTTGCATACCATGGAAGCAGTGTATGCAAATCAAGTTCATGCATATTCATTGTGGATATCCTGAAAACCTGACCTACCTGCAGCTCTTGAGGACCGGAGTTGCCTACCCCCGCGCTAGGGCCAACAAGGCCCATTCATTTTGAAAGAGCTGTGTCAGCACTAGTGCATGGACAGCTGCTAGAGCTTCTCCTTAAACAGATCCCCAAGTGTTTTTGATATTTCGTGTACATGGCACAAATTGAATATCCCTCTATATATGCTTGATTATTATAATTTTAAGTTGTAATTTTATATCACATTTTAACATCATGTATCTTTTAGCTGTTTATAAATGTATATATTTGTATTTGTTTTTGTGCATTTCATATAGGTAGATACCAAGACTCCTGATGCAGGCATGTAGATGAACCACAGGACCGTGTCGAGTCCACTGTATCTGTATTTTACCAATGAAGACTTCTATGGATCCATCTCTGGAGTCCCTTTCATTTGGTAGAGCTACGTCCCTTCCCTACTTTGTTGACTGGACTTTATTTCGTAGGGTACCTTTCCTTGTTTTTCAAGTGCCATTGTAGCAGAAAAACATCCAGAATTAAAGCCTTCCCAAATCTCACCTAAAACACAGCTCCAACATGCCCCCCTTGCAATTTAGATGAACTGCAGAGTAAAATGTCCCAAATCGGTGTTTTGAAAATCATGATTTAGATGTTTTGGCGAGAAAAACATCCATCTGTCGCTTTGAGCTGCTTTTGAGACATTTTTCTCTTTTATAAATCAGCACCAGCAAATAAACCACAGTCGCTGACATGCCACATATCACTCACCACTTTGATTGGAGATCTCTCCCTGTGGACACGGAATACAGTCAAAGCAGCAGATGGGCTCGCTTTCCCTTGTTAATTTTCTGAAGCCAGGAGGGCAGCTCTCACTGCATTTTGCTTGAGGAGGTGTCTAAATATTGAAAGAAAAATCTGGGTGATATGATATAGCATTCACCTATGGGCCAATTCCTACTTTCAAGCCTCTAACATATAGTAACATAGTAAATGAAACCTAAACAGCAGCAACATTCTTGTCTCCGTTATAAGTACTGTTCTTTATTGATGAAAGAGATAAATTTTAAGTAAAGTTGCTGGTTCAGAACTCCAACTTGAGACTATACTGAATTATTAAAAGCAAGAAGCATGAGTGGATGTGTAGCTTAGTAAAGAGAGGCCTTCATTTTAAAAGTACCCTGTAAAATAAGAAAGATCAGTACACACAACATTTCAAACTGAATTTCAGATTCCAGATTTTCATTGCAAACCATACAAGGAGAGATTTGCCGACCTGAACATGTATACCTTGGAGGAAAGGAGAAATAGGGGTGACATGACAGAGACATTCAAATATTTGAAAGGTATTAATCTGCAAACAAACCTTTTCCGGAGATGGGAAGGCTGTATTACTAGAGGACATGAATTGAGGTTGAAGGGGGGCAGACTCAGGTCTAATGTCAGGAAGTATTAATTCATGGAAAGGGTGATGGATACGTGGAATGCCCTCCCGCGAGAGGTGGTGGAGATGAAAATGGTAATGGAAATCAAACATGCATGGGAAAACCACAAAGGAATCCTGCTTAGAAGGAATGGATCCACGGAATCTTAGCGGAGATTGGGTGGCAATATTGGTAATTGGTAAGCAAAACCGGTGGGTTGGCCACTGTGGCAAACAGGATACTGTGCTAGATGGATCACTGGTCTGACCCAGTATGGCTATTCTTATGTTCTAATTAGGCATAGGGAAACAGCAACTGGCTATTTACACATTACTCTCCTCCTATCCTGGTTTAGTCAGAAATAGGGATGGCAGCTCAGAATTTTTTTTTTGTTTAATTTGCCATGTTGTTTGGACCATTATTTATTTTATTTTGATTTAGATAGTCTTCATTTTGTTGTAGGGCAATGTTAAGAGTGTGCATACTTCAGAAATAGTGTACCCTCTTTCCAAAGAGTGGGCACTATTGGCAAAGAGGGTATATTATTTCAGAAAGAGTATACTCTTCCCTTATAATGTCGTACATTACTACTACTACTACTTATCATTTCTAAAGCGCTACTAGACGTACGCAGCGCTGTACACTTGAACATGTAGAGACAGTCCCTGCTCGACAGAGCTTACAATCTAATTAGGACAGACAGACAGAACAAACAAGAGATAAGGGAATATTAAAGTGAGGATGATAAAATAAGGGTTCTGAACAAAGTGAATAAGGGTTAGGAGTTAAAAGCAGCATCAAAAAGGTGGACTTTTAGTTTAGATTTGAAGACGGCCAGAGATGGAGCTTGACGTACCGGCTCAGGAAGTCTATTCCAGGCATATGGTGCAGCAAGATAAAAGGAACGGAGTCTGGAGTTAGCAGTGGAGGAGAAGGGTGCAGATAAGAGAGATTTACCCAATGAATGGAGTTCCCGGGGAAGAATGTAGGGAGAGATGAGAGTGAAGAGATACTGAGGAGCTGCAGAGTGAATGCACTTATAGGTCAATAAGAGGAGTTTGAACTGTATGCGGAAATGGATAGGAAGCCAGTGAAGTGACTTGAGGAGAGGGCTAAAATGAGCATAACGACACTGGCGGAATATTAGTCGTGCATGTGTAATGGTTCATGTATGTGCAATGGTTGAGCATGCACCGCAGTTCATGCTTGCTGACACTATTTATTTATTTATGACATTTATACCACACATTTCCCTGTACAATTTCAAGTTCAATGTGGCTAACAAGCTAAAAAGAAGTCATTACAAAATATGAAACAAAATACATAAACTCAGACATATCGATAAGGAAAGAATTGTAATATATATAGGGTTCAATCAAAAAGCATAATGGATAGACTGGAAGGAGGAGATTAGGCACCAGGATCAATTGACAGAAATGTTTTTGGAAAGGAAAGATTTCAAAAACTTACGGAAAACCAAATAATCAAGTTCGGATCTTATATTTTTCTTCAAGGAATTCCACCATTTAGTACCTTTAGTATGAAAAAGTAGCTGAATATATAGATTTATAAACTACTTTCTTTCAGGTAGGAAAGATGCAGGTAGTCTCTTGCACCAAAGATTGAATTGCGAGAAGGCAGACTAGCAAGGGGCAACATATAGTCAGGGGCAATACCATACAAAATCTGAAATATGAGAGCACAGAGTTTGAATACAATCCTGGCCCTAATGGGAAGCCAATGCAAATGTATCAGCAAAGGAGTAGCCCTCTCAAAGCGTGGTACATGCATGACAAGTCTAGCCACAGCATTTTGGGCAGTTTGCAGTTTCCTTAAGATACATTCTTTACACCGTGTAAAGACAGAATTACAGTAATCAAATTGGGTCAAAACAAGAGACTGGACAAGTAATCTGAAAATATCAATTGAAAAAAAAATGGCCTAATGTGCTTCATCTTCCAAAGTAATTTAAAAGATTTAGTAACCAGTGGCATAGCTAGGTGGGGCCATGGGGGCCTGGCTCCCCAAATTTGCTCTGGTCACCTGGTTGACTGGCGGGGGTTATTTCATCCAGCGCTGGTCTGCAGCGTCACTGCCGCATTGCCTGCCCTGCTGTCTCTTCACATCAGGTACGCTCCTTTTAGTGAAATTGAATATTATCAGTTTCACTAAAAGGAGCATGCCAGACATAAGGGGAAGAGAAAGCAGGGAAGGCAATTCTGCAGCAACAGAGCCGGAGACTAGAGCTGGATGAAGTCTTCAGTTGGTGAGGGTTGGGACCCCAGCTAGCCAAGGTATTTGTGACGGCGGTGCTTCAGCTGGTGGGGGTTGGGGACCCCCGCCAGCCAGATGTACAGCGGCGGCAGAGGGCGGCAGCGAGGCAGCAATCAAAATGTGCCCCCCCTACCTTGGGCTTTGGCCCCCTCTCACCTCGAGGTCTGGCTACGCCCCTGTTAGTAACCACCATGGAATCCTGAAATTCAAAGGTAAAGTGCCGATCAACAACAACCCCTAAAATATTTAGTGGACTCCAAAGGACACGAAACACAGTTATTGTTACTGGAAAAAAAAGTGCAATCTTTCTAAAAGAGGTTCACTAGACACTGCAGTTGCCCACATCACAATGGGCTATTCTCTTGGGGCTCCATTCAAAGCAAGAAATGTTTTCCCTATTCCACTTGGGTTGCCTGTGTGACAGTGTGGAGAGCTGGTGCATGGACAGGGCTTTTCCACATTTTATCTATTGCTCATATTCTGGCTTTTGCTCATGAAGGTCTGAAGAAGGGATTAGCGCTGGCCTCCTTGAACTCCAGGTGGCAGCACTTGCTTGTTTCACAGGTCAGATGCAGCAGGAGGGTCAGAACTAAAGGGGTCTAATTCACAAAGCATTAACATAGCTTTAATCCAGTTTTACTGGGCAAGGAATGGTCAACCTGATCTGACCTCCCTTTCCACTAACATTACAAAAATGCCCTGGTGGTCTAGTGGTCACCTGCCCTCCCACCTTCCATCTGCTCATACAGAAATTCCCTGGTATTCTAGTTGTCCCACCCTCCCCCCCAGTCCCCCAAAATCTCTGGTAGTCTAGCAGGACTCCAAACCTAGCCCCATAACCCCATACCTCAAAGAAGTCAGGAACAATTCCCATTCACTTCTGCCTCCGAGCACTGTCATTTGCCTCTTGCAGTGCATCCTATAATGCACTATGCAGAGTAATATACGGGAGGTTTTCATGGATGTATGGTGTGGGATGGGGTACCACTATTTTGCAAATGACAGTGCTCAGAGGCAGGAGTGAGTGGGTATCACTCCTGCCTTGTTCTAGGTATGGGGTTGGGGGGCTAGGCTTGGCTTTGTGGGGTGGGTGGGAGTTGCCACTAGACTACCAGAGATTTGGGGGAGGACTTGGTGGGAAGAGGGGACTACTAGACTACAAGGAAATTGGTATCTGTGTGTGTATGGGGGGGTAGTTGGTGGGAGGTAGGGGGCTATGGACCCAGAAGTCTACAAGGGCATTTTTTCAATGCTAGAAGAAGGAGGTCAATTGAGGTAATGAAAGGGGCCATGGGATCACTATACCATCAGGATGCTTTTCTTTTTTAATATGAAGAGGAGGGGGGTAGATATGTAGGATCAGGGTAAGTGCTGCTAGACACCAGAGATATGTTTGGTGGGATTGTAAGAGGTATTGGATTGGAGGTAAGGGTCTGGTTAATGCCACACTATGCTTTAAAGGTCAACTGTTTTGTCAGTGCTTGAACCAACCTGCTTCCATAAAAAGCAGGGACCAAAACCTTAATCCTTGAGATCCTACAAAAGCACCAGTGCCTGTACTCAGGCTAGCAGAATGACACTCGGTTCTCTCTTATCACCACAGCATGAAGCATTTTTCATGGCTCTAGTCGTGCCTACCCACATCCCTGCTCACCTCGGTGATGGGGTCGAGCAGCTCCAAGGCCCCCTGCTGCCTTCCTAGCGCTAAGGATCATTTTGGTGCTGGCCACAGCTCAGGCTCTATCTTCCTTTGCTGACTCTAGCACCAGGATCAGTGCTTTCGGGAGCACCCTTGATGATGTCAGAGGTTTGAGGAGCGAGGACCTCATAGGAAGCCGAGGGACATTTCCTCTTTGCCTTCACAACGGGTTGTCTAGAATTTCTAGCAGCTGGTTGCAGCACTGTCTTCGTCTCCAGTTCCATTTCCCTCCAGTTTCTAGCTTCTGTACGTATCCTGTTCCAGCTTCAGTATGTTTCCTGTTCCAGCTCTCTCCAGCCTTTAATGCCTGCTTGTTATTCAGTCTCAGTTCCATCTCCCTCCAGTTACCCGCTTCTATACATATCCTCTCCCAGCTCCATCCAGCTTCAATACATCTCCTGCTCCAGCTCTCTCCAGCCTTCAGCGCCTGCTTGTTGTCCAGTCTCAGTTCCATATGACCTTCAGCCTCAGTACACCTACCAGTCTTCAGTTCCCACTTCCCTCAGTTTCTAATCCCAGTACATCTTCCAGTTCCCAGGTCCAGTCCACCCTAGCCACAGCACAACTCGCCTACTGCCAGTCGAGCCATGCCAGACCTCTAGGTCAAGTAGGTGGCACAAACCTGGCTATAGCTCAAGGGCTAACCAACCCCAGTGTGACAGATTGTGAAGGCCATAAGCTTGGGTGAGCCACCCATCTGGCAGCTTCAGCAATTGCATAGTTCCGTCTCATATGGATCAGCTACAGGTTTCAGTGTCACCTCAGGGTGCAACTGCCTCTGTCCCAGAACTAAATATGTCCATAACCGCTTCAGCATACTCTGGTATCTGTCTGGCACCACTCCCTAGATATGACAGCAATCCTGAAACTTGCAGAGGGCTTGTCAATCAGTGCCTAATAATTTTCAGAGAGTTCCTGTCTGAACGGGCCCGTGTTGCCTACTTCATCTCCTTACTGATGGGTCAAGCTCTTGTGTGGACTTCACCACTCTGGGAATAGAGCGATCCAGTGTTCAACAGCCTTAATGGCTTCCTGAAACAATTCTGAAAGGTCATTTAAGAATCGGGGAATGTGTCTTCTGCAGCCTCTGAACTTCTGTGTCTGAGACTGGGATCACAAACATTGGGAAGTTATGCCATCCAGTTCTGTAATTTGACTTCAGAATTGAATTAGAACAATGAAAGACACAAGATGTATGAGGAGAGACTTGAGGGCCTGAAAATATATATCCTGGAAGAAAAGAGAGTCAGCGGTGATATGAAACTGAAGTTCAAATATTTGAAAGGTATTAATTTACAAACAAACCTTTTACAGAGATGGGAAGGTGGTAGAGCTAGAGGGCATGAATTCAGGTTGTGAGGGGGCCAACTCAGAAATAATATCAGGTACTTTTTCACGGAGAGGGTGGTGGATACCTGGAATGACTTCCCACAGGAGATGTGGAGATGAAAACGGTAACAGAATTCAAAAATGTGTTAGATAAACACAAAGGGTTTGGCTATAGCAAGAGCCAGGCTTTCAGGAACAAGGTTCAGAAGCAAGACACACAGGATCAAGGATTCAGGGACAAGACACATAGGAACAAAGCCAGGCAGGAATCAAGGCATAAGGCATTTATAAACAAGGTTTGCAAACACAAGGCTTTCAGGAGCATGGGTCAGAAACAAGGCTTTCAGGTACAAGACTCATAGACACACAGGTAAACAGAAACAAGAAAAAGACTACCCAGGAGTAAAGCTTCAGGAACAATGTTTTAAAAAGCAAGGCTTTCAGGAACATGGTTCAGAATCAAGACAAACAGGAACAAGCATTTAGGAACAAGACTCACAGGAACAAAGCTAAGCAGGAATCAAGGCATTCAGGAATAAAGCCAAGCAGGAATTGCATCCAAACAGGGAACACAAAGACAAGGTTTAGAGACCTCTTGCAAAGGCAAAGCATGAAAGTTCAAAGGTGCATTATAAAGAACTTTGCTGATGATGTCACAACTTGGAATGAGGCTCGAATAGACTATCGTGAGGCTTGGAAACAGGGAAACCAGAGCGCGGCTTGGATGAAGGAACACCAGGCAGCAGATGCATCAATGCAGGGACAAGGCAGTTCAGAGAAGCCACAGAGCCAGATCACTGGAAAAAAAGGTGAGTCTGGACGCAGGGACACAGCCACAAGCATGACATGGTTCACTTACCACATGGGCATTTCTTTTCGACAAAAAAGACAGGATTTTACCTCTGTAATAAAGGGAGCTTCAGCGCACATCAAAAGAATAGCTGATGCTAGCTTAGGCCCCCTTTTACCACAGCTAAGTAAAATGGCACCTTAATAATGAAATTGAACTAAAAAGAAAGCTGCACTAATCCATTGTGAATCTGCCCCCTTTAGTCCAGACCCTCTGCACCACTTTACACATCCAAAACCTTAGATCCTACGAAAACCACCAGTGTCTGACTCTCTGTTCCCTCGTATCACCATGCCATGCAGCATGACTGCTAGTGTTAGTGCCATAGCAACATTGCAGGCCTAGCTGGCAGAAGAGTAGAATAAGTCCTCTTTCTAGTACAGCTTGTGAAATATGATGAGATTTTGGAAATTTTCAGCATGCCTTGGAGGTTTCAAAAGGAAATGGCTGGTCATATTTTACAATTGCTGGGAGAGAGTGTTATCTCATGGGGTTAGCAGTTAAGCAACTAATCTTACAAAATTCTATAGGAGAAAAAGAAACAGAGGACCACAAAGATCTGGCATTCCCCTATGATTCTTTAAGGATGAGAGTGAACAAGGATAATTGTAGTGGTGGGAAGTAAGCCTATGCATCTCTACACTCACCAAAAATATCAGTCAGTCCTGATGGAGAGTACTCTTTGTAGATTTAGGCTTGCTATTACAACATCTAATCCTGATTGATTAATGTAGTGCCCGCCCCCTCTCGGGCAGTCTAGATCTTATCAAGTGAAACAGAGTACCCTGTTTCAGTAGACAAGCCAGTGACTCTGAATCATCTGCAGGAGTAGGGCGAGGGATACAAAAAAAAAACTAATCTCCTGACTCATTTTAAGAGGATGAGAAAGGAAATTGACACAATTCTTTTCCCTATTTGACTCAGTACTTTAAATCTTTAAAGAATCAAACCTTTAACTTTGCATGTTCATGCTATTTCCTTTTATTTTTATATTTCTGAGTCAAAGTACGTATTTAGCTACATAGTGTTTGAAATAATGTTTCTTCCCTTAACAAATGTGGCTTAACATGTAACTTGGCATTTAACATTAGTCTGCTCTGTATTTTAACAGGTCAATTTATACTCTTCAGACAGGAAACCTAAACATCAGATAAGTAATTTCTCTTTAAAGAACAACACAATTAACCTTTTTATTTATTTCACTTTTTCTCAGAATTTATCAAGAATTTGATTCTCTGTGTAACTCTTCTCTTACAATTCCCCTTCACTCCTGCAAGAGAACCATCTTCATCTCAGGTAAGTATTTTATTAACTTTTTTTCCCCCGCACACAGTTTTTCTGCAAAATTGACACTTAGCTGTATTTGCTCAGTCTGTAGCCAATTGGAGCAAATTCTTTCTTGCGTGGGGGCCCTTGTAGAAGTCTTGAGTGTGAAATATTTCACGGCTTCCTTCTCTTATATGTGGAATCATTCCCGGCTTTCTTCTCCCTAAACCTCTCTTAAAAGAAAATAAACTGGGAGGCAAAACCCTAAACTCCCTATTTTTGACCAGGAACTGACCCCTCTGGTGACATTAAATAGTGTACAATACTGTGGCCTCACTCACTAGTTAAAAACCAAATAAATTGGAGGATTTCTCACTACCAAGCTGTCACGTCTGTGGCCGTGACCACCCTCTTACTTACCCTGTTTCTGGGAGTCAGTGGCTGTGCTGGCTTCTGCTTGTCTCTGTGTCTGTCTCTGTCTTAGTTTCTCTCTGGCTCTGTGTGCTGATTGCCCTACTGAATCTCACCTGTGTGGGCTTTGCCTCTTCCAAGATGGCTGCCGCTTCCTCCTCCTTGCCAGTATCCAAGATGGCTCCCGCTGTTCCTTCCTATGGGTTGACTGCTTTGTGTGTCAAGCCTCTGTTTGGTTGCAAGGTAATTGCTGCACCTGTGGCTCTGGTGTTGAAGGGCTTTATTATTGACTTGGAAACTACAGTCCTGGCCTTTGCATTGCCATTCTCTCCGCAGTGCTTTAGGTCCCGAGGTTAGTGTGCTGTTAGCACCGTTTGCTTTCCTTGTCTTTGGCTCTGGGGGTTTTCAGCCCTTCTGTGTTTAAGGTTCTGTGGGCTTCCAGCCCTTCTGTGTTTAATGCTCTGTAGGTTCCCTGCCCTTCTGTGTTTATTGCTCTGTGGGCTTCTTACCCTTCTGTGGTATTTGCTCTGTGGGTCTCCTACCCTTCTGTGGGTTTTCAGCCCTTCTGTGTTTATCGCTTGTGGGTTTCCAGCCCTTCTGTATTTATTGCTCTGTAGGTTCCCAGCCCTTCTGTGTTTAATGCTCTGTAGGTTCCCTGCCCTTCTGTGTTTATTGCTCTGTGGGCTTCTTACCCTTCTGTGTTATTTGCTCTGTGGGTCTCCTACCCTTCTGTGGGTTTTCAGCCCTTCTGTGTTTATCGCTTGTGGGTTTCCAGCCCTTCTGTATTTATTGCTCTGTAGGTTCCCTGCCTTTCTGTGTTTGTTGCTCTGTGTGAGTTTCTTTGTTTGACTAGCTAGCTTAGGCCCCGTCTGGCTTGTAGCCTGTGTTTAGCTCTGCTAGTTCTCTGTGTTTGTTCCTAGTGTTAGACTAGCCAGCTTAGGCTCCGTCTGTTTGTTAGCTTGTGTACAGCTTTCCTAGTTCTCCTGAGGTTGCTCTGTGTTTGTTCCTAGTGTATGACTTGGTAGCTTGGGCACTGCTTTGCATTGTCTGCCTGTGTACAGCTTTCCTGTGTTTTGCTTTATGTATGTTTCGTGGGTATGACTGGTTTGCTTGGGCTTGCTTTCCTACTAGCTTGTACAGTTGACTAGTCTTCTTGTGTTTTGCCTGCTGGTTTTCTGGGTGTGTGTCTTTTGCTTCTGGAGCTTCTGCCCTTGTTCTATCTGTTGCCAGTACTCCTTGTCACTGAGGCTCCAGCTGTAGTCTTGTTCCTTGTCCTGACCATTGCTTTGAATCTGCCTGCTGCCGGAACCCAGACTTTCTCTGCCTTGCCTTCGCCTAGGTGCCAGGGGGCACCCCTGGACCTTTATTCCTGCTGTTCCTGTAAGTCCTACCGGCTGCCAGAACCTGAGGGCTCAACCCGAGGGGGAAGGCAGTCAAGTGTAGGTGAAGCCTAGGTCCAGGGTGTTCCAGTTCCGCGGGTTCCGCTCCAGTGTGTTCCAGTCCAGCGGGTTTCACTCCTGTATGTTCCTGTCCAGTGGGGCCACTCCAGTGTGTCCAGTCCAGCGGGCCCCACTCCAGTGCGCACCCGTCCGGTGCGTTCCAGTTCTGAGTATTCCTGTGTAGAACTCCAGTCCGGGGTTCCTGTCTAGTCTTGTTTCATCTCTACCTTGTAGGTGATCTTGCCTGCCACTGCCGCTCCACGGTAGTGGCCCAAGGACTCACGAAACCAGTGCTCCCGGGGAAGAAGCCTGACAGTGTGCCAAGGTCCTCGTGCACGCGACAGAATGCAAAGGCCATGAGTCCGGCAAGATCAGCCGTCCAGGTTGGCTACCTGTCCACAGCTTCGTTCCCTGTGGACAATCCGGGTGCAGTTTCTGATTTTGACTCTGATCTTTATGTCAGCCCAGTTTCTTTTTTGGGTCCTTTTATGACGCTTCGGGAGTACCGAGATAAACTTTTGTCTGATCCAGCCCTGAAGGCTACTCCTGAAGCAGCAGCTGAAAGAAAGCGTCTCTGGTGGCGTCTGGTCCGCCATAGCCCAGTTTCTGACATGAATCCTGCTATCTCGCTCTGTGAGTACCGCCTCAGACTCCTGGAGGAGCCAGCTCTGCGGGATACTCCAGAAGCTGAGGCCGAAAGAAGACGCCGGGGAATTCCTCCGCTCTGGTCTCCTCAGCAGAGCAGCCTGCGGTACCATAGCGGGTTAGTTCCTATTCGGGATTCCAGTCCACCAGCGCTGAGTCCAGTCCAAGGAGAGTTTCAAGTGGAGCCTTCAATTCCGGTTCGAGTGAAGCCGCCAGTTAAGCCTCTGAGTTCGTTCCGAGGGACGGTCCTGACCAGGTCTCTGAGGACGGGCCGAGTGAGGCGTCGGACCAAGCCCCTGACCCCAGTTCAAGTAGCGCGGCCGCTTAAGAGCCTGAGTCCAGTCCAGGGGATGCTTCATACTGAACCTCCAATTCAAGTCCAAGTAACGATGCCACTTAAGGCTCCGAGTCCAGTCCGAGGGAGGCTTTCGATGGAGCCTTGGATTCCTGTTCGAGGGGAGCTCCAGGTCGAGCCTCCAGTCCTAGTTCAAGTGGTACGCCCTTTGAAGTCTCCGAGTCCAGTCCGTGGGAAGCCTTCGATGGAGCCTCAGATTCCTGTGCAGGTGGCGCTTCGGGTCAAGTCTCCGGTTCTTGTTCAAGTGACCCGTCCAGTGAAGCCACTGAGTCCAGTTCGAGGGGGGCTTCTAACCAAGCCTCCGGTGCCAGTCCACAGGGTGGTTCAGGTGGCACCTCCGCTTCCAGTCTGGAGGGCACCTCCAATCAAGCTCCGAAGGCCAGTTCGAGTGGCGCTTCAGATCGAGCCGCCGATCCCTGGCCAAAGGGTGTGTTCGGCCAGGCCTCAGTTACAGTGCCGTTCCTGCCATGAGGCAGAGGGCGCCTCGAGTTGCAAGTCCAGTCAAGATGCTGAGTCTGGACCGAGTTGCAAGTCCAGTCAAGATACTGAATCTGCATCGAGTGCAGAGGTCAGCCAAGATATTGAGTCTGCTCTTGAAGATGAGATGACGTTCCAAGAGAACTGTGATAGACCTTGTTTTGATTCAGCCTGGGAGAAGACCTCCGAAGCAATAGCTGAGAGAAGGTGTGTTCAACGGCTTGGGGCCCGGAGAAACCCATTTTCTGCATTTCAGCCTGCTAGCATGCTCTGGGGATACCAGGGCCGTCTCCTCTTGAACCCTGCTCGGCGGACGCCGCCTGAAGCTAATGCTAGAGAGACGACCCAGTCCGGCCAGAGGGGTGTGTCCAGCCCTGCAGCTGAATCATTTCCAAGTTCCAGTTCCAGCCAAGATGCTGACCCTGCTCCTAGCTCCAGTTCCAGCCAGGATGCTGAGTCCGTTCCAAGTTCCAGTTCCAGCCAAGATGCTGACCCTGCTCCTAGCTCCAGTTCCAGCCAAGATGCTGAGCCGGCTCTGAGTTCCAGTTCCAGTCAAGCTCCTGACGCACGCCTGGGTCCCAGTCCCGGTTTGCTTCCTGAGTTCAGTCTGGGTTCCCTCAGAGAAGGGTTCCTTTTGAACATGGTTCCTCTTGATGCATCCCAGTTCCTGAGTTGGCCCAGCGGTGATTGGAAGGAGCCTCCTGTTGACAAGTTCCGCTCCTGTCTGCCAGTTTTGAACTTCTTTGTGACTTCCAGTCCAGTGATCCATGTCTGGGGGTTGACACCGATCAGAAGGTTTCACCACAGTTACCCCTGGACACCTGACCTCCTCAGGGAGACCGAGAGAGGGGTCTTGAGGAGGGGGTACTGTCACGTCTGTGGCCGTGACCACCCTCTTACTTACCCTGTTTCTGGGAGTCAGTGGCTGTGCTGGCTTCTGCTTGTCTCTGTGTCTGTCTCTGTCTTAGTTTCTCTCTGGCTCTGTGTGCTGATTGCCCTATTGAATCTCACCTGTGTGGGCTTTGCCTCTTCCAAGATGGCTGCCGCTTCCTCCTCCTTGCCAGTATCCAAGATGGCTCCCGCTGTTCCTTCCTATGGGTTGACTGCTTTGTGTGTCAAGCCTCTGTTTGGTTGCAAGGTAATTGCTGCACCTGTGGCTCTGGTGTTGAAGGGCTTTATTATTGACTTGGAAACTACAGTCCTGGCCTTTGCATTGCCATTCTCTCCGCAGTGCTTTAGGTCCCGAGGTTAGTGTGCTGTTAGCACCGTTTGCTTTCCTTGTCTTTGGCTCTGGGGGTTTTCAGCCCTTCTGTGTTTAAGGTTCTGTGGGCTTCCAGCCCTTCTGTGTTTAATGCTCTGTAGGTTCCCTGCCCTTCTGTGTTTATTGCTCTGTGGGCTTCTTATCCTTCTGTGGTATTTGCTCTGTGGGTCTCCTACCCTTCTGTGGGTTTTCAGCCCTTCTGTGTTTATCGCTTGTGGGTTTCCAGCCCTTCTGTATTTATTGCTCTGTAGGTTCCCAGCCCTTCTGTGTTTAATGCTCTGTAGGTTCCCTGCCCTTCTGTGTTTATTGCTCTGTGGGCTTCTTACCCTTCTGTGTTATTTGCTCTGTGGGTCTCCTACCCTTCTGTGGGTTTTCAGCCCTTCTGTGTTTATCGCTTGTGGGTTTCCAGCCCTTCTGTATTTATTGCTCTGTAGGTTCCCTGCCTTTCTGTGTTTGTTGCTCTGTGTGAGTTTCTTTGTTTGACTAGCTAGCTTAGGCCCCGTCTGGCTTGTAGCCTGTGTTTAGCTCTGCTAGTTCTCTGTGTTTGTTCCTAGTGTTAGACTAGCCAGCTTAGGCTCCGTCTGTTTGTTAGCTTGTGTACAGCTTTCCTAGTTCTCCTGAGGTTGCTCTGTGTTTGTTCCTAGTGTATGACTTGGTAGCTTGGGCACTGCTTTGCATTGTCTGCCTGTGTACAGCTTTCCTGTGTTTTGCTTTATGTATGTTTCGTGGGTATGACTGGTTTGCTTGGGCTTGCTTTCCTACTAGCTTGTACAGTTGACTAGTCTTCTTGTGTTTTGCCTGCTGGTTTTCTGGGTGTGTGTCTTTTGCTTCTGGAGCTTCTGCCCTTGTTCTATCTGTTGCCAGTACTCCTTGTCACTGAGGCTCCAGCTGTAGTCTTGTTCCTTGTCCTGACCATTGCTTTGAATCTGCCTGCTGCAGGAACCCAGACTTTCTCTGCCTTGCCTTCGCCTAGGTGCCAGGGGGCACCCCTGGACCTTTATTCCTGCTGTTCCTGTAAGTCCTACCGGCTGCCAGAACCTGAGGGCTCAACCCGAGGGGGAAGGCAGTCAAGTGTAGGTGAAGCCTAGGTCCAGGGTGTTCCAGTTCTGCGGGTTCCGCTCCAGTGTGTTCCAGTCCAGCGGGTTTCACTCCTGTATGTTCCTGTCCAGTGGGGCCACTCCAGTGTGTCCAGTCCAGCGGGCCCCACTCCAGTGCGCACCTGTCCGGTGTGTTCCAGTTCCGAGTGTTCCGGTGTAGAGCTCCAGTCCGGAGTTCCGGTCCAGTTTTGTTTCCTCTCTACCTGGAGGGTGATTTTGCCTTAAGGACTCACAAACCCCGCGCTCCCGAGGAAGAAGCCTGAAGGTATGCAAAGGACCTCGAGAGCGCGCCCCGCGTGGGCGGCGCGACACAAGCCTATCTCTCACTATTGATTCCCTTCTCTAATGCTGCAGCAGGCTCCAGCACTGCATTCAAGGTCTCACACAGTAACACACTTCATATGCAGAAGATAATCCAACTTTCCATCCCATAAACTTCATAGAAATACACAGCATTACTCTTTATAACTGGCAGATCAATCTTGGTAATACAGCATACACATGAATAGGCAGTGCTGGATACCCCATAACCTGCAGGCAGATCCCAATTCTCTATCCTAGAACCCCAACACACTGCAGACTCTCAATCCTGTCACACTATTTTCCTGACATCTTTATAACTGTTCACATTTAATATCATCACTAGCAGACAACTCAGCCCCTCACTCTCTTACCAGTCACTCACAACCAATCTCAGCTGTCCTCTCCTCAGCATTTACACTTCCCCTAAATAAAATTTCTAACTTTTCTCTTTCTTTCTCACAGCCACCATCAACACATCCTCTCACTCTCAGTGCTTTCCCTTTTTTTCTTCTGCCCAACTCCCAACTGACCAGCAAGCCATTGCTAAGGCAACCAGGTCTCAGCTTGCTCAGATGTTGTCCCAAAGTGATGTCACTATAGAACCCTTATTTGTTTTCCTCTGCAGGAGCTCAGGTAAGAATATTTTAACCCCTTAGGGTTACATTAAGTTAAGAATCTTGCACTCAATCATACCCCCTGGACTGGCTGGAATTTGAACAGCTAATGTTAGATACATATTGAAGATTAAATAGCAATTTTCAAAGACTTTGGTCTTTCTAGCTAAGTCTTTACTTAGCCAACTAAATTAGTTTGAAAGCTGGCCTTCTGTGTAACCTTTTTGACCCTTTCTAATATCCTCTTCCAGAATTGTCCTTATTCTCAACTTTCTCTGAACATAAATATTCATGCCTTTATCAATTCAAAACCTATTCGCAAGTTTACTCCTTTATTATTTCTGTTTCATTTAAAATTGAGATAATCCAGTTACACAGCTGCAGTTAACAACATGCATGATACAACATGATCCAGTGCCTTTCCTCATTTTTCTAATGTTTCTTAAATCTGACCTGGGTGAATGAATGCTCCCATACAATTGCCTTCTCATTGATGATGAAATCCTGCCCCTGGAAAGCAAAAGGATTGTAACTTCCAACAATTTCATAATGCTGTACTCCATTGGGAAGATAGACCTGACTTATAATATTGTAGGCAGTGTTCAGGTCTCTATTCTCATCAAAAAAGATCTCTTCATTCAGATTGTTCTTAAAGTGGACAATCTTCAGATAACGATGAAGCTAAAAATTAAAATTTAAATAGTGAACTTATCTGTCAAGTTAACTGCCAAGTTCAAACATATTTCTGCTCATATACACAGCCTACCAGATTTTAGAGACTGGATGTAGGTCTCTAGATATTGGACTCTTTCCAAGAGCCATAAGACACCTAGAGGTATATAGTCATAGGATATGGTTTGTGCCAAGTAGGTCTGCTTTTTGAAATTGACATCTGGAAATTTTTATTAATATGTAAAACAGGGGAAGACAATCACAGTCCAGGAGGTCCACAACCCAGTTAGGCTTTCAAGATTTCCACAATGAATACGCATGAGATTGATTTACATGTATTGCTTTCACTATATGCATATTCATTGTGGAAATCCTGAAAAACCGACTGGGTTGTGGACCTTGAGAACTATGGTTTCCCATCCCTGTCCTAATGTGTTTACGTGGTAGTGCAGATTACTGGGGATTGCACCAAAGGTGCTGATTACTACTAACATTACTATTGCTTTTTTTCTCCACAGACATTTCTTTTCAACTCTACTTTCAGCTGCTGTTTATTAGCTAATGATTCACACCAGCTTATTCTTATTTAAAACAACTATTAAATCATGTTTAATATGTGTTAGATGCTTGTCCATTTTGTATTCTAAAACCCCTTAGCACATAATTTACCAGACTGAATAGTAATTGAAAAAAAGGACAAAACATAAAAAGAATTATGAAGAACATTCAAAAATGGGACAAGTCCTTTTATTCCAGAAGGTGGATTGACTTTGTATGTCAAAAACTCAATCTTGTATATCATTGACCCGACATGGACCCTGTTTTGGTGCACAGCACCTATGTCAGGAGTCGTTAGAAGTCAAAAATCCCTTGTGAACATGCCCAGTATCCAAGTTGAGGGCAAGAAGTAGGACCTTATCCAAGCACTATTCTGACAGTTCCAGCATGTCGGGTCATTGATGTACAAGACTAAGTTCTTGACATACAAGGTCAATCTATGTGTGGAATAAAAGAGTTGTCCCATTTTTGAAGGCTCTTGGTACATTTTTTTTGTGTGTTTTGGATTGTTTTTTATGCTTTGGCCCCTCTCTGTTCTGTTTATTGAAAAAAAGGATAAGCAGGTGTGAATCACTGATCTTTCAATACCAGGTGACAGTATGATTATCATTATGAAAATATAAAAAAAATATAGAGAGAGTGGTATACAAGAATCAAATATTTAAAATCTGATTTCTGATACATGCTTATTTAAATTTCATAGTCTGAAAAAATGAAGAGAACTAAAGAAATAAAAACAGAGAATTGGGAAAGAAAGGGAAAGAAAGAGAGGGCCGAAAGCTAGTGATACTGAGGGTGATTATCAAAGCACTTTGCCAAGATATCCAGCGTATTTTCGAAAGAGATCGCCGGCCATCTTCTGACACAAGTCGGGAGATGGCTGGCGATCTCCTGAAGCCGGCCAAATCGGTATAATCGAAAGCCGATTTTGGCCGGCGCCAACTGCTTTCCTATCCCGGAGCCGGGTAAACTTCAAGGGGGCGTGTTGGCAGGGTACAGAAGGCAGGACGGGGGTGGGATGGGGTTGTGGTTACGAGATGGCCGGCTTTGCCCGATAATAGAAAAAAGATGGCCTGGTCTGACGAGCATTTCGCCGCCTTCACTTGGTCCATTTATTTTTATGACCAAGCCTCAAAAAAGTGCCCCAATTGACCGGATGACCACCCCTTACTTCCCCAGTGGTCACCAACCCCCTCCCACACACACAGAAAAAAAATGTAAACATTTTTTAGCCAGCCTGTATGCCAGCCTCAAATGTCATACTCAGCTCCTTGACAGCAGTATGCAGGTACCTGGAGCAGTTTTTTGTGGGTGCAGTGGACTTCAGGCAGGTGGACCCAGGCCCATCCCCTTCCTACCTGTTATACTTCTGGTGGTAAATGGGAGTGCTCCAACCCCCCCCCCCCGAAACCCACTGTACCCACATGTAGGTGCCCCCCTTCACCCCTTAGGGCTATGGTAGTGGTGTAGAGTTGTGGGCAGTGGGTTTTGGGGGGATTTGGGGGGCTCAGCACCCAAGGTAAGGGAGCTATGCATCTGGGAGCTATTTGTGAAGTCCACTGCAGTGCCCCCTAGAGTGCCCTGTTGGTGTCCTGGCATGTCAGGGGGACCAGTGCACTACAAATGCTGGCTCCTCCCACGACCAAATACCTTGCATTTCGCCGGGTTTGAGATCGCCGGACCCAGTTTCCATTATGGGTGAAAACCGAAGCCGCCCATCTCTAAACCCGGCGATCTCAACATCAAGCCGGCCCCAACCGTATTAGCAAAAGAAAGATGGCCAGCCATCTTTTTCGAAAATACGGTTGGCTCCGCCCAGTTGTGGCGCCGGCCCCGGAGATGGCCGCCCATATAGATGGCTGGCGCCGTTGAATTATGCCCCTCCACGACATCTAAATCTGACTTTAGACATTTTGCTGAAAATGTACAAAAATCAAGTAGTGAAAATGACCATTTTCAAACCAGGAAAACGTCTATCTTTTTTTCTTTGAAAATGACCAATTTCTAGATGTTGTGCATAGTACTCCTACCTTTTTTGGACCATTTACCCCCACCCCCCCCAAAAAAAAAAAAAACCTTTCAAATAAAAAAAACGCTCAAAATCAAGCCATTGGGACATAGGAGTAGCCAGCTTTCGTAGTAGACTGGCCACAAAGTCTTCACAGCAGATCAGAGGGGCAATGCATAGACTTCACATAAAAGGTCCTAGGTACATATCTCAAAATAACCCCCTTATATTGTCATTTACTAATAATCACCCTTCTCTGCCTTGCTAAAAGTTCATGACGAGGAGGAGCTAGGGAGCTTGACAAAGACAGTAGCTTGGTATGAGAGCTCCTCTGAACAGAGACCATTGTGACATACAACCAAACAATATCACTTCTTTTCTATCATGGTTGATATGGTGTAATTTGCTTATGCCTCGAGTTAGAAACAGATGCCGTCTCATGCTAATATTTTTGATACTTATTTTTTGCTCCATTATTTGAATCTACCCCTATGGGGGTAAATCAATAAATGCACCTGAAAGAAAGTGTGTAGAGAGATTCTATTAACTGTACCTATAAGTTAGGTATGTTTTATAAAATAACGCTTAAGCCCATCGATTGCGCATACATTTAGGCACATCCATTTGCACCAGCGTAAATGTTGGTGTGAATTCTTGTGATTATATATAGGCGTGGAGCCCCCTCATTCTGTAGATACCTGTGTAACTAAAAGTCATGCCCCTGATCTGCCCATGTTCCTCCCATTTTCCACCCCCCCCCCCCTTTTCTGACTCATGTGTAAAATTTGGATGCAGATCCCATGCACGTACAAGTTAATTAAAACTTATTTGCATGCACATTTTTTAACATTATATAAAACTAGTAAAACAGGCCCGTTTCTGACACAAATGAAACGGGCGCTAGCAAGGTTTTCCTCGGAGTGTGAATGTTTGAGAGAGTGTGTGTGAGAGTGACTGTGTGTGTGAGAGAGAGAGTGAATGTGCAAGTGTGTGTGTGTGACAGAGAGAGAGTGAGACTGCTGGGTGCAAGTGTGTCTCCTCTGTCCCCTGGCTCCCCTCCAGCCACCCAGAGAGTCTCCTCTCTCCCTCCCTCCCTCCCTCCGAGTTCCAGGGTCGTCCCCTCCCTCCCTCCGAGTTCCAAGGTCATCTCCTCCCTCACTCCGAGTTCCAGGGTCGCCCCCTCCCTCCCTCCGAGTTCCAGGGTCGTACCCTCCTTCCCTCCCTCCGAGTTTCAGGTCGTCCCCTTCCTCCCAGTTTCAGGTTCCCCCTCCCTCCCTTCCTCCCTCCGAGTTTCAGGGTCCTCCCTCCCTCTGAGTTTCAGGGCCCCCCCTCTCTCCGAGTTTCAGGGTCCCCCTCCCTCCCAGTTCCAGGGTCATCGTCCCTCCCTTCCTCCCTCTCTCCCTTCCAGTTCCAGCACCCCTCCCTCTGAATTTTAGAAGTCATGTTCACTTACCAAGTCAGGGTGACGGCGGCCATTAGCAGCGGTAAAAAGCGTGCAGGCTCGGCCCTTCACTCTCTCTCAGCTCTGGTCCCGCCCTCATTTCCTGTTTCTGCAAGAGCGGGACTAGAGCTGAGAGAGAGAGAAGGGCTGAGCCTGCACACCTTTTACCACTTCTGTCGGCCGCCATAAACCCGACTTGGTAAGTGAAGATGAGTTTTAAAATTCAAATGGAGGGGGCCTGGAACTGGAAGGGAGGGAGGGAGGGATGACGACACCCTCATGTGTGTGACGTCGGATTCCTTTCCCTGGCAACTCTGCAGCGTTCTCTTCAAAGTGATTGGTCACTGCTGCTTGTGACGTACCCGGAAGTACGTGACGTCAATTCAGGAGATGGATACAGCCTTACAGAGAGCATGAATGCTTCAAGGCTTCACTGTCAGGGAGTCAGCTTCAGAACGTTGGAGGTGCTTTTTATTGTATAGGATTAGGGGGAATATTTGGCAACAAGATGAAAAAAATGACTTTAGCCATGCTTTGTATGTTTTCCCCAATTCATTTCCCACTTCATTAGCTATTCTACTTGTAAAGGATCTTATCATAGAAAGCATTGTGTGACTATGGGGATTCAGTGTCTCTTTGAAATCACAGTCTCCAGCACACTCCTTTTCTTCAAAGACTTTCTTTTCACATTTTGCTTTGTCTCACTTTCTTTTTCTTCTGAACAACAAACATAACAAATGATGTTACCTTCCATGGCAAATAATCAGATAATTTCCACATTTCTCTACTCCTTGTGATGTTTCTAGAGCCAGACATCAGCATGTCATGCAATGCGTGTGCCAGGGCGTACACAGCGTTATATACACTATTGCTCTTCCCAATGTAGTTGGTTTTACAGGGTAGAACATCTGACAATTTTACATCAGAACTGCAGGATCTTTTGATGTATTTCGGACACTGGCTGTCACACAGGCCTATCCACCACTCATTAGCAAAATCATCATTTGGAAACAGGGTAAAGTTCACCTCTTGTATAAATTTTGTAAAGCTTGGGATCTTCTTCTTTACAATTGAAAATGATAAGGTGTTGCTCTTTATATAAGGTTTTTCAACATTCAGTTCAGTTTTAGTGATCCAGACCTTCCCAGGGATCATCGTAGATATGACTAGATGGAATTTATTTTCTGCATTAGCATAGAGAATGATCACTTTAACTGATGACATGTGGATGATCCGTTTCATTCGAACTATTTCCTTTATTATGATGGAATTGCTCAGACTGAAGATTTCTATGAATGCAATGCAGCCACCATTCTGCTCAATCCCTTCTCTCAGGGTCTGAATCGCCCTCAGGGTGCTATATTCATTGGATGCAATGATACCAACCCAGGTCCAGCCAAAATGTTTCAGTAACCTTATAATCCCAGCACAGAGGTGCAGTTCATTGGGGACAGTCCGGTATAAAAAAGGAAACTGAACTGTGTCACTCATTAGAAGACTCTGCGAGATAAAACCGATCTGTTCAAAAATATTATTAATAATTAGTACATCATCATCTTTGCCACTGTGAGATCAAATCTTAAATAATTTCTAGAAACTTTTAAACTCCTACATTTATCTGATTTTTCAGCAGAAAACTTAGGGTGTCTTTTACTAAAGACGCCCTTAGGATTCTATGCTTTACTAAAAATAGGTTAAAAAGTTAGGAATCGTAAATGAGGAAGAACCTGTGAGACCAATTTATACACTGTCTTCTTATTATCAGGCATTAAGTTGGATGACTGTTCCAGCTTTTCATGGTGTGGGGTCCTGCATCCTAGGTATATCTCAGCATCCTTGCTGTGGCTGGTTTGAGAATCTGTGAAAACACTTTATCCACTGTCTTCTGACAACAAGTATTCAAGTGATTGTTCCAGCTTGCCCTGGTGTGGGGTCCTACATCCTGACTAAATGAGAACATCCTTGCTGTGGTCCATAGCCCATGGTTCATACTGATTGGCATGCATCCAAAGGGGTATGACCAAAATGACAGGTCTTATACCTTTGTAGCCCCTTCAGAGCCCGCGAGGAAGAAGAAGCATGTCACTGCTCCCTTCCAAGGGAAAATGGAAAGGGGACAAAGGCAGGACCCGGCAACTTTCTTCTAAAAAGAGGCCTATGGACCAGCATGTTAGATTTGCAATGCCGGCTTTACCTTCAAAGTCTATGAGTTTGCCTTCTTCTCCCAATGTCTCCATTTATTCTGGGGTCCAAACCCCATCCCCATAACCTGCTGTTTTCTAAAAGTCGGCTAACGTTCTTAGAGGACAGGATGCTGCAGACCTTACAGGTTTGACCCTTGCAAGGAGTTCCCTCTCTAATTCTTCAATCCCTGGTAAGGAGATTAGACAGACTGCCCAGGTTAAGATACCTTCATCAGTTTCTTTTTTGGTGTCTATTGCTACTTCCTCTGTTGAGACCAATCAGTAGGAAGTTTCATTAAAAGATTTGCTGATAGCAATTAATAAAATGGATAAATCACTGCACGGAAATTTATCTTCCTTTGTGAAGTTTACAGAGGAAACTGTTGCAAAATTTAATGTTCATGAGTCTAGACTTTTACTCAATCAGCTGCAATTACCAATGATTGTCTAGCCATTCATTTAGGAATGGAGTCCTTGGAGAACATGTCTAGGGTTCTAAATTTAAGGTTTTTAAATTTCGCTGTTACAAATTTTTTGGCTTCCTTATAAATTCATAAAATTTATTTAAAGGAGTAACTACTGAGGCAATTAAATTTGCTGATGACACAAAGTTATTTAAAGTTGTTAAATAGTGAGAGGATTGTGAAAAATTAAAGAGGACCTTATGAGACTGGGAGACTGGATGTCTAAATGGCAGATGACGTTTAAGGTGAGCAAGTGCAAAGAGATGCATGATGAATTATTGCTACGTAATGCAAGGTTCCACGTTAGGAGTCACCGACCAAGAAAGGGCTCTAGGCATTATCGTTGATGATATGTTGAAACCCTCTACACAGTGTGCTGCTACGGCGGCTAAGAAAGCAAATAGAATGTTAGGTATTATTAGGAAAGGAATGGAAAACAAAAATGACATTATAATGCCATTGTATCGCTCCATGGTGCGACCGCACCCATCTTAAAAAAATACATATTGGAATTAGAAAACGTACAAAGAAGGGCGACAAAAATGATAAAGGGGAAGGGATGACTTCCCCGTGAGGAAAGGCTTTAGCGGCTAGGGCTCTTCAGCTTGGAGAAAAAATGGCTGAGGGGAGATATGATAGAGATCTATAAAATAATGAGTGGAGTGGACCGAGTAGACGTGAATCACTTGTTTACTCTTTCCAAAAATACTAGGACTAGGGAGCATGCAATGAAGCTACAAAGTAGTAAATTTAAAATGAATTGGAGAAAATATTTCTTCTCTCAATGTGTAATTAAACTCTGAAATTAGTTGCCAGAGAATGTGGTAAAGGCGGTTAGCTTAGCGGAGTTTAAAAAAGGTTTGGATGGCTTCCTAAAGGAAAAGTCCATAGACCATTATTAAAATGGAATTGGTGAAAATCTACTGCTTGTTTATAAGATAAGCTGCATATTGTACTTTTTTGGGATCTTAGGTATCTTGAGTCTTCTCAGGAACCTATTATTAAAAGAGCTACTTTGTTGCTATCTTTCCAGATAGAGGAACATGAATTTGTAATTATGAAAGCTTATTTTTCAAAACAGAATGTTCTATTCTTTTGGCAGACTATTAGGATATTCCCAGATGTTGCCAGACCCACGCAGCTGAGGCAAGAAACTTATCTTTAGCAAACGCCTAGGGTTTTTAGCAGTAGGGGCATCTTTCTTTGTAAAATGTCCCTGCTAACACTTGAGAGAATAATTATTTTGACTCGAAGTAAATGGAAACTTTTTGTTAGAAAAGGAGAATGTTTAATTTCATATTCATTTGTTTGATCTATATGAGCAAGTTATGATTATTGTTTTTGGTTACTGATTGTTTTTTGCATTGGCTTTTCTTCTTTTTAAAGTTTGGTATAATTGCTGTCTCCCAGTTATCTGTGTGACATGGACTTGTATGCACTTGTCTTCCTTTTGTAATTTTCATTTTAGAATTGTTTATGTTTTTAAAAGTATGTTTCTGAATATGTTTATTTGTAACATATGTAATCCCTTATTATAATGGGGCATCATGGGAGAAGTCTCCAGAGTTACTGGGGGGGGGGGGGGGGGGGGGGTGGGATGGATTAGAGCAGATGGTAAGAGATCCTGCCCAAGGAGTGTTTTTGAGGTAGCTGCAGAGGGAAATGTTTGAGAGATTAGAAAGATACTAGGAGTGGCGTTTTTGATTTGAAGTTTAAGTCAGATTTTGGAAGTTTTGTGCTAAATATACCATATCTGAATAGAAAATATACCCATTTTTAAAAAAGCAATACATCTATATTTTTTTTCAAAAATACATGTAACATATTTTTGTGCTCTTTGTGTTACCTTTTTGGTCCATTTTCAAAAAAAATGTTCAGGTGAAAAACGTAGAAAATCAAGCCATTGGCATGTAAGTGGGGATACATTCTCTGTGGACTGGCCACACAGACACCCAGGAGAGCAACGGGGAACCCAAGGGGGCACTGCACTGGACTTCATGTAAAAGCTCCCAAGTACACGTCTCACCTTTGCTCCCTTGTCTCCTCAGCCCTCCAAAACCCACCCAAAAGCTAATGCCTCCAAAGCCCTACACTTGAAAAAACAACAAACAGACTCCACATACTCCCCCTCCTCTCCTCCTATGATTGCCTAACTTTCCTGTACTCAAATTCCGTTCTTTTATTTGTTGACTGTTTAGTTGAAATCTGCTGTAACCAAAGGCCTTTGCAATGGTGGCATAGCAAATACCAAATAAACTATAAACTGTACACCACTATTATAGCCCTTATATGTGAGGGAGTCACCTATATGTGGGTACTGTATGTTCTTGGTAAGCTTTGGAGGGATCACACTTTCCACCACAAGTGTAAGGTAGATGGAGATATGGGCCTGGGTCCTCCTTTTTACAGTGCACTACGCTGCCATTAGACTACTCCAGGGACCTGCTTTCTCCGCTAATGCACATAGCTATAACATCTGAGACTATCACAGAGGCATGGTAAGTACTTTTTTTATTCATATCTTTGGGGAATGGGAGGGGGTCATCCCTGATTTCCTACAGTGGTCATGTGGTGATTTAGGGCACCTTTATGTCCCTTATTCGTTCTAAGAACAAAATGGCTGCCGAATGCAAAGCTTGAAAACCGTTAGCTCCTGAGCCACACAGCGGATCGGGTTGTTACCCGTTTGTAGTTTGGCCAGTTTCTGCTGGTACCTGCTTCATTTGAACTCGCGAACTACTGCACACCTCTTGGTTTGCTATCAGCCTTTCCGACCACACGACCAGCAAGTCCACACTGCGCTGCCTCTTCTGCCCTGCTGTTTGGGTGGGGTTGCTCCATCTCCGATGCTGGTCAACTGTTGTTCGCCGGCATCCACCTTCCGATCAGCTGCTCTCTGTTGCAGTTTTAGTGCCTGTGAATGGATTCCAGCGCCAGCTCTCCTGCCCTGCTATTTGAGAAGAAGTGGATACGACGGATTCCAGTTTCATCGAGGAAACTCAGAGCTAATTCAGACTTGATTGTACTGCCCATCTTTAACCCTTCTGAAATATGAAATTATTTAACCTTTTTTTCAGGTCCCTCTTCCCACTACTGTCTTACCCTGTTCTTCATATCTCGCCCACTGAAAATAACTTTATTCCCATCATTCACAGTTTCCACAGCCAGTCTAGCCGTTTAGCCTACAGTCGTATCAAAAGCAGAGAGTCCTCCAGAACTCCACCTTCACTTTATGGTCATCCTATGCTTACATAATCCCCCAAAAGACAACTTTTACGGATTTCTCCCTCACCAAATCAGACGACCCTCTTTCAAACTATCCTCGTGGGCTACATTAATGCCAGATCGGTAGTTAACAAAGCAACTATTATATCAGACTGGATCTCAGCGGAACGCCATGACCTGCTTTTTATTAGTGAAATGTGGATTCCTGTCCAACACGATCCCATTTGTCTCGCTTTATGTCCTCCAGGATACAAACTTGCACATTGGTCTAGAAAGGGAAAAAGAGGAGGTGGCATTGCATTGATCTACCGTTCCCATTTTACTATTGATATTACAGCAGATTCACTAACTCCTCACCTTGAAATTGCCTCCATGAGAATCACCAACAATTCATTGCATGGCCATTTAAATTGCATTTTATTATATAGACCTCCTGGTAATTGGAATCAATCCCATACTATCTTTACAGACTTCATCTCTAACATATGTTTAACAAGTCCTACCATTATTATTTTAGGTGACATCAACCTCCACCTAGACGATCCTACATCGGCCAGTGTGCGGGACTGCACTGATTTTCTTCTCTCATAGGATTTTTCTTTAACACCCCTGCAAGTTATTCACGCCAAAGGGCATTCCCTCGATCTTCTTTCACACAAATTAGCCTTAGATAGTAATTTCTGCATAAAAAAATTTTAATGGACGGAAACTTCATGGTCCAATCACTACAAGTTAAACTTAACCCTTTTATGTTGTAAAAAAGGTCCCCACCGCTCACTGGGCCTTACAACTTACAGTTCTAGAGGTCTAATTGACCCTAGGGACTTTTGGAAAATGGTTTATGACAAAGACTGGACAGTTTGTACAGATTCCAACTCCTTCCACTTCGACTGGGATACTAGGTGCAGAGCCGTCTTAGATGTTTTAGCTCCTGAACGCACTCGCACAACACACCGACAGAACTTGACACCTTGGTATAATGATGAACTTCGGAATATTAAAATACTTACTCAATGAGCAGAATGGTCATGGAGAAAAAATAAAAATGAGCATACGCTTAACACATGGAAACACGTGCAGCGAAAGTATAAATATTCAATACGAGAGTCTAAACGGCACTACTACAAGACCAAAATAGGTCCAAACTAGGTCCAAACTTTAGAGACTTAAAGAAACTATTGTACTTTGTCAATAAATTAATGGATTCTAATTCACTGACCACCTCTTGCACAGATATTCCACCTGCTGACGTCCTTTCAGGAAAAAATTAGTAATTTGCAGAAAACAATCCCTCAGACCACTACTGACATCGATTACTTTCTCAGCTGTCTCGCTCCTATCCCAGGTGAAGATCCTGCAGATCGTTTCTTGTCCCACTCTCCTTGGATGTTGTCACCCAGGGGTTTCACAAATTTTCCAAAAAGTACTGTTGGCTGGACCCTTGCCCTAATTACTTGCTCAAATCAGCACCTTCCTGCTTTCTTGTTGACCTCACTGCTTACCTCAACTTTGTGCTCGAACGCGGTCTATTCCCTGAAACTCATGGTAACATATTACTTATGCCAATTCCAAAAGACTCCAAGAAACAGAATGGTGACCTTACCAATTATTGCCCTATTGCATCAATCACACTTTTTGTAAAAATGATGGAGAGCATGGTGACGAAACAACTAACTGACTATCTTGGCAAGTTTTCTATTTTTCACGAATCTCAGTCTGGGTTTTGTCCCCTTCACAGCACCGAAATCGTGCTCATCACTCTACTTAACAGCTTTAGGCAGGAAATAGCTCTAGGCAAAAGTATATTGTTATTAAAGTTCGACATGTCAAGTGCATTTGACATGGTTGCTCACACCATACTACTGAACCTCCTCGACAGCATAGGGATCTGCGGACATGTTCACAGCTGGATTAAGGGCTTTCTCTCATCTAGAACTTACCAAGTAATCGCCAACTCAGATTTATCACAGTCATGGAAAGCAGTTTGTGGAGTCCCTCAAGGCTCTCCACTATCACCAACACTCTTCAATATTATGATGATTCCACTGGCCAAGTCCTTAAGTAAATTAGGACTCAACCCGCATATTTATGCTGATGATATTACTATTTATATTCCCTTCAGAAATGACTTGTCCGAGATTTCTAGTGAAATTAACCACTGTCTAAATCCAATGTACTTTTGGGCATCTTCTTTCAAACTCAAACTTAATGCTGACAAACACACTGCCTTCTATTATCATCTCCGCACAACAAGTACAGACCTTCAACATTAATCACTCCAACCCTGAACCTTCCCATCCTAGATAGCCTCAAAATTTTGGGAGTCACCCTTGACCACTCACTTTCACTCGAAAAACAGGTTAATGCCACCACAAAGAAGATGCTCTTCTCACTGTGGAAACTAAAACAAATAAAACCATTTTTCCCTTGAGAGGTCTTTTGCAACCTCATACAGTCCGTCATTCTATGTCATCTGGATTACTGTAACGGAGTTTATGCTGGATGTAAAGAGCAACTAAGAAACTGCAGACGGCCCAAAGTACAGCAGCCAGATTGGTTTTTGGAAAGTCAAAATTTGAAAGTGCCATGCCCCTCCGTGAGAAACTGCATTGGCTTCCTGTCAAGGATTGAATCACCTTTAAACTCTGCTCTCTAGTTCACAAAATCCTATATGGTGAGGTATCTGGCTACATGATAGATCTCATCATCCTACCTCTCAAGAATACTTTCAGGCTCTCCCGTTCATATCTTAACCTTCATTATCCAAACTGCAACGGCATCAAGTACAAATCCACATATGCTACATCCTTCTCTTTCATCAGCACTCAGCTTTGGAACTCTTTGCCGAAAACCTTAAAACCCATCACCAACCATCTAACTTTCAGGAAATCACTAAAGACCATGTTATTTGGAAATGCTTATCCCACGGCCTCTGCATGTGTCTCCACTGTTGGATGTGCATCGATCTAGAGACATTTTGGACACATTCCCCTTCCCTCTTCCCTCCTGGTTTCCCTACTCCTTCCGTCAATTCCTACTCTTCCCCATTATCTCTTGTAGTTTTTCCTGCTGTATTAGCGTCTTTTTACTGCATTGGTGTCTGCCTCTGTGGTGCGCTGTAAGCCACATTGAGCCTGACACTGTTGGGAAACTGTGGGGTACAAATGACATAATAAATAAATAAATAAAAACAGACCTAGAGCAAAACATTGACGTTTTCAACCTATACGTTGTGTTTTGCTCCATTATCGCAATAAAAATGTCCATGTGTTAGGCACGACCTAATTCCACCTCCACAGTGCCCCGACATGCCCCCTTGTGATTTGGATGCATCTCAGATGAATTGCATAGATAAACGTCTGCAAAATAGGTTTCAAAATTAACGATTTAGATGTTTTGTGAAGAAATTCATCCAAATGCTGCTTTATAACACTTATTGGATGTTTTTCTCTTTAGAAAATGAGCCTCTAGGTGTCACAGTTGGGATGCAGTTTGAAAGTAATAAAAGTTAATGTTCTAGTGAGCACATAGTCTTTGGTTGCCTTCACCCCTGCCAAACAAAATAAGGCTGGGATAAGGGGCAGTTATTGACAACCAAAAGCAGTAACTGGATGAGAGGAGTGCTCTGGGTGGTGAGAGCCCGTGAACAGTGAAGGAAGGAGCCTCTTCAGTGTCAGAGTCAGCAGCTTGTGGAAATGCATCAGTGGGGGACAGCTTGTGACAACTACTGCAAACACAGGCTTGGATTATTCCACCCAAAAGGATGGGAATTGGACTGATGGAGTTGTATCTATGTGAATACTCATAAGATTAATAAGAGATCATTAACTTGAATAGATAAGAGAAATGTCCTTAGAGACTCACTGATATTTAAACTGCTTTCAGCAAGCACACTGTTGGATGTAGGAGACACAGTTTGATATCAAGTGAACTACCTGTTGTGAAATCAAGTTGGACTTTGGATTGCTGCTTGTTGCAGACTTTAAGTAAAGTTTGTTTGCAAAAATACAAACCTTGACATGGAAAGTGTTTCTTTGGAGTGAGAGTGAAGTTCTTTGCACCTAGACTGATAAAGGAAACTAAACTGAAATAATTCGGAGGGGCATAATTGAAAGGGACGCCCAAGTTTTTCTGAGGACATCCCGTGAAGGGGCGTAGAAATATTATCAAAACAAGATGGATGCCCATCTTTTGTTTCGATAATACGGTCGGGGACACCCAAATCGTGAAATTTAGGTCGACCTTAGAGATGGTCATCCTTAGACTTGGTTGTTTCTGATTTTCGGTGATAATAGAAACTGAGGACACCCATCTCAGAAACGACCAAATTCAAGCCTTTTGGTCATGGGAGGAGCCGGCATGCGTAGTGCACTGCTCCGCCTGACATGCCAGGACACCGACCAAGCACCCTAGGGGGCATTGTAGTGGCCTTCACAAATTCCTCCCAGGTGCATAGCTCCCTTACCTTGTGTGCTGAGCCCCTCAAAACCCACTACCCACAACTGTACACCACTACCATAGCCCTTTTGAGTGAAGGGGGACACCTAGATGTGGGTACAGTGGGTTTCTGGTGTGTTTTGGAGGGCCCACATTTACCACCAAAAGTGTAACAGGTAGTGGGGGGATGGGCCTGGGGCCGCCTGCCTGAAGTGCACTGCACCCACTAAAACTGCTCCAGGGACCTGCATACTGCTGCGATGGACCTGAGTATGACATTTGAGGCTGGCCAAAAAATTTTTGAAGTTGTATTTTGAGGGTGGGAGGGGGTTAGTGACCACTGGGGGAGTAAGGGGAGGTCATCCCCGATTCCCTCCGGTGGTCATCTGGTCAGTTCGGGAACCTTTTTGAGGCTTGGTCATAAGAAAAAAAGAACCAAGTAAAGTCGTCCAAGTGCTCATCAAGGATGCCCTTCTTTTTTTGATTATGGGTCGAGGACACCCATGTGTTAGGCACACCCAAGTCCCGCCTTCACTATGCCTCCGACACGCCCTCAGGAACTTTGGTAGTCCCCGCGACGGAAAGCAGTTGAGGATGCCCAAAATCAGCTTTTGATTATGCCGATTTGGGCGACCCTGAGAGAAGGATGCCCATCTCCCGATTTGTGTCAAAAGATGGGCATCCTTCTCTTTCGAAAATAAGCCTGATAGTGGCTTAATACCCTATGACCTACTAGAGCAAGTTCTGCCACAGCCTGCACCCAGCTCAGTGACAATACCCACGTCTGTTCTGTTTGTTTATGGCCCGGGTCTCGGGGTGCCTGACCCAAAGAGCTAGTTGGTATCCTAGTATGCTGGGACTGAAACCTGGGTTCCACATATTGGGGAGTCCTTTTACCATTTATTTATTTGATTATTAAGCCTGTCCTTCCTACAGTGCCCAGAATGGGTTAGAGCGTAAGATTAGCCATTCTGGATCAGATCCTTGGCCATCTAACCCAGTATCCTGCTAACCAATAGTGGTCAATCCAGGCCACAAGTACCTGGCAGAAACCCAATTAGTAGCAACATTCCATGCTACCAATCCCGGGGCAAGTAGTGGTTTCCCCCCATGTCTATCTGAATAACAGACTATAGACTTTTACTCCTGGAACTTGTCCAAACCTTTTTTTAAACCCAGATTCTCTAACCACTGTTACACATCCTCCAGCAATGAGTTCCAGAGCTTATCTATTCTTTGAGTGAATAAATATTTCCTCCTATTTGCTTTAAAAGTATTTCCATTCAATTTCATTGAGTGCCCCCTGGTGTTTGTACTTTTTGAATGAGTGAAAAATCGATTCACTTTAACTCATTCTTTTTCAAGCTGAAGAGCCCTAACCTCTTTAGACTTTCCTCATATGTGCGGAGTTCCATCCTCTCTGTCATTTTCATCACTCTTCTTTGAACCTTTTCTAATTCCGCTATATCTTTTTGAGATACAGAGACCAGAATTGAATGCTAAAGGTGAGGTCGAACCATGGAGTAATAAAGAGGCATTATAATATTCTGTCTTATTTTGCTTTCCTTTCCTAGCAATTCCTAGCATTCTATTTGCTTTTTTGGCTGCCACTGCACACTGGGCAGAAGAATTCAGTGTATTGTTTACAATGACAGCTAGATCTTTTTCTTGAGTGCTGACTCCTAAGGTGGACCCTTGCATTAGATAACTATGATTTGGATTATTCTTTCCAATGTGCATCACGTTTGCATTCATAATATAATAAAATACAACAAATAACAACATTAAATTAAATTAAACAATGGTTCCAGTCCGACAATTTGCATTTCAACTTATCAAATTGTTAGATTAAAACAATTAAGACTTAACAGCCTTACAAAATCTCACAATATCATTATTAGATCTCACAGAGGGAGGAATCTTGTTCCATAACCAGGTCATAAAATAAGAGTAATCTCAAGAGCGAGCACACTGTAATGAAAGGATCTGGCAGGAGGCAAAAGAAACTAGGACGTGAGCCTCTACCGACACCTATTTAGTAGGCAAAAGGACTCAGGCACTAACCATGCGTTAATTGGTTGGCATGTGAAGAAAGTGTGTTCCTTTACTAATCAGTTAACGCAGCTTCATTACTGTGCATTAACCCCCAGATTTTATGTCATGCCCAAACATCCTCACTCAACTTTGTGTATACATTGACTAATGAGCATCAGTAATTGGGTTCTGACAACCAATTATTGATATTAATTGGCAGTATTAAAAATTTGTGTGCGCATCTATAAAGCACAGTACTTAACTTCAATCGCAGGCATAAGTACAATGCCCCAAAAGTTAGGTGATCGATCCACACCAGATACAATTCTATAAAGGGTGTATTCCCTGTATAGAACAGTGCTTAGTGCTCAGTTTTATCAGCACCAAATGTTCAGTGCTATATTTTTAATTTCCTCCTTATTGATTAGCGCAGGAATCACGTGTGAGCTCTTACCGCCTAATTTTTTTAATGGCTGCACACTAATGGCAACATTAACGCATTAATGGAAAAATTAGAAAACGGCCATTTTTTGGGAAAGATTTCATGCAAGGGCATGCTAGCTCCACTTTCTAATGCAGCTTAGTAAACTAATGTATCATAGCATTCCCCATCCTTCACTCTTTTCTTAATAGATTATACAGTAAAAGAAAACAGAACAGTCCTTTTACCTGTGGATAGTGGTACATCCTGAACGTATTGGACATTTGACTTGATTGCTCTGATGTAAGGCCTTCAATGATAGCGGCCAGCGTGCCAGATGTTTTGCAGCGATAATTAGGAACCCAGGTGTCCATACCAGTAAATATACTCATGGCAGCCCCAAACACAAAGAATGGATTGAGATAAGATTCATAAAGATGAAGCCCTAGTGTGATGTTGGGTAAGAGATCTGAGCTGTTGTTAATCTCCTCCACTGCAGAAACAAAGGCCAGGTAGTCAAAATAGTTTTCTTCATGAAAACTGTAAGACAATGAAGATCAGACAATTAATCACTCACTGAAGGATGGAAAGAAAGCGGTGGAACTATTTTCAAAGCCAGTGGTCAGAGTGTGTTTTTAAAAGCCAGCTTAAAAGGTTTGAAAGTATAATTATATTAGGCCTAAACTTAAATGCACAGGCTATCTGTATACAGGATGCCTTGTAGTGCTATAGAAATGATAAGTTGTAGTAGTAGTAGTAGGATGAATATCACCACTATGGGAGCAATTCTATAAAATGGAACCTACCCTCCTTTACAGAAAATTAGCATAAGATGTGAGCACATATATCAGCCATAGAGCTAGGTAAATACTCATACCTCGAGATGTGTGCAGTATTTTCTGTTATCCCCCTTATTCTATAAAAAGTGTTTGTGAGTAAATCTGGGCTCACAATCCACGCCTAAATTTAACATGCGAGGCTAAAATTGGGGCGTGGTTCATAGGCATTCTGAGCAGTTGGTTCATATGGCTGTAGCTAAATATAGCACATTTCAGCTGGTGCAAATGGTCGTACGTAAAGATAGATGTGATTCCCAGCTATAAACGCTAATTCTATAAACCATACCTAACTTCAGATGCACAATAGAATACCTGTATGCACTTTTTTTGGCACTGATTTAGATTGGATCGATCCCTATGTGTATAAATGTGAGACCAGGGCCGTGCCAACCCGGTAAGCGGGGTAAGCATGGCAGGGGGGCGCCTGCCTTCAAGGGCGCCGCTGCCGCTGGCCGAGTAAAATCTAGAGCAGCTTCCAGTTCAGCAAGAATGAAGGGGAGCACAGACGGATGATACTTCAGGCTGCCTTTGCTTTTGTTTCAGCTGTTCCTCTGGGCCCGCCCTCATTTCCTGTTTGTGGAACAGCTGAAACAAAAGCAAAGGCAGCCTGAAGCATCGTCCGTGCTCCCCGTCACTCTTTTTAACAACAGCCAGCACTAATGAAGGGGAGAGGCTGCAGTACACGTCCCCCTTCACATAGGAGCAGGAAAGAGTGCTGAGAGGAGAGGAGAGACTGCTGCTTGGATTGCTGACATTGGTAAGACATCTGAAATTTCTTTTGATAGCCTTGTTTTGATTACTGCAATGGCCTGGGCCTACTTATGGGGATAAAGAAAGTGCATTTGAAGGCCCTGCAGGTTGGGGGAACTGGGAGTGAACCAGCTGGGAAGAAAGGAAAGACAAGACAAGGAAATTTCTGTGTGTGTGTGGGGGGGGGGGGGGGGGGGGGAAGAGAACAAGCTAGAATCAGGGAGGAAGGAGGGGAACTACAAGGGCAGCACAAGAAAGGAAAATAAGCTGATGGAACAGAAAGGCAAAGAGGCAGACAGGGAAAAAGCAAACTGAGCCATTACCCCCCCCCCCCCCCAAAAAAAAAAAAAATAGCTGGCAAAATAAGTACAAAAAGCTTTAAAAAAAAAATGTGCCACGCGGGGGGGGGGGGGGGGGGGCAACTGATAGTCTGCAGTGGGGTACCAGAGACCCTTGGCACGGCCCTGTGTGAGACCTGCCTATGACCCACCCACACTCCACCCATGTGTGATCTACCTTTTAACTATGAACTGTGAAAGATATTCATATAGTCATAGAACAGTGAATAAGCAGAATATCAGCATTTATGTATGAACATACGAGTGAATAGGCACATTTGGTACCTATAAATCCTTCTGAAAATTGTTCTCTGGCTGGGAAATGTTACTCTCATGTAGTTCAAATTAGATCTCTTTTACTTTCTCTCTCTCCAGGTCCCCTCTTTCTTCAGCAGGTACATACCCCACTCAGTGGCAAATAGATACTAATAAGGGAAGTTATCAATGTGGGCTACAATTAAGATGGATAATTCTACTGCTAACTTCATCCGTTTGAGCAGATGTCCCATTTTATGCAATGTGATGAAACCTATGTGCATGACAAAGTCTGATTATGGTATTTTGTATTGATTGAATATATTGAAGTAGCAGCTGTTGGAAACTGACATACTCAGTGTTAAAGTAATCCATCTGAGATATGATGTGAGCATGCAGGAACATAATCTGAGGTTCAAGGTCAGCATAAGACTACATCTATCTAAACTGTTGCAATGGTCATGAGCAAATTTGAATTAAATGATAGATGTGAGGATCAAAAGAGGTGCTGGTTGATGCAAATGCCAAGGTATTTAAATTAGTCAACAAAGAAAAAAATGAGAGACAGTCCTTTGCACCTGTCACTCAACAGGTGACAATTTTAGAAGTATTCAGGGTCAAGTGATTAGATTGAAACCAAAAAGAAATTGGATTGAGACAATGTTGAATCTAGGAAAAATCAGGGGTAAGATCATTTTGCAGAACAATCTTAAGAATGTCAACAACATAGAAGTAATACAAGACATCTTCATTCTGAAGATCAGTGACAAGAGGACTAAGAAATATTTTGGAAAAGAAGGGGTGACCCCCAGGAACACCACAGGTGAAAGGGAGGGGGTGGACAGAGTAGAATGGGCACAGACTGAGAAGCACGATCAGTAAGAAAGGAGTTGAACCACTTTAATACCATACCATAGAGCTCAGAATTCACAAAACAGCAAAGAAGTTTTTGATTCGTTAGATAAAAAGCCAATGATAAATCTAAAGAGATAAGGTGTTCAATCTAACCCTTATCAAGGATAGAGTAAATCTCACTCAAGAACCAGTCAGAATGGACTCCATGCCACGGTCTACACAAAAGCCAAACAGGTCCGGAAGGAAAATATTTGTGGCCTCAGAATGCATAGGAATTGGGAGAAAACTGTTTTATCAACCACTTTAGAAAAGAAGAACAAGCCTATAATTTGGCGATCAAGTGTTTCTTCAAAAGAAGGTTAACCAGGACACTGATGGAAACAACTGATGTTTCATGATTCAAAAGCAAATGAAAGAGGAAATCAAACTGAAAATTTTCTGGGTACAGATCCCTACAAGCTCCCTATGAAACAAGGTCATAGCAATAACTAGAAGTCTTTTAACCAGTCCGATTCATGAGGTCATCATATGCATGTAAGTGCTGATTAGTGGCACTTAACCACATAAGTGCTGACTCTGCTCTCTGTACACACAAAATAGCCGGTTTTGTTTTTAGTGGTTAGCATGATATTTTGCGGCACTAACTGGTTGGATTATACTTTGAATACCAATCCCTTAGATTTTTATGGTGATGAAAAAATTTGCTTATATGACAATTTTAAGGTCACTAGTTTTGCTCATTTTATACCTTGAGCTAAGTGAGAATTCAGCTGAGCAGTTTCTCATCTGTTTACCTGGACAGTGTAAGGTCGATATTCAGCAGGGTGGTCTCTGTATAAAAATAAGCAAATGGCTTATTTGACTGCTTTGATGCAAACACACTATCCATTTAAATAAGACTGATGAATATACAGTTCTAAACTTAAACGGAATAAATTTGACCAAAAAGGGGATGAATATCACTACTCTCTTTTTACACATGTAACTCAGACAAGATATTTTGCTATCTAACCTAAGATTTTCAGTTTGATAGCTTCAAATTAAAAAAAAATAAAAAAAGACTAATGTGGTTATACCAGAAGTTAACTGCTTAAATGATTTTGAATATCTACCTCTGTGTGTTTTCTTAATGGCAATTAATTTATTGACAGACCCTGATTTAGAACTGTAAACCATCAGATTATGATTAAATTCATAGCATCCCATTAAATGGTGTTAGGCAAATGTAAAATCCCACGAAGGTCTCTCTTATCTAAAGATCCTTCATTAAGCTACAAATCAAATTGGAAGTTAAAGTCAGAGACCATCCTAAACATATGAATCATAAGTGTGTGTCCAACAGGAACTAAGCTCCTGTGCTACTTACAAGTAACTATAATTCCATGTGGGAAAAGTTGTATAGGACAGTAGGTTTTGGATTATTAAATCTCTCATTGTAACAATTCCTCCAATCATGATGTCTCCATCCTTGTGGTATCCTGGTTTTATGCTTCCATATTTTACTGGTGGACCCTGGCCCTCGGTGGTCTTCCATTGAATGTAGAAAAGTATCAAAATCAGGACCAGAATTGCTGCCGTCTTTCAGGTTGTGAATCAGTTTTTCCTATGAAACAAACACCTGCTTGTCCTGCTCTGCAATTGTGGTATGAGGAGGAAGTTTAAGAGGTCTTGGATATTAAAATAATATGCAGAAAAAAAGTCATATTATGACCAAGAATTTTCAAAGTGCAGACCACTAAATCTATGCAAAGACACTCAGGAGGTTGAGGAAAGACAGCACAAGTCTCATTCTGATCTTGCACAGATCTCTGTATTATTAGCTGTGATTCAGCAGCTGGTGAGGGCACAGATAAATCTTTATAGAGTCCTGCTCCTCAAAGATTCAGCCTCAAGGGATGTCTTCTCCAGATATATGTGTTTGACATTATACTTTTGATTTTTTGTTTTGCTTTCTTAATATATCTAATAGAAATTGCATGTTTATTAACATACCCACAAAAATTAATTATATAGAAAATCTCAGTGAGAAGAAAATGATTATAAACAGTGACATTATATTCCCTTCATATTTTATGAAGTAGTGTGGTTGTCATCTTTTAATTTTAAACAATATTATCTTCATGATGGATTAAAGAATACACTTGACAACTGCAAAGAGAGTTTCAGACACAGGTAGAAATCAAAACTTCCCTGCAAAACAAAATAAAAACACAGCTCAATTTCCAGAGGGTGGGAGATTTTTCCACAGCTTGTGCCTCTCTGGCCTGGGACAAGACTAAGAAGGCTGTTGGCATGGGTTTGCTATTAACAGGGCAGGCATTAGGCGGGGTGGGGTGGGGGCAAACAGGCCAGGAATCTTTTCCCCTTCGCCCCACCACAGTTCATCTCCTCCTTCCTTTCTCTCACCTTCATGATCTTCTTTTAAAATTCATTTCCATTCTCAGAGGGGCTACAGTGCCAGGACATTCTCACAAGCTGCCTCTGGTTGCCCTGAAGCTTTCTCTCAATGCCAGGATCCCGCTCCCTGCTAATGCAATTTCCTGTTTCTGTCTGGGCAGATCCTGGCAGAGAGGGAAAACTTTGAGGCAGCAGGAGGCAGATTGTGAGGATTATATCTGCCTACATGCATATTTTGCAAATATAGGCCCCTTTCTATCAAGCCATGCTAGCGGCTAGTGGTGGGTTAATGCTGACAAAGCTCATTAAAAGTAAATGGGCTTTGTCCGCATTATTGCACAACAGCTGCTAGCGTGACTTTGTTAAAGGGGGGGAGAATAGTAAGGGGCAAGGTGGATTCCCTTGCCACTTGCTGAAACATGTTCCATCACTAGTGAGGGGTGGATACTTGCAATCACTTTTGGAAATGAATAAAGTTACCATAGCTAAAGATTCATCCACCTTTATTTGAAATTATTAACCATAGCTTAAATTCTGGTCAGGTACCATCCATATGGAAGATGGCTGTTGTTCAGCTCATATTAAAGAAGAAATTGTTGGATCCAGCTATCTTGGCACATTATAGGCCAGTATCGAATCTTTGCTTTCTGTCAAAGATCATAGAAAAAAATTGTTTTTCATCAACTCTCATCTTTTGTCGAAAAAACTCTGGCTTTACACCTAAGGCAGTCCAGGTTTCAGCAAAAGTATAGTACTGAAACAGCTTTGGCAGCTCTTATTAATGAAACATGCTCTTATATAGCAGGGGCGTAGCCAGACAACAGATTTTAGGTGGGCCTAAGTAAGAACTGGGTGGGCACCCAAAAAATATCTCAGCTGGTGGGAAAACGCTTCTTTACACCTTGGCAGTCTGCAGCAGGCATGCGCTGAAAACTGAACATACGCAGGTGCTGGTATCATGGAGAGTAGCATTTTCGTTACCATCAGGAGGAAGTCTTCAGCTGGCCGAGCTTGGGATCCCACCAGCTACAACTAAACGTGTGCTACTATTGGGTGGGCCTGAGCCCTAAGTGGGTGGGCCCCAGCCCACCCAGGCCCACCTGTGGCTACGCCACTGTTATATAGACAATATAAGGTGATACTGACATTCTCACTGGATCTATCAGCAGCCTTTAATCTGATTAACCCAAAAATGTTCCTTTCATAATCTGCTTTGGGAATTTCTGGTGCTGTTTTGGAGTAGTTTTCATATTTTCTTTTAGAATGGTCTTTTAAAGTGATTTCTTTACACTATGGGGTCCCCCAGGGTTCTACACTCTCACCTCTTCTTTTCAATCTTTTTCTTAGTCCTTTGGCCACTCTCATCCAATCTAAAGATATATCAGCGCACTTTTAAGCTGACAACATCCTCTTTCTGAACCCTGCAGAACCTTTTTCACCTCAACTAGATCCACTTCAGGGCTGCATAAATTGTATAGCAGACTGGCTATTCGATCATAGATTAGTGTTAAAGAAAGACAAAACTGTCACATGTTGGATCACAGGCCACTTTTCTTCCTCAACAAACACTATTTCACTATCTGGGAAGCCTGTAGTGCCAGTTGATTCATTTAAATATCTTGGAATTATACTAGAATCTAGGGTATCTTTTGCTCCACAAGTTTCTCATTTATATAAAGCTAGCTTTTTCGTTCTCAGTCAATTGCGTTCAGTTAGACATCTATTGATAATAATATATTTCATGGCCTTATTCTCTCTCTACTTATCACCAAATTGGATTATTGTAATATTGTCTATGCTGGTTTTACACATTTCTTAATGAAAAAGTTGCAAACTAGAGAAAATATAGCAATTTGTCTGTTAACTCATGTGAAAAAATGACAACACATTACTCCTTTGTTTAAAAAAAAAACATCATTGGCTGCCTGTTATGCATAGAATTATTTATAAAATTGCATTTATGACCTTCAAACTGTTTAAATGGACTTTCCAGATTACTTGGCTGTTTTCACTATTCCCTAAACTCCGACACGGGTTCTTCGATTTATCAATAACTACCGATTGGTCCTTCCAGTCCCAAAACAAGCTAGATTGGAATGAATGATGTAATCAGTTTTTTTAAATTTCTTGTCCCCTTTGACATGGAATAATTTGCCTTTGACTTTCTGTTTTATTTTGTAATTAAAAGATTTTAAAACTGTGCTAAAGACGTGGCCTTTTGGCACTGATTAATTAGACGGGTTAGGGCTTTCCCAGGGCCGTGCCTAGGGTCTCTGGCGCCCCCCTGCAGCCTATCAGTTGGCGCCCCCCCCTGCAGACTATCAGTTGGCGGCGGCGGCGGGGCCCCCCCTCCCCCCCCCCCCCGTGAAAATGATCGCTCACCACTTGCCACACTGACAGGAATTGTCAGCAATATTCTTAGAAACAAATTGCTATACGTTGCAAAATAAGATAGCAGATGTAAATTCTCAAAGTGGACATATTCCAAACACTAAAATGAAAATAAAATGATTTTTTTTCACCTTTGTTGTCTGGTGACTTTCTTTTTCTGATCATGCTGGCCCAGTTTCTGATTCTGCTGCTATCTGTCCTCTTAACTCCGTTTCCAGGGCTTCCTTTCCATTTATTTCTTTCCTTTCCTCCTTTCTTCTACATTTCTGGTCCTCAGCTTCTGCCTATTTTCTTCATACATGTGCAGTTTTTCTCCTCTCTTCCTTTTCCCTCATTTCATCTCCTTCATCTCTCTTCCCTCCCCTCTATGTCCAGCAATTTCTCCTCTCTCCCTGAGCCCTGCCCTCCCAATCCATGCCCATCCATGCTCCTCTGTCCCCTGCCCCCTCCATTCATCCCTTTCCAGCAATTCCCCTCTCTCCCTGAGCCCTGCCCTCCCAATCCATGCCCATCCATGCTCCTCTGTCCCCTGCCCCCTCCATTCATCCCTTTCCAGCAATTCCCCTCTCTCCCTGAGCCCTGCCCTCCCAATCCATGCCCATCCATGCTCCTCTGTCCCCTGCCCCCTCCATTCATCCCTTTCCAGCAATTCCCCTCTCTCCCTGAGCCCTGCTCTCCCAATCCATGCCCATCCATGCTCCTCTGTCACCTGCCCCCTCCATTCATCCCTATCCAGCAATTCCCCTCTCTCCCTGAGCCCTGTCCTGCAATCCATATCCATCCATGCCCATCTGTCCACTCCATTCATCCCTATCCAGCAATTCCCCTCTCTCCCTGAGCCCTGCCCTCCCAATCCATGCCCATCCATGCTCCTCTGTCACCTGCCCCCTCCATTCATCCCTATCCAGCAATTCCCCTCTCTCCCTGAGCCCTGCCCTGCAATCCATATTCATCCATGCCCATCTGTCCCCTCCATTCATACCTATCCAGCAATTCCCCTCTCTTCCTGAGCCCTGCCCTCCCAATCCATGCCCATCCATGCTCCTCTGTCACCTGCCCCCTCCATTCATCCCTATCCAGCAATTCCCCTCTCTCCCTGAGCCCTGCCCTCCCAATCTATGCCCATCCATGCTCCTCTGTCACCTGCCCCCTCCATTCATCCCTATCCAGCAATTCCCCTCTCTCCCTGAGCCCTGCCCTGCAATCCATATTCATCCATGCCCATCTGTCCCCTCCATTCATACCTATCCAGCAATTCCCCTCTCTTCCTGAGCCCTGCCCTCCCAATCCATGCCCATCCATGCTCCTCTGTCCCCTGCCCCCTCCATTCATCCCTTTCCAGCAATTCCCCTCTCTCCCTGAGCCCTGCCCTCCCAATCCATGCCCATCCATGCTCCTCTGTCCCCTGCCCCCTCCATTAATCCCTATCCAGCAATTCCCCTCTCTCCCTTCCATGACCCCCCTCGCATCCATGCTCCTCTCTCTCCTCTCGCTCCCATGTCCCAGCCTGACCCGCCCTCTTCTCCCCCCCCCCTTCGCATCCATGCTCTCGTTTCTCCCCTGCCCTCCCGCTCCCATTGTTCAACTGCCCACCCTCTTCTCTCCCCCCAACATCCCTTTTCTTTTTTTTTCTTTTTAAATTTACCTCCGTGGCGGTTCCGGCAGCGCAGCATCAGGGAAGGAGGCGGTGCACGCGACGTCTAGCCTTCCCTTCGCTGTGTTCCGCCTTCTTCTGACGTGACGTCAGAAGAAGGCGGAACACAGCGAAGAGAAGGCTAGACGTCGGGAGCGCTGCCTCCTTCCCTGACGCTGCCGGAACCGCCACCACGGAGGTAAATTTAAAAAGAAAAAAAAAGAAAAGAAACGGGATGTTGCGGGAGGGCGAGCGAGGTGAGCATGGTGCGGCGGCGCCCCCCAGAGGGAAGCGCCCCCCTGCCATGCTTACCTCGCTTACCGTGTTAGCACGGCCCTGCCCATCCATGCTCCTCTGTCACCTGCCCCCTCCATTCATCCCTATCCAGCAATTCCCCTCTCTCCCTGAGCCCTGTCCTGCAATCCATATCCATCCATGCCCATCTGTCCCCTCCATTCATCCCTATCCAGCAATTCCCCTCTCTCCCTGAGCCCTGCCCTCCCAATCCATGCCCATCCATGCTCCTCTGTCACCTGCCCCCTCCACTCATCCCTATCCAGCAATTCCCCTCTCTCCCTGAGCCCTGCCCTGCAATCCATATCCATCCATGCCCATCTGTCCCCTCCATTCATCCCTATCCAGCAATTCCCCTCTCTCCCTGAGCCCTGCCCTCCCAATCCATGCCCATCCATGCTCCTCTGTCCCCTGCCCCCTCCATTCATCCCTTTCCAGCAATTCCCCTCTCTCCCTGAGCCCTGCCCTCCCAATCCATGCCCATCCATGCTCCTCTGTCCCCTGCCCCCTCCATTCATCCCTTTCCAGCAATTCCCCTCTCTCCCTGAGCCCTGCCCTCCCAATCCATGCCCATCCATGCTCCTCTGTCCCCTGCTCCTCCATTCATCCTTTTCCAGCAATTCTCTTCTCTCCCTTCCATGACCCCCCCTCGCATCCATGCTCCTCTCTCTCCTCTCGCTCCCATGTCCCAGCCTGGCCCGCCCTCTTCTCCCCCCCCCCTTCACATCCATGCCCCCCCCTTCGCATCCATGCTCTCGTGTCTCCCCTGCCCTCCCGCTCCCATTGTTCAACTGCCCGCCCTCTTCTCTCCCCCCAACATCCCTTTTCTTTTTTTTTCTTTTTAAATTTACCTCCGTGGCGGTTCCGGCAGCACAGCGTCAGGGAAGGAGGCGGCGCTCCCGACGTCTAGCCTTCCCTTCGCTGTGTTCCGCCTTCTTCTGACGTCATCCTTGACGTCAGAAGAAGGCGGAACACAGCGAAGGGAAGGCTAGACGTCGGGAACGCCGCCTCCTTCCCTGACGCTGCACTGCCGGAACCGCCACCAAGGAGGTAAATTTAAAAAGGAAAAAAAAAGAAAAGAAAAGGGATGTTGCGGGAGGGCGAGCGAGGTGAGCATGGTGCGGCGGCGCCCCCCAGAGGGAAGCGCCCCCCTGCCATGCTTACCTCGCTTACCGTGTTAGCACGGCCCTGGGCTTTCCCCTCTGTGTTGCATATTTCCACATAAAACATCAGTTACTTAAGATTTTTCTTTAACTGTATATGTCTTCTGTCCTATCATATATTCCAGTAGCATCGATCCCGTTGGCAGTAAAACTGATGGAAAGCATGGTAACCAAAGAACTTACAGATTACATAAACAAATTCTCAATATTACATGAAGCACAGTCAGGTTTTCGCCCCCTCCACAGCACTGAAACAGTACTAATCACTCTCCTAGCCAATTTCAAGCAGGAAATAGCCACATGCAAAAACATCCTTCTCCTCCAATTCGATAGGTCTAGTGCATTCGACATGGTAAACCATAATATATTAATAAGATTGCTAGATAAGTTTGGGATCGGTGGAAACATATTTAGCTGGATCAAGGGTTTCCTAACCACAAGAACATATCAAGTAAAATCAAACTCAAGTATATCATCACCGTGGAAAGCAGACTGTGGAGTACCACAAGGATCACCGCTATCACCGATACTCTTCAACCTAATGATGACCCTCCAGCCAAGTCCTTACCCAACCAAGGCCTTAACCCTTCCATATATGCAGATGATGTCATAATATACATTCCGTACAATAACAAACTGACAGAAATCACCAACGAAATCAAGCTCAGCTTGAACATCATGGACTCATGGGCAAATGCATTTCAACTAAAACTCAATAAAGAAAAAAACTCATTGTCTCATCCTCTCATCCCAATACAGCGCGGACAACCCCATAAGTATCAACACCCCAGACTATACCCTTCCTATCTCAGACAGCCTGAAAATCCTCGGCATTACAATAGACAGCAACCTAACACTAGACAGCCAAGTAGCATCCACAACAAAGAAAATGTTCCACTCAATGTGGAAACTCAAATGCTTGAAACAATTCTTCCCGAGGGAAACATTTTGCAACCTGATACAATCAATGGTACAAAACCACGTAGACTACTGCAATGGGATTTATGCGGGAATCAAAGAACAAACCTTAAAGAAACTCCAGACCTCTCAAAACACATGAACTTTATCTTACCACAGCATAGAACTACTACTTATCATTTCTATAGCGCTCACCGGAGCCTGCAAACGCCTCTTCGGTACTATGTAAGCCACATTGAGCCTACAAATAGGTGGGAAAATGTGGGATACAAATGTAACAAATAAATAAATGAATATATTTTAGTTCTTTTCTTATTTTCTTTTTAATTTTAGTTTTTTTAATTGTACACCTCTCAGCTCTACTTGTTATTATGGGTGATATAGAAAGTTTAAATAAACCATAAACCATGAAGTGTCTACCAAAGATATGAATGTAGGCACAATTGCAATAAGGCCTGAGATCTCTCTGTGCATGACATTCTCTGTCCTTTCCCTCATTATCTAGATGGCCACCTACCTCCTCCTCCAACCTTCCCAAGTTTGTAGGCTTCACATGCTGCACACAGCTAATGGAAGGATGGCTATGGGATCCCTGAAGGTGGTATAGGTGCATTCTGTATGGGTTATATTGTCCCCATAGTCATAAGGACTATGGTGATGGTTTCGACTGTGCAAGATTGCCATTTCACTGATGTTGTTGAACGTAACCAATCTGGGAGACATGCAATGTTCTTTGGTCTGTTAACCGTTGTAAGGTATGCTAGATTACTATTTGCTGTGATGTTGGGTCACTAATGAAGACCCAAAAATGTGTTTTGGAGAGTGAGGATTCACATGACAAACAGGCTCATTTTTGAAAGAGGACACCCATCTTTCGACACAAATCGGAAGATGGGCGTCCTTCTCACACGGTCACCCAAATTGGTATAAAGGAAAGCAGATTTTGGGCTTCCCCAACCTCTCTCCGTCGCGAGGATGACCATAGTTCACCGGGGCGTGTCGGAGGCTTAGCAAAGGTGGGACTTGGGCGTGCCTAACACATGGATGTCCTTGACCGATAATGGAAAAAACGAAGGGCGTCCATGACGAGCACTTGGACGACTTTGCCTGGTCCTGTTTTTCTTACAACCAAGTCACAAAAAGGTACCCGAACTGACCAGATGACCACCGGAGGAAATTGGGGATGACCTCCCCTACTCCCCCAGTGGTCACTACCCCCTGCCACCCTCAAAAAACATCTTAAAAATATTTTTTGCCAGCCTCAAATGTCATACCCAGCTCCATCACAGCAGTATGCAGGTCCCTAGAGCAGTGGGTGCAGTGCACTTCAGGCAGGCGGACCCAGGCCCATCCCCCTCTACCTGTTACACTTGTGGTGGTAAATGTGAGCCCTCCAAAACCCACCAGAAACCCACTGTACCCACATGTAGGTGTCCCCCCTTCACCCCTTAGGGCTATAGTAGTGGTATACAGTTGTGGGTTTTGGGGGCTCAGCACACAAGGAAAGGGAGCTATGCACTTGGGAGCAATTTCTGAAGTCCACTGCAGTGCTGGCTCCTCCCATCGCCAAAAGGCTTGGATTTGGTCGTTTCTGAGATGGACGTCCTCGGTTTCCATTATCACCAAAAATCAGAAATGACCAAGTTTAGGGACAACCATCTCTAAGGAAGACCTAAATTTCAACATTTGGGCATCCCCGACCATATTATCGAAACAAAAGATGGACGTCCATCTTGTTTTGATAATACGGGTTTCCCCGTCCCTCTCTGGGGACATCCTGCGAGGACGTCCTCAGGAAAACTTGGGCGTCCCTTTCAATTATGCCTCTCAAAGTCTAAGATAACAGGGTCTGCTATGTTATAGAATATCATGCAAGCAAATGGACTATCACAGTTCACAGTTCAATTTTATTTAATATACCTCAAATAAAATCAAATATCAAGTGGTTTACTTATTAATAGTATTAGGGTTGAAATGAGAAGATGGAAACAAAAGATAGCTTGGATTACATGGGAAACTTAATAAAATTCAAGAGAGGAGAAGAATTTGGTTAAAATTAACCTAGGGAGAAGCACAAGGTGGGAAGAGGGGAGTAAGAGAAAGAAAATTCCAGTGTAAGTGTAATCTCATTAAGGAGCTCATTTTCAAGAGAGAAAAACGTCCAAAAACTGGCATAAATCTGCATTTGGACATTTTTCTCACAAAAACTTCCAAATTGGTATTTTTAAAAAGACATTTTTCTATGAAGTCCATCAGAAGTGTGTTCAAATCACAAGGGTGTGTGTCAGGGATATTTTAATGGTGGGATCTGGGCGTTCCTAACATTTGGAAATTTTAAAGCCATAAGGAACAAAACAAAACCATCCAGGACTAAAGCTAAGATGTTTTGATGCAAAATTGTAGTAGTAGACTTGTTTTTATAACGAATAAGGCACACAAGGGTGCCCTAAATGACCAGATGACCACTGGATGGAATCAGGGATGACATCTCCTTACTGCCCTAGTGGTCACTAACCCCCTCCCACCCTTCCAAAAATGTGATTTAATACATTACTTGCCAGCCTCAGGTCCATTAGAACAGCATGTAGATCCCTGGAGTAGTGTAATGGTGGGTGCAGTGCACTGCAGACAGGTGGACCCAGGTCCATACTTACCCTACCTGTTACACTTGTGGAGGAAATTGTGAGCCCTCCAAAACTCACTAGAAACCCACTGTTCCTACATATATAGGTGCCCCCTTCACCCATAAGGGCTATGGTAGTAGTGTACAGTTGGCGGTAGTGGGTTTTGGGTGGGGTTTCGGGGGTTCAGCAGACAAGATAAGGGAGCAATTGTGAGATGTGTACCTGGGAGCATTTTATAAATTCCACTGCAGTGCCTCCTAGGGTGACCTATTGGTTTCATGAGATGTCTGGGGGACCAGTTTACTAATAATGATGGCTCCTCCGCCTATATCCCAATAGCTTGATGTTGTGGGTTTTGCACTTGGACATTTTTTGTTTTTGAAAATGGACCAAAAAACAAAACGTCCAAATCACAAAACCTTGTTCAAAACAGTATTTTTGAAAAAAAGATGTTTTTTTTTTTTTTGAAAATTACTTTCTTTCTGTAGATCCCCTATGGGTGAGGTTTTTTAAAGAGGGTGGTGCGATGGTAAAATCACGGTGTAGGGTCCCACGATAAACTCTCCCCACTTAAGGAAGGTACAAAGAAAGGTGGGGAAATTCTGTATGTTATACAGTGTGTAATTCAAGATGTTAAGCGAATTTCCCTAGATGTTACAAAATTTTAATGATGACAATTTTGCACACTAAATTTTGGATTTAAATAATTTAATGCACAAGATGTTTTAAGGTGCAATGAATGTTTGAGAATAACAAATAAGTTCAACTCACGATAACTTTCAACTCTTGCATAATTTCATGTATTAACAGATCTACTAATGTGCATTTCTTTTCTTTAACAGCAAGCAATCCTAGCGAATTAATCTAACACCTGTGTCAGATAAGTATTCAACAATTTTAACTCTCAACCAACACTTAATAATGTTAGAATTGTTTTCCTATGTGAAGAACTGATTCTTTGTGTTGTTTTCTTTTCCTCCAGGTCTCACCATCAAAAATCCGAAGGTAAGTATACAGTATTTCAGCTTATTTCTTTTAACCTTTTAATTTAATTAAAATTTCAGTCCAAAACTCGAGCAGGTAAGTACTTAGCTGCAAATCTGCTGCAAAACTTCTTCAGCTTCTTCCCTTTCTTGCGTTGGAGCTCTTTCAGTCGGGATGTTTGCAGGGTGGACGGTACCTGAACTATAATTAAATAAGAGGGGGGAAAAAACCCTACCTCTTTAACGAACATATACAGAAATTCTGGGAATTTTACACAAACCTGGTGGCTAACTCTCTAATTTTAAATAATAAATAATTATCATTCCCTTTCTCTACCCTAGACTCACTGGTTTTCCCTCATTACTAATGAGAAGGCTATTGTTGGTTTGTAATTGCTCCTTCACAACCAGTTTCACTCACTCTCCAAACCATACACTTCCCTCCAGTGTCTGGATCCTCTCTCACTCCCTTACATTACCCACATCTGCAGCTTCTCTCACAGTCCAACACCCAATTCTCCACACACCTGCAACACCCTCAGCACACAGGTCTGTCTCCCTCAGAGTCACAAGCTCTTCTCATGTAGTACAATTCCCACCACAAATCAAAGCCTCTCTCACCCTAAAATCAGTGGTGTGCTGGAGCCGGCTCGCACTGGTTCGCAAGAGCCGGTTGTTAGTTTTTTAAGAATTTTGGGAGCCGGTTGTTAGGCTTGCCGAGTTGCCGTGCCTCTTCTTGATGTCCTCCGCTCCGTCCTTCCCTGTGTCTCGCTCAGCATGTCTCACCACCTCCCCCCTACTCCTGATGCAGCTCCTCTTCTTACAGCGATTTTTTTTTCAGTGGTGCCGGGCCGGCCGGCAGGCAGAGTAAGAAAAAGCACGTTGCTTTAGCCAATCCTGGGGACTTTACTTCAGCCTGTCCCGCCCCTGAAAATAAAAATCGCTGTAAGTTTTCTCTTCCTTTTGCTTTCCAGCTTAACCTGAGTCAGGTCAAGGTCTGATTCTGCTCTTTTCCAGTTCTTGCAACATTTTAAGAGAGAAATTCTCAGCTCTGCCCCAATAGCCAGAGAAAGAGCTTCTAATCCTGCAAACAGGAGAAACAGAGAGAAAACTGCCTGCAGGAGCTACTGCTCTGGTAGGAGATTCCCCCAATTTCCTGTCCTTCTCTGCAAACACTGCTGCAGCTTTCTAACCTGGGGCACTGCAAAGTCAGGAGCCTGAGCAGACCTGGCCCGAGGAAAGGCACTTTGGGGGACTCTACTGAAGAGAGGGAGAAAGATGCAGAGTCCTACAAAGGGAGATTTTGGTGCCCCAGGTTTTGTGTCTAACTGGTTTCTAGTTGCTAAAATCCTGCACTGCCTAAAATGGTAAATCACTTATCTCTGGAAATTCAGTGCTATACTGCAACATTCACACTCACCTCAGCTCACTTTCAATATCAAAGTAGCCTTTTTCAATGTCTCCTTTCACTTTAAAACTCATAAAATCCATGCTTGTTCTCTTACTTTACACAGACACACAGCATACATTTCACTCTCCCAGTCATCCCCTGCTCTTGTCTTCAGTTCAGGGTTGCCAGGTAGAAATTTTTTTTCCAGCCCAATCCAGGCCAGAAACCAGCCCAAAACCCGTCATCAGCCCCGCCTCCCATGTCATCGGCCCCGCCTCCGACGTCATCGGCCCCGCCCAAAACGTCACTAACCCCGCCCAAAAACGTCACTAACCCCGCCCCCCGCGGCCGAAAAAAATCAAAAAGCCGCCCAAAAAGCCGCCCGGAAGCCCAAAAAACCGCCCAAAAAACCGCAACCCACCGCGGGCAAAAATTTCCCGCGGCGGGTCGCGGAAAACCGCCCAATTGGGCGGTAAAACCGCCCACCTGGCAACACTGCTTCAGTTCACTCAGCAGTCTCCCTGGCAACTCACCCCCCCCCCCCTCCTAGAGGAACATCTGACATCACTCAACCAATCAGCTTGTCAGAGAAAGACAGGTTTTTTTTCTCTGATCTGTTTAGAATCTTGGCCAGTGTTGCCAGGTGGGCGGTTTTACCGCCCAATTGGGCGGTTTTCCGCGACCCGCCGCGGGAAATTTTTGCCCGTGGCGGGTTGCGGTTTTTTGGGCTGTTTTTTGGGCTTCAGGGCGGTTTTTTCGGCCGCAGGGGGGCGGGGTTAGTGATGTTTTTGGGCGGGGTTAGTGACGTTTTGGGCGGGGTTAGTGACGGGGAGGCGGGGCCGGTGACGGGGGAGGCGGGGCCGGTGACGGCAGGGGGCGGGGTTGATGACGGCGGGGGCGGGGGTGATGACGCGGGGTGGGGGTGTCAGGGGCGGGGTTTGAGTTTGGGCGGGTTTTGGGCGGTTTTTGTGCTGGATTGGGTGGGAAAAAAATTTTCCACCTGGCAACACTGATCTTGGCTGCTCTCCCTCCCCCATAGAAGTTACTGCAAAACTTCCTATATAGAGAGTTTCAAAGTCAATTTTAACCTGACTTGTACCCAAAACAGCAAGGAACATTTTATTACCCCATTTACATTTCCTATTCAGATTTTGAATGTTTGTTGCTTGGCAAAGAGGGCTTTTGGTGTGAAAAATATATTTTGTCCTCTGGCATGTGAGTAACAGTTGTCTTGTACATGACTGTGCACCCTGCCGAATGACAGGGATAAGTGATACATTGGATGAATGCTGTTCAGGCAGAAATAGGGAAGATTAATGGATCCCCTTAGCCTGGCAACTTATATGTCCCCACAGGTCACCAGATGATGACATTCAAGATCCAGCAAACTGAAGAAATATCTAAACGGGTTGATTTGACCAAGGCTATGGATGGTATTCCAGAAGATATTTGCATTATGGCATGAAACTGATGTGAAATAATGGGCATTTGTGTTATAGAGGTTGGCGGCAGGAGACATGATGACACCAAGTGGGACCCTGTGGAAGAAAGGGAACTCTAGATAAACAAAAAGATGGTCTGACAATTATTCAAAGTGATTTAACCAGGCGGGAGAGTCTCCTCAAGATTTCCAAATATCTCAGCAGAACATATGGGATATTTAAATATTTCAAAAGACTTATACAGACCACTTTAAACTTCTTTAGTACAGATGGGAAGAGAAAGAGGCCAGTTAGATGGGAAGCAGAGACTACTTTAGAAAGGAAAAAAGGAACTGCATGAGTCAAACCCCCTGCTTCCATAAAACATAGGAAAGGATGACCTGAAAGAATGCCTGGAGTACAGAAACTCTCCTGGTGAATGCAATGGCTACCAAGAAGACTGTTTTTAGGGTAAGTTCCTGTAATGATCCTATAAATTTTGGGCTCAGTGTGGAGTTTGCACTTTAGCTGACCTCTTATGCATGATTTTCAGAAAAGGCCTGAGCTGCCTGCAAGAAGGGGAAGTGCTACTTGTTTGCTGGACATGGTTAGGCAGTTAGAGCCTGTGAGAAGAGACAGACGAGGGAGTGGAGGAGTGGCCTAGTGGCTAGAGCACCAGTCTTGCAATCCAGAGGTGGCCAGTTCAAATTCCACTGCTGCTCCTCCTGATCTTGGGCAAGTCACTTAACCTTCCATTACCTCAGGTACAAACTTAGATTGTGAGCCCTCCTGGGACAGAGCAATATCCAGAGTACCTGAATGTAACTTACCTTGAGCTACTACTGAAAAAAGTGTGAGCAAAATGAAAATAAAAAAGGGAGAAGTCAATGCTGCCTGACCATGAGTTGCTTTGTTTGGTGTGGACTATAAGATGAAGGGAGAGACCCGTTATCACACCAAGCTCTCAGGTGTGACTGGTCGTAGAGGCTCTGAGATGACGTTGAGTTGATGATATAGGCATGATTCCTTTTGTAAATAAATGCCTGCTTTGCTTTTGTCTGTCTGTATAAGTGTGGTTTCTTGCTTTTATACATTTGAAAGATCCTTGCCTTTGAGGAAGGAGTTATACTTGTGCTGATAAAAGTGCATATTCAATTTAAGACTAATTGTATTGTCTTGAAATCTTTCTATGGGATGACCACTTCTCCTCTCTCAGGAATGCTTGACCATTTTACAACCCTGTCCAGATTATATGGGTCTTGATAGAATGTTTTGTAATTTGATTGATCATATGTATGGTTCAAGTAACTGAAACCTTTACCAGAAACATGTTAATCTCTTAACTTTGATCCATCTTAAATCATGGTTGAAAAAAGGTGGAATATAAATATCGGATTGGATTTCAGAGCTAGTCACCTAACTTAGTAAGCAAAACACAGATACTGCAAAAATGCCACCAACTACTACTAGAATATTAAGAACCAGCCAGGCTTAGTGGATAAATAGGACCTCCTAAATAGCAGTCCTACCTTGGCTGGTTAATTCTGAATGTTGACTTAACCAGTCATGCACTCGCTGGCTTTCCAAAAGTCAGAAATTCAATGACAAAGCCTGCTCAAGGTGTGGCATTGAATTTCCGCTTTTATCTCCAGTGGCAGACAAAAAACACTGTCTGCCACCAGCTGAATATTGGCTAGAGGAAGCTTTAGAGACAGGGTGAAATCACAACTTTCCAGAAAAAAAAAATCAGAGGATTGAGGAGGGAGGAGATATTCTTATGACATGTGTCTGTCTAAGAAGGCTGCCACTATGGGTTTGCCATTGGCCAGATATGTGTTAAGTCTGGTTCAGATCTATTTACAGGAGCTCTCTGGTCTTTGAATGGCTCATCTCATAAATAAAGTGTGGTTATCAGTTACTTACCATTATTGTGTCAGATAATTTAGCTTACATCACCTACCCGAAGAGGAAGAGAGGAGCATACAGAGAGGGAGCACACCTTTGTCAGAAGAACTGCTGGGAGTGTAATGGTAGGAAATGTAATTTCTAACTTTCCACTTAAAATAACTGATACTTAAGCCAAAGGAAGTGGAGGAAGTGGGTTTAATAAGTAAACCAGCTGTAGTGATGATGGAGTCCCTTTGGGACTTAAACTATACTTTGCACTCCTCCTTAAAATCAATTATTCAGGAAAATACTATGAAAATTAAAACCTTATCAGAAGTGGTCCTAATCCAAGAACAAATAAATACCCATCAATTTTCAGAGGTGAAGCGAATTGAGGAAAGTGTAAACAAATTAGAGACTTTAACCCAAGCCTCAACTAAAGAAAGGAGTTTTATTTCCCGGAAAATGGAATACCTGAAAAATCAGTCAAGGAGGTTGACTACTTTTCCAAGGTCCCCACTGATTTCACCAATAGAGATGTTTAAAAAATATTTAGTCGAAGTTTTGGGGATGTCACAAGATTTACTGCCTCCTTTGGTGAGAGTGCAATGTTTCTAGCTTAATACTAACGTTAATGGCATGCCTAATGCACAGAAGGGAGACAATATGAATTTAACATCTTTCCTCAAATCATCACTGGAAGTTATTACCCAAAGAACTACTGCAGTGGTAACATTTGCTCTGGAAATGGACAGAGATGCTGTTCTGAGACTTTTTTTTAGAAATTTAGATTCAGAGTTTTTGGGATCACAAATTAGAATATATCCAGATTTGTCAAAAGAGACACGGAAATGACGTAAGGCCTTTTTGACCTCGCGCCAGAGAACTCTGGCCCTAGGTGCTAATTTTGTACTTAGATTTCCTTGTTTATGTAGAATATTATTTCAGTCTAAGACTTTTCAATTTTTTGAACCTAAACAATTAGAAGAATTTCTGATTTCAAAGGAAACAATGAATGTAAATGTAGTAGTATGAGTAACAGAATGCACACTGTATAAGATAACTTGGGAAAAGAGATTGGGTCAGGAGCATATTTCTTAAATTTTTATTTACCACATAATCTATTTTCCTTGCTTGGATCTGTAATTTCTAGTTTTATTTTAAGGTCGATAGAATAATATTGATTTCAACTTATGAAAATAAGGACATTTTTTTTCTTGAAAGTGTTTTACAATTTCTATATTATCTCTTGGAGTGTATAATATAAATAATTAATAAAGATAATTAAAAAAAAGTTAATCAGGTGTCAGCCAATATTCAGTGCTGGCACCTGCATCTCTCAGAGGCTTAATTTATGATAGCTTTTGAGTTGTCCTAAATTAGGCTGCTGATTGTTAAAGGTGATGGCATTGAATATTAAAGATACCCGCATAACCCCAGGCTCCGCCTTAATGGACCCCCCTTACTGCTCCTGATTTGCCTATATTTATTTAGTGGCAGTCTGAAGTGATATTCAGTGGCACTGTCTGGTTTAGTGCCGCTGAATATCAGGGGTTAAAACCGTCGGGCCCTTTGAGTATTAGGGTCCTAGGAGTGAATGCAAGACTAAGAGATAGAAAGATCCAAATCAAAGATAATTCCATAAATTTGAATTAGCACATCTTTAACTTCCACAGCATTTCAGTTGTTTTTTGTAAGATATTTCCTGCTATTCCTATCAGGCCTCAATAGGATAATGCAACATTTGGGCATAAAGATACATCCCAGAAGTCCAGCACTTGAAGCTTGTATGGCAAATATCTCCACTGCTACCATGTATTTTCCTCTTGTGCTCAGATATGTTGGGATAAAAGTTATCCAAACACTGCAGAACACCAGCATGCTGAAAGTAATGTACTTGGCCTCATTGAAACTGTCAGGTAGATTTCTTGATAAGAATGCAATGATGAAGCTGATACCAGCCAGAAATCCCAGGAAACCCAGAACACAGTAAAATGCAATCATTGACCCTTCATTACATTCAATTAATATTGATCCAGTTTCTGATTGCATATTAAGATATGGGAATGGGGGAGCAGTAAATAACCAAATGAGACAGAGAATACATTGAAAAAGAGAGCAGAAAAGTATTATAGTATATGAGATCCTGGAACCCATCCATTTCCTTAACTTGCTTCCAGGCTTGGTTGCATGAAAAGCCATAACCACAGTGATGGTTTTTGCCAGTATGGATGAGAGTGAGATAGAGAAAGTCATCCCAAAGGTAGTGTTGCGGAGAATGCAGGTCACAGGCTCAGGGTGGCCAATAAACATCAAGGAGCATAGAAAGCAGATCATAAGGGAGATGAGGAGGATATAGCTGATGCCCCGGTTATTGGCTCTCACAATAGGTGTATCTCGGTAAATAATGAAGATTCCCAAAATGATTGTATTGATAAGAAAGAAGAAAATGCTGCTGGTAGTCAAAGCTATCCCAACAGTCTCTTCATAGGACAGGAAAATTATTGGTTTTAGGATACAGGTGTCTCTCTCATGATTTGGCCAGTGGTCTTCACGACATTTCACACAGTTGTCCATATCTGAGGAAGATGAACATTGGCTCAATATCTCATAAACAGCTTTGGCTTTGGGATGGTGCATGAACATTCAATTAATTCTCTATACCCACTACAGCAGATAATGTTTCTCTATAATATCCTAATGTTTGGAATGCTGAAGTAGTTTTGACGTCCATCAACTAGTTACAAATCAGAATCAGTATGTACAGTAGACATACACTTTGCCAAGAATAATTTCAACTCATCTCACTAAATAAAAAACACATGGCTGATATTTGTTTCCTGTATATTTGATTTCTTTTCTTCCTTTTATTTTTGTTCTATTTTCTAGAAAGTGAGCAACATTAACATATTCAAAGAGGGGCATAATTAAATGGGGACAACCATTTCTAAGGGCGCCCATCTCTGAGGATGTCCCCGCGAAGGGGCGGGACATCCCGTATTATCAAAACAAGATAGGGGTCCCCAATTCCAGCCAGCTGAGGTGTTTGTCCCGCACAGGTTTCACCGAATTGCCTACCCTGCTCTTCTCAGTCTTGCCATTCACACTTGTTTTACTGTAACTGAGCATGTGCAATACTTCAAGCATTCTCGGTTTCATTAAAATGAGTATGTACAGCATGACTGAGAACAGAGCAGGGTAGGCAATGCAAGACCAGCGAGAGATAAATGCTTCAGCTGGTGGAGAATGGGAGACCCCTGCCAGCCAAGGTACCATCATGTTGGGGGGGGGGGGCGGCAGTGGGGAGGTGGGCCAAAATGTGCCCCCTCCACTTTGGGCTCTGGCCCCCCCTCCCCATCAAGGTCTGGCTACATCCCTAAGTTAAGCAGCCAAATCACAGTCCTATCTTTTTGCAGTGTCACTTAGGTAGTTAAATGCTGAATATAAGAAAGTCAGCCACATAAACCTTGATATTCAATGCTGATCCTTGGACATGACCCAGGATTGAATATCCGGGAATAATGCTGGTGGCAGCTATAAAAAAAACGCTCACCACCACTAGCTGAATATTAACCCTTGCGTGTTTGGTGTCCAACTAAAACAATCAGGATTAAGCCAAATGGGAAACTCAATCAGTATCTCAAGAAATCATTTTGTTTCTTTTAGAAAATCAAAACATGGAATATTTACCAGGAGTATGGGTTAGAATATCTATTTTGTTGGCATTGTTATAATATCTGTGCCACCAAAGATAATATCAACCAGACACATGGATCTGAAGGAAGGAATTCTGAGACAATAGGGTCAGGATGGTTTCATATCAAGGCAGTTTAGGAATTGAAAGGATAGCCTGGCTGAATTGCTTCCAAATAATAAATCCCACCTCCCCAGTCTCACTTTATAGTATACAAATGCACAGAAAATTTTAAAAGATTTACCAGGGCAGTTATTTTCATAGCTCTAGTCTGAACTCATCTTTTTTGCTTTGACCTTCTGGCAGCTGCAGCTGAGTTCCACAGTCTGTACCCTGCTTGGCCAAGGTTGATGGACTTTTTTGAATCATATTTTAGTAGTAAAGAGTAGTGTATGAGCTTCTTCAGAGGGTCTGATTTCGTTTCAGACTCTACTTGATGCATTTCTATTCATTATTAAACTATTACAATCTTTACTAAAATAGAAGGTGTGAAAGGACATTTTTGATATGATGTCTAAGTCCGACTTTGGAAGTTTTGCACAAACATCTAAAATCAGAACAGGAAAGGTCATTTTCGAAAAAGAAAAACATCTATTTTTTTTCCAAAAATACTTTTTCGAATAAGGTTTTGTGCTTTGTATGTGATTTTTTGACCATTAAAAAGAAATGTCCATGTGAAAAACGTAGAAAAATCAAGCTATTAGGATATAGGAGGAGCAGCATTTTTAGTAAACTGGTCCACCAGTCATCCCAGAAGAGCAATGGGACATCATATGGGGCACTGCAGTGGACTTAAAAAAATGCTCCCAGGTACACATCTCAGCACTGCTCCCTTATCTTGTTTTCTGAGCCCCCAAAACCCACCCAAAACCCATTACTCCCAACTGTACACCAGTGGCGTAGCCAGTCTTCACATTTTAAGTAGGCCCAAAGCTAACATGAATGGACACTATGTATATAGGTGTGAATAGTGTTTCTTGGGATAATACTAAATAATGTCTTAAGAATGTGTGTGTGTGTGTATGTGTATGTGGGAGGAGGGGGGTGCTGGTGTCCATTGGACAACTAATGAAATTAATAAAAATATTCAGGGGGGTGGGAGTTCATGGTGGTACTCAGCTGGGGGGTGCATCGAGAGGTGAGAGGTAGGAAGCACAAGCAGGCAGCCTTTGCAGCTGCCTGCTTGTGCTTCTCTCCTCTCCGACAGCTCCAGAGCAGCCATAAAATTTGCTTGTTAAATTACAGCTACTCTGGAGCTGTGCATCCCTTGGAATACATATTAGAATACTAATGAGCTCATTGTAATACATTTGCGTTTGGTTCACAGTAGCTGCTAACCATGGAAAACCCCATTTTACACTGCTAACCACATAATCGCTTGCTTTAAACTGGCTAGAACCAGTCTAAAGCAAACGTTAGTAGCACGGTAAGCTTTGTGCATCTGGCCCTTAATTATGACTAGAACAGGTCTAGACCAAAACATGCTTCTTTTCTGCCATGGACTTTTTTTCTGTTCTGTTATAGCATTTCTCAATTTCACGTTTATCAACCTTTTTCATATTATCTATGTTTTAGATATGATATTTTATATTTAAGCCCTTTATACATCACTCACTTTTACTATATGTTATTTCAATTTAAGAAATTTTTCACACATATTCTTTTCTTATTCAATATATATTTTATTTTACTTTATTCCTTTTGGGAATGGTTTTAAGTCTGCTCACTGCTGAAGGACACCTTTATATACGTAAATCACGTTGTTGACCAATGCTCTGGTTTACTAAGCAGCGCTAGCGGCTATCCATGCGCTAGGGCCAACAAGGCCCATTCATTTTGACATGGACAGCCGCTAGAGCTGCTCCTTAAACAGATCCCCAAGTGTTTTTGATATTTCTTGTACATGGCACAAATTGAATATCCCTCTATATATGCTTGATTATTATAATTTTAAGTTGTAATTTTATATCACATTTTAACATCATGTATCTTTTAGCTGTTTATAAGTGTATATATTTGTGTTTGTTTTTGTGCATTTCATATATGTAGATACCAAGACTCCTGACGCAGGCATGTTGATGAAACACAGGACCGTGTCGAGTCCACTGTATCTGTATTTTACCAATAAAGACTTCTATGGATTCATCTCTGGATTCCCCTTCATTTGGTAGAGCTACATCCCTTCCCTACTTTATTGAATGGACTTTATTTCGTAGGGTACTTTTCCTTGTTTCTCAAGTTCCATTGTAGCAGAAAAACATCCAGAATTAAAGCCTTCCCAAATCTCACCTAAAAGAAAGCTCCAACATGCCCCCTTGCAATTTAAATGAACTGCAGAGTAAAATGTCCCAACTCTGTGTTTTGAAAATCATGTTTTAGATGTTTTGGCGAGAAAAACATCCATTCGTCGCTTTGAGCTGCTTTTGAGACATTTTTCTCTTTTATAAATTAGCACCAACAAATAAACCACAGTTGCTGACATGCCACATATCACTCACCACTTTGGTTGGAAATTTCTCCCTGTGGACATGGAATACAGTCAAAGCAGCAGATGGGCTCGCTTTCCCTTGTTAATTTTCTGAAGCCAGGAGGGCAGCTCTCACTGCATTTGGCTTGAGGGGGTGTCTAAATATTGAAAGAAAAATCTGGGTAATATGATATAACATTCACATGTGATTGTTAAAATGAAGGTTTCCATTTCTGTCCACCTATGGGCCAATTCCTACTTTCAAGCCTCTAACATATAGTAACATAGTAAATGAAACCTAAACAGCAGCAACATTCTTGTCTCTGTTATAAGTACTGTTCTATATTGATGAAAGAGATAAATTTTAAGTAAATTTGCTGGTTCAGAACTCCAACTTGAGACTATACTGAATTATTAAAAGCAAGAAGCATGAATGGATGTGTAGCTTAGTAAAGAGGGGCCTTCATTTTAAACGTACCCTGTAAAATAAGAAAGATCAGTACACACAACCATAGGCGCCCGGTATAAGAGGCTTGGGGAGGCTTAGCCTCCCCAGCCACAAGCCCCCGATGCACCGTTTATCCCTCGCACTCCCTCCCTGCAGTGCAGTCCCTATCCCTCTCACTCCCTCCAATGTGATTTTGATCGCCCATCGCTGCCGGTAGCAGCACACCAACCTTATTACAACTTGCTTCGGGCTTCTCGGCCTGACGGCATGACATGCCCCGCCTCCTCTGACCAGCCCTCCTTATGATACGTCCAGCCCTCGCGGAAGCAGGAAGGCTGGTCAGAGGAGGCGGGGCACGTCATGCCGTCAGGCTGAGAAGCCCCGAAGCAAGTTGTAATAAGGTTGGCGTGCCACAGTCCCTATAATTTGATCAGCTCGCGACACCACCGCTACTGACAGGCTCTCCGCTCTCTCTCATTCCCCCCCCCCCGATGCACTGTTTATCCCTCGCAGTCCCTCCCTGCAGTCCCTCGTGCGCATGGGCTACCAGTGCACGTTTGGTGTGCTGCAGGCTGGGCAGTATGGAGTAGCTCAGACGAGGAGAAGAGCCAATATTCTGGCAGCAGCTCCAGGAGAGAAGCTGCCCATGTTCCCTGAGCCACTGCATGTCTTTGCACCTCGGGCCTGTCAGCTCAGTGTGGTAGTAGATGACAAGACGTTTGTCAGCAACATTGTGAGACTAAACTCCAGTCTGTTCCGAACCATCACCATGTCAGACCTGGCGGAGATTAGGAATGGGGCTTCTGCCCTCAAGATTTCCTACAATGGGGAACCTCAGTCCTGGTTCCAGAGGCAAATCAGAGGTTCTCAGTACCAGCCCATTCTTAGGGACCACATCTGCAAGGATATGAGTGCGCTGATAGCTGCTCCCATGAGGTATGTTCCTCTGGCTCCTGGCTCAGACTGGCGCAACTTGCCAAACATAGAGGTGCGGCTCTCAGATGGTACAACCACCAGGAAACTGAGGTATACACACCACCAGAAGAAGAATGGGCGCAGTAGCACCGGTGTGCTCAGAGGCATCTGCTCCTGTGCAGAAGGTATACCATGTGACCCAGCAGACAGACAGTTCAACACCCTTATCCCTTGGTGCCTGCCCCACACCGGTAACAGACACAACCACTGGGCAGGCTTGTATGGGAGCCTAGAGTGGGCAGGCTTCTTCAGTACCACCGTCACCAATCCAGAGCCTATGGGCAAACAGGGTCGTGTTCTTCATCTAGAGCAGCATCGTGTGGTCAGCGTACATGAGTGTGCCCGGTCCCAGGGTTTTCCAGATACCTACAGATTGTTTGAAAATATTTTCGATAAGCATAGACAGGTTGGCAATGCAGTACCCCCTCCTTTAGCTAAAGCTATTGGACTGGAGCTGAAATTGTGTCATCTTGCAAAGCTGAGAGAAGATGCAGCAGGAAACATTAAACAGGAAAAAATGGACACTACAGGGAGGGAGCAAGAGGGATAAATGCTGCATTCCGGGGGGGGGGGGGGAGGAACGAGGGAGCAGGATAAACACTGCATTCGGGAGGGAAAGAGGGAGAGGGATAGATATTGCAATGGGGGAGAAGCAAGGGAGAATTGCTGGACATGGGTGGATGGAGGGGAGGGCTGGGGAGACAGGAGAAGTGCTGGAGATGGATGGAGGAGAGGGCAGGGGAGAATGGAGAGTTCCTGGACATGGATGGATGGAGGGGAGAGCAGAGGAGAGGAGAATTGCTGGACATGGATGGATAAATGGGGGCAGGGGAGAGAGGAAATTTGCTGGATATGGATGGATGGAGGAGAGGGAAGGGAAGAAAGGAGAAATGTTGGACAAGGATGGAAGGAAGGAAAGATGCACACGGATGGAGTGGAAGGGAGAGAGGAGAAATGCTGGACATGGAGGGAAGACAGAGGAAGTACATGCACATGAATGGAGGGGAGTGAAGTGATGAGAAATGCTGGATATGGATGCAGGGAAAATTCCTGAATTTAAGGGCTGGATTGGAACACTTTGAGGGCAGATGTTGAAAATGGAGAAAGGATAGGGACAGGGCTACAGATGGTAGACAGGACGCATAAGGACACAGAAGGATGGTGGACATGGTGAGAGAAAAAATATCAAATGGAAAGAAGACACTGGGACCAAAGCTAATAGAAAAACTAAATGCTCAGACAGCAAAGGTAGAAAACATTTTTTTAATTCAGAATTTATTAATTGGAATATGTCAGCTTTTGGAAATATGCATCTGTGATATTTTGCATGCAATTTTCAATTTTTCTTGTATTGCTGCATGCTGAGTCTGGCTTCTTGAGGAAACTTTCCAGTTCAGCATTTTGCCTTCATATCTGTTGTGTCATGTGTTTTTCATGTGTGATCAAGATGCAGTATTCTGCTAGCGTGTAGTATTTGCAGCCCTTTTTTTTTGTTTGTTTCACTAGGTTGTGTACTGGTGTTTTAGAGCCAGGTGTAATTATAGTGCTGCCTTCCACACATATGGTTGTAGCTCGTCCTGTCCTTGGAATTAGTACTGTTATGGTTTGGTAAGGTTATGAGTGTGTTTTTGCACAAGTTTGTGTATAGTGTTTTGCAGTGGAGAGATTGTGTGTTGGCCTTACTGAGGTGGCACCGAAACATCAGAAAGGGTGTAGAGCCTAAATCATGACACACTACCTCTTGAAGGATCTATATATGGTCATTAATAAAAGGAGCTCATTGTGAACACTATCCACCCTAAAAGGGTGTTTTGTGGCTCTACATGAGAATTGTGGTATTATGATCCCTTGTTTCATATTGTTGACGGTCTGCATTTTCCGTATGGTGGTATATTGGTGTATTAGGTCTGCCCAGTGTAATATTTATGGTACAGTAAGGTTATGAGTGTGTTTTTGCACAAAGTTGTGCATAGAGTTTTGCAGTTGAGCGATTGTGGTTAGTATATGTTTTGAGCAACCACTTTATGCTTTGACATATGATACATATCTAATACCTAAATTTAATAAAAGGTATTAATTGTGATTATTTTATTTTTACTTATATTTTTTTTCTGTGTGTTGTGAGACAATTATGGATGTAAACCCCGCCCCGGCCCCACCCCTAACACCGCCCCCTTTAGCCTCCCCAAACAGTTGGGCCACCGACCGCCTATGCACACAACGTTTCAAACTGAATTTCAGATTCCAGATCTTCATTGCAAACCATACAAGGAGAGACTTGCCGACCTGAACATGTATACCTTGGAGGAAAGGAGAAATAGGGGTGACATGACAGAGACATTCAAATATTTGAAAGGTATTAATCTGCAAACAAACCTTTTCCAGAGATGGGAAGGCCGTATTACTAGAGGACATGAATTGAGGTTGAAGGGGGGCAGACTCAGGAGTAATGTCAGGAAGTATTCATTCATGGAAAAGGTGGTGGATACATGGAATGCCCTCCTGTAAGAGGTGGTGGAGATGAAAAAGGTAATGGAATTCAAACATGCATGGGAAAAACACAAAAGAATCCTGCTTAGAAGGAATGGATCCACGGAATCTTAGCGGAGATTGGGTGGCAATATTGGTAATTGGTAAGCAAAACCGGTGGATTGGCCACTGTTGCAAACAGGATACTGTGCTAGATGGACCCCTGGTCTGACCCAGTATGGCTATTCTTATGTTCTAATTAGGCATAGGGAAACAGCAACTGGCTATTTACACATTATTCTCCTCTTGTCTTGGTTTAGTCAGAAATAGGGATGGCAGCTCAGAATTTTTTTTTTAATTTGCCATGTTGCTTGCACCATTATTTATTTTATTTTGATTTAGATAGTCTTCAATTTGTTGTAGGGCAATGTCATTAAGAGTGTGCATAGTTCAGAAATAGTGTACCCTCTTTCCAAAGAGTGGGCACTATTGGCAAAGAGGGTATACTATTTCAGAAAGAGTATATTCTTCCCTTATAATGTCGTACATGTGTAATGGTTCATGTATGTGCAATGGTTGAGCATGCACCGCAGTTCATGCATGCCCACACTATTTATTTATGACATTTATACCCCACATTTTCCAGTACAATTTCGAGTTCAATGTGGCTAACAAGCTAAAAAGAAGTCATTACAAAATATGAAACAAAATACATAAACTCAGACATATCAATAAGGAAAGAATTGTAATATATAAAGGGTTCAATCAAGCAGCATAATGGGTAGATTGGAAGGGGGAGATTAGGCACCAGGATCAATTGACAGAAATGTTTTTGAAAAGGAAAGATTTCAAAAACTTATGGAAAACCAAATAATCAAGTTGGGATCTTATATTTTTCTTCAAGGAATTCCACCACTTAGTATCTTTAGTATGAAAAAGTAGCTGATTATATAGATTTATAAACTACTTTCTTTCAGGTAGTCTCTTGCACCAAAGATTGAATTGCGAGAAGGCAGACTAGCAAGGGGCAACATATAGTCAGGGGCAATACCATACAAAATCTGAAATATGAGATCACAGAGTTTGAATACAATCCTGGCCCTAATGGGAAGCCAATGCAAATGTATCAGCAAAGGAGTAGCCCTCTCAAAGCGTGGTACATGCATGACAAGTCTAGCCACAGCATTTTGGGCAGTTTGCAGTTTCCTTAAGATACATTCTTTTCACCGTGTAAAGATAGAATTACAGTAATCAAATTGGGTCAAAACAAGAGACTGGACAAGTAATCTGAAAATATCAATTGAAAAAAAATGGCCTAATGTGCTTCAGCTTCCAAAGTAATTTAAAAGATTTAGTAACCAGTGGCATAGCTATGTGGGTCCATGGGGGCCTGGCTCCCCAAATTTGCTCTGGGCACCTTGTTGACTGGCGGGGGTTATTTCGTCCAGCGCTGGTCTGCAGCATCACCGTCGCATTGCCTGACCTGCTGTCAATTCACATCAGGCATGCTCCTTTTAGTGAAATTGAATATGCTCTGTTTCACTAAAAGGAGCATGCCGGACATAAGGGGACGAGAGAGCAGGGAAGGCAATTCTGCAGTGACGGAGCCGGAGACTAGAGCTGGGTGAAGTCTTCAGTTGGTGAGGGTTGGGACCCCAGCTAGCCAAGGTATTTGTGACGGCGGTCCTTCAGCTGGTGGGGGTTGGGGACCCCCGCCAGCCAGATGTACAGCGGCGGCAGAGGGGGGCAGCGAGGCAGCAATCAAAATGTGCCCCCTCTACCTTGGGCTTTGGCCCCCTCTCACCTCGAGGTATGGCTACGCCCCTGTTAGTAACCACCATGGAATCCTGAAATTCAAAGGTAAAGTGCCGATCAACAACAACCCCTAAAATTTTTAGTGGACTCCAAAGGATAAGAAACACAGTTATTGTTACTGAAAAAAAAAGTGCAATCTTTCTAAAAGAGGTTCACTAGACACTGCAGTTGCCACATCACAATGGGCTATTCTCTTGGGGCTCCATTCAAAGCAAGAAATGTTTTCCCTATTCCACTTGGGTTGCCTGTGTGACAGTGTGGAGAGCTGGTGCATGGACAGGGCTTTTCCACATTTTATCTATTGCTCATATTCTGGCTTTTGCTCATGAAGGTCTGAAGAAGGGATTAGCGTTGGCCTCCTTGAACTCCAGGTGGCAGCACTTGCTTGTTTCACAGGTCAGATGCAGCAGGAGGGTCAGAACTAAAGGGGTCTAATTCACAAAGCATTAACATGGCTTTAATCCAGTTTTACTGGGCAAGGAATGCTCACATGGTTTCAGTACAGGTATTAACATTTAAAACTATGTTAATTTGGTCATTTGGTATTCCCGGGCTATGTGCCTTGTGCATGGGAAAATTTTTGCCAGGTCTGGGGCGGCATGGAAGAGTTGATTGAGAGGAGTGATGTCTAGCAGCACCCCTTATCTCTCCAAGCTGACCACCGTGCCCTGGACAGCTTTGTGCACCAGTTCCAACCCTATCCAAACACTCTTCCTCCTCAGCTTAACAATGGCCCCATCTGACCCAACCTGATCTGACCTCCCTTTCCACTAACATTACAAAAATGCCCTGGTGGTCTAGTGGCCACCTGCCCTCTCACCTTCCATCTCCTCACACAGAAATTCCCTGGTATTCTAGTTGTCCCACCCTCCCCCCAGTCCCTCCAAAATCTCTGGTAGTCTAGCAGGACTCCAAACCTAGCCCCATAACCCCATACCTCAAAGAAGTCAGGAACAATTCCCATTCACTTCTGCCTCCGAGCACTGTCATTTGCAAAACGTTGGTGCTCTGCCTTGCCTCATGCGGTGCATCTTATAATGCACTATGCAGAGTAATATACGGGAGTTTTTCATGGATGTATGGTGTGGGATGGGGTACCACTATTTTGCAAATGACAGTGCTCGGAGGCAGGAGTGAGTGGGCATCACTCCTGCCTTGTTCCAGGTATGGGGTTGGGGGGCTAGGCTTGGCTTTGTGGGGTGGGTGGGAGTTGCCACTAGACTACCAGAGATTTGGGGGAGGAATTGGTGGGAAAAGAGGGGACTACTAGACTACAAGGAAATTGGTATGTGTGTGTGTATGGGGGGGGGGGGGGTAGTCGGCGGGAGGTAGGGGGCTATGGACCCAGAAGTCTTCAAGGGCTTTTTTTTAATGCTAGAAGAAGGAGGTCATTTCAGGTAATGAAAGGGGCCATGGGATCACTATACCATCAGGATGCTTTTTTTTTTAAATATGAAGAGGAGGGGGTTAGATATGTAGGATCAGGGTAAGTGCTGCTAGACACCAGATATATGATTGGTGGGATTGTAAGAGGTATTGGATTGGAGGTAAGGGTCTGATTAATGCCACACTATGCTTTAAAGGTCAACTGTTTTGTCAGTGCTTGAACCAACCTGCTTCCATAAAAAGCAGGGACCAAAACCTTAATCCTTGAGATCCTACAAAAGCACCAGTGCCTGTACTCAGGCTAGCAGAATGACACTCGGTTCTCTCTTACCACCACAGCATGAAGCATTTTTCATGGCTCTAGTCATGCCTACCCACATCTCTGCTCACCTCGGTGATGGGGTCGAGCAGCTCCAAGGCCCCCTGCTGCCTTCCTAGCGCTAAGGATCATTTTGGTGCTGGCCACAGCTCAGGCTCAATCTTCCTTTGCTGACTCTAGCACCAGGATCAGCGCTTTTGGGAGCACCCTTGATGATGTCAGAGGTCTGAGGAGCGAGGACCTCATAGGGAGCCGAGGGACACTTCCTCCTTGCCTTCACAATGGGTTGTCTAGAATTTCTAGCAGCTAGCTGCAGCACTGTCTTCGTCTCCAGTTCCATTTCCCTCCAGTTACTAGCTTCTGTACATATCCTGTTCCAGCTCCATCCAGCTTCAGTACATCTCCTGCTCCAGCTCTCTCCAGCCTTCAGCGCCTGCTGGTTGTCCAGTCTCCAGTCTCAGTTCCATATGACCTTCAGCCTCAGTACACCTACCAGTCTTCAGTTCCCACTTCCCTCAGTTTCTAGTCCCAGTACATCTTCCAGTTCCCAGGTCCAGTCCACTCTAGCCACAGCACGACTCGCCTACTGCCAGTCGAGCCATGCAAGACCTCTAGGTCAAGTAGGTGGCACAAACCTGGCTATAGCTCAAGGGCTCATCAACCCCAGTGTGACAGATTGTGAAGGCCATAAGCTCGGGTGAGCCACCCATCTTGCGGCTGCTCCAGCAAGTGGAAGCTTCAGCAATTGCATAGTTCCGTCCAGAACCTGTCCTCTCATATGGATCAGCTAAGGTTTCAATGTCACCTCAGGGTGCAACTGCCTCTGCCCCAGAACTAATTGTGTCCATAACCGCTTCAGCATACTCTGGTATCCGTCTGGCACCGCTTCCTAGATATGACGGCAATTCTGAAACTTGCAGAGGGCTTGTCAATCAGTGCCTAATAATTTTCAGAGAGTTCCTGTCTGAACGGGCCCATGTTGCCTACTTCATTTCCTTACTGATGGGTCAAGCCCTTGTGCGGACTTCACCACTCTGGGAATGGAGCGATCCAGTGTTCAACAGCCTTAATGGCTTCCTGGAACAATTCTGAAAGGTCATTTAAGAATCGGGGAATGTGTCTTCTGCAGCCTCTGAACTTCTGTGTCTGAGACTGGGATCACAAACATTGGGAAGTTATGCCATCCAGTTCTGTACTTTGACTTCAGAATTGAATTGGAACAATGAAAGACACAAGATGTATGAGGAGAGACTTGAGGGCCTGAACATGTATATCCTGGAAGTAAAGAGAGTCAGCGGTGATATGAAACTGAAGTTCAAATATTTGAAAGGTATTAATTTATAAACAAACCTTTTACAGAGATGGGAAGGTGGTAAAGCTAGAGGGCATGAATTCAGGTTGTGAGGGGGGCAACTCAGAAATAATATCAGGAAGTACTTTTTCACGGAGAGGTTGGTGGATACCTGGAATGACTTCCCACAGGAGATGTGGAGATGAAAACGGTAACAGAATTCAAAAATGTGTTGGATAAACACAAAGGGTTTGGCTATAGCAAGAGCCAGGCTTTCAGGAACAAGGTTCAGAAGCAAGACACACAGGATCAAGGATTCAGGGACAAGACTCATAGGAACAAAGCCAGGCAGGAATCAAGGCATAAGGCATTTATAAACAAGGTTTGCAAACACAAGGCTTTCAGTAGCATGGGTCAGAAACAAGGCTTTCAGGTACAAGACTCATAGACACACAGGTAAGCAGAAACAAGAACAAGACTACACAGGAGTAAAGCTTCAGGAACAAGGTTTTAAAAAGCAAGGCTTTCAGGAACATGGTTCAGAATCAAGACAAACAGGAACAAGTATTTAGGAACAAGACTCACAGGAACAAAGCAAAGCAGGAATCAAGGCATGCAGGAATAAAGCCAAGCAGGAATTGTATCCAAACAGGGAACACAAAGATAAGGTTTAGAGACCTCTTGCAAAGGCAAAGCATGAAAGTTCAAAGGTGCATTATAAAGGACTTTGCTGATGATGTCACAACTTGGAATGAGGCTCGAATAGACTATCGTGAGGCTTGGAAACAGGGAAACCAGAGCGTGGCTTGGATGAAGGAACACCAGGCAGCAGATGCATCAATGCAGGGACAAGGCAGTTCAAAGAAGCCACAGAGCCAGATCACTGGAAAAAAAGGTGAGTCTGGACGCAGGGACACGGCCACAACCATGACATGGTTCACTTACCACATGGGCATTTCTTTTCGACAAAAAAGACAGGATTTTACCTCTGTAATAAAGGGAGCTTCAGCGCACATCGAAAAGATGCGCTGATGCTAGCTTAGGCCCCCCTTTTACCACAGCTAAGTAAAATGGCACCTTAATAATGAAATTGAACTCAAAAGAAAGCTGCACTAATCCATTGTGTAACTGCCCCCTTTAGTCCAGACCCTCTGCACCACTTTACACATCCAAAACCTTAGATCCTACGAAAACCACCAGTGTCTGACTCTCTGTTCCCTCGTATCACCATGCCATGCAGCATGACTGCTAGTGTTATTGCCATAGCAACATTGCAGGCCTAGCTGGCAGAAGAGTAGAATAAGTCCTCGTTCTAGTACAGCTTGTGAAATGTGATGAGATTTTGGAAATTTTCAGCATGCCTTGGAGGTTTCAAAAGGAAATGGCTGGTCATATTTTACAATTGCTGGGAGAGAGTGTTATCTCATGGGGTTAGCAGTTAAGCAGCTAATCTTACAAAATTCTATAGGAGAAAGAGAAACAGAGGACCACAAAGATCTGGCATTCCCCCATGATTCTTTAAGGATGAGAGTGAATAAGGATAATTGTAGTGGTGGGAAGTCAGCTCATGCATCTCTACACACACCAAAAATTATCAGTCAGTCCTGATGGAGAGTACTCTTTGTAGATTTAGGGTTGCTATTACAACATCTAATCCTGATTGATTAATGTAGGGCTCGCCTCCTCTCAGGCAGTCTAGATCTTATCAAGTGAATCAGAGTACCCTGTGTCAGTAGTCGTGCCAGTGACTCTGAATCATCTGCAGGAGTAGGGCGAGGGATTAAAAAAAAAAAAAAACTAATCTCCTGACTCATTTTAAGAGGATGAGAAAGGAAATTGACACAACTCTTTTCCCAATTTGGCTCAGTACTTTAAATCTTTAAAGAATCAAACCTTTAACTTTGCATGTCCATGCTATTTCCTTTTATTTTTATATTTCTGAGTCAAAGTACGTATTTAGCTATATAGTGTTTGAAATAATGTTTCTTCCCTTAACAAATCTGGCTTAACATGTAACTTGACATTTAACATTAGTCTGCTCTGTATTTCAACAGGTCAATTTATACTCTTCAGACAGGAAACCTAAACATCAGATAAATAATTTCTCTTTAAAGAACAACACAATTAACCTTTTTATTTATTTCAGTTTTTCTCAGAATTTATCAAGAATTTGATTCTCTGTGTAACTCTTCTCTTACAGTTCCCCTTCACTCCTGCAACAGAACCATCTTCATCTCAGGTAAGTATTTTATTAATTTTTTTTCCCGCACACAGTTGTCCTGCAAAATTGGCACTTAGCTGTATTTGCTCAGTCTGTAGCCAATTGGAGCAAATTTTTTCTTACGTGGGGGCTCTTGTAGAAGTCTTAAGTGTGAAATATTTCACGGCTTCCTTCTCTTATATGTGGAATCATTCCTGGCTTTCTTCTCCCTAAACCTCTCTTAAAAGAAAATAAACTGGGAGGCAAAACCCTAAACTCTCTATTTTTGTCCAGGAACTGACCCCTCTGGTGACATTAAATAGTGTACAATACTGTGGCCTCACTCACTAGTTAAAAACCAAATAAATTGGAGGATTTCTCACTACCAAGCCTCTCACTATTGATTCCCTTCTCTAATGCTGCAGCAGGCTCCAGCACTGCATTCAAGGTCTCACACAGTAACACACTTCATATGCAGAAGGTAATCCAACATTCCATCCCATAAACTTCATAGAAATACACAGCATTACTCTTTATAACTGGCAGATCAATCTTGGTAATACAGCATACACATGAATAGGCAGCGCTGGATACCCCACACTATGCAGGCAGATCCCAATTCTCTATCCCAGAACCCCAACACACTGCACACTCTCAATCCTGTCACACTATTTTCCTAACATCCTTATAACTGTTCACATTTAATATCATCACTAGCAGACAACTCAGCCCCTTACTTTCTTACCAGTCACTCACAACCAATCTCAGCTGTCCTCTCCTCAGCATTTACACTTCCCCTAAATAACATTTCCAACTTTTCTCATTCTTTCTCACAGCCACCATCAACACATCCTCTCACTCTCAGTGCTTGCCCTTTTTTTCTTCTGCCCAACTCCCAACTGACCAGCAAGCCGTTGCCAAGGCAACCAGGTCTCAGCTTGCTCAGCTATTGTCCCAGAGTGATGTCACTATAGAACCCTTATTTTCTTTCCTCTGCAGGAGCTCAGGTAAGATTATTTTAACCCCTTAGGGTTACATTAAGTTAAGAATATTGCACTCAATCATACCCCCTGGACTGGCTGGAATTTGAACAGCTAATGTTAGGTGCATATTGTGATAAGTAGGAGACTGTTCTATCTGGGGTAGGCCACTAGAGGGTGCTGGTAGGAGAATAGGTGGAGGGTGCTAGGACCAGGGACAGCCCTGGGATGTCCACAGGTGTGGGAGGTTATGGGCTGGGTCCTGTGTAGCTAATTAACCACTTTATACCCCACCTGAGGGGTGAAAGGAAGGAAGTGACCTAGCAGAAGAAGAGGGAGCCCCTGGAAGATACTGGCTAACCCTATGGACTTGGGGTGGACTGGGTGTCCAAAGGAGAACAGTAGGCTGAAAAATCCTGGGGTAAGAAGTCCCTAAAGCGTTGGTGTTTGACTGTGTGTCCTCAGAACTTATAGGAAGCACTGTATGTTCAGAGAAAGGACTCTGTGTCCAGGACTGTGTGTCCAAAGAAGAAAGGACTGTGTGTCCAGAACTGTGTGTTCAAAGAGGGAACTGTGTGTCCAGGACTGTGTGTCCAAAGTACTGAGAGAAGCAGGCTGTAAAGCCTGGGGTTAAAAGTCTCCAAAGTATTGAAGGTAGTACTGAGCCCATGTATCTGTGTGGGGAGGCTCAGTGTGAAGATCTATGAAAGCATAAAGTATTAAGCTAGAAGAAGTGTGCCCAGGGGCTGGAATAAAGAGTTGCCTGAGAAATATGCAGTTGGTGAGACCTGTTTAATTTGCTTAGTGGAAACTAGGTCACCCTGAGCTAGAAGGGGTAGCACACTAATTTGCATATGATCTGCATATTGAGCACCAGGTCACCCTGAGTGAGAAGGGGGATATCACAATATTGAAGACTAAATAGCAATTTTCAAAGACTTTGGTCTTTCTAGCTAAATCTTTAGTTAGCCAACTAAATTAGTCTGAAAGCTGGCCTTCTGTCTAACCTTTTTGACCCTTTCTAATATCCTCTTCCAGAATTGTCCTTATTCTCAACTTTCTCTGAACATAAATATTCATGCCTTTATCAATTCAAAACCTATTTGCAAGATCTACTCCTTTATTATTTCTGTTTCGTTTAAAATTGAGATAATCCAGTTACACAGCTGCAGTTAACAACATGGATGATGCAACATGATCCAGTGCCTTTCCTCATTTTTCTAATGTTTCTTAAATCTGACCTGGGTGAATGAACGCTCCCATACAATTTCCTTCTCATTGATGATGAAATCCTGCCCCTGGAAAGCATAAGGATTGTAACTTCCAACAATTTCATAATGCTGTATTCCATTGGGAAGATAGACCTGACTTATAATATTGTAGGCAGTGTTCAGGTCTCTATTCTCATCAAAAAAGATATCTTCATTCAGATTGTTCTTAAAGTGGACAATCTTCAGATAACGATGAAGCTAAAAATTAAAATTTCAATAGTGAACTTATCTGTCAAGTTAACTGCCAAGTTCAAACATATTTCTGCTCATATACACAGCCTACCAGATTTTAGAGACTGGATATAGGTCTCTAGATATTGGACTCTTTCCAAGAGCCATGAAGACAGAGAGGTATAGTCATAGGATATGGTTTGTGCCAAGTAGGTCTGCTTTTTGAAATTGACATCTGGAAATTTTATTAATATGTAAAACAGGGGAAGACAATCACAGTCCAGGAGGTCCACAACCCAGTTAGGCTTTCAAGATTTCCACAATGAATGCGCATGAGATTGATTTACATGTATTGCTTCCACTATATTCATTGTGGAAATCCTTGAGAACTGTGGTTTCCCACCCCTGTCCTAATGTGTTTACATATAGTAGTGCAGGTTACTGGGGATTGCACCAAAGGTGTTACTAGCATTACTATTGCTTTTTTTCTCCACAGACACTTCTCTTCAACTCTACTTTTACCTGCTGTTTATTAGCTAATGATTCACACCTGCTTATTCTTATTTAAAACAACCATTAAATCATGTTTAATATGTGTTAGATGCTTGTCCATTTTTTTATCCTAAAACTCCTTAGCACATAATTTACCAGACTGAATAGCAATTGAAAAAAAAGGACAAAACACAAAAAGAATTACAAAGAGCATTCAAAAATGGGACAAGTCCTTTTATTCCAGAAGGTGGATTGTCTTTGTATGTCAAAAACTCAATCTTGTATATCAATGACCTGACATGGACCCTGTTTTTGTGCACAGCACCTATGTAAGGAGTCGTTAGAAGTCAAAAATCCCTTGTGAACATGCCCAGTGTCCAAGTTGAGGGCAAGAAGTAGGACCATATCCAAGCACTATTCTGACAGTTCCAGCATGTCGGGTCATTGATGTACAAGACTAAGTTCTTGACATACAAGGTCAATCTATGTGTGGAATAAAAGAGTTGTCCCATTTTTGAAGGCTCTTGGTACATTTTATTTTGTGTGTTTTGGATTGTTTTTTATACTTTGGCCCCTCTCTGTTCTGTTTATTGAAAAAAAGGATAAGCAGGTGTGAATCACTGTTCTTTCAATACCAGGTGACAGTATGATTATCATTATGAAAATATAAAAAAAAATATAGAGAGAGTGGTATACAAGAATCAAATATTTAAAATCTGATTTCTGATACATGCTTATTTAGATTTCATAGTCTGAAAAAATAAAGAAAAAAAACAGAGAATTGGGAAAGGGAAAGAAAGAGAGGGCCGAAAGCTAGTGATACTGAGGAAGATTGTCAAAGCAATTTGCCAAGATAAATAGAGGGGCATTTTCAATATGACATCTAAATCTGACTTTACATTTTGCTGAAAATGTTCCAAAATCAAGTAGTGAAAATGACTATTTTGAAACCAGGAAAACGTCTATCTTTTTTTCTTTGAAAATGACAATTTTCTAGATGTTGTTGTGCATAGTACTCCTGCCTTTTTTGGACCATCCCCCCCCCCCCCCCACCCAAGCCATGGGGACATAGGAGAAACCAGCTTTCCTAGTAGACTGACCACACAGTCTTCACAGCAGATCAGTGGGGCACACTAGGGGGAACTGCATAGACTTCACATAAAAGGTCCTAGGTACACATCTCAAAATAATCCCCTTATATTGTCATTTACAATTAATCACCCTTCTCTGCCTTGCTAAAAGTTCATGACGAGTAGGAGCTAGAGAGCTTGACCAAGACAGCTGCTTGGTATGAGTGTTCCTCTGAACAGAGACCATTGTGACATACAAGCAAATAATATCCCATCTTTTCTATCATGGCTGATATGGTGTAAGTTGCTTGTGCCTGAAGTTACATACAGATGCCGTCTCATGCTAATATTTTTCATACCTATTTTTTGCTCCATTATTTCAATCTACCCCTATGGGGGTAAATTAATAAATGCACCTGAAAGGAAATGTGTAGAGAGATTCTATTAACTGTACCCATAAGTTATGTGTCTTTTATAAAATAACGCTTAAGCCCATTGATTGTGCATACATTTAAGCACATCCATTTGCACCAACGTTAAATATTGGTGTAAATTCTTGTGATTATATGTAGGCTTGGAGCCCCCTCATTCTGTAGATACCTTTGTAACTAAACGTCAAGTTCCTGATCTGCCCATGTTCCTCCCATTTCCATCTCCCCCTTTTCTGACTCGTGTACAATTTAGATGCAGATCACATGCGCGAACATGTTAATTAAAACTTATTTGCATGCACATTTTTTAGCACTTTATATAAAATTAGGGGGAATATGTGGGAAAAAGATGAAAAGAATGACATTAGTCATGCTTTGTATGCTTTCCCCAATTCATTTCCCACTTCTTTAGCTATTCTTCTTGTAAGGGATCTTATCATAGAAAGCATTGTGTGACTGTGGGGATTCAGTGTCTCTCTGAGATCACAGAGAGGGGCATAATCAAATGGGGCGCCCAAGTTTTCATGAGGGTGTCCTCGCAGGACGGCCCCGTAAAGGGGCGGGGCAACACGTATTATCGAAACAAGATGGACGTCCATCTTTCGTTTCGATAATACGGTCGGGGATGCCCAAATCATGAAATTTAGGTCGACCTTAGAGATGGTCGTCTTTAGGTCATTTTTGAGATGGTCGTCCCTGGTTTTCGGCGATAATGGAAACCGAGGACGCCCATCTCAAACACGACCAAATTCAAGCCATTTGGTAGTGAGAGGAGCCAGTATTGGTAGTGCACTGGTCCCCCTAACATGCCAGAACACCAACCGGGCACCCTAGGGGGCACTGCAGTGGACTTCAGAAATTGCTCCCAGGTGCATAGCTCCTTTACCTTGTGTGTGCTGAGCCCCCACCCCCCCCCCCCCCAGGTCCGCCTGCCTGAAGTACACTGCACCCACTACAACTGCTCCAGGTACCTGTAAACTGCTGCGATGGACCTGAGTATGGCATTTGAGGCTGGCATAGAGGCTGGCAAAAAAGTATTTTTAAACAATTTTTTAATGGTGGGAGGGGGTTAGTGACCACTGGGGGAGTAAGGGGAGGTGATCCCGAATCCCTCCGGTGGTCATCTGGTCAGTTCGGGCACCTTTTTGATGCTTGGTCGTGAAAAAAAGGGACCAAGTAAAGTCGTCCAAGTGCTCATCAGGGACGGTCTTCTTTTTTCCATAATCGGCCAAGGACGCCCATCTCCTAGCCATGCCCTTGTCCCGCCTTCGCTACACTGCCGACACGCCTCCTTAAACTTTGGTCGTCCCCGCGACGGAAAGCAGTTGAGGGTGCCCAAAATCGGCTTTCGATTATGCCGATTGGGGCAACTTTGCAAGAAGGACGCCCATCTCCCGATTTGTGTCGGAAGATGGGCGCCCTTCTCTTTCGAAAATTCACCTGAGAGTCTCCAGTGCACTCGGCCTCCTTTTCCTCAAAGTCTTTCCTTCCACATTTTGCTTTCTTTTTCTTCTGAACAACACAACATAACAAATGATGTTACCTTCCATGCCAAATAATCAGATAATTTCCACATTTCTCTACTCCTTGTGGTGTTGTTTCTAGAGACAGGCATGAGCATGTCATGCAGTGCGTGTGCCAGGGCATACACAGCGTTATATACACTATTGCTGTTCCCAATGTCGTTGGTTTTACAGGGTAGAACATCTGACAATTTACATCAGAACTGCAGGATCTTTTGATGTATTTCGGACACTGGCTGTCACACAGGCCTGTCCACCACTCATTAGTAAAATAATCATTTGGAAACAGGGTAAAGTTCACCTCTTGGATAAATTTTGTAAAGCTTGGGATCTTCTTCTTTACAATTGAAAATGATAAGGTGTTGCTCTTTATATAAGGTTTTTCAAAACCTTCATTGAGGACATTCAGTTCAGTATTTGTGATCCAGACCTTCCCAGTGATCATCATAGATATGGCTAGATGGAATGTATTAGCATTAGCTTTAGTATTAGCATAGAGAATGATCACTTTAGCTGATGACATGTTGATGATCAATTGTATTTGAAATATTTCCTCTAGTATCATGGAATTGCTCAGCCTGAAGGTTTGTATGAATGCAATGCAGCCACCATTCTGCTCAATCCCTTCTCTCAGGGTCTGAATCACCCTCAGGCTGCTATAATCATTGGATGCAATGATACCAACCCAGGTCCAGCCAAAATGTTTCAGTAACCTTATAATCCCAGCACAGAGGTGCAGTTCATTGGGGACAGTCCGGTATAAAAAAGGAAACTTAACTGTGTCACTCATTAGAAGACTCTGCGAGATAAAACTGATCTGTTCAAAAATAATATTAATAATTAGTACATCATCATCTTTGCTACTGTGAGATCAAATCTTAAATAATTTCTAGAAACTTTTAAACTCCTTCATTTAGGTGATTTTTCAGCAGTAAACTTAGGGTGTCTTTTACTAAAGACCCCCTTAGGATTCTATGCTTTACTAAAAATAGGTTAAAAAGTTAGGAATCGTAAATGAGGAAGAACCTGTGAGACCAATTTATACACTGTCTTCTTATTATCAGGCATTAAGTTGGATGACTGTTCCAGCTTGCCATGTTGTAGGGTCCTGCATCCCAGGTATATCTCAGCATCCTTGTTGTAGATGGTTTGAGAATCTGTGAAACCACTTTATCCACTGCCTTCTGACAACAGTCATTGAGGTATTTGCCTGTTCCAGCTTGACAACATCCTTGCTGTGGCCCATAGCCCATGGTTCTACTACTACTACTACTATTTAGCATTTCTATAGTGCTACAAGGCGTACGCAGCGCTGCACAAACATAGAAGAAAGACAGTCCCTGCTCAAAGAGCTTACAATCTAATAGACAAAAATAAAGTAAGCAAATCAAATCAATTAATGTGTACAGGAAAGAGGAGAGGAGGGTAGGTGGAGGCGAGTGGTTACAAGTGGTTACGAGTCAAAAGCAATGTTAAAGAGGTAGACTTTCAGTCTAGATTTAAAGGTGGCCAAGGATGGGGCAAGATGTAGGGGCTCAGGAAGTTTATTCTAGGCGTAGGGTGCAGCGAGACAGAAGGCGCGAAGTCTGGAGTTGGCAGTAGTGGAGAAGCGAACAGATAAGAAGGATTTATCCATGGAGCGGAGTGCACGGGAAGGGGTATAGGGAAGGACGAGTGTGGAGAGATACTGGGGAGCAGCAGAATGAGTACATTTATAGGTTAGTAGATGAAGTTTGAACAGTATGTGAAAACGGATAGGGAGCCAGTGAAGCGACTTGAGGAGAGGGGTAGTATGAGTAAAGCGACCCTGGCGGAAGACGAGGCGGGCAGCAGAGTTTTGAACCGATTGGAGAGGGGAGAGGTGACTAAGTGGGAGGCCAGCAAGAAGCAGATTGCAGTAGTCTAAACGAGAGGTGACAAGGGTGTGGATGAGGGTTTTGATAGAGTGCTCGGAAAGAAAGGGGCGGATTTTACGGATATTGTAAAGAAAGAAACGACAGGTCTTGGTGATGTGCTGGATGTGAGCAGAGAAGGAGAGAGAAGAGTCAAAGATGACCCCAAGGTTTCGAGCTGAGGAGACAGGGAGAATGAGAGAGCCATCAACAGAAATAGAAAACAGGGGGAGTGGGAAGTTGGGGTTTGGGGGGAAAAATGAGAAGCTCGGTTTTGGTCATGTTTAATTTCAGGTGGCGTTGAGACATCAAGACAGCAATGTCAGACAAGCACGCCGAAACTTTGGTTTGGATGCAAGGTGAGATATCAGGGGTAGAAAGGTAGATTTGGGAGTCATCAGCATAGAGATGGTAGGAAAAGCCATGGGATGAGATTAATGAACCAAGGGAAGAAGTGTAGATAGAGAAGAGGAGGGGACCAAGAACAAAACCCTGAGGTGTGCCGACAGGCAGAGGCATAGAAGTAGAAGAGGATCCACCAGAGTGAACACTAAAGGTGTGGAGGGAGAGGTAGGAAGAGAACCAGGAAAGGACAGAGCCCTGGAATCCAAGTGAGGACAGGGTATCGAGAAGTATGCTGTGATCGACAGTGTCAAAAGCAGCGGAAAGATCAAGAAGAATGAGGATGGATTTTGACCTCAGGATTTAGCCAGTAATAGGTCATTGGAGACTTTAGTAAGCGCAGTTTCGGTTGAGTGGAGAGGGCGAAAACCAGTTTGTAGTGGGTCAAGAATAGCATGTGAGGAGAGAAAATCAAGGCAGCGGTGGTGAACAGCACGCTCAAGTAATTTGGAGAGAAATGGAAGGAGGGAGATGGGTCGGTAATTAGAGGGACAAGTAGGGTCAAGTGAAGGCTTCTTAAGGAGAGGTGTGACCCAGTGGCGTAGCAAGGGCGGGGCGGTGGGGGCGGTCCACCCCGGGTGTCATCGGGTGGGGGGGGGTGCTCCGCTCCCACTGCTCCTCCTTTAACATTTTTTTTTCGAAGCACCGGAGAGTGGCAGGCAGCGCGCCTCGCGTCTGCCCTGCTAGTAAAGAAGATCTCGCTGATGTTGTCATCCTTCCCTGAGTCCCGCTCGCCCTCGCGGTAATAGTAAGTTGCCTCAGAGGGGGGCGGGACTCAATGTGGGAAGGGCGACGATGTCAGCGAGATCTTCTTTACTAGCAGAGCAGACGCGAGGCATGCTGCCTGCCACTCTCCGGCGCTTCGAAAAAAAAAGTGTTAAAGGCAGGACAGGGTAGGAGCAGCAGGAGAACGGATCTCGGGGGGGGGGACTCAGAGGGGAGAAGGGGATTGGGGAGGGATGGGGGCGCTCAGAGGGGTGCTTAAAGGGGATTAGGGAGGGTGGGAGAGCATCAAGGAGGGGAGAAGGGGCTTGGGGAGGGGTGGGGGACCTCAGAGGGGAGAAGGGGATTGGGGAAGGGTGGGGGAGCTCAGAGGGGTGCTTAAAGGGGATTAGGGAGGGTGGGGAGCTCAGAGAGGGGGAGAAGGGGATTGGGGAAGGGTGGGGGAGCTCAGAGGGGTGCTTAAAGGGGATAGGGAGGGTGGGGGAGCTCAGAGAGGGGAGAAGGGGGTTGGGGAGGGGGGGGGGAGCTCAGAGGGGTGCTTAAAGGGGATTAGAGAGGGTGGGGAGCTCAGATAGGGGAGAAGGGGATTGGGGAGGGGTGGGGGAGCTCAGAGGGGTGCTTAAAGGGGATTAGGGAGGGTGGGGGAGCTCAGATGGGTGCTCAGAGAGGGGAGAAGGAGATTGGGGAGGGTGGGGGTGCTCAGAGGGGGGAGGGGAGTGCTCAGATGGGAGAAGGGGTCTGAAGCTGAAACTGGGGTCTGACATGGGGGCAGGAGGGAAAATGGGTCCATGCCTGGGGCAGGTGGGAGAATGGGTCTGGGGTTGAAAGGGGGGGATGCAAGGCATGTGGTGGATGAAGGGGACTGGAACTGGGGGCTGAAAAGAGGGGGCAGAGAGAGAAAGGGGACAGATCCTGGATAGAAGGGGGGCACGTGAGGGAGGGCAGACAGTGGATGGAAGGGGCAGAGAGACAGGGCAGACACTGGATGGCAGAGAGAGAGCGAAGACAGATGCTGGATAGAAGGAAGACAGTGAAAAGAAGAGGAAAGCAGAAACCAGAGACAACGAACTGTAAATATATATTTTTATTTTTTTGCTTTAGGATAAAGTAGTATTGTAGCTGTGTTAATAAATGTTTATAATAGAACATGTAAATAAGGTAATCTTTTTATTGGACTAATTTTAATACATTTTACTTTCGGAGAACAAACCCTCCTTCCTCAGGTCAGGATAGGACACTGTAACAGTACTATACTGAATTGACCTGAGGAAGGAGGTTTTGGCCTCTGAAAGCTAAATGTATTAGTCCAATAAAATGATATTATTTGTTTTATTTCTATTTGTTAATTTGTAAAGTGGTGATTGGTATTTGTTAGTTTTTTCAAATTTACATCTGCTGTCTTTATATTTTGCACAGTACTAGGGGACATTTTCTGTTTCTGTGGTGTTGCATTGTATGCAGAGTCTGGCATCGGGGGTTCAGTTAAATTTTTGTCTAAATAGAAAGTTTATGATTACTTATTCTATAGTGGATTAGGGTGTATCTATATTTGTGAAAAAGACATGGCTTTCGGTTGGCATTGACTGTGCAGGATCGACAATCTGTACTAATCTGTCTGTTTTCGTTTTACAATAGGTGAATTGAGGTTCTAGTGCTCACTGTAGTGTTTAAAATGCTTTCCTTTTCCTTGTGTGACTTGTACAAATTACTGCTTATGGTATGGTAGAATTGCTCTATAGGTCCTGAGTGTTTTGTATTCTCGGTATGCCTAGTACTGGATTTCGGGGGGGGGGGGGGTGTTAAAAAATGACCGGCCCTGGGTGTCAACTACCCTAGCTACGCCACTGGTATGACCACAGCATGTTTAAAGGCAGCAGGGACAGTCGCAGTGGAAAGTGAGAGGTTGAGAATGTGACAGATAAAAGGAATAAGAGCAGGAGAGATGGCATTAAGAAGGTGGGTGGGAATGGGATCAGAGGAACAGGTGGTACATTTTGAAGAAGAAAGGAGAAGTGTAGTTTCCTCAATAGTAACTTCAGGAAAGGAGGAAAGGGAATGAGGGAAGGAGAGAGAGGGGAACAGACTAGTGGAGGGAGAGGTGGCGAGGTAGAGAATGCAAGGTTTATCTTTTGAACCTTGTCGTGAAAGAATTCAGCAAGGGTCTGAGGAAATAATGAAGGGGGAGTTGGGGGAGGGGGCACCTTGAGGAGAGAGTTCAATGTGGTGAAGAGAAGTCGAGGGTTAGAGCCAAGAGAGTTAGTCAGTTGGATATAATAATCCTGTTTGGCGCATAAAAGAGCAGATTGGAAGGAGGTCAGCATGAACTTAAAGTGTAAGAAATCAGCAAGGGCCCGAGATTTCCGCCAGAGGCGTTCGGCGGAGCGGGTACAGGAACGTAGGTAGCAGATATTAGAAGTCAGCCAAGGTTGGGGTTTTGTACGCCTTATAGGGCGGGTCATCAAAGGTGCAAGAGTGTCTAAGGCAGATGATAGAATATTGTTGTAAGAAGAAACAGCCTCGTTGACAGACGTGGATGGTGCCACAGTCGAGAGGAGGTTTGAAACATGGGAGGATAGAGATGAAGGGTCAATACCGTGAAGATTCCTAGATAAATTAGATAAGATAGGACGGGACTGGGAGGGAGGAGATTTAAGTGTGAAAGTTATAAGATGGTGATCAGAGAGGGGAAGATCAGAGGCAAGGAAACTAGAGGGTGAACAGTTAGAGGAGAAGATAAGATCAAGACAGTGACCATTTTGATGAGTGGGGGAGGTGGAGCATAGTTGGAGATTAAAGGAGGATGTTAAAGCGAGTAACTTGGAAATATAAGAGTTAGAAGAATCATTAGCAGGAATATTAAAGTCACCAAGGATGAGAGAGGGAGAGGAAGGATCATGGAAGAAGGCAAGCCAGGCATCAAAGTCACTGAGAAAGGATGAAAGGGACTTATCAGGGGGACGATAAATGACCGCTATTCGAAGAGGCAGAGGAGAGAAAAGGCGGATAGAGTTGACTTCAAAGGAGGAAAAACAGTGAGATTGAGGTGGAAGAAGGGGTTGAAATCTGGAGGAGGGAGAGAGAAGTAGTCCAACACCGCCCCCGCGACCAGCAGGGTGAGGAGTATGTGAAAAAAGATAACCGCTATGGCAGAGGGCTGCGACTGAAGCAGAGTCATCAGGGCAGAGCCAGGTTTCTGTTATGGCGAGCAGATGGAGGTGATACGAGATAAAGAGGTCCTGGATATAGGGGAGTTTGTTACAGATAGAGTGGGCATTCCATAGGGCGCAAGAGAAGGGCAGAGAAGAGGAGGGGAGTAGAGGAATAGAGATGAGGTTAGAGAGGTTGCGGTGAGATCTGTAGAGTTGGGATAATAGTTGGTGAGGAGGGCCAGGATTGGGATTGATGTCACCAGCTCAGAGTAAGAGAAGGAGTAAAAGAGAGCGGAGGAGAGTAGGAGATGTGTGGCCATGAAGGCGTCGAAAGCAAGAGGTATTTAGGTGGAATGGGGAAGGCAAAATGGAGGGAAGAAAGAGACGGAGATTAAAAGCCAAGAGGTAGGAAGAGGGTAGGAGAGAAGGTGAGGTGATGAAGTCGATGGATGGGCAGTAAGTTCCTGTAGCGGAGAGAGGTAGGGGGTGAGGGAAAAGATTAGGAAGGGACAGGGCTAGGTAGAGAATGTGAATAGGGGCCATAAATGACTGAGGTACTTTAGCAACTGGGAAGAAGATTAGATGTAAAGAGAAAAATGCCTGACGCGCGGCATCTAGAGTGGAGGCCCTGAGTGGATCGGAGTGGACCTGGGTAAGGATATGCAGATGAGCTGCAAGTCCTCCACAGCACCTGAAAGGCAGCTGGTGGTAGAGCTGGGCACCTCTCAGCTGAGGAAAGGCTTACCAGGGGTTAGGCCGAAGCCAGCATTCCTCCCCCTGAGGGTCGCCTGATCCTAGCCAAAAAGCACCTGGAAACTCTGTGCACTTGGAGCGAGGGCCCTGGGAAGATCGGGGTGGACCTGGGAGTCACCCTGGATACAGCTGTGAGGAAATGCAGAAGGGCTGCAAGTCCTCCACAGCACCTGGTGGGAGCGCTGGGCAGCTAGAGCGGAGGCCCTGAGTGGATCGGAGTGGACCTGGGTGTTACCCGGAGAAGGCTGTAAGGATATGCAGTGAACTGCAAGTCCTCCACAGCACCTGAAAGGCAGCTGGTGGTAGAGCTGGGCACCTCATCAGCTGAGGAAAGGCTTACCAGGGGTTAGGCCGAAGCCAGCATTCCTCCCCCTGAGGGTCGCCTGATCATACTGGTTGGCATGCACCCAAAGGGGCATGACCAAAATGACAGGTCTTATACCTTTGTACCCCTTCAGAGCCCGTGAGGAACAAGAAACATGTCACTCTGCTCCCCTCCAATGGAAAATGGAAAGGGGACAAAGGCAGGACTCTACAACCTGCTGATAATAATGGGCCTATGGACCAGCACATTAGATTTGCAATGCCTTCTTTACCTTCAAAGTCTATGAGTTTGTCTTCTTCTCCCAATGTCTCCATTTCTTCTGGGGTACAAACCCCATCCCCATAACCTGCTGTTTTTTTAAAAATCAGCTGACGTTCTTAGAGGACAGGATGCTGCAGACCTTACAGGTTTGACCCCCGGAAGGAGTTCCCTCTCTAATTCCTCAACTCCTGGTAAGGAGATTGGACAGACTGCCCAGGTTAAGATACCTTCATCAGTTTCTTTTTTGATGTCTACTCCTATTTTCTCTGTTGAGACCAATCAGCAGGAAGTTTCATTAAAGGATTTGCTGATAGCAATTAATAAAATGGATAAATCACTGCATAAAAATGTATCTTCCTTTGTGAAGTTACAGAGGAAGCTGTTGCAAAATGTAATGTCCATGAGTCTAGACTTCTACTAATCAGCTGTTTTTGCAATTACCAATGATTGTCTAGTCATTCATTTACGAATGGAGTCCTTGGAGAACATGTCTAGGGTTCTAAATTTAAGGTTTTTAAATTTCGCTGTTAAAATTTTTTTTGGCTCCCTTAGAAATTCATAAAATGTATTTGAAGGAGTAACTAGTGAGGTGATTAAATTTGCCGATGACACAAAGAGGGGCATTTTCGAAAGGGACGTCCAAGTTGCAATTTGCACATCCTTGCAAAATGGCAAAATCCAGGGGTGGGGAAACCTGTATTTTCAAAACAAGATAGACGTCCATCTTTCCTTTTGAAAATACAGTCAGAGATGTCCAAAACCCTAAATTTGGACGTCCCTAGATTGGACATCCCTAGACATTTCTGACTTTAGGCAATTTTCAAAACCAAAGATGTCCATGTCAAAAACGTCCCACATGCCAGGACACCAACTGGGCACCCTAGGGGGCACTGCAGTGGACTTCATAAATTGCTCCCAGGTACATAGCTCCCTTACCTTGTGTGTTGAGCCTCCCAAAACCCACTACCCACAACTGTACACCACTACCATAGCCCTTACGGGTGAAGGGGGGCAGCTAGATGTAGGTACAGAGGGTTTCTTGTGGGTTTTGGAAGGCTCACTTTTTCCTCCACAAATGTAACAGGTAGGGGGGTATGGGCCTGGGTGCACTGCAGTACCCACTAAAACTGCTCATGGGACCTGCATGCGATGTCATGGACCTGAGTATGACATCTGAGGCTGGCATAGAGGCTGGCACGACATAGTAACATATAGTAACATAGTAGATGACGGCAGAAAAAGACCTGCACGGTCTATCCAGTCTGCCCAACAAGATAACTCATATTTGCTGCTTTTTGTGTATACCCTACTTTGATTTGTACTTGTGCTCTTCAGGGCACAGACCGTATAATTCTGCCCAGAACTATCCCCGCCTCCCAACCACCAGCCCCTCCTCCCAACCACCGGCTCTTGCACAGACCGTATAAGTCTGCTCAGCACTATCCTCACCTCCCACCACCAGCCCTGCCTCCCAACCACCGGCTCTGGCACAGACCGTACAAGTCTGTCCAGCACTATCCCCGCCTCCCAACCACCAGTCCCGCTTCCCACCACCGGCTCTGGCACAGACCGTATAAGTCTGCCCAACACTATCCCTGCCTCCCAACCACCAGCCCCGCCTCCCAATCTTGACTAAGCTCCTGAGGATCCATTCCTTCGGCACAGGATTCCTTTATGCTTATCCCACGCATGTTTGAATTCCGTTACCGGAGGGGGTTAGTGACCACTGGGGGGGGGGGGGGTAACACGTCCAGGTGAAAACGTCCAAGTATATGTAAGGGACGTCCTTGTTTTTTTCGATTATGGGTCAAGGACGTCCAAGTGTTAGGCATGTCCAAGTCCCGCCTTCGCTATGCCCCAACATGCCCCCTTGAACTTTGGGCGTCCTTGTGACGGACTGCAGTTGGAGACATCCAAAATCGGGTTTCGATTATAAAGATTGGGACATCCCTGGGAGAAGGGACATCCATCTTCCGTTTACGTCAAAAGATGGACATTCTTCTCTTTTGAAAATGAGCCCAAAAAGTTATTCAAAGTTGTTAAACAGCGAGAGGATTGTAAAAAAATTACAAGAAGACCTTATGAGACTGGGAGGACTGGGCGTCTAAATGGGAGATGGCGTTTAAGGTGAGCAAGTGCAAAGTGATGTATGATAAATTATAGCTAGGTAATGCAAGGTTCCACGTTAGGAGTCACCGACCAAGGGATCTAGGAGTTATCGTTGATGATATGTTGAAACCCTCTGCTCAGTGTGCTGCGGCGGCTAAGAAAGAAAATAGAATGTTAGGTATTATTAGGAAAGGAATGGAAAACAAAAATGAGGACATTATAATGCCTTTGTATTGCTCCATGGTGTGACCACACCCATGGTCACCGGATCTCAAAAAAGACGAATTAGAAAAGGTACAAAGAAGGATGACAAAAATGATAAAGGGGAAGGGACAACTTCCCTATGAGGAAAGGCTTTAGCGCCTAGGGCTCTTCAGTTTGGAAAAAGACGGCTGAGGGGAGATATAATAGAGATCTATAAAATAATGAGTGGAGTGGAACTGGTAGACGTTTACTCTTGTTTACCTCTTTCCAAAATATTAGGACTAGGGGCATGCAATGAAGCCACACAGTAGTAACTTTAAATGAATAGAAGAAAATGTTTCTTCACTCAATGTGTAATTAAACTCTGAAATTAGTTGCAAGAGAATGTGGTAAAGGCGGTTAGCTTAGCGGGGTTTAAAAAAGGTTTGGACGGCTTCCTAAAGGAAAAGTCCATAGACCATTATTAAAATGGACTTGGGGAAAATCTGCTGCTTGTTTATAAGATAAGCTGCATAAAATGTATTGCACATTTTTGGGATCTTAGGTACCCTGAGTCTTCTTAGGACCCATTTAAAAGAGCTACTTTGTTGCTGTATATCCAGATAGAGGAACATGAATTTGTAATTATGAAAACTTATTTTTGAAAACAGAATGCTCCATTCTTTTGGCAGACTATTAGGATATTCCCAGATGTTACCAGACCTCCGGTGTAAACAATTACAAAGAGATGTTGTGATAAGATAAGTTCACGTGGCACAGCCACATTAGTGGATCGTATGATGAAGAGTTGTGTTATGTCAATCACGGTCTTTAGTTTTTGTTGTGTTGCAGAGATCAGGCATTTATGATGGATTGGTAGGGAATGCCTTTTTAAACAGGTTAGTTTTTAGTTTTTTCCGGAAGTTTACATGGTTGAACGTGGTTTTCAAGGCTTTTGGTAGTGCGTTCCACAATTGTGTGCTTATGTAGGAGAAATGGATGCGTACGTTGATTGTATTTGAGTCCTTTGTAGCTGGGTAAGTGCAGATTTAGGTACGTTCGTGTTGATTCGGAAGTGTTTCTAGTTGGTAGATCGATCAAATTGTATATGTGAATACTCATAAGATTAATAAGAGATCATTAACTTGAATAGATAAGGGAAATGTCCCTTAGAAACTCACTGATATTTAAACTGCTTCAGCAAGCACACTGTTGGATGTAAGAGACACGGTTTGATATCAGTAAACCATGTTGTGAAAGCAAGTTGGACTTTGGATTGCTTCCTGTTGCAAATGGACTGGAGAAAAATCCACAATTCCAGGAATAACATGTACAGAATGTTTGTACGTTTGGGAAGCTTGCCAGGTGCCCTTGGCCTGGATTGGCCGCTGTCATGGACAGGATGCTGGGCTCGATGGACCCTTGGTCTTTCCCAGTGTGGCATTACTTATGTACAGAGTTTTAGTAAAGTTGTTTGCATAAAATACAAACCTTGGAGTGGAAAGTGTTTCTTGGAGTGAGAGTGAAGTTATTTGCGCCTAGACTGATAAAGGAAACTAAATTGAAATAATATAGTGGCTTAATACCCTATGACCTACCAGAGCAAGTTCTGCCACCGCCTGTGCCCAGCTCAGTGACAATACCCCCGTCTGGTCTGTTTGTTTATGACCTGGGTCTCAGGGTGCCTTTCCCTTTTCCTTTCCCCTTTGAATGAGTGAAAAATAGATTCACTTTAACTCATTCGTTTTTCAAGCCAAACAGCCCTAACCTCTTTAGACTTTCCTCATATGTGCGGAGTTCCATCCTCTCTGTCATTTTTGTCACTCTTCTTTGAACCTTTTCTATTTCCACTATATATTTTTTGAGATACAGAGACCAGAATTGAATACTCAAGGTGAGGTTGAACCATGGAGTGATAAAGAGGCATTATAATATTCTGTCTTATTTTACTTCCCTTTCCTAGCAATTCCTAGCATTCTATTTGCTTTTTTGGCACACTGGGCAGAAGAATTCAGCATATTGTTTACAATAACAGCTAGATCTTTTTCTTGCGTGCTGACTCCTAAAGTGGACCCTAGCATTAGGTAACTATGATTCGGATTATTCTTCTCAATGTGCATCACGTTTGCATTCATAATATAATAAAACAGTACAACAAATAACAAAATTAAATTAAACAATGGTTCCAGTCTGACAATTTCCATTTCAACTTATCAAATTGCTAGATTAAAACAATTAAGATTTAACAACCTTATGAAATCTCAAAATATCATTATTAGATCTCACAAAGGGAGGAACCTTGTTCCACAACCAGGTCATAAAATAAGAGTAATCTCGAGAGCGAGCACACTGTACTGAAGGATCTGGCAGGAGGCAAAAGAAAGTAGACTTAGCCTGGCCTCAGAATGACATCCTATAGTATATCTCCTATCAAACTGAGCTCTCTTTTTCATCAAGCACTGCCATTTCCTCCCCTCCCCCTCCCCACAGACAGTTTGAACTTTGTGGGTGTGGCTTGGATCTCTTTCAGGGAGAGAAAACTAACAACTTATAGCAGCAGCTTCAGAGAGCATTTTCCATCTTACAGATAGGATGCAGAGAATACCTTCTCCTGCTTTAGACTTAGTCCCGCCCACCCTACCCCTCTACCCACCCACCCCTAGAGTGATATGTCTTATATAACCTCCCTATCAACCCACTCATTACTTTTACCTCACCCATTTCTATTCTTCTATCACCTTCTCCCACTACTCCAACCAGAGTTACACCTAATCACACTGACCACCCTTCAACATCTTCAGTCCTTCTGTGACTGTTCTCTTGTGCTTGACTGCTTAAATATTAAATGCTTTACTTTTTGTCTATTTAGATTGTAAGCTCTTTAAGCAGGGACTGTCTTTCTTCTGTGTTTGTACAGCGCTGCGTACACTTTGTAGCGCTCTAGAAATGTTAAATAGTAGTAGTAGTAGGGCGTGAGCCTCTACCGACACCTATTTAGCAAGTGAAAGGGCTGAGGCACTAACCATGCGTTAATTGGTTGGCATATGCAGAGTGAGTGTTCCTGTGCTAATCAGTTAATGCAGCTTTATTACTGTGCACTAACCCCCAGATTTTATATGTGATGCCCAAATATCCGCATTCAGTTTTGTGTATACATTGACTAATGAGCATCAGTAATTGGGTTTCTGACAACCAATTATTGATATTAATTTGCAGTATTTAAAATTTGTGTGCGCATCTCACTGCATGCTATTCTATAAAGCACGGTACTTAACTTCAATCACAGGCATAAGTACAGTGCTCCAAATGTTAGGTGCTGGATCCATACCAGACACAATTCTATAAAGGGTGTATTCCCTGTATAGAACAGTGCTCAGTTTTATCAGCACCAAATGTTCAGTGCTATATTTTTAATTTCCTCCTTATTGATTAGCACAGGGATCGCATCTGAGCTCTTACCACCTAATTTTTTTTAATGGCTGCACACTAAAGGCAACATTAACGCATGGTCATTAATAGAAAAATTAGAAAAAAGCCATTTTTAGGGAAAACTTTAATGCAAGGGCATGCTAGCTCCACTTTCTAAAGCAGCTAAGTAAAGAGGCCCCTTGGTAAGAAAAACATAGGCACTGAAAAGAAGACCTAAATGCATTTAGACACTTCCCCATTCCAATGCTCTTTTTAATTGAAACTGATGTATCACAGCATTCCCCATCCTTCACTCTTTCTTAATGGATTATACAGTAAAAGAAAACAGAACAGTCCTTTTACCTGTGGATAGTGGTACATCCTGAACATATTGGACATTTGATTTGATTGCTCTGATGTAAGGCCTTCAATGATAGCGGCCAGCTTGCCAGATGTTTTGCAGCGGTAATTAGGAACCCAGGTGTCCATACCAGTAAATATACTCATGGCAGCCCCAAACACAAAGAATGGATTGAGATAAGATTCATAAAGATGAAACCCTAATGTGATGTTGGGTAAGAGCTCTGAGCTGTTGTTAATCTCCTCCACTGCAGAAACAAAGGCCAGGTAGTCAAAATAGTTTTCTTCATGAAAACTGTAGGACAATGAAGATCAGACAATTAATCACTCACTGAAGGATGGAAAGAAAGCGGTGGAACTATTTTCACAGCCAGTGGTCAGAGTGTGTTTTTAAAAGCCAGTTTAAAAGGTTTGAAAATATAATTATATTAAGCTGGGAAATTTTACTCTTATATAGTTCAATAGATGTCTTTTATTTTCTCTCTCTCCAGGTCCCCTCTTTCTTCAGCAAGTTCAAACCCCACTCAATGGCTAAATGGATACTAATAAGGGAAGGTATCAATGTGGGCTGCCATTAAGATGAATAATTCTACTGCTAACATCTTCTATTTGAGCAGATGTCCCATTCTATGCAATAGTAACTAATAACCCGGCTTAACAGTAAAATAACCTGACTTAATGGTAGCCCATATTGATAACTTCCTCCTAAATTCCACAAAGTAAAAACAAAAAGAAAACTGTTGCTTGTGTACTGGTATCAAGGTGCATCAGTGAAGACAAAGGTATGAAAAGCCAAAAGGAATTTGATGAACGTAAAAGAAGGGAAGATGAGTATGGTACGATAAATATAGCCAAACAGGGAGGGATACTGAATTTGAAATCAATAATAGCAACAGAGGAGTGGTGTGGTGTGATCAGACCTATGTGCATGACAAAGTCTGATTCTGGTATTTTGTATTGATTGAAGATAATGAAGAAGTATATGTTGAAAGCTGACATACTCAGTGTTACAGTAATCCAACTGAGATATGATGTGAGCATGCAGGAACATAATCTGAGATTCTTGGTCAACATAAGACTACATTTATCTAAACTGCTGCTATGGTCATGAGCAAATATGAATAACATGAGAGATGTGAGGTTCAAAAGAGAGGTGCTGGTTGATGTAAACTGCAAGGTATTTAAATTAGTCAACAAAGGGAAAATGAGAGGCAGTCCTTTGCACCTGTCACTCAACAGGTGACCATTTTAGAAGCATTCAAGGTCAAGTGATTAGGTCGAAACCAAAAAGAAATTGGATTGAGACAATGTTGAATCTAGGAAAGATCATGGGTAAGATCACTTTGCAGAACAAACTTAAGAATGTCAACAGCATAGAAATAATACAAGACACCTTCATTCTGAAGATCAGTGACAAGAGGACTAAGAAATATTTTGGAAAAGAAGGGGTGACCCAAGGAACACCACAGGTGAAGGTAGGGGTGGACAGAGTAGAATGGGCACAGACTGAGAAGCACGATCAGTAAGAAAGGAGTTGAATCACTTTAATACCATACCAGAGAACTCAGAATTCACAAAACAGCAAAGAGGAAGCTTGTGATTCATTCGATTAAAAGCTAATGATAAATCTAAAGAGATGAGGTGTTCAATCTGACTCTTATCAAGGATAGAGTAAATCTCACTGACGAACCAGGCAGAATGGACTCCTTGCCATGATCTACACAAAAGCCAAATAGTTGTGGAAGGAAAATATTTGTGGCCTCAGAATGCATAGGAGTTGGGAGAAAACTGTTTCATCAACCACTTTAGAAAGGAAGAACAGGTCTATAATTTGGTGATCAAGTGAGGGTTTCTTCAAAAGGGGGTTAACCAGGACACTAATGGAAACAAATGATCTTTCATGATTCAAAAGCAAATGAAAGAGGAAACCAAACTGAAATTTTTCTGGATACAGATCCCTACAAGCTCCATACGAAACATGGTCATAGAAATAACTAGAAGTCTTTTAACCAGTCCGATTCATGAGGTCATCATATGCATGTAAGTGCTGATTAGCGGCACTTAACCACATTACTACTACTACTAACATATAAGTGCTGATTCTGCTCTCTGAACATACAAAATAGCCGTTTTGTTTTTAGTGGTTAGCATGATATTTAGCAGCACTAACTGGTTGGATGCCACTTTGAATACTGACCTCTTAGATTTTTATGGTGATGAAAAAATTTGCATATATGACATTTTTATGGTCACTAGTTTTGCTCATTTTATACCTTCAGCTAAATAAGAATTCAGCTGAGAAGTTTCTCATCTGTTTACCTGGACAATGTAAGGTCGATATTCAGCAGGGTGGTCTCTGCATAAAGATAAGCAAATGGCTTATTTGACTGCTTCACACTATCCATTTATACAGGACCAATGAATATATAGTCCTAAACTTAAACGGAATAAATTTGAACAAAAAGGGGATGAATATCACTACTCTCCTTTTACACATATAACTCAGACAAGATATTTTGTTATCTAACCTAAGGTTTTCAGTTTGATAGCTCCAAATTAAAAAAAAAAAAATTAAAAAAAGACTAATGTGGTTGACTGGATCCAGACGATTCCAAGATGGCGTTTTGCACACACGCACCTGTGTGAGCTCCCTGAGGACGCTGCGAACTGTTTCCTCTTGCGGCTCCCTCGTCCCGTCGTTCGCGATGGGAAAGCGGAGGTGGAAGGTGAGGGAGCTCCCCTCGGTTCCTGGACCTTCGTCGGCTTTGAGGCAAACGATTTTGCAGTTCCCCAGGACGCCGCCGGGACCTCTATGTACATCGACTCCTTCTGCCACTGTCGACGTGATGACGTTGATGGAAAGCGGAGACGGGGTTTCCTTGAGCCCCGAGGACCGCAGGGAACCTCCACAGCCAGGAAATGAATTACTCGCCGCAGCCCAGACAGTATCCGATACCAAAGGGGTGAATTCTGAGCTGCCAGAGGGGAGGACAGTGGCGAAATCGAGTGGGACCCCGGACTTTACGTTTTCGGCCGATTTGGTCTCAAAGGTACTCCCGCGAGCTATTATTAATAGACTTTCTTCTACCAAGATCCCACCACACTCCCTTTTGCCAACAGGTGGAATAAGTAAGCCCTCTATTGTGACACTTGAGTCACTGTGGGATATGGTATATAATACTCACTCCTCTATGCAAAGTATGCTAAAAGAAAATACTAAAGATATTAAAACTCTTTCAGAAGCAGTTCTGATTCAGGCACAGGTGACAGCACAGCAGTCCTCTAAGATTGAAAAAATGGGGTCTTTGGAATCCGTTTTGGTTAAGGACAATAATTTCTTACATAAACGTTTGGAATACCTTGAAAATCAGTCTCGGAGACTTAACCTCTGGTTTCTTAATTTTCCCAAGTCTCCTTTAATTTCCTCAATAGAAATGGTGAAAAAATACATGATTGACATTCTGGGAATGGACAAAGACTCATTGCCTCCCATAACTCGAGCCCACTATATCTGGAACATTAAGGGGACATTTGGAGATCCCCCTAGACGAGAAATGGATGAAGAAATGAATCTTCCTTCCTGGAAAGTTCACTGGATGTGATTACCTACAGGACTACAATGTTAGTCACTTTTGTGCTGGAGCCGGATCGGAATGCTGTGCTAAGACTTTCCCTGAGACATTTAGATGATCTGTTTATGGGCTCCAAGGTTAGGATTTTTCCTGATCTTTCTAGGCCGACACAAGTAAGACGCAGGGCCTTTTTGGAACTCCGTCCCAGAGTAGAAGCCTTGAAAGCTTATTTTGTTTTACGTTTTCCTTGTATATGTACTGTTATGCTTGAGGGCAAACAATTTCAATTTGTAGACCCTAAACAGCTTAAAGATTTTCTAGACGCTAGAGTTGAAGTGACTGTTACATGCCCTCCTACATAGCAGGCTGGAGTCTGAATTTAGAGATAGTAAGTGTGTAATAATAATCTAATGCTTTTTTTTTTCATTTTTTTTCCTTTTCTTGGAATCGCTTTTCTTTAGTTGTGGACGGAAAAAAGTGTTTATTGTTTCCTCATACCACTTTTTGTAAAGAATTTCTTTTGTTATTTCAATGTGAATTGTATTATCACATTGCTGTGTCAATCATTAAATGATTAATAAAGGTTTAAAAAAAAAAGACTAATGTGGTTATACCAGAAGTTAACTGCTTAAATGATTTTGAATATCTACCTCTGTGTGTTTTCTTAATGGCAATTAATTTATTGACAGACCCTGATTTAGAACTGTAAACCATCAGATTACGATTAAATTCTTAGCATCCCACTGAATGGTGTTAGGCAAATGCAAAATTCCAAGAAAGTCTCTCTTATCTAAAGATCCTTCATTAAGCTACAAATCAAATTGGAAGTTAAAGTCAGAGACCATCCTAAACATATTAATCATAAGTGTGTGTCCAATAGGAACTGAACTACTGTGCTACTTACAAGTAAATATAATTCCATGTGGGAAAAGTTGTATAGGACGGTGGTTTGGAGATTATTAAATCTCTCATTGTAACAATTCCTCCTATCATGAAGTCTCCATTCTTGTGGTATCCTGGTTTTATGCTTCCATATTTTATTGGTGGACCATGCCCCTCTGTGGTCTTCCATGGAATGTAGAAATGTATCAAAATCAGGACCAGAATTGCTGCCGTCTTTCAGGTTGTGAATCAGTTTTTCCTATGAAACAAACACCTGCTTGTCCTGCTCTGCAATTGTAGTATGAGGAGGAAGCTTAAGAGGTCTTGGATATTAAAATAATATGCAGAAAAAAAGTCATATTATGACCAAGAATTTTCAAAGTGCAGACCACTAAATCTGTGCAAAGACACACAGGAGGTTGAGGAAAGACAGCACGTCTCATTCTGATCTTGCACAGATCTCTGTATTATTAGCTCTGATTCAGCAGCTGGTGAGGGCACAGATAAATCTTTATAGAGTCCTGCTCCTGAAAGATTCAGACTCAAGGGATGTCTTCTCCAGATATATGTGTTTGACATTAAATATACTTTTGATATTTTGTTTTGCTTTCATATATCTTATAGAAATTGCATGTTAATTAATTAACAAAAATTAATTATATAGAAAATCTCAGTGAGAAGAAAATGATTATAATCAGTGAAATTACATTCCCTTCAGAAATAAAACTTCTAGGAGTGTCGCTTGATCCTGGGTTATCTATGGAGTCTCATATTAGCAGTATAGAACAGAAATGCTTTTTTAAATTGAAGATGTTGCAGAGGTTGAAATGATACTTAGAAATGAATCACTTTCAACTGATAATTCAGTCAATAATTTTTGCAACACTAGACTATTGCAAAGTAGTTTTTATGGATCTTCCTCGAAAGCAACTAGATAGGTTGCAGACACTTCCGAATGCAGCGACCAAGTTGATTTTGGGGGAAAGAATGACCATTTGATGCCATGTCTGATTCAATGTCAAACAAACCAAAGCAGACTAAAGGATAAATATCTGAGATAATTTGTTTACAGATACCCGACGTGGCAACGTTTTACCTCAAAAGGCTGCATCAAGGGTTTACAGTATACTGTTAATCAGACATACAGAGAATATAATTAAAATCAACATATCAATAAATCTAAAATTATCTATTAAAAAAAGTTTAAAATAAAGAGTCAAAATCTTTAGTGATAATGTATAAAAATAAAAATTGTAAATGAAAGAGGAGGAAGTGACGTCACGGTCCGAGATGGCTGCTTGATCGTGTGGCTACGCTGGGGCTGATGTTTTATTGAGCAAATTTCACTATCTAAGCAGGCTATTTGAGCACGGAAAAGGCAGGAGAGTGACGATCCCAGGTTATGCATTGGAACGATTCCGTGGATAAATCTCTCTTGTCTGTCCCCTTCTCCTCTACTGCTAATTCCTTTTATCTCGCTGCACCTCACGCCTGGAATAGACTTCCCGAGCCTGTATGTCTAGCCCCGTCTTTGGCCGTTTTCAAATCCAGGCTAAAAGCCCACCTCTTTAACACTGCTTTTGACTCCTAACCACTACTCACTTGCCCTGTACCCTTTTATCCCCACCTCTTTAATTCCCTTACCTCTTAGTTGTTCTGTCTGTTTGCCTGTCCTATTTAGATTGTGAGCTCTTTGAGCAGGGACTGTCTTTTCATGTATGGTGTACAGCACTGCATATGCCCTGTAGGGCTATAGAAGTGATAAGTAGTAGTAATAGTAGTAGTAGGTACGAAAAATCGAAAGGAGAAACAGCGGAGCTGGGGCAGAGAGGAAAAAAGATGGCGTCTCTGCAGGCTAATCCAGAAATAGAAGGGCCCTCTGATGACATGGAGGAAGCTACTAACATCACAAAAGCTGATGTGGTGAGCTGGTTTCAAGACTTAAAAGTGGACTTTGCGGGGATCAGGAAAGATGTGCAAAATGCCCTAAAAGATATTAGGGCTGAAATTCATGATCTGGGGTCCCGCGTTGACGAGATGGAGGAGAGGATGACGACCCTCAAAACGGATGTGGAAAAGCTCTGAGGAAAAGTGATTGCGGATCAGGAGGAGCTGCAACAGCTCAGGAACAGTTGGAGGACCTGGAAAACAGGTCACGTCCCAATAATTTGTGATTTAAAGGTATTTCGCCAAAATCGCTATGCCCATATCAGCCCTCTTATGAAGTCTCTTCACTGGCTCCCAATCCGTTTCTGTATACAATTCAAGCTCCTCTTATTGACCTATAAGTGCATTCACTCTGCTGCCCCTCACTACCTCTCCACCGTCATCTCTCCCTACACTCCTTCCCAGGAACTCCGTTCACTAGGCAAATCTCTCCTAATTGCACCCTTCTCCTCCATCGCTAACTCCAGGCTCCACTCCTTTTATCATGCTGCACCTTATGCTTGGAATAGACTTCCTGAGCCATTACGTCAAGCTCCTTCCCTGGCCGCCTTCAAATCTGGGCTAAAGGCCTACCTGTTTGATGCTGCTTTTGATTCCTAACTTGTCACCTACTCTTAACCCTTATCTTGTCTTCCTCTCTTCAATAGTCCCTTTTCCCTATGTATCCTATCTGTCTGTCCTACCCTTTTCCCTTATTTGTCCTGTCTGTCTGTCCTGATTTAGATTGTAAGCTCTTTTGAGCAGGGACTGTCTTTTCTTCATGTTCAATTGTAAAGCGTTGCATACGTCTGATTTGTAGTAGTAGTAGTATCCAGGAGTTGGACATTTTCAGTAACTGTGAAGCTTTAATACGAGAATTGTGTCTTTACATATTGACTTCTGGAGATGGGGCCCAACAACTAGACATACACATTCAACTGGCGCATCGAGCTGCAGGCCCACGGAGAGATTCTAACCCGAGGGATGTCGTGGCATGCTTTTTGGACTACCCCACCAAGGAAAAGATTTTGAATCTGGCCCATGTACAAAAATAAATACTTTGGAAAAATTGTAAGATCAGGGTGTACCAGGAGTTGGCGCACCACACTGCAGAAACGTGGCACATTTCGAGACGTCACGGGATTTATGCGTTCAAAAGAGATCCGGTACAGATGGCTTTTCCCGTTCGCAGTGTGGATTACGGTGGACGGGAAGTCGCGCAGAGTCAAGACTTTGGATGAATGTAGTCGAGTTTTTAAAGAGTTGAGTAGATTGAAGTGGGACGTGACGATGCTACAAGAAACACACTTAAGGCCGAGAGACACCCATATGCTGTGGCGTAGACCTTTTAGAGATGTAGTAGTGCATAAGGGAGGGGGAGCTAAAAGGGTAGGGGGTGTGGCGTTCCTAGGGGGGCTGGCACCCGGGGCGGATCGCCGATTCGCCCCGCCCCCCCGGGTGCAGCGCCCCTCCCGATGCAGCGCGGACCCCCCCCCCCCGACGAAAGGACACCCCTGCGAAGGAACCCCCCCCCGCCGGGTGCACGCCGCCGGGGGGGGTGCTGCGCGCGCCTGTCCTCCGTTGTTCCATGCTTCTTCTCTGCCCTGGAACAGGAAGTAAGCTGTTCCGGGGCAGAGAAGAAGCATGGAACAACGGAGGGCAGGCGTGCGCGGCACCCCCCCCGGCGGCGTGCACCCGGGGCGGACCGCCCCCACCGCCCCCCCTAGGAACGCCACTGGTGCGACAAAACTGTGGTTTGATAATAACGAAGTAGTTTTGGGACTCTAGTGGTCGATGTCTGGGCCTTAGGGGGTTGCTGCAGGGTAGGGAGATCACGCTGATTTATTTATATGCACCAAATGGGAGTCAAAAGCAATTTTTTCACACTCTGATGGGGGAAATCCAAGGCTTTATTAAGGGTCAGGTGGTAGTAGGGGGAGATTTTGTCACGGTTGTGACTGCATTCCATGCCTACACTCACCTTGCCCCCGGGTGACTGGGCTCTGTGGTTGCTGTGGACTGTTTTTTCCCTGTTTCTCAGACATCTTCCAGGTTCCATTCTGGTCCTGATGTTCCAGCACTCCAGACTTGCCCCGGTGTTTCTGCTGTCAAGCCTTACCTGTGACCTCATTGGTAATTGCCTTTATCAAGCTCCTGAGTATTGTCAGACTTGCCTTTGCAACAGAGGTCTTCAGATGTGCTTTCATCTGTGAGTGCTTGTTGCAGTTCTACCTCTGCTAGTCTTGTCTTATATATCTTTAGTTTCAGTCCCTTACTGTGTGTCTATAGCTTCAGTTCCTTACTGTTTGTATCTGCCTGGTTTGTCTTCAGTCTGCTTCCTTGCTGGTTGTAGCTGCCCTGTGTGTCTTTAGCTTCAGTTCCTTACTGTGTGTCTGTAGCTTCAGTTCCTTACTGTTTGTATCTGCCTTGTTTGTTTTCAGTCTGCTTCCTTGCTGGTTGTAGCTGCCCTGTGTGTCTTTAGTTTCAGTTCCTTGTTGTGTGTCTGTGATACAAGCAGCTTTAGTTCCCTTCCTGCTTGTATCACTCTGTTCGTCTTTAGCCTCTGCCCTATCCTGCTTGTGTCTGCCTTGGTTGAGTATCCTGAATCCAACCCAGCCAAGCCAAGTCTGTTCCAGCATTTGGTTCTAGCCAAGCCAAGTCTGTTCCAGCATTTGGTTCCAGTCCAGCCAAGCCAAGTCTATTCCAGCCTTTGGTTCCAGTCCAGCCAAGCCAAGTCTGTTCCAGCATTTGGTTCCAGTTCAGCCAAGCCAAGTCTATTTCAGAGTTCTCTCCAGCCAAACCTGCTCGAGACTCCTTTACCTGGTACCAGCCTATTGGTGTTTGACCCCGCTTCCAGTTTGGGTGGTTCTCCTGCTGTTGCTGGTCTCTGGCAGCGGCCCAAGGGCTCACTTCTCTGGAACACCCACAGCGGTGACAGATTTCAACATTGTCGCAGATGCGCGATTGGACCACTCATTGGGGGGAGGGCAAACTGGTGGCCCTGGATGTAAGGCGCTGCTGCAATTCATGAAAGAGCTTGAGGTGGTAGATTGTTGGACACTACTGCATGGGATACAGAAGAATTACATTTTTTACTCTCATGCAGCACAGTCATACACATGTTTGGATAACCTGTGGGCACATCATAATAATGTTTTATCATTATCATGTTGCCCAAGATCCTTCTGTAACACTAAATGTCTATTTTCTAATGTATGTCCACCACTCATGATGTATTGTAAGCCACATTGAGCCTGCAAAGATGTGGGAAAATGTGGGATACAAATGCAATAAATAAATAATAGCTGGCCTATGGTGGATGTGACTGAAATAGAGGCAATCCAGGCTTCAGACCATGCTCCTATGAGGATTAAGCTTGAGGAACTGGGGGATAGGAAGTGGGGTGGTGTATGGAAATTGAATGATACACTACTTGGAGATGAAAACGTTTGGGAGGAGATTAATGGGGCCATACAAGAATTCTATTACTTCAATGACAATGGGGAGGTTCCAGATAACATACTATGGGATGCAATGAAAGCACTGGTGAGAGGAGTCTTGATTAAATGGGGGGGGGGGGGGGGGGGGGGGGCGCAGAAAAAAAGAGAGCAAGGTCAGCAGTCGTTGGAGTTGTGCACCCGCCTGGTCTGTTTAGAAAAAGCACATAAACGTAACCCCACATTAAAACTTTGGTAGGAGCTTAAAAAAGTAAGGGGAGTGTTAGAGCAACTGCAAATGGTAGACATTGACTACATGAGAACTAAGCTTAAACAGCAGAATTTCGAATTTGCCAACAAGTCAAGAGCCCTATTGACTCATCTGCTATGGACCAGATGAACCAGATCTCTTATTCAAAAAATGAGGGATGGAAGGGGAGGTTGGCATTATACAGACACCAAAATAGCTCGGAGTTTTTGTGACATATTATCAGGAATTGTACAGGAACCCAGGGGGCGAATCAGAGGTTGGATTAGCCCAATACTTGGATCAGATACAGCTAAAATGTCTGAGTGATTCGGAAAAGGCCCAACTGGGTGAACCTATTTGTCTGGGGGAAGTGCAAGGGGTCATCAAGAGTCTCCCGAATGGGAAAGCCCCCAGATTAGATGGATATACAGCAAGGTTCTATAAATGTTTTGTAGGAGAGCTAGGGCCTCAGCTAACACAGATGGGCAATGGAGTGTTAGAGGGTAATGGACTGCCGAGATCTATGTCAGAGGCGGGGATTTCGGTGCTGCCTAAACTGGGTAAAGACCCCACAATTTGTGGTTCATATAGACCCATCTCGTTGTTAAACATAGATGCGAAGATCCTGGCTAAAGTTCTAGCCAATAGGTTGGGTAGGGTCTTACAGAAATTGATACATGTAGACCAATCTGGGCTTATTTAAGGGAGGCAGGTGGGAGGCAACAGTAGACGAACTCTACACTTCTTATGAGAGGCACAGAGGACACAGCCAGGGGCATTGTTGGCCATTGACGCAGAAAACGCTTTTGATAGGGTGAATTGGGGGTTGTTGATGGAGGTCATGAACCATAGGGGTATTGGAGGCAACTTTAATATGTGGTTGGCGGCCCTATATGCAGACCCAAAAGCTTTTCTCCATATGAATGGCAACTATACCCCATTCTTCCCCATTGGTAGAGGGACTAGGCAGGGCTGTCCTCTGTCACCACTTCTATTTGCCATTTATATAGAACCCTGATATTCGGGGTATTATGGTGGGGAAGAGGGAGCACCGCAAAGCTCTGTCTGCTGATGACTTATTGCTTTATGTGGCAGAGCCAGAGTGGTCTTTGGCGACATCGTTGGCTGTACTTGGGGAATTCGAGAAACATGCAGGATTGTGGGTAAACATTGTGATATCCCCCTTCTCACTCAGGGTGACCTGGTTCCCACTAAGCAAATTAAACAGGTCTCACCAACTGCATATTTCTCAGGCAACTCTTTATTCCAGCCCCTGGGCACACTTCTTCTAGTTTAATACTTTATGTTTTCATAGGTCTTCACACTGAGCCACCCCACACAGATACATGGGCTCAGTACTAGCTTCAATACTTTGGGGACTCCCAACCCCAGGCTTTGCAGCCTGCTTCTCTCAGTACTGGGACACACAGTCCCCCCTTCTTTGGACACACAGTCCTGGACACACAGTCCTTCCTTCTTTGGACACACAGTCCTTCCTTCTTTGAATACACAGTTCCTATAAGTACTGAGGACACACAGTCCAACACTAATGCTTTAGGGACTTCTTACCCCAGGATTTTTAGCCTGCTTCTCTCCTTTGGACACACAGTCCACCACAAGTCCATAGGGTTAGCCAGTATCTTCCAGGGGGATCTCTCTTCTTCTGCTGCCAGCTCACTTCTCTTCCTTTCACAACTCAGGTGGGGTATAAAGTGGTTAATTAGCTACACAGGACCCAGCCCATAACCTCCTACACCTGTGGACATCCCAGGGCTCTCCCCAGTCCTAGCGACCTCCACCTATTCTCCTACTAGCGCCCTCTAGTGGCCTACCCTGGATAGGACAGCCTCATACTTATCACAACATGGATAAAAGTGAATTATTGGGGATTTCCCTGACCCAGATGGAAGAAAACAGATTGAGAAGTAAATTCGCTTTTAAGTGGGCTAAGAGTCACATTCGATATCTGGGATCCAAATCCCTAGAGATCTGAGCTGGTAAAATAGTAGATCAAATCCAGACAGAACTTTCTAGATGGAAAGGGTTGTGGCTGTCCTGGTGGGGGCACATGGCTGTGGTAAAGATGAATGTATTACCCAGGTTGCTGTCCTTGTTTCAGTCTTTGCCAGTGGCGGTTCCTAGACAGACACTTCAACAGCTGCAAAAATATATTCTGCAGTTTATATGGGGAGGCAAGCATCCTCGACTAGCTGGGCGGGTGATATGGGGAGAGATAGAGAGGGGTGGTAGAGCAGTGCCAAGGATTGAGTGGTACTATATGGCTGCTCAAAATAAGATGGTTTTGGATTGGGAACGAGGGAAGCTAAAGCCAGCGAGTCAGGTGGAACAAGCGTACTGCCCACATAGAGCTTTGAAAACTTATTTGTGGACTACTGAGGAAGTGGGAGGAGCGCTGGTGGGAATAGACGATCCATTCCTTAGGCATCTTATGGGTATGTGGGGGATTGAAGGAAGAGTTGGGGACAGAGAGAGAGAAGGTGTCCACCCGGGCGGCTGTGAGATGGGAACCAAAGTTTGGCGCTGGGAGAGATAATGCCACATTTGTGAGATGGGAACAAGTAGGCCTTTTGAGTTTTCAAGATATGTTGCAGGGGGGAAAGATGAAGAGTTTTGAGGAGTTGAGGTCCAAGTATGGACTCCCTGAAGGTGATATTTTCCCCTACATGCAAATCCAACATTTTGTGAGAACGATGGAGTGGAAGGGAGAGGGTCCACAAGAGAAGGAAAGCTTGGAAAATGTGTGGGGCTTGTTGCAGAGGGTGCCTAGACCCTTCTCCGTGCTATACAAATTCTTTAGGGGAAGTGATCCCTCCCCCTTTAGCTTTAAATAGCAATTTCTATTTTAATGAACGTGAGTGGGAGGTGATCTGCAGGGAGGTCCAAAAGGCATCAACATGTGCATTAGTGCAAGAAAACGCTTACAAGGTACTCACTAGGTGGTATTATACCCCTCAGAGACTGAAGCGCTTGTACCCTAATGCCTCTGATCTTTGTTGGAGATGTGGGTTGCATACGGGTTCCTTTGTGCATATTTGGTGAACCTGTCCGCGACTGATCCCATTCTGGCATGCAGTAATGAAAGCCCTAGTAACTATGATAGGGGAGTCGCTGGTGTGCAGTCCGTCAGTGTGTTTGCTGGGACTGCATAATGAGAGTGACTCCTGGGAGAGGAGCAAATTGATGAGATGGGGGCTAGCAGCAGCAACAAACTGCCTTATAGCACAGAGATGGCAGTCTACTGATCCCCCGTCAATGGGGGACTGGAAATGTAAACTGGGACAATTTATAGTCATGGAATGCCTCATGGTGTATTGTAGAGATGGAAAGTTACGGTGCAAGAAGGGGTGGTCCCAACTTCAAGAATGCTTAGCCCAAATTTTGTTAGCAATTGAGCTTTTTCAGTAGAAGGGGGGAGGGGGGAATGAGAGAGTGCTAGGGATGGGTGCAGGGAGGAAGGCAGGAAGGGGGAGTTATCTTAGAGTGGGTAAAATAGTAAGTTTAAAGGTGCATGATGATATGTGGGGCCTGGTGTCAAAGTCTGAAACATCTGACTTTATATGTAAGGATTATGTAACACCCATAGAGCATAAAAAGTGAAAGTAGACCATCGCCAAAGTGATGGTGGAGAGTACTAATAAGGGTGCTTAAGGCATAATTGTATGTTTGATTATATTGCATTGCAATGTTGGCTTTATATGATGAAACTCAATAAACATTTAAAGTGGAAAAAAATTATAAATGAAATAACATACCAAACAAACACCATTCACAATGCTAGGTAACAGTGCATGAAAAAAATCAGTGAACAATCAGTCCAGAGAACAAGATCACCAATTCAAAAGGAACAACAATTAATGGAAATAGATAATGCTGATAGTACAGAAAGTTCCAAACAGAAAATTTTTAATTTATCATCAAGAACATTAACAACAACAGAAGTTGCAGTATTGGAAAAAGGGATGTCCTATGTTCCAACACCACAGCTTAATGCATTTAATACCAGGGTCGATTTATTCAGATTGATGAGGGAATTAAAAATAATAGATTATTTTTCCAATAAGAGTGCTCCAAATTTAGATGCATTAGTAATTAGGAAAGACAGAACATGGAATCCATCAGGAGTCACTGATCCCACCATACAAGTGTTTGAGAAATTGGTTTTGAATGATATAGCTCTATTAGAAGCTAAAGAAAAGAACCCCTTTTTAAAAACAATTTAACACAAGTAGAACGTCAAGCCATTTAGACACTTAAAATTATAGTAACATCTTTATCAAACAGGCAGACAAAGGGGGAGCAGTGGTAGTCATGGACAAAAAGAAATATATACAATTAGTTGATAGACAAATATAGGACCCTAATTTTTATACAGTATGACTAAAAGATCCATCGGATGAATTAAAACAAACGATTGATTCTTTCCTCATGATAGGCAAAGAGGCAGGGTATTTAACTCCCAAAGACTATGAATTTATGACTGTACCACACCCGATGATTCCAGTCTTTTATATATTGCCCAAAATCCATAAATGTTTGAATAATCTCCCAGGGAGACCCATAGTTTCATCAATAGGGTCTATCCTTGAACCTCTGTCCAAATACCTTTCTTTGTTCATTAGTCCCACAAATTCCCTCATATATTAAGGATTCTACTCATGTCATCAATACTTTAAATAAACTAGTTATCACAGACATAGAAATACTTCTGGTAACCGTGGATATCACAGTATTATACACTAATATGCCCCCCCCCCCCCCCCCCAAAAAAAAAGAGGCATTGGAAATTGTTAGGGATTCATTGTCACACAGGACTTCAGTTTCTAGAATACCCACAGCGTTTATTATGAAACTAGCATCCATTGCTTCACACGAGAATTATTTTTTGTTTGAAGGCAAATTTTATAAATAGATAAAAGGCACCACAATGGGAGCAACTTTTGCCCCATCAATAGTCAACTTGTATGTCTCAAATTTTGAAAAAGTTTTTTCTAATTGACCACAGATAATATCATTCTTTGGTGCAGATGCATTGATGATATCTTTTTGATAAGGAAAGGTAAAGTAGACAGATTGTTAGAATTCCATGAATGGCTCAATACTACTACTACTTATCATTTCTAAAGCGCTACTAGACGTATGCAGCGCTGTACACTTGAACCTGAAATTTGATTTGCATTATGACACAACTGAAATACCTTTCTTGGATATTAAGATTATATTTTTGAAGGTTTATTTGAGACAACATTATTTCGCAAAGAGACAGATTTAAACAAACTGTTACACTTTAATAGCTGTCATAGTATGTCTTTGAAATGTAACTTACTGTATAGCCAGTTATTAAGAATGAAGAGACCTTGTTCAGGCAGAGTGGAAACCACAATCCACATGAATAATATGTTGAAAAGATTCCAAGAAAGAAGTTGTCCAAAAAGATATATTAATGAAGGATATCAAAAAGCAAATGTGAAAGACATAGATTCCTTATTGAAAGCAGAACCAAAGAAAACATTAGACAAGATAGTTTGCCCTTTATTCTTTAATCACCTTTCCAATGACATAATTAGGGGCATCTTTCACTAAGGCGAACTCATATTTTTAGCGCACGCTAAAATTGTAGGTTTGCTAAATGTTAGAGATGCCCATAGAAATGCATTGGCGTCTCTAACGTTTAGTGCGCCCACAATTTTAGTGCATGCAAAAAACGTGAGCCCGCCTTAGTAAAAGACCCCCTAAGATTTTAAGGTGACATTGAGGGGCATTTTCAAAAGGGACGTCCAAGTTTCGATTTGGACGTCCTTGCAAAACGGCCGGATCCAGGGTTGGGGAAACCCATATTTTCGAAACAAGATGGACATCCATCTTTTGTTTCGAAAATACCGTCAGGGACGTCCAAATACTTAAATTTCTCCGTCCCTAGATTTGGACGTCCCTAGACATGGACGTTTCTGATTTTCAGCGATTTTTGAAACCAAAGACATCCATGTCAGAAACGACCAAACGCAGCATTTCTAGTGCACTGGTCCCCCTGACATGCCAGGACACCAATCGTGCACCCTAGGGGGCACTGCAGTGGACTTCAGAAATTGCTTCCAGGTGCATAGCTCCCTTACCTTGTGTGCTGAGTCCCCCAAACCTCCCCCAACTGTACACCACTACCATAGCCCTTACGGGTGAAGGGGGCACCTAGATGTGGGTACAGTGGGTTTGTGGTGGGTTTTGGAGGGCTCGCTGTCTCCTCCACAAATGTAACAGGTAGGGGGGGATGGGCCTGGGTCTGCCTGTCTGAAGTGCACTGCAGTACCCATTAAAACTGCTCCAGGGACCTACATGCGCTGTCATGGACCTGAGTGTGACATCTGAGGCTGGCATAGAGGCTGGCATATTATAAAAACTATACCTCGTTTTGCTAATAAAGATCTTATTACATTCAAGAAATATCACAAGTTAAAAGACATTTTAGCATCCTCTACATTACCAATAAAGAAATTGTGACAGACACTCCCTGTGTCATACTCTCTACATCTTCTTTCTTCTTGGACTTCACATAGAGGTGTTTCCCTGTTTTGCTGTGTATTTAGACATATGTATCAATAAATATATAATGTGCATCCCTGTTATGCTAGTATTTGCTCATTTACATGTGAAATTAAAACAGAGAAACAGAGAAAAAGACCTTATGGTCTAACAAGTCTACCCATCCATACCCTCTACTTCCTCTCACCTAGAGATTGTATGTACCTGTTCCAAGCTTTCTTTAATTCAGTTACAGTTTGGTTTCTACCATCTCCACTGGGAGGCCATTCTATGAATTCACCATCCTTTCCATGAACAACTATTATCTCAGGTTACTTTTGAATCTATCCCTTCATCTTATACCACCACATTCCAGAGCTTCCTCTCAATTGAAAGAGACTCGCCTTTTGTGCACTTATGCTATGGAGGTATTTAAACATCTCTATCATATCTCTACTCCTTGGTGGTCCAGTGGGTCATTAGGGTAGGAATGCAGCCCCCTCACTCCTGCCCCTTGTGGTTCAGCAGAGAAAATGACTGTGGTGATCTTTCGCACCAGCTCATGGAGGGGGGGTGGGGAGCAACTTGGTTTATATATGGCACAGTCTGGAAAGCGAGAGGGGGGGAAAGAAGGGGGGTCAGGGGGATCATGGCAAAAAAAGCACATTAAAAAAGTTAATTGGGTGCCGGCCAATATTTAGTGCTGGCGCCTGCATCTCTAAGCGGCCTAATTTAAGACCGCTTTTGTATTAAAAAAGGAGGAATAAAGGCCTAATGACAGCTGACATGGTTAAACAGTGAGGCGAATGAAGCTATTAGAGCTAAAAAAAAAAAAAAAATCCTTCAGAAGATGAATGAAAAAAAAAGCATAAGGAATGGCAAGTCAAATGCAAAACCCTGATAAAGAAAGCAAAGAGAATTTGGAAAGAAAATTGTGCTGGAGGCAAAAACATATAGTAAAAACTTTTTTAGGTATATTAGAAGCAATAAGCTGTCAAAAGAATCAGTTGGACCGCTAGATGACCGAGGGGTAAAAGGGGCACTCAGGAAAGACAAGACCATAGCCCTTATGGGTGAAGGGGAGCACCTAGATGTGGGTACAGTGAGTTTGTGCTGGGTTTTGGAGGGCTCGTTGTTTCCTCCACAAATATAACAGGTAGGGCAGGTATGGGCCTGGGTCTGCCTGTCTGAAGTGCACTGCAGTACCCACTAAAACTGCTCCAGGGACCTACATGCGCTGTCATGGACCTGAGTGTGACATCTGAAGCTGGCATAGATGCTGGCATGAAATATTTTTAAAGATGTTTTCTGAGGTTGGGAGGGGGTTAGTGACCACTGGGGGAGTAAGGGGAAGTCATCCCCGATTCTCTCCGGTGGTCATCTGGTCAGTTCAGGCACCTTTTTGTGCCTTGGTCGTAAGAAAAACAGGACCAAGTAAAGTTGTCCAAATGCTCATCAGGGACGCCCTTTTTTTCCATTATAGGTCGAGGACGTCCAAGTGTTAGGCACGCCCAAGTCCCACCTTCGCTACGCCTCCAACACGCCCCCGGGAACTTTGGTCGTCCCCGCAACAGAAAGTTGGTGTACCTCAGGGATCTGTCCTTGGACCTCTTCTCTTCTCCATCTATACTTCTTCCCTTGGTACTCTGATCTCATCCCATGGTTTTCAGTATCATCTTTACGCTGATGACTCCCAGATTTACCTCTCCACACCAGAAATCTCAGCCGAAACCCAGGCCAAAGTATCAGCCTGCCTGTCTGACATTGCTGCCTGGATGTCTCAGTGCCATCTGAAACTAAACATGACCAAGACTGAGCTTCTTATCTTTCCCCCTAAACCAACCTCTCCTCCTCCCCCATTCTCTATTTCTGTGGATAACACTCTCATCCTTCCTGTCTCATCTGCTCGTAACCTTGGGGTCATCTTCGACTCCTCCCTCTCCTTCTCTGCACATATTCAACAGACTGCTAAAACCTGTCGTTTCTTTCTCTATAATATCAGCAAAATTCACCCTTTCCTTTCTGAGCACACTACCAGAACCTCATCCACGCTCTTATCACCTCTCGCTTAGACTATTGCAACTTGCTTCTCACAGGTATCCCACTTAGCCATCTCTCTCCTCTTCAATCTGTTCAAAATTCTGCTGCATGACTAATATTCCGCCAGGGTCGTTATGCTCATGTTAGCCCTCTCCTCAAGTCACTTCACTGGCTTCCTATCCGTTTCCGCATACAGTTCAAACTCCTCTTATTGACCTATAAGTGCATTCACTCTGCAGCTCCTCAGTACCTCTCCACTCTCATCTCTCCCTACATTCCTCCCCGGGAACTCCGTTCACTGGGTAAATCTCTCTTATTTTTGTTGTTACATTTGTACCCCGCGCTTTCCCACTCATGGCAGGCTCAATGCAGCTTACATGGGGCAATGGAGGGTTAAGTGACTTGCCCAGAGTCACCAGGAGCTGCCTGTGCCTGAAGTGGGAATCAAACTCAGTTCCTGTGAGAAGGACGCCCATCTTCTGATTTGTGTCGGAAGATGGGCGTTCTTCTCATTCGAAAATAAGCCTGATAGTGGAATTAGAAGAGGTACAGAGAAGGGCGACAAAAATGATAAAGGGGATGGGAAATCTTCCCTATGATTAAAGGCTAAAGTGGCTAGGGCTCTTTAGCTTGGAGAAAAGATGGCTGAGAGGAGATATGATAGAGTTCTATAAAATAATGAGTGGAGTGGAACAGGTAGACGTGAATCACTTGTTTACTCTTTCCAAAAATACTAGGACTCGGGGGCATGCAATGAAGCTACAAAGTAGTAAATTTAAAACAAATCGGAGAAAGTATTTCTTCACTCAACATGTAATTAAACTCTGAAATTCATTGCCAGGGAATGTTGTAAAAGCAGTTAGCTTAGTGGGGTTTTAAAAGGGTCTTTTCCTAAAAGAAAAGTCCTTAAGGGGTCCTTTTACTAAGGTGTGCTGAAAAATTGGCTGTGCTAGTGTAGATTCGTGTTTTGAGCACGTGTAGATTCATTTTTCAGCGCGTCTGTAAAAACAAAAGGCCTTTTTAAAATTTTTGCCGAAAAAGGACATGTGGCAAAATTAAAACTGGCGCGCATCCATTTTAGGTCTGAGACCTTACCACCAGCCATTGACTTAGTGGTAAGGTCACACAGTAACCATGTGGTAATCATCTATGTGCGTAGAATGACGATTACCACCCGGTTTCCGACACACGTAGGAAAATAAAAATTATTTTCTGGCAGATGCACATAAAAAACAAAATTACTACCAGAGCCTCATTGTAGCCGGGCTGTAACTCCAAATGGATGCGCATTGGGCTTGCGTAGGCACCCACGCGGCTTATTAAAAGGGCCCCTAAGCCATTATTAACATGGCCTTAGGGAGAATCCATTGCTTATTTCTAGGGCAAGCACTGTTTTGGGATCTTGCCAAAACAGGTTACTGGGCTTGATGGATTTTTGGTCTGTCCCAGTATGGCAAACACTTACTGTATGTTCTTATGGGTGCCGGCACGGCACCCGCATAACCCCGTGCTCCTCCCTAATTCCACCCCCCCCCTCATACTGTCCCTGACCTGCGCATTTCTTTAGTGGCAGTCAGAGGTGATATTCAGTGGCACTATCTGGTTTAGTGTTGCTGAATATCTGGGAATAGGTGGCCCGAGGGGATTAAAGAGGTCAGGAGCATTTCCTACCCATTCAAATCACTTTTAATATCAGGTCCTTTTAGTATAAGCATTAATTATCATATTAATTAAAGATCCAAATCAAAAATAATTACATAAATTTGAATTAGCACATCATCTTTAACTTCCACAGCATTTCAAAAAGACATTTATTTCAGTTGTTTTTTGTTAGATATTTTCTGCTGTTCATTTCAGGCCTGAAAAAGATAATGTAACATTTGGGCATAAAAATACATCCCAGCAGTCCAGCACTGGAAGCTTGTATGGCAAATATCTCCACTGCTACCATGTATTTTCCTCTTGTGCTCAGATATGTCGGAATAAAAGTTATCCAAACACTGCAGAACACCAGCATGCTGAAAGTAATGTACTTGGCCTCATTGAAACTGTCAGGAAGATTTCTTGATAAGAATGCAATGATGAAGCTGATAGAAGCCAGAAATCCCAGAAAACCCAGAACACAGTAAAATGCAATCATTGACCCTTCATTGCATTCAATTAGTATTGCCCCAGTTTCTGATTGCATATTAAGATATGGGAATGGGGGAGCAGTAAATATCCAGATGAGACAGAGAATAAATTGAAAAAAAGAGCAGGAAAGTATTACAGTATACGAGATCCTAGAACCCATCCATTTCCTTAACTTGCTTCCAGGCTTGGTTGCATGAAAGGCCATAACCACAGTGATGGTTTTTGCCAGTATGGAAGAGAGTGAGAGAGAGAAAGTCATCCCAAAGGTAGTGTTGCGGAGAATGCAGGTCACAGGCTCAGGGTGGCCAATAAACATCAAGGAGCATAGAAAGCAGATCATAAGGGAGATGAGGAGGATATAGCTGATGCCCCGGTTATTGGCTCTCACAATAGGTGTATCTCGGTAAATAATGAAGGTTTTCAAAATGATCGTATTGATAAGAAAGAAGAAAATGCTGCTGGTAGTCAAAGCTATCCCAAGACTCTCTTCATAGGACAGGAAATGTTTCAGTTTTGGGATACAGGTGTCTCTCTTATGATTGGGCCAATGGTCCTCTTGACATTTCACACAGTTGTCCATATCTGAGGAAGATGAATATTGTCTCAATATCTCATAAACAGCATTGGTTTTGGGATAATGTGTGAGCATTAAATTAATTCTCTATACCTCAGACTACAGCAGATAATGTTGCTCTATAATATCCTGATGTTTAGAATGGTGAAGTAGTTTTGATGGACATCAACCAGTTACAAATCAGACATACACTTTGCCAAGAATAATTTCAACTCATCTCACTAAATAAAAACACACGTGGCTGATATTGGTTAATTTATTTGCGCAGGGTTATCTGTGGATATTCTCTGGTTCTTGACTGGTTGGTGCCACTGAATATCATCACAGACCACTAAAATGAAAGCTGGCTAGTTTGGGGGCAGTCTGGGGGTGGAGTCAGCACTTATGCAGAAGTGTCAGTATTCTGCAGGCAGTTGAGGAATTAAAGTATAACCTGGTTGAATTGCTTCCAAATAATAAATCTCACCTCCCTAGTCTCATCCTATATAATAATTTGCACCTCCAACATTCCATGTCTGGCTGCCTGGGTTCGTAACATCTCCTGACGTCAACCAGCCTCCAGCGTTCCATTCCCCCTCACTGTCCCACCCTCGCATCAAGTCAGAGGGCGGAACACTGAGAGGGAAGGGAACGCTGGAGGCGAGCTGACATCAAGAGATATGTTACGAATGGAATGGAAGCCAGCGCCAGCCAGCCAGAGAACGTTCAGGTACAAATCAAGGGGAGGAGAGAATTGCAGGACATCGAGGGGAGGGAGGAAGGGAAGGGGAGGGCAGGGCATAGGAGAATTGATGGACATGGATGGGATGGGAGGACAGTAGAGGAGAGAATCGCGGGACATAGATGGGAGGGCAGGGAAGAGGAGAATCGCTGGACATGGAGAGGAGGAGAGGGGAGGGAAGAATTGCTAGACATGGAGGGGAGGACAGGGGAGAGAAAAAAAAAAGCTTACATGACAGCCTTTATAGGGCCCGTTTCATTGTTGAGGAAACGGGCATGGTTCCACTAGTTTTATAATAATTCAAATGGACAGAAAAAAATAAAATAAAATTACAAGGGCAGCTGTTTTCATAGCTCTGGCAAGAATTCATCTTTTTTGCTTTGATCTTCTGGTAACTGGAGTGGAGGAGTACCCTAATGACTAATGCATCAGGCTTTGATTCTGGCAAGTTGGGTTCAATTCTCACTGCATCTCCTATTGACCTTGTGCAAGTCACTAACCCACCATTGCCCCAGATGCAAACACTTAGGGCTCCTTTACCAAGCTGTGGTAAAAGGGGCCCTGTGGTAGCATTGGCACATGGATTTGCCACGTGCCAAGGCTTACCACAGCGGGTAAAAAGCAAAAAAAAAAGAAAATGGCTGTATGGTAAGTAAACACTTGCCATGTGGCCATTTCCTGGGGGGGGGGGGGGGGGGGGCTTACTACCACCTATTTAGGAGGCAGTGAAGGCTCCCACATTAACTGATTACCTCTGGATAACCCTCTGCTATAGAAAAAAACTTTTGGTCACGTTGGAAATGGCGAGTGCTGGGGCAGCACAACGGCTGACACCCACAGTATTGTAAAAAGGCCTCATAGATTGTGAGCCCTCTAGGGACAGAGAAAGTACCTGTATATAATATGTATAGTGCTGTGTACATCTAGTAGCACTATAGAAATGATTATTGCATTTCATTTTCATTTATTAATTCTTATACCCCACATTATCCAGACAAAGTTTGGGTCAATGTGCATACAGTGTAATTAGGGTGGATAGATGGAGTATATGGATTACATGAGATAGTAACTAACAATGCAACTAAGGTAGAATATATGAAGCAGTGGGCTGCAATGTGACTGGGGAGGGCAACAATATAATAGGTTGGTGGCAATTAAACATCATTTTGCAAAAGCATTACAGATTACTGTCAACTCAACAAAGTAGCCATAGATGTCAACATAAAATACTTCAAAATAAAGAACTGTTTAAACATCTCTAGGTGTGTATTTATATAATCGATTCTGTAGTGGCATTATGCGAATAGTAACCCTGCATTTTATGGGCTAGCCATTGTCTGTATAGGACTTGCTGAAGAGGGAAGTTTTGAGGGTGTTGCAGAATTGTAGGTAGTTTGTAATTTTTCTTACGGCTAATGGTAGCGAGTTCCACATTGTCAATGCCAGGTAGGAGAAACCCGAGGCGTGAATGGACTTGAGTCTTAGTCCCTTGCAGTTGGTCAAGTATAGAAGTAGGTAGTTTCTAGCACTAGTAGCATTTTGATGTGGTAGTGTCAAGAGTGGGCTGAGATAGTCATGGGCCATGCTGTTAAGAATTTGGTAGATGATGGTCATGATTTTGAATTGAATTCTCGTTCTCACTGGGAGCCAGTGTAATGTATGCAATAGGGAAGTTGCTCTATGATATTGTGAAGCCTTGAAAATCAGACTGTTTGCAGTTTCTTTAAGCTGGATTTTTTACAGCCAGCATAAATACTATTGCAGTAGTCAATTTGAGATAGTGTCAGGGATTGAATCAGAAGGCAAAACAATATGGTAGAGAAATGGTAACTTATTCTTCTTAGTTTCCAGAGTGTGTGGAATGTCCTTTTGATTACTGCAGATATTTGTGGTTCGAAGGTCATGTGTTTGGTCTTTTATTATTCTGAGTACTTTTAGGATCTTTTCCAACTGGTATTTATGATTATTGAGTACAAGGTCAGATTGAATGCTAGGGCTGGTAGGATTAGATATTATCAGGAATTTGATCTTGTCTTTGTTGAACTTCAGTCTGAATGTGGATGTCCATGTTTCCATGATATCGAGGCCTGATTGGATTCAGTTTTTTATGTCGAGGGTTATGTCCTATAAATGGGATGTGGATCACTATCCTGCTTATAATCGAACGAGAAAAACGCCTAAGTTCCGACCTAAATCGGGAGATGGACGTTTATCTCACAAAAACGAATAACGCGGTATAATCGAAAGCCGAACTTGGACGTTTTCAACTGTACTCCATCGCGGAAGCGTACAAAGTTGACGGGGGCGTGTCGGAGGTGTGGTAAAGGCGGGACTGGGGCTTGGTTATCACCCGAACAGAGATGGGCGCCTTTCGCCGATAATGGAAAGAAAGTATGCGTTTTTAGCTAGAATTTAGGGCACTTTTCCTGGACCCTGTTTTTCACGAATAAGGCCCCAAAAAGTGCCCTAAATGACCAGATTACCACCAGAGGGAATCGGGGATGACCTCCCCTGACTCCCCCAGTGGTCACTAACCCCCTCCCACCACAAAAAATGATGTTTCACAACTTTTTATTTTCACCCTCAAATGTCATACCCACCTCCCTGGCAGCAGTATGCAGGTCCCTGGAGCAGTTGTTAGGGGGTGCAGTGGACTTCAGGCAGGTGGACCCAGGCCCATCCACATTAATAACTTCTCCCCTAAAATGGAGGGTGAACTTGGGAATTACTGTCTAGGGCAATTTTCCTAAAACTACAAATTAATACACTCTCATCAAGAAAAATAGATGACTATGGCCTATGTAGATTTCTCATTTTCCATAATTTTTTGCATACCTCTTAGTGTTATATGGTAGGAGCTGTGTAGGGGCATTTTCAATATGATGTCCAACTCCGAATTGAGAGGTTTTCCTGAAAACGCTTCAATCCAATGTCTAGTACACAGCCATGATCAAAATAAAAAAAAAAAACACCTACCTCCTCCCCATTTATTAAGCTGCATTAGCGGCTGTTGGTATGCTAATGCCAACAGAGACCATTGAATTTAAATGGACTGTGTTGTCATTGCCGTGTGATAGTGTCTTAGTAAACAGGGGGTACATTTTTTGTTTGATTATGGCTTTGAGTGAGATGTTTTAAGGCTCAACACGTCTATCTATAAGTACCATTTTTGGAAAAAAAAAAGTCCCAGGAAAAAATGTAGAAAAACAAGCCATAGGGAGGTCTGTCTGGCAACATTCCTTGTGAACTGACCACATAGACATCCTAGCAGTGTAGAGGGACAGCCTAGTGGTCAGTGCAGTGGACTTCACATTTAGGGACCCAGGTACAAATTCATATTGTATGCTGAGCCTTCCATGAACAGAGAAAACCTACTGTACTTAAGGCCCAGTCATGGGCGTAGACTGGGGGGGGGGGCGAGGGGGGCAGTGCCCCCCCAAACGACGACAACTTACCGGAAGTTGCTTCGGTGAACTGGCAGGTGGGGCGCCAGTAGTAAAAGCAACAAGCAGGCACGCTCATCTCCGTCCGCTTCCCTGCCCTCTCAGCGTCCCGCCCGAAAGGAAATGACATCAGAGGAAGGCGGGATGCTGAGAGGGCAGGCAGGGAAGCGGACAGAGATGAGCGTGCCTGCTTGCTGCTTTTACAACCTCCGCTCGCTCAGCCACCCGCCCGTTCGCCGCTGGAGTGGAAATGCTGGCTCCTGTCTAGTCCACTGTAAGGAAGGAAGCCATTTGGTAAGTCTCTGCTTCCACTCCCCCGCGCAGCTGTTGCCGTTCACTCAAGCACAGCAAGCAAACCTGTGAGCTGCTGCATCCACATTGTCGTTGCTGTGAAGGGGGAGGGGGGGGAGAGGGGGGAGACGCTGGATAGAATGGGGAAGGAGATGGATAGAAACAAGAAAGGGGTGGGTAAATACTACTGAAGAGGGAGTGCTGGGTAAGGAGGAAGGAAGGAAGGAAGGAAGGAAGAGAGAAAGAGCTGGGTTGATATTCCCAAAAAAAGTCAGCTCTTTTTCCCTTCCTTCCTCCATATTAGCATATTCATTTGCATATTATATATATATATATATATATATATGCAAATGAATATGCTAATATGCTCCGCCCCATCCTTTTGCCCCCCCCCCCAAATGAAACAGTCAAACTACGCCCATGGGCCCAGTGCTACAATAGCCCTCAGGCTTGCAGGTCACCTATTTGTACTGAAAGAGTACAAGTGGGAATTGTTCATTGTCCACTGCACTGACCACAAGGCTACTCCATCCACATGCGTGCTGTTGTCTTAGGAATGGTCCTCACCTATAACACAGCATGGCTATGATCGAACAGGACAACTCGCAATCTTCATCCATTCCGACCCTCCACTTATACCTCATACAATCACTATACAACTTTGTATTTGTTATCCACCGACTGGGCAAACGCCTTTGATGGTATTATGTAAGCCACATTGAGCCTGCAAATAGGTGGGAAAATGTGGGGTACAAATGCAACAAATAAAAATAAATAAATAATATCTGGAGCAGTCATAGAGCCTGGTATCTACTGTCACTGTTACATTTTTATGGGGTAGGAGGGGGTCAGTGACTATTGAGGGATTAAAGGGGTATCATGCCTTCATCCCTCCAATGGTCAACTGGTCAATTAGGGCACCATATTTAGATTTAGGTCATGACTAGAATAGGTCTAGAGAAAAACATACCTCTTATCTGCCCTGGACCTCTTTTCTGTTCCACTCTAGCAGAAAAATATCCAGAATGAAATCCAACCCAGGTCCCACCCAAAACACACCTCCAACATGGCCCCTTGCAGTTTAGATGAACTGCAGAGGAAAATGTCCCAATTCAGACTTTTGAAAGTCACGATGTATACAATTTGGTGAGAAAAACGTCCATCGGCTGCTTTGTGCTGCTTCTGAGACATTTTTCTCTTTTGAGAATGAGCACCATAGCAAAAAAAAAAAAAACCCAGTCACTGACATGCCACATGATATCACTCACCACTTTGATTTGAGATTTCTCCCTGTGGACACAGAATACAATCAAAACAGCAGATGGGCTCGCCTTCCCTTGTTAATTTTCTGAAGCCAGGAGGGCAACTCTCACTGCACTTGGCTTGAGGAGGTGTCTAAATATTGAAAGAAACATCTGAGTGATTAAATATAACATTCAACTGTGATTGTTAAAATGCAGGTTTCTATATTTGTCCACCTGTGGGCAGACACCATCACCCCAGCTTATTTGTGAGTCTTCTGTGAGGTTCTGTATCAAAGGATTTATTGAAATCCAAGTAAAATACATCAAGCATATGTCCTTTATCCAATTCTTTGGTCACCCAGTCAAACAAGTCAATCACATTTGTTTCACAAGATTTTCCTTTGCTAAAGCCATGTTGCCTCGAATCCTGTAATCTGTCCAATAACCAATTCCTAATCCATAGGATATTGCCTCCCATCCCATGACTTTTTAATTTTCTCAGGAGTCTCTCATGAGGAACTTTGTCAGAAGCAAAATCTGCTACACCAACTGGCTTACCTTTATCCACATGTTTATTCATGCCTTCAAAGAAATGAAGCAAATTGGTAAGGCAAAACTTCCCTTTGCTGAACCTATGCTGACTCTGTCCCATTAAACTATATTTGTCCATGTGTTCCATAATATTATTCTTTGCAAATAAAATTTATACTTTCAAACCTCTGGAATCTGAAATTCAGCTTGAAATAGAAATGTCATGTGTACTATATTTCTTATTTTACAGATTATTTTTAAAATTAAAGCCCCTCTGTACACATCCACATTTGCTGCACACTTTTGGCTTTCAATACTAATTCATTCTGAACCTACAACTTTAAATAAAATTAATCTCTTTCAGAAATAAAAGACAGTACTTATAACAGCAAAAAAAAAAAAATTAGGCAAATGCAAACAGCAACTGGCTATTTACATGATATTCTTCTCTTCCTCTTCTTCATCTGACTTGGCTTAGTCAGAAATAGTGATGGGCAGCTCAAAAAATGGCATAAGAACATAAGAATAGCCATACTGGGTCAGACCAATGATCCATCTAGCCCAGTATCCTGTTTCCAACAGTAGCCAATCCAGGTCACAAGTATGTGGCAGAAACCCAAATAGTAGCAACATTCCATGCTACCAATACAAGGACAAGCAGTGGCTTGCTTTCCTATGTCTGTCTTAATAGCAGACTATGGAATTTTCCTCCAGGAACTTGTCCAAACCTATTTTATAAATTACAAGAAATCAGGAAGAACAAATCCAACAAACCAAGTTAAACCTTAAACTCACTATAATAAACTTGGGTTCAGAATAATTTATCTTTTATATATATATATATATATGTATGCACTTAAAAAAATGCTAAAGTGTTTTAAATTGTTTTAAATGTGCTCAGACCATACTGTTTACACCCATTATATCCCCAAGAGGAATATGTGGTGGTGTCACAATGGAACCATCATTGCACATATGATGTTCCACCTCCTAATATTCGTGTATGTACATACACCTGAGCCCAAGTAGATCTTAATCACCGATGTATGCGTATATCTATAATACATATGTATAAATCATAAACTACTCACATTAAATATTGTTAGACTTGAGCTCAAACCTCCGCCCATAAATTATGGTACATTCCATATTACCTTCTGATACATGGATAATAAAACATACAATTCAACGTTTGTTTAAATCTAAAGGAGGAATATGTTATACCTAGATTTGCTAAACACTGTTAATACATCCTCTGGCAAAGAGTTCCAGAGCTTAACTATTAATTGAGTGAAAAAAATATTACCTCCTATTTGTGTTAAAGGTATGTCCATGTAACTTTCTTGAGTGTCCCCTAGACCTGTGTTTCCCAATTACAGACCTGGAGTACCCCTTGCCAGTCAGATTTTCAGGATATCTTCAATAAATATGCATGCTCTTGATTTGCATATACTGCCTCCATTATATGTAAATCTCTTTCATGCATATTCATTCTGGAAATCTTGAAAACCTGACTGGCAAGGGGTACTACAGGACCAGATTTGAGAAACCAGGGGTGTACAAGCTCAGCCCTTGGTTGGTCAGATTTTCAGGATTTGCTCAATGAATATGCATGAGATCTATTTGCATGCAGGCAGTACATGCAAATAGGTGTCATGCATATATCAATGGGTAAATCCTGAAAACCTGACTGCACTGCAGCCCTCAAGGACCAAGGTTGGACAACCCTGCCCTAGACTTTCTACTTTTTGAAAGAATGAAAAAATCGACTCACTTCTACTCATTCTAAACCACTAAGGATTTTGTAGACCTCAATCATACCTCCACTCTTCCGTCTGTTTTCCAAGCTGAAGAGCCCTAACCTCTTTAATCTTTCCTCATATGAGAGAAGTTCCAACCCTTTTATCATTTTGCTTGCTCTTTGAACCTTTTCTAATTCCTCTATATCTTTTTTTGAGATACTGCGACCAGAACTGAATCCAGTACTCAAAGTGAAGTTGCACCATCGAGCGATACAGATGCATTATAGTATTCTTGGTCTTATTTACCATCCTTTTTGCATTTTTTTGGCCAATGCCACACACTGGGCAGAAGATTTCATTTGTACTGTTGTCATTGCACTGGTGTCATATATATGCAATGGTTGATGTATGCGCTGCGGTTCATGCATGCCCACTCTATTGGAATAAAATGTGCAATATTCCTAAAAGAGGTACACTAGCCACTGCACGGCATGGTACGAGAGGTAACATAGAGGGGCATTTTTGATATGACATCTAAGTCCGACTTTGGATGTTTTGCAAAAAACATCCAAAATCTAAATAGGGAAGAAGTCATTTTCGAAAAAGAAAAACGTCTTTTTTTTTAATGCTGTGAACATTTTGGTTTTTTGGACGTTTAGTGATTTGGACATTTATTGGGGGGGTCCATTTTTGAAAAAATAAATGTCTAAGTGCAAAATGCACAAAATCAAGCCATTGGGATGTAGGAGGAGCCAGCATTTTTAGTAGACTAGTCCCCCTGACATCTCAAAATAGCAATAGGGCATCCTAGTGGGCACTGCAGTGCACTTCATAAACTGCCCCCAGGTACACATTTCACCATTGCTCCCTTACCTTGTGTGCTGAGCCCACCCAAAACTCACTACCCCAACTGTACAACACGACCATAGCCCTTACTGGTTGACGGACAGCCGCCAGAGGGTGGTGGTGAATGGAATTCGCTCGGAGGAGCGAAAGGTAAGTAGTGGAGTGCCTCAAGGATCGGTGCTGGGGCTGATTCTGTTCAATATATTTGTGAGTGACATTGCCGAAGGGTTAGAAGGTAAAGTTTGCCTATTTGCGGATGATACTAAGATCTGTAACAGAGTGGACACCCCAGAGGGAGAGGAAAACATGAAAAAGGACCTATGGAAGCTAGAAGAATGGTCTAAGGTTTGGCAATTAAAATTCAATGCGAAGAAATGCAAAGTGATGCACTTAGGAAGTAGAAATCCACGGGAGACGTATGTGTTAGGCGGGGAGAGTCTGATAGGTACGGGCGGAGAGAGGGATCTTGGGGTGATAGTATCTGAGGATTTGAAGGCGACGAAACAGTGTGACAAGGCGGTGGCAGTAGCTAGAAGGTTGTTAGGCTGTATAAAGAGAGGTGTGACCAGCAGAAGAAAGGGGGTGTTGATGCCCCTGTATAAGTCGTTGGTGAGGCCCCACCTGGAGTATTGTGTTCAGTTTTGGAGGCCGTATCTTGTTAAGGATGTAAAAAGAATTGAAGCGGTGCAAAGAAAAGCTACGAGAATGGTATGGGATTTGCGTTACAAGACGTATGAGGAGAGACTTGCTGAACTAAACATGTATACTCTGGAGGAAAGGAGAAACAGGGGTGATATGATACAGACGTTCAAATATTTGAAAGGTATTAATCCGCAAACAAACCTTTTCCGGAGATGGGAAGGTGGTAGAACGAGAGGACATGAAATGAGATTGAAGGGGGGCAGACTCAAGAAAAATGTCAGGAAGTATTTTTTCACGGAGAGAGTAGTGGATGCTTGGAATGCCCTCCCGCGGGAGGTGGTGGAAATGAAAACGGTAACGGAATTCAAACATGCGTGGGATAAGCATAAAGGAATCCTGTGCCGAAGGAATGGATCCTCAGGAGCTTAGTCAAGATCGGGAGGCGGGGATAGGGCTGGGCAGACTTATACGGTCTGTGCCAGAGCCGGTGGTTGGGAGGCAGGGCTGGTGGTTGCGAGGTGAGGATAGTGCTGGGCAGACTTATACGGTCTGTGCCAGAGCCGGTGGTTGGGAGGTGGGGCTGGTGATTGGGAGGCGGGGATAGTGCGGGGCAGACTTATACGGTCTGTGCCCTGAAGAGCACAGGTACAAATCAAAGTAGGGTATACACAAAAAGCAGCAAATATGAGTTATCTTGTTGGGCAGACTGGATGGACCGTGCAGGTCTTTTTCTGCCGTCATCTACTATGTTACTATGTTACTTACGGGTGAAGGGCGCACCTATATGTAGGTACAGTGGGTTTCTTGTGAGTTTTGGAGGGCTCACAATTTCCTCCACAAGTGTAACAGGTAGGGGGAGGTAGGAACTTGGGTCCACCTGTCTGCAGTGCACTTTACTCAACACTAGACTACTCCAGGGACCTGCATGCTGTTCTAATGGACCTGAGTATAACATCTGAGGCTGGCATAGAGGTTGGTAAGTAATGTTTTTCATCATATTTTGGGGGTGAGTGGGAGGGGATTAGTGACCACTGGGGGAATAAGTGGAGATCATTGCTGATTTCCTCCAGTGGTCAACTGGCTATTTAGGGCACCTTCTTGTAATAAAAACAGGTCTAGCTCAAAACATTTGTTTTAGTCCTGGACGTTTTTGTTTTGTTCCATTATGGCTGAAAAATGTCTAAGTCTTAGGAACGCCCAAGTTCCACCCTGAACACACCCATGGAACTCTCCCTTAAGATTTGAATGCACTTCTGGCGGACTTCAGAGAAAAACCTCTAAAAATAGGTTTCAAATATACTGATTTGGACATTTTTGTGAGAAAAACGTCCAAATGCAGACTTACGCCACTTTTTGGACGTTTTTCTCTTTTGAAAATGAGCCCGATAGTAACATTGTAGAAGATGGCAGATAAAGACCTGTTTGTCCATCCAGTCTGACCAACACAATAAACTCATGACATATGTTATGATGTGATACTTCATATGCATACCTGATCTTGATTTATTCTTGCCATTTTCAGGGCACAGACCTTAGAAGTCTGCCTGGCACTGTTCATGTTCAAAATTTCTGAAGTTGTCAAATCCCCTGAAAAGCTCCACTTAACCCATCCAAATCTATTCAGCCATGATCAGGGCATAGACTGAAGAAGTCTTGCCCAACAGTGGCTTTGCTTCCCAGTTAGCAGTGTTGCTAACATGGTTTCTCCTTTCCTCCAAGGTATACATGTTAAGGTCAGCAGGTCTCTCCTCATACATCTTGCTACACAAACCCCATACCATTTTTGTCACTTTTCACTGAACCGCTTCAAATCTTTTTACATCCTTAGCAAGATACAGCCTCCAAAACTGAACACACTACTACAAGTGGGGCCTCACCAACTATTTGTACAGGGCATCAACAGCTCCTTTCTTCTGTTGGTTATACCCCTATCTATGCAGCCTAGTATCCTTCTGGCCATGACCATCGCCTTATCGCATTGTTTTGTCATCTTGAGATCCTCGTACACCATTACCCCAAGGTCCCTCTTCTGAGCCAAGCTTACCAATCCCTCTCCTCCTATCTCTTTTGTATTTCTGCACCCCAAGTGCATTGCTCTGCACATCTTGACATTAAATTTTTACTTCAAAACCAAGAGATCAATATGAGGACTCAAATTTGTACATCAAGCAAAACAGGCTGGAAGTCTTCTAATTTTGTGAGTACAAACCCCTTAAAATAATATAAAGAAGGAAAAAGCATCAACAGACTCCTGACTATCTATATTTTGTAAGTCGTATTGGAGTTCTTACTATCATCATTGGCTAAAAAAACCTCCTACATTGTGCAAAAATCATATACAAAAAAGCCGGAGAATGAACAGCTAGATGTTTGGAGTTCTTAAGTAAATTATTCCATGGACCCTGAAGCATTCTTCCAAAACTTTGGTCACTGTTGGCCGTGGACATTACAAAAAACGAGAAGCTTTAATACAAAAAAAGAGAAGTTCTGGCACATTTTTGTATACGGTTTTTGCATAACACGGGAGGTTTTATTTAGCCAATGATGACAGTAAGAACTCCAATACGACTTAAGTGGCAGCAAATGCAATTTGGAAAGAAGAGGAGTGACTGAGTCAAAACATCTAACCCTAAAAAAGCATTCTGGCTGTGTTTTGAAGGATCTGTAGATGCCGCAGTTGAAAGTTAGGGAATCCAGGGAAGATAATATTACAATAGTCAATGTATTATAAGATGAAAACATGAAAAAGAGTGTAAACAGAGGCAAAGTCTAAATAACATCTAACAGAGCAGATCCTACATAACGATAAAAATCATTTTACCACTTGAGAAATGTGTTTGTCAAAAGACAGTTTTGAATCAATACTACTACTACTTAACATTTCTAGAGCGCTACTAGGGTTACGCAGCGCTGTACAAATCAACAAAGAAGGACGGTCCCTGCTCAGAGGAGCTTACAATCTAAAGGACGAAATGTCACGTTGATGCAGTCTAGATTTCTTGAGTAGAGGTGTGGTGGTTAGGTGCCGAAGGCGACATTGAAGAGGTGGGCTTTGAGCAATGATTTGAAGATGGGCAGGGAAGGGGCCTGGCGTATGGGCTCAGGGAGTTTGTTCCATGCATGGGTTGAGGCGAGGCAGAAAGGGCGGAGCCTGGAGTTGGCGGTGGTGGAGAAGGGTACTGAAAGGAGGGATTTGTCTTGAGAGCGGAGGTTACGGGTAGGAATGTAAGGGGAGATGAGGGTAGAGAGGTAAGGAGGGGCTGTAGATCGAGTGCATTTGTAGGTTAGTAGGAGAAGCTTGAACTGTATGCAGTACCTGATCGGAAGCCAGTGAAGTGACTTGAGGAGAGGAGTGATATGAGTATATCTGTCCAGGCGGAAGATAAGACGTGCAGCAGAGTTCTGAATGGACTGAAGGGGGGATAGATGGCTGAGTGGGAGGCCAGTGAGGAGTAGGTTGCAGTAGTCAAGGCAAGAGGTAATGAGAGAGTGGATGAGAGTTCAGGTGGTGTGCTCAGAGAGGAAAGGGCGAATTTTGCTAATGTTATAGAGGAAGAAGCGACAGGTCTTGGCTATCTGCTGGATATGCGCAGAGAAGGAGAGGGAGGAGTCGAAGATGACACCGAGGTTGCGGGCAGATGAGACGGGGACGATGAGGGTGTTATCAACTGAGATAGAGAGTGGAGGGAGAGGAGAAGTGGGTTTGGGTGGGAAGACAAGAAGTTCGGTCTTGGCCATGTTCAGTTTCAGGTGGCGGTTGGACATCCAGGCAGCAATGTCGGATAAGCAGGCCGATACTTTGGCCTGGGTTTCCGCAGTGATATCTGGTGTGGAGAGATAAAACTGGGTGTCGTCAGCATAAAGATGATAGTGGAAGTCATGAGATGAGATCAGGGATCCCAGGGAAGAGGTGTAGATTGAAAAAAGAAGGGGTCCAAGGACAGATCCCTGAGGGACTCCAACAGAGAGCGGGATAGGGGTGGAGGACGAACCATGAGAGTGCACTCTGAAGGTACGATGGGAGAGATAAGAGGAGAACCAGGAGAGGACAGAGTCCTGGAATCCAATAGAGGACAGTGTGTCAAGAAGTAAGTTATGATTGACAGTGTCAAAAGCGGCGGATAGGTCGAGGAGGATGAGGATGGAGTAGTGACCTTTGGATTTGGCGAGGAACAGGTCATTGCAGACTTTAGATAGTGCCGTTTCTGTTGAGTGCAGGGGGTGAAAGCCGGATTGAAGCGGATCGAGGATGGCATGAGAGGAGAGAAAATCGAGGCAATGGCTGTGAACGGCGCGTTCAAGTATCTTGGAGAGGAAAGGTAGGAGGGAAATGGGGCGGTAGTTGGAGGGACAGGTAGGGTCAAGTGATGGTTTTTTGAGGAGAGGTGTGACTGCGGGATGCTTGAAGGTGTCTGGGACAGTTGCAGTGGAAAGAGAGAGGTTGAGGATATGACAGAAAGGGGGGGTGATAGTAGGAGAGATGGTGTTAAGTAAGTTGGTGGGGATGGGGTCTGAGGAACAGGTGGTGCATTTCGAGGAGGAGAGGAGATGGGCAGTTTCCTATTCGGTGATATCAGGAAAAGAGGAGAAGGAGGCCTGGGTTGGTTGGTTGAGGGAGTGGGTTATAGGATGAAGAGGAGGAGAAGGTTTAGTGGTGAATTCAAGGTTGATCTGCACCTTGTCACGGAAGTAGTCAGCCAGTGATTGAGGAGAGAGTGAGGGGGGGGGGGGGTGGGAGCAGAGGGCACTTTGAGGAGGGAATTGAGGGTGACAAAGAGACGACAAGGGTTAGAGCTGAGGGAATTGGTCAATTTGGGTGTAATAGTCCTGTTTGGCGAGGAATAGGGAGGACTGGAAGGAGGATAGCATGAATTTGTAGTGAATGAAATCAGTATGGGTGCGAGATTTCCTTCATAGGCGTTCAGCCGATTGGGTACAGGAGCGAAGGTATCAGGTGCAGGGGGTCAGCCAGGGCTGGGGATTAGTACGCCTTGTGGGACGGGAGACGGATGGTGCAAGGGTGTCTAGGGCCGAGGAGAGAGTGGCATTGTAAGTGGAGACAGCCTTGTCGACAGATTCAGAGGACATGATGGAAGGGAGGAGATCGGAGATAATAGAGGATAAGGTGGGGGGGGGGGGGGGGGGTCCACAGCCTGGAGATTCCTGGAAGTGGTGGTTAGTGTTGGGTAGGACTGAGGGGGAGGGTGATGAAGTGTGAATGTGATCAGGTGATGGTCAGAGAGAGGAAGAGCTGAAGCACAGAAATTGGATGGTGAGCAGGTAGAAGAGAGGATGAGATCAAGACAGTGACCAGATTGGTGAGTAGGGGTGGTGGAGCTCACCTGGAGGTTGAAGGAGGCGGTTAGAGTGAGGAATTGAGAAGCGTATGAGTTGGATGGGTTATCAATGTGTATGTTGAAGTCACGAAGAATGAGGGATGGGGATGTGGGCTCAAGAAAAACGGAGAGCCAGGCATCAAAGTCAGTAAGGAAGGACGGGAGGGACTTATCAGGGGGCGGTAAATGACTGCAACTCTATTACCCCAAGGTAATAGAAAGAAGAAACTGGAACAACCGATAAGCCCAGCAACATCAGTGGAAGAGTAGGAGGGGCTAAAGAGCCAGTAATCCAACAAGAGATGGAGGGGTTCAAACAAGCTTATGATTATCCCATCATTGTGTGAGAGCAAATAGAGCATTCTGAAAAGAAGTTAAAAGGGGAGAAAGTGCAGAAGTAGGATAAACAATTAAGATGTCATCAGCATAAATAAGAACTGCATGTTGAAGTCCTGAAGAAACAAGGCCAACGGGCTAAGAAAGATGTTATATAATAAAGGAGATAGGACAGAACCTTGTGGAACTTCACTCTGAAGTAGGATGTTGACTGAACAAGTACCATGATTTGAGAGAGAGGAAACACAATCGGTTAGAATGAAATAAACCATGCAAGAGTGAGCCCAGATAATCCAATAGATTGTAGTTGAGAAAGCAAAAGAGTATGATCTACAAAATCAAATACAGCTGAGAAATCTAATGAGATCATGACAACAATCTGTCCTCTCTCAAGAACTGAGAGCAATTCACTGTGTAATGTGGTCATAACTGTTTCCATGCTATGGTTTGTATGAAAGCCAGTTTGTCTGGGGTGCCAGACATGAACTTTCTCAGTGAAAGACTAAAGTTGGTCAAAACCAATTTTTTCTGCAATTTTAGAAGCTATACAAAGATTTGAAACTGGGTGATAGTTGTTTGGATCTAATGAAATGCCAGAATTATTCTTGAGTATTGTCTTTATTATTGCTTTCTTCTATGATAATGGCATGGTACCTGTAGAAAGACTAGTAGATACAATATGGAGAAGAAGAGGACTCAGTCCATGATGAGCAATTTTAATCCAAGAAGATGGAAAAAGGCCTAAGAGGGAAGTAGTCCAGTTCATATGTTGAAGTACTTTATCAAAAATGGTAAGGGTCAGTATAGAGAAAATGCCCTAGGAGGTAGAACAAGTTAAAGCATCAGAAATGCCTGGATTAGACAACTATGAGGGTGTAAGAATGGCAGGATTATTGATTAAATTAAGAATTTTATCACGGGCATGAAATGCAACAGAATCCACAGAGGGATAGTGAGCATTCTGCGTTAAATTGAAACTGGAAAACTCAGAAAATGTTCTGAATAAAATGTCTGTGCTATTATTGGAGGAACTAATCAACTTAGAATTGTAATCCATCTTTGCCTTTTTTAGATCATAGTTAAACTGATTAACCTATTGAATTCAGAATGAAGAAGTTTGCTAGATTTATTTTTTCTCCATTGATGATCTGCTCTACACAATTCTTGTTTTAATAAGGTAAGCCCACTGTGATACCATAGACCTTTTTTGGGTCGACGAGCAGAGACTGCAGAAGTAGATGCCCAGTTAGGACGCCTACACCGAGCAGCAAGAGAACAATCCCAGGTTGACATCTATCATCTAAAGAAAATTATGAGGTAAACAGGCAAACAGAGGTTTACAGGTAGTAGGATCTTGCGGGATAAATGAAGACACAGGGACAATCTGAGTAGTACTATGCAGCCATAAGCTGTTTTTTGAAATGGAAAAACTAAGGGAGGTTAACAGCAAAAAATTATTAGTCCAAGGCAATGGGACTGTTTGAATAGAAGAACATGAAAAAGTCTTTGAAAGAGTGTTTTTCTGGAGAATAAGGTCAAGTGTATGTCCAGCAATGTGCGTGGGTCCAGAAATCAAAGGATTAAGTTGAATGTCAGAGAGAAAAGATAAGAAATTTGAAGATTTAGAGGATGAATATGTATCCACCTGCACATTGAAATCTCCCACAACAAGCAGATTCGAGAATCGGGTGGAAACATCAGCCAAAGTTTGGATGAAATTATCCCAAATAGGATGAGAGGGAGAAGGAGGAAGATAACAGACTAATAAAGTCAGGGTATAGGGAGCAGTGATTCTAATAAAGAGTAACTCAGAATAAGAATAATCAGAAGAGGGGAGCTCAGAAGCAGTAAAAGAGGAGGGAAGACATATTGCAACACCTCCACTCCTTTGGGAGGCTCTATCAGAATGAAATACGTTAAACCCTTTGAGAAGGCATTGATAAAGAAAACCTTCCTCCCTATCATGTAGCCAAGTTTCAGTAAGGCATAAAATACCAAGTTTGTATAAGGAAAAGAGATCGGAGATTTACACAGTTTATTACATAAAGACTAAACGTTAACCAAGCCTACTTGAACCAGAGCACTAATTGCAGAGTAACATACCACTTACAAGATCTACACTTAAGGGACTTACTGTAAACAAGGTCTTCTGGTAGCCACTGCATTTGCCAGAAGAGTTTTGGAGTTCCAGATACTCTCTTGCAGGTCTCCCTACTTTTTATGGAAGCAGATTGGCTGAGATAACCAAAATGGAGTAGGGTAGAAGGGTAGGCACTTCCAATAATACAAGGGAGACCAGATGATCCTTATTCACAATGTTTATTTAAAGTACACCATGAAGTTGTATATATTTGTAGATGAGTTTTTGGAACACTGGTTTTTCACTGCTCATTTGGATGGAGCCATACAAAACTCATCTACTAACATATACACCTTCATCTCATACTCCCGAGGCAGGCACTCCAGCACTGAAACACAGTGCCATGTCGAGTCTTTTTGGTGTACTTCGAATAAACATTATGTATAAGGATCATCTGGTCTCCTTTGTATAATTGGAAATGCATACAATTCTACCCTACTCTGTTTGGGTTACCTCTGCTATAATCATAGGGATTTGTGTTCCTCCACTTTACGTAGTTGATCCCCCCTCAGCAGATTGGCTCAAGCACTGACAGGAAAGTTGACATTTAAAACAAACTGTGGCATTAATCACCTCCTTACCTCCAAGCCGATACCTCTTACCACCCCACCAAATATATTCCTAGTGTCTAGCAGCACTGGCCCTGCTCCCACATATCTGACCTCCTTCTCTTCATATTAAAAAATACATCCTGGTGGTATAGTGGTCACAAGCTCTCTGGCTCCTTTCCTGACCTGAATTGACCCCCTACTCCTAGCATAAAAAAATGTCCTTGTGACTCTCCCCCTGCTCCCTTGTCTCCTTCCCACCCCCATACACAAATTTCCTGGTAGTCTAGTAGTCCCCTCCTTCCCCACAAAGTCTCAAACAAAATCTTTGGTAGTATAGTAGGACCTCCCACCCACTCAACAAAGCCAAGCATATCCTCCAAAACCCTATACCTGGAACAAGGCAGGAGTGATGCCCACTTGCTCATGTCTCCAAGTGCCATCATTTGCAAACTGGTGATACCTCATCCCACATGATGCATCCAAGGGAAACTCCCGTATATGGTATTCAGGCCATTACAGGATGCACCACATGAGGCAGGGCAACATTATTTTGCAGAGTAAATAAACCAGAGGTAGGAGTGAGTGGGAATTGTTCCTGACTTGTGTGAAGTATAGGGTTGGGGGACTAAGCTTAGAGTGAGTGGGGGTCCTGCTAGACTACCATGGATTCTTTTTGGGACTAGGGGAGGGAGGCACTACTAGACTACCAGGGAATTTCTATGTGAGGCGGTGAGAGGGAGGAAAGGGAGGACTGAAGCCACTAGACCACAAGGGCTTTTTTTTTAATGGTGGTAGAAGGGGGGGGGGGGTCAGGTTGGGTGGGAGCCATTGTTAAGTGTGGAGGGGAAGTGTTTGGATAGGGTTGGGAATGGTGCACAAAGCAGTGCAGGGCAGGATGATTGGGTTATAGAGAGAGAAGGGGTGCAGCTAGACACATCTCCTCTCAGCTGATTCATCTCTACACTCACCAGAATTTATCAATTAGTCCTGATAGAAGGTAATCTGTCTATATTTAGGATTGCTATTGCAGAATCTAGGCCTGATTGTTTAAGTGAAGAATCTTGCTCTGACAATAAGTAATCATCTAACTCAGTCACACCCCATGGACTAACTGGAATTTGAGCAGCTAATTGAAGATTAAATGGGTATATTTACCTATTTATCTGAGACAATTTTCAGAGACTTTGGTCTACTTAAACGTCTTTACCTAGACAATAAAATCATTTTGAAAACTGGCCTTTTCCTGTCTAACCTTGTCTCTTTTTAACCATTTCTAATATCCTTTTCCAGAATTGTTCTTATTCTCAGCTTTCTCGGAACATAAATATTCATGCCTTTATCAATTCAAAATCTATTTGCAATGTCTACTGCTCTATTATTTTTGCATCGTGTAAAATTGTGATAATCTAGTTACACAGCTGCAGTTAACAACATACATGACACAACATGGCCCAGGCCTTCCCTCATTCTCTAATATTTCTTAAATCTGACCTGGGTGAATGAACTCTCCCATACGATTGCCTTCTCATTGATGATGAAATCCTGCCCTTGGGAAGCATAAGGATTATAGCTTCCAACAATTTCACGTTGCAGAACTCCATTGGGTAGATAGACTAGATTTATAATATTGTAGCCAGTGTTCAGGTCTCTATTCTCATTAAAAAAGATCTCTTCATCCAGATTATTCTTAAAGTGGACGTTCTTCAGATGATGATGAAGCTAAAAATTAGCATTTCAGTAGTGAATTTACGTATCAAGTTAATTACCAAGTTCAAACATATTTTTGTTCAACTTTATTTTATTATTATTATTATTATGTAATGGTGTACACAGTCTACCAGATTTTAGAGATTGAAGATCTCTAGGTATTGGACCTTTTCCAAGAACTTAAGACATCTAGAGGTATCATCATAGGATATTGTTTGTGTCAAGTAGTGTTGCTTTTTGAAGTTGACAACTGGAAATGTTATTAATACCTAACACAAGGGAGAGCAACTTAGTCCTTGAGGTCCACAACCCAGTTGGGTTTTCAAGATTTCCACAATGAATATGCATGAGATTTATTTGCATATACTGTTTCCACTGTATACCCTACGTTCCTCCCCGTGAGCTCCGCTCACTGGACAAATCTCTCTTGTCGTTCCCCTTCTCCTCTACTGCTAACTCCAGACTTCGTTCCTTTTCCCTCGCTGCACCTTATACCTGGAATAGACTTCTTGAGCCTGTACGTCTAGCTCCATCTCTACCTGTTTTCAAATCTATGCTAAAAACCCAACTGTTCACCACTGCTTTTAGCTCCTAGCCACTACTCAATTTGCCCTCCCCTTGTTCCTTCTCACCCAGTACGTCCCTTGTCCTTAACTGCCTTGTCTGTCTGTATTATTTTTAGATTGTAAGCTCTTCTGAGCAGGGACTGTATCTCTATGTTGGATGTTCAGCGCTGCGTGCGTCTGGTAGCGCTATACAAATGTTAATAATAATAATAATAATAATAATAATATTACTTTCCACAATATGGCAATAATAATCCCAACTCCAGTGTTAGAAATCTAAAGTGTATACCAGAGTCCAAATCCATTTTTATTTATTTTGTTACATTTGTACCCCATGCTTTCCCACTCATGGCAGGCTCAATGCGGCTTACATATACAGGTACTATTTGTACCTGGGGCAATGGAGGGTTAAGTGACTTGCCCAGAGTCACAAGGAGCTACCCGTGCCTGAAGTGGGAATTGAACTCAGTTCCCCCAGAGTCTACCACCCTAACCACTAGGCCACTCCTCTATTTGAAACCCAATGTTAGATAGTAAACAGACCTCAGTAGTACAACTCAGAGCAGAAAGATAAACTTTGTTACAGCTTCAGGAATCATGCACTCTATTCGTCATCGGCTTCTATATATTTTTTTCAAAAACTTCTAATACTTTTTATAATACTGCTTTCATGTGAACTTTAAAAGTTTAAATGTTTAAACTTAACTTTGTCAAATTTGTTGACTCAGAGGCAAACAGTCCAACATGGCACATGTTTTGCTAATGTTGTTTCAAGGACCAACCCCATGAAAGAGATTCCAACAAAGAAATATTAAGTTCCTATGGTATTATAATTAAAAATGTTCTCTTAATAATACCCCATAATGCAACAAAGAGAGGGAGCTAAGTACAAAAAAAGTCCAAGCAGAAAAACAGCACAAAAGGTCTTTAAAAACACAGGGAATACAATTCTTTCATTAAAAAATCCTTTAATAATGGAATTTGATTGGAAGAAGACCTGACATGGGCCGTGTTTCGGTGCTACCACAACTGTGTCAGGGGTCTGCATTAAACACATTATAATAAACAATCAGAATACATAAAAATACACTTCCATAAGAAACCAGAAAAGAAGAATGAAATATATACATATATAAAAAAAGTTCTTATACATATATATTGGAAAATCCATACATCCATACATACACATACATTTATGTAGATGCATGCATGGGATAATAGAATACTATACATATCAGATTAATACCAACTCATTGTTTAAAATTTTTAATAAAAACCAGTATATTGTATTAATACCTACTCATTATTAAACATCATATCAGTGTATAGAAATTAAAACAGATCATATCTAAACACGTCAGTGTACCTTAATCAAAACCAAAAATCTATACATACATAGAATTACATATAAATTGAAATGTAAATTCACCTATAAATTAATATAATAATCCTTACAAAAATCATTGTATATGCATGTATACATATACATACACATACACATATACATATGTATATACACACAAACATACATATACATTTTTTTGTATTTTTCTATATTTTATTAAAAGACTAATAAAAAAGGCCCGTTTCCGAAACAAATGAAACGGGCGCTAGCATGTAGTTTTTTTTTCTCCTGTAGTTTTTCCTTTGAAGAGAAAAGCACTGTATGAAGCGGCGCTGTCTTTTCCCGGGGTGATTGAGGTCGGGGAATCCTTGAGGTGGGTTAGGGGTTGCCTTATGCCGGGGATGTTTTTTGTTGGTTGGTGGGAGAGCAGCACTTTCTGGGGCCATCAGTTTTAACGGTATTTTTGGTCCTTGTGGCAAGCAGCGGCGTCTTGTTTTGGGTGGTGTGGTTTGCGGAAGGGAGAGTACGCCACTCTTTCAGTTCGTTATAGGGCAGCAGCATAGGAACGATGCAGGACGAATGCGCAGTGGGAAGCAGTGCGGTGTGTGCATCCTCGAGGTGGGTGACGGGTTTTTGAGGCGGGGGATGGTTTTGCACGTCCTGGGTTGCTTGGTTCGTGAGAAGGTGAAGGGGGGGAGGTGTTCCAGTTATGTGCACGTGCGTGATAATGTTTTTTTTTTCTTTGTTGCCTCCAGTTTTGTATATTGAAGGAGTTAGCGGTTTTGTATATTCAAGCAGTTTGCCAGCCAGTCTGTACCGAATCCTAGGCTGGGGAGGAGTAGGGAAGTTCCCCTACTCCTCCCCCTGCCTGGGTCAGTCTGTGATGCAGGCTAGGTCGGGTTTAATTTTTGCAGGTGGCGGCACATGTCGCAGATGGCGAGGGGCAGGTTTCTTTTTTTTTTTCTTTGTTGCCTTCGGTTTTGTATATTGAAGGAGTTAGCGGTTTTGTATATTCAAGCAGTTTGCCAGCCAGTCTCTACCGAATCCTAGGCTGGGGAGGAGTAGGGAAACACGCGGAGCGTGTTTCCCTACTCCTTTCCCCCCGCCTGGGTCAGTCTGTGATGCAGGCTAAGTCGGGTTTAATTTTTGCAGGTGGCGGCGCACGTTGCAGATGGCGAGGGGCACGCTGTACTCCTGTTTCCCCGGGTCCAACAACAATATTTTTGTACATACCCAGTGCTGGGATATTCTCTGTTTCCAGCGGCGTTCGTCTGCTCTCTGTGCTGCTCAGACAATGAGGCATTCTACAGCTGAATGCTCCTCCCTTCTTCTGTTTTTTTCTTCTGATAGGTGAGTTCTATGTCGCATTCTGTTGCCTGGTAACAGTTCTGCTTTGTTAGTGGGCAAGCCCCTTCTGATAGGTCCCTTCTGATAGGTCCGTGTTATGTCGGATGGCTTCACCACCATGAAACCATGAACCCTTTATCGTGTGCTATGGCTTCAGAATCTTTGTCCTCAGAATGTTCACGGTGCATTTTATTATATTAGATATATAACGAGCCGCCAATATCAGTATTTAAAAAAAACTTAAGAAGATAATTACATTATGCAATTATCAAAATTTGTATTCAAATAAAATATAATAAGAAGAAAAATGACTCACCACACCAATGACTAAAAAAGCCTTCAACAGACTAGTTTCAATTGTCTGATGTTTTTCCAGAGTTTTCCCTTTTTTTTAAAAAAAAACATAATAAATTTTTAAAATGAAAAACAATACATACCTCACACATAATTGTCACAGTGAAGATCAATTAATATTAATCTGATATGTATAGTATTCTATTATCCCATGCATGCATCTACATAAATATATGTGTATGTATGTATATATGGATTTTCCAATATATATGTATAAGAACTTTTTTATATATGTATATGTATATATTTCATTCTTCTTTTCTGGTTTCTTATGGACGTGTATTTTTATGTATTCTGATTGTTTATTATAATGTGTTTAATGCAGACCCCTGACGCAGATGCGGTAGCACCGAAACATGGCCCGTGTCAGGTCTTCCTCCAATCAAATTCCATTATTAAAGGATTTTTTATGAAAGAATTGTGTTCCCTGTGTTTTTAAAGGCCCTTTCTGCTTAATAATACCCCAACATGGAGGTCATGTGCTGCGGTGAGCAGCTCAAGACATGTTGGTGAGGAACTGCTCGAAGGCCCCATCTAACTCCCACCATTAGGACCTTTTCATAACTCCTAAACCAGCACAATCTGGGGGTAACACTTTCCTTACTTTTATGGATGGATATATTACCCACTCCTCTCAGCCAGCAGTAGGGAAACTGCCGAGAACAGAGAAAGCCAGAGGCAGTGGGACGGAAAACAAAATGGTGGCGTCACTGACTTCCTTGCTACAGAACCTGAGTGAAGTTTTGATTCTGGAACTGATGGCTTCGGTAGTTGTGGTGCTCGATTCTCACTTTATGCAGCTTTCTTAACAGCTTACCAGTATTGCAAAAAGAGCTGGAAAACCTTAATACAAAGCTAAGTATTTCTCAGCACAAATTAAATGCTCTGGAACTACCAACCTGGAGTCTAGCATGCAACTTAGTAAGAAACAGAGATCAGAAAATTACAACTGGACCTCTTTCAAACAGAAGTAGAAGAAGTAACATCAGAATCCTGAGTTTACCAGAATTATCTGAGGGAAATGATATGATTGCATTTCTAACTGCATGGTTACCATGGCAGGTTTCTGGATAAAGGAAAGGTTTTCCTGGAGTAGTTCAATGCACACCACCCAAGATATTATCTGTGAACCTTTTATGGAACCACTTCTCTTCAATTAGATAAGTTTTTCTATATTTGTCTAAGATATATTATTTAGAACACCTTTAATAATGGTAAAAGGTACATTCAGACAGAGACTGATTAGGATAATTATATGATCTCAAATCAAGCCTCCTGTTTTGTAAAATTGGCTTACTCCACCATAACTACAATTGATTCCTCAGTTGTTATACTTTATGTTCTGTTTCATCGATACAATCAAAATGATACTATAAGAACCGTCTATATATTTCATAACGGAATACAATCAAGCCTTTCGTGTTTCCATCTTCTAGCTACTGACCACTATGCTGGATTGCACTGCGATAGACTCCGCATTCTGATACTCTGTTAACACTAGACGTAAACTGTGCCTTAGGAAAAGCAAATCCAGTGTAATTATGTTCTAATGCTTCTCTTTATAATGTGGTTGAAATTAATGCTGTAGTTTGCTATTTGTATTACATAGACAACTTTATAGTTATGTTTCAACAGATTACTTAACTTTTTTCATAACTAGTTCCTTCCTACAACAAATGAGAAAAGGCTTTATTTACTAAGAATGTAAGTGGGTTTGATTGCATAATCTATTGTCACATTTTCTTTCATGGTCCTATTTCTATGATCTCTAATACTGACATCTTCCGTTCCCTAGTACAATCATTAGTAATAAGTCATCTGGACTACTGTAACGCTTTGTACGTGGGCTGCAAAGAACAGACCATTAAAAACTCCAGACAGCCCAGAACACCGCAGCCAGACTCATCTTTGGAAAAACTAAATACGAAAGGGCGAAGCCTCTAAGAGAGAAACTACATTGGCTACCACTCACGAAACGAATTGAGTTCAAGATCTGCACAACCGTCCACAAAATCATCCACGCAGACGCCCCACTCTATATGTTAAACCTAGTGGACCTACCACCTAGAAACGCCAGAAGATCGGCCCGCAAATGCCTCAATCTGAACTTCCCCAGCTGCAAAGGAATTAAATACAAACAGTCATACGCTACTACTTTTGCGTATAAAAGCACACAGATCTGGAACGCATTACCCATGGCCCTGAAAAATATGGACAATTTAACCAGCTTTCGCAAATCTTTGAAGACACATCTCTTCACAAAGCCTACTAAAGGCATCCTTAATAAATCAGTCCTCAAACTACTCAGGTGCATCAAAAACACCTCTCACAACACCTTACCTAGCACCTTGCATCTAAATCACCCACCTCCAGCCTATTACCAAATGTATTTAAGATCATGTAATGACTGCATCATAACAACACTCTATAAGCTACATTGAGCCTGCAAAAAGGTGGGATAATGTGAGGTACAAATGCAATAAATAATAATAAAATAATAATATCGGATTGCCACATTTAATTATATTTCTTGACAGATTTAAAGTTAATTTTATTTCTAATTTCAGGGATATTATATTTTTCATGTTATCCAGCACCTTGTTTCTCATTATAATTTAGAGTCTCTTATACCTATCCACATTAGGACGCCCCCTCCTGGTGTGAATTCCTTAGGGGATGGTGGAGGGCATAAACAAAATTCTTGGCTTGGAGGTGTGCTTGATAGAGAGCAGCAAGGTCGGCCCCATGACATCATATTTTAAGGGCTGAGCAGGAATTTTAAAGCGCTGCTGCTCCTGGGAGTTGGTAAGAGAAAGATACTGACATCTACTGTGTGGTGAGCACTCCCTTGGCTTGAAGGTGTGCTTGATGGAGAGCCATGAGGTTGGCCCTGTGCCATCATCTTTAGGGGCCAACCAGGAAGTTTAAAGCACTGCTGTTCTTGTGGCAGGTTACCACAGGGGCATGGCCCTAAGGGGCATGACCAAAGGGGAAGTTACAACAAGGGAGTAAGCAGAGAGAAGAACTCCATGGCCAGCGCAGGCAGAGTAATATACCACTGTCAGTACTCCGAAAGGAAAAATGGTATTGAAAGGTACGGGGGGGGGGGGGGGGGGGGGGGGGGAGGGTGGAACAGAGACAGAACAGGTCAGGCCAGCTGCCACTGGAGTCTTGTTCAAGGCTGAACAGTGCAATTACAAGGTCAAAGACTGAGGAGGAGCAGGTAAAAGACATGCCGGTATACCATACTAATGCATACCCCCCTCCCCCAAAAAAGCCCTGAAGGGTAAGCGGAAGAGGCAGGTTGTAGGCATCTTTGGGCTTTGATGCCCTGAGCCAGTGCCTCACTTGGCACATGCATTAAGCCGGCTTTGGTTCCCTTAGATATATTTTGCTTTTGATGCTTTGTAACACTATCCAGCTTATAATCGAAAGAGAAAAACGCCTATATTTCGACCCAAATCGGGAGATGGGCATTTTTCTCGCAAAGGCGCCCAAATCAGTATAATCGAAAGCCGATTTTGGGCGTTTCCAACTGCACTCCGTCGCAGAAACTAATAAAGTTGACGGGGGCATGTCGGATGCGGGACTGGAGCGTGGTTATCAGCCGAGGAGAGATGGGCGTCTGTAGCTGATAATCGAAAAAAAGGCGTTTTTACCGCGATTTTGGGTCACTTTTTTTGGACCCTTTTTTTTCACGAACAAGTCCCAAAAAAGTGCCCCAACTGCCCAGATGACCACTGGAGGGAATCGGGGATGACCTCCCCGGACTCTCCCAGTGGTCACTAACCCCATCCCACCAAAAAAAAAACCACTTGAAAAACTTTTTTCCCAGCCTGTATGCCAGCCTCAAATGCCGTACCCACCTCCATGACAGCAGAATGTGTTCGATCCTCTCACAGCCTTTCCCTGGGTCAGATGTGGCTCTCGGGTGCACTACAGGGTCACATCAGCATTGCAGTGTGGTGGGTGTAGGGTATTGGGCTCCGTGATTTCATTAGCTTGTGTTACAGTCTCACGATGTTGGTAGTTGGCAGGCTCTTCTCCCATGGTGCTTTTCCCCCTGCCTACTGGGTCAGAGTGTGCCCTGTTGTGTTTCCTGTTGTAGTCCATGTGGTAGTGGCCATTTTTGTAAGCCAGTTTTAGTTCCCTTTCCTGTGTTAGCCATGTTAGACAACTTAGTTCTTACCTTGAATGTGGCTGAAAGAGGGCATTGTACAGCATTCTGCCAGCTCTGACCTACTGCTAATCTCAGTACCAGGGAGACTCGTTGCCAGTGGGGCACAACCTCTGCAGTTAACTGTGAGTAAACGTGCTTATTCCAATAAAGGACGTTTTCGGAGAGATTAGTCTTCAGGTGTCAACTGGTGTGCCAATGTTATACAGCAGCAACAAGTCCTAGAGGCCTGCGTGTATGCAGGTCCCTGGAGCACTTTTAGTGGGTACCGCAGTGCACTTCAGGCAGGTGGACCCAGGCCCATCCCTCCCCACCTGCAACACTTGTGCTGGTAAATGGGAGGCCTCCAAAACCCACTGTACCCACATGTAGGTGCCCCAGTCACCCCTAAGAGCTATGGTAGTGTTGTACATTTGTGGCTAGTGGGTTTTGGGGGAGGGGGGTTGGGTGCTCAGCACCCGTGGTAAGGGAGCTATGCATGTGGGAGCTTTTTCTGAAGTCCACCGCACTGACCTAGGGTGCCCAGTTGGTGTCCTGGCATATCAGGGGGGCCAGTGTACTACGAATCCTGGCCCCTCCCACGACCAAATGGCTCGGATTAGGACGTTTTTGAGCTGGGCGTTTTTAGTTTCCATTATCGCTAAGAAAAACAAATGCCTAGCTCAAAAACGTCCATTTTTTCGAAAATACGGTTCGGCCCGCCCCTTCACGGACCCGTTCTCGGAGATAAACGCCCATGGAGATAGGCGTTCGCGTTCGATTATGCCCCTCCATGTACCATTTCTTCCCCTTCTTTTGTATGTTACATTAAATTTTGAGCTTTGTGCTTTTGACATTCAAATACCTCAATCAGCTTGTTCATTGATTTTGGATTATGTCTTATTGTTCTTGTTCTATGCATATGTTTTTCTCTCTCTTTGTTTAGGTGTATACACATGTACACACACACACATTTATCTAGCTATCTAGTTATATATGAAGAGATATGTACACATCATTTAATATATCGCCTATCATAACATCAAAGCGGTGAACAAATAAAATCACATGGAAATAAGAAAAAGAACTCCTATTAAGAAAAAAAGAGAAAATAGCAAATACAGCAGGAAACTAAAAGTTTAGAGAAGAGCAAAGCAAGGAGCACAAGAGTCAACCAGGCCAAATAGCATAAAAGAAAAATGGCGGGCTTAAGAAAATGCTTTAGTATTTACTTCAGAGTATGGAAGAATAAAAGAAAAGGATTCCGTCACTGTAAAGCATGTAAGTAAGCGAATAGCCAAACCTCCTCCTTTCCTTGATATCTGACTACGGTGAAATGCCATGAAGTTGGCAGGAAGATTTTGATATAAGTAAGATTCTTCACCATCTCTTAGCCAAGTTTCAGTAAGACACAATATGTCTAAATGAAAAGAAAAGAAGTTGCAAAAATGATAAGGGATGATGGTGGAAAAAGGCAATACTGGAGGAAGAGGTTCTAAAGTTCTTGTGGAGGGATGAGAGAGGGGAGGCAAAGGTAGGCGATGTCCCCAGTGAGTTGTTATAAGGAAAGAATTTGGCAGACATTAGGTTCTGACTGACAGGGAGATTAGGACAGTGAGATCATTAGGCGCCATTGATAAACAAGGAAAAAGCATGTCTGCCCAAAACAGGGGAAATTTAAAAATCTGAAGGGCTCAATCATGAAAAGTTTGCTCTTGGAGTTCGCCCAAGGAGCATGATTTGCTCCTTGGTCCCACTCCTTTGGTGTAAGCACAGGCACACACTGCCATGGTGCAAGATGCTGCAGACAGCTTATTAAAATAGTAAAGCTTCTGGAATACCTTTGAACTTCAGTCATGTGATGCAGAACAGTAGCAATGCAATGGAGAACTGGGCCCTGTAATCTGGAATGAAACAACAGCAGAGAAATGTGAGCCCTTGACTTGTCCACAAGGAGGGTGAGCCCTTAGGTCCCGTAAGGCCCAAAAGGACCTCAAAGGACAGCCGTGAAACCCCAAGTCTTCCCCCACGGCGACCGCCGTTCACCAAAGGTTGAGCCCCCAGCTGCAGGCGGTCAACGGGACTTCAGGAACCGCGGGGTTGACGGACTGACCTGGGCTGGAACCGGGAGAGAAGCGGGCAGGTGGAATAGAAATGTCCACAAACTGGCAGCAGATCAGGGCAGACAGCTAACTGCGTAGTCGGAGTCAGGCAAGAGGTCAAGGCAGGCGGCTAGAAGAGAAGTCAAAGTCAGGCCAGAGGTCTAGGCAGGCAGCTAGGCAGGGATAACCAGGGAACAGTCCAAAATCCAGAAATAGCGACACCAGGAAAACGACGAAACACAGGAACCACGGAGATTGGCCTCGGGAACAGAACCTGAAGCAAAGTGCTAGCTCAGTTCCCTTCCTTAAATACAGCACAACATCAGCCGCCCCGCCCCCCTAGGTACAGCCGACCAATCCGGCCCTGGGTATCGGCAGAGCCCCTCTGATTGGCTCTGTCCGATTCCCCAGGCGGGACCACCAACTTGGCCTCCCAATCCGGCACCTCAGAGGCGGAGCTCCGGGCCCTCCCGCCCAGGAGGGAAGAAGACGCCGGCCATTGCGCCTCGGCGCTGCCTCCTTCGGCGGCGCAAACATAGCCCCCACAGCCGGCGACCGAGAGACCGGCGGCCGCAGTCGCCGGCCTCCGGCCTCGGTCCTGGACGGAACGGCCATCACTGCGGCGGCCCCCGGCTCCCCGCCGAGGCCTCCGGACCGCTACCCCTCGCCGCGGAGGACGCTGGCTCCCGCCCCCCGCGGCAGAGGAGCCGGAAGGAGCGCGGGATGCGACAGTATCCCCCCCGGATGCCCCCCTCCTCCTGGGGCCAGGTTTAAGAGGATATCGATCATGGAAGGCCCTTACCAACTCCGGAGCATGTACATTGGTAGCCGGTTCCCAGGAATTGTCTTCGGGACCGAAATGCTTCCAAGATAGCAGGTAGTGCAGCTTCCCCCGCCGCCTCTTGGAGTCAATGATTTCTTCAACCTCATACTTGGGATCGGGGTCAGCCTCCGGAACGACAGATTCTTTATTCTGTGGATGCCATTTGGACCCCCGGAAACTCTTCAGCAGAGAAATATGGAAGGCATTATGAACCCGCAGAGTACTAGGTAGCCGCAGGCAGTATGTCACCGCTCCAATCCGAGACTGGATAGTAAACGGCCCGATGTACCGTGGCCCCAACTTCCGAGAGGGTACCCGGAGCCTTAGGTATTTAGTGCTTAACCATACCTTTTGCCTCGGCTGCAACACCGGGGCGGGACGCCGGTGTCGGTCAGCAAACGACTTGTACTTGGCGGCCACTCTTTGTAGTTGTTCACGGGCCATAGTCCAGACTCCTTGCAGGTCCGCCAGGGTTCGAGTGACCATGGGCGTAGAAGAGTCAGAAGGAATGGGTGATGGAAGCCGCGGGTGTTGTCCATATACCATGAAAAATGGAGATTGCCCCGAGGCGGAATGTTCACTGTGGTTATAGGCAAACTCGGCCCAAGGAAGAAGGGATGCCCAGTTGTCTTGCCGCTTGTTGACAAAGGCCCGCAAGAACCCTTTCAACGTTTGGTTAATCCGTTCAACCATACCGTTGGTCTGTGGATGATAGGCCGAGGAGAAATGGGTAACAACCCCCAGAGCGGAACACAGGGCTCTCCAGAATCGTGAAGTGAACTGGGTTCCACGGTCATTGATGATCCTGACAGGTAGCCCATGGAGCCGGAAAATATGCTGGATGAATTGCTGGGCTAACAATGCTGCCGACGGAAGCCCTGGCAGGGGAACGAAATGTGCCATCCGGGAGAACCGGTCTACCACAACCCAAATCACGGTGTGTCCCTGGGAGCGGGGAAGTTCCGTAATGAAATCCATAGACAATTCCTCCCAGGGAGCTGCAGGAATGGGCAACGGCTGCAGGTCTCCCCAGGGGCGCCCTACCACAGACTTAGTCCGGGCACAGGTAGGGCAGGTCGTGACAAACTGAAGGATATCTCGCCTCATGTGAGGCCACTGGTACTGTCGAGAAATCAGACGAAGGGTCTTTCGGAACCCAAAATGTCCGGCCCATACGGAAGAATGTCCCCAACTCATTACTTTTCCCCGGTCCTGTGGAGGCACAAGCTTTCGCAATGGGGCGACCCCTCCAGGGGCCGCACTGAGGCAGGCTGGATCCAACATAGGATGAAGCTCTTCAATATCCTCTGGATCTTCAAAGGCTCGGGAGAGGGAGTCCGCAGGGGTGTTCTGGGCAGCTGACCGGAATACAAGTTGAAACCGGAACCTGGCGAAGAACAGTGACCAACGGGCTTGCCGTGGATTCAGCCTTTGGGCCTCCTGCAGATACAAGAGATTCTTGTGGTCCGTAATCACCGTAAACCGGTGCTCTGCCCCCTCCAGCAAATGTCTCCACTCTTGCAGAGCTAACTTCAAGGCTAGCAGTTCTCTGTCTCCCACAGTATAGTTGCGTTCCGCTGGGGAGAACTTATGGGAGAAGAAAAAGCAAGGTTGACGCCGGCCCTTGGCGTTAACTTGAGAGAGGATGGCCCCGGCGCCCAAAGCAGAAGCATCCACCTCTACCACAAATGGCTTGTCAGGATCCGGAGCCTGAAGGATGGAAGCCGATTCAAAGGCTTTCTTCAATTGACTAAAAGCTGCTTGCGCCTCACCTGGCCAGTTTTGGACATCTGCATGCTTCTTGGTGAGCGCTGTCAAAGGAGCTGTCAGTTGCGAATAGTGAGGAATAAATTGACGGTAGTAATTTGCAAACCCCAGGAACCGTTGCAGCGCCTTCAGGCCCTGGGGTTGAGGCCACTCCTGGATAGCGTGAAGTTTATCTGGATCCATTTGCAGACCCCCTGGTAACAAAATATGTCCCAGAAAAGGCAGAGACTGCTGATGAAAAGAGCATTTGCTGAGCTTGGCAAACAAGCGGAATAGTCTTAAGCGGTGAAGAACAGTTCGAACGTGGGTCACATGCTCCATGGGATCTTTGGAGAAGATCAGGATGTCATCCAAGTAAACAATTACCGTAGTATACAGCAGGTCCTCGAGAGTGAAGTTTATGAACCTTTGGAACACTGCGGGAGCGTTACACAAGCCGAAAGGCATCACCCGATACTCAAAATGCCCCTCATGTGTATTAAATGCAGTTTTCCATTCGTCCCCCTGCCGGATACGGACCAAGTTGTAGGCCCCACGGAGATCCAACTTGGTGAAGATCTGGGCCCCCTGCAACCGATCAAATAACTCTGGGATAAGAGGCAGAGGGTATCGGTCCTTCACGGTGATGGCATTTAGGCCCCGGTAGTCAATACAGGGCCTCAAGAAGCCATCTTTCTTGGTCACGAAAAAGAATCCTGCCCCGGCAGGGGACGTAGAGGGACGGATGAACCCTTTCCGGAGATTCTCCTGGATATAGGCTTGCATTACCTTAGATTCCTCCCGGGACAGTGTATAGAGACGGCCCCGCGGTGGCATCTTGTCAGCCATCAACTTAATAGCACAATCAAAGGACCAATGTGGCGGTAGCACATCCGCTTCCACGGGACTAAATAATTACGCGAACTCCCGGTACTCCTCAGGCAGAGTAGCTTGACAGGCTCACACAGTTCTAGGGGTAGCTACTACCGCGGGACAGCTGGATTCCCGGCCCTTCAAACAGGCCTCAATGCAGGCGCCACCCCAGGCCTGAATCTTCCCTAAAGTCCAATCTATTACTGGGGTATGGCGCCATAACCAGGGCAGGCCCAGAACCACCGGATGAATGGTGCGGGGTAAGATCAGAAATTGAGCCTCCTCACGGTGATCCTCCCCCACCTGAAGCCCCCAAAATGGCGTCACCTCTGTGATCGGCTGGGGTAACGCAGTACCCTGGATGGATGTCACTTGCAGCGCAGGTCGGTAGGGCAGTGTGGGCCATTCCATCTGCTGCAAGAGTTCCTGGCAAATGAAATTCCCCCCAGCCCCAGAGTCCAAGAGGGCACGGGTGTGAACCATCGTCTCCTGCCACTGCAACGTTACCGGAAGGGTTATCAAATCATCAGGTAGGGGAGTAGAGTGCCCCAAGACCCCTCCCTTCAGGGCGCCTTGGGAGTGGCGTTTCCCGGCCTTGCGGGGCAAGTGCGAATGAAATGACCCGCCTCGCCGCAATACAGGCAAAGACCGCCCCGCAAACGTTGAGTCCTCTCCGACGGGGTCAATCGCTGGCGGCCGATAACCATAGGTTCTTCGGAGGTCTCGGGAGCCATGACGGGGGAACGGTCCCTGACCAGACCGAGACACACCCCTGGGTCCCTTCCGCTGGTCCGCTCGAGCTCTAGCCCTCTCCTGGAAACGGGTATCAACCCGGACACAGAGCGAGATCAGGGCATCCAATTGCCCCGGGACCTCCCGGCCAGCCAGCTCATCCTTGATCCGATCCTGAAGTCCCTCCAGGAAAATTGCAGATAAGGACTCCTGATTCCAGCGCAACTCGGTTGCCAAAGTCCGAAATCGAATATCATAGTCTGCCACGGTCCCTTCGCCCTGTTGAATCTGCAGCAGTTCGGATGTGACGGAAGACGGCCTTCCTGGGAGGTCAAACACCATGCGGAAGCGACGTTGGAACTCCGCATAGTTGTCCAAGAGCGGGTCCTGTTGTTCACATAATGGGGATGCCCAGGCCAGAGTCCGCCCCGTAAGCAAGGAAATAACATAGGCCACCTTTATCTGGTCTGATGCAAAAGCCTCTGGTTGCATCTTGAAGTATAAGTTGCACTGGTTGAGGAAACCCCGGCATCTTCCGGGAACGCCATCAAATCGTGCAGGCTCAGGGAACCGAGGTCCCGGGAAGGACCCTCCTGGACGGGGAGCCGCTGCGGCACCCTGGACCGCAGCGGCCTGGTTCTGTACCTGGACCGAAGATAGCTGAGAGCATACGTTCTGGAGGGCCCCCGACAGGGCGTTCAACTGCTCCTGCTGCTGCTGGAGAACTTTAGCCAGGTCCCGCAGGTCAGGTTGCGTAGGCGACCTCATGGCTTCAGGTTCCTGTCTTGTCCACAAGGAGGGTGAGCCCTTAGGTCCCGTAAGGCCCAAAAGGACCTCAAAGGACAGCCGTGAAACCCCAAGTCTTCACCCGCGGTGACCGCTGTTCACCAAGGGTTGAGCCCCCAGCTGCAGGCGGTCAACGGGACTTCAGGAACCACGGGGTTGACGGACTGACCTGGGCTGGAACCGGGAGAGAAGCGGGCAGGTGGAATAGAAATGTCCACAAACTGGCAGCAGATCAGGGCAGACAGCTAACTGCGTAGTCGGAGTCAGGCAAGAGGTCAAGGCAGGCGGCTAGAAGAGAAGTCAAAGTCAGGCCAGAGGTCTAGGCAGGCAGCTAGGCAGGGATAACCAGGGAACAGTCCAAAATCCAGAAATAGCAACACCAGGAAAACGACGAAACACAGGAACCACGGAGATTGGCCTCGGGAACAGAACCTGAAGCAAAGTGCTAGCTCAGTTTCCTTCCTTAAATACAGCACAACATCAGCCGCCCTGCCCCCTTAGGTACATCCGACCAATCCGGCCCTGGGTATCGGCAGAGCCCCTCTGATTGGCTCTGTCCGATTCCCCAGGCGGGACCACCAACTTGGCCTCCCAATCCGGCACCTCAGAGGCGGAGCTCCGGGCCCTCCCGCCCAGGAGGGAAGAAGACGCCGGCCATCGCGCCTCGGCGCCGCCACCTTCGGCGGCGCAAACATAGCCCCCACAGCCGGTGACTGAGAGACCGGCGGTCGCAGTCGCCGGCCTCCGGCCTCGGTCCCGGACGGAACGGCCATCACTGCGGCGGCCCCCGGCTCCCCGCCGAGGCCTCTGGACCGCTACCCCTCGCCGCGGAGGACGCTGGCTCCCACCCCCGCGGCGGAGGAGCCGGAAGGAGCGCGGGACGCGCCAGCCCTAAGCAAACACACATGGAATAAGACTAAAGCAAAAAGGTGAATACCATGAGATGCAGAAGTACCCAGAGGGGTTTGGATTACAAATTGATGATTAGATAGGAAAGAATCAAACCAAGAAAGCACAGTCCCAGAAATAACAACAGAAAAAAGATGGGAAAACAAAAGAGAGTGATCCACCAAGTCAATAGCAGCAGTTGGGTCAAGAGAAATTAAGAATAAGTGGGAACCCCTATTAAAAGCAGAATGGGTATCATTTAAAATGGGAGCAAGAATGGTTTCTGTGGAGTGACCTTGTCAGAAGTCAGATTGTCTAGGATGTAGAAAGTGGAAAGCTTCAGTGTGATCATTGAATTGAAAGAATACAATTTTCTCTGTGAGTCTCAAGAGGAAAAGTATGTGCAAAATGGAATGGTAATGCATAGGATCAAGTCTTTCAAGTGAAGATATTTTGAGAATTGGATACACAACAGAAGTCTTCCATGTCAGAGGCACAGTGCCAGTGGACAAGCTATTCCTGATCATTTAAAGGATTAGAGGGAACAGTTTGTAATCAGAGATATTGAACCAAGGAGGGGGCTAAGGATCCAGGGAACAGTAAGTTTTCTTCACAGATGCAAAAGCTTTATGAAGGTCAAAGAGGGAAGGCAGATTGAAAGTAGACCCAGTGGAATTGGATATCCTGTGGAAGGAGCTAGGTGGCATAGAAACTTTGGAAAAGTAGTGCATAAAAGAGGGACTGGGTGAGCATACTTTCTGAATTTTATTATCAAAGCTTTGGGCAAAATCATCTGGGGTTAAAGAAGAGAGCATAGAGTTAGAAGGACCAAGTGAAAATATCTTAGAGAGAAGACAAAAAAGGGTATGAGACTGGTTTGGAGCTTCTCGGATAAGTTTAGATTAGTATTCACAATGATCCTGCTTAAGTTGAGCAAAGTAAACATGCAGAAATTGACAATAAAGACTAAGTTGAGAATAAGATCTAGACTTCTTCCAGGCTTTTTCAGCATGGCATTGTTGGACAGATGAAGATTACCATCATACAGAGTTTATGAAAGGAAGAATGAGATCTGGTGGAACAGTAGGGAATATAAAGTCAAGGGCAGATGTTAAATTAGTATTCCAGAGAGCAGCCCATTCAGGAAGAGATAAGTTAACAAAATCAGATGAAAAAGCCATATGGAAGGGGGAATAGTGGAAGGGTCAACTGCCTTATAGTCAGGGAAAGGAGAAACCACAGAAGAGGCAGTTGGATCAGGCTTTGCAAGAGACATAGAAAATTTTATATATGGTAGTGATTGGGCCAGGGTAAAGGATAATAAGAGAAGTGGGTAAATGAAAAAGGCACAGGATCATTTGTCACAACCAGATCTAAAGTATGGCCACTTTGATGAGTAACAAAAGAAACATGTTGGTGAGAGGTTTGATAGTAAAGAAAGGAACCGTTTATCAAAGGAGCAGATAGAATTATCAATGTGGAAATTAAAATCACCTAGAATCATTAAGTCAGAAAATTAAAGAGAGATATCAGTGACACATTGGAAGAATTGATCAAGAAAGGAAATACAAGGTGATGGGGGAAAATAGACGAGGAGAAGGTATGTCAGAGGAGAGCCTTCCAAATAAAGAAGTAGAATCTGGAAAACTGAATGAAATCTCTACAAACATGAAGGATGTAATGGCGCAATTTGACAAATTGAAGAGTAGTAAATCTGGACCAGATGGTATTCGTCCCCATGTGCTGATTGAATTGAAAAATGAACTTGCGGGACTATTGTTAGTAATATGTAATTTATCTTTAAAATCAAGCATGTTTACGGAAGATTGGAGGGTGGCCAATATAACACCGATTTTTAATATAGACCAATGATCCTGACGTCTGTGCCGGGCAAAATGGTAGAGACTATTATAAAGGACAAAATTACAGAGCATATTCAAAAGCATGGATTAATGAGATAGAGCCAACATGGATTTAGTGAAGGGAAATCTTGCATTACCAATCTACTACATTTCTTTGAATAGGTGAACAAACGTGGATAAAGGTGAGCCGGTCGATATTGTGTATCTGGATTTTCAAAAGATGTTTGAGAAAGTACCTCATGAAAGACTCCAGAGGAAATTGGAGAGTCATGGGATAGGAGATACTGTCCTATTGTGGATTAAAAACTGGTTAAAAGATATAAAACAGAGAGTAAATGTGTCTTAAGTCTTACCGGGTTGCAGTTTGGCAGTGTATGTGGGGTGAAGTCTGTGTTGCACCATCTTGTTTGTAGCTGTTTGTGTGATGGTTCTTTTTCCTCACTGCTTGAACTTTCGGCAGCCATTTTTAAGCGGTGCAGGGAGCAAGACAGGTCTGCAGCTGCTCCAGGCAGGAAAGAGGCCACTAGATCACCAGGGCACAATGATAAGGTACAGGAGGGAAGGGAAGGGGATGTGAATGGAGTCATGTAGGTGGAGGGAGGCTGGAAAAAAGATTGGGGAGGGGATATAAATGGGTAGAGAGAGAGGGAATCTGGTTTTCTTGGGAGGGGGTGAAGGTGACAGGGGACGGGGTGAGGGTGTGACAGGGGGCAAGGCGGGAGTATGACAGGGGGCAGGGCGGATTGATATTTTGTGTCCTCTTTTTTTCTCATGGCAAATAAGGTAACTCTAGCTTCTTTGACCCTACTCAAGCCTTCCTTTTGAAGAAACTGAAGTGTGGTTCTATACGGAGAGCTCATTCTTCTTCTTTCCACTTATAGCAGCTGCCAGTTTTAGTGGATGGGGTAGTGGCTTTATGTAGTGTGTTGGGTGAGGTTTGTAGGCCTCCTTTTGAAGTATTATTATTCCAGTTGGCATTTTCTTTGTGCTTTTTTGGAGCTTTTAGGATTGGGGAATTGGTTGCTCCTGCTTAGCATGCTTTGGGCTATACTGGATTACTTTTAGGGAATGTTATTCTGGAATGTACTTATTTATGTTTGAGAGTCTGTCTGTCTAAGATGATCAGCAAGGGTGGGGTTGTGGGTACAACTGAGGGTATGTCCTCGGCTGGTAGTCTGTCCCATTTCTTGTCCTACTGCTTATATGGCCCAACGCCCTTCTGGGGAATTATTTTGGTTCATTCATGATGATGGGACCCCTGTAATGCGCTTTCAGTTTCAGGCTGTTTTGAAGATGAGTTTACGTTGGTTAGGTTATAATCTTTTGGATTATGGTACATATTCATTCCTTATCGGTGCGACTACATATGCATATGTAGTCTCCTACCCATAACTCTCCAATTTCCTCTGGAGTCTTTCATGAGGCACTTTGTCAAACATCTTTTGAAAATCCAGACAAACAATATTGACCGGCTCACTTTTATCCACATATTTGTTCACCTCTTCAAAGAAATGTAGTAGATTGGTGATGCAAGATTTCCCTTCACTAAATCCATGTTGGCTCTATCTCATTAATCCATGCTTTTGAATATGCTCTGTAATTTTGTTCTTTATAACAGTCTCTACCATTTTGCCTGGCACAGACATCAGGATCATTGGTCTATAATAAAAATCGGTGTTATATTGGCCACCCTCCGATCTTCCGGAAACATGCTTGACTCGCATATGTAGTCGCATCTGATCAAGCGAGTGTGGCAGTGGCATTCAGACAGATATTTGGGGTACATACATCCTCAATTTTCTTCTCATTATCTATATATATAAAACTCACCCTCAACGTTCTATTGTCTGCTGACGTCACTGAAGCCAGTCCGTATGTTCGAAGCTCTGAAGCCACGAAAATCACAGTCTGTGGGCCCCGCCCTCGAGTCAAACGTTATGACGTTAAGGGCGGAGCAGATTCTCACCTCCAACGATCTACTCAGGCCACAAACTCTGGATTTCCACACTGTAGCTCTGCTCCACCCTCGCGTCAAAACGTGATGACGTCGAGGGCGGGGCACGAAAACCGCCACCCACACAGAGCTGCAACGGAAACAGCAGCGGTGCACGCCACGAACCAGGTAAAACCGCGACGAGTCATGCAGCCATGAAACCCTTGCTAGGGCCCGTTTCATTGTGCTCAGAAACGGGCCTTTGTTTACTAGTGATTAATATTTCTCTTTTTGTTAGTTTATTTTTCAGGTCACCCAAATCCTGATTTCTGTGTGTGCTTATTTGGGCATTCGTATATATTCTAGGCCCAGAAGAGGACAGTGGAGTCTCAGTGGGGTTAGAACCTTGGCATAGCAGAGCAAGGCATTTGTATCCACTGGTTGGGGATTTGTGGTGGGATCAGCTTATCCTCATACTTCATCAGGTGAAGTGTTTGTCCTCATTGGAACTCATTGATTCATTTGGGTGGCAAGAAGTTATTTTGGATTAAAGAGGTGGATTTAATTAGACAAATGAAACTGGATTTTATGTTAATAAAATGTTATTTCCCTTCTGCCTGTCTTGTTTGGTCTAATATCATTCCGAGATTAGTTTGGAGGAGTGAAAGGTTGAGGCTATTGAGAGACGGAGAGTGAATTCTGAGATTGCTAGGTTTGTTGTGGCATTGGGTGGCATGGAGGGACATAATCGAAAGTCGCCGGCCAAATCGATGGGCGGCCATCTTTGTGGCCAGTTACGTGAAGGGGTGGAGTGAAGCATATTTTCGAAATACGCTTGGCGCTGGCCAAATCACTCGCCGGGGTTACATGAGATGGCCGATTCCGATTTTCAGCCATAATGGAAACTGGAGTTGGACATCTCAAATCCGGCAAAATGTAAGACATTTGGATGTGGGAGGAGCCAGCATTTCTAGTACACTGGCCCCCCTGACATGCCAGGACATCAACCAGGCACCCTAGGGGCATTTTTTAAAAAAATTTAAAAATAAAACAATTAGCTTCCAGGTGCATAGCACCCTTCCCTTGGGTGGTGAGCCCCCCAAATCCCCCCCAAAACCCACTCCCCACAACTCTACACCATTACCATAGCCCTAAGGGCTGAAGGGGGCACCTACATGTGGGTACAGTGGGTTTTGGAGGGCTCCCATTTACCACCACAAGTGGAACAGGTGGGGGGAGATGGGCCTGGGTCCTCCTGCCTGAAGTGCACTGCACCCACTACAAACTGCTCCAGGGACCTGCATATTGCTGTCAGGGAGCTGCGTATGACATTTGAGGCTGGCATACAGGCTGGCAAAAAAAGTTTTTAAAGTTGTTGTTTTGAGGGTGGGAGGGGGTTAGTGACCACTGGGGGAGTCAGGGGAGGTCATCCCTGATTCCCTCCGGTGGTCATCTGGTCAGTTGGGGCCCTTTTTAGGGTCTTGGACCTGAAAAAAAGGGTCCAAATAAAGCGGACCATATTCTCGTGACGGCTGTCTTTCTTTTTTCCATTATCGGGCGAAGCTGGCCATCTCAACGCACACACTCGTCCCGCCCCTGTCCCGCCTTCGCTACCATGCCGGCATGCCCCCTTTGAATTTTCGCCAGCCTCGCGACGGAAAGCAGTTGAAGCCGGCCAAAATCGGCTTTCGATTATGCCGATTTGGCCGGATTCAGGACACCCATCTCCCGATTTGTGTCGGAAGATGGGCGACGATCTCTTTTGAAAATAAGCTGGATGGTTTTTCCCCATAATCTGCTGACCAGTGATTGTCCTGGGATTTTTCAGGTGGATGGTATTCATCTGTCCGAGGTGGGTTCTGACAATTTTCTGAGCACTATTCAGTATATATTGGAAGCAACTGGGTGGGGGATTGAAGGATTATTTATTGTAATGGGGGGGGGGGGGGGGGGGGGAGAGGTATGAGGCTAGTTTGGCACCAACTAGCCTTGAGTGGGTAATGACTTATATATTGAGAATACTCAATTAATATTGTTATGTTGAGATAGGATATAAGTTTAAATATTTTAGATTATGGAGCTCATTTTTGACAGAGAAGGACGTCCATCTTTCGACATAAATTGGGAGTTGGACGTCCTTCTCCAAGGGACGTCCAAATCGGTATAAACGAAGCTCAATTTAGGACGTCTCTAACTGCATTCCGTCACAAGGACAGACAAAGTTCAAGGGGGCATGTCGGAGACGTAGCAAAGGTGGGACTTGGGCATTCCTAACACTTGGACGTCTTTGACCCATAATCGAAAAAAACAAGGATGTCCCTGATGAACACTTGGATGTTTTCACTCGGATCTGTTTTTCTTACAACTAAGGCAAAAAAAGGTGCCCGAAATGACCAGATGACCACTGGAGGGAATCGGAGATGACCTCCCGTTACTCCCCCAGTGGTCACTAACCCCCTCCCACCCTCAAAAAACATCTTTCAAAATATATTTTGCCAGTCTCTATGCCAGCCACAGATGTCATACTCAGGTTCATGACAGCGTATGCAGGTCCCTGGAGCAGTTTAGTGGGTACTGCAGTGCACTTCAGACAGGTGGACCCAGGCCCATCCCTCCCTACCTGTTACATTTGTGGAGGAAACAGCAAGCCCTCCAAAACCCACTGTACCCACATCTAGGTGCCCCGTAAGGGCTATGGTAGTGGTGTACAGTTGTGGGTAGTGGGTTTTGGGGGGGTTTGGGGGGCTTAGTACACAAGGTAAGGGAGCTATGTACCTGGGAGCAATTTCTGAAGTCCACTGCAGTGCCCCCTAGGGTGTCCAGTTGGTGTCCTGGCATATCAGGGGGACCAGTGCACTACAAATGCTGGCTCCTTCTTCATCCACATGGCTTGCATTTGGCCGTTTTTGACATGAACGTCTTTGGTTTTCGAAAATCGCAGAAAGTCAGAAACGTCCATGTCTAGGGCCATCCAAATCTAGGGACGGCAAAATTTAAGGATTTGGATGCCCCTGACGGTATTTTCGAAACGAAAAATGGACGTTCATCTTGTTTCGAAAATACGGGTTTCCCCACCCCTAGATTTGGACGTTTTGCAAGGACGTCCAAATCGCAACTTGGACGTCCCTTTCGAAAATGCCCCTCCAAGTGTAATAAAGCTGTGGCCTTATTATTTTGCCATGTTAAAATATTGTTATGTAGTTATTTTGGATATGGGTGAGTGTGTTCTGAGCACAGCAGTGATGTGAGTGCTCATGTTAAGGCCAATTCTCACAAATTAAGCCAATTAATTTGCACACAAATCTGCGATCTATGATCAAACTTGCATACCCAACTTAGGTTGACCTATATAGAACTTGGAGGTTAGTGCCTAAATGCTATAGCACACAAATAGGAAGGGGACATGCACATGGGTGGGTCAAGGGTGTGTCTTCTGGCTGTACGTAAAAGTTATAGAATACTTATCATCTGTACATGCTACCTCCAAGTTTAGGTGCAACTATTTACAACAGCCTTTGATACAGTACAAGCGCTCAAGCCTAAAGTTAGATACAGATGCCATCTTATGCTCTGTTGTAAACGATAATTGTACATGCAGTCATTATTATAGAATTGCAATTTAGCACTCATATTATTGGTGCCTATATTTTGGCTCCCTTGTTTGAACCTACCCTATAGGAGAAATTCTCTAATTGGTGCCTAAAAACTGGCACTGAAAAAAAGAGCATAGTGGTATTGTATAAACCATGCTTAAACTTAGGCATGGTTTATAGAATAGTGCTTAAACCCTGGGATCATGCCTTCATCTACGCACGGCCATTTGCACCAATGAAAATGTGGTGCAAATTCCTGTGCTTATTTTGGGGCATGGAGCCCCCTTATTCTATAATTATATACATAACAAAAAGTCACATTCCCAATCTGCCCTGATCCACCTATGTCTTTCCATGTGTAAAATTTGGGTGCGAATCCCATGCCTAAATGTATGCACGTACATGTTAATTACATCTAATTAGAGCCAATAATTGTTTCTTAAAGAGCCAATTAATGGTGTTAATTAACTCTTTATTCAATTAAAATGCATGTGCAAAATTGGGCACATACCCAAATATGCATGCTCCTTTTTAGAGCTTTTCATAAAATTAAGGAATATATGTGGTGAAAAGTTGAAAAGACTTACACTAACCATGCTTTCTGTGCTTTCCCCACTTATTTATCTATTCTTCTTCTGAAGGATCTTATCATGAAAAACATTCTGTGAATGTGGGGATTCAGTCTCGCTCTGGGATCATAGAGTCTCCAGTGCACCCGGCCTCATTTTCATCAAAGTCTTTCCTTTCCTTTCACATTTTGCTTTGTCTCACTTTCTCTATCTTCTGAACAACACAACAAAACAAATGATGTTACCTTCCATCGCAAATAATCAGATAATTTCCACATTTCTCTACACCTTGTAGTGTTGTTTCTAGAGCCAGACATCAGCATGTCATGCAGTGCGTGTGCCAAGGCGTACACAGCATTATATACACTATTGCTCTTCCCAAAGTAGTAGGCGTTACAGGGTATGGAATATAACAACTTTACATCAGAACTGCAGGATCTTTTGATGTATTTTGGACACTGGCTGTCACACAGTCCCAGCCACCACTTCTTAGTGTGATCATCACTTGGAAGCAGGGTAAAGTTCACCTCCTGGATAAATTTTGCAAAGCTTGGGATCTTCTTCTTAACAATTGCAAATGATAAAGTGTTGTTTTTCACATAAGTTTCTCCTCCATGTTTCAAGGACAAATTCAGTTCAGTTTTCGTGATAAAGACCTTGCCAGGGAACCACACAGGCCGTGGTACATAGCTCATATCCTCTGCCTTAGTATAGAAAATAATCACGTTAATTGATGGCATGTTCAACTTCTTTCCTAGTTCAGATATTTTCTCTGTTGGTATGTAATTGCTCTGTATATGACTGAAGGTTTCTATGAATGCAATGCAGCCACCATTTTGCTCAATCCCTTCTCTCAGGATCTGAATCGCCCTCAGACTGCTTTCATCATCGGTTGCAATGATACCAACCCAGGTCCAGCCAAAATGCTTTAGTAACCTGACAATCCCAGCACAGAGGTGCAGTTCACTGGGGACAGTCCGGTATAAAAAAGGAAGCTTTACTGTGTTACTCATTAGAAGACTCTGCGAGTTGAAACTGATCTGTTCAAAAAAAAAAAGAAAAAAAATCTATCATCATCTTTGTCACTGAGATTATACCTTAAATAATTTCTGTAAGCATTTAAGTTCCTACATTTAGGTGATTTTTCAGCAGAAAACTTGGGATTCATGGAGGGTCATTTTTGATATGGTGTCTAAGTTGGAATTTAGACATTTTGCCCTAAAACTCTCAAATACAAATAGGAAATATGGCCATTTTCAAAAAAGCAAAATATCTATCTTTTTATTTTATCAAAAATTCCATTTGTAACAAGGTTTTGTGCTTTGTGCATTTAACTTTTTAGGCCATTTTTGAAAACAAAAGTGAAAAATATAAAAACATCAAGCCATTAAATGTTCCCAGGTATATATCCCACACATTTTGTCTGCTGAGCCCTTCAAAACCCACCCAGAACCCACTACCCACAATTGTACACCACTACAATAGCCCTCATAAACGAAGAGGGGACCTATGTGTGAGTATAGTAGGTTTCTGGTCAGTTTAGGAGGGCTCATGGTTTCCACTACAAGTGTAACAGGTAAGAGGAGGTATGGGCCTGGGTTCATCTGTCTATAGTGCACTGAAACCACCACCACACTATTCTATGGACCTGCATGCTGCTCTAATGGACCTGGCTATAACATCTGAGGCTGTCATAGAGGCTGGTAAGTCATATTTTTATTCACATTTAGGTGGGAGGGGGTTAGTGACCACTGGGAGAGTAAGGGGTGGTCATTCCTGGATTCCATCCAGAGGTCATCTGGCCATTTAGGGCACTTTTTTGTGCCTTATTACTAGTTCTAACAATAGGTCTTATCCAAAGCATTTAGATTTTTGCCCTTTACATTTTTGTTTTGTTCCATTAAGGCTGTAAAATGTTCAAGTGTTAGATATTTCCTTAGTCTGCTCTAAGCCCATCTATAAAATGCCCCTAATATGCTCCCTTGTGATTTGGACACACTGCAGATGAATTGCATAGATAAATGTCTGCAAATTAGGTTTCGAAAAAAACGATTTGTACCTGAGAAGATTTTCGCCCAAATGCTGCTTTATGACACTTTTAAAATGTTTTTCTCTTTAGATAATGAACCCCTATATTTCACTAAAATAGGTTAAAATGTTAGGAACTTAAATTAAGGAGAACATGTGAGACTGCTTTATCCACTGCCTTCTGACATCAGGCATTGAGGTGAATGCCTGTCCCAGCTTGCCCCAGTGTGTCCTGCATCTCGGGTATATCTCAGAATTCTTGCTGCAGCACGCGGCCCATGGCATGTGCCAGTTGATGCGTGCCAGTTGGTGCATGCCCAAAGGGGCATGGCTAAAGGGGCAGGTCTTGCCCCATTGTATGCATTTCGGAGCCCGTGAGGAACGAGGAGCATGTCACTCTGCTCCCCTCCAATAGACAATGGAAAGGGACCTATGGACCAGCATGTTTGAGTTGCAATGCCAGCTTTACCATTAATTCCTGTGAGATTGCCTCCTTCTCCCAACATCTCCCTTTCTTCTGGGGACTGAACCCCACCCCCCATAACCTGCTGTTTTGTCAGAGTCAGACAGCATTCTTAGAGGACAGGATGCTGCAGACCTTACAGGTTTGACCCTGCAAGGAGTTCCCTTTCTCATTTCCTGGTAAGGAGATTGGACAGACTGCCCAGGTTAAGGTATCTTCATCAGTTTCTTTTATTGTGTCTACTCCTGTTTCCTCTATTGAGCTAAATCTGCAGGAAGTTTCACTAAAAGATTTGCTGATAGCGATTCATAGAATAGAGAAATCCCTGCAGGAAAATGTGTCTTCCTTTGTGAAGTTTACAGAGAAAACTGTTGCAAAATTGAATGACCAAGAGTCTAGACTGAAAATCCTATATAATAAAACGCACCTCCAACGTTCTGAAGCTGAGAAAGTGAAGCCTTCAAGCCTTGAAGCATTCCTGCAACGTTCCGGAACATTGCAGGAATGTTCCGGAACGTTGCAGGAATGCTGCAAGGCTTGAAGGCTTCACTTTCTCGGCTTCAGAACGTTGGAGGTGTGTTTTATTATATAGGATGTGCTCGGTGCTTTTCTGTAGCACATGGGGGGAATTTAATATATGCTGATTAAAGTGGAGGAGTGGCTGGAGGGGGGGCAGGGGAGATAGGACAATCGCTGGGTGGCTGGGGGGGCAGGGGACACAGGAGAATCACTGGGTGGCTGGAGGGCAGGGGAGATGGGAGAATCGCTGGGTGGCTGGCAGGGGCGTAGCCAGACAACAGATTTTGGGTGGGCCTAGGGAAGAAGTGGGTGGGCTCCAATTGTTCTCCCCCCCCCCCCCCAACCACCACCTAAAAAATATCTCAGCTGGTGGGAAAATGCTTCTTTCCACCTTGGCAGTCTGCCTCAGGCAATGCACTGAAAACTGAACATTTGCAGTCTTCAGCTGGCTGAGCTTGGGATCCCACCAGCTACCACTAAACTTGTGCTACTGTTGGGTGGGCCTGAGCCCTAAATGGGTGGGCCTCGCCCACTCAGGCCCACCTGTGGCTACGCCACTGGTGGCTGGAGGGGGGCCAGGGGAGAGAGGAGATTCGCTGGGTGGCTGGAGGGAAAAAGGAGAATCATTGGGTGGCTGGAGGGGGGGCAGGGGACACAGGAGAATCACTGGGTGGCTGGAGGGGGGCAGGGGAGAGAGGAGAATTGCTGGGTGGCTGGAGGGGGGCAGGGAACAGAGGAGACTCGCTGAGTGGCTGGAGGGGGAGCAGGGGACAGAGGAGACTCGGGTGGCTGGAGGGGGGGCAGGGGAGAGAAGAGCATCAGTGGATGGCTGGAGGGGGGCAAGGGAAAAAGTAGAATCGCTGGGTGGATGGAGGAGAAGCAAGGGAGAGAGGAGAATCGCTGGGTGGCTGGAGGGGGGGACAGAGGAGACACACTCGCACCCAGCAGTCTCTCTCTCTGTCACACAAACACACTCACATTTTCACTCTCTCTCTCTCTCTCACACACACACAGTCAATCTCACACATACTCTCTCAAACATACACACTCTGAGGAAACTCTTGCTAGCACCCGTTTCATTTGTGTCAGAAACGGGCCTGTTTTACTAGTATTTGAACAATGGTTAGACAAGATGGAATCTCAGATGACTTCTACTCAATCAGCTGTTTCTGCAATTACCAAAGATTGTCTAGCCATTCATTTACGAATGAGGTCTAGGGTCCAAAATTTGAGGTTTTTAAATGTAGCTGATACACATTTTTTTGGTGCCCTTATAACTTCTTAAAATTTATTTGAAGGAAGTCTTACAGTTGACAGTTGAAACTGTTGCAGTTAGTCATTTGTATTATTTGCATATATGTTCAAAGGTGTCTAATAAGGAAGAAGCTCTAGACACTATCCAGTCTCCAGATAGTTTAGATTTTTCTAGATTTCTTGAGTCTTCTCAGGAACCTATTACTGAAAGATCTACTTTGTTGTTTTCTTTCTAGGAAGAGGGACATAAATATTTAATTGTGAAAGCTTATTTTTCAAAAAAGAATGCTCCTTTATTTGGGCAGACTATTAGGATATTCCCAGAGGTATCCAGGCCAACACAGTTGAGTCAAGAAGCTTTTTTTCAGCTCAAGCCCAGGGTTTATTGGTAGGGGTATCCTTCTTTGTAAAATTTCCCTGCAAGTGCTTGCTAGCAATTGAGAATAACTCTCTTGTTTTCTTGACCCCATGCACCTGGAAACTGTTTTGTTAGAAATTGAGAAGGTTTAGGGCCTTGTTTACTAAGGTGCATGTTTTTAGCGGGCCTACACTTAGTGCGTGTGCTAACCATGTAGGTGCCTATAGGGATATTCTAGGCACGTACATGGTTACCATGCATACTTGGTTAACGCGCATTAAAAATGTTATGCAATGCATGCAACTTCCTGTTTCAGCCTGGGAGGAACGTGACAGAGAAACAGTGCTGGGCTAGATGCAGGCAATGCAGGGCTGTGCCTAAGGTCTCTGGTGCCCCCCTGCAGACTATCAGTTGCCGCCCCCCCATGTGACATCTCCTTTCTCTCTTCACCCTCTTCTCCCACCCTGCCCCCTTTTTCAGCCCATTACCATAAAAGGTGAATGACAAGTTGAAGAACAGCAGGCAGAGGGAGCACAAGATGCAAAGGAAATAGGAGCTGAAAGATGGGAATGGGAAGCTATTTGATAGAACAAATTTTAGAGTTTCAAAAGGATTTTGAAAATGGCACAATTCGGTCTTAAACAGATCTTTAAAGGCACATAGTTCATCATACAGTTCAGTTCCATTGATGTCCTTATTATCACCCTCTGATAAACTCTATCAAAACTCCAATGGGTCTAAGATCGTCAAGATCCTACCTAAACCTACACTATCCAAATTGCAAACGACTGAAATAGCAATGCGCTTTTTACACATTTGATCACTTAATTTCTGTACATTATTGCAAAATGTTAATTACTTGAATTCAATAGCTGCAGCATAAGCATTTCATCCAATTAATTAACGAAAATTGATTGTCTTAAATGAACAGAAACAACATAGGTTCTCAATACACATATAAAGTGATCATCCTACTAAACCAACAAGACTTTCAGTAAACATTGTAAAACTGGACCAGATCAGTATGTATCAGTGGCTTCCTTGGAGTTTCACAATTTCAAGAATTGCAAATAACCCACTACCTTTGTAATTTTCTGTTCTTTTCCGTATGCTTTAATCACCTACATCAGTAAATCTAAAATATTCAGTATGCAACAGGTCAGCACCAATTCTTAAATGCATCCAGAAATAGCAAAACAAAAAGCAACAGCCCGTATTTATGACTCGATTTAAAATACGGGAAACTAACTTGATTACTTAAATCGAATCTCAATGTTTTTCCCCTGCAGGTTTAAGACTGTCTGGCATTTGATATTAAGATTTCCCTAGTAGACAATAATATACGGATTTACTTTCTTTTCAAGCCAAATATTGTTTTCCTCCTAGGAAAACACACCCAAAACAGACGGGATAGAGAATATAAGAGCAAGGGCGCTTTCAAAATTTTACATAACCTGTTAAGGAACCGACCAAGGTGTGAAAGGTGATCAAATGTACATTTTGGATGGGAAGGAAGCAGAAATAAAGTTAACGCAGGGCATACTTTAGACTTACTTTTAAAACAGCCGTGCATGTATCTAAGACTGAACTGAAGCCACCTAGGTTTTAATTCTGCTCTAGAAACACTATCAAATGGTAGCTTCATTTTAATGGCATCCAGAGAAATGATGGATAACAAGAATTATCTGCTCGCAGTCACATCGAGAGAGCTTCTATTCTTAAGTATTTCTACATTGTAAATTTAGGAGTTGATTTTCCAGCTAATTGCGGGTTCATCCAGGGTACAAAAATTTGGTGTTTTCAAAAAACAGGTTCTATTATCGGTTACTTTTTTTTTTTCTCAAGTGGAATGAAATACTAGGTGTGTGTCATTTTGGAATCATCAGTGCAGGAAAGGACAAAAACTGAGTGGAGGATACAAGACAAACCAGGAGAGGGGAGAGAATATTAGGACAAGTGGTATTTTTTCAGCGTTTACACCATTTTTTTTCTTTGGGGGGAGGGGTATTATGTAACTGTGATAGCTTATTTGTGTTTATCGTTAAAACATAACATCAGGAGGAGTCCTATATAGAGACCTCATTTCTGGTGGGTTTGCATTCTGCTACTGCCAATCTTGGTTGCGAGTATGTAGTTATAGTATCATCAAAATACACCCCTGCTAATATTTTAGACAGAAGGCCAGCACTGCAAAACCATTCCTAGGGTAACTACTTTCCGACTGTAATTGTGTGTTCTTCCATGCGGCCGTTTTTTTCAGGCTAATTCCCTGCTTCACTTACCCGGGTGTAGAGCTTGCAGGCGGACATGTTTACGTGCTGATGGGGAGGGAGGGAGGACAGCCAAGCGCTGCGTGCAGGAAGGTAGCAGTGCATGCGCATAGGCGCCAACGCAGTATGGTGTGGTTTATTTTTTTAATTTTTAAATAGAACTCAACTGGCGTGGTGCCCTTGAAGGCAGGCGCCCCCCTGCGGTGCTTACCCCGCTTACTGGGTTGGCACGGCCCTGAGGCAATGTATAAGAATTGCTGCCGCACTACCTACCCACCCCCCTTCAACAAAAATGCATTGTAAAGAAGACATGGAAGGGAGGGAGACCTTGGATGGGGTGACAAGAATGGGAAGAGGTGGCAGACCACAGGGGCCTCCTGGAGCTGTGGGGCCCAGGACAACTGCTCTGTTTGCCCCCTCCCCAACGCCATCCCTGCGTGTGACAAGCATACATTAGTGCTTACCGCCACTTAGTAAAAGGATCCCTTAACTTTCAATAAAAAAAGGAATCAAAATTAGAATTCTAAATTTAGGAGCTCAGATATTTTTTTTCTTGAATACCAGTCGGTACAATGTCCAGCCTACTGCATAAGAAGTTACCCAGTTAGACCAAAGCTACAAAATATTGTGAGGCAGTTAAATTATAGTTGCCCAATTTCTGGGCAGGTCAGGTACATTGGTTAGGTCAAGGAAGAAAATTTGGTGGCTAGTGAGGATTTTGGAACTATTTACGTTTGCTGTTGTATCGCCAGATGTCATTAATGAAAGTCGCTGTACTATCTCTCCTTCCACCCAGATGTTTTCATTACCCGCTTCCATTGAGGGAGTACGCCACCCCTTCGAGTCTGTTTTTACTCCAGCACTCGGTACTGCAACTCCGTCCGGCTGTGGGGGAGGGGGAGTAGCAGGTTCCAAAGGGCTGAGTGATAAATCATTCCCCAGACCGGGGCTCTTCCTTGCCCCGGTAACGGAAGCGTCCGTAAGCGGGGTTGAAACCAAAAATGAGGAGATAGATGACTGTCCCAGTAAGGAGGGTATTTGCTTCGGGAGAGCTGGTCCCTTCAGTTTACCCTTCTTTTTTGGCATATTTTAAAGAAGAAAAAAAGAATGTATTTCAGTGTTCAACGGGAGCGTCTGTCTCACACAACTTGCTTAGCCGCCATCTTGGATTCCCACATCCTAATCATTTTTAAATGGTTACACACTAATGGCTAAATGTAAAGTAAGTTTAAATAAATTAGGAAATTATCTTAACAAATGTAGCATTTATTGAGTTTCTGAAGTCTTTTCCCTCCTTTATTTAAACTTACTTTACATATAACCAATACAATTTATTCTTGCATCTTGGGTTTGGACATCGTATAAAATAGCAAGAAAACAGTCTTGTGATATCTTGAATTTGCACACCAATGGCAAAATTAACACTTTGGATGCAAAGCAAGTTATAAATATAGACAATTAAAAAAAATAATGGTCATTAATGCAAAAATTAGAAAAAAAAACATTTTACGGCTCTGGTAAAAATGTCCTTTGCACGTGGAAAAAACCCAGTCAAGGACATGCTAACACCACTTTGTAACACAACTTAGTAAAAGGGCCCCTTGGGAAGCCAAATATAGGCACTGAAAAGAAGACCTAAATGCAATTAGCCACCCTGCCCCCTCTCAATGATCTTTTTAATTTAAACTGGTGCATCACATCATTCCCCATCCTTCACTCTTTCTTAATGGATTATACAGTGAAAAAAAAAAGAAAACAGAACAGTCTCTTTACCTGTGGATAGTGGTACATCCTGAACACATTGGACATCTGACTTGATTCTTCTGATGTAAGGCCTTCAATGATAGCGGCCAGCGTGCCAGATGTTTTGCAACGGTAATTAGGAACCCAGGTGTCCATACCGGTAAATATACTCATGACATCCCCAAACGCAAAGAATGGATTGAGGTAAGATTCATAAAGATGAAATCCTAGTGTGATGTTGGGTAAGAGCTCTGAGCTGTTGTTAATCTCTTCCACTGCAGAAACAAAGGCCAGGTAGTCAAAATAGTTTTCTTCATGATAACTGTAAGGACAATGAAGATCAGACAATTAATCACTTACTGAAAGATAGAAAGAAAGCTGTGGAACTATTTTCAAAGCCAATAGTCAGTATGTGCTCTTAAAAGCCAGCTGCAGGTTTGAAAAAATACATATTATAAGCACTGCTATATGGATAGGCAGTGACACTAAATATACAGATTAATCTCAGGCTGCCAGCCATTATCCCTATAGATTTAGGGCTAAACTTAAATGCACAGACTATCAATATACAGACTGAATAACTATCTTTATTCAAAAACATGATATACCATTCACCTTTCTAGGTCAGAGCAGTTAGCAAAAGCTTTTTCCATTTAAAATTAATGAGAAAAAGAAAGCAAAGAGCCAACCCACACTCAACAAAGTCAATCAAACCTGAATACTATATAGCGCTACTGGGCATTAACATTGCATAAAATATGAATCGGTATAAACAGACAAGAACTCCCATACTCCTGGCTACACACTGAAGGCTGCCATTTTAAAGAAATGTGTCTTTAAAAGAACTTTAAATCTTTTATAACTAGTTTCTGCTTGATTATCGCCACTATGGGAGCAACTGAAAACAGAACCTGTACATAGCAGGGGCATAGCCACAGGTGGGCCTGGGCCCACCCAGTTTGGGCTCAGCCTCACCCAGCAGTGGTGCACATTTAACATCATAGAAGGAAGCAGGCTGGGCTCCCACGGTCCTGCATTTCCCTCCCTTAAGCAGCACTCTTGCACAAATGGGTTCCTCAACAGCGGCAGCGATTCCCACACGCTGTCTGCCTCTAAGACAGAATCTTCCTTTCTGCCACGTCCTGACCCCCTCTGTCACAACATCCTGTTTCTGACAAGGCCCGGCGAGACGCGGACATGGACACATGGCAGAAAGGAGGCTTCTGGTTTAGCGGCAAGCAGTATGTTGGAATCTCTGCTTCTACTGAGGAACCCGTTCCTGCAAGAGCGATGATTAAGGGAGATGCAGGACAGCCAGAGCCCAGCTTGCTCCCCTCCATGCTGCTGGGTACCCATTCATTAAAAAGGAGAGTTGTGGGATAGGGAAGAAGAGATGCTGCATGGAGGGATAGTGGACATGGGATGGGATGTGGAGGGGATAATTGTTGGACATAAGAGTGGAGGAGAGAATTGTTGAACATAAAGATGGAAGGGAGGGAAGATGCTGCTTGGATGGGAGAAATTTTAGATATAAGAGTGAGAGGGAGGAAGAGATGTATGGAGGGTGAGAGGGATGAGAGAGAGAAATGTTGGACATAAGGGTGAGGTGAGGGAGAGATGCATGAAGGATTAGAGGGGTGAGAGAGGGGAAAATGTTGGTCATAAGAGTGGATGGGAGGAATAGAAGCTGCATGGAGGGTGAGAAGGAGAAATGTTGGATGTAAGGGTGAAGAATGAGAGGGATGTGAGGATGGAAAGTGAGAGGGATGATAGAGGGAGTAATGTTGGACATAGGGGTGGGAGGCTGCATGGAGGGTGAGAGTCTACATGGAGGGTGAGAGAGGGAGGAATGTTGTACATAAGTGTGGAGGGGAGAGAGCTATTCTGTATGGAGGGTGAGGGGTGTGAGAGAGAAATGTTGGACATAAGAATGGTGGGGAGGGGGAGTTGGTGCATGGGGAGAGAGGCAGCAATGTTGGACAAGGTAGTGGATAGGAGGAAGGGAGAAAATCTTGCATGGGGAGGGGAAGAGAGATTTTGGGCACAAGAGAGGGAAAGAAAGAGATGTAGATAACTAGAGAGAGGAAGAGATTTTGGACACAGGGATAGATGAGAGGTAGGGAGAGATACACAGGAGTTGGAGTGGGGAGAAATAGGGAGATGTTGGATCCAGGAACAGAAGTGAGTGATCGAGAGATGTCAGATAGTGGAAGTGAGGGAAGAGAGAGGGAGAAGTGCTAGAGAAATGGGAGAGCGAGCAGAAGGGAAGACAGAAAGGCAGTGGCGTTCCTAGGGGAGCTGACACACGGGGCGGATCGCTGATGCGCCCCGCCCCCATGGGTGCAGCGACCCCCCCCCCCCAGATGCAGCGCGACCCCCCCTGGCGAAAGGACACCCCCCCACGAAAGAACCCCCCGCCCGGGTGCACGCCGCGGGGGGGGGGGGGGGGTGCCTGCGTGCCTGTCCGTCATTCGTTCCATGCTCCCTCTGCCCCGGAACAGGAAGTAACCTGTTCTGGGGCAGAGGGAGCATGGAACGAACGACAGACAGGCGCGCGCGTCACTCCCCCCAGCGGCATGCACCCGGGGCGGACCGCTCCCACCGCCCCCCCCCCCAGGAACGCCACTGCAGAAAGGACAGGTAGATGTCAGGCTACAAGAATGGAGGAGTGGCCTAGTGGTTAGAGCAGCGGTCTTGAAATCCAGAGGGGGCCAGTTCAAATCCCACTGCTGCTCCTTGTGATCTTGGGCAAGTCACTGAACCCTCCGTTGCCTCAGGTACAAACTTAGATTGTGAGCCCTCCTGGGACAGAGAAATATCCAGAGTACCTGAATGTAACTCACCTTGAGCAACTACTGAAAAAGGTGTGAGCAAAATCTAAATAAATAAATAAAGAGTGGATAGGGGAGAAAGAGGGAGCAGCTGCTAGGCTAGAAGGGTGGAGGGAATGGTAAAACCATGTGGGAGAGGCCAAAAGGAGGTGGCAAAGAAATGAATGAGAGGATAGTGATTATATAGAAATATGGTAATGAGGATTAGATTAAAGATGAAAGAGAATGGAGGGCTGGAGAAAGTTTGAGTTTGGTAATGGGAGAGCTAATGGGTGAGAGAAGATAGAAATTTGATAGGTGGCTGAAGAGTAAAAAGGAGGAGAAAGGTGATAGAGGGTGAAACTTGAGTTGACAGAGAGCAGAAAAAAAACAGGAAAGAGCTAAAAAGAAACAATCAATATGTCAGAGGAGGTATAATGAGGTAATAGACAGGAGAGAGGAGAAAATGCATATGGACAGCTGCTACTTGAAGGAGAATTAGCAGATGACAGACAGGAAAGCAGAAAAGAGAAACCAGAACCAACATGATGGGAAAATAAAATGTCCAGACTACAAAAGGTAGTTTTTTAAAATTATTATTCTGAATGCTTTAAATGGAATATGTTAGCTTTGGGAAATGTGCATAGTAAATATCTTTATGTTGTATTCAGTAGAAAAGGAAGTTCAGGATAAAATCACTGCTAGAACCTCTAGTATTAACACATGTAGGATGAAAAGAGAAGGGGTTAGCATCCTAAAACCTAGAGATACCCCTCAGAGGAAGGAGAAACCTCTAAAACCAAATCCTGTCCCACAGCTGAATAGAGGGGTAAAAGTAGAGGGGCGGGACTTTAGGCAGGAAGAGGAGGAGGAGACAGAGCCCATGGAATGTGAGTTAACAAACTTCCAGCCAGAGGAAAGAGCCACAGCCATTGAGGTGGAAGGAACCAACTCAGGGGAACCTGAAAGATCTGAGAGTCACAACATGGAAGAAGCTATGGAGATGTGTTTAAATAGTCTGTTGTATTTTTGTTTTGGATATAGTAAGTTTTTGCCGGAGTATTTTGAAAGTTGATACAGCAGCCATGGGAGGGTCAGAGTGAGAGAACATACACTGAAATGGAGGAGGCTGCTCAGATCTGGCTGACGCTAAGAAAAGCTAGGGCTGTATTTTATTTTGGGGAAATGAGACTGGAACTGTGACTTTATTATCAATGAGTTTTTGAACTGGACATTTGAAGCTATCTTTGGTTTAGATTAAAAGAGACTCATATATCCTCTAATAGAAAAACTGCAAGCAATTTTGAGTCGAGTACTGCAGGGGGAATTGGTTGAAGGAAAAATAACAGAGTCGCTGCTGAAGGGAATGATAGTTAACTTTCTGGAAAGGATAGTTAACTTTCTGGAAACCAATGGGTTATAGAATCTGAGGCAACATAGCTTTAAAAAAGGAAAATCCTGCCAAATTAATCTGATTGACTTTTTTGACTGAGTGACCAAAGAACTGGATGAAGGACATGCACTACATGTAATCTACTTAGATTTCAGCAAAAGCCTTTGATGTGGTCCCTCACAGAAGTGGCCTAGTGGTTAGGGTGGTGGACTTTGGTCCTGGGGAACTGAGGAACTCAGTTCCATTCCCACTTCAAGCACAGGCAGCTCCTTGTGACTCTGGGCAAGTCACTTAACCCTCCATTGCCCCATGTAAGCCGCATTGAGCCTGCCATGAGTTGGAAAGTGCGGGGTACAAATATAACTAAAAAAAAATAAATAAAATAAATCTCATGAATAAGCTGAGGGCTGAACTTAGGACCCAAAGTGGTAAAATGGATTGGAAAGTGGTTGACCAACAGAGGGTGGTGGTAAATGGAACCCACTCAGAAGAAAGTAAAGTGAGCAGTAGAGTGCCTCATGGATCAAAGCTGGGGCCTATTCTGTTTAATATATTTGTGAGAGACATTGCTGTAAGGTTAGAAGGAAAAGTTTGCCTTTTTGAGGATGACATGAAGATAGCATGGATACTTTGAAGAGTGTAGAAATCATGAGGAGGGATCTCCAAACATTGGAAGAATGGTCAAGGGTCTGGCAGTTAAAATTTAATGTGAAGAAGTTCAGAGTGATGCACTTGGGGTGCAAAAATCTAAAAGAGATGTACCAGATAGGAGGTGAGAGATTGGTAAGCTCGACTCAGGAGAGGGACCTTGGAGTGATGATGTCTGAGAATCTCAAGGCGATAAAACAATGTGACAAGATGGTGGCCACAGCCAGAAGGATGCTAGGCTGCATAGAGAGGGGTATAAGAAAACAAAGGGGCAGACGATCTGCAAACTCCAAAGTGGAAACTGTACAAAGCAGATCGTTGATAAACCAAGATGTGTTTTATTAATATAACGAAATTAAAATATGTATACAGAAACTCATATGCATATACATATCATAGCCCGACACAGGCCGTGTTTCGCCCTACTGGGCTGCTTCAGGGGCTATATAGTGGTATTCTACATATTTTAATTTCGTTATATTCGTTATATTAATAAAACACATCTTGGTTTATCAACGATCTGCTTTAGAGAGGGGTATAACCAGTAGAAGAAAGGAGGTGTTTATGCCCCTGTGCAAGTCATTGATGAGGCCCCACTTGGAGTATTGTGTTCAGTTTTGGAGGTCGTATCTTGCTAAGGATGTAAAAAGACTGGAAGTGATTCAAAGAAAAGCTACAAAAATAGTATGCAGTTTGTGTAGCAAGATGTACGAGGAGAGACTTCATGTCCTGAAAATGTATACCCTGGAGGAAAGGAGAACCAGGGGTGATATGATATTGACAGGTTCAAATATATGACAGGTATTAATCCACAAACTAAACTTTTCAAGAAATGGGAAGGTGATAGAACTAGAGGACATGAATTGAGGTTGAAGGTAGGAAGACTCAGGAATAATGTCAGGAAGCATTTTTTCACCGAGAGGGTGGTGGATACTTGAAATGCCCTACCAAGGCAGGTAGTGGAGATGAAAACCATAACGGACTTCAAAAATGCGTGGGATAAGCAAGTAGGAATCCTGTTTAGAAGGAATCAATCCAAAGAAGCTTAGCGGAGACTAGGTGGTAACATTGATAATTGGGAAACAACGCCAGTACGGGGTGGACTTCTATGGTCTGTGTCTTGATTGTGGCTGGATAGATTTGGATGGGTTGAAATGGAGCTCATCAAGGGCTTTGATAACTTCAAAAGTTTTTGAACACTAACAGGCAGACTTCTATGTGCTTTGTCCTGAAAAATGCACGGACAAATTAAGTTCAGGTTTACATATATATGTATCACCTTGTATCACCTCATACCTTATGTAATGAGTTTATCTCTTTGGGCAGACTTTATTATGTAGTTTATTCTGGTTTGCTGTGCTTTCCTGTCATGAATGGAATTCCTATGTTTGTTTATTTGTATACACTAATTGTTTTTATACATATGTAAACCGTTCTGTTTTGCAGTTGCAATAAGATACGGTATATAAATTAACATAAATAAATAAATAAAAATAGACCGTACAGGTCTTTATCTGCTGCAGTGCCGTAGCAAGGGCGGCTGCCACCTGGGGCGGTTCGCCGCTGTGCACCCCCCCTCGGCACATCAAACCCCTCCCCCCCGGGTGCAGCACGACACCACCCCCCCTTGGCAGATCGATACCCCCCTCCCCCGGGAGTGCACTTACCTGCTGGGAGCTGCGTCAGTTCCGCTGGTTCCCTGCTCTCTCTGCCCCGGAACAGGAAGTAACATGTGAGGTTAAAATGGGGACATGAAAATGGGAGGGTCATGGGTGATTCAGGGCATTCTGAGAATTTACATATGTAATTTATAGAATAAAGGGGAAGTGTGACTTATTTAGGCGCGATGATTTGCACCATGTTTCAGTTGATGCAAAAGGCCACACCTAAAGTTAGGCATGATTCCCAGCTACTAGCACTAATTCTATTTTTAAAACACCTAATTTTAGATGCGGCTTATAGAATACCCGCCCCTTCGTGGGGACGTCCTTCGAGGACGTCCTCAGGAAAACTTGGGCGCCCTGTTTGATTATGCCCCTCCACATGAACCTGACACAGATAACTGACACAGCAAATTGATACTTAATCCACATAAGTTCAGCTATGTCCTCTTTTCAAATTTCCCCAATGCCTCTCTATCTCAGCTCATCTTTCTTGAACTACCAAGTACTACAAATTTAGCAGTCATTTTAGATGACTCAATTTCCTTGTCGGCCAAAATTACTAATGTAATTAAGAATTGTTTCTATAGATTTTGGCAAATTTGCTCAATTCACTCTCTTATTGATCCCCCAGCCTTAAACCTACTTATTCATTCCTTTGTTATTAGCAAACTTGATTACTGTAACTCACTCTACATGAGTCTCAAAACCACTGATAGTAGGCGCTTACAAATCATTCAAAATACTGCTATCAAACTCATTACCAGAAAAAAGAAATTGGATCATGTAACCTCTCCTCAAAGGGGCCCATTGGCTCACTTTGCCTCACAGTTTCATCTATAAGATTCTACTTTTGGTTTATAAATCCCATGGTGAACCACTACCTCTCTCTCTTATGCTATCCACATATTCAAACTCTAAAACACTGCAATCATCATTCCAAAATCTATTGATAGTAACATTGTCCCAAGAAATACTTCATCAACAAACTAGGAAGGTGATTTTTTTCAGTTCAAGGCCCTGAACATTAGAATAAACTTCCTTAGTCCCTACAGCACCAAAATTTTAAAACAGATCTCAAAGTGTTCCTTTTCTCCAATGCGTGTCCTAGCCTCACCACAGCAATCCACGGAGGTCAAGCCTGTTGGACCCAGCAGACTAGATCCTTCCCTTTCCTATACCCTCTTCTTCTATCCTATCAGAATTGTAGTTCTACCTCACTCTTCTCCCCGACATGCTTCTTGATGGGTGGGATAATAACTCCTGAATAAAACTTGAAACTTGATCTGAGAATCTTGATCAACATAAGACCATATTTATCTAAACTACTGTAATGCTTATATGCAAATATGAACATGAGAGATATGAAGTTCAAAAGAGAGGTGCTGGTTGATGTAAACACCAAGGTATTTAAATTAGTCAATTAAGGTGATTGGCTATCCCAGCACAGTTAGGGAAAATAAGACACAGTCCTTTGCACCTGTCACTCAACAGGTGACCATCTAAGAAACATTCCAGATGAAGTGATTAGATCAAAACCAAAGAGAAACTGATTTGAGTCAATGTTGAACCTAGGAAAGATCATTGGTAAGATAGTCTTGCAGAACAAACTTTAGAATGTTATCAGCATAGAAATAAAACAAGACACCTTTATTCTGAAGAATAATGGCAAGAGGACTAAGAAATATATGTTGAAAAGAAGAGGTGACCCAGAGGGACACTACAGGTGAGAGGGAGGGGGGTAGACAGAGTAGAGTGGGCACAGACTGAGAAAGAACAATCACTAAGATGAGAGTTGAACCACTTTAATACCGTGTCAGGGAGCTCATAAATTACAAGATGGCAGAGAGGAAGCTTGTGATGAAAGAGATCAAAAGCCGATGACAAATCTAAAGAGATGAGATGTACAATCTGACTCTTATCAAGGACAGAGTGAATCTCACTCAAGAACCAGTCAGAATGGACTCCACGCCATGGTCTACACAAAAGCCAAAAAGGTGCATATAGAAAATATATGTGCCTCAGTATGACATAGGAGTTGGGAGAAAACTGTTTTCTCTCACTTTGGACCTATAATTTACTGAAATTGGAGGGTCAAGGGGGTTAACCAAGACACTGATGAAAACAAGTGAGATCTCATGATTCAAAAACAAATGACAGGGAAAACCAAATTTTCAGTATACAGATCCCTTCAAAGTCCCTAACAAGCAAGGTAATAGAGATAACTGGAATTCTTATGTAGTCCTATTCAGAAGATCACCTTATTCAGGTAAGTGCTGACTCCACCCTCGGACCACCCACAAAATAGCTGTTTTTCTGTTTTGTGGTTAGTGCTGATATTCTTCGGCACTAACTTGTTGGATGCCACCGAATATCAGCGTATATCGCCACACAAGTGATTTAAAGGGCTAAGAGCTATTTCTGGTCATTTAGATCGCTTTGAATACAGACCTCATAAATGTATGGGATTTGCTAAATTTACTTACATGACATTTTCAAGGTCACTGCTTTTGCACATTTCATATCTTGGGCTAAGTAAGAATTCAGCTGAACAGTTTCTCCCCGGTTTACCTGGACAGTGTAAGGTTGATATTCAGCAGGGTGGTCTCTGCATAAAGATAAGCAAATGACCTATCCACTCGCTTTGATGAGGAGTACCCTGGTGGATAGTTCAGTGGCCTTTAATTCCCTCTGCATAAGTACATAAGTATTACCACACTGGGATAGACCAAAGGTCCATCAAGCCCAGCATCCTATTTCTAACAGTGGCCAATCCAGGTCACAATATACCTGGCAAGATCCCAAAAAAGTTCAATATATTTTAAGCTGCTTATTCCAGAAATATGCAGTGGATTTTCCCAAGTCAATTTAATAATGGTCTATGGACTTTTCCTTTAGGAAGCCGTCCAGACTTTTTAAAAAACCAGGTAAGCTAACCGCCTTTACCACATTATTGGCAACAAATTCCAGAGTTTAATTACACGTTGAATGAAGAAACTTTTTCTCTGATTCATTTTAAATTTACTACTTTGTACCTTCATCGCATGTCCCCTAGTCCTAGTATTTTTGGAAAGAGTAAACAAATGATTCACGTCTACCCATTCCACTCCACTCATTATTTTATAGACCTTTATCATATCTCCCCTCAGTCATCTTTGCTCCAAGCTGAAGATCCCTAGTCGTTTCAGGCTTTCCTCATAGGGAAGTCATCCCATCCCCTTTATCATTTTCATCGCCCTTCTCTGTACCTTTTCTAATTCCACTATATCTTTTTTGAGATATGGTGACCAGAATTAAACACAATATTCTAGGTACAGTCGTACCATGGAGCGATACAAAGGCATTATAATGTCCTTACTTTTGTTTTCCATTCCTTTCCTAATAATACCTAACATTCAATTTGCTTTCTTAGCCACCGCAACACACTGAGCAGAGGATTTCAACGTATCATTAACAATGATGCTGAGATCCCTTTCTTAGTCGGTGACTCCTAATGTGGAACCTTGCATTATGTAGCTATAGTTCGGGTTCCTCTTTCTCACATGCATCACTTTGCACTTGCTCACATTAAACGTCATCTGCCATTTAGACGCCCAGTCTCCCAGTCTCATAAGGTCCTTTTGTAATTTTTCACAATCCTCTCGCAATTTAGGAACTTTGAATAACTTTGTGTGGTCAGCAAATGTAATTACCTCACTATTTACTCCCATCTCTAGAGCATTTATAAATATGTTAAAAAGCAGCTTTTTGTGACTCTGGGCAAGTCACTTAACCCTCTATTGCAACAGGTACAAAATAAGGATCTGTATATAATAAGTAAACTGCTATGAAAAGCAATATATCAAGTCCCATCCCCTTCCCCCTTGTTTTAATCACACTGGCCACTTAAATAGGACAGTTGAATATGTAGTCCTAAACATAAATGGATAATTTATCTGTATAAGTAAGGACACTTATTTGTTATCCTACTTAAGTAGTTACATTTGATCAAAAAGGGGATGATTATCACTTATCTGCTTGCTTTGATGCATTGTTTCAATACGATCAATGAATATGCAACTGTAAACTCAAATGAATACGTTATCTGTATAGGATAGCTACTTATTATCCAACTTATATACATTTAATTGAAAAAGGGATGAATATCACTACTGTTTGGTTGAGTTTAAGCTAAGCCCTGAGAACAGTTCTATTCTCACCTCCTTTTATACATATAGCTCAGTCAAGATATCTTCACATCTGACCTACAGTAATCAGTTTGCTAGCTCCAAATTAAAAGAAAAAAAAGACTAATGTGGATACACCAGAAGTTAACTGCTTAAATCGTTTTGAATATCTACCTCTTTGTGTTTAGGTAATGGCAATTCATGTATTTACAGACCCTGATTTATAGCATCATATTGCATACTGATAGGCAAATGTAAAATCCCAAGAAGGTCTCCCTTATCTAAAGATCCTTCATTAAGCTACCAATCAGATTGGCGATTGAAGCCAGAGACCATCCTAAACATATGAATCATAAGTGTGTCTTCAATAGGAGCTAAGCCATTGTGCTGCTTACATGTAATCACGACTCCAAATGGGAAAAGTTGTATAGGACAGTGGTTTTCTGACTATTAAATGTCTCATTGTAATAATTCCCCCAATCATGATGTCTCCATCCTTCTGGTATCCTGGTTTTAAGCTTCCATATTTCATTGTTGAACACTGGCCCTCAATGGTCTTCCACTGGATGTAGCAAAATATCAAAATCAGAACCAGAGTTGCTGCCATCTTTCAGGTTGTGAAACAGCTTTTGCTATGAAACAAAGTCCTGCTTGCCCTGCTCTGCAATTGTGGTATGAGGAAGTTTCAGAGGTATTGGTTATTAAAATAATGTGCAGAAAAAGTCATATTATGACCAAGAATTTTCAAACTGCACACCTGTAAATCCATGCAAAGACAGCACAAGTCTCATTTTGATGTTGCACAGATCTCGGTATTATTAGCTCTGATTCAGCAGCTGGTGAGGGCACTGTTAAATCTTTTCAGAGTCCTGCTCCTCAAAGATTCAGCCTCAAGGGATGTGTTCTTCAGATATGTGAGTTTGACGTTAAAATATAGTTTTCTTTCTTTCTTAATATAGAAGTTGCACATTTATTAACCAACAATTATTAAATATATAGAAAGTCTTGGTGAGAAGAAAATAATTATAATCAGTGATACTGTACACACATCTACCTTCAATTGTACTTTTCTTCCTTTACATATTCCTTCATGTTTTTATAAAGTAGAGTGCTTGTCATATTTATTATTTTAAACAAAAGAAAACCATGACGGATAAAACAATAATCTTGACAACTACAGGTAGAAATCACAACTTTCCTGCAAAACAAAATCTACATTTCCAGAGGGTGGGGGTGGTGTTCACAACTTGTGTCTGTTTGACCTGGAGCAAGACTAAGAAGCCTGTGGCCATGGGTTTGCTATTGACCAGATATGTGTTAAGTCAGGGTCAGATCTGTTCACAGGAGGCCTCTATTCTTTGAATGGCTCACCTCATTAATAAAATGTGGTAATCTATTACTTATCATTATAGTGTCAGGTCCCTTAGCCTGTATCAAATTGGTGTGAGACCCCTCTTACAACATCAGTATGGTACAGGCAACCACAGCATTGTAATCTTTGATGTCATTGGTATCTGCATAGGTGCATGTTTAGCAAATAGAAGGCTCCTTTTTCAAGCTGCATAGGACTAGGGGGCATGCAATGAAGCTACAATGTAGTAAATTTAAAATGAATTGGAGAAAAATTTTCTTCAATCAACATGTAATTAAACTCTGGATTTGTTGCCAGAGAATGTGGTAAAGGTGGTTAGCTTAGCGGAGTTTAAAAAAGGTTTGGCCGGCTTCCTAAAGGAAAAGTCCATAGACCGTTATTAAATAGACTTGGGGAAAATCCACTATTTCTGGGATAAGCAGTATAAAATGTTTTGTACATTTTGGGGATCTTGTCGGGTATTTGTGACCTGGATTGGCCACTGTTGGAAAAAGGATGCTGGGCTTGATGGACCTTTGGTCTTTCCCAATATGGCAATACTTATGTACTTATGTAGATTTGCCACGTGCCAAGGCCCCTTTTACTGCAGCGGGTAAAAGGCAAAAAAAAAAAGACTGTGTAGTAAGTACACACTTGCAGTGCAGTCATTTCTGGGGGAAGCCCTTACTACCTCCTAGTTAAGAGCGGTAAGGGAGCATACACTAACCCTGTATTAACTGGGCAGTGCACAGTGCTGCCTGATTACTTCCGGGTAAGCCCTCGGCACTAAAAATATATATTTTTGTCACACCTGAAAAAGGCATGCGCTGGGGGCAGCACTACCCCTGGCTCCTGTGATAGGCCGGTGGTAGTGCCACACCTTTGAAAAAGGGTCCCATAATGAGGGGTAATAAGGGTTGCCTTGTTGAATGTTCTACCACAGTGAGGGATGGGTACTTGCAATCACTTTGAGGAATTAAGAGAGCTCTAGATGCAGTGTCCTTTGGACCGTTCCCTGTTGTATGGTGCGCTAATGAGTGGAGTGGAACAGGTGGATATGAAGCGTCTGTTCACGCTTTCCAAAAATACTAGGACTAGGGGGCATGCGATGAAACTACAGTGTAGTAAATCAGAGAAAGATTTTCTTCACCCAACACATAATTAAACTCTGGAATTCGTTGCCAGAGTACGTGGTGAAGGCGGTTAACTTGGCAGAGTTTAAAAAGGGGTTCAGCGGTTTCCTAAAGGACAAGTCCATAAACCACTACTAAATGGACTTGGGAAAAATCCACAATTCCAGGAATAACATGTATAGAATGTTTGTACGTTTGGGAAGCTCGCCAGGTGCCCTTGGCCTGGATTGGCCGCTGTCGTGGACAGGAGGGTTCGATGGACCCTTGGTCTTTTCCCAGTGTGGCATTACTTATGTACTTATGTAGATTGCTATTTGCTGTGACACTGGATCACTAATGCAGTCCCAAAGATGTTTAATGGGAGACGGAGGATTCATATGACAAAGTCCAAGATAACAGGGGCTGCGATATTTTGGAATAATGTTCACAGTTCAATTTTGTTTAATACACCACAAATTTTTTTAAAAATGGCCATTATTCAGCCAAAGATAGGCCTGCTATTTAGGGGGCCTGATTTGGCCGCCAAACATAGCCAACAAGGTGCTGAATATTAGCGGCAAGCCGGTTATATCTCATAATATAGCCGGCTAGCTATGTTCTAAGCAATACTATTAAGCGGAGATAACTGGTTATCTCACACTGAATATTAGCACTTAGCCAGCTTAGTGCTATTTAACCAGTCAGGAGCCATTCCTGGCCATTTAAATAGCGCTGAATATCGGCTGGAAAGTATCTAAGCATTTTACATTTTAAAAATATTAGGGTTGAAATGAGAGGATGGAAACAAAAGGTAAATTGGGCTACATGGAGGGGCATAATCGAACGGGACGCTCAAGTTTTTCTGAGGACGTCCTCGCAAAACGTCCCGATGGAGGGGCGGGGAAACCTGTATTATCGAAATAAGATGGGCGTTCATCTTTCATTTCGATAATATGGTCGTGGACGTCCACATCTTGAAAGTTAGGTCATCGTTAGAGATTTGTCATCCCTAGACTTGGTCATTTCTGATTTTCGGCGATAACGGAAACCAAGGACGCCCATCTCAGAAACGACTAAATGCAAGCCCTTTGATTGTGGGAGGAATCAGCATTTGTAGTGCACTGGTCCCCCTGACATGCCAGTACACCAACCGGGCACCCTAGGGAGCACTGCAGTGGACTTCAGAAATTGCTCCCAGGTACATAGCTCCCTTACCTTGGGTACTGAGCCTCCCAAACTCCCCACAAAACCCACTACCCACAACTGTACACCACTACCATAGCCCTTACGGGTGAAGGGGGTACCTAGATGTGGGTACAGTGGGTTTCTGATGGGTTTTGGAGGACTCACATTTACCACCACAAGTGTAACAGGTAGGGGGAGGGATGGGCCTGGGTCCGCCTGCCTGAAATGCACTTCACCCACTAAAACTGCTCCAGAGACCTGCATACTGCCGTGATGGACCTGAGCATGACATTTGAGGCTGGCAGAAAATATCTTTAAAGATGTTTTTTTGGGGTGGGAGGGGTTAGTGACCACTCGGGGAGTAAGGGGAGGTCATCCCTGATTCCCTCCGGTGGTCATCTGGTCATTTCGGGCACCTTTTTGTGGCTTGCTCTTAAGAAAAACACGACCAGGTAAATTCGTCCAAGTGCTCGTCAGTGACACCCTTCTTTTTTTGATTAGGGTCGAGGACATCCAAGTGTTAGGCACGCCCAAGTCCCACCTTCTCTATGCCTAGGACACGCCCCTGGGAACTTTGGCCATCCCTGCGATGGAAAGCAGTTGGGGAAGTCCAAAATCGGCTTTCGATTATACTGATTTGGATGACCCAATGAGAAGGATGTCCATCTTCTGATTTGTGTCAAAAGATGGGCATCCTTCTCTTTCAAAAATATGCCTGATGGGAAACTTAGTAAAATCCAAGTAGAATTTAGTTAAAATTAACCTAGAGGAAAAAAAAAAGTGGGGAGAGGGGAATGAGAGAAAGGAAATTGACAGGACAGTGAAAAGGTAGTTGTCATGGTCATCGTCCCTGACGTCCGTGCCTTGCTCGTCTGTGCTGTGTTCCTCCTTCTTTCCTACTAAAATAACCTGCAGTTCCAGTCAGTGACCTGTGGGGTCACTGTAGAGTGGTGGAGGCCAAGCTGGTGATACCATCAGCACTGAGTACTTCTTAAGCTGGCTTCTGAGAGTGCTCAGGGTGCTGGCAATTACCCTTGATTGTTCCAACTCTATTTCGCTGTGAGGTTGTAGCCTGAAGCTTTGCTACAGCTTTTCCTTATGCTGTGTTCCTGTGGACATCTGTTTCCAAGCCAGGGAGTCCTGAGGAGTAAAAACTTGGCCTACAGCTTTCCTTGTGCTTTGTTCCTGTGAAGCCTGCTTTTCAAGCTTGGGAGGCCTGAGGAGTAAAGTTTTTTTTTTTTGTTACATATGATTTGTACCCCACACTTTCCCACTCATGGCAGGCTCAATGTGGCTTACATATTGTATACAGGTACTTATTTGTACCTGGGGCAATGGAGGGTTAAGTGACTTGCCCAGAGTCACAAGGAGCTGCCTGTGCCTGAAGTGGGAATTGAACTTAGTTTCTCAGGACCAAAGTCCACCACCCTAACCGCTAGGCCACTCCTCCAACAGCTTTCACCTTATGCTGTGTTCCAGTGGAAGTCTGCCTCCAAGCCAGGGAGTCCTGAGGAGTAAAGCTTTGCCTACAGGTTTCACCTTTGCTTGGGTGCAGTGAAACCTGCTGCCAGGCCTGTGAGTTCAGAGCCTCCCATGCCTCATTTGAGATTCCAGTCGCCCACCATGAGTCCTTACTCGCTGTATGCAGTGAGTGTCTTTGTGCTGTGTTTGGGAATGTGTGGGCTGGATGATGGGAAATGCAGTGGCTGAGGTTACGTCTCAAAGGTATCTCTGGACGAGAGAGCAGTGCTTGGAGTATGGAGGGGTCCATGTGGGCTGATCCTGGTCCTTGGGTGTTGTGCAGGGCCATTGAGTCTTCTGCCTTGGGAGCATCGGCTCAGGTTTGGCTCCTTCACCTTGCTTGCCTTGAGAACGTCGGCTTGGGATTTGTTGCTTTAACTTGCTTGCCTTGGGAGCATCCGGCTCAGGCACCTCAGTGACTGTTTGCTTGTCTTTTGTGACATCTCTAGTCTTCTGTGAGTGGAGTGACCTGCTGTTGCCTCCACCTGCGGTGCATGTCCTCAAGAGACTTTCTTTTCTCTTTGTTTTGCTTCTGCTCCACTCCGGTTTTGAGGGAGCTTGCCGTGATTGTTCCATGGCTCTTCTGAGTGTACTGACAGAATGAACCCTTTCCTGAACTACTAGTGGTGCTCTCTCTGCCTAGGCGGGCCCTTTGCCTAGTCTATTGTGTTCTACTGTATGCCATATGTTTACATTGCTCTGTTAGTATTGAGATGAGCAGCTAGGCTGCTTATGTTTGATTTTTCTATACAGCTAGGCTGTTCCACTTTACCTTTACTGTATACTTTATGCTTTGCATTGTGTTTGATAGTACTGAGATGCGCAGCTAGGTTGCATATGATAGGAGAATCGCTGGACATGGATGGGAGGACAGGGGGAGAGAAGAGATGGCTGGAATTTGAGGGGAGAGCAGGGAGAGAAGAGATCGCTGGAGAGGAGGTGAGGGCAGGGGAGAGAGGAGAATTGCTGGTCATGGATGGATGGAGAAGAGGGCAGGGCAGGGGAGAGAGGAGAATTGCTGGACATGAATGGATGGAGAGGAAGGCAGGGGAGAGAGGAGAATTGCTGGACATGGATGGATGGAGGGGAGGGCAAGGGAGAGAGAAGAATTGCTGGACATGGATGGATGGAGGGGAGGACAGGGGAGAGAGGAGAATTGCTGGACATAGATGGATGAATGGAGGGGGCAGGGGAGAGAGGAAATTTGCTGGACTTGGATGGATGGAGGGGAGGGAAGTCAGGAAGGGGATGCACATGGATGGAGGGGAGGGAAGAGGGGAAAAATGCTGGACATGTATTGAGGGGAGGGAAGAGAGGAGAAATGCTGGACATGGATGGAGTCTGCGTACTCTTTATCTTTAAAAAAATATTATAAATAAAAATCACAAAAAAAGAAAAATTAAAACAACAAAAAAAAAAGATAAACAATCTGTATCTCATACCCCTGGAGCATATTACTCATTATACACCCTTCCCAATTATTACTTATCATGACAGAACATTTCTCCTAATGGTTCCCCTAAGAACATAGTCACCATTACATGATAACCTTGCTAGCGCCAGTTTCATTTGTGTGAGAAACGGGCCTTTTTTTAGAAATAAAGGCACATATGTAACATTTTCACTAATCTCTTCTAATACAATTTCACAAACTACTAATACAAACACATAAATCCATGGCTGCTTACCAGAAGGATCATGCCTAGATTCTGCCCTCTTCATTTCCGGATACAAAACCGGGCTACCCTCATCTATCGTCTTCCGTGTTTACATAGAGAAACCTGATCCCCTATTCATAATGCAAATTTGCTACCGACTCCCCAAATTACCATTCAATCTCCAAATTTAAGCCAAAGGGGGCCACTGTGCGCCATGCGGAAATAAATCTTTGTTCATGTACTCTCAGTGGTTCACTAATACCCCCTTCCTGACTCAATATCACTTGCCTTAATGCAGTGAATCTCATATCCTCTAATGCATGATTAGCTGCCTTCCAATGAGCCTCTAAAGGGGCCTCCATTCGCTCGTTTCTTATAATACTCAAATGTTCTGCGATACGCAGTTTTAGTTTCCAACGTGTCTGCCCAATATAGTATAGTTTACAGGGGCATACAATGCAATACACCACCTGCTGAGTTTCACATGTGGTGCTATGCCTTAAAAAGAATTTTTTTGTTGTTCCTGGAATTGTTACAAAAGCTGAATGAATATGCACAATAAATAGAGGGGCATAATCGAACACGAACGCCCATCTCCATGAGCGTCTATGTCCGAGAACAGGTACGTGAAGGGGCGGGACAGACCGTATTTTCGAAAAAATGGGCGCCCATCTTTTTTTTTGATACTACGGTTTGTGCCGGACAAATGCATCAGATGTGTGCGGATTTGAGCTGGGCGGTTTCGTTTTTCAGTGATAATGGAAACCGAAGGCACCCAGCTCAAAAATGAATAAATTCAAGGCATTGGGGTCGTGGGAGGGGCCAGGATTCGTAGTGCAGTGGTCCCCCTCACATGCCAGGACACCAACCGGTCACCCTAGGGGGCACTTGCAACAATTTAAAATAAAAAGTAAAATACCTCTCAAGTCCATAGCTCCCTTCCTTTGGGTGCTGAGCCCCTCAAATCCCCCCAAAACCCACTGCCTACAAATCTACACCATTACCATAGCCCTTATGGCTGAAGGGGGGCACCTAGATATGGGTACAGTGGGTTTTGGGGGCGGTTTGGAGCTCTCCCATTTATCACCACAAGTGTAACAGGTGGGGGGGGGATGGGCCTGGGTGCACCTGGGTGAAGTCCACTGCACCCACTAACAACTGCTCCAGAGTCCTGCATCCTGCTGTGATGGATCTGGGTATGACATTTGAGGCTGGCATACAGGCTGGCAAAAAAAGTTTCTAAAGTTCTTTTTTTTTGGTGGGAGGGGGTTAGTGACCACTGGGAGAGTCAGGGAGGTCATCCCCGATTCCCTCCGGTGGTCATCTGGGCAGTTAGGGCACTTTTTGGGGGCTTGTTCGTGAGAAAAAAGGGTCCAGAAAAAGTGACCCAACTTCTCGCTAAAAACGCTTTTCTTTCTTCCATTATCGGCCGAGGGCGCCCATCTCTGCTCAGCCGATAAAAACGTCCCAGTCCCACCTTCACCACGCCTCTAACACGCCCCCGTCAACTTTGTTCGTTCCCGCAACAGATTGCAGTTGAAGGCGCCCAAAATCGGCTTTCGATTCTACTGATTTGGGCGCCCACCAGAAAAAGGTGCCCATCTCCCGATTGGGTCGAAATATGGGCGCCCATCACTTTCAAAAATAAGGCGGATAGTAACATAGTGGATGACGGTAGAGAAAGACCTGTACGATCCATCCAGTCTGCCCAACAAGATAAACTCATATGTGCTACTTTATGTGTATACCTGACCTTGATTTGCATGTGCCATTTTCAGGGCACAGACCGTAGAAGTCTGCCCAGCACTATCCCCACCTCCCAACCACTATCCCCACCTCCCACCACCGGCACTGCGTGTGTCCCATTGAACATATCACTATAAGGATGTTTTAGCAACGCCCCCATATTAACATTACAAGTGTATGCTACCTTGGGCCATTTTTGTAATGCGGTATGAACCACTAACACACCCCAATATTTTGGCTATAGCTGTAGCCTGAAATGAATAAGGGATAACACAAACTGGGGGGGGGTTAGTATCCTGATCTTTTTGGGGGAGAAACAACCATTCTCATTGTATGTAAAGTGCCCGTTTGTAAGCCCTTTTAACTACCTGCACTGGGTATCCACGTTCTATAAATCTGTTTCTCATCACTTTTGCTTGACTTTTATATTCATGTACAGAGGAACACAAGCGCCTAAGGCGCATAAACTGCCCTACTGGAATTCCCTTCCTAAAGGAACTGAAATGGTGACTAGAGTAATGCAAAATGGTGTTTCGATCTGTGTCTTTTCTATAAATGGTAGTCATGAATCTGTGATCCACCGTCTTCACAATTTTGATGTCCAAAAATGGAATTTCAGAATCTTGTACATTAACAGTAATCTAATGTGGGGATTACATCTATTAATAAAATCAATGAACGTTTGAAGCACTTCTCTAGTGCCCTCCCATATCAGGATTGTGTCATCAATGAAACGTTTCCACATGATGATTTAATCATTATATGTAGAAGCATTAACATATAGGCAAGATATCGATGGCACAACAGTGGCCCCCATGGCTACTCTCCGACCTGCACAAAAAACGTTTATTGAAATTCAAAATAATTCCTACAAATCACATAGGATAGCAATGTATGCATTACTGCTATCTTATCTGCAGGGATGGCCACTTGTTGAAAATAGTGACAAGCCACTTCCAAAGCTTGTTCTTGTGGTATGTTTAAATAGAGCGCCTCCACATCCATCGTTACCAACAAAATATTGTCAGTCTGAGCGAGCTCCACCTCCTCAAGTAAACGGATGAAATGCATAGAGTCCCCTCACGTATGAGTCTGCCCAGGGCACCCACAACCTCAAGGTCTTATCAATATATTGAGACAAGGGTTCCAAAACTGAACCCATTGTAGATACTATGGGGCACCCCGGAGGATTAGCCAGGGACTTGAGAATTTTGTGGATGAAATATATATATGGGATTTTGGGATGTTGACAACACAGGAACCAACCCTCTTTCTGAATTAATATCCCAGCTACTACTGCTTTATTCACGCACTCAGCTATATCCTTTTGTATAATACCAGAGTGCCATTTTTCCATACTTCATAGCAACAGTGTACATTTCATAATTACCTGTCCTAATGCAACTGAAGCTTTTACCTCTTCAGTGCATGTAAACGGTTTCATCCCTGTGTGGATTCTCTGATACCGTATGAGGCTTTCTTTCCAACCAAAGCTTTTACCACACTCAGAACATGTAAATGGTTTTACTCCTGTGTGTATTCTCTGGTTCATTGTGAGGTTTACCTTCCAATGAAAGCTTTTATTACATTCTATACATGTAAATGGTTTCACTCCTGTACCCTGCGCTTTCCCACTCATGGCAGGCTCAATGCGGCTTAGGTACTTATTTGTACCTGGGGCAATGGAGGTTAAGTGACTTGCCCAGAGTCACAAGGACCTGCCTGTGCCTGCAGTGGGAATTGAACCCAGTTCCCCAGGACCAAAGTCCACCACTCTAACCACTAGGCCACTCCTCCACTACTTTCTGGTGCATGTGAGGTTTCCCTCCAGCGGAAGCTTCTACCACACTATGAACATATATATGGTTTCACACCTATGTGGATTCTCTGGTGCACTGCAAGCAATGCCTTCTTTCTGAAGCTTTTACCACACTCAGAACTTGTAAATGGTTTTACACCAGCGTGGATTCTCTGGTGAACTATGAGGGATGTCGTGCCTGTGAATCTTTTACCACACTGAGGACATGTAAATAATTTTATTCCTGTGTGGATTCTCTGGTGCCCTGTGAGGTTTACCTTCTGACCAAAGCTTTTACCACACTCTATATATGCAAATGGTTTCTGTCCTGTGTGGAATCTCTGATGCACTTTGAGATTTACATTATAATCAAAGCTTTTACCACACTTAGAATATGTGAATGGTTTCACTCTGTTGTGGATTTTTTTTGTGTATTGTGAGGTCTGCCTTCTGCCTAAAGCCTTTACCACACTCAGGGCATATATATTGTTTCACTGCAACATGGATTCTCTGGTGGACTGTGAGGCTGTCCTCTGACGCTTATACCACACTTTCTATATGCAACAGTTTTAACTTCTGAATGGATTTTATGGTTCATTGCTAGATTTTCCTTCTGATGGACACTAGCACCACAGTCAGAACAAGCACTAATCTCTCATTTTGCAAAATGTTTTGATATTTTAAAATATCAGTGTTCCTGATTCTACAGCAGTTTGAACTCTGTTATCCTCTATGAATGCTTTCCTGTGACTGAAACTTTTCTTAGGGTCTGTATCCTAATGGCTTGATTTTGTGCGTTTTGCACTTGGAAGTTTTTTGTTTGAAAATGGATCAAAAAACAAAACGCCCAAATCACAAAACATTTTTCAAAACAGTATTTTCAAAAGGAAAAGATATACATTTTTGTTTGTTGAAAATTACCTTCTTTCCTATTCAAATTTTGGATGTTTTGCAAAATGTCCAAATTCAGACTTAGATGTCATATCAAAAATGCCCCTCTATATCTACTTAATGTTGCATTAAAATTGTGTATAATATCTAATTTTAGCTATAATATAAAATATATGAAATTTAGGATGGCCTCAACCAATGATGCAGTTTCTGGGTAAAAAAAGAACATTCAATTTTGATTTGCCCAACAAATGATAACAATATTTAAATGAATCCATCCTTTATTAATAATTCTACTTTTTTATTAGCATTTTCTGCTGTTCCTTTCAGGTCTCAGCAGAATAATGTAGCACTTAGGGAAAAAGATACAACCCATAAGTCCAGCACTGGAGGCCAGGATAGCAAATATCTCCACTGCCACCATGTATTTGCCCTTGGTGCTCAGGTACGTTGGGATGAAGGAGATCCAGACGCTGCAGAACACCAGCATGCTGAAGGTGATGTACTTGGCTTCATTGAATCTGTCAGGCAGATTTCGTGCTAGGAAAGCTACGACGAAGCTGATACCAGCCAGAAATCCCATGTAACCCAGAACACAGTAAAATGCAAATATTGACCCTTCATTACATTCAGTTAGTATTGTTCCAATTTCTGATTTCATATTAAGATATGGGAATGGGGGAGCAGTGAATAACCAGGCAAGACACAGAACAGTTTGAATAAGGGAACAGAAAAGGACTACAGAAATTGAAATCCTGGAACCCATCCAATTCCGGAGCTTGCTTCCAGGCTTGGTGGCATGAAAGGCCATGACCACAGTGGTAGTTTTTGCCAATATAGAGGAGAGAGCGATAGAGAAACTGATCCCAAAGGCAGTGTATCGGAGAATACAGGTCACTTTGTCAGGATGGCCAATGAATACCAAGGAGCAGAGGAAGCAGAGCATGAGGGAGATGAGAAGAATGTAACTGAGGTCTCGGTTGTTGGCTTTCACTATGGGGGTGTCTTTGTAATGAATAAAGATCCCCAAAATGACAGTATTAATAAGAATTAAGAAAATACAGATGGAAGTCAAAGTTATCCCCAGAGGCTCTTGATAGGTCAGGAAGGATATCACTTTTGGGATGCAGGCATCTTTATTCTGATTGGGCCATTGGTCCTCTGGGCATTTCGTACAAGTGTCTATATCTGAGAATGAAATATATTGTCCCATTATTTCACAAATAGCATCAGTTATAGGACAGTAACTTTTCCTTAATAGTAAGGCTTGTCTCAAAATGAGATACAGTAGCAAACTTAATGATTACATAGACAAATTCACAATACTACACAAATCACAATCAGGATTCCACCCCCTACACAGCACCGAAACAGTACTACTTACTCTCTTAACTAAATTCAAGCAGGAAATAGTAATGGGTAAAAGTATACTTCTCCTACAATTTGACATGTCCAGTGCTTTCGTCATGGTCAATCACAATATATTATTAAGACTCCTAGATGATTTCGGTATTAGCGGAAATATGCTCACATGGATCAAGGGTTTCCTAACCACAAGAACATATCAAGTGAAAGCTAGCACAAACATATCATCAACTTGGAAATCAGACTGTGGAGTACTGCAAGGATCACCACTATCACCGATCCTCTTCAAACTCATGATGACCCCACTATCCATTCAAGGCCTTAACCCATTCATATATGCAGATGACATCACAATATATATCCCATACAAGCATGATCTGACAGAAATCACCAATGAAATCAAGCTCAGTTTGAACATCATGGACTCATAGGCAAATGCATTCAAATTAAAGTTCAACACAGAAAAAACACATCATCATCTCATCCCAATACAACACATACAAACCCACAAACATAAACATTCCAGGTTATACCCTTCCTATCGAAGACAGCCTGAAAATTCTCAGAGTAACTATCAACCGGAACCTCTCAAAAGAGAACCAAGTGAAATCCACCATAAAAAAAAGTTCCACTCAATGTGGAAACTTAAACATGTGAAACCATTCTTCCCGAGGGAAATATTCCGGAACTTAATACAATCAATGGTACTGAGCCATGTAGATTACTGCAACGGTATCTATGCGGGTTGCAAAGAACAAATTATAAAGAAACTTCAGACAGCTCAAAACACAGCAGCCAGGCTTATATTTGGAAAAACATGTTTTGAAAGCGCCAAACCCCTCCGAGAAAAACTGCACTGGCTCCTAATCAAAGAACGTGTCACTCTTAAAATCTGCACCCTGGTTCATAAAATTATCTACAGCAAAGCCCCGGGATACATGACAGACCTCATAGACCTGCCAACTAGAAACACAACAAGATAAGCATGAACATGCCTAAATCTTCATTACCCAAGCAGCAAAGGACTCAAATACAAATCAACGTTTGCATCCAGCCTTTTCTATTTAAGTGCACAACTATGGAACGCACTGCCAAAAACAGTAAAAACTACGTACGACCACCAAAATTTCTGGAAAGAACTAAAACCACACCTGTTCAGAAAGGCATATCCCACTGACCCAACATAAAAGCCTCAGTACCTGCAACACAACAAAACCAAAGATCAGAATGGACACACCCCAACTTCCCTCTTCCTCCCTAAATTTCCCATTATACCTACCTTACATGAACCTTATTCTACCATAATAACACCTTGTATTTGTTCATGCCAGAACTGGCGAACACCACTACTGTACTATGTAAGCCACATTGAGCCTGCAAATAGGTGGGAAAATGTGGGATGCAAATGTAACAAATAAATAAATAAATAAATATTACACAAATAATGAATGATGATCTTCCTGGAAATGAAATCATGCATTATTCCTTAGAAGTACTTGCACCTGAAATGGATGCTTTTAAAGAATTCCATATGTCTTATCCAATCGGGGTGTGATTAGTTTTGCTAGCGGTATCCAGCTCATATTTTTGGATTAGGACATTGAAGACCCAATTTTCAAAGAATATTGAGATTGCAATTGAGACGTCCAGATCAGTTGTGTTGATGTTTTGGAAAAGGCAGGAGTGCATGCATATTTGCTGGCCCATGTCAGGTCTTCAATAAAGCCTGAATAAGGGCCTAATATGAACCTTTCACATTATAGCATGAAATCACTAACCATTTTGGCTGGAGACTTCTCCCTCTGGACAGGGAATACAGTCATAGCAGCAGACGGGCTCTCTTTCCCTGGTTAATTTCCTGAACCCAGGAGGGCAACCCGGGCTGCATCTGAACTCTGGAGGTGTCTGAGGATTGAGAAGAAACTAATTAACTTGAGGTAATACTGGATTATGACTTTTCTGTTTAAACATGAGCCAATTTTCCCATTTAGTTTTTCAGCTCATTGCCAAGCTACCCAGTAGAATATGGAAGTCTGTATGAGCTGTATTTTGTTTGGAAATATAAATAATATGAAATAGGTTTGATCTGGAATCAGTCATTCAGGCTGATTGGAGACCGCTTTGAGCAATGTTTCTGTGCTGGTCACCCTAAATAGTTTGATTAAGAGTAGGAGAAAATACCTTGCTTCCTCAAATAACTCTGAATTCTCCATCCCCATATAAGACTTTTGCTATGAGAAAAGGACTTTAGGTTATATCTTTGTAGCCTACTTTTCTACCTCAAAGACTGAACATTTACCTCATGGATCTGCTCACCATTGGTTGCTCACTGTATAAGTATTTTTGTTTCTTTAATCATGTAGCCAACTCATTTATCCAGAGTGAGTTTCATTCAGCTACACTAAGTATTTTTTGTTTAAACTTGTTGCTTTCTCAAATGGATATATTTTGGCCAAATTTATCTTGACGTGAAGGATGCAGCAAGGGTGTTCCAGGAACAAGACCTAATGTTATACAGTTATCAATACAATTCAGGTACTGTCCAGATAACTCACCCATTGATATTACATTGCACTGCAGAAATAACAGGTCTAAATTTAACACAAGACTATCAGGCTCATTTTCAAAAGAGATAGACATCCAAAATGTGACACATATGTCAGCATTTGGACATTTATCTCACAGAAACATCCAAATCAGTATTATCAAAACCTCTTTTTCAACGTCTTTCTCTGAAGACCATCAGAAGGATGTCCAAATCTCAAGAGGGTCTGCCAGGGGCGTGTTTAGGGCGGGACTCGGGTGTTCCTAAGACATGGACATCTTTCAGCAATAATGGAACACAACAAAGACGTCCAAGACTAAAACTTAGACATTTTGAGATAGACCTATTTTTATAGTGAATAATTGCAGTGGGAATTGAACCCACTTCCTCAGAATCAAGGTCTGCTGCACTAACCACTCCTCTACACCACACAAGAGGTGCCCCAAATGACCACTGGAAGTACTCAGGGATCACCTCCTGTTACTCTCCCAGTAGTCACTATCCTCCTCCCACCCCCAAAAAATGTGATTAAAAATATTACTTGCCAGCCTCTATGCCAGCCTCAGATGTTATACTCAGGTCCATTAGAATAGCATGCAGGTCCCTGGAGTAGTCCCGTGGCAGTGCTTATGTACTTATGTAGTCTAGTAGTGGTGCAGTGTAACAAGTAGGGACATTTTACAAAAAAACATCCAAATTCAGACTTAGATGTCATATCCAAAAATGCTACTTGTGCATTTGACTTGCCCAAAGTCACAAGGAGCAGCAGTAGGAACTGAACCCATGTTGCCATGATCAAAGCCCGCTGTACTAACCATTAAGCCACTCCTCCTCTGTTCTGGAAATCTTTTGTTCAAAAATGGACCAAAAAAAAAGGACGTCCAAATCACAGGACGTCCATAGTATTTTCGAACACAAAAAACAGACATCCATCTTTTTTAAAAATGACCTTCTTTCCTGTTTGGAATTTGGACGTCTTTGTAAAACGTCCAAATTCTGTTTTACATGTTTCTTTTGAAAATGCCCCTCTATCTCTACTTCAGGAAGCAGGTGAAAACTTGGCTCTTCAAGAAGTCCTTTAATGGAAGAAATAACTAACTTATTAGTCTCACTCAAACACACACAAGGAGTGACTTGGGCTGCACATACTGCAGCAGGACGTGTTTATCCACTCCTACCCTAGCTGAGATAATATTTAACCATCTCTCTTGCCTCATGTGTAACTTTCTTTAAATTAGTCACCTTATTTTCTAACTCCTCTAAAATGTTCTATTACGTATTGTGTTGACATTGTAAGTAGTATACTATCCAGCTTATAATCGAAAGACAAAAACGCCTAAATCGGGAGATAGACATTTATCTCCCAAAAACGATTAAATCAATATAATGGAAACAAACGTTTCAGTGCGGCCATGTCGCTCCTACGTTCACTTAAAAACGCCCAAATAAGGGGCGTGTCGGGGGCGTGTTAGGGGCGGTGATACGACGTGGTCGTGTACAACGTATAACGGATAGCGAAATGGCTCTGGTTGAGCGGGAACACGGGCGTAATATGTTGGACCCGAAATAAAAGCGACCAGAGCAAGGGGGAAATTGTCTTTAGACCCATTAGCGATTGTGTGTAGTTGGAGAGTGGCGAGATCGTTGGTGGAAGAGCTGAATTGGTGGTTGCAGAGAGAAAGCCGAACGTGTTGAGTACCTGTTACGTTCGTCTGTGTGCCCTGTCTCTTTTGTGTCTTACCCTTTGACCTTTCCCTACTCCTACTCCTTTGCTCCATCGCCTCCTTCCCCTCCCCCTATCCCTCCCCACTCACTGTTCCCAAGTGTATACTCTATTCCATGACCTCCATTTGTCTCTGTGTTCTTGTACTGTTTGGCGAGTGAGTGGCCAGAGGGCATGGTGGCTGGAAGTGAGAGATCTGTGTGTGTTGGTGTTTGACTACTAGTACTAATACTTGCACTGGTGGTGGGGATATGGATGCACTTAATGCACTTGTGGCATGCATGCTACAGGAAGAGGCCACCCACCGCAGGAGGTATTCACAGCCCCGAGTGTTTAGGCCCCGCACCACCTTCCTACAACTCACTGACCAGCAGTGCAGTGGCGTAGCCAGAAGTCAATTTTTGGGTGGGCCAACAGGTTGGATGGGTGGGCACTAGACAGTGGTGTGCTGGTAAATGTTTAACAACAGGCTCTTTCCCCGGTCCACCTCTGCACCCCCCCATCCACCTGTGCACCTCCCCTCAAAATTGCAGAGCTGGCTATAGCCGGGGAGAGAGCCTGGGGGGGTCAATGCATTACTCTCTCCAGGAAAAAAAAATAAATGATCCCAGGTTCCAATTTAATTCTCTTCCTTCCCGTTCACATTAATTGATTTGATTTGCTTACTTTATTTTATTTATTTATTTTTTTTGTCTATTAGATTGTAAGCTCTTTGAGCAGGGACTGTCTTTCTTCTATGTTTGTGCAGCGCTGCGTATGCCTTGTAGCACTATAGAAATGCTAAATAGTAGTAGTAGTAATAGTAGTAGTAAATAAGTAAATAAATATAAACTTTTAATGTTGAGCACCTGATTCTCAAAGTGGACATATTCCAAACACTATAATGAAAATAAAATGATTTTTTTCTACCTTTGTTGTCTGGTGACTGTTTTTCTGATCATGCTGGCCCAGTATCTGATTCTGCTGCTATCTGTCCTCTTAACTCCGTTTTCAGGGCTTCCTTTCCATTTATTTCTTTACTTTCCTCCTTTCTTCTTCATTTCTTGCTCTATATCCATAAGTAAAAGCTGGGTCCTCCGCAGACTTGACTGTCCAGTGGATCCAGCTTCTGCCTATTTTCTTCATCCATGTGCAGTTTTTCTCCTCTCTTCCTTTTCCCTCATCTCCTTCCTCACTCTTCCATCCCCTCCATCCATGTCCAGCATTTCTTCTCTCTCCCTTCCCTCTCTTCCATCCATCTCCAGCAACCCTCCTCTCCCCTGCCCTCCCCTTCATACACCCATGTCCAGCAACCTTCCTATCTCCTCTCTCCTCCCCTCCATCCATGCATGTCCAGCAACTCTCCTCTCCCCTCCAGCTATCCATACCTAGCAATTCTTTTCTCTCCCCTGCCCCCTCTATCCATCCATACCCAGCAATTCTCTTCTCTCTCCCCTTGTCCCCTCCATCCATCCATCCATCCCCAGCAATTCTCTTCCCTCCCCTGCCCCCTCCATTCATCCATACCCAGCAATTCTCCTCTCTGCCCTGCCCCTATCCAGCCATACCCAGCAATTCTGTTCTTGCCCCTGCCCCCCTCTATCCATCTATACCATACCCAGCAATTCTCCTCTCTGCCCTGCCCCTATCCAGCCATACCCAGCAATTCTGTTCTTGCCCCTGCCCCCCTCTATCCATCTATACCATACCCAACAATTCTCTTTTCTCCCCTGTCCCCTCCCTCCAGCCATCAGCGATTCTCCTCTCGACCCTCCCGCTCCCATCCATGTCCTGCGATTCCACCTGCCCGCCCGGAGCCTTCTTCTCCCCCCCAAAAAAAATTTACAGTGCAGGCTGAGCTCCGTTCCCGCATCTGCCTCCCTCTGCCACTTCCGGGTTAGAAGGAGGCAGCGTGTATGATTCGCTACCGCTGCTGCTGAGTGCTGAGACGGAGGGAGGTAAATCCTGCGATCGTGGCGGCGGTGGGCAGCGTTTGGGAAGTGCTGCCGTGAGACAGAGGTAGGCAGATGCGGGATCGGAGCTCAGCCTGCTCCCTCCGCTCCGCTGCCTCCACTGCTGGGTGGGCCTGAACCAAAACTGGGTGGGCATGGGCCCACCCAGGCCCACCCGTGGCTAAGCCCCTGCAGCAGTGTCTAACAAGGTTCAGGTTTGATAGGGCCACCATTATTCAGCTGTGTGAGCAGCTGAAACCCCTCCTTCAGCCCCAGACATGTAGGAATAACCCCATCCCTGCCCACCTCAAAATCACTTCCTCTCTCTCTCTGTCCTGGCCACTGGGAGTTTTCAATCAGTATTAGCTGCTAACAGGGCTCACCCAGGCTTCTATTTCACACTGTCTCACCCAGTTCCTGGATGCCTTTCTAACTCACACCTCACACTACATCACTTTCCCCACCACCTCCCAGGCCCTGCACAACAACATGGCTGCCTTCTATGCTCTTGCTAGATTCCCTTCAGTCATCGGTGTGATAGACTGCACACATGAAGCCCTCAGACCCCCCCGGGCACACGAAGCCACCTACAGAAATAGGAAGGCATTTCATTCTATGAACATGCAAGTTGTATGTGATGCCCAGGGGGAGATTTTAGACGTGTGTGCCAGGTACCCCGGGTCCACCCACGATGCCTACATCCTACAGCACTTGGGCATCTTCCGCAGGTTCGAGCGAGGGGAGTTCATTGGTGGATGAGTACTAGGTAAGTGCAACATGCATGTACCCATACTATACCTCCTCCACTGGGCAACCCTCCGCCCTGCCTTCCTCCACCTCACTCCACAACCCACTATCCAAATCCCCCCTCCCCCCCTGTACCTGCTCCAAGCAATACACACTAATCTATCTCATTCTGCTTTTCTGCAAAGGTGACCGAGGCTACCCGCAGAGGACATGGCTCATGACCCCCCCTGATCAACCCACAACCAGGGGCAGAAGAAACCTACAACAGGAGACATCGCAGCACCCGGAGGATCATTGAGCGGACCTTTGGTTTGTTGAAAAACCGGTTCCGCTGTCTGGACCGGTCTGGAGGAGAGCTGCTCTACAGTCCAGAAAAGGTGGCCAAGATCTTTGTGGCATGCTGCGATGTTGCACAATTTGGCCCAGCGCAGAGGACAGCCTCTCCCAGAGGAGCCACAGCCACCACCGGAAGAGGCCCCAGATGAGCAGGAAGAGGAGCCCCCTCCACCCCCAGCCCACAGAGCAGAGCTCAATGCTTACCAGCTTGGCGTAAGAGCAAGACAAAGACTCATTGAAACAAGTTTTCGGTGAAAGTAAGTGTACATTTATTTATATTAATTGCATGTGTTCCTGTGTTCACCCCCCCCCCCCCCACCACCCCCCTCCCACCACCACCACCCCCCTCCCACCAACCCTCACCCTACAGCATGTGCCATCACTTTCCCCTTCCCCCGTCCCCTCCTACCCCTCCCACGGCCTTCCTTTGCAGCTGGTGCTGCACGAGAAGTCTGTTCACACTCTTCTGAGGTGCTGCTCCCAGTGTCCTCCTCCGTATCCCCACAGCAGCCTGCGGCTTCGGCTTCGGCTGCGCTGTGGAAATCCGGCCACCTTGTTGGTTGTAGGCTGGCCACAGGACCCAGAATGGGAGCAGGTTTGGTGGGTGCTGCAGGGTGGGTGCGGAGGTGGACGATCGCAATGCCCACCTCTTAGCTGGTGGTTGGTGGTCAGTGGAGGAGGAAGTTGATGGCAGGCCCTGCTCCAGCAGCATGGCTGGAGTAGGTGCTGTGACCTGAGGGCGCAGGTGTTCGATGCTCTGCTCCAGCCGTTTGAGTTGCTGGAGCACCTCCTGCTGGGCTAGGTGTTGTGCGTGGAGCACCTCCTGGTGGCCTTCGCGTTGCGCCTGGAGGAGTTCCTGGTGGGCTTGCTGCTGTGCCTCCAGTGCTTGGCGCTGCAGGTCTAGTTTCTGCTGCCGGTACTCCTCCAAGCGCACGTTGTGGCATAGCAACTCTGTGGCCAGCTGCAGGAGTTGCTTCCTTTGGCTGGATGGCCTCTGGCGAGGAGCTGGCCCCCTATATGCATCCTCCTCCTCACCAAAGTCATCCGCTGCTGGAGGTGCAGCCTCTGCTGGTGGTGCTGGTGGAGGATGAGCCTCTACTGCAGGTTCTGCTGCTGCAGGTGGTGGAGGCAGAGGCTGGACTGGTGTAGGTGGTGGAGGCAGAGGCTGGACTGCTGGTGCTGCAGGGGGTGGAGGCAGAGGCTGGACTGCTGGTGCTGCAGGGGGTGGATGTAGAGGCTGGACTGCTGCTACAGGCAGTGGAGGTTGAGGCAGTCCTGCTGGTGTAGGGTGTTGGCCTTGCAGGCCACTGAGTGATCACCTGTATAGCACAAGAGTGAGGAACTGTGTTGGTGCAAATAATCCACTTTTGTCTTTCAGCATTCATATACATTGGCATGGCCCCCAACCTGATGACCCAGCAAAGAGATGGTGAGGAGGAATGGAATTGACACCGGTGCGAAAGAGAGAGCCCCACAGGCAGCTGGGTAGAGGTGGTGGACGATCAGCCAAGAGAAGGACACCGCTCACAACTTTGTGGACAAGCTGTTTGTTGTATAATTGTTAAATTGAAGAACATTTCAGCATGTGTTGTGTTACTACTGACTTGCTAGACTGCGTAGAACTGCTTTATGACCCCCATTACAGACTCCTTCAGTTGAATGCATGTGGCCCACACTCACTAGAGCACAGAGGTGACAGAAGGAAATAGGCACAGTTTGGTGATGGGAAAATAGGCAATGAGCAGCCCCAGCTGCTTAGTGGGCCCTGGAGCTGCTCATTGCCCTGCCGTAGGGCTCGGACCTCCTGCAGCAGCTGGTGCTGGCCATGTACCAGCTGCTGCTGGCCATCTACCAGCTGCTGCAGGAGGCGCATCATGGCACCTGCGCCTAGGGCTGCTGGAGGTGGGCCACGGGCTGGAGCTGGCCCAGGGGTTGGAGCAGGCCCAGGGGATGGAGCAGACCCAGGGGAAGGCGGTGGGGCAGGTGATGGAGCTGCCGCAGGGGATGGGGATGGCCGAGGGGAGGGAGAGGGCTCTGCTTGTGGTACAAGTGGGGAGGGGGCCTCCATATAGTCCTCATCTACTACAAGGACCCCCCTCCTCCGAGCCCGATGACTCCTCCTCCTCCCCCGCCTCCAGGTGGGCCTCCTGGCCTGGATCCTGCTCCTCCTCCTCCTCCAGGTGGCTTTCCTGGCCTGGATCGTGCTCCTGCTCCTCCTCCTCCTCCTCCAGGTGGCTTTCCTGGCCTGGCTCCTCCTCCTCCTGCAGGTGGTGGCCCTCCTCATCAACGCGCTCCGCTTGCTGGTGGTGGAGCCCTGTGTATGTAAAAGAAGTGTGATTGAGATCAGCACATACAACATGGCTTGCATAGTGCAGTAGCTGGGTGGCCTGAGGCAGGGGATGGGCCACGGTGTGGTAAGGCGTGGCCTATGCCCATGGGGAATGAGATGCATCAGATGACATGACAAAGAACCCTGGAACCTCCTCTGACACACACCACACAAGACATGTTGCCATACCACATTCATTGCTGACCAGCATGTTTGCATTGTGAGATGTGACGAGGGGTTGATGGGCAGTTGTTGTTGGTTTTATTGGTGGTGGGGGGGGGGCAGTGGGAAGGGTGTTGAGCACAAAACTTTTATGTGAGTTAGGCCATGACATCCACTAAAAGTAGGGCCTCAGGCAGGTCTACCAGGACACAATATTCAGCCACCCCAGAAAGGGGAATAGTAAAGTGAGGCATGTCATCTCATTCATCTCGGGGTGATGGTCGTTGGAAGTTGCAGCCACACTCATGGGAGGACCCCTGCAACCTGCATCCTTGATCTGGGACAGATATGTTATTACTTACTAGTTGGCTATTAGCCACATGGGAATTGATATTGTACAGCACATTCGCATTATTCAAGAAGTGTATTTAGAAATCTGTACAGGTGTCCTGTTTTTGAATACTTACGCCGAGCCCTGAGGTACCGTCGCACCGCCCGGATGAGCTCGGGCCTCTCCCGCTTCACACGGCGGAACCGCCTCTTCAGGGACTCAAGGTCCCGGTGCACTCCGAAGCGTCTGTAAGATATAAGTTTGTAGAGCAGGGGTCAGGGGGGGGGATGGTCCTTTTTGTCCTCTGCACACATTGATTTGTTATTCAAATAGCAGAGAGAGAGAGGGTCAACAGTGTTGGGGGGGACCACCTCCATTGGTACTGAATCATAGGAGCCACCTTTTTACCATTTTGGGGGGTGCAACCCCCAGTAGAAATCACCCCTCCCTCCATACATATAAGGCATTATTTTATATTGGGGGTGCTCAAGCACCCATAGCAGCCACCGAGTTGGTTCCTATGCAGATGATGCCATAGAGGTGGCCATGAGGCCAGAAAGTACCGTTTGTATGCATTATAATTTATGGTTGTAAAACTACTTTATATGTGCTATCATTACCATGTTATAAAGTATGGTAAACGTTTAATTGGTATCATGTTTCCACTATTCGGATGTGTTCTAAGCCACATAGAGGCTGCAAAGAGGGGTGGGAAAATGTGGGGTTCACAGGCAAGAAATAAATACATAACGAAATACATTCTTGTAGGGATGTGGGAATGGTCGTCCTTTCAAGAACATACATTTTATTAGTGATTGTGCATGTTCCTATATTACTCATTATCCTTGCATGCACACTCCAGTTACTGGTGGTAACATTGATGACGGAGCTGTTATATGTGTAGGTACAGGAGGGGAGGGGGGGGCCGAAAACCTTACCTTTCAAGCCTGTCCCTAATGCGGGACCAGGCTCGCATGGCCTGGAGCCTGGGGGGCAGGTGGTGATGCTGCACGAAGAGCCTGTGCTGGTGCCTTAGGCAGAGGCGCACCAGCAGCAGGCTCTCCTCCTGGCCGAAGTTCGGCTCACGTCGCTGTGCCATTTTTCCACGTGTTGGAAAACAAGTGCCTTATAAAGACGACCTTGCGTGAGGGACGTCGTTTCATGCACAGCTCCATATATGGATGACCATCCCATATATGGCCCTATCAGCACGTGGATGCCGTCGTAAGCATAGACGTCTTTGACGTGCACATGCCTGGTTGTTATGCGTGCGGAACGTGCCTTATATAGATGAGTATGAAGCACCCAACCCTTTTCACATATACACAATATGCATATAGCTGCATGTTCAGTAGGTGTACAGTGCATGCAGGTCCGGACATGCAGATGGGCACATATAAGGAATATATGGGTGGAGCAGCATGATTTTTCTGTAGTTGACGCATATAAGAGTTCCTCATATTTTCCCGTACTTGGATGGCCAGAACAACATGTACTGTACTTGCGGTACACCTATGTACATTCTTTTACACACTTTCTGATTTGGTTGTTTGCACCTGCAATAATCGACCGTGTTAGGGCGCCCAATTTAGTCACGCTTATGCGCTCCTCATTTGATTGTTTTGCTACAGGGATAATCGATTATCGAAAAACGCCCATACTATTTTTCGATTATACATGTTTAATTTTGGACGCTTTCGTAAGAACGTCCTAATTCGTACTTGGACGATCTTTCGATTATGCCCCTCTATGCCATACTTTATTGTTATTTGAATATTTTTACTGCTGTAATTGTCTGTTGCTCATGTTTGATTTATTTTTACTGTACACCGCCTTGAGTGAATTCCTTCAAAAAGGTGGTAAATAAATCTTAATAAATAATGTTATTTGATCTATTTAAAGTTAGGCTGACATATTCTGTGAGCTAAACTAATTTCAGAGTGGAAGACTCGCCCAGAGGCGGTTGTGACCCAGTCGGTGGGAGGAGGGTGCTAGTGTACAGCACAAGCGGCAGATTCAGGTGGACCAGAGCTGTGCTGGAGATAGATCCTCTAAGTGGCCGCAGGGTAGCCCCAGGCAGGTGGCTAGGTGTTTTGAGGCAAGTGGTTAGCGGAGCTCTGCTTTAAAATGGTTTAGACAAGTTCCTGGAGGAAAAGCCCATTGTCTGCTATTGAGATAGACATGGCGAAGCCACTGCTTGCCCTGGGATTGATAGCATAGAATCTTAGTACTGTGACCCCACCTCTGGATATGATTGCTCACCCTACGATTACCTCAGGTGAGCTTTTGTAGAACTGCTAAACAATCAAATTTCACTAAATCTGACAGTCCTTTGCAGTCCCACTCAAGCGTGCAAAAGGGTTTAAAGGATACTTTTTCCTGCTTTCTTGTATTTTCTTCTTTCTTTTATCGTTGGGTACCATATAATGTAGCGATGACCTCTGGCCAGGAATCAGGACTTCGGGCACCTACTACACTATTCTTTAACAAACTAAAAAAAAACCAAATGCTAACTATGTGAACATATCAAGTCATTATGCATAAAGGCTATTTTAACCTTTCCTGTCTAACTTCCCCAGTAAAAGAAAGTATAATTTGTAATCCCTATACTTTCCCTCCCACAATTAATTTAAGGAGTATTGGAGGTAGATTCCTTCAAAACTACTGGAAACATGAAATTCTCTGGGAGTTAAATAACTCCCAGCTGTTTTGTTCATACACTGCCACCTAAGTTCAGTGTAATTAGTATTTTCCTTTTAATAAACATTTATTTAAAACTTCAGTGCAGCGTTTCACTTTTCAAACTCCTCCTGAAGCCCATTTGGTTTAATAGAATTTTAAAGTACACTTCAGCCAGCACTTTTGTGGACAATATTAACTATTACACCTTATTAGATGAACCCGTCTTCCTAGCTCATCGAAACATTAATATCCTGGTAGGATTTATTGTGTTATTTTATTTCTAACACCACAGCCTTTCAAGCAGCTATCAGTCGCCTGTCTAAAAGCCCCTAAAATCGCGACAGGCTTTTCAAGTTAAGTAATTAGTCTAGATCACCCTCTCCGCACTCAACATCAACAACAACTTTAAAAGATCCCCCAAAACAGATTTTCTGTCTCCGCTGTTCACAGATCCCTAACATATGTCTGTACAGCTTCTCTCTTACCTCCCAACTGCCAGCCTGAGCTGTTTGTCACTCTCCTGAGAGTTCCATCAGCATGTGGAACACTCAGCGCATGCACACGGACTTAGTTTCACTGCACTGCTGCTCACTGTCTCTAAACCAGATCTAGAAGGAGCCAGGTAATCTTTTCAATTTTAACCCATAGGGTTACAGTACTATTTGGGTTTCTGCCAGGTACTTGTGACCTGGATTGGCCATGGCTGGAAACAGGATACTGGGCTCGATGGACAATTGGTCTGCCTCAGTAGGGATATTCTTATATTCTTAAAGATAAGCACTGAAATAATATGTGCTATATGCCAGTATTCTGTAAAAGGCACTTTGCATGACTTGACATTTACAGAATATTAGCTTAGTGTACATTCTACACCTAACTTTGGGTGTGCATTTATACCTGCTAAAGTCTGGTGTAAATGCTGGCACCCAACTGATGGCAGTTAGACGTACAAATGCAGATACTCTATAAAATCACATGCAATTTATAGGAATGCCCCTCACTTGTCCCTGTCCTTTCCATGGCCACATCCCCATTTGGACTTTTGCACTAAGGGGTGTAAGGAGAAATGAGAGCAGTGAGGTAAAGGGGGGGGGGGGGGTGGACATTGTGCTACACAAACTGAAAGGCCTTAAATTCCAGAGCGAGGAGCTCAAATTGAATTTAAATCTGACCTCATTGAATGTGCTCTTCCACATGATCGCCTCTTCATAGATGGTAAATTCCTGCTCTGGAGGAGCATAAGAGTTATAACTTCCAACAATTTCTTTAATCCATGTCCCATCGGGTAGAATGTCAATATTTATAATATCATATCCAATGGCAAGATCACCATTCTCATCAAAAAAGATTTCCTCACCCAGAACGTTCTTAAAGTGGAGGTTTTTCAGATAATGATGAAGCTAATGAAAACGAGAAACATTTGTATTAGTGAAGCTCACTGCAGGTATAAACTCCTAACTTCAAGCACATCCAATCTGCTCCTGATTTTACGAACATGTTTTCATTTTGAAGCAACATTAATGTGGAGCTTATTTTTGAAGTTTATAAAAATGACCTTCTTATCCCAAAATTTTGTTTGTATATACTAAGAAACATTTCAGGCAAAACATCAGTTATATCAGTGAACATTTACTGGTAGTTCAACATCAAATAGTAATAATTCTGCAATCCACATATGGCATTCTTGAATATGGCCAAAATAACTTTGCCTAAAGAAATTTAAAAAGAGGACACGACTACTCAAAGATGAACTTTAAACAACTAAACCTCAACTGCCCAGGGCTGATTTCAAATACCCAACATGAAATAACATTACACAAACCCTAAAAGGGCTTCTCTAATCAGCCCAATACAATGAGATGTAAAACTAATAGTGAGAAACAACTCTCCAAAAAAAGGGGAGAGAAAAAAATCATTATTGAAAAAAGCTGCCCCACACTTTCATGCAAAAATGCAAAACTTAGAAGCATCCTCTTTAATCTCATAACATTCTATTAGCAAACATAATTCCACAGTTCCAGAGGATAGGTAGGCATGCCCCAAAAATAACGTATCTGGAGAAGTATCTTATCATGCAGTCCTCAAAGCTTTTCTTTTCTTCCAGCCTTTTAGCACAACAGACAGCCACAGACAGATCCCATACCCCGGATAAAGGTCCCCAGTTTCGTAACCTGTTTCAGAAGGAGGTAATCTGGTACTGGTACTGAGTATCAGATGGCCTAACATAATATCCAGGTCCTCAGGCCACCGAAAGTTAAGTATTTTCAGCTGGGTTAATCCCAATACATAATATCCAGATCTAATTCAACTCATAGCAATCAGTATTTTAAAAAAGCTGACAGCCGCAGGATAAATATTGCTCATGTAGTTTTTATATGTGCTTTTATCTTTGTAATTAGCTGCATGTCTGTAATGTTGGACATGAAACGCCTGTTTAATAGTTAAAAGACTTGATATACCACCTTTCTGCAATGAGTCAAAGTGGTTTACAATGTAAAAATAAATAAATATATAAATATTAGTAAAAGAAGCCCGTTTCCAACAGAAAGGAAATGGGCGCTAGCAAGGTTCCAGGGCCCCCTCCTCATCACCCCCTCCCCCCCTCCCTCTCCCTCCTCCTCCCCCCCCTCCTCCTCCCCCTCCCCCCTCGAAACCACAGCCTGTCTGAAGCGGCGTCTGTACTTGCTGGACTTCACTATTGCCCCGAGCAGGAGGTAAAACTTTTTAAACAGCAGCTGCCACGTACGAAGGGCTGGGGCACCCACACACGTCCTCCTTGCTGTCGGAGGCCACAGAGACAGAGGGAGGGAGGTGCTGGCCAGCGGAAATGGGAGGAGAGGGGGGCATGGACATCGAAGGAGAGGGGAGCATGGAAATCGAACGCCAGTAGGGCCATCGTGGCCCATGGAACTTGGACAACAGGAGTGGAAGGAAGCAGAGAGGTTGGGAGTGATGCTGCTTTTTGGTTTCAATCTGTCTGCTCACCATGTAAACTGGTGCAAATTCGTAGTGCGGGTGTGTGGCGGTGTGAGTGCATTGGGGGCAGATTGTGCATACGTTGGTGCTGTTCAGGCCCCCTCTCTGTCAGTGTGTTTGTGTGCAGCGGGCAGGACTCAGCTACTGTAGATTTTCTGTTTGAGTCCGTTGGCACCTTGTGCTTGAGACGCATCGCGGTTTCCCAGGCAACATGGTGACGTCACCGGAAGGCTTCAGATATTACGAACCGGGATTCAACATCCTGGCAGTCAGCTTCAGAACGTTGGAGGTGCAAATTATTATAGTAGATATATAAGGAACGTGATCATATAGAATTCACTGCATGCTGCTTCCCTTTCACACTGTGCAATCATATACCATCACTTCTTTCTGAAAATACCATTCTTCTAACATAAAGCATTACCTTCCATGACAGAAAATCTAAAAATCGCTCACTTTCTGCACTCCATAGGGCAGTATTTCTAGAACCAGAAGTGATCATGTCATGCAGAGCATGTGCCAGGCCATACACAGCGTTGTATATATTATAACTATTCCCAGAGTTTATACTGTCACAGTGTAAGAAGTAAAATAAATCATTGTTGCAGGATCTTTGGATGCTCTTGGGGCACTGGTTGTTACACAGGTCCTTCCACCACATCTCTGTGAATGAATCATTAGGAAACATGGCAGGATTCACCTCACGGACAAACCTGTGAAAGCTTGGAATAGTCCTCTTTGCGACAGTAAAAGTTAAGGTGTTTTTCCTATCAACACTGTATGAGGGGAACAAAAATCCCCATTCTTCTGTGATGATCCAGACCTTTCCTGGTACTTCCCAAATGGGTGTGTGTCTTATAAGCTCTTTGTAGTCTTTATTACAATACAAAATAATCACTTTAGTTGAAGATGTATTGAAAGTGCTAAAAATATTATCTGCATTTTGAAGACTGAGTGAAGTAGACTGACTGAAGGTTCCTATGAATTCAATGCAACCTCCACTCTGCTCAATTCCTTCTCTCAGGATCTGCACAGCCCTCATGCTGTTTTCATCATCAAATGCAATGATACCAACCCAGGTCCAGCCAAAATGCTTCAAAAGTTTGACTATCCCAGCACAGATGTGCAGCGCACTGGGAACAGTCCGGTAGAAATAAGGAAACTTAGCCGTGTTGCTCATGACAAGATTTCCTGAGGTGTAACTGATCTGCTGAAAATAAAAGATTGGATTTAACAGCACCTTTGTCATGAAAATATCACATTTCATTCACATATCAAATACTTAGAGCATAGTAATATATAATTTATCTTAAAAATCAAGCATGGTACCAGAAGATTGGAAAGCGGCCAATGTAACAGTGATTTTTTAAAAGAGTTCCAGAGTTGATCCGTAAAATTTCAAATGTCAGTGCTGGGTAAATGGTAGAAACTATTGAAAGAACAAAATTACAGAGCATATACATAAGCATGGCGTCCCGCCTTCCTCTGACGTCATTTCCTTTCGGGCGGGACGCAGACAGAGAGGGCAGGGAAGCCAAGCGGATGGAGAGGAGCGTGTCCGTCTACCCCTCTCTCTTCCTCCCTCCCTCCGGCGCAGGCAGCAGTCTTTTTCAGCGTTCCTGGCAGCGGTAGCAATGTACACGCTGCCTTCGGCTCTGCCCCAAAGCCTTCTCTTCAAGTTCCTGTTCCCGCATAGGTGGGAACAGGAACTTGAAGAGAAGGCTTCCGGGGCAGACCGAAGGCAGCATGTACATCGCTACCGCTGCCAGGAACGCTGAAAAAGCTGAAGACTGTTGCCTGTGCCGGAGAGAGGGAGGAAGAGAGGGGGTAAACGGAGTCACCATCTTGGACCTCGCGGGGGGGGGGGGGGCAGTAGAAGGAAGATGGATGGAACTGGGAGGGGTGGGGAGCAGAGGGAAGATGGATGGTACTGGGAGGGGTGGGGAGCAGAGAAATGGACCAGGAGATGGATGGGACTGGGAGGGGTGGGGAGCAGAGGAATGGACCAGGAGATGGATGGGATTGGGAGAGGTCAGGCACAGCAGAGGGAAGGAGCAGAAGATGGATGGGACGGAGGGATGGTGAGCAGAGGGAAGGAACAGAAGATGGATGGGACTGGGAGGGGTGGGGAGCAGAGGGAAGGAGCAAGAGATGGTTGGGACTGGGAGGGGTGGGGAGCAGAGGGAAGGAGCAAGAGATGGATGGGACTGGGAGGGGTGGGGAGCAGAGGGATGGACCAGGAGATGGATGGGATTGGTAGAGGTCAGGCACAGCAGAGGGAAGGAGCAGAAGATGGATGGGACGGAGGGATGGTGAGCAGAGGGAAGGAACAGAAGATGGATGGGACTGGGAGGGGTGGGGAGCAGAGGGAAGGAGCAAGAGATGGTTGGGACTGGGAGGGGTGGGGAGCAGAGGGAAGGAGCAAGAGATGGATGGGACTGGGAGGGGTGGGGAGCAGAGGAATGTACCAGGAGATGGATGGGACTGGGAGGGTTGGGGTACAGAGGAATGGACCAGGAGATGGATGGGATTGGGAGAGGTCAGGCACAGCAGAGGGAAGGAGCAGAAGATGGATGGGACGGAGGGATGGTGAGCAGAGGGAAGGAACAGAAGTTGGATGGGACTGGGAGGGGTGGGGAGCAGAGGGAAGGAGCAAGAGATGGATGGGACTGGGAGGGTGGGGAGCAGAGGGAAGCCTACTGGAAAGAAGACACTGCATAAAACAGAAGACACTGGGACCAAAGCGAATAGAAAAACTAAATGATTAGACAACAAAGGTAGATAAAAGTATTTTATTCATAATTTATTAATTGAAATGTGTCAGCTGTTTGAAATGTGCATCTGTGATATTTTGCCTGTAAATTTCAATTCCGTCCTCCATATTAGCATATTCATTTGCATATGTACTGTATATATGCAAATGATATGCTAATATGTTCTGCCCATTCTTTGCCCCCCCAAATGAAACAGTCAAACTACGCCTATGTCCGCCACCCAATTTTGGCTAAGCTTCTGAGGATCCATTCCTACATACTGCTGTGATGAAGCTGGGTATGACATTTGAGGCTGGCATAGAGACTAGAAAGTAATGTTTTTAATCACTTTTTTTTTGGGGGGGGGGGGGGGTTGGGAGGGAGGTGGTTAGTGACCACTGGGGGAGTAAGGGGAGGTTATCTCTGATTTCTTCCAGTGGTTATCTGGTCATTTAGGGCACTTTTTGTGGTTTATTCATTAATAAAACTGGTCTACAGCAAAACGTCCAACTTACAGCCCTGGATGTTTTTGTTTTGCTCCATTATGGCAGAAAAATGTCCAGGTGTTAGGAACGCCCAGATCCCACTTTTAACTCGCCCCTGACATGATCTAGATATGGGAATAACTAGTGAGGTAATTCAATTTGCTCACAACACAAAGTTATTCAAAGTTGTTAAATCTCAAGAGAATAGTGAAAAACTGGAAGAGGTCCTTACGAGAATGGAAGACTGGGCATCCAAATGGCAGATGACATTTAATGTGAACAAGTGCAAAGAATAGTGAATAGAGAATAGTGAAAAACTGGAAGAGGACCTTACGAGAATGGAAGACTGGGCATCCAAATGGCAGATGACATTTAATGTGAACAAGTGCAAAGTGATGCATGTGGGAAAGAGGAACCCGAACTATAGCTACATGATGCCAGGTTCTACATTAGGAGTCACCGACCAGGAAAGGGATCTAGGTGTCGTTGTTGATGATACGTTGAAACTCTCTGCTCAGTGTGCAGCGGTGGCTAAGAAAAGCAAATAGAATGTTAGAAATTATTAGGAAAGGGTTGGAAAACAAAAATGAGGATGTTATAATGCCTTGGTATCACTTCATGGTATGACTGCACCTTGAACACTGTGTGCAATTCTGGTCACCGCATCTCAAAAAAGATATAGTGGAATTAGAAAAGGTACAGACAAGGGTGACAAAATGATAAAGGGGGTGGGACAACTTCCTTATGAGGAAAGGCTAAAGTGGCTAGGGCACCAGCTTGGAGAAAAGACGGCTGAGGAGAAATATGATAGAGGTGTATAAAATAAAGAGTGGAGTGGAATGGGTTGACATGAATCGCTTGTTTACTCTTTCCAAAAATAGTAGGACTTGGGGGCATACAATGAAGCTACAAAGTACTAGATTTAAAACAAGTTGTAGAAAATATATCTTCACTCAACGTGTAATTAAATTGTTTGCCAGAGAATGTAGTAAAAGCAGTTAGCTTAGCAGGGTTCAGATAGCTTTGGGATCTTGCCAGATACTTGATACTTGGATTGATCGTTGTTGTAAACAGGATGCTGGGCTTGATGGACTTTCGGTCTGTCCCTGTATGGCAATACTAATGCTCTTATCTTTCCTCATTTCTGGCAAGAATTTGGGTTCCAATACATGATTCTCACAATTTTCTAATGCAGCAAAAATATATTATAGTATTATCATTTGGGAGCGTGGGTATTTCTGTCACAGATTATAATCTACCAGAGCCCACTGTGATCCATCTATTCCTGGATCAGTTCATTCTTTCTGGGAGTGCTGGTAAATGATCAGGAGTCTTAATGGAGGGGAGATTTCCTTTTTTTGCTGCTAGCTCCTCTTTGAGCTGATTCCTTTGTCATTATAGAGAGTTAGAGACAGACAGACCATTTGGGGACTTAGGGCTTTCCTATTTTAGGATTAATGCACCAGTTGTTGCATTCAATAGAATCATTTTGATAGTTTGTTTCATGTAAGAATTATGGGAATCATTTCCTTTCCTAATGAAACAGTTGTACATCACCAATATTTCACCAATTGCCCCCTCCTCCCCTCCACACTGTGGCAACCTTAGGCCACCACCAGGACCTTTCAAGGAGTTCAGTAATCACCCTTTGTCTAGACCCTACTGAAGGAAAGCAAGGATGCTGAGACCCCTAAAAGTCTGGCCTGCCCCATCCTGAAACTGTTTCTTCACTCAAAGAGAGTCTCCAAGCAACTCAGGAAGAGCAGTGCCTAGGGAATTATTTCCACCTGCCTCGGTCTCAGATTAATACTATTTGCTAACAATAGGAAAGCAGAGATATAGTTTCTCGTAAGTAATGATTCTCTGGTACTAATCATTTCTATAGTACTACTAGACATACACAGCACTGTACACATTATCCAACCAATTCTATATAGTGCGACTTAAATTGCGTGTGTAAATCCAGTTGCATTCTGGATTTGCACATGCAACATATATAGCCAACAAGCCAATCAGCACTAATAAATGAACTTAACAAGCAAGTATTAACATTAATTGGCATTAATTAGGATTTATATGCACAACGGTCTAGACATATTCTAAAAAGAGATGAGCATATATTTTAAGATGCGGATCTGAGAAGGAGGCATGGCAATGGAAGAGGGATGGGCAGGTCATGGGCATTCATTGAAATTATGTGCAGTGTTATAGAATATGCCCGTGGCATGAGTAATTAGGCGTTGGCATTTACACTAAGTTTACATCTAGTGACAGAAAATAGGCATTGGGTGTATTCTATAAACTACACCTAGATTTAGGTGTGTCTATAAACCACGCCTAAATTTTGTACAGTTTATAGAATACACCTAGGCATATTTTTTTTCAGACCCAATTTTTTTAGGCATGATATATAAACTGTAGACCAATATGCAGGTACTTTCTTTAGTGGGCCTATGGGTTCACAATATATGTTTTTTTTACCTGTGGAACTGGAAGATTAAGTGACTTGCCAAGGTCACAATGGTCTACAGTGGGAACTAAACCTGGTTCAGCAGAATCAAAGCCAGTTTATAATGTTTTATTAGAAGTAGTTTTCTTACAAATTCTATTTTATATCAATTAATAAATTTTCCCAAATAAAACAAATTATTTATTTATTTATTTATTTATTTATTGCATTTGTATCCCACATTTTCCCACCTATTTGCAGGCTCAATGTGGCTTACAGAATTTTGTTATGACATAGTCATACCAGGATATCAGATACAATTAGTAATATACAAGGATTAAGTAAGGGAAGAGAGAAGTAAAGTGTTGGGCAGGTAAGTATAGAGGTGGACTTTCATAACTAGGTGGGTTGAGGTAGTTTAGTAAGGCTATGGGTTCTCTTTGTAGGCCTTGTTGAAGAGATATGTCTTCAGATATTTGCGAAAGTTAGTTATTTTGTCAATAGTTTTCAGGGCTGTAGGTAATGCATTCCACAATTGCGTGCTCATGTAAGAGAAGGTAGTGGCATGTGTCAGCTTGTATTTTTAGTCCTTTACAGCTGGGGAAGTGCAGATTGAGAAATTTGCGGGATGATCTTATAGCGTTTCTAGGAGGCAGGTCCACGAGGTTTAGCATGTAGATTGGTGAGTCTGCGTGAATGATTTTGTGCACAATCGTGCAGATCTTGAACGCAATGCATTCCTTAAGTGGGAGCCAGTGAAGTTTCTCTCTTAGGGGTTTTGCACGTTCATATTTAGTTTTTCCAAATATGAGTCTAGCAGTGGTATTCTGGGCTGTTTGGAGTTTTTTGATAGTCTGTTCTTTGCAGCCAGCATATAGTGTGTTGCAGTAGTCCAGATGACTTATTACCAATGACTGTATCAGGGTACGGAAGATGTATCTCGGGAAGAAAGGTTTTACTCTTTTGAGTTTCCACATGGAGTGGAACATCTTTTTCGTCGTATTCTTCACGTGGGCATCGAGTGTGAGGTTTCGATCAATGGTGACTCCAAGAATTTTTAAATTTTGTGAGAGGGGAAGAGAACAGTATGGTGTGGTTATGGTGGAGTAGTTGTTTGTGTTATGTTGTGAGGTGAGTACAAGACATTGTGTTTTTTTCTGCGTTAAGTTTTAGCTGAAATGCATCCACCCAGGAGTGCATGATTTGGAGGCTTTGGTTGATCTTGTTGGTGATTTCGTTTAGATCATGTTTGAACGGGATGTAAATCGTGACATCGTCTGCGTATATGTAGGCGTTGAAGTTTGGATTGGCTAGGAGTTTGGCTAAAGGTATCATCATTAGGTTGAAGAGAGTTGGTGAGAGGGGGCATCAGCCTGAATTATACTTCCTGAAAACAAAGGAAAGTATCTCTTACTGACCTCAAGCTCAAGGAGAATAAAAGAAACAGGCATATAACTTTTTGTGCCAGGCAATACACCAATTTGTCCCAACCTGTGGGAAACAAATGGTAATGTTTTACCACTAAACTAAGGGGTATACATTCTCTTTGTAGCCATTCAGGGCAAGACCTACAAGATTTATAAGACTTTCCTAAACACTGGACTTTCTCAATGATCCCTCTATATTACGGTGGCTTTAATTCGAGGCTCACATATGAGGCTCACCATCTGGAGAATTTGTTGGCTAGAATCAGCGTTAGAAGAATAAATCTACCCACCTTGTAGCAACTGCCATTCTTTGGAATAGGATCGTCAGTCAGCATCTTGTTTGCCACAAAAAAGTTGTATGACTATTTTATTCTTTTGGCTTGGGATCAGTTAGAGCAATTTGCCTTTGCATCCAGGAAGTAGAAGCCAGGCTACCTGATACTTTGGTTTGTTTCTTTCAGGAAAATTAATAGTTATAATGAAACTGCTGCTTAAAACTCCCCACTAGTTTAGTTATTATTAAAAAAATCATTACTTGCGAAGAATTTTCCTCTCAGAATTCTTATTACACTGAGAGTTAATAATTTTACATTCACAAGTTCAAATAATTCATTATACACATTAATCGCATTGTTCATAAAGTTTGAACCAGATTATAGAAGAGCGAATGAAGTAAAATCAAGGATGATCCATGACCTGTGGATAGTGGTATAAACCGGACAGGCTGGAAAACTGGCTCAAATGCTCAGGTGGGAGACTTTCAATAATAGCAAACAGTGGACCAGATGTTTTGCAGCTGTAGTTTGGGATCCCAGTGTCCATTCCTGAAAATATATTCATGGCAGCTCTATACATTAAGAAAAAGTTGTCAAAAGGGTTCTCAATGTGGAATCCCAGTGTGAGGTTGGGTAAGAGCTCCGAGCTGTTGTTAATCTCCTCCACCGCAGACACAAAGGCCAGGAAGTTGTAATAGTTCAATGGTACACGACTTTAAGGACAATAAATATAATTAAAATATGAAATTAGCATCAAACTATAAGATACAGAACCACAGACATTAGTAGTAGACAAGAGTGAAAAAGGTTTAGGATTAGGGTTAGAAGCATTGTTTGTTACAATCTCTACATATTAGTCTGACAACAAAGTCAAAAACATGCATGTTCCAGGTTTAGCAGAAATTAACTGCATTTCTTTCCTCTCTCTCCTTCCTCCCATATTTTTTTCTATTCTTCAGCCATGCCCTCAGGCCACAGCAGATAAATGCACATCCTACCAACATGCACAGACCCATATAATCACTGGACTTTAGCATCACTGTTTCTCTGCTTATCTATATGCATCTGAACCAATAATATAAACTCCCCAACCAAGATTGTTCAGGAGCCAAAGGAGGTAGGGTGAAGAAGTGGTATCAGGGGAGACAGCATGGTTGGAAGTACAAGTGGAAATTCCCAATCTACAGTAACAAAAATGAGGCCAGACCCATGATGGAACAGCTTGAAATGTTGGTTGAAGTTCATATCAGCCTAAGGTGAAGATGTGGCCCAGAGTGCGAGGAGAAAGAAAAGAGAGGAAGGGGAGAAAGAGGAGGGAAGGGGAAGGGAGGGAAGAGAGTTAAGAACAAGGAGGAAAAGAAAGAGGAGGTGAGGTGGGATAAGACCACTAAACCTCAACAAATTTGTCTATTTTAATGGAAAAGTTTGTTATCAAATTCATTTTTATGGGTAACTATAGTTGACTTTTATGCAATATGGCAGACAATGCACAGAAAGTCCTTAGGTTACTACATCTGTGCCTGAAAACTCTATTCCCATGAATAACGTTCCTAAATCTTACTGCACAGATTGTGTGTTTTTAGGTTTCACTGGTTATGTGCTGTCAAGCGTCGGATATAATCATCTGTACATTAGACTGTTGCATTGAACTTCAGCACAAAATGCTCTAATGCAGGTGCAGAACTTTACTCTTGATACAGTAAAATAATGACAAGCAAACTACTGGTGCACATCGAAAAATAGTCTCCACCAAGGATTGCTGCATTGGGCATGTTTATTTCCCTTCCTGTCAGGTGTCACAATTTTTCCAGATAGCAGTGGAGAGAAAGGGAACCACAAAAGGCTGTGGTGATACAGTGGGAGTGAAAGGCCAGGGGTGCTCTGGCTACTAGGTTGCTAAAGATCAGATATCTACCTTGGAGGTGGTTACCTCAGCTGAAGTAAATTTATGCATGAAAGGAGAATTAGGATGGAGGTAATTCATACCAAAGTGAGCAAAATGGTGGATAGTCTGAAGAATAAGTCAGAGACAGAGGGGCCGAAGGAACTAAAGACACACTCGACAGAAGAAAAGCAAAAGGAAGATAAAATGTGCGTTTTCAGATACTTAAGTGCTTTCAATAACGTACAAACAAATAGTATTTTCAAAGGAATGAAAAGCTGAATATTAACAGGATGTCAAAGGAATTAAGAAGGGGAGAACTTAAAAAAAAGATTTGAATTGTTTCTTTCATGGAGAGTATGGTGGATATCTATTCATTAGAAAAAGAAAACTTCAGAATACAAACTTGCTTTGGAAAAATGGGGGGAGGTCACTTTTCACAATACATTTACACAGGATTTAAAACTGTCATAACATTTTTCACTCTGTTGATTGAAAAAAATTGGACCCAGGGAACAATATATTTTTACCTGTCCAAAAGGTATGAGGGCTTGAGATCAACAACACATCTAGTTGTGTAAAATAATCTCAGATAAAGCAGATGAAAATCTTAGCAGGTCATTCTTCCCCAGGACATATTTCAAAGGGAAAATACTAAGACTTAATGTGAGAGAATTAGTAAAATGTCATCGGGCTATATTTACAGTTTATGTCAGTGACCCACCAAAATTAAAACCCTCAAGCCTGTCTCATATAGGAACTAAACCAGGATGCTACTTACTAGGCTTGTCCTTCAAATGAGGGAACAGTTGTGAAGGATGGATGATGATATGGGTAAAAGGTTTCTACAGTTACAAGTCCCCCGATCACAATTTCCCCATCCCTATGGTAACCTGGTCTTAGCTGTATTGATAAGTAGTTTCCAAGTGTGCACTGACACTCAGCCATCTTCCACAGGATGTCACAAAGCAACAACACAATCAGAACCAGATGAGCTTCCATCTTTAACGTTATGAAACAGCTTCTACTGTGATAATGTTCGCTCTTCTCACTCCAAATGTTACAGTTGTGCATGGCGTGGGATTCTGTATGGTTCCTGATGGTCTATCTAATTTGAATGATGGGCAGAAAACATTAAGTATTAAACTGCAGTGAAGTAGACTAGACCTGTGCATTTACACACAAGAAGGATGAAGAAATACAGCAAAATTGTACTCCTTATGGTGAGGTGGCCACTCTATTTCTAACTGACCTCCAATACATGTGAGGACATCATGTGGTCTCTGTTGGATCCTGCTGCTCAGAAGTTCAGCCTTAAGGGATATCTGCTCCTGACATCTGCATTTATCATGAAATATAGGTTGTTTCTTTTAAATATAACCTTATGAATCTTCTGTCTTCTGACTTAGCAATAAATATAAATTTGATTGGAATGTTCATGTGGACCACACGGTAATACATTATAATACAGTTAAGGATAACACATTGTCCTGATTATAAACGAAAGAGAAAAATGCCTATATTGCGACCCAAATCGGGAGATGGGCGTTTTACTCCCGTGGGCGCCCAAATCGGTATAATCGAAAGCCGATTTTGGGCGTTTCCAACTGCAACCCGTCGCGGAAACGGGTAAAGTTGATGGGGGCGTGTCATAGGCGTGGTGACGGCGGAACTGGGGCGTGGTTATCGGCCAAGGAGAGATGGGCGTCTTTAGCTGATAATCAAAAAAAAAAGGCATTTTTATTGCGATTTGGGGTCACTTTTTTGGACCCTTTTTTTTCACGAACAAGTCTCAAAAAAGTGCCCCAACTGCCCAGATGACCACCGGAGGGAATCGGGGATGACCTCCACGGACTCCCCCAGTGGTCACTAACCCCCTCCCACCAAAAAAAAACAATGTAATAACTTTTTTTCCAGCCTCTATGCCAGCCTCAAATGCCGTACCCACCTCTATGACAGCATAATGTGTTCCATCCTGTGACAGCCTTTCCCTGGTTCTGCTGTGGCTCTCGGGTGAGTGTGACAGCTTTTCTGTTAGGCGCACTGCAGAGTCACATCAGCAATGCATTGTGGTGGGTGTAGGGTATTGGGCTCCGTGATTCCACTAGCTTGTGGCAAATGCTCACGATGTTGGTAGTTGGTATGCTCTACTCCCATGGTGCTTTTCCCCCTACTTACTAGGTCAGAGTGTGCCCTGTTTTTGTTTCCGGTAGTCCATGAGGTAGTGGCCATTTTTGTAAGCCAGTTTTAGATCCCTTTCATGTGTTAGCCACGTTACAGAACTTAGTTCTTACCTTGAATGTGGCTGAAAGAGGGCATTGTACAGCATTCTGCCAGCTCTGACCTACTGCTCATCTCAGTACCAGGGAGACTCGTTGCCAGTGGGGCACAACATCTGATTTGCAGTTAACTGTCCTAGAGGCCTGCGTGTATGCAGGTCCCTGGAGCACTTTTAGTGGGTACCACAGTGCACTTCAGCCAGGTGGACCCAGGCCCATCCCCCCCTACCTGTAACACTTGTGCTGGTAAATGGGAGGCCTCCAAAACCCACTGTACCCACATGTAGGTGCCCCCTTCACCCCTAAGAGCTATGGTAGTGTTGTATATTTGTGGGTAGTGGGTTTTGGGGGAGGGGGGTTGGGTGCTCAGCACCCGTGGTAAGGGAGCTATGCATGTGGGAGCGTTGTCTGAAGTCCACCGCACTGACCTCTAGGGTGCCCAGTTGGTGTCCTGGCATGTCAGGGGGGCGAGTGTACTATGAATCGTGGTCCCTCCCACAGCCAAATGGTTCGGATTAGGACATTTTTGAGCTGGGCGTTTTTAGTTTCCATTATCGCTAAAAAAAACAAACGCCCAGCTCAAAAACGTCCATTTTTTCGAAAATATGGGTCGGCCTGCTCCTTCATGGACCCGTTCTCAGAAATAAACGCCCATGGAGATAGGCGTTTGCATTCGATTATGCCCCTCCACATGAGTCAGGCCATTTTTCCTTTAATTTTCCTTAGACTTCTGTATTAAATGACTAAACCCCACATTATTGTGGTCTAAGGAAGAGTAGTATAATCTGATGTATACATTTTGAGAGTGGGAAAATATTTTCATTCTTATTTGAATTTCTATCTCTGTTTTTCTTATTACAAGATGTTGATGCTTGTAAAATGTTTAATAAATAAATAAATAAATACAATGTGGCAGACTTATCACGTGAGTAAAAAAGTATGAGCATGTTATGTCTTTACTCAAAGGGACACTGGTTACCCCGTCCCACTGCAATACGTATCAAATACTATTACTTCTTAAGATTCAACAGTCAAGCCATCCATTTTTTGTAAGGAAACCCTCACTGTTAATTAGTGAGGGTGATAACATTGGCTGAGACAGAAGCAGCCAAGTTAGATTGATGAAGGGTGGAGGGAGGGGAAAGAAAGGGTAGGAGGTGAGTTAATTGGAGGCTGGCAGGGCAGCAACAAAGGGAAAGAAAAGGGGATTGGATGAAGGAAAAGTAATAGGATTGGTTAGAAAGAAAAGGACAGGATAGGAGGAAATTGGCGCTGAAAAGGATAGTTAGTTAGGTAGGAGAGGGGGAGGGTGGTTGGAAGGTAGTTGAAGGACCTGTCCCAGCCCACCCCGTTTTTTGGTGGGATTTGGAATTTTGGGGGGGTCGAATTTTGGAGTAGTTGGGGAGGGGAATGGGGGAGTGGGGGGTAGTATTGGGGAGGATCGGTAGCAGCTTTTAATGAGAAAGGGGGTGCCTGGATGAAGGGTGCTACAGGCACCAGAAGCGGTTAAAATGAATATTGTGAAAGTTATGAAATGGAAAAGAACTCATGGGCGGAACCGCCATGAGTTAGATGTGGCTTGATGGCACCGTAAGTCACATGGGGGGATGGGGGGTAAGGTGGGGAAGGTAAGCCAGTTTCATGACCGAATGGCTTAAGAGTATTAAACCGCTATATGAATTTAACCGGGATATTGATTGATATGTTACTAAGTGGTTGTTAAGTGAATTGAGTTGTTTATGATTCTTTGGAAATAAAGCTGCAGCCAAATTTTATTCCAAAGAAAACGTTGTTTGGTATTATTTATATAATTAAGAATTTATTAAGGCTGGCTGAAGTGCGAATGTCAATGTTATGTTCATGTTACTATGTCCTAGTAGAATGCTTAAAAGAAGAAGAAGGTGGAGATGGATTTGATATACCGTCTTTCTGTGGGTACAAACAAAGCAGTTAACTTATGGTCCCCACATTTAGGTATTATTAAATATGAATACATTCAAAATAAAAATTTTAGTGTGATTGGTTGTAAAATGTTCTTCAGTCTATTTTATGATCAGAACCTTCATTACCAAAGTTCAAGTCCAGCCTGAAACCCTTTCTATTGTGACACGTTTATGACATAGTAGTGCCATGGGACAGTTGAGGAGTCCAAAACCCACAGCAATTCAATTTCTTTCTTACGAAGGATGAAGTTCCATGCAACATAAACAGCCTTCCTAATCACAACTGACCAGCAAAATTAAAGGTCTCCATCAGGTCCCATAGGCAGTTCCATCAAACTTACCACCAGCAAAAAAAAAAAAAGGGACATATCCTTGTCCCTACCGTGTAAAGCTATCTGGGATTCATTCAACCCGAAAACAGAGGAGGCTTTCATAAAACCTTGCATGACTTACAGCCAACATCCTTACAGCTGGCATCAGAGGCTTTTTTGAAAGGGCCACAGCTGTTTACTGTTGTGAAAGGGCAACTGCCAATGGCACTAAAAGGTCTGTCTTGTGCCCCCTACTGACAAGGACAAAGTGTCTAACATCCCTTTTCTGACAAAACTTATAGAACAGACAGTCTGCCTCAAAAAAATACTGTGGGATGCAGTAGGACCCTTTTGGCACTCGGCAGGCGTGCGTTAGGCCACCGTGTTAATTTTTATGTTAATAGCTAACACAGCTTTGTAAGTAGCCCTCAAATGTTACTACTGTTTCCCATTAATACAATGAATGCAGGAAGACCCTGAAAAGCTACTCACATGTATAAGGTTTAATCCAACAATGTATCAATGACAAAATTGTTATTGACTGTTATATTTACTTAAATTGTATGTTCAAATTGTGAATAACATCTTATTTTAAATAAAATAATAAAAAAGAAAAATATGTAAAATGTAGGATGGCCTTGACCAGTGATGCAGCTTCTGAAAAAACAAACACAGATAAGTCACTTTGGATTTGCCCAACAAATGATAACAATAATAAATTAATCCATCATTTGTACAAATTTTAATCATTCCAGTTTTTAGTTAGAAATTTTCTACTGTTCCTTTCAGGCCTCAGCAGAATAATGTAGCACTTAGGGAGAAAGATACAGCCCAGAAGTCCAGCACTTGAAGCCAGGATAGCAAATATCTCCACTGCTACCACATACTTGCCCTTTGTGCTCAGATACGTTGGGATAAATGAGATCCAGACACTGCAGAACACCAGCATGCTGAAAGTGATGTACTTGGCCTCATTGAAACTGTCAGGTAGATTTCTTGCTATGAAAGCTATGATGAAGCTGATACCAGCCAAAAATCCTAGATATCCCAGAACACAGTATAATGCAACTATTGACCCTTCGTTACATTCAATTAGTATTGTTCCAGTTTCTGATCTCATGTTAAGATATGGGAAGGGAGGAGCAGTACACAACCAGATGAGACAGAGAAGAGCCTGAAGAAGTGTACAGGAAAGGACTAAAGATTTTGAGAACCAGGAACCCATCCATTTCCTGAGCTTGTTCCCAGGTTTGGTGGCTTGGAAGGCCATGACCACAGTAATGGTTTTTGCTAATACAGAGGAGAGTGACATGTAAAACGTGATCCCAAAGACAATCTGTCGGAGAATACAAGTCACCTTTTCAGGACGGCCAATGAATATCAAAGAACAGAGGAAGCAGAGCATGAGTGAGATGAGGAAAATATAACTGAGGTCTCGGTTGTTGGCTTTCACTATGGGAGTGTCTTGGTAGTAAATGAAGATTCCCAGAATAACAGCAGTGATGAGAAAGAGGAAAATTATGATGAAAGTCAAAGTTAACCCCAAAGGCTCTTCATAGGACAGGAAGGTTATTACTTTTGGGATGCAGGCATCTCTCTTCTGATTAGGCCATTGGTCCTCTGGACATGTTATACAGGTATCCATATCTGAGAATGAAAAATATTGTCTTATTATCTCATAGCATCTGTTGCAGAAAATACATGAATGTCTATGTTCTTTTATAGAAGAGACTCCTCCCAGGCATCTTCTAGGCACCTAAATATTAGTGTCCTTTTATAAACTTACCCCCTATCAGCCAAACCTTTTTCAACCACACCTCAAATATTGAATAGTATTCTTGTAGTTGCATAGCATTATTAGAAAAAGTACAGAGAAGTTTGATTAAAAGGATAGATCAAATCTCATATTAGGAAAGGCTAAAGAAGTTAGGGCTTTTCAGCATGGAGCAGAGGGGAGATATGCCAGAGGTCTGTAAGAACAGGTAAACATAAAATGTTTGTTTACTCTTTCAAATATACTTGGACAGGAGAGGCTGGTAAGAATAAAGGAAATAACTTTTTATGTATAATGAAGAAAATAGAAAATATCCTTTTATGTACAATAAGTAAGAACAAGAGGAATCGTATATTTTAGAAGAAATGAAACTTATAACAGTATATAAGTGCAGAATGAGAAAGCCTTGTAACTCAGTCTGAATGTCTTGCTGGCTGTGTGACAAAAATGCTCCAGAGGGAACAATCACTTTTGTACTGACTAAGAGAAATACCAGTAAAGATTTTACTTGATTGCTGCTTATCCGAGTCTGATTGTCTCTCTTATACTAGCCAAGGTGTGTATCTCCAAGGCTGAAGTGTCTTCCCCTCCCAAAGGGCAAGGGACAGAAGTACAGTAGTTAGCTGCATTATGAAAAAGTTTAAACAAATTCCTGGAGAAAAAATTCTTAAAACATTATTAAGGTAGATCTGAGGAAAGCCAAAGCTTATTCCTGGAAAAAAAGGGACATTGAGTATCTACTTTTTGAGATTCTGCTATGTACTTGTGACTTGGATTGACAACTGTTGAAAAGAGGATTCCAAGTTAGATGGACCTTTGGTCTAACTCATTGGGGCAACTCTTATGTTCTTATGTTTGCAAAGTTGAACAAAAATCCTTGATTACCCACAAAACTGAACATTTTCAGGCTCATTTTCGAAAGAGAAGGATGCCCATCTTTCAACACAAATCAGAAGATGCCTGGCTGGTGTCTTGGCATGTCAGGGGGACCAGTGCACTATGAATGCCGGCAACTGAGATGGGCATCCTTAGTTTTCATTATTGCCGAAAATCAGAAACGATCAAGTCTAGGGACGACCATCTCTAAGGACGACCTAAATGTCAAGATTTGGGCATCCTCAACCATATTATAGAAACGAAAGATGGACGTCCATCTTGTTTCGATAATACGGGTTTCCCCGCCCCTCCACCGGGACGTTTTGTGAGGACGTCCTCAGCAAAACTTGGACGTCCCCTTCGATTATGCCCCTCCATGTGTTCTAAAGTTCTGACTGATAGCAATAGAAGTCAAGAGTAACAATATCACTAAACACTGACAAGAACAATATAATTTTTCTATCATATCAATTCTGTGTGCCCCATATTTTCAAATCCAAATGCTCCCATAAAGCAGCTTACTCTAAAATTTCACCATTAGTGTGGGAACACTTACCAACACCTATTTTCTAAGCAGTTAGGGTTCCCTGCTAATCAAGCGCTAATCAGTTGCTGCATGGAATATAGCTGCGCTGATTAGCACAGAATATGCCTATTTTCTGCCCCAAAGACACCCAACATCCCACACTGAATATTGGACCGATAGTTTATATAAAACATATCTATGTGAGTACTAAATTTATCTGGATATTGGTGATCAATACCTTGCTTTTTTTTTATAGCCATACCCGTTAATATTTTTACAATGCTGACTGCAAAGGCTGGATATGGGCTCAATGATGAATAACCAGTGCCCAAGGGCATGTCTCATTATAATGTCATCGCTCACCAGTTTGGTTGGAGATCGCACCTTCTGAACAGCGAATACAGTCATAACAGCAAATGGACTTTCCTTCCCTGGTTAATTTCCTGAACCCAGGAAGACAACTCGAGCTGCATCTGGACTGAGGAGGTGCCTGAGGATTGAGAAAATAATCGTAGAAAGTTGTGATAACACTGGAATATGACTTTTTAGATGCAGTTTCTTTGTAAACGTGAGGTGGTTCTAGCCTTTTACTTTTTTTGTCTCATTACCAAGCTACTCAGGAGAATATGGGAATGAGGTATGAGCACTATATTTTGAATGGAAGATAAAATATAATTTAATTTAATTAATTTTGTTATTTGTAAGATACCTAACCATAAAGTTCAAGTTAGTGAGGTTTATACAGTGTAACATAGAAATTAATGAGTACTTGGCCCAATCTGCACATGTACATTTGGAAGACGTGGAGGAGCATAATCAAACGGAAATGCCTATCTCCATGGGCGTTTATCTCCGAGAACGGGTCCATGAAGGGGCGGGCCGAACCATATTTTCGAAAAAATGGACGTTTTTGAGCTGGGCATTTGTTTTTTTTAGCGATAATGGAAAATAAAAATGCCCAGCTCAAAAACGTCCTAATCCGAGCCATTTGGTCGTGGGAGGGGCCAGGATTCGTAGTTCACTGGCCCCCCTGATATGCCAGGACACCAACTGGGCACCCTAGAGGTCAGTGCGGTGGACTTCAGACAACGCTCCCACATGCATAGCTCCCTTACCACGGGTGCTGAGCACCCAACTCCCCTCCCCCAAAACCCACTACCCACAAATGTACAACACTACCATAGCTCTTAGGGGTGAATGGGGCACCTACATGTGGGTACAGTGGGTTTTGTAGGCCTCCCATTTACCAGCACAAGTGTTACAGGTGGGGGGGGGATGGGCCTGGGGCCACCTGGCTGAAGTGCACTGCGGTACCCACTAAAAGTGCTCCAGGGACCTGCATACACGCAGGCCTCTAGGACTAGTTGCTGCTATTTAACATTGGCACACCAGTTGACACCTGAAGACTAATCTCTCCGAAAACGTCCTTTATTGGAATAACCGTGTTTACTCACAGTTAACTGCAGAGCAGAGGTTGTGCCCCACTGGCAACGAGTCTCCCTGGTACTGAGATGAGCAGTAGGTCAGAGCTGGCAGAATGCTGTACAATGCCCTCTTTCAGCCATATTCAAGGTAAGAACTATGTTCTCTAACATGGCTAACACAGGAAAGGGAACTAAAACTGGCTTACAAAAATGGCCACTACCGCATGGACTACAACAGGAAAAACAACAGGGCACACTCTGACCCAGTAGGCAGGGGGAAAAGCACCATGGGAGAAGAGCCTACCAACTACCAACATCGCGAGACTGTAACACAAGCTAATGAAATTACGGAGCCCAATACCCTACACCCACCACAATGCAATACTGATGTGACCCTGTACTGCACTCGAGAGCCACATCTGACCAAGGGAAAGGCTGTGACAGGATCGAAAACATTCTGCTGTCATGGAGGTGGGTTCGGCATTTGAGGCTGGCATAGAGGCTGGAAAAAAAGTTTTTAAAGTGGTTTTTGTTTGGTGGGAGGGGGTTAGTGACCACTGGGGGAGTCCGGGGAGGTCATCCCCGATTCCCTCCAGTGGTCATCTGGGCAGTTGGGGCACTTTTTTGGGACTTGTTCGTGAAACAAAACGGGTCCACAAAAGTGACCCAAAATCGCGGTAAAAACGCCTTTTTTTTTATTATCAGCTAAAGACGCCCATCTTTCCTCGGCCGATAACCACGCCCCAGTTCCGCCACGCCCCCGTCAACTTTATTCGTTTCCACGATTTTGGAAACGCCCAAAATCGGCTTTCGATTATACCGATTTGGGTGCCTTTACGAGATAAACGTCTATCTCCCGATTTAGGTTGCACTATAGGCGTTTTTCTCTTTCGAAAATAAGCAGGATAATGCTGAATTGTACTATAGGGATCATTAGTGGCCCTCTATGACCCACTGATACTGATTTACTAACAATAATGATTAATATTGCAACATCAGACATTCGTCAATGGAGCACCACAGCTAGTTTGCTCGCTCAGATCAAAAAAACTCCCAGAGCTTCCACTTCACCATGACATTTACAACACCCTTGCAAGACACCTTCTGTTGAGAAATTCAGTCTGGCTTTACCTTCCAGCCCACACCTGACTGTAAGCAGTCTGAGGTGCAAGATATGGCTGACCACTGTTAATATATGGCCTGGCTTTAAGGCTACCACTGGAATAGTGATGGCCAAAGCTATGCAGCCTAAAACAACTGAAAAAGTACTGACTAGGCCAAACAACAAGTAAATGATTTAATATTTGAGAATCTGCAAAAAGCAGGTCTGAACAATGAGTCCTGCCACAAAATGGTACAATTTTTAAATCAAATACAGCACCTGTAATGAAAGAATGATGGATCAGATGAATAAAATGGGGCTTATTATTTTTGTATAAAATGATACAGAGGTCATACAGAGTTCATAAGATGGTATGAAAAGTATTGCAACAGGGAGATGTGACACTGGTATCTCAACCGCAAGATAAGAAAAACAACTTGTTCCCAAAACATGCTGATAAGACCGCATGGGAAAGTATCATGTAAGAAATTGAGAGCAAGGTATCTCACCATGTACTTCTATGGAGAGGTTTGTGTATAAAAGAGGGGAGATTTTGCCTTAGTTTCGGAGTCCTCCCCAACGCTTCTCTCAGACGGCAGGGCGCTGTGCAGATGAACCCAGAATCTGTCTGATGTCTGTATTTGTATCAACTTGAAGACTTGTCTTAGGGTAAGGAATAAAATGTACCTATCCATTTAAACCTATCTCTGTCTTTATTTTTATTGATTCTATCTTCTCTTTACCTTACATTTAGCCTACAAGGTAGATCCCATACAAGTGACACTCAGTTTTGGACAGAAAGCAGTAGTTATGGGAATTAGTTTTCAATTACGGCTCCTAATGCCACCCCAGAACAGACCCCCTTGTGATTGGGTGACAATGGAGGTTAGAGAAACTATACAGAACCTGTTATATGAAATAAGTACCTTTAGTCCCCCAGTGTGAAAGGGGCAGAAAGAGGTCTTTAAGAAAGGGACATTTAAACAGTGGTGACCCCAAACGCTGATCGTACTCACTAACCTTCTTGATCTTCTTTGAACGCAAGAGGGGATACTTAATTTTGTGCGTTCAAATGTTCTATGTTATCTTTCTATCACTTTTTTCTCTTTTTCTCTCATCTTTTCTTCCCTAATCTCCCTGCTGTTATTCCTTCATTTTATTTCCCTATCACGGACTCTGCCCACTTCAGGGGTATTGGGCACTATTGTTATGTCCAATTTTCTTGTTCTTACCCCTGTCTTTTACCTACTCCTCTATCTTTTCTGTCTTCTTCCTTTGTTCTTTGCAGGTTCCCTTCTTCAGTGCTAAACTTGCATACTTTTTCTGACCCCTATCTTACATACTCTTCTACCTTCTTGCTGTCTTCATGCCCTGCGCTGAACTAACACACCTGCTTCTCTGCCCTTGTCTATGCTGATCTCTATTTGCGTTCAAACCTTCGTTTCTTTCTCCTATCCTGTCCATCTCTTTGATTTGCGTGATGTGCGCAAGAGTGTGCTTGTTGTGTGATTGGTGCATAACAACGAATCCAGGCGACTGCGATTTGGGGTTTGCCGTAAGTTTATTTCAATGTTCAACATCTTTGGATTGGTCTTTATGCTAGCATTCTCGCTTAACAATCCTTAGAGGTTGCGCATTTTCTACTTCCCATTCCACCCTGTGTTCACATCTCTGTCCCCTTGTTCTCACTGTGTATTCTGTTCTTCCTTCTTCTGTCGACCTTACTTTCCTCCCCACTCCCTTTTCCTGTTCCCCTTCATCCTAACTTCTTCTGCCTACCTCTTCTTATTAGTCCCCTGGGTCTAATCCTGCTCTTTTCTCTTCTGTATGTTCCCGTATCGGGGGATTTTCCTTTACCCTAGGAGAACAGCACGCTTTCAGATTGATCTCCCCTAAAATCCTTTTGGTTTCTCTGTTCTTATAACCACTCTTCAAAACTGACAGCCCCCACCTTTCCACTCTATTCCTCCTCATTCGTTCTGTTGGACTTCCTACGACTTTCTTTCTTTTTTAGCTGAAAACAGTAATTACGGTGTTCAGCTGTGTAGCTGCTTACCGCCGTCCAGCTGCTGTTTTCCCCTTATCTCTCTAAGTATAATCAGTTCCTTCAGTCCTCTGAACTATGCTTTCTCTCTACCCAATCAGTCCACAGCCCCCCCTTCCTGTCCACACTTTTCTCGGCTCTTTTTCATAGTGCTGCATTACAACCTCTGATTTCCGCTTCTCCCTATGCCTGTGGGAAACGGTACCGGGTATACTTATGTGACAGATGTATCTTTTCAGCTGTTACACACATTTCCTGGTCTTTTATCCCCTATTTCCCCTTTTAACCTCTGTACCAGTATATGGCCGTCCTGTTGTTTGGCTTGGCCTTTTTCACTTTGAAGCGCATTTCCTGTTCTTTATTATTTGCTGCGTAGTTCAACTAATTGCTCTTTTTCACAGTTGCTCAGTTCTGTGCTCTCACCCCCACCCCCATAGCCCGTTATACGTGCACTTCTGAGCATGTAAGAATGTTCCATTTAAATGCTATCATATTGTGCTTGTGTTCTATGACACAGGGGTATGGCAGTGCTGGTCTGCTACTCATCTATAATCGTTGCATGTTTATAACACTAATCTTGTCAGCCATAAAAGAAAATATTAAGCTACGTGTTTAAGGTTCTACAAGGTCAAGTATTGCTCAGGTTTTCTCTGCTTCGTTCGTCTCGGATGATTGATTTTATACTGCCTGCCTTAGCTCCCTTCCTGTCAGCTGTTATGCTTGAGTGCTCTTCAGGGTTCCTGTCACAGTCTGCTGTGTGGCAAACTTATTCTATGTTGTCTGATTACTGTGCCTTACCCGAAGTGCTTACATGTTTTTTTCCCTTTAAAATAATTTTTTTGCTTGCTACTTCCGGATTAGGTTTCAGAGGTTCTTTTTAGGAACGTACCGTATTTCTTTTTTCTTTTTTTCCTTTTTCCCTTTATTTCTTAATTTTTATTTTTTTGTTTATTAATTTCTTTTACTAATGTCATGCAATTAACTTTGATACCGATGTCTGGGACTCACATCCATCGAAGGGGATCCTTCAATGGATGACGGTATCTCAATTAGTAGGAGCAGACTTCCATTCCATTTTCGGAGTGGCCTGCGGTTTCGGCATTATTGCCCACCTATGAGTTACTTGTACAGATGACCGCGGGGTTAATAAAGAGACGTCTAACGACTTTCGTTGCGATTGTGTACAGGTTGACTCGGGCATTTAAAATTTTAGAAATGGTTAGTTGTATACGCGGGAGAGCCTAACCTATAAATTTTTTATTTTACTGCGTTGTAGCGCTAAGGGTTTGTAGACCCCTGAGTGGTTTGTAGACCATTTAAGGTTCATTGGGGTGATTATGTTGTAGCTAATCAGCGGAAACCCATTGGACCGCTGCTCTTCAACTCATAGGACCTTATTCGCTGGTTTTTTGAGTTCATTTTGGGAGTGTTTGCAATGTCCCTTTTTGGGGGCTCTATCGTGGGCTGGAGCTCATGGCCAAGTGACCTGGATAGCTCTTGGCAGGCAAGGAAACCGGGTTTCATTATGCTTTTAGAAGCACACTCTGGAGAGTAGTTTTTACTAATTTGGGATAGAGTAGTATAAATATATAATAGCTGACACTACGTATTTATTTACTTTTGTACTGTCTCTCTAGGCATATTTCTGTTTACAGCTTTTGTCTTGCTTTCTCCTAATGTCACTTGCGGTCAAAGCGTTGAGCTTTCCGCCAATTCGTAATTTTTATTTTGGATCCCTTTGTTGGAGCACATTAATAGATGCGTGAGTATGATTGTGTTATGTCTCTGCATGTTTTACTATTAGGATAATCATTGCATGTTTTTGTAAACTGTTAGCACATTATCATTTCTAGATCTCCCTGCTATCTCTGAAGCTGCCTTTTGAACCACTAACCTTGTACCAGGTTCTAGATCTAATCAATATATATATTACTACCCTAATTCATTTTTTCTATAGCAAATTACAGGTCTGGAGTTTATTTGTAGACCACTTGTTTACTAGGTCCCGGTATTATACATATTGGGTGATGTTGTTCACTACCCGTTATATCATATCTTCCTCTCCGCACCCAACACCAGATACTGGTGATCTGACATCTATTCAGATCTCTGGTAAGGACTTTCCGTCCGAAACAAACCTTTCTATTTTGCGGTTGACCTCCCTATGCCACCGAGAGTTCGGAAGGGCATAGTGATCCCACCAACTGTTGTCTTTCTCAATTGATTTTCTGCGCTGGAGAGTACATTGCATGAATCGTGAGTATATTTTCATTTATTGTATGTGTTACTATTAAGCTTGCCGTTGTATACTTTCATGGCCTGTTGGATTAGCTCTAATTCAAATGTTTTATTTTACCAAATTTAGGATTAAGATTTTGTCCTCAGTACACAGGGACGCCTCTGTATGTGGGACAATAACTTTGTATGTGTATGAATATGGTTTTCCTTTTCTGTTTGTGTGCTGTGACTTGTGATTGGCTACTGGAATATTTATTTTCATATATTTTTTGTTTTTTTATACCCTAAACAATTCCTTAACCGTGCACAATTCCAATGATTGGTTTCGAACTACATTTAGACATATCTTGCTTCCTCTTCTGAACTTTAAGTTTTCTACTTATCAGGATTAGGTTACTGTTTCAATTTTATGTCTATATGTTGCTGTGTGTCCTGTGATAAATGACATAAATTACACCAGCTATTTATTAAGGGATCATTTCTTTAGTTTTAAATTAGTGCTTTAAGGTTACTTTGAGAGATTGCCTATCAACTGCAGTGGTACTAAATCTCAAAGGAGTGTTTTTTTCCCAGGATTGTATATTATTTCATTTAAACAATGTTTGTTTGATTTGTGACGTGATGTTAAATACCTGATTGTTTTTGACTTCTGGTAAATTGCTTTCACTAGAAATGCAAGCACTTTTTAGTTTTAATTTTATAGGTGTGTGTCCGTGTATGTGTTCTTTGAAAATTGCATAATTGTTTCAGATATTTCCTATGAAAGGTTCTATATTATATGCCATCTAAAACACTGTTTCTTTGTGATGTTGGTTAAAATAACTAGTGCTGATGTTCACTTCCTGGTTCTCTATTGGGGATGTGTTCCGTAAGAATGAATTAACTGTTTTAATTTTTCTTTTCACGTCTTATCTACTACTTTCAAACTTCCTTCCCTGCCTCTTAAAGATTTATAGTTTTAAGATATATTATGGTATAGAGTTCCAGCATTTCTGGTTCTCAATAGGGTTTAGAGATTAACCCTTGCATAATATAACTAACTGGTAAACCCGAACTAAAGAAATTCAGGTTGCTATTATTTTAGAGTTATGTTCAGATAACACTAGCTACAATTGCCAATTTCCTTTTTATTGAGACCCGTACCTATGGAAAACAGATAAAGTAATGACCTTCTCCTCTTTTCCTCTCCTGAAGTATTAATTCTATGAAGACTAATCACACCAGCATGAAGTTTTAATACGAAAACTTAAACTTACAGTTTTCGTCTGATGTATAGTCCTATTTTCAGTCACCATAATATCCACTGCTTGCATTGAGCAGTAAACCCAAATTAGACACAGGAAACACCGTTATTTCGTGATTTCCTTAAGACCGAATGACAGAAATTAACCCTTGTAGTTCTTATTTTCTCTACAGGTCATCTTTAATTCATTACATGTTTCAGATTTTTAATGACTAGATGGGTTTTTCTGTGATTCTGTGTTATCCTTGCTACTCTTTGTTTAGAATTCAATTTACAATGTAGGCTTACAAGCCGTTCCATTTATCATACTGGTCTATATGAACATATCATGCTGGTCAATTTATGCATTTATTGCATTAATAAAAATTATTATTATATCCTTGAATTTTGAATTTTACTAAAATGTTTTAAGAAATGCTCCTACGTGTCTCCTGCTTATAAATTGGCTCCTCCTCTGTATTTAAAATATACTCTAAATTGTAAATTGGTTCCTGGGAATATATAAGCTTATTTTTAGCTATCCCTCTGAATGTGAATCTTGATATGCTGTCATAATTTAGGGCCCAAATTGTGAAAGCATAGAAAGGATCAGTTTAAAATTTAATATAATTTTTATTTTCCAAATTGGCTGTGAACTATTACAGAGGACTATAGGTTATTGTCCTTCTCATTTGACCTATTTAAACCTTGTAAAGGTCACGTGAGGAGGCCTCATAGAAATATATGGTTTTTACATCTTTCTTTTCTGATATTGGCTTTTCTCTATCTTTTAAAATATCATGTTAAAGGCTGCATTTTCCTGGAGCAGACTCTGACCACAATGTTTCCTCAGACTCTGCTGACTTCCTGTGCGAGCAACATCTAATCTACATGGAAAAAAAAAAATTGTTTTCTATTTGTAACTTATGATTTTATATATTGAAACTACGCTCCACCTATTGGTGCCCCAAGGAACTAGCAATGCATTCTTTGACTTTTCTTTCTAATGATCCTGTACTAAGATTTAACTACTAGGCATTACTCGTATCTCATCTCTATTTATTAAGTCCTGTAGGATGAGTGAAGACTGCAAATCCAATTCCTGATCTACCGCCTCTATTCCAGTTTAGTACTTCTACTGCAACTGACCTCTGGCCAGAAAAGGGAGCACCAACTTCTCCAATGAGGATTTTCTTTTGTCCAAATGATGTCATTAATTTAGACCTGCTTGGTTATGCTCTTAAATATTCTGCTGTATTAAATATTTTTACATTCTACTGATTCCTTGCCCAAGTTGCTGTGAAAATCCAGCCCTGTTAGATCTTCCAGATCTCCGTCCAGATTCTTCAGCGCTTCCACCGCCTCAACCATGATCGATGAAAGAGAATTCAGAACTGATACTTCACTTGAGATTTACTGTTGCTGTTTATGGACATTATAGACTCATATTTTGTTTTATTTTCAGTTTAGCAGTAATCCCACGAACCCCATCTCCACCGCCACTGTTTCCAGCACAGCAGTCACTGGAGAGACCAGTCCCACCACGAACCCCATCACCTCCGCCACTGAGCCCGAGACCACCGACCCCGCACCCAACAATTTTGAATCAACTTGACCCAAGACTTAACCACCTTATCCCCTCTCCTGAATCACACCTCCTTGATCTGGCTGAAATTGTCATCCAAACCTTCGCAGAATCCCCAGAGTCACCAGCTGAACAACCACCTGTATCTGAACCGGTATTTGAGTTGCCTTCCTCACCTCCACCTCCCACAGTTCCTGCTCTTCCACTTCCCTACGTGGATCTTCGCATCCGTCTCATCAGAATCCGTAATCTGGCAGAAGATCTCCTCCAAGTCCGCAACTTAGGAGGACAGTTGAATCCGGAAGAACAAGAATCTGCTGTGTTTTCTACAACCCAGCTTTTGCACATTAACACCTGTGAGCTGCTCGACAATCTACATTTGTACTTCCAGAATCAAGCTTGATAAATGCCACATCACATTACACCGCTGTTCACTCCAGAAGAACTCATTCCCTTACAGACTATTTCTCTCCTATACCAATACCACCTTTCCCTACTACACCAGTGAAAGTTTTTGATACCACCACCCTCCCCCGCTAGCAACAGTCTCCACAGAGAACCAACTGTGGAGAACCTTGCTGTCCTTGACGATATCAAGGAACCTGATCCACCAGACATTGGACTTTACCCCGTTGATAACTGTGACTCTGAATAGATAGCTGAAACCAATTCCCATTGGTCCAACGACTTTGACGACAATTATCTGGAAGCCGACACCATTCCTGACGACAAGGACGGAACCAGCCTCTGCAGTAACGGTGTCACATCAGTACACCCTCTTCTTCTGCTTCCCATCTGCCAGACTGTTTGCTGTTGGACTCGTGTGCATGATCCTACTGTGTATAGGTTTGCCCACTACCTTGTTTACCTATACTGCTGACAGTAGCCTCTTTGACACTTACTGCCCTTCCCACTGGCAACGTTACCTTGCCAGCCGGAAACGCTACGGTACTTGCAACTACTTCTGTACTTGCAACTACCCCAGCAGTACTTGCAACTACTTCTGTACTTGCATCCACTCCTGCTCCACCACCTACTACAGCAGCCTACACAAAGCTCCAACAGTACACCCCATTCACACGCCTGTTTGGATATAGATCCCCCCCCCCAGACGATCTCAAAGATCGGCCCCATTGCCACCAGTCATCCCACCCCCTGGGCAGACACATCTGCCACGACAGACTCTTCAACTGGCAATCCTTCAGAGCCCATTGAAACCTCTGCGACTACTCCTTTCCTCACTGATCCTCCTGTTTTGTATTCTACAAGTGTTCCCAATCCTATCAGTAGCTCGGTCCATATTTTCCCCACTCGTACAACTACTTTTGAGGATAATATTACCTTGCTTGAATTACGACCCACCCCTCCTCCTTATTCTTTGGTTCCTGCTAGTGACGCCCCTCCTCCCACGAATACTACTTTAGCCACGGCAAACATCACCGTCCCAGCCACTTGTCCTCCCAGGCCAGACACTCCGCCTTCTCCACCGGATTCTCCCCCACCGTCGCCTTTAAATTTAGGAGCACACTTGATCCCTGAACCCCCGGAATACCTTTTTGATCTAAGAGAATTAATTCATCCTCATTGGGACCCAGCCCCAGAAGACGATCCCAATTGGGACCCCTTCACCCGATACCACACACTGTGTGAACCTTTGCTTGACAGTTGGACATTAGGTCCTAGCCGTACGGTTACACACACCCAGGTACTATTTGCAGGAACCTTAGGCTTACAAATTGAACAAACAGACGATCTCTTAATAAGACCACAAACTGGTGACGTTGTAGATTTTTGGGTAATCACATACGCCATACTGGGCACTGACTGGATTCCCTTCCTGTTCATCAGAGAGGTTGGATTGGAACCCTTGGAAGCATATAGTCTTTTCGAAATCCCAGATCCTACTGAAATAGGGGCTATTAGAATTTACCCCCCATACCCAAATTACACTTAATGATATATCAAGCCTTGATATATTTTGGAATAAAACCCTTGGGATAATTTTGTTGCTCACCTTAATCATTCGCCGTCACTTACCCTGCGTACAATCTTGATACAGTGCTTCATTATGAAAACTACCAACATGAAGTGCTTAGCCCTCCTGTTGTGTGTGCTCACCACACCCATGATACATGGAACACAGTACCTAGCAAATTTTCTAGAACAATTTACAACCACTTTTGAAATAACATTACCCACTACCAAGGACACAATCACAATCACCCTTGATGCGTGTGCTTACACAAGGTGTGGGGAACATCCTGTGCAGCAATATTTGTCAGCTTTTGAAGTATACCTGTGTCCCTTCCCCAATTGTGGAAGTTGGGCACAAGTATGGTGGTATACAGGTTCATGGGTTCCCTACTCAGGTAGTGAGATTCCAGATCTAAAAAGGAGCATTTCCATCATGAAATTGCGAGTCACTGGCCTCTGCCACATGACTAAATGTAATCAAGTGGCTATCACTTTCAGAGGAGTAACGGCTGTTACATACAGAACTTATTCCATAGGAATTGATGCCACAGGTAGAGATCCCATAGGAAAATTCAAGATTGTTCCACCCCCAGCCCAACCTACAGCGACCAATCCTTTGGTGCCAACAAAGATCCCAGAAATAAAAATTCCTTACCAGATTGTTCCAATTAATGATTCTAAAGATTTGGTGGCACTAGAAACAGGATTTGGAGAGACAAACCTATGGCTCGAATGGGCACATTATACTACAAAGAGTTTGAATGTCTCTAATTGTTATTTTTGTTCTCATGCAAGAGCAGAACCAACAGTAGTTCCTTTCCCTTTAGATCTCCACAATGATCCAGATGGATTTTGGTGTATGTTGCAATTATTGCAGGTTAAAGACCACATAAATCAGTCTTGTCAACATCTTGACGAGCACCACCCCTACTTACCCCCTCGGATGAGGGTTCCACCTGCATTCAGGATTCCAAATCCTGCTACCAGATATCATACATGTCTGGAACGATATGGGGTGAAAAAGACACGGTTTTTAGGAAACTTAACCAATTGTAATACAACCTTAGGAGATGGGACTCTGCAAAATCTGAACCTAACAGTTCTCACAAGCTAGAGCAGACATATGGTGGTACTGTGGAACCCGTACTATCCGCCATACACTTCCTAACAATTGGACAGGCAAATGTGCCCTAGTCAAATTGGTCATTCCAATCATTATAGCATCCTTGCTTCCCCCTCACAGCAGCTCTTCCTCACGAGTGAAGAGAAATGCAATGCCTGGATCTTTTGATGATCGGGTCTATATAGATGCTATTGGAGTTCCAAGAGGGGTTCCTGATGAGTTTAAAGCCAGAAACCAGATAGCCGCAGGATTTGAATCAGTTTTCTTTTGGTGGGCAACTATCAATAAGAATCTAGACTGGATCAATTATATATATTACAACCAGCAAAGATTTGTGAACTACACTAGGGATGCAGTTCAAGGCATTGCAACACAATTAGACGCCAGTAGCAGAATGACGTTGGAAAATAGATTAGTTCTTGACCAACTTCTAGCAGCCGATGGAGGGGTGTGCCAAAAGATAGGTACACAGTGTTGCACCTTTATCCCCAATAATACAGCTCCAGATGGGTCAATTACCAGAGCTTTAGAAGGTTTAGCCTCACTGTCACAAGAATTGGCAGAAAACTCTGGCGTTGATACATCCTGGACAGGTTGGATGGATAGAGCGTTTGGTAAATGGAAAACATTTATCATTTCAGCGGCCACGACTATAATCATAGTGGTAGCAATTTTTGTTTTAGTAGGATGTTGCATAATCCCTTGTGCTAGAGGCTTAGTAGAACGCTTAATTGAAACCGCAATAATGAAAAAGACAACAGCAGGACAATATGCCCTGTACGTAAATCTCCTTCCCAACACCACAGGAGATAACACATTGGACTATCTCCCTCTGAGAAGAACCAATCGCTATGCAACTGTTGGATACACTGGAGAGATGACTGCAACTGTATAATCAGATAATAGCACACAGGGATATAATATAACCATATAAAGCTTTATAAGATGATGTGATAAATTGTGCAAAGCTATGCAAATGTATAATTAAGATATAATCAGTATATAACCAAACAATTTTTGATTGATAGCAATGTATATATAGTCACATAGATAAGAATAAGATAAAACCTGCATATTAAAAGGTTGAAGAAAAATAATATTATAGTATAAGTTTTAGTAGGATTGACATAATTGAAGTGCTACCAAGATGATAATTTCAAACCGAAAACTAAACAAATTGTACCAGTTGATCTTAAGACTCAGATAATTTGATGGCCTCATAGAATACCTTCTGGAACGGATGGTACCAAGGTACGTTAACCCTGGTGTCACCCTATGGGATAGGGTGAAGAGGGGAATGTTAATATATGGCCTGGCTTTAAGGCTACCACTGGAATAGTGATGGCCAAAGCTATGCAGCCTAAAACAACTGAAAAAGTACTGACTAGGCCAAACAACAAGTAAATGATTTAATATTTGAGAATCTGCAAAAAGCAGGTCTGAACAATGAGTCCTGCCACAAAATGGTACAATTTTTAAATCAAATACAGCACCTGTAATGAAAGAATGATGGATCAGATGAATAAAATGGGGCTTATTATTTTTGTATAAAATGATACAGAGGTCATACAGAGTTCATAAGATGGTATGAAAAGTATTGCAACAGGGAGATGTGACACTGGTATCTCAACCGCAAGATAAGAAAAACAACTTGTTCCCAAAACATGCTGATAAGACCGCATGGGAAAGTATCATGTAAGAAATTGAGAGCAAGGTATCTCACCATGTACTTCTATGGAGAGGTTTGTGTATAAAAGAGGGGAGATTTTGCCTTAGTTTCGGAGTCCTCCCCAACGCTTCTCTCAGACGGCAGGGCGCTGTGCAGATGAACCCAGAATCTGTCTGATGTCTGTATTTGTATCAACTTGAAGACTTGTCTTAGGGTAAGGAATAAAATGTACCTATCCATTTAAACCTATCTCTGTCTTTATTTTTATTGATTCTATCTTCTCTTTACCTTACATTTAGCCTACAAGGTAGATCCCATACAAGTGACACTCAGTTTTGGACAGAAAGCAGTAGTTATGGGAATTAGTTTTCAATTACGGCTCCTAATGCCACCCCAGAACAGACCCCCTTGTGATTGGGTGACAATGGAAGTTAGAGAAACTATACAGAACCTGTTATATGAAATAAGTACCTTTAGTCCCCCAGTGTGAAAGGGGCAGAAAGAGGTCTTTAAGAAAGGGACATTTAAACACCACAAAGGCAAGCTGGCAACTTTAAAAGTCATTTGTGGTCGTGGCTATACCAATTTCAGTCAGACTGTAGTCAGTAAGGATTCAAAGAACGGCACTGGGTCTTCAGAGGTGATCCACAAGGCCCCTATGGCATCTACCAAGCAATAGAACACATCATCAATGTGTGTCCATTCACATGTCTGCCTGGTGATCTTGAAGCCCTCACCACCCACTGGCAGTAGTACAGTTAGAGGACTCCTACTGAGCTTATAAGGAACAGTGATCAGATTTGGTATTCTTATATGTTTTATAAGAACATGCATGATATGGGCATGGTTCACTGGTTTCCATTTTACTTCTGACCTGGCTGAACAAGTCCTCCCACACAATTGTCTTTTCATTGATGGTAAAGCTCTTCTCTGGTGGAGCATAAGGATTATAGCTTCCAACAATGTCATTACTCCGTGTCCCATCAGGTAGAATTACTGTGCTTATAATATCATATCCAATGGTGAGATCACCATTCTCATCAAAAAAGATTTCTTCACCCAGAACATTGTTAAAACGAAGCTTCTTCAGATAATGATGAAGCTGAAGGGAAGCAAAACATTTTTATTAATGAACTCACTGCAGGAATACATTCATAATATCAAACACATATAATCTCATTTTAGGGATGGACTTTAATTTCAGAGCAACATGATGTATAATTATTCCAGCTGCATGTACACGGCTATCTACCTATCTATCTCTACCTATATTTATAGCTATATAAAAAGCCCTGTGGCTGCTTAACCCCGATATTCAGTGGCACTAAACCAGGCATAGTTATTTGAATATCAGCTCTGACCACACATGTTAAAAGTGGTGGAACCAGCAGTTATGCCAGCACCCTCATAGCTAAGCAGCAGAAATTAGGACAGCTAATGGAAATGATGGCTAAGCGAAAGAAAAGCCCTAATCCGCAGACAGCAAGATGGTGGAGGTGAATGATGGCACACTTATTCAAACACTTTCCTCGGCAGTAGTTGCGGCTCTGGATAGTCATTTCAAAAGGAAACCGCACAACTGAATGACATGGCCTGAGATAGGGCGCTGCATGCAGAAGATAGAGAAACATACTTCCACCATGGCAGAGGCCCAAGCCCAGCTGGCTCTCATGCAGAAACGTTTACCTTTGATGACAAGATAGATAATTTGGAGTAAAGGTTGTGCAGGAACAACCTCTGTTTTATTGGTCAACTTGAATCTCTGTTTGACTCAGAACTTATGGAGTTTTAAGAAACCAAGTTGGTGTATGAGTAAATGTCAGATACGAGGCTGGGGAATTTCCATGCACCTATCAAGGAGATGCTGAAGCAAGGAATTTAAACAAGTCACCTGAGCCGAGAGAAGGTGAAGTGGGGAGAGCTGATTGAGATTATCACAAAAAAGATTGAAAGCTGAGTCTGTTGGGGCATGACTGGGAGGGCAAGAAGTGTGTGTGTGTGTGGGGGGGGGGGGGGGGGGATGAGGGTGGAGGCATTGGAACAGAGAGAGAGAAAAGGAATCAGACCAGGGAACACAGACATAGAGGAGGGGACCAGGGAAAGAGAAGGGAAGTGAGGGGTGTGGGTGGAGGCACTGGAAAAGAGAGAGAAAAGGAAATAAGCGGGTGATTAGACCAGGGAACAGAGAGAGTAGACATAGAGGAGAGGACCAGAGAAGGAAACCTCACCAACTTGAACTTTATGGATAGGTAGCTTACATTGCCAACAGAATGGACAGGAAAAGAAACATGTTGGGTAAGATTAGCAGCAGAGGTTAAACCCAAGAAAGATGATGCAGAGTCAGACAGGGCAGGATGAAGTCACCTAAAAGCAGCAGAGGAGAGTATATAATCAAAAGAAGAAAGCTCATTGAATGCAAAGACAGATGATAAGGGCAGATGTTTTGACAAATTGGAAAAAAGATGTACCCGCTGTGGAAGTAATTTATAAATAAAGCTCTGATATTTGTGCAATTAATACTACTCTCATCATTATATATATATGCTTTACAATCCACTTGTATCTTTGAAATTGGTGCACATCTCTGACGGTGAGCAGGAAGCATCTGTGTGACTATACAGACTTCATTACATCCTGCAATTATAGACTATCACTTGTTTCTGAAAATAGCATTCCTCCATCATAGGATATTACCTTCCATGGTGAAAAATCCAAAACATTCTCACTTTCTCCACTTAACAGGATGCTATTTCCAGAACCAGAAGTGATCATGTCATGCAGCGCATGTGCCAGACCGTACACAGCATTGTACACATTATAACTGCTTCCAAGGATTACAATGTCACAGTGTAAGATGTACTCAGGCATTTCATCACTGCTGCAGGATCTTTGGATGCTCTTAGGGCACTTGTTGTTACACAGGTCCTTCCACCATATCTCTATGAATCCATCACTTGGAAATAGAGCAGGATTCACCTCACGGACAAATTTGTGAAAGCTTGGAATAGTCCTTTTTCCCACAGTGAAAGCAAAGGTGTTTTTCCTATCAACATTTTTTGAGGGATAGACAAATAACCATTCAGCTGTTATGATCCAGACCTTTCCCGGTACTTGCCAAATGGGTGTATATCTTATAAAATCTGTGAAGTCTCTATTACAATACAAAATAATCACTTTAGCTGAAGATGTAATGATGGTGTTGTAAATATTAGTTATATTTTGAATCATGAGTGTACTGGACTCATGGACGGTTTCTATGAATTCAATGCAACCTCCACTCTGCTCAATCCCTTCTCTCAGGATCTGCACAGCCCTCATGCTGTTCTCATCATCAGCTGCAATGACACCGACCCAGTTCCAGCCAAAATGCTTTAACAGTTTGACTATCCCAGCACAGAGGTGCAGCTCACTAGGGACAGTCCGGTAAACATAAGGAAATTTAACTGTGTCGCTCATGACAAGGTTCCCTGAGGTATAACTGATCTGTCGAAAATAAAAGATTTAATTCACCACCATCTTAGTCGTAAGATTACATTTCATTCACATATCAAATATTTAGAACAGAATTATACTGCACAGAGTAGAGGCGATAAAGTATTAGATGACATGGAGGGGCATAATCGTTCGTCGCCGGTGAAATAGATCGCCTGCGATCTATTTGGCGGCGGCGCAACAGCTGGCTGGAACCGTATTATCGAAAAAGATGGTTGTCCATCTTTTTTTTTCAATAATACGGTTTAGCCTGGCCAAATGCCAGAGTTCGCTGGGTTTGAGATCGCTGGTTTTGTTGTTCAGCGATAATGGAAAAAAATGCCGGCGATCTCAAACCCGGCGAAATCCAAGGCATTTGGTCATGGGAGAAGCCAGCATTTGTAGTGCACTGATCCCCCTGACATGCCAGGACAACAAATGGGCACTCTAGGGGGCACTTCTAAATATGTTTAAAAAATACACAAATAGCTCCCAGGTGCATAACTCCCTTACCTTGTGTGCTGATCCCCCCAATCCACCCCAGACACACTCCCCACAACTCAACTCACCCTTATGGGTGAAGGGGGGCACCTGCATGTGGGTACAGTGGGTTTTGGGGGGGTGGAAGGCTCAACACTTAGCACCACAAGTGTAACAGGTAGGGGGGGGGGTGGACCTGGGTCTGCCTGCCTGACATGTACTGCACACATTAAAAACTGCTCCAGGGACTTGCATACTGCTGTCAGGGAGCTGGGTATAACATTTGAGGCTGGCATACAGGCTGGTAAAAAAGGTTTTTATTTGTGTTTTTTTAGTGAGAGAGGGGGTTGGTGACCACTGGGGGACTACGAGGAGGTCATCCCCCATTCCCTCCGGTGGTCATCTGGTCAGTTGGGGCACCTTTTTGACGCTTGGTCATGAAAATAAAAGGACCAAGTAAACCCGGCGAAATACTGATTAATGCCGCTTTTTTTTCCATTATCCGCGAAAGCCGGCCATCTGGTAGCCACGCCCGCCCATGTCCCGCCTTCGTTACGCCACCAACTCGCCCCCTTGAACTTTCACCGGCGTGGCAATGGTGTAAAAAGCTGCTTTTGATTATACCGATTTCACCGCTTTTGAGAGATTGCCGGCCATCTCCCGATTTATGTCGGAAGATCGCCGGCAATCACTTTCGAAAATAAGCCTGAAAGCCAACTGGTATGACGTATTAGAAAAGCTGAACTGAGCTGTTGGGGAGACACAGCAGAGCAAATGAGGGCTGTGCACAGAAAATGTCTTTTCTTCTTTTTAATTCATTTTAAATGTCTTTGACTTCTTTTCCTTAAAGTCAATGAAACAAATATAAGGAATAATGAAACAGTAGGATAAAATCTCTCTTCTCCCCCCAACCTTCCTCCGAGTGAGTTCTGTGGCTGCTGCTGAAATACTAAATTAAGAGCCCCCCCCCCCCCAGACCTTCTTCAGACCCTTCAAGCCTCAGAGACCCTCTGTTTATTCACTTCTTCTAAAGGTGGGAACACTCAATCGTTGTTCCAGTCCTGCAGCTTCTGTATCTCAGAATTGTTGCTGAAGGGTGGATGTTAATTTTACCTATAGTTGGTTTTTGGATGTTAGTTTTACCTCCAGAAGGCTGGCTATCATCTGCTGTGTTCCAGGAAATGGGGTTACTGAGATGTGCTCCTGGGTTTTATAATTGGTTCGACAGGAGTTACACTTTAGAACACACTTATCTCTGTCTATCCCCAAATATATGCCTCAACAGTCAAAACAATAAAATATCATCTTCCCAGCAACTTCTGCTTAGACATACCTCAAACATCACTGTCACTACTTCTTTCACAATGTAGAGAGAAATAGTTTTTTTGGGGGGGTTACTATAGGCAATGCTGTGCACATATTCATCGATCCAATACATTAACTTTTTCTCAAATGGTGTAAACTTAGGAGTTAAAAATTATGACCAGCACCACTTAACTTTCAACAGCTTCCACAGCACCAAGAACCTCCACCAACATGGCCAAGTCTCGCTATTTCTTCAGGGGATAGGTCCAGCTGTATATATCTTTATAGAGGTCTATAAAATAATGAGTGGAGTTGAACGAGTAGTTGTGAAGCATCTGTTTACGCTTTTCAAAAATACTAGGACTAGGGGGCATGCGATGAAGCTACAATGTAGTAACTTTAACACGAATCGGAGAAAATATTTCTTCACTCAACGTGTAATTAAACTCTGGAATTCGTTGCCAGAGAATGTGGTAAAGGCGGTCAGCTTAGCAGAGTTTTAAAAAGGTTTGGACGGCTTCATAAAGGAAAAGTCCATAGACCATTATTAAATGGACTTGGGGAAAATCCACTATTTCTGGGATAAGCGGTATAAAATGTTTTGTACTTTTTGGGGATCTTGCCAAGTATTTGTGACCTGGATTGGCCACTGTTGGAAACAGGATGCTGGGCTTGATGGACCTTTGGTCTTTCCCAGTATGGCAATACTTATGTACTTCTGTATTTTGTTTGTTTTCTCACATAGAAAAAAGATGGGCGTCCAAAAGACACATTTCTAGAAACTTAGGCACAGAGATTTGAGAATGTACATTTCCATACATTGCGGTAATTCTGTAAAGAGTCACCTAGCTGAAGACGGCAAGAACATGTGTAAATATTGTATTCTAGTCACTTCTGCAAATAAATTGACCTCTTACATAATATGAACTAGCAGAAAAGTGCACAACATGATTTCATGGTGCACATATTGTGGATGGCATGCACATGTGTGGATGAGGTGCAAAGGTACATACCTAAATTATAGAATCATATCTTTTTTTAAAATTTTTATTTATTGGATTTTTACAGTTACATCAAGCATATATCTTGAATACAAATTTTTTTTATTTATTTTTGTTACATTTGTACCCCATGCTTTCCCACTGATGGCAGGCTCAATGTGGCTTACATCTTGTATACAGGTACGTATTTGTACCTGGGGCAATGGAGGGTTAAGTGACTTGCCCAGAGTCACAAGGAACTGCCTGTGCCTGAAGTGGGAATCAGTTTCCCAGTAGCAAAGTCCACCACCCTAACCACTACACCACTCCTGCATCTAAAGATGATTATAGTTAGTACATAACTATAATCTTTAGTCCACAATGCCGGGGGTATGCACAATATTTAAGGAAATCAAGTATATTAAATCAGAGCAACCAGATGACTTTATACTAATTACGGGGTTGAAGTTGTTATAGTCCTTGATGGTGGTAGCAGTGAATCTTTCAGTTTGGCTTCTAAAAAATTGTTTAGTTGCTTTGCCTCAAAAATACATATTTAATAGAATTGAATTTTATTACGCACTTCCAGGAAAAATTCAGCCAAAATAGTGCGCCAAGTTGCAATGCCTTTGGCCTCAGTTTAAGAAATTCTTGTCTCTTCTTTTGTGTGGTTCTAGAGACATCAGGATACATTCTTATTTTACAACTCAGGAAATCTTGTCCTTTATTTAAGAAATATTGTTTAAGTATCCAGTCTCTATCAGGTTGTAGTATGAAGATCACTTTAAGTGTAGCAGTTGTCAATCCCACATTATCTTCTTCAATTATTTGAGTCAAATTCAAGTCTAAAGTTTCTATTGGCGCAACCACATTCTCTCCTTGTAGTAATTCTGTCTTCCGAAAAGGTTCTATATAGAAAATCTTTGAAATTGGAGGATGTGAGTTTTCTGGAATTTTTAACACTTCAGTTAAGTATTGTTTAAAAGTTATCAAGGGTGAGATGGCAACCTGCTTAGGAAAGTTTATCAATCTGAGGGTATTTGAACGTTGGTAATTTTCTAATATTTCAGTTCTGTTTTGTAGGTAAAGATTTTCTTTAATTAGATTTACTTGAATCTGCTAGCAGTTTTCTATTTTACTAGAATTAGTTTCAGTTTCTTTACCCAAAGATATTAGTTTTTTTTTTTAAATCTATTTCAGATATTTTTTCAGAGTCAGAATTGAATTTCTGAGTGAAGTGGGTAAATTTTTGTGAAAAAGAGGCTTCCAATCTTACTAGTGCCTTCTGTTGAGATATAGCTAGAGACCCCCACTGGAATAGTGGAAGGCTGAGCCATAGAGCTCAAGCTACTAGAGACACTGGTCAGGTCAGAAATCTGATGGCTAGCATGGCTATGAGCTTGCTGGAAAAGCATGGCCTAGTTTTTAGCCCAGATTGAGGCCTGATGGAAAGGCCAAGTGCAGTTATTAAACTTAGATTAAGGCCTGAATGACCTGAATTGGAAAAGTTAGGTCAAGAAAATCTGAGATCAAAATGGAGTTAGCTATAAAATGGATTCCTATCTCTGCATCTAAGTTAAGAAAAAAAAATCTGCCTTCTTGAAAAAATCTGCAGGTGCAAAGGAAATTACTTTCCGGTTAAGCAAGATTGTGGTTAGCTAGATTTTAGTAAACAACTGTAACATTGAAGCCAATGGGTCCCATTAGTTAGAGTGGGACTGGGAGAGTATATAAGATGGAGATTTTGGGCGTGTAAGAAGACCTTTCGAAGTGCTAGATGAGATGCTGCCCATCTGTCCACCCATCTGCTTGTATACCTGATCCTGCTGTATTATTGTGGTAAGCTATAATAAAATTGACTATTCTTCTACCTTCCCTCCTTACAGAATTTCTAAGGATTTGATCTAACCAATCGGGGTGGAAATGGCTGATAAAAGAATTCATAGGTTCCTCTATTTTGGTAGGGAGTCAGGTAGGCATGAATATGGAAGCCTTCTAGGAAGCCTCTCTGGTGGGTGGCTAGTTTGCCAACCTACTAGAGGGGGTCTTCATGGGTCTATGAAACCCAAATAAAAACACTCCCATATGTTGTCCAACGTAATTATTGGAAGTTTCACAGGTAAATATGACTTACTTGGTGAATCCAAGTTAGGGAAAGTAGCCAATTCTGAGTATCCTCCTGCTGCCCCACGATCTTCCTCAAGAATGGGATCTCCTCCATTCACACCCGCTATTACCATAGCGGGATTTGTCGGCACCTCTGGCAGCACTTCGGCACTCGCACCAGGAAACCCCGCCATAGTTTTTACATCCGGGGTACTCTGGGCCGTATTCGATGCCATCGCAGGCATAGGAGGAGGATTCCTCATTTCAGGGCTAAAAGATGTTTCTTGTTCAAGCCAGGGGAGAGGGAGACCTCTCCCCAAACCCTCCGGCAGTGAAGAAAGCCCCGTAAACACACCTGGTGATAGGAAGCGCCCATTGTTCCAGCTCTCGGCAAAACAGGAGTCACAGGACTAACTCGCTGTTTGCCTCTCCGCTTAGACATATATTTGGATAGTAAATCAGCGAACAGAAGGGATAGTGAGCAGGTAAAACTGGAGCTGCTTCCGTTGCTTCCGTTGCTTCCTATTCAGCTGCCATCTCCCCCCCCCCCCCCCCCTGATCTATAGAATCATATCATGCTATTCTCTGAAGGCAGGTAGGCCATAAGTATTCTCAAATCTGGGTGACATCATCTGGATGAGCTTGGTGTGGACCCTGCCTAGCATATATAGCTACTAGAAAATTCTAGCAGAGTCCTACTGGACATGCACAAGTGCCTCTTCGCCTGACGTATAATTGCAGTTCCTCAGTCTATGTTTTTCCGTGGAGCTGGGAGGCCGCTTCTTTGTGGTCAGCACTTTTCACAGATACCTTTTCAGTGGCTTCCCGTGCGGGTTTTCCTCATATTTTTCCATAAGTATTTCAAATCTGGGTGACATCATCCGACTGAGCCTGATGTGGGCCCTGCCTAGCATATATAGCTACTAGAAAATTCTAGCAGAGTCCTACTGCACATGCGCAGGTGCCTCTTCGCCCGACATGTAAGTGTAGTTCCTCAATCTACGTTTTTCCATGGAGCTGGGAGACCGCTTCTTTGTAGTTTCTCTTCAGCGCTTTTCACAGATACCTTATCAGCGGCTTCCCATGCAGGTTTTCCTCATATTTTTCCACCATTTTCTTCACCTTCGTCTTTTTTTTTAAGGTTTTCAGTTCATCAAGTTTTCTTTCTTTCTTTCTTTTTCATTCAGCTTTTCAGGTCCCCTTCAGGACTGAGCACCAGCCTCAGTTGAGTCTTGCCTCTTTTTGTCACTCAAGATTGAGGAGTCTAATTTAGCCACAATTCTTTACCTGATGTCCAAGAAGATGTCCAGTGGCTTTAAAAGGTGTGCCCAATGCAGTCAGATGATTTCAGTAGTGGGACTCATATATCCGGTGCCTTGGGCTTAACCATGAGCCTAACTCTTATTCTCTCTGTTTAAAAATACAGTTAAGGACATAGAAGATATGTCAGGCACAGCAGGAAAAACTTTTTGGTTCCTTGAAGGATGGTCCATCAACATCGGCACTGGAAGTATAAAATATCAGTTCATTGTTGATTTAATCTTGAATTGATAATGAATGTGACTGTTGGGCAGACTGGATGGACCATTTGGGTCTTTATCTGCCTTTACTTACTATGTAAATAAATCACACAAAATACCAAATAATCTAAACACTCTTTATATTAGTCTAATATTTGAACATCTTAACAAGTTTTAAATTATTAAATAACTCAATAATACCAAGACACAGACAGCATTCCAGCACCAACAGGGATGCTATCCAGTCTTTTGCATTGAGTGTCACATGTATGATTATCTCCCAGTTGGTGTTAGGTTATATGTATGTGCCTGATGCAAAGAGCTCCTAGCTCTCAGAGAACAAATCCATTCACCTGAGGCTAGAGTAGCAGACTTAGAGGAGCTGAGAGAGACAGAGGTACATAGATGAGACCTACAGGGACATTGTGGAGAAGTCCCAACTCAAATCTGGCAGCCCCTGTGCTGCCTTAGAGTAGGGAGGTCTCCTAAAGGGATAGTATTACCCTGGTGAAGTTGGAAGAAATCCTGTAGCCAAGACCTGCCTACCAAGGGATGCAATGTCCTCTCCCACCGAGGATGTGTCTCTGGGAACTTCTGAACAGAAGGGAAAGAATAAGACAACTGTTGTAGTTGGTGATTCAATTATTAGATAGTTGGATGACTGGTGGACAAGAGAATTCCCTGCTCATTTGCCTGCCTGGTGCAAAGGTGGTGGACCTCATACATCACTTACATAGAATTTTAGATAGTGCTAGGGAGCAGCCAGCTGTCTTGGTACATGTGGGTACCAATGACATAGGAAAATGTGACAAGGAGATTCTGCAAGCCAAATTTAGTTTATTAGGTAGAAAGCTGAAGTTCAGAACCTCCAGGGTAGCATTTTCAAAAATGCTCTCCATTCCACATGCAGGATCCAAGAGGCAGGCAGAGCTCCAAAGTCTCAATGCATGGTTCAGACAATGGTGCAAGGGTGGGATATTTAGATTTGTTAGGAATTGGCCAACATTCTGGGGAGGGGGGGGGGTCTATTCCGAAAGGATGGGCTCCACCTTAATCGGGATGGAAACAGGCTGCTGGTGATAATATTTAAAAAGGTGATAGACCATCTTTTAAACTAAAATGGAGGAGGGGAAGCCAACAGCCACCAAGCAGTGCATGGTTCAGTACAGAGAATCCTTGAAAGATACTGTTGGGACATTTAGGGAATCCCAATAGAGGTTTCAATAATGGGGAAGGAAAGCCAAAAGTTTTCAAGGGGAGAACAAAGGATGTAAATTATCCCCTTTAACTTCAAAGCAGCCTATAGATGCAAGGAAAAAAGACAATTTGAAGTGTCTATGCACAAATTCTAGAAGTCTTAAAAATAAGATAGGAGAATTGGAGTATATAGCACTAAATGAAGACGTAGATATAATAAGCATCTCAGAGAGCTGGTGGAAGGAGGACAATCAATGGGACACTGTGTTAGCAGAGTACAAATTATATGGCAATGACAGAGTGGATAAAATTGTTAAGGAGTTGCGCTACATGTTAAAGAGGGAATTGAGTCAAACAAAATAAACATTCTACATGAAACAGACAGCAGTATGGAATCTATGGATTGATATTCCATGCTAGATGAGGGAAGGAGTATACTGGTAGGGATGAATGAACAGACAGATGAAAATATGGCAAATTGGGCAACATTATATGGGTGATTTCAATTATCCTAATACTGACTGGATAAATGTTACATTGAGGAGTGCTAGGGAGGTAAAATTTCTAGATGTAGTAAATTACTGCTTCTTAGAGCAGAAGTCACTAAGGAAATCTACTGAAGCAGCTTTTAATTTTCAAAAGGGCAACTTTGACAAAATGAGGAAAATGGTTAAAAAGAAGCTGAAAGAATTGGTTGCAAAGGTTAAGACTTTAAAACAGACGTGGACGTTGTTTAAAAATACCATCACGGAAGCCCAGACTAGATGTATTCCACATATTTAACCATGCTGTCATTTGCTCTTTTTTCCACTTTTGTTAAGTGGAATAAAGAGCAAATGACAGCATGGTTAAAAGGTGAGGTGAAAGAGAATATTAGAGCCAAAAGAACATCCTTCAAAAAATGGAGAAAGGATACGAATAAAGAAAATAACATCATCACTGTCAAGTCAGATGCAAAGCACTGATAAAGAAGGCTAAAAGAGAATATGAAGAAAAACTTGTTGTGGAGATGAAAAGTAACACATTTTTCAGGTATATCAGAAGCAGAAAGCTGTGAGGGAATCTATGGGACTATTAGATCAGGAAGGAACAAAAGGAGCACTCAGGGAGGACAAGGCCATAGCAGAGAAATTTAATGAATTCTTTGTTTCTATCTTCAGTCTTTACAGAAGAAGACGTAAGAGATCTACCTGGACCAGAAATGGTTCCAGGGGTCATGATGTGGAGGAACTGAAAGAAATCTCAGTGAAATTGGAAGACGTACTGAGCCAAATTGAAAAATTATAGAGTGCTAAATCAACTGGACTGGATGGTATACATCCCAGGGTAATGAAAGAACTCAAACATGAAATTGCTGATCTGCTGTTAGTGATCTGTAACATGTCATTATAATTGTCCATAGTAACTGAAAACTGGAGGGTGGCTAATGTGATGCCGATTTTTAAAAAGGGTCCCAGAGGAGACCCAGGAAATTACAGACAAGTAAGCCTGACTTCAGTGCTGGGGAAAATAGTGGAAACTATTATAAAGAATAAAATTACAAAAACATATAGACAAACATGGTTTAATGGGACAGAGTCAGCATTGATTCAGCCAAAGGAGGTCTTGCCTCAACAATTTGCTTCATTTCTTTTATGGTGAGAATACACATGTCGATAAAGGTGAACCAACTGATGTAGTGTATCTAGACTTTCAGAAAGATTTTGTCAAAGTACCTCATGAGAGACTCCTGAGAAAATTAAGGAGTCATGGGATAAAAGACAGTGTCTTTCTATTGATTATGAATTAGTTATTGTACAGAAAACAGAGAGTAGGGTTAAATGGCCATTTTTCTCAATGGAGGAGAGTAAATAGGAGAGTGCTGAAGGGACCAATGCTATTTATCATATTTATAAATGATATGGAAATCTGAACAATAAGTGAGGTAATTTAATTTGCAGATCACACGAAACTATTCAAAATTATCAAAATGCATGCGAATTGTAAAAAATTGCAGGAAGACCTTAAGAAACTGGAAGGCTGGGCATCCAAATGGGAGATGAAATTTAATATTATCTACTGCTAGGTTCCACTTTTGGAGCCAGTTCTGAAGAAAAAGACCTAGGTGTCATTGTATACAATATGCTGAAATCTTCTGCCCTGTGTGTGGCAGCAGCCAAAAAAGCAAACAGGATGCTAGGAATTATTAGGAGAGGGATGCAAAATAAGACCATAAATGTTATAATACCTCTGTAACACTCAATGGTATGACCTCACCTTGAGTACTATGGTCAATTCTGGTCACCATATCTCAAAAATGAAATAGTAGAATTAAAAAAGGTTCAAAGAAGAGCTACCAAAATGAAAGAAGGGAGGAACTGCTCCCATATGAGGAAAGGCTAAAGAGTTTATGGCTCTTCAGCTTGGAAAAGAGATGGCTGAGAGGGGAAATGATTGAGGTCTACAAAATCCTGAGTGGTGTGGAGTGGATGGAGGTAAATTGACGTTTCACTCATTCAAAAAGTACAAAGATCAGGGGATACTCAATGAAATTGCATGGAACTATTATTTAAACAAATAGGAGGGAGGAAATATTTTTTCACTTATAGAATAGTTAAGCTCTGGAACTCATTGCTGGAGGATGTGGTAACAGTGGTTAGTGTATCTGACTTTCACAAAATGTATAACTTCTGTTTAAATGTCATGACTCCATGTGATCTCATTACTATGAGACCAATATAACCACCAGCTCCAGGGATATATTATCGCAGCATACACTGTTTCTTATAAATTACTTGGGAGACATAAAGGAATTTTTCTTGTTCTCACATCCAATTTTTCAAGACTTTTATAGATCGTCTGCTGTTCCAAAATTGCACAATAGCACAAACACTGCAAACTGTAGGTAGATTGTATCATATTTCATGTTGTTACAGCACTTTTCAATGAGATAAGAGGTTGGAATAGAGATGACCAAAGAGAAAGGCACAAGAAAAAATCAATTCAAAGGTCCATCTATCAATCAATTGGGGTGACATTTGTCACAACCTCTCAATAAAAATTATATGAAGACCTAACACAGGCCTTTTAGGCACCTTACTTTCTTAGGTACTCAAATAGAAGTTGAGCATCCACACAGAGGTATAACAAAACTCTATCCTTACTAAGCACAATCTCTGCCACTGCTAATATAAATGGTGGAAGACCAGTAGCAGTTACCACCTGAGTCTCTTTTAGGATTGCTGCTCCCTTAACATGTTACATTTTTAACTGTTATAAAACATTTTATGCAAATAATGACCCCAGCAATGGAATTACCCTCCCTGCTCATGACCCACTTAATTGCTCACTTATTGGCTGGACCAGTTGCCTTGCTGGGTCTGCATTACCCTTATTTCTCTCTCTACCAATCCCCAACCATCCAGCAATGTCCTATCTCTTCCCCCTTTTCCCAACAATCACCAACCCATCAGTCTCCCTTTCCCCCTCCTACTTATTCATTTATTGGTCAACTGGCCCACTGCTTCCTGATGTCAGCATGGCAGCAACAGCATCAGTAAACAGAAGGCAAGCACAGGGACATTGCCCTGTGTGTGCCATTGATGGTTCCACAAACAGGAAGTTACTTCAGAACTGATGTAACTTACTGTAGTTCTGGTGTGCAGAGCAGTACTTTGGTTTACAAATTCTTACAGCAACTCACTAATTTTTCTGAATGAAATAAACTAAAGTATCACCTAGCTTAAGTTAAACTTCCTGGAAACAAAGCTGAATTCTTCTAACTGATCCCAAGCCAAAAGGCTAATAAATAAACAGCCACACAACCTTTTCTGGCACACAAAATTCCAAGGAACAGCAGCTGCCAAGGTTTAACTTATACATAGGGCAATGCCCTCCATGCCTTCCTTCAGTTTGCTGGTGCTGCCACTGCCATGGAGACCTGGGAAAGCAATGGGTCTGGCAGAGGAGCCAGCGACCAAGTGAGTGAGTGAGAGGGGGAGAGGAAAGGGAGACAAATGGGGGAATGCAGGATGGTGGTGGTGGTGGTGACAAGGAGAAGGAGAGAGGGGACATTGCTGGATGGGAGGGAAAGAGGCAGAAAAACAGGCAATATCAGATAGAGGTTGTATGGGGAGGAGAAATGAGTCAATACTGGATGGTGGGAGAGAGAGAGACAGACAGACAGACAGAGAGATGGTGCTGGATAGTGAAGGTGCAAAATAAAATTAAGATATTCCCTGACCTGTGGGTAGTGGTATATCCTGGACAGGCTGGAAAACTGGCTTGAATGCTCAGCTGGAAGACCTTCAATAATAGCAGCCAGTGGTCCAGATGTTTTGCAGCTATAATTTGGTATCCCAGTGTCCATTCCTGAAAATATATTCATGGCAGCTGTATATGTTAAAAGTACATTGTTGTAAGGGATATAAATGTGGAACCCCAGTGTGAGGTTGGGTAAGAGCTCCGAGCTGTTGTTAATCTCCTCCACCACAGATACAAAGGCCAGGAAGTTGTAATAGTACAATAATACAGGGCTTCAAAGATAATAAATGTGAGATAATATGAAATTAGCATCAAACTAAAAAATACAGAAACAGAGACATTGATAATAGACATGAGTGAAATAGGGTTAGGATTAGGATTAGAAAAGGAGTTTGTTACATATTTGTCTGCTAACAAAATGAATAAGTGCACACTCCAGGTTTAGCACAAAATAAGCACATTTCTTTCCTCTCTCTCTACCTTCGCCCATGTTTTTCCTATTCTTCAAATGGTACTTGCCATACTCTAAATCTTACTACTATTTGGGATTCTGTCAGGTACTTGTACCTGAATTGGTCACTGCTGGAAGCAGGATATTGGGCTAGATGGATCATTGGTTTGACCCAGTCTGTCTATTCTTATGTTCTTAATTGAAATATGAGATGTGATCAGCTGACTATCTGGCAATAAGTAATCTGCTGAAACAGTGACAATATGTATAATGTCATTAAAAGACATGAAAATGGAATTCCAACTACTGCAGTAAGGAGGCATTTAGATGTGTCCTGGAAATTGGAATCAGTAAAAGCTCATTGATTAAGGTTTTAGGAAATTACAATGCTCAGAAGTTCAGTGATACAGCAGAGAAGAGATGTCTTATCATCCAGTACATAAGGGGTTGGAGAACAGAGAACCGATGGGAGACAACATGGAACAAAATGTAATACAGAAGAAATTCAGTGACCAGCAAAATTTGCACACAGGGAATGACCTTTGTGAGGGTTAAATTAAAGACAGTGTGTATAGGTCTATAATAAGACAACCCTTAGGTACTGGAGACAAATGCACAAATGGACATTGATAAGGTGGTGTAATTCAAATGACAAGTGACCAAAATGTTGCATAATCTGAAGAACAGGTCACACACTGAGAAGCTGAAGGAGCTAAAGATACAATGTACGGAAGAAGAAAAGTAAAAGGAAGATGTAATGCAAGATTTCAAATACCTATCTGCTTTCAATAAGGTACAAGCAAGTAGTATTTTCAAAAGAATGAAAATCTCAATGTTAAGGAGTTAAGGGGATGTCAAAAGGAATTAAGTAGGAGTGAATCTCAAAAATAAGATATGAATTTTTTCATTCATAGAGAGATTGGTGAATATCTGATATAGTTCAATACAAAACAGCATCAGAACGCACTTGGGGAAGGCACTGTTCACAATCTGTTTACTCAGGATTTAAGGCTGTCTGAATACTTCCCACTCTCTACAGTGGAAAGTGTGCACAGAGAAAAGGGTATTTCTACCTGCCAGAAAGGTATGAGGTCTTGAGAGAGATGACAGCACATCTAGTTTTTTATTTCTATGATTATTTTAAGGGGAAAAATATAGACAGAAAAATATGAAAGTCTTAGCAGGTAATTTTTCCCCCAGGGAAACTTTCAAAAGGAAAACACTCATACTTTATCTGAGAGAACTAACCAAATTTCCACAGGTCACATTTGCAGTGTGCAGTTCATGCAGTGAAAACTACCAGCCTGTCTGAGATAGGAGCTAAACCATGATGCTACTTACACTGATAGTACTTCAAATGAGGGAACAGTTGTGAAGGATGGTTGATCAACTGAAAAATATATTTCAAAAGCTATGAGTCCCCCAATCATGATGTCCCCATCTCTATGGTATCCTGTACTTAGTTCTCTTGCTAAGTAATTTCTAAGCGTGCACTGACACTTGGCTGTCTTCCACAGGATGTCACAGAGCATCAATACAATCAGAACCAGATGAGCTTCCATCTTTAAATTTGTTGAAACAACTTCTATGATAATTCTCGCTCTTCTCACTCCAGTTGTTACACTTGGGTTTTGTAGGGATGATGTACAGTTCTCGAGAGAGCTATCAAATTGAATATTTGAAAGATAGGCAGAAAATATTAAGTATTAATTAGACCTGTGTCTTTATACACATGGAGAATGAGGAAAGAATGTGAAATTATAATGCTTACAGTGAGGTGACGGCTCTATTTCTAGCTGAGCTCAAACACCTGTGAGGACATCATATGGTCTCTGTTGGGCCCTGCTGCTCAGAGGTTCAGCCTTAAGGGATATCTGCTCCTGATATCTGCATTTACCATGAAATATAGGTTGTTTCTTCCTTATTTCTTACACAGTAATATGTTAAATTTAAAAACCTAGTACTCTGTTCATAATTATACCTTTTGCAATATAATGTAAGCCACATTGAGCCTGCAAATGGGTTGGAAAACGTGGGGTACAAATGTAGCAAATAAATAAATAAATATAATCTTACGGATCCTTTGTCTTCATTAAATTAAAGATGCATATTAATTTCATTGAAATGAATGTGCAGTTCATAAAAGTGTAACATAGTTGATGATAACAGAAACAAATGAAATGGCCCATCCACAGTGCACTTATTCTGTCCATACTGCCTTTAATACATCTGAGATTCCAGAGATTGTGACTGATACAAAGAGGGGAAATTATCAAGGAGCAGCAAAAGGTCAGTCTTTACTGTACTTTGATTTTCTATGGGATTCACTCGTTACCTCTGTACAGCAGGTTCATGACTCCCGTGGTAAAGGACTGACGCTTCAGGGCCACATTTCTCAAGGGTCAGTACCAGCCAAAAGTATCAGTGATATAAGGCACTCCGCCAAACCAGATTTCCCTCTAAAGTTTCCCCTTCCCACAAGACCTCCTCCCAGAGTGATTTCACAGTCTGTCTAACCCCCCTAGTAGTGGAGGTGAAGTCAAAATGACCTCCCCTCCCAACAAACCCTGGTGATGGGGTTGTGGGTAAGGGAAGCAAGCCCTTTTATAGAAACATGATCCCTAGTGGTAGTACCAAGGGAATACCTCTAGGGGTCGCCAGCACCATTTTAGTTTTAGGTATCAGCAAGGGCAGGAGCAAGTGGGCATTGGTCCTTGCCACATCACTAACCACCTCCAATTCCATCAAAGTAGCCTCATATGTCCTTTATTTGGGTGGGGATAGGGACTGGGGGTTGTTGCCTTGGGCAGCTCGCCCAGGGGGCAATTCTGCCTGAGCACCCAAATTTATGCATTTAAGTGCACGTCGGATAAGCGCATGCTCTGTTTAACTGCATGCCGTACTTCGGTCCCGTTTTTGGCACCATCAATTTCTATGGGTACAAATTTCAGTTTAGTGCACCACTGATAAGTGCAAGATTCGCTTATATGCATGGTTTAAGACTGCTCCTCTGCAGGAAAGACTCCACATAAGTGCACGCACGGAATATGGAAGCCGATTGGCACGTGACAAAGGGGTGATAAATTTGAAATCTCATTGGTTAACTGCCACAGGCAGAATAAGCAAAAGAAAGTTGTTAGAGTGTACACTGGAGTCATCGTCTTCATCGTGCAACTGTAAGACTTTAACACTGGCTGAACAAATAGAAGTTCTTAAAAAATTAGAACACAAACAAAGTCAAGCATCTATTGCTAAAGAATATGGTGTCAATCCCAGTCAAATTTCACATATCTTTAAGCAGAAAGATCAGCTTCTGGAAGACTGGCAAAACAATACAAATCCACACCGGAAACGTAAACAGGCGGGAAAAGCTGAGGATGGAGAAGATGCTCTTCTTCGGTGGTTTTCTCAAGTCAGGAGCAGACAGTTTCCTGTTAGTGGTCCACTGCTTATGGAGAAAGCTAATCAGCTAGCTGAAAGTCTTGGACTAACTGAATTCAAAGCCACTGTTGGATGGTTGAAAAGATGGAAGGAGAGGAACAACAAAAATTCAAGAAACAGCATGGTGAGAAACAAGAAGCTGATGACTTTGGTGCTGAAAATTGGGTTGTTTCAGTTCTTCCTACCATCTTGAACGAGTTTGCACCTCCTGACATTTTCAATGCTGACGAAATTCAACAACCTCCTGTCACTTTTGCAAGAATGCTGGAGAGTCTCAACACCATGCGGGCCTACCTGGAGGCCACTGGATGTCAGTGCTATGACAGTTTTTACCATCTGGCAGACGTATTCTATGGAACTCACAGACATAAGAGTGTACAGAGGACTATGACTGATTACTTCAAGTAAGCCTGACGTCAGTTTACAGAGACTGTACAACGTTAGTTTACAGAGACTGTATACTGTACATATAATAAACAGTACTGTACATATGTTTAGCAGATGTCAAGCTTCTTTGGGTCACAACGGTTAAGTGCACGCTCCGGTTAACTGCATGTATTTCTTATATATATTGTAAAGTGGATCCCCTTTTCTCCGTGGTTGCAGCTCTTCCAAAAACCAAAAAAAAAAACAGACTCCCGTATGGCTCCCCTTTTTCTCTCAAAAAAAAACAATGAAGCTTTTTATTAAACAGGAGGGTCGTCCCTCCTTCCCTCAGTTACGTCTCCAAAAACACCAAACAAGGTTACTCAGTACAGGCTTCAACAGCTGCTTCCTCCCCCTGTCACCTGGGGAGAGTGGCAGTAAAAGAAAAAAAAAAAAACACCCTGCGCAATTCTGCCCTGGTTTTAAACTCCAGTTCACCTTTTTGCCATGCTTTAAAACACAGCTCAGTCAAGCCAGGCTTTCAAAAACACAGTTCAATTTTAGCCAAGCTTTTAAACACAGCTCAGTCCAGCTAGGCTTTCCAAAAACACAGTTCAATTTTAGCCAAGCTTTTAAACACAGCTCAGTCCAGCTAGGCTTTCAAAAACACAGTTCAATTTTAGCCAAGCTTTTAAACACAGCTCAGTCCAGCTAGGCTTTCAAAAACACAGTAATGGCTCTGCGCGGGCTCAAAGCCTAGGGTCCCACCCTCTTGGTCAGTCATACTCCTACCTGACCTCCTCCCGCTTGACCCGGCTTGGCCCCGCTACTTCCTTAGCTTTCGCTGAGCCAGAGCTGAAAAGTCCATCGGCTCCTCCAGGGTGTTCTCCGGTTCAGTCAACTCCATAGGGCAAGGCTCACTCTCTCCCTCTCTCTCCTCAGGAGCCCAATCCATATTCTCCTCACCCCGCCCTTCTCCCAGCTGCTCACCCTTTCTTTCATTAAAGCTCTTTGGTGTCTCTTCTTTCTCCACCCACCTGTTCCACCACCTCTTCCACCAGGTTGGAGAATCAGCCTTATTCCTTCCCCGGCGGCCCTCCTCTGGAGACTCATGGGAATGCACATAGTTTCTCTTATCCCCAGGCTCCCTTGGGGCATGCTGGGAGTTGTAGTTCCTTATTTCTAGTTCTTTCCTGGGGAATGCCTGCCTATAACGGGGGTATTCTGGCCTATCCCAGGGTTCCTTTGGGGCCTTTCCTACATACTCTTTACATACCCCCCCCCCCTTAAATTTCCACACCTGCATTCTTTTTCCTCCTCCTCCTCCACCCGGGACAGGGCATCAACATTTCCTAAATATCGCCCGGGACGATGCTGCACAGAATATTGGAAAGGCTGCAACGCTAAGTACCATCGCATTAGTCTCCCATTACTATTCTTCATCACATTCAACCATTTCAAGGGAGCATGGTCCGTTACCAGCTTAAGTTTTCTCCCTTCTAAATAGACACTACACTCCTGCACTGCCCATCGTATGGCTAAACACTCCTTTTCTATGGTGGAGTAATGTTCTTCATGAGGCAGGAGCTTCCGGCTTAAATAAAGCACCAGGTGTTCCTCCCCTTCATGCTCTTGGGACAGCACTGCGCCTAACCCCCTCCCCGAAGCATCTGTTTGAAGGACAAAGGGCTTTTCAAAATCAACTGCCTTCAGCACAGGTTCCTGGCACAGGGCCCTCTGCATCTGTTCAAATGCCCTCAACTCCTCCCCTCCCCACCTCAAGTGGTCCGGATTCTTCCCTCTCAGCATGTCAGTTAAGGGAGAGGCCATTGCGGAAAAATGAGGGATGAACCTGCGGTAATACCCTACCATCCCCAGGAATCTACGCAATTGTTTCTTGGTGTTTGGTCTGGGAAACTCTTGGATGCTTTTAACCTTATTCAATAAGGGCCAGACCTCTCTCCTTCCCACATCGTACCCTAAATACTTCACCCGGTACTGCGCAAAATAACATTTTTTTGGGTTCAGGGTGAGACCTGCATCCCTAAAAGCCTGCAGCACTGCCTCTACCTGGTTTAAATGGGTGTTCCAGTCTCCACTATGTATTACCACATCATCCATATATGCGGCGGCATATGCCTGATGTGGTCGGAGAACCCTGTCCAGCAACCTCTGGCAGCTTGCAGCTGCTGAATTAAGGCCAAAGGGCAATCTTTTGAACTGGTACAGACCTATGGGCGTACTAAAGGCGGTCTTAGCTTGCGTCCCTGACGAAAGGGGAATCTGCCAGTACCCTTTTGTCAAGTCCAGGGTGGTGAGATATTGTGCAGATCCTAGCCTGTCCACCAGCTCCTCAATATAGGGCATAGGATATGCATCTGCTTGAGAGATATTATTAAGCTGGCGGAAATCTATGCAGAATCTCCACTCCCCTTCGGGTTTTGGTACTAACACCACTGGGCTTGACCAGGGGCTATTTCACTCTTCGATCACCCCGAAGTCTAACATTTCCTGGACCTGTTTTATCACCTCCCTCCTTTTCATGGGGGACAGCCTATATGGCTTTTGCCGAACTACTTTACCCCTTTCCGTTATAATGTCATGCTCCACTAGGTGAGTATTTCCAGGGCAGGCCGTCAACACATCATCAAACCCTTTCAGGAGCCTTCCTATCTCTTTCTTTTGTACTTGTGTCAACCGGGGATTAACCCCTGGTTCCCCGGGCTTGAAAATATCTCTTATTTGTGGTCCCAATTCCTCTCCCTCCTTTTCCTCCCCCCTGGTCTGTAAGCCTACCCTTGCTATCCAGGGTTTCATCAGGTTAACATGGAAGGTTTGGACCCGTCCCTTCTCGTTCGCTACCTCATACGTGAGAGGCCCTAGTCTCTTCTTCACCACCCAGGGGCCCTTCCACCTAGAGGCAAACTTATGAGGCTCCTCCGAAATTAGGATAAGGACCCTATCTCCTACTACAAACTCCCTTTCCCGAGTACCTTTATCATAATATTCCTTTTGTTGATTTTGGCTCTGTTCTAGCCTATCCTGGGAATATTCTTGTAACTTATCCAATCTGGCCCTCAGATCCTGTAAATATTCGACCACTGACTGATCGGGTGTTTCCGGGGGTACCCAGTGCTCCTGCAATATATCTAAAATTCCCCTGGGCCTCCGGCCAAACATTAGTTCATAAGGCGAAACACCTAAGGAGTCTTGCACCTTCTCCCTGTAGGCATATAGCACGAAGGGCAACAGCTGGTCCCAACCTGTCCTATCCTCGCCTAATGCTTTCTTTAACATACCCTTTAAAGTTCTATTAAAACGTTCCACCATCCCATTTGTTTGCGGATGATAGGCCGCTGTACGGATATGCTGGATCCCAAAAGCCTCCCACACTTGCCTTAAGGTACTTGACATAAAGTTGGACCCCCTGTCTGTTAAAACTTCTTGGGGGAATCCCACCTCACAAAAGATTTTTATCAGTTCCCTGGCAATGCCCTTCGCTGATATGCTTCTCAAAGGTATGGCCCAGGGGTACCTAGTGGCCATATCCATAACCACTAAAACATAGAGGAAGCCTCTTTGCGATTTTGTTACCGGGCCAATAATATCCATTGCAATTCTCCTCCCCGGTTGTTCCACTCTAGGAAGGGGTTTTAAAGGTGCCTTAGGCGGTAGCCGGTCTGCCACCTTCTGACAGTTGGGGCAGGACTTGCAATACCTCTCCACCTCCCCATAAACTCCTGGCCAATAAAACCGGCCCAATATCTGAGTCAGGGTAGCTTGGGAGCCCTTATGCCCCCCCAAAGGGTGATCATGCGCGAGCCTTACTACTAGGGGACGGAAAGCTTGGGGGACTACTAGCTGTCTCCCCGCTTCAGAGTTCTCCCAATTGGGTACCCTGCGATATAGAATGTCCCCCTCTATCATGAACCCCGGGACTTCCCGGCCCTCCCCCTGTCGGGCCCGTTCCCAGGCATATTCTAAAGTAGGGTCCGTGGCCTGCTCCCTATGAAACTGGGGAAACTGCTCGCTCAATTCTTTCGGGGCTACTGGCAGATAACTTTCTTTTCTTGCCTGCTCCAAGGCCTCCCGTTTGCCCCTCTGCTCCTTTTTTTTCAAAGCTTTCCCCTTTCTCTCTTTTCCCGGCTCCCCTAAGACCTCCCCTTGAAAAGGAAAAATACCTCCTATTCCCTCTTCCTCAGCCTCAGGGTCTCGCCGAGCCTGAGAGCGGGTAGTGACCAACACTCTCTTTTCACTAATACACTCGGTAAAGGGGGGCCAGTCCCTTCCCAAAATCATTTCCTGTGGCAGTCTGGGCAGAACGGCAATGGCTATCTCTATCTCCCCTGTGGGCCCCTTCACGTGAACCCTATGGAGGGTATAACGAGTACTGGCCCCATGTATACATTGAATAGCCACTGCTCCCTCATAGGTATCCTTACCTCCTGTCCTCCTCTTTCTTATTTGTTCCCATAACCTCCTAGAGATCATGGACTGGTCTGCCCCGGAGTCTAACATGGCTACAATCGGTAAACCCTCAACCTCTACCTTAGCAGTATACCGAGGCCTAAACCCTTGGGCAACTGCGAGGTCCATCCCTCTCGACCTGGGCAATCCCTCCTGAAGTGCCCAGTCTTCCCACACTTATAACAGATTTTTCCTTCATACGAGGGGGCCTTTGTTTCAGAGCCTGAGGGCACTACGGGCTTTTTACCACCCCAGCCATAATCGGGTTTCCCCCCCTGGGGATCCGTCTTAACGAAGGAACTGTTGGAACCCCAGCCTCCCCCAGGTCGGGGTTTCCCACCCTCCAGGTCGGGTCCTCCCCAATGTTGGGCTTCCAAATAACACTCCAACCCGGCTGTCACCGTTCACGGAAGAGAGTGTATATGAACAACTTGGAAAGCTAAAGGTGGACAAAGCCATGGGGCCGGACGGGATCCACCCCAGAATACTGAGGGAGCTCAGAGAGGTTCTGGCGGGTCCTCTTAAAGATTTGTTTAATAAATCCTTGGAGACGGGAGAGGTTCCGAGGGATTGGAGAATGGCGGAGGTGGTCCCTCTTCACAAAAGTGGGGATAGGGAAGAAGCTGGAAACTACAGGCCGGTAAGCCTCACTTCGGTTATTGGAAAAGTAATGGAAGCCATGCTGAAGGAAAGGATAGTGAATTTCCTGGAAGCCAATAAGTTGCAAGATCCGAGACAACATGGTTTCACCAAAGGGAAGTCGTGCCAAACGAATCTCATTGAATTCTTTGACTGGGTGACGGGAGAACTAAATCAAGGACGTGCTATGGACGTCATCTACTTAGATTTCAGCAAGGCTTTTGACACGGTTCCCCACAGGAGGCTCTTGAATAAACTAGAAGGGCTGAAGATAGGACCCGAAGTGGTGAACTGGATTAGGAACTGGTTGACGGGCAGACGCCAGAGGGTGGTAGTGAATGGAGTTTGCTCGGAGGAGGGAAAGGTGAGTAGTGGAGTGCCTCAGGGATCGGTGCTGGGGCCCATTCTGTTCAATATATTTGTGAGTGACATTGCCGAAGGGTTACAAGGTAAAGTTTGCCTTTTTGCGGATGACACCAAGATTTGCAACAGAGTGGACACCCCGGAGGGAGTGGAAAACATGAAAAAAGATCTGAAGAAGCTGGAACAATGGTCTAACGTTTGGCAATTAAAATTCAATGCGAAGAAATGCAAAGTGATGCACTTAGGGAGTAGAAATCCAAGGGAGGCGTATGTGTTAGGTGGGGAGAGCCTGATAGTCACGGACGGGGAGAGGGATCTTGGGGTGATAGTATCTGAGGACCTAAAGCCTATGAAACAGTGCGACAAGGCGGTGGCCGTAGCGAGAAGGTTGCTAGGCTGTATAGAGAGAGGTGTGACCAGCAGAAAAAAGGAGGTTTTAATGCCCCTGTATAAGACGTTGGTGAGGCCCCACCTGGAGTATTGTGTTCAGTTTTGGAGGCCGTACCTTGCGAAGGATGTTAAAAAAATGGAAGCGGTACAAAGAAAAGCTACAAGGATGGTATGGGAGTTGCGTTCCAAGACGTATGAAGAGAGACTTGCTGACCTGAACATGTATACTCTGGAGGAAAGGAGGAACAGGGGTGATATGATACAGACGTTCAAATATTTGAAAGGTATTAATCCGCAAACAAATCTTTTCCGGAGAGGGGAAGGCGGTAGAACGAGAGGACATGAAATGAGATTGAAGGGGGGCAGACTCAGGAAAGATGTCAGGAAGTATTTCTTCACGGAGAGGGTGGTGAACACTTGGAATGCCCTCCCGCGGGAGGTGGTGGAGATGAAAACGGTAACGGAATTCAAGCATGCGTGGGACAGGCATATAGGAATCCTGTGCAGAAGGAATGGATCCACAGAAGCTTAGCTGAAATTGGGTGGCGGGGGGAAGAGGGGTTGGTGGTTGAGAGGCTAGGATGGGGGAGGGCAGACTTATATGGGGTCTGTGCCGGAGCCGGTGATGGGAGGCGGGACTGGTGGTTGGGAGGCGGGAAATACTGCTGCACAGACTTATACGGTCTGTGCCCTGAAAAAGACAGGTACATATCAAGGTAAGGTATACACATGAGTTTATCGTGGGCAGACTAGATGGACCGTGCAGGTCTTTTTCTGCCGTCATCTACTATGTTACTATGTTACTATGTTACTATGTCACGGCCTCCACTGTCTTACAGCCCCTTTGGACCAATCCTGCCCTAATCTCCCTGGGAAGGCCCTGCAGGAATTGCTCCACTACCAATTCCTGAAGAATCTCTCCCGGGGTGTGGCGCTCAGGTTCCAACCATTTTTTTACCAAGTCCCTCAGTTTAGTGGCCACCGATTTAGGGGTTTCCCCCTTCTCCCATTTAGTGGACCGAAACTTACGCCTATAAGCCTGGGTACTCAGTCCATACCGGTCTTTAATGGCCTCTCTCAACCTCCCATAGTTGGCAGCGTCCCCAGGAGCCAAGTCTCTAAAGGCTCCTAGAGCCTCCCCAGATAATGAAGGCACTAACCGCATGGCCCACTGCTCTTGTGGCCATCCTGCGGCCACTGCCACCCTCTCGAAGGCGGTCAGGAAATCATCTACATTATCCTGCTCCGACAACTTTCCCCAAGTAAGTGAGTTCAGGGATAAAGGTCCTACCGCACCGCTTCCTCCTGGCCCCTGTCCAGTTGCTCCGGCTCCACCGCCCCTGGGAGCCTCGATCCCTCGCTGAAAAAAGTCCTGGAGCATATTCAGCACCGGTTGTTGCTGCTCTCGTGCCGCCGTCAAGGAGTCTTCCACCATCTTCCCCGTCAGTTCTTGCTGTTTCTGGAACTGCATCGTCATCCAAGCGAAGATCTCCTTGGGGTCCATCCTTGCTCCGGAACAGCGACTCCTGGTGGGAAAAAAAAACAGAGGACACCTCCAAGTGCGGTTTCACTACTTATGTTTCCCCTTTTACTAGGATCCCTTTATTTCCCCCAATCTAGGCCCCACTTACCGGAACCCCAGACGGGTCTGCGCCTTTCTCAGCGTTGGCCCCTCCGTTGGGCTTTTCTGTCCTGCTGGTCTTGGCCTCCTCGAGTGACAGGTCCGCGAAGCGATCCCACTTCTGACACCAATTGTAAAGTGGATCCCCTTTTCTCCGTGGTTGCAGCTCTTCCAAAAACCAAAAAAAAAACAGACTCCCGTATGGCTCCCCTTTTTCTCTCAAAAAAAAACAATGAAGCTTTTTATTAAACAGGAGGGTCGTCCCTCCTTCCCTCAGTTACGTCTCCAAAAACACCAAACAAGGTTACTCAGTACAGGCTTCAACAGCTGCTTCCTCCCCCTGTCACCTGGGGAGAGTGGCAGTAAAAGAAAAAAAAAACACCCTGCGCAATTCAGCCCTGGTTTTAAACTCCAGTTCACCTTTTTGCCATGCTTTAAAACACAGCTCAGTCAAGCCAGGCTTTCAAAAACACAGTTCAATTTTAGCCAAGCTTTTAAACACAGCTCAGTCCAGCTAGGCTTTCAAAACACAGTAATGGCTCTGCGCGGGCTCAAAGCCTAGGGTCCCACCCTCTTGGTCAGTCATACTCCTACCTGACCTCCTCCCGCTTGACCCGGCTTGGCCCCGCTACTTCCTTAGCTTTCGCTGAGCCAGAGCTGAAAAGTCCATCGGCTCCTCCAGGGTGTTCTCCGGTTCAGTCAACTCCATAGGGCAAGGCTCACTCTCTCCCTCTCTCTCCTCAGGAGCCCAATCCATATTCTCCTCACCCCGCCCTTCTCCCAGCTGCTCACCCTTTCTTTCATTAAAGCTCTTTGGTGTCTCTTCTTTCTCCACCCACCTGTTCCACCACCTCTTCCACCAGGTTGGAGAATCAGCCTTATTCCTTCCCCGGCGGCCCTCCTCTGGAGACTCATGGGAATGCACATAGTTTCTCTTATCCCCAGGCTCCCTTGGGGCATGCTGGGAGTTGTAGTTCCTTATTTCTAGTTCTTTCCTGGGGAATGCCTGCCTATAACGGGGGTATTCTGGCCTATCCCAGGGTTCCTTTGGGGCCTTTCCTACATACTCTTTACAATATGTATATGTAAATATAAAGATGAAAAGAAACCACTCAGGGGATCTTTTACTAAAGCTTAGCTTGTTAGAAATAAAATGGGCCCTGCTGCAGATAACTCGAGCTAAGCTTTAGTAAATGACCCTCTCAGTGTGTTACCATGCGCACAATGCGTCGCAAATGCGGAACAGAGCTAACAGCTACTTCCACTAAAAACTGTGACTGTGTTCACACATCGCTGTGATCTCTTATGTGAACAAACAATAACTTGTGTACATATTGTTCATGTAGATTTTTGTGTTCATAAAGAAAAATATTCAGAAAGCTCTTTAAATCATACTAGAGCTTAGCGTTGGCGTTTGTCTCCATGGACTGCAGCTCTACGAGGTGCCCCATCTTGTATTCCTTCATCAGGAATTATAAGCACAGTCAACATATTAAGCAACTTGAAAAGCTTAGTTGAAACACCCGGAACTTCCTTCTTAAATATTCCCCACGTAACGTAACAACTTGCAAGGGTCTCCCAACATATGCAATGGAGACCCAAAAAGCGAAGATACTTACCTGTAGCAGGTATTCTCTGATGAAAGCAAGCTAATTATTCTCACACGTGGGTCGATGTCCATGTCAGCCCAGGAATCGGCATTTGCCATAGCAAAAAACAAAAACTTTGCTAGAGCCTACTGGTGAATATGAAGTGCGCACCGTGCATGTGCGTACCTCAGTTAAATCTAAAAGCATAAACAAATAACAGATAACAACTCCAAGAGGAGGTGGGTGGGATTGTGAGAATAATTAGCCTGCTGTCCTCTGAGAATACCTGCTACGGGTAAGCATCTTCGCTTTCTCTGAGAACAAGCAGGCTCAATTATTCTCACACGTGGGGTATCCCTAGCATCCAGGCTCACCCAAAATAACAAGCATTGGTCAATTGGGCCTCGCAACGACGAGGACATAATGTAGGTTGACCTGAAACTATATACAGCTAGCTGAGAGTGCAGCCTGGAACAGAATAAAAATGGGCCTAGGGGGGTGGAGTTGGATTCTAAACCCCAAACATCCTGCAGCACTGACTGCCCAAACCAACTGTCGTGTCAGGTATCCTGTTCAAGACAGTAATGTGAAGTGAATGTGTGGACTGAAGACCACATTGCAGCTTTGAAAATCTCTTCAATGGAGGCTGACTTTAAGTGAGTCATCGACGCAGTCATTGCTCTGACATTACGAGCCGTGACATGGCCTTCCAGAGTCAGCCCAGCTTGGCATAAATGAAGGATATTTATCTATTTATTAGGATTTATTTACCACCTTTTTTAAGGAATTCACTCAAAGCGGTGTACAGTAAGAATAGATCAAACATGAGCAATAGGCAATTAGAGCAGTAAAAATATTCAAACAACAATACAAAGTATGGCATGGAGGGGCATAATCGAATGCGAACGCCCATCTTCATGGGCGTCTATCTCCAGGAACGTCTACGAGAAGGGGCAGTCCGAACTGTATTTTCGAAAAAGATGGGCAGCCATCTTTTCTTTCAAAAATACAGTTTAAACCGGCCAAAAGCCTAGGATTTGGGCGGATTTGAGATGGGCGCCCGCGGTTTTCAGCGATAATGGAAACCTAAGGCAGCCATCGCAAATACGAACAAATCCAAGGCATTTGGCCATGGGAGGGGCCAGCATTCGTAGTGAACTGGTCCCCCTCACATGCCAGGACACCAACCAGGTACCCTAGGGGGCACTTAAAAAAAAAACATTAAATCACCTCCCAGATCCATAGCTCCCTTACCTTGGGTGCTGATGAGCCCCCCAAATCCTCCTCAAACCCACTCCCCACAACTCTACACCATTACTATAGCACTTATGGGTCAAGAAGTCACACAGAGAAAGGAAGGAATGAGCAGGCTGATGGCATATACCTGCTGCTATACTGCACAGCTGAATATTCATATATACCTTATATCTTGTACAAGGTTTATACCCTGTCACGATTCCTAGTTCAGCTGCATAACTACATACTTCCACCACTCAATTTAATACCTCCACTACCCCCTATGTCCCCTAACCCTCACGTCCCCCAACACCTAAACTGAACACCGACTGTGAGGTTGTCATCCTTCTGCAATCAGAACGCCATTGCCCCAGCAAAGAACAGACAATCGTAGATTCAGCATTCAACCAACGGTAACCAGTGCTACACGCCGCAGAAAGACACGAATCGGAGAAGATCATGACCAGGCCTCAGAGAAGCTCATACACAGCGCGTGGTGGAGACAGATAGCTGCAGAGTGGAGACTGTCGTCCGAAACACTGCAACCTCAGAACTGATGTTGCTGCAGGTTGAATGACGCCCCGAGGTAAACTGGGAGTTCAGCTGAAGAACCATACTCACTGTGATAAACTGTGAGCTCAACCGAAGAACCATAAAACCTAATTCTGTATGATAAAAACTGCTACATGCTGCAAGGTGAATAACTTCCTGAGGCGACCTGCAGACTCAGCTGAAGAACCACAATCCTAACTCCGTATGGTAAAAAATGTTGTAGAAACCAACTCCATGGTCTTGTCGCATGCTGAATGGCTCCTTGAGTTAACATGCTGATTAGTGTTATGTAGTACATGCAAGGTAAAGCACAGAACCTATGTATCACTGAAGTGTCTAACGACTCTAAAGTTGTCAATGCCTTTGTAGATCTTTCAAGCACCTCATAACATTATAATGAAATGCAGGACTGTAAATTGTTAGTAGACTGAATTGTTATATACTAAATTGTAATATATTGAACTGAACGTCGGACTAAAAGTACGCACACGGAACTGAACTGCACAATCGACTGTAAAGTCCAATCAGTCAACACTACTCCACACGGCTGAACTCTAACATACATCCGCCCCTGCCACACCACACATACTAACACCAACATGAACACCAACAAATTACTCCTAATTATCTACTGTCTTTCCTTAATCCACCACGCACTGACAACCCCTCTCACAAACAATAATGTACCCACAGCACATAAACCATGCACACAACCCAAAAACAACACACCCACCCAAAAGATCAAAAAATGGATCTGAAAACCTACCAACTACGGGCACAATCAACAGAAAGGAAAGAAGGGACAAAACAAACCTAAATACCAAGAGGATAGACAACTAATAAAAATTACCACAGCCTCAAACCCAACTGAACCCTACCAATTAATACAATTGGGATACATAAATGCCAGATCGGTAGTTAACAAAACCACAACAATATCTGACTGAATCACAACAGACAATCTCAATTTCTTATTTATTAGTGAAACTTGGATCCATGACCTCAAAGATCCCATAATTTTAGAACTTTGCCCCCCAGGGTACAAAATTACACACTGGGCAAGGAATGGAAAAAGAGGAGGAGGCATAGCTATAATATATAGATCCCAATTCACTGTCACAACAATAGCCGAATCCATACTTCCCCAACTCAGTCAGAATCAACCACCCAACCCTACACGGCCACCTAAACCTTATCCTGTTTTATAGGCCACCAGGCAATTGGCAAGACTGCCAAACACATTTCATGGATTTTATTTCGAACACATGTGTTTCCACCCAAAACCTTTTTATAGCAGGAGACATCAACCTTCACCTTGAGGATACAAACCTAACAAATGTATCTGAATGCAAGGACTTCCTCCAACTTTGGAAGCTTCATTGGCCAACTATGCAGCCTACCCATATCAAAGGACACACACTAGACATAATTACACACAAATTCCCATCAGAACAAAATCTCACACTAACAGATACAAAATGGACAGCTACTCCATGGTCCGATCACTACAAAGCAAACCTTTCCCTCCACTGGCGAACAAAAGATTCACAACATAAACAAGAACAACGCACCTACACCACGAGAGGCAAAATAGACCCGCTAATATTCTGGCAACAATTCTATAATAACGAATGGTCATCACCGACAGACTCACCCCAATTTCTTCAGGAATGGGACAACAGATGCAGAGCCATATTAGACAACATAGCACCACTCCAAACCAGAACCTCACACAGAAAAAACTCAATACTATGGTTTAATGAAGAACTTAAAGAATTAAAAACACAAGTCAGAAGACTACAGCGAGCATGGAATAAGAAAAAAGATGACTCCGCACTCATCGACTGGAAACAACTACAAAGAAAATACAAATACACCATCAGACAAACTGAAAGATCATACTACAAAACCAATATCGGACCAGACTACAAGGACACACACAAACTATTCCACTTCATAAACTAACTACTAAATACCACAACGGTTACTTCTAAAAACATAGACACCCCACCAGCAAACAATCTTGCCAACTACTTCAAGGAAAAAATTACAAAGCTACGACTCATGCTACCTACCAACACAACCGATTATGCAAACCTCCTCATATGTTTTGACCCAATACCTGGAGAACATCCAGCAGACCGATCATGGACCAACTTTGACATACTCTCAATCGACAACATTTCCCAATCGCTCGGAAGATACGCCAAATCACAATGCAAATTAGACATCTGCCCCAATAACCTTATAAGATCTGCCCCTCAACTACACAAAGCAGACCTCACAAGACACCTGAACTACATGCTACAAAATGGGCTCTTCCCAAAGGATAAAGGAAACATTCTACTTACCCCTTTACCGAAAGATGCTAAGAAAAGTACAAATGACTGATCCAACTACCGCCCAGTGGCATCTATTCCACTGATAACCAAACTTATGGAAGGCGCAGTGACGAAACAGCTCACTAACTACCTAAACAAACACGAAATTCTTCATGAATTTCAGTCAGGATTTCGGTCGAACCACAGCACTGAAACAGTACTAGTGACTTTAATGAATAAATTTAAACAAACAATAGCAACTGGCAACAACATACTTCTCTTACAATTTGACATGTCCAGTGCCTTCGACATGGTCAACCATGAAATATTACTACATATCCTAGAATACTTTGGAGTTGGAGGAAACGTGCTTAATTGGTTCAGAGGATTCTGGACTACAAGGACATACCAAGTAACAGCTAACTCAAATATATCAGCCCCATGGACACCTGAATGTGGAGTTCCCCAAGGATCCCCTCTCTCGCCAACCCTCTTCAACCTAATTATGATACCCCTAGCCAAGTTACTAGCCAACCAAAACCTCAATCCATACATATATGCAGACGATGTTACGATCTCCATCCCATTCAAACATGATCTAAAGGAAATCACCAAGGAGATCATCCAAAGCTTCCAAATCATGCATTCCTGGGCGGACACATTTCAGCTGAAACTCAATGCAGAAAAAACACAATGTCTTATACTCACCTCACAACATAACACTACTACTACTACTATTTAACATTTCTAGAGCGCTACAAAGTGTACGCAGCGCTGTACAAACACAGAAGAAAGACAGTCCCTGCTCAAAGAGCTTACAATCTAAATAATTAGTAAGTTCTCCACATTAACCACACCAGATGTTTCCCTCCCCGTCTCAAACACTCTGAAAATTCTGGGAGTTACCATTGATCGAAATCTTACACTCGATTGTCACGTGAAGAATACAACCAAGAAGATGTTCCACTCCATGTGGAAACTCAAAAGAGTAAAACCTTTCTTCCCAAGATCCATTTTTCGCAACCTGGTACAATCACTGGTATTAAGTATTTAGAGATGGGAGTAACTAGCGAGGTAATTAAATTTGCTGATGACACAAAGTTATTCAAAGTCGTTAACTCACGACAGGATTGTGAAAAATTACAAGAGGACCTTACGAGACTGGGCGGCTAAATGGCAGATGACGTTTAATGTGAGCAAGTGCAAGGTGATGCATGTGGGAAAAAAGAACCCGAATTATAGCTACGTCATGCAAGGTTCCACGTTAGGAGTTACGGACCAAGAAAGGGATCTGGGTGTCGTCGTCGATAACACACTGAAACCTTCTGCTCAGTGTGCTGCTGCGGCTAGGAAAGCGAATAGAATGTTGGGTATTATTAGGAAAGGTATGGAAAACAGGTGTGAGGATGTTATAATGCCGTTGTATCGCTCCATGGTGCGACCGCACCTTGAGTATTGTGTTCAATTCTGGTCGCCGCATCTCAAGAAAGATATAGTAGAATTGGAAAAGGTGCAGCGAAGGGCGACTAAAATGATAGCGGGGATGGGACGACTTCCCTATGAAGAAAGACTAAGGAGGCTAGGGCTATTCAGCTTGGAGAAGAGACGGCTGAGGGGAGACATGATAGAGGTATATAAAATAATGAGTGGAATGGAACAGGTGGATGTGAAGCGTCTGTTCACGCTTTCCAAAAATACTAGGACTAGGGGGCATGCAATTAAACTACAGTGTAGTAAATTTAAAACAAATCGGAGAAAAGTTTTCTTCACCCAACATGTAATTAAACTCCGGAAATTCATTGCCGGAGAATGTGGTGAAGGCGGTTAGCTTAGCAGAGTTTAAAAAGGGTTGGACGGTTTCCTAAAGGACAAGTCAATAAACCGCTACTAAAAGGACTTGTAAGAATCCAAAATTCCAGGAATAACATGTATAGAATGTTTGTACATTTGGGAAGCTTGCCAGGTGCCCTTGGCCTGGATTGGCCGCTGTCGTGGACAGGATGCTGGGCTCGATGGATCCTTGGTCTTTTCCCAGTATGGCATTACTTATGTACTTATGTACTTAAGTCACCTAGACTATTGTAATGCACTCTATGGCAGGTGCAAAGAACAGACTGTCAAGAAACTCCAAACAGCCCAGAATACTGCAGCCAGACTCATATTTGGGAAAACAAAATTTGAAAGTGCAAAACCCCAAAGAAAAAAATTACACTGGCTCCCACTTAAAGAACGTACCACATTCAAGATCTGCACGATTGTTCATAAAATTATCTACGGAGATGCCCCATCCTACATGCTAGACCTTGTAGACCTCTCTCCCAGAAATGCTAAAAAAATCTGCCCACACATTTCTTAATCTACACTTCCCCAGCTGCAAAGGAGTAAAATACAAACTAACATATGCAACCAGCTTTTCCTACACGAGCACGCAGCTATGGAATGCACTACCAACTAGCTAGAAAACAATTAACGAAATAACTAACTTTTGCAAATCTCTGAAAACATACCTCTTCAACAAAGCCTACCCCGAGAATCCATAGCGTAATTATAACACTTCACCACTCCAACCTTCCTTGAAACTCTTCTTTATATAACTGTTTTGATTAGCTCTCTTTGTTATCCATGATCTCTTCGAATACCTACTGGATCTTTATCCTTGATCTTTGTAACACCAAATGTATTTTTACCCTGGAATGGCAATGCCATAACAGGTTTGTGTAAACCACATTGAGCCTGCTAATAGGTGGGAAAATGTGGGCTACAAGTGCAATAAGTAAATAAAATAAATAAATAAATAAAATAAAATAAGGGGGCATCTACATGTGGGTACAGTGGATTTGGGGGGGGGGGGGTTAGAGGGCTCCCATTTACCACCACAAGTGTAACAGGTAGGGGGGGTATGGGCCTGGGTCTGCCTGCCTGAAGTGCACTGCACCCAGTAAAAACTGCTCCAGGGACCTGCATACTGCTGTGATGGAGCTGGGTATGACATTTGAGGCTGGCATACAGGCTGGAAAAAAAAAGTTTTTAAAGTTCTTTTTATTGGGTGGGAGGGGGTTAGTGACCACTGGGGGAGTCAGAGGAGGTCATCCCCGATTCCCTTCAGTGGTCATCTGGTCATTTAGGGCACTTTTTTGGGACCTGTTCGTGAAAAAAAAAGGGTCCAAAAAAAGTGACCTAAATTCGCGCTAAAAACGCCTTTCTTTTTTCCATTATTGACCGAGGGTGCCCATCTCTCCTCGGCTGATAAACACGCCCCGTCCCGCCTTCACCATGCCTCCGACACGCCCCCATCAACTTTGCCCATTTCCGCGACAGATTGCAGTTGAAGACGCCCAAAATCGGCTTTCGATTATACCGATTTGGGCTCCCATGGGAGAAAGACGCCCATCTCCCGATTTGGGTCGAAATATGGGCATCTTTCTCTTTCGAAAATAAGCTGGATGGTATACTACTTGCAATGACAACACAATATGTACTAGAACATTATAATTGGTAGTGAAGGGTAAGGCAAAGTTGTAACATATAGATGAGTAAGAAAGTAGGAAGAGTTAGAAAATGCTAAGTAGTAGTAGTAGTAGTAGTAGAAAGTAAGGTGATTGATTTGAAGAAAGTTGCACGTGAGGTCAGAGAGATGGTTAAATATTATCTCAGCTAGAGTAGGAGTGGATAAACATGTCCCGCTGCCGTCTGTGCAGCCCGAGTCAATCCTTGTGTTTGTGAGTGAGACTAACAAGTTAGTTACTTCTTCCGTTAAAGGCTTGGTTGAAGAGCCAACCTTTCACCTGCTTCCTGAAGTAGAGGTAGTCTTGTGTGAAGCGAAGCCTTTCAGGCAATGCATTGTAGAGTGTGGGGGCTACTCCGGAGAAAGCTCGCTTGCGGGCATCGCATCGTGTAATGTCTTTTGGAGAGGGTGTAGTTAAAGTCCTTGGGAGGACCTTAGTGTCCTTGACGATGTGTGGACGATCATCCTATTCTTCAGATACTCAGGGCCATTTCCTTTCAGGGCCTTGAAGATCAGACATCAAGTTTTAAATTTAGCCCTGTATTGTACTGGTAGCCAATAAAGTTTTTGCAAAAATGGTGTGATGTGGTCACGTTGCTTGCAACCTTATATGAGTCTTGCTGCTGCATTCTGAATCAACTGGAGCTGGTGCAGGCCCTTTGTAGTCAGACCATTGTATAGTGCATTGCAGTAATCCAGTCTTGATGTTACCATGGCATGCACAACTGGGATAAGATTTACCTTCTCGATGTAAGGAGAGAGGCAGTGTAGCTGTCGCAAATAGTAAAAGCAGCTCTTAAAGGTTGCTTGGATTTGGGGAATCAGAGTAAGTGTTGAATCTAACTGTATTCCAAGGTTCCTGACTTGTGATTTGAGGAGGAGTTCATACTTTCCAAAAGGGATTTTGATGTCAGGTATGTATCCACTTGTATTAGGGACCCAGAGAAGCTCAGTTTTACTTGGTTTCAGGCAAAGTTTGTTGTGTTTAGCCCATTCTTGAATTAATGTTAGACAAGTGATCAGTTTATTCAAGGCTATAGGTAAGTCAGGTTCAATGGGTATGAGTAGCTGCACATCATCCGCATAGATATGCAATAAGTACTAAGTACTGCCATAATGGGACAGACCAAAGGTCCATCAAGTCCAGCATCCTGTTTCAAACAGTGGCCAAACCAGGTCACAAATACCTGGCATGATCCAAACATTTTATACTGCTTATCCCAGAAATAGTGGATTTTCCCCAAGTCCAATTTAATAATGGTCTATGGACTTTTCCTTTAGGAAGCCGTCCAAACCTTTTATAAACACTGCTAAGCTAACCCCCTTTACCACATTCTCTGGCAACGAATTACACGTTGAGTGAAGAGAACTTTTCTCCGATTCGTTTTAAATTTACTACTTTGTAGCTTCATCGTATGCCCCCTAGTATTTTTGGAAAGTGTAAACAGATGCTTCCCGTCTACCCATTCAACTCCACTCATTATTTTATAGACAATTGCAATTGCAATTTTATAGGCAATCTATCATGTGTCCCTTCAGCCATCTTTTCTCCAATCTGAAGAGCCCTAGCCGCTTTAGCCTTTCCTCATAGGGAAGTCATCTCAACCCCTTTATCATTTCCGTCGCCCTTCTCTGTACCTTTTCTAATTCCACTATATCTTTCTTGAGATGCGGCGACCAGAATTGAACACAATATTCGAGGTGCGGTCGCACCATGGAGCAATACAAAGACAATATAACGTTCTCATTTTTGTTTTCCATTCCTTTCCTAATAATACCTATCATTCAGTTTGCTTTCTTAGCCGCAGCAGCACACTAAGCAAAAGGTTTCAATGTATCATCAACGACGACACCTAGATCCCTTTCTTGGTCAGTGACTCCTAACGTGGAACCTTGCATGACAGAGCTATAATTCAGGTTCCTCTTTCCCACATGCATCACTTTGCACTTACATTAAATGTTATCTGCCATTTAGATGCCCAGTCTCGTAAGGTCCTCTTGTAATTTTTCACAATACTCTTGCAATTTAACGACTTTGAATAACTTTCAGGCTTATTTTCGAAAGAGAAGGGCGCCCATCTTTCGACACAAATTGGGAGATGGGCGTCCTTCTCTCAGGGTCGCCCAAATCGGCATAATCAAAAGCCGATTTTGGGCGTCCCCAACTGCTTCCCATCGCAGGGACGACCAAAGTTCCCGGGGGCGTGTTGGAGGTGTAGTGAAGGCGGGACTGGGGCGTGCCAAACAGATGGGCGTCCTCAAGCGATAATGGAAAAAAGAAGGGCGTTCCTGATGAACACTTGGCCAATTTTACTTGGTCTTTTTTTTTTACAACCAAGCCACAAAAATGTTTCCTAAATGACCAGATGATCACCGGAGGAAATTGGGGATGACCTCCCCTGACTCCCCCAGTGGTCACTAACCACCTCCCACCCCGAAAAAAACAACTTTAAAAACTTTTGCCTTTGTTTTTTTTTTTTTAGAGTATGGGTGAAGGATGTCCTTCGCTATGCCTCTGTCCTTGCAATGGCAGGTCCAAAATGTGAATGTTTCTGTGAGAAAGATGTCCATACATTTGCCCTGCCTCCCCCTTTATTTATTTGGATTACAGGTAGCAGCAGTAGGATTTGAATTGGCCACCTCTGCATTGCAAGGCCAGTGCTCTAACCACTAGGCCACTCCTCCACCACTCCCTTGAAATTTTGGCTGTCCCTGTGGGGGGGGGGGGGGCAGTATGCAGGTCCCTGGGGGGGATGTATGTGTGTGTCAGCGGAGGTGTAACGAAGGCATGGACGTCCTTCTTTCAAACATTTTGGATGTCCTGAACTGCCCCCCCCCCACAGGGACTACCAAATTTGGAGGACGTGGAGTGGCCTAGTGGTTAGTGCACTGGTCTTGCAATCCAGAGGTGGCCGGTTCAAATCCCACTGCTGCTACTTGTGTTCCAAAATTTCAATAAAGGGGGTGTCAGAGGCATAGCAAAGGCATGGACATCCTTCTCACAAAAACATCCACATTTTGGATGGCCTCAACTGCCACAGCAGGGACTGAGGCATAGCAAAGGACATCCTTCACCCATACTCTAAAAAAAAGACGTCCCTGACGAACACTTGGATGTTTTCACCTGGACTTCTGTTTTTCTAAGGTTGTAGACGGCTATTATACATGCAGCTTGTTTGCATGTATGATGCCATCTTTGGCATGCACAGAACAGCCACGCATAACGCTTGGCTGCTCTGCTCTGGCTTCCCCTCCTTAGCAAGGAAATCGTGTGCAAATGAGCTAACAGCGAGCAGCTCATTTGCATGCAATTTCCTTCATGCATGCCCGTTCCTTTCGAAATCGCTAAGGGATCGGTAAGGGAAGGGCTTTTTCCGTTCAGTTAGTGGGACCAGTGACTACGAATGCTGTCTCCTCCCATGACCAAATGGCTTGGATTTGGTCGTTTCTGAGATGGGCGTCCTCGCTTTCCATTATCGCTGAAAATCAGAAACGACCAAGTCCTGGGGACAACCATCTCTAAGGTCGACCTAAATTTGCTGATTTGGGCATCCCCGACCGTATTATCGAAATGAAAGGTGGATGCCCATCTTGTTTCGATAATACGGGTTTCCCTGCCTCTTGCTGGAGCCATCCTGCGAGGATGTCCCCAGGAAAACTTGGGCGTCCCTTTCGATTATGCCCCTCTTTATGTTGTCAGCAAATTTAATTGCCTCACTAGTTACTCCCATCTCTAGGTCATTTATAAATAGGTTAAAAAGCAACGGTCCTAGCACACACCCCTGGGGAACCCCACTAATTACCCTTCTCCATTGAGAATATTGACCATTTAACCCTACTCTGTTTTCTATCTTTTAACCAGTTTTTAATCCATAGTAGGACAGTAGCTCCTATCTCATGATTCTGCAATTTCCTCTGGAGTCTTTCATGAGGTACTTTGTCAAACACCTTCTGAAAATCCAGATACACAATATCAACCGGCACACCTTTATCCACATGTTTGTTCACCCCTTCAAAGAAATGTAATAGATTGGTGAGGCAAGATTTCCCTTCACTAAATCCACGTTGACTTTGTCTCATCAATCCATGCTTTTAAATATGCTCTGTTATTTTGTTCTTTATAATAGTCTCTACCATTGCCGACGTAAGACTCATTAGTCTATAATTTCCCGGATCTCCTCTGGAGCCTTTTTTTAAAACCAGCATTACATTTGCGACCCTCCAATCTTCCGGTACCACGCTAGATTTTAAGGATAAATTACATATTACTAACAATAGCTCCGCAAGTTCATTTTTCAGTTCTATCAGTACTCTGGGATGAATTCTATCCGGTCCAGGAGATTTGCTACTCTTCAATTTGTAGAACTGCCCCATTACTTTCTCTGGGTTTATAGAGAATTCATTCAGTTTCCCCGACTCGTCAGCTTCAAATACCATTTCTGGCACCGGTATCTCTCCCAAATCTTCCTCAGTGAAGACCAAAACAAAGAATTCATTTAATCTCTCTGCTATGACTATGTCTTCCCTGATTGCCCCTTTTACCCTTCGGTCAACTAGCGGTCCAACTGATTCTTTTGCCGGCTTGCTACTTTTATTATATCTAAAAAACATTTACTATGTGTTTTTGTCTCCAACGCAATCTTTTTTTCGAAGTCCTTCTTAGCTTTCCTTATCAGCTCTTTGCATTTGACTTGACATTCCTTATGCTGTTTCTTATTATTTTCAGTCGGTTCCTTTTTCCATTTTCTGAAGGATTTTCTTTTAGCTCTAATAGCTTCCTTCACCTCACTTTTTAACCACGCCGGCTGTCGTTTTGTCTTCCATCATCCTTTTTTAATATGCGTAATATATTTGTCCTGGGTTTCCAGAGATGCCTATTATATCTAATTTTTCATTTAGTGCAATATATTGTAACTCTCCCATCTTATTTCTTAGGCTCCTGGCATTCGCATATAGACATTTCAAACTATGTTTGTTGTTCCTATTTACATCATGCTCAGTACTTGACAGTATTCTTTTGCAATCTTTTGTCTGATTTTTATTTTTATTTAAGGACACCTGTTCTACTAGGGTCTCTTTTGCAACCTCACTATCAGGATACCCTATGTTCCCTGTTTTGGTGATATCTTTGAAAGATACCTTATCCCGAACCATGCCCTTTTGTTGGCCTTCCCCTCATTTCTAGTTTAAAAGCTGCTCTATCTCCTTTTTAAATGCCGATGCAAGCAGCCTGGTCCCACCCTGGTTAAGGTGGAGCCCATCCTTTCGGAATAGGCTCCCCCTTCCCCAGAATGTTGCCCAGTTCCTAACAAATCTAGAACCCTCCTCCGTGCACCTTCGTCTCATCCACTCATTGAGACTCCGGAGCTCTGCCTGTCTCCTGGTCCCTGTGCGTGGAGTGGGTAGCACTTCAGAAAATGCTACCCTATAGATTCTGGATTTGAACTTTCTACCTAAGAGCCTAAACTTGGCTTCCAGAACCTCTCTCCCACATTTTCCTATGTCATTGGTACCCACATGTACCAAGACAGCTGACTCCTCCCCAGCACTATCTAAAATCCTATCTAGGTGACGTGTGAGGTCTGCCACCTTCGCACCAGGCAGGCAAGTCACCAGGCGATCCTCACGTCCACCAGCCATCCAGCTATCTATATGTCTAATGATCATATCACCACCAACAACAGCTGTCCTAACCCTTCCCTCCTGGGCAGCACTTGGAGACATATCCTCGGTGCGAGAGGATAGTATATTACCTGGTGGGCAAGTCCTCACAGGAGTACTTCCTACTTCACCAGGGAGAAGCTCTCCTTCTAGGAGACCTCCGTCCTCCAAGGTAGCACGGGAGCTACCAGACTGGAGGTGGGACTTCTCTACAACATCCCTGTAGGTCTTCTCTATGTATGTTAAGACCCGGGTAGTGAGCCCTTGTGCCACGACTGAGCATGGTAGAGGAAGGGCAGTGCCATACTCGGTCAAGCAGCTGGACAACTTCTAGCTTCACCTGGGAAGTGACCATTGTTTCCCGGGGGTTGAGCCCCCAGGTGCAGGTGGCCACCAGGACTTCGGGATACAGATGGGGTTGGACAGCCACTGACCTGGCTGGTGGTAGTTGAGAACAGTCCAAGGGTCTAGGCAGGCAGCAACACAGCGGGAGTCGAGAATAGTCCAAAGGTCTGGGCTGGCAGCAACACAGCGGGTAGTCTAGTTCAGTCCAAGGGTCTAGGCAGGCAGCAACACAGCGGGTAGTCAGGTTCAGTCCAAGGATCAAGGCAGGCGGCAACACAGCGGGTAGTCAAGTTCAGTCCAAGGGTCAATCCAGAAGTCAGGTAAAGCAGAAAAGCAAAGCACGTGATATCGAGCACCAAGCCGAAGCAAGGTATGAGGGAGACTGCGGCTCTTATACCTATATACCATGATCTGTTCCATAAATACTATGTTCCATGTATGTTACCATGTATGTATGCACCGTAACGCAATACCATTGTAATTCTGTTACCCGGAAATGGCAACCGCCATTACGGCAAATGTAAGCCACATTGAGCCTGCAAATTGGTGGGAAAATGTGGGATACAAATGCTACAATTAAATAAATAAAATAGTCCACTCATCAGCAGTAAGTCTAAGCAGATGGAGAGAATGATCTGCATAGGTGGCTGCTGGAAAGAGGAGGCGCAACAGCAAAAGGCGGCCAATCCTGCACGATCAGGCGCGGCCTTGCCTTGGGCCCACTTAGTCTCTCGGTGGCCCTGAGTGAAAAAAATTACTCCAGCAAAAAGCTTGGGTTATTTTACTGTCCCTGGAGCATCTGGCCTCACTGCAAGGTCCGATGCTCCTGGGCTGCATCCTAAAGGGGCTATGGTGATATCCCCCCACTCCCCAAGTAGCATCCACACCTTCCCAATCACATCCCCCACCTGATCACCTCCCAATCAAGGCCCCCCCAGATTAAAAGCCCCACACTGATAAATCCTCCTCCAATGAGCCTCCAACCCCAATTCAATTTCTCCCGATGAGACTTCCAGCCTCTGATCAAAGCCCCACATGAAACCCTGATAACTTAACCAAAGTTCCCTCCCTTCAATGATACCCCAACCCCCAAATCCCATTTAAGGAAACATTACTATCCTGAGGCTACCACTGGAATGATGATGCCGCTACTAAAGGACCCTATCAAACCCCAGGGATCTACCAGCCCTTAACTGGTGGTCTAGTGAGATCTTGGGCGGGAATGATCCCCAGTTTCTCCTGCCCTAGCTGGCACAATCACTCAAAATGGAACCCTTAGCAGTAATTTTGGGACACTACTGTTTCCTTATATGGGTATTGAGGGTGGGGTTTCACTTGGAAGAGGGGCTATAATCTGGAAGTAGGGTTCTCATTGGGAGGCTTTGTTCAAGTATGGGGGGTCTCATGGGGGGGTTCATGATGGGGTGGGTCTCATTGGGGAGCTTTGATCAAGGGTTGTGGGGTTCATTGGGGAGCTTTGATTGGGGGATTCAATCTGGGGCCTTTTATTGGGGAGAGATAGCACCATGGCCCCTTTAATATGCCTCTCATGAGCATCAGGCCTTAACTTGGCATTAATGTTAGTTCATTACTATGGGAGTCACTATCCTGTGGTACAGAGATACCTTAGTCTGGTGATTCCCTTGCTACCCAAGATGCAGTAAAACCTTGCTTTTTACCACACTTTGAGAAGTTACGGTGGATTCTTGTGTTATATATTTATGTTTATTTATAATCTTTCTTTTTACAAGGGTCACTTGCAAACAGTAATACAGAGATGACTGTAATCTAATACAATAAAATACAAGGAAAACAAAAAGAAATAAGATTAAGAAAAATATATTTATCTACAATCAATCACTTTCTTAGACCACAAAAAGAAGAAAAAGCAGGGAGGAGGAAGATTTTATAAATTGGTACTGTTCAAATATTAAAAGTAGTCAGATAACTTATTTAGTGCCTCCTGGAACTTTTCCTAGCCCTTCTCTTCTTAAACAACAGATGTCCTGTCAAGAGTTATACAGCAAGCAGTCCCACATTTCAGTCCTGATTTATATACACAGTTGACTACAAAGTGAACCATATTAATCATTACCAGGCAATATGTTTTAAGATGCTGTCTACTGATAGCCCTTTATACTTGAATATTCATCACCAGACCATCCCTTGATACTACGCTGAATATTTGCAGATTGGGTGGCTGTTGGCATTTATCCAAGTACTGGTGATATTCAAACTTATATTAACCTGGATAAAGTTAGAACAGGTTGTCCTAATTTTATCTGGATATTTACCCAGTTACCCCTGGATACTATATATGGAGATTAAAGTTTGCAAGGGCAACTTAATTGTTTAACTTCGATAATTGGCCACTAATTATTAGCACTAGTCAGCACTAATTAGAATTGACGTGCACAACTGTCTAAATGTATTCTTTAAAGAGGTGCACAAAAATCCTAATGTGTGGATCACAAAAAGGGAAATGGCCATGGAAGGGGTATTGGCATTCCTGAAATGTATGTGCACTGTTACAGAATATGCCCGATCAATATCTAAATAAGACTTGGACATTTACATCAGGTTAATTGACATAAATGTCTGTGCCTACATTTTAGTCATGGGGAAGGCCGCTATGCATATTCTTTGAACTGCGTCTAAATTTAGGAGAGGTCTATAGAACAGCGCTAAGCACATTTTCTTCATGTCAGTTTTTTTGGTGCCATATATAGAATCTGTCCCTTAGTGGAATGAAAGTACTGCTAATTGGGTAACTCCCAGCTCCACTTAGATTCCATCCTTAAAGTGCCCTGGCACTAACCACATTCCCCTAGATTCTGAAAAGCACATTCAAATTTGTGTGCACTAGGCAGATGCATGTGCAAATTAATTCGTTAACGAGCTGTTAACAATTACTGATATTAATTAGCATTAATGGACTTACACACATCTGCCTAAGTGGTATTCTATAATTCTACACATCTAAAGTGTCTTGTGAGCAACCCAAAAGGGGATGAGGCCATGGGAGGGGAATGGGTAGGTCAGGTGTGTTCCCAAAATTTAGGCCCGATGCTGTAGAATTCAGGGGATGTGCAACAAGATTTACACCAGGTTTCAGCAGGCATAAATCCTCATGTCAAAAATGAGGTACATAAATAGGTGATATTCTATAAAGGGCACTTAGCAGGGAGCACCCTTTATAGTTTTGCATAGATCTTTCCAGAATCTACGTGGCACCATTTACTGAATTTGGCCCATAGTGCCAAAGCAGATGAGCAAATGTTCAGTGGTTTTAGCCAGTTTGACCGCCCCTATCGGACGGTCCGTTCACTTGTCTCTTAGATTGTAAGTTCCTTGAGCAGGGACCGTCCCTCTATGTTAAATTGTACAGCGCTGCGTAACCCTAGTAGCGCTTTAGAAATGTTAAGTAGTAGTAGTAGTAAGGGGTCCTTTTACTAAGCTGCTTTTTTTGATGCAAGCTGAGGACCATTTTATCGCAGCAGGTAAAATTCTGTCTTTTTTTGAAGAAAAAGAATTGGCTGTGTGGTCAGTGAAACACTTACCGTGCAGCCATTTCGGGGGGGGGGGGGGGAGCCCTTACCTCCACCCATTGAGATGGCGGTAAGGGCTCCCATGCTAACCTGGCAGTAACTGAGCAGCAAACGGCGCTGCCTGATGACCTCTGGCTAACTTCTGGTGTTATAAACATAGGATGTATTTTTGTAGCACTGGAAATGGCAGACGTTAGGGGTAGGCACTACCGCCAGGCTCCCGTTCTGGACTTACCCTCACTTAGTAAAAGGGCCCCTAAGTGTTGCTGAATATCAAGACCTGATCAGTGTGAGTTAATTAGGTACGAGCCAATTCTATCTGGTTAACTACAACTCCTTTGAATATCAGACTCCTAATGTATTCTCTGTAAAAATGCCAAAAAAAACCCTATCTTCTAATGTCTCTTCTAAACCATTTTCACTGTAACTTCAGATCATGATTTGGATGAAACCAGCCATAAACCACATTATCCTCATTCTAGCAGAGGCTTTTAATAATGCTGCTCATAGAAGAGATGGCAAAGTATTAAGGGCTCCTTTTACTTAGCGGTGGTAAGCCCAACACGGGCTTACCGCTCGCTATACAGGAAGTACTGCCGGGCTACTGCAACAGTCCAGGGGTACTTCCTACCCCTAGCGCGCCGTCATTTCCGGCGCAACAAAATTTTATTATGTGCTGCCCGGTTACTGCCGGGTTAACGTGGGAGTCCTTACCGCCACCTCAATGGGTGGCGGTAAGGGCTCCTCCCCGAAATCTCCACGCAGCAAGTGCTTTACTTGCTGCATGGCCATTTCCTGCAGTAAGACAATACTTCTTTTTTACCAGCTGCGGTAAAAGGGGGCCTTGGTACACCTGTAAAACACGTGTCGATGCCAGCGCTGGCCCCCTTTTGTCGCAGCTTGGTAAAAGGGGCCCTAAATAATTCAAAGTTGCAGCTAAAACTGGTTTATTTTCTCTAAGCTATCAATAAAATACACAGATTCAAGAATTAATCTAATTATACTCTTCAGCAGTTATTCTGCTCTTGTTATTTGTGCCTTTCGCAGGGAAAAAAAGTTCAGCTTTTAAAAAGATTAATTAATACAATGCTAACTTATAATTAATATTAAATATACAGTGAAGGAGAGGATAGCCCATGAGAAAACCCTTGTGAGGAGCCAGTGTCTATATAGATCACAGCTGACGGAACTTAACTAGGAAGAAAGAGTTTATTACATCTGTTTATGTCCGTGACAGTGGTATCTGCATGCAGTTCTTAGAAACTTGGAAAACAGAGAATATTTTCGGAACATATTTGAAAGATATGACCAATCAGGGCAGCCAGAACAGTTAGAGTATCTCCTGCCATGCTCAGGAATCAGTGGTTATAAGTAAAATTAGCATTTTCTCTGGACCCGGGCTGAAGCAACCTGAAAGATGGTTGGCCACAGTTTTCTGATAATGGTATTGTTCAGTGACCTTATAGGGAAGACCACTGGGCATCAGTGTAAAGAGCAAAGATTGCGTTCATCAAAGAGATACCACAGACTTGGAGATTTCATAATTGGGGGCATTATATTTGTTGGAAGCTCTTATCCAAAGACAACCCCATCTTTAAATGCTCGTCCGCATTTCACAGGAGGAAGAAATAAATTGTAAGTGTCATCATTATGTAACTTTTAAGAGACATTTGTAAATTTAATCACACTTTCATAGATCACATTACGGCTTGTACATTTGTTCTTCTGTATTTGAATTCCACTGCAGTTACCTGTGTATATTTTTAATACTGTAACAAAAAATAGCTAGAGGCACTAATAGTTCTGTGCAAATACAAGTGACAGAATAAAGCAGAAAATATCAACAAATAAAAAAAACAACGTTGCCACGTTTTGCCTTCCGGCTGCGTCAGGGGTAAAAACTAAAAGGGATTAATACCAAAGTATACTCCTTTTAGTTAAATTGTAACACCACACTTCTATTCAAGCTCTTGTCACTTGTGTCTGCTTGTAAAAATGTTCTCAGCGTTCCTCTCGTGTGTTCCAATAACAATAAACCACTTCTTTTAATCTTTTTATCTTTTGATGTGCTCTGCTTATTCTGTCACTTATTTTTACCCCTGACGCACCCGAGGGCGAAACTTGGCCACGTTGGATAATCGTTTCAATAAACCACTTCTTTTTATGTTTTTATCTTTTGATGTGTTCTGCTTTATTCTGTCACTTATTTTTAATACTGTTTCATGGTAGTTCTATTACTAGGCTTCAATTCACTACTACTACTACTATTTAGCATTTCTATATCACTACAAGGCGTACGCAGCGCTGCACAAACATAGAAGAAAGACAGTCCCTGCTCAAAGAGCTTACAATCTAATAGACAAAAAATAAAGTAAAGTAAATGGCAGTTACCATGAGTTCAATTTAATGTGCTTGGACATTCTTATCCTAGCAAAGCTATGAATAGTATTTAAATAATACAGCCTCCTGAAGATGTTATTCAGCAAAGATGTTACTGATGTTACTGTTTTCAAGTTTTCCTCATTTATTGTATTTATGTTTATTCTTGGCTATTTTACAATTGTTATGCTCTTAACAAAATTGTAAGTTTTATGTTAAACTGTACATGCTGTACACTGCCTTGGATGAATGTCTTCATAAAGGTGGATAATAAATCCAAATGAAATAAATAAATGTGACCATAGAAAAATTACATCCACTCTAGATGGATATCAAGTTCAATCTCAAGTCCAGCTCGCTACTATGTCCACATTTTGCTGAATAACATCTTCAGGAGGCTGTATTATTTAAATACTATTCATAGCTTTGCTAGGATAAGAATGTCCAAGCACATTAAATTGAACTCATGGTAACTGCCATTTAGAGTGGATGTAGTTTTTCTATGATCATGTGGAAGGGCACAATCAAAAGGGGCACCCAAGTTTTCCTGAGGATGTCCTCGCAGGATGTCCCTGCGAAGGGGCGGGAAAACCTGTATTATCGAAACAAGATGGGCGTCCATCCTTCGTTTTGATAATACGGTCGGGGACGCTCAAATCGTGAAATTTAGGTTATCCATAGAGATGGTCGTCCCCGATTTTCAGCGATAATGGAAACCGAGGATGCCCATCTCAGAAACAACCAAATCCACTACAGTGGACTTCAGAAATTGCTTCCAGGTGCATAGCTCCCTTACCTTGTGTGCTGAGCCCCCCAACCCCCCCCCCCCCAAAACCCACTGCCCACAACTGTACACCACTACCATAGCCCTAAGGGGTGAAGGGGGGCACCTATATGTGGGTTCAGTGGGTTTCTGGGGGGGTTTGAAGGGCTCACATTTACCACCACAAGTGTAACAGGTAGGGGGGGATGGGCCTGGGTCCACCTGCCTAAAGTGCACTGCACCCACTAAAACTGCTCCAGGGACCTGCATACTGCTACTACTACTACTATTTAGCATTTCTATAGCACTACAAGGCGTACGCAGTGCTGCACAAACATAGAAGAAAGACAGTCCCTGCTCAAAGAGCTTACAATCTAATAGACAAAAAATAAAGTGAGCAAATCAAATCAATTAATATGTACAGGAAGGGAGGAGGGTAGGTGGAGGCGAGTGGTTACAAGTGGTTACGAGTCAAAAGCAATGTTAAAGAGGTGGGCTTTTAGTCTAGATTTAAAGGTGGCCAAGGATGGGGCAAGACGTGGGCTCATGAAGTTTATTCCAGGCATAGAGTGCAGCGAGACAGAAGGCGCGAAGTCTGGAGTTGGCAGTAGTGGAGAAGCAAACAGATAAGAAGGATTTATCCATGGAGCGGAGTGCACGGGAAGGGGTGTAGGGAAGGACGAGTGTGGAGAGATACTGGGGAGCAGTAGAGTGAGTACATTTATAGGTTAGTAGAAGAAGTTTGAACAGGATGCAAAAACGGATAGGGAGCCAGTGAAGCGACTTGAGGAGAGGGGTAGTATGAGTAAAGCGACCCTGGGTGTGATATTTGAGGCTGGCATAGAGGCTGGAAAAAATATTTAAAAAATGTTTTTCAGGGAGGGATGGGGTTAGTGACCACTGGGGGAGTAAGGGGAGGTCATCCCCGATTCCCTCTAGTGGTCATCTGGCCATTTAGGGCACATGTTTGTGGCTTGGTCATAAGGAAAAAAGGACCAGGTAAAGTCATCCAAGTGTTCATCAGAGACACCCTTCTTTTTCCACTTTTGGTCGAGGATACCCATGTGTTAGGCATACTCCAGTCCCGCCTTTGCTACGCCTCCGACATGCCCCCGTGAACTTTGGTCGTCCATGCGATGGAAAGCAGTTGAGGACACCCAAAATTGGCTTTTGATTATGCTGATTTGGGCGGACCTGTGAGAAGGACACCCATCTTGTGATTTGTGTTAAAAGATGGGCGTCCTTCTCTTTCGAAAATAAGCCTGATAGTGGAGCAAATTGATTCTTCAGAGATATATATTTTTAAGGGATTAAACATCACCATGAGGAGAAGAATTCAACAGATAAGTGACTTTTATGTCATCCAGCACTGAATTTATGATATCAAGAGCTCATGGTGCGATGATGTTGGTATTTTGCTTTAAACTCTGCAGACCTAGCATATTTTCACTGAACATCTTTCCTAATTTATAATTATAATTTGATTGTTATAGTATATAACAGTTTTATTGAGGTAAAACAATCTCTGTGTTATTTTGATGAGATCAGAAGGGGTTTTTTTTAGTCCTAACAGTTGTTAGCACGTGTACATGCCAAACCTGCCACAGGATGCTTCAGTACAACCCACCGTGGGCATTTTTAAGCTGCAGCAAGCATGCTTTAGTCCTTACCGTAGCTTAGTAAAAGGGCCCTTTAACCAGTTAAGTGGCACCTGGATGTCCAATAAAGCATAAGAGTTAACTATAGCAAGAGAGAGTACTATTGAATATCTAGTTTATTTATATTTACCTGTTTAGAAAGATAATTATATCCTGTCAGATGGTTGAATGAAGGGTGCTGAAATACATCCATAGGGAAGCTCCACCATTACCCCCTTTCTTCTGCAAAATAATAGAGAAGTAGAAAAATAACCATCCACCATCAAGTGTGAAATGGGGATGGGTGTACCAGTTACTTACTCTAAGAAAGCCCTGCAGATTTGCAGTCCTTCAAGCTTGATATTTAGGGGTCCTTTTACTAAGGTGTGCTAACAGATTAAGGGGACCTTTTACAAAGGTGCGCTGAAAAATGGCCTACGGTAGTGTAGATGCGTGTTTTGGGCATGCACAGAATTACTTTTCAGCGCACCTACAAAAAATGCCTTTTTTGCTGAAAATGGACGTGCGGCAAAATCAAGATTGCCATGCGTCCATTTTTGGTCTGAGACCTTACTGCCAGCCATAGACCTAGCGGTAAAGAATTTGGGCGATAATGACCTACGTGCATCAGATGCCACTTGGCGTGCGTCCGCTACGTGCACCAGAAAATACAAAATATTTTTTCAGACACGCGCATCGGACGTGCGCCAAAAATGAAATTACCACAAACGCCATGCGGTAGTCGAGCGGTAACTCCAATTTGGCACATGTTGGGCGCAAGTAGGCACCTACGTGGCTTAGTAAAAGGGGCCCTTAGTGTGCGCTAATGATTAGCGAACACTAAATGATAAGATGCCCATGGGAATATAATGGGTTTCATATCATTTAGCGCACACTAAATCCATTAGCACATCTTAGTAAAAGGATCCCTTAGTTTTGGTCTGACCATCATAAGCTTGTGTCCTTCTAGCTTGGCTACACAGGTTTTCACATGTGCTGGGTATTCATGCCGGTAAAGGATGGGTAACATTCTCCCCCACTTTTCACTTTGGTAGAATTATTTCTTTACAGCAGAAAGAAGATGGGAAAAATGAGGACGGAAGGTTTCTCTCTGCCTAATGCTTTAGCATTTTCTAGGCAGGATAAAACATCTGCCCTGAACCAACTTTGCTGATTTGATTTAGCTGACTTTGACCATCCTTAGCTGACTATTCCCATTCAAAAATTGCCATGTCCTCTTGACTCCAGAGTTTTTGCACTTAGATATTAATTTGATTTTAATTTTGAATGCCATTGCAGAGTGTTCTCAAAAAATTACTATAATTACTTGGCATTTATTTCTGCTGTGGAGGAGATCAACAACAATACTGAACTCTTGCCCAACATCACCCTGGGATTCAACCTCGATGAGACTCTCAACCACCCATTTTTAATATCTTTAGATGCAATTGATATATCTTATGGCAATGGCTTCCCTAATTACAGATGTGAAACAACTGGCCTACTGACTGCTATTATTGAAGGCCTTCCATCTGGGATATCATTACAGATGTCCAATGTATTCAGTTTATACCACTTCCCACAGGTACAAGCTTCAATGCTTCACTTTCAACTATCTTTCCATTTTTAGAGGAGAGCTTCTCAACCCAGTCCTCCGAGCAGCCCTAGTCCCATTGGGGTTTCAGGACATCCACAATGAATATGCAAGAGATAGATATGAATACCAAGGAGGAAGTGCATGCAAATCTATCTAATGTGTATTCATTGTTGATATCCTGAAAACCTGATAGTACCAGGTGTGCCCTGAGTTGAGAAGCTCTGTTTTAGAATATGTTACTCCTCTACAAGACAAATATAACTAATTTTCTAAAAAGATATGCAAGTTAACATAATTATGGAATAATTAGATAAGGAAACCATTTTAAATTTACAAAGAGGTAGCCTTTCTCTGTTTTTTTCCAAGGTGTGAACATCTTGCAGAATAGTATACAATTTTTCAAAGCACTTAGACTTACAAAGTTCCATAGCACTTTGAAAATGAGCCCCAATGAGACCTGGTTACAATTAAAGCATGTTGTCATTAGCATGCGGTAATGTGGTAGTATACTTGAGTTAATCTAGTTACATATGACTGAACAATTTCAAAAGTATGACAACATAATCATCTGCTATTTTAGTAATAAGGAATGGAATCACAGGCAAGAAGAAAGGAGGGCTTAGGAATTGCTAAAAGTTAGGGATGATAGAGCTGTTCTAAAAGGGTAGGAGAAAGTAGAAGGAAATATAGGAAAAACTTAGAGAGCAAAAGGACATGAGGGAGAGGAGATAATGATGAAAGCCAAGAGAGTTTAGAAACAGGAGAAACAGATAACTGACAGAAGGACAAGCAAAAGTTAAAAGCATATCCTTGTAGAAGGAGAATAACTAATGGGACACTGTGAAATCAGATTGAAACTTATCTCACAATGATATGTAGATCAAATTGATGGATGGCAGCGTTCTACATTAAAGATGTCTTACAGTCAAATAAGATAAAATTCTGCAAGTAACAAAAAGCATTGTAGAATATTTATAAGTTGAAATTACATGTGTGATATGAGATAGTATAGCTTTGAGGGTATACTACCACCCAACAGATCAGAATAAACAGATTGAAGAAATGCCTTTTTAAATGTATTTTAAATAATTTCACAAGTTATCAAAACAAATCTTGTTACAGCAATATATAGTAGGAATAAATAAAAAAGATTATTACATATAACTCAGGTCGCATCAATCTCTTCATTTATTTTATTTTTATTTATTTATTTGCATTTGTATCCCACATTTTCCCACCTATTTGCGGGCTCAGTGTGGCTTACAATACTTTGAGAATGATGGAAGTACAATTGGTTACAGTACGATTATGGATTACATTATGATGAGTTATAGAAGACAGAGTAAATACAGGATATCAGAAGATAACAGTGGTGAGTTGAGAGGGGGACAAACAATATCGAGGGAACATAAAGGTCTAACATTCTTATTTGTGGGTAGGGTTTTAAGGGTGGTGAGGATACGGGACAAGAGACTTCAGGATAGAGTGTTTTGGTGCGTATCTATTAGTTTGTATGGACTTCATGTGTTTTGATCCTTGCCGTAGATTTTCTCAAAGAGATAGGTTTTCATTTTTTTTTCTTTTTTTTTTTCCAAGATTTTTTTTATTGATTTTAGTACAATGTAAATAGTACATAACATTAACCAAAAGAAATAAAGATGCATTATGGAGATATATAATGGATTATAGTGTGCCAAGGAATTATATAATTATAGTTATAATAGTAATTTAAGATAGGTAGTTATCATTTATGTAGTTTCATTTGTAATGGAATCAAGATAGGAAGCAATTGGAGACCATACAGTATTTGTTTTAATTATTGATCCTGTGAATGTGGCGGAAGCCAATTCTAGCAGTAGTTTGCGGAAGTCGGTCAGTTTATAGATCGTTTTCAGATTGAGTGGTAGTGTATTCCAGATTTGTGTGCTCATGTATGCGAAGGTCGATCCATGCAATGCTTTGTATTTTATTCCTTTGCACTTAGGGAAATGGAGATTGAGGAAGGTTCGGGAAGATCTTTTAGCGTTTCTGGGTGGTAGGTCTATTAAATCAGACATGTATGCAGGGGCTTCACCGTGAATGATTTTATGGACTAAGGTGCATACTTTGAAAGTGATGCGTTCCTTGACTGGTAGCCAGTGTAGTTTCTCCCGTAAGGGTTTTTTTTTACCCTTTTTAGACCACAATTTGAAAAAGGGAGCTAGTCAAAAGACTAGGATGTCATTAGATTGAAGAAATGTTAACAGGAATTTATGGTCACTAACAAATTTGGCTACACAGTAATAATGGGATATTTCAATTATCCCAAAACTGACTGGGTAAATTTCACATCAGGACATGCTAGGAAGGAAAATAGTGCAAATTAAAACCTTTAGGCAAATTTTCCTGTACCCTGAAAATATTGTGAGAAATATTTTGATGCATTATTTTTTCTTGTCAAAATCATTCCTGTTTCAAAATGCTGCAGGAGGAAAACCCCCATGACCAAAGTCTTCTCACTAGGGTTAAGACATATTCCTATTGGTGTCCCTAGCATTAGCGTGGCTTAGTAAACAGGGCCCTTAATTTTTTTTTTTTTACAGATATTTGATATTCTACTTTCTGTAAGTCAAACAACAAGGCAGATTTTATTAAAATAAAATACAAAGTAAAACATTCCCCTCACTAAAACACCTTTCAACCCTGCTCATCCCAAATGGCCCTAAAAAAAACCCATCGCTTAATTCTATACAACTTAAATCACCTTCCACCATATTCTTAAAAATGTTTACAATTTTAGGGCCCTAAGATGTGCTAGCATATTTAGCATGCGCTAATGCTAGAGAAACCCATATAGTCTTATGGGTGTCTCTAGTGTTAGCATGCAATAAATTTTAGCATGCGCTAAAAACATTGGCATGCCTACAGAGAACCTTAGTAAACAGGGCCCCAGTTCTTCACCATCTTCCTAAAATGTGATTTAAAATGTAAAGTCTATCTTAACAAAGATGGAATGAATAAATTATTTGTCTCAACAGGTCAGCTATTCCTCGCAAAATCTTTTAATGAGTGATGCTGTTAAGTTTCCTTATTTCTACCGGACTGTACCCAATGAATTGAACCTCTGTGCTGGGATTGTCAGGTTACTGAAGCATTTTGGCTGGACCTGGGTTGGTATCATTGCACCTGATGATGACAGCAGCCTGAGGGCGGTCCAGATCCTGAAGAGAGGGATTGAACAGAATGGTGGCTGTATTGAATTTATAGAACTCTTCAGTCACACTAAATTTATGACAGAAGAAAAGAAAGATAACATTAATGAGAGTATTTACACATCATCTGCAAATGTGATCATCTTCTACTGTAATGAAGATACAGTAATCTACTTACTACATAAAATAAATATTCTGAGGGTACCTGGGAAAGTCTGGATCACCACAAATGAATTGTTCATTCCCTCAGCCTTTATACAAAACACTAATAGAAAGTCAAATTTTTTGGCATTCACAGTAGTGAACAAGAATATTCCAAGCTTTTTAAAATTTGTCCGTGAAGTGAATCCTCTCCTGCTTCCTCATGATCCCAACATTAAATCATGGTGGGAATCTCTGTGTGACAGCAGGTGTCCTGAGAGTATCAAAAAATCTTGCAGTATTAATGAAACATTGAATTCCTTGCCACACTGTGTCACCAGATATTTTGGGAAAAGCTATAATATATACAATGCTGTTTATGCTCTGGCACATGCATTGCATGACATGGTTATGTCTGACTTTGGAAACAACATCACATGGAGTGGAGCAAGTCAGAGATTTGGGGGTTATTTGCCATGGAAGGTAATTTTATTTCGTGGACAAATGTTATGTTCAGAAGAAAAAGCTTAAAAAGTATTAGAGATGACAAATAAGTATCTCTAGACTCCTTCCCTGTTCTTTTTGCCTTTCTGGGAAAATGTCTTATCTCCTATTTATTTGGATTTTGCTCATAACTTTTTCAGTAGTAGATCAAGGTGAGTTACATGCAGGTACACTGAGTATTTTCCTCTCCCTGGAGGACTCACAATCTGAGTTGATACTTGAGGCAATGGAGGGTTAAGTGACTTGCCCAACATAACAAGGAGCAGCAGTGGGATTTGAACTGGCTACCTCTGGATTGTAAGACCAGTGTTCTAACCACCAGGTCACTCCTCCACAATTGCAGCTCCCTATTTTCAAAACACTATCAGCCCAATATTCAAAAACAAGTAGGGCCCTGTTTGCTAAGCCACATTATAGGCGTATTAGCATTTTTAACACGTGTTAACCATGTACGCACGTTAACAGTGTACACACCTACAATATCCCTATAGGCGCCTACATGGTTAGTGCGCACGCTAATTGCAGGTGCATTAACGCCTATGTTTACTAAGCAGCACTATGGGTGCATTAGTGTTTAATGTGCCTTAAATTTACAGGTACATTAAAAACGCTAACGCAACTTAGTAAACAGGGTCCTTAGGTAGTCAGAGATGGGTAGTAACAAAGTACTTGTTACAGTACTAAAGTACAATTGGCAGTACTTTTACTTGTAATGAGTTACAGTTAAGCTGTACTTTTGTGCTTAGTAACAAAGTGCAAATTTGGAAAGTAGTTTTGTAAAAAAAAGTATTTTCCTTCCCTCTGCTTCTCCCCCTCTACAGGCTTTCCAAGCAACGTCAAACACGGCTTGCAGCTAATTGGGCCTGAACATCTTGTCCCAAAAATAGCTGAGTTGGGAGTAGAAGTTCACGCCCAATCAGATGCAAGCCAAGGTCTGACATCACCTGGAAACCCTAGTCCCTGCCCTCTTCACCTGCCTAGAACAGCTGTTGATTGGCTTACTTTGTTGTTGTCAGACTGTTGCCTCTCCAGCCTGGACATCACCTTCACTGTGTGCAGGGCCCACTCTTTCTCTCCTCCCATCCACCATGGCCCTGCAGCACAGTCTTGCTCCCTCCTTCCCGTTGCACCTCTGCCGGGCTTGTACTAATAAACTACTATGGGAGACGTGTGGGACCCGGCTCTCAGAAGTGTTGTTAGTGCTTCCTGTGCCAAGCCTGCCTCCTCTGATGTAAACTTCCGGGACTGGTGCAGGAAGCACTAGCAGCACTGCAGAGAGCTGGAGCCTGGGTAGTTTATTAGCACGGGCCCAGTGGTGGTGCCTGGTGGGAGGGAGTGAGACTATTTTGCAGGGGCACAGTGGATAGGAGGGAGGGGAGAGAGAGAGGGAGAAATTAGGCAAGACTGGATAGGTGGGGAGCGAGATGGAGATATACTGGATAAAAGGGGGAGAGACAGAGACTATGGACTAGGGGGAGAGAGAAAATTGGGCAAGACTGGATAGGTGGGGAGGGAGGGAGAAACGAGGCAAGGCTGGATGAGAGGGGAGGGAGAGAATAAGAGAGAGAGGGAGGGAGAGAGAGATATGGGGGCAATACTGGATAAAGGGGAAGAAAGACAGAGGCTATGGGTTGGGGAGAGTGAGAGAAATTAGGCAAGACTGGATAGGTGGGGACATAGGAGTCAACTTTTCAAAATGATTGAGGATGCTAAACCCAACAGAAATTACTCCTCTCTGGACACAGTCAAAGGGTTTGCTCAATATTGGGGGGGTACTCAAGCAACCACAGCACCCACAGAATTGGAACAGATCAGTGTTGGAGCTGGTTATAGTGGAAGAGGTGAAGAAGACAGAAGAGAAAAAAATGACACATGGAAAGGAGACCCTTGGAAGAGAGTTAAAAGAAGATAGGAAAGCAGTAACCAGAGACTGGAACCAACAGAGCATCCAGAGAGCAAAGGTAGAAAAAAGAATTTCATTTTTAGGATGAAGTAATGCGGTAACCATATTAGTCCACTTTAAAAGTTAATAAATATAAATAAAAGAAAAAACAAAACAAAAAATAAGGTGACACATTTATATTGGACTATATACATTTTTGACTAACTTTCGGAGTCCAAAACCTACTTCTTCAGGTTGAGACAGTATACTGCTATAATAGTATGTTTGCCCTGACTTAAGGAAGGAGGTTAGTCCAATAAAAATGTATCTCCTTATGTTCTTTTTGTTTTATTTGTTAATATTTAATGTAGCAATTGGAATATGGAAGTTTTTAAAATGTACATCTGCTCTTTATATTTTGCATGGTACAAAGGGACATGCCACTGTTTCTCTTTGTTTGGGTTTGCATGTTTGCGGAGTATGGATTCTTAGGGGGTTCAATTTAATATTTGTCTATATATTTCTATTTTTTTAGTTTGGGTTCGCTACGGCCCTGTTTACTAAGCTGCGCTGTAGGCATGAGGACAGACTTGCTGAAATGAACATGTATACCCTGGAGGAAAGGAGAAACAGGGGAGATATGATACAGACGTTCAAATATTTGAAAGATATTAATCCACAAACGAACATTTTCCGGAGATGGGAAGGCGGTAGAATGAGAGGACATGAAATGAGATTGAAGGGGGGCAGACTCAAGAAAAATATCAGGAAGTACTTTTTCACGGAGAGAGTGGTGGATGCTTGGAATGCCCTCCCGTGGGAGGTGGTGGAGATGAAAACGGTAACGGAATTCAAAAATGCGTGGGATAAACATAAAGGAATCCTGTTCAGAAGGAAGGGATCCTCAGAAGTTTAGCAGAGATTGGGTGGCAGAGCCGGTGGTGGGAGGCAGGGCTGGTGGTTGGGAGGCGGGGCTAGTGCTGGACAGACTTCTATGTTCTGTGCTGTGAGGATGGCAAATACTAATCAAGGTCAGGTAGACACAAAAGGTACCACATATGCATTTATCTTGTTGGGCAGACTGGATGGACCGTGCAGGTCTTTCTCTGCCGTCATCTACTATGTTACTATCACGTTACTATGCTAACTTTTTAGTGAGTGCTAAAAATTAGCACACACTAATTCTAGAAACACCGTCTCTGGCATTAGCGTGTGCTAAAAAGTTAGCGTGCCTACAATGCGGCTTAGTAAACAGGGCCTTTATTCTGTACTTCATGAGGGGCTACCTCTGTTCATGTGTGAAAAAGGCAGGGTATTCTGTTAGCATCATCTGTCTTGTATCTGTACTATTCCAGCTTGTTCTAATTTCCAATAGCTGTATTAATGTTCTTCTGCTCACTGTATGCTCAGGGTGTTGTTTTATAGGAAAAACCTTGCGTGACTCCCTAGAAGTTAGCCTGTAAATATACTAGATTCCGTGGTCCAACTTGTTATGAATACTTTTTAGTTTGTAGTAAAAAAGTAATTTTAAGATCTGTAGTTTGTTACTTTTACTTGAGTATTTTTTTTAGATAAGACTTTCTACTTTTATTTCACTGCTTTTTAAAGCCACTTTTTACTTTACACTTTTTAAAAAAATAACAAACCCATCTCTGTTGGTAGCTTCCTCTATGTGGATGATGATTGAATGGGCCAATTATACATTTTCTACTGAAAACCATTGCATATAACCTCTGTGCTACCCAGATAGCACTGAGGCAGAGTGGAAAATTATCCAGATAGTGTGCCACTGCAGTAAAATGTGGCCTTAGCACACTTTTGAACAGGTCATTTCCATGCACAAAGGACATTTATACTGCAACAGTAAAATGGACACATTTCCTATTTTTTGTATCATTGGCCTTGTGCTAATTTTCCCATTAGTGCATGGCCATTAACAAAAATTAATGTGTAGGCCTTTACCGACACCTAGGGGTCCTTTTACTAAGGCACACCGAAAAATGGCCTGCGTTGGTGTAGGCGCGTGTATTGGATGTGCACAGGTCCATTTCTCAGCGTGCCTGCAAAAAAGGCCATTTTGGGGGGCCAAAAATGGATGTGCGGCAAAATAAAAATTGGTGCGTGTCCATTTTGGGCCTGAGACCTTACCATACACTGTCGATTACTGCCCGGTTAGCGCCACACAGTAGAAAAGAAAAAATATTTTCTGCCACGCGTATCGGACACGTGTAAAAATTAGAATTACCGCCCGAGGCACATGGTAGCCGAGCGGTAGTTCTAATTTGACACGCATTGCGCACATAGATGCCCAGGAGCCTTACTAAAAAGGTACCCTATTTTGTAGGCATTAAGGGCTCATTACCTAATCCCACACTAATCAGCATGCAGAGAATGTGGCTAAGTTCACTGATTAGCACAGACATGTCTGCTCTCCGCCCCTAGACCTGTCCCAAGTGGGAGGAGTGGCCTAGTGGTTAGGGTGGTGGACTTTGGTCCTGGGGAACTGAGGAACTGAGTTTGATTCCCAGCACAGGCAGCTCCTTGTGACTCTGGGCAAGCCACTTAATTCTCCATTGCCTGTCGCATTGAGCCTGCCATGAGTGGGAAAAGCGTGGGGTACAAATGTAACAAAAATAAAAATATTGACAACCTTATTGCTCATTAATGCTTCTTATCAACAGCAGAAAAAGGGGTCCTTTTGCCAAATGGCGCTAGAAGGTGGCCCATGGTGGCTTTCAGCGCATGGGATTACTGTGTTCTGAAGCCACCTTTTACAGCCGCCAGTAAAAAAAGTTTTTTCTTTAAAGGGCCAGTAAATGGCCATGCAGTATTTAAAAAATTGCGGTGTGGCTGTTTACTGCCAAAGCCCTTACCGCCTACTACAAGTGTTTTTACTAGAGCTGGAAATGGCGCGTAGGAGACCCAGAACTACTGCTGGGCTCCTGGGTGAGTCTGGCAGTAGGGCCAAATCAGTACATGCCAAGCCGGCACAACCCCTACCACCCTTTGATAAAAGGGCCCCAAAGTGAGTAATAGGACACACTACTGACCACACTGCCCCTGAAAAGCAAAACCAAAACCTAAGGGATGCATTAATGGAATTAGTGTGCGCTAAAGGGGGAGATTCCATATATGGTGCCTAAAAAATCGGCACGGAAATCAACACTGACTCAGCGTATTCTACTGTTGCAGGAATTACCACTAGTGTTAGCAGAATCTGTGGTACTTCAGGAGTCAAACAGCACACACCAGAATGAGGGAAAAATCTTCTTTATTTGCCAGCAAACAAAGTAGGACATCAGCATTAAGTCTCTTCTTCAGTTCTCTCTGGATCCTGCATCTCTTGTCTGTCCTCTCTCTCCTTCTTCTGTCTGTACCAACGTAAGCTGCCTCTGCTCCCAGTTATATACAGTTCTAACCCCCTCCTAGCCCCCCTTACTTTCCAGATGGTAAAGAATAGATTAATTACCCTGTCTGAACCAATCATCTCTATACATATATTTCCAAAATATCAGTTACATAGGTTCCAGACATTTCCTAACTGACCTATGACCTGGGGCCTCTCACGCTAGACAATGGCTCCTATCTCTTGGCATTTTATTATTATTCACATAATCCCAGTCATAGCTTAAACTGGGTTCATTTAGGGGCTAAGGGGCCAGTCTTGCTTAATGGCATACATATATGATTTGTTATTACTTTCAGGACCATTCCTACATTTACCTATAATTAATCAAGACTTTCCCTGACCTTTTTCACCTATTAGCTTCATACATTGAACTAGCTAGGACTGTGGATAATTCAAACCAGATGATGACCTTTTCAACTGCAGTCTTACTTGAAAAGTCACACTGAGTTGAACAGATATTCTACACAGAAATATTAATTACACAGAATAAAACATATTCTAAAATAAGCAGAAATCAAATTCCTTATAAGACATATTCTAAATATTTATAATGGTATCTATAATATCTAGAATATCTACACTTACACTATCTCCTTCTAAGCATTTTAAAACTAATCCTTTTAAAACTACAGTATGTCTGCAACATGCCTTGTTCATAATTGCACCCATATGTGGTAAAATAATATCTATGAACTAGCCTTAACCATCCATCACTCACAAGGGTCAAAGAAAGTTTCTCTCTCTGACCTTTCTAACCCAAACGTTAAACTTCTAAATAATCTAAACCATATGGCATTCCTCCACTTTACTTTACAGAACTGAAGAGTTAAAACAGAATTAACAATTTCTTTGCCCATGCTGTCTCACTACAAGCGGTACCTAGATTTAAGCTTGGTATATAGAATATGCTTAATTGATATCTCAGCACCTAAAAGTACGTGCCTCCATTTACAGCAGTGAAAACATAGCGTAAATCCCGGCACGCAGATTTAGGCGCACTAGGCCATATTCTATAACTTCGCACGGAAATTTTGGAACACCCATTTCCCTGCCCATAATCACGCCCGTTTTTGCCTGCACACATTAGAAGTTAGGCACACTGCATTACAGAATACGCTTAGTGAGTTGTGCGCGTAAATTTTAATTATTGCCAGTTAGTGCTCATTGGGGTCCTTTTACTAAGCCACTGCAAAACATGGCGTGCAGTAGTGTGGGCACATGTGTTTGCCACGCACCGGGCCAGTTTTTACTGCATCTGAGAAAAAGGGCTTTTTTTCAATGGGCCAGGAAAAGGGCCTGCAGTAAAACTGAAACCAGCGCATGCCTATTTACGGCCTGAGCCCTTAACGCCACCTATTGATCTAGCGGCAATGGCTCACATGCTACACGTGAGGTGACCGGTCAGCATGCATCAACTGCTAATTAACGCCAGAAACACCATGCGGTAAGAAATAAAAAAAATAATTTGTCCCAGCAGTATGGGCACACACCGAATCTGAAATTACTGCCAGGTGGGTATGCTGGCCTGGTAGTATGTGGAGGGTACTTTTTGAGATGACGTCTAAATCTGCTTTTACATGTTTTGTGGAAAATGTCCAAAATTCCATTAGTAAACATGACCATTTTCAAACCAGAAAAATATCCAACTGTTTTTTCAAAAATGACCTTTTGCTAAATATTTTTGTGCTCAATGTGTTTATCGTTTTGAATGATTTTTGAAAAACAAAAACCAAGTCAATAGCACAAAAAAGTCATTGGGATGTATGAGGGGGGGGGGGGGGCAGCATTCCTAGTACACTGGCCACACAGACATCCCAGCAGAGCAGTGGGGCAGCCTAGGGGACAATGCAGTGGATTTCATATAAAACATCCCAGTACACATCTCACCATTACCCCCTTATATTGTATGGTGAGCCCTTCAAAATCCACCAAAAACCTACTGTACCCAACTATACACTATTAATAGCCCTTATGTCTGCAGGTGTCACCTATATAGGAATGGGACTTGATATACTGCCTTTCTGTGGTTTTTGCAACTACATTCAAAGCAGTTTACACAGTATATACAGGTACTTATTTGTACCTGGGGCGATGGAGGGTTAAGCGACTTACCCAGAGTCACAAAGAGCTGCTATGGGAATCAAACCTAGATCACCAGGATCAAAGTCTGCTGCATCAACCACTGGGCTACTCCTACAGTAGGTTTTGGTGGGTTTAGGAGGGCTTACACTTTGTACCACAAGTGTACCAGTTAGAGTGGGCTGTGGGGCTGGGTCCCCTTCTCTACAGTGCACTGCACCAGCCACTAGGCTACTCCAGAGACCTGCTTGCTGCTCTAATAAGACTGGCTGTAATATCTGAAGCTGTCATAGAGGCTATGTACTGTTTCTTTCACATCTTTGGGGGGTAGGAGGGGATCAGTGACCACTGGGGGAGTAAATGGGATCATGCCTTAATCAATCCAGTAGTCATCTGGTCATTTAGGGCACCTTTTTGTGACTTAGTCGTGATTGAAATAGGTCTAGACCAAAACATCTAACTTTTAGCCCTAGACATTTTTACTTTGTTCCAATATGGCAGAAAAACACCCAAGTTTTGGGAACACCCAAATCCTGCCCCCAATACTTCCTCTTGTGATTTGGATGTAGAGCATATGAACTACATAGAAAACCATCATAAAAAGGTCCTTCACCACCAGAGATGCAGTTCTTCAAGATGCTGCCTCTGGCACCGAACAGGCTCTTCCTCTTCTGCTCCCGGGGGGGGGGGGGGGGGGGGGGTTTAACCATTTCTACCCACCTGGAGCTCCATTCACAGGTAATGCTTTTGTTAGCAGAAACTCCCTCTTTGTTCAGCCTTAGGTTATTGGGACTGATCATGATAGTCCCTCTCCTCACGGGTCCTGGTGGAGGTGAAGGCAGCCAAAGACCATGTGCTTACTAAAGCTAAAACTTTTATAATCTTCCAACTCCACCACAACTGTGACACCCATTGTCAGTTATTCTCTCCTACACCTCCCTCTGGGTTGGGCTCTTCCAGGGCCGGTCCTAGGGTCTCTGGCGCCCCCCTGCAGACTATCAGTTGGGGGCTCCCCCATCTCCTTTCTCTCTTCTCCCACCCTGCCCCTGTCCAGCGATTCTCCTTTGCCCCATCCCCCTCCCATTTATAGCCACCTGCCCGCCCTCCTCTCCCCCCCAACATCCCCCTTTTTCTTCTTGCCACCCTGCGTGGTTTAAGTCTTTTTAAAAATTTACCTCAGTCCCAGTGGCCGTGTCATTTCAAAGCCCTGCTTGTCTCTAGCCTTCCCTCCCTTCGTGAGTTCGTTCCCACAGAGTCCCGCCCTCGAGGAAATGACATCAGAAGGCGGGACTCTGCGGGAACAAACTCATGAAGGGAGGGAAGGCTAGAGACGGGCAGGGCTTTGAAATGACGCGGATGCTGAGACGGAGGTAAATAAAAGATTTAAACCCCCAAGGGTGACGTGGTATGCGGCGCAGTGCCGTCCTTGAAGGCAGGCGCCCCCCTGCGGTGCTTACCCCACTTACTGGGTTTGACTGGCCCTTGGCTCTTCACCCTCCTACTCATGCTGTTATCCCCCCTCCACTCCCCCCCCCCACAGCAGGGGCGTAGGCAGACCTGCTATTTTGAGTGGGCCCAGAGTTAACCTGGGTGGGCCCTTCTCACCCTCAATGCTACCCCTGTACATACATACAATATAGTATTTTTTTAATGACCAGTCTGCCCGTTTCTCTCTGAACCCCCTCCCCTGGTTCTACCTCAGAGCCGTTGTCCGTCGCAATTCCTATAGGCATCCTGCGTCAGCCCAGCAGGCTTCTCTCTACCACATTCCCACCAAAAAAACAAGAAGTGACATCATTGAGGGTGGGACATGATAGAGAGAAGCCTGCAGGGCCAGTGCAGGATGCCACCGACAGTAGCTCTGAGGTAGAATGGGAGGGGAGTAGAGAGACGGGCAGATGCCTGGCCACAAGTGAAGAGGGAGAGAGAGTAGTAAGGTGCTGCCACTGAAGAGTTTTGGGGGCCTTATGGGCTGCTGACTGGGTGGGCCTGAGGCGAGAATGGGTGGGCCTGTGCCCACCCAGGCCCACCCTTAGCTACACCACTGCCCCACAGTGAATCTGGAGAGTTCTATACCAGTTCTAGTAAACCCTAGGGGAAATTCTCAAACTCAGTCTACCAGGAGTTTACATCTAAAATAAGGGAATCCAAAATTAAGTGAAGACCAGAAAATCCACAACTAGCGGAAATAGGATAAATTAACTTTGCACTAAATGTGGGTGAAGCAGTAAAAACAGTTTGTATTTCTTCTGAGTGTCTCTAGATATATATAGGCACATGAATACTTTGATTCCCATAAATAATTTCTCTCTAGATCTGAAATACAACTTAAGCAAATAATCTCTATCAACACTTGTCAATAGTGTCACCACCAAAGTAGCTTTCAAGCTACCAAGCTGCCAAAAGTACATAAGTACTTAAGTATTGCCATACTGGGAAAGACCAAAGGTCCATCAAGCCCAGCATCCTGTTTCCAACAGTAGCCAATCCCAGTGGCGTCGCGAGGGCAGCTGACACCCGGGGTGGGTCGCCGCTGCGCACCCCCCCGGGTGCAGCACGACGTACCCCCCCTCCGTAGCGCAACACCCCCCCACCCGCGAGAACATACACCTGGAAGGCGGTGAGGGGCGGGTGGGAGGGCCAATCCGCCGAGAGCACGCCGCTGGGGGGGGGGGGGGTGTCGGCGCCTCGCTGGTTCCTTGCTCGCTCTGCCCCGGAACAGGAAGTAACCTGTTCTGGGGCAGAGAGAGCAAGGAACCAGCGAGGCACCGACACCCCCCAGCGGCGTGCACCCGGGGCGGACCGCCCCCCCTTCCTACGCCACTGGCCAATCCAGGTCACAAATACCTGGCAAGATCCCAAAAAAGTACAAAACATTCTATACCGCTTATCCTAGAAATAGTGGATTTTCCCCAGGTCCATTTAATAATGGTCTATGGACTTCTCCTTTAGGAAGCCGTCCAAACCTTTTTAAAACTCTGCTAAGCTAACTGCCTTTACCACATTCTCTGACAACAAATTCCAGAGTTTAATTACACGTTGAGTGTAGAAAAAGTTTCTCAGATTCATTTTAAATTTACTACATTGTAGCTTTATTGCATGTCCCCTAGTCCTAGTATTTTTGGAAAGCATAAACAGATGCTTCACATCTACCCGTTCCACTCCACTCATTATTTTATAGATCTCTATCATATCTCCTCTCAGCCGCCTTTTCTCCAAGCTGAAGAGCCCTAGCCACTTTAGCCTTTCCTCATAGGGAAGTCGTCCCATCCCCTTTATCATTTTCGTCGCCCTTCTCTGTACCTTTTCTAATTCCACTATATCTTTTTTGAGATGCGGCGACCAGAATTGAACACAATATTCGAGGTGCGATCGCACCATGGAGTGATACAAAAGCATTATAACATCCTCATTGCACCTGAAGACACATTTTCACAACAAAGGAAATCCCAACAGACTGTAATACAGTTTTAAACAAAAGAACACTTATTTTACCCCACAGGATGGACAAAACAACAAGCTGGACAACTACACAGAAAGCTTCAGACATAGGGTAAAATCACAACTTTCCAGCAAACAAAAGAGAATTCTGTACAATCTTATTCCACAAGAAAGAGCGGCCATAAGAACTCTACAAACTAACCCACACATTATCATCAAACCCGCAGACAAAGGAGACTCAGTGGTGATTATGGACACAGAAAAATACATTGAAGAAGGGCACGGACAGCTCTCACACAATACATACTACAGGAAACTAACTGAGGATCCCACACAGGATTATATAAAGCAGCTGAAAGACCTGATCAGAACATTTCCTAAACAAGTACAGTCACATCTGAAGAAACTCATACCAAACCAGCCTTCTGTGGGCACATTCTATATACTACCCAAAATCCACAAACCTGGAAACCCTGGCAGACCAATCATATCGGGTATTGGCACACTCACGGAGGAAATATCTGGACTCATAGAGGGAATTCTGAAACTTCTCGTGCACAAAACAAACAGCTTCATACAAGACACCACAAACTTTCTGAATAAATTGAAAAATATCACGCAATTACCATCAAGCACCCTTCTGGTCACGATGGATGTAGCTGCATGTGAGAAACTCCTAAAAACATCCACACTGGACCATCAATACTCACCAGAAACCATTACAAAACTAATCAAATTTATTTTAACTCACAACTATTTCCGCTTTAACAATGATATCTATCTACAAGTTATGGGCACTGCGATGGGCACCAGGACAGCACGCCAATATGCCAACCTCTTTATGGCTGAGCTGGAAGAGACATTTCAGAATACATACCAGACTAAACCCCTAAAATACTATCGGTACATCGATGACATTTTTATGATTTGGACTGAGGGGGAAGAAACTCTGAAACAATTCCTTCAATACATACCATCCTACAATCAGATTCAAAATTGACTACTCCCCAGAAAAAGTCAATTTTTTGGACACCAGAGTCTCAATCAGTGATGGATATATACAAACATCCATATACAAGAAACCCACAGATAAATGCAGCTACCTCCACAACTCCAGCTTCCACCCTTCACATACAAAAAGATCCATTATTTACAGCCAAGCCATAAGATACCACCGTATCTGCCCTGACCGAGGGGACAGAGACAGACACCTTGAAACCCTGACTGCATCCTTCGAACAGAAAGGCTACAACCCCCAAATAATCTCCAAGAATATTGCCTCCTCCCTCAAAACACCCAGGGAAAATCTGCTACAGTACAAAGAAAAAAAAGCCACAGACAGAATCCCCCTTATAGTGACATACAACCCAGAGCTGGAAAATTTAAGAAAAATCATAAAACATCTGCAGCCCCTACTCCAGGAGGATGAATTACTGAAAGAGATATTCCCATCCCCACCAGTGCTGGCCTTCCGACAGCCACCCAACTTAAAACACAAGCTAATCAGAAGTAATGTCCCAACACAGACTCAAAAAGAAAAGAATGGCACACATCCTTGCAATATATCCAGCTGCAAACTATGCCAAAAAATTTCGCAGGACCCCACGGTCATTCACAAAGGAAATATATTCAACATTAAGGAATCTTTCACATGCTCATCTTCCAATGTGGTATATATCATTTAGTGTAAAAAATGCAACGAAGGCTGCTACATTGGAGAAACCAGTCAGATGCTAAAGAAGAGATTTAATTTACACAGACACTATATGAAAAATGCCAGTTCTAATAAAGATGTCACGCCTGTGAGGCAGCACTTTACAAAACCAGAACACTGTACCAGTGACTTCATGGTAAGAATCTTAAAAGGGAACTTTAAAACAATACAGGAACGTAAGACCTTTGAAGTCAGAATGATTAAATATTTTGACACCCACCAGAAAGGACTTAACAAGGATCTTTAGCCCATTATAAACCATAAAATTGTACTGCTTTGTCACCCTCCTGTCTCCATGCATATCTCCCTCTCCCTCTTCCTGTCTCTCACCTATCCACCCCCATCCTGTTAGACTGTCACTGGAATGCTTTGATGTTTCACTTATATATACAGTCATCTACCAACATTTGCTTATTTCCGATCTGACGAAGAAGGGCAACCTTTGAAAGCTAATCAAGAAATGTATCAAGTTATGTCCAATAACAAAGGTATCATCTTATTTTCTTTTCCATGTTTTATTTTGTTTTATTTCTATTGATAAATATGTTAAAAAGCAGCGGTCCCAGCACCCCAGACCCCTGGGGAGCCCCACTAACTATTCTTCTCCTTTGAGAATACTGACCATTTAACCCTACTCTCTGTTTTCTATCTTTTAACCAGTTTTTAATCCACAATAGAACACTACCTCCTATCCCATGACTCTCCAATTTTCTCTGGAGTCTTTCATGAGGTACTTTATCAAACGCCTTCTGAATATCCAGATACACAATATCAACCGGCACACCTTTATCCACATGTTTGTTCACCCCTTCAAAGAAATGTAGTAGATTGGTGAGGCAAGGTTCCCCTTCACTAAATCCATGTTGACTTTGTCTCATTAATCCATGCTTTTGAATATACTCTGTAATTTTATTCTTTATAATAGTCTCTACCATTTTGCCCGGCACCGACGTCAGACTCACTAGTCTATAATTTCCCGGATCTCCTCTAGAACCTTTTTTAAAAATCGGCGTTACATTGGCCACCCTCCAATCTTCTGGTACCGCGTTCGATTTTAAGGATAAATTACATATTGCTAACAATAGCTCTGTTATGTTGCCCAGTTTGTTTGTTTTCCTAATTTCCTTTAACATTTCAGCATCCGTCTGTTCATCCTGGCCAGGTGGACGGTAGTACACTCCTATCACTATCCTTTTCCCCATTACACATGGAATTTCAATCCACAGTGATTCCAAGAAGTGTTTCATGCAGAATTTTCAATCTATTTGATTCAAGGCTCTCGTTAATATACAATGCTACCCCTCCACCAATTCGATCCACCCTATCACTACGATATAATTTGTACCCCGGTATGACAGTGTCCCACTGGTTATCCTGCTTCCACCAGATCTCAGAGATGCCTATTATATCTAATTTTTCATTTAGTGCAATATATTCTAACTCTCCCATCTTATTTCTTAGGCTCCTGGCATTCGCATATAGACAATTCAAACTATGTTTGTTGTTCCTATTTATATCATGCTTAGTACTTACAGTATTACTTTGCAATCTTTTGTCTGATTTTTATTTAAGGATCTACTACAGTCTCTTTTGCAACCTCAGTATCAGGATACCCTATGTTCCCTGTTTTGGTGATATCTTTGAAAGATACCTTATCCCGAACCATGCGCTTTTGAGCGACTGTCGGCCTTCCCCCCGTTTCTAGTTTAAAAGCTGCTCTATCTCCTTTTTAAATGCCGATGCCAGCAGCCTGGTCCCACCCTGGTTAAGATGGAGCCCATCCTTTCGGAATAGGCTCCCCCTTCCCCAGAATGTTGCCCAGTTCCTAACAAATCTAAAACCCTCCTCCCTGCACCATCATCTCATCCACGCATTGAGACTCCAGCGCTCAGCCTGTCTCTTGGGCCCTGTGCATGGAATGGTAGCATTTAAGAAAATGCTACCCTGGCGGTTCTGGATTTGAGCTTTCTACCTAAGAGCCTAAATTTGACTTCCAGAACCTCTCTCCCACATTTTCCTATGTCATTGGTACCAACATGTACCAAGATAGCCGGCTCCTCCCCAGCAGTATCTAAAATCCTATCTAGGTGGCGCGTGAGGTCCGCCACCTTCACACCAGGCATCCTCACATCCACCAGCCACCCAGCTATCTATATGCCTAATGATCGAATCACCAACTACAACAGCTGTCCTAACCTTTCCCTTCTGGGCAGCACTTGGAGACATATCCTTGGTGCGAGAGGATAACCTGCTAGATTCTATCTTGTTTAATGCTGTGGTACAAAGTTTTTTTAAACTAAGGGGAAAAGACTATGGAGATTAGTTGATAAAATTTGCTTTTTATATGTTTATTTTGCCTATCACTAACCTACAATTTGTCCTTTAAACCCCAATCTTTAAGTTCCCAAAGCACAAAGCAAAATAGTGTTCACTTACCAGAGAAATGTCCTCTTCTCTCTAATTTCCTCAGTTTTCAATGAATCAGTTGTAAGTGTACTATTTTCCATTTGCCCTCCCCACTTCCAGGTCAGCAAATAGTAGACATATAGAGGGGATTTTCGATATAACGTCTAAATCCGACTTTGGACGTTTTGCTGCAAATGTCTAAAAATCAAGAAGTGAAAATGACCATTTTTAAACCAGGAAAATGTCTCTTTTTTCTTTGAAAATGGCCATTTCCTAGATGTTGTTGCACTTAGTACATCTATCTTTTTGGAAAAATTTCCATAAAAAAAACAACCCCCCCCCCCCCCAAACGACCTAGTTAAAAATGCACAAAATCAAACCATTGGGACGTAAGAGGAGCCAACTTTCCTAACAGACTGGCCACACAGACATTCCAGCAGAGCAGTGGAGCTCCCTAGGGAGTACTGCAGTGGAGTTCACATAAAAAGTCCTAGGTACATTTTTCACTATTACCCCCTTATATTTTATTGCGAGCCCGCCAAAACCTACCAAAAATGTACTGTACCCAACTATACACCACTACAATAGCCCTTATGGCTGCAGGTGTCACTATTGGGTACAGTAGGTTTGGGGGTTTTTTGAGGGGGGGGGGGGGACTGACACTTTCTACCACAAGTATAATAGAGTGGATTATGGGCCTGGGTTCCTTTCTCTATGGTGCACTGCACCGACCACTAGGCTACCCCAGGAACCTGCTTGCTGCTCTAATAGGACTGAACATAACTGAAGCTGTCATAAAGGCTGTTATATACCATTTCATTTATATCTTTGTAGGGTGGAAGGGGGGGGGGGGGTCAGTGACCACTGAAGGAGTAAGGGGGTAGTCATCTGGTCATTTAGGCCACTGTTTTGTGGCTTATTCAAATTTGATCGCGTTTTACTTGGTGCAAATCCTGATGTCTAAATTAGGCACAGAACAGGTATATTCTATAATGAAACATACACCCTGCCCATGGCCATGCTCCCTTTTCATCTATGCAACTTAGAAATAAGGAGCACAACATTACAGAATACTCTAGTTGTGTGCGTAAATCTCAATTAATGCCAATTAGTCCTGATAATTGCTTAACATCCAATTCATGGTTCTGATTAGCTATTTAACCACTTAAGGACCCTGTTAACTAAGCCGACTATAGTCTTGTTAGCGTTTTTAGCGTCTTGCTAATGCTAGAGACACCCATAGTAAAATATAACCATCTCTAGCATTTAGTGCGCACTAATTTTTGTACACACTAAAAATGCTAGCACACATTAGTAAGCAGGGCACTAAGTTATACGCATTGTTGTAGAATACGCTTCGGTTTCCGCATGGATTTTAAGGCGTCATATATAGAATCTGGGGGATAATTTTCATCTGCAGGCAAAGTGGAGAGAAAACTGGCACATATGCATCTCAAAATGACACGTTCAGGTGTGATGTTTCTCTTCCAATCTAAATATTTCACCTGAAATTCATCTTCATAGTTCAGCCAGATGCATGTGCTCTATGAAAACTCATGTGGAGGCGTATTTTCAAAGAACTTAGATTTACGTGAGTTGCATAGTAACCTATGGAACTTTGTAGGTCTGAGGACTTCATTTTACAAAGCTGTGCTAACATTTCCCATGTGGCAAATAAGAGGAAGCCCACAGGAATTGAATGGGCTTCCTCTCATTTGCTGTGTAGCACTCGCTAGCGAGGCTACCTAAAAGTGCTTTGAAAATGAGCTCCATATTGTTTGTGCTGAACTAATGGGGAAATTTTCAATCAAATGTTTCTCCATTATGCTTCATTTTGGGATTCTTTTTTCCATTGTCTCTGTTTTCATAGATGCTATCGGGTATATATTTGAACCCTATAAATTACTGATATTATCCTTCTATAATCCTTGTACTCAACTTTCTATATCAGAAAAGGGAAAATTGGTTTGATTTTATATTTGCTTGAAATTATGTGTGCATTTCCCCATTTTGAACCACCACTCAAATGTACTATTTCATTTTTTAGCTCCATCATTATCTGAAGAATGTCCGCTTTAAGAACAGTCTGGGTGAAGAACTTTTTTTTGACAAGAATGGCGACCTTGTAAATGGATATAATGTTTTAAACATAGTCTCTCTACCCAATAGGACGCTGAGTGTTGAATTTGTGGCAAGTTATAACCCTTATGCTCCCCTAGGGCAGGATTTTACCATAAACGAGAAGGCAATCGTGTGGGACAGTTCATTCACACAGGTCAGAATTAAGTGGTAGAACATGTTTATTTATTAATTTATTTAAAATTTGGAATCCACTCCATCCCCAACCTTAGGCACTGTACAGGTTTGCATACATAATATTTATCAAACAAAAGAAACAGGACAACACAATCATGCTAAAAACAAACATAGGGACTCTTTTATCTACCTGCGCTAGTGGTACCCAGTGCAGTAATGCTGACAAAGTCTAAACACTTTGAATGGGCTTCTTTAGCATTGCCATAAAGGAACTGCTAGCGTGGCTTGATAAGAGACCCTCAGTTTTCCATCATTGGTAGTAATAAAAATGCTGCACAACCAATGCTGTGACTGTTCAGGAGGAAAAACTAACGGTTTCGCGTGTGCTGTGTAGCGTACACTAAATCCTAAGAAGCCCATAGGAATTAACATTTAGCACATCTTAGTAAAAAGAGCCCATAGTTAGTTGAATACCTAAGAATAAAGAACTGCAATAATCTAGCTGAGCCAGTATCAGTGCCTGAAGAACTATCCTAAAATCAGATCGGATTAAAATTGGTTTCAATTGTATGCATAATGGTAATCTATAATATAATGACATGGGAAACTAAAAACAAACCAACTGATAACTAAAAACAAACCCCCCTGGTATTCAGCACTATTTAACCAGCCAGGAACAGCTCCTGGCTAGTTAAATAGTTTTAAGCCAGCTAAGTCTACTACTACTACAACTACTACTACTACTTAACATTTCTAGAGTGCTACTAGGGTTATGCAGCGCTGTACAGTTTAACAAAAAAGGACAGTCCCTGCTCAAAAGAGCTTACAATCTAAAGGACGAAATGTCAAGTTGGAGCAGTCTAGATTTCCTGAATAGTGGTTAGGTGCCGAAGGCGACATTGAAGAGGTGGGCTTTGAGCAAGGCTTTGAAGATGGGCAGGGAGGGGGCCTGGCGTATGGGCTCAGGGAGATTATTCCAGGCATGGGGTGAGGCGAGGCAGAAAGGGCGGAGCCTGGAGTTGGCAGTGGTGGAGAAGGGTACTGAAAGGAGGGATTTGTCTTGAGACCGGAGGTTACGGGAAGGAACGTAAGGGGAGATGAGGGTAGAGAGGTAAGGAGGGGCTGCAGATCGAGTGCATTTGTAGGTTAATAAGAGAAGCTTGAACTGTATGCGGTACCTGATCGGAAGCCAGTGAAGTGACTTGAGGAGAGGAGTGATATGAGTATATAGGTCCAGGCGGAAGATAAGGCGTGGAGCCGGATGCCTTATAAGCCACAGGGAACAAGCAGGCATTAGGTCTTGCTTTGTCTTGTTGATTGCTGGAGGAAGAAAAGAATTATGCAGCTTTAACAGAAAAGAATTATGCAGCCTTAACCCTTGTCCCTGAGGAAAGTGATTGAAACCTGCGGAGTCGGGCGGTTTCAGGGGAAGGTGATTGATGAACTTTTCAGCGAGGCACGATAAGTGCACAGTTTTCACCAAGTATATATTTTTATGCAAGTAGCGATTTTATAGCACAAAGGTGACTGGGAAGCATGAAAAAATGACCGAGTGATGCTCCCTAAAATATTCTGTCAGAGTTACCCGATGAAAGAAATGCTATGCCACTCTGTAGCAGCATTATTGACTGCAGTAATAGTGGAAAATATCTGAGGGTACTCTACATACAAAAAAATATTTCTTTATATGATACTGGTGTGAACTGTTATAAGCACTTTTATTGAGTTGGTGGCTATTAGTCCTGGTTTGTATTATTTGCGATTAGATGTTACCAGAGACATTGATATTGTAAAATCGCTTTCTGTTGGGCTATGCATTAGCCATTCTTGGGGTGCCTTGGTGAGGCTTTTGGCATTGGGCTTGGTCTTATGCCGTGAATGGTGATTTTGTCCTGTGTCAGCCCTCATTTTCCTTCTTCAGATGGATCGGGTGCACTCATTGTGTGCGCGCACCCCTCCCCTTTTGTCCCAGTGTCATGGGTTTGCTGTGCTGTCTTCCCATTCTCCAGTGTAACTGGGACCTGATGATGCTTCCAGGGTGGATGGCACTGTGATTGCGAGACTTTGCTGTTGCTGGAGTAGCCGGCTTTTGGGCTGGAGCACGGGCACACTGAGGGCATGAGATGTGGAGGCAGCAGTCAATGCGGCACTTTGGGGATGGTGGGGGGACATTTGCGTCACTTTCGCTGGTCGTACATACTCCTGAACAACATGGGAGTGGTGGCATCGGGTGGAGGCCGATGGTGGTGTGGCTCCAGTGCGGATTGAGGCCCCCCTCTGTTTATGCAGTTTATGGTGGGCAGGAGAGCCCCACAGATTCTAGGGGTGGCAGTATTGTGGTTCACCTTTGGCCTTGGGCACAGTCCGACTTCCCCATCTCTAGAGAAGCATTTTCAGCGCAGAAGTGGCCTGGAGTCTAGTGTGGTGGGTTGAGCATCATGGAAAACTCGGTTCAGCTCCCATTGTACTTTCATCTGATTTTGGGCAAGTCGTTTAGGGGTCCTTCTACCACAAGGGGAGTGGCTGTTGAGAATATGACATCCAGAACTGCCAGATATGAGTGATAATGCAACTTAAGTGAAGTATTACTATAGAACAAGGATTGGCAACATGTGTCTGCTATCATGGAGGTGCAGGACTCTGTGGTATTGTGCCATCTTGTTCTGGCAGGATGGTCCATGGCACATGCATGTTTGACGCATGCATCAACAGCTTCTTGGGAGGGGCTGGGGCCCAATTGTGGGCATCTGTGAGAGCCATTCGTGGCCTGTGGTCGGTCTATGCTGCTGATGTAGCCAGCAGCCACTGGGAATATGGCTGTGGAAAGATACAGCATGCAGCCATGTTGGGTGGGTCTGTTAGCCCGGTTTCATACTGCTAGGTTCAACCAGGCATCTAGCGTGCATTGGCGGCCTTCTCACATGTGTGAGCAGCTACCTCACGTGCTTATTGGAATACCTCTGTGTTTCACTTATATATTCTGATATTTGTCAATATTTGCTTATTTCTGATCTGAAGAGTAAGGGTTACCTTCGAAAGCTAATCAAAAGATTTATTGTTAGTCCAATAAAAAAGGTATCATCTTATTTTCTTTTCTCTGTTTTAATTTATTTCTATGTATTACCTTTAAAAGTAGACTAACACAGCAACTACACCACTTTACTCTAGAATACATCTACAAAGAAGTGCACGTAAATTCCAATTATGCCCAATTAGTATTGATAATTGATCATTATTGGCCAATTATCAAGACTAATTGGATTGTTACTTAATTTAGTAGTGCATGTAAATTGGCTGTGTGTATAAATTTACGTGTGCTACTCAGCGCGCTATATATAGAATCCGGGGGATAGTGGTTAACCGGCTATACTGCATGATTAAGCTTGCTAGTTGCGAATATTCAGCACATCTCTGGCTAAGTTTGGTGGCCAAATCGGACCAACCAAATTGCAGCTGGTATAAACTTTAGCTGGTTTAACCTAAACATTAGCTTGGCTGATACCAGCGAACAATAAACTGGATATTCAATGCCGGTCAGCAGAAACAGCCTGGCATTGAATATATGGGCTCACTCCCAACTGTGGGAATTAGCTGGGCTGCCTTCTGTGGTCTGAATATCAGCCTCTATGTGCACAAAGGTATACCTTCTTCAAGGCAGGTGTAAATTTGTGCATTGGTCTTTATGCACTATTGTGGTTGAATTTGGAAGCCAAATTTATAAAGTATCATAGATGACTATTGTTGCATTTACAATATAAACTTTAAAATAGAAACCCTTTTGGACTTCTCTAATATTGGTCTTATTTATTTATTTGCTGCATTTGTATCCCACATTTTCCCACCTCTTCGCAGGCTCAATGTGGCTTACATTATGCCGCAATGACAATCGCCATTAACGGAACAGAGTATTGTTGTAATTAAGGTACATAAGATATCAAGAAAATTAGCAGGAAAGAAAATAATTAATACATATCAGATATGCAAAATGTAGGGTAAGATATAATGTACATAATAACAGTATGGTTAAAGTAACTAAATTAAGGAAGATATAAAATCAAACCCTAAAAATGCCCCATGTTCAGGGACAGAAGGAAGACATTACTTTTCAAAATTAGAAGATATTGTTATACATACTTAACACAGTTTTTTTCTTACAATATTTAGAAACCTCCACAGTCTAAATGCAGCAAGAGCTGTCCTCCAGGCTTCAGGAAATTAACCAGAAAATTTGAAGTTGTCTGTTGCTATGACTGTATCCAGTGTCCCGAGGGAGAAGTTTCCAACCAAACTGGTAGGTGATGCCATAGAAGTTGCCATAGAAGTCTGTAGTTGTAACTACAGAGCACTCACTTTGGCCACTTCTCTGTGAAATGTAGAAATATTAAGAGGTGTGGATTCTGTAAATCATGACCAACAATTCCTTAGGCTGTGTAATGGGCCATGTGGAGGGGCATTTTTGAAAGGGACGTCCAAGTTTCGATTTGGACGTCCTTGCAAAACGTCCCGATCCAGGAGCGGGAAACCCGTATTTTCAAAACAAGATGGACGTCCATCTTTCGTTTCAAAAATATCGTCATGGATGTCCAAATCCTTAAATTTCACTGTCCCTAGATTTGGACGTCCTTAGACAAGGACGTTTCTGATTTTCGGAGATTTTTGAAACCAAAGACGTCCATGTCAGAAACAACCAAATGCAAGCCATTTGGTCATGGGAGGAGCCAGCATTTCTAGTGCACTGGTCCCCCTGAAATGTCAGGACACCAACCGGGCACCCTAGGGGGCACTGCAGTGGACTTCATAAATTGTTCCTAGGAACATAGCTCCATTACCTTGTGTGCTGAGCCCCCCCAACCCCCCAACTCCCTAACCACAACTGTACACCACTAACATAGCCCTTACGGGTGAAGGGGGCACCTAGATGTGGGTACAGTGGGTTTCTAGTGAGCTTTAGAGGGCTCGCTGTTTCCTCCACAAACATAAGAGGTGGGGGGGATGGGGCTGGATCCGCCTGTCTGAAGTGCACTGCACCCACTAAAACTGCTCCAGGGACTTGCATACTGTGTAATGGACCTGAGTATGACATCTGAGACTGGCACAAAGACTGGCAATCAATGTTTTTTTGAGGGTGGGAGGGGGTTAGTGACCACTGGGGGAGTAAGGGGAGGTCATCCCCGATTCCCTCTAGTGGTCATCTGGTCATTTCGGGCACATTTTTGTGCCTTAGTCGTAAGAAAAACATGACCAGGTGAAAACGTCCAAGTGTTCATCAGGGACGTTCTTGTTTTTTTCGATTATGGATCAAGGAAGTCCAAGTGTTAGGCATGGCCAAGTCCCGCCTTTGCTATGCCTCCAACACGCCCCCTTGAACTTTGGCCTTCCCTGCAATGGAATGCAGTTGGGGACGTCCAAAATCGGCTTTCGATTATACCGATTTGGACATTTCTGTGAGAATGATGTCCATCTTCTGATTTATGTCAAAAGGTGGGCATCCTTCTCTTTTGAAAATGAGCCTGATAGAGTGCAATACAATACAATAAAAGACTTGTATACTGCTACCACCCATCAATCTGTTTTGTGCAGTTCACAATACAAGAAGCTAGTATAATACTAGGAGATTTTGCAACTTTGGGATGAAATTTAAATGTTATGAAGGAAGCAAACTAATAGTCTTGAAATCCTAAAAAGCAGTGGTTCCCAAACCTAGTCCTGGAGCAGTGGCGTAGCCAAGGGTGGGCCCAGGCCCACCCACTTTAGGCTCAGGCCCACCCAGTAGCAGCACACCTATGATGTGGCTGGCAGGGATCCCCAAGCCCCACCAGCCGAAAACTCCCAACAGCTGTCTCTCCTGCATACCTTGTAAATAGCAGATCTTCACCTGCAGCGAGCAGAAACTGACACATACTGCTCACACCAACCCCATGGCCTTCTCTCTGATGTAGTCCCACCTACACAGAAACAGGAAGTTGCATCAGAGGGAAGGCTGTGGGGCTAACATGAGCAGTGTGTATTAGCTGCTGCTCGCTGCCGATGAAAATCTGCTTTTTAGAAGGTATATGAAGGAGGGGGGATGTTTGAGAGACCATATGGCATGCAGGTGGGAGAGGGAGAGACCAAATCACTTGTGGGACAAGGCAGAGTTCTTCTGCCCACTCACCTTGGGCCCAGGCCCACCCAAAATTGGGTGTCTGGCTACGCCTCTGTCCTGGAGACACCCCAGTCAGTCTTGTTTTCATGATATCCACAATGAGTATTCATGAGAGATGTGCATCATATAAACGATTGATAATTTAAAAGAAATGTGAATTTTACTCTAATCAAATAGGGGACAATTAATTAGATGTTCAAAAATTATTTTATCTGGTAGACAATATTTTTAATATCACTAATTTGACATCCAATAATGATATTATATCTCCTTCTGCAACCACACTAGCTTGAGGACAAGGTGGCTACCATTAGTAGACAATTGAATGCTAACATTTCAGAGGTGCCCATGTTAATGGAGTGGTTTTTCTCTCATGACTCCTGCTGAAGTTAAATAGTTGCTAACCTGGTAAGCCTTTTCTTGGTTGAGAGGTGCCCAGCTCTCCCACCGGTTGCCTTCTCAGGTGCCGTGGAGGACTTGCAGCTCATCTGCATATCCTCGGAGCCTTCGCCGGAGTGACTCCCAGGTCCGTTCCGATCCACTCGGGGCCTCTGCTCAAGGTGCCGCGCGCCGTTAGGCACGCGAAAGCTTTCCTTCTAATAAGTTCTGGGAGAAGAGGATATTTCTCTGGTAAGTGAACAAATTTTGCTTGTGCTTTCGGAACTTGAAGATTGGGGTTTAAAGGAGGAACTGTAAGTTAGTGATAGGCTGATATCCTTAATACTTTAGCAAGTTTTAAATTACGGAAAAACTCAAAAAACACTAAGATGGAGTCAGCAGTCCAGCAGCGAGAGGGGTGCTATCCAGTCTTTTGCATTGAGTGTCACATGTATGATTATCTCCCAATTGGTGAGGTGTCATATGTGTGTGCCCGATGCAAAGAGCTCCTAGCTCTCAGAGAACGTGTCCGTTCTCTTGAGGCTAGAGTAGCAGACTTGATGGAGCTGAGGGAGACAGAGAGGTACATAGAGGAGACCTACAGGGATGTTGTAGAGAAGTCCCACCTCCAGTCAGGTAGCCCCTGTGCTACCTTGGAGGATGGAGGTCTCCTAGAAGGAGAGCATCACCCTGGTGAAGTAGGAAGTACTCCTGTAGCCAGGACCTGCCCACCAGGGGATGTATTATCCTTTCGCACCGAGGATATATCTCCAAATGTTGCCCGGGAGGGAAAGGTTAGGACAGCTGTTGTACTTGGTGATTCGATCATTAGGCATATAGATAGCTGGGTGGCTGGTGGACGTGAGGATCGCCTGGTGACTTGCCTGCCTGGTGCGAAGGTGGCGGACCTCACGCGTCACCTAGATAAGATTTTATATAGTGCTGGGGAGGAGACGGCTGTCTTGGTACATGTGGGTACTAATGACATAGGAAAATGTGGGAGAGAGGTTCTGGAAGCATAATTTAGGCTCTTAGGTAGAAAGCTGAAATCCAGATCCTCCAGGGTAGCATTTTCTGAAATGCTACCTGTGCCACGCGCAGGGCCCAAGAGACAGGCAGAGCTCCAGAGTCTCAATGCGTGGATGAGACGATGGTGCAGGGAGGAGGGCTTTAGATTTGTTAGGAACTGGGCAACATTCTGGGGAAGGGGGAGCCTATTCCGAAAGGATGGGCTCCATCTTAACCAGAGTGGGACCAGGCTGCTGGCATTGGCGTTTAAGAAGGAGATAGAGCAGCTTTTAAACTAGAAATGGGGGGAAGGCCGACAGTCGCTCAAAAGAGCATGGTTCGGGATAAGGTATCTTTCAAAGATATCACCATAACAGGGAAGATAGAGTATCCTGATAGTGAGGTTGCAAAAGAGATTGTAGTAGATCGGGTATCTTTAAATAACAATAAAAATCAGACAAAAGATTGCCAATTAATACTGTCAAGTACTAAGCATGATGTACTTAGGAACAACAAACATAGTTTGAAATGTCTATATGCGAATGCCAGGAGCCTAAGAAATAAGATGGGGGAGTTGGAATATATTGCACTAAATGAAAAATTAGATATAACAGGCATCTCTGAGACCTGGTGGAAGGAGGATAACCAGTGGGACACTGTCATACCGGGGTACAAATTATATCGTAGTGATAGGGTGAATCGGATTGGTGGAGGGGTAGCATTGTATATTAACGAGAGCCTTGAATCAAATAGATTGAAAATTCTGCAGGAAACAAAACACTCCTTGGAATCACTGTGGATTGAAATTCCATGTGCAAAGGGGAAAAGGATAGTGATAGGAGTGTACTACCGTCCGCCTGGCCAGGACGAACAGACGGATGCGGAAATGTTAAAGGAAATCAGGGACGCAAACAAACTGGGCAACACAATAATAATGGGGGATTTCAATTACCCGCATATAGACTGGGTTAATGTAACATCTGTACACGCAAGGGACATAAGATTTCTTGATGAAATCAAGGACAGCTTCATGGAACAGCTAGTTCAGGAGCCGACAAGAGAAGGAAAAATACTAGACTTAGTCCTTAGTGGTGCTCATGATCTAGTGCAGGGGGTAACGATACGAGGGCCGCTTGATAACAGTGATCATAATATGATCGGTTTTGATATTGGCATTGAAGGAAGTGAAACTAGGAAATCAAGTACGCTAGTGTTTAACTATAGAAAAGGTGATTACGACAAAATGAGAAAAATGGTGAAAAAAAGACTGAAAGGAGCAGCTCGCAGAGTAAAAAACTTGCATCAGGCGTGGATGCTGTTTAAAAACACCATCCTGGAGGTTCAGGACAAATATATTCCACGTATTAGAAAAAAGGGAAAAAAGACTAAACGTCAGCCGGCGTGGCTAAACAGTAAGATAAAGGAAATCATTAGAGCCAAAAAACAATCCTTCAGAAAGTGGAGAAGAGAACCAACTGAAAGTAACAGGATAGATCATAAGGAATGCCAAGCCAAATGCAAAACGGAGATAAGGAGGGCAAAAAAGGACTTTGAGAAGAAATTAGCGTTGGAAGCAAAAATACATAGTAAAAAATTTTTTTAGATACATTAAAAGCAGGAAACCGGCCAAAGAGTCGGTTGGGCCGCTGGACGAAAATGGTGTTAAAGGGGCGATCAAGGAGGACAAAGCCGTAGCGGAGAAATTAAATGAATTCTTTGCTTCGGTCTTCACCGAGGAGGATTTGGGGGGGACACCGGTGCCGGAAAGAATATTTGAAGCGGGGGAGTTGGAGAAACTAAACAAATTCTCTGTAACCTTGGAGGATGTAATGGGTCAGTTCAGCAAGCTGAAGAGTAGTAAATCACCGGGACCTGATGGTATTCATCCCAGAGTATTAATAGAACTAAAAAATGAACTTGCGGAGCTACTGTTAGAAATATGCAATCTGTCCCTAAAATCGAGTGTAGTACCGGAAGACTGGAGGGTAGCCAATGTTACTCCGATTTTTAAGAAGGGTTCCAGAGGAGATCCGGGAAATTATAGACCGGTGAGTCTGACGTCGGTGCCGGGCAAGATGGTGGAGGCTATTATTAAGAATAAAATTGCAGAGCATATACAAAAACATGGACTGATGAGACAAAGTCAGCACGGATTTAGTGAAGGGAAGTCTTGCCTCACCAATCTAATGCATTTTTTTGAGGGGGTAAGCAAACATGTGGACAATGGGGAGCCGGTTGATATTGTATATCTGGATTTTCAGAAGGCGTTTGACAAAGTGCCGCACGAAAGACTCCTGAAGAAATTGCAGAGTCATGGAATCAGAGGTAGGGTATTATTATGGATTAAGAACTGGTTGAAAGATAGGAAGCAGAGAGTAGGATTGCGTGGCCAGTATTCTCAGTGGAGGAGGGTAGTTAGTGGGGTCCCGCAGGGGTCTGTGCTGGGTCCGTTGCTTTTTAATGTATTTATAAATGACCTAGAGATGGGAATAACTAGTGAGGTAATTAAATTCGCCGATGACACAAAATTATTCAGGGTCGTCAAGTCGCAGGAGGAATGTGAACGATTACAGGAGGACCTTGCGAGACTGGGAGAATGGGCGTGCAAGTGGCAGATGAAGTTCAATGTTGACAAGTGCAAAATGATGCATGTGGGTAAGAGGAACCCGAATTATAGCTACGTCTTGCAAGGTTCCGCGTTAGGAGTTACGGATCAAGAAAGGGATCTGGGTGTCGTCGTCGATGATACGCTGAAACCTTCTGCTCAGTGTGCTGCTGCGGCTAGGAAAGCGAATAGAATGTTGGGTGTTATTAGGAAGGGTATGGAGTCCAGGTGTGCGGATGTTATAATGCCGTTGTATCGCTCCATGGTGCGACCGCACCTGGAGTATTGTGTTCAGTACTGGTCTCCGTATCTCAAAAAAGATATAGTAGAATTGGAAAAGGTACAGCGAAGGGCGACGAAAATGATAGTGGGGATGGGACGACTTTCCTACGAAAAGAGGCTGAGAAGGCTAGGGCTTTTCAGCTTGGAGAAGAGACGGCTGAGGGGAGATATGATAGAAGTGTATAAAATAATGAGTGGAATGGATCGGGTGGATGTGAAGCGACTGTTCACGCTATCCAAAAATACTAGGACTAGAGGGCATGAGTTGAAGCTACAGTGTGGTAAATTTAAAACGAATCGGAGAAAATTTTTCTTCACCCAACGTGTAATTAGACTCTGGAATTCGTTGCCGGAGAACGTGGTACGGGCGGTTAGCTTGACGGAGTTTAAAAAGGGGTTAGATAGATTCCTAAAGGACAAGTCCATAGACCGCTATTAAATGGACTTGGAAAAATTCCGCATTTTTAGGTATAACTTGTCTGGAATGTTTTTACGTTTGGGGAGCGTGCCAGGTGCCCTTGACCTGGATTGGCCACTGTCGGTGACAGGATGCTGGGCTAGATGGACCTTTGGTCTTTCCCAGTATGGCACTACTTATGTACTTATGTACTTATGTACCAGATTTGGTAGTTTAGATCCATGCCCAGGATACTTATTGATGGGTTTCTGACCATATTAACAAATTGGTTTAATCAGTGTCTGTCAGATGGTATGTTCCCAGATAATGACAGCAAAATTGTTCTAACGCCCATTCCGAAGAATTCAAATGGAAATTTTGCCTTACCAAGTAATTACCGTCCAGTGCCTTCTATTCCGTTATTCACCAAGGTCATGGAGGGTTTTGTTTTGAAACAACTGGATGACTATCCAGGTTATTTTCGAAAGAGAAAGATGCCCATGTTTCGACCCAAATCGGGAGATGGGCGTCTTTCTCTCATGGGCGCCCAAATCGGTATAATCGAAAGCCGATTTTGGGTGTCTTCAACTGCAATCTGTCGCGGAAACGACCAAAGTTGACAGGGGCGTGGTTATCGTCCGAGGAGAGATGGGCATCCTCAGCTGATAATCGAAAAAAGAATGGCGTTTTTAGCACGAATTTGGGTCACTTTTTTGGACCCTTTTTTTCACGAACAAGTCCCAAAAAAGTGCCCTAAATGACCAGATGACCACTGGAGGGAATCAGGGATGACCACTACTACTACTATGACTACTATTTAACATTTCTAAAGCGCTACCAGGGTTACGCAGCACTGTACAATCTAACAAAGAAGGACAGTCCCTGCTCAAAGGAGCTTACAATCTAAAGGACCACCCCTGACTCCCCCAGTGGTCACTAACCCCCTCCCACCGAAAAAAAACAACTTAAAAACTTTTTTTTCCAGCCTGTATGCCAGCCTCAAATGTCATACCCAGCTCCATCACAGCAGTATGCAGGTCCCTGGAGCAGTTGTTACTGGGTGCAGTGGACTTCAGGCAGGTGGACCCAGGCCCATCCCCCGCTACCTGTTACACTTGTGGTGGTAAATGGGAGCCCTCCAAACCGCCTCCGAAACCCACTGTACCCACATGTAGGTGCCCCCCTTCATCCCTAAGTGCTATGGTAATGGTGTAGAGTTGTGGGGAGTGGGTTTTGGGGGGATTTGGAGGGCTCAGCATCCAAAGGAAGGGGGCTATGGACTTCAAAGGTCGTTAACATTTTTTTGTTTAATTGTTACAAGTGCCCCCTAGGGTGCCCGGTTGGTGTCCTGGCATGTGAGGGGGACCAGTGCACTATGAAACCTGGCCCCTCCCACGACCCAATGCCTTGGATTTGTTCGTTTTTGAGCTGGGCGCCTTCGGTTTCCATTATCGCTGAAAAACGAAACCGCCCAGCTCAAATCCGCACAAATCCGATGCATTTGGCTGGCACAAACCATATTATCGGAAAAAAGATGGACGCCCATTTTTTTCGAAAATACGGTTTGTCTCGCCCCTTCATGTACCCGTTCTCGGAGATAGATGCCCATGGAGATGGGCATTCGCGTGATTATGCCCCTCCACATATCAGATAAAAACACATTGCATTCTTCTCAGTCGGGGTTTCAAAAGAACCACAGCACAGAGACTGTGCTAGCTTCCATTATCACTTATGATAAAGCTTTACTGAGTCAAGAGCATAAGGCAATAGTGATTCAATTTGATTTATCATGTGCTTTTCACTTGGTTGACCATAAAATTCTATTGACTAGGATGAATGATATTGGAATGAGTGCTAGGGTGATAGATTGGTTTGATGGATTTCTATCTACTCGTAGTTATATAATTCATAAAGATGGAGATTTTTTCTGCTAGTTGGATTCCTGGTTGTGGAGTTTCACAGGGTTGACCCTTGTCTCCATCTTTATTTAATATTTTGCTTCAGCCTTTAGGAGTTCTTTTTGAAAAATTTGAAGTTTCATGTTATATATATGTAGATGATATCACAATGTTATTTCTAATCCTAGGAGATTGATCGACCACTCTACATAGCACCACTTCTTGTATACAAACAATTGAAAACTGGATTGCAAGGAATTGATTGAAATTGAATCCTGAGAAAACTAAATTTTTATGGTTGGGTCCAGCAGACTCGGGCTCATTTTTGAAAGAGAAGGATGTCCATCTTTCAACATAAATTGGAAGATGGACGTCCTTCTCTCAGAAACGTCCAAATCGGTATAATTGAAACCCCATTTTGGACATCTTCAACTGCACTGCTTTACAGGGATGGCCAAATTTCAATGGGGCGTGTCAGAGGCATAGTGAAGGCGGGACTTGGGAGTGCCTAACACTTGGACGTCCTTGACTCATAATCAAAAAAAGAAAGGATGTCCCTGATGAACACCTGGATGTTTTCACCCGGACGTGTGTTTCTTATGACCAAGGCACAAAAAGGTCCCTGAAATGACCAGATGGCCACTGGAGGGAATCGGGGATGACCTCCTCTTACTTCCTGAGTGGTCACTAACCTCCTCCCACCTTCAAAAAACATCATTAAAAATATGTTGTGCCAGCCTCAGATGTCATACTCAGGTCCATCACAGCAGTATGTAAGTCCCTGGAGCAGTTTTAGTGGGTGCAGTGCACTTTGGACAGTTGGACCCAGCCCCATCCCCCCTACCTGTTACGTTTGTGGAGGAAACAGTGAGCCCTCTAAAACCCACCACAAACTCACTGTACCCACATTTCGATTATGTTTTTTTCGGTTATGGGTGAAGGACGTCCAAGTGTTAGACACGCCCCAGTCCCACCTTCACTACGCCTCCAACATGCCCCCTTGAACTTTGGCCATCCTTACGACGGAGTGCAGTTGAAGACGTCCTAAATCAAGTTTTGATTATACCGATTTGGATGTTTCTGTGAAAAGGACGTCCATCTTCCAATTTATGTCGGAAGATGGGCGTCCTTCTCTTTCGAAAATAAGCTCCATAGTGTTTGCATTGATCAGGATAATGCTAAAAACATTATAGTATCTTTAAATATTTTAGCATCACACCTGGTTTTCTAAAATAATCAAGGTAACATACTAAGGACATACCCTTCCTTTGCAGATATGGACAGCTGTACAAGGTGCCCGGAGGATCAATGGCCAAATAAGAAAAGAAATTCCTGCATTCCAAAAGTCAGAAATTACTTGTCCTATGAAGAACCTTTGGGAATAGCTTTGACCCTCATCAGTATGATTGTCTTCATAATCATTGTTGTCATTCTTGGAATCTTTATTTATTACCGAGATACTCCCATAGTGAGAGCCAACAACAGGGACCTCAGTTATATCATTCTCATCTCCCTCATGCTCTCTTGCCTCTGTTCATTGTTATTTATTGGCCAGCCTAATAAGATAACTTGCCTTCTCCGACAGACTGCATTTGGGATCATATTTTCCATTTCTCTCTCCTCCATACTGGCAAAAACAGTGACTGTGGTTATAGCCTTCCAAGCCACCAAGCCTGGAAGCAAGCTCCGGAATTGGATGGGTTCCAGGATATCTAACTCTATAGTCCTTTCTTGTTCCCTTCTTCAAGCTGTTTTTTGCCTTGTCTGGTTGGTAACTTCTCCTCCATCCCCACACCTTAACCTGCAATCAGAAATTGGAACAATACTTATTGAATGTAAGGAAGGATTGATAATTGCTTTTTACTTTGTTCTGGGTTACCTGGGATTTTTATCTGGTATCAGCTTCATTGTAGCTTTCCTAGCAAGAAATCTACCTGACAGTTTCAATGAAGCCAAGTACATCACCTTCAGCATGCTGGTGTTCTGCAGTGTCTGGGTGTCTTTTATCCCAACATACTTGAGCACTAGGGGCAAGTACATGGTGGCAGTGGAGATATTTGCTATCCTGGCCTCCAGCACTGGACTGTTGGGCTGTATCTTTATCCCTAAGTGTTATATTATTCTGATTAGACCTGAAAGAAACAGCAGAAAGTACTTAACAAAAAACTGGAATGATTAATATATGTGAAAGTTACAGTTAATTTAATATTGTAATACTCTAAAATGTTACTGGGTTTTGGTACCAGAAACAAAAAGGATAAAAAATAAAATAAGAATGGGAAAAATATCTTTTACTATCCTGAATCTCTTGCTGGTACTGCTGTGTGGCCTTCTCCTGTCTTGTCACTCTTTTCATATCATTGTGTTATTTTGATATTTATGCTATTGTTGCTTCTGTTTCATCTCTTGCTTCGTACCTCGGAGTATTCATACCAATGTAAGTACATAACATAAGAACATAAGTATTGCCATACTAGGACAGACCGGGGCTCCATCATGCCCAATATCCTGTTTTTATCCGTGGAAAATCCAAGTCACAGGTACCTGGCAAGATCCCAAAACAGTACAACAGATTTTACTCTACTTTTCCTAGAAATAAACAGTGGATTTTCCCAAGTCCACATTAATAATAGCTTATGGACTTTTTCTTTAAAAACATATAGTAACATAGAGGGGTATTTTCGAAAGGTCGTCCAAATCAGAATTTGGACGTCCTCACGAAGTCGTCCAAAATCAGGTAGGTATAATCAAAAAATAGTATGGACGTCCTTAGACATTTGATTATCACAGTGCGAAACGTCCAAATCAGGGATGTCCAAAGTATAGTAAAAAAGCAGATAGTATATATGAGAGAAACATCAAAGCATTACGTTGACAGTCTGACAGAGTGGGAAATAAGAATGATTGAATATTTTGACACCCAACAAACAGGACTTAATAAGGATCTGGGTTTTCTAACTCATTATAAAACATAAAGCTGTATTTCTCTGTTTATTACCCTCCTCTCACCTACCAACACCCATTCTGTTAGAATATCAACGAAATGCTTTGATGTCCCCATGCATACCCCTACCCTCCCACTCTGTCAGACTGTCAAAGTAATGCTTTGATGTTTCTCTCATATATACTATCTGCTACCACATTTGCTTATTTCCGATCTGAGGAAGAAGGGCAACCTTCGAAAGCTAATCAAGAAATGTATTAAGTTATGTCCAATAAAAAAAGTATCATCTTATTTTCTTTTCCATGTTTTATTTTGTTTGATTTCTATTGATAACCTTTAAGAGTGGACTAACACGGCTACCACACCTCTCTTCTTGTTTTCCTAATAATTCCTAACATTCTGTTTGCTTTCTTAGCCACCTCTGCACATTGAGCAGAGGATTTCAACGTATCCAATGATGACACCTAGATCGTTTCCCTGGATGGTGATTCTCAATGTGGAATCTTGCATCATGTAACTATGGTTTGGGTTCCTCTTTCCTACATACATCAGTTTGCACTTGTTCACATTAAATATCAGTTCTTGAGGCCCATCATGCTTTTCTCCTATATCAGCCAAACACCAAATGTTGAATTTGTAAGACTACTAATCTGCATCTTCCTGAACTGGCTTTCAGGGGTGCAAGGATTGGTAGAGTAAATAACTAGAAAACCTATTCCCATACTGTACGCAATGGTGGGTGACTGTCCTCTACCCCTCTATCATTTTGGGGAAGAGAGGGGGTAGTGGTGGAGCTTATGGCATTTCCTACTGATGTCTGTCTTTCAAGCAGAAGGGATGGATGATAAACGGAAAATTTTAGCACCTTTCATTCAATTTTTAACTTTAGCTTGTTACAAGAATTGTAATATATGTAAATGCATAATCACAGAGAGGGTGGTGGATATGTGGAATGCTCTCCCGTGGGAGGTGGTGGAGATGAAAACAGTAATGGAATTCAAACATGCGTGGGATAAACACAAAGGAATCCTGTTTAGAAGGAATGGATCCATGAAATCTTAGCGGAGATTGGGTGGTGCCGCTGGTATTTGGGAAGCAAAACTGGTGCTGGGCAGACTTCTATGGTCTACGCCCTGATTATGACTGAATAGATATGGATGGGCTCGAGTGTAAATTTTAAGGGGCTTCGGTGTTAGCTTCACAACTTTTAGTACAAGAAGAGTGCTGGGCAGACTTATACAGTCTGTGCCCTGAAAATTGCAAGGCAAATCGGGTACATATATAAAGTATTGCATATCAAGTAAAATGAGTTTATCTTGTTAGGCAGACTGGATGGACTGTACAGGTCTTTATCTGCCGTCACTTACTATTTCACTATCCAGCTCATTTTCGAAGGAGAAGGGCGCCCATCTTTTGACACAAATCAGGAGATGGGCGCCCTTCTTGCAAGGCTGCCCAAATCGGCATAATCGAAAGCCGATTTCTTGACACCCTCGACGGCTTTCCGTCATGGGGACGGCCAAAGTTCAAGGGGGCGTGTCAGCAGGGTAGCGAAGGCGGGACTGGGGCAGGACTGGGGCGTAATTAGGAGATGGGCGTCCTCGGACGATAATGGAAAAAAGAAGGGCGCCCCTGACGAGCACTTGGCCGACTTGGTCCATTTTTTTTATGACCAAGCCATGAAAAGATGCCTGAACTGAGCAGATGACCACCGGAGGGAATTGGGGATGACCTCCCCTTACTCCCCCAGTGGTCACTAACCCCCTCCCACCATAAAAAACAGGTTAAAAATACTTTTTTGCCAGCCTCTATGCCAGCCTCAAATGCCATATTCAGGTCCATCACAGCAGTATACAGGTCCCTAGAGCCGTTGTAGTGGGTGCAGTGTACTTCAGGCAGGCGGACCTGGGGGGGAGGGGTTGGGGGGCTCAGCACCCAAGGTAAGGGAGTTATGCACCTGGGAGCAATTTCTGAAGTCCACTGCAGTGCCCCCTAGGGTGCCCAGTTAGTGTCCTGGCATGTGAGGGGGACCAGTGCACTACAAATGCAGGCTCCTCCCACGACCAAATGGCTTGGATTTGGCGGTTTTTGAGATGGCCATCCTCGGTTTCCATTATCGGCAAAAACCAAGGTCAGCCATGTCTAAGGGCGGCCATCTCTAAGGTCGACCCAAATGTTGAGATTTGGCCGTACCCGACCGTATTATCGAAACGAAAGATGAACGCCCATCTTGTTTCGATAATACAGTCGGGGATGCCCCTTTATGGGGCCATCCTTAGAGATGGGCGCCCCCGTTCAATTATGCCCCTCTATGTTACTATGCATATGTACCTGTCCTATCTCCTTAAGCTATGCAATGATAAGTGAACAATAACTCACTCTGAAATGAATTGGTATGTACCAAATTTGGAAAGAATCTCAATGAAAGAATTAATGGTACAGGAACTAAGTGATAAATCATCCAGATCCTTATTAGATAATTATCGAATATCATATGGCAGCTTAAAAATGTAGCATATAGTAGCCAAGCTGTGTGGCTGATGGTGTTGAACATATGATGCTTATTTAGGTTCAATTTAAAACACGGTGGCTTGAAAATAAAAACCAAAGGTGAATTTCAAAGAACCAGCCAGGCTTGCATCACATCCAGGCCTAAATCTGTCTAGCTACTTATTTTTGAATAATTTCAAAAGTATGAATGCATAAACATCTGCTCTTTTAGTCATTAGGAATGGAATCAAAGGGAAAAAAAATACAAGAGGGCTTAGAGACATAAAGTCTGGGGATGAACTGGAAAAACAGAATGGAGAGGGAGGTGATCTGAAAAATGGCAGGAAATATAGGGGTCCTTTTACTAAGGTGCGCTGAAAAATGGCTTGCAGTAGTGTAGGCACAGGTTTTGGGTGCGCGCCGATCCATTTTTTAGCGCGCCTGTAAAAAAAGGCCTTTTTTGCCGAAAATGGAGGTGCGGCAAAATCAAAATTGTGTGCGTCCATTTTGGGTCTCAGACCTTACCACCAGCTATTGACCTAGCGGTAAAGACTCATGTGGTAACTGGGTGGTAATGACCTATGTGCGCCAAATGAAACTTGGTGCGCGTCCGTTATGTGCGCCCAAAAATAAAAAGTATTTTTCAGACGTGCGTATCAGACACGCGCCAAAAATGAAATTACCACAAGAGCCACATGGTAGTCGGGCGGTAACTCCATTTTGGCGTGTTGGGCATGTGTAGATGCTTTTGCGGCTTAGTAAAAGGGCCCCATGGGGAAGACTAACAAGGAGAAAGGCCACATGGGGAAGGAGATCATGGTGAAAGCCAAGAGAATTTAGAAATAAGAAAAATAGTCAAATGACTGAAGAGTTCAAGAAATGGATGAAGGAAAAATATGCAAGCAAGACGCTCCAGAGTTTCAGTGGGTGGATGAAAAATGGTGCAGAGCTTTAAATTTGTTTGGAATTGGGCAACATTTTAGAGGAGGATGAGAGCAGTTTCTGATTAACCACAACCCCTCTCCTCCAAATCTCCTGCCAAGGATAACCCCACAAATATATCTCATGCCTATTCTATTGCAGTTATCCTAAAAATCTGACTGTCCAGGTTGTCCCAAAGAGCCACTTAACCATATCTCCTAAGATGTGTTAGACATCTGATTCAACTCTACTTTGACAGAAGCTGAAGCAAGTTTTGTTTCTCTTGGATTCCCAGGCATGCAATTCCAGTTTCTCTAAGAAAACTAGGAATGCCAGTCTATCTATGCAATGAGACATAACTAGGACTGACTCAGGGGCCAATGTTCAAAACTACCACCAGCATTAACATGCAGTTAATACCTGGTTTGCACACCCGTCATTGTATGCCAAATGCTCGGAGGGTTTGTGTATCGGTGTTAACTAACGCAGTAAAGATGGCTGCAAATTGTATCGAAATGTATTAAAATGGATGGTAATAGTGACGTCACGAGACGAGATGGCTGCCTAGGAAGCTCCTGCATTTCCATGCACTAGCAAGACACTATCTAAAGCCATCCGCAGCCCTATTGTGGATTTTTTTGTAGCAGCTAAGTCAGCACACGTTACTGATCGAAATGAGTAAAGCGACAGGGTCGCAACATCGAGAGGGAGAGCGCCATTCTTCAAGGCAGATGGCGAAAGGCCTGTCACGCCATGCGTCTCCGGAGCAAAGACGTTCGTCTGATTCAGACACGGCATCCTCCCATGCGGATCAGCGCGCCTCGGTCCCCAAAAAGAAAAATGCTCCTAAAGACCTTGCAAAGTGCTTGGAGGCAATCCGCAAGGAAATCAAGGCTTCCCGAGTAGAGATTTTGGAACACGTGGACGCCATCAGCCTTGACTTGCGCGAGCTGGGGGGCCGAGTGGAGGCGCTGGAGGAGAAGGCCGACGAACAGGCAGAGACTAATGACGCAATAGAAACGCAACTATCTAAACTGTCCGACCTAGCAGAGGATTTACAATACAAAATGGATGACCTCGAAAATAGGGGTCGAAGGCATAATTTGAGAATTCGGGGTGTACCAGAATCCGGCGGAGGAGAGGATGTCCCTACTATCGTGCGAGCGTTGTGTGCTACGATCCTGGGCGAAGGCACTGCTTCAGACGCTGTGGAGATAGATCGTGCACATCGAGCATTGGGTAAAACAATGGCTAATCGACCCAGAGACATAATAGTGCGCTTTACATCATACGCATTCAAAGAACGGGTATGGCAGAAGGCCTGTCAATTCCCCACATTGGAATACAATGATGCACGAGTCTCTGTCTTTCAAGATTTATCTGCATACACGCTGGCGCAGAGAAGGGCCATGAAGCCGGTACTGGAGGTTCTGCTCAAAGAAAAGATCGCCTATCGTTGGAACTTTCCTTTTGCAGTAAGCTTTGCATTAAATGGCAAACAACTCAGGTTTCGTAAGGTTCCAGAAGCATGGAAAAGCTTACATGAAGCAGGTCTGACCATCACACCGGTGCCACCTGCAGGGATTGCGCCAGCGACGAAAGCCAGAATTCAGAAGTGGAAGCGAGTTGGACAGAGCACCCAGAAGACAGGGACCAAAACTGGTTAGAGCAACAACTCAGACTATGTTTGATTCTGAGAGGTAAAGGATCAACGATGAATATTGTTGTATATCGGCTGGACAGATGCATAGCTGTAATGTATATTAATTGCAGTTGAGGGGCTGTGAATGAGTGATATAATGTGAATGAGTGTTATATTGAGATCAACATATGAACAGATGTGGATGTGTGGAGTGCATGGGATGGGGGAGGGGTGGTGTTCTCGGGTTGTGGGTTGCTTCTTCTGACAAACCCAATCAGTGCCAGTAGCACTGTTTGGTGAAACGGTAGGGAGGGGGGATAAGTTAGGGGGGGGAAGAGAAATGGGGAATATGTCCATCGGTAAGATACAAAAGAGGGAGGAGGGTGGGATGTGGACAAGGGAAGGGATGCAGGGAAGAGGTAGATGAGGGAGGACCAGGGGTTGCGAAGGGGTAGTTAGACTAGAAAATACAATACAATTTGTTGAAAAGTTGTCCCTGCAAAAAGAAAATGCGTGCTTAAACTCAGCCCAGTAATAATTGCAGAATTGAAAATATTATCATATAATGTTAAGGGATTAAACATGCCCCAAAAGAGACAGAAGCTCTATAAGGAACTACAGCAGTTGAAACCACATATTGTTCTTTTACAAGAGACACACTTACGCCGAAAGTTTGAACGATTTCTCTCCTGCTCGGGATACCCGGGGGTGTACTGTGCTTCATCTGAGGCAGCTAAGAAAAGTGGAGTTGCAGTGCTGATACATAGCAAGGTTGGGGCCAAGGTACTGCAGGTTAAAAAGGACCCAGGAGGGCGTTTTATATTCCTCCATATTCAAATAGACCAGGTTAATTTAACGATTGCATCAGTATATGCCCCAAATAGCGGGCAGGAACAGTTTTACGCGAAAGTGAAGCATGCTTTAACATCATTTGCACAGGGATCTATAATATTGGAGGGAGACTTTAATGCAGTCATGAACCCGAGCATAGACAGAATAGGAGCCACTAAAACAGAAGGGAAAAGAGAAGCCGTAGCGCTGGAGTCATTGGCCCGTTCTCTGGGAACTCTAGATCTGTGGAGATTGACACATTTGATGGATCGAGACTACACATTCCACTCTCGGGTACATAATTCCTATTCTCGCATTGACTATTTGTTTATAGATGCCACATTGGTGGAGCGGGGACCGCAAGCTGGAATAGGTAATGTGACAATCTCAGATCATGCCCCAGTGTGGGTCACCCTTCCAAATATTAGAACAGAAACCAAAGATAAGAGATGGACACTAAACACAGGCCTTTTACAGGAGAAGGAGGTGGAGGAGGGATACAGGAAAATGTTGAAAGAGTATTTGGAGTTCAATCAAAATTCAGGGCCCACAATGGCAGTAGTGTGGGATGCCATGAAGGCTGTCTCTAGAGGCTATTTTCTACAGCTTGCTAGTAAGCGATCCAGGGCACGCAAGATGCAAATAGCGAAGTGTCTGGAAAGAATACATGTACTGGAGGGCCAACATAAGGTAACTAGGTCACCTCAGGTGTGGAATCAATTATGTGGAGAAAGGCTGATATTGGACTCTATATACTCGGAACAGTTAAGTCTGGGTCGGGAAAGATTCAGGGCAGGAACATACGAGTTTGCCAACAAGGCAGGGCGCCTTCTAGCAGTTAAGCTTCGGCAACAAAAAGTAGACCGTATGGTGAAACAAATTCGAGACGGAAAGGGTTTGATACTATACACTTCAGATCAGATACGTAAACGTTTTGGGGACTACTACCAAAGTTTGTATGCTCAAGAGATTGCCCCACCCATAGAGTCAATCGACAATTATTTGGCTAATAGTGAGCTAAGTACTCTGGCTCCTTCCCATAGGGAAAAATTGGAGCAACCAGTAACTCCAATCGAGGTCCAAGAGGCCATCCGTAGTTTGCCCTCCGGTAAGTCGCCAGGTTTGGATGGACTACCAAATGAGTTTTATAAGAAATTTGCACCAGAGTTAGCCCCCATCCTGGCAGACTTGTTTAACAAGGTGGGAGAAGGGGAGGCATTACCCTTGACCATGATGGAGGCCTGGATAGCGGTGCTGCCTAAGCCAAATAAGGACCCGACAGAGTGTGGCTCATATAGGCCTATATCGGTACTGAATGCCGATGTTAAAATACTAGCGAAGGTGTTGGCAAGTAGACTAGCACCTTTGATGCCGACTCTAATACATCCAGACCAAGTAGGTTTTGTGCTGCACCGAAAAGCAATGGACAACATTAGACGCACTCTGGATCTTGTGTTTCTAGCAGGGAGGCATCAGAGGCCTCTATGTCTTCTGAGTTTAGATGCAGAAAAGGCCTTTGATAGGGTCCACTGGCCATTTAAGTACAAGGTGCTGGAGGCTATGGGATTTGGAGCTCAATTTAGGAGATGGATTCAGGCATTCTACGTAGTCCCCAAAGCATGTGTCCGAGTGAACGGGAGTAATTCTGAACTATTTACTCTGCACAGGGGAACTAGACAGGGGTGCCCGTTATCCCCATTATTATTTGCCATGGTAATGGAACCATTTGCATCTAAAATCCGTTTAGAACCAGAAATTTCAGGGGCACGAGTGGCAGATAGAATACATAAAATGGCCCTCTTTGCAGATGATATCCTGTTATATGTTACTCGACCTTTATCTACTTTCCCAAATCTTATACGCCTTATTGATGAATACTCCACACTATCTGGTTTCAAAGTCAACATGACAAAATCGGAGGCCCTGAATATAACACTCCCAGAGGATACAGTGGAATCCCTGGAGGCGTCCTTTTCGTTTAGATGGGCTAAAAAACAAATTAAATACCTGGGGGTGAACATAACACCAAAACTATCTGATCTATATGTGGCCAATTACAAAGGACTAAGTAGTGGCATTAAGAAAGATCTGGAGAGATGGGGGGATCTAGAGGTTTCCTGGTTTGGAAGGGTAGCAATTGTCAAGATGAATGTGCTTCCCCGACTGCTATACTTATTTCAAGCGCTGCCTGTAATGCTGCCCAGGCGACTCTTGTCATCACTTCAAGATTCAATAGTGCGTTTCGTCTGGGCAGGAAAGAGACCGCGACTAGCGCGTAAGCTCCTCTATCAAGATGGTAGACAAGGCGGCTTGGGTGTCCCAAATCTCATATGGTATTATAGGGCAGTGCAGGCGAAGGCGGCAGTAGAGTGGTACCAAGACTATCCGGATAGACAATGGGTGCATATTGAACAACACTCTCATGGGTCATCCCCGTTGGGGGCAGTAATGTGGCTTCCCAAATCATTTAGAGCCTTGGGTGAGGGAGCATGTCCATCCATAGGTGTCGCTCTCCACTATTGGGATAATTTGTTTCCAGGGGGGAGGTGTACACTTACACGCATGACACCAATAGCGTTTAACCCACTGTTCCTGCCCGGGAAAGACACTGGGGTATTTACCAGGTGGTATAAAAAAGGCTTGAGAACCTGGGGCCAGTTGTTTGAGGGGGAAACTTTGCTTCCCTTCGGGGCCTTGAAGAGTGTGGGTTACGTGGGGGAGGATGATGAGTTTGCATATCATCAATTGGCTCACTTTCTTAAAACCGAAGCTGTAAAAGCAGTACTGCAACGGAAAAAATTAGGCCTGGAGGAGGTTTGTGAAAATTACGCCTCTTCAAGGGGCTTGATTAGTCGTTTATATCGTGAATTACGAGTACAATCTCCCAAATACACCCTACATAGGAAAAGTTGGTCAAGAGAGCTGGGAGTGGCCCTGGGGGAGACCGAGTGGGAGAGAATAGAACGGACAGTGCGGAGTGTTTCTACTCATGTACCGCTTAAGGAAAATGCTGTGAAAGTACTTTTTAGATGGTACCTCACGCCAGATCGCCTTAAGCGAATATATCCTAGCTCCTCGGGACTATGCTGGAGGGGGTGTGGTAACAAAGGGACCATGGGGCATATATGGTGGCATTGTGTAAAGGCCCAAGCATTTTGGAAATCAGTTAGAAGTAAAATACAGAAATGGACTGGAAGTTTAATCCCTTGGTCACCTGAGTTTTTTCTCTTCTCAGCAAAACCACCTGGTTTAAAGAAATGCCAGCAGGACCTGGTGTGGCATGCTGTGGGGGTGGCACGGGTGGTTATTGCCTCACAGTGGAAAAATGTAGGGGTTCCATCGATTGTTAAATGGCACAATAAGTTGAGCTATGTGTGTGAGATGGAGAGGCTTCTGGCTGAACGCAAGCACCAAATAGGCAAATGGCACTCAATATGGAAAAATTTCACATAACTGTATTATGCTAGTAACAAGTAAAAGTGATTAGGAAGAGGTTTGTAGGGTACGACAATCAGAGGTTGCACTGGGGGGGGGGAGGGGGGATTCTTTGCACTATAAAATTGTTAAAAAACAAATAAAAAATTTTTGAAGTTACATGTGGTTTAAAAAATAGAAAATATTGACGAGGAGAGATGAAGAGAGGGGAGTTATCATATGCAAATGTATTGTTAAGACCTTATGCTATACTCTCACTGTAATGGAAACATTAATGTATTGTTCAATTGTTCAATAAAGACTTTATGCAAATAAAAAAAAAATGGATGGTAATGAGGTCAATAAGTATTCCTTTCAATGAACAAATGAAAGTACTGCAATGCACAGAAGGAAATGATGGCCCATAACGCTGCAAATGTATTGCCAGGTCAGGGACAGCATAGATGGATCTAAGGAGAGGATTTGCTGTCAGATTTTCACATTGAACTGTGGGTTCTGTCTTCTTTTACAAGTGGAAGGAGGCTCCTGCTTGTTTTAATGCCAGATCGGAAGGAACAAACATGTGCACATGTCAGAGCAAAACCAAAAGTAAAAGTGCACATCCGCCTAAATACGAGCCTTGCAAAAATTCCACATGCTAGTAATGGAGTGGCCTAGTGGTTAGGGTGGTGGACTTTGGTCCTGAGGAACTGAGTTCAATTTTCACTTCAGGCACAGGCAGCTCCTTGTGACTCTGGGCAAGTCACTTAACCCTCCATTGCCCCATGTAAGCCACATTGAGCCTGACATGAGTGGGAAAGCGCAGGGTACAAATGTAACAAAAAATATATATATATTTGTGAGACTCATACTTAGGTGCTGAAGAAAAACCTCCATATGTGCTGCTACTTGTTTTTTTCTGGGCAAGCGCACGAGAGCCATGCTTACTGTAAAACCTTTGTGCATATGTGTCAAGTCCATTCCTCTCTCCACTTCCTGTTTAATAGCGCCACTTAACCACTCATAAATTTAAAATGATTACTTTGAGCATCGCTGAATTAGTGTTTTGTGTTACTTTTCTGTTGTGGGCCCATCTGAGCATGGCTTCAGCACATAGCTTTGAACGTCAGACTCTCAACTTGCCAGGGCTGAGCTGAATTATGTGACAACTGTAAGCCCCCCTCCTTCTCTGAGAACATGTCCCCTCAATTAGTTTAAAAGTTTGTGTGCCTTACCCTTTTAGCCTCATTCAAGGCCAGATGATCAAAACTCTGGCACTGTACAGAATGGCAACAGAAAATAGCACCGGAACAGCGCTGAAAAAAAACGTTCTAATGATCAGCGCTAATTGTATGCAAACCATCTGAGCACTGTTAGCGTTGAGGATTAAGAAGTTAAAGGGGAGGATTGTGCCTGAGGTATGCGCACAAGAGCTGCACAATAAGCAAAGCTCTCCTGCTCATGCACAAAGTGGGGAGAATGGAGTCCTGTATGGCCAGGGGGAAGAGGCAGTGCAGTAGACAATAATTAATCTAATCAGAGAAGCTCAGCATTATTTGATGAAAAAACCTAATTAAGACATCAAAAAAATTTGTCTTGCATTCTCTTAGGCACCCTTTTACTAAGCAGAATAGGTGCCCATGTGTGCCCAATGCACATCCATTTGGAATTACCGCCCGGCTACTGCATGGCCCAGGTGGTAATTTCATTTTTTACATGCGTCCACTACATGTGCCGAAAAATAATTTTATTTTCCCGTGTGCGGGTGTTAATTGGCATTTGAACGCGTGTTGACCATTACCGCCCAGTTAACATGTGAGACCTCACCGCTAACTGAATGGGTGGCGGTAAGGTCTCAGACCCAAAATGGACATGCGCCAATTTTCATTTTGCAGCACGTCCATTTTTAGCTCAAAAAGAGGGCATTTTTACAGGTGCGCTGAGAAATGGATCTGTGCGCATCCAACACACACGCCTACACTAGCGCAGGCCACTTTTCAGCACACCTTAATAAAAGGACCCCTTAATTGAATAATGGGGGGGGGGGGGGTGACCAGATGGAATTTGGGAAGGGAGGGAATCAAATATAATAAGTTTAAAAATTAAGCTGTGTTGTACATTTTAAAACTGGTTCAAGCCTTAAAATGCTTCTCCACCTCTTTAGACACCCTTACACCAGCTCCAAGCTGGCGTAAGGTTTACAGCGATAAGGGTACCCTTGTTCACAGTGTTCTGTTCTCTGTATCAGAGGGAATAGGAAATGACCTTATTTACATCCTTTTGACTGTATTAGAATGCTATTTGCCCTGATCTTTGCCATGCTCATTGTTTCCCATGCTAGGGGCCTCTGAGCACTGTGCACTGGTTAATGGGGGCTCTAGTTTGGCACTAATGACCTCTAGCATCGGGCTATCAATAGGGTCAGTTTTCAACCAGGCCTGTGTATCTTGGTTAATGATGTTGAAAATTGTCTTTTGTCTTTACCTAACTGCAACTTGAACATTCTTTTAATATAAGTCACCACACAGGCTCTGTATGTGAGAGTGTGTCATGTGTGTGTAATGCTGCAGGTGGAAACTAGTAGACAAGCAACAAAGACAGCGATTGACCCCGGGCCAAGTGACTGTCCTAACTCGGCCTGGAGCTGCAGAGAACAAGTCACAACGGGAAAAGAAAAGGGAAAACAAAACAAAACATCAGGTGTGCTGAGGCAGAAAAAAAAGATATTAATTAGTTCTCACTCTCTGGACCTTGCTCTGCTTTAATTACACAGCATACTGATTATACCCTTTGTCAGTTATTATTGATTTGCAGTCAAAATAATCCTTCTGACAATATGCAGGCTGGAGTTTCATGCTGACTATCAAGCAACTTTATTTTTGGCTTTTCCGGGTCACCCTGAATTCCACTGTGTTTTCCTGCTTCAGATTTGTTTTTAATGAATTAAACAAACAGATCTTGCTTTTCCTCTTCTGCATATTTCTCCGGAATTGTCCTATACCTCTGGTTATTGCCCCAGTTTGTTCCTTGCCTGCCCCCTCCCTCTTCAGAATTTCCTTCATGTTAATTGCCTCAGTAATTCCACCTGGTTACTTTGAGGCAGGTTTTGACAGTAAATTCACATAATCTTGCCAGAAAATGTTTGTCTGATGTTAACTGGTTCTACCACAGTGGCTAAATAAAACTTTAGAACCATTCAAAAATTGCCTTTGGAATATTAAGCAAAACAATGACTTCCTTGTCCGTCTAATATCTGCCAGCTCTCTTTTAGTGCGGCTACAGAGACACACATTCTTTCCCCAGTGCAAGCAGCTGGAAAATTGTGAATGTTTACAGCCAGCAGTGATCATATTATTTGAAACACCAGTATTTCAAAAAACACCCGGCCAATATTCAGCCTGCAGGAGGCAGGCTGGCTAAATCCCGCAATTGGCGCTGAACCCGGGTATTCAATGCCGGACTCTTTCCGGTGACTGGCAGGGCATATTCATTTTTTTTGGCTGGTTTAAACTTAACCGGTCAGGTTAATATCCAGTACTGGCCAGTTAAGCTTATAGTAGCCAAAGACAGGACTGTTATTTAGGCAATCCACTTTGGCCATTAACAATAGCCGACGAAGCGCTGAATATTCATGGCTAGCCGGTTATATTGCGTGATATATTGCGTGATATAGCTGGTTAGCCAGTATCCCCAGATTCTATATAGCACAACTTAAGTTGTACACGCATGAAGTGGAGGAGTGGCCTAGTGGTTAGGGTGGTGGACTTTGGTCCTGGGGAACTGAGGAACTGTGTTCGATTCCCACTTCAGGCACAGGCAGCTTCTTGTGACTCTGGGCAAGTCACTTAACCCTCCATTGCCCCATGTAAGCCGCATTGAGCCTGCCATGAGTGGGAAAGCGTGGGATACAAATGTAACAAAAAAAAAATCCAGTCGTATTCCAGATTTGCATATGCAACTTAATTAGTTAACAAGTCAATCAGTGCTGATAATTGCCACTTTACAAGTAATTATTGACACTAATTGGCATTAATTAGAATTTACACACACAATTGATTAAGGGGCTGTTTTACTAAGGTGTGCTGAAAAATGGGCTGCGCTAGTGTAGGTGCTTGTTTTGGGCATACACACCTACACTAGCACCAGCACACCTGTAAAAAAGGCCTTTTTTAATTTTTGCCAAAAATGGATGTGTGGCAAAATAAAAACTAGTGCGCGTCAATTTTGGATCTGAGACCTTACCGCCAGCCATTGACTTAGCGGTAAGGTCTCACATGTTAACCATGCGGTAATCGTCTACGCGCATAGAATGATGATTACCGTCCGGTTTCTGCTGTGTGCCAGAAAATAAAAATTATTTTCTGGCACACGTAGCGGACGCACGTCAAAATGAAATTACCGCAAGGGCCAAGCGGTAGCCGGGTGGTAATTCCAAATTGACGTGCATTGGGTGCACATAGGCGCCTATGTGGCTTAGTAAAAGGGCCCCTTAGTGTATTCTGTAATGTGATGCTTGTAAATTCTAAGGCACATAGTTGAAAAGGGAGCATGGTCATGGGTGTGGAATAGGTGTGTCATGCGCATGTCTAAAATCTATGTGCATTGTTATAAAATATACACAATATGTGCCTAATTTAGGCGTCGGGAGTTAAACCAAATTTTACTTAGCATAACTGCCTGTGACTAAATGTAATTGCACAGAGAGGTGCTCAGCGTACTCTATAATCCATGTGGAAATTTAGGCTTATTCTAAAAAGAACGCCTAAATGAACTTTATAGAAGATGCCTAGACATATTTTTTTCAGCGGTGATTTTTCATGCGCCATATATAGAATCTAGTCCTATGCGTTAAGCACTAATATGCAGTGCAGATAAACTGGTTAAGTGCTATTTAATTGGCCAGGAGCCTTTCCTGGCCAGTTAAATTGTGCTGAATATCGACTGGATATGTTTAGTGCTGCTATACAACTATGAACTGACTTTGAATATGAGTGAAATGCATTCACCACTGGTGGCTATACGTACATAGTAACAGAGAGGGGCATAATCGAACGGGGGCGCCCATCTCTAAGGGCGCCACGGCGAAGGGTTCCTTAGAGATGGCCGACCTAAATGTTGAGATCGCCAACCTTAGAGATGGGCAGCGAGATGGCCGGCCTCGGTTTTCGCCGATAATGGAAACCGAGAACGGACATCTCGAAAACGACCGAATCCAAGCCATTTGGTCGTGGGAGGAGCCAGCATTTGTAGTGCACTGATCCCCCCTTACATGCCAGGACACCAAGCGGGCACCCTAGGGGGCACTGCAGTGGACTTCAGAAATTGCTCCCAGGTGCATAGCTCCCTTACCTTGGGTGCTGAGCCCCCCAACCCCCCCCCCCAAAACCCACTACCCACAACTGTACAACACTACCATAGCCCTTAAAGGGTAAAGGGGGGCACAGTGGGTTTGTGGTGGGTTTTGGAGGGCTTCCAGTTTACCACCACAAGTGTAACAGGTAGGGGGGGGATGGGCCTTGGTCCGCCTGCCTGCCTGAAGTGCACTGCAGTACCCACTAAAAACTGCTCCAGGGACCTGCATACTGCTGTCATGGAGCTGGGTAAGACATTTGAGGCTGGCATAGAGGCTGGAAAAAATGTTATTTAATTTGGGTTTTTTTTTGGGTGGGAGGGGGTTGGTGACCACTGGGGGAGTAAGGGTAGGCGATCCCGATTCCTTCCGGTGGTCATCTGGTCAGTTCGGGCACCTTTTCGAGGCTTGGAATTGAAAAAATATTGGACCAAGTGAAGACGGCTAAATGCTCGTCAGGGACGCTCTTCTTTTTTCCATTATCGGCCGAGGACGCCCATCTCTTAACCACACCCCAGTCCCGCCTTCGGTACACTGCCGACATGTCCCCGGGAACTTTGGTCATCCCCACGACGGAAAGCAGTTGAGGAAGGGCCAAGTCGGCTTTCGATTATGTCGATTTGGCCGATCTTGCGAGAAGGGCGCCCATCTCCCGATTTGTGTCGGAAGATGGGCGCTCTTCTCTTTCGAAAATAAGCAGGATAGTAACATAGTAGATGATGGCAGATAAAGACCTGAACGGTCCAACCAGTCTACCCAACAGTCACACTCATTATCAAGTCATCATTAAACCAACAATGAATGTGATTTAAAATACTTGATCATTGTCTCTCTTTGACATTTCTGGGACATAGACCGTAGACGTCTGCCCAACATGGTCCTTAGGTTCCAATTACTGAAGTTGTCATCAAAGCCCACTCCAGCCTATCCAAATCTGTCTGCCTGGCACTGTTTTCACATTCCATAACATAGGCAGGCTGCAGTCCCTCTCGCTCCCGCCCTCGCTTTTCCCCTTGCGCACTCACAGACCAAACATGAGACAGGTTTTGGGAATAAATGGCCACAGCTTTTATTGAAAAGACATTAAACAATCCCTATGAAGCACCCGAGCCTTGGGTTTGCCGTTGCGGATGCTTACGCTCTCCGCCATAGCTTATTCAGCTAGAGAGCAAGCATCCCAGCCCATGCTGCGACCAGCCTTACTCTGCCCCCAGCGTGGCCCAGCCTCCATCTGCCTGGGGCAGCCCCCCATAGACCAAAGCCCCACCTGCCATGCCTGAACCAGCGATGTGATTGGTCTGCGAGCAGTGCGAGCCAGCCCTTTGCCTGAATCGGGCGATCTTCCTTTCGGCTATTGTTCCAACACATCCCAGAGTTCCCAGGCTCGGGTGCCTCCGTCAGCTGTGACAAAATGCATAATGTAGTGTCATGCCCTGGTACATAGTTGGACACTGAAAGAAAACATATGACAGAATCAGTAACTATTGGTATTACAGTGCAGCAAAACGAAAGAATAGTACATAAAATAGCTAAACAAGGCACAATAACAAGTTGAAATGCCATGGTTCAATAGTCAAGCAGCAAAAGAGAAACCATAATCAGTGAGCTTAACGGGAAGGATCACAAGGTAAGGGCAGCATTGGCTGCTGGTGGGAGGAAACATCAGTACGGGCAAAACATCATGCTTCTGAAACATGACCCCCATTATTATACATGTCTAGCTCCCCCGGTGCGGCGCGGGAAAGGGAAGGGGGGAGGGAAACTCCCGCGTCGCTTGCTGTCAACAAGAGGCTCCCTAGCCCTCGTTGGCAGCTTTTATGCGTTCCCCTGTAGCCCTGCTCCTTCTGGCTTCCCAACCAACAGCAAGCGGGTCTCCAGCCGCGTCATCTCGATCGCCGATGTGGAAGCCGTAAAGGAAGGGCTGCTCAGACTCAGGAGCTGCCAGGCAGCAGCCACCATGTTATGTGCGGCTGCTCGGCATGCCCCTCGCTGGCCTACCTAATTACTGAAGTTTCCATCAAAGCCCTCTAACCCATCCTAAACTCGATTGCCATATACGGGACCCAGACCACATAAGCTTGCCCAGCACCGGCCATGGTTCTTCTCAGCCACTGTCACCACCTAAGCACCACTCGACATGCAAACACACATGCAACCATTTAAGTTTTTTTTTTAATATACCATTCATTTTCTAATTAGAGATCTGTGTTTATTCCACACCTTTTTGAATTCTGTCACTGTTTTTTTTCTCCACCACCTCCCTCATGCACTCATGATCAAAAGCAAACGCTGGCACTAGAGGCTGTTAGCGCCATACTAGCACCGGTGTTTGCTACCGCCCCATGATTAGAGCCCTCGAGCGCGTGAAACAACGTGCTCTAGGGCTCTTTGTGCAAGTAGCATGCAAATGCATGCTAAACAGGGCTAAGTACATTCATCCCCAATGATCAGCGGCCAGCGCGCCAAAATTTGGGTCGCTGGCCGCGGCAAACCCTATGCCAGCTCCGAGCTGGAGTTAGGGTTTGACGATCATTGGGGAGGAATGGTGAGCCCAGTCCAGCATGCAGTTGCATGCTGGCAGGTCCCCGTTCTCCCCCAAAGCAAACACCAACAGGGTGCTGGAGGTCCGGTGGACCTACGGTCCCCCCGACAATCCCACCCCCCCAGGTTCAGGGAGGGCTGGAGATCTGGTGGGTCACCAGCCCCCCCAACCCCCCCCCCAACCCCCCCCCCCGAAAAAATAGTCCCTGGTGGTCTAGTGGCCGCCGGCCAAACCCCCTCCCACCCTCCCTCCTTGAACACTGTTCGCCGACGTCTAGCTCTATCCCCAGAAAGGTAATTACTTGCTCCGGGCCTAGTGTCTTATCTGCTGCTAATGGGATGCTGAACTTCCCTGCTACTTGCATGAAAACCTGCATTATGGCAGCGCATTCTTGCGCATCTCTGCCGCAAAACAGGAAATCATCCAAGTAATGTATCACTGATCCCGCCGTGGCTATCTGCTCTACCACCCAGTGGATAAAGGAGCTGAACTGTTCAAAGTACACGCACGATATTGCGCAACCCATCGGGATGCATTTATTGAAATAGAAGTGATCTTTGAAAGTAAATCCCAGCAAATGAAAAGACTGCGGGTGCACCGGCAGTAATCGAAAAGCAGACTCTATATCAGCTTTTGCGAGATGCGCTCGCATTCCATGCTGGCGCACTATTTGAATGGCCTTATCTACCGACGCGTATTGTACTGTACAGCTATCCGGGTCGAGAAAGTCATTGACTGAGGCGCCTAAAGGATAAGAGAGGTTATGGATAAGACGGAACTTTCCCGGTTCTTTTTTCGGTATTATCCCTATCGGAGATACCATCATGGGCGAGAATGGTGGGTCCTTAAAGGGGCCCGCTATTCTACCTAGCGACAGCTCTTTGCGTATCTTAACCTCTGCTATCTGGCAATGCGTGTTAATCGAGGCTGCGTTCCTCGGACATTTAATGACCATGGGTATGGGACCTTTGTAAGCAATGATATAACCTGAGTGGAAACCTGAGGTTATGGCTTCCGCTCCGGCCCTATCCGGGTAGTGCGATAACCACCACCTCATGGCCTCAAGCTTGATGGGTGTTGGTGCTATTTGCTTCGGACCCGTGTCCTGACTGGAAATTCTATTGCCTCCTATTCCTTGCGCTCTTGCAGTGTGCTGCGGCGTGGCCTCCCCCACAACTTGCACAGGCATGCCTGAACTTACAGGGATGCCACGTACATGTCCCACTGTTAAACTGCCTACATGTTCTTTTTCCAACCTGCCAGCCCTGTTGTCGCTGCCCTGATGGAAACGCCTGAAAGGACTGCCCCTGCCGATGCCCTACAGCATCCTGCATATTGGAACCCCTGTCATGCACGAATGGCCTATTGACTGACTTCTCATCCAATCCAACCACAAGTCTAGCACCCTGTGGTTCCATGAGATAGTAGGGTTGTCAGCCATACTTTTACGAAATTTGATGTCGTAGTTGAGCCATGCCCATCCCCCATAACGCTTATGCGCTCTGCTAATGGAATCCATGTATCATACTAAATACGGTCCCATTTCTGGCTCCTTTTCCATTATAACCGTCATAAATATATTAAAAGCCGATAACCAATTGTTAATGGATTTGTAAATTTTTGGTTTTCTATCCCGCTCCCATGGCGGAATAAGGTTGTCTTTCACCTGGCTATTTTCCTCCTCAATATCCCTTAGCAATAGAGAAAAGATGCCTATGAACTCATTCTTCCATATTTTCTCTTTCATTGCTTTGGGAACGCAAGTGGAGAGGGTAAAAACCCCACACAGAGCGTCACCTCTCGGACTGAATACATTTTCTACCCCTGTGGGCGTAGACGCTGGCCGCACCTCAGACTCTGTAGCGCTCGGCGTGCCACTCGCCACTGCTTGATCAGTCTGCCACGCCGCAGATTCTGGGGCGCCGGGCATGCTACCCCCCACTGTTTGTCCACTCTGCACTGAAGCCGCAGGAACGACTAGTGCTGCCTCATAATCATGTAGTGCATTTCTAATAACATGTAAGAAGGCAGAGTGCTGACTCAGTGCCGTGTGCAATGTGGTGCTGTCATGTGACTTACCCCCGGAGGGTGTCAATGGCGCATTCTGGATCGCCAAAGCCTGCAACCATGGCTGCTCCAGCAGTTGCTGAGACATTCTTAAGTCCTGCAGCTGCGACATCGGTGCTGCATCAGCTTCCGCCTCATTCGGCACCTGAGCTCCTATGGACCGCAACTGCTGTGTAACCGTGGACACACCATGTTGCTCAATCTGCTTCCTGAGCTTGATCATCAAATTGTCCAGATCTGTTGGCGATTGTTCTTGCGATGTCTCTGTTTGCTGTGCATTTCCTGTGCGACCGCGCCGCTGTTGCGCCGCTCCGCTCGCCTCTCCTGTCCTCCCTGCCCGCTGAGTGGCAGCATTATTCTTCTTTGTCGATGCTGCCATCTTGGACCCCTTCCTTGCAGCCCTTGCTTCTTTGTGCGCTGTGACAGCATATCTGTACTGAAAAGACTAAATAAAAGTAAACAACACATTTTTTTTTTGGGCATAAATCCTGCTGCTATGTATCCCCAACTGCTTTCCTTTGCATGCCCACTGTCTCCATTTGTAATGCAGTGCTGGCCTCTAGTGGTAATCTTGCCACATCCCTTGAATATAAATTTTTAAAAACTTGCAGTGGCCCGCGTGTAGCTGTGCGCCCCTGCACTAACGGCTATAAATGGCCACTCCCTAATTTTTTTTTAAACACTGCCATGCTTGCTCCCATGTTTGTTGCCCGCTACTCCCACAGCCATCTCGAGCCCCTTCTCTGTCCTACAATGGTAGCTGTACTTCACCCATGAACCTGCGCCGCACCCGCGCCACATCTCTGATCCCCCTCCCTCCAAATTATTTAGAGCCGCCGCAGCTTGCCGCGCAGGTGGCGTCTGTAGCACGACGTGGTCGATAGCGTCCTGCGCTTGGCACCAAGGACCTCTTCCACCCTAACTCACCGATTTGCTCGGCTGAAGCACTCACAGCCCTTTGCGTATCCAGAGCTGTTAATTGGGTGTTACGATCGCCTGCACATTGGGGGAGGCGGATGGCCAAAAAAATATCTTGCCCTAACCCCATCCATTACTTGGCGTACTCACGAGGTCGCGACTCAACGTTTGTCTCGCAAACTCCCTTGTCCCACGCTGCTAGCTGCCCTTTGACCAGGAAATTGCGCCACACATGTCAGGCCCCCCTCCCCTTAAAATCTGGGGAGTGGCCGCGGCCTGTAGCGCAAGGCGGCGACCGTAATACAACGCGATCAATCGCATCCCTTGCATGGCGCCAATCATCATCATCTCCCTGATTTGCCTGGCCGAAGCTCACTCCCATGCCTTCTCTCGCCTCGGGGGACGCATGGCGCTACAGCCATATGCGCGGATTAGTGACTATGCCATGGACTCATTATGCGTTAAATCAAAAGCGCAGCCGGGGAGGCGGATGGGATTCAAAACTAAGCCGTGCCCTAGCACCTTCCTCCTGTGTCGCGCGTGCGCCCCATCTGACCCCGCCATCGGAACTCTTCCGTGCTAACGTTCATCCCGAGCCGTAGTACCCTTTTTTTTTTAATTGCCGCAGCTTGCGCATGCAGCTTCACATGAGACAACTAACGGCTAGACACCACAAAAACGCTGCTACGTATCCCCTGCTGCTGCTTTGCTCAGCGCAATCTGCTGTACCCCCGAATCCCATGGGTCTTAGACGTGCCACTGCATACACTAGCCTCTGCTCTTCCCCATAACTATATATGTATATGTAACAGCTACCCAAACCTTTTTAAACTTGCTAAGCTAATGGATTTTACAACATTCTCTAGCAATGAATTCCAGAGTTTAATTACACGTTGAGTGAAGAAACATTTTCTCAGATTCGTTTTAAATTTACATAAGTATTGCCATACTGGGAAAGACCAAAGGTCCATAGAGCCCAGCATCCTGTTTCCAACAGTGGCCAATCCAGGTCACAAATACCCGGCAAGAACCCAAATATGTACAAAACATTTTATACTGCTTATTCCAGAAATAGTGGATTTTCCCCAAGTCCATTTAATAACGGTCTATGGACTTTTCCTGTAGGAAACCATCCAAACCTTTTTTAAACTCCGCTAAGCTAACCACCTTTACCACATTCTCTGGCAATGAATTCCAGAGCTTAATTACACGTTGAATGAAGAAAGATTTTCTTTGATTCGTTTTAAATTTACAACATTGTAGCTTTATCGCATGCCCCCCTAGTCCTAGTATTTTTGGAAAGCGTGAACAGACGCTTCACATCTACCCGTTCAGCTCCACTCATTATTTTATAGACCTCTATCATATCTCCCTTCAGCCATCTTTTCTCCAGTCTGAAGAGCCCAAGCCATTTCAGTTTTTCATCATAGGGAAGTCATCCCATCCCCTTTATAATTTGTGTTGCCCTTCTCTTCTCTGTACCTTTTCTAATTCCTCCATATCTTTTTTGAGATGCGGTGACCAGAATTGCACACAGTGTTCAAGGTGCGGTTGTACCATGGAGCAATACAAAGGCATTATATCATCCTTGTTTTTATTTGCCATTCTTTTCCTAATAATACCTAACATTCTATTTGCTTTGTTTGCTGCCGCAGCACACTGAGCAGAGGGTTTCAACGCATCATCAACGATGACTCCTAGATCCTTTTCCTGGTCAGTGAATCCTAACATGGCAGTGACAAGAAAGTGCATACTTTTACACAGTGTAGATGTGGATATGTTTGAGAGACTAAGGGCCCTTTTTACTAAAGTGCACTAAAATTGGGGCTCAACACATTGTAATGCAAGTTTTTACCTCATACTAAGTCCAGATTTAACACAGCAATTCTTGGGGGTGTTCTCTTGATTTTTGACTGCAGGTCATGTGTTAATGTATCCATTAATGTGTGGTATCTGCAGAACGTTAACATAGGACCACTTAGCGCCTCCTGTGCTCCTGTGTTAACTCAGCATTAGCCAGTTGGTGGGCTCTAAGTATAACACACTAGCTGGTCAACTGCCATGCCCAATCACTGCCTTTACCAAGCCTTCCCAGACAAAAATTCAGAAAAATACAATAATATGCAGTTTAATACGTTGGAACAGGCAAACTATTACACAACCCCTTAGCAAGTTTGCTAACCACACATTAAGAGGTAGATTCAAGAAAGGGCACCAAACGTTAGGTGAAAAAATTGAGCGTTAAGCAAATATTCTAGAATGGCAAAGTTGGGCACTGAAGCCATTATAAAATATTAGCGTAAGTTGATATTTGCATGCCTAACTTTAGGAGCAAGAATTTAGGCCATATCAAAGGCTGGTGTAAGTTCTCACACCTAAATACTTTTAGTTGTGCGCATAACTGACGGTACTCTATAAACTTTGTATGTAAGTGCCTGACATGCCTCTGGCACACCAATGGCCCCTCTCATATTAACACCCCCTTTGCAGTTACGCGCTATTGAACTAAGGAACCTTTTCCTAAGGTGTGCTGAAAAATGGGCTGGCTAGTGTTGGCGCGTGTTTGGGTTGCACGCAGATCCATTTTTCAATGCACCTGTAGAAAGGTCTTTTTAAAATTTTTGCCAAAAATGGACTTGCAGCAAAATAAAAATTAGCACGTGTCCATTTTAGGTCTGAGACCTTACTGCCACCCATTGACTTAGCGGTAAGGTCTCGTGCATTAACTGTGTGGTAATTGTCTATGCGCGTAGAATGATAATTATTGCCCAGTTTCTGCCACGTGCCAGAAAATAAAAATTATTTTCCGGCACACGTAGCAGACACGTGTCAAAAACAAATTACCGCACGGACCACGCAGTAGCCGGGTGGTATCTCCGAATTGACGCATGTTGGGCGCATGTAGGCGCCTACATGGTTTAGTAAAAGGGCCCCATAGGCACTAGCTTGCCAACATTCAGCCTCTGGTGATCAGGTTGTTTTTAAACGCTGACTGCTGCAGGCAGATTTAGCTCTGCTGGAGCTTATGCGGGTCCAGCTGAATATCAGCCAGGATCAACATAAGGTGCTCTTTGCTCCTCCAAATCCTCCTCCTTCCCTGTGCCCCAATCTCCTTCTTTCCCACCCCACACATATCTTAAGGCAGCCTGAGGCCCCCTGCCCCCTCCGTCCGAATTTTAAAAGTCATCTTGACTTACCTCGTCGGGGTTACGGCGGCCTGCAGCAGCGGTAAAATGCGTGCAGGTTCGGCCCTTTTCTCTCTCTGAGCTCTGGTCCCGTCCTAATTTCCTGTTTCCGCAAGGGCGGGACCAGAGCTGAGAGAGAGAGAAGGGCCAAGCCTACACGCTTTGTACCACTGTTGCCGGCCGCTGTAACCCTGACGAGGTAAGTTAAGATGACTTTTAAAATTCAGAGGGAGGGGGCCTGGAACTGGGAGGAAGGGAGGGAGGAAGGGAGGAACAATGACCCTGGAACTCGGGGCGAGAGGGTGGGGTCCTCCAGGTCCAGTGGCGAGGCGAGTCGGGACGGGAGGGGGAGAGGATGGGTGGTCCAACGGCGACTCGGGATGGAGTCGGTCGGGGAGGAGAGGGAGGGCGGGGGTCCGAACTCGGAGAGGAGAGGGAGGTCGGCGGGACTGCTTGCCTGCAGCTATGGGGAGTGTCCATTGGGGAGGAGGGTGGGTGAGGGGACGGGGTCCAGCGGTGACTCGGGAGGGGCGAGGGAGACAGCAGCGGGTCCAGCGGCGACTCAGGAGTGAGAGGGGACGTTGCGTTGCTTTGCCTGGCAACTATGCTGCGTCCCCTTTCCTCTCAGTGTTCCGCCCTCGACATCATTACGTTTTGATTCTTTGAATCCATTGGTGTGCTTCGTGCTGCTATCGTGTGGTTGGTCAGTGCTGCTTGTGATGAACCAGGAAGCACGCTAACGTCAGGACAGGAGATGGATACAGCGTTGCAGGCAGCACAAACCCTACAAACCATTCACTGCCACGGAGTCAGCTTCAGAACGTTGGAGGTGCTTTTTATTATAGTTGATATGAGATACAAAGCCCTGCTGCTGTTGTAGTGTTATGTTAATTTGTGTTATATATTGTACTGAATAATTTTGTAATATTGCTTTTGTTATTTATTGTTGTATTGTATTATTTTATTATGTTTTTATATTTGTACCCCACTTAGACTGTCTTAGATACAGCAGGTTAGAAAAAAATTGTATTATTATTATTAATTTGCACATGCAATTTTGCGCACTAGTCAAAAAACTGTGCGCCCAAATTTATAGAATTAGGGGTAAATACTTAACGCAAGAAGCGTAGCCAGGTTTTGATGTCGAGGGGAGCAGACCTTTTGTAATATAGGCACCAGTGTGAGGTTGATGGTCTGAGCTGCATAGGTGCCTTTTCATCCAAAATCCATTTGGGGGAGTGGCCGCTTCCCACGCGCCTCACTTAGCTATGCCTCTGCTTAACATTGTATTTTTGTGCATGTCTCTTTAGACAGAATCATTATGACCCCAAAGTCTATTATATCCTTAATCTCATACAGTTTTCTTGCTTGTTCTCTTTCTCTCTTTGTCTTTCTTTTCCAATAACATCTGTCCTACCCTCTCTATATAATTATTTCAACATAACTTTCAGAAAAGCTGAGCAAAAAAACATATCTTCAGAAAAGGTGCAGGCAGGAAAGGGTAAATGAGGCAGCATGACATCATCAATGGGCTAACATTGTGACATCAGCAGAGTATCAGCAGCTTCAGCACCAAGAGTCAGGCTGTTTTTCATTGCTGACCAGAGTCTCTGGAAAGCGCCATGGGCAATTGCTGCTGCCTACGCAATGCTAAAATTGCCCCATTTGAGGGTACTAAGGGAGGTGGAGACGTCACTGCAGCTGTTCCTGATTCTCCTGCCGCAGGGGTGGCGGAGGGATGCGGCAGCTCTAGGAGGCAGGAACACCATCTTAGCTGCAGTGATCAGGATAGGACGGCAGCAGGCGTGGGCATTCTAGACAGGTGGACCTCCCTCCAGAGCCGGAAAGCAGCATTTTTGACGCTTCCGGCCCGAAGACCAGTGTTGCCTGCCGTTCCACCGCGGCCGCACTCTTGTCCTCCCTGTCTAGAAACCATCTTTGAGGAACAGGAAATGATGAAGAGCCCGGAGGTGATGGAAACCAGCATTTGAAGGAGACACCTTCGAGCTTCTTCTCAGGGTCTTCTTCTGTGCCCTGTCCCCAAGCACTGCCATTGCTAGGGGGCATTTTTTATAAGGCAATGCCACTTCCATCTCCTCCTGGCTCTCCCCATCCTTTTCTCTTTCTGAGGCTCACGCCAGAGGCAGCCTGATTATCGGCTACACCTCCAATCCCCAGCCATTCCATTGCTGGGGATAGCTGCCGGGGTGTCTCCACCTAAAAAAAAGTGAAAGCTACATAACTGCTATTTATTCTATTTGGAGCGATCTTAAACTGGGTTGGGCAGTACTTATAACCTTGTTCTCTTTCTTTAAACCACAGAGAGAATATAAAACCATTTTTCCTACCTTTGTTGTCTGGTGATTTTATTTTTCTAATCATGTTGCTCCCAGTCTCTGATTCTGCTTCACTCGTTCTGTGCTCTTAACTCTGTTTCCAGGGCCTCCTGTCCAATTACTATTTCTTTTCTTGCACAATCCAGTGATCTGCATGATGACAGATGATTTAATGCAGATGCCACTCCATTTTTTCTCCCAAAGCTGGAGAAGTTGCCTCCAATGTGCAGTTTTTAATGGCTCAAGACAAATATAATGGGTTTCTGAAGAGGAATACATTATGGTTCTGCATAGAGGTTTCTAAGTGGTAGAGTGGATTGTGACATAAGTTGGTCCTCGGCTTAAGAGAGATCATTTTCAGCATAAGAGATAAAGTGGTAGTACGTATTGTGTGGTTTTCATTAATAGCAATGAGGTTAAACAGTCAAATGGCAAGAGTTCTGTTTTGTCTATATCGTGTAAAGTCTAATTATTTTGTAACTAAGATGGATCGTTATGGTAGGCCTTCTTGAACAGTTCAGTTTTCAGTAGTCTACGGAAGGTTATGAGGTCATGAATTGTTTTTATGGTCTTTGGTAATGCGTTCCATAGTTGTGTGCATATATAGGAGAAGCTTGATGTATATGTAGTTTTATATTTTAGTCCTTTACAGCTGGGGTAGTGGAGATTGAGGAATGTGCATGCTGATCTTTTTGCATTCCTAGTAGGCAAGTCTATGAGGTCTGACATGTAGGTCGGAGCCTCCCCGTGAACAATTTTATGGACCAGGGAGCAAACTTTGAATGCAATTTGTTCTTTTAGTGGGAGCCAGTGTAGTTTTTCTCTTAGGGGTTTGGCGCTTTCGTATTTCGTTTTCCCAAATATGAGTCTGGCTGCTGTGTTTTGAGCAGTTTGAAGCTTCTTAATGACTTGTTCTTTGCATCAGGCATACATGGCATTGCAGTAATCTAGATGGCTTAGCACCATCAATTGTACCAGGCTATGGAATATTTCCCTTGGGAAGAAAGGTTTGATCCTTTTAAGTTTCCACATTGAGTAGAACATTTTCTTTGCAGTGTTTTTCGCGTGGTCTTCGAGTGTGAGATTTCGGTCAATTGTGACTCCCAGAATTTTCAGACTATCTGAGACCGGAAGGTTGTAGTCTGGGGTGTTTATGTTGGAATGCATCAACCCATGAATTCATTATTTGGAGGCTGTGTTTGATTTCATTTGTGATTTCGGTTAGATCGTGTTTGAACGGGATGTATATAGTGACATTGTCTGCATAGATGTATGGGTTGAGTCCTTGGTTGGATAGCGATTTCATAGAGCCAGTAGAGGGAGCTCCAAGGGAATATCTGGATTATACCCTGAAGGGACAGCTAAAGGGCGCTCATGTCATAGGATCAGCTTTTCCCTATGGAGGCCACCAGGTGGAGCTATTGAAGTGGGGGAGGGAAAGGTAGAGAAGGAGAGTTCTAGACTGAGACCTGACTGGAACCAAGGGGGCAGGGTCTAAAGAGGTGGGGAGGATTATTGATCACCTCATAAATTCCTTTCTCCCAGTGGAGAGAGCAAGGAGGGGAAGCCAGATGCCTAATGTTTGCTGCTTGATGGGGTATGCCTGGTGCCTGGGAGAGAAGGTCTGGAGAAGCCTCTCAAAACCAGAAAGGTACTAAATGCCCTGATGTTATAAGGCTGTTGGAGCTGATAATTGGCTAAGTGTCTTGATGCTATGCAACTAATAATCCTGGCAGGTTGCTGAAGAGTTCAAGCAGGGTCTGTGATGAAATGCTCTGATGTTACAAAGCTGTTGCAACTAATAATTGGCTAAGTAGTAGGAGCAGTGGCCTAAGAGACTAAGCACACATTAAGGACCTCTTGGAGAGGTGTTCTGGACTGTGTTAAAGGGCCAAGTGCACAATGAAGGTTAGGAATTGTGTGACTAAAGCTTAAGCTTAAAATTCTTAATTATAAGAAGCATTGGAGTTGCTGTGTGTTTGTCAATGAAACCTGTTAGTAGGAGAACAGAGGGTGATGATCATTTACAAAGAGGGTTGGAACCTGAGAGTGTTGAATGAGTGCTGGACCATGGAGTAAAGCTTTCCACCCACATGGTACTTGGAAGGAAGCTAAGCAGGGTCAGCCCCAGCCAGGCCCTGGAAGGGTGACCCAGTTACAGTATTCTCCTCCAAACAACCTTCCTGTAACCCCAGCTGGTCTTGGACTGGTCCTCAACCCAAACCCTCCATTCTCTAAAAACTCTTACATCCACAATGAAATCAACTTACTGCTCTTGTGATCTGGCTCAAACTCCCTGAAATTGGTCTATTTCTGACTCTGTTGTCTATTATCAATATTAGTCTATCCACTGGTCAATTTATATCCTATATAATAAAACGCACCTCCAACATTCTGAAGCTGACTGCATGGCTGAGGCATTCCTGCTCTCTGTATCCATCTCCTGAATTGACATCACGTACTTCCGGGTACGTCACAAGAAGTGACCAACCACACAAGGTTTCTCGGCTTCAGAATGTTGGAGGTGCATTCTATTAAATAGGATTGGTCAGTTCCTTGAAGCACAGCCAGAGCTCAGTGTCCTGCACAGTAACGCTCAGACACCAGAGAGATGGGGGGGGGGGGGGGGGGCTGACATCAGAGAGAGGGAGGGAGGGAGGGGGGGGCCTGACACCAGAGGGGGGGAGGTATCTCTGTCACACACACACTCTCTCTCTCTCTCACAGTCAATGTCTTTCTCTCTCTCACTCTCACTCTCACACAGTGTCTCTCACACACTCTATGTCTCACACTGTATCACACTCTCTATGTGTCACACAGTCACACACTCTCTTGGTCTCATACACTCAGTCTCACAGAGAGTCTGTGTCTCACACACACTCTCTCTCTCGCACACACTGTATCTGTGTGAAACACACACTCTCTCACAGTGTCTCACATACGCACTTGCACTCACTCTCGTTCTCACACATACACACTCTCTCTCACACAGACATACTCACACCTAGACTCACTCTCTCTCTCACACACACAGTCACTCTCACATACACTCTCTCTTTAACATACACACTCCGAGGAAAACCTTGCTAGCGCCCGTTTCATTTGTGTCAGAAACGAGCCTTTTTTACTAGTATATATATAGAAGATGACTATAGTCCATCCCATTTTGGAAAAAGCCAAATCTAGATCCTTCGGTTCCAGGTCACTACCGTCCAGTCTCCAACCTCTCCCACATGTCTAAAGCCCTTTGAAAGAGTCATTTTTAAACAGCTTTCTAATTTTTCTGAGAAAATACTTACACTGCACCCTCACCAATCTAAATTCAGAGCGCATTTCAGCATGGAAGCAGTTCTGGCTGCACGACTAAGTGAACTTTACTCTCACTTTGACCAACACAAAATCATCCTAGCTGTCTCCCCTTATCACTTGGCTGCCTTCAACTTTGCTCCCAAATGCTGAAACTCTAGGCTGATGCCTAATATGTCTTGTGGCAGAACAAGCTTTGTGGGACCCTTTTACTAAAGTGTGGTAAGTTTTAGGCCTCACTGTGCTTCAACAGGAAAAATTAACCCATGGTAAGTGTATGTGTGGTAAGTGTTGGGGGCGTGTCTTCTATGTCCTTTGCAGTTGCCACACTAAAATGTTCTTTACCATGCATTAGACTGTTTGCATTTTGCTTGATGCGCTTAACGCTTCCTGTTGAGGAGGCAGTAAATGCACCCGTACCATGTGCTAACTGTAGTGAGCAGTCCACAGCCATAATCCATCCAGTTTCCACCCCCTAATGCAGTTAACATGTAAATTAGCGCATGCAATTAGCACATTGCAAATAACTCTCCTCATACCCTCTGATTGGCGCTGGACCCTTATTTACTTCTAACCCTCCTAGACAACAAAGAAAAAGCCTATAGCAATCTGCATCAATTGGACCATCAACTGGACCATCCAAGGATATCAGAACCAGAAACTCTAAAATTCATACCTTCAATCCCTGAGTCAAAACTTTATTTTAACTGTATAATCAGGGCCAGATGCACTAACTCCACGGAAAAAGCCTTTCCCTTACCGATCCCTTAGCGATTTGGAAAAAAATGGGCATGCATGAAGGAAATCGCATGCAAATGAGCTGCTCGCTGTTTGCTCATTTGCACATGATTTCCTTCCTAGGGAGGGGAAGCCAGTCGGCCAGCTGATCATGTGCAGAGCAGCCAAGAGTTATGTGTGGCTGCTCTGCACATGCCAAAGACGGCTCCATACACGCAGACAAGCTGCATGTATAATAGCCATCTACAACCTCCAATAAATTGCCATCTTTGGCATTGTGCAGCAGACGTAGAGAGCGGGACCTTGGAAAGAGAGAGAGAACTAAATGATCCGATGGAGACCCAGGTCTCTCTCTCTCAGCCAATCACAGCGCGTTTAGCTGACACCAGTGACAGCTAAACGTGCTGTAATTGGCAGGCACTTCTACTTTTTTTTTAATGCAAGATGCATAACACTAAAAAGAAGTGCCTGCCAATCACAGCGCGTTTAGCTGTCACTGCTGTTAACTAAATGCGCTGTGATTGGCTGAGAGAGACCTGGGTCTCCCTCGATCTTTGCAGTTCTCCTAAACGTACTGTGATTGTCTGAGAGAGACCTGGATCTCCCTCGATCTTTGCAGTTCTCTCTTTCCAGGGTCCCGCTGTCTCTCATCTGCTGCACAATGCCAAAGATGGCTTCATACACACAGACAGGTTGCGTGTATAATAGCTGTCTGCAGCCTCCAATAAATTGCCACAGCAGCCCAGCCAGGCATTAACGAGAGGCGCAGACCTCCCGTTAGGTTTTCCATGGTAAACGTTGTATATTATGGGTACAGTTATGAAATATGAACTATGGTTAAGACCTGTAAGAGCTAAGGCTTAACAGAACATATAGGCTGATAGGCCTACGTATTTGAGTGTCTCTTAGCTGACCTTTACTGAATCAGAGCTCATGGTCTGCTAGCACCTAAGTAAACACTATAATAAACTTAGTTGTGCACCCTAGAGCAGAGTCAAAGGGCAAAGGCCATAAATTGTGAGGCCCAGGAACTTATGATCTGATAAGACATTCCTATGATGAACAGAAGCTTGTGTGATTTAGTGACGTGGAGATAGATGGAATGATCTCTCAGGAAAATTAAGTGCTGAGGTAATGTGAAACACAAGTGTATAAAAATTGTTGTCTTAGTTCTGTACTTTGGAGTGATAGATATAGAGAGCATGGGTATACAGCAGTTCTATCCTCCCATGAGAAACTAGCATTTGTATTTGTACCTTTATCTGGCTAAGAAATTAAAGAATTGCCTTTCTCATATGCTGGTCCTCAAAGTCTTTTATCTCTCTCCAAAGTGGGGGTGGTTGGTGAGTACTAATTTGGGAGGTGATACAAGCAGCCTTTCATTTTAAAAACAAGGTAGGGACTGCTTTTGTGCATGGGGTCAGAAAACAGCTGTGCATCTGCCTTGCATGCACATTATAATACTAATTAGCTCATTATAATACCTTTTTGATCATTTGCATTCCGTTTCTGTTAACTGCTACCGTGACAGGAATATGGCTTGGAGAACCCTTTTGTACATGTCTCGTTTTACTACTTGCTCGCTAGACTGGCTAGAACTGGTTTAAAAACCACATTGCTGGCTATGAATCTTTAGATTCCTTAAAACTAAAGGCAAATATCATCAATCCCCTCTAGAAAGCAATTCACATAGAAGTGCTAAGTACAGTCGTTTGTTTTCTTATGTTCCTAGAAGCCTTTGATCTCACAGGCCTGGTCTGAATTTACAACTTTAAAAAGGTCTGTTTCTTTCTGAATATTTAAAGCCTTAACCCTGCATTTGCCAACTAGTAAGATTGTGAACGCCACAGAGTGTACAGTTGTGCCATCCAGTGAAATTTTGCCTAACTAGTTTCTGACACAAAAAATGTGCATTGGGCTCAATCATCATCCAAGTATCCCAGTGGTGTGTGGAGAGGAAACCACAACCCCTATAAACCAAAAAGAAGGCAAACGTGCAAGAGGTCAAACACCTACATAACAGTAATTAAAAGATCACCTCATTGCCACACCAAAGCTACCCCCAGACCACCCCTGAGAACTATAGGACTGGTAAATGCCAGATCAGCTGCAAAGAAATCCTTGGTGATCCATGATGCCATAAATGAACAGCATTTTGACATCCTAGGAATAAGTGAAACCTGGCTAGATGAAAGTGGGGGTTTATCACTGGCTGAAATATGCTCAACAGGTTTCAACATCCAACATCAACCAAGACCAGGAAGACAGGGTGGAGGGGTAGCAGTCCTGATTCAGGATACAATCAAACTTCGCAGAATATCCATTCCCCAGCTATATGAATCTGAATCTCTTTTAATATAACTTGAAGAGGAGAAACCAATCTGGCTGCTCATGGTTTACAAAGCACCTCGTAACAACACATCATCTGTGCAAGAACTCCTAGACCTGATTACTCAAGTGACCCTGAATTACCCTAGGCTGGTGATCATGGGAGACTTCAATCTACACATCAAAACCCCAGATACCACCACAGCTGTCTTGGACACAATGACAGAACTATGATTTACACAGGTGATCAATTCTCCAACCCACGAAAAGGGTCACATACTAGACCTGGTATTCTACAAAGGGGTGGATATCCCAGAATTCGTGGATAATAGTATTGAAATAACACCCCTATCATGGTAAGACCATTTTCTAATTAAATTCTCCCTAAGTGACCACCTAAAACAAATGGCACCTCCCAGAATTTGTAAGATCAGAGACAAAAAAAAAAGCTGACTGCTGAGAAATTCCTAGAGGCCTATCCACATGTGGATGAAAAGACAACAGTGTCAGAACAAGTTGACATCTGGAATACACACTTACCCAAGACCTTAGAGAAAACAGCACCACTAAAAAAGGTCTTATGCCAGACTCACAAACGCTTACCTTGGTTTTCTCCAAAACTTCGGATCCTTAAACGCGAAGGACGAAAACTGGAAAGGAGATGGTGCAAATCTCGCCTGGATGAAGACAGACTAAAGTGTAGGAGGCACATGACAAAGTACCGCCAAGCCTTAACAGCAACCAAAAAACAGTATTTCTCTCAATGCATTGCACAGGCTGCCAATTCAACCAAGCAGCTGTTCAGTATAGTAAACAGCCTACTGCAGCCCCACAACAGAACCAGCCTGCCCAGTCTAAACTGAACTGCAATGATTTTGCTGCATACTTTGCAAACAAAATTAAAAGTCTCCGCCATGATTCACAGGCAATCCCACCCAGTACCCAACCAGTCAACCAGGGGTGCACAAACTCACCCCCTCCTGACAGAGACAGATGGGACACTTTTAACCCAATGACAGAGGAGAGCCTTGACAAACTCCTGAGGCCTTCGACTAACTACCTGCTCCCTCTAGTGCAGCAGGCAAGTATAGACGTCATTGAAGGCGACACAAAAATTGTGAACACCTCTCTTTCTATTGGGCAACTACCAACAGCATTAAAAAGGGCAGTGGTCCGCCCTCTGCTGAAGAAAAACAACCTAGACCAGGACAAACTTGAAAGTTACAGGCCAGTATCCAACATCCCGTTTCTAGGAAAACTCATAGAACAAACAGTCTGTGTTCAACTTAATGACTGGTTAGAAAAGAGAAACTGGCTAGATCCATGTCAATATGGATTCAGACCTGGTTATGGTACAGAAACAGTTCTTGTATCCCTACTAGATGATCTTCACAGAAACCGAGACAAGGTATTCACCTCAATGTTAGTATTGCTTGACTTCTCAGCAGCCTTTGACACTGTGGATCATGATATCATGCTAGCACGACTGACAGAAACAGGTATCAATGGAACAGTACTTGCTTGGTTCAGATCCTACCTATCATACAGGCAATACTCCATAATGTTTGGCAACAATTCATCACCACCATGGACACTGATCTGAGGGGTACCATAAGGATCGATACTTTCACCTATTCTGTTCAATATCTATCTCAAGCCACTAGCTGAGCTGACTCGGTCAATGGACACTCAGTTTTACATCTATGCGGATGACGTGCAGCTACTCAAACCCATTGAACCTGACTTACCTACAGCCTTGAATAAACTGATTACTTGTCTAACATCAATTCAAGAATGGGCTAAACACAACAAACTTTGCCTGAACCCAAGTAAAACTTAGCTTCTCTGGGTCCCTATCACAAGTGGATACATATCTAACATCAAAATTCCTTTTGGGAAATATGAACTCCCCCTCAAATCACAAGTCAGGAACCTTGGAATACAGTTAGATTCAACACTTACTCTGATTCCCCAAATCCAAATAACTTTCAAGATCTGCTTCTACTATTTGCGACAGCTAAGCTGCCTCTCTCCTTACATCGAGAAGGTAAATCTTATCCCAGTTGTACACACCATGATAACATCAAGACTGGATTACTGCAATGCACTATACAATGGTCTGACTACAAAGGACCTGTACCAGCTCCAGTTGATTCAGAATGCAGCAGCAAGACTCATAGAAGGTTGCAAGTGACGAGATCATATCACACCATTTTTTATAAAACTTCATTGGCTACCAGTGCAATACAGGGCTAAATTTAAAACTCTATGTCTGATCTTCAAGGCCCTGAAAGGAAATGGCCTTGAAAAATAGGATGATCCTCCACACACCGCCAAGGACACTAAGGTCCTCCCAAGGACTTTCACTAATCACACCCTTTCCAAAAGATATTACACGATGTGATACCCGCAAGCGAGCCTTCTCCGGAGTAGCTCCCACACTCTGGAATGCATTGCCTGAAAGGCTTCGCTTAACACAAGACTACCTCTACTTCAAGATGCAGGTGAAAGCTTGACTCTTCAACCAGGCCTTTAATGGAAGAAGTAACTAACTTATTAGTCTCACTCACACACACAAGGAGTGACTCAGGCTGCATATACTGCAGCAGGACATGTTTATTCACTCCAACCCTAGCTGAGATAATATTTAACCATTTCTCTGACCTCATGTGCAACTTTCTTTAAATCAATCACTTTACTTTCTAACTCTTCCTACTTTCTTACCTATCTATATGTTGCTTTACCCTTCACTATCAATTATAATGTTCTATTACATATTATGTTGACATTGTAAATAGTATACCATGTCATAGTTTGTACTGTTTTTGAATATTTTTACTGCTGTAATTGTCTATTGCTCATGTTTGATTTATTCTTACCGTACACCACCTTCAGTGAATTCCTTCAAAAGGATGGTAAATAAATGTTAATTAAAAAAAAAAATGCCATCTCACCACTGCGCTAAAAATTACGAGTGTTCCAAAATTGCACGTCCAATTTAATTATTGGCACTAATTGAAATCTATTAACATGTATGCACACAAATTTAGGTGTATGACCCATACCTAAATTTTACACACATTCCAAAATAAATAAATTGAGCTACTGTATTTTGAGCAGTTTGGGGTCTTTTTAGGACCCGTTCTTTGCAACCTGAATAAACATGAATGGGGGAACATGTTGAAAAGCTACTCACACATACAAGATTAATCCAATAATAAGATATCACAGACAAAATTGTTATTGACCATTATATTTACTTAAATTTTATATTCAAATTGTGTATTAACATCATATTTTAGCTATAATATAGAAAATGTGAAATTTAGGATGGCCTCGACCAATGATGCAATTTCTGGTAAAAACACAGATCCTTTACTTTGGACTCACCCAGCAAATGATAACAATAATACATTAATCCATCATTTACAAACATTTTTAGTCTCAGTTTTTAGTTATGTATTTTCTGCTGTTCCTTTCAGGCCTCAGCAGAATAATGTAGCACTTAGGGAAAAAGATACAGCCCAGAAGTCCAGCACTGGAGGCCAAAATAGCAAATATCTCCACTGCCACCATGTATTTGCCCTTGGTGCTCAGATACGTTGGGATGAAGGAGATCCAGACGCTGCAGAACACCAGCATGCTGAAGGTGATGTATTTGGCTTCATTGAAGCTGTCAGGTAGATTTCTTGCTAGCAAAGCTACAATAAAGCTGGTACCAGCCAAAAATCCTAGATATCCTAATACACAGTAAAATGCAACTATTGACCCTTCGTTACATTCAATTAGTATTATTCCAGTTTCTGATCTCATGTTAAGATATGGGAAGGGGGGAGCAGTACACAACCAGATGAGACAGAGAAGAGCCTGAAAAAGGGAACAGGAAAGAACTATAGAGTTTGAGAACCTGGAACCCATCCATTTCCGGAGCTTGTTCCCAGGTTTGATGGCTTGAAAGGCGATGACAACAGTGATGGTTTTTGCCAATACAGAGGAGAGTGAAATGGAAAAAGTGATCCCAAAAACAATCTGTCGGAGAATACAAGTCACCTTTTCAGGACGGCCAATGAATATCAAAGAACAGAGGAAGCAGAGCATGAGTGAGATGAGGAGAATGTAACTGAGGTCTTGGTTGTTGGCTTTCACTATGGGAGTGTCTTGGTAGTAAATGAAGATTCCCAGAATAACAGCAGTGATGAGAAAGAAGAAAATTATGATGAAAGTCAAAGATATCCCCAAAGGCTCTTCATAGGACAGGAAGGTTATTACTTTTGGGATGCAGGCATCTCTCTTCTGATTGGGCCATTGGTCCTCTGGGCATGTTATACAGGTATCCATATCTGATAATGAAAAATATTGTCTTATTATCTCACAAATAGCATCTGTTGCAGGACATACATGAATGTATATGTTCTTTTATAGAATAGGCTCCTCCCAGGCATCTTCTAGGTGCCTAATTATTGGTGCCCTTTTATGTTTAAATCTTTTGTAAGAAAGAACATATACATTCGTAGTGACATTCCACATAGCTCATATACCATATTTTACCTCCTATCCCTAACTTATCTCCTAACTCCTCCCTTCTCCCCTTCTATTTCCCTCTAACCCTCCCCCCTTCCCCCCCAAATTACTCCCTATTGGCTAAATCCTTTTCAGCTGCACATCAAGTATTATGTAGTATTCTTGTGGCTGCATAGAATTATTAGAAAAGGTACAGAGAGGGGTGACTGAATGATTAAGAGGATAGATTGAATCTCATTTGAGGAAATGTAAACAAGGTTAGGGCTCTTCAGCTTGGAGAAATAAGTGCAGATGAGAAATATGACAGTGGTCTGTAAACTCATGAGTGGAGAGGAACAGGTAACCATAAAATGGCTGTTTACTCTTTCAAAAAGTACAAAGACTAGGGGATATGCCATAAAATCGGTAAATAGTACATTTAAGTCAAATAGGAAAAAATATTTTTTTCATGCAGTGCATGTTTAGATTCTGAAACTTGTTGTTGGAGGATGTCACAAAAGTAGTTAGCTGGGTTTTAAAAAGGTTTAGACAAATTCCTGGAGGAAAAGTCCATAAATCATTATTAAGATAGGCCTGGGGAAAGCTAATTTTTAGCTCTGGAAATAAGGGACATGGAGTCTATCTACTTTTTGAGATTCTGCTATGTACTTGTGACTTGGATTGACAACTGTTGGGAAGAGAATACCAGGTTAGATGGACCTTTGGTCTAACTCAATATGGCAACTCTTATGTTTGCAAATTTGGACAAAAATCCTTGATTACACACACAACAGAACATTTGGTGTTCTAAAGTTATGACTGATACCAATAGGAGTGAGTTGTAACAATACCACTTAAAACTGGGAAGAATGATATACATTTTACATTGTTTTGTCTACTGTCTGCTACTCATGTGCCGCATGTTTTCAAATTTAAATGTTTCCATAAAGCAGTTTACACTAAAAATGTCTTTGTTAGTGTATGGCCATAGTGCAGGAGCCCTTACTAGCACCTATTTTCTAGGCGGTAAGGGCTTCCTGCTAATAATCCACTAATCAGTTGGCAAGTGGAAATCTAGCAGCACTAACTGATTGGGGGCAGAAAGTAGGTGTTTTCTGTGCCAAACATGCTCCCAGTGCTAAAAATTAAAATGTATTTTTTAGCACATGGGAAGCGCGTGCCAATCCGAAAATTGCTGCGAGATGCCTGAGCATGCACCACGGTAGTGGTTTTTAACCTGTGGATCGCTACCCAGGACATCTATTTTTCTGTCCTTAGTTAATAGAAAAGTTATCTGGACAGTACTTCTGAATATTGCAAAGCCCCGGTAAGTCCAGACTCTACCATGACAACACCACTGGACCACTCCAGCAGTAACAGGATAGCACCACAATGCTCTTCCTGGATTTTGAGATGAAATATCCAGTTATGGGCTGCTGAAAACACTGGTAGAATTCATTCAGTGCTAGTTAATCTTCTAAGAACCCCTTCTACCAAGTTAATTAGTGCTGAGCTTTGGACCGATAGTTTATCATAGAGGGGCATTTTCAAAAGAAACATCTAAGTTGGAATTTGGACATCTTTGTAAAACGTCCAAATTCGGAGGCAGGGAAAAGGTCATTTTCGAAAAAAGATGGACGTCCATCTTTGTGTTCGAAAATACCATGGATGTCCTTGGATTTGGACGTTTTTGATTTTCGCCCATTTTCGAAACCAAAAACGTCCAAGTCCAAATTCCAAATTCAATGTCCAATGTCCAAATTCCAAATTCCAAGTCCAATGTCCAAATTCAAGCCATTTGGGAGGAGCCAGCATTTGTAGTACGCTGGTCCCCCTTGCCAGGACAGCAATCGGGCACCCTAGGGGGCACTGCAGTGAACTTAATAAAATGCTCCAAGGTATATAACTCCCTTACCTTGTGTGCTGAGCCCCCCAAAACCCACTACCCCCAACTGTACATCACTACAATAGCCCTTACGGGTGAAGGGGGCACCTATATGTGGGTACAGAGGGTTTGTGGTGTGTTAAAAGAATTTAACCAAATATACTCACAAACCCCCAAAGGACCAAGCAGGTTAATCCATAAACAGGTTTCTTGGTTTCTTGCGAGAGAGACAAAAATTCAACATCAGTCAAAAGATTGTCTGACCTAAAATTCCTCCCCTCTGCTCTTATATGTCTTTTTCTACAAGGCCTACGTGCAGCTTCACAAACAATGTCTGTGTGTCTATCATTACAATTACATTTCTAACATGTTACATTTAGACTGTTAGTCAGCCCTTGCCTGACTCCCAGAGCATATCTAGGACATTTAGTTCTACTTTTAATACACACGGTCAGATAATCTACATTTCAGAGTTTAGAAATTGTAAGAATGATTAACTCTATATTAGCAAAACCCTATCGAAACCAAAAACGTCCAAGTCTAAAACATCCAACTTCAAGCCATTTGGACGTGGGAGGAGCCAGCATTTGTAGTACGCTGGTCCCCCTGGCATGCCAGGACAGCAATCGGGCACCCTAGGGGGCACTGCAGTGGACTTAATAAAATGCTCCAAGGTATATAACTCCCTTACCTTGTGTGCTGAGCCCCCCAAAACCCACTACCCCCAGCTGTACACCACTACAATAGCCCTTACGGGTGAAGGGGGCACCTATATGTGGGTACAGAGGGTTTGTGGTGGGTTTTGGAGGGCTCGCTGTTTCCTCCAGAAATGTAACAGGTAGAGGGGGGGGGTATGGGCCTGGGTCCACCTGTCTGAAGTACACTGCACCTACTATGAAACTACTCCAGGGACCTGCATGCGCTGTCATGGACCTGAGTATGACATCTGAGGCTGGCAAGTAATCTTTTTAAGCGAACAAAAAAACAACACTGGGCCTTCAAGACTGAGACAACAGGAGTATTTTATTGACAAGTGACCCGACACAGGCCGTGTTTTGGCGTAAAACAATGCCTGCCTCAGGGGTCAGGGTATACATGTAATTAGTATAAAAAGTATATTTCTGTTACAAGAAATGATTTACTTGGGGAAAAGAGCTCTAGAGCACTCGCTACTGTTTATAATTTAAGAGCAGGTGCTGTATTTATAAGTTTTAGGATATGTAAGGAGGATGTAGAGGGAAAGCAGAGAAGAGCTGACAGGGGCAGTAAGCCAAGAAAGGAAGAGCACTCTCTGACGGGAAAAGGGGGTAGGAGACTTGCAAGAAGGGAAGAGAACTACAGAACCCAGCAGCACTTGCAAGGGAGGAGGGAACAAGAGAAACAGCACTACAACTCCCAGCAGGTAGTAAAGTCAGGAGGTGATTGGGAGATGGAGGATAATCAGGTGGAGGAGCAGCACCTGGGAGAGAGGGTGGGGGAAGACTCCATGGAGTGGGAGGAGATTAAACTAGGAGAAAAAAGTGAAAATGTCATGAAGGAGGCTGAGGTGGAGCAAATGGAGTTCTTTTGCTCAGGACAAAGGGAGATGGCAAAGGAAGAGACTGCAGAGGGAAGCCAGAGATGTGGGGCCGCTCAGTGACAATGCCTAGATGCGGTCTGGCTTCATGGAACTGTGGGAATTAATTACCTGAAGGAGGTCAGTCTGAACATTTGTGGGTGGTTGTCAGAGTGTTGGTGTCTGACAAGCGAGGGTGGTGAAAATGCCTCTATTTCCTAGGCAGTAAGAGAAAGGAGAAGAGGAATTGACTGAACCACAGGTTTATCCCAAGTCATTAACTAATTCTAAAACTGAACGGTTATGGATCTTTGAGTGTGGGAAAAGTGAAACATGGTACACAGAGACTAGCAGCTGTAATACAGCGGGCAGACTGGTTTTCTCTGATACCGTTGGGGGAAATAGTACTGTGAATAATCACTTGTTACAAATAAGCAAAAGCAGTTCTCCTAAGGTGATGGATTAGCCCCAATTATGTGGGTGAAAAAGGACAGCACGGAGAGGTGTCGAGGGGAGAGCGGACAGCACTGAGAGGTGTCGAGACAAGAGCGGACAGCACGAAGAGGTGCCTGTTGACATTTGGTGGCAGTGGTAGGATTCGACAGAACTACCTGGTTCTCCAAGAGAAGGAGGAGCAAGGCGCAAAATCCTTGGCTATCCGGTGAGCACATAGCAGGGCCGGAAGGGGATTTTGCTGATGCATGTGTGGGGCCGCAGGGTGGCAAACCTATAAAAGCAGCTGCACTTGGATGTTGTTTTTCTTTGTGTTGTCTAGGGGAGAAGAAGGCCGGGCACAATGGATCCAAAGGAGATGTTTTCCTTCATGGCCCATCAATTCCAAAAACAACAGGAACTGGCACACAAACTGATGGAGGACTCCTTGGCCGCTTCGAGGGCTCAGCAACAGCTGCTTCTGGAACTTTGTCAAGAGTTGTTGAAAGGAGGAGCACGGGTACAGGCTGGGCCGACGGTGCCAGAGGGAGCTGCAACTGGAGGAGGACCTTTGCCAGGAGGCATGATGGGGATGAACTGGTTACCCTGGGGTAAGCTGTCTGATAAGGACGACATTGAGGATTACCTGGGGGCATTTGAACGGGTAGCGGTTGCTGCAGCCTGGCCAGGGGAGCAATGGACTATGAGACTGGCCCCGGCGTTGTCCGGGGAGGCTTTGGCGGCTTTTCGCAGTCTCCCTGCTGTTGAGATTGCGGATTATGCTAAGCTTAAACGGGCTATTCTGGACAGGTACGGGCTAAGTAAGCAGTCCTACCGAAGGAAATTTAGAGAATGGAGGTGGGCGGAGGGGGAGACGCCCAGGGCTTTGGCCCAGAAATTAAAGGATTTGGCCACCAAGTGGTTAGAACCAGAAAAAAGCTCAGTGACACAAGTAATGTTAGAGCTGGTGTTGGAGCAGTTTCTGGAGGCCTTACCAGAAGAATTAAAAAGGGATTTGATTAGGCGGGGCTGTGGGTCCTTGGATGAAGCAGTTAAAAGTATGGAATGCTTTCTAGAGTCACAGCATGCGGGTGGGGGAGGGGTGCGGGCGGGGAAGGAAAGATCTATAACAGGGTCTAGGCCTCTGCAGGCAAGGAGTGAACCGGCTAGTAAGGGAGAAAGGGGAGTGGAGGTCTCGGGGTTTGCCGGGGATCGGATTTGCTATAGGTGTGGGTGTAAAGGACACTTAAGGAAAGATTGTAGGGCCAAAGAGGGCTTTACTTCTCACTCTTACAAGCAGGTTACACATCCCTTTACTCAGGTCGTGGAGGTGAGGGGGTTGAAGGTGGAGGCCCTATTAGACTCGGGAGCGGATCAATCTATGCTTTCGAGGAGGTTATGGTCCCGTATAGGTAAGGGAAAGAACGATCAGGGAGGGTCTAGTCCTGGTGAGGTAGCTATTCAATGTATTCATGGGGCTAGTACCAGATATCCTTTACATTGGGTGACCATAAAAGGGCCTATGGGGGCACACCGGATATTAGTAGCGGTGTTGCCTCGGCTGCCTCAGGACCTGATACTGGGGAGGGACTGGGCTCCGTTTTCCCAATATGTGAAGGGGGGGAAAGCCTTTGTAACTACCAGGGCTCAGAGTCATGCTCAGCAGGAGGGTGGGGAGGTTTTCCCTTTGGATCAGGTTTTCCCCTTTCATCCGGAGATTTTAGGTACTCCGGGGAAAAGTAGGAAAGGGGGCCGACAAAAAAAAGGAGCTCAATGGAGAAGAAGGCAGGCAATGACAGAGGTCGAGGGGGAAGGAGATTTTCCAAGGGACCCGGGGAAGCTCTTAGAGCAGTTTCCCTCTTTCCAGAGGGAGCAGGAGGCTGATTGTTCCTTGCAATATGCCTGGAGTAGGGCCCGGGAAGGTGAGGAGGGCTCTTTCCCGCACTTTGTGGTGGAGAAGGGGCTGCTATTTAGAGTTAATTCGACAGCAGGGAAGGGGTGTCAGAAACAGTTGGTGATACCCAAGGGGTTTCGTAGCCTGATCATGAGATTAGCTCATGATCACCCTCTGGGGGGGCATAAGGCGGCACAGGGTACCCTGGACCAGGTTTTGAGAAGGTTCTATTGGCCGGGGGTTTATAAAGAAGTGGAAGGGTATTGTAATTCCTGTGGCCTCTGTCAGAAGGTAGCTGAAAGGGGGCCAGAGCGGGCGCCTTTATGTCCCTTGCCACGCATTGGGGTCCCGCTAGGCCGTCTGGCTATGGATATTGTAGGACCGCTTCCCAAGTCTCGGAGGGGTTTTGTCTATATTTTGGTGGTGTTAGATATGGCCACCCGTTTCCCGTGGGCTGTGCCCCTGCGTACAGTGTCAGCCAAGGCTATTGCCGCTGAACTTGTTCATATTTTTTGTACGGTGGGGTTTCCACGGGAAGTGCTTACGGATAGAGGCACTAATTTTCTCTCTCGTACATTGGCTCAAGTATGGGAAGCGTTTGGTATTGCACACATCCGTACTGCAGCTTACCATCCTCAGACCAATGGTCTGGTAGAGAGATTTAATAAGACTCTTAAGACTCTCTTGCGAAGAGGGTTGGGGAGCTGTATGGATGAGTGGGATCGCCTCCTGCCTTTTTTTCTTATACACATGTAGGGAGAGTGTGCAGGCTTCATTAGGAGTGTCTCCTTTTGAGTTAATGTACGGGAGGGCCCCTCGGGGAATTTTGGATATTCTGAGAGAACAATGGGTGCCGCCGGATAAAGGAGACTGTACGGTGGTCTCTTATCTTTTTGACCTGAAGGGTAGGTTGCGACGGTTGGGGGGCTACGCCCGGGATAGATTGGGTAAGAGTCAAGAATACCAGAAATCATATTATGATCGGGGAGTGAAAGAGAGAGGGTTTGCAGAAGGGGAGAAGGTCATAATAATGATAGCGGATGCCCCTCATAAATTTGAAAGTAGGTGGAGGGGACCGGTGGTGATTACTAGGAAATTGGGGCCAGTTACGTATGAGGTGATGAATAAGAGGGGGAGAAAGCAAACATATCACGTGAATGTATTAAAGTTGTGGAGGGAGAGGAAGGTGATGTGGGGAGGGACTAAGGCGGCGGAGGAGGATCTGGGGCCTCAGATCTCAGACATTTTTAAGTCCCTGAAACCCCACATTGCAGGGGAGTTGAATAAGGGTCAGCAGCAGGAACTTGGGGCACTACTAGATGAGTTCCAGGATGTCCTTACACCCTGTCCGGGGGAGACGCATTTAATTGTGCACGAGATTGTTACAGAGCATGGCCGGGTGGTTAGGCAAAGACCTTATAGGCTGTCCCCGGTTAAACAACAAGAGGTGATTAGACAGGTGAAGGAAATGTTGGAGTATGGTATCATTGAAGAATCATGTAGCCCTTGGTCAAGTCTGGTGGTGCTGGTGCCGAAAAAAGATGATACCTGGCGGTTTTGCATTGATTTCCGCCAGGTTAATGCCCTCTCCTCTCCAGATGCCTATCCTATGCCACGTATTGAGGATTTATTGGATAGGTTGGGGCCGGCCCAGTACCTTTCTACGCTGGACTTGACCAAGGGATATTGGCAGATTCCTTTATCTGCGGAGGCTCGGCCCAAGACGGCATTTTCTACTCCCCTGGGGCTCTTTCAATTTAAGAGGATGCCGTTTGGATTGAACTCTGCAGCAGCGTCCTGCCAGCGCTTGTTAGATAGGGTTTTACGGCCTCATCAGAGTTATGCTGCAGCTTATCTGGATGATGTCATCATCCATAGTGAGGACTGGGATACGCACATGAGGCAGGTCAGGAAGGTGTTAGCAGCTTTCCGGGATGCGGGGCTCACACTTAATCCTCAGAAATGTCACTTCGCGCAGCAGGAGGTTAAATTTCTGGGTTATAAGGTGGGGGGTGGGCAGGTAAAACCCTTGTTGGATAAAGTACAAAGCATTAGGGAATTTTCTTATCCTGCTACTAAAAAAAGGCTTCGGAGTTTTCTTGGGCTGGTCGGGTACTACCGCAGGTTCATTCCCCATTTTGCCTCACAGGCAGAGCCCTTAACAAACATGTTAAAAGGGAATCGGCTGAATCAGTTGAAATGGGGGGAGGAGGAGAAGGAAGCCTTTCAGTGTTTGCGTTTAGCGCTATGTGAGGATCCGGTGTTGAAGGCAGTTGAATGGGAAAAACCTTTCGTGCTGCAAACGGATGCCTCAGGGGAGGGGTTGGGGGCAGTACTTTCTCAGATTCATGATGGGGAGGAGCATCCGGTGTTATATTTGAGCCGTAAACTCCTTCCTCATGAAAAAGGATACGCCACAATTGAGAAGGAGTGTCTGGCTATTAAGTGGGCCACCCAAATGTGTCAATACTACTTAGAGGGACGTCCCTTTAGGCTCATTACGGATCATGCCCCCCTGAAATGGTTAATGCATATGAAAAGCGCTAATGCCAGACTTATGCGTTGGTACCTATCCTTGCAACCCTTTCAGTTCCGGGTGGAGCATCGGGCAGGGAAGCTATTGGGGAATGTTGATATTTTGTCCCGAATGGCCGGTCAGGAGGTTGAAGGAGTCAAGCCCCGGGAGGGTAAAAGATTCTTAAGCGGGGGGGGGGGGGGGTGGGGGGGGGGGGGGGGGGGGGGGGGGGGGGGGGGGGGGGGGGGGGGGGGGGGGGGGGGGGGTATGTAAGGAGGATGTAGAGGGAAAGCAGAGCAGAGCTGACAGGGGCAGTAAGCCAAGAAAGGAAGAGCACTCTCTGAGGGGAAAAGGGGGTAGGAGACTTGCAAGAAGGGAAGAGAACTACAGAACCCAGCAGCACTTGCAAGGGAGGAGGGAACAAGAGAAACAGCACTACAACTCCCAGCAGGTAGTAAAGTCAGGAGGTGATTGGGAGATGGAGGATAATCAGGTGGAGGAGCAGCACCTGGGAGAGAGGGTGGGGGAAGACTCCATGGAGTGGGAGGAGATTAAACTAGGAGAAAAAAGTGAAAATGTCATGAAGGAGGCTGAGGTGGAGCAAATGGAGTTCTTTTGCTCAGGACAAAGGGAGATGGCAAAGGAAGAGACTGCAGAGGGAAGCCAGAGATGTGGGGCCGCTCAGTGACAATGCCTAGATGCGGTCTGGCTTCATGGAACTGTGGGAATTAATTACCTGAAGGAGGTCAGTCTGAACATTTGTGGGTGGTTGTCAGTATTGGTGTCTGACAAGCGAGGGTGGTGAAAATGCCTCTATCTCCTAGGCAGTAAGAGAAAGGAGAAGAGGAATTGACTGAACCACAGGTTTATCCCAAGTCATTAACTAATTCTAAAACTGAACGGTTATGGATCTTTGAGTGTGGGAGAAGTGAAACAAGGTACACAGAGACTAGCAGCTGTAATACAGCGGGCAGACTGTTTTTCTCTGATACCGTTGGGGAAATAGTACTGTGAATAATCACTTGTTACAAATAAGCAAAAGCAGTTCTCCTAAGGTAATGGATTAGCCCCAATTGTGTGGGTGAAAAAGGACAGCACGGAGAGGTGTCGAGGGGAGAGCGGACAGCACTGAGAGGTGTCGAGACAAGAGCGGACAGCACGAAGAGGTGCCTGTTGACAGATATTAATTTCTCCACCAATCACCAAAGGTGATAATTGCAATAAATTAAGTATATATAAAAGATACCATATACTCAGAACACAAAGAGACCGTATTTTTAGCTTCAAAAAGGTTGATTTAATATACAATTGCACACGAGAGGTAGGTTTTAAGAGATCTTTACAGATAATCTGTGCTTAAGTAAGGTAAAGTAGCAGGTCTAGATCAAAAGTTATGTTACTTACAAGTCCTTGTTACATAGTATGAACAGCATGAGGTAAGCACATGTTCAGGACAGGAGGGCTTCTGCAGTGAGTGGATCTGAGTTGCTTGCAGCTGAAGAGAGAATCTGAATCTTGGGGAAACAGCTTTTGCTTTTATATCTTGCAAGCTGCAGGAGGATATGATCACAGAGTCCCAGCACCTGCTTCCTGGTTTTCACTGGATAACTTGCAAGTGTCCTGTTTCGGTTATTGGTGAGCCCTTAGGTTCCCTGAGGCCCCGCAAGGCCTCCGAGGACAGCCGCGCACCCCGAATCTTCACCCGCGGCGACCGCCGTTCACCAAGGGTTGAGCCCCCAGCTGCAGGCGGTCAGCAGGACTGCTGGAACCGCGGGGTGACGGCCGGCCTGGCTGGTAGTCAGCAACACAGTCTCTGAAGGGCAGCTAGCAAGGACGGCTAGCACTGAAGGGGAATACAGTCTCTGAAGGTGGCTAGCAGACGGCTAGCTCGAAGCGGAACACAGTCTTGGAGGTGGCTAGCAAGGACGGCTAGCCTGAAGAGGAACACAATCTCTTGGAGGTGGCTAGCAAGGACGGCTAGCCTGAAGAGGAACACAAGCTCTTGGAGGTGGCTAGCAAGGACGGCTAGCCTGAAGAGGAACACAATCTCTTGGAGGTGGCTAGCAAGGACGGCTAGCGTGACGAGGAACACAGTCTCTAGAGGTGGCTAGCAAGGACGGCTAGCCTGTAGAGGAACACAAGCTCTTGGAGGTGGCTAGCAAGGACGGCTAGCCTGAAGAGGAACACAAGCTCTTGGAGGTGGCTAGCAAGGACGGCTAGCCCGAAGAGGAACACAATCTCTTGGAGGTGGCTAGCAAGGACGGCTAGCCCGAAGAGGAACACAATCTCTTGGAGGTGGCTAGCAAGGACGGCTAGCCCGAAGAGGAACACAATCTCTTGGAGGTGGCTAGCAAGGACGGCTAGCCCGAAGAGGAACACAGTCTCTGAAGGCTGCTGGCAAGGACGGCCAGCAAGTCAAAGGAACACAGTCTCTGACGAATCAAGCTTCCCAGATCCGTGGTGTCGGCTTCGGACAAAAGAACCGGAAGCACTGGACTCTTCCAGTCTGTCCATTTAAATTTAGCGCCAATCCGCCCCTCCCACGGAGAGAGAACCAATCCCCGAGTCCTGGCAGACAATAGGGGGCCCGATTGGCCGAACTGCCCTGCAGGCGGAGTCCCAGCGCCGGTGCTCCAATCCGTCGCGAGGGGCGGAGCTTCAGCGCTGATCCGCTCCTAGCCAGGGTGATGCCGACGCCGGAGCCGCCATTTTGGCCGGCGTGCTTCCTCCTCCGAGGCCGGCGTTCGGTCCAGCGGACCGCCGGCCTCGGTTTGACCCGTGGCAGCATCGGCTGCCGCGGAGGTCCGTCTCCGCCCCCCTGGACGCTGCGCCGCCCGAGGGCCATTGCCTGCCCCAACGGGGGCACAGGTAGGAGCGGGAGACATGACAGTATCCTCCCCGGATGCCCCCTCTTCCCCGGGGCTGGGTTTGGAAGGAAAACGGGCGTGGAAGGCTTTGATCAATTCTGGTGCGTGTACATTCGTCGCGGGTTCCCATGAGTTATCTTCGGGACCATAATTCCTCCAGGATAATAAATAATATAGCCTTCCCCGCCGCCTCCTGGAATCTAGAACCTCCTCCACCTCATACTCCGGATCGGGATCTGCTTCTAACGTCTCGGACTCCTGCCGTCGAGAGTGCCATCGAGACTCCTGAAAACTCTTTAATAAGGAAATATGGAAGGCATTATGCACCCGGAGAGTACTCGGTAACCGCAATCGGTAAGTCACCGCTCCAATTCGTGATTGGACAGCAAACGGTCCAATATACCGAGGCCCCAATCTCCGCGAGGGCACTCGGAGTCTTAGGTGTCTCGTACTTAGCCATACCTTTTGCCCTGGTTGGAATACTGGAGCGGTTTGCCGACGGCGATCTGCGAAGACCTTGTATTTGGCAGCTGTCCTCTGCAGTTGTTCTCGGGCCATCTCCCAGACCCTCCACAGATCTGCCAGAGTTAACTTTACCATGGGGGTCGGAGATCCTGACGGAAGAGGTGCTGGAAGCCGAGGATGTCGTCCATATACCAAGAAGAATGGAGAGTCTCCTGAGGCCGAATGGGCGCTGTGGTTATAAGCAACCTCAGCCCAAGGAAGCAAAGCGGCCCAGTTATCCTGACGCTGGTTGACAAAGGCCCGCAAGAACCCTTTCAAGGTTTGGTTGACCCTTTCGACCATGCCATTGGTTTGAGGATGGTAGGCCGATGAGAAGTGGGTCTCCACCCCCAATGCCGTACACAAGGCCCTCCAGAAGCGGGAGGTGAATTGGGGTCCTCGGTCACTGATGATCCGAAGGGGTAGCCCATGAAGCCGGAAGATGTGTTGAATGAAGTGTTGGACTAAAGAGGTCGCTGAGGGAAGTCCGGGCAAGGGGACGAAATGGGCCATTCTGGAAAAACGGTCAATTACCACCCAAATCACCGTGTGTCCCCGGGAGCTGGGGAGGTCGGTGATAAAATCCATGGATAACTCTGTCCAGGGAGCTGTCGGCACCGGCAGTGGTTGCAACTCCCCCATAGGGTGCCCCCTTGCTGGCTTAGTCCGGGCGCACACCGGGCAGGTGTGGACGAACTGAAGAATGTCCTGCCTCATCTGAGGCTACCGATACTGTCTTGCAATGAAACGAAGGGTCTTGTGATAACCAAAATGCCCAGCCCATCTGGACGAATGCCCCCATTGCATTACTTTCTCTCGATCGGCGGCTGCCACTACTTCCTTCGTATGAGCGACCCCTCCCACGGCCGCGCTGATGCATGCCGGGTCCAGCATGGGATGGATCTCCGTTGTCTCCTCTGGAGTCTCGAATGCTCGGGAGAGAGAGTCCGCAGGGGTATTCTGAGCAGCAGCCCGAAATACCAGTTGAAAGTGAAATCTGGCAAAAAACAATGACCAACGGGCCTGTCGGGGATTTAGCCGTTGGGCCTCCTGCAGATACAGCAGATTCTTATGGTCGGTAATCACCGTGAACCGATGTTCGGCTCCCTCCAACAGATGCCTCCATTCTTGCAAGGCTAATTTTAAGGCTAATAGTTCTCTGTCCCCAACCGTATGATTACGTTCCGCCGAGGAGAATTTCCGAGAGAAGAAGGAGCAAGGTTGGCGCCGGCCCCTGGTGTTAACTTGGGAGAGAACCGCCCCGGCCCCCAAAGCGGAAGCATCCACTTCTACGATAAAGGGTTTCTCTGGATCCGGGGCCAACAGGATGGACGCTGAGTTGAACGCCTCTTTGACCTGGCGGAAAGCATCTTGCGCCTCGGGAGGCCAATCTCGGACATTCGCATGCTTCTTTGTGAGCGCCGTCAACGGCACTGTCAGTTGGGAATAGTGAGGGATAAACTTGCGATAGTAGTTCGCGAACCCCAAAAACCGTTGCAGTGCCTTCAATCCCAGCGGCTGCGGCCATTCCCGAATAACCCGGAGCTTGTCAGGTTCCATCCTCAACCCCTCGGGTAATAGAATGTGTCCCAAAAACAGCAGACACCACTGATGAAAAGCGCACTTACTGAGCTTAGCAAACAGGCGGGATTACCGTAGGCGTTGCAGCACCGCCCGGACATGCCTCACATGTTCGGCGGGGTCTTTGGAGAAAATTAAGATATCGTCCAGATACACTATCACCGTGGAGTTCAACAAATCCTCGAGCACAGAATTGATGAGTCGTTGGAACACTGCCGGTGCGTTGCATAAACCGAAGGGCATCACTCGATACTCAAAATGTCCCTCATGAGTATTAAATGCGGTCTTCCACTCGTCCCCCCGCCGGATCCGAACTAAATTGTAAGCCCCCCGCAAATCCAATTTAGTAAATATCAGGGCTCCTTGTAGCCTATCCAAAAGTTCAGGAATGAGCGGTAGGGGAAACCGATCCTTTACAGTGATGGCATTTAACCCTCGATAATCAATACAGGGTCTCAAGGAGCCATCCTTCTTGGTAACAAAAAAGAATCCGGCCCCGGCAGGGGACGTAGAGGGTCTGATGAACCCCTTCTGCAAATTCTCCCGGATGTACTCCTGCATCACCTTGGATTCCTCCCGGGACAAAGTATATAATCGGCCCCGGGGTGGCGTCGTGTCTGCCATCAATCTAATGGCTCAATCAAACGACCGATGAGGCGGTAGGCTCTCCGCTTCCACGGGACTGAACACATCTGCGAAGTCCCGATAGGCCACCGGTAGGGAGTCCAGTTCTGCCCGTGCCCCCTCGCGTGTCATAGTTAATGCAGGGCAGCCGCCAGTTCGGCCCCTACAACAGGTCTCCCGACAGGTGTCACCCCAAGACTGGATCTTTCCCCCAGTCCAGTCAATAACGGGACTATGACACCGTAGCCAGGGCAAGCCTAGGACCACCGGGTGAATGGTCCGGGATAGTACCAGGAATTGAACCTCCTCCCGGTGATTCTCCCCTACCTGAAGTCCCAAAAAGGGGGTGATCTCCGTGACTGGCTGCGGTAGGGTGGTTCCCTGAATGGAGGTTACTTGCAACGCCGGTCGATGAGGAAGTGTAGGCCAGCCCATTTGTATCAATAGTTCGTGGCCAATAAAGTTGCCCCCTGACCCGGAGTCTACCAGGGCCTGGGTTTGGATCACCGTCTCGTGCCAACGTAGTGTTACTGGCAATGTTAGCAGGGAATCCGGTAGGGGAGCGGAGTGCCCCAAGACCCCTCCCCTCAAGGCGCCTTGGGAGGAGCGTTTCCCGCCCGAGCGGGACAAGTACGGACAAAGTGCCCCGCCTCCCCACAATAAAGGCACAGTCCGTCCCACAGGCGCTTTTTCCAATCAGCGGGAGCCAGCTGCTGGCGGCCAATTACCATGGGCTCCTCCCCATTCCCCTTGGAGTCCCAGGTCCACCGGCGAGGAGACGGCCTTTTACTGGTCCGGGAGGCTCCCTGCGCCCATTTTTGCCGTTCAGCCCGGGCTCTAGCTCGCTCCTGGAACCGGGTATCTACCCGAACACAGAGCGAAATCAGGTCATCCAATTGCCCCGGCACCTCGCGTCCTGCCAGTTCATCCTTAATTCGCTCTTGTAGTCCTTCCATAAAGATAGCCACCAGGGACTCCTGATTCCAACGCAGTTCCGTGGCCAGGGTCCGAAAACGAATGGCATAATCAGCCACCGTTCCCTCCCCTTGTTGAATCCGCAGCAGCTCCGATGCCACGGAAGACGGTCTGCCTGGGAGGTCGAACACCATGCGGAAGCGCCGTTGGAATTCGCCATAATCATCCAAGATGGGGTCCTGTTGTTCGTTTACCGGTGACACCCATGCCAGGGCCTTCCCTTCGCATAGGCCCATGATAAACCCCACCTTACTTTGGTCTGAAGCAAATGCCTCCGGTTGCATCCGGAAGGCCAGGTTGCACTGATTGAGGAACCCCCGACAACCTCCGGGAGCCCCATCGTATCGTGCCGGCTCAGGGAACCGAGGTCCCGTGCGGAACCCTCCCGAACGGGGAGTCGCTGCGGCCCCCTGGGCCCCAGCGGCCTGGTTCTGTACCTGAAGCGTGGAAAGTTGAGAGCACACGTTCTGGAGCGCCCCCGATAGGGCGTTCAGCTGCTCCTGCTGTTGCTGAAGTACCTTGGCCAGGTCCCGCAGATCAGGCTGCGTAGGCTTCCGGTTCCTGTCCTGTTTCGGTTATTGGTGAGCCCTTAGGTTCCCTGAGGCCCCGCAAGGCCTCCGAGGACAGCCGCGCACCCCGAATCTTCACCCGCGGCGACCGCCGTTCACCAAGGGTTGAGCCCCCAGCTGCAGGCGGTCAGCAGGACTGCTGGAACCGCGGGGTGACGGCCGGCCTGGCTGGTAGTCAGCAACACAGTCTCTGAAGGGCAGCTAGCAAGGACGGCTAGCACTGAAGGGGAACACAGTCTCTGGAGGTGGCTAGCAAGGACGGCTAGCCTGAAGAGGAACACAAGCTCTTGGAGGTGGCTAGCAAGGACGGCTAGCCTGAAGAGGAACACAATCTCTTGGAGGTGGCTAGCAAGGACGGCTAGCCTGAAGAGGAACACAATCTCTTGGAGGTGGCTAGCAAGGACTGCTAGCGTGACGAGGAACACAGTCTCTAGAGGTGGCTAGCAAGGACGGCTAGCCTGTAGAGGAACACAAGCTCTTGGAGGTGGCTAGCAAGGACGGCTAGCCTGAAGAGGAACACAATCTCTTGGAGGTGGCTAGCAAGGACGGCTAGCCTGAAGAGGAACACAATCTCTTGGAGGTGGCTAGCAAGGATGGCTAGCCCGAAGAGGAACACAGTCTCCGAGGGCTGCTGGCAGGGACGGCCAGCACGGCAAAGGAACACAGTCTCTGAAGGCTGCTGGCAAGGACGGCCAGCAAGTCAATGGAACACAGTCTCTGACGAATCAAGCTTCCCAGATCCGTGGCGTCGGCTTCGGACAAAAGAACTGGAAGCACTGGACTCTTCCAGTCTGTCCATTTAAATTTAGCGCCAATCCGCCCCTCCCACGGAGAGAGAACCAATCCCCGAGTCCTGGCAGACAATAGGGGGCCCGATTGGCCGAACTGCCCTGCAGGCGGAGTCCCAGCGCCGGTGCTCCAATCCGTCGCGAGGGGCGGAGCTTCAGCGCTGATCCGCCCCTAGCCAGGGTGATGCCGACGCCGGAGCCGCCATTTTGGCCGGCGTGCTTCCTCCTCCGAGGCCGGCGTTCGGTCCAGCGGACCGCCGGCCTCGGTTTGACCCGTGGCAGCATCGGCTGCCGCGGAGGTCCGTCTCCGCCCCCCTGGACGCTGCGCCGCCCGAGGGCCATTGCCTGCCCCAACGGGGGCACAGGTAGGAGCGGGAGACATGACAGCAAGGCATTATGGTTATTGTAGTCTGTTCATATGATCTGCATTATAGGTCTCTCCTTTCTGCAGATGTCCTGACGTCCATTTGTCTGATAGTTGATGGGAGGGGCAGGTCTACCTTTGACAAGCAAATGTCTTGTTTATGGTTTCCCCTCTGAAGTCTTTGTTATCAATAGCTGGAGTTATGCCTTTTCCAGACTATCTGTCTGCTGGTGGAGATGTCTATGTGATTCTTCAAGTATCCACCTTAGTCATGCTTTTGTTCAGTCTGTTTAGGTGGGAGGGCAGAGAGTGTAATTAACTAGTCCTGCTATTAGAAGTCCCCAGGAAAAGGGGAAGGGGAGATGAAATTCAGGCTAGCTGATCTCAAAGCTGTATTTTTATATTGTTATATATGATCCAGCAAAATATCATGCTACATATTTCAATAATAAACTGATACCATTACATTTCCAATACCTCCAATAGTAGACGGAAAAAATCTTTGCAACAAGCTCGTCTGTCGAAATGAACAGACGCGATGTGGAGTGAAAAACTCCTGTACTGGCCTTTGCTTCAGTAAAAACAAATTATAAAATTGTTTTTCACTCTACATCGCATCTGTCCATTTCGACAGACAAGCTTGTTGCAAAGATTTTCTCCGTGTCGGGTCACTTGTCAATAAAATACTCCTGTTGTCTCAGTCTTGAAAGCCCAGTGTTGCTTTTTTCTTCGTGTATTTCCTATGTATGCTGTTTACCCTCTCTGTTTAGTAAGTAATATTTTTAATCATGTTTTTGAGGGTGGGAAGGGGTTAGTGACCACTGGGGGAGTAAGGGGAGGTCAACCCCAATTCCCTCCAGTGGTCATCTGGTGATTTCGGGCACCTTTTTGTGCCTTATTCGTAATAAAAACAGGTCCGGGTGAAAACGTCCAAGTTTTAGTCATGGATGTCTTTGCATTTTTCCATTATGGCTCAAAGACGTCCAAGTCTTACGAACGCCCAAGTCCCGCCTCAAACATGCCCCCTTGAGATTTGGACATCCTTGCGACAGACTTCTGACAAAGACGTCCAAAATTGGGTTTCGATTATACCGATTTGGACGTCTCTGTGAGAAGGACGTCCAAGTGCAGATTTATGTCACTTTTTGGACGTCCCTGTCTTTCGAAAATGAGCCTGATATTGTAGTATGTCCACTGGCTGTAATGTTGATAGAAGCCTGTATGGAGTTTCTTCCCAGCTTGGATTGTGAGGCTGCTGCAAAGCGAGCCTCCAAAATACGAAACAAAACAAAAAAAAAACTACTGCAATCCCGATCCTTGAATCCCGTCTGGGATTTCAGTCTGCCACAAGGTAAAGCACTGTGTGGTTTGTATTTCTAATATGTAACCCAAGAAGGAAAGGCACACTTCAGCCTTCCTTTTGGCAGACAGCTTGTTTAACCCTTTTCTTCAGTATAACTTGAAACTCCTCAATAACTTTACAAGTCCTCCTCCACCCCCTCACAGCTCAGAGCAGTCCCATCTCCAAGACAAACACCAAATGGTAGCCACAGCCTTACTATGGCTTATCAAATGAAATTCATTTCTTAGTTCCAACAGTTCAGCTCACAGTTCAAACAGTCCTGCAATAGCTAATAGCTTTTCACACTGCTTTGCTGACAACTCCAGCCACCTCCCACTTTACCAGTTAAACTGGCTCTGGTCCTCCCATGGGGACTGTGTGAAGAAAGAAAATAAAAGCTAAGTTTATCCAGTTACTGAAGCTCCCTGCAGCTGGTTTCCTTCACTCCTCTAGTGCTACCTCCATTTGCTCCTCCTCTTCAGGAATTGTGATCTCTGGCGTAGTTTGAGACACTGCCTGATCAGCCCACTCCATCTCTGTTTCCTCACTTCTTACTTCCTCCTTCGTATTAGCCCATGGGGAGCCCTCCCCCTCCCAGCTGCAGCCTATATCCATATTATACTGTTTAGTCAGCCAGGGTGCCTGGGCTAAATCAGAATCCTGGTCTGGCTTTCAGGATTTTCCCTGATATTGTATGGAACCTGTCTGTCCGGGATCCTTCTCCTTCTCTTGCCAGGCCAGGTTTTCCCTCTCCCTCCAAAACCTATGCTGTGGCTGAGGATAATACAAGTGGACACTTTCCCTGCTCTGCCTGCCAGCTTTAGGCAGAACCCATGAGTCATTACAATATCTATGTGAGTACTAAATTTGTCTGGATACTAGTGATCAATACATTGATGTTTTTATAACCATGGCTGCCAGTATCTCTATATATAAAAGGCACCACCAACGTTCTAAATGAAGCTTCCAGCCAGAAGTGTGAAGGGGGAGAGATATCCGGTTTCCCCATGAGTGTCTGCCCCGCCCTCGTTCTCTCTGTAACACAAACAGTGAAGGAAAACACAGCAAAGCACGAAATCAAATCGCTCTCTCTGTAACAGTGAAGCACTCAGAGTGGGGAGGGGAGAGAGGGCAGAAGCCCTCACTATCTCTGTAACACAAACACAGCACAGCAGAAAACTTAACACTGAAGAACTTGACTCTGAGGGGGGAGGGGACAGAGAGCAGAGGGGACAGACAACACAGGGGAAGGGAGAGAGGGCAGAGGGCAGGGACACACACACTCCCACATGCACACAGAAGAAAACCTTGCTAGCCCCCGTTTCATTTGCATCACAAACGGGGCTTTTTTACTAGTTTTTAAATAATGCTACCTGCTAAGGCTGAAGACAGGTTCAATGATGAATAACCAGTGCCCAAGAGCAGCCTCGTTATAATCTTCTCTCTCACCAGTTTGGTTGGAGACCTTGCCTTCTGAACAGCGAATACAGTCATAACAGCAGAAGGGCTTTCCTTCCCTGGTTAATTTGCTGAACCCAGGAAGACAACTCAGGCTGCATCTAGACTGTGGAGGTGCCTAAGGATTGAGAAAATAATCTGAGAAAGTTGAGATAACACTGGATTATGACTTTTCAGATGCAGTTTTAATTTTCTTTGTAAACATGAGCTGGTTCCAGTGGCCCCATAGATTTGGCCCTGGACCCCCCCTGCCGACAACCCTCTCGATCCCCCTCCCGCCGTCGCCTGCCTTTGCTGGCAGGGGACCCCAGCCCCTGCCAGCCGAGGTCCTCTTCTTCCCGCAAAAGGCTTCCTTCTGTTTCTGATGTCCTGCACAGGACATCAGAAACAGAAGGAAGCCTTTTGCGGGAAGAAGAGGACCTCAGCTGGCCCGGGGGTTGGGGTCCCCCGCCAGCAAAGGTAGGCGACAGCGGGTTGGCGGCGGGAGGGGGGGTCGAGAGGGTCGTCGGCGGGGGGGAGCAAAGTTGGTGGTGGTGACGGCGGCGGCATTGGCGGGGGGGGGGGGCTAAAATGTGCCCCCTCACCTCGGGCTCTGGACCCCCTCCCGTCGAACTCTGGCTACGCCCCTGGCTGGTTCTATCATTTTTTGTCGCATTACCAAGCTATTCAGTAGAATACAGGGGTGAGGAGCGAGTACTATTTTTACTGGAAATCTAGATAAAGTCTGAAACATGGTTGATCTGGAATCAGTCATTCAGGTTCATTGGAGAATGTGTTGAAGAATTAATACCTTGATTAAACAGAATGATGAAATACCTCTGTTTCCTCAAATAACTTTGAAATTTCCATCTGCTCATAAGACTCAGATAAGTTCTTTGTTTAAATATGTTTTATTGTTACCACCCCTCTCGGCTGGACTGTAGTGATGTGCTCCCAGATACCTGATGGTTGCAGTTGTAGCGAATATCCAGGGGACACACACTCACAGCCGAGGGAGTGGAACAAATAAACTAACCTCGTCCTTTACTCTCAAAGAATAAAGGAGGAAAAGAATCTAAATTTAGGATTTGTTCCTGAAATGGAAGGACCAAACTTTCAGATTTGCAAATTATCTCTTTCTTTATTGAATACAAATGCAAGCAAATTTTCATTCAAATAAACTCAAATTCACAATTAGTGTGAAGCTTAATAGAACTGCAATAACATATTCAACATTAAAATGTAGAACTACATGTATACCCTTAACTTTGTCTGTTTCACCTAAAAAGGCGGAAAAGAACCTTTTCAGATATGTATTTAAATTGTCTTTTATCAAAATCAGATATTTGTGGTTATTCTCTTTCCTGATGTAGAAATTGGTCTCTTTGTGTGCACTATTGGTGTTTGTGCAGGGATCTCATGGATTTTTAATATCTGATGGTCTGTTCCTTTGTTTTCCCTTAAAATGTTGTGAAAAAATAATATATTTCTTTCAACACCCTTGGCAATGTCACTTAGCTGTGGTTGAATTTATTTAGGTGATGTCTTTCTTGCATTGGAGCTAATCTGGAACCCTTCAGAGGATGACTCCCCAAGATTTCTTCTCCCTAAACCTCACTTATAAAGAAAATAAATGGAGGCAAGACCCTTAAACTCCCTCTGTTCTTGTTCAGGCTCTGGTGACTATTAACCAATTCTCAATACTGTGGCCAAACTCTCTAATTGAAATAAAATTGAGGCAGCCATGGGCATAATATATATAAGAAATCATATTAAGGGTTAATTCTGTTTAAAGGTGCTCAAATACTATTTTAAATTCTCAGTCCTGCAAATGAAGGGATGCAAGCTGGAGTTAATTACTCAATGTCTAGCTTGCCGAGCAAAAGGTTAAAAAGGTCAGAGACAGGAATTTCTTTCACCCTTGTGAGTGATGGATTGCTAAATGCTGGCACAGCTGTAAATTATTATGAATGAATAAAGGAATGAGCCAGACATATGACATACTGTAGTTTAAAGCTGAAATAATTTCAGAAGTTCTTGATATGTAGATTTTGTTATAAGGAGATAGCTTAGATATAGATATAGAGACCATTATAAGTATGTAGAATATGTCTTATAAGGATGCTTACTTTAGAATATGCTGTATTCTGTGTAAATTAATAAGTTTTGTGTCTGTGTAGAATGTCTGTTAAATTCTGTATTACTCTTTGTCTGCTGTTTAAGAGGTCAAGCAAGGACTGCAGTGAAGAGGCCAACATGTGTTTTAAGTTATCTGCAGTTCTGGCTGGTTCAATGTATAAGCTGATAGGTGAAAGAGGTCAGGACTAGTCAGCTCTCTTCTCCTTGATTAATTATAGGTAAAATGTAGGAATGGTCTTGAAAGTAATAACCTGATATGTATGCTATTAAGTAAGATTGGCCCTTGACCCCTTTAATGAATGCCAGAGTTTAGTTAGCAGTTAGTACTAGGAATATGAGAAATCAATCATAATAACATGTAAGAGACTGGAGCCCAAATGTCTGGTGTAAGGGGCCCCAGGTCATAGGTCAGTTTAGGATGTCTGGAACCTATGTAACTGATATTTGTATGGAGCTGATTGGTTGAGGCAAGGTAATCAATCTATTCCTTAACCAATTGGAGAGTAAGGGGGCTAGGCTAGGCTAGATAGAACTGTATTTAAGTGGGAGAAGAAGCAGTTTACGTCAGAAGGAGCTCAGAAGAAAGAGAAGGACAGAAGGAACAGACAGAAGAAGGAGAAGACAGCATAAGAAGAGAAGCAGCTGAGACAGAAGCCACAAAGACACAGAGAGCTGAGAGAGAGACAAAGAGAGCTGAGAGAGAGACAAAGAGAGCTGAGAAAGAGAAGAAGAGACTTAATGCTGATGTTCTACTTTGTTTGCTGGCAAATAAAGAAGATTACTCTCTCATTCTGGTGTGTGCTGTCTGACTCCTGAAGTATCATAAATTCATGCATCAATTCCTGCAACAATTCTTGGTGGCAGAGGTGGGATACTGAATCCTGCATTAATCCCAGCACCCAACTGACTGGAGAACATTCGCCGGGTATGTATTTTGTATTCTGTATTATAATTCTAGCTAGAAAGTTGTAAACCAGCCCCTCAAAAATTGGGGGAAGGAGAGCCTGATCAACTCTCAGCGAAGGCCCTAGTACCTTCTAGTCTAGTGGAGATTAGAAGCGAAACCGCTTGAGCTTATCTGTATCTGAGAAATCTGAAATTGTTGGGTGGGATTTTTTGTGCAGAATGTGTGATGCCTGAATGCTAAATGAGTGCGGACTTCTTATAGCTGCGTTTCCAATTAACGCGAGTTCAATTGGCCAGCGACGGAAGGAAGCGATTGCTGTCTGTCTACCTAGTGTCTCGAGAGTGCGGACCCCTTACTGCACTTTCAAAAATTCCCTCCCCCTTTGTGTGTTGTAACTGTAAGCATTATGGGTGGGAAATCGTCTAGACAAATTGCTACCCCCCCCTAGATTGTATGCTTAAGAACTTCAAAAAAGGATTTTTAATTAATGACTATGGACAGACTTTAAGCTCAAGTACTCTAAGAACCTTGTGTGAAGTTGAGTGGCCATCTATGGGAGTGGGGTGGCCCCCTAGTGGCAGCTTAGATATTGAAGTAATCCGGAAGGTCTACAGCATAGTTGTAGGAGAACCAGAATATTCTGAACAACTCCCCTATATAGATTCCTGGGACAGCCTTGTGACTGACCCTCCCTCTTGGTTGAAAACTTATATGTGATCCCCAGTAAAATTCATATTAGGCCGTGCTCAAAGAAAGATTAGAAAATCTAAACTAGAAGAGGGAAAGAGCCCCAGGAAGCCTACCACCCAATCGGTGGCTTCCGCCCCTACCCTGCCTGAGAAACCCATACTCTCTGATGACCCCTCAGATCTTGAGCCACCACCTTATGGCCCATTGTTGGGGTTCCGTGCCGCCCCTAGAGATCCACGCCGCCCAGCCCAAGCTTCTCCAGTACAGGCTTCTCCGGATAGTTCCTCCCCCACTGTGCGAACCCCACCACATCCTAGGTTGGACTTTTCAGCCAGTCTCTACCCTCCTCTGCCATATCCTTCCCTGTTAACCTCCGAAGACCCGCTTTGGGCTCCACTCCCTGATTCCTCAACTCCTGACAGCCCAGCCTCTCCCTCTAATACCCCTCCCCACTCATCAGGGGCCCGGCATCCCTTTCAATGGACTGAATCACCTGTGACTACCTCTCAGTCTATGAGTACCCCTCCCCATCCCTCAGGGTTTCAACCTACCTCCCCTGAATGGGTTAGACCTGCTGCAATCACCTTTGAGCTTGATAGGAGGGTAGCTCCTAGCTCTACCTCAGATTCCATTCCCACCTCCTCGAGAGTTCTGCCACTCTGTCAGGTAACTACCACTCGACCGGATCCTAATAATCAGGGTCAGGTTATACAGGCACAGGCCTATCAGTATGTACCCTTCACAACCACCGATCTCCTGAATTGGAAGACGCATTACCCCTCTTATACTGAAAAGCCTCAGGCAGTGGTGGACCTAGTGGCTAGCATTATGGCCACCCATAACCCAACCTGGACTGATTGTCAACAACTTCTCCTGACCCTCTTCACAACTGAGGAGAGGCGGAAGATTTTGCAAAATGCTGAGGCCATCACGTGAGAGCGTGTCCCTGGGGGGACACAGGACCCAGAGGGATGGGTTAGAGCTCGGTTTCCTCGCGCAGCTCCAGTTTGGGATCCAAATAATGAGCAGCACTATGAACTGTTGTCTGGCTATTGCCTGCTGGAAGGTATGAGGAAAGGCATAAAGAGGCCCATTAATCTGGCAAAGGTCTCTGAAATTCTCCAAGGGGCAGCTGAATCCCCTGGGGCCTTTCTAGAGCGACTAATTGAAGCCTACAGAACATACACCCCATTTGATCCTGAAGCCCTAGAAAACCAGAGAATGGTGAATAGCGCATTGGTGGCCCAGAGTATGCCAGATATCCGGAAGAAGTTGCAGCGTCAGGAGGGATTCGCAGGGATGAATACCACCCAGCTAATTGAGATCGCAACCAAGGTTTTCATTAATAGAGATCAGGAGGTGCGCCGAGAGGCTGACCGGAAGATGCAGAAGAAGGCCGACCTTTTAGCGGCAGCCATTACTAATTCCACCCTTAATCGAGGTCGACCTCTAGCTAATGGGAAGCCAAAGTGGGACCCCGGACCACCAGCCAGGCCCCGAGATTCCTTCAATCAATCCCGGCCAAGGGGGGAGAATCCCAGACCAAGATTGGAGAGGGATCAGTGTGCCTACTGTAAGGAAAGAGGGCACTGGAAAGATGAATGCCCCCAGAGGCGCCAGGGATTGAGAAGGGGACCAGGAGATCGAGGAAGCCGAGGCCGAGTTCGAGAGGGAAGATATGAGCCTCCTGAATCTGACATCATCGGGATAGCCGAGATGGCAGAATGGGACGAATAGGACAGACCGGGTTCCTACAAACTGGGCTCCCAGGAACCTATGGTCAAGTTAACTATAGGGAGCCGCTCAATTCCATTCATGATTGATACAGGAGCTGAACATTCTGTTGTGACGGAGCGATTAGCGCCTGTGTCTGGAAAAACTGTCCGAGTGGTGGGAGCCACGGGGGTGCAGAACCGGAGGCCCTTCCTGACAACCCGTAGATGCCAATTAGGCTCACACACAGTCACTCATGAATTCCTGTATATGCCAGACTGTCCAATCCCTTTGTTAGGTCGAGACCTGCTGTCCAAGCTTAGGGCCCAAATTTCCTTTGACTCTGATGGCCAGACTTCGGTCTCCTTTCGGCCCCCGATATCCAGCCCTAAGGGTATATTGAGTTTCTGCTGCCCCCTTGAAGAAGAATGGCGGCTGCATCAGTCACATGGCCAAGTTGACCTACCCCTGGCAGACAGCTTTCAGGTCAGTGGGGTATGGGCAGAAGATAATCCCCCAGGGTTGGCCCGAAATATTCCTCCTGTCCATGTAGACTTACTTCCAAATGCCCGGCCAATCCATCTTCGCCAATACCCAATTCCCAGAAAGGCTCTGGAAGGGATCCAAGCACACCTGAATCGTTTGTTATCCCATGGAATTATTCGTCCTTGTCAGTCTTTATGGAATACGCCACTATTGCCAGTTCAGAAGCCAGGGACTGAGGACTACCGGCCAGTCCAAGACTTACGAGTGGTCAACAAATCTACTATCTCATTACACCCTGTAGTGCCTAATCCATATGTCCTGCTAGGATTGATACCTTCTGGAGCTACCCATTTCACGACACTAGATCTAAAAGATGCCTTCTTTTGTATTCGGGTGGCCCCCGCCAGTCAACTGCTTTTTGCCTTTCAATGGAAAAACCCAGTAACAGGAAGGAAGCTTCAGTATACATGGACCCGCCTGCCACAGGGGTTCAAGAATTCCCCCACCATTTTTGGGACAGCCCTAGGACAAGACCTTAAGACTTTTAAATCTGAGCCTTCCAGGCGAGTTTTACTCCAGTATGTAGATGACCTGATTGCAGCAGTGACTCAGGAAGAGTGTTTTGAGGCTACCAGAGAATTGCTGGAGCTACTCTTGGATGCAGGCTATAAGGTCTCACGCTCAAAGGCCCAACTTTGTCAGTCAGAAGTGAAGTATCTGGGCTTTTGTATTTCCCAGGGAAGTCGGAGACTGGATGTCAGTAGGAAGCAAGCAGTTGCTGCAATTCCTCAACCCAAGTCCAGAAGAGAAGTTAGGGAATTTCTGGGAGCAGCCGGATTCTGCAGAATTTGGATTCCAAATTTTGCACTGATGGCGAAACCCCTTTACCAAGCCACAAAGGGGGGTGAAAAGGAACCATTTGAATGGGGACCTACAGCTCAACAATCCTTCATTGCCATAAAGAAAGCCCTACTCCAAGCCCCTGCGTTAGGCCTTCCTGATGTGGAGAAACCTTTCTCATTGTATGTCCATGAGCGACAGGGGGTTGCTCTGGGTGTGCTGACCCAGATGATGGGATCCTGGCAGAGGCCTGTTGCATACCTGTCTAAACAGCTGGATGGAGTGGCTAAAGGATGGCCAGCCTGCATGAGGGCCATTGCAGCAACAGCCTTACTGGTCCAGGAAGCTGATAAGCTGACCTTGGGGCAAGAACTGGTTGTTAAAGTCCCCCACGCAGTTCTTACCCTCATGGAGTATAAGGGCAACCACTGGTTTACAAATAACCGCATGGTTAAGTACCAAGCTAGCTTATGTGAGAATCCACGGATACATCTGGAAACAGTGGCTACATTCAATCCCGCCACTCTTTTGCCAGCATCTGAGGGACCACCGGATCATGATTGTATCCAAACCATGGATGAAGTGTATTCCAGTCGACCAGATCTTAAAGATGTTCCGTGGAGGGACCCAGATGTAATTTATTTTACAGATGGAAGCAGTTACGTGGAGAACTCCAAGCGATTGGCAGGCTATGCTGTGGTGACAGAAGACAAGGTGATAGAAGCAAGAGCCCTGCCCCAAGGAACTTCAGCCCAGAAAGCAGAACTTGTGGCCCTCATACGAGCTCTGGAGTTAGCAGCAGGACTAGTGACCAACATTTATACTGATTCCAAGTATGCCTTCACAACTCTACATGCTCATGGAGCTTTGTATAAGGAAAAGGGACTCATAAATGCCGCAGGCCAACCTGTTAAGTATGGACCCGAAATACTTCAGCTGCTAGAGGCTGTGTGGGCCCCTAAGAAGGTAGCTGTTATTCACTGCAGGGGACACCAAAGAATAGATACTCCAGTGGCCCGAGGGAACCGCCATGCTGATCGGGTGGCCAAGGAAGCTGCTCGAGGACCCCCAGCAAGTACTGTGACTCCCCTGTTCCAAATTCGACTGCAAGAATGGACGCCTATGTACACCCAAATGGAAGAGAAATGGGCTCAAGAGGAAGGTGCAGTAAGGAGACCTGATGGCTGGTTACATCTCCCTGATACTAGAGTTCTGGTGCCACGCCACCTAGCTTGGCCTGTAGTGTCTCAAGCTCATGACCTATCACACTTAGGGAAAACAGCACTAGCCCGCCTACTCAGTCGAGTAGTGGTGCTGGAAGGATTGGATAGTCTGGTTGCCACTGCCTCTGCCCGATGTACTCTCTGTGCCCAGAATAATGCCCGTCAGGGACCCCGTATTCCACCAGGAGTTCAGTCTAGAGGACTAACACCCTTTGAGTCTCTAGTTATAGACTTCACAGAAATGCCCAGGAGCGGTAGGCTCCGATACCTCTTGGTCATGGTCTGTACCTTTTCTGGGTGGGTGGAAGCATATCCTACAGTTACTGAGAAAGCCACAGAAGTAGCTCGAGCCCTCCTTAGGGATGTCATCCCCAGGTATGGACTGCCCCTTGCCATAGGTTCAGATAATGGTCCCGCCTTTGTTGAAGCTACACTTCAGGCCCTGTCCCGCGCATTGCGCATTACCTGGAAATTGCATTGTGCCTATCGTCCCCAGAGTTCAGGGCAGGTTGAGCGGGCAAACAGAACCTTGAAAAATAGCCTAGCAAAGATTTGTCAGGAAACCAAACTGAAATGGCCACAGGCACTGCCACTAGCCCTCTTCCGCCTCCGATGCACTCCAACTAAAGGAACAGCCCTCTCTCCCTTTGAAATTGTGTATGGGAAGCCCCCAGCCATTTTGCAGGGAATTAAGGGAGACATAGGGATTTTAGGGTCTGCCCAGGTGCAGGAGCAGGTAGCCCTCTTGGGCAAGATAATTTCTGAGCTTCAGTCTTATGTGAGAGAAATAAACCCTGTCCCCTTCCAGGCTCAGGTACATTCCTTCCTGCCAGGGGATAGAGTTTGGGTGAAAGACTGGAGGCTCCAGCCTTTGGGGCCCCGATGGAAAGGACCTTTTACTGTTTTGCTTTCTACCCCTGCAGCTGTGAAGGTTGCAGGGATTACTCCATGGGTCCATTGGTCTCGAATTAAGTCTGCTGACCAGACTGAGCCCAGCACGGATCAGACGGAGCCTAGACAGTGGAGAGCAGAAAGTGATCCAGCGGAGCCATTGAAGTTGCGCTTGACCCGAACCAAAGAATCTACTAGCTGAAAAGAAGGGTCAACTGCATACTGCAGGAGCTGCTGAACTTCGGCTTCACACTGAGACTCTTTCTTGCCTAGATTCTGGCTTTCTTGGAATTTGAGAGCTTGATCCTTGTCAGTTGAGGGTCTATCCCAACTGGTATAAGAACTCAAAGACTGAGAAGACTATAGTGTCCCATCCTATTTTCTACTTTCATAAGTCCCCGGGGTATGAAGGGGTTGCATCATATGAGCGGTCTGTTACAATTGGGGATTGGCACCTATGGTGTACAAAGTCTCCATTTCTTCTTCGTTCCCCCTGGGATAGGGGCTCGCATTATGGGCATCCTAATCTCCATCCTGTGCCTACATTTATTGGGAACTTTCGTCGCCCTCTCCTTGGTCATTACTGGCTCTGTGATAATGTCCTCCACATGATTCTTCCCCCCACATATGATTTTTGTGTATTGGTAACCTTGAATTATTTTCCTAAAGTTATTCCTCTTCTCAAACCACCATCCCCGCACCGCTCTAAGCGAGAGGCCTTGTCCTTACCCTCCTCCGTTGCCACAGAGGATGAGGCGATTGAATTAGCCCTCCAGTATATCAATTCTACTTATCCTCTGACTAAAAAGAGACTTGTAGCCCTTTCTGCCACGGCCTGGATTCCAATTGGGGGCCCGGTAGCGGGTATTACTGAACTAGGTATGGCCACCCGGAGACTTCAATCCCTACTTCATGTTCTAGTTCATGAGCTGAACGTGGTAGTCAATGCATTGCAGGATCAAATTAATGAATTAAGTATAGTTTCTCGGTATAACCGTATGGGTCTTGACTATCTCTTTGCAGCCCAGGGTGGCCTCTGCACAGTGCTAAATTCTTCAGAGTGCTGTACTATTGTCATAAATAGGACGCATGTAGTTAGGCATGCCATGGATAAAGTCCTACAGTTGGCCAGCCTTAATGTGGAGGATTACCGAGGAGGATTAGACCTTACCTCCTGGTGGTGGTCATTGACCTCCTGGATACGTCCCTTGTTTATTTCCCTAATAGTCTTAGTTCTAGCAGGGTTGTTGTTTTGTTTCTTGGCCTCATGTGCTTCGGCAGTATGCCGTCGGACCTTAACAAGTAGGGTAATGGTGGTTCATAAGTCTATTCCTAGTTAGGATCACTATAATCTCCAGAGTTTGAGTAGTGAGACTTATCTCTGCATAAGCTGATTTTAGTCTCAAAGGGGGGAATGAGGCAGCCATGGGCATAATATATATAAGAAATCATATTAAGGGTTAATTCTGTTTAAAGGTGCTCAAATACTATTTTAAATTCTCAGTCCTGCAAATGAAGGGATGCAAGCTGGAGTTAATTACTCAATGTCTAGCTTGCCGAGCAAAAGGTTAAAAAGGTCAGAGACAGGAATTTCTTTCACCCTTGTGAGTGATGGATTGCTAAATGCTGGCACAGCTGTAAATTATTATGAATGAATAAAGGAATGAGCCAGACATATGACATACTGTAGTTTAAAGCTGAAATAATTTCAGAAGTTCTTGATATGTAGATTTTGTTATAAGGAGATAGCTTAGATATAGATATAGAGACCATTATAAGTATGTAGAATATGTCTTATAAGGATGCTTACTTTAGAATATGCTGTATTCTGTGTAAATTAATAAGTTTTGTGTCTGTGTAGAATGTCTGTTAAATTCTGTATTACTCTTTGTCTGCTGTTTAAGAGGTCAAGCAAGGACTGCAGTGAAGAGGCCAACATGTGTTTTAAGTTATCTGCAGTTCTGGCTGGTTCAATGTATAAGCTGATAGGTGAAAGAGGTCAGGACTAGTCAGCTCTCTTCTCCTTGATTAATTATAGGTAAAATGTAGGAATGGTCTTGAAAGTAATAACCTGATATGTATGCTATTAAGTAAGATTGGCCCTTGACCCCTTTAATGAATGCCAGAGTTTAGTTAGCAGTTAGTACTAGGAATATGAGAAATCAATCATAATAACATGTAAGAGACTGGAGCCCAAATGTCTGGTGTAAGGGGCCCCAGGTCATAGGTCAGTTTAGGATGTCTGGAACCTATGTAACTGATATTTGTATGGAGCTGATTGGTTGAGGCAAGGTAATCAATCTATTCCTTAACCAATTGGAGAGTAAGGGGGCTAGGCTAGGCTAGATAGAACTGTATTTAAGTGGGAGAAGAAGCAGTTTACGTCAGAAGGAGCTCAGAAGAAAGAGAAGGACAGAAGGAACAGACAGAAGAAGGAGAAGACAGCATAAGAAGAGAAGCAGCTGAGACAGAAGCCACAAAGACACAGAGAGCTGAGACAAAGACACAGAGAGCTGAGAGAGAGACAAAGAGAGCTGAGAGAGAGACAAAGAGAGCTGAGAAAGAGAAGAAGAGACTTAATGCTGATGTTCTACTTTGTTTGCTGGCAAATAAAGAAGATTACTCTCTCATTCTGGTGTGTGCTGTCTGACTCCTGAAGTATCATAAATTCATGCATCAATTCCTGCAACAAAATAAGTTAAAGGTTTTCTCACTACAAAACCTATTTCTCACTGTTGTTTCCCTAGTCTAAAATGATCCAGCAGGCTTCAACATTCCATCTCACAGACTTCACATAAAAGCATAACTTTTCCCTTCACAGCTATCAGATCAATCTGGAGAATACAGCACACTCAGACAACAGCAGTGCTGGATTTTCTTTATTCTGAAGTCAGATTCCAAACCTTGCTTGCACTGAACTCAGAACTCTCACAAACAACACACCTCCCCCCCCCCCCCCCCCCCCCCACACACACACAGCTTAATGGCTTCTTTCTTCAAATCACAGATTCACCTCTCAGTCCTTCCCCTGTGTCAGAGTTAAAATCCTTACACACTTTTTCCTGACACCCTTATAGTTTCTTTCACTTAGTATAACTACCAACAGAAATCACAGTCTCTCAGAACCTGAGTCTCAACTGTTTTCCCCTATTCTAAAAAGAGTAGGCAGCCATGTGTCCACTTAATACCTGAGCCTACAGACTCTCATTCCACCTTCCATGACCTTAAATTCCCTTAGAACTTAACCATTCCATTCACTACATGCTGGGACATACATACCTCTGTTTCACTCCAAACCAAACTAAATTTGGTTTAAAATTTCTCACAGCTTTCTATTAGTACAGCTCTCTCCCACCCAAAATACATCAGTTTTTCCCCACATGTATTCAGCAACACAATCATGAAAAAGGCAGTCTGTTTATTGAAGTACTCATTTTTAAGCTCAAATCATCTCATTCTCAGCACCAAAGCTCACCTTCACTCACTTTCAATATTAAAGTACCCTTTTTCAATATCGCATTTCACTTAAAAATCTCACAAAATCCATACTTTTATTCTTACTTTTACACAGACACACACTATACGTTTTTTCTTTCTCAATCCATGTTCACAGCCCTGGTCTCTCTGCTCACTCCAGTGTTGCCAGGTGGAAAATTTTTTTCCCACCCAATGCAGCACAAAACCCGCCCAAAACCCGCCCAAACTCAAACCCCGCCCCTGACACCCCCACCCCCATGTCATCACCCCGCCCCCGCCGTCATTAACCCCGCCCCCGCCGTCACCGGCCCCGCCTCCCCCGTCATCGGCCCCGCCTCCCACGTCATCGGCCCCGCCTCCTACGTCACTAACCCCGCCCAAAAACGTCACTAACCCCGCCCCCGCGGCCAAAAAAGCCGCACAAAAAACCGCCCGGAAGCCCAAAAAACAGCCCAAAAAACCGCAACCCGCCGCGGGCAAAAATTTCCCGCGGCGGGTCGCGGAAAACCGCCCACCTGGCAACACTGGCTCACTCCAGTCTCCCTGGCAACTCACCCCCCCCCCCCTAGAGGATCTGACATCACTCAACCAATCAGCTTGTCAGAGAAAGACAGGGTTTTTTTTCTAATCTGTTTAGAATCTCCCTTCCCCATAGAAGTAAATGCAAAACTTCCTATACAGAGAATTTCAAAGTCAATTTTAACCTGAAACAGCAAGGAACATTTTATAGTACAATCCCCACCTAATCATGGTTTATTTCTTGAAAAATAAAACCACATTTAAGAAACATTTCACACTTTCTTCACCTAACTCTATTAATAATTTCCAAACCAACTTTAAACCTTTTCCAGCCAGCAGCATCCACCTAAACCCTGGAACAGCCCCCCCCAGAGCCCCAGGAAAAAAAAACATTTAATATATGTTACCATATATTACATTATCACCAAATGAATGCGTTTTGACCATTTAAGTCAACATGTAGTCAAAATTGATCTACACATCTGAAAAAGGGAGCAAGGTTGTTCCAGGGGCAGGCATAAAATGCTATAGATAGATCTACTGCCCATATAACTTATCCATACATAGCAAAGTATACCGATCAAGAACTGGTCTAACTTTATATGGATAACTTATTTGTGTAAAGTTAGGTCAACATACTCAGCAGACTTACCTATATGGATATTACCACTGAATACAGCATGAAGATATTCAGATAAATGATCAGTTATGTAGTCATTAAGAACATAAGAACTGCCCAAGTCCAACGGTAATGTGGGCACATGGAATTGATGCACACTGAGCCCACTTGTTTTAAAAAGGAGGTCTTCATTGGCCGTACGCTAATTTTACAATTGGCGTTCAGTCATTTACTACCTGAGCCCTTACCACCACCTATTTAATAGGCAGTGAGGGCTCACGCACTACTCACATGGTAATCGGGCAATGTGTGGCTATGGCTGAGCACTGCCTGATTACCTTCAGGCACAATCCCGTGCTAGAAAATAAATTTTTATATTTTGGCATGGGAAATGACATGCACCAAAAACAGAAATACCGCTGGGCATCTGGGTGTGCCTGGCAGTAGTACTGTCTTCCCTCACGCTCCCCATGAGTTATCCCTACCACCCTTTAATAAAAGGGCCCCTAACTGAAAAAAATATTGTCTCCAATTTGTTTTAATTATACTGCTTAGTAATTTCATTGCATGCCCTCTAGTCTTTGTACGTACTGAAAAAGTAAGCAATTGATTTGGATTTACTGTTCAACTCCACTCTGGATTTTAGAAACCTTTATCATACCTTTCCTCAGCTGTTTATTTCCAAGCTGAAGAGCTCCAACCTCTTTCAGTCCCATTAATCATTTTAGTTTCCCTGCTCTGAACCTCTTCTATTATATCTTTTGTGAGATGCAGGTGACCAGAATTGCACACAATACTCATTGGACTACCAAGTAACAGCTCCCATTTGTAGAAACTGAAAGGCTAAGCTTCGGAGGAATTAGGAGCCATATTTTTGGAGTCATGGTCCTAAATTAACTCATTTGAAAAATGACAATTTTATTTATGTATTCATTCATTTGATAAAGGGTTTTTCACATAGTTACAACAGGGCAGTGAATAGGGCTGATTTAAGACACATAGAGGGGCATAATCGAAAGGGGTGCCCAAGTTTTCCTGAGCATGTCCTTGTAGGACGTCCCGGCGAAGGGGCGGGGAAACACGTATTATCGAAACAAGATAATGATAGAAACTCCAAACTGCCCAAAACACAGCAGCCAGACTAATATTTGGAAAAACGAAATACGAAAGCGCCAAGCCCCTAAGAGAAAAATTACAGTGGCTCCCATTGAAAGAACGAATCACGTTCAAGATCTGCATTTTGATTCATAAAATCATCCACGGTGAGGCTCCAGTCTACAAGGCAGATATCATAGACTTACCAACCAGGAACACCAAAAGATCAGCACGTACATTCCTGAGCCTCCATCACCCCAGCTGCAAAGGTCAAAATATAAATCAACTTATGCATCCAGCTTCTCCTACATAGGCACGCAACTGTGGAAAGCACTACCAAAAGCCACAAAAGCAATACAAGATATAATTAAATTCCGAAAAATACTAAAAACCAACCTGTTCAAAAAGGCATATCACAACGATCCATCCTAATTACCAAACAACAAAACCCTTATCATAACTGAACAAAACTGAACTCTCTATTCCTAACTGCTTAAATTACTTTGTTACTAATGAACTTTAATGCAATACTACTTTAACTTTCTCTACGATATGAAGTCTTTATTCTTGAATGTTTAATCTATGCTGTTACCGCATTGAGCCTGCCATGAGTGGGAAAGCGCGGGGTACAAAAATAAATAAAAATAAAAAAAAAATACTTATGAACTTTAATGCAATACCACTTTGTATTTCTCATTCCGGAACTGGCGATTGCCATTACGGAACAATATAAGCCATATTGAGCCTGCAAATAGGTGGGAATATGTGGGATACAAATGCAACAAATAAAATAAATAAAATAAATATCTCAAGGGCATTTACGTACAGGAAGAGAGCCTTTTTCAAATGAAGGAGAGCTCTGGAATGAGGAGGCATATGACAAAGTTATGGGGGAATAGGCTTAGGAGTAACCTAAGGAAGTATTATTTCACAGAAAGGGTGGTGGAGGCGTGGAATGGCCTCCCGGTGGAGGAGGTGGAGTCGAGGACTGTTCCAGAATTTAAAAAGGCATGGGATAAGCATGTGGGATCGCTTAGGAACAGGAAGAATTAGGGGTTACAGAGGATGGGCAGACTGGATGGGTCATATGGCCTTTATCTGCCGTCACGTTTCTATGTTTCTAAGATGGGCGTCCATCTTTCGTTTCGATAATATGGTCGGGGACACCCAAATCACAAAATTTAGGTCGACCTTAGAGATGGTCGTCCTTAGAGATGGTCATCCACAATTTTCAGCGATAATGGAAACCGAGGATGCCCATCTCAGAAATGACCAAATCCAAGCCATTTGGTCATGGGTGGAGCCAGCATTCTTAGTGCACTGGTCCCCCTGACATGCCAAGACACCAACCAGGCACCCTAGGAGGCACTGCAGTGAACTTCAGAAATTGCTCCCAGGTGCATAGCTCCCTTACCTTGTGCGCTGAGCCCACCAAACCCCCTCCAAAACCCACTCCCCACAACTGTACACCGCTACCATAGCCCTAAGGGGTGAAGAGGGGCACCTAGATGTGGGTACAGTGGGATTCTAGTGGGTTTTGAAGGGCTTACATTTACCACCGCAAGCGTAACAGGTGGGGGGGTTTGGGCCTGGGTCCGCCTGCCTAAAGTGCACTGCACCCACTAAAACTGCTCCAGGGACCTGCATACTGCTGTCATGGAGCTGGGTATGATATTTGAGGCTGGCATAGAGGCTGGAAAAAATATTTAAAAAAATTTTTTGAGGGTGGGAGGGGGTTAGTGACCACTGGGGCAGTAAGGGGAGGTCATCCCCGATTCCCTCTGGTGGTCATCTGGTCATTTAGAGCACATTTTTGTGGCTTGGTCGTAAGAAAAAAAGGGCCAGATAAAGTCATCTAAGTGTTCATCAGGGATGCCCTTCTTTTTTCCATTATCGGTTGAGGACGCCCATGTGTTAAGCACGCACCAGTCCTGCCTTCGCTACGCCTCCGACACGCCCCCGTGAACTTTGGTCATCGCCGCGACAGAAAGCAGTTGAGGACGCCCAAAATCGGCTTTCGATTATGCCGATTTGGGCGACCCTGTGAGAAGGACGCCCATCTTGCGATTTGTGTCGAAAGATGAGCGCCCTTCTCTTTTGAAAATAAGCTTGATAGACATATGAGACTGTATCTTTCTAGTAAAAGAAATGTGTGCTTAATTCTGAGTAAGGAGCTTTTGACTCTTTGGAGAGTAGTGACTTTAATTTGACTAATTTCCTAGAAACATCTTCTGATAATATTACTACTAGAGCCACTCTCTTGGTTACTTTTTTGTAAACAATGATACAGTTTTATTTCTTTAGCTGAAATCAAAAATTTCACAAGAGGGTGGGATCTTTTTTTTGGTTGTTGTTGTTTTTAGGTTCCTTTACATAGTAACTAGTAAATGAAGGCAGACAAAAGACCTGTACAGTCCATCCAGTCTGCCCAACAAGATAAACTCATTTTACATAGTATATGATACTTTATATGTATACCCGAGTTTGATTTGTCCTTGTCGTTCTCAGGGCACAGACTGTAGAAGTCTGCCCAGCAGTCTTCTTGTACTAAAAGTTCTGAAGCTAATGTTGAAGCCCCTTAAAATTTACACTCCAGCCCATCCATATCTATTCAGTCATGATCAGGGCATAGACCATAGAAGTGTGCCCAGCACTGGTTTTGCATTCCAATTATCGGCGTCGCCACCCAATCTCCGCTAAGATTCCATGGATCTGTTCTTTCTAAACAGGATTCCTTTGTGTTTATCCCACACAAATTTGAATTCGATTACCGTTTTCATCTCCACCACCTCCCGCGGGAGGACATTCTACGTATCTACCACTCTCTCCGTGAAAAAATACTTCCTGATATTACTCCTGAGTCTGCCCCTCTTCAACCTCAATTCATGTCCTCTAGTTCTACAGCCTTCCCGTCTCCAGAAAAGGTTTGTTTGTGGATTGATATCTTTCAAATATTTGAACGTCTGTATCATGTCACCCGTTTCTCCTTTCCTCCAAGGTATACAATGTTCAGGTCCCATACCATTTTTGTAGCTTTTCTTTACACCAAGTCCAGTGTTTTTACATCTTTAGCAAGATACAGCCTCCAAAACTAAACACAATACTCCAAGAGGGGCCTCACCAACAGCTCCTTTCTTCTGCTGGTTATACCCCTCTCTATGCAGCCTAGCATCCTTTGTAAATGTTTAATCTCCTGGCAAGGGTACAATATATCTATTTTGACCCTCTTCATTTGTAGAACTTTTTGAGTGATAATGTTCCCTTATAAGGTTATTTATTTGTGTGTAGGAGTGGGATATGGGTTTATAATGTGATGGGATCGTTAGCTGCAGATTTGAAATAAATCAAATTTTTCCTGTTATATTTTTGATAATGTTTTCAGGTTTCCCCTTGACATGTGCTACAGTGATCAGCATTGTTATTCTTATATGTGTTATAAGAAAATGCATGATAAGTGTATGGTTCAGTGGTTTCCATCTTATATCTGACCTGGTTGAACAAGTCCTCCCACATAATTGCCTTCTCATTGATGGTAAAGTCGTCCCCTAGTGGAGCATAAGGGTTATAACTTCCAACAATTTCATTACTCCGTATCCCGTTGGGTAGAACAACAGTATTTATAATATCATATCCAATGGCAAGATCACCATTCTCATCAAAAAAGATTTCCTCGCCCAGAGCATTCTTAAAATGAAGGTTCTTCAGATAATGATGAAGCTAATGGAAAGCAAAACATTTTTATTAGTGAATTAACTGCAAGGATACACTCCTAATGTCAAGCAGATATAACCTGATGCAGACCTCTAGATGGCAGCGTGTATCTCAGATGGTCAGTCAGGTCCAATGCAGTTCTGCTCCTTGGACAGAATGTCAACAAACCCTTGTCTCTGAAAGGTCTCCTTTTTATACAGAAATCATGGGCTGAGCTGTACTAAGGCACATTCTAGTCTTGTGGGTGATGCACACATAATATAGTTGTGACTTCAGGGGCCATTGTTTTGTCTTACTGGCACCATATTAAGGGTACACCTTGACAAATGGCCTGGGTCTCATAAACAATATGCAGTTTTGCTAGCCACAACGTCTCTCCAGCTGCAAGAGTAATTCCAAGATTCATTGGCTGTTCTGGCCATGATGTTGATTCTGATGACAACCTACATAATAGGCTTTAGAGGTAAAGTCTGTGTCTGTATATTAAAGCCAGGTTATTAATTTTGGATAATGCCATATATTATATAATCCCATATATCTTTGTTATACAGGAACATATATAGGGCTATAGGGCTAGATTCTATATATGGAGCCTGAAAAATCCACATTGAAAAAAAATCACGTCTGGGGTATTTTCTAAAGTATGCCTACATTTTAAAGAATAGACTTTAAATTTCCACACAGTATGTAGAATATGCCGAGCGGCTTTCCACACAACCAAATTTGGTCGTGTTTATTTAGGCCACGTTTTACTTGGTGTAAATCCTGATACCCCTCCCATTGCCATGCTCCCTTTTCAACTATGTGACTTAGAATTTAGGTGCACCATGTTATGAAATACACTTTAAGTGAGTTATACACTTAAATCTCAATTAATGCCAATTAGTGCTGATAATTGATAACATCAAATTAACAGCCCCGATTAGCTAGTTAACCAATTAAGTTATGTGCATTATTATAAAAAAAAACCTATGAACTATTCAGTTTCCATGCAGATTTTCAAGTGCCATATGTATGAATCTGGGGGATTATTCTGCTTATTTTCAAAAGAGAAGGGCGGCCATCTTCCGACACAAATCGGGAGATGGCTGCCCTTCTCTCAGGTGCGGCCAAATCGGCATAATCGAAAGCTGATTTTGGCCGCCCTCAACTGCAGTCCATCACAGGAGCGGCGAAAGTTTAAGGGGGCGTGTTGGAGGCGTAGCGAAGGCGGGACGGGGGCATGCTTAACACATGGCCGCCCTCAGCTGATAATGGAAAAAAGAAGGGCGGCCCTGACGAGCATTTGGGCGACTTTACTTGGTCCATTTATTTTCAGGACCAAGCTTCAAAAAAGTGTCCAAACTGACCAGATGACCACCGGAGGAAATCAGGGATGACCTCCCCATACTCCCCCAATGGTCACCAACCCCCTCCCACCCAAAAAAAAAATTATAACATTTTTTTTACTAGCCTGTATGCCAGCCTCAAATGTCATACCCAGCTCCATGACAGCAGTATGCAGGTCCCTGGAGCAGTTTTAGTGGGTGCAGTGCACTTCAGGCAGGCGGACCCAGGCCCATCCCCTCCTACCTGTTACACTTGTGGTGGTAAGTGTTGAGCCCTCCAAAACCCATCTGAAACCCACTGTACCCACATGTAGGTGCCCCCCTTCACCCATAAGGGCTATGGTAGTGGTGTACAATTATGGGGAGTGGGTTTTGGGGGGGCTCAGCACCCAAGGGAAGGGAGCTATGTACCTGGGAACAATTAATAAAGTCCACTACAGTGCCCCCTAGGGTGCCCGGTTGGTGTACTGGCATGTGAGGGGGACCAGTACACTACAAATGCTGGCTCCTGGCTCCTTCCATGACCAAATGCCTTGGATTTGGCCGGGTTTGAGATGGCTGGCCTTGGTTTCCATTATCGGTGAAAACCGAAGCCGGCCATCTCTAAGTCTGGCGATATCAACATTTAGGCGACCTATCTGGGGGGGGGAGGGCCTTTCAACCCCCCCCCCCTTCCTTTACTAGCCCATTTTTACGGGCTCAAAGGCTAGTATTGGTTTAAATGATGCTTGACATGTTTTTGTAGGTTTTAAATTGTATATATATATTTTTTTTTGTTACATTTGTACCCCGCACTTTCCCACTCATGGCAGGCTCTATGCGGCGGGCAATAGAGGGTTAAGTGACTTGCCCCGAGTCACAAGGAGCTGTCTATGCCGGGAATTGAACTCAGTTCCTCAGTTCCCCAGGACCAAAGTCCACCACCCTAACCACTAGGCCACTCCTCCACTCCACTATGTTTTGTACCCCGCGCTTTCCCACTGATAGCAGGCTCAATGCAGCTTACATATTATATACAGGTACTTATTTGTACCTGGGGCAATGGAGGGTTAAGTGACTTGCCCAGAGTCACAAGGAGCTGCATGTGCCTGCAGTGGGAATTGAACCCAGTTCCCCAGGATCAAAGTCCACCACTCTAACCACCAGGCCACTCCTCCACATTGGTGAAAGCAAGACATAAATATTATCAAGGAGAAATGAGAATACAGTGTGATCAATTACTCAAGGTGTTTGTATAATTCTTGCAGATATTTATATTGCAAAAGGCTAATAGTTTTTGAGATTAAATCATATCTTGTGTAATCCCCCATAGGCACTGTTATATACTGAGAGCCCCCTGGTGGTTACTGTCCAGCATTATAAGTCTGCAGTTAGGGCTCACAGAAGCTTTATCTCTAAGAAAGGCTCATAGACAGTTTTACCCTATGGCAGCCTGTAACCTCAGTCTCTTCAGTTGGGCTTCTCCTTCATCTCAGAGTGATCATTCCTTATTTCATCATTTCTTAGAATCCTTCTATGAAACATCATTGGGAAACAGGTCACATCTCTGGTACCCCTGAGGCGCCCCCTGTCACCTTTCTGGGGAATATAACACATGTTTCTTGGCTTTAACAAATATGCAAATTAGCTACACCAGATGCAAATCCACTCTATTAGAATCCCTGATCGTCTTGTGGGGAACAATGTCTTTCCACCAACAGTTCCTCTCAGGGGCGTAGCCAGACCTTGCCAGGAGGGGGGGGGGCAGAGCCCGAGGTGGGAGGGCACTGTTAAGCCACCTCCCCCCTCCAGCAACCCCCCTCCCCCCGCTCGATCGCGCCGACACTCTTAAACCCCCCCCCCCTCCCGCTACCAACCCTCCCCTGCCATCACCGCCCGCCCCGCCACCACATGATTTACCTTGTTTGCTGGCGGGGATCCCCAAACCCCGCCAGCCAAGAGTGTTCTTCAGCACCGGCCCTATTTCTACCGGCTTGTTTTCCATCTTCCCTGCTTCGACTTCTACCTGAGTTGCTTCTTAGCGCTGGTTCTGCATTGCTGGCTTACTCCTCTACTGCTTGCCTGACTTTCACTTGGACCCGGACTTCTCTTCTGTCTGCTGCCTGCCTGCCTGACCTTCGCCTGGACCTGTACTTCTCCTCTGTCTGCTGCTTGCCTAACCTTCTCCTGGAACTGGACTCCTTCTGTCTGCTGCCTGCCTGCCTGACCTTTGCCTCGACCTGGACTCTGTAGGAGTATTTGCTGTGATCTCACCCCCCCGGTGTGCACATGAGAGCACCTTTACAGCCAACATGGACGCTGCAACCTGTCACCTATATGTCTGACTACCAACTGTGCAGAAGTCAGCATTTCAGGGATGCAGCGCCTCCTATTGCACAGGAGGGACAGCAACAACCTAAAAAGAAGCGGTTTAATCAGAAGAAGTGGAATGCAGAGAAGATCCGTGCTATGCAAGCTCAGCTGGACCAATTGATGGCAAGATGTTCAATCGCGGAGTCTAGCAGTGTACCTAAGACACCTTCATCTCATAAAAAGGTCAAATTCCAGAAGCAGAAGGACCAGTCTTCTAGACCGCCGACCCCTCCGGGGCTGAGTGTTAAATCTGTTGAGGTGGAACAGCCATCCTCTTCGGAGGAAGAACAAGCATGACTAGACGTGGCCACAAAACCTGTTACCGCAAGCGTCCCCACTGTCCACGTGGATGCGTTGTCGTCCATCAGTGAGGAGTCCCCCGTGAACCATGCTGCGTCGCAGCCCTCGAACCCGGAAGGGCCTCTTTCAAAAGACTCATCCCAGGAAGTCAGGTATTTTCTAGGTAAGCTTATATCTAAAGGTTACAGATATACCGTGGAGTTGTTAATTCAACAAGTACTTTCCTGTGAAGGTCTCCTGGATACAGCATCAGAGGTGACTTTGGTCACCCAGGGCCTGTTTCAGAAACTCGAGGCATCTCTAGGGGGGGGGTCAGGATGTGCTGCGTGTCACACCGTGCGACTTGTCACTGGTGGCCTATGGCAATCAAAGTATTGGAACTGTGGGACAGGTTTGGCTATCTTTACAGCTTGGACAGATGACCGTCAGGCACCCTGCCATCATCACTACCAGTGAGGGTGAAGAATTTCTGATTGGAAATGACCTTTTGAAGAGATTTCGGCCTGTTTTGGATTATGACGAGGAAACGATCTGGTCTAAAGTCACTCGACCCCTTAAATATGTGCGAGGGAGATACTGGCGTACAGTCGGTGATGCCAACTCTGTGGAGCTACAGGACACTCCCCTGCGGACTGATCTCCGGTGTTCCGCGGATCCGCCCATGCGGGAGCCTCCGTTGACAGAGGCACCAAAAGGGGGTCAGAAGCATGAAGAGCTGGTGCAACAAGCGGACCATCTAGAGATTGTTTCACAGGACTCAGCATCACTTGAAATCTCATCTCCTATCTCTGGTCCTGATTTTGCTCATCCTTGCAAGGTGACTGTCATCACCCAGAAAGGTGATGAATTCACCATACCAGTTCAGGTGGCTAACACCCAATTGCTTCAAGCTACTTTACTGTTCACTAGTGATCTCTCCTACATCAGTGACTCGTTGTACAGCCAAATTCGTAAGTCTGTACAACTTCCCTTCAGCAGATGTTCCTCTATTTCGGTACAGGTACCGGGACAAGGCTCCAAGCCGCTTGACGGAATATGTGGCCTTCCCTTGACTGTGGGAAAGAAGACATTCACTCACCACTTCTCTATTGTCCGGGGCTTGAGGGAACCCTTATGTTTGGGGTCAGATTGCCTTGCACGACTGGGAGTTTATGTGGACCTGGTGAATCTAGTCCTGTGGAGTAGAATGCAGAACAACCCAGTGGAACTTGAACCTACGGCTGTTTGTTTGAAGTCTGGACAGACCATTCCCCAGGTCTGTGAGGTAGTCTGTGACAAGGATGTAACCATTCCAGGTAGGGTACGGGATTTTTCCCTCAAGCTTCGCCTCGCTCAAGGACAACGTCTGCTGGATGATGTAGTGTTCTTTAACCCACATGCCCACTTTCGAGACCTTGGATTGGCAATTGGTGTTCTGCCATGTTTGGAGGTCACCGGTACCACCTTATACCTGTTGGTCACCAATCCACAGTCTGCTGAAGTTGAGCTATCTGCTGGAGATTCTTTTGGCTTTCTGGTTGGCCAGTCTTTCCATGATGTCGAGGTAAGTTTGCCTATCCTTGGCAGGCTGCCTTCTTCTTGGGACACCTGCCAGGGGGGGGGAGACGACTGACAGTTGGTTTACCTCTCCCAGGGGCCTCATATCTCTCGAGTTTGTTTGGCCCTATGATGCGACGTGTGCTCAGGTACAGGTGGAAGATGACTTCTTGTTTCTGTCCAGGGAAATGTCTGTACCTCAGAAGCCTCGAAGGGTGAATTCTGTGGAAACCTCAACCTTGCAGGAGGACATTGAAGAACAGGTGGAAATTTCATCCAACCAACCTTTCTCAGAGTTTGATGCTATGGTGAAAGAGCAAGTGGAACAGGCTGATGCTTGTACTACTCACACAGAGAAGAGGAAGTTGACTCAGTTGTTGTACAATTACAAGGACCTTTTTGCTGTAGATTCATATGACTGTGGACTTACGAACCTACATGTCACCAGAGTGCCTACGGAACCTGGTAGCAAGCCTGTCTTTGTGCGTCAGTATAAGATTCCATTGGCTTCCTATGAGTCTGTACAAGAGATTCTCAACACTTTGGAGACCAGGGGTATCATCAGACAATGCAACAGCACGTACAACTCCCCTCTGTGGCCCATCTTGAAAAAGAATAACAGCTGGAGAATCGCTCTGGATTACCGTCAGTTGAATAAGCGAGTACCCTTGTCCCGGTGGCCTATGGCTCCACTGGATCAGAACCTTGCAACCATCAGGGGGGCTAAGTATTTCACCAGCCTGGATTTGGCATCAGGGTTTTGGACAGTACCAGTCCATCCCCACGATCAGCATAAACTGGCTTTTACGTTTGGGAAGAAGCAGTATACGTGGAACAGGACACCCTTTGGGTTTCTCAATTCACCTGCTGAATTCAACATTTTCCTACACAAAGCCCTACCAGATGCTGAAGCTCGAGGAACAGTGGTCTATGTGGATGACATTCTGATCAAGAGTCCTACCTTTCAGGAACACCTGGAGGAGATGGAGCATGTCTTCACACAGTTGGCAGATGCTGGAGCTAAACTGACTCTTGCCAAAGGACAATGGTGCAGGAAATCACTGAATTACTTAGGGTATGAAATTTCTGCTGAGGGTCTGCGACCCCAGAAGAAGCGAGTGCAGTCTTTACAACAGTTGAAACAGCCCACCAATATCACTGAACTTCGTTCCTTTCTAGGAATTTGCAACTACTCCAGACAGTTCATAGATGAGTATGCGGAGATCACCCGACCGTTGGTCAAGTTGTTGAAGAAAGATACACCTTGGGTCTGGGGGCCAGAACAGAAATCTGCTATGCAGGAGCTGAAAGACAAGCTTAGCTGCTTCCCATGCCTCGCATACCCCGAGGGAGGTCGTGAGTTCTACGTGGACTTGGGATATTCCCAACACTCTATGAGTGCTGTCCTATATCAGAAGTATGACACGGATAAGAGGGTAGTGGCGTATGCCAGTAAAGGACTAACGGATGTGGAGAGGAAGTATTCCGACTGTGAGAAAGCACTCCTGTCTACCGTTTGGGCTTTGCAACACTTCAGAAGTTACATCCAAGGTGAGAAGCTAATTGTGGAGACTTGCCACCAGCCCATCAGTTTCTTGGGTAGTGACCGAATTAAGACCGGTCGAGTGTCAAACAGCAAAATAGTCTCCTGGACATTGGCTCTTCAAGGCTGGCCTCTGGAGGTAAGGTATGCTCAGAAACATCGTAACGCAGTAGCCCAAGGTATGGCTGACCTACATGATTGTGCAGAACAGGATTCCATTGCAGGTATTCCCGAAGCAGATGTTCCCCCGCTAGAGAAAGAACCTCATCGACACCATCTGTATGATGAACAGACTTGTGCTACCATGCCTAAGGTCTATGTAGATGGTTGTGCTTACCGTCGTGATACAGTCAAGGAATTGGTTGCAGGAGTAGGAGTGGTATGGGATCCAACCAATCTTGAAGAGACCCTGAAACACAGCTTGGGCTCGCGAACTAATCAGTACGCTGAGATTGTGGCAGCTCTGGTGGCGGTACAGTCTGCAATTCAGAAAGGAGTCCGACAGTTGGTCATATGTACGGATTCGGACTATGTGAGACAGAATTTTGTGTCCCATTTGCCCATCTGGAAGCAGAAAAATATGTTAAATTCCAAAGGAAAACCAGTACATCATGGAAACTTGATCCGGATTTTAGATCAACTGGTAAAGGACCATGACATGACCATCTATTGGAAGAAGGTCAAGGGTCATGCAAAAGTTGACAGTCCCGACAAGCTGGGAAACGACTTGGCCGATCACCTGGCCAAGGAGGGTGCGCTTACAGGAGAATTATGGCGACCCCCAGATGTGGAGACTCCGGCTGTCCATGCGGTCACCCGACGACAGGCGAAGCAGTCCAACGACACGCCGGTGGTCCAGTGGTGCAGGGAAGTCCCATCCTTTGATCTTGTCATGGCACAGAAATCCGACCCGGTGATCGGTAGATTTTATGAGTACATATGGAATCCGCAAGACTGTTCCCTGACGGAAGAACACAAGCAAGATGAGGAAATGAGGATACTCTACGCCTCCCGAGAGAAGTTCAAACTTCACAAGGACCTGCTTATTCGGACGAGTAAGCATGGCATTGAGCAATGGGTGGTGCCTAAAGAATATCGAGGCATTATGTTGCAGCATGCCCATGACGAACCATGTGCTGGACATCGAGGGGAGAATATCACCTATGAGACCCTAAAGCAAGTAGCTTATTGGCCTCACATGCGACAGGATGTACAGTTGTACACGCGAGGGTATTTGACCTGTTGTCGTTTCCAGCCATCTTCACCATCTCACCGAGCACCACTTAGGAAGAAGGGTATCGCCATGCCCTGGTCGGATATCCAGATTGATTGGGTTGGTCCTGTAGTTCGATCCACTCGTGGTAACAAGTACTTGCTCACAGTCACCTGCTTGTTCACCAAGTGGTTGGAGTGTCTGCCTGCACCCAACTGCACGGCAGAAACCACGGCTACCTTACTACTGAATCATGTGTTCAGCCGGTGGGGTTTGCCTATGCGAGTGGATTCAGACCAAGGTTCTCAGTTCACGGCAGAGGTGATTCAACATATGTGGAAGATGCTTGGAGTAAAGAGTAAGTTGCACATAGCTTACCGACCTCAATCTTCGGGACAGGTGGAAAGAGCTAATCGCACCATCGTGACCATTCTGAAGAAGTATGTGTCATCCTCAGGTAAGAATTGGGACCTTGTCTTACCATTGGTCCTTATGGCGATTCGTTCCACACCCCACCGTTCCACCGGAGTGTCTCCTTTTGAGATGATGACAGGTAGGGAAATGACATTACCAATGCATTTGTTGTACAGGACTAATGATGTGAACTTGTCCAGTGCTACCTCCACTCATGAATATGTCACCCATTTGCGTAAGCATTTGCAAAGTGCCTTTGCCTTTGCTCAGAAAAATTTGGAAAGTAGCGCTAGAGGTAGAAAAGCCTATTATGATCAAGGGACTACCTCTAAAGAATACCAAATTGACGACAAGGTATTCTACTTCAATTTTGCCAGAAACAAGGTTAAAGAAAGGAAGTTTCTGCCTAGTTGGCGTGATCCATTCCCAATAGTGGAAAAAGCTTCACCTGTGGCTTACCAAATTTGCCTCAAGAAAAATACTAAGGGTGAAGACACCCTTAAATGGGTCCACATCAATCAGTTGAGACCACGTCATCCCAGTCATTTGATTCCAGACGTATGTGTTGATGACACGAACTGTACTAACACCCCAACAGCATAGTCTGTTTTCTTTGTACCTTGCAGATGCAGAAAAGAACCCTGATGATCGTGTTCTTGATCTCCGTGCTGCTGGGATCGTGGTCCAAGATGATCGAACCTGGTCCCATGTCTGGAGTTGTTCTGCAAGATACCCCTGGCTTCCTGATTACCCAGTCCCAGATTGTTCCCCAGAAAGTAGTTGTGTCCCTTGACCCAATGCATGTACTACTGAAACATTTCAATATGAGTAACTTATCTCTGTCTGCTGTTACCCATTCCTGGTTTCTCAATTATATGCAAAATGCCCGTGCACAAGTGAAGAACATTTTGCATCAACTGGACAAAGTCATGGTACAACCTATGCAACCTTATAATTCCAGGTCCAGATCTAAGCGTTTTCTTGGTCTGGCCGGTGGTTTGATTTTTTCGGCCATTGGTTCACTTTTTGGTATTTCCATGTCTGTTGCCAACGTAGTTTCTGTCCAAAAGCTGCAGGCCAATATACAAGCCATCCAAGCAGACTTGAAAGCCATCGAGACCAAATTGGTAGTCCAACAGAGCCAACTTGTGGCCCAGGGTAAAACTATTGCTGATACGGTCACTCTTGTGAATTTACATACACATAAAATTAGTGCTAACACAGCTGATTTGTTGACAATTAAAGGTACCATGAATGAAGACCGTGTGTTTATACAACCTGTTAAGGACCTTATCCAGGATTTATTTAGGGAAGTAGATACTAGTGTTAGTAAGCTAATGCAGGGACAGATACCAACGTACCTGATACCATCTGATGTTGTTAAAGATGCCTTTGCCAAAGTTACCTGTTTGTCTATTGAACCTTTTCAAATTCAAATCGCATTTCATTTAGGTACTGCCCTTCCCCTTTATTTGGATATGGAGCGTATGGAAATTGCCTTCATCCTTAATTTGCCATTTATTATGCCTGAGAATGTATACCAGCTTAAACAAGTTGTAAACGTAGGTACGTGGCATGAGAATTTGTACCTTAATGTTGATACACCTAAGTATGTTGCTTACCAACAGGATGCTCCGCAACATTATTTGGTCCCTAACTTAGACCTTTGCCACAAAACTAAAGATGTTAATTGGCTATGCCCGGGTAAACCTTTCCTGAAAGACACAACAGAAGCTCTTTGTGGCTTGTCCACAGAGAATGTCCAAGAGAAGTGTAAGGTTACCGTGTCAAAATATGACGATTTTTCTGATACCACTGTAGCTGTACTGGATACGGTATGGTTAGTTAGCACACCTAGTACGGAACTTACTGTCACCTTTCAGAAGCATGATGTAATCAACCGTTACACTCTTCCTTGCAATGTTTGTGTGATCGCTGTACCCAAGTATGCTGTTGCCCATGTAGGAGGAGTTTCCCTGTTTTATCTTGACACAGACCCGGTTGTTTCTGAGTTGGAAGTGCTTGATGTATTTCGTGGACATCCTATTGACTTTGCTATGGACCTTATACCATTTTTACAGTCCAAAGACTCTCACACTGTTGAATTATCTGTTGACCATGAGACTCTCGAGGTTGCAGATTACAAACGTCGTTCATCTGATGTCACCCAGTTCCACATGTCCACTCACGTTGTCATCCCACTTTTGACCATCTCGTGGTTCATCATGTTCCTGTGTGCTGTAGTGTTTTGGAGAGACCTTCGTCATTTACGCTATCGCGTAAACACTTTGTCACCTACGGCGATGAGATTGCAAGACTTTATGTAGTTACATCTGACCAGCGTTTTGCCAATTTATTCCGTTTTCACTTTTCTGTACTAATATGCTTTGCTTTGCATGATGTGATTATGGTTCATGATTTGTTTGATTAATTTTCATGTGTTAAGACTTTTAACTAACTGCACATGCGGGTTCTATTATTCAGTATTTTGCTGTATTAGCATTTTTGATTTCCTTGTGAACATTATTTTGCTTAATAGAACTGTTGGAAGTGTGTTAGTTTGCATTAGTTGAGATTTACTTTGAAACTTTTTGTAGTTGACCATGAAGTTGTACCTGAATCCTGACTGAACTGTCTGGCTTATTTTTGTAGTTAGGTTGGAGAAGGCCTTTACTCCTTTGTAGTAATTTCCATCTCCAAGGGGGGGAATCTGTAGGAGTATTTGCTGTGATCTCACCCACCCGGTGTGCACATGAGAGCACCTTTACAGCCAACATGGACGCTGCAACCTTTCACCTATATGTCTGACTACCAACTGTGCAGAAGTCAGCATTTCAGCTTGTAATAGATTTACTGAAGCCTGCACCACCTCCAAGGTCACTCTGTATCGGGGGAGAATGCATGTCCCTGAGAGAGAGAGAGCTTACGAGATAAGACGGACAATGGAAGCTTCATACAGATGCTGGGAGTACATGGTGGGATTATTTCTGATTGGCTCCCAGAAAACTGATGGGTCGGAGAAGCGGGAACAGAAGGAGAAGAAAGTCAGTTGGCGGGAAGAACGGAAGCGGGAAGAACAGAAGAAAAGAAGAGGAGAGGACTTGCATTTCTGCAAGCACCTGATTTACCTGAGAGACTTACTGATAATACCTGGCAAAGCTTTTCCCCAGGTTACAGCTGTCTACAGGATCTATACTGAGTCTGTATCATCTGTTGCTGAGCAAGACAAGTGCATCACCTAAGCTCGTGGGACCTTGCTGAGACATTCAGCTGAGGTATCGGAAGGAACCTGATCTGGTGACCGGAACGGTGAGATCATAGCTTACTTCCTTCAAGCTGGGTTAGATAATTGGTCTGTGCTCGGACCCATCAGATGCGTGACGTCAGGATTTATGATCTCTACTCGCTGTTAGCCTAGTATAAGATTTGTGTGGTAATCATTAGGATCTCGGTATTGTGTTTATCTGTCATTACAGATTAGCCAATAGGATAATCATAGTTATTCTCTATATTTTTGGTATCATTGTGCATGCAATCAGGAATTGCTGATGCTATAAGCTGATAAGGATTTTTCTATATTTTTGTATATAACACTGTATAAATAAACTAATATATTCCATTGGTCTGTCCGTTATTTTCCATGTAGCGAATGTCGGGCGGAGGCCACACCCCCTAGACATAAGCGAGTACGTATGTAGGAATTGGCCTCTTACAAAATCTATATAACCACCTACAACTCCTCTTCTGCCTGCTGCCTGCCCAACTGACCTTCGCCTGGGTCCCCAGCCTTCCCAGCTGACCTCGTATTTTGGCATTCCAATCTTTGGTCCCTGAATTCCTTTAAGTCCTGTTGGCCACCCGCACCTAGGGGTTCAACCCCTGGGGAACGGCGTTCATCACAAGTGAAGCTTCAGGGTTGCCCCACCGCTGAACCCAGATCGCTACCTTAGGGCACGCCATCTTCCGGCTCGACACAGGGACTCACTAAGCACAACAGTAACCAGATTTTGGGAGTAAATGTGGGATCAGAAATGAAGTTGTACAATTTGCTGATGACATGTTATTGGCTTTGTGGCCACCAATGCAATCTTTACCATTGGTGTTGCAAGCTGTTGAGTTTTTTGGACAGGTGGCATGCTTGAAGTTCAATCTGGCTGCATCTGAAGCACTGGCATTGGGAGGGCATGACGAAAGAAAGTGGGGTGGATGGTTTCCTTTGATCTACGTGGGGAAAATGAGATATTTGAAAATCTATTTGTCTAAATAATTGAAGATCTACCATAGTGATATAGATATTTTAATGCAAAATTTATCTGAAAGACTGATCTTGAACCTCTTTACCTTTGAATTTACATGAACACATTACTCTTTATAAGATGATACTTTTCCCCAGTGGTTATAAATGCTGCAAATGCTGCCAGTGTATTTACACCCAAATTCTATAAATGGCTCCTTCAGTTGTGCATGCAATTTTGGCCCCATGGCCAAAATTATGCACATAACTTAAATGAATAACAAGTCAATCAGTGCTGACAATTGGCTCTTAAGAAGTAATTAGAGGTGCTAATTGGCAATAATCAGAATTTACTCACACAAGTTTCTAAGCATATTCTGTAAAGTGCTGCACATGAATACTAATGTGGGGAACTGAAAAGGGGGCATGACCATGGGTATGGAATGGATGGGTCATGGGCATTTTGAAAAAGTATGTGCACTGTTAGAGAATACACACGATCTGCACCTAAGTTAAGCGCAAGCATTTAGACCGTGTTTTAGTTGGTCTAAATGGTTGCGCCTAACTTTCAGTAGCAGGAAACCCACTACTTATATTCTGTAACCCATGCCAAACTTTAGGCGAGTTATATAGAATCGTGCTAAGCGTGCTTTTTTCTGGCGCTGATTTATAAGGCACAATTTATAGAATTTGGTCCTTAATGAATAGAGAATTGAAGAAGCATAATGTCATTTTGTGCATTATTTCTGTGGAAAGCAGGACATTCTGAATAGCTGTTCAGAAGTTAACACATTAGGAAGAACTAGCTTAGCCCTGCTGGACATTAGAAAATATAATATAGTGTACAACATGAGGAATATTAAGGGCTAGATTAAGGGCACATCACTTTATACCACCATGGTTTAGAAAACCAGGAGGTTCATTTATTGTATCTGGTACATGCGCCAGGATGGAAGTTTAGGACATATCATAACCAGCATGTAATACTACAACTGAATGCAAGATACTACAACTGAAACATTTGACCTGTCAGGTGTATAGACACAGGGAGATAGGTCTCCAGATCATGCCGTTGCTTCCTTTCATAGGAAATCTTGGTTTTGAGCCCAGATTGATGCAATGAAATCTAGAGATCTAGAAACTGGAAGGATGTTAATAATAACAGTTATTGTTACTAAGGAGGGGAAGTGTAAAACTCTGGGAGATTTTATACAGGTGAGGAAGGGGTCAACGTGTGAACTGTTGGTTTACTATCAATTGAGGTACTACAGTGGGGGAAATAAGTATTTGATCCCTTGCTGATTTTGTAAGTTTGCCCACTGACAAAGACATGAGCAGCCCATAATTGAAGGGTAGGTTATTGGTAACAGTGAGAGATAGCACATCACAAATTAAATCCGGAAAATCACATTGTGGAAAGTATATGAATTTATTTGCATTCTGCAGAGGGAAATAAGTATTTGATCCCTCTGGCAAACAAGACCTAATACTTGGTGGCAAAACCCTTGTTGGCAAGCACAGCGGTCAGACGTCTTCTGTAGTTGATGATGAGGTTTGCACACATGTCAGGAGGAATTTTGATCCACTCCTCTTTGCAGATCATCTCTAAATCATTAAGAGTTCTGGGCTGTCGCTTGGCAACTCGCAGCTTCAGCTCCCTCCATAAGTTTTCAATGGGATTAAGGTCTGGTGACTGGCTAGGCCACTCCATGACCCTAATGTGCTTCTTCCTGAGCCACTCCTTTGTTGCCTTGGCTGTATGTTTTGGGTCATTGTCGTGCTGGAAGACCCAGCCACGACCCATTTTTAAGGCCCTGGCGGAGGGAAGGAGGTTGTCACTCAGAATTGTACGGTACATGGCCCCATCCATTCTCCCATTGATGCGGTGAAGTAGTCCTGTGCCCTTAGCAGAGAAACACCCCCAAAACATAACATTTCCACCTCCATGCTTGACAGTGGGGACGGTGTTCTTTGGGTCATAGGCAGCATTTCTCTTCCTCCAAACACGGCGAGTTGAGTTCATGCCAAAGAGCTCAATTTTTGTCTCATCTGACCACAGCACCTTCTCCCAATCACTCTCGGCATCATCCAGGTGTTCACTGGCAAACTTCAGACGGGCCGTCACATGTGCCTTCCGGAGCAGGGGGACCTTGCGGGCACTGCAGGATTGCAATCCGTTATGTCGTAATGTGTTACCAATGGTTTTCGTGGTGACAGTGGTCCCAGCTGCCTTGAGATCATTGACAAGTTCCCCCCTTGTAGTTGTAGGCTGATTTCTAACCTTCCTCATGATCAAGGATACCCCACGAGGTGAGATTTTGCGTGGAGCCCCAGATCTTTGTCGATTGACAGTCATTTTGTACTTCTTCCATTTTCTTACTATGGCACCAACAGTTGTCTCCTTCTCGCCCAGCGTCTTACTGATGGTTTTGTAGCCCATTCCAGCCTTGTGCAGGTGTATGATCTTGTCCCTGACATCCTTAGACAGCTCCTTGCTCTTGGCCATTTTGTAGAGGTTAGAGTCTGACTGATTCACTGAGTCTGTGGACAGGTGTCTTTCATACAGGTGACCATTGCCGACAGCTGTCTGTCATGCAGGTAACGAGTTGATTTGGAGCATCTACCTGGTCTGTAGGGGCCAGATCTCTTACTGGTTGGTGGGGGATCAAATACTTATTTCCCTCTGCAGAATGCAAATAAATTCATATACTTTCCACAATGTGATTTTCCGGATTTAATTTGTGATGTGCTATCTCTCACTGTTACCAATAACCTACCCTTCAATTATGGGCTGCTCATGTCTTTGTCAGTGGGCAAACTTACAAAATCAGCAAGGGATCAAATACTTATTTCCCCCACTGTATATCCCTCGTTGCCCCCTGCCAAAATACAAGAAGATGCATGGAAGGAAGTGTCTGAAACCTCTCTGTTAGCATGAGAATCTAAGGTGAACATCTTGCTTTACAAATTGGAGTTTTGAACTACCAAAGGACCATGAGCATGTGACATCACAACAGACACGCAACTTTGCTGGGGAAAGAGAGCTTTCCGTGGCTGCTAATGAAAAATATTAAAAGAGTGACTTATTTTTAATATCTTCAGAGAACAACAGTGCCTACTCTGTCTCTGTATCTCCCCAAAGCAAGCTTATTAAGCTAGCATTGCTAATCTTGGGCAATGTTTGATATGCTGAAAAGACCATCAGGCTCATTTTCGAAAGAGAAGGGTGCCCATCTTTCAACACAAATCGGAAGATGGGCATCCTTCTCACAGGGTCACCCAAATCGGTATAATCGAAAGAAGATTTTGGACGTCCCCAACCAAAAGTTCACGGGGGCGTGTCAGAGGCGTAGTGAAGGCGGGACTTGGGCGTGCCCATCACATGGACGTCCTCGACTCATAATGGAAAAAAAGGGCGTCCCTGACGAGCACTTGGATGACTTCACCTGGTCCTGTTTTTCTTACGACCAAGCCACAAAAAGGTGCCAGAACTGACCAGATGACCACCGGATAGAATCGGGGATGACCTCTCCTTAATCCCCCAGTGGTCACTAACCCCCTCCCACCCTCAAAAAAATCTTAAAAAATATTTTGTGCCAGCCTCAAATGTCATACTCAGGTCCATCACAGCAGTATGCAGGTCCCTGGACCAGTTTTAGTGGATGCAGTGCACTTCAGGCAGGCGGACCCAGGCCCATCCCCCTCCCTACCTGTTACACGTGGTGGTAAATGTGAGCCCTCCAAAACCTACCACAAACCCACTGTACTCACATCTAGGTGCCCCCTTCACCCGTAAGGGCTATGGTAGTGGTGTACAGTTGTGGGTAGTGGGTTTTGGGGGGCGGGGTTTGGGGAGGGCTCAGCACACAAGGTAAGGGAGCTATGTACCTGGGAGCAATTTATGAAGTCGACTGCAGTGCTCCCTAGGGTGCCCAGTTGGTGTCCTGGTATGTCAGGGGGACCACCGCACTACGAATGCTGGCTCCCCCCACGACCAAAGGGCTTGCATTTGGTCATTTCTGAGATGGGCGTCCTTGGTTTCCATTATCGCCGAAAATCAGAAACGACCAAGTCTAGGGATGACCATCTCTAAGGACGACCTAAATTTCAAGATTTGGGCGTCCCTGACCGTATTATCGAAATGAAAGATGGACGTCCATCTTGCTTTCGATAATACGGGTTTCCCCACCCCTCCATCGGGACATTTTGCGAGGACATCCTCAGCAAACCTTGGGCGTCCCTATCGATTATGCCTCTCCATGTCTCCCTGGTACATTCGTTCTGGTCCTATCAAGAGGCTTGTGAACTGTAGGCTGCTGGCCCATTACTTGGGCCACTTGATAGGTGTCAAAATATCAAAAGGCCCATTAGTACAATTATTTCACAGTTTGGCAGTGGTGCCCAGTTTGTATAAGGGGGAGAAAATACTCCTTAGAAAGTTGTTTCTCTTTGGCAGGAAGTGCATTTTGGTAAATTGGCAGACAAAGGAATCCCCCTCGATTACTCAAACGAAAAATGAATCACATGAGGGCCCTTTTACAAAGCGGTGGGAAGCCAGACGCGGGCTTACCTCTCACTCTTCCGGGATTACCGCCGGCCCAAATCAGCTGCTTGCGGGAGTCCTACCATGGCCTCGTTCCATTTCTGGGGGAAAAATAAAACCTCCAGAAGTGGCTTGCATAGGGGTAATCCAGCAGTAATCAGGCATCACTGCACACAGTGTGCACGCTGCACACTGTTGATTGGGTTAACATGGGCAGGGCCCCGGTGCACCACACATAAGTCAAAAGTCAAAATTTTGATAATATCTATATAATTTAATATATTGCAGTAATTATATAGAATACTTAAAGACTGCTGTTGTATTCTAGTGGAGAAATGCTTTGCGAGCTTTTTTTTGTTGCAAATGTTTCTATGACAGTGTCAAAGTTGATGCGTCTTCCTAATTCAGCCTCATTGGCAAGCAATCCTAAACTACTGAGTCTCTGCTGCCCCATTGTTGATCGAAGCACACTTTTTACTCTTTTCAAGGTGCTAAATGATCGTTCAGCTTGAGCCACAGATACTGGTAGAGTACAAAATATGCGTAAAGCAATACAGACATTAGGAAACAGTAAGGACAGATTCAAACACTTTAATTTGTTCAATAGTTCAAGTGGCTCCATTTGGGTCATTTCCAATATTGGCTGCGTGAATTGCTTTTAAGTGTTTTATTTCTTCAGACAATGCTGAAGAAGAAACATCAATGCTATATATATATATTTTTTTGTTATATTTGCACCCCGCGCTTTCCCACTCATGGCAGGCTCAATGCGGCTTACATGGGGCAATGGAGGGTTTGGTGCAAAAGGTTCTAACCTTTGCTTCTATTTCTTCATCAGCTAAAAGGAGATACATCCAAAGGAAGCTGAACGTTTCATGAAGTTTCACACATGCTTCATATCGCACCGTTACATTTGCAATAACACAATCAATCAAAACATAAAACACATTTTTTGCACCATTCTTCACGATCACTTTCATTTACCTCTGATATATTTGATTGATGTGGTTCATCGGCCATTCTTTATCTTTTCCTAATTCTAATTTGTGGAAATTCCGTGTTGAAACCTACATTTCCAGCAACCAGTTTGCTTTCTTAAGTACATAAGTATTTGCCATACTGGGAAAGACCAAAGGTCCATCAAGCCCAGCATCCTGTTTCCAACATTGGCCAATCCAGGTCACAATATACCTGGCAAGATCCCCAAAAAAGTACAAAACATTTTATACTGCTTATCCCAGAAATAGTGGATTTTCCCCAAGTCCATTCAATAATGGTCTATGGACTTTTCCTTTAGGAAGCCATCCAAACCTTTTAAAACTCCGCTAAGCTAACCGCTTTTACCACATTCTCTGGCAACAAATTCCAGAGTTTAATTACACGTTGAGTGAAGAAAAATTTTCTCTGATTCATTTTAAATTTACTACATTGTAGCTTCATCGCATGCCCCCTAGTCCTAGTATTTGGAAAGCGTAAACAGACGCTTCACATCTACCCGTTCAACTCCACTCATTATTTTATAGACCTCTATCATATCACCCATAGGCGCCCCGTATAGGAGGCTTGGGGAGGCTAAGCCTCCCCAGCCCAATCGTGGACTTCCGACTTCCCTTGGCTGCTGTAGTGCTGTCCTCACTAGCGCAGCATTTTTGCCAGGCAGCTCTGGACTGGCACTGGCTTTCCCTCCTTCCTTCTTTGGTTCCTGCTTTCGGCTCTCCGATCGGCAGCCCCCCCCCCCCCCCCCGTTTTAACCTTTACTTTTTCCGTGGCAGCGACGTCAATCCATGAAGAAAAAGGCACTTACAGGTTCGCTTCCAGCTTCTCTCTTCACACAGGGTCCCGCCTTCAGCGATGATGCATTTCCTGTTTCCGCGAGGGCGGGACCCTGTGTGAAGAGAGAAGCTGGAAGCGAACCTGTAAGTGCCTTTTTCTTCATTGATTGACGTCGCTGCCACGGAAAAAGTAAAGGTTAAAACGCGCGGGGGCGGGGGGGGGCGGCTGCCGATCGGAGAGCCGAAAGCCGTGCCATAAATCACCCCAGCAGAAACCGGCCTTCTTTCCTGTCCTGAAACTAAAGGGGGGGGGGGGGGGGAGGAAAGTTACATTAAAGAGGCCCTTAAGCTTGCAGTCAAAGTTGCATTCTATATAGGCATAAACAGTTTCCGATGCCCTGCACAGCATGCTGTGAGAGCATCGCATTTGCTTCCAACTATTTTAGCAATATTTAGCAAAATTGGAGGTGTAGATTAAATCCAGAAAATCCAAGGAGGTGGTTTTGAATTCTTTTAACATGACTTCAAGTTCTGATTTCTGGTTGCGCTGTACATCCAGTAGTCTAGGAGAAACGGGATGAAAAGTGATGGCGTCCTTTTCCCTCAACCTTGCAAAATTAGGGTTTAGTAGTTTATCTAAATTAAAGGGGAATATTTATGTAAGAAGTTTTTGAGCTGAGTTGAAGCTCAGAGAAGATGAATCCCTGCAGCTAACTTTGAACTTATCTATTTGATGTTAAAGGAACAGGTCTGTCTGGATTCTTCAAGCAGGCAAGTGGTCGTTTGGGGCTCCGTTGTTTCTTCTTGTGATCTGCTTAAATTTTTCTGTTTTGTTTTTCTCCTTATTGGTGTATTAGGGTCTGCCCAGTGTAATATTTATTGTACAGTAAGGTTCTGAGTGTATTTTTGCACAAAGTTGTGCATAGTGTTTTGCAGTTGAACGATTGTGGTTGGAATATGCTTTGAGCAACCACTTTATTCTTTGACATATGATACATATCTAATACCTAAATTTAATAAAAGGTATTAACTGTGACTATTTTGTTTTTACTTATTTTTTTCTGTGTGTTGTCAGACAATTATGGAGGTAAGCTCTGCCCCTGGCCCCACCCCTAACCCCACCCCCTTTAGCCTCCCCAAACAGTTGGGCTACCGACCGCCTATGATATCACCCCTCAGCCACCTTTTCTCCAAGCTGAAGAGCCCTAGCCGCTTTAGCCTTTCCTCATAGGGAAGTCGTCCCATCCCCTTTATCATTTTTGTCACCCTTCTCTGCACCTTATCTAATGCCACATATCTTTTTTGAGATGCGGCGACCAGAATTGAACACAATATTCGAGGTGCGGTCGCACCATGAAGCGATAGAAAGGCATTATAACATCCTCATTTTTGTTTTCCATTCCTTTCCTAATAGTACCTAACATTCTATTTTTTTTCGTAGCTACAGCAGCACACTGAGCAGAAGGTTTCAACGTATCATCAACAACGACACCTAGATCCCTTTCTCGGTCCGTGACTCCTAATGCGGAATCTTGAATGACTTAGCTATAATTCGGGTTCCTGTTTCCCACATGCATCACTTTGCACTTGCTCACATTAAACGTCATCTGCTATATAGACGCCCAGTCTCGTAAGGTCCTCTTGTAATTTTTCACAATCCTCCCGCGATTTAATGACTTTGAATAACTTTGTGTCATCAGTAAATGTAATTACCTCACTAGTTACTCCCATCTCTAGGTCATTTATAAATATGTTAAAAAGCAGCGGTCCCAACAAAGACCCCTGGGGAACCCCACTAAACACCTTTCTCCATTGAGAATACTGACCATTTAACCCTACTCTCTGTTTTCTATCTTTTAACCAGTTTTTAATCACAATAGAACACTACCTCCTATCCCATAACTCTCCAATTTCCTCTGGAGTCTTTCATGAGGTACTTTGTCAAACGCCTTCTGAAAATCCAGATACAGAATATCAACTGGCTCACCTTTATCCACATGTTTGTTCACCCCTTCAAAGAAATGTAGTAGATTGGTGAGGCAAGATTTCCCTTCACTAAATCCATGTTGACTTTCCAGCTTATTTTCGAAAGAGATCACCGGCCATCTTCCAACACAAATCGGGAGATGGCCGGCCATCTCCTAAAACCAGCCAAATCGGTATAATCAAAAGCCGATTTTTGGACACACTCGCCGGCATTCCATTGCGGAGGCAGCCAAACTTCAAGGGGGCGTGTCGGCAGGGTAGCAAAGGCGGGATGTGGGCGTGCTTATGAGATGGCCAGCTTCAGCTGACAATGGAAAAAAGAAAACTGGCAATGACGAGCATTTGGCCGGTTTTACTTGGTCTATTTATTTTCATGACCAAGTCTCAAAAAGGTGCCCAAACTGACCAGATGACCACTGGAAGGAATCGGGGATGATCTCCCCATACTCCCCCAGTGGTCACCAGCCCCCTCCCACCCAAAAAAAAAACTTTAAAACATTTTTTTGCCAGCCTCTATGCTAGCCAGCTCCATGACAACAGTATGCAGGTCCCTGGAGCAGATTTAAAGCCAGGCAGGTCCCTGGAGCAGATTTAAAGCCAGGTGCACTAAACTGCACTGAAGAGTCCTTCCCTTACTATCCCTTAGTGAATCGGTAAGGGAAGGGCATGCATGAAGGAAATCATATGCAAATGAGCTGCTCATTTGCACGTGAATTTCCTTCCCTAGGAGGGGAAGCCAGTGGGCCAGCTCGTAAAAAAAAGGATCTTGATGATCAGTTATATTATGACTTACTTGTTCTGGAGTGCTGTATTTTGTTATACTGTTTTGAGAAACATTCAATAAAGACTTCATACAAATTAAAGAAGTCTCTGATGTATATTTTCCCTTGATGGCTGTTTTTCTCCCCAAATGGGGAAATTGAAACAGTTTTTGCTCACAGCTTTTTTTAGTAGTAACAATGGGATTTGAACCAGCCACCTATGCATTAGGAGACCTGTGCTGTTACTACTTGGCCACAGCTCCACTTACTTGGGTGTCCCTCCCTTTTGATTATACCCCTTCAGGTCTCTCTCAGCCAATCACAGCGTGTTTAGCTGTCTGTGAGTGGCTGAGATAGACCTGGAGGGCCATAATCAAAAGGGAGGAGCCTCCAAATAAGTGGAGCTATGGCAAAGTGGTTACAGCACTGGTGTTGTAATGCAGAGCTGGCTGGTTCAAGTCCCACTGTTACTACTAAAAAAACCTGTGAGCAAAAACAGTTTTGATTTCTCTGTTCGGGGAGAAAGACAGCCATCAAGGGAAAATATACATCAGAGACTTCTTTAATTTGTATGAAGTCTTTATTGAATGTTTCTCAAAACAGTATCACAAAATACAGCCCTATGTTTGTTCAGCGCTGCGTATGCCTTGTAGCGCTATAGAAATGCTAACTAGTAGTAGTAGTAGTAGTAAGTAAGTCATAGGATAACTGATCAGCAAGATCTAAACATCCAGAAGTATCAGTGCACTAGGAATGCTGGCCCCTCCCATGGCCAAATGCCTTGGATTTGACCGGGTTTGAGATGGCCGGTTCCAGTTTCCATTATTGCTGAAAAAGGAAGTCGGCCATCTCAAACCCGGCGATCTATGGCATTTGGCCGGCCCCAACCGTATTATCGAAACAAAAGATGGCCGGCCATCTTTTTCGATAATACGGTTCCGGACATCTCTTTGCGGTGCCGCCAAAATAGATTATGCCCCTCTTTGTCTCATTAATCCATGCCTTTGAATATGCTCTGTAATTATCTTCTTAATAATAGTCTCTACCATTTTGCCCGGCATCGACGTCAGACTCACTGGTCTATAATTTCCCGGATCTCTTCTGGAACCTTTTTTAAAAATCGGCATTACATTGGCCACCCTCCAATCTTCCGGTACCACGCTCGATTTTAAGGATAAATTCACAAATATGGGGGTGAGGCTGAGGACCTCTCTCTCCTTCTTCTTCTATTTCCTGTTATGTGAGACTTTCTTTTGTAAGAGTTCCTACATCAAACATATTGGTATCAATGCTTATATTCAGCGAAGTAGCAGATTGAGCTTGTCCTTCATCAGCCGGACTCTGTTTCTTCTCTTACCGGTTCTGTTGTTGATGTACAGTGGTGGAAATAAGTATTTGATCCCTTGCTGATTTTGTAAGTTTGCCCACTGACAAAGACATGAGCAGCCCATAATTGAAGGGTAGGTTATTGGTAACAGTGAGAGATAGCACATCACAAATTAAATCCGGAAAATCACATTGTGGAAAGTATATGAATTTATTTGCATTCTGCAGAGGGAAATAAGTATTTAATCCCTCTGGCAAACAAGACCTAATACTTGGTGGCAAAACCCTTGTTGGCAAGCACAGCGGTCAGACGTCTTCTGTAGTTGATGATGAGGTTTGCACACATGTCAGGAGGAATTTTGGTCCACTCCTCTTTGCAGATCATCTCTAAATCATTAAGAGTTCTGGGCTGTCGCTTGGCAACTCGCAGCTTCAGCTCCCTCCATAAGTTTTCAATGGGATTAAGGTCTGGTGACTGGCTAGGCCACTCCATGACCCTAATGTGCTTCTTCCTGAGCCACTCCTTTGTTGCCTTGGCTGTATGTTTTGGGTCATTGTCGTGCTGGAAGACCCAGCCACGACCCATTTTTAAGGCCCTGGCGGAGGGAAGGAGGTTGTCACTCAGAATTGTACGGTACATGGCCCCATCCATTCTCCCATTGATGCGGTGAAGTAGTCCTGTGCCCTTAGCAGAGAAACACCCCCAAAACATAACATTTCCACCTCCATGCTTGACAGTGGGGACGGTGTTCTTTGGGTCATAGGCAGCATTTCTCTTCCTCCAAACACGGCGAGTTGAGTTCATGCCAAAGAGCTCAATTTTTGTCTCATCTGACCACAGCACCTTCTCCCAATCACTCTCGGCATCATCCAGGTGTTCACTGGCAAACTTCAGACGGGCCGTCACATGTGCCTTCCGGAGCAGGGGGACCTTGCGGGCACTGCAGGATTGCAATCCGTTATGTCGTAATGTGTTACCAATGGTTTTCGTGGTGACAGTGGTCCCAGCTGCCTTGAGATCATTGACAAGTTCCCCCCTTGTAGTTGTAGGCTGATTTCTAACCTTCCTCATGATCAAGGATACCCCACGAGGTGAGATTTTGCGTGGAGCCCCAGATCTTTGTCGATTGACAGTCATTTTGTACTTCTTCCATTTTCTTACTATGGCACCAACAGTTGTCTCCTTCTCGCCCAGCGTCTTACTGATGGTTTTGTAGCCCATTCCAGCCTTGTGCAGGTGTATGATCTTGTCCCTGACATCCTTAGACAGCTCCTTGCTCTTGGCCATTTTGTAGAGGTTAGAGTCTGACTGATTCACTGAGTCTGTGGACAGGTGTCTTTCATACAGGTGACCATTGCCGACAGCTGTCTGTCATGCAGGTAACGAGTTGATTTGGAGCATCTACCTGGTCTGTAGGGGCCAGATCTCTTACTGGTTGGTGGGGGATCAAATACTTATTTCCCTCTGCAGAATGCAAATAAATTCATATACTTTCCACAATGTGATTTTCCGGATTTAATTTGTGATGTGCTATCTCTCACTGTTACCAATAACCTACCCTTCAATTATGGGCTGCTCATGTCTTTGTCAGTGGGCACACTTACAAAATCAGCAAGGGATCAAATACTTATTTCCACCACTGTACTTGGCATGTGAGAATCGTCTTGAAACTTTTGTATTGAAAATGAAAATCCTAAGCTCTGAAGCGACTGCTGGCCCTTTTTAGCTTCTTCATCACGTTTTTTCTTCTCTTGACATTTTTCAGGTCCTGATTTATGATGATAACTCATGTTGATGATATTACCTTTTGGCAAAACTGGGAGAAAAATAGAAGGCAGTAGATTAAAAGCTGTGCATAGTTTTACTTTTTTTTTCCATTCAATACCCTAGCGTAATGTGTCCTGCGTACACGAACGAATCCAGCAAGCTTTCCAATTGTTATTCCTATCACCACCAAATCATAGCAACTTAACGATTCCAGAATGCCAAGAAAATTTCCATTATTTGGATCTCCATTACTATCTCCTCTAAATGCTAGACCTCTCTATCTGCTAAGAAAAATGTAACATCAAGAAGTCTCCGGAGTATTTGTTTCCACAAATAAGCTTTACCCTCTATATACCATCATCAAATACTCATGTATTTCCAGCATGCCCACAGCAGGAGCAGTCATTTCAGAAAAAGCAATAATGACAATTCCATAAGCCATGTCTAAAATAAGGAACCAATCATACACCCATAAATACCGAATAGCAGTAGCATTATAGCTGCAATGTGCACTTACTTAGACATGTAATTGATGCCATTAATTGGCCGTTACCTGCATAATCAATGGTATATAATGAGAGGGGGGGAGGGAGGGAGTGGGACACACTGGAACACCAGTTTTTCTAGTAAATGAAAATAAATGGCACTAGAAAATTAATTACCTTACAAAAAAAAGAATTCTGGTTTGTCTGCTCGCTGTGTCCTCTGTCCTCCTCCTGTGACCTGTGTTGTTGTCCACTCCTGGCTGGCTCCTGGACCTGCTCCACCTGTCCTGGACTACTCCTGGCCTAGCAGGGATCCCGGACTCAAGGAAGAGACTTGGTGGGTTGGTGCAAGTGGGACTACTGCCTGGGAGAGGAAGACCACCATCTGCAGCAGCAGGATTATAATATTTCCAGGCCGACCCACCCAGCAGCCCTGCACCACTCTAGGCAGCTACTCAGTCACTGTCAGTCAGTACTCTCAACACCCCGTGAGGCCAGAGTCTGAGAGCTGCCAGTCGACTGCCAAGTGTCAGTGACAACCCCCATGATGTGACCCAGAGGAGGAGCAGCAGGCACTAGCCCGCCTGCCCCTCAGCGCAGCCGCCACACATCATCATTAGGGTAGGGACCGCCCAGGCTGGCCACGCCGCCCACGTGGCACGCACGCAAAGGAATAGTGACTCGCAGGCGGAGGAAACCATTTGCGCTGCCTGTAGCCTTAGTACTGCCTGCTCCGCCTTCCACCATGGCGCTGAACACACACGGCGGGAATCGAGTGCAGCGCAGCATCACACTGCCGGGCCCCTCTTTCAGGCTGAGCCCAGGGAATTTTGTCCCTCCTGCCTCCCCCCCTCAGCGGCCCTGAGCATAGGAGCCCTTATCACCACCTCAATGGGTGGCGGTAAGGGCTCCCTGTCACATGGCTATGTGGTAAGAGTTCTCTTACCATATGGCCTTGTGTGTCTGGAGTCTTTTTAACCCGCTGCGGTAAAAAGGGCCCTGGCGCACAGGATAAACTTCCCCTGCCTCTAGCACAGGGACCTTTTTCCTGCAGCTTGGTAAAAGGACCCCATATTAACATAGTAAATGACAACAGATAATGGTCTATCCAGTATGCCCAACAGTCACAATAATTATCAATTCATGATTAAACCGACAATGAATGTGATATAAAATGCACGATCCTTGTCTTTCCAGTTGTTCCAGATGCTGCAATTTGAAAGGATCAGAGCGAGGAAGAAGTTCTCTTCCCCACTCCCCCATCATTGGGCTTCAGTTTTAGGGTGGTGCTATCACAACGGCAGATAGTTATAAAGAAAATAGTTAATGTGATTATTGAAACTCAGATGCTGTCAGATAGAATAATTACTATTTGATTGGTTTGATTGAAGTGAGAGGTTTAAATATTAACCACCTAGCTCTGCTGTAGGGTAAACTTAAAGCAGAGAAGAACAAAGGGGCCTTTCATGGTGGAGAATGGAGTTTGATGGGGGGAGTGATAAGATGGGGAAGGAAAAGACAAAAAGGGTTATAAAGTGGAAATTTTGGGTTGTTTGTTTAAACTAGTTGGCAAATTCATTCTGTTGTGTAAAGTGTTAATCTACAAGATTTCTGTTACAAGTATATGATGCAGATGTTTTGACAAACTGAAAAAAGATGTACCCGCTGTGGAAGTAATTTTAAAAAAACCTCAGACTTGTGCAATTAATACTATGGTGCACATCTCTGACGGTGGGCAGGAAGCGTCTGAGTATATAGACTTCACTACATCCTGCAATTATTGATCTTTCTGAAACTAACATTCCTTTAGCAAAGGATATTACCTTCCATGGTAAAAAATCCAAAATGCTCTCAAGTTCTCCACTCCAAAGGTTGGTATTTCCAGATCTAGAAGAGATCATGTCATGCAGTGCATGTGCCAGGCCGTACACAGCGTTGTATACATTATAGCTGCTCGCAAGCATTGCGATGTCACAGTGTAAGAGGTAGTCGGATGTTTCATTACTGCTGCAGGATCTCTGGATGCTCTTGGGGCACTGGTTATTACACAGGTCCTTCCACCATGCCTGTATCAATAAATCACTTGGAAATAGAGCTGGATTCACCTCACGAACAAATTTGTGAAAATTTGGAATACTCTTTTTTCCCACAGTGAAAGCAAAGTTGTTTTGCCTATCAACATTGTATGAGGGAATAAAAAATAACCATTCAGCTCTGATGATCCAGACCTTTCCAGGTGCTTCCCAAAAGGATGTATATCTTACATACTCTGTGAACTCTCTATTACAATACAAAATAATCACTTTAGCTGAAGATGTAATGATGGTGTTTTGAATATTATCTAGATTTTTAAGAATAAGTGAATTGGAATGATGGAAGGTTTCTATGAATTCAATGCAACCTCCACTCTGCTCAATCCCTTCTCTCAGGATCTGCACAGCCCTCACGCTGTTTTCATCACTGGTTGCAACGATACCGACCCAGGTCCAGCCAAAATGCTTCAACAGTTTGACTATCCCAGCACAGAGGTGCAGCTCACTGGGGACAGTCCGGTAAAAATAAGGAAACTTAACTGTGTCGCTCATGACAAGATTCCCTGAGATGTAACTGATCTGTTGAAAATAAAAGATTGAATTCATCATATCAAATATTTAGAACATAATTATACTGTACAGAGTGAAGGAGAAAAAGTATTGGATGACAGAGCCAACTGGTATGAAGTATCAGAAAATCTGTACTGAGCTGTCAAGGAGATAAAGCTGAGCAAAAGAGTGCAGTGCACAGAAAATGTCTGTTTTTAATTATTATTATTATTCATTTTCGTTTTATATTCTGGTTGCTTCTTTTACTTAAAGTCAATTAAGCATAGAAAAGGAAGAGTAACATACCTGAAGACAGGAAGAACATGTGTAAATATCGCGGCTTTAAAAGATATGCCCAATGCATTAAGTGCGTAAGTACATAAATGTTGCCATACTGGGACAGACCGAAGGTTTATCAAGTCCAGTATCCTGTTTCTAACTGTGGTCAACCCAGGTTACAAGTACATGGCATGATGCCAAAACAGGTGATTTCTGTAACAGACCTGCACACTTGGTGCATCAGGTGCCTTGGGCCTTCTATCTGTTTAAAATGCAGTTGAGGACGCATGCAGGGACATTAAATCCAGCAGAAGAAACTTTATGGCTCTTTGAATGCTGGTCCATAAACATTGACACTGAAAGCATCAACCTCGATGGCTGCTCAGATTTCATCTACTACTGGGAGTGCAACAGCATCAAGGAGGTCTCCACCTCCCTCGATATCAGGTGCTGATATTAAGCCCCAGGATTGGTCAGCATTAGACCCAACTTCTAGGACATGTTCCGGTTCAATGTCATCCTCATCAGCACCAAAGGTTCACAATGCTGAGCATTGAGCGAAGCCAAAGAAGCATAAACATCGGTCCTTTCTGAAGCATGGTGCTGGGAGCACCAGGGCTCGGCATTGCTGGTACCTAGAAGCACCAGCACTTAGAGGATAGTTCCCCCTCTTTAGTTGATGTGCCAGTCTCCGAGCAATCATAGTGCACCTGGGAGGAAACGATCTGACTGATATCAATAGTGTTTTGGTAGTAAAAAAGATACAAAATGATTTTCTGGCACTAGTTAGCCTTTTTCCACAGTCACGCCTGGCCTGGTCTTCTATCACCCCGAGATGGAAGTGGAGGGGCGAAAGATCTCACAGGTCGATAGACAAGGCCAGAAAAAAGATTAATAAGTGGATGTTGAAGCTTATTCACAAGATAAAAGGACATGTAATAGTGCATGAGTTGATCTCTGAGTTCTGCGATGGACTGTACAGGCCAGATGGAGTTCATTTATCAGACATTGGGATAAACATTCTGAACTTGGATTTCCAAGAATATATCGAAGCAATACATTTAGGAAGAGGCCGCAGCTAGGATTGGTGGCGGGAGCCCCGGCAAGCGAGGAGTCACTGCCGAAGCCTGTGGCGGTATGTGATGTCAGTCATGGCTGGGTATGCAGCACCTTGACAGTTAATAGTTGAAAGTGAAGTGTTCAACTATGTTGGTTAAGTTGAAACTGATGAAAGGAAGGTATGGCCACAAAAACAGAGACAGGGTGCATAGATGGCAACACTTGTGAGGTAGTAGGAAATTGCAGATAATGAAGGCTGTGCACCCTAGGCAGGTGTTTGATAGCAGGAATGTTGCAAGTCATGACATTTTTAGATTGTTTAAATAAATACTATGTTTATGTTCCTGGCTGCGGTATTATTAATAAATTCCAAATTCTATCAAAACTGACTCCAGTGTTTTGGCAGAATTATAAGGCTCAAGCTGAGTGTGTGCCGAATGCCCAATTTGTTTAAAAATAAACTTGCAGAGCTATTGTGAGTAATATGTAATTTATTTTAAAATCAAGCATGGTACTGGAAGATTGGAGGGTGGCCAGTGTAATAGCAATTTTTAAAATGAGTTCCAGAGGTGATCCAGGAAATTATAGACCGGTGAACCTGACGTCAGTGCCAGGCAAAATCATAGAGACTATTATAAAGAACAAAATTACAGAGCATATACATAAGCATGGATTAATGAGACAAAGAGGGGCATAATCAAAAGGGACGCCCAAGTTTTGCTAAGGACGTCCTTGCAAAACATCCCGGCAAAGAGGTGGGGAAACCTGTATTATTGAAACAAGATGGCAGGGGCGTAGCCACGGGTGGGGCCCAGGCCCACCCACTTTTGCTACAGGCCCGCCTCGCCCGCGACAGCCCCCTGCACTGACCTGAAGCGTGTTCTCCCTCCAATCCAGCACCGGCGATCATAGCCAGCCTTCTACCACGTCTAGCAGGAAGTTGCAGAGTAGGCGGGACGCGCCTGAGAAGAAGCTCCGACGATGCGCGCTGGACGTGGTAGAAGGCTGGCTATGATCGCCGGTGCAGGATTGGAGGGAGAACGCGCTTCAGGTCAGTGCAGGGGGCTGTCGCGGGCAGGGCGGTTGTGGGTGGACACAAAATGTGGTGGCGGCGGACGGTGGAGAGGAAAGAGGTCTGTGCCCACCCAGTCCACCTCCAGGCCCACCCAAAAATTAATCGCTGGCTACGCTACTGCAAGATGGGCGTCCATCTTTCGTTTCAACAATACGGTTGGGGACGCCCAAATCTTGACATTTAAGTCCCTAGAGCCGTATTATTTTAACAAGATGGGCATCCATCTTTTGTTTCAATAATACGGTTGGGGACACCCAAATCTTGAAATTTTGGTCGCCATTAGAGATGGTCATCCCTAGACTTGGTCGTTTCTGATTTTCAGCAATAATGGAAACTAAGGACGCCCATCTCAGAAACAACCAAATGCAAGCCCTTTGTTCATGGGAGGAGACACCATTCGTAGTGCACTGGTCCCCCTGACATGCCAGGACACCAACCGGGCACCCTAGGGGGCACTGCAGTGGACTTCAGAAATTGCTCCCAGGTACATACTGTAGCTCCCTTACTACGTGTGCTGAGCTCCCCAACCCCCCCCCCCCCCCCAAAACCACTACCCCCAACTGTACACCACTACCATAGCCTTTACGGGTGAAAGGGGGCATGTAGATGTGTGTACAGTGGGTTGTGGTGAGTTTTGGAGGTCTCACATTTACCCCCACAAGTGTAACAGGTAGGGGGGGGTGGGCCTGGGTCCGCCTTCCTGAAGTGCACTGCACCCACTATAACTGCTCCAGGTACCTGCATATTGCTGTGATGGACCTGAGTATGACATTTGAGGCTGGCACGACAACTTGTTTGTTGAGGGTGGGAGGGGGTTAGTGACCACTGAGGGAGTAAGGGGAGGTGATCACCGATTCTCTCCGGTGGTCATCTGGTCAGCTCAGGCACCTTTTTGTGCCTTGGTTGTAAGAAAAGCAGGACCAGTGTTACACTCTGTTACACTCCTCCAGGTGTACACCCTGCTTGCACAGGGTATGGTCATTCGAGGATGTGGTGGCCATCTTGGATTTGGGCATCTCCAGGATAGGGCAGCTATCTTGGAGATGGGCGTCTTAGGTTGTGGCAGCCATCTTGGAGTTGGGCGGCTTGAGGAAGGAAGCCAATATTTGGACATTGGACATCTCCTCTGATGGAGGCAGCCATCTTGGAACAGCTGCACATGTTTGAGCCTAATTCCTGCACTATTTAAAGCCCTGCCACCAGTCCTTCCATGCTTCGGCTTCTATTGCTGTAGAGGTCGCAGTCCTCATCTGTGTTCTACTGCTGGTTATCTTATGATCCTGTGTTCCTGTGTTTTGACCCTTGGATTGTTTCCTGACTACTCTGCTGTGTTGCTGCCTTCCTGGTTCCTGGTCTGTGTCAGTTTTTCCGCCTGTCTGGTTGGTGGCCATTCACCCTGCAGGTTCCGGAAGTCCTGGTGGCTGCCTGCACTTGGGGGCTCAAATCCCGGGGAACGGCGGTCGCTTCCCAGGTGAAGCTAGGGGTTGCCTGGCTGCCTGACCGAGTGCGGTGTTGCTCCATCTCCGCCATGCTCAGCCGGGGCACAAGGGCTCACTTCCTAGACGTAACAACCAGGTAAAGTCGTCCAAATTCTAGTCAGGGATGCCCTTTTTTTTCCATTATGGGTTGAGGACACCCATGTGTTAGGCACGCCTAAGTCCCACCTTTGCTACACCTCCGACACGCCCCCGTGAACTTGGTCGTCCACACGACGGAAAGCAGTTGGGGATGCCCAAAATCGGCTTTCGATTATGCCGATTTGGGCGACCCTGTGAGAAGGACGCCTATCTTCCGATTTGTGTCGAAACATGGGTGTCCTTCTCTTTTGAAAATAAGCCTGAAAGCCAACATGGATTTAGTCATGGGAAATCTTGTCTCATCAATCTACTACATTTCTTTGAAGGGGTGAATAAGCCTTTGGATAAAGGTGAGCCAGTCAATATTGTGTATCTGGATTTTCAAAAGGCATTTGACAAAGTACCTCATGAAAGACTCCTGAGGAAATAAGAAAGTCATGGGATAGGAGGTAATGTCCTATTGTGGATTAAAAACTGGTTTAAAGATAGAGAGTAGGGTAAAATGGTCAATATTCTCAAGGGAGAAGGGTAGATAGTGGGGTTCCCCAGGGATCTCTGCTTGGACTGCTGCTTTTTAATATATTTGTAAATGTTCTAGAGATCAGACTAACTAGTGAGGTAGTTAAATTTGCTGATGACACAAAGTTATTTTAAGTTATTAAATCGTAAGAGGATTGTGAAAAATTGCAAGAGGACCTTATGAGACTGGGAGTCTGGGCATCCAAATGGCAGATGACTTTTAATGTGTGCAAGTGCAAAGTGATGCATGTGGGAAAGAGGAATCTAAATCATAGTTACATGATGCAAGGCTCCACATTAGGAGTCACCACCCAGGAAAAGGATCTAGGCATCATCATTGATGATATGTTGAAACCCTCTGCTCAATGTATCGTGGCAGCTAAGAAAGAGAATGTTAGGAATTATTAGGAAAGGAATGGAAAACAAAACTGAGAATGTTATAATTCCTTTGAATCGCTCCACGGTGCAACCGCACCTCCAACACTGTGTGCAGTTCTGGTCACTGCATCTCAAAAAAGATATAGTGTGTGATGACTCAGAAGCTTTATCTAAAGATGGCAGGCAGATCAGGGAGAATTCCCCCCTGTTTTACCCTGTGGCCTAGGTTTTTGAGAGAGGTAGAAAACCTGGCTTGGCAAGAGAAAGGGAAGGTACTCAGTCAGCTTCCATGCCATCTCAGAACCAGCCCTTAAAGACAGACCAGGATAGCCAAGCTCCCTGGCTAACCAAGCAGTTTAACATGGACACGGGCTAATAAGAAGGAGACGGTAGGAAGTGAGGAGATGGAGTGGGTTGATTAAGACGTGCCCCAAACTGCTCCATAGATCGCATTTCCTGAACAGGAGGAAAGGATGGATGTAGCTACAGAGAATGATTGAAGATAGCTGTTAGAATTTTCAATGATTCAATGCACTCTACATTCTGTTTTCACATTGTCCCTGTGGGAGGACAGGACCAGTAAAGTGGGAAGTGGGGACAAACCCCAGTGTAAGTTATGCTGGGGCTGTTGCAAGAGGTATGAAAAGCAATTACCGTGCTCCCAAATTTGGGAGGAAAATGTGGGTGCATTTTATAGTCCGAATGTAGCGTACCTGCTTGCTGTGGGGGGGGGTGGGGGTGGCCAGGGCCGGACTTAGACTGAGGCGAGCGTTGTGACCGCATAGGGCCTCGCGTTCAAAGGGACCTCGCGCAGTGCGCCTCAGCTCCACCCAGTGCTTTTTTTGTGAGGTCCGGCTCACCTGCCTGCTCCCTTCCGTTCGTGCACCCATGCTCCCTGTTTTGAAATCTTTAATTTACCCGAAGTCGCGGCGAACCAGCAGTAAAAGAAGCAGGCAGGCTCGCCTTCTCGTTGCGTCCCTTCCCTCTCAGCGCGTCCCGCCTTCCTCTGATGTAACTTCCTTTCCGTGAGGGCGGGACGTGCTGAGAGGGAATGGAAGTGACGAGGAGGCGAGCCTGCCTGCTACTTTTACTTACTGCTGGTTTGCCGCGACTTCGGGTATGTAAATCAAAGATTTCAAGGCAGGGAGCACGGTTGCATGAACGGAAAGTCGGGGAGGTGAGGATGGACAGACAGGCAGGCGGGCGGGCAGGCAGGTGGGCGGGGGATTGAATGAATCGCTAGACATGGGAGAAGAATTGCTGGACAGAGGGGAGGGGAGGGCAGGGGAGAGAGGAGAATCGTTGGACATGGATGGCAGGGAACTTTAACATAAGCAGTAGCAGTGCTCTAAGTTTCATTTTCTGTTTATTTTGAGACTAGTATAAAAGGCCCGTTTCGGTAGGCAATGAAACGGGCGCTAGCAAGGTAAACCCCCCCCCCCCCCATGCAGCATCCTTCCTGTCTCCCCTGCCCCCCTGCAGCTACCCATCTGGTCTCAGGACCCCCTCCCCACCAACCCTCCTCTGCCCCTGCAGCCACGCATGTGCAGCGACTCTCCTCTCCCCCTGCCCCCCCTGCAGCCACCCAGGTCCAGCGACTCTCCTCTCCCCCTGCCCCCCCTGCAGCCACCCAGGTCCACCAACCCTCCTTTCCCCCTGCAGCTACCCATGTCCAGCGACCCTCCTCTCCTCTGCCCACCTGCAGCCACCCATGTCCAATGACCCTCCTCTACTTTCCCCTTGCCCCCCCTGCAGCCACCCATGTCCAGCGACCCTCCTCTCCCCCTGCCCCCCTGCAGCGTCCCTTCTGTCTCCCCTGCCCTCCCCTGCAGCCACCCATCTGGTATCAGGACCCCCTCCCCACCTTCCTCTTCCCTGTCCCCCCTCCAGCCACCCATGTCCAGCGACCCTTCCCTCCCCCCCTCGGCACATCACCCAAACCCCTACCCCCCCTCAGGCACATCAACCCCCTCGCCACCCGCAGCTGCCAATACTAACGTTGTCTGGCTTCACCAAGACAAAGTAACAGTCAGTGCTCCTTAGCATAGATAGTTCTTTCTGTAATGTTAGTCCTCCTATGGTTTAAATCCAGAAAAGGATGGCACACTTCACTCTCCCTCTCCAGATGAGACAAACTCCCAGACCAAACAGTTTAAGGATCTGTATTTCTGCAGACTTGAAAACTATCAGAGAACTTAAATGTCTCCCACTTCTAAGCACAGTCTTATCCTATATAATAATTCTCACCTCCAACGTTCTAATGTGCCTGGGACCGTGGCTCCCTTGGAGGTGGTCTGCTAGGCAGTTTAGAATGCACTGACGTCAGTGATGTCACTGACAGCTGATTCCAAGGCAAGGGGAGGAGTAGGGAAACACGCTCCGCGTGTTTCCCTACTCCTCCCCCTGCCTGGGAAACAGCTGTCAGTGCCCCCCCCCCTCGGCGCAACACCCAAACCCCTGCACTGCAAAACCGCGAGCCAGGCAGGGGGAGGAGTAGGGAAACACACGGAGCATGTTTCCCTACTCCTCCCCCTGCCTACCAATCAGCTCTCAGTGCCCCCCCTCGGCGCAACACCCAAGCCACTACCCCCCCCTCGACGCATCACCCAAGACCCTCCCCCCGGCACATCACCAAAGCCTCTACTCCCCCCCCCCCCCCTCTCGGGCACATCAACTCCCTCGCCACCCGCAGCCGCCAATACTAACGCTGTCCGGCTGCTGCTGCGTCTCCTGTGGAGCAGTAGCGGCCAGTACAAAAAGAAAAAAGCCAAAAAAAGATTTTAAACCTGAAACATGGCTTCGTAGACAGCCATCTGGCATTGGCTGTCATCTCTGCAGCCGCTCCTCCTCTCCCCTCTGACGTCGCTGCACTCCTCCGGGGTCTTCCTGCAGGGGCAGTGACGTGGAGGGGAGGAGGAGCGGCTGCAGTGATGACAGCCAATGCCAGATGGCTGTCTACGGAGCCGCGTTTCAGGTTAAAAATCTTTTTTTGGCTTTTTCTTTTGTACCGGCCGCTGCTGCTCCACAGGAGAAGCAGCAGCAGCCGGACAGCGTTAGTATTGGCGGTTGCGGGTGGCGAGGGAGTTGATGTGCCCGAGAGGGGGGGGGGGGAGTAGAGGCTTTGGTGATGCGCCGGGGGGAGGGTCTTGGGTGATGCGTCGAGGGGGGGGGTAGTGGCTTGGGTGTTGCACCGAGGGGGGGCACTGAGAGCTGATTGGTAGGCAGGGGGAGGAGTAGGGAAACATGCTCCGTGTGTTTCCCTACTCCTCCCCCTGCCTGGCTCGCGGTTTTGCAGTGCAGGGGTTTGGGTGTTGCGCCGAGGGGGGGGGGCACTGACAGCTGTTTCCCAGGCAGGGGGAGGAGTAGGGAAACACGCTCCGCGTGTTTCCCTACTCCTCCCCTTGCCTTGGAATCAGCTGTCAGTGACATCACTGACGTCAGTGCATTCTAAACTGCCTAGCAGACCACCTCCAAGGGAGCCACGGTCCCAGGCACATTAGAACGTTGGAGGTGAGAATTATTATATAGGATAAGACTGTGCTTAGAAGTGGGAGACATTTAAGTTCTCTGATAGTTTTCAAGTCTGCAGAAATACAGATCCTTAAACTGTTTGGTCTGGGAGTTTGTCTCATCTGGAGAGGGAGAGTGAAGTGTGCCATCCTTTTCTGGATTTAAACCATAGGAGGACTAACATTACAGAAAGAACTATCTATGCTAAGGAGCACTGACTGTTACTTTGTCTTGGTGAAGCCAGACTGAAATCCTGGACTGGAATTACAATTCGGATTGCAGTAGTTTTTTTTAAATTGTTTGTTTTGTATTTTTGGGAGACTTGCTTTATAGCAGCCTCACATTCCAACACCAAAAAGAACTCCGTCCCAGCATCTACAAGCATCGCAGCCAAGGGGGCGTGCTATAAATGGAATTAGAAAATGTACAGGGAAGGGTGACAAAAATGATATAATGGGATGGGACGACTTCCTAATGAGGAAAGGCTAAAGTGGCTAGGGCTCTTCAGCGTGGAGAAGAGACAGCTGAGGGGAGACGTGATAGAAGTATACAGGTAGATGTGAATCACTTGTTTACTCTTTCCAAAAATACTTGGACTGGAGGGCATACAATGAAACTACTAAGTAGCAAATTTAAAATGAACCAGGGAAAATTTGTTGCCAAAGAATGTACGAAAAGAAGTTAGCTTAGCAGGCTTTTAAGAAGGTTTGGATAAAGTCCTAAAAGAAAAGTTCATAAGCCATTATTAAGATGGACTTGGGAAAATCCACTGCATATTCTTTGTCCTGTTTCTCTGTCCTAATTAGATTGTAAACTCTGTCAAGCAGGGACTGTCTCTTTATGTCCAGTGTACAGCGCTGCGTACATCTAGTAGCGCTATAGAAATGATAAGTAGTACTAGTAGTAGTATTCTAGGATAAGCAATATAAAATCTGTTTTACTCTTTTGGGAGCTTACCAGATACTTGTGCACTGGATTGACCACTGTGGAAACAAGATACTGGGCTTCATGGACTTTCGATCTTTCCCAGTATGGTAATGCCTATGCTCTTAAAATCCTGAAAGGTGTTGAAAGGGTGAAGGTGAATTGATTTTTCAAAGACCAGGAGACACTCAATGAAATTGCATGGAAATACTTTTAAAACAAATAGGAGGAAATATTTTTTTCATTCAAAGAATAGCTAAGCTCTAGAACTCATTGATGAAGGATGTGGTAATGGTGGATATCGTATCTGGGTTTAAAAAAAGGTTTGGACAAGTTCCTAGAGGAAAAGTCTATAGTCTGCTATTGAGATGGACATGGGGGAAGCCACTGCTTGCCCTGGGATTGGTAGCATGGAATGTTGCTACTATTTGGGTTTCTGCCAGGTACTTGTGACCTGGATTGGCTACTGTTGGAAGCAGGATAATGGGCTGGATAGACCATTGGTCTGACCCAGTATAGCTATTCTGATTCTTATGTAAATTAGATCATACTGATCTCCAATGAGGGTGTGGTCATGGGAGGGGCAAGGGCATTTTGTGGGTGTTCCTAAACATTATACGCAATGTTACTGAATATACTCGATCTACACATAAATATACATCAGCTTTAAGTTCATGTAAATGGCTGTACCTAAATTTTAGTCATGAAATGGCCCACTATCCATATTGTATAAACTGCAAATTTGTTTGATGCCATATAATCTGGTCCAAAATGTATAACTTCTCTTTAAATTTTGGGATAAGAGGGAATGGATATGGTCAAAGAGAAAGACACAAAAAGAAATCCACTCAGAGGTTCATCTATCAATCAGTTAGTGCTTTATTTGTCACAACCTCTCAACAAAATTATATGACTTAACACAGGCCTTTTACGCACCTTACTTTAGGTACTGAATTGGAAGTTGGCACACTTATAAAAATCTATCCTTGCATAACCACCATATTTGACATGAGTCTCTTTAAGGATTACTGCCCGCTTAACATGCATTAATAAGTTGAATGAAATTAAAGGCCCTAGCTATGAATTTCCTCTCCCTGCTGATGACCCACTTAGTCGATTGCTCATTTATTTGCGAGACCAATTGCCTTGCTGGATCTGCATCACCCTCCTGTCTCTCTCCCCCACCCCAACCATCCATTATTGTTCCATTTCTACCCCATTATCCCTTTTATCTTCCCCTCCTACTTACTCACTTATTGTTCAACCGGCCCGCTGCTTCCTGAGGTCAGCACTGTAGCACCAGCATCATAAAACAGAAGTCAAGCACAGGGACATTGCCCTATGTGTGCCATTGATAGTCCCAGAAATAGAAGTTAGCTCAGAGTCTATGTAACTTCCTGTAGCTGTGGTGTGTACAGCAGTAGTTGGTTACAAATTCTCACTGCAACTTATTAATTATCCTAAATGATACAATCCAAAGTATAAAACAGTTTGAGTTAAACTTCCTGGAAACAAAGGTGAATTCCCTTAACTGAACCCAAGCCAAAAGGAGAATAAAATAAACCACCATACAACTTTTTCTGGCCAACAAGATGCTGACTCAGGATCCTGTTCCAGGAAACAGCAGCTGCCAAGGTGTAACTTACTGTTTCTGGGACTGACAGAGCCAGCTGTGGAACACATAGGGCAGTGCCCCCATACCTTCCTTCAATTTGCTGTTGCTGCCTCTGCCATTGAGACCTGGGGAAGCAATGGGCCTGGCAGAAGAGTTGGAAACCAAGTGAGTGAGTGAGTGGAAGGGGGAGAGGAAAAGGAGAAAAATGGGGGAATGCAGGATGGTGGTGGTGGTGTGGGGAGTGAGACAGAGAACATTGCTGGATTGGAGGAGAGAGGCAGAAAAACAGGCAAAATTGGATGGAGTTGGTAAGAGGAGGAGAGATGAGACAATACTAAAGTCCGTCTCAGATAGGAGAGACAGAGAGATGGTGCTGGATGGTGAAGGTGTGAAGTAAAATTAAGATATTCCCTTACCTGTGGATAGTGGTAAATCTTGGACAGGCTGGAAAACTCACTCGATTGCTCAGCTGAAAGACCTTCAATGACAGCACCCAGTCTTCCAGATGTTTTGCAGCTGTAATTTGGGATCCCAGTGTCCATTCCTGAAAATATATTCATGGCAGCAGTATATGTTAAGAATAAATTGTTGCAAGGGTTATAAATGTGGAATCCCAGCGTGAGATTGGGTAAGAGCTCCGAGCTGTTGTTAATCTCCTCCACCGCAGACACAAAGGCCAAGAAGTTGTAATAGTTCAAAACTGTAGGACTTTAAGGACAATAAATGACAGATAATATGAAATTAGCACCAAACTAAACAAATACAGAAACATTGGTAGTAGGCATGAGTGAAATAGGGTTAGGATTAGGTAAAAAAAAAAGAGTTTGCTACATATTTGTCTGCTAACATGATGGAGAAGTAGATATTTCAGTTTAGCACAAATTGAGGACATTTCTTTCCTCTCTCTCTGCCATAATGAGTACATCCAGTGGTGTGCTGGTAAATGTTTAACAACAGGCTCTCTCCCCGGTCCCCCTCTGCGCCCCCCCTCCCCCCAAATTGCAGAGCTGGCTATAGCCGGGGAGAGAGCCTGGGTGGGGGGGGGGGGGGGAGGTGGCAATGCATTACTCCAGAAAAAAAATTAAATGATCCCAGGTTCCAATCTAATTCATGTTTAATGTGCGATAAAATGCCATAAATAAGTAAATAAATATAAACTCTTAATGTTGAGCACCTGATTCTCAAGGTGAACATATTCCAAACACTATAATGAAAATAAAATGATTTTTTTTCTACCTGTGTTGTCTGGTGACTGTTTTTCTGATCATGCTGGCCCAGTATCCAATTCTGCTGCTATTTGTCCTCTTAACTCCGTTTCTAGGGCTTCCTTTCCATTTATTTCTTTCCTTTCCTCCTTTCTTCTTCATTTCTGGTCCTCAGCTTCTGCCTATTTTCTTCATCCATGTGCAGTTTTTCTCCTCTCTTCCTTTTCCCTCATCTCATCTCCTTCCTCACTCTTCCATCCCCTCCATCCATGTCCAGCATTTCTTCTCTCTCCCCTCCTCTCCCCTGCCCTCCATCCACCCATACCCAGTGACCCTCCTTTCCCCTGCCCTCCATCCACCCATGTCCAGCAGTGACCCTCCTCTCCCCTGCCCTGCATGCACCCATACCCAGCGACCCTCCTCTCCCCTGCCCTGCATGCACCCATACCCAGTGACCCTCCTTTCCTCTGCCCTCCATCCACCCATGTCCAGCAGTGACCCTCCTCTCCCCTGCCCTGCATGCACCCATACCCAATGACCCTCCTTTCCCCTGCCCTCCATCCACCCCTGTCCAGCGGTGACCCCCCTCTCCCCTGCCCTGCATGCACCCATATCCAGTGACCCTCCTTTCCCCTGCCCTCCATCCACCCATGTCCAGCAGTGACCCTCCTCTCCCCTGCCCTGCATGCACCCATACCCAGCGACCATTCTCTCCCCTCCATCCACCCATGCCCAGCGACTCCCTTCTCTCCCCTGCCACCCCTCCCGAGTTGTTCAGCAGCGACTTCTCCTCCCTCCCTCTGGATCCGTCCCTCACCAACCTGTCCTTCAAATTCCTCGAGGCAGGCAGTCTTGCCTTCCCACTGAAAGCGCTGACTCTCCCCTGCCGGTTCGCGCTTCAAAATGGCCGCTGAGACTTACAAGGGCAGCCTCCAAGACTTCAGCAGAAGTCTCGCGAGGCCGCCTCTGGAAGTCTTGGTGGCCATTTTTAAAGCACAAACCGGCAGCGGGGGAAGAGTTAGCGCTGGCAGCGGGCAGGTAAGACTGCCTGCCCCGAAGAATTCGAAGGACAGGTCGGTGAGGGACGGATCTGGAGGGAGGAGACCCGGCTCGCGGGTTTTAACAACCAGCTCACAAGTCGGAAGAAAAGTTAACAACCGGCTCTTGCGAGCCGGTGTGAGCCGGCTCCAGCACACCACTGAGTACATCTATATCCTACCCACATGCACACAGCCTTAATCAATGGACTGTAGCACCTATTTCTCTGACCATCCCATCAAATAAACTCAACACTCAAGATTAAGCAGGGGCTAGAGGAGACTGATTCAGGAATTGGCATCAGGGGGAGACGGTATGGCTGGAAGTACCGGTGGAGGTTTTCTACCCCCACCAATAATAATGAGGTGTTAGCAGAAATTCATATGCAATGTAGTGAATATGTGGCTCAGACTGTGAGAAGTTAGGAGAGGGGGAGAATAAATAGAAGAAAGCAAAAAGGAAATGGGGAGAAATGAAGGGGTAAGAAAGAGGAGGCCTTAAAAGGGAATTGAGGAGAGGTGAAGTGGGAGAACGGGGGAGTGAGTATAAGGATGGAAAGAAAAGGATAGGTGAAGAAAAGAGAAGAAAAGCAGGAAGGGACAGACTAGCACCCCTGAATCCCTCCGCAATAGTACCCTTAAATGCCAACCCTTCTTGTACTCACAATGCCCCATACTCACAGGACTCACACAAGTAACATGCAAAAAATGCACAACCACAGAAAACATGCATTTTTTTTGATCTTTGAAAACTTTTGCAAATATGTGATCTTGATTTGTCCTTGCCATTTTTAGGGCATAGACCATAGAAGTCTGCACAGCAAGCCCTTGAAAAGCTCTACTTCAGCCCATCCAAATCTATTCAGCCTTGATTGGGGCACAGACCATAGAAGTCTACTCAGCACTGGCTTTCCTACCTAATCACCGCTATGCTTCTTTTGATCCATTCCTTCTAAACATGATTCCTTTGTGTTTGTCCCATGCATTTTTGAATTCTGTGAGACTCTGCATCTCTACCACTTTCTGTGGGAGGGCATTCCAGGTATCTATCACCCCTCTCAGTGAAAAAAATATTTCCTGACATTATTCCTGAGTCAGCCCTCTTTCAACCTCAATTCCTGTCCTCTAGTTCTACTGCCGTCCCATTCTGGAAAATATTTGCAGATTAATACCTTTCTAATATTTGAATATTTATATCATGTCATCCCCATTTCTCCTTTCCTCCAGGGTATACATATGTATTTAGGTCAGCAAGTCTCTCCATGTATGTCTTGTTACGCAAACCCCATAAAATTGTTGTTGCTTTTCTTTGAACCGTTTCAAGTCTTTTTACATCCTTAGCAAGATAAGGTCTCCATAACTGAACAGTATTCCAAGAGGGGTCTCACCAACAACTTGTACAGGGGCATCAACATCTCCTGTCTTCTGCTGGTCATACCCTATTCTATGCAACCTAGTATCCTTCTGGCTGCAGCCACCACCTTGTCACACTGTTTTGATAATTATTATTAGCACAAAATTGACTGGTTAAATGCCCCATCAGGGAATGCTAGGGAGATAAAATTCTTAGACATAATAAATGATTGCTTCTTGGAGCAGCTCGTCAAGGAACTGACAAGAGGGGGAGCTATTTTAGATTTAGTCCTTAGCGGAATGCAGGATTTAGTACAAGAGGTAACGGTGTTGGGTCCGGTGGGAAACAGTGATCATGACATGTTGAAAACTGACTTGATAGCTAGAGTGCAGACACTAAAGAAATCTACTGTATTAGCATTTAATTTTCAAAAGGGTAACTATGATAAGATGGGGGAAAGTGATTTTTAAAAAAGCTGAAAGTGTCGGCTACAAAGGTTAGGATTTTAAAGGTTTCTTTTATGAAACTGCACTAGAGGTCCCCACTTTGAATAGGTTTCATCAGCGTTACCACACGGATTGATAAAAAAGGCCCTAAATCAGGCATGGACATTGTTTAAAAATACCAGTTTGGAAGTCCACGTCAGATATATTCCATGCATTTCCAAAGGTGGAAACAAGAACAAACGATAGCCAGAATGGTTAAAGGGAGAATTGAAAGCAGCTGTTAGAGCCAAAAAAGCACCTTTCAGAATATGGAAAAGATATCTGAATAAAGAAAACATGAAGCAACTGAAACAGTTTTAGCTGCACTTGTCACAAAATTCAGAAGTATAATCAGCAAGGGACATAACATTTTGTTGTTACAATTTGACATGTTCAGTGTGTTTGATGTAGTGGATCACACTATATTATTGAGCTTATTAGACCATTTTGGGTTTAGCGGTGCTGTGTATACAAGGTTCAGTGGTTTCTAGAAAAATACATCATATCAGGTCAAACTGAACAATGTCATCTCGAGTCCATGGTCATCTGAAAGTGAAATACCTCAGGATTCTCCTAGTTCCCCAATTTTGTTGAATGTCATGATGGCTCCCATTGGATAAAATTAGCAATCCTAGGGTTCAATCCTTTCATTTACACAAATGATGTTACTATCTATATTATTTTTATAAATGAGTAATTGGAAATATTTGATACCATTAAATTGGGCCTAGAAATGGTGGAAATATGGGCCACAACAACTAAACTTAAATTGAACAGAGATGAGACAATATATCAAGCTCATATTCCCATATTTCCTATCAAAATGTTATAATTAACCAAGTTAACTACTCGATCGAAACCCAGCTAAAAATTTAGGAGTAATCTTTGGTATGCAGTGCACTTATCTTTTAAAACTCAAGCAGCTGTCATCATAGCCAAAATTTTAAAGATCTTTTGTAGATTAAAAATGATTAGAGACTATTTAACAAATCAAGCTTTCCAACTGTTAGTACAAACAATGTTATCATCACAAATTGACAAACTGTAATTTAATGTATGTGGGTAGAAAGGAGACTGATTAAAATGCTACAGACAGTTCAAGACACAGCAGCCCACTTGATTTTCAGTGTATCAAAGTACGACAAAGTAACTCCGTTATTCCTTAAAATACACTGGCTCACAATTAAAGCACAATTGATGTCCAAAACCAGTAACCTTATCTACAAAATTTTGCTTGGAATGACACCAGGTTATATGGCAGATTTAATTGATCTATGTAGAAGGAAAGCAGACCCAAGACAAGGGATTATCTACTTCTGCAACTCTCAGTTACTTGGGATCCAAATGGTGGAAACAAATTCCCAAGGAAATAGGAGACATATTTCACAAATACCTGAAAACATATCTTTTTAAGAAATTCTTTAATTAAAAATACATTGTAAAATTGTGAAATAGTGGCCACCCATCTGGAAAGCTACCTAACCAATTTTGCTATTTTACACAAGTCCCAGTCAGGTTTCAGGCTCCACTTCAGCTCAGATATAGTACTGACCACACTAGTAGTCAACTTCAAAAAACTAATCAGCAAAGGTCAAAACATTCTGCTCCTACAATTCAACATGTCAAATGCCTTTGACATGGTCGACCACTAAATTCTGCTAAGATTGCTTGAATACATTGGCATCAGGGGGAAGGTGCTCAACTGATTCACCGTCTTTCTCACATCCTGCTCCTAATAATGGAAACCATAATGATTCTAGGTGTCATCGTGGACTGCCACCTAACCTTCAAAAAGTGAGTCAAAAATGTCACCAAGATGTTCCACATGATGGGGAAACTAAAGCGTATCAGGAGATACTTCCCTATATGTATGGTTCAATCTATGGTTTTAGCCCACTGTGATTAACACTGAAGAAATTAGAGACAGAGAAAACCACCGTAAGACTTATTTATGGGAAGTAGACTTATATATGCCTTGCCCCAGAATATATGATGAATATATAGCACTACCAATCTGAAATGCTATCATAGTCACAAGGAACTATCTAAACCTCCACTTTCCTAACCTCCAAGGTATAAAGTACCGAAAATACACATGCAACATTTCACCTGCTTATGCACCAAGGCATGGAATGCACTTCTGAAAGACCTAAAATGCAGAAATAAGGTTTCTTCAGAAAATTCTTCTTCGAGGAAGCACGGTAGCCCCGGCTACATCCATCCTATTCAATCAGATGCTTAATTATCCTTTGACAGAATATCTCTGTTAAACTTGTAATGTAAGCCATTTTGAACAAAGTCACATTTGGAAAAATGTGGGGTACAGGTGTTGAAATAAAATAAAATACATCTTTATGATTGATTCTTGTCTATTCTGATTGTATTCATTATATTGTTATAGTTGAGCTTCATTAACTGAAAGCCACATTGAGCTGAAATTAATTTTTTTAATAATGTATGATATAAGAATAAATAAATAAATAAATAAACAAACATAAGCAATGGCAAGTTAGATTCAACACATTGATAAAGAAGGATAAGCGAGTATATGAAGGGAAACTTGCCACAGAGGAAAAACTCATAGTAATAACTTTTTCAGGTATATCTGAAGCAAAAAGCCTGTTAGGGACTCTCTGTGACTGTTAGATCATCAAGGAATAAAAGTTGCACTCAGGGAGGATAGGGCTACAGCAGAGATGCTGAATAAATTGCCTTGATCTTTACTGAAGAAGATGTAAGAGATTTCTTTCAGTTCCTCTACATCAGTGATGGCGAACCTTTCAGAGACCGAGTGCCCAAACAGCAACCCAAAATCTAATTATTTCTCGCAAAGTGCCGGTACTCATTATGGGTGGGGTCACCACATATGACTCCACCCCTATGATAGCCACACCCCTTACACCAGCCATGGCGCATATAAACAGACATCATTGAAAATATTATACTAGTATATGAGAAAAAAATAACATGATTTTCTTTCATTATAAATCATTTCTGTAAGCTGTTACAGCTCCAGTATACCCAGTGCAAAATAAGACAGCAGATGTAAATTCTCAAATTGGACATATTCCAAACACTAAAATGAACATAAAATGATTTTTCTACCTTTGTCGTCTGGTGATTTTGTTTTTCTATCCATATTGGTCCTAGTCACTGATTCTGCTGCTCTCTATCTGTTCTCTTAACTCTATTTCCAGGGCTTCCTTTCCATTTATTTCTTTACTTTCCTCCTTTCTTGCCTTCCATCCATGTCCAGTAACCCTCCTCTCCCCTCCAGCCACAAATGTCCAGCCACCCTCCTCTCCCCTCCAGCCACCCATGTCCAGCCACCCTCCTCTCCCCCCTGCCCTCCCCTCCAGCCACCCTCCTCTCCCCCTGCCCTCCCCTCCAGCCACCCATGTCCAGCCGCCCTCCTCTCCCCCCTGCCCTCCCAGCACCAGGCAGGCCTCCCTCCCACCCAGCAGCACCCAGCATCAGGCCTCCCTCCCTCCCACCCAGCATGTAGCAGCACCCAGCAGCAGGCTTCCCTCCCTCCCTCCCACCCAGCACGCAGCAGCACCCAGCATCACGCCTCCCTCCAAACCAGCACCACCCAGCATCAGGCATCCCACCCACCACCAAGCATCAGGCCTCCCACCCACCCAGTACCAGGCCGGCCTCGATCCCTCCCTCCCTCCAACCAACCAAGCAAGCATCAGGCCGCCCACCCGTCCTCCTTCCCTCCCAGCACCAGGGCTCTCCCTCCTCCTCTGAAATTTAAAAGGCGTACCTCGGGGTTAAGGCGGCGTTGGCAGCGGCAGCGAAAAGCATGTTCTTTGCTCGGCACACCGAGCAAAGAACACGCTCTTTGCTGCCAACGCTGATGCCACCTTAACCCCAAAGTACGCCTTTTAAATTTCAGAGGAGGAGGGGGGGGGGCCTGGTGATGGGAGGAAGGGCGGACGGGCGGCCTGGTGCTTGCTTGGTTCGTTGGAAGAGGGAGGGAGGGAGGGAGGGCAGCCTGGTGCTTGGTGGGAGGGATGGAGGCCGGCCTGGTGCTCAGAGGGAGGGAGAGTGGGCAAACCAGCGACGGCGCGCATGCCAAAGGAGAGGGCCCTGCGTGCCCTCTCTGGCACGCGTGCCATAGGTCCGCCATCACTGCTCTACATCTTCACCCTTGAAAACCATCTCTGGTATAAGGGTGAAGTTGTAGAGGAACTGAAAGAAATCTTGGTAAACCTGAAAGATATATTGAGCAAAACTGACAAATTAAAGAGTAGTAAATCAACTGGACTGGATGGTATATACCCCAGGGTACGGAAAGAAAAAGAATTCAAATATGAAATTGTAGATGTGCTGTTAGATGTCCATAGTACCTGAAGATTGAATGGTGGCCAATGTGAAGCCTATTTTTAAAAAGGGACCCAGGAGTGATCCATGAAATTACAGTCCAGTAAGCCTAACTTCATTGCTGGGCAAAATAGTTGAAACTATTATAAAGAATAAAATCACTGAACACATAGACAAACTTGGTTTAATGAGACAGACAGGCTCATTTTCAAAGCACTTAGCCTCCCAAAGTTCCATAGAAACCTATGGAACTTAGCCTCCCAAAGTGCTTTGAAAATATGTCAACAGGATTCAGCCAAGAGAAGTTTTTTTCTCACCAGTTTGCTTCATTTCTTTTAATGCATGAATAGACTTGTGGCTAAAGGTGAGCAGGTTGATGTAGTGTATCTAGATTTTCAGAAAGCTTTTGACAAAGTTCCTCATGAGAGACTCCTGAGAAAATTAAAAACTCATGGGATAGGAGGCAATGTTCTCTTATGGATTAGGAACTGGTTGATGGATGGAAAACATGGGATATAAATGTCACAAATAAATAAATGGTCAAATTCATTCTGTGGAGGAGAGTGAATAGTGAAGTGCCCAAGGACCTGAACTGGCACCGGTGTTATTTAACATATTAATTAATAATTACATTTGCAGATAACACAAAATTATTCAAAGATGTTAAAATGCATGTGGATTGTGAAACATTGTAGGAAGACCTTAGTAAGTTGGAAGACTGGGCATCCAAACGGAAGATGAGATTTACGCTCCTGTTTACTAAGCCAAACTAGCGGCTGTCCTGGTGCTAATGCCGACAGAACCCATTCAAAGTGAATGAGCTCTACTGGCGTTAGCGCCAGGACAGCCGCTAGTGTGGCTTAGTAAACAGACCCTTTAATGTGGATAATTGAAAATTGATACACATTGGAAAGAATAATCCAAGTAATAGTTGTTTGATGCAATCTTCCACCCTAGGAGTCAGTACCCAAGTAAAAGATCTGGGTGGTAATCACGGATAATACATAAGTATTGCCATACTGGAAAAGACCAAAGGTCCATCAAGCCCAGCATCCTGTTTCCAACAGTGGCCAATCCAGGTCACAAATACCTGGCAAGATCCCAAAAATGTACAAAACATTTTATACTGCTTATCCCAGAAATAATGGATTTACCCCAGTCCATTTAATAACGGTCTATGGACTTTTCCTTTAGGAACCCGTCTAAACCTTTTTTAAACTCCACTAAGCTAACCGCCTTTACCACATTCTCTGGCAACGAATTCTAGAGTTTAATTACACATTGAGTGAAGAAAAATTTTCTCCGATTCGTTTTAAATTTACTACATTGTAGCTTCATCGCATGCCCCCTAGTCCTAGTATTTTTGGAAAGCTTGAACAGACGCTTCACATCTACCCGGTCAACTCCACTCATTATTTTATAGACCTCTATCATATCTCCCCTCAGCCGCCTTTTCTCCAAGCTGAAGAGCCCTAGCCGCTTTAGCCTTTCCTCATAGGGAAGTCATCCCATCCCCTTTATCATTTTCGTCGCCCTTCTCTGCACCTTTTCTAATTCCACTATATCTTTTTTGAGATGCGGTGACCAGAACTGAACACAATATTCAAGGTGCGGTCGCACCATGGAGCGATACAAAGGCATTATAATATCCTCATTTTTGTTTTCCATTCCTTTCCTAATAATACCTAACATTCTATTTGCTTTCTTAGCCGCAGCAGCACACTGAGCAAAAGGTTTCAAAGTATCATCAACGACGACACCTAGATCCCTTTCTTGGTCCGTGACTCCTAACGTGGAACCTTGCATGACGTAGCTATAATTCGGGTTCCTCTTTCCCACATGCATCACTTTGCTTAAACGTCATCTGCCATTTAGACGCCCAGTCTCCCAGTCTCGTAATGTCCTCTTGTAATTTTTCACAATACGCTGAAACCTTCTGCCCAGTGTGGCAGCAGCCAGAAAAATAAACAGAATGCTAGGAATTATTAGGAAAGGGATAGAAAATAAGACCAATAATACCTCTCTATCGCTCCATGGTGCAACCACACCTTGAGAATTGTGTGCAGTTCTGGTCACCGTATTTTAAAGAAGATATAGCAGAATCAGAAAAGATTCAAAGAAGGGCAACTAAAATGTTTAAAGGGATGGAGCTCCTGTGATATGAGGAAGGGTTATGAGGTTAGAACTTTTCAGCTTGGAAAAGAGACAGCTTAGGGGGGGGGGGGATATGATAGAGTTTTACAAAATACTGAGTTGTGTAGAATGGGTAAAGGCAAATCAATTTTTATTCTTTCAAAAAGTAGAAAGACTAGGAGATACTGAAGGAAGTTATATGGTACAACATTTAAAACGAACAGGAAAAAATACTTTCTTCACTCAACAAATAGTTATGCCCTGGAACTTGTTGCCAGATGATGTAATGTCAGCAGTTAGCATCTCTGGGTTTAAAAAATGGTTTGGACAAGTTCCTGGAGGAAAAGTCCATAGTCTGCTATTGATATAGATATGGGGAAAGGTACTGCCTGCCAGTGGCGTACCAAGGGGGGGCGGTGGGGGCGGTCTGCCCCGAGTGCACGCCGCTAGGGGGGGTGCCGCGGCGCGCGCCTGTTGCCCTGTTTCAGTCCGATTTCGCAATACCCATGTGTTCACGGCTCCCTCTGAGTCTCAGAGGGAGTAGTGAATACATGCGAATTGTGAAATCGGACTGAAACAGGGCAACAGGCACGCGCCACGGCACCCCCCCCCAGCGGCGTGCACCCGGGGGGGGGTGTCATTTCATTGGGGGGGGGGGAAGAGGTGTCATTTCGCCAGGGGGGGGGGGGGGTGCACTGCATCTGGGGGCGGGGGCGCATCGGCGATCCGCCCCGGGTATCAGCTAGGGTCGGAACGCCACTGCTGCTTGCCCCTGGGATCAGTAGCATTTTACTACTATTTGGGATTCTGTCAGATACTTGTGACCTGAATTGGCCACTGCTGGAAGCAGGATATTGGGCTAGATGCACCATAAGTCTGACCAGGTATGGCTGTTCTTATGTTCTTAATTGAAATACAAGGTGCAATCAGTTGACTATCTGGCAATAAGTAATCTGTTGAAACAGACACTGTATATGTGATACCATTAAAATACATGAAAAGGGAATTCCAACTATTGCAGAGGTATTCAGATGTGTCCTGGAAATCAGAATCAGTAAAAGCTCATTGATTAAGATTTTAGGGAATTACTGTGCTCAGAAGTTCAGTGATATAGAAACCCATAAGATCAATTATGGGTGGAAAATATTGCCATTGCTGCAGTAGTGCCTCTATATATTTTTTGTTAAGGTGAAAGGATAAAAGAAAAATGGGTGGTGGCAGGGGAGATATATACTTAATAAGAAGATAATTGAATTATTTTGCAATGAGAGTCTTATAAAGACTTAGGAATTAAAATGAATGACATTTTGATTTAATTAACAAATTAATTAGCAAAAAGAGGTAAACAAAATAAGAAAGGATTACTGGGAAGAGATGTTAAGGTTTAGTAAGGAATCCAAATTAGAGCAGAAAGAATGGTGACTTCAAAGGGTATGTAAATTTTGGTTTGTTTTTTAAGGTTGGGGACGGAGCAAAAGAGCACGAGAACGTCAGGAAAATTAGCGGACTCTGGGCTGAGGAGAATTGATGGGCAGCAAGGAGGAAAGATAGTTGAGGGAACTGAAGCAAGAAATTTCATCTCACCCAATCCCTCCCATAATTTAAAAGAGTGAGGGTTGGGATTGGGATCTTGGTAATTTTGTAGTTGGACTAGCAAAGTTTAGGGATGTTTAAAGGGATAGTTTAAGTCGCAGCTGCGGTAATTTAAATGAGAATTTTTCAGCAGCCTTCATTTAAGGACAATGAATTTACTGGCTATGTGGATTTTACAGTGTAATCTGCTTGTGCGCAAAACCGCCAGAAGCAGAAGTGAGGCCTTTACGTCACCGCAGGTCTCACTTTACAAGGTGATTCATGGAGTATTAATACATTTTATGGAATAAATATGTGCAGCAGGGTTGGCATCCACTAGCTTTATAAAAGGTAATAAGAAAAGTGAAAGTTGCATTGAAATATTGATAAAATTTTTATTTGTGTTGGTTATGCATTTTTGATTGGTTAATAAAGTTGTGGCCAAAATTATTTTTCCAGTTTATAAAACTGTCATAGTATTCTTTGTTCATGTGTGTGTGAGGAACAGTTGCAATGCAAGTGCCAATATTAAGCAGAGAAGAGCTTTATTATCTTCTAGTATATATGAGGTTTGGAGAACAGAGTACTTAATGGAAACAAAATGGAGCGAAATGTAATACACAAGAAATTCAGTGAATAGCAGAATTTGCAAACAGAATGACTTTTGTGAGGATGAAATTGGAAGATAGTGTTTATAGGTCTATGATAAGACATTTCATTGGATACTGGAGACCAAATGCACAAATGGACATTGATAAGGTGAAAGAAATTCAAATGGAAAATTACCAAAATGGTGAATGCAGAATAGGTCACACATAAAGAGGCTGAAGGAGCTAAAGATGTAATTTGCATAAGAAGACAAGTAAAAGGAAAATATTATGCAAGTTTCAAATACATATCTGCTTTCAATAAGGTATAAGCAAGTAGTATTTTTAAAAGAATGAAAACCTCAATGTTAAGGAGATGTTGAAGGAATTAAGCAGGAGTAAACCTCAAGAAAAAGGTATGACTTTTTTTATTCATAGAGAGTTTGGTGAACATCTGAAGTAGTTCAATATGAAACAGCGACAGAATTCAAACATGGAAGGCACTTTCATGATCTTTTTACTCAGGATTTAAGGCTGTCTGAAAAAATCCCTCGCTCTACACTGGAAAACTGCACACAGTGTATTTTTATGTGTCAGAAAGGTATGAGGACAGCACATCTAGTTGTGTATTCAATGATTAATTTAAGAGGAAAAGTATAGACAGGGCAAGTATCAAAAGGAAAACACTCATACTTTATCTGAGAGAACTATTAAAAAGTCCACAGGTCATATCTGCAGTTCATGTAGTGAAAACCAAAATAAAACTACAAGCCCGTCTCAGATAGGAACTAAACCATGATGCTACTTACATTGCATGTTCTTCAAACGAAGGAACAGTGGTGAAGGATGGAATATGAAGTGAATAAGAGGTTTCCACAGATATGAGTCCCCCAATCACGATGTCCCCATCCCTATGGTATCCTGGTTTTAGATTTATCGATAAATAGTTTCTAAGTGTACACTGACACTCAGCCATCTTCCACAGGATGTCACAGAGCATCAATACAATCAGAAGCAGATGAGCTTCCATCTTTAACATTTTGAAACAGCTTCTCCTACGATAATGCCACTCTTCCCACTCCAGTTGTTATACTTGGGTATTGTGGGGATGATGTGCAATTCTTGATAGTGTTATCAAATTAAATATTTGAATGATAGGTAGAAAATAATAAGTACTAAGTAGACCTTGCCTTTATACACAAGGAGAATGAGGAAAGAAAGTGAAATTATAATGCATAGGGTGAGGTGACCTCTCCATTTTTACCTAAGCTCAAACACCTGTGAAGACATCATATGGTCTCTGTTGGGCTGTGATGAACAGAGATTCGGCCTTAAGGGATATCTGCTCCTGACATCTGCATTTACCATGAAATATGGATTGTTTCATTTAAATATAATCTTATTGAAACTGTCTTCATTAACATAAAGACAAATATTAATTTGATTGAAGTGCTTGTGCAGGACACAATTTAATAACACAATAGTGTAACAGATGAAATGTCTCATCCACTGTGCAATTATTCTGTTCATACTGTTTTGAATACATCTGATATTTCAGTCAGAGATTGTGACTGATACAAAGGGGGGAAATTATCAAGGTGCGGCAAGAGATGAGTCTTTACTACAGCTTGATTTACCATGGGAGTCACTAACCTGCAGTACCTCTAATTCACAGGTTGTTGGTTCCCATGGTAAAGGACTAACACGTCCGGGCCTCATTGCTCAAGGAGAAGTACTGGCCAAAAGTATCAGTGGTCCTTTTACCAAGCTGTGGTAAAATAAGCCCTGCGGTAGCGGTGCCAGTCGTTTTTGCCATGCACCAGGGCCCTTTTACCGCAGCGGGTAAAAAGCTCAAAAAAACCACATGGCTATGTGCTAAGCTTGCACTTACAATGTGGCCATGTGTGGGGGAGCACTTACCACAACCCATTAAGATGGTGGTAGGGGCTCCTGCAATATCCCAAGGTATATATATTTTTTAATCCAGCAGTGCCGGGAATGCCACCAGTGGTCAAGTTGTGCCAGAGGTAGTTACAAATTGCTGCTCTGCAACCCTTTTGTTAAAAAGCCCCTCATAAGGCCCTCCCCCAATCCAAATTCCATTCTAAGGTGCCCCCTTCTCACAAGACCACCCCCCAAGAGTGATTAATTTCTGTATTCTTGCACAACTGGTATAAATGTTATATTTGGCAAAGAGCTTTTTCCTGACTAGTGATGTGCTCTGTGAAAGGCTCTCTGGTACAGTTTTGGCTGGTATCAGTCACTGAAGCCTTTTTCTCCTTTGCCATTTTTTATGTTTATGAAGTATTGAGTGGTTGGATTTTTATATATTACTCACTTTAGATCTTTTACTTTGTAACTGTTTGTGGCACTATTAGTGGGCTGGTGTTTTTCACATTTATAATGGCCTCTAACTCATGGTGCACTACTTATGGGTTTTCAGCTTTACTTAAAGATTCTACTATGTTTGGTGCATTGGATAATGCAAGAACTGGATCTGGGTGGGACTGGACAAGGCAACAAGCAAGACAGGCAAGGCTGGGTGTTGACACTAAAGACAAAACAAGGAATGGAGAATGGCAAGGTCTAGGTTAGACTGGGCTAGTAGGGGCAAGGACAAGAATCCAAGGCAAGGCAAGATTGGCTGGGTCTATGGTAGGGCAAACTCTGTAGATAAGGCAGGACTGAAGCTTGGTAGCAACTCAACAAGGCAGGGCTGGAGCTTGTCAGGAACTCATAGACAAGGCAGGGCTGGAGCTTGGCAGGAACTTGGAGAAAGGCAGGGCTAGAGCTTGTCAAGAACTAATAAGGCAGGGCTTGAGCTTGGCATGAACGTGGAGGCAAGGTAGGGCAAAACAGGAACAAGAACACCTATTGCTAAGGTGACGGGAGCAGAACAGAAAGTGATGCTCTTCATGGGAATTCCCAGTAACACTGTACCAAGACTATAAGAAATGTCTCTTCATCTCGCACGTGACCTTAGGAGAGGCATACAGTGCACCCCAGCAGACAAATGGAAGTGGGCATCACTCAAAGGATGCCGCAGGACCAGGAAAAACAAAGGTGTATTGGAGCGGGAGTCATAGCAGAGCCATGACACTATAAGGAGGGCTGACAAAGGTTGAGTGGTGGTTGATTTGAACAAAAATGATTATGCACTAGAAGTGTCCAGGAAATTCTCTGATAGCTCTACCTATGAGCAACTTTGTATAGATCTGACTGAGAGACTGTGATTTCTGAATCACCACTCAGGCTCTGAATGCAGGATTTTTGACCAAGAATGAGTTTCAGTTTTTGAATCTCCGGCATCCCTCCACCTCAGATTTCTATATTCTTCCTAAGATACACAAAAACATAATACCTCCTCCTGGGAAACCTATCATGTCTTCTTGTAAACCTTTGCTTGAACCACTGTCTACACATGTAGATTGGTTCTTGAAGCCCTTGGTGGAGGGTAGTACTTCATACATATGGGATACTATTCATTTTCTTTGTATTCTGCAGCAGATCTCTGTCCGGAACAAGACCAAAAAAGTGGGCAAAGAACACCAATGTCCCACGGATAATCTCAGGAGCAAAAGAGGAGTGGGAACAGAACCAGGCTCTTCAAGGACAGATAGGAAACAGTCAAATTTTAGAAATTCAATTTATTGAAGTCTCTACAAGGTACCCTGTTTCGGTACTGCAAGTGCCTTCCTCATGAGTGTTATTACTTTGTCTAGGGGAGCTACTTGACAAAGCTTACCGGATGGAGTCAAACTCTTCACTACTATCCAAAGGTCTTTTTCAAGACCAGAACGTTTACTATCAAGTGACTCCATCCGGTAAGCTTTGTCAAGTAGCTCCCTGAGACAAAGTAATAAGACTCCTGAGTGTCACGTGTTTTTATATGATCAATTTTGAAAACACCTGGATTTATGAATATCAAAATAAAATGAAGATTGTCTGCTGGTATCGCTCCATAGATAATGTTTTTGTCCTCTGGCCTGGTGATGTTACCTCTTTTCAGTCCTTTGTGGACTGGTGTAATGGATGTAATCCTCATATTAGATTTAGCTCTCAACATTCTTTGACTGAGATATCTTTTTGGGATGTTACTGTGATCCAGGTTGGTTCATTTTTTAGAACCAAAGTATATACTAAAAGTACAGAGAGGAATTGTTCCTCTCTGTACTTTTAGTATATAATTGTTACCACCCCTCTCGGCTGGACTGTAGTGATGTGCTCCCACATACCTGTTGTTGTAGTCGTGGTGAATATCCAGGGAACACACACTCACAGCCGAGGGAGTAGAACAAATAAACTAACCTCGTCCTTTACTCTCAAAGAATAAAGGAGGAAAAGAAGCTAAATTTAGGATTGGTTCCAGAAATGGAAGGCCCAAACTTTCAGATTTGCAAGATATCTTTTTCTTTATTGAATACAAATGCAAGCAAATTTTCATTCAAATAAACTGAAATTCACAATTAGTGTGTGGCTTAATAGAACTACAATAACATATTCAACATTCAAATGTAGAACTACATGTATACCCTTAACTTTTTCTGTTTCTTTCAACAAAATCACCTAAAAAGGCAGAAAAGAACCTTTTCAGATAAGTATTTAAATTGTCTTTTTATCAAAATCAGATATTTGTTTTAATACTCTTTCCTTGCTATTGATGTCAGAATTGGAGACTTTATAGGTATTATGGATGTTTGTGCAGAGATCTCACTTGAACCCAGAACACTTAGGCAAGTCAGGAAAACATGGATTTTTTTTATATTTGATGTTGTTCTGTTCTTTAGTTTTCCCTTAAAATGTTGTAAACCAACAAAAAAAAAAACGATATGTCTTTCAACACCCTTTGCAAATGTCACTTAGCTATGGCTGAATTGATTTGGTGATTTCTTTCTTGTGTTGGAGCTCATCTGGAAATCCTTCAGTGGATGATCCACAGAGTTCTCCTTCCTCAACCTCACTTATAAAGAAAATAATCAGGGAAGCAAAACCCTAAACTCCCTGTGCTTGTTCAGGAACTGACTCCACTCTGGTGACATTTAATCAGTTTTCAATACTGTAGCCACACTCTCTATTTAAAACAAAATAATTTACAGGAGTACTCACTTCACAGCCTATTTCTCACTGTTAATTCCCTATTCTATAAGGTTGCAGAAGACTTTTACACTGCATTCAGGGATCTCACACAGTAACCCATTCCATATTCAAATGGTAATTCAACATTCCCTCTCACAGACTTCACATAAAAACATAACATTTTTCTGCACAGCTATCAGATCAATCTGGAGAATATAGCACACTCATACAAATGCAGGGCTTAATCTGCCACTTGATCTTAAACATTGTTCTGCAATCAGAACATTTGCACAGAACCCACACAGACACAGCCTAATAGCAACTTTCTCCAAATAACAAATTCACCTTCAATTTCCCCTTTATCACACTTTAAAACCCTACACACCTTTTTCCTGACACCCTTATAGGCTTTCTCATGTAGTACAATTCCCCCTACAAGTCAAAGCCTCTCTCACCCTAAAATGGTAAATCACTGTTTATCCCTTGAAATTCAGTGCTAACACTGGAACATTTACACTCCAGCTCACTTTCAGTAACTGGTACACATAAGCCTGTCTCTAAATTACTCTTCCTATCACTTATTTCACTTTAAAGCCATAAAATATATACTTTGCTTCTTACATTTCACACACCCAGCAAACGTTTTTTTCCCTTTCTCTCCATGATCACAGCCAGCTCTCTCTCCATGTTCAGCCAGCCCTCGTCTTCAGCTCATCCGTCTCCCTAGCAACTCACCCCCCTAGAAGAACATCTGACATCACTCAACCAATCAGCTTGTCAGCTAAAGACTGTTTTTTATTCTCTGATCTGTTTTAGAATCTTGGCTGTTTCAACCCCCCATAGAAGTTAATGCAAAACTTACTATATAGAGAGTTTCAAAGTCAATTTTAACCTAACCTGTACCCAAAACAGCAAGAAACATTTTATAGTACACTCCCCACCTAATCATGGGTTATTCATTTGTAAAAAAAGAACATATTTAAGAAACATCTCACACTTTCTTCCCCTAACTCCATTAACAATTCCCAAACTAAATCTAAACCTTTTCCAGCCAGCATCAGCCACCAAAACCCTGGAACAGCCCCCCCCCCCCCCCCAGAGCCCCAGGAAAAAAACCATTTAATATATCTTACCATATATTACAAAATACTCTTTTATAATTCAACAAAAGTCATCCCTTGCATCTCAAGGAGAGTTTACCGTATTCTCAAATATTGCAGTTTTTCCGTGTGACAGAACAGTGTGTTTTAAGCCTGTAAATATGCGTTTATTAAATCTCGAAGTGCATTTCTTTAGTTTGGTCAGCAGGTGGTGCATGTTATGTTGTAAGCTGTTACAAACAACTGACCTTTCTTTCTTTAGTTAACACAGGTAAGGAAATGACTGGGTGATGTAACCAGCTTTTTTCAAACGCTGTTGTTAACTGGGCTCTGATTGGCCCAGGAGACTATTTTCTTTTTCTTTTCTTTTTTTTTTATTTCAATTGTACTGGCTTTTGCTCCAGTTTCAGCCCAGGAGAAGAGAGAGAGAGAGCTCTTTGCTGAAGCCCTGTAAAATACAGATATATTTGATAACTGGAGAACAACTGTTTATGTCCTGATCTCCCCAAGAAAGCAACCAAATGTTTAGTTAGTGCTATAATTGATCCATATTTCAGTTACCTATTTTTGTTTGCTGATTGCATATTTCTTTTGTTCATTGTTCAAGTGTGACAGTAAACCTGTTTAGTTTGTTGACTCTGCTGTCTAGACTGATAAAGAATCATGGTGGTTTGTGTGTTGGGTCTGTGAGTGCTTTCTAGGAACTGTTGGACCAATGGGAGAGGAGCCCCAGTAATCTAGAAATCACTGGGGATAACTTGAGAGCGGGAGACTTGAACAGAGGCGGTTGGAACCCAGTCGGAGGGTGCTAGTGTAGAGCACAAGCGGCAGGTGTAGGCAGACCTGAGCTGTGCTGGGAATAGACCCTCTAAGTGGCCACGGGGTAACACCAGGCAGGTGGCTAGGCATTTCATGACAGACCTGTCCTTTTTTGGTGGCAGCATGGTGGGATTGGCAGGCTCAGTGTGTGGTGTGAGGGTCACCATCCCCTGAGTGGTTCAAAGTTTTTTTTCATCTGCAACCTCCAGACACAGGTCAAAGTGAACAAGTGCAGCAGAAACAGGGTCCCTTTCCTGTTCATTTTTTTTTGGTAGTGTTAAGAGATTATAAGTGTGCTGATGGTGACTGGTAGCAGCCAGCAGACACTGGAGATGCCTGTCCTAACACAAGAGCAACCAGATAACCTCAGTGGGGAGGAGCAGCAGGACTGGCCTATGCAGAGTTCTCCTGGGGGTAGAAGAGACCCCTTGTGGGCCAAGAACAGTGATTTGGCAGGGCCAGATGCCATGCCAGCTGAGATCTATCAGATCTATATGCTAGTGTGACAGCGGCTAGACCAACAACAGCTGCAGTGAGAGGAGTGGGAAGAGCGACAGCAGCAAGAGGAATGGGAAGAGTGACAGTGGCACGAAGAGTGTGAATTCCAGTGGCAGTGTGAGGAGTGTGAGCGGGAATTCCAGCTGCAGAAAATTAAGCTAGAGATGAAAATGGCTCATATCCGAAGCTCTACCCAAACCCCTGCACCAAGGCCAGAGACAGGATCCACAGCCCGGATCGGGCCCAAATTGTTCTAGCAGTTTGATGATACCAGAGGTGACATAGATGGATATCTAACTGCCTTTGAAAAAATTTGCCACCTTAATGAAATTCCTCAGAAAGACTGGGTATGCTATCTGGGATAGAGCACTTGAGACATTCCAAAGACTGTCCATAGAGACGTGCTCCAAGTTTGAGGAGGTGCGTGAAGCATTATTAAACCATAATGCTACTACCCCCGAGATGTACAGACTAAAGTTTTGGATTTTGCGAAAGGGAGTGGATGATACACAGCGAGTTTGTGATTCAGCTAAGATACCAGCATCAGCAGTGGCTTAGTGGAACTGAGGTTAAAACCCTAGAGGACTGTCAAAACCTGATGGTCCTGGAGCAGTTTCTTCAGCATTGTCATCCAGAGGTGAGGAAACATGTTCTAGATCACCAGCCCCATACTCCAGAGAAAGTGGCAGAGTTGGCTAACATCTTTATGGCTAACCGTCCTTGGTTGGCAAAGAGAAGCCATCCTTATTTGCAGCAGCCAGGATCTAAGAGAAGCCAGGTCCTAAGCCAAAAATTCCTGCAGCCTCAGAGGCTGTCAGAAAACCCTCCAGTGTTCCCCTGCTGCTGTGTTTGTTTCCTTCTCTTGATGTCCCCTTAGCTGTTCTGCAAGGGCGGGGCTATGAGAGGGAGTGTGATTCCCCTGGATCATGTTGCTTTCTTGTGGTTGGTTAGTGTTGATGCTGACGTACCAGGAAGTGCACTGATGCCTCAAGGTTTTTGTCCACAGTCAGCAGCCAGCTTCAGATGTTGGAGGTGCTTTTTATTATATAGGATTTGTTATTCTGCCATTCATGAACCAACAACTTCCAAACTGCACTTGCTTGCTATGAGTGAAATTCAGTCAACACATTAGCAGAAGCAGCATCGGAGCCTGTGATTTTTTTAATAAAGCTTCGCTTAAAAAAAAACACGTCCATTTTGTGCGGCCTCCCCCGCAATAATACCACACTTGTACCACACTTGTAAGCCGCACTGAACCTGCTATTGAGCGGGAAAGAGCGGGGTATAAATGCTACAAATAAAAATAAAATAAATAAAAACGTATTATAAAGGCGTATTTGGCATGCACAGAGCAGCCAGCCAGTGGCGTAGCAAGGGGGGGCGGGGGGGGGGGCGGTCCGCCCCGGGTGTCAGCACAAGGGGGGTGCTCCGCCGCTCCCGTGCACCCCCCCGCACCCAAAATCCGTCCGCCCACCCCCCCCCCCATGGACGCCTCGTAGAACCCTCCTCCTCCTTCCTTCCTGCCCTCGGCAGCCCTCCTCCTCCTCCTCTCCGCCCCCCCTCCGTATCATAACCTTTTACTTCCCGTAGTGGCAGCAACGTCAGTTACTTACGAAGAAGGCTGCAGGCTCCCCTCCGGCTTCAGCTTCTCCCTTCGCTCTTCACACAGTGAGTGTCCCGCCTTCGCGGAAACAGGAAATGCATCATCACGAAGGTGGGACACTCACTGTGTGAAGAGCGAAGGGAGAAGCTGAAGCCAGAGATGAACCTGCAGTGCCTTCTTTGTAACGGAACTTACGCCGCTGCCACCACAGGAAGTAAAAGGTTGTGATACGGGGAGGGGGGGGGGCAGAGAGGAGGAGGAGGGCTGCCATGGGCGGGAAGGAAGGAATGGAGAGGGCAGGGGACAGAGGAGAATACTGGACATGGATGGGAGGGGAGAGCAGGGGGAGAGAACAGATTGCTGGACATGGGGGAGAGAAGGGGAGAGCATGGGTGAGAGAAGGGGAGGGCATGGGGGACAGAAGGGGAGGGCATGGGGGAGAGAAGAGATCACTGGAGGGGAGGGCAGGGGAGGAGAATTGCTGGACATGGGTGGGTGGATGGATGGAGGGGAGGGCAGGAAGGAACGGAGAGGAGGGCTGTGGGGGAGCTGAGGGAGGGCAGGGAGAATCGCTGGACATGGATGGGAGGGGAGGGCATGGGGAGAGAAGAGATCACTGGAGAGGAGGGGAGGGCAGGGGACAGGGGAGAATTGCTGGTGGATGGATGGAGGGGGCAGGGGAGAGAGGAAATTTGCTGGATATGGATGGATGGTGGAGGGGTAGAGGAGAGAAGAATTGCTGGACATGAATGAATGAATGGGGGTAGGGGAGAGAGGAAATTTGAAGGATATGGGTGGACGGAGGAGACGGCAGGAGAGAATGGAGAGTTCCTGGACATAGACGGAGAATTGCTGGATATGGATGGATGCATGGGGGCAGGGGAGAGAGGAAATTTGAAGGATATGGGTGGACGGAGGAGACGGCAGGAGAGAATGGAGAGTTCCTGGACATAGACGGAGAATTGCTGGATATGGATGAATGAATGGGGGCAGGGGAGAGAGGAAATTTGAAGGATATGGGTGGACGGAGGAGACGGCAGGAGAGAATGGAGAGTTCCTGTACATAGATGGAGAATTGCTGGATATGGATGGATGAATGGGGGCAGGGGAGAGAGGAAATTTGAAGGATATGGGTGGATGGAAGAGACGGCAGGGGAGAATGGAGAGTTGTTGGACATGGATGGATGGATGGAGGGGAGGAAAGTCAGGAAGGAAATGCACATGGATGGAAAAGAGAAGAGAGGAGAAATGTTGGACAAGGATGGAGGGAAGGAAAGACAAAGGAAGGAGATGCACATGGAGAGAGGGCAGATCCTAGATGGAAGGGGCAGGGAGAGAGGGCAGACTTTGGATGGAGGGGACAGGAGAGAGAGGGCAGACACTGGATGGCAGGGAGATAGAGAGAGAAGGCAGATGCTGGATGGAAGGAAGACAGTGAAAAGAAGATGAGGAAAGCAGAAACCAGAGACAACAAACTGCAAGTAAAATATATATTTATATTTTTTTGCTTTAGGATAAAGTAGTATTGTAGCTGTGTTAATAAATAGAACATGGAAATAAGGTAATCTTTATTGGACTAATTTTAATATATTTTGACTAACATTCGGAGAACAAAACCCCCTTCCTCAGGCCAGGATAGGATATTGTAAAATCACTATACTGTACTGATCTGATCTGATGAAGGAGGTTTTGGTCTCTGAAAGCTAAATGTATTAGTCCAATAAAATGGTGGTATTTTATTTTCTGTTTCTGTGGTGTTGCATTGTATGCTTAGTCTGGCCTCTTGGGGGTTCAGTTTAATTTTTGTCTAAATAGAAAGTTTGATTACTTATTCTATAGTGGTTTAGGGTTTATCTGTGTTTGTGAAAAAGACACGGCTTTCTGTTGGCATTGACTGTGCAGGATCGACGATCTGTACTATTCTGTCTGGTTACGTTTTACAATAGGCGAATTGATGTTCTAGTGCTCACTGTAGTGTTTAAGATGCTTTCTTTTTCCTTATGTGACTCGTAGAAATGACTGCTTATGGTATGGTAAAATTGTTCTAGAGATCCTGAGTGTTTTGTATTCTCGGTATGCCTAGTACTGGATTTTGGAGGGGGGTGTTAAAAAATGACCGGCCCCGGGTGTCAACTACCCTAGCTTCGCGACTGCAGCCAGCATAACACTTTGCTGCTCTGCGCATGCTTGACCAGCCGATTCTCTGACTGTTTTAAGAAGGAATAGAGAATGCAAGTGAGCTACAACGAGTAGCTCATTTGCATTCCCTTTCCTTGATGCTTAGCAGTTCCCTACTGATTTGCTATGGAATTTGGTATAGAACGGCTCTAACAGTGACTTTAGTGCTTCTTGGCCTGAATGACATCAGCAGGTAGAAAATGCCAGTCTGAGACTTTTGAAACTGCTTGGCATGTTGGTACAAACAATTTATGGAGCTCAGCAGCCAAGGGATGGATTTCTGCTGCTAAATTAAGTTACCTTGGAAGGACAGAAAGTTGGATAGATGGAAATGTGGGACCTTAATAGGAACGTGGAAGGAGTCTAAGAGAGAAAGACAGACAGAGAAAGGGACAGATGATGTATAAGGGGGAAACGGTGGTGAATTCAAGGAATGGCCTCCCAGTGGAGATCAAAACAGTATCTGAATATAAGAAAGCTTGGGACAAGTACATAGCATAACTAGAAAAATACAAAAAAAAATGTGCAGTCTCTACTAGAGTTCAAAATGGGTACTCTAATACTGATGAGGCAAAACTCTAGCTAATAACATTTAAAGCAGCTGTAATTCAAATTGATTGATTGGAGAAAAGTCCTCAGAAACCAGGGCAAACAATCATTGGTTTTAAACGCTATTACAAAATAGATATATGTAAAAAAACGCTTCGTTTCTATCACTGGGCTACAAAAACTCAAAACTGTTTTTTAGAAAAGATTTTTGAGATGCTTAACAAATATCATACAAAAGTGAAACAGTGCATTACGTTTGTTGTCCACTTCTCATAACATTTCATCTCTATCCCAAGCTTTTTAAATCATGAAAAAAGATTTTTTTAACATATACAATGTTGTACGATTCCTTTATGTGGCCCTACCACATGAACCTTATCTTACCACAACAAAACCTTGTATTTGTTTACTCCGGAGTTTGCAACAACTCTCCGGCACTATGTAAGCCACATTGAGCCTGCAAATAGTTGGGAAAATGTGGGGTACAAATGTAACAAATACATAAATATCAGACAGCACTTACCTTGTATCTCTCATCCAGCACTGATACTCTCTCGTTCAACAGGGCCACCGTTTCACCCCACTAGGCTTCTTCAGGAACAAAGGCTGAACGGCAGAGCAAAGATCTGTAGATCTTCTTTGTGTAGACAGTGGTGGAGATAAAGAAAAAGCCTGACCATTGTTCCACTATCTCTTCCAGAACTTATGAGGGGGTCAGTATTCAGTCAGCATAACTGACTTAACTTAAGAGTTGGCACTGATGTTTAACATAATCCATAGAGGCAAGGCCATTATCTATATAGGCAGTAGGACTGAATCTACTGATAGTGTGGTGACCTCACTGACTTTATGTTTTTAGCGTAGGCAAGCGGAATAAATCTGTATCAAGCAGATTTATTTTAATTATTACAAAGCCTTGTGGTTAAATATGAGAAAGATGGGGTGCTGCATGATAGTAATATGCTGTTCAAGGTGCTGGAGAGCCACTTTCAGGCTCATTTTCGAAAGAGAAGGACGCCCATCTTTTGACACAAATCGGAAGATGGGCGTCCTTCTCACAGGGTCATCCAAATCGGTATAATCAAAAGCCAATTTTGAATGTCCCCAACTGCTTTCTGTCGCTGGGATGGCCAAAGTTCAAGGGGGCATATCGGAGGCATAGCGAAGGCGGGACTTGAGCGTGCCTAACACATGGACATCCTCGACTCATAATAGAAAAAAAAGAGCACCCCTGACGAACACTTGGACGACTTTACCTGGTCATGTTTTTCTTATGACCAAGGCACAAAAAGGTGCCCAAAATGACCAGATGACCACCAGAGAGAATCGGGGATGACCTCCCCTTACTCCCCCAGTGGTCACTAACCCCCTCCCACCCTCAAAAAATATCTTTCAAAATTTTTTTTGCCAGACTCAGATGTCATACCCAGCTCCATCACAGCACTATGCAGGTCCCTGGAGCAGTTGTAGTGGGTGCAGTGGACTTCAGGCAGCTGGACCCAGGCCCACCCCCCCTACCTGTTACATTTGTGGAGGAAACAGTGAGCCCTCCAAAACCCACCACAAACCCACAGTACCCACATCTAGGTGCCCCCTTTACCTGTAAGGGCTATGGTAGTGGTGTACAGTTGTGGGTAGTGGGTTTGGGGGGCTCAGCACACAAGGTAAAAGAGCTATGTACCTGGGAGCAATTTCTGAAGTCCATTGCAGTGCCCCCTAGGGTGCCCGGTTGGTGACCTGGCATGTTAGGGGGACCAGGGCACTATAAATGCTGCCTGCTCCCATGACCAAAGGGCTTGCATTTGGTCGTTTCTGAGATGGGCTTGCTTGGTTTCCATTATCACCGAAAATCTGAAATGACCAAGTCTAGGGATGACCATCTCTAATGACGACCAAAATTTCAAGATTTGGGTGTCCCCAACCGTATTATTGAAACAAAAGATGGATGCCCATCTTGTTAAAATAATACGGCTTTCCCCGCCCCTCCATCAGGACGTTTTGTGAGGACGTCCTCAGCAAAACTTGGGTGTTCCTTTCGATTATGCCCCTCTTTGTATCAGTCTCACTCTAACTGGAATCTCAGATGTATCCAAAGCAGTATAGACACAATAACTGTTCGGAGTGGATGAGCTATTTCATCTTTTTTTCTTATCATCAACTGTATTACAATGTTGTGTTATACTGTGATCCATACAAGCATCCCAATCAAATTAATATTTGTCTCTAAGTTAATGAAGATAGAGGATACATAAGGTTATATTTAAAAGAAACAACCTATATTTCATGGTAAATGAAGCTGTCAGGAGCAGATATCCCTTAAGGATGAACCTCTGAGCAGCAGGACCCAACAGGGACCACATGATGTCCTCACAGGTATTGGAGCTCAGTTAGAAATAGAGCGGTCACCTCAACATAAGAATTACAATTTTGCTATCTTTCTTCATCCTCCTTGTGTGTAAATGCAGTTTAATACTTAATGTTTTCTGCCCATTATTCAAATATTCAATTAGATAGCACCATGAGGAACCATACAGCATCCTACGCCATGCCCAATTGTAACATTTGGAGTGGAAAGAGCGAGCATAATCACAGTAGAAGCTGTTTCACAGCATTAAAGATGGAAATTCATCTACTTCTATTTGTGTTGATGCTTTGTGACATCCTGTGGAAGACAGCTGAATGTCAGTGCTCACTTGGAAACTACTTATCAATACCTCTACGACCAGGTTACCATAGGGATGGGGACATCATGATAGGGGGACTCGTAACTGTAGAAACCTTTTACCCACTTCATCATCCATCCTGCACAACTGTTCCCTCATTTGAAGGACATACCATGTAAGTAGCATCATGGCTTTGTTCCTATATGACACAGGCTTGAAGCTTTTATTTTGGTTGGTCGCAGCATGAACTGCGAAAATAACCTGAAGTCATTTTACTAATTCTCTCACATTAAGTCTGAGTATTTTCCCTTTGAAAGGTGCCGTGGGAAAAAGGACTTGCTAGGATTTTCATGTCTTTATCTGTGAATATTTTCCCTTAAAACCATTGTGAAAATATACAACTAAATGTGGTGTTGTCTTTCTGAAACCCTCATACCTTTTAAAGCAGGCAAAAATATACTTTTCCCTGTGTCTACTTTTTCCAATGAACAGAGTGAAAGGTTTGCAGACAGCTTTAGATCCTGGGTATACATATTGTGAAAAGTGACCGCCCTACATTTTTCCAAAGCATGTTTGCATTCTGATGCTGTTTGTGTTGAACCACTATAGATACCCACCAATTCTCCATGAATGAAAAAATTCAAATCTTTTTTTCAGGTTCTCCCTTTCTTAATTCCTTTGACATCCTTTTATAATTGAACTTTTCCTTCTTTTGAAAATACTACTTGTTTGTACCTTACATAAGTACATAAGTAATGCCATACTGGGAAAAGACCAAGGGTCCATCGAGCCCAGCATCCTGTCCACGACAGCGGCCAATCCAGGCCAAGGGCACCTGGCAAGCTTCCCAAACATACAAACATTCTATACATGTTATTCCTGGAATGTTGGAGTTTTCCAAGTCCGTTTAGTAGCGGTTTATGGACTTGTCCTTTAGGAAACCGTCCAACCCCTTTTTAAACTCTGCTAAGCTAACCGCCTTCACCACTTTCTCCGGCAACGAATTCCAGAGTTTAATTACACGTTGGGTGAAGAAAACTTTTCTCCGATTTGTTTTAAATTTACTACACTGTAGTTTCATCGCATGCCCCCTAGTCCTAGTATTTTTGGAAAGCGTGAACAGACGCTTCACATCCACCTGTTCCACTCCACTCATTATTTTATATACCTCTATCATGTCTCCCCTCAGCCGTCTCTTCTCCAAGCTGTATAGCCCTAGCCTCCTTAGTCTTTCTTCATAGGGAAGTCGTCCCATCCCCGCTATCATTTTAGTCGCCCTTCGCTGCACCTTTTCCAATTCTACTATATCTTTCTTGAGATGCGGCGACCAGAATTGAACACAATACTCAAGGTGCGGTCGCACCATGGAGCAATACAACGGCATTATAACATCCTCACACCTGTTTTCCATACCATTCCTGATAATACCCAACATTCTATTCGCTTTCTTAGCCGCAGCAGCACACTGAGCAGAAGGTTTCAGTGTGTTATCGACGACGACACCCAGATCCCTTTCTTGGTCTGTAACTCCTAACGTGGAACCTTGCATGACGTAGCTATAATTCGGGTTCTTTTTTCCCACATGCATCACCTTGCACTTGCTCACATTAAACATCATCTGCCATTTAGCCGCCCAGTCTCCCAATCTCGTAAGGTCCTCTTGTAATTTTTCACAATCCTGTCGCGATTTAACGACTTTGAATAACTTTGTGTCATCAGCAAATTTAATTACCTCGCTAGTTACTCCCATCTCTAAATCATTTATAAATATATTAAAAAGCAGCGGTCCTAGCACGGACCCCTGAGGAACCCCACTAACTACCCTTCTCCATTGTGAATACTGCCCATTTAACCCCACTCTCTGTTTCCTATCCTTCAACCAGTTTTTAATCCACAATAGGACATTTCCTCCTATCCCATGACCCTCCAAATTCCTCTGTAGCCTTTCATGAGGTACCTTGTCAAACGCCTTTTGAAAATCCAGATACACAATATCAACCAACTCCCCTTTGTCCACATGTTTGTTCACTCCTTCAAAGAATTGAAGTAAATTGGTCAGGCAAGATTTCCCCACACAAAAGCCATGCTGACTTGGTCTCAGTAATCCATGTCCTCGGATGTGCTCTGTAATTTTGTTTTTGATAATAGCCTCTACCATTTTCCCCGGCACCGACGTCAGACTCACCGGTCTATAATTTCCCGGATCTCCCCTGGAGCCTTTTTTAAAAATGGGCGTTACATTGGCCACCCTCCAATCTTCCGGTACCACGCTCGATTTTAAGGATAAGTTGCATATCACTAGCAGTAGCTCCGCAAGCTCGTTTTTCAGTTCTATCAGTACTCTAGGATGAATACCATCCGGTCCAGGAGATTTGCTACTCTTCAGTTTGCCGAACTGCCCATTTACGTCCTCCAGGTTTACCGTGAAGTCAGTAAGTTTCTCCGACTCGTCTGCTTGAAATACCATTTCCGACACCGGTATCCCACCCAAATCTTCCTCGGTGAAGACCGAAGCAAAGAATTCATTCAGTCTGTCCGCTACGTCTTTGTCTTCCTTGATCGCCCCTTTTACCCCTCGGTCATCCAGCGGCCCAACCGATTCTTTTGCTGGCTTCCTGCTTTTAATATACCGAAAAAAAATTTTTACTATGTTTTTTTGCCTCTAATGCTATCTTTTTTTCATACTCCCTCTTGGCCTTCTTAATCTGCGCCTTGCATTTGCTTTGACACTCCTTATGCTGTTTCTTGTTATTTTCATACGGTTCCTTCTTCCATTTTCTGAAGGCGTTTCTTTTAGCCCTAATAGCTTCCTTCACCTCACTTTTCAACCAGGCCGGGTGTCTTTTGGACTTCCGTCTTTCTTTTCTAATTCGCGGAATATGTATGGCCTGGGCCTCCAGGATGGTATTTTTGAACAGCGTCCACGCCTGTTGTACAGTTTTAACTCTCTCAGTTGCCCCCCTAAGTTTTTTTTTTACCGTTCTTCTCATTTTATCATAGTCTCCTTTTTTAAAGTTAAACGCTAACGTATTTGATTTTCTGTGTACAGTTACTTCAAGGTTGATGTCAAAACTGATCATATTATGGTCACTGTTATCAAGCGGCCCCAGTACCATAACGTCCCTCACCAGATCATGCGCTCCACTAAGGACCAAGTCTAGAATTTTTCCTTCTCTCGTCGGCTCCTGCACCAGTTGCTCCATAAAGCTGTCCTTGATTTCATCAAGGAATTGTATCTCTGTAGCGTGTCCCGATGTTACATTTACCCAGTCTATATTTGGATAATTGAAGTCACCCATTATTATCACATTGTTCGCGTCTCTGATTTCTTTTATCATTTCTGTGTCTACCTGCTCATCCTGGCGAGGCGGACGGTAGTACACTCCTATCACCATTTTTTTCCCTTTTATACATGGAATTTCAACCCACAGTGATTCAAAGGTGTGATTTGTGTCCTGCTGAATTTGTAATCTATCTGAGTCAAGGCTCTCTTTAATATACAATGCTACACCTCCACCAGTCCGGTCTACCCTATCATTACGATATACTTTGTACCCCGGTATGACAGTGTCCCACTGGTTATCCTCCTTCCACCAGGTCTCAGTAATGCCTATTATATCCAATTTTTCATTTAGTGCAATATATTCCAACTCTCCCATCTTATTTCTTAGACTCCTAGCATTTGCATATAGACATTTCAGAGTATGTTTGTTGTTCTTTTTTGCATGATGCTTAGTACCTGACACTATTGATTTGACATCTTTTGTCTGATCTTTAGTTGTATTTAAGGGCACCTGGCCTACCATGGTCTGTTGTGCAACCTCACTATCCAGAAACCCTATCTTCCCTGTTTGTGAGGTATCTTTGCAAGATACCTTTTCCCGAACCATGCACTTTTGAGCGACTGTCGGCCTTCCCCCCATTTCTAGTTTAAAAGCTGCTCTATCTCCTTTTTAAATGCCGACGCCAGCAGCCTGGTCCCACCCTGGTTAAGGTGGAGCCCATCCTTTCGGAATAGGCTCCCCCTTCCCCAGAATGTTGCCCAGTTCCTAACAAATCTAAAACCCTCCTCCCTGCACCATCGTCTCATCCACGCATTGAGACTCTGGAGCTCTGCCTGTCTCTTGGGCCCTGCATGTGGAACAGGTAGCATTTCAGAAAATGCTACCCTAGAGGCTCTGGATTTGAGCTTTCTACCTAAGATCCTAAATTTGGCTTCCAGAACCTCTCTCCCACATTTTCCTATGTCATTGGTACCCACATGTACCAAGATAGCTGACTCCTCCCCAGCACTATCTAAAATCCTATCTAGGTGACGCGTGAGGTCCGCCACCTTCGCACCAGGCAGGCAAGTCACCAGGCGATCCTCACGTCCACCAGCCACCCAGCTATCTATATGCCTAATGATCGAATCACCAACAGCTGTCCTAACCTTTCCCTCCCGGGCAGCACTTGGAGACATATCCTCAGTGCGAGAGGATAGTACATCCCCTGGTGGGCAGGTCCTGGCTAAAGGAGTACTTCCTACTTCACCAGGGTGATGCTCTCCTTCTAGGAGACCTCCCTCCTCCAAGGTAGCACAAGGGCTACTAGACTGGAGGTGGGACCTCTCTACAACATCCCTGTAGGTCTCCTCTATGTACCTCTCTGTCTCCCTCAGCTCCACCAAGTCTGCTACTCTAGCCTCAAGAGAACGGACATGTTCTCTAAGAGCTAGGAGCTCTTTGGATCGGTCGCAAACATATGACATCTCACCAACTGGGACATAATCATACATGTGACACTCAATGCAAAAGACTGGATAGCACCCCTCTCGCTGCTGGACTGCTGACTCCATCTTAGTGTTTTTGAGTTTTCCAATATTTTAAAACTTGCTACAGTATTAAGGATATTAGCCTAATATAAAAGTGTCTTTTACTTTATATAGTGTATTGTATGATTTTAGTATTTCCTTCTTAGATGGTAATGAAATGTATTTAAAACCCCATAAGACCACTCCTTGCTTGTTTCCCTAATTACAATAACTGACTATAAATGAGGAGTTGTCCTAGGGGTGGGTGGGAATACTAAATTAGATCCTGCAGTGGCTGTTAGATTCTATCTATTAATGCTGTGGTACAGTGGAAAAGACTATGGAGATTAGCTGTTTTCTGTTAGCTGTTGAAATTTGCTTTTTAAGTTTGCCTAACACTAACCTACAATTCCTCCTTTAAACCCCAATCTTTAAGTTCCCAAAGCACAAGCAAAGTAGTGTTCACTTACCAGAGAAATGTCCTCTTCTCTCAGAACTTCTCAGAAAGAAAGTTCAGTGGGACCTTCCCTCTTTATATACTTTTGAATCTAAGGGGCCTCTTTTGAGCAACCTATGCAAGTATTCTACTTCCCCCACACCTTAATTATCACTTAATTGAGGTCACTGGATGAGCCAACTCTCCAGCAGCCAAGGAAAAGAAAAATAACTGCCGTTTAGAACAAAGGAGTTCCTACTTCTAGAAAAGGTTTCAGTTTAAAACTAGGTCACTGGATGAGCTAACTCTCCAGCAGCCAGCAGCCAAGGAAAAGAAAAATAACTGCTGTTTAGAACAAAGGAGTTCCTACCTCTAGAAAAATTTCAGTTTAAAACTATGTGGAAAATGCCTATTTCTAGAGAAAAGTTCAGTTTAAAACTGTGGGGAAGGGGTTTATACACTATGGCAACTAGTTAATGGTGCTTGCTTTTCTCTCTCTCTCTCTCTCTCTCTCTCTCTCTTTTTATTCCTCTAAACTAGGCCCTGCTTGCTTTTCCCCCTCTCTCTCTCTTTTTATTCACCCTTAATACTAAATTAGATCCTGCAGTGGCTGTTAGATTCTATCTGTTAATGCTGTGGTACAGTGGAAAAGACTATGGAGATTAGCTGTTTTCTGTTAGCTGTTGAAATTTACATTGAGGGGCATAATCGAACAGAAACGCCTATCTCCATGGGCGTTTATCTCCGAGAACGGGTCCGTGAAGGGGCGGACCCAAGCGTATTTTCGAAACAATTAGACGTCCATGTTTTATTCGCCAAGTTGTGAGCTGGGCGTTTTTGCTTTTCAGCGATAATGGACAATGAAATCGCCCAGCTCAAAAACGAATAAATCCAAGGCATTTGTTCGTGGGAGGGGCCAGGAGTCGTAGTGCACTGGTCCCCCTAACATGCCAGGACACCAACCAGGCACCCTAGGGGGCACTTTTACAAAAACAGAACAAAAGGTAAAAGAGCTCCCAGGTGCATAGCACCCTTCCCTTGTGTGTAGAGCCCCCCAAATCCCCCTCAAAACCCACTGCCCACAAGTCTACACCATTACTATAGCCCTAAGGAGTGAAGGGGGGCACCTACATGTGGGTACAGTGGGTTCGGGGGGGGGGGGGGTTGGACGACTAAGCATTAAGCAGCACAATTGTAACAGGTAGGGGGGGGATGGGCCTGGGTCCACCTGCCTGAAGTCCACTGCACCCCCTAACAACTGCTCCAGGGACCTGCATACTGCTGCCAGGGAGGTGGGTATGACATTTGAGGGTCAAAATAAAAAGTTGTGAAACATCATTTTTTGTGGTGGGAGGGGGTTTATGACCACTGGGGGAGTCAGGGGAGGTCATCCCCGATTCCCTCCAGTGGTCATCTGGTCATTTAGGGCACTTTTTGGGGCCTTATTCGTGAAAAAACAGGGTCCAGGAAAAGTGCCCTAAATTCTAGCTAAAAATGCATACTTTTGTCCCATTATCTGTGAAATGCGCCCATCTCTGTTCGGCAGATAACCACGCCCCAGTTCCGCCTTCGCCACACCTCTGACATGCCGCCATCAACTTTGTCCGCATCCGCGACGGAGTGCAGTTGAAAACGTCCAAAATCGGCTTTCGATTATACCGCTTTAATCGTTTTTGTGAGATAAACGCCCATCTCCCGATTTAGGTCGGAACTTGGGCGTTTTTCTCGTTCGATTATAAGCTGAATTGTATCTTCCTTTTGCTTTCCCAATATGTTGCCCAGTTCCTAACAAATGTAAACCCTTATCCCTGCACCATCGTCTCAACCATGCATTGAGACACTGGAGCTCTGCCTGCCTCTTAAGTCATGTGTTTGGAACGAGGTGCATGTCCAAAAATACTACCTTGGTGGATCTAGATTTCAGTTTTCTACCAAAGAGCCTAAATTTGGCTTCCAGAATTTTCCTCCTACATTTTTCTATGTCATTGGTTCCCACTTGCATCATGACTGCCGGCTCCTCCCCAGCACTAGTGAAAATCTTATTTAGTTGTTGTGTGAGATCCATCACCTTTGCACAAGGCAGGAAAGTGACCAGGCGATTCTCACACCCACCAGCCACCCAGCTATCTACATGTCTAATGAACAAATGGCCAGTATTCTCAGTGGAGGAGGGTAGTTAGTGGGGTCCCGCAGGGGTCTGTGCTGGGTCCGTTGCTTTTTAATGTATTTATAAATGACCTAGAGATGGGAATAACTAGTGAGGTAATTAAATTCGCCGATGACACAAAATTATTCAGGGTCGTCAAGTCGCAGGAGGAATGTGAACGATTACAGGAGGACCTTGCGAGACTGGGAGAATGGGCGTGCAAGTGGCAGATGAAGTTCAATGTTGACAAGTGCAAAGTGATGCATGTGGGTAAGAGGAACCCGAATTATAGCTACGTCTTGCAAGGTTCCGCGTTAGGAGTTACGGATCAAGAAAGGGATCTGGGTGTCGTCGTCGATGATACGCTGAAACCTTCTGCTCAGTGTGCTGCTGCGGCTAGGAAAGCGAATAGAATGTTGGGTGTTATTAGGAAGGGTATGGAGTCCAGGTGTGCGGATGTTATAATGCCGTTGTATCGCTCCATGGTGCGACCGCACCTGGAGTATTGTGTTCAGTACTGGTCTCCGTATCTCAAAAAAGATATAGTAGAATTGGAAAAGGTACAGCGAAGGGCGACGAAAATGATAGTGGGGATGGGACGACTTTCCTATGAAGAGAGGCTGAGAAGGCTAGGGCTTTTCAGCTTGGAGAAGAGACGGCTGAGGGGAGATATGATAGAAGTGTATAAAATAATGAGTGGAATGGATCGGGTGGATGTGAAGCGACTGTTCACGCTATCCAAAAATACTAGGACTAGAGGGCATGAGTTGAAGCTACAGTGTGGTAAATTTAAAACGAATCGGAGAAAATTTTTCTTCACCCAACGTGTAATTAGACTCTGGAATTCATTGCCGGAGAACGTGGTACGGGCGGTTAGCTTGACGGAGTTTAAAAAGGGGTTAGATAGATTCCTAAAGGACAAGTCCATAGACCGCTATTAAATGGACTGGAAAAATTCCTCATTTTTAGGTATAACTTGTCTGGAATGTTTTTACGTTTGGGGAGCGTGCCAGGTGCCCTTGACCTGGATTGGCCACTGTCGGTGACAGGATGCTGGGCTAGATGGACCTTTGGTCTTTCCCAGTATGGCACTACTTATGTACTTATGTACTTATGTAAATCACCAATTACATCACTTGTCCTGACCCTTGCTCCTTGGGCAGAAATTCCTGGAGACACATCCTCAGAGCGAGAGGATATTGCATACCGTGGTGGGCAAGTCCTGTCTACAGGATTACTTCCTACTTCACCAGGGTGATGCTCTCTTTCTGGGAAACCTCCCTCCTCCAAGGCAACACTGGATCACCATGGCATTTTGTGGTTCCCTCTTTGACTACTATTATCCGTAAAAATGGTGATACCTTACAAGAAGGGAAACAAACACGCCCAATGCAGCAATATGCAGTGTGCACTATTTTTCTATCATTATGCATTTTCTAAAGCAGCAGTAGTTTGCTTGCCATTAGTTTACTGAATCAAGAGTAAAGTTCTGCATATGCATTAGAGCATTTTGTGCTAAAGCTGAGTTCAACACTGATGTGCAGATGATTGCATCTCACACTTGACAGCACATAAAGTTACACTGGCTTCCTCTTAAAGAACGCATTACGTTCAAAGTATGCACTCTGGTTCATAAAATCATTCACGGAGATGCTCTGGCCTACATGCTAGACCTTATTGACTTGCCACCCAAGAATGCTAAAAGATCATCACGCACATTCCTGAATCTTCACTTCCCCAGCTGTAAAGGACTAAAATACAGATTAATACATGCATCCAGCTTCTCATACTTGAGTTCGCAGCTGTGGAATGCATTGCCATTTGACCTGAAAACAGTTCACAACCTAATTAACTTTCGTAAATCATTGAAGACTCACCTCTTTAACAAGGCATACCACAATGATCCATAATAAGAACTGTAACGCATCACCACTTAAATGCTATTCCGAATGCTCTCTCTCTTTGTACCAATCATTTAATTTTATTATGTCACCCATGTTTTATATGTAATACCAATTGAATGTTTTTTCTTCTCACCTGATTGTTTAATTTTATTATGTCATCTATGCTCTCCATGTAATACCAATTGTATCTTTTACTCTGGAATGGCAAAAGCCATGACAGAAAATTGTAAGCCACATTGAGCCTGCAAATAGGTGGGAAAATGTGGGATACAAATGCAATAAATAAATAAATAATAACCAGTGAAGTGTTTGCCTGAATATCCAGTGAAACCTGTAAACACACAATCTGTGCAGTAAGATTGAGGAAAGTTATTTGTGTGAACAGAGTTTTCAAGCACTGATGTAGTAATCTCAGAGGTTTCCTGTGAGTTGTCTTATATTTTGCACAAAATTCAACTACAGCTACCCATAAAATGAATTGGATAATGAATATTTGCATGAAGCTTTATAATAGTCAACTTCATTGAGGTTTAGTGATCTCCCACCTCACCTCCTCTTCCTCTTTTTTTTTTCTTAGCCTCATCGTTTTTCCTTCCTTCCCCTCCCATCCCTCCCCTTCTCACTCTCTGGGACACATTTTCACCTGTGGTGGATGTGAATTTCCACTAACACTTCCAGCTGTTCCATCATAGGTCTGGCCTCATTTTTATTGCTGGTGATTGGGAATTTCCACCTGTACTTCCAACCATGCCATGTCTCCTAATATCACTTTCTCATCCAACCTCCTTTGGTTCCTGTATAATCTTGGTGGGGAGTTTCTATTGTTGGTTCAGATTCATATGGATGGGCAAAGAAACAGCAGTGCTCGAGTCCAGTGATTATGTGTTTGTGCATGTGGGTGGGATGTGCATTTGCCTGCTGTGGCCAGTTTCCTGCCAAAATGCAGTTAATTTGTGCTAAACCTTTTTAGTCTTTGTTGTCAGACCAATATGTAAAGTTTGCTACAAACAATGCTTCTAACCCTAATCCTAAGCTTATTTCTCTCTTGTATATTACTAATGTCTGTGCTTCTGTGTGTTAAAGTTCAATGCTAATTTCATATTAAATTACATTTATTGTCCTTAAAGTCCTGTAGCATTGAACTATTATAACTTCTTGGCCTTTGTTTCTGCGGTGGAGGAGATTAACAACAGCTCGGAGCTCTTACCCAACCTCACACTGGGGTTCCACATTTATAACCCCTATAACAATTTATTACTAATGCATAGAGCTGCCATGAATATATTTTCAGGAATGGACTCCAGAATCCCAAATTACAACTGCAAAACATCTGGACCACTGGCTACTATTATTGAAGGTCTTTCGGCTGAGCTTTCGAGACAGTTTTCCAGTCTGTCCAGGATATACCACTACCCACAGGTCAGGGAGCATCTTTGACTTCACTTCATTCCCGCTTCTGTAAATCTTCCTTAAAGAACATCAACCTTTAGCAGAATGAAGCCAAATTACTAACATCTCACCCTTAACTGTGACAAACTGTAGAATTTAAATGATGATTCAGAGACAAAAGTTTGTAAAATGAACTTCATGAAAGTAAATGATGGGTAAAATATTTAGTTGTCAGAGCAGTGGGCTGACACATCCTATTTCCCCCTTCTGGTATTTATTACAACTTCAGCCTCTGTTGCTTTGGTTCAAACTTTAATATTATTATTTTAACTCAGGAGGTGCAATAAGAAATCTGAGAGGGGAATTCCTCCCAAGCAATGATTTATTGTATAATAACCAAACTAGTGGGGTTTTATTTAAGCAGCAGTTTCATGATAACTAATACATTTTCCTGAAATGAAACAAACCAAAGCAACAAGTAGCCTGACTTCTACTTTCTGGAAGAAAGGCAAATTGCTCTAATTCATTGGTTCTCAACTGGTATATTGGGGCCGGCACCTAGAGCAACATTTTTTCTCTTCCCCTTCTTTCCTGCCACAGATCAAGAGCCTCACATTCTTCTCAGCTTCTTCCCCCTCCCCTGTGACTGCTGCTGCTCCCCTCCTTCGCCAGCCCCCTCCTCCGGTGGTCAATACTCACTTCACCACTGGCAGCAGCAGTCATAGTGCACTGTCTTGGCTGACCCAGAGCCTTTCTTCCGCAGCTGTCCCTGTTCAAGCATAGATTGAGGGTGGATAGAGATATCCCTGATTTAATGAAGTGTGTCTCCTGCTGTACTATTTATAAAATACAGGTTCACATCTGGATCACAGCAGGAGTTAGCCAACCTATGGCATGTAAACCAACCATGCACCCTCAAGTTGTACGGCAATCTTGATCTACAGAAGCTGAAGGACAGAATAGCAAGATTGCTCCTGCCTTGTTAAGAAATTAATAAACAAAGGGTCTGTGGATTTTGAGGGTCTGGAGGAAAGTCCCAGGGTGGGGCTTTTATTTCAGAATTTAATTAGTAGCAGCAACAGAGGTCACATGGGGGAAAGTTCCCTTTTACTTTGCCACCTCCCCAGAGAAGGGAAAATAGTAAAACTAGAAGACATAAATTGCGGTTTCAGGGTGGTAGACTTAGGAGTAATGTCATAAAATTATGTTTCATTGAGAGGTTGGTTGGTGGCAGAAATGCCACCCCAAGGGAGGTTGTGGAGAAAAAAAACAATGACAGAATTCAAAAAGGCATGGGATGAACACAGAATATCTCTAATTAGAAAATGAATAGTATAAAAATATAACTTAAATGACTGTATGTGTGTTTGCATGTCACGTGGTGTTTAGATGGCGACTCTGGCTGTAAAAAACTAAGGCTGATACTGGACAAGCTTTTATGGTCTGGGTCCTATATTTGGCAAACCAGTTTAGGACGGGCTGGAGGGGGCTTTGATGGCATCTTCAGTAGTTGAAACCTAAGGACAGGTGGGCGGACTTCTACAGTCTGTGTCCCAGAAATACCAAGAGAGCCAATGATCAAGTATTTTATATCACATTCATTGTTAGTATAATCAGGAGTTGATAATGAGTGTGAATGTTGGGCAGACTGGATGGAAAGTTCTGCCATCATTAATATATTACTCGTTGGCTTTATCATTTCACTTTTTTTCTCCTCTGCTCTTTACAGTATAATTATGCCCTAAGTATTTGATATGTGAATGAAATGTGATATTTTAATGAGAAAGGCGCTGATAAATGTAACAGAACCAGGTCATCAGGAACATACCTAAGCCTTCATTACCCAAATTGCAAAGGACTCAAATACAAAACAACCTATGCATCTAGGTTCTCCTATATAAGCACACAACTATGGGACGCACTCCCAAAAGCTGTGAAAACAATCCATAGCCACCTAAATTTCAGGAAATCACTAAAAACCAACCTGTTCAAAAAGGCTTACCCTACCGATCCAACATAAATCCCCACACCCGGCAACACAACAAAACCAATGATCGCATTGGACAATATACAACCTTCCCTCCCTTCGAACCTCATGGTGCCTGAAACACACCGACTTTATTCGACCACAATATAACTTTGTATTTGTTCTCTATCGGACTTGGTGAGCGCCTTTACAGTACTATGTATGCCACATTGAGACTGCAAATAGGTGGGAAAATGTGGAGTACAAATGTAACAAATAAAATAAATCTTTTATTTTCAACAGATCAGTTACACCTCAGGGAATCTTGTCATGAGTGACATGGTTAAGTTTCCTTATTTCTACCGGACTGTCCCCAGTGAGCTGAGGCTCTGTGCTGGAATAGTGAAACTATTGAAGCATTTTGGCTGGACCTGGGTCGGTATCATTGCATCCAGTGATGAAAACAGCATGAGGGCTGTGCAGGTCCTGAGAGAAGGGATTGAGCAGAGTGGAGGTTGCATTGAATTCATAGAAACCTTTAGTCACTCCAAATCTCTGCTGCTTCAAAATTTGGGTAATATTTCTGAGATCATCCATAAATCTTCAGCTAAAGTGATTATTTTGTATTGCAATAAAGACCACACAGAGGCTATAAGACATACACCCATTTGGGATGCACCTGGAAAGATCTGGATCATCACAACTGAATGGGAATTTTTAATTTCCTCATACTATGTTGATACAAAAAACACCTTAGCGTTTACTGTGGGAAAGAAACTTATTCCAAATTTTCACAAATTTGTCCGTGAGGTGAATCCTGCCCTGCTTCCAAGTGATTCATTTACAGAGCTGTGGTGGAAGGACCTGTGTAACAACGAGTGCCCCAAAAGCATCCAAAGATCCTGCAGCAGTGATGAAACATCTAACTACATCTTACACTGTAACATTATAAACTCTGGGGATAGTTATAATATATACAACGCTGTGTATGCCCTGGTATATGCACTGCATGACATGATCACTTCTGGTTCTGGGAGTATCACCCTGTGGAGTGGAGAAAGTGAGAGCTTGCTAGGTTTTCAGCCATGGAAGGTAATGTCCTATGTTAAGGGAATGTATATGATTGTACAGTGTGAAAGGGAAGCAGGATGCAGTGCAATCTGTATACTCACATAGATGCTTCATGTCAAACATCAGAAATATGCAGCTGATTGCAAAGGTAAAAGTGCATATAAAATCTACTTGGTCAATATTTATCCTGTGGCTGTCAGGGATTTTTAAAATGCTGATTACCATTGGTTGAATTAGATCTGAATATTCAGTGTTGGGCCTAACCCAGCTGAAAATACTTAACGTCCAGTGGACCACAAGGACCTGGGTATTATCTGTGGCCAGCTTTATATGTGGTCCAACTTGCCCAGTTAGTTCAGGAAACACAGGGTAGGAAGAAAGGGAGGGGAAGTGGCATTATATGTTAAAGATAATATTAAAGCCTCACAATTGCGGGACCTACAGGCCAAGGAAGAGGAACTGTGGGCCAATTTGGAAAGATTGAATGGCAAATGTATTTACAATGGTCTGATATATAGGCCTCCTTCATAGACAGAAGAAATGGACAGAGATTTGATTGAAGACATTTAAAATCTAGCTTTGAAAAGGAAAGTACCACTAATACCTGCCTCTTGGGTCCTGGGCGTGGAACAAGGATCATTTCTGAAAATGCTACATTGGTGGAACTAGATTTCAGCTTTCTACGTAACAGTCTAAATTTGGCTTCCAGAAGTTCAAAAATTCAAAATAGAAGTTTATGTGGTATTCCTCCTGATGAAGAGTTCAAACTAAGGGGGACCCTTGAGAGGATGTTGGACCCTGTGCTACAGTGATTGGACAATGGATATTATTTGGCATTATTAGCCGAGCGGTTTTTGTAGCTAAAGCGTGGTGAATGTTCATCTAAATCTAAGTGACTTTGTTTTTCCTGTGCCCAGGTTTAGATTTGTATTTTAAATTTTTGAACTTTTCTAGCTAATAATGAACACTGAGCGTGAAGAGACTGGTAAGGTGTTTTTGTTTTAATGGTAGCATCCGTTTTTTTTGTAACAGCAATTTGTTTCTCCTGTGAAGGACTTGTTTTTTGCTCTTGCTTTTTCGGAGCTCCATTAGAAATCAGTGATTATAGCCACTTATCAATGGTCATCTACATAGACCTTCAGTGGCAGATGAGGTTTCATTGGCAATTAAAATTCAATGCGAAGAAATGCAAAGTGATGCACTTAGGGAGTAGAAATCCACGGGAGACGTATGTGTTAGGCGGTGAGAGTCTGATAGGTACGGACGTGGAGAGGGATCTTGGGGTGATAGTATCTGAGGACCTGAAGGCGACGAAACAGTGTGACAAGGCGGTGGCCATAGCTAGAAGATTGCTAGGTTGTATAGAGAGAGGTGTGACCAGCAGAAGAAAAAAGGTTTTAATACCCCTGTATAAGACGTTGGTGAGGCCCCACCTGGAGTATTGTGTTCAGTTTTGGAGGCCGTATCTTGTGAAGGATGTTAAAAAAATGGAAGCGGTGCAAAGAAAAGCTACTAGAATGGTATGGGATTTGTGTTACAAGACGTATGAGGAGATACTTGTTGACCTGAAAATATATACCCTGGAGGAAAGGAGAAACAGGGGTGATAAGATACAGACGTTCAAATATTTGAAAGGTATTAATCCGCAAATGAACCTTTTCCGGAGAGGGGAAGGCGGTAGAATGAGAGGACATGAAATGAGATTGAAGGGGGGCAGACTCAAGAAAAATGTCAGGAAGTATTTTTTCACGGAGAGAGTGGTGGATGCTTGGAATTCCCTCCTGCGGGAGGTGGTGGAGAGGAAAATGGTAACGGAATTCAAATGTGCGTGGGATAAACATAAAGGAATCCTGCTCAGAAGGAAGGGATCCCCAGAAGCTTAGCCGGTGGTGGGAGGCAGGGCTGGTGGTTGGGAGGTGGGGATAGTGCTGGGCAGACTTATACGGTCTGTGCCAGAGCCGGTGGTGGGAGGCGGGGCTGGTAGTTGGGAGGCAGGGATAGTGCTGGGCAGATTTATACGGTCTGTGCCCTGAAAAAGACAGGTACAAATCAAGGTAAGGTATACACAAAAAATGGCACGTGAGTTTATCTTGTTGGGCAGACTGGGTGGACCGTGCAGGTCTTTTTCTGCCGTCATCTACTATGTTACTATCCTGCTTATAATCGAAATAGAAAAACGCCTATATTGTGACGCAAATCGGGAGATAGACGTTTATCTCACAAAAACGAATAAAGCGGTATAATCGAAAGCTGAATTTGGACGTTTTCAACTGCACTCCATCGCGGATGCGGACAAAGTTGATGGGGGCGTGTCGAAGGCGTGGTGAAGGCGGAACTGGGGCGTGGTTATCGGCCGATCAGAGATGGGCGCCTTTCGCCGATAATGGAAAAAAATATGCGTTTTTAGCGAGAATTTAGGGCACTTTTCCTGGACCCTGTTTTTCCACGAATAAGGCCCCAAAAAGTGCCCTAAATGACCAGATGACCACTGGAGGGAATCGGGGATGACCTCCCCTGACTCCCCCAGTGGTCACAAACCCCCTCCCACCACAAAATATGCCGTTTCACAACTTTTTATTTTCACCCTCAAATGTCATACCCACCTCCCTGGCAGCAGTATGCAGGTCACTGGAGCAGTTATTAGGTGGTGCAGTGGACTTCAGGCAGGTGGACCCAGGCCCATCCCCCCCACCTGTTACACTTGTGCTGGTAAACGGGAGCCCTCCAAACCGCCCCCCAAACCCACTGTACCCACATGTAGGTGCCCCCTTCACCCCTTAGGGCTATAGTAATGGTGTAGACTTGTGGGCAGTGGGTCTTGAGGGGGATTTGGGGGGCTCAAAACCCAAGGGAAGGGTGCTATGCACCTGGGAGCTGTTTTCCCTTTTTTTTGTTTTGTAAAAGTGCCCCCTAGGGTGCATGGTTGGTGTCCTGGCATGTGAGGGGGACCAGTGCACTACGAATCCTGGCCCCTCCCATGAGTAAATGTCTTGGAGTTATTCGTTTTTGAGCTGGGCGCTTTCGGTTTCCATTAGTGCTGAAAAACAAAAACGCGCAGCTCAAAAAAAGATAAACGTCCATGTTTTTCGAAAATACTGTTCGGTCCGCCCCTTCACGGACCCGTTCTCGGAGATAAACGCCCATGGAGATAGACGTTTCCGTTCGATTATGCCCCTCTATGTATATTTGTTAAAATTGTTTGTTATTCCAGCCTCTTCCTTCATTGTTCAGAACAAAATAATGATTGATATAAAAAAGTCACTGCTGGAGAGACTTATCCAAACTAGATTATATCTTAAGGTGGAACAATGCTTGTCTAATAGCTAAATGTGAGAGGGTGGCTGCATAAAAGACAAGATCAGTACCATCTTATCAGAAAGTATAGGTACCACTCATAGAATTCTTCAGATCACCATAATGATGACTATATTGCTAATACACTTCATACATTTTATGCTGCTTATCCCAGAAATAATGGCTTATGGACTTGTCCCTCTAATTACCGACCCATCTCCCTCCTTCCTTTTCTCTCCAAATTACTTGAGCGTGCTGTTCACCGCCGCTGCCTTGATTTTCTCTCCTCACATGCTATTCTTGACCCACTACAATCTGGTTTTCGCCCTCTCCACTCAACCGAAACTGCGCTTACTAAAGTCTCCAATGACCTATTACTGGCTAAATCCAGAGGTCAATATTCCATCCTCATTCTTCTTGATCTTTCCGCTGCTTTTGACACTGTCGATCACAGCATACTTCTCGATACCCTGTCCTCACTTGGATTCCAGGGCTCTGCCCTTTCCTGGTTCTCTTCCTACCTCTCCCTCCGCACCTTTAGTGTTCACTCTGGTGGATCCTCTTCTACTTCTATCCCTCTGCCTGTCGGCGTACCTCAGGGTTCTGTTCTTGGTCCCCTCCTCTTTTCTATCTACACTTCTTCCCTTGGCTCATTAATCTCATCCCATGGCTTTTCCTACCATCTCTATGCTGATGACTCCCAAATCTACCTTTCTACCCCTGATATTTCACCTTGCATCCAAACCAAAGTTTCAGCGTGCTTGTCTGACATTGCTGTCTGGATGTCTCAACGCCACCTGAAATTAAATATGACCAAAACCGAGCTTCTCATTTTCCCCCCCAAACCCACCTCCCCGCTCCCCCCGTTTTCTATTTCTGTTGATGGCTCTCTCATTCTCCCTGTCTCCTCAGCTCGAAACCTTGGGGTCATCTTTGACTCTTCTCTCTCCTTCTCTGCTCATATCCAGCAGATCGCCAAGACCTGTCATTTCTTTCTTTACAACATCCATAAAATCCGCCCCTTTCTTTCCGAGCACTCTACCAAAACCCTCATCCACACCCTTGTCACCTCTCGTTTAGACTACTGCAATCTGCTTCTTGCTGGCCTCCCACTTAGTCACCTCTCCCCTCTCCAGTCGGTTCAAAACTCTGCTGCCCGTCTCATCTTCCGCCAGGGTCGCTTTACTCATACTACCCCTCTCCTCAAGACCCTTCACTGGCTCCCTATCCGTTTTCGCATCCTGTTCAAACTTCTTCTACTGACCTATAAATGTATTCACTCTGCTGCTCCCCAGTATCTCTCCACACTCATCCTTCCCTACACCCCTTCCCATGCACTCCGCTCCATGGATAAATCCTTCTTATCTGTTCCCTTCTCCACTATTGCCAACTCCAGACTTCGCGCCTTCTGTCTCGCTGCACCCTACGCCTGGAATAAACTTCCTGAGCCCCTACGTCTTGCCCCATCCTTGGCCACCTTTAAATCTAGACTGAAAGCCCACCTCTTTAACATTGCTTTTGACTCATAACCACTTGTAACCACTCGCCTCCACCTACCCTCCTCTCTTCCTTCCCGTTCACATTAATTGATTTGATTTGCTTACTTTATTTATTTTTTGTCTATTAGATTGTAAGCTCTTTGAGCAGGGACTGTCTTTCTTCTATGTTTGTGCAGCGCTGCGTATGCCTTGTAGCGCTATAGAAATGCTAAATAGTAGTAGTAGTAGTAGTAGTAGTAGTAGAAAGCTATCCAAACCTTTTTTAAACCCCGCTAAACTAACTGCATTGGGACCGTTGGGATTTACACCAAGTAAAACATGGTGTACATGGCCATGACTACATTTGGTCATGTGGGGAGGTGCTCGGTGTTATTCTATATACAGAAGAGTAATTTAAGCCTATTCTATAAAATGTAGGTGTACTTTACAGAATACACCTAGGCATATTTTTTTCCATGTGGAATTTTTGGGTACCATATATAGAATCTAACTTTATGTGTACATGATCTGATAGTGTGATTCTTGCAATATTGGAGTGGTATTTTTTTATCTAAAAGTAAGCTGGATATCGCCAAAAAATCTATTCTGGAATATGAATTGTGTTACGGGGAATAAAATGAGTAATCCCTCTCATTATTGTGCATAAGGTGCCAAACATCTTGTAAATGTGGTTGCATCATTACATCTGTAGAACTGACCAAGCCTTATATTTTTTGAAAGGATATACAAATTTTCTAGATTTCAGGATTTTGGATTAAATTAAAATTTCCCCATAGAATATATGATGAGTCACCTTCATTAGATATTACGTCAGCAACAGTGTGAAAGAAATCAGGGCTATCAGAATTAGGAGCACATATGTTCATTATGATCAAGGGGTTGCCCCTGATAGTGACTTTTACTTCAACCCAGCGTCCAGCAGTATCACTGTCTTGAGATATCAATTGCATGGCGTTTATAGTTTATTAAAACTTGATATACCGCTGTTGCAACAGCATTGATCACAGCGATTAACAAACATTAAAAAAGAATAAAAACATACAAGAAAAAAACTCCGTAAACTGATAGGACAGAACCACACATACCATAGGAAGGAATCACTGAGATCAGTGGCATAGCCAGACAGCCAGTTTTGGGTGGGCCTGAGCCCAAAGTGGGTGGGCACAAAATTTTCTCTGCTCCGCCCTCCCTCCACCACTATACCCACCATTTCTCCCTCCTTTCCATAACCCCTATGCTTACCATTTCTCCCCCTCCCCACCTATCCCCTCTGTATGCAGCATGTGTCCCTCCCCTCCACCTCATACACAGCCAAGACTTCTCCCTTCCTCACCCCTTCACCCCTTTGCTGCATCTCTCCCTTTTTCCCCGTGCATCTCCCTCACCCACCAACCAAGCCTCATCTTTCCATTTCCCCCCCCCCCCCCGTGCAGCTGCTGTGTCCCCCGTCTTCCCTCCCCCATGCAACATCTTTCCCCCATCATCCCTCCCCCCCCCCCCCCCCCCCCCGTGCAGCTGCAGCATCTCACCCTCCTTGCAGGCCTGCCCAGCAGCAGTGTTCCTGATGGCGATTCTACTCGCAGGCTCCGCTCGCAGTCGCAGCGATTCCCACATGCTGCCTGCCGGCTGCCGCTCAACAATCTCCTTGCGCTACTAAGCGCTAACCCGGACAGACTTCCGGGTTAGCGCTTAGTAGCGCAAGGAGATTGAGCGGCAGCCGGCACTGGCAGGCAGCGTGTGGGAATCGCTGTGACTGCGAGTGGAGCCTGCGAGTAGAATCGCCTTCAGGAACTTTGCTGCTGGGTGGGCCTGACCCGAAATTGTGTGGGCCCAGGCCCACCCGGGCCCGCCCGTGGCTACGCCCCTGACTGAGATGCCAGAGACCGTGCACGCAGGACACCAAGCTCAAAGCTTAAACATGACAAGGTCATGGCTGAAGGCCGAACAATAAAAATGCATTTTTAAAAGTATCTTGAATTTGGGGAAATGAAGGTTCCCCTCTAATATCAAAAGGGAGACTATTCCAGAGATGAGGGGCCAGAAAAAAAAAATACAGACTAGGTCGATTCATAGTGGGCCATCCGAGGTGAAGGTGAAACAAGACAATTTGAGTCAAGAGACCTAAGAGCACGAGTGGGAATATAAGGTATGTTAAAAGATTATAGATAGGAAGGGGAACCTGTGTGAAAAGCTCTATGAGCTAAACAAAGAATTGAACTGAGGACAGTATAGCATTGGAAGCCAGTGAAGGTACGCAAGAAGCACTGTGACATGATCAAACTTGCGGGCTCTGAAAAGTAAATGAGCAACAGAGTTCTGAAGAGTTTGGAGATGTCAAAGCAGAGAACTAGAAGTGGCTACTCCATTGTTTATTTTTGGGGGGGGGGGGGGGGGTTGCAATCTGCTGGAGAAAAACTTGTTGGTAGGGACCATTTGGTTCATAGCTTAGCAGATTCAGCCACATTTAAATGTGTTTCCTGAAAGAGTATAAAATCTGGTGACAGTGAGTTAAGGATTTTTTTTTCTTTTTATAGGGTTGTTGAATCCTTTAACATTCAATGAAATGAAGGTGACAGCCATTCTTATAAAATATTGTTAAGGTTAACTCCAATCAGTTGTGTAGTTATTAGAAAAGTATGGGATATACTAGAGAAGCATACCTTTGCAGCTGAGAATATGAAAGGGCGTTATAAAAAAACACAACAATATGCGTTTATTTTATTTATGCATTCTTGTATCCAACTGTTACCAAAAACAAGTTTTGGTTCAAAGTGACTTAAAATTACATTCTGGTTTACAGTTACAGTATTGGTTTACATTTTACGGTTTGGTTGAGACTTATGGTGATGCTTACAATTACAATTTATCTTTTGTTCGGGGCTTATAGGATAGTTTATGATTAGTAATTGGAAAGGACAATGATAGCTAAGTTATTTGTTGTAGAATTTTTTTAAAGAGGTATGTTTTCAGTTCTTTTCTAAATTGAAGATACTTCATGATGCTTCTTGTGATCTTTGGTATTGAGTTCCACCATTTGGCGCCCAGGTAGTTAAATCTGTCCATGTAGATAGATTTGTAAGTTATATTTCTATAGTTGGATAGGTGAAGAGCTAGGTAGCTTCTGGTTTCTGGGCTTGCATTTCTTGGGGATAGTTTTATCAGGTCTATTATGTATTCTGAAGACAAACCAAATAATATTTTGTAGATGATGGTACTCACTTTGAAGATCAGCCTTGCCTTGATTGGCAGCCAGTGTAGTGCTTCGAGTAGTGAAGTAGCTCTTCATATTTTGACTTCTTGAAAATTAGCCTTGCCGCTGTGTTTTGGATGGTTTGCAGCAATTTCAGTGTGCTTTCCTTGAAACTAACGTATGCTGCATTGCAGTAATCTAGTTCGTTTTGTTGTTACTGCTAATATTTGACTATCTAGTTTGGTGTTTGTCAGGAATGATTCCTAGTATTTTTAATTATGTTTCAATTTGGTATGTTTGGTGGTTTATTGTGAAGTTTTGGTGGACTGAGCACTTCTTCCCTTGGTTCATTAATCTCATCCCATGGCTTTTCCTACCATCTCTATGCTGATGACTCCCAAATCTACCTTTCTACCCCTGATATCTCACCTTGCATCCAAACCAAAGTTTGAGCGTGCTTGTCTGACATTGCTGTCTGGATGTCTCAATGCCACCTGAAATTAAACATGACCAAAACCGAGCTTCTCATTTTTCCCCCCAAACCCACCTCCCCACTCCCCCCGTTTTCTATTTCTGTTGATGACTCTCTCATTCTCCCTGTCTCCTCAGCTCGAAACCTTGGGGTCATCTTTGACTCTTCTCTCTCCTTCTCTGCTCATATCCAGCAGATCGCCAAGACCTGTCATTTCTTTCTTTACAATATCCATAAAATCCGCCCCTTTCTTTCCGAGCACTCTACCAAAACCCTCATCCACACCCTTGTCACCTCTTGTTTAGACTACTGCAATCTGCTTCTTGCTGGCCTCCCACTTAGTCACCTCACCCCTCTCCAATCGGTTCAAAACTCTGCTGCCCATCTCGTCTTCCGCCAGGGTCGCTTTACTCATACTACCCCTCTCCTCAAGTCGCTTCACTGGCTCCCTATCCGTTTTCGCATCCTGTTCAAACTTCTTCTACTAACCTATAAATGTACTCACTCTGCTGCTCCCCATATCTCTCCACACTCGTCCTTCCCTACAACCCTTCCCGTGCACACCGCTCCATGGATAAATCTTTCTTATCTGTTCCCTTCTCCACTACTGCCAACTCCAGACTTCGCGCCTTCTGTCTTGCTGCACCCTACGCCTGGAATAAACTTCCTGAGCCCCTACGTCTTGCCCCATCCTTGGCCACCTTTAAATCTAAACTGAAAGCCCACCTCTTTAACATTGCTTTTGACTCGTAACCACTTGTAACCACTCGCCTCCACCTACCCTCCTCTCCTCCTTCCTGTACACATTAATTGATTTGATTTGCTTACTTTATTTTTTGTCTATTAGATTGTAAGCTCTTTGAGCAGGGACTGTCTTTCTTCTATGTTTGTGCAGCGCTGCGTACGCCTTGTAGCGCTATAGAAATGCTAAATAGTAGTAGTAGTAGTTATGTGGGCTTGACAGTACCAGGAATTTGTTTTTTTTTCTCTATTTAATTTGAGTTTGAAAGTTTATGCCCAGTTTTCTATAAGGTCCAGACATGTTTTGACTTTGTCATTATTTCTGTGATATTGTTTTTGAAAGGTATGTAAATGGTGACATCATCTGTGTAAATGAATGGGTTAAAACCCGTGATCTCTAGTTTTTTTCTGAGTGGAGCCATCAATACATTGAACAGTGTTGATGATATTGGTGAACCCTGTAATACCCCACAGTTAGAGATCCAGGAGGTTGATAGCTGGTTGGACATCTTTACAATGTAGGATCTAGTCTTTAGGAAGCTGTTGAACCATGCGGCCATTGTGCCACTGACTCCCATGTAATCGAGCAGGTTCATCAGTGTTGTGTGGTCTACTAGATCGAATGCACTTGACATGTCGAATTGAATTAATAGTATATTCTGACCATGGCTTATTAAGCTTCTGAACTTTGTTATCAGAGTGGTTAGGAACATTTCAGTGCTGTGTTATGGTCTGAAACCTGATTGGGATTTATGTAGGATTCAGATAGATGCAATATGTAATGTATAAACCACGAGTTGATGAGACCAAGGGAAAAACAGCAACCTGACACTGACCCCTATTAGATGGAATGATAGTGAAATAAAATTCTTAATTATGATAACAACTACAATCTTAAGTGTATATGAATATAGAAAGAATTAGTAACGGAGCATATATACATGCCTATTAAATTATTATAATTATAACATAATGGTGAACAGCACCTCATAATAATAAAGCAATTATACAGTTGCAATGGTTAGATAAATTAATGAGAAGCAGCATTATATAATATAATACAACATAGAATGACACATATAAACTATGCAGCATCATTAAAATTAGTGTGGACCCTTACATGCTCATGAGGTCTCCCTGAAAATTCAGAGAGGTCAAACATATTTTTGGAAAAGTTCATTCCTGATATTCCAGGTCGTCAGTTTACTAATGATTTTGAGCTGGAGCACACACACCGGTCCCAGCACAATGTGGTCAACATAATGGACTATAGTAATGAAAGTGCTGAGATATACACAAGTCACGGAAATTTTACAGTGCGTCGGAATGAGAGCGTCAGTGAAACACAAGGGCAGTGTTCTACTATTTCACCTAGATTTGAGCAAGAATACCATAAAGATCCGGAAGCAATTTGTTGCTTTCAGACCCAGGCTTCAGGAGATAAATGTGGAGAGAGTTTATCAAAAGTGAAGATTCTAGACAAAAAAAAAACTTTGTTCACATGGGGGATTAACTCAAGGAATTGTTGTCTGGATGGGAACATCTGGAAGAAGTTGGAAAGAAGGGCAAAACTGTAAGGAAAGTAAAGAAAAGTAAGAGGAAAAGAAGGCCACTTTAGTTCTAAAAGTAGCAACTAAAAAAGAGGTTAACCTTTATAAACTACAAGAGATCGCAAAAAGTGGAAGACTGATGACAATATCTGGGAAAGTTAAGAGAAGCTGGTAGAATGGTCAGGAAAGCAAAGATGCAAATAGAAAAAAATAGCCAATACGATAAAATGGAGGGACAGGATATACAGATATATTTTTTAGATATGTTAGTGATAGGAGGAAGTGCAAAAGTGTCATTGTGAGACTCAAAGATGAAAAGAAGGAATATGTTGAAGCTGATAAAGATAAGGTGGAATTGCTTAACAAATATTCTGTTCTGTGTTCACAGATGAAGGGCCGGAAGCAGGACTACAGAAGATAAACACAAATAGGAATGGAGGGGGGTGGTAGTGCCTGAATGATTTTCAGAAAACTGTATTTGTGAGGTACTTGCTAAACCAAGGTGGACAAAGCGATGTTGCTAGATGGCATACATTCGAGGGTACTGAAGGAAGTTCTAGTGGCTGACCTTTTCAATGCTTCTCTAGAATTGGGAGTGGTCCCAGAGGACCTAAGAGAGCAGATATGGAACTAAGGAAGAGGTTGGAAACTACAGGCCGATAAGTCTGACTTTTGTTGTAAGTAAATTTATGGAAACGCTTTTAAAGAAGAGAATAGTAATGTTTTTGGAATCCAATGGATTACAGGACCCGAGGTAAAATGATTTCAATAGAGACAGGTCTTGTCAGACAAATCTAATTAATTTCTTTGACTGGGTGACCAGAGAGTTGGATTGAGAGAGAAGGCTAGATGTGATGCATTTAGATTTTAGCAAAACCTTTGACACGGTTCCCCAAAGACGACTAATAAATAAACTGAGTACCCTCGATATGGGCTCTAAAGTGACTGACTGGGCTAGAAACTGGTTGAGTGGAAGGTGACAGAGGGTAGTGGTAAATAGAGCTCATTCTGAGGAAAAGGGATTTTACCAAAGGTGTGCCACAAGGTTCAGGACTTGTGCCGGTTCTTTTTAACATTTTGTAAGCAATATTGCCAAAGGGCTGTCTGGTAAGATTTGCCTCTTTGGGGAGGATACCAAAATCTGCAATATGGTAGACACCTCTGATGGTATGGATAACATGAGGAAGGACCTAGTGAAGCTAGAGAAATGGTCTAGAATAAGGCAGCTAAGATTTAAGTCTAAAAAATGAAGGGTCATGCATTTGGGCTGCATAAACCGGAGGGAACGGTACAGTTTAGGGGAGTGAAGACCTTTTGTGCATGAAAGAGGAGCAGGACCTTGGGTGTGATGATCTTAGAGGCCAAACAGGTTGAAAAGGCAACATTGAAAGCTAGAAGAATGCTTGGGTGCATAGGGAGAGGAATTTGCAGTAGGAAAAAGGAGGTGATGATGCCCCTGTATAATAATTTAGAACATTATTTACAGTTCTGGAGACCACACCTTCAAAAAGATATAAAATAAGATGGTGATGGTCCAGGGGGCGGTTACTAAAATGATGAGTGGTCTTTGTCTTAAAGGTTATGGTGACAGACTTAAAGATCTCAATATACATACTTTGGAAGAAATGTGGGAGAGGGGAGATATGATAGAGACATTTAAATATCTAGACAGCACAAATGCACAGGATGTGAGTTTCTTTCAATTGAAAGGAAGCTCTGGAACAAGGAGGCATAGTATGAAGGTGAAAGGGGATAGACTCAGGAGTAACCTATGGAAATACATCTCCATGGAAAACGTGGTGAATTCATAGAACAGCCTCACGATAGAAGTGGTGGATGCAAAAACAGTATCTGTATTCAAGAGAACTTGGGACAAGAACATAGAATCTCTAAGGGAGTGATAAGGAGAGTAGATGGCATGGATGGGCAAATTTGATAGGCCATATGGGTTTATTTGCTTTCATTTTTCTGTGTTTCTTAGTTATCCAGCCACTGGCACTGAATACCAGCAGGGGTCTAATAACTTCCAAGTACAGCCCATCTCTGCCCCTGGACTGCCTTGGCACTAATCAAATAGTGCTGTAGCAGAGTCAGTTAGCCAAGACTCCGTGGCACTAAGCTGCAGAGTGCTATTTAACTAGGCAAGAGAGGATCCTGCCTGGTTAAATAATGCTGAATGTCAAACTCTACCTACTTTGCAAATAAGGGGATCTGAAGCAAGATGATTTTGAAAATTTGGCTTCCTTTGCAAGCAAAAAGATTGTATAACTTTTTCCATTTCAAAATGGGCTGCAAAGTTTAGGTGTACATCCTTTCAAAATTGTTAATCTTTAAAATAACTGCCCACTGGTAAATCTAATCTTTATACTTGTAAATTTGTTAAGCAGGTGCAGTTATGGTTTGGAAGAATGGCAATGTACAACAAATTTGGGCTAGTCTGAATCAAATCCTTATTCATTGCATTTATTTTCAGCTCAGACACAGCCCAAGAGATGGGAGAGATTGGACAAACTGGAGCTTGTTTGAGAAAAGGAGAAGACAAAAGCACAAGGCACTTCTGCAGTTTTGCAAAAACATTGACAAGCAGCTAAACAAGCCTATGCTTATGATTCTTCCCTCAAATTCAACTGTGCTCCACTGCTCCCACTCACCAGAATGGCCACTGTCTTGATCTTATCCTCTTCTCAAACTCTCACTCTCCAGTTTCTGTGCCTCAACTCTTCCTCTCTCTGACCATCATCTGATAACTTTCACACTTAAACACCCTCCTCCCCAATCTTAACCAATATATTTAGGAGTCTTCATGCTATTGACCCTTCTACTCTGTCCTTCAGTGTTTCAAATCTCTTCTCTACCACTATGTTATCCAAGTCTGTCAATGAGGCTGTCTCTTCCTATAATACTATTCTCTCCTCTGCTCTGGATACTCTCGCTCCTCCCATTCCCAGTTCTGTAAAACATACCAAACCCCAGCCTTGGCTGACCTCTAGAATCCGCTACCTACGTTCCTGTGTCTGCCCTGCCGAACGCCTTTGGCTGAAATACCATGCCCATGCTGTCTTCATACATTTCAAATTATTGCTGACCTCCTTCCAGTCTGCTCTTTTACTTGACAAACAGGACTATTACATCCAGTTGACAAATTCTCTTGGCTCAAACCCTCAAAGTGCCTTAACCTCCAACCCCCCCCCCCCCCCCCCCCTCACTTTCCCCAGACTCTGGCTGAGTTCTTTCATGATAAGGTTCACAAGATTAAACTTGAATTCTCAACCAGGTCACCTCTATCTCTCCTTCCCTTAGTCCATTCTCTCAACTCTCCAACCCCTGCCTCCTTTTCTTCCATTTCTGAAATCACTGAAGAGGAAACTACACATCTTATTTCCTCCTCGAAACTAACTATCTGTTCCTCTGATCCTATTCCCACCCATCTACTTAACACTATCTCTCCTATTGTCATCCCTTTTATCTGTCATATCCTCAATCTTTCACTGTCCACTGCGACTATTCCTGATGCCTTCAAACATGCCGTAGTCACACCACTCCTTAAAAAACCTTCATTGGACCCTACCTTTCCTTCCAACTATCGCCCCATCTCCCTCCTCCCTTTCCTATCCAAGATACTTGAACGTGCTGTTGCCTTGACTTTCTTTCATCTCAAGCTATTCTTGATCCACTTCAATCTGGCTTTTGCCCCCTTCATTCAATTGAAACAGCGCTTGTTAAAGTCTCCAATGATCTGTTCCTGGCCAGATCCAAAGGTCTCTATTCTATCCTCATCCTTCTCAATCTATCTGCTGCTTTTGACACTGTTAATCACAGCCTACTCCTTGATACGCTGTCCTCACTTGGATTTCAGGGCTCTGTTCTTTCCTGGTTTCCTTCTTATCTCTCCCCGCATACCTTTAGTGTATACTCTAGTGGATCCTCCTCTACTTCTTTCTCACTGTCTGTTGGGGTACCTCAGGGATCTGTCCTGGGACCTCTTCTTTTCTCCATCTATACTTCTTCCCTTGGTACTCTGATCTCATCCCATGGTTTTCAGTATCATCTTTACGCTGATGACTCCCAGATCTACCTCTCCACACCAGAAATTTCAGCCGAAATCCAGGCCAAAGTATCAGCCTGCCTGTCTGACATTGCTGCCTGGATGTCTCAGTGCCATCTGAAACTAAACATGACCAAGACTGAGCTTCTCATCTTTCCCCCTAAACCAACCTCTCCTCCTCCTCCATTCTCTATTTCTGTGGACAACACTCTCATCCTTCCTGTCTCTTCAGCTCGTAACCTTGGGGTCATCTTCGTCTCCTCCCTCTCCTTCTCTGCACATATTCAGCAGAGTGCTAAAACCTGTCGTTTCTTTCTGTATAATATCAGCAAAATTTGCACTTTCCTTTCTGAGCACACTACCAGAAACCTCATCCACACTCTTATCACCTCTCGCTTAGACTATTGCAACTTACTTCTCACAGGTATCCCACTTAGCTATCTCTCTCCTCTTCAATCTGTTCAAAATTCTGCTGCACGACTAATATTCTGCCAGTGTCGTTATGCTCATATTAGCCCTCTCCTCAAGTCACTTCACTGGCTTCCTATCCGTTTCCGCATACAGTTCAAACTCCTCTTATTGACCTATAAGTGCATTCACTCTGCAGCTCCTCAGTACCTCTCCACTCTCATCTCTCCCTACATTCCTCCCTGGGAACTCCGTTCACTGGGTAAATCTCTCTTATCTGCACCCTTCTCCTCCACTGCTAACTCCAGACTCCGTTCCTTTTATCTTGCTGCACCATATGCCTGGAATAGGCTTCCTGAGCCGGTACGTCAAGCTCCATCTCTGGCCGTCTTCAAATCTAAGCTAAAAGCCCACCTTTTTGATGCTGCTTTTTACTCCTAACCCTTATTCACTTGTTCAGAACCCTTATTTTATCATCCTCACTTTAATATTCCCTTATCTCTTGTTTGTCCTGTTTGTCCTAATTAGATTGTAAGCTCTGTCGAGCAGGGACTGTCTCTTCATGTTCAAGTGTACAGCGCTGCATACGTTTAGTAGCACTTTAGAAATGATAAGTAGTAGTAGTAAATTCCATAAGTAGTGATGTCCTCAGGAAAGTGTAAGCAGAGCAGTTCATTATTTCTTTGCACTCAGATAGAGTGAATCAGAGAAAGGTACTAGCCTAAGCTCTGGAACACATTACTGAAGCAAATGGTAAAAGCAATTAATGTAGCTGTGTTTTTAAAAAGTTTGAATAAATTCCTGGAGGAAAAGTTCATAAACTGTTATTAAGGCAACCTGGGAAAGCCACTGCTTTAACCATGGAATTAAGTATCATGGAACATTCCTTTTGGGGACCCTGCCAGGTACTTGTAACCTGAACTGACCACTGTTGGAAACAGAATACTGGGCTAGATGAACCCTTGATCTGACTCAGTAGGGCAACTCTTATGTCCTTATGATCTCGGTCCAGCAGCGGCATTATAGGGAGGAACAAAGAGAAAGTTCTACATCTGCAGAAGCTTACTAGAAGAGTAAGAGAGATTGTTGTAAGGAATAGAGTATGAATATCTGCAGCTTCAAGACTAGTTTTTTGCTCCTAACTCCACAGAGAGGTGAAGGAAGGCAGTGGCAACACAGGGTGAGCGAACAGAAGATCAGCAACATATAAAGCCAACAGGGTGGAGCAGGAGGCAACCTCTACTGTCTGCTGAGAAGGTCACGGAGTAGCTTTTGCCAAATACAGATTCTGATGAATCCTCATTTCTGAAATTTCCCTCAGAAGCATCAGATATTAACAGTTTATTTGCTGAGGAGGGTCTGCAAAATGTGAGTGCTAACAAGCCAAGTGGTAAAGAAGGACCCCCCCTCTAAATGTAGAGCAGGTATTAGAAGATTGCAAATGATTCACTTGGCTGTTAATCTTTTGTCCTTCATAGGCGGTCGGTGGCCCAACTGTTTGGGGAGGCTAAAGGGAGTGGGGTTAGGGGTGGGGCCAGGGGCAGAGCTTACATCCATAATTGTCTGACAACACACAGAAAAAAAAAAGTACAAATAAAATAGTTATAATTAATACCTTTTATTAAATTTAGATATTAGATATGTATCATATGTCAAAGAATAAAGTGATTGCTCAAAGCATATACTAACCACAATCGTTCAACTGCAAAACACTATGCACAACTTTGTGCAAAAACACACTCAGAACCTTATTGTACCATACAGTGCTTTTTTTGTGCTGGTACGCACCGGTACAGTGTACCTGCACCTTTTTTGTGAGGTCCGTCCGGTGGTGTGCTGGAGCCAGCTCGCACCGGCTCATAAGAGCCGGTTGTTCTTCAGGCATAGGCGGTCGGTGGCCCAACTGTTTGGGGAGGCTAAAGGGGGCGGGGTTAGGGGTGGAGCCAGGGGCGGAGCTTATAGCCACAATTAACAGAAAAAAAATAAGTAAAAATAAAATAGTCACAATTAATACCTTTTATTAAATTTAGATATTAGATATGTATCATATGTATCATATGTCCAAGGACAGGACAAGCTACAACCTTATGCGTGGAAAGGCAGCACTGTAATTACTCTGGGCTCTAAAACACCAGTACACAACCAAGTGAAACAAAAAAACAAACAAACCAAAAAGGGCTGTAAATACTACACACTAGTAGAATACTGCACCTTGATTACACATGAAAAACACATGACACAACAGATATGAAGGCAAAACTGGAAAGTTACCTCAAGAAGTCAGACTCGGCATGCAGCAATACTAGAAAAATTGAAACTTACATGCAAAATATCACAGATGCACATTTCCAAAAGCTGACATATTCCAGTTAATAAATTCTGAATAAAATACTTTTTTCTACCTTTGTTGTCTGATCATTTAGTTTTTCTATTCGCTTTGGTCCCAGTGTCTTCTTTCCATTTGATATTTTTTCTCTCAACATGTCCACCATCCTCCTCTGTCCTTATGCGTCCTGTCTACCACCTGTAGCCCTGTCTCTATCCTTTCTCCAGTTTCAGCATCTGCCCTCAAAGTGTTCCAATCCAGCCCTTAAATTCAGCAATTTCCCCTCCATCCAAATCCAGCATGTCTCCCCTCCCCTCCATCCATGTGCATGAACTTCCTCTGTCTTTCCTCCCCTCCATTTATGTCCAGCATTTCTCCTCTCTCCCTTCCACTCCATCCGTGTACATCTCCTTCCTTTGTCTTTCCTTCCCTCCATCCTTATCCAACATTTCTCCTGTCTTCCCTGCCCTCCACTACATCCATGTCCAGATTTCTCCTCTCTTCCCTCCCCTCCGTCCATCCATGTCCAGCACCTTCCCTCTTTCTCTTCTACCCTTCCATCCAGTGTCATTCCTCTTTCTCTCTCCATCCTTCTACCCATTACCCTCTCCCAATCCTTTTGTCTATTGTCTCCCTCTCCTTCCATCCATTGTCTCCCTCTATCTCCCCTTCCTTCTAAACAGTTCTCTCTCTCAACCCTTTTCCATTCAGCATGTCCTCTCTATCCCCATCCTTCCAGTGTCTTTCCTCTTTCACTCCCTACCCTTAAGTCCAGTGTCTTCCCTCTTTTTGCCCCCTCCTTCCAGCATTTTCCCTCTTTCTCCCTCCTTTCATTCAGCATTTCTCCGTCTGACAGCTAGGGTCTCCCCCAGTAGCTTCTCTCTCTCTCTCCTGCCCATGTCCCTTCTTTCTCTCCCCATCTTTCCACTAATCTCTCTCTCTGTACCCCTCTTCCATCCAGCATTTTCTCTCTGGCTCTCCCCTGCTCTTTTCCATGTCCCCTTTTTCTCTCCCCAACTCTCTCTGGCTCTCCCCTGCTCTTTTGCATGTCCCTGACTCTCCCCTGCACTTTTCCATTTTCTCTCTCCTCCAGCGTCTTCATGCATCTCTCCTCTCCTTCATGCATCCCACCTTTCTCTTGCCTCCCCTTCTTGCTTCCATCACTCTCACTCCTTTCTCCACCCCCTCCTTTTTCCCATTCCCATGCCCTGCTATTGCTTTTCTTCCTCCCTCTTCCCTTTAGATGTGGCATCTCACATCCTCCTCTCTCCACCCCCCTTTCCCTTTGGTCTGGCAGCTGGCTGGCTGGCTGGCTGGCCGGCATCGCTTCCCACCCCCACCCACCAACCGGACTAGTGCGGTATCGCTCTCCCCCTTCGCTCCTGTACGTCGTCTTTCAACTTCGAGGCTTCCTTCTGGTAGCAGCAGCAGCATCAGCAATGATGTAAGCGCTGCTTTCAGCCTGCCCCAGAAGCCTTCTCTGGACAGCGTCTCTCCTACGCGGGAAGCTGTACAGAGAGTGCTTCCGGGGCAGGCTGAAAGCAGCGCTTACATCATTGCTGATGCTGCTGATGCTACCGGAAGGAAGCCTCGAAGTTGAAAGACGACGTACAGGAGTGGAGGGGGAGATGCGACACTGCACCAGACGGGGGGGGGGGGGGGGGGCAAAGATCGGAAGCCTCGAAGTTGAAAGCCGACGTGACAGGAGCGGCGGGGGAGAAGTGATACCGCACTTTACGGGGATCGCACGGTCCGCCCACCACCCCGCCCTTGCTGCACTTCTGGCTGCGGAGGCTTAGCCTCCCCAAGCCTCTTATACCGGGCGCCTATGTCTTCAGGGCAAGCCGGCTCTTCTCCCTCCCTCCCTTGAGCTACAGGATCCCAGTCATATCTGACGAAGGCAACGGATTCTTCGGGGCAGGCAGGAAAGATCCCCAGTCTTGCCTGCCTGCTGCCGGCGCTGACCCTCTCCCGCTGCCAGATCGCTCTTTAAAAATGGCCGCTGAGACTTCCAGGGTGGCCTCGCGACACTTCTGCTGAAGTCTTGGAGGCCGCCCTTGTAAGTCTCAGTGGCCATTTTGAAGAGTGATGCAGTAGCGCCGCGGGAGAGTCAGCGCCAGCAGCGGGCAGGAAAGACTGGGGATCTTTCCTGCCTGCCCCAAAGAATCCACTGGACAACCTGGGTGGCTGGAGGGGGGGCAGAGGAGTGAGGAGAATCGCTGGGCACAGGTGGCTGGAGGGAGGCAGGGGAGAGGAGAGAATCGCTGGGTATAGGTGACTGGAGGGGGGCAGGGGAGAAGAGAGAATCGCTGGGCATGGGTGGCTGGGGGGAGAGGAGGGTTGCTGGACATGGGTGGGTGGATGGAGGGGAGGGCAGGGAGAGAGAAGAAATGCTGGACATGGATGGAGGAGAGGGAAGAGTTACTCTAAGTCAAGAAACGAAGGGAGGAAGATCAAAAGAAAAGACAGAACTCATGCCTAAAAATGTTGGCTTCCTTGTTTCCTTGTAAAGCATTTGTATCTTTTTCTTTTAATTGCTCCATCGAAAGGTGCCAAGATGAAAGATCCAGGGAACCGCCTGCTGCTGTCTGTATTCACGGGTACCTGCGTGGCTCGCAATATCCATGCTCCAGAAGGCCCCCTCTATCGTGTGGAAGGCATAGCCATCTCGATCCCCTGCACAGTTACAGAGTAACATGGACCTTCCCTTCAGAATTTCGAATGGTATATCATTCAGATTTACCAAATAGAGTATTGAATATTATAAGCAACAATAATCCCCATTTCAACTATGCCATACAGTGGGGGAAATAAGTATTTGATCCCTTGCTGATTTTGTAAGTTTGCCCACTGACAAAGACATGAGCAGCCCATAATTGAAGGGTAGGTTATTGGTAACAGTGAGAGATAGCACATCACAAATTAAATCCGGAAAATCACATTGTGGAAAGTATATGAATTTATTTGCATTCTGCAGAGGGAAATAAGTATTTAATCCCTCTGGCAAACAAGACCTAATACTTGGTGGCAAAACCCTTGTTGGCAAGCACAGCGGTCAGACGTCTTCTGTAGTTGATGATGAGGTTTGCACACATGTCAGGAGGAATTTTGGTCCACTCCTCTTTGCAGATCATCTCTAAATCATTAAGAGTTCTGGGCTGTCGCTTGGCAACTCGCAGCTTCAGCTCCCTCCATAAGTTTTCAATGGGATTAAGGTCTGGTGACTGGCTAGGCCACTCCATGACCCTAATGTGCTTCTTCCTGAGCCACTCCTTTGTTGCCTTGGCTGTATGTTTTGGGTCATTGTCGTGCTGGAAGACCCAGCCACGACCCATTTTTAAGGCCCTGGCGGAGGGAAGGAGGTTGTCACTCAGAATTGTACGGTACATGGCCCCATCCATTCTCCCATTGATGCGGTGAAGTAGTCCTGTGCCCTTAGCAGAGAAACACCCCCAAAACATAACATTTCCACCTCCATGCTTGACAGTGGGGACGGTGTTCTTTGGGTCATAGGCAGCATTTCTCTTCCTCCAAACACGGCGAGTTGAGTTCATGCCAAAGAGCTCAATTTTTGTCTCATCTGACCACAGCACCTTCTCCCAATCACTCTCGGCATCATCCAGGTGTTCACTGGCAAACTTCAGACGGGCCGTCACATGTGCCTTCCGGAGCAGGGGGACCTTGCGGGCACTGCAGGATTGCAATCCGTTATGTCGTAATGTGTTACCAATGGTTTTCGTGGTGACAGTGGTCCCAGCTGCCTTGAGATCATTGACAAGTTCCCCCCTTGTAGTTGTAGGCTGATTTCTAACCTTCCTCATGATCAAGGCCAACATACAATCTCTCCACTGCAAAACACTATATACAAACTTGTGCAAAAACACACTCATAACCTTACCAAACCATAACAGCACTAATTCCAAGGACAGGACGAGCTACAACTTTATGCGTGGAAAGTCAGCACTGTAATTACACTGGGCTCTAAAACACCAGTGCACAACCTAGTGAAACAAAAAACAAAAAGGGCTGCAAATACTAAATGCTAGCAGAATACTGCATCTTGATCATGCATGAAAAACACATGACACAACAGATATTCAGGCACAGGCAGCTCCTTGTGATTCTGGGCAAGTCACTTAACCCTTCATTGCCCCATGTAAGCCGCATTGAGCCTGCAATGAGTGGGAAAGCGCGGGGTACAAATGTAACAAAAATAACAAAAATATGAAGGCAAAATACTGAACTGGAAAGTTACCTCAAAAAGTCAGACTCAGCATGCAGCAATACTAGAAAAATTGAAACTTGCATGTAAAATATCACAGATGCACATTTCCAAAAGCTGACATATTCCAATTAATAAATTCTGAATAAAAAAATGTTTTCTACCTTTGCTGTCTGAGCATTTAGTTTTTCTATTAGCTTTGGTCCCAGTGTCTTCTGTTTTATGCAGTGTCTTCTTTCCATTTGATATTTTTTTCTCTCACCATGTCCACCATCCTTCTGTGTCCTTATACGTCCTCTCTACCATCTGTAGCCCTGTCCCTATCCTTTCTCCAGTTTCAACATCTGCCCTCAGTGTTCCAATCCAGCCCTTAAATTCAGCAATTTCCCATCCATCCATATCCAGCATTTCTCCTCACTCCCCTCCCCTCCCTCCATGTGCATCTACTTCCTCTGTCTTCCCTCCCCTCCATCTATGATCAGCATTTCTCCTCTCTCCCTTCCACTCCATCGTTGTGCATTTCCTTCCTTTGTCTTTCCTTCCCTCCATCCTTGTCCGACATTTCTCCTTTCTTCCCTGCCCTCCACTCCATCCATGTCTAGCATTTCTCCTCCCTTCCTTCCCCTCCATCCATGTGCATCTCCTTCCTGACTTCCCTCCCCTCCATCCATCCATCCATGTCCAGCAATTCTTCTCTCTCCCCTGCCCTATCCATCCATGTCCAGGGATCTCTTCTCTCCCCCTGCCCTCCCCTTTTCTCCCCCTGCCCTCCCCTTTTCTCCCCCTGCCCTCCCCTGTATCCATCCCATGTTCAGCAATTCTCCTCTCTCCCCTGCCCTCCCCTCCATCCATCCATGGCCAGCAATTCTCCCTTGCCCTCCCCTCCTCTCCAGCAATCTCTTTTCTGCCCTTCCCTTCTCTCCATGTCCAGCGATCTGTTCTCTCCCCCTGCCATCCCCTCCTCACCAGCGATCTCTTCTCTCCCCTGCCCTCCCCTTCTCTCCATGTCCAGAGATCTGTTCTCTCCCCCTGTCCTCCCCTCCTCTCCAGCGATGTCTTCTCTCCCCTGCCCTCCCCTCCTCTCCATATCCAGCGATCTGTTCTCTCTCCCCTGCCCTCCCCTCCCCTCTTCTCCATGTCCAGCGATTCTCCCTGCCCTCCCTCAGCTCCCCGACATCCCTCCTCTCCGTTCCTTCCTGCCCCCCCCCCAAGCGTTTAACCCTTTTACTGTCCATGGCAGCGACATCAGTAAAGAACAAGGCACTGCAGGCTCGCCTCCAGCTTCTCCCTTCCCTCTTCACATAGTGCCCTGCCCTCGCGGAAACAGGAAATGCATCATCACAGAAGGCGGGACACTGTGTGAAGAGGGAAGGGAGAAGCTGGAGCTGGAGGCAAGCCCACAGTGCCTTCTTCCTCATTGATGTTGCTGCCACAAAAGCTAAAACATGCGCGGGGGGGATGAATGGAGTGGAGTCGGGCTGCCAGTCGGGGAGCTGAGTCGGGAGGGAAGGAGCCTTGCGCTTATGGGGGCAGCAGGGGAAGAAGGTCACAGTTGGGCTGGGGAGGCTAAGCCTCTTATACGGGGCGCCTATGATAATGTCCTTTCCTCAGACCCAGTACCAGTAAAACAGCAGCAAAAACACCAGCAGAGAGAAAGCATCAGAAAATATTAGAGGTGTGGTGGTTTATGATTTCTTCATCTTGTTATATTGCACTTCCTGACAGGCAGAAAAATTACATTAAACTATTAGGGCAAAGATAACTCTGTTACAATTGTAAGATAGAGAAATGAAAGTAAAAGAAGAAATGTAGGCTAAGTCAATTTGCTCTCAGCTGACTGAGGAACTCTCTCTCTTTTAGCTCCAATGCTCTTCCATCATATATCCGGTCAGAACCATCATTTGCTAATTTTAAAATCTAGCTTAAAACTCATTATTTTGAAGTAGCTAATAGCATGGGGTGACAAGGAGACTGGGAACTCAGCAGCCTCTTATTTTATTGTGACCTTCTGCTTGTTTTGTATGAATGAGTTCTGTTCTATTAATTTTATGGAATTCTTTTCAATGATTTTATTTTGGATATCATGTTTTTATTTAAAGCACTTATATAGCAATGGAAATAATAAACATAAATATACCATAAGCCTTTTATTTAAATTAAATCTTTATTAGAATAAAACAATACACATTAACCCCCCCCCCCCCCATATTCTATATATGGTGACTAAAGTTACATATGCAATTTCAGCAGATGAATAGTGCATGCAAGCGTGGAGGGGAGGAGTAGCCTAGTGGTTAGTGTAGGGGACTTTGAACATGGGCAACTGCGTTCAATTCCCACTGCAGTTCTTTGTGATTCTGGGCCCTGTATTGCACCAGGTATAAGTAAGTAAATATATATATACTCTATACACCATTTTGAATGTAATTGCAACCCCCCTCCCCCCCACAAAGAGACAGTATATTAATTCCCATTTACCTTTCCCTTCATTGGTTAACAATCAATCAGTACCAATAATCAGACCTTATCAAGCAATTAACAGCAATAATTAGAATTTATGCACACAACTTGCTAAGCGTATTCTATAAAGTGATGCATATAAATTCTACCATGCAGATCTCATAAGGGGGAGGAGCATAGGTAGATCGTGGGTGTTCCTAAAATTTATATGCAGTGTTATAGAATAAACCTACTGTGCGCCAAAGATAGACTTGGGAATGTACATGGAGAAGTTTTACTTGGTATAAACGGCCACACCTACATTTAGTCACAGGGAGAGGCATTAGGCATATTCTATAAACCATGCCGAACTTTAGACACTAGGTGTAGTCTATAAAACACGCTTAAATTTAGTCGTAGTGTATAGAATATGTCTAGTTGTATTTTTTTTTCTAATGCTGATTTTTTAGGCTGCATAAATAGAACCTAGCCCTACATGCAGTGGTGTGCTAGAGCCGGCTTGCACCAGCTCGCAAGAGCCAGTTGTTAAAATTTTTAACATCTTGCGAGCCGGTTGTTCTGGCATGGCGATCCAGCTCTCCAGATCCGGCGCAACCCGGTAAGCGAGGTAAGCATGGCTGGAGGGTGCCACAAGCCATGCTTACTGCCACTTACCTCACCTCCCACAGCCCATTTGCCTGCGCCCGCACCGCCCTGGGGGGTTTAAATCTTTTATTTACCTCCATCGCAGCGGCCGCATCAGTGAAAGCCCTGCCCATCTCTAGCCTTCCCTTCATTCCCTCTCAGTGTCCTGCCTTCTTCTGACATCATCTCCTCTTTCCGTGAGGGCGGGACACTGAGAGAGAACGAAGGGAAGGCTAAAGACGGGCAAGGCTTTCACTGATGTGGCCGCTGCGACGGAGGTAAATAAAAGATTTAAACCACGCAGGGTGGCAGGAACAAAAAGAGGGATGTTGGGGGGAGAAGAGGGCGTGCAGGAGGACATGAATGGGAGGGGAGGATGGGGCAAAGGAGAATACCTGGACATGGATGGAAGCAGGAGCGAGAGGGAGAGGGGAGGGGAGAGAGGAGAATTGCTGGATAGGAATGGATGGAGGGGGCAGGGAAGAGAGGAGAATTGCTGGATATGGATGGATAGATGGATGGAGGGCAGGGGAGAGGAGAGTTGATGGACATGGGTGGATGGAGGGGAGGGCAGGGAAGAGAGCAGGGTTGCTGGACATGGATGGATGGAGGGGAGGGCAGGAGAAATTCTGGATGGATGGAGGGGAGGGAAGACAGGAAGGAGATGCACATGGATAGAGGGGAGACAGAAGAAATTCTGGACATGGATGGAGGGGAGGGAATACAGAGGAAGGAGCTGCTCATGGATGTAGGGGAATGGAGAGAGGAAAAATGCTAGACCTGGATGGAGGGGAGAGAGGAAAAATGCTGGACATGGATGGAGGAGAGGGAAGGGAGAGAGAAGAAATGCTGGACATGGATGGATGGGAGGAAGGAGCTGAGATGAGGGAAAAGGAAGAGAGGAGAAAAACTGCACATGGATGGAGAAAATAGGCAGAAGCTGGATCCACTGATAGAACTGAAAAATGAGCCTGCGGAGCTACTGCTAGTGATATGCAACTTATCCTTAAAATCGAGCGTGGTACCGGAAGATTGGAGGGTGGCCAATGTAACGCCGATTTTCAAAAAAGGCTCCAGGGGAGATCCGGGAAATTATAGACCGGTGAGTCTGATGTCAGTGCCGGGGAAAATGGTAGAGGCTATTATTAAAAACAAAATTACAGAGCACATCCGAGGACATGGATTACTAAGACCAAGTCAGCACGGCTTTTGTGTGGGGAAATCTTGCCTGACCAATTTACTTCAATTCTTTGAAGGAGTAAACAAACATGTGGACAAAGGGGAATCGGTTGATATTGTGTATCTGGATTTTCAAAAGGCGTTTGACAAGGTACCTCATGAAAGGCTACAGAGGAAATTGGAGGGTCATGGGTTAGGAGGAAATGTCCTATTGTGGATTAAAAACTGGTTGAAGGATAGGAAACAGAGAGTGGGTTTAAATGGGCAGTATTCACAATGGAAAAGGGTAGTTAGTGGGGTTCCTCAGGGGTCTGTGCTAGGACCGCTGCTTTTTAATATATTTATAAATGATTTAGAGATGGGAGTAACTAGTGAGGTAATTAAATTTGCTGATGACACAAAGTTATTCAAAGTTATTAAATCGCGACAGGATTGTGAAAAATTACAAGAAGACCTTACGAGACTGGGAGACTGGGCGGCTAAATGGCAGATGACATTTAATGTGAGCAAGTGCAAGGTGATGCATGTGGGAAAAAAGAATCCGAATTATAGCTACATCATGCAAGGTTCCACATTAGGAGTTAAGGACCAAGAAAGGAATCTGGGTGTCGTCGTCGATAATACACTGAAACCTTCTGCTCAGTGTGCTGCTGCAGCTAGGAAAGCGAATAGAATGTTGGGTATTATTAGGAAAGGTATGGAAAACAGGTGTGAGGATGTTATAATGCCGTTGTATCGCTCCATGGTGTGACCGCACCTTGAGTATTGTGTTCAGTTTTGGTCGCTGCATCTCAAGAAAGATATAGTAGAATTGGAAAAGGTGCAGCGAAGGGCGACTAAAATGATAGCGGGGATGGGACGACTTCCCTATGAAGAAAGATTAAGGAGGCTAGGGCTATTCAGTTTGGAGAAGAGACGGCTGAGGTGAGACATGATAGAGGTATATAAAATAATGAGTGGAGTGGAACAGGTGGATGTGAAGCATCTATTCACGCTTTCCAAAAATACTAGGACTAGGGGGCATGCGATTAAACTACAGTGTAGTAAATTTAAAACAAATCGGAGAAAATGTTTCTTCACCCAACGTATAATTAAACTCTGGAATTCATTGCCGGAGAAAGTGGTGAAGGCGGTTAGCTTAGCAGAGTTTAAAAAGGGGTTGGACAGTTTCCTAAAGGACAAGTCCATAAACCGCTACTAAATGGACTTGGGAAAAATCCACAATTCCGGGAATAACATGTATAGAATGTTTGTACGTTTGGGAAGCTTGCCAGGTGCCCATGGCCTGGATTGGCCGCTGTCGTGGACAGGATGCTGGGCTCGAAGGACCCTTGGTCTTTTCCCAGTATGGCATTACTTATGCATATGCATATGCGGATGCATGTGGGTAAGAGGAACCCGAATTATAGCTACGTCTTGCAAGGTTCCGCGTTAGGAGTTACGGATCAAGAAAGGGATCTGGGTGTCGTCGTCGATGATACGCTGAAACCTTCTGCTCAGTGTGCTGCTGCGGCTAGGAAAGCGAATAGAATGTTGGGTGTTATTAAGAAGGGTATGGAGTCCAGGTGTGCGGATGTTATAATGCCGTTGTATCGCTCCATGGTGCGACCGCACCTGGAGTATTGTGTTCAGTACTGGTCTCCGTATCTCAAAAAAGATATAGTAGAATTGGAAAAGGTACAGCGAAGGGCGACGAAAATGATAGTGGGGATGGGACGACTTTCCTATGAAGAGAGGCTGAGAAGGCTAGGGCTTTTCAGCTTGGAGAAGAGACGGCTGAGGGGAGATATGATAGAAGTGTATAAAATAATGAGTGGAATGGATCGGGTGGATGTGAAGCGACTGTTCACGCTATCCAAAAATACTAGGACTAGAGGGCATGAGTTGAAGCTACAGTGTGGTAAATTTAAAACAAATCGGAGAAAATTTTTCTTCACCCAACGTGTAATTAGACTCTGGAATTCATTGCCGGAGAACGTGGTACGGGCGGTTAGCTTGACGGAGTTTAAAAAGGGGTTAGATAGATTCCTAAAGGACAAGTCCATAGACCGCTATTAAATGGACTGGAAAAATTCCTCATTTTTAGGTATAACTTGTCTGGAATGTTTTTACGTTTGGGGAGCGTGCCAGGTGCCCTTGACCTGGATTGGCCACTGTCGGTGACAGGATGCTGGGCTAGATGGACCTTTGGTCTTTCCCAGTATGGCACTACTTATGTACTTATGTACTTATGTACTTATGTAAGTCTGCAGAGGATCCAGCTTTTACTTATGGATATAGGGCAAGAAATGAAGAAGAAAGGAGGAAAGTAAAGAAATAAATGGAAAGGAAGCCCTGGAAATGGAGTTAAGAGGACAGATAGCAGCAGAATCAGATACTGGGCCAGCATGATCAGAAAAACAAAGTCACCGGACAACAAAGGTAGAAAAAATCATTTTATTTTCATTTTAGTGTTTGGAATATGTCCACTTTGAGAATCAGGTGCTCAACATTAAAAGTTAATATTTATTTACTTATTTATGGCATTTTATCCCACATTACACATGAATTAGATTGGAACCTGGGAGCATTAAAATTTTTTTTTTGCCTGGAGAGAGTAATGCATTGCCCCCCCCCCCCCCCCCCCCCTCAGGCTCTCTCCCCAGCTATAGCCAGCTCTGAAATTTGGGGTAGGGATGCAGAAGTGGACAGGGAAGAGAGCCTGTTGTTAAATATTTACCAGTACACCACTGCCTACATGTATATCATAGACACTGCCAACGGTAGAGGCACCTTGGGGGTCATTCCATGACAAGGGACCCTCTTCAAAAAAAGCTCCATCCTAATGTTGCTTCAAAATGAAAACATGTCCCTAAAATCAAGAGCAGATTGTATGTGCTTGAAATTAGCAGAGTATCCCTGCAGTGAACCTCACTAATAAATATGTTTCTCATTTTCATTAGCTTCATCATTATCTGAAGAACCTCCACTTTAAGAACGTTCTGGGTGAGGAACTCTTTTTTGATGAGAATGGAGATCTTGCCATTGGATATGATATTGTAAGCAATGTCCTTCTACCTGATGGGACACAGATTAATGAAATTGTTGGAAGCTATAACTCTTATGCTCTACCAGAGCAGGAATTTACTATGAATGAAAAGACGATCATGTGGAACAGCACATTCGCTGAGGTCAGATTTAAATTCAGTTTAAGCTGCTCACTCTGGCATTTAAGGCTCTTCACTTTGGCAATCACCCCCCCCCCCCCCCCCACACCCTTCATACCTCACTGCTCTCCTTTCTTCTTAAATCCCTTCTCGCCCACACCATTTTCTCTTTGCCTGCCACTTTCTATCCCTCTGATCCATTTGTCCCCTCTGGAATCCACACATCACTCTGCTTTCTTTTATCTTTGGAATCCTTCTCCCGTTAACCCTCCATTCTGAACAATCCTTTGGTCCTTTTAAGTCTTTGTTGAAAGCCCACCTGTTTAAACTAGCCTTTCCCTTTGATACCATCCATAGATTGGAGCCACAGTCTACTTAATTTACTAAAAACTAGAGACACTCATGAGTGTGCTAAAAAAGCTAGCGTGCCTTTGTAAAAGGACCCTTTAATTAAATTATTTAAATTTATTTTTTACTCCATTTTGATTTTAATCTCATTTTATTTTATTTTAATACTCTTTCTTTTTCTTGAATTTTGCAATTTTTTTCCTCTTGGTTTAATTTGACTATTGCACACCGCTCTGATGTGATTGTGAAGGGTGGTGTATCAAATTTTTAATAAACTAAACTAAATAAAACAAAAACAAGATGGAAAACACTGAACCATGTGTATATTGAGAGAGATTCAGTAAATGGGACCCAAAGTTAGGTGTTGTAAAGATGTGCGGTAAACCAGCATTCTACAAAGGGCACATCGTGCAGAGCACCATTTAAAGAATAGCGCTTAAAGCCAATTCCCATGCACAACTTTGGGCCCGAGGACTTATGCCTGTCAAAACCTAGGGTAAACTCTCATGCCAAACTGATGGCAGCCTTTAACATGGTGCCTATTTTTTAGGAACGGCATGACCCACCCATGCCCCTCCCATGCCAAGCGCCCTTTGGAGTTGCTCATTATGAAAGTTAGGCACACATGTTATAGGCACATATGGCACGTGTGTGTGTAACTCTCAATTATTACCAATTAATCAGCTCCAGTAATTAAATGTTGGGCACCTAACTATTTTCTGCACACATCTGGAGTATGTGCAAAAATTTGGGTGTTCAACTTTGGGCGACTTTTATAAAATCCAGGAGATTATCAGGCTCATTTTCGAAAGAGAAGGATGCCCATCTTTCAACACAAATCGGAAGATGGGCGTCCTTCTCTCAGGGTCGCCAAAATCGGCCTAATCGAAAGCCAATTTTGGGCGTCGTCAACTGCTTTCCGTCACGGGGATGACCAAAGTTCCCGGGGGAGTGTCGGCAGTGTACTGAAGGCAGGATGGGGGCGTGCTTAACAGATGGGCGTCCTCGGCCGATAATGGAAAAAAGAAGGGCATCCCTCATGAACATTTGGTCGACTTTACGTGGTTCTTTTTTTTTTTTACGACCAAGCCTCAAAAAGGTGCCCGAACTGACCAGATGACCACTGAAAGGAATCGGGGATGACCTCCCCTTACTCCCCCATTGGTCACCAACCCCCTCCCACCCAAAAAACATAAATTAAAAAACATTTTTTTCCAGCCTCTATGCCACCCTCAAATGTCATTCCCAGCTCCATCACAGCAGTATGCAGGCCCATCCCCCCCTACCTGTTACACCTGTGGTGGTAAATGTGAGCCCTTCAAAACCTACCTGAAACCCAATGTACCCACATTTTGGTGCCCCCTTCACCCCTTAGGGCCATGGTAGTGGCGTACAGTTGTGGGGAGTGGGGTTTGGGGGGGTTTGGGGGGGCTAAGCACCGAAGGTAAGGGAGCTATGCATCTGGGAGCAATTTGTGAAGTCCACTGCAGTGCTCCCTAGGGTGCCTGGTTAGTGTCCTGGCTTGTGAGGGGGACCAGTGCACTACGAATGCTGGCTCCTTCCATGACCAAATGCCTTGGATTTGGTCATTTTTGAGATGGGCGTCCTCAGTTTCCATTATCGTCAAAAACCGGGAACCACCATCTCTAAGGTCCATGATTTCAACATTTAGTTCGACCATCTCTAAGGTCGACCTAAATGTTGAGATTTATTTATTTATTTATTGTTTGCATTTGTATCCCACATTTTCCCACCTCTTTGCGGGCTCAGTGTGGCTTACAATAAGATATGAATAATGAGAATACAGTTGTTACAAATTGGTTATGGGTTACATTGTACAAGTTATGCGAGATAATCGAATTATCATTAGGAATATCACAATGGGACATTAACAGGGAGAGTTTGGGAGGAGACAATGGGAAGCTTAAGGGCAGTGTTAAGATCCATAGGCACATGGTGTACATATTCCTGTAAGTATATGTATGAGTAATGTGGAATTAGGGGGAATGGGAGATCATAAGTGGATGCGTGATGCATTTATGTAAGTGAGTGTGGGCTCTATGTGTTTTGGTTTTTTCCGTAAATTGTCTCAAATAGATGGGTCTTCAGTAATCTGCGGAAGGATGCTTGTTCGTGGATTGCTCTTAAGTTGTGTGGCAGTGAGTTCCAACATTGCGTGCTCGTGTGAGAAAAGGTTGACGCGTGTAGCGTCTTGTATTTCACGCCCTTGAAAGTAGGGAAATGGAGGTTGAGGTATGTTCGGGAAGATCTCCTAGCATTTCTGGGTGGTAGGTCAATCAACTCGGACATGTAGGCTGGGGCTTCACCGTGAATAATCTTGTGGACTAGTGTGCATACCTTAAAGGTGATGCGTTCCTTCAGCGGAAGCCAGTGTAGTTTCTCTCGTAGTGGTGTTGCCCTTTCATATTTTGGTTTACCGAAGATGAGTCTGGCTGCTGTGTTCTGGGCTGTTTGAAGTTTCCTCAGTGTTTGCTCTTTGCAGCCTGCGTATAATGAGTTGCAGTAATCCAGATGGCTGAGGACGAGGGATTGCACTAGGTTACGAAAGACGAATCTTGGGAAGAGTGGTCTTATCCTTTTCAGTTTCCACATGCAGTAGAACATCTTCTTAGTTGTGTTGTTTGCGTGGGTTTCAAGTGTTATGTGGCGGTCGATAGTGACTCCAAGGATTTTTAGCGTTTCTGAGATTGGAAGGTTTAGGTTTGGTGTATTTATCGCGTTGAATTCGTTGGTGTTGTGTTGGGAGGTGAGTACCAGGCATTGAGTTTTTTCTGCATTTAATTTCAGACGGAATGTGTCTGTCCATGTGTTCATGATGTTTAGGCTTTGATTGATTTCGTTGGAGATTTCTTTGATGTCTTGTTTGAAAGGGATATATATTGTCACATCATCAGCGTATATATGTGGATTGAGGTTATGGTTTGATAGGAGTTTTGCTAGAGGGATCATCATTAGGTTGAAAATAGTTGGTGAGAGGGGTGATCCTTGTGGGACTCCACATTCAGGTATCCATGCCTTGGACGTGGTTGAGTGTGATGTGACTTGATACGAGCGCATGGTTAGGAACCCCTTGAACCAGCTTAGGACATTTCCTCCAATGCCGAAGTATTCAAGTATGTGTAATAGGATTTCGTGGTCGACCATGTCGAAGGCGCTTGACATGTCAAATTGTAGGAGGAGTATATTGTTCCCGGTTGCTATTATTTGTTTAAATTTGGTCATAAGGGTGACTAGTACTGTTTCTGTGCTATGGTTCGACCGGAATCCGGATTGGGCATCATGCAGTATTGAGTGTTTGTTTAGATAGTTTGTGAGTTGTTTGGTTACCATCCCTTCAGTTAACTTGGTTATTAGTGGTATGGATGCTGCTGGTCTGTAGTTGGTAATTTCGCTCAAGTTTTTCTTTGTATCTTTAGGAATTGGGGTGAGTAGGATTTTTCCTTTTTCTTTTGGGAAGAGTCCATTTTGTAGCATGTAATTTACATGCTTCGTTAGGTCAATTGTGAATTGTTGAGGGGCTGATTTCATGAGGCTGTTTGGGCATGCGTCTAGTTTGCAGTTGGATTTGGCATATTTTTTGAGAGTATTAGAGATGAGGTCTTCTGGTATTGGTTCGAACTCGGTCCAGGTTCTGTCTGCTGGGTGTGCTCCTTCTTCTGGGTCCAGACAGTCTAGAAGAGTGGCGTATTCTATGGGACTGGCGGGTATTTTGTGTCGTAATAGTATGATTTTCTCTTTGAAGTACTTCGCAAGACTGTCGACGTCTGGTATGTTTTTACCGTTATTTGTAACTGGTGTGGTATCTAGCAGTTTGTTCACGAGGCTGAAGAGTTTGTGTGTGTCTTTGTAATTTGGTCCTATTATTGTTTTGTAGTGTTGTCTTTTTGTCTGTTTTATGGTGTATTTGTATTTTCTCCGAAGTAGTTTCCAGTCGTTTCGTGTTTGTTCGTCTTTCTTTTTGTTCCAAGCTCGTTCTAGTTTTCTGACTTGTGTTTTAAGTTTTTTCAGCTCTTCGGTGAACCATGGGTTTGCTTTTTTCCTGTGTGATGTTCTGGTTTGGGTTGGGGCGATTTTGTCTAATATTGTTGTACATAGCTCATCCCATTCTTGGAGGAATTGGATGGTGTCAGCATTTGTTGTCCATTCGTACTGGTAGATCTGTTGCCAGAATGTTGTGGAGTCTATTTTTCCTCTCGTTGTGTATGTTGTTCGCTCGGGTTTATTGGTCGTGTTTAGGTGTGTTTTTCGCCAGCAGAGAGTGACATTTGCTTTATGGTGGTCTGACCATAGTGTAGGTGTCCAACTTGTGTTCGTAATCATGATATTTGAATCCAATTCGAATTTGTTCGTTATGATATCTAGTGTGTGTCCTTTTTCGTGAGTCGGTTGCATGTAAGGTGCTTGTAGATCCCAAAGGTTTAGGAATTCTTTGAACTCTCGTGTGCTTGGTGAGGTGTCATCTTCTAGGTGTAAGTTGATGTCTCCTAGTATGAGGATGTTTGAGGAAGATACGCAGGAATTCGAGACGAAGTCCATGAGTTGTGTTTGGGAGTCTTGCCATTTCCCTGGAGGTCTGTAGAATAGGATTGTGTTGAGGTGGCCTGTTAGATTTGGATGGTTGATTCTTGTCGATGCAATTTCGAGATGTGGGGAGGTAGATTCACCCGTGATTGTGATGGTGAATTCGGGTTTGTAAATTATAGCTATTCCGCCTCCTCTTTTTATTCCATTCCTTGTCCAGTGGGTGATTTTGTATTCTGGTGGGCATATTTCTAAGATGGCTGGATCTGTAGGACTATGGAGCCAGGTTTCTGTGATAAATAGGAGGTCTAGTTTATCTGCGACGATCCAGTCTAGTATGTCTACTGAGTTCCTTACTGCTGATCTTGCATTGATGTACCCTAGATGAATTGAGTGATATGGTTCCAAGGGAGGGTTTGACGTGTTTATTTTTATTAGTTGTCTGTTCCTTCGGTGGTTGAATTTGTTGTTGTTTTCCTCATTTTGTCGATTGTGCTCATTTCCGGAGGCTATTCCTCTTGATTGGTTATTGTGTCTTTGGTTTGGTGGGTTGTCAAAAGTTTGTGCATATGATTCGTGGGTTGGTGGTGAGTGATTATGGGTGCTGTTTGGGGTGTTCATTGTGTCTGTGTGAGTGTTGTATGATTTGTAAGTAATTGGGTTGTTGTTGTCTGTGTTGTTTTGGTTTGTTAAGTTGTTCATAGGTTGTGCGTGGAGTTGGTGTGTTGTGGTTGGCTTGTTATCGATGCTCTTCAGGGTGGGCATTGTGTGTGTGTGAGTGCTGTGTAATTTGTGGGTTGTGGTGTTATTGTTGTCTGGGCCGTAGGTAATGTTTGCGTGAGAAAGTAGGGTGATGCAGAAAAAGGTTAGGAGTGTTTTACTGGTATTCATATCAGTATTTAAGGCGCTGTAGCAAGCAATCCGCAAGTTTATAGTCAAAACGAAGCAGGCCTGTAGTTGCATTTAAGCTTGGCAACATTTCATGCTAATCATGCTTGGTTAATCAGAGCAAGCACGCCTGTATTTACAATTAAAGCATAACAGTGAGCGTTAAGTGTTGATCCAATTATCTCACTGTGCAAGGTGGCTCATTTGTCTGGAGGTCTTAAGCAAGCAGAGTGAGATAATTACATTTAGCATAAAGCTGTAGCGGTGTAAGTTACAATTTTTCTTTGTTTTACAGTTGAACAAGGCTGTTCACTTGCCTTGTATTTAGATCGAGGCAAGGCAATAGCAATTAAATCATTATAGAGATAGTGTTATTTGGCTAAGCAGCTTAGTTGCCTTCTATGTACAATATTTAAGATAATTAAAGCATCTGCATTAAATACTACTACTACTACTTAACATTCCTAGAGCGCTACTGGGGTTATGCAGCGCTGTACAAAATAAACAAAGAAGGACATAACAGAAAGTGATGCTATTGTGGCATAGCAGCTCTTTACCTTCTATTTAGTGCTAGCATAGCAGAGTATAAGCTGTAAGTCCTAGCCTACATCGGTGCATGCAGTGAAGCAAAGCAAGCAGTTAGTTGTAGTGGTTTTTTGGTAGTTATTTTTTTTTTTTGGCCTTCACCACGTGGTCCTGGGTTCCTATGTGGTTCGTCTACAATTCTGCAGCGCTCGGAGTGCAAGGGGTAGGCGCACCTCACGCCGCCTCAGAAATCCGTGGGTGCCTCGGTTGGGGGGCGATCGTCCGCTGCAGCGTTCTCCAGCTTACCCAGGCGCCGGTAGTGTGCACCTACTTCGCGTAAGGGGTTAGCGCACCGCCGTGCCGCATTAGGAATCCGCGCCACCGCACTCCTTCGGGTCCGATGCCCGGGTCACGCTCGGTCTGCCCAGGCCCAATTGGACGGGACACTCTCCTGCGCTCGACAGGCTCACAGCCTTTCCGCACCCCAGGCCAGCTCCGAGGTAGGTTCTGGCCTTGGTTTAGTGCGTTTCTCCCCTGTCTCGCTCCGTTCACGGTCGTGGCTCAGCCTGCCGAGTCCAGCCAAGGTGGCGTCTCTCCCGACTTCCCACAGCCTCTGTTACTCGGCCTCAGAGTCCTCAGCGGACTCGGGATCCGCGAGGTTCGCTCTGGTCTGGGAGCTCGTCGCAGGGCTGCTGGTTTGGGCGTCCCCGACCGTATTATCGAAATGACAGATGGACGTCCATCTTGTTTCGATAATATGGGTTTCCCCGCCCCTTCGTCAGAACGTCCTTAGAGATGGACGCCCTTAGAGATGGTCGTCCCCGTTCGATTATACCCCTCCACATATGTTGCTATAAAACATATATCATTGTTGAAAGGCCAGTTTAAAAAAAACTGAATTCCCAAATATTGAAACCTAAATTAGGCCCTATGTTCAACTAAATTTAGCAGCCTAACCTTTCAGGTTCAAATTCAACTAAATTTACACACCCACAACTTAGTAGGGGTATGTATGTCGTAATTTTCCAAGTTTTAGTTTCCTGTGTGGTTTACTAGATTTATTTTATTCAGGTTTTTGATTTTTTTTTTAATTTCCATTTTTTTAATCTCCTGTATTGTTTACTAAATTAAGGTGTCCTCTTACCAAGCTGTGGACCCTGCGCGTGCGATGGGGGCCGTTTTTCCTGTGAACCGGGGCCCTTTACACCGCAGTGGGTAAAAAGACCCCAGGCACACATGGCCATGCGGTAACAGTTCTCTTGCTGCATGGCCATGAGACAGGAGGCCTTACTGCCATGACCGCCGAGAGACTGAGCCGGGCCCGGGGCCCCGCCGCCCCACCCCGAGGCCACCGCCGCCACCCCCCCAATCGCTACTCAGGCCGCCGGCGCCACAGTCCCCAGTCTCCAACCGCCCACCCCCAGCCCCGTCGACAGCCCCCCTCCATTCGCCACTGGGCCCCCTGCATTCAAATCGATTTGTCACCGCCTCATCTCCGTGTGAAAGCACAGCGGCAGATCGCCTCCTTTCGGGCCTTCCCTCCCTGTGTCCCGCCCTTGTGGAAACTGGAAGTTACATCAGACAAGGGCGGGACACAGGGAGGGAAGGCCTGAAGAGAGGCAATCTGTCGCTGCGCATTCACAAGGAGGTGAGGCGCTGCCGAATCGATTTGAATGCAGGGGGCCCAGTGGTTGACGGATAGGGGCTGTCGATGGAGCCGAGGGCGAGTGGGTGAGAATGGGGACTGCGGCGCTGGGTCCGCCTTGGAAGCCTGGGCCCGGGGAATTTTGTCCCCCCTGCCCCCCCCCCCCCCCCACTCTCGATGGCCCTGCTTACTGCCACCCATTCAGGTGGTGATAAGGGATCCTGCACTACCCGGCGGTAATCAGGGAGGATGCAGCAAAGTCCGATTATCACCGGGTTATCACCGTGCAAGCCATTTCTGGGAGTTTTCTTTTTCCCCCAGAAATGGCATTCACGGTAGTCCTCAAACATGTTGGGCTTACCGCCACTCTGTAAAAGGGCCCCTTATTGCTTTATTTAGGTTTTTCTGGTCCAATGTATATCAATAGTGCACAGTTTTGCTCAAATATTGTGCCTTAACTGTCCAAATTGTATACTATGGACTACATTCAGTAAATCGCTCTGAAAAAACAATCAAGAAAAAATTTAACTTTGAGTGCTATTCCTAGAACACCTTTGCTGCGTCCTTCACATATCAAGACAAATTTGGCCAAAATATATCCATTTGACAAGGCAGCAAATTTAAACAAAAAACATTTAGTGTACCTGAATGAAACTCACTCTATTAGGTAAATGATTAAAGAAATAAAAGTACTAATACAGTAAACAACCAAAAGTGAGCAGATCTATTAGGTAAATGTTCATTCTTGGAAATAGAAAAGTAAACTATGAAGATAAAACCTACAAAGTCCGTTTCTCATAGCCAAGTCTTATGAGGAAAGGGCGAAAGAGTTATGTGAGAAAGCAGAGGTATTTTCTCATGCTTTTAATGAAACTTAAGGGTGATTTCAGGCTAAGCTTATTTCATATTGTTTATATTTCCAATCAAAATACCTCTCATACCTCCATATTCTTGTGAATAGCCTGGTAATGAGCTCAAAAACTAAATGGGAAAACCGGCTCATGTTTATACAGAAAAGTAACACTGCATTTGCAAAGTCATAATCCAGTATTATTTCAGGTTATTCTCAATCCTCAGACACTTCCAGAGTCCAGATGCAGCCCGAGTTGCCGTCCTGGTTTCAGGAAATTAATCAGGGAAGGAGATCCCGTCTGCTGCTATGACTGTATCTCCTGTCCAGAAGGAGAGTTCTCCAACCAAACTGGTGAGTGATTTCATGTTATAAAGTGCCACATTCATGGGCAATTTTAGTCACTATCAGGCCCATATTCAGCCTTTATTGAAGACCCAACATGGGCCAGCAAATATGTATGCACTCTTGCCTTTTCCAAAACATCACCAGAATTGAGCACATCCTGGTCTGGTTGTCTCAATTGCAATCTCAGTATTCTATGAGCAATGGGTCTTGATGTGTCCTAGTGGAATACCTTGTGTCTGATTCAAACATATGAGCTGGATACCACTAGCAAAACTAAACACACTCTGATTAGATAAGACGCATGAAATCCTTTAAAAGCATGCTTTTCAGGTGCAAGTACTTCGAGATAATACATGATTTTATTTCTAGGAAACTCCATTGTTCATTAGCTGTTTAGTGTTTGCTACTGTCTGTCATTTTGAAACAAGCCTTATTAAAAGAGAACAGTTACTGTCCTATAATTGATGCTATTTGTGAGATAATGGGACAATATTTTTCATTCTCAGATGTGGACGTGTGTATGAAATGCCCAGAGAACCAATGGCCCAATCAGAATAGGGATGCCTGCATCCCGAAAGTGATAACCTTCCTGACCTATGAAGAGCCTTTGGGGATAACTTTGACTTTCATCTGTATTTTATTAATTCTCATTAATACTGTCATTTTGGGGATCTTTATTCATTACAAAGATACCCCTATAGTGAAAGCCAACAACCAAGAACTCAGTTACATTCTCCTCATCTCCATCATGCTCTGCTTCCTCTGCTCCTTGATTTTCATCAGCCACCCTGACAAAGTGACTTGTGTTCTCAGACAGACTGCCTTTGTGATCAGTTTCTCCATTGCCCTCTCCTCTGTATTGGCAAAAACCATCAATGTTTTCATGGCTTTTCATGCCATCAAGCCTGGAAGCAAGCTCCGGAAATGGATGGGTTCCAGGGTCTCAGTTTCTATAGTCCTTTTCTGTTCCCTTATTCAAACTGTTCTGTGTCTTGTCTGGTTGTTCACTGCTCCCCCATTCCCATATCTTAATATGAAAACAGAAATTGGAACAATAATAATTGAATGTAATGAAGGGTCAATAGTTGCATTTTACTGTGTTCTGGGTTACCTGGGATTTCTGGCTGGTGTCAGTTTCATTGTAGCTTTCCTAGCAAGAAATCTACCTGATAGTTTCAATGAGGCCAAGTACATCACCTTCAGCATGCTGGTGTTCTGCAGTGTCTGGGTCTCCTTCATCCCAACATACCTGAGTACCAAGGGCAAATACATGGTGGCAGTGGAGATATTTGCTATCCTGGCCTCCAGTGCTGGACTTCTGGGCTGTATCTTTTTCCCTAAGTGCTATATTATTCTGCTGAGACCTGAAAGGAACAGCAGAAAATGCTTATCAAAAAACTAGAATTATTAATATTTGTGTAAAGAATGGTTTAATTTAAATATTGTTATCAGCTATTGGGCTAGTCCAAGTTGAATATTGATTTTTTTAACCCAGAAACTGCATCATTGGTTGAGGCCATCCTAACTTTCATGTATTTTATATTATAACTAAAATGAGATATTATCACAATTTGAATATAAAATTAAGTAGATAGAGTGGTCAATAATAAAGTTGTTGGTGATATCTTTTTATTGGAATAAATAGATTTCTAAATCTTCCTCCACAGATCAGGGAAACAATACACTAACACTTGGAGGCTATTTAGGAAAGGAGAAGGGACTGATACATTGCCTTTCTGTGGTTACAATCAAATCAATTTATATATTATATACAGTTACTTATTTTGTACCTGGAGCAATAGAAGGTTAATTGGCTCCTTTTTAAAAGAGATAGACATCCAAAAATTGACAAACGTCAGCATTTGGACGTTTATCTCACAGAAACGTCCAAATCAGTATTATCAAAACCTCTTTTTGGACGTCTTTCTCTGAAGTCAGTCAGAAGGATGTCCAGATCTCAAGGAGGGCATGCCAGGGGCATTTTCAAGGTGGGACCTGGGCATTCCTAAGACTTGGATGTCTTTCAGCTATAATGGAACAAAGCAAAAACGTCCAGGGCTAAAACTTTTTGCGCTGGACCTGTTTTTATTACAAATACGGCACAAAAAGGTGTCCCAAATGGCCAGATGACCACTGGATGGAATCAGGAATGGCCTCCCCTTACTCCCCCAGTGGTCACTAACCCCTTCCCACCTCCAAAAAGTGTGTTGAAGAACATTACTTGCCAGCCTCAGATGTCATACTCAGGTCCATTACAGCAGCATGCAGGTCCCTGGAGTAGTTTAGTAGTAGGTGCAGTGCACTTCAGACAGGTGGACCCAAGTCCATAACCCCACTACCTGTTCACTTGTGGAGGAAACTGTGAGGCCTCCAAAGCTTACCAGAAACTCACTGTACCCACATATAGGTGCCCCCTTCACCCGTAAGGTCTATGGTAGTGGTGTACAGTTGGGGTAGTGGATTTTGGGTGGGTTTTGGTGGGCTCAGCACACAAGGTAAGGGAGCAATGGTCAGATGTGTACCTGGGAGCATTTTATGAAGTCCACTGCAGTGCCCCCTAGGGTGCCCTATTGCTGTCCTGGGATGTCAGGGGGACCAGTCTACTAAAAATGCTGGCTCCTCCTACATCCCAATGGCTTGATTTTGGACATTTTACACTTGGATGTTTTTTTTCGAAAATGGCCGAAAAACAAAGACGTCCAAATCACAAAATGTCCAAATCACAGGACATCCATAGTATTTTCTTACACAAAAGATAGACGTCCATCTTTTTCGAAAATGACCTTCTTTCCTGTTCAGAATTTGGATGTCTTTGTAAAACATCCAAATACTGATTTAGAGGTTTCTTTTGAAAATGCCCCTCCACGTAACTTGCCCAGAGTTGCAAGGAGCTGTAGGGGGAATTGAACCCAATTCCCCTAATTCTTAGCCCACTGTACTAACTATTAGGCTCCTCCTCCACTCTAAGCTTCATTAACTGCGAACATGAAAATTCAATTGTACTGATAGTTAATATGATACCTTAGCAGCTATTACACATTAATTGTGACAGTTACTCCAGAGTAGATGGATAAACTCACTGCATTAATAACCTTTTCATTTAAATAGCTCAGTCAGCTTTTGGTTGCTTACAAATGTCTTTAAAAGTCAATAAAAGACAGCGGCTGTTGTATATAAAAGAGGTGATGGGACAGATTATCTTTTTCAAAGACATGGAGAAGTAGAGTAGTCTGGTGGTTAGAGTACTGGCCTGACCTCCAAAGAAGGCTGGCCCAAATCCTGCTGCTCCTTATGATCTTGGGCAAGTCACTTAACCTTCCATTGCCCTGAACAGGTCCTGATGGTTAAATGGTACTTAACAGTCTTTCAAGCAGGTAGAAAAAGCGATGGCCAAAGTCAGAAAGATGCTTGGGTGCATAAAGAGAGGAATGACCAGCAGGAAAAAAGAGGTAATAGTGCCGTTGTATAAGTCTCTGGTGAGTCCCCATTTGGAGTACTGCATGCAGTTCTGTAGACCGCACCTATGGAAAGATATAAACAGGATGGAGTCGGTCCAGAGGGCGGCTAGGAAATTAGTAAGCAGTCTTGAATGCAAAAATTATAGGGACAGGCTTATGAACCTCAACATGTATACGCTGGAAGAGAGGAGGGAGAGAGGAGACATGATAGAAATGTTTAAATATCTCAAGGGCATTTATGTACAGGAAGAGAGCCTTTTTCAAATGAAGGAGAGCTCTGGAATGAGGGGACATACGACAAAGTTGAGAGAAAATAAGCTTAGGAGTAACCTAAGGAAATACTATTTCACAGAAAGGCTAGTGGAGGCGTGGAATGGCCTCCCGGTGGAGGTGGTGGAGTCAAGGACTGTTCCAGAATTTAAAAAGGCATGGGATAAGCATGTGGGATCGCTTAGGAACAGGAAGAATTAGGGGTTACAGAGGATGGGCAGACTGGATGGGTCATATGGCCTTTATCTGCCGTTATGTTTCTATGTGTTCTAACAGAAATACAGAAAAACAAGGACCTTGCAGAGAAAATCACACTCAAGAAACAGCGACACAATAAAACAATGATACTTTATGATCTAGAAGATTTATTGAAGATTCATTGAACAGCATTACACTCTACTCAACATGGCCGTGTTTCGGCCAGTGGCCTGCCTAAGGAGTCTATATATAAGAACATCAAAATCACATAAATATGTAAAAGCAGTGAAAATAATTATGAAAAGTAAAAACAATGTGTATATAAACTACAAAATGTTGTAAATGCTAAAAAGTAAAGTGACAGAGAAAAAACAAGAAATAAAGCCAACATTAAGATTACATTATTATCATCATATAAAAAATAAACATCAAAATGACAATGAATGAAATAAAAGAATATAAACATTAATCATCTTCACAACTTATGGATATAAAATAAACCATAAAATAATTTTTTTTAACTCTTTATTTATAGCTTTTAACAAACATAATTCATTTTTATGAGTGTCAATACACAAAAAGAAAAAGTAATTCACATGTAACCTTACATCTAATGTCGAAATTTTCTTCTTACTATCGTCCACAATATTACAGTAAATAGTGATCTAAGATAAGGAAATAAATTATCCTGCTTATTTTAAGCAGTTACATCACAAATTAACTAAGGAAGGTCCTTCCAAGTGGTTAACTCTAGCCTGCTATACAGTGGTACATATGGGATTAGACTTGTACACTAACCTCTTTGCTAATTAGAAATTCTTCTAACTGCTTTGGGTCAAAGAATTGATATTGCTTTGATTGAAATTTTACTCTACAAACACAGGGAAACCGCAGAAGGAAGTCCGCTCCCACAGGGCCGTGCCAAGGGTCTCTGGCGCCCCCCTGCAGACTATCAGTTGCCGCCCCCCCCCCCCCCCCCCCCCCCGGTGAAAATGATCGCTCACCACTTACCACACTGACAGGAATTGTCAGCAATATTCTTAGAAACAAATTGCTATACATTGCAAAATAAGATAGCAGATGTAAATTCTCAAAGTGGACATATTCCAAACACTAAAATGAAAATAAAATGATTTTTTTTCTACCTTTGTTGTCTGGTGACTTTCTTTTTCTGATCATGCTGGCCCAGTATCTGATTCTGCGGCTATCTGTCCTCTTAACTCCGTTTCCAGGGCTTCCTTTCCATTTATTTCTTTCCTTTCCTCCTTTCTTCTTCATTTCTGGTCCTCAGCTTCTGCCTATTTTCTTCATCCATGTGCAATTTTTCTCCTCTTTTCCTTTTTCCCTCATTTCATCTCCTTTATCTCTCTTCCCTCCCCTTTATGTCCAGCAGTTTCTCCTCTCTCCCTGAGCCCTGCCCTGCAATCCATATCCATCCATGCCCATCTGTCCCCTGCCCCCTCCATTCATCCCTATCCAGCAATTCCCTTCTCTCCCTGAGCCCTACCCTCCCATCAATCCATGCCCATCTGTCCCTTGCCCCCTCCATTCATCTCTGACCCTATCCAGCAATTTCCCTCTCTCCCTGAGCCCTGCCCTCGCAATCCATGCCCATCCATGCTCCTCTGTCCCCTGCCCCCTCCATTCACCCTATCCAGCAATTCCCCTCTCTCCCTGAGCCCTGCCCTGCAATCCATATCCATCCATGCCCATCTGTCCCCTGCCCCCTTCATTCATCCCTATCCAGCAATTCCCTTCTCTCCCTGAGCCCTACCCTCCCATCAATCCATGCCCATCTGTCCCTTGCCCCCTCCATTCATCTCTGACCCTATCCAGCAATTTCCCTCTCTCCCTGAGCCCTGCCCTCCCAATCCATGCCCATCCATGCTCCTCTGTCCCCTGCCCCCTCCATTCACCCTATCCAGCAATTCTCCTCTCTCCCTGAGCCCTGCCCTGCAATCCATATCCATCCATGCCCCTCTGTCCCCTGCCCCCTCCATTCATCCCTATCCAACAATTCCCCTCTCTCCCTGAGCCCTACCCTCCCATCAATCCATGCCCATCTGTCCCTTGCCCCCTCCATTTATCCCTGACCCTATCCAGCAATTCCTCTCTCTCCCTTCCATGAACCCTGCCCTTGCATGCTCCTCTCTCTCCCCTGCACTCCGGCAACTATTCCCTTTTTTTTTTTTTCTTTTAATTTTACCTCCATGTCCACCCGGCAGCGCAGCGTCAGTGCAGGAGGCGGCGCTCCCGACGTGTCTAGCCTTCCCCTTCGCTCATGTTCCGCCTTCTTCTGACGTCAAGGAAATGACGTCAGAAGAAGGCGGAACATGAGCGAAGGGGAAGGCTAGACCGGGAGCGCCGCCTCCTGCACTGACGCTGCGCTGCCGGACGGAGGTAAAATTAAAAGTATTAAAAAAAGAAAAAGGGATCTTGCTGCAGGAGAGAAGAGAGCGCCGGCAGTTGGGCAATGGGAGTGGGAGGGCGAGGAGGTAAGCATGGTGCGGCGGCGCCCCCCAAATGACTGCGCCCCCCCTGCCATGCTTACCTCGCTTACCGTATTGGCACGGCCCTGCGCTCCCACTGCTACTGTTCTAGCCCGCAGCAGTAGGAACCTCTTATGCCTCCTCTGCGTTTCCCTGGAAAGATCTGGAAAGACCCTTATCTTTAAACCCATAAACTCTGAATCTAAATGCCTTAGAGATAGTTTGAGAACTGCATCTCTATCCATTTCTAACGCAAACGTTGCAAGCAGTGTAGTTCTCTGTGTAATTACTTCAAGAGATGTTTCCATGAATGCAGTTAAATTCATTGCCCCCTGTAAAGGTAAATTTTCAGATGATTTAACATCTAATTGAAGGTAAAATGCTCTAGTTATGGGCGGCAAAGATGTCTCCTGCATTCCTAGTATCTCTACTAAATATTTTTTAAGCATTTGGACTGGTGAAATTAAAGGTGATCTAGGAAAATTTAAAAAACGAAGAGACAGTCTTTTAGCTTGATTTTCCAGATATTCCAAACGCCTAAAGGAAAAATTTCTCTCCTTAATTGAAGCCTGTTCGAAAAGTTCCAATTTTTCAATTTTTTCAGTCAGTTTTTTTTGCTTCAGAGGTTTGAGAAAGATTAATTTGTAGTTGGTTCAATGCAGTCTCTGATAGTGCTTTAATTGTCTCTGTATTTTGAGAAATTAAAGTTTGTAAAGCATTCCGAGTGGTAAAAGTCAAGTCCCAGAGTGACTCTAAGGTCACTACGGCAGGTTTTACTATCTCTCCCAATAAAACAGCCGGTTGAGGGGCTTTCACAGCCTGCTCCAAGATACTCACAGTTTTAGACAAAACTGGTTGAATTGTTGTTATTTCTGAATCTCTCTGGCTGTCTGCTCCAGCTCTTCTCTCCCGCAGGCTCCCTCCCTGATCACTTTGTTTACCATTTCGGTCCGAGGTATCAGGGCTCAGCAGGAGGTTTTCCCTTTCGGGTTGAGGAGGTGCCACACGTTCAACAGGGCTCAGGGAAGCCCCGTCTCCACTGCTGTTCAGCAACGAAACGCTGACTCGAGCAGAGGGAGTAGAAGCCGACATGGAAACAGGCACTGCAGTAAAGCTATCCAACGTCGTCTGTTTGAGCTGAGGAGTTCCACTCGGGGCAAGGGGAGCCTCCCGAATTTTTCCTCGCCTTTTTCCCATCACACGGAGGGGGTAAGGTGCTCGTTCCAGCGATAGTCGGTCTGCCTTAGAAGCGTGTCTGTTGACGCTTCCTATACCGTCGCCATCTTGGATCAAGACCAACCATAAAATAATTAAATGTAAATGTCATCTGACTATAAAAATGCAATAACTGAATAAGTAAAAAGACAAAATGCACCCAAATAGAACATTAAAAATGTACCTTCCTCTGTGTCTGCCTGTGTCTCTCGTTGTGATGAAATGTTTCAAATCCTATTTAAGGATAAAAGTACCGAATATAAATCCTACTTTGAAACGCATTGTTGAAAACAAAGGTGTTCAAATCAACTGAGTGCTGGTCATAAAAAGACCGGGCTGACTAAAAAGGTAACAAGCTGTCTAGATGGGAAATGCCATGAAAGTCAAATACTACCAATGTACTGAGTACCAGCATCTCAATGCAGCATATGACCAGAAAATATACTATACTTTACTTTACCTAAGTGTTCTAATGCATAACTACAACAGAGGCATTCACCGGCAAGGGCATGGGTGTATCGCCAAGCAATGTATGCAACTAATAGGATAATGACAGTTACGTATGCTGGATGGCACAATTGGGTGTGCACATTTACACCTGCCATTGACATCCATAAGTGAGTGCACCTAAATGTTGGCGATTAGCAGTCGACTTATGCTAGTATATAAAACAGATTTGGCATCCAAATTTGCCTTTATAGAATACTATCTTAGTGCTTAGATTTTTGGCGCATAACTTTTCGTGCCCTTTGTAGAATTGTCTCCTGTATATTTAGAGAAACCAAGTTTTCACATTTAGAGAAATAATCAAGTTTTCACTGATTACCATAGCTCGATATTCTCCGAGTCATACCTTGAAGCTCAAGGTAATCTTTGTTTTTAGATTTCCTTCACAGCCTTTCAACTCTACTCAGTTGTCTGTAAACAAAAATCATCATGAACCCATGGATTTCCCTTCCTACTCTGAGCAGCTGTGACTTAGCAGGAATCATCGTATTGTGGGCAGGACTGCATTGTGACTTTTCTGGGCCCTCGGCACTTTTGCCTTCATAGGTCCCTCCCACAGTGGCATTTCATATATCACTGAGCTTTTAATTTGAACTTGTATGTATATTTTATTTGTTTATCCTTATTCTATTTATTGTATATGCTTTCAAGACTGAAAGGTAAGGCATGAAAATGAACAACTTATATTTCATTTTTATTCTTTCTAATTTAACAAAATTAAAACATTTTTGTGGGCCCTAGGCACTGTGCCTAATATATGCCTAATATGTTTAATGGATAACTCTGCCCTGGTTGAGGGTCTCAGAAAAGAGAAAATTCCAAATGGAAGGCTGTGCTTCAAATGGGGGAAAAATTATCAGGAAAAAGATAAAGGGTGTAATCCAGTTGGGAAAGGCCAACAAAATACTGACTGCCGCCAGCTGAATATTACCTCCATGAGTGTATGCAGCTACAGACGGAACCACAAGGTGGAGCCAAGGACAAAAGAAACAACTTTATCCAATGACCCGACACAACATGTGTTTCGGCAAATGCCTGCATCAGGGGTCAGGGAACATTCCAAGCAGGATATATCTTCCTTTGAACATCTTCACTTCATAACAAATGAGGATGTGAAATGCACCCACTTAAAATGTCTGAAGCAAACAGGCAAAATGTCCTGCATCATGAAAGAAACAAAGTCCAGTAGAACTTCCTGCATCATGCAAGAAACGGTGCAAGTACTTCAAAAGCTGCCCAAATTATGCTCCTAAACATACCTACACATGGGTCTGTGTACAAGTGCATATCTTCTTGTCAACACCCATACTTTTACACTCTATGGCCCTAATTCTGTAAATGGCGCCAAAACCCCTTCACGTTAAGCACTATACTATAAATGGCGATCAAAGTTAGGCACCATTGATAGAATAGCACTTATATCTGGGATCTAAGCCTAACTTTAGAAGTGAGGATTTATACCAACTAAACCCTGGTGTAAATTCTTGCTCCTAAATTAGGTGTGGACCTCCCTTATCCTATATCAGTGCACATAAATTGCAGGAATACCCCTGATCTTCCCCTGATGTTCCTATGGCTGCACCCCCTTTTTGAAGCTGTGTGTAAATTTTATGTGCAGAACCCGATGCCTAAAAATGCACATATAAATTTTAATTACCAATTAGCACCGATAATTATTACCAACCAGTTATCTGCGCTAATTGGCTTGTTATTCAATTAAATTGCACATGCAATTCTGAGTGCCATATATAGAGTTTGGGAGTATATCATAGGGTAATTCTATAAATGCCCAATTCTGTGGATAAAACAGGATTTACCCCTAATTATCCACTTTACTTTTCTATAAAAGTGATTGCACAGGGATGCTCAGAAATTAGGCATGAAAAGATAGTCTCTCTCCAGAGCTATCAGAGGTGTGTCCAATTTGGTTCAGTGCCAAAAACTCTTCTTCTCTGTCTTCCAAAAGTCCTATCTCAGTTCTTTGTCCACTGTCCACAGGTGACTGTTTTGGCCCAATCAGATCACACATTCCTCCTGTCCAGCAGACATAATGCAGGCCTGGAGAGCAATAATGTCCATAGTTGAATCAGATATGCTCCCTACGAGTGCTGGCACCAAATAAGGGACCTACAAGCCTTATCTCCTGCTTTTGCCAATATAAACCTGTCTTGTTACCAATTTCACCCCTAAAGATGAACTGCAGATGTTCTCTGTGCTGTCAGTGTCCTTGAGCTGATAGAGATGCAGGAAATGTTTAGGTAGCCATGAGTCTTGCTCTAAAAAGATGGTTCCTAGCCTAGTCAGACTTCTGTACATAGGCCTCAGTTGCATAATAGGTGGCACACTGAGGACACTCCTACAGACCTGCATCTCACTTCCTCTACTCAACCCTAAATTCAGCATTTGTCCCCTTGCCCACAGCCCAGCAACTCTCCTCATCTCTGAACATCCTCTTCATGCTCTACTTCAGCACTTTCATTGGTGGCAGCAGCAATGCACCTCCATTGCCTGCATTAGCCTTGTAGACTTCCCTCTGCTTTGTCTTGCCAGAGAGGAAATAGGAAGTGACATCAACAAGGGAGGAATGCAATAGAGAGAAGCATGTGGGGCCAGCTCAGGCAGTGGATGTACATTGATGCTGCTGCTGCTGCTGCTGCCGGCGAAGGTGCTGAGGTAGAGTGATAAGGGGGAAGTTAATTGGCAATGGGTAGGGGGAGGGGAAATTCCACATCCAGGGGCAGAGGAGAGGGAGAAATGTGAACAATGCGGTTGCCACTAAATGGTTTTAGATTTAGATTTATTATTTGTAACACACCCTTATCTAGAGCAGTGAACAAAATAGCATACATAAAATCACATAAATAAAAAAAAACAGTGACAAAACATACCCAGGACCACCCATAGCTATGCCACTGGTTCAATCCTCTTTATCATTTGAATTCCATTATATCTTCTTTGAGATGCCGCAACCAGAATAACACACAATAGTCAAGGTGCAATTGCAAGAGGAACATAAGGTTGCTTTGGTAATCAAATATAGTAGCTGAAAAGGTAAGGGTAAAAAGGTTATTTATAAATTATAAGACATTGCACAAAGAAGAAGACGGACAAAAATATCTGGAAAGGAGAAGCTGGAAAAGCTGTCAGGAAAGCAAAGTTGCAAATAAAAGAAACCAGTATGTTAAAATTGAACTGCTTAACAATTACTTCTGTGCTGTGTTCACGGATGAAAGGTTGTGGGTAAGACCACAGAAAACAAATGCTAATGGGGATGGATGTGTGGTAGACCAGCACCAATTCTCAGAAGACTGTGTTTGTGAGGAGTTTGATAAACTAAAAATAGACAAAGCAATGGAACCTGATGGGATATATCTCAGGGTACTTAGGGAACTGGGAAAAACTCTTACAGCTTCATTGTCTGACTTTTCAATGCTTCTTTAGAGTCTGGACTGGTCTTGGAGGACTGGAGAAGGGCTGATGTGATCCCTCTACACAAGAGCAGAAATAAGGAGGAGGTTGGGAACTACAGGCATGTGAGTCTGACCGTAGTGATAAGTAAACTAATGGAAATGCTTCTAAAACAGAGTATTGTGACGTTTCTAGAATCAAATGGACTGCAGGATCCGAGGCAACATAGTTTTACTAGAGGCAGGCCTTGTCAAACAAATCTGACTGATTTTTTTTACTGGGTGACCAATCAGTTGGCTATGGGAGGGGTGCTCAGAGGCATTCATGTACAAGAGGTGAGACTTTTTCAAATGAAGGGAAACTCCAGAATGTGAGGGCATAAGATGAAGTTAAGAAGTTACAGGCTCAGGAGTAATCTAAGGAAATACTTTTTTTTACAGAAAAGAAGGTGGATTCGTGGAATAGCCTCTCGGTACAGGTAGTGGAAACAAAGACTTTATCTGAATTCAAGAATGTGTGGAACAAGCACGTGGGATCGTTTAGGGAGAAGAAGATAGTGGATGCTATGGATGGGTAGACTTGATGGGCCATTTGGCCTTTATCTGTTGTATGTTTCTATCAATTTATATATGTGTGTGTGTGTGTATATATATATATATATATATATATATATATATATACACACACACATACATCTGTCTCTATCTATCTTTACATATCTGTCTATTTATCTATGTACACATAGATCTATCTATCAATATGTATCTGTCTATCTAGATATGTAGAATAGGCAACTGTTACACTGGGTGTATGGCTGGCGTAATTGAGGGGTGCATAAATATTGGGTTACACTAGTAAACTGTAATGGAATTTGGGCCTCCAAATGCTGTGGTAGAAGAGGTTCTCACCGCATGGCCTTGGGGTGCCTTTTAGAATTACCCCCTAAGTGCCTGAACAACTCAGTGGGTGTCAGTGATTAGGTGGAGTTTGAGAATGAGATCATGGGCTCTGTGTGTGACAGTGGCGTAGCCAAGGGTGGGCTCAGGTGGGCCCAGGCCCATCCACTTTGGGTTCAGGCCCACCCAGTAGCAGCACATCTATAATGTGGCTGGCAGGGATTCCCAAGCCCCACCAGCCAAAAACTCCCAACTGTCCCTCCTGCATACCTTTTAAATAGCAGATCTTTGCCTGCAGCAAGCAGCGACTGATACATACTGTACGCACCGGCCCCGCAGCCTTCCCTCTGATGTATTCCCACCTATGCGGAAACAGGAAGTTGCATCAGAGGAAAGGCTGTGGGGCCAGCATGAGCAGTGTGTATTAGTTGCTGCTTGCTGTTGGTGAAAATCTGCTATTTAAAAGGTATTCAGGGAAGGGCGGATGTTTGAGAGACCATATGGATGCAGGCAAGAGAGGGAGAGACCAAATTGCTTGTGGGACAAGGCGGAGTTCTTCTGCCCACCCATCTTGGGCCCAGGCCCACCCAAATTTGGGTGTCTGGCTACGCCCCTGGTGTGTGAGACTGGATAAGTTCTGGTCAGTGAATGGGTGGGTCTAAGACAGAAGTAGGGATGTGTAGAGAATTAGTAGCGGTTTCTCTATTTTATTCTTTTTCTATGTGGACCTAACAAAACCCACTGGATCCAACACAGCAGTCCAGGCAGCGCAAATGACACAGCCAGCAGAAGCAGAGAAGCACAGAGGTACTGAGGAGGGTTTTCTCTTCTCTTTATAAATGTGGGGCAGCAACAACTGGCCAAATCACAGCAAGACATCAAGGCAAGAAGAGTAAGGGCATGCATGTCCTATACCGCACACCCTTGAAATCTATGGGGTTCATTTTGAAGCACATGGATGTCTCAAAATGAAGTCTATCTGTCAAAAACATCCAAATTGCAATTTTGGAACAGCAGAATTTGGACATCCTACACTGCAGTTCATCCAAACAGCAAGGATGTGTGTGTTGTGGGCATGTTTGGGCAGGACTAGGGAGGGTCCAAAATTAAGACAGCCAAAATGTAATAATCAAATGAGTAGAAATGTCCAAGTCTAAAAAGAAGAACATCTTGTTTCAGTCACATCCAGGATATAAAAAGGTGCTCTGACAGAATCAGGTATTATGGGCATTTTGAGCAAAGCCAAAAGTAGGTCTGAGGAGTAGCTTAGTGGTCAGTGCAGTGGACTGTAAACCAGGGGACCCAGGTTCAATTCTTCTTTCACCTCTTTTTTTATTTCCTTTGAGTTGTGAACACCTCCAGAAATAGACATATAACTACAGTGCCTAAATATTTATGACACCTGCAAGCCTGGAGTCTATTGAGGTGGTGTACAGTTGGGTACAATAGGTATTTACCTGCTCCAGGAGGGGTCAGCATTTAAAATAAAAGACTTATAGGAGGATATGAACCTGGGTGCCCTGGTTTACTGTTTACTGAACAGACCACTAGGCTGTCCTTTTGCCCTGCAATTACGTCGTGTGGCTATTTCTGTTAAAATGCTGCTAAACGGATATCCTTGTCTCTAATTTTTTTGGCTGTTCATTTTGGATGTTCTCACATATTTTCAAACAGGAAACCCAGACATACTTCCTGTTCAAAAATAGTTGTTATTTTGGACATTAAGGAATAGATCCTATAAATGGTGTCTAAAAAAATCGGTGCTAAAAAATAGCTCATATGGCTATTCTATAAACTGCTCTTACAGTTAGGCAAGGTTTTTAGAATAGTGATAAGGGTCGTGAATCATAACTACATTTAGGCGCATCCATTGACACCAATGAAAACCTGGCGTAAATCCCCATGCGTAAATTAGACATGGATCCCGCTAATTCTATACAATGTGCATACATTTTAAAAACACTCCCGACCTACCCATCCCCCTTTTTGAATCCACGTTCTAGAATTTATACGCACCTCTTTATAGAATACACCTAAAAATGTGTGTGTAAATTCTAATTACCACCAATTAGTGCCGATAATGGCTTGTTATTGCTCAATTATGGTGCTGATTTGCTCATTAATCAATTAAATTGCATGCTCAAATTGGACACGCATCCAATTTGCATGTGTAACTCAAAGCACCATAAATAGAATTGGGGGTATAAGCAGGACATCCCGATTCTGATTTGGACATTCTTTCGAAAATGGCCCTCTGTATGTGCTGGTAACCTATATAAATAGCTGATTTTCCAAAATTGCTACTTGTAAGAGAATTTATTATTTACTTGGATTTGGTTCTTGCTTTTTTTCAGTTGTAGCTCAAGATGAGTTACATTCAGGCACTATAGGTATTTCCCTGTCCCCTGAGAGCTTGTAATCTAAGTTTGTACCTGAGGCAAAGGAGAGAAGTGACTTGCTCAAGATCACAGAGAGCAGCAGTGGGATTTGAACTGGGGCTTCTACAACTCTAACCATTAAGCTACTCCTCCCCTCCACTAGCTTTTTGCATGTGTACATTTTCTCACACCTTTCTAAAAGGACCACTAGAGTGACACTAGTGATTAGATTATTAAAGGGCAATGTTACTTATGTTCATAAATCTACAGGTTCCCAACACATGACATTACGGTGCCTAGAAGGAGGTGTCCACTTATAAAATTGACCCCGTAGATGGAAGTCAAATTTCAAAGACTATCTCTATGGGGACCCAAGGCAATGACTGGATAATGTCAGAAACTTTTGATATGTAGCTAGTTTTTATTTGTATATTTATTTATTTATTAGCGGGTTTGATAGACCATGCTAAGAGCATCAAGGCAGTGTAAACACAGAAATGTTTATCTGTAAACCATTGTAACGTTCTACAGACAATAGAACAATTATAGACAATTAAGGAACGTATTGTGTTCAAGATCTTCAAGATCTGCACGATTGTACATAAAATCATTCATGCAGACGCCCCAATCTACTTGCTAAACCTCGTGGACCTACCTCCCAGAAATGCCACAAGATCATCTCGCAAAATTCTCAACCTGCACTACCCCAGCTGCAAAGGACTGAAGTACAAACTGATGCATGCCTCTACCTTCTTGTACACGAGCACACAATTATGGAATGCATTACCCGCAGACTTGAAAGCAATCAACGAAACAACTATCTTTCGAAAATCTCTGAAAACATTCTTCTTCAACAAGGCCTACAATGAACACCCATAATCTCACTAACCTGCTTATAATCGTAATAGAAAAACGCCTATATTGTGACCCAAATCGGGAGATAGACGTTTATCTCACAAAAACGAATAAAGCGGTATAATCGAAAGCCGAATTTGGACGTTTTCAACTGCACTCCGTCGCGGATGCGGACAAAGTTGATGGGGGCGTGTCAAAGGCGTGGTGAAGGCGGAACTGGGGCGTGGTTATCGGCTGATCAGAGATAGGCGCCTTTCGCCGATAATGGAAAAAAAATATGCGTTTTTAGTGAAAATTTAGAGCACTTTTCCTGGACCCTGTTTTTCCATGAATAGGGCCCCAAAAAGTGCCCTAAATGACCAGATGACCACTGGAGGGAGTCAGGGATGACCACCCCTGACTCCCCCAGTGGTCACAAACCCCCTCCCACCACAAAAATATGCCGTTTCACAGCTTTTTATGTTCACCCTCAAATGTCATACCCACCTCCCTGGCAGCAGTATGCAGGTCACTGGAGCAGTTATTAGGGGGTGCAGTGGACTTCAGGCAGGTGGACCCAGGCCCATCCCCCCCCCACCTGTTACACTTGTGCTGGTAAATGGGAGCCCTCCAAACCGCCCCCCAAACCCACTGTACCCACATGTAGGTGCCCCCCTTCACCCCTTAGGGCTATAGTAATGGTGTAGACTTGTGGGCAGTGGGTTTTGAGGGGGATTTGGGGGGCTCAACACACAAGGGAAGGGTGCTATGCACCTGGGAGGTCTTTTACCTTTTTTTTTGTTTTTGTAGAAGTGCCCCCTAGGGTGCCCGGTTGGTGTTCTGGCATGTGAGGGGGACCAGTGCACTACGAATCCTGGCCCCTCCCACGAATAAATGTCTTGGAGTTATTCGTTTTTGAGCTGGGCGCTTTCATTTTCCGTTATCGCTGAAAAACAAAAACGCCCAGCTCACAAATTGTTGAATAAAACATGGACGTCTATTTTTTGCGAAAATACAGTTCGGTCCGCCCCTTCATGGACCCGTTCTCGGAGATAAACGCCCATGGAGATAGACGTTTCCGTTCGATTATGCCCCTTTAAGTCACCTAACCAACCCACTCAATTATGAAAGCTCACCTTATACAACTATCCTAATCACTCCCTTCCTTCTTCCCTCCTCCCTACCTGATCACTTCACATTACTAATTGTATTTGTTATCTTGTTATGACAATGTCAACAAACCTATGTAAGCCACATTGAGTCTGCAAATGGGTGGGGGAATGTGGGATACAAATGCAATAAATAAATAAATAAATAAATAAATAAATAGACAAGGACCATGAAACATGAAGAGGAGGAATGCATAGCACCACAATCATTTCTATAGGACTAACACAGATGATCAACTAAAAACAAATCAGAATACGCAATGTCTTTCAGATCTTTGTGACATACCTAGCAGTAGTTCAAGAGGAAGATGGGTATGCTCACCGAAATAGCCAGACCCAATTTAATACATATTAAAGATGAATAATACCATAAAGATTCAGGCAGCAGGTTCCCTAAAGTAGAGGCAAGGCAACTGAATGCCAAACCGTGAAAGGGTGTGGTGTGGGAATGACTGGGTGAGCTGGATCTCTGAGTAGTGATTGAGCATATGGGTGTGATGTAGGTGAGTAAGTGAACATGTAAGGAGTGAGTAATAGATGAGTTTAATATGATTGAATAAACTTGTAGGAAGCAAGTGAGTGGGTAAATGAATGGGAGTGTGAGTGAGTGCACATTTGGGTTTGGTGTGTATAAAAGAGAGTGAATAGGTTATGTGCACTCTCTATTTATCAGTCTCTGGTTTTCCCACTTTTCTTCCCTGTATGTCCTACCCTCTCTCCTCATTCTTTTTTCTCTTCACCCTCTTCTGCTTTCCTCTCTACCTGCCCCCTCCTTTCATCCATCCCCTACTCGTCATTTCTCTAAGAAAACAAAACTGCAAGATCAGATAAATAGAGGATCTAAGACCATAACTGGATAAATATAAACAGTAGGAGAGCAAATTCTTCTCAATGGATAAACCATTGTACAATCTGCCTTATATTCTCTTTCCATGCATTGTACATATGCAGCTACATGTTTGTAATATGTATGAGACTGAGTGTAGATGCAACTCAACAGATAGGTTCTTTGGGATGATATAGGATTTGTTGTTTCCATTCACAAAATTGTTGGTATTACTTATAGACCTATCAGTCATTCCGTTTTTTCGTTAGGTATTTCCTTTTGTTCCAATCGGGTTTAAGCAGAATAATGTAGCATTTGGGGAAAAAGATACAGCCCAGAAGACCAGCACTTGAAGCCAGGATAGCAAGTATCTCCACTGCCACCATGTACTTGCCCTTGGTGCTCAGGTATGTTGAAATGAAGGAGATCCAGACACTGCAGAACACCAGCATGCTGAAGGTGATGTACTTAGCCTCATTAAACCTGTCAGGTAGATTTCTTGCTAAAAAAGCTACGATGAAGCTGATACCAGCCAGAAATCCCAGGTAACCCAGAACACAGTAAAATGCAACTATTGACCCTTCATTACATTCAATTAGTATTGTTCCAATTTCTGAATGCATGTTAAGATATGGGAATGGAGGAGCAGTGAACAACCAGGCAAGACACAGGAAGGTTTGTAGAAGGGAGCAGAAAAGGACTGTAGAATTTGAGACCCTGGAACCCATCCACTTCCGGAGCTTGCTTCCTGGTTTTGTAGCTTGGAAGGCCATGACCACAATAATGGTTTTTGCCAGTACAGAGGAGAGAGCGATGGAGAAAGAAATCCCAAAGGCAGTCTGTCGGAGAATACAGGTCACTTTGTCAGGATGTCCAATGAATACCAAAGAACAGAGGAAACAGAGCATGAGGGAGATAAGGAGAAGGTAACTGAGGCCCCGATTATTGGCTCTCACAATTGAAGTATCTCTATAATTAATGAAGATTCCCAGAATGACAGCATTGATGAGAAGAAAAAAAAGGCTGATGAGAGTCAAAGCTTTCCCCAAAGGTTCTTCAAAAGATAGGAAGACTATCACTTTTGGGATGCAGGCATCTCTTTTCTCATTGGGCCATTGATCCTCTGGGCACTTCACACAGACATCCATATCTGAGAAAAAAAATATTCTCTCTGTATTTCACAAATAAAATCAATTATTTTAAATTGTCAGGATATTTTTCACTGTAGCTTAGAATATAGGGCGAGTGCCCTTTATAGAATCGTACTTAGTTCCGATTCCCATGCCATAACTTTGGGTACTAGACAAAGGGGCCCTTTTACTAAGCTGCAGTAAAATGGGGTCTGCAGTAGTGTTAGCATGTGTTTTTGATGTGCACTGAGGCACCCTTTATATTGTAGTGGGTAAAAGGCCATGCAATAAATGAACTACTTTCCACACAGCCATTACAGGAGGAAGCACTTACCTTCACCCACTGAGATGTCGGTAAGAACTCCTGTGCTAACCTGGTGGTAACCTTGCAGCTCACAGCACTGCCTGATTACCACCGAGTAAACACTAGTGCCACAAAAATAGAAAATATTTTTGTAGCACTGGAAATGGGGCACGCTGGGGGTCGGAACTACCGCCTGGCTCCTGCGCTAGTCCATCTGTAGTTTCTGTTTGGCACATGGTAAGCCCACGATGGACTTAGTGCCACTTAGTAAAAGGGCCCCTTAATGCTTTCTGAAGCTTGGAGTAATTGCTGGTTCGCTGACCAGTGGCGTAGGTATGTGGGGCCACAGGGGCCTGGGCCCCCCAAATTTCCTCTGGGCCCCTGGGTTTGCTCAGTTTCACTAAAAGGAGCATGCAGGACATGAGGGGAAGAGATAGCAGAACAGGCAACATGGTGGCACTGGAGACCGGCACTGGACAAAGCTTCAGCTGGTGGGGGATAGGGACCCCCGCCAGCCAAGGTATTTGCTGTGAGAGTGGGTGAGGATAAGCGGGGTGGTGAGGCGGTGTGGGGGGGCTGTGGGGGCATCTGACCAAAATGTACCCCCCATACCTCGGGCTCTGGCCCCCTCCCACCACATGGTCTGGCTACGCCCCTGCGCTGACCCTCTATTCTGTAACAAAACATACATCTTTTTGAAATGTCCCTGACATGCCTATGTTCCTCCCATGGCCATGCCCCCTTTTGAGTTAGGTGCAATACCTTATAGACTAGCATGTAGCTAGATGCGGGCACAAATTTTAATGAGTGTCAATTAAGTTCAATAGTTGGTTGTCATCACTCAAGTATTTTGTTACTGAATACAAAGGTTAAGATAAAATCACAGAAAACCCAATTGTGCCTATACCCGTATGAAAAATTTGTTTTCTTATTTTTTACTTTTCTTTATATAGCAATTTTAATTATGAAAAAATGGAGGAAAATGACTTCAGCAGGTCTGGAGCAAGGCAATACTATGACTATCTTTTTGCTCCGTCAGGACTTCCGGTTCCAATCATTGGTCAAAAAATGTCCAAAAGAAACTGTACTGCACTTTAATATTTCAAAACATCTTCTTATTTTATATCTTCAATCTATTGTATATCTTCAATCTCTTATAGTTTTTCTTTTTCATTTAAAAGCAGCAGCCTGACATACTAGATGATTCACATAGCAGCAAAATCTCAAATGTATTCACACCTTCAAACAATGCAAAATCTCTTAACGACTTCATTGGTAGTCTATTAAGCACTTATCTGTACCCAATTTATTGGCATTAATTGACTTGTCAGCTTATTAATTCGCGCACACATATCAGGAGCATGCCCACATTTTTAAAATCTATGGCTCCTGGTCAGTAAAATAACATTTGAGTGCCTAACCATGGACATTCAGCAGGAGATAATCAGTTATCTCCCCCTGAGTATCCCAGTTAGCGGCTAGTCACTGACTATTTCGTGCTACAGTCAATTAGGCACATACAGTGGTGGAAATAAGTATTTGATCCCTTGCTGATTTTGTAAGTTTGCCCACTGACAAAGACATGAGCAGCCCATAATTGAAGGGTAGGTTATTGGTAACAGTGAGAGATAGCACATCACAAATTAAATCCGGAAAATCACATTGTGGAAAGTATATGAATTTATTTGCATTCTGCAGAGGGAAATAAGTATTTAATCCCTCTGGCAAACAAGACCTAATACTTGGTGGCAAAACCCTTGTTGGCAAGCACAGCGGTCAGACGTCTTCTGTAGTTGATGATGAGGTTTGCACACATGTCAGGAGGAATTTTGGTCCACTCCTCTTTGCAGATCATCTCTAAATCATTAAGAGTTCTGGGCTGTCGCTTGGCAACTCGCAGCTTCAGCTCCCTCCATAAGTTTTCAATGGGATTAAGGTCTGGTGACTGGCTAGGCCACTCCATGACCCTAATGTGCTTCTTCCTGAGCCACTCCTTTGTTGCCTTGGCTGTATGTTTTGGGTCATTGTCGTGCTGGAAGACCCAGCCACGACCCATTTTTAAGGCCCTGGCGGAGGGAAGGAGGTTGTCACTCAGAATTGTACGGTACATGGCCCCATCCATTCTCCCATTGATGCGGTGAAGTAGTCCTGTGCCCTTAGCAGAGAAACACCCCCAAAACATAACATTTCCACCTCCATGCTTGACAGTGGGGACGGTGTTCTTTGGGTCATAGGCAGCATTTCTCTTCCTCCAAACACGGCGAGTTGAGTTCATGCCAAAGAGCTCAATTTTTGTCTCATCTGACCACAGCACCTTCTCCCAATCACTCTCGGCATCATCCAGGTGTTCACTGGCAAACTTCAGACGGGCCGTCACATGTGCCTTCCGGAGCAGGGGGACCTTGCGGGCACTGCAGGATTGCAATCCGTTATGTCGTAATGTGTTACCAATGGTTTTCGTGGTGACAGTGGTCCCAGCTGCCTTGAGATCATTGACAAGTTCCCCCCTTGTAGTTGTAGGCTGATTTCTAACCTTCCTCATGATCAAGGATACCCCACGAGGTGAGATTTTGCGTGGAGCCCCAGATCTTTGTCGATTGACAGTCATTTTGTACTTCTTCCATTTTCTTACTATGGCACCAACAGTTGTCTCCTTCTTGCCCAGCGTCTTACTGATGGTTTTGTAGCCCATTCCAGCCTTGTGCAGGTGTATGATCTTGTCCCTGACATCCTTAGACAGCTCCTTGCTCTTGGCCATTTTGTAGAGGTTAGAGTCTGACTGATTCACTGAGTCTGTGGACAGGTGTCTTTCATACAGGTGACCATTGCCGACAGCTGTCTGTCATGCAGGTAACGAGTTGATTTGGAGCATCTACCTGGTCTGTAGGGGCCAGATCTCTTACTGGTTGGTGGGGGATCAAATACTTATTTCCCTCTGCAGAATGCAAATAAATTCATATACTTTCCACAATGTGATTTTCCGGATTTAATTTGTGATGTGCTATCTCTCACTGTTACCAATAACCTACCCTTCAATTATGGGCTGCTCATGTCTTTGTCAGTGGGCAAACTTACAAAATCAGCAAGGGATCAAATACTTATTTCCACCACTGTATATTCAGCATCAAATTGGCTATGTTGACTAGTCATAAGTACATAAGTATTGCCATACTGGGAAAGACCAAAGGTCCATCAAGCCCAGCATCCTGTTTCCAACAGTGGCCAATCCAGGTCACAAATACCTGGCAAGATCCCAAAAATGCACAAAACATTTTATACTGCTTATCCCAGAAATAGTGGATATTCCCCAAGTCCATTTAATAACGGTCTATGAACTTTTCCTTTAGGAAGCTGTCCAAACATTTTTTAAACTCCACTAAGCTAACCGCCTTTACTATATTCTCTGGCAACGAATTCCAGAGTTTAATTACACGTTGCGTGAAGAAAAATTTACTACATTGTAGCTTCATCACATGCCCCCTAGTCCTAGTATTTTTTGAAAGCATGAACAGACGCTTCACATCTACCCATTCAACTCCACTCATTATTTTATAGACCTCTTTCATATCTCCCCTCAGCCGCCTTTTCTCCAAGCTGAAGAGCCCAAGCCGCTTTAACCTTTCCTCATAGGGAAGTCATCCCATCCTCTTTATCATTTTCGTCACCCTTCTCTGCACCTTTTCTAATTCCACTATATCTTTTTTGAGATGCGATGACCAGAATTGAACACATTATTTGAGGTGCGGTCGCACCGTGGAGCGGTAGAAAGGCATTATAACATCCGCATTTTTGTTTTCCATTCCTTTCCTAATAATACCTAACATTCTATTTGCTTTCTTAGCCGCAGCAGCACACTGAGCAGAAGGTTTCAACGTATCATCAACGATGACACCTAGATCCCTTTCTTGGTCCGTGACTCCTAACGTGGAACCTTGCATGACGTAGCTATAATTTGGGTTCTCTTTCCAACATGCATCACTTTGCACTTGCTCACATTAAACGTCATCTGCCATTTAGCCGCCCAGTCTCCCAGTCTCGTAAGGTCCTCTTGTAATTTTTCACAATTCTCCCGCGATTTAACAACTTTGAATAACTTTGTATCATCATCAAATTTAATTGCCTCACTAGTTACTCCCATCTCTAGGTAATTTATAGATATGTTAAAAAGCAGCAGTCCCAGCACAGAGCCCTGGAGAACCCCACTAACTACCCTTATCAATTGAAAATACTGATCATTTAACCCTACTCTCTGTTTTCTATATTTTAACCAGTGTTTAATCCACAATAGAATAGTACCTCCTATCCCATGACTCTTCAATTTCCTCTGGAGTCTTTCATGAGGTACTTTGTCAAATGCCTTCTGAAAATCCAGATACACAATATCAACTGGCTCCCTTTTATCCACATGTTTGTTCACCCCTTCAAAGAAATGTCGTAGATTGGTGAGGCAAGATTTCCCTTCACTAAATCCATGTTGACTTTGTCTCATTAATCCATGCTTTTGAATAGGCTCTGTAATTTTGTTCTTTATAATAGTCTCTACCATTTTGCCCGGCACCGACATCAGATTCACCAGTCTATAATTTCCCGGATCTCCTCTGGAACCTTTTTTAAAATCGGCGTTACATTGGCCACCCTCCAATCTTCCGATACCATGCTCGATTTTAAGGATAAATTACATATTCCTAACAATAGCTCCGCAAGCTCATTTTTCAGTTCTATCAGTACTCTGGGATGAATACCATCCGGTCCAGGAGTTTGTAATGGGGCAGTTTATAGAACTGCCCCATTACATCCTCCAGGTTTACAGAGAATTCATTAAGTTTCTCCGACTTTTCAGCTTCGAATATCATTTCCGGCACCGGTATCCCACCCTAATCTTCCTCGGTGAAGACCGAAGCAAAGAATTCATTTAATCTCTCCGCTACGGCTTTGTCTTCCCTGATCACCCTTTTTACTCCTCAGTCATCTAGCGGTCCAACCGATTCTTTTGCCGGCTTCCTGCTTTTAATATACCTAAAAAAATTTTTACTATGTGTTTTTGCCTCCAACGCAATCTTTTTTTCAAAGTCCCTCTTAAGCTTTCCTTATCAGCGCTTTGCATTTGACTTGACATTCCTTATGCCATTTCTTATTATTTTCAGTCGGTTCTTTCTTCCATTTTCTGAAGGATTTTCTTTTAGCTCTAATAGCTTCCTTCATCTCACTATTTAACCACGCCGGCTGTCGTTTGGTCTTCCGTCCTCCTTTTTTAATACGTGGAATATATTTGGCCTGGGCTTCCAGGATGGTGTTTTTCAACAGCATCCACACCTGATGTAAATTTTTGACCCTCGCAGTTGCTCCTCTAAGTTTTCTTTTCACCATTTTTCTCATTTTATCATAGTCTAACATATTTGATTTCCTATGTCTACTTACTTCAAAGCTAATATCAAATCCGATCATATTATGATCACTGTTATCAAGCAGCCACAGCACCATTACCTCCTACACCAGATTTTTAAAAAAAATTTACTATACCGTTTCAAATTGCATTCACAAAACAGAACGGTTTACATCTTAATTTAAAAATATCATATTAAAAGACATATAAGAAATCCATCGATTCGATAGAAAAGCACAACAAACTAAAACAACCATTCTAAAAGATAATAACACCAATACACAATGGACAGCCATTCATAACAAATACATAAGCAAGCATATTATTTTACTGCATATTCATTCTGCGCTCCACTAAGGACTAGGTCTAGAATTTTTCCTTCTCTCGTCGGTTCCTGTACCGGCTGCTCCATAAAGCTGTCCTTGATTTCATCAAGGAATTTTTCCCGATGTTACATTTACCCAGTCAATATCAAGTAGGCAGTGCCGGCCCAAGGCAAGATTCTGCCTGAGGTGAAGCTAAGATGACACCCCTCTGTTTGCGGCATTTACCTGTTTCATCACGTTCCAAACCCAGTAGCGGCAGAGATTCCCATATGCTGTCCTGCTGCCAGCACTAGCCTCTTCCCTATACTGCGGCTGCCTGATCCTCTGACAAAACAGGAAGTTACATCAGAGAGGTGGCCTCAGTAAAGGGAAGAGGGGGTGCCAGAGGCAGGGCAGCGTATGGGAATGACTGCCGCTGCCAGGTTTGGAACGTGATGAAATAGGTAAACGCCAAGTGGAGAGATGCCGCCCCTGAAGAGTGTCGCCTGAGACCCCCGCCTCAGGTGACCTAATGGTCTGGCTGCCCCTGCAAGTAGGCCACTTAAATAGTAGACCTATCTTTAACCACTAAAAAGTTAACCGGTTAACTTTTTAGCGGCCAAAATAAACCCAGATATTCAATGTCAGTCGTCGGATATGACCTGGCATTGAATATCTGGGTTTAGCATCGGTGGCTGAATATCAGACCCCCGTATATAGAATCCGGGATAAATGCTGTAGCTCATAACTCGAAAGGGGGCATACACATGGAAGGGGCACAAGTGCTTCTGTAATGTACGCTTGTAATTTATAAAATGCTCTTAGTTAGGCATACCAATTTATGACCGCCATTGATCTGATGTAAATGATCGTGCCTAACTTTAGATGTGCCAGTAGCAACTTGTGCTAGTATTTCAAAATGGCATCCTGGCTCACTGATACCTTTATAGAATTTGGCACTCGGTATTGGTGCACCCTAACTGGAAACATCTAGTTATAGAACTGTCTCCTTAGTAGTTAACCTACAATCATGGACATGCTACATATTCCACATAGAAACACGGAAAAAGCACCAGAGAAAAATGAAGGCAGATAAAGACCATCCAGCTTATAATCGAACGAGAATAACGCCCAAGTTCCGACCTAAATCGGGAGATGGGCGTTCTTCTCACAAAAACAAATAAAGCGGTATAATCGAAAGCCGAACTTTGGACGCTTTCAACTGCACTCCGTCGCGGATGCGGACAAAGTTGACGGGGGCGTATCGAAGGCGTGTCGAAGGCGGAACTGGGGCGTGGTTATCGGCCGAACAGAGATGGGCGCCCTTCGCCGATAATGGAACAGTTTTGAGCTAGAATTTAGGACACTTTTCCTGGACCCTGTTTTTTGACGAATAAGGCCCCCAAAAGTGCCCTAAATTACCAGATGACCCCCAGAGGGAGTCGGGGATGACCTCCCCTGACTCCCCCAGTGGTCACTAACCCCCTCCCACCACAACAAATGATGTTTCACAACTGTTTACTTTCACCCTCAAATGTCATACCCTCCTCCCAAGCAGCAGTATGCAGGTCCCTGGAGCAGTTGTTAGGGGGTGCAGTGGACGTCAGGCAGGTGGACCCAGGCCCATCCCCCCCCTACCTGTTACAATTGTGCTGCTTAATGCTATTAGTCGTCCAACCCCCCCAAACCCACTGTACCCACATGTAGGTGCCCCCCTTCACCTCTTAGGGCTATAGTAATGATGTAGACTTGTGGGCAGTGGGTTTTGAGGGGGATTTGGGGGGCTCAACACCCAAGGGAAGGGTGCTATGCACCTGGGAGCTCTTTTACCTTTTATTTGGTTTTTGTAAAAGTGCCCCCTAGGGTGCCCGGTTGGTGTCCTGCCATGTGAGGGGGACCAGTGCACTATGAATCCTGGCCCCTCCCACGAACAAATGCCTTGGATTTATTCGTTTTTGAGCTGGGCGATTTCATTTTCCATTATCGCTGAAAAGCAAAAACGCCCAGCTCATACCTTGACGAATAAAACATGGGCGTCTTTTTCTTTTAAAAAATACGATCCGCCCCGCCCCTTCACGGACCCGTTTTCGGAGATAAACGCCCATGGAGATAGGCGTTTCTGTTCCATTATGCCCCTCTATATGGCCTGTCTAGCCTATCTATCCATGCCATCTATTATCTCTTCCTATCCCTTATGTAGTTGTCCCAAGCTTTCTTGAATTCAGACACAGTCTTCATCTCCGCCACCAAGGTCATTCCATGAGTTCATCATCGTTTCTGTGAAGAAGTATTTCCTTAGGTTACTCTTGAGTCTATCTCCTTTTACCTTTATCCTATGCCCCTCATTCTAGAGCTTCCTTTCATTTACCAGTTTGTGTGGAGATTTCTCCATTGGGACAGGAGATGCAGTCATAGCAGCAGATTGGCAATCCTTTCCGGATTACTTTCCTGAAGCCTGGTAGACAGCTTTGGCTGCATTTGGACTGTGGAGGGATCTGAGGAGAGAAAGAAACATGCAAGATAAAGCAGTCATTTATGTACGTTCCCAGATTTGGAACCAGCTTCTGCATGAATTAAGAGATGATTATTATTTTTTCGATAGAGCGCTAAAGAGAATAGTGTTTTAAATATGATATAAGGGGTGGGAGAGGGCATTCCATAACCTTGGGGAAACTCCCTAGAAAAACTCATTCCCCCCTTAAAAAAAAAATCTAATCCACAGGAGGAAGCATAAAACAAATATGATCTCTTGGGCTTCCGTATCTTGTAACATGGTTTTTGCAGCTCTCCAGGTGCTATCATTTGGCTTTCTTCACTTTACTACCACTACGTATCATTTCCAGTGGCGTAGCTAGGGTAGTTGACATGGATTTAAAAAAAAAAGGCAGGGTGGTAGCAGGAGACGACGGAGCACCCCTCCACCCGCTGACACCTGGGGCGGACCGCCCCCACCGCCCCGCCCTTGCTACGCCACTGATCATTTCTATAGTGGTACTAGATGTACACAGCGCAGTACAATGAACATGTAAGAGACAGTTCCTGCTCGACAGAGCTTACTATCTAATCAAGACAAACAAACAGGACAAATAAGGGATAAGGGAATTACTTAAGGTAGGAATATAACAGACATGGATACTGAACAAGTGAATAGGCGTTAGGAGTTAAAAGCAGCCTCAAAAGGTGGCTTTTAGCCTAGATTTGAAGACAGCCAGAGATGGAGCTTGACACATTGATTCAGGAAGTCTATTCCAGGTGTATCGTGTAGCAAGATAAAAGGAACAGAGTCTGGAGTTGACAGTGGAGAAGAAGGGTACAGATAAGAGAGATTTACCCAACAGAGTTCCCGGGGAAGATCATAGGGAGCAGTGACGTTCCTAGGGGGGGCTGACACCCAGGGCGGATCGCCGATGCACCCCGCCCCCCGGGTGCAGCGCCCCCCCCCCCCCGTGCAGCGCGCCCCCCCCCCAGCGAAAGAACACCCCCCACACTTGCAAAAGAACCCCCCACCACGACAAAAGAACCCCCCCTGTGTGCACACCGCTGGGGGAGAGTACTACGCGCCACTCAGCTTCGTTTGTTTCCATGCTCCCTCTGCCCCGGAACAGGAAGTAACCTGTTCTGGGGCAGAGGGAGCATGGAAACAAACGAAGCTGACTGGCGCGCGGCACCCCCCCAGCAGCGTGCACTGGGGCAGACTGCCCCCACCGCCCCCCCTTGGTACGCCACTGATAGAGAGAGATAAGAGTGAAGAGATGCTGAGGAGCTGCAGAGTGAATGTACTTGTAAGTCAATAAGAGGAGTTTCAATTGTATGCAGAAACGTATGGGGAGCTAATGAAGTGAATTGAGGAGAGGGCTAATATGAGCATAGCAATACTGGCAGAATATAAGTTGTGCAGCAGAATTTTGATCAGATTGAAGGAAAGAGAGATAGCTTAGTGTGAGACCTGTGGGAAGCAAGTTGCAGTAGTCTAATCAGGAGGTGATAAGAGTATGGACAAGGGTTTTGGTAGTATGCTCAGAAAGGAAGAGACAAATTTTGGTGATGTTTTAGCAGTCTGTTGGATATGTGTAGAGAAAGAAAGAGAAAGGATTCAAAGATGACCCCAAGGTTATGAGCTGATGAGACAGCTTGGTGCTGTGTGGTTGGTCTGGGTTCTGGTTTTTATGTAGTGGTTCTCTAGATTGTACGGTCTCTGTGCAATCACATCTAAACTCTTGGAAACAAGAGAAGTCATTGGTCTCTATCTAATCAGTTTAAACTTTTGAAGGCGGGAAAGAGTTGGTCATGGAACCACCAGGGCAGCTGCAAGAATCATAAAACAGAGATGTTCACTCACCAAGCATAGCAAGAGTGTTGGCCTTTGCCAATGCAATATGCTGTCTTCAAATATTGATCCCTTAAGAAATTATGACAGAACATGATTAATTGTCTCTTTAGGTCTTCCCAGTAATTGGATCCCAGTTTCATTCATGGTCTACTATTCTGTTATATTAGATTGGGGCAGATCATATAGCAGCTAGTCAAAGTTCATTAGTTCTTTTATTTTTTAAATTACATCACGCAAGCCCCCCTGATTCTATATGGTGCCCAAAATTAGGCACCGACCCAAGATGTGCATCCAACTAAACTGGCTAGCGAGCCAATTAGTCCCAATAATCATGAGCTAATTAACACTAATTGACAGCAATTTAAATTTACGGGCACATCTTGCTATGCGCTATTCTATAACAATGTACATCGAAATCCCATAGCATGCAGCCCAAAAGGGGATGTGAGCATGGCAATTGCATGGGCAGGCCAGAGGTGTTCCTAAAATTTGCACGCAGTGTTATTTTTGGGGGGGGGGGGCATCCAATTTGGGCACCAGGAATTACACCTGGTTTCAGCAGGCATAAGCCCTGGCACACAGTTTTGGGTGCTGAAATCGGCACTTAATGCAATTCTACAATGGGCATTCAACTTTGAATACCCATTATAGAATTAGCATTGAGTGCCAAGATGTCTGTGTGGTTCAGTGATTTCCATCATGCTGCAAAGTTAATTCTGACCTTGGTGAATGCACTCTCCCACATGATTGCCTCCTTGTTGATGGTGAAATCCTGTCCTGGAGGAGCATAAGGGTTATAACTTCCAACAATGTCACTATTCCATGTCCCATTGGGTAGGAAGACCATATTTATAATATCGTATGCAATGGGTAGGTCCCCATTCTCATCATAAAAAATCTCTTCACCTAGAATGTTTTTAAAGTGGACCTTCTTGAGATAACGATGAAGCTGAAGAAAGAGACACTCATTTTCAATAGTACAGCTAACTGCTGGGTTGTGCATGTAATTCCAAGCATCTACCAACTCAACTCGGTTTTCGTTTGCATTACTATGTGTTGTAAAAAGGAAACAACAGCTTGATCACCCCCAACAGTGAGCAAACAACTTTTGTATTTACCATGGGGCTGATATTCAGACTGTGGGAGTTAGATAGACTAACTTCTACAGTCGGCACTGAGCCTTGATAGTCAATGCCGGGTCGTTTCCGGTGACTGACATTGAATATCCGTTTTATTTTTGGCCGGTTAAAGATATCTCACATATTCACACAGCCAAATATAGCCGTTAAAGTAGGGCTGAAAATCAGTGGATAGCCGGTTATGATGGCTGATATAACCGGCTATCTGCTAACCAGTGATATTCATCGGGTAATGACAAGCTATCCCCAGCTGAATATCACCAAATAGCCGATTATGGGGCATTTAACTGGCCAAGTGCTGATCCTGGCTGGTTAAATGCTTTTGAATGTAAAGGGGCATGTATTGCCTGTGGCTCTTAACGTGCAGTACATTAAAAATTTACTGCATTTTAATAAATGGGCCACTTAGCCCCTTTGGAGGTAATTTAAAACCCTTCCACACTTGTACATAGCAATATTTACATTGGTTACCCATTTGGTATGAGATAGTTTTATTGTCTTTCAAGGTTCTGCAAGATGGTCACCCATTTTCCCCCTGATTCTCTATGTCATCGAAAACTGTGCACCTAAATTTAGGTGTAGCCCCAATTTGTGCATGTAATTTAATAGAATGGCAAGCCAATTAGTGCCAATAATTGGCTTTTTAACGAGAGATTATTGGCACTAATTAGATTTAATTTGGACTAACATACCTAAAGATTATGCACGACCCAAAAAAGGGGGTATGGAAATGGGAGGGTCAAGGGCATTTCAAGGCAGATTGGGGGTGTGATTTTGAGTTACACTTGTAATTACAGAATATGGGTGCTCCGTGCATAAATTTAGGCATGGGCATTTGCACCACGTTGTCAGTGGTGAAAGTGGTGGCACCTAAATTTACACATGACCTCTCTGCTTAAGCATTATTCTATAAACCATTCCAAACTTTAGACGCAGCCTATAGAATACCGCTTAAGCGAGGGGGGGGGGGGGGTTCAGCCATAATTTTTTAGGCATTATAAGTAGAATCTAGTCCTGTATCCCTCATGTTTGTTAATATCTTTTTTCTAATTGAAACTTGGTTATGAACTGGTGAGGAACGTCTAGCTGAGTGATTACCTCATGGCTTTAGTGCTATTTCTGTGTCAAGGCCTTCTAAGAGTGGTGGAGGGTTGGCTGCTATTTCCTCTAATAAATTGGAGCTCACTGAAATAACTTTCCTATCTCCTTTCCGGAAGTACTGGCCATCCATTACGTCTAAGACATCACCATCTCCCCTCATTTTTCTGCTTTTTTATTGCTCTCCTTCGTTGACTGAGACCCAGTGGGACTCTTGTTTTCAGACAATTATAGATGTCACAGTTAGCTAACCTAATAACTTTATCCTAGGGGACTTCAATGTTCAAGTAGATGTTCTTATCTTTTCCTCATTGTAAACAATTCCTAAGTCTTCTTTCTGATCTGACTTTCATGCAATGGATCTCTTTCCCAATCCATCAAGGTGGTCATACACTTGATCCAGGGGCATAGCCAGACTCGGCGGGAGGGGGGTCCAGAGCCCGAGGTAGGGGGGCACAGTTTAGCCTGCTGCCGACCCTCCCCTGTCGCTGCCCCTCCTCCGCCACTTTCGACCCTCCCCCGCCGCCAGGTACCTTTGCTGGGGGGGTCCCCAACCCCCACCAGCCAAAGTATTCTTCAGCACCGGTCTCCAGCGTCTTTGCTGATCTGTTTCTGTGAGTCCTGAATCCTGACGTCCTACGTGCACACGTGCAGGATGTCAGGAGTCAAGGCTAACAGAAACAGATTAGCGAACATGCCTGAGACCGGTGCTGAAGAAGACTTTGGCTGGTGGGGATTGGGGACCCCTGCCAGCAAAGGTACCTGGCAGCGGCAGCGGGAGGGGGGTCGAAAGTGGCGGGGGAATGTCAGCGGTGGGGGGATCAAAAGTAGAGGGGGCCAGGGCTAAATCTTTGGGGGCCCATGCCCCCGTGGACCCACCTAGCTACACCCTTGACTTGATCTAATTACCTACCTGTTTAAAAAGGCATATCCTACCGACCCAACATAAGTGCCTGAACTCTGCAACACAGCAAAACCACAGCTCATAATGGACACCACATAACCCTTCCTCTCTTCTATCCCCATTGCACCCGAAACTCATGAACCTTATTCGACCACAACATCACCTTGTATTTGTTTCTCTACTGGACTATAAGCCATATTGAGCCTGCAAATAAGTGGGAAAATGTGGGATATAAATGTAACAAATAAATAAATAAATAAATAAATAAATAAATAAATAAATAAATCTATTTTCCCTACAATGATTCATTGGTCTGATCATTTGCTTATTCATTGTTCAATCCCCCTATTCTTGCCTCCCTCTGTACCCTTGACCTCTCAAAGATGGTCCAGACATCTTTCTCAGATTGACCTGTCCACACTATCTCCTTCCATGTTCCCATTCCCATCTGACTTTGAGTCCCTGAGATTGGATAATTAGGCAAGCATCTTTCATTCTGTGCTTTCTGAATCCCTTGATCCCTTGCTGGGCAGACTTCTATGGTCTACGCCCTGATCGTGACTGGATAGGAATGGGCTGGAGTGTAAATTTGAAGGGGCTTCAACATTAGCTTTAGAATTTTTAGTACACGAACAGTGCTGGGCAGACTTCTATGGTCTGTGCCCTGAGAAAGGCAAGGACAAATCAAACTCGGGTATACATATAAAGTTTCACATACCATGTAAAATGAATTTATCTTGTTGGGCAGACTGGATGGACCGTACAGGTCTTTATCTGCCGTCATTTACTATGTTACTATCCAGCTCATTTTTGAAAGTGATCGCCGCCATTTCCCGACATAAATCGGGAGATGGCCGGCGATCTCGGAAAAGCGGTGAAATCGGTATAATCGAAAGCTGCTTTTTTGACAGCATCACCGCTTTCCCATCGCCTCGCTGGCGAAAGTTCAGAGGGGCGTGTTGGCGGCGAAGCGAAGGCGGGACATGGGCGGGCATGGGCGTGGCTACCAGATGGCCAGCTTTCGCCGATAATGGAAAAAAAAAGCGGCGTTAAGCAGTATTTTGCAGGGTTTACTTGTTCCTTTTATTTTCACGATCAAGCCTCAAAAAGGTGCCTCAACTCACCAGATGAGCACTGGAGGGAATGGGGGATGACCTCCCCATACTCCCCCAATGGTCACCAACCCCCTCCCATACTAAACAAATAAAACTAAAAACCTTTTTTGCCAGCCTGTATGCCAGCCTCAAATGCCGTACCCACCTCCATGACAGCAGAATGTGTTCTATCCTTTGACAGCCTTTCCCTGGTTGTGATGTGGCTCTCGGGTGAGTGTGACACCTATTCTGTTAGGTGTACTGCAGAGTCACATCAGCAATGCATTGTGGAGGGTGTAGGGTACTGGGCTCTACTTTTCCCCCTGCTAACTGGGTCAGAGTGTGCCCTGTTTTGTTTCCGGTAGTCCATGAGGTGGTGGCCATTTTTGTAAGCCAGTTTTAGATCCCTTTCATGTGTTACCCACGTTAGAGACCTTAGTTATTACCTTGAATGTGGCTGAAAGAGGGCATTGTACACCATTCTGCCAGCTCTGACCTACTGCTAATCTCAGTCCCGGGGAGACTCTTTGCCAGTGGGGCACAACCTCTGATCTGTAGTTAACTGTGAGTAAACGTGCTTATTCAAATAAAGGACTTTTTCAACGAGATTAGTCTTCAGGTGTCAACTGGTGTGTCAAGGTTATACAGCAGCAACAAGTCCTAGAGGCCTGCATGTATGCAGGTCCCTGGATCACTGTTAGTGGGTATTGCAGTGCACTTAAGGCAGGTGGACCCAGGCCCATCCCCCCCCCCACCTGTAACACTTGTGCTGGTAATGGGAGCCCTCCAAAACCCACTGTGCCCACATGTAGTTGCCCCCTTCAACCCTAAGAGCTACGGTAGTGGTGTACATTTGTGGGTAGTGGGTTTTAGGGGGGGGTTGGGGGGCTCAGTACCCAAAGTACGGGAGCTATGCATGTGGGAGCATTTTCTGAAGTCCACCGCACTGACCCCTAGGGTGCCAGTTGGTGTCCTGGCATGTGAGGGGGACAAGTGCACTATAAATGCTGGCTCCTCCCATGACCAAATGCCTTGAATATCGCCGGGTTGGAGATCGCCAGCATTTGTTTCCATTATCGCTGAAAAACAAGACCGGCCATCTCAAACCCGGCGAACTCTGGCATTTGGCCGGGCTAAACTGTATTATCGGAAAAATAAGATGGCCAGCCATCTTTTTCGATAATATGGTTCCAGCCAGCTGTAGCGCCGCCGCCAAAATAGATAGCCGGCGATCTATTTCGCCGGCGACGTTCGATTATGCCCCTCTATGTTGATCATATTGCTCCTCTTACTATTTTGAAGATTCCCAGCTCCAAGAACAGGAAGCCTTGGTATCATGTGGGTTTTAGGCACCATAAATAATGGTTACATCAAGCAGAATGCAAATGGAAACAGATTAGACCAGTCTCTGCTTTATCACTTTTTAGGGCTGAACATAAGAACTAAAAATAGTTGTTAAAAAAGCTAAGTCTAAGTTCTATTCTGATCTTGTCAAGAAAACTACCAATCCAACTAGGGAGTTATTCTCCATCTTCTGAAACCTGACATCTCTTCCAACTGTGAATAGTTCTCCCACTGGTTCACATTTGGGCCCATCAGCAGAACTTCTTTCTCAATACTTTACTACCGAGGTCCAGTATCTTTCCCTACTAGTCACTCTTTCTCTCCTAACAATCATGCGGATTCACTTACGCCAACTATGTCTGCTTCAACATCCCTCCTTCTGACTTAGTCAGTTTTCTTAGTTTCAGGGACAGCCTGCAAAGAGGTGGGAAAATGTGGGATACAAATGCAACAAATAAATAAAATAAAATAAATCCTCATGGCTTTTCAACTCCAAAGTTTTCATTCCCTTTCAAAGACCCTTTCCTCTGTGCATATTACAACATCCTTACTTGACTCTCTTCCATCATCATAGTTAAAGATAAGTGAACTACAGCTGCTTCCTAAAGTTTTAATCAATAATAGTTTTTCATCTAACCAGGTTCCCAACTCTTGGAAATCTGACATTGTCTGTCCTATTCTAAAAAAAAACCTTCCCTTGACCCCCAGATCCCAGACCACTATCACCTGGTATCAAACCTTTATTTTCTCTCTTAAGTTATTAGAAAAAGCGGTCTATGTTCAAATTTCAGCTTTTATTGATAAATCTCTGGTCCTACATCGTAGACAATCTGGCTTCAGGAAACACTAGAGGTGTCAGGATCTTTCTTTTCTTGATTTACTTCTTTTCTCTCAAGACATTCTTACCAGGTGACCACCTTCTCCTCTACTACTACCACTTAACATTTCTAAAGCGCTACTAGAGCCAACCCCCACTGGCCCCTGACTTTGGGTCTCCCAGGGCTCTGTCCTTTCACCTCTTCTTTTTAATATATTCCTTAGTCCTCTTGCTGCTCTATTCAATCCCTCCATATATCTTCTAATTTTTACACAGACGATATTCTGCTACTCTTCCCAACTAGTCCACACTCCTTTTCCATCCAACCCTTAAAAGATTGCCTTTCTGCAGTTCAAAATGACTCTTTGATCACAAGATTGCTCTGAATAAGGAAAAAATGGTAGCCTGGCTCTTTTGGCAGAATACCAGCGGGTGGAGTCAGCACTTGGCCAGTTAAGTCCCAATATTCAGCACTTAACCGACCAAGGTCACTGTATAAATAGACAATGTAAAAGTCAGTCCTATCTTTATGTGGTTTGCCACATCCAGTTAAATGTTGAATATCGCACATAGGGCTCCTTTTACAAAGGCACGCTAGCGATTTCCATGCGGCAAATGCGATGAAGCCTATAGTAACTGAACGAGCTTCATCACATTTGCTGCACCAAAATTGCTAGCACAGTTTTGTAAAAGGAGCCCTTGACTATGTTTTCACCAGCTCCATAAATCTGGATATGGCCTGGCATTGAATCTCTGAAGATAATGCTAGTGGTGCAGCAAAACACTGAGTGCAGCCAGCTGAATATTAAGAATATTAAGTCCCTGGCCAACTTATGTTAAATGGGCCTTTATGGGTACTAGTAAGTACTTCATATTTACTAATTTAAAGAGAGACATAAGACAACTAGCTTGTCTTTGAAAGTCTGAGTGAAGTACATGTTTGAAATTGGCCATGCAGTTGGCAATTACACATATTTGAAATTTTCCCCTCTTTGTCTCCATACCAATCAGTCCATTCTTCCATTATCTGCTTCCCTTTCATAGAATTCCTCATCCACCACACCAGACTTCCAACATGATAATCATGTTTTGATATTTATCTGCATGAGGGAAACCTTCTCATCAAATAGTCAATCAATCTTGGTCCAACCAGGGCCATCTAGAGACAGTGCCGGCCTGGTCGGATAGTGCCCCCTTACTCCCCCTCTCAGCGGTTCTAAGTCCAACCATCTTTAAGGTTTGGAGGACTGTACAGATAAGTTTTGATGTTTATTCTCTGTCATTGGATATTCAGAAAATTGAAGAGACTTGCTTATGGACTATTTATGAAAACAGACCTATAATAATACAAGAGCTGGTAAAGACAATGAGACTGAAGTTGTCTTTTGAAATGTCCTCTAAGGTTTGGTGGTCCACAATTTTTTTTTTTTTTATAAGAGTGGTGGATGAGGATTTTTTTTTAATATCCTCTTGGTACAGTATTGATCATATCAACCTTTTCCTTCTGAACATAGCACTCCATATAGAAAGGATGTTACCTTCCATGGCAAATCATCAGAAATTCTCCAAAGGTCTCCACTCCGTGTGGTACTGTTTCCAAAGCTAGACATAAGCATATCATGTAATGCATGTGCCAGGATATACACAGTGTTATAAATTCTATAGCTGCTTCCTAGGTGTTTGGTCTCACAGTGTAAGTCAATGTAAAACGTCTTATTTTTTTTGCAGGATCTTCGGATGCTCTTGCTGCACCGACTGTCACACAGATCATTCCACCATGACTCAATTAAAAAATCACTTGGTAACCACAGAGGATCCACCTCACGGACAAATTTTGAAAAGCTTGGAATGTTCTTCTTTACCAAAGTGAAGGCCATGGTGTTGTTCTTCAAACCAAGGTCCACTGGATAGGTTGGGGGAAGCTCCCAGTTAATTGTGGTGATGATAACCTTGCCAGGCATCTTCCTTATACGTAAGTCATCATATATATCCCAATTACTCTCTGTATTATGATAGGCAATGATCACATTCACTGATGATGAATGGAGAAGCTTGTAAATTTTACGTATCTTCCCTAATATCATGGAATTGGAATGAGTGTTACTGAAGGTCTCTATGAATTCAGTGCAGCCTCCATTCTGCTTAATCCCTTCTTTCAAAATCTGGACAGCTCTTAGACTGATGTCATCATCAGGTGCAATGATACCGACCCAGGTCCAGCCAAAATACTTTAGTAACTTGATTATCCCAGTACAGACATGTAGAATACTGGGTACAGTCTGGTAGAAATAAGGAAACTGAACACGATCACTCATTAAGGGATTCTGAGAAGAGTAGCTAATCTGTTGAGAAAAATAGAGTCATCTTGTTATTATTAAGATCATTTCAGAAGGCTTGTAAGGATATAGCCCGATACACTTGGGCTGGAGTGTATTTCGACAGAGGCTCCAATAGTTGAAAATTAAGCCAGTGGCAGCAGACTTCTAGGGTCTATGCCCCGGAAATGGAAAGGACAGATCAAGGTCAAGTATGGATATGTTAAATCATATGCTATGAGTTTATCTTTATGGATTTATTTTGATGCTTTATGATATTCTCTGCAGATGAACTATACAGTAAAGCATAAAGGGAAATGTGGATGTCTCCTTACCTGTGGGTAGTGGTATATCCCAAATGTTTTGTACAACTGAGCTGATATCTCAGCTGGAAGGCCTTCAATGATAGCAGCCAGTGTACCAGATGTTCCACAACTGTAATTAGGGAGTCCATTGTTCTTCCTTGAAAATATATCTATGGTGGCTCTAATCATGGGGAACTGATTTCTATAAGAATCATACAAGTGGAACCCCAGTGTGAGGTTGGGTAAAAGCGCCAAATTGTTGTTAATTTCATCCAAAGCAGAAACAAAGGCCAGATAGTTATAGTATGTCTCTGGAAAAAAACTAGAACATGGAATGTCAGATAATATAGACTCAGAAAGCAACTTAAAAATATGGGGAAATGGGCATTCACTGAGGAAAAGACCATAATCTTCATCTCAACCCAGTCAGTAAAATAATATTTCTTTCTACAGATGAACACATTCCAATGAGCTTGGAGAAAAGGCGGCTGAGGGGAGATATGATAGCAGTCTATAAAATAATGAGTGGAGTTGAACGGGTAGATGTGAAGCGTCTGTTTACGCTTTCCAAAAATACTAGGACTAAGGGGCATGCGATTGAAGCTACAATGTAGTAAATTTAAAATGAATGGGAGAAAATATTTCTTCACTCAACGTGTATTTAAACTCTGGAATTCGATGCCAGCGAATGTGGTAAAGGCGGTTAGCTTAGCGGAGTTTTAAAAAGGTTTGGACGACTTCCTGAAGGAATCCATAGACCATTATTAAATGGACTTGGGGAAAATCCACTATTTCTGGGATAAGCAGTATAAAATGTTTTGTACTTTTTTGGGATCTTGCCAGGTATTTGTGACCTGGATTGGCCACTGTTGGAAACAGGATGCTGGGCTTGATGGACCTTTGGTCTTTCCCAGTATGGCAATACTTATGTACTTATGAGTTGACCTCAACCCATTGTATAGGGGCAGTAATAAGTCAATGGACATACCAAATGGATTCAGTGGTGACCTCTGGCTCTATGAGGACAAGCACTATTTCTGAAGGTTCTTCTGACTAGTGGCTAAAAGCATAGGCGTAGACTGGGGGGGGCGAGGGGGGGCAATGCTCCCCCAAACGACGACGAGGCGCCGCCGCGCCATTAGTTAAAAAAAAAAAAAAACACATGCAGGCACGCTCTCCTCTCCATCCGCTTGGCTTCCCTGCCCTCTCTGTCTGCGTCCCGCCTTCCTCTGAGGAAGGCGGGACGCAGACAGAGAGGACAGGGAAGCCAAGCAGACGGAGAGGAGCGTGTCCGTCTACCCCTCTCTCTTCCTCCCTCCCTCCGGTGCAGGCAGCAGTCTTTTTCAGCGTTCCTGGCAGCGGTAGCGATGTACACACTGCCTTCGGCTCTGCCCCAAAGCCTTCTCTTCAAGTTCCTGTTCCCGCATAGGTGGGAACAGGAACTTGAAGAGAAGGCTTCCAGGGCAGACACCGGTGCCGGAAAGAATATTTGAAGCGGGGGAGTCGGAGAAACTAAACAAATTCTCTGTAACCTTGGAGGATGTAATGGGTCAGTTCAGCAAGCTGAAGAGTAGTAAATCACCGGGACCTGATGGTATTCATCCCAGAGTATTAATAGAACTAAAAAATGAACTTGCGGAGCTACTGTTAGAAATATGCAATCTGTCCCTAAAATCGAGTGTAATACCGGAAGACTGGAGGGTAGCCAATGTTACTCCGATTTTTAAGAAAGGTTCCAGAGGAGATCCGGGAAATTATAGACCGGTGAGTCTGACGTCGGTGCCGGGCAAGATGGTGGAGGCTATTATTAAGAATAAAATTGCAGAGCATATACAAAAACATGGACTGATGAGACAAAGTCAGCACGGATTTAGTGAAGGGAAGTCTTGCCTCACCAATCTAATGCATTTTTTTGAGGGGGTAAGCAAACATGTGGACAATGGGGAGCCGGTTGATATTGTATATCTGGATTTTCAGAAGGCGTTTGACAAAGTGCCGCACGAAAGACTCCTGAAGAAATTGCAGAGTCATGGAATCGGAGGTAGGGTATTATTATGGATTAAGAACTGGTTGAAAGATAGGAAGCAGAGAGTAGGATTGCGTGGCCAGTATTCTCAGTGGAGGAGGGTAGTTAGTGGGGTCCCGCAGGGGTCTGTGCTGGGTCCGTTGCTTTTTAATGTATTTATAAATGACCTAGAGATGGGAATAACTAGTGAGGTAATTAAATTCGCCGATGACACAAAATTATTCAGGGTCGTCAAGTCGCAGGAGGAATGTGAACGATTACAGGAGGACCTTGCGAGACTGGGAGAATGGGCGTGCAAGTGGCAGATGAAGTTCAATATTGACAAGTGCAAAGTGATGCATGTGGGTAAGAGGAACCCGAATTATAGCTACGTCTTGCAAGGTTCCGCGTTAGGAGTTACGGATCAAGAAAGGGATCTGGGTGTCGTCGTCGATGATACGCTGAAACCTTCTGCTCAGTGTGCTGCTGCGGCTAGGAAAGCGAATAGAATGTTGGGTGTTATTAGGAAGGGTATGGAGTCCAGGTGTGCGGATGTTATAATGCCGTTGTATCGCTCCATGGTGCGACCGCACCTGGAGTATTGTGTTCAGTACTGGTCTCCGTATCTCAAAAAAGATATAGTAGAATTGGAAAAGGTACAGCGAAGGGCGACGAAAATGATAGTGGGGATGGGACGACTTTCCTATGAAGAGAGGCTGAGAAGGCTAGGGCTTTTCAGCTTGGAGAAGAGACGGCTGAGGGGAGATATGATAGAAGTGTATAAAATAATGAGTGGAATGGATCGGGTGGATGTGAAGCGACTGTTCACGCTATCCAAAAATACTAGGACTAGAGGGCATGAGTTGAAGCTACAGTGTGGTAAATTTAAAACGAATCGGAGAAAATTTTTCTTCACCCAACGTGTAATTAGACTCTGGAATTCATTGCCGGAGAACGTGGTACGGGCGGTTAGCTTGACGGAGTTTAAAAAGGGGTTAGATAGATTCCTAAAGGACAAGTCCATAGACCGCTATTAAATGGACTTGGAAAAATTCCGCATTTTTAGGTATAACTTGTCTGGAATGTTTTTACGTTTGGGGAGCGTGCCAGGTGCCCTTGACCTGGATTGGCCACTGTCGGTGACAGGATGCTGGGCTAGATGGACCTTTGGTCTTTCCCAGTATGGCACTACTTATGTACTTATGTACTTATGTACATCGCTACCACTGCCAGGAACGCTGAAAAAGCTGAAGACTGTTGCCTGTGCCGGAGGGAGGGAGGAAGAGAGGGGGTAAACGGAGTCACCATCTTGGACCTCGCGACGGGGGGGGCAAGAGAAGGAAGATGGATGGAACTGCGAAGGGTGGGGAGCAGAGGGAAGGAGCAAGAGATGGATGGGACTGGGAGGGGTGGGGAGCAGAGGGAAGGAGCAAGAGATGGATGGGACTGGGAGGGGTGGGGAGCAGAGGGAAGGAGCAAGAGATGGTTGGGACTGGGAGGGGTGGGGAGCAGAGGGAAGGAGCAAGAGATGGTGGGGAGCAGAGGGAAGGAGCAAGAGATGGATGGGACTGGGAGGGGTGGGGAGCAGAGGGAAGGAGCAAGAGATGGTTGGGACTGGGAGGGGTGGGGAGCAGAGGGAAGGAGCAAGAGATGGATGGGACTGGGAGGGGTGGGGAGCAGAGGGATGGACCAGGAGATGGATGGGATTGGGAGAGGTCAGGCACAGCAGAGGGAAGGAGCAGAAGATGGATGGGATGGAGGGATGGTGAGCAGAGGGAAGGAGCAAGAGATGGATGGGACTGGGAGGGTGGGGAGCAGAGGGAAGCCTACTGGAAAGAAGACACTGCATAAAACAGAAGACACTGGGACCAAAGCGAATAGAAAAACTAAATGATCAGACAACAAAGGTAGATAAAAGTATTTTATTCATAATTTATTAATTGAAATGTGTCAGCTTTTTGAAATGTGCATCTGTGATATTTTGCCTGTAAATTTCAATTTCTTCCTCCATATTAGCATATTAATTTGCATATGTATATATGTAAATGATATGCTAATATGCTCCGCCCATTCTTTGCCCCCCCAAAAGAAACAGTCAAACTACGCCTATGGCTAAAAGTGACCCCGAGTTAGCAGTTGAATGAGTCCTTTAATATTTATGGACATCTGCTATGGCATCTGAGGTCTTTTCCTCCACATATTTGATTTTTAAGCTTGAAAAAGTATACAATGTGCAAGTTTAGGTACTAGGTTGTCAGTGATAATTGATTTTCACAATTTTGGTTGGAGTTGCTTATTCAAAAATACAATCCTGGAAGCCCAGACCAGATATATTCCATGTATCAAGAAAGAAGGAAGGAAGGAAGGCCAAATGACATTTGGCAAGGTTAAAAAGTGAGATGAAGGAAACTATTAGAGCTAAAAGAAAATGGGAGAAGGATCCAACTGAAAATAATAAGAAACAGGAAAAGTAGACTTCCGGTGACGTCACTGTCCTCGATGGAGGCTTGATCCTGTTGCTCCCGACCAACCCAGCCAATATAGCAAAATTTAGCACTTCAAACGTCGAAATCTCTACCTATGTTACGGACTGAAACTTACCTGAAGTAAGGGACGGTACGATGTCTCAAAAATTGAAAAGTTCAGAGGCCAAAGGAGGGGGACGTAGCAGTCAACGCGTGTCCAAAACTCCATCACGCCATGTTTCGCTGCAGCCTGAGGAGGCCTCAGATTTTGAATCTGGGAGATCAGAGGAAGAAACAGGTGCAGTTAGAAAATCGCATTCCGCACGATTGCTCCTTGAGCTTCGAAAAGACTTAGCGCATATGAAGGCGGATATTGTTGAAAGAATTGACAACTTGCGAGGTGAGCTTAAGGAAGTGGGAGCACGTATTGAAGACTTGGAACTGCGTATGGATGAGCACGTGGAATATGTGCAGCAAATGAAGCAGCGAGAAGACGGAGTTGAAACGCAGCTGACTGACCTACAATATAAACTTGATGACATTGAAAACCGCAGCAGACGCAAGAACTTGCGATTTCGGGGAGTGCCAGAAACAGGGGCTCAGGAAGAAGTCCTGAGAATTGTACAGGAGATTTGTGGGCAATTATTAGCTGCAATGCCGGACACCCCTATGCCAGAAATTGAACGGGCACATAGAGCTTTGGGGGCTCCCCAGAATAATAAACCGAGGGACATAGTTGTCAGGTTTTGGAAATTTTCTGAAAAAGAAAGTATACTTGCTCAGGCTCGCCAGCAAAAAGAGCTGCGATATAGTGATTCTTTGATTACAATATATCAAGATTTGTCTGCACATACGTTGCAATGGTGTAGGGAGATGAAACCAGTATTGGCAACACTGAACAAACACAACATTAAGTACCGATGGTCCTTTCCATTTGCATTATGTTTTGCTGTAGCAGGCAAATCCCACCGGATGCGTACTGTTGCAGATGCGAAGCAGTTGCTACAAGAGGCAGGTCTGATGGAAATGGAAGCTGAGGACACCACAGTGGCAGACAAGGCTCGGGACAAAGTCCGTCAATGGCAGCAAGTGTTTAATAAAGTGAAGAAGCCACGATTGGCGGCAGCACGACATGCAACTTGAACTGTGAATGACACAGGGCTGTGTCTTATTTCTCCTTCTCGGGCTGACAAAGCCACCAGGAATACGAGAGGAACACTGTTATTTCTCTTTGTAACTATACCAAGTTTGAAGACAGGCTTCTGGGTGTGTGGGGGGGGGATGGGATAGAAGGCTGGGGATGAGGCTGTTGGCCTTGTTGGGAGTTCAGTGTGGTAGAGGGGAGAAGGTTTTTCTCTCTCTGCCACATAGAAAATATTGTTTGGGGAGGGAGGGGGGTGGGGAATATGTTTGTTTTCAGAGCCTAAGTGGGGGGAAGTTCTATACCAAACGAGATTTAATGCTTATATATATAACTTGCTTTCTTTTTGAGAAAGATGATGTCTGACTTGAAGATACTTACTTTAAATGTTAAGGGTTTAAATGCTCCAAGAAAAAGACAGTTGATATACCAAGAACTAGCTAGAGTGCGACCGCAGGTGGTAATGTTACAAGAAACACACTTGAAGCATGCACATGAATATCTGTTTCGTCCAGCATATTATTCAAAAAATTTTTTTGCCTCTGATATCGCGAATAGTAAGAAACGAGGAGTGGCCTTACTTTTTCATGATAGCATACCTATACAGATCCAGCAAATCAAAAGAGACCCAGCTGGCCGTTTTCTGTTTGTTCGTGGAACGCTGGAGTCTAGGGAATACACTTGGGGATCTATTTATGGGCCAAATACGGGCCAGGCCTCATTTTTCAAAACATTGAAGAAAAGTGTGTGATCTGTAGAGGGAGGCTATCTTATTTTTGGAGGCGACTTTAATGCCACCATGAACCCAGTGCTGGACCGGTCGGGGACAGTTTCTCGGGCGGACAGAACACTGGCTGAACATCTGGCTTCCTGTGTAGAAGAGATGGGGCTTTTTGATGTTTGGCGAGATGGACATCTGCTTGACCGAGACTACTCCTTTTATTCTTCAGTGCATGCTTCATACTCTCGCATCGATTTTCTTTTTGTAGATAAGTTACTGGGAGGACATGTGAGAGATGCAAAAATAGGAAACATAACTATTTCGGACCATGCCCCGTGCACAGTATTGCTTTCTGTTCCTAGTGAAGATGGCTCCCATAGGCAATGGGCCTTGAATAATACTATGCTTAAAGATGAGCAGATTTGCAAGAACTATGTGAAAGTACTTAAAGAATATTTAAGCTTTAATTTGGGATCTGGTCCCTCCATTGCTGTAGTATGGGAAGCTTTGAAAGCAGTCTCACGAGGGCATTTTATGACAGTGGCTGGACGCCTCAAACGGCAGAAAGAATACCTGAAGCGGTATTGGAGGAACCAGATTGTAGATCTTGAAGTTCAACATAAACGCACAGGCTCCCCTGTGATCTATAGATCACTCCAGAAGGCGAGATTGCAGTTAGATGCACTGCTCGCTAAGGAGCTAGATTTTGTTAATGAAAAACTCCATTTACATGCTTATAAAGAGAAAAATAAAATTAGTCGTCAATTGGCACTTCGGTTGCGTAAACTTAGGGTGGATAGAAATATATTTAGGATCAAAGATAGGGAGGGTAAGATTCTCTCCACATCTCAAGCTATTAGAAACCGATTTCAGGCTTTTTATGCTGAATTATACACTAATGACCCCTCTATTCAAAATACTGCTATTCAGGCATACTTAGAGAAATTGAATCTCCCATCCCTACGACAGGACCATTGGGATATGTTGGAAGCTAAGATTGATGTTAAGGAAGTACTCACAGCTATTAAGTCACTAAAGACAGGTAAATCACCGGGCATGGATGGATATACGGGGGAATACTATAAAGCTTTTGCCCCATATCTTGCACCAGTTTTAACTGAGGTCCTAAATTATGTGCGGGAGGGAGGAAACTTACCCCCTACCATGAAGGATGCGTGGATAGCAGTTATCCCTAAGCCTAACAAGGAGGTGACTGAGTGCGCCTCTTACCGCCCGATTTCCATACTTAATGTTGATGTACGTATTCTGGCTAAAGTAATGGCAACTCGGTTGGTGAATGTCCTACCAAACTTGGTGCATTCAGATCAGGTGGGTTTTCTTTTGGGAAGACAAGCCTCTGACAATATTAGAAGGACGTTGGATGTGCTATACTTGGCGAAACAAACACGATCCTCATGCTGTTTACTTAGTATCGATGCCGAAAAAGCATTTGATAGAGTGCACTGGGCCTTTTTGCATATGGTATTACAGAGGTTTGGCTTTGGGCCTATGTTTAGAGGCTTGATCCAGGAACTATACGCAGCTCCTAGGGCATGTGTCAGAATTAATGGCTGCACTTCTTCCTTTTTTGAACTACATCGAGGTACACGCCAGGGGTGCCCTCTTTCCCCTCTTTTATTTGCCCTTGTAATGGAACCTTTAGCGTATAACATTAGATCTAATCATGGAATCCAGGGGGTGAAGGCGGGTGCCTGGGAATCAAAAATTGCCCTCTTTGCGGATGATGTTTTGCTGACACTTACCTCTCCCTTGACATCAATACCGGCAGTGTTTGCCGAAATTGAATTGTATAGCCAAGTCTCGGGTTTCAAAATCAATTATACAAAGACTGAGGCGATGGCAGTAGGGATGGAAGAGATAGAGTATCAGACCTGTCGCCAGCTTTACCCGTTAACTTGGGTCACCCAGGGAATAAGATATTTGGGTGTAACACTCACACGCAAGATGGAAGATATGAGTGCAGTTAACTATTTACCACTAATAAAGGAACTTGGCAAGGATCTGGATAGATGGAATCCACTGTATTTGTCTTGGTTTGGGCGAATAGCAACAGTTAAAATGAACATATTACCACGACTGTTATATCTTTTTCAGTCTATCCCTTTGCCAATTGATGACCGTATGCTTCGGTTGCTACAAACCAAGCTTCAACACTTTATATGGCAGGGTCGTAAACCTCGACTTCCCAGATCTATTTTGTATGTAGCCCGTAAAGGAAAGGGTGGATTGGGTGTACCACATTTGGGGTTATACCACAGAGCAGCCCAGGCAAAAGCTGCTATTGAATGGTTTCATGAATCAGATCATAAACTATGGATAAGAATGGAACAATTTATGATTCGTAGCCCCTTAAAGTTAGGGCAATTACTCTGGTTGACACCTAAAAACAGATATCTTCCTCAGTCTCTTAACCCTATCAAACAATATACTTTTTCATGTTGGGATAAAATAGAACGAGTGAAAGGATTTCATGACTCACGTTTGACACCTATAGCATATAATGCTACGTTCCCTCCTGGATGCTCCCCTTCCCCTTTTATTAATTGGCGAAAGAATAGGTTGATATGGTGGGGGCAATTAATGAAAGAAGAACATTTTATTACTTTTGGAGAACTAGCAGCTGAGTATGACTTACCTCCACAAGATAGGTATGCGTATAATCAGATTATTCACTTTCTTCAGACATCTGGTCTAAAAAGTAAATTAAGGGGAGAGGTTACTTTGTTAGAGAAAATGTGTGTGGAGACGGAAGAAACTAAGGGATTGATCTCTAAATTATATGGTCATATGAGGGATTCATTAGAGGTTAGCAGTAAGCACTGTGATAGATGAGAAAAGGAACTGGAGGTGACTTATACGCCTGAACTTTGGCAGCAGATGGAGCGGGCCTCTGTCCATAGCTCCAGGGCAGTCAATATTCAAGAGAACTGCACAAAGGTTCTATACCGATGGTACCTCACTCCAGTGAGGTTACACCATATGTTCCCAGGGGCATCAAAATTATGCTGGAGGGGATGTGGACAGGAAGGCACAATGGGGCATATTTGGTGGACCTGTAGAAAAATAAAAGCATTTTGGAAGTCGGTGCAAGGAAGAGTACAGGTGTGGGTGGAGGGACAGATCCTTTGGGATCCGGCTGTGTTCTTATTTAATAGATCTATTGCCGGGCTTAGTGCTGGAAGAAACTTGTTGGCTAAGCATTGCCTCAATGCAGCTCGATTGTTGATTGCACGGATGTGGAAGAAGAATGAATGCCCTTCAATACGCCGTTGGTATAATCTGGTTAGGTATATAAGTGACATGGAAAAGCTATTGGCTAAGGAACATAAAACCCTAACAAAATGGGAACAGATGTGGGCTCCTGTGATAAAGTCATTAAAGTGAAAATGTTGGATAGAATTCCTCTTCATGAAGGGGTGAGGGGCGGGGTGAGGGGGATGGGAAGGGAGTTTTGGAGGGGAAGGGGTAAATTTGAAAAATTTAAATGTTACAAGAAAAATTATTGCTGTTGTGTGAAGGTTCTCAGTAGAGAAATGTATGTATACCAGATGTTTAATGACAAGGGACCTGTATGTTTTTTTTTATTTGAACAGCTTCAGTTGTAATATATGGATTCCTTTAATAAAGATTCTTGTTAAAAATTAAAAAAAAAAAAAAGAAACAGGAAAAGGAATGGAAAGTCAAATGCAAAGAACTGATAGGGAATGCAAAGAGAGACTTTGAAAAGAAGATTTTGTTGGAGGCAAAAACACGTGGAGAGGCATAATTGAACGCGAACGCCCATCTCCATGGGCGTCTATCTCCGAGAACGGGTACGTGAAGAGGCAGGACAAACCGTATTTTGGAAACAAATGGGCGTCCATCTTTTTTCCGATAATACGGTTTGTGCCAGCCAAATGCATTGGATTTGTGTGGATTAGAGCTGGGCAGTTTCATTTTTCAGCGATAATGGAAACCGAAGGCGCCCAGCTCAAAAATGAAGTAATCCAAGGCATTGGGTCATGGGAGGGGCCAGGAATCGTAGTGCACTGGTCCCCCTCACATGCCAGGACACCAACCGGGCACCCTAGGGGGCACTTGTAACAATTAAAAAAAAAGTTAACTACCTCTGAAGTCCATAGCTCCCTTCCCTTGGGTGCTGAGCCCCCCCAAATCCCCCCAAAACCCACTCCCCACAACTCTACACCATTACCATAGCACTTATGGCTGAAGGGGGGCACCTAGATATGGGTACAGTGGGTTTTGGGGGCGGTTTGGAGGGCTCCCATTTACCACCACAAGTGTAACAGGTAGGGGGGATGGGCCTGGATCCACCTGGCTGAAGTCCACTGCACCCACTAACAACTGCTCCAGGGACCTGCATACTGCTGTGATGGAGCTGGGTATGACATTTAAGGCTGGCATACAGGCTGGAAAAAAAAAGTTTTTAAAGTTGTTTTTTTTGGGTGGGAGGGGGTTAGTAACCACTGGGGGTGTCAGGGCTGGTCATCCCCGATTACCTCCGGTGGTCATCTGGTCATTTAGGGCACTTTTTGGGACTTGTTCGTGAAAAAAAAGGGTCCAAAAAAAGTGATCCAAATTCGCGCAAAAACGTCTTTCTTTTTTCGATTATCGGCCGAGGACGGCCATCTCTCCTTGGCTGATAAACACGCCCCAGTCCCGCCTTCACCACGCCTCCGACATGCCCCTGTCAAATTTGGCCATTTCCGCGACAGATTGCAGTTGAGGTTGCCCAAAATCGGCTTTCGATTATACCGATTTGGGAGCCCACGGGAGAAAGATGCTCATCTCCCATATTGGGTCGAAATATGGGCGTCTTTCTCTTTCGAAAATAAGGCGGGTATTAAAAACATTTTAAAGGTATATTTGAAGCAAGAAGCTGGTGAAAGAATCAGTTGGACCACTAGTTGACTGAGGGGTAAAAGAGGCACTCAGGGAAAACAAGGCCATAGTGGAGAGATTAAATGAATTTTTTGCTTTGGTCTTCACCATGGAAAATGTGGGAAAGATTACAGTGCCAGAAATGGTATTCAATGCTGATGAGTCAGGGAAACTGAAGCAAATTTATTAAACCTGGAAGATATAATAGGGAAATTTGACAAATTGAAGAGTAGCAAATCACCTGGACTGGATGGTGTACATAACAGAGCACTGATAGAATTAAAAAATGAACTTGCAAAGCTATTGTTAGTAATATATAATTTATCTTTAAAATGAATCATGGTACCAGAAGGTTAGAGGTTGGCAAATGTAATTCCAAAATTTTAAAAAGGGTTCCAGAGGTGATCTGGGAAATTATAGACCAGTGAGTCTAACATCAGTGCTGGGCAAAATGGTAGAGACTATTATAAAGAACAAAATTACAGAGCATATACATAAGCATGGACAAAGCCAACATAGATTTTATCAAAGGAAATCTTGTTTCACCAATCTATTACATTGAATAAACATGTGGATAAAGGTGAACCAGTCGATATTATGTATCTGGATTTTCAAAAATCATTTCACAAGGTACCTCATGAAAGACTCCAGAGGAAATTGGAAAGTCATGGGATAGGAGGTAGTATTCTACTGTGGATTAAAAACTGGTTAAAAGATAGAAAACAGAGAGTAAGGTTAAAGGATCAGTATTCTCAATGGAGATGAGTAGATAGTGGTGTTCCCCAGCGGTCTGTGCTGGGACCGCTGCTTTTTAGCATATTTATAAATGATCTAGAGATAGGAGTAACTAGTGAGTTAATTAAATTTGCTGCCGACATAAAGTTATTCAAAGTTATTAAATCACAAAGGATTGTGAAAAATTACAAGAGGACCTTACAAGACTGGAAGACTGGGCATCCAAATGGCAGATGACAATTAATGTGAGCAAGTGCAAAGTGATGCATGTGGGAAAGAGGAACCTGAATTATAGCTGTGTAATGCAAGGTTCCACTTTAGGAGTCACCGACCAGGAAAGGGATCTAGGCGTCATTGTTGTTGATACATTGAAACCCTCTACTCAATGTGTGGCGGCGGCTAAGAAAGCAAATAGAATGTTAGATATTATTAGGAAAGGAATAGAAAACAAAATTGAGGATGTTATAATGCCTTTTTATCGCTCCATGGTGTGACCATACCTCAAATATTGTGTGCAATTCTGATCACTGCATCTCCAAAAAGATACAGTGGAATTAGAAAAGGTACAGAGAAGGGTGTTGAAAATGATAAAGGGGATGGGATAACTTCTTTATGAGGAAAGGCTAAAGCAGCTAGGGCTCTTCAGCTTGGAGAAAATATAGATAACTAGTAAAAAAGGCCCGTTTCTGACACAAATGAAACGGGCGCTAGCAAGGTTTTCCTCGGAGTGTGTGTGTTTGGGAGAGTGTATGTGAGAGTGAGTGTTTGAGAGTCAGAGTGAAAGTGTGAGTCCAATCCATGCTCCTCTGTCACCTGGCCCCTCCATTCATCCCTATCCAGCAATTCCGCTGTCTCCCTGAGGCCTGCCCTGCAATCCATATGCATCCATGGCCATCTGTCCCCTCCATTCATCCCTATCCAGCAATTCCCCTCTCCCTGAGTCCTGCCCTTCCAATCCATGCCCATCCATGCTCCTTTGTCACCTGGCCCCTCCATTTTTCCCTATCCAGCATTTCCCCTCTCTGCCTGAGGCCTGCCCTGCAATCCATATCCATCCATGGCCATCTGTCTCCTCCATTCATCCCTATCCAGCAATTCCCCTCTCCCTGAGTCCTGCCCTTCCAATCCATGCTCCTCTTTCACCTGGCCCCTCCATTCATCCCTATCCAGCAATTCCCCTCTCTGCCTGAGGCCTGCCCTGCAATCCATATGCATCCATGCCCATCTGTGCCCTCCATTCATCCCTATCCAGCAATTCCCCTCTCCCTGAGTCCTGCCCTTCCAATCCATGCCCATCCATGCTCATCTGTCACCTGGCCCCTCCATTCATCCCTTTCCAGCAATTGCCCTCTCTCCCTGAGCCCTGCCCTCCCAATCCATGCCCATCCATGCTCCTCTGTCCCCTGCCGCCTCCATTCATCCTTTTCCAGCAAGTCCCCTGTCTCCCTTCCATGACCCCCCCCCTTGCATCCATGCTCCTCTCTCTCCCATGTCCCACTCCCAGCCTGGGCCGCCCTCTTCTCCCCCCCCCCCCCCCCCTTCGCATCCATGGTGTCGTTTCTCCCCTGCCCTCCCGCTCCCATTGTTTTTCTTTTGTGGCCACCCTCTTCGCTCCCTCCAACATGTTTTTTTTTTTTTTTCTTGTTTTTAAATGTACCTCCGTGGCGGTTCCGGCAGCGAAGCGTCAGGGAAGGAGGCGGTGCTCCCGACGTCTAGGTTTCCCTTCGCTGTGTTCCGCCTTCTTTTGACGTCATCCTTGACGTCAGAAGAAGGCGGAACACAGCGAAGGGAAGGCTAGACGTTGAGAGCGCCGCCTCCTTCCCTGACGCTTCGCTGCCGAGCGTTGCGATTGGTTGAGTGTCATTGCTCCGCCCTCGACGTCATCACGTTTGACGCGTGGGCGGGGCAGACACAATGCGATCTCACCCCCTTCACTTTTGGCTAACAGAGGCTTCATTCGAACGTTGGAGGTGCGTTTTATATAGAGAGATGAGTGGAGTGGAACGGGTAGACGTGAATTGCTTGTTTACTCTTTCCAAAAATACTAGGACTAGGGGGCACGCAATGCAGCTACAAAGCAGTAAATTTAAAATGAATTGGAGAAAACATTTATTCACTCAATATGTAATTAAACTCTGGAATTCTTTGCCAGAGAATTTAGTAAAAGCAGTTAGCTTAGAGGAGTTTAAAAATGTTGGATAGCTTCCTAAAAGAAAGGTCCATAAGCCATTATTAAAATGGACTTGGGGAAAATCCACTGCTAAGCAGCATAAAATGTACTGTTTTGGGATCTTGCCAGGTACTTGTTACCTGGATTGGCCACTGTTGGAAACAGGATGCTGGGCTCGATGGACCTTCGGACTGTTCTAGTATGTACATCTGTATGCTGCACAAGCCGGCATGTTTGAAAATATAAGTGAGATCAAATAACAATGATACTAGCAATAAAGAACGTCAACGTACAAAGAGCAGCTCATAGGTTTTCTTGCTTTGTTTACCGAGAACGGGGATGATGGCTGCGTAAAGGAGTGGGAAAGGGAGATTCACCTCATGGGCTTCAGCCGTCATGCCATCTCCTATTCTCAATCTAACCTCCTTGGTCAGCTCTCTCCTATTCGCTCCCTGCACCACTACCCTTCTTCAATTTTCCGGGCCTCCGGCAGCGTCAGTAAGGTAAGCACTCTGCCTTTGGCAGCCCCAGAAGCTCTCCTCCTGTTGCAGAGACAGTGTCCCGCCTGTGCTGGACAGGAAAATATAGCAGAAGGAAAGCTTCTGGGCTGCCAAAGGCAGTGTGCTTACCTCACTGACACTGCCAGTGGCCCGGAAAATTGAAGAACAGCAGAGCTGGGAGCGGGAGGGCAGCCAATAGTTCCCAAAACACAGGCACTTAACTGGCCACCAGAGTTGCGCAGGCCTGAGGATGGAATGGGGGGGGGGGGGTCTGGTCCCTCAAGGGCCCCCCATAGCTACACCACTGCTAGATTATAAGTGATAATTGATTTTCACAATTTTGATTGGTGTTGTTTATACAAAGGATGTTTTGTAAAATTGTTTTCCAAATTTTTATGGTAAAGTGTTCTTAAAAATCTTTGAACAGCATCCATGCCTGATGTCAATTTTTTTACCTTTGCAGCTGCTCATCTCTCAGTCTCCTTTTTGAAATTTAAATGCTAACATATTGGATTTCCTGTGTGTACTTTCTCCAGAGCTTATATCAAATCTGACCATGTTATGATCACTGTTATCAAGTAGCCCCAACACCATTACCTCCTGCACCAGATCTTGCGCTCCACTAAGGACAAGGTCTAGAATTGTTGCCCTACTTGGTTCCTGAACCAGCTGCTCCATAACCTAGCCCTTGATTTCATCAAAGAATTTTATCTCTCTAGCACGCCTTGATGCTACATTTACCCAGTCAATATTGTAATAATTGCAATCAAGAAAAGAACACAGCGAAGGTGACAAGATGGATGATGCCAAACAAACTTCTACTGGACTCAGAAAAAAGTTCACAGCAAGAGTTTATTCTTAAAATACTGGACTCGACACGAGTCGTGTTTCGGCCATTCAGGCCTGCCTCAGGAGTCCCTGTATGGCAAAGTGCTATTGGTTCTCATAAGGAGAGTCTTGTGCAAACACTGGATTTCTCTAACAACACCTTAGGAGAATGGAGAAAGAAAACTTCTGAGCTTCTTGATGAGGGTGTGAGCGTCACTGTTCTCCTATCACTCTCCTTTTCCCCTTTACACTTGGAATTTCTGTTTTTTGTTCTATTTGATTCAAGGCCCTCCTTAACATACAATGCTGCCCCTCTACCAATTTGATCCGCCCTATCACTGCAATATAATTTGTACCCTAGTATGACTGTGTCCCAATGGTTATCTTCCTTCCAACAGGTCTCCGAGATGCGTATTATATCTATCTTTTCATTTAGTGTAATATATTCTAAATTTCCCATCTTATTTCATAAGGCTTCTGGCATTTGCATATAGCTATTTCAAAGTATGTTTGTTGTTCCTATTTATAACTTGTTCAGCAGTTGACAATGATAATTTGCAATCTTTAAAATCTGTCTTTCTCCTGTATCTAACAATCCTCTTTACAGGTACAGGTTACATCATCATTTTATGTCTGTGACTACCGAAATAAGACTTGCAAGTATGTCCCAGGCATTAAGCAATGAATGTACTTACCGTATTTCTTCTTCAGCTTTAGGAGAAGTAAAGGAATAAGGTTTAGTTAGATGCAAACCTTTCACAGACACAATTCCCCCAATTATGATGTCTCCATCTGTGTGAAATCCAGATTCTGTCCACATGTGGTATCCTGGTACACACTGACACTCCACCATCTTCCATGGGACACCATAAAAGATCATAAAAATGAGGACAGCAGGAACTCCCATCTTTCAATTTGTCAATTATCTGAACTAAATTCCTGTTTTCCCTCTTTCCTCATGCTGTGACTGGCATGGTGTGGAATGCTACAGAGGATTTCAGTGGCCCCCACACTATAACATCTTTGAATTAGAGGCACAAAAGACACTGTATTAACCAAGTAGACCCTTACACAGACCCAATGAAAAAGGGAGGGGCATTGAACCTTGTTGCTGACATTGAGTTAGTCTCTGTTATCAGTTCAGATGCAGCATCTTTATAATGCTGTAATCCTCGAAGGTTCACCCTTGAGGGACATTCGGTTGAGATGTAAGCATCTACTGTTAAATATAAGTTGGTCTTGTTTTTGCAAAAAAAAAAAAATGTTCAGAAGCTGTGCCGTAATTAACAGATAGACAAACACCAGTTTTAATGAGATACTTTGCCATTGGAATAATATTTATTGACGGAGTTGTAGACCATTGAAAATGAATAACAGATTTTAATATGGCTTGTGAGATGTGAATCTTCTAAATATTCAGGTCAATCCCTTGCAGGATAGAGCTAGGTTCTCTCTATATTACAGGTTCTTAACCCAGTCTTTGGGACACATCCAACCAGTCAGGATTTCAGGATATCCACAATGAACATGCATGAGATAAATTTGCACTCAATACCTATATTGTATGTAAAACTACCTCATGCATATTCATTGTGAGGATAAGAGCCAGCTCTGCGGGTTCCAATGAGTGTTGGACACCCCCAATATTGAGCAAGCTTCGTCATTGTGTCCAGAGAGAGGTCACTTGTGTTGTGTTTGGCACTCCATCATTATGTCACGTAGGCACCTATGACTGTGGATATCCTGAAAAGCTGATTGACTGAGTTAAAGACCCCTGCTCTATATAAAACAATATTGTTAGTCTTAGGGTCTAATCTCTTAAAATAATTTCTCATTTTCACAGTCAGGAAAAAAACTGAACGTATTGCATTTCCTAAAGATTTATCAATAACCGATATCTCTCCTGACTATACTCATTTACAACATCAGAATTTCTCCCACTGACCCCTTCCCATTTCTCTCACTGTTAACCATGATCTCACACAGTCTACTGCTAGAAGTCATATTTCTATATACGGCAAACCCTTATATAGCAACATGACCTCTAGTGGTTGTTTTGCTGTACTACCATGAAAGGGTCATGTTTCCTTATAAAGGTTTGACTTAAACGGAAACATCAAAAGCCCAAAACCCAGTCCAGAAAACTCCACAAAATAATACTCTAACAAAAAGAAGTAACCATGAGAGTTGAAATCTAAATGAGGTTCTTGTGGGTACCAATGACATAGGAAAATATGGGAGGAAGCCAAATTTAGGCTCCTAGGTAGAAAGTTGAAATCTAGATCCTCCAGGGTAGCGTTTTCAGAAATGCTGCCTGTTCCACATGCAGGATCCAAGAGACAGGCAGAGCTTGAAAGTCTCAATGTGTGGTTGAGACGATGGTTCAGAGACAAGGAATTTTGATTTGTTAGGATCTGGGTAACATTCTGGAAAAGGGGGAGCTTGTTCTGAAAGGATGGCTCCACCTTAACTGTGATGGAACCAGGCTGCTAGCTATGACATTTATAGAGGAGATAGAGCAGCTTTTAAACTAAAATGGGTGGGGGGGGAGGAGGAGCCGACAGTCACCCAGGAGCGCATGGTTTGGTGTGGATTATCCTTGAAGGATACTATTGAAACAGGATCTTTATTGAATCCAGGTAGAGAGGTTTCAATAATGATCAAAGAAAGCCAGGAGTGTTCAATGGGAAAACAGAGTAAAGGTTCCAAATTCTCCCCATTAACAAATGCTAGAAGCCTTAAAAATAAGATAGGAGAATTGGAGTATATAGCACTAAATGAAGAGGTAAATATGAAGGCCCTTATTCTACAAAGTTTATGCTGAAATCTTCTGCCCAGTGTGAGGCAGCAGACAAAAAAACAAACAGGATGCTAGGAATTATTAAGAGAGGGATGCAAAATAAAATAAAAAATATTATAATGCTTCTGTATCGTTCCGTGGTGCAACCTCACCTTGAGTATTGTGTTCAATTCTGGTCACCGTATCTCAAAAAAGATATAGAGGAATTAGAAATGGTTCTAATAAGTGACCAAAATGATAAAGGGGATGAACCTGCTCCCATTTGAGGAAAGGCTAAAGAGGTAAGTGTTCTTCAGCTTTGAAAAGAGATGGCTGAAGGGGGATATGATTGAGGTCTACAAAATCCTGAGTAGTGTGCAGCAGGTGGAGGTGAATTGATTTTTCACTCATTCAAAAAGTACAAAGACCAGAGGACACTCAATGAAATTGCATGAAAATACTTTAAAAAATAGGAGGAAATATTTTTTCACTCAAAGGATAGTTAAGCTATGGAGCTCGTCAGAAATGTGATAATGGCAGTTAGCGTTTTGGGGTTTAAAGATGGTTTGGACAAATTCCTAGAGGAAAAGTCCATAGTCTGTTATTGAGATGGACATGGGGAAGCCAGTGCTTACCCTGAGATTGGTAGCATGTAATGGTGCTACTAATTGGATTTCTGCCAGATACTTGTGACCTGGATTGGCTACTGCTAGAAGCAGGATACTAGGCTAGATGGACCATTGGTCTGACCCAGTAAGGCTATTCTTATGTTCTTATGTTCATAGGTTCAACTGATACAAACCACAACGCCGTTTTGAAAAGGAACAAAATAGCAACACATTTCAGTTAAGGATCTCTCACTCAATGGCTTGAGTTCCTGAGGAAAGATGATTGGGTGAATCTCTTCATAAAGGTGGATAATAAATCCCAATAAATAATATGAAAGACTGTTTTCATTTATTTTTGAGTGATCACATGTGAGTGAATTTCTATGAGATTTGATTGGTTATTATTTGTATTAATTTGTCACTAAAATAGTTGTGGACACTTATGCTCAATGTTGGGATATCCGATGATGGAGTGAATGTACAAAGAGGCTTTCCTACCTCTTGTTGGGCAACATTGATTGCTCCCATTTGGAGGTTTGGTTTCGGCTATTATTTTGATATATGGTTTTTCCCACGCCCTTGATTTCAAGACAGTGGAGGGGACACTGAGGATTCCCAACTACACTATTAATATTTTTAACTTCAAATCCATTTATATTTAATTTTCTAGTGGTTTGTACCAGTCAAACTTCATTTAGGGGCCCTTTTACTAAGCCGCATAAGCGTCTACGCATGCCCAACATGTGCCAAAATGGAGTTACCACCTGACTATCCTGTGGCTCTTGCGGTAATTTCATTTTTGGTGCACATCCAATACGCGAGTCTGAAAAATATTTTTTAATTTGGGGAGCGCATAACGGATGCACGCCAAGTGGCATTTATCATGCATAGGTCAGTACAGCCTGGATTCTTTACAGCTAGGTCAATGGCTGGTGGTAAGGTCTCACACCCAAAATGGACGCGCAACAATTTTAATTTTGCCACACGTCCATTTTCAGCAAAAAAGAAAAAGGCCTTTTTTACCAGCGCACTAAAAAATGGATCGGCACACACCCAAAACCCATACCTACACTACCCCAAGCCAATTTTCAGCGCGCCTTTGGTAAAGGACCCCTCAGATTCTAACTTGCATGGATACTCCTTTTTATTAGTGTTATACAGAAACATGACCCCTTGTGGTAGTAAATGAAACAACCACTATCATTTACTGTAGGAGTCACCAAGTTACGGTATCTCTGTACTCCGGGTGGCTGACTCTTGTGGTAAAGGACTAATGCCGCCAGTGATGGTTAGTGGTGTGGCTATGAACAATGCCTCAAATCCAAAATTGCACTGGCAATCCTAGCAGTTGTCTCGTGGTACTTCCACTCCCTGCAAGCTCAATTTTAAGATTGAAAATATACACGAGCTCAGGGTCAATCTAAAAGTCATGAGCACTGGTAAAGATCTCATTTCTGAAGATATTGTAAATATTCAGGCTCCTGAGTCTTTCAGTCTCACTGTCTTCCCTTCTTTACTTCATAGTAACATAGTAGATGACGGCAGAAAAAGACCTGCACGGTCCATCCAGTCTGCCCAACAAGATAACTCATATTTGGTGCTTTTTGTGTATACCCTACTTTGATTTGTACCTGTGCTCTTCAGGGCACAGACCGTATAAGTCTGCCCAGCACTATCCTCACCTCCCAACCACCAGCCCTGCCTCCCAACCACCGGCTCTGGCACAGACCGTACAAGTCTGTCCAGCACTATCCCTGCCTCCCAACCACCAGTCCCGCTTCCCACCACCGGCTCTGGCACAGACCGTATAAGTCTGCCCAGCACTATCCCCGCCTCCCAACCACCAGCCCCACCTCCCGATCTTGACTAAGCTCCTGAGGATCCATTCCTTCGGCACAGGATTCCTTCTTTACTTCTTTGAAAAGGTCTAAATTAGAAGCAGAAGATTACAAGGTAAACACTTGTATGATTGTTATAATTTGGGTTTGCTTAAAACTTGTGTCTACCGGTGTATATGTATTGTCCACATCTCCTGTCATCTCCCATTGTGGTATACATGACCACTTCCCCATACCCCTGAAATATGGTCATTATTTTTCTTCACCCACAAATAATTACAACTACCCCTTTAAGAAAGGGGTTCTCAACCCAGATCTCAGGCCATATCAAGCCTGTCAGGAAACCCTAATGAATATGCATCTGTTAGATCTGCATACAATATAATTTTATGCAAATGTGAATACACATAAAGATAGAAATGTAACTAATGTAACACCAATGAAAGAAAGAAGAAGGAGGGTGAGGAGCGATTCAGAAGGCCTTTACAGCTCTCCACTTGGCAGTCCAGCTGTCCACCTTTATGTCCCCAAGACTCTTTAGTTCACCCCAATAATTCCCCTTCATCTCCAACATGTCAACAAAGATCCGCTGGCCCTTCAGTCCGCTCAGATTCTTTTTTAGAACAACTTTGGCAGAACGACAACAGGGAATTACTCACTCACCACTAAAATATCGTCAATATTCCCGAGACAGATATCCCCTGCGTGGGAGAGGTTGAGGCAGAGGCAGAGGTATGCACAGGAACCAGCAACATTGCAGCTGAGAGCAGCACAGAATGAACAGTTGGAAATAGGTATTTCCATTTTCAATCTTTCAGATACTCCACTATGTGAAGCAGAATTCGTACCAACAGTGAAGTATAATGCATTTCAGACTAGAACAGATTTATTAAAATTCAGCCATAAATTGCAAATAATTCATATGTTCTCTAACACCTCCACTCCCCATATGGGTGTATCTGTCAACAAGAACCCTTCATCATGGATTCCTCCAGGACCCGTGAATCCACTCATACAGGCCTTCAACTCATATATATTGAACAGGACCTGAAGAAATTAGAAAAGAAAGGGAATCCTCACTTCTATAGTTTGACCAAGATCAAACAAGAGGCAATTAAAACCTTGGCCAGTAATCAGCAAATCGTGATTAAGCCTGATGACAAGGGAGGCAGGATTGTGATTATGAATCGTAGAGATTATATCGATGAAATAGGCAACTTAATGACCAACAATACTACATTCCACTCCAGGGCGATCCGACAGACAATAAAAAAGGACATTATTGAATTAATTGATATTTATTCAAAAATGGGTTTCCTTACTGCAAAGACTTCTTAAAGTACAAAACCCTGTTATTCCTACAGTATATGTTTTGCCGAAAATACACAAATCTCTTGTTAACCCACCAGGCAGACCAATAGTCTCTGGTAATGGATCCATTCTAGAGCCACTATCTACCTTTGTGGATTTTTTCTTAAGGTCATTTATCCCACTCAGTCCATTGTACATTCTTGATACAACACATATGATTAATATAATACAGGATTATGATGGTCCACTTACAGATACTATTATGGTTACTTTAGACATCGAATTCCTTTGTACCAATATTCCACAACTTGAAGCTTTGACAATTATAGAGAAAATACTTCAAGCCAGAAGCACACGAAGACATATTCCAAATCACCTTATTCTTACATGTGTAACTATCGCATTAACCAAGAATCATTTCTGTTGCCAGAATATCTTCTATCAACAAGTAAAAGGGACCGCAGTGGGGGCAAATTTTGAACAAGAATATTTGGATGACAACCCCTTTATACATCACATCTAGATCTACAAAAGGTACATAGATGACATTTTCGTCCTTTGACAAGGCGATAACGATACTCTGGAAACATTTTATAATTGGCTCAACACTAGAGATCCCAATTTAAGATTTCAAATGCAATACAGTTCTCAGGAAATTCATTTTCTCAAATTGACCATTACAAAGAATGATTATCACTTCTCTTACTGCATGGCCATATGTGGCTGGGGTCTTTTTACTTACTGTAGTAAAAAGGGCCCTGGCGGGCGGTGAAAAACAGCCCCCACTGCTAGCGCAGGGCCCTTTTTCCCGAGGATTGGTAAAAGGACCCCTGTATGTGCTGTGCCCCTTATAGAATACTAGTTTGATATGGATCTCATGCCTAAGCTTATTCCTGCTGAAACCTGGTGTAAATGCTAGCATATAACCAGGGGCTTAGCTACGGGTGGGCCTGGGCCCACCCAAACTCAGCTAAGGCCCACCCAGATTCTGTGACCGCCAATCACAGCTACAATCAGTCACATCACGTACGGATGTGCAAGCCAGCCTCCGGGAGTCAATCCAGGAAACAAGCAGCAGTACAGCAGCAGCTCTCCCGCAGCGCCAATCTTTACTGGGAGTGTGTCGGCATTGGGAGTCAGGCATTGGGGCGGGTCGGCGGGGACCTGCTTCGGCGGATGACGTGGTTGCGGCGCCTCGTACCTCAGGATCTGCCATGCCATCCCCAGCTCGTGTCGCGGTTGCAGTTGCAGTCAATTCTGCAGTGCTGCGATGATGGTGATGCCTGCCTAGTGACCCTGCAGGCGGTCTCCCTCCAAGCCATGTTAGCCATAGGTAAGCACAGCATTGAGCTCCAGGACTCAACGCAGGCTGGTGAAAACCTGCTGCAAGGGGCAAAATCAGAGAGTTGAGCTGTTGAGCAGTGCTGGAGACATCGGGTTTACTGTAATCAGCTTGGTGATCTTGGGCCTCCTTTCCAGGCAGCACTTTGCACCAGGTGATCTTGGGCCTCATGGGGGGTGGGGGGGGGGTAGACCTCTGCAGGGAAGTTCAAACGCAGGTAAAAGTTGTTTTGTGTAATGCTGATGGGCTTCTGAGTGGGGGTGGGCTCTGTCTGCATTGCCCAGGTTAAAAAGTAAAGTTTTGTATTTCATTCATGGTGGGTTTTTGGGTGGAGATGGGCTCTGAAGTACCTAGGATGTTTAAAAAAAGTGTTTAATGCTAGTGTGCTTCTGTGTGGGGAAGGGGGGAGGGAAGGGCAGGGCTGATGTCAGACTATGGAATAGGGGGTAGGGGAGAGGTCAGGGCTGATGCCAGGGTAAGGGGGTAGGGGATAAAGCCACATTGAGCCTGCAAATAGGTGGGAAAATGTGGGATACAAATGCAATAAATAAATAAATAAATAAATAATAAAGGGATAGGGTAGGGCTGACACTAGTTACATGGAGGGGTGGGGTTAGGAAAGGTTAGGGCTGATGCTGGGTTATATGGATGGAGGAGTAAAGAAGGGAAGGGTAGTACTGATGCTGAGCTATAGGGAGGGATGGGGGTGTAGGGAAGGGTAAGGCTGATTTTGCCCTACAGGAATAGATTGGGGGATAGGAAGAGAAGGGTAGGGTAGGGCTGATTCTGGGCTATGGGGATGGATGGGGGGGTAGGGAAGGGTGGGGCCAGGGCCGGTCTTAGGCAGAGGCCACCGAGGCGGCCGCATAGGGCCCCGCGCCTAAGGGGGCCCCGTGCGGCGCACCTCAGCTCTGCCTTGCAGCCAGACCGCCGCTGCTCGCCCGCCCTCCACCCATGTCAAACGACGCAACTCTCCGTGTTCCCCTGCTCCCCCTCCCTCTAGGCACCTAAGCCCCCTCCCGTCTGAGCCCCCCCCTCCCCGACCCGCCAAACGACCCTCTTCTGTTACCCGACCCGGCCTGCACCTCACCTGACCCAACATTTTAAAAAAATCTCCAAGCGGCGATGCCTGCGTCTGACTAGAAGAAGAAAAAACGCTTCACAGTTCATCCATTGGCCGGCCTTCCCTCATGTCCCGCCCTTGCGGAAGTTACATCAGAGGGCGGGACATGAGGGAAGGCCAGCCAATGGATGAACTGCGAAGCGTTTTTTCTTCTTCTAGTCAGACGCAGGCATCGCCGCTTGAAGATTTTTTTTAAATGTTGGGTCAGGTGATGTGCAGGCCGGGTCGGGTAACAGAAGAGGGTCGTTTGGTGGGTCGGGGAGGGGGGGGCTCAGACGGGAGGGGGGCTCAGGTGCCTGGAGAGAGGGGGAGCAGGGAAACGAGGAGAGTTGCGTGCTGGACATGGGTGGAAGGCATGGGGGACGGGGGGGTTACTGGACATGGGTAGATGGCAGGGGAGGGGGGTTTTGGACATAGGTGGATGGCAGTTGGCAGGGGAGGGCAGGGGGGACAGGAGGGTCGCTGGACATGGGTGGATGGAAGGAGAGGGGGTTTCTGGACATAGGTGGATGGCAGAGGGGACAGGAGGGTCGCTGGACATGGGTGGATCGAGGGGAGGGGGTTTCTGGACATAGGTGGATGGCAGGGGTGGGCAGGGAGGACAGGAGGGTCACTGGACATGGATGGATGGCAGGGGAGGGGGGTTTCTGGACATAGGTGGATGGCAGGGGTGGGCAGGGAGGACAGGAGGGTCGCTAGACATGGGTGGATGGCAGGGGAGGGGGGTTTCTGGACATAGGTGGATGGCAGAGGGGATGGGGGGTTGCTGGACATAGATGGATGGCAGGGGGGACAGGAGGATCGCTGGACATGGATGGATGGAGGAGAGAGAAGAAATGCTGGACATGGATGGAGGCGAGGGAAGAGTGAGGAAGGAGATGAGGTGAGGGAAAAGGAAGAGAGGAGAAAAAGTACACATGGATATAGAAAATAGGCAGAAGCTGGATCCACTGGGCAGTCAAGTCTGCGGAGGACCCAGCTTTTACTTATGGGTTTAGGACAAGAAATGAAGAAGAAAGGCGGAAAGTAAAGAAATAAATGGAAAGGAAGCCCTAAAAACAGAGTTAAGAGGACAGATAGCAGCACAATCGGATACTGAGCCAGCATGATCAGAAAAACAAAGTCACCAGACAACAAAGGTAGAAAAAACTATTTTATTCAGGATTTATTAATTGGAATATGTCAGTTTTTGGAAATGGTGGGGGTTCCCTAGCGTTTACAAGCTGCCGTCATTTAAAGATAAGTTTATGCAGTGAGATATGTTGGGCATATTTTATTATTAAAAACTGTTTTGCTGGATTACATAAATTATACGACTTGGAAATTAAACAGTGTGATATGAATGATAAGAAGGGGATTCAATGAGGATTTGCACCACATCATTGCGCTTCTGACGCAAAGAACATAACTGTTCAGATGGATGTGAGAGGCAGATAGATCTAATGAACCCCGAAAATAATTTGGAGTAAATCGTGGATGACTACAGAAATGTGTAAACCCTGCAGTGAATATATATGTTTGGGACACTAATAGGATATTGGATGGAAGTTTAGTCCCCACATTTGTTCTTTCTGGTGGGCTGTAATTTGAATAGTTTTTGGAAATGTGCATCTGTGATATTTTTCATGTAAGTTTTAATTTTTGTAGTATTGCTGCATGCTGAGTCTGACTTCTTGAGGTAACTTTCCAGTTCAGTATTTTGCCTTCATGTGTTTTTCAGGTGTGATCAAGGAAGGTACAGTATTCTGCTAGCGTACAGTTTGCAGCCCTTTTTGTTTTTTGTTTTTTTTTTCACTAGGCTGTGCACTGGTGTTTTAGAGCCCGGTGTAATTACAGTTGCCTTTCCATGCCACACATAAGGTTGTAGCTCGTCCTGTCCTTGGAATTAGTGCTGTTTATGGATTGTTAAGGTTATGAGTGTGTTTTTGCACAAGTTTGTGTATAGTGTTTTGCAGTGGAGAGATTGTGTGTTGGCCTTACTAAGGTGGCACCAAACATCAGAAAGGGTGTAGAGCCTAAATCATGACACACTACCTCTAAAAGGGTGTTTTGTGGCTCTACATGAGAATTGTGGTATTATGATCCCTTGCTAGCTTCATATTGTTGACGGTCTGCATTTTCCGTATGGCTGGTATATTGGTGTATAAGGTATTAATTGTGTCTATTTTATTTTTACTTATTTTTTGTCTGTGTGTTGTCAGACAATTATGGATGACAGACAGAGTCGGAGTCTTCTTGAGTCAGAGAGTTGTGGTATATATTTTAAAACAATTTTAATACCTTGGTGGTCTATATGTTTTTATATTGTACATTATATTTTACACATCACTTAATTTTATTGTATATCTTTTCATTTCATTTTTATTTTATTGCATATATGGGTTACAGAGTAATAGGGGAATTTGAAAGTACTGAATCTTTTCTTAATATTTTTCCTTTATTCTCCTTTGTTATGAGAATTGGAACTACTAATTGTAGTGGACTTGAACTGAATAATTTCTGGGGAGGGGAGGTTTCATGATAGCATTGTGCTTATTATTTCAATCAGTTTTTTTGTACAAGTTTAGCTTCATTTGTCTTTATTTGAAATTTCATTAAAAATGTTCTAAAATGGAATAATCTTATCAATGGGGTGGGGCTAGGGTGGGGACAGGGCTACAGTAGGTGGGGCTAGGATGGGGCCCCACCAAATTGGCCCCGCACTTGCTAAGACCGGCCCTGGGTGGGGCTGATGTTAGGCTACAGGGATGAATGGAGGGGGGGAGTAGGGACAATTTCAAATTTTTGGTCCTTTATTTTGTAATTGATCAGGGTTGATCTGTGTTCTGCATGTGGCTGAGGTGAGAGAATCTGCTGGCACGTGGTTAGTGTCAGGATCTATATCTCAGTCTGACTTGTTTGGCGCTGTTGTGTATATTCACTGCTTCCTTTTTAAAGATACTGTCATCGGTATTTGTGAGTTCAGAATTATTGTTGTTTAGGTTTGCAGCATAGGCTCTGAGAAGCTTCTTCGCAGGATTTAGTGTTACTTCAGTACCTGGCAGTGAAGGAACTTTGTGTTTCTATTATTGAGGTGCTCTCAGAATTTGAATATATTTTTCCTATGGAAAGCTGTAAGAGGAAACGTTTTGTATGCTACAGATTCCACAATAGGTGGGGAAAAAAATCTTGATGTTGACAGTGTGATTTTGCTTATTTCATCAGTGAGAAATCTGGGCTTTGCTTCATGCAGTTTTTGATGTGTTGGTGTAGACAAAGGTTAACATTTGTGAAAAATGTAAATTTATTAACGTGTGTAAATGAATTGATATTGAAATGAAAGTAAATTCTGTCAAGAGCAGTTTATATTTCCCTTGCTTCCCTTTAAAAAAAAAGTAAATAAATTATATTTGGGCTTTTTTTAGTTCTGCCACAGACTGCAAATTTCAGTGTGCCATCAACATGAACATTTGCTATAAAGCAAAGTTTGAAGAATATGTGCCATTGCTATAATTATTTTGCAGGGTATTTTCATTATAATAGACTGGTCAAGTTTAAGTTATGGGATAATGTAACTATATATTAAAATGTCAGTGTTTCCATTAAGTATGTATGTGGTTTATATTGATGCAGGACAGTTGGGAAGAATATTTATTTAGAAATCCGTCATCAAGTGTACTCTAAGGCATTATTTAGTACTATCCCAAGAAACATACCTATATACAGACCCCCTGATATTCAGTGTTAAACCCAGATATTCACTTCCAGCCATTTCTGGCGTCTGGCATAGAATATCCAGTTTCATTTTTGACTGTGGCAGGGGTGGAGGAGTGGCCTAGTGGTTAGGGTGGTGGACTTTAGTCCTGGGGAACTGAGGAACTGAGTTTGATTTCCACTTCAGGCACAGGCAGCTCCTTGTGACTCTGGGCAAGTCACTTAACCCTCCATTGCCCCATGTAAGCCGCATTGAGCATGCCATGAATGGGAAAGCGCGGGGTACAAATGTAACAAAAAAACCTGGTTAAGTCAATATTCAGTGCTAACCCATTAAGTGCTTAGCAATTAAAGATAGGCCTGCTATTTATGCAGCCTAATTTAACCGCTAAACATATTTGGTTTGGCACTGAATACCTGTGCCTAGCCAGCTATGCTGCATGAATAGCCAGTTAGTGGCTAGCTGCTAAATGTGGATATTCAGCAGGAGATGACAGGTTATCTCCTGCTGAATAGCCATGGTTATGTGCTAAAATGCTATTTAACTGGCCAGGAGCCGTTCCTGGCTGGTTAAATAATTTTGAATATCAGGCCCATAGTGCCCACCCATATTAGCTCTGGGCCCACCCAAAACGTCAGGTCTGGCTACACCACTGCACACAACTAAAGGAGTTGAGTACAGAATAACGTTATTCTATATCATCCCGCCTAATTTCTGGGAATGCATCTTAGCATTTAGCACACGCTAATCCCATGAGCTTTAGTAAAAGGGCCCCCAACTAATTAGTTTGTGTGCAGATCTGATGCCGCAGACGGTGAAAGTTAGATTTGTTTGCCCTTGAAGAAGCAGTAGACCGCGAAACAGGGTCCTGTCGGGCTAACTTTTCCGGAGGTCTCAGTTTGTTGATACAATTGAATGAGTTCTGGCCCTGTTGGATGGCCTTTATAATCCAGAACCATCAAGATAAGTTAATTTAGTGCATTATACGTCAACCTTACGATAATGTTTATTTTGTAACCAACAGTGCCTTTATCTATATCTATATGTATACACACTGAGTATCGTTATTATAGTTATTAAATATAATCGGTGATAGGTTTTTTGATACTCACTGAGGATCAGCAATGTTCAGGCACTGATTGGTTGGCTGGAGATGGTCGATGATTATAACTTCCCATTGGCTTGATAGCCGCTCAGGGAGCATACATTCAGAAGCTTCCATTCAGATATGAGACGCCTCTATCAGCCTATTAATTTTATACTATAATAAGCATTCGTGGTCTGATTGAATTTGTGTATCCTAGAAATAAAGCAGTGGATTTTTCCGCTACATATGGCGCTAACCGGACAGTAATCGGAAGTGTATGTGTGCTGACAATTACTGTCTGGTTAATCCGTGAGACCTTACTGCTAAGTCAATGGGTGGCAGTAAGGTCTAAGGCTCAAAATGGACGCGTGGCAATTTTTATTTTGCCGCATGGCCATTTTTGGCCAAAAAAAGGCCTTTTTTGCACGTGCGCTGAAAAGTGGATCTGTGCGTGTCCAATACACGTATCTACACCAGCACAGGTCACTTTTTGGCGCACCTGCAAAAAAGGCCTTCTTTGGCCAAAAATGGCTGTGCGGCAAAATAAAAATTGCCATGTGTCCATTTTGGGCCTGAGACCTTACTGCCAGCCATTGACTTAGTGGTAAGGTCTCATGCGTTAACCAGGCAGTAATTGTCAGCATGCGTACACTGCCAATTACCACCCAGTTAGTGCCACGTGGTAGAAAATAAAAAATATTTTCTGCCGCATGTATCGGACACATGTAAAAAATGGAATTACTGCCCGGGGCTCGGTAGTTCCAAATTGATGTGCATTGGATATCAACCAACAGCAGCTATGCGCATAACTGCCCATTGGTGCCAATTATAGCCAGTAATTGACTTAATTCTAATTCACAGCCAAATATTGAGTTAACTGTCTTTATTCTATAAATTATGTGGGCAAATTTGCATAAAGTATAAACCCTAAATTTAAGTGTGCAAATAGGATTAGGAAGATTGTTTGAAGCTTTCAACTTGTGTAAGTGATTTTGACATACACATTTTAAGTGGGTTATTTTCTAAACTTTCATGGACGTATGGCTAGATACACACAAATAAATGACCATTAACAAAATTACAACTGACATGAAAATACACATATTGACTTTTTTGGTAGGTGTGTGCATGGATAGAATTTGAGTAGAGTATGAGTGGAGTTGCAAATATACATGCAGATTGACGTGCTTACCCAATCTAGACTGAAATAGGACTAACTATCCGCACCTGTAATGTAGGCACAATTTCTTCCGCTTACGCTGCTATATTATAATATCTTTATTAAATATTGCCTAAGTAACAAAGGACTTGCTTTCTTGAACTAGATCTCCCCTTACAAAATTGCTCTCTATACCTAAAAATACCTGTGGTGCTAACGTGTATATTTCTGGAGTAGATACAAACTACTAAATAAATGAGGGAAAAAAATCAAAAAACTGTCTAACCATATAAATGAAAATAATTATATGTATATGTTTCTGTAAGCAATGAAATTAAATTAGTTAATTGTAAACAGGGAGGAAAAAGCCTCAAGAAGCTGCCAGCTAGTAGCCAAAAGAGCAGGGTTTCTTTATCATTGGCAAAAAACCTCCCCAATATGATTCAATTGAAAATACAGGCTTATTTTCGAAAGAGAAGGGCGCCCATCTTCCAACACAAATCGGGAGATGGGCATCCTTCTCCTAAGGTCGCCCAAATAGGCATAATCAAAGCCAATTTTGGGCGTCCTCAACTGCTTTCCGTCGCGGGGACGACCAAAGTTCCTGGGGGCGTGTCAGCACCGTCGCGAAGGCGGGATTGGGGCATGATTAAGAGATGGGCGTCCCTGACGAACACTTGGCTGACTTAACTTGGTCCATTTTTCTTGCGACCAAGCCTCAAAAAGGTGCCCAAACTGGCCAGATGACCACCAGAGGGAATCGGGGATTACCTCCCCTTACTTCCCCAGTGGTCACCAACCCGCTCCCACCCTAAAAAAAAACATTTAAAATATTTTTTTTGCCAGCCTCTAATGTCATACCCAGATCCTTGGAATCTGAGGAAAGGGGGAGTAGGAAGAGTAGGCTCTTGAACAACACTAGTAGGCGACGTAGGTTAGGAACAGTCTCTTTATTTAAATATACACTCGACTCAACACAGCCGTGTTTCGGCGCTACAGACGCCTTCTTCAGGAGTCTTGTGATATATAAATATACGAATATTAAGCTCAAAGAGAGGCTTCTGCTACAATTGTAATCCACTGCCGATAAAGGAAAAAAAGCTCAGCGTATTCAATTGCACTTCTGTAAAGTCAAAAGGGGACACCCAGATCCTTGACAGCAGGTCCCTGGAGCAGTTTTAGTGGGTGCAGTGCACTTCAGACAGGCGGACCCAGGCCCATCCCCCCCTACCTGTTACACTTGTGATGGTAAATATGAGCCCTCCAAAACCCACCAGAAACCCACATGTAGGTACCCCCCCCTTTACCCCTTAGGGCTATGGTAGTGGTGTACAGTTGTGGGGAGTGGGTTTTGGGGGGGTTGGGGGGCTCAGCACATACGGTAAGGGAGCTATGCACCTGGGAGCAATTTCTGAAGTCCACTGCAGTGCCCCTAGGGTGCCCGGTTGGTGTCCTGGCATGTCAGGGGGACCAGTGCACTACGAATTCTGGCTCCTCCCACGACCAAAGGGCTTAGATTTGGTCGTTTTTGAGATGGGCGTGCTCGGTTTCCATTATGGCTGAAAACTGGGGACGACCATCTCTAAGGTCGACCATCTCAACATTTAGATCGACCTTCTCTAAGGTTGACCTAAATGTTGAGATTTGGGTGTAACCGACCGTATTATCGAAACGAAAGATGAATACCCATCTTGTTTCGATAATACGGATTTCCCCGTCCCTTCACGGAGCCATCCTGCGAGGACGGCCCCAGGAAAACTTGTGCACCCCATTCAATTATGCCCCTCATAGTGTACCTGAGCACCAAGGGCAAGTACATGGTGGCAGTGGAGATATTTGCTATCCTCGCTTCCAGTGCAGGACTGCTGGTCTGTATCTTCTTCCCAAAATGTTACATTATTATAGTCAAGCCTTATATGAACAACAGGAAGTACCTAACAAAGAACAACAGTTAATATTTTATACTGATGATGATAAAGAAAAAGTTATGTTGGTCATTGGTTTTTGTACATTTTTTGTTTTTGAAAATGGTCCTAAAAGATAGATGAACTGAGTACAAAAATGTCTAGAAAATGGCCAGTTTTGAAACAAAGAGTTAGACGTTTTTTCTGGTTTGAAAATGGGCATGTTTGCTACTGGATTTTTGGATTTTTTTTCCAAAAATATCCAAAATCGGATTTAGAAGTCATATCAAAAATGCCCCTGTTAGTATATCAGGACCTAAGCTAGGGACAACCTTCCTGTACATCTCCACTTAAAGCTTTCCCTTGACAAGTTAAAACTGGGATTTTAAACTTTTTTATTCACTGAGGGGCCCTTTTACAAAGGCACAGTGAAAAATGGCCTGTGGTAGTGTAGACGCGTGTTTTGGGCGCACGCAGAATAATTTTTCAGCGCACCTGTAAAAAATTATTTTTCGGATGTGTTTATCGGATGTGCACCAAAAATGAAATTACCACAAGAGCCACGTGGTAGCTGGGCAGTAACTTCATTCTTGTGTGCATTGGTTGCATGTAGATGCTTACACGGCTTAGTAAAAAGGCCCATGAGGTCTTCTTTTAAAAAGCCGCCTTATGAGGAAAGGCTAAAGCGGCTAGGGCTCTTCAGCTTGGAGAAAAGGCTGCTGAGGGGAGATATGATAGAGGTCTATAAAATAATGAGTGGAGTTGAACGGGTAGATGTGAAGCGTCTGTTTACGCTTTCCAAAAATACTAAGACTAGGAGGCATGCGATGAAGCTACAATGTAGTAAATTTAAAACAAATCGGAGAAAATGTTTCTTCAGTAATTAAACTCTGGAATTCGTTGCCAGAGAATGTGGTAAAGGCGGTTAGCTTAGCGGAGTTTTAAAAAGGTTTGGACGGCTTCCTAAATGGACTTGGGGAAAATTCACTATTTCTGGGATAAGCAGTATAAAATGTTTTGTACATTTTTGGGATCTTGCCAGGTATTTGTGACCTGGATTGGCCACTGTTGGAAACAGGATGCTGGGCTTGATGGACCTTTGGTCTTTCCCAGTATGGCAATACTTATGTACTTATGTACAATTCCTGTGTGGCTACTGAGAGGAAGCCCATAGGAGTTGAATGGGTTTCCTCTCATTTGCTGCACCAAGAATCGGTAGTGCGGCTTTATAAAAGAGACCCTGAGGCTTTCCTTAACTAGGCTGATACTGTAATTTTACAACTCCCACTCCCCTTTTTCCTTTTCTTCTTATCCTGTCCTATTTGATATCTCATCTCCATTTTTTTGCTGGAATTTTAATATTGTAAACCGTCCAGAGTTTATTTTTCTATTTGAGTGGTATATGCAGGGCCGTGACAAGGGTCTGTGGCGCCCCCTGCAAGGGATCGGGTGGTGCCCCCCCCCCCCGGCAGGGGATTGGGTGCTGCGCCCCCCCTCCCACAGACAAGCGGTTGGAGCGCGCGCCCCCCCCCCTCCCCCGTGAAGATGATCACTGTCCTCTCTCCCCTGCCCTCCCGCTCCCATGTCCCAACTGCCCGCCCTCTTCTCCCCCCAACAAAATCTCTTTTAAATTTACCTCCGTCCGGCTGGCAGGGCAGCGAAGGCGCAGCATCAGTGAAGGAGGCGGCGCTCCCGACGTCTCTATTAGTCTTCCCTTCGCTCAATGTCCCGCCTTCTTCTGATGTCAAGGAAATGGGAGCGCCGCCTCCTTCATTGACGCTGCGCCTTCGCTGCCCTGCCAGCCGGACGGAGGTAAATTTAAAAGAGATTTTGTTGGGGGGAGAAGAGGGCAGGCAGTTGGGACATGGGAGTGGGAGGGCGAGGCAAGCATGGCGCGGTGGGGTGCCCCCCCAGAGGATGGCGCCCCCCTGCCACGCTTACCTCGCTTACCACGTTGGCACGGCCCTGGGTATATGAACTAAAGGCTTTCTTTTTTTCAGCCACCTTTGGTGGTTAGTTTTTATTTTGGAGTGTTCCCCGTTGTGCTTTCCCCAGGGGGGCAGGAGGGGGATACTGTAGGGGTATTTACCTGAGATCTCACCTTTGCTGGTCTTGGCCTGTAAAACCTGAACCATTCTTAGAACAAAATGGATTCTGCAACCCAGGAGCGTAGCTATGGGTGGGCCTGGGCACACCCAGTCTCAGTGATCATCAATCAGGTGCCAGCTGCCCTGCACATCACATCCAGGGCCGTGCCAACACAGTAAGCGGAGTAAGCACCACAGGGCGGCGCCTGCTTTCAAGGGTGCCGCTGCAGTGCTGCGCCGCCGCGCCACCGCACCGCCATACCGCTTGGGGGTTTAAATGTTTCATTTACCTCAGTCGCAGCGTTCGCATCATTTCAAAACCCTGTCCATCTCTAGCTTTCCCTCTTTTCATGAGTTCATTCCCTCAGAGTCCCGCCCTCGAGGAAATGACATCAGAAGGCGGGACTCTGAGGCCGAACGAACTCACGAAGAGAGGGAAAGCTAGAGACGGGCAGGGTTTTCAAATGATGTGAACGATGCGACCGAGGGAAATTTAAAAAAACAAAGGGCAGTGCTTTTTTTGTTCCTCTGGGCTCCCCTCTCCCTCACGTGACACAAGATACAGTGTCCCGCCCCTCCATGCCGTCACCTTTCCGCTTTCCCCCGCGGTGCCCCTCTCACTGTCCCAGTCGCGCTGACCACCGGCTCTAGCATAGAGACTTTCCCGAAGGGACGTAGTTTCAGCTGATGTCTTGTTTCCTGTTTTTTTGCTCAGGCCGATGGATAAGCTGAGGACTTTGCTCTTGACTGTTCTCAGCGTGCTCCTGCTGCTCTGGGGCCCAGGTAAGAGCTGCAGCGCCACAAAGGGTGGATGTGAAGGGGAAGGAGGTGAAAACAGAGCATGGGGTGTGAGAGAGAGATGCAGAGAATTGGAAAAGTGGGAGTGATGCAGCAGATGGAAAGAGAAAAGGGTAAGAGTATGTGAAGCAATACAGCACCGAGAGAGAGCAGAACGGGACTGGGCTTAACTGCACTGATGGTGGTTAGTTGGAAGGGTGAAGAGGTGCTAAAAGCACAAGGCTGCCACGCTTCTCTCCCTTCCCCCACATAATCCCATGTCTGCCTTTCACTGAATGCTATTTAACTTTAATTACCCACCCCCTCCAAATTTGAGCTCAAGGCAAGTTGGGGTACACTAGATAATTTCCCCTCCAGAAAGGCTGGCAATCTATTGTGCCCAAGTCACAAAAAGATGTGTGGCTGGGAAAACTTGGATTTTAACCTTGTCCCTGGCTCAGAGTCAGCTGCTCTAACTAACTAGGCCATTTCTTAAATTATATGGCTGCTAGGGTATCTATTCTTCTTGATCTGAAATCATCATGGATGAAGCTGAGGAAGGGGCTAAGGGGACATTTTTTTTTACCCTGTCTATTATAGAGAGGCCAATATGCTAATGTTATTTCAATCAAGTTGAATCAAATCTAAAAACCAATTTCATGTGAGCAGTTCTTAGATAAATCTGTCATTTGAAGTGGTTACCTCAGCTATGAGTCTTGTAGGCTAGATTAGTTTAAAACAATTTCTCTATCCTCACAACAGCAATGATTCATTTTTAGGTTTATTGTGTTACTTCAAGCTTCTGGTATTCATTTTAGAAGGTCAGGAGCTGCACAATGGAGTTTTGTGCTGGAGGATTTTATAAAATTGGTTGAAATTTGACTTGATCAGTGGGGCATCTCACCGCTACCCCTTCATATTGTATGAGGAACCCTCCAAACCCAACCAAACACCTACTGTACCCAACTGTACACCACTACAATAGCCCTTATGTCTGCAGGTGTCACCTGTATGTGGGTACTTGGGGGAGTTGCTGGACATGGGTGGATGGAGGGCATGGGAGCAAGGAGGGTTGCTGGACATGGGTGGATGGAGGGCAGGGGAGAGAGGAGGGTTGCTGAACATGGATGGAGGGAAGGGAAGACAGGAAGGAGATGCACATGGATGAAGGAAATTCTGGACATGGATTGGGGGGGGAAGACAGAGGAAGGCGATGCACATGGATGGAGGGGAAGGGAGAGAGAAGAAATGATCGACATGGATGGAGGGGAGGGAAGAGAGAGGAAGGAGATGAGATGAGGAAAAAGGGAGAAAACCTGCACATGGATGGAGAAAATAGGCAGAAGCTGGATCCACTAGACAGTCAAGTCTGCAGAGGACCCAGCTTTTACTTACGGATGTAAGGCAGGAAATGAAGAAGAAAGGAGGAAAGTAAAGAAATAAATGGAAAGGAAGACCTGGAAATGGAGTTAAGAGGACAGATAGCAGCAGAATCAGGCACGGCCCTGAGCACATCGCTGCTGCTCCAATGGCTTAGCTCAGTCAGCTGTATGTAGAAAGTAGTGAAACAAATCTTGTGAGCTGAGCCCTGCAGCTCTGGTGTTATTATTTTTTTTTTTTTATTTACCAGCACTACAACAGACTTTCAGCAAGCAAAGAAGCAGCACTCCTGCTGCACTGCCGTGTTTGCTACTTTGCTTTGCTCTGCTCTGCTCTGGACTCTGGAGTCCAGCATTGGGGTCTTTGTTAGTTCACTCCCTGCTGTGCTCTTAAAGTGCTTACCTCAGTCAGCTGCTCTGCTTCCATTCCTAATGGGCAAAAGGTAAAAAAACAGGAATTCCTTTTAGTGTTCTCTCACTGTTTGTTTGCTGGATCCTGCACAGCTCAGGTCTCAGTCAGCCCCTGCCAGGACACAAACCTGCTGCAAAGTCAGGGAGTCGGAAGTTCCGGAGGCCTGTGCTGCACTGAACTTAGCAGCTGGGGAAATCTGGGCACTCATTATCCTCCAGCCCCAGGCACCAGGAGTGAGTCCATAGCAACTGTATCTGCATTGGATTGAAGTCTACTCCCCCCATTGCCAACCTCAGTCACTGCTAGGAACCAACTTGGGCCTTCTCCCCAACACTGAACCACGTGCACACACTGATCAGGGCTGTAGACTACTCTGAAATCTACAGGACACTTTCTCTGCACTGGACTCGGGTAAAAAAAAGAAAGAAAATAAAAACAGTTTTATATTTAATGATGGTGGGCTTCTGGGTGTGTGTGGTCTTCATAATGTTCAGTTTAAAGAAAAGCTGTATATTTCCTGTTGGTGGGCTTCTGGGTGGGGGTGAGCTCTGCATTGGCCAGGTAAAAAAAAAAAAAAAAAAAAATATATATATATATATATATATATATATATATATATATATTAGACTATGGGGGAAGAGAGAGGGAAGGGCAGGACTGTTTCCAGACTATGAGGAGTAGATAGAGGTGGGGTGATGCTGAGCTATGGGGGGGGGGGGGGAGGGGAAGGGAAGGACAGGGCTGATGCCGAGCTACAAGGAGGGATGGTTAAAGGGGTAGTCAAGGGTAGGGCTGATGCTGGGGTATGAAGGGTTGGGAAGGGCAGGGCTGCAGAGATGCTAAGTTATCCAGTTTCAGGCTGGAGATTTTGGGGCAGTCCTAGTTTTTAACTTATATCCCAAAACCATAGGCGGTCGGTGGCCCAATTGTTTGGGAAGGCTAAAGGGGGGGGGGGGTGGGGCCAGGGGTGGAGCTTAAATCCATAATTGTCTGATAACACACAGAAAAAATAAATAAATAAAAATAAAAGTCACAATTAGTGGAGGAGCGGCCTAGTGGTTAGGGTGGTGGACTCTGGTCCTGGGAACTCAGGAACTGAGTTCGATTCCCACTTCAGGCATAGGCAACTCCTTGTGACTCTGGACAAGTCACTTAACCCTCCATTGCCCCATGTAAGCTGCATTGAGCCTGCCATGAGTGGGAAAGCGTGGGGTACAAATGTAACAAAAAAAAAAAATAATAATACCCTTTATTAAATTTAGATATTAGATATTGTTAAAGATCCATCCCTCCTCCCGGGGTCCTCAGGATCTTGCCTCTGCCCTGGCCACTCCGGTTAAGAGTCAGGATACCTGTCTCAGCCTCCTAGCCCACTACAGTTCACAGGGCAGGGCTTAAATCAATCCAAACTCCAGAAGGCCAAAATCAGTAAGTATCTTTATTCTCTTGGGATTCACAGTCCAGCAGTTCAGAATTAAAGCAGGTAAAAAAACCACAATCCCACTGTTTCTCCTTTCGGGGTCACAGCACAGCAGGACAGAAAAACACTCCCCTCCCCTGCTTCCAGAACTCAGTTTGTTCAACCTTAAGCAGTCTATAGCCCCATGCTCTCCTTCTCCCCCTCCCCTTTGAAAAGGGGGAGAATGTCCATGAAGGGCAGTAAAAAAAAAACACAAGCAAAAAGAAAGAAACTGCTCCCGGTTTCTTCCTGGTGCCTTGGCAAATAGTCCCAATAAACAGTTCCCAATAAACCACTTCTTCAGGCTTGAGCAACCACTTTCCCACAATAGCTTCCTCCCGCTGTGAGCAGCTCACACAGGAGGAGTCAATAACCCCTCTTCAAACAGCACTCTTTAACACACCGTTCAAAACAGCCTGAACTCGCTTTGGGGAGAAAAAAGGTCCCACCCTTTCTTGGGTCACTCTCTCAATACACTGACCCTCCTCCTTCATGACCCTTTCTCTTTCCCCTTGCAACTGTTAATATGTGTCCCAGCTTGAGACCTATCCACTGGAATAGTGGTGGGCCAAGTTACATAGCTTAAACAGCTGAAAAGCACTGACTAGGCCTGAAAATCAAATGATGGCCTTATAGCTGAGAGCCTGCAAGGGCAGGACTGCTTGGTGAGTCTTATTGAAACCTGGTACAACTTTCAAATTTAGTGTAAGAGTTAAGATGAAGGAATTAATGGCAGAAATGGTAAAAAGTTTGGTTCCTAAGATGGAGTCTGTCCCTATAAGATGGCTCCCAGAGTCACAAGATACAAAGAAACTGATCTTTCTATATTAGGAAAGATGTTTACAAAAACGGAAATTGGCATTATGAAGTAATCTCAGAAAGGAGGAGCAGGTGGGCACCTGACCTGCGGTTAAGTATGATTCATAGATGCAAAATAATTAGAAAAAAAGTCTCTCTCCAATTGAGTTGTATGGGCTGCAAATACTATATAACGACTGTGCTTCAAGGCTAGAATTGGAGTCCTTCCCCAACGTGTCGGATGACGGCGGAGCTCTGGCCGGTTGAACCCAGAATTTGACTGATACTTGTAACAGCTGGCAGATTCATTCGGTGAGAATAAAGATTATTTTTATCTCTAAACTTCTCCAGTCTCAGTTTCAATCTCTTCATTCTCTTTAAACTGCCTTACATAAATACTATATACACAACTAAATTATCTCTCACTCATTTAGACTTTATGTGGGAACATAAATGGCCAAACATTCACTTAGATCCTAGAAGACAGAAAGTAGTGGTCATGGGAATTAGATTTGAACGGCGCCTTCTGACACCGCCCTTAAACCTCCGTGTCCGAAGGCATTCCTTTGGACCCCGATTCATCTCACCATGGAAAGGGGTATCACGGAAGTTTAAGGAGGGGTTGATAACCAAAATCCTCAAAAAACACAACCCAGCTGCCATACCACGAGTTCACCTGCCTTTTCAGCTTTTTTCCTAAGGAATGAGCCCAGGCTGTGAGGTTCATCGGTTCCTCTGTGCTCTCCTCTCTCTCCCTCTCCTCAGCCTCTTGCCATTCCATGGGTTCCTCGTCCCACGCACTTTTCAGCTGTTCCTCTTTCACTTGATTACCCTCCAGGGGCCCCTCCCTTGCCTTGTCAGAGTTCTCCCCTGTGGCCTGCTGGGGAAGGTAATCTCTGTACCGGGGCTTGCGCCGGGGCTGCTGGGTGATGTAGTCTTTTTCTCTCCTCCATTCTTCAGGGGACATTACCCTTTCTCTTCTCTCTCTCTCTGGGGAAGTAGTAGAGGCAAGGCTCTGTTCTGTCTCCTTCTGTTCTTGAGCCTCCTCACTTCTTCCCCTTCTACTTCCATCTGCTCCACCCCCTTTTCCTCCCCTTCACAATATGTATCATATGTCAAAGAATAAAGTGGTTGCTCAAAGCATATTCTAAGCACAATCGCTCAACTGCAAAACACTATGCACAACTTTGTGCAAAAACACGCTCAGAACCTTACTGTACCATAAATATTACACTGGGCAGAACCAAATACACCAATATACCACCCATATGGAAAATGCAGAACATCAACAATATGAAACAAGGGATCATAATATCACAATTCTCATGTAGAGCCACAAAACACCCTAATTAATGTGGGATAAAATGTCATAAATAAGTAAATAAATATAAACTTTTAATGTTGAGCACCTGATTCTCAAAGTGGACATATTCCAAACACTATAATGAAAATAAAATGATCTTTTCTACCTTTGTTGTCTGGTGATTTTTTCTGATCATGCTGGTCCAGTATTCGATTCTGCTGCTATCTGTCCTCAGTGCAGGTCAGGAAGTCATCCTCGTTAAATATCTCCCTGGCAACCCAGGACACCTCCAGCCAACCCCCCCTGCTCTCCGAGCAGTAAGGTAAACAAACCATAAACCAATTTCTACAACTGATTCACAAGGCTAGAGGGCTTTCACTGCAGCTCCTGCTGTGAGGATAGAGGTAAATCAACAATTTAAACCCCTCAGAGCACAGCAGGGGAGGCTTAGCCTCTCCAAGCCTCTTATACCGGGCGCCTACTGGTATGCCCAAAACAGTGTGGGATTTGTAGTGCCCATTGAGTGCTTCGAGTCCCATAATGCAACAGAATGGAGTGGGCAGAAATGCAGGACAGCCCCAAAATTTCTAGCCTGGAACTGGGTAACTTGGCATCTCAGGGGCTGATGCTGGGCTACGGGACAATTCCTAATTTTTGATCCTTTATTTTGTAATTGGTGAGAGTTGTTCTGTGTTCTGGCATGTGCTTTGTGTGGGGACCTATATCAATCTGACTTGTCTGGCTTTTACAATGGGACATATGTTGCTGATGTGTATATTCACTGCTGCCTTTTTAAAGGTACTGTTACTGATATTTGTGTGTTCAGAATTGATGGTGTTAAGGTTTGCTACATAGGCTCTAAGAAGCTTCATAAGATTTAATGTTACTTCACAAAGAATCTGGAAGGCATTTACATTTGTTATAAAGCAAAGTTTGATGAATATGTTCCATTGCTATAATTATTTTGCAGGATACTGTGATGTGTGTTGAGATGTTTGCCATTATAGTAGACTTATGTCTGGTTAAGTTTAAGTGCTGTTTGTCTAGTAATTGCCTAGAATTATGGGATAGTGCAGGATAGAAATTTTTAAAATAAATTTAAAATGGTGGTGTTCCATAAAGTATATACGTGGTTTATGTTGACACAGGACAACTGTTGGCCAGATTATTTACTTATCCTTCATCAAGTGCACTCTAAGGCATTATTTTGTAAATCCCATGAAACACTGTTCATACCTGTATACATAGTGCCCACCCATATTAGCTCTGGGCCCACCCAAAATGTCAGGTCTGGCTACGCCACTGCTGCAACCTGTGACCTGAATATATCTGTAACTAGCAGAAACCAACTTGCTTTCAAAGGAAAAGTACTGCTGAGCATTGCAAAATTTCTACATCCCAAGGACATAGTCTTTGTTGAGCCTGCCATGAGTGGGAAAGCGCGGGGTACAAATATAGCAAAAAAAAAAAAAAACTGGCCCCGTTATCTCCTGGGAACATTGTAGGAGAAACAGACATGGCTCCAGGATGTGTGAAACCAGACAGGGAGTTTGCATACCATCTAACAAAGGCTCACTTATTGTCCATGAAGCTGCCTGGACATTATGTCACCGTCCGTGATTGGTCTACAGGTATCATCTGACCCTGGGATACCAAAGGTTTGGCCAGAAGAAGTTCAATTGGAGGAGGAAAAGGAGAAGGTGACCACCAGGGAGTAAGGAGAAGAGTCGGAGGAGAACGGAAGAAGAGAAGATCAAATACAGGACTTGCAAGCGAATAGCAGGCTCTGTGTCGCAGCTAGAGACTGCTTTTCCTAACATTAGTGAACTGCGTGCCTTGTAACCAGTTCCTAAGGTTTGCTCAGCTGCAACAAGACCTTATCTACTGACTGTGCCATCTACATTCAGAATAGACCTTGGACTTTTATCTCCGGACGGAGAGACTCGCTGAGAAATCAGCTCGAGACTCTGAGGAGTTCCATTTATCTACCATTGGCAGTCTGTGACAGACAGCAGAGGTGAGATAACAGGATATATTACCTATAGTCTGGGATAGTTAGCCCTTAGTTGCTTGTCTGAGAAAGATAGGCTTACGTCAGAACTTGTGGTCTGTGTGTATTTAGCTGCTAAGTATTTTGCATAAGACTGTTGGTGTAAGTTCTCTTATGATTCATTAGGATATCAGTTGTGACTTGGTGGGGTAACCACCCATTTAGTTAGTCCATTAGGAGAATCATATTGTATTATCCTTATACAGCTGATAATCTATTTTTATAGCAAGCTTTTGTATTTTGCTTTGCAATTTGCTACAGAATTATTTTTATATAATTTCTCTATAATAAATAATACATATTCCAGCTGTGGCTTTAGTTTCTTTTTCAGCACTGCTCGTTTATTGTCAGTGAGTATAGCGGTACTCCCTAGACCCGAGTTTATAATATTGCTATCTGGTAATGTTATCTGATATATAAGTACCTCTAGCATGCCTACAATACCTATGCGGGCATTCCTGCATCTGCTGATACTGTGTTTTGTGTATGCTCTACATTTTCGCTTATCTTTCCTGGAAAAATGGCATTCTTTTCCTTTTTAAGATTTGTTTTTATTTTGTTGATAACCGCTCAGAATGTATGGGTGATAAATCAAACTTTTAATAAGCTTGGAATCCTGGAATAAATAAAGCTTGAAACGTGATTGCTTGCATATCTCATGCAGAAAGAAACTTTCACACTCCCCGCATATCTACAAAGCATGTAGGTAATTTTTCTCCTGGACTTTGCATTAATTTTCACAATGAAATAAGAGGCCGTTTTACTAAGCCGCGCAAGTGTCTACATGCAGGGCCGGTTATAGGGCGAGGCAACCGAGGTGACCGCATAGGGTCTCGCGCTCAAGGGGGCCCCGTGTGGCGCGCCTGAACTCCGCCCCAACCGCCCGAGTTCCAGTCCCCCTCCTTCTGAATTTTAAAAGTCATCTAAGTTACCTCGTTGGGGTTACGGTGGCAGGCGGCAGCAGGGAAAAGCGTGCGAGCTGCTCGGTGCTTCAGGAGCCTTCCCTTCCCTCTCTCAGCTCTGGTCTTGCCCTCCCGCCCTTGCAGAAACAGGAAATGAGGGCGGGAGTCGGGACCAGAGCTGAGAGAGAGAAAGGAAGGCTCCTGAAGTGCCGAGCTCGCACGCTTTTCACTGCTGCTGCCTGCCGCTGTAACCCGACAATGTAAGATGATTTTTAAAATTCAGAGGGAGGGTGGGAGGCCCCTGGAGCTCAGAGGGAGGCCTCAGAGGGAGGGGGGCCTTGGAGCTGGGAGGGAGGGAGGCCTTGGAGCTGGGAGGCAGGGAGGGGGGCCCTTGGAGCTCAGAGGGAGAGGGAGGGGGGCCCTTGGAACTCGGAGGGAGGAGGGATGGTCCTGGAGCTCGGAGGGAGGGAGGGGGAATGGTCCTGGAACTCAGAGGGAGGGAGGGAGGGGGGCCCTGGAGCTCGGAGGGAGGGAGGGGTGGTCCTGGAGCTTGGAGGGAGCTCAGAGGGAGGGGTAGCAGCCCTGGCGCTCAGAGGGAGGGGCCCTGGAGCTCGGAGGGGTGGAGCTAGTGTGGGGGTGGAGCTAGGGTGGGGCGGGGCTAGGATGGGGCCCCATCAAATTGGTCTGCACAGCACCCCGCACTTGCTAAGACCGGCACTATCTACACGCGCCCAACGCATGCAAAAATGGAGTTACCGCCTGGCTGCCATGTGGCTCTTGCGGTAATTTAATTTTTGGTGCGTGTCCGATATACATGGCCAAAAAATAATTTTTTATTTTTGGACGCGCGCATCAGAAGCGCGCCAAGTGGCATTTGGCGCATGTAGGCATTACTGCCTGGTTACCGCGTGAGGCTTTACCGCTAGGTCAATGGCTGGTGATAAGGTCTCAGACCCAAAATGGACGCGCATCAATTTATCATTTTGCCGCACGTCTATTTTCGGCAAAACTAAGGCATTTTTTGCAGGTGTGCTGAAAAATGATTCTGTACACACCCAAAACCCACGTCTACACTACCGCAATCCATATTTCAGCTCACCTTAGTGAAAGGACCCCTAAGTGTGTACTTTCACTTTTTTAAATTGCCTACCAAAAGGTCCCTTTATAAACTTGGACCTCCTTTGTCTATAGGCTCTTTTAAAATTTATTTTCTATAAAATAGTATACATATTTTGGGGGGAAATAGTAGGTATCTCGAAGTTTAATTTAGAAGTCTTATTCACAATTTCCACAAAGAAATTTGACATTTACATGTGCAAATCACATCCTTGTGTAAATGACTTTGAAAGGATTCAGTTTACACATGGCACAAAGAAAATGGTTTATTGAAAGAACACAGACTCCATATGGCCTGGTCTTGGTGGTGCCTGAAAAAGGTGTATAGTTTCTACAAATAAGATAAAATTGACTAATTACAAATATATTTGTAAATAAATAAGCACAATTAGAAATGTAGAAAAAAAATAATAAAAGCCATACCGGAGTATAAATTGTATAAATGAATGTGAATAAATGACATAAATCACATTACAAATAAAACTTGACTGACTGAGAAATCCTTAATAATGCATGATAAAAGAGAAGAATGATGCTAAAAAAAAATCTTTGCATATTGATTGTCACACTGTGAACATTAGATGCCAATAAATAAAGTAACAAAAATGTATACAAGAAAACTTTGTCATAGGCTACACTGCTAATCATTTCTGTAGCACTACTACTACTACTTATCATTTCTAAAGCGCTACTAGACATACGCAGCGCTGTACACTTGAACATGCAGAGACAGTCCCTGCTCGACAGAGCTTACAATCTACTTAGACGTATGCAGCACTGTACACATTATATACAAACACTTTCTCTGTCCCTAGGGGGCTCACAATCTAAGGGCGTCTTTTACTAAGGAGTGCTCACATTTTTAGCACGTGTTAACATTGTGGGCGAGATGCCCTAGGAATGGTTAAGGTCTGTCTGTGTTTTGTGTATGAAGAAGTCATTTAAAGTTGTTTATGTGTGGTAATAATGGCAGGTGGGGAGATCAGAGGAGGGGGTAGGAAGGCGAAGAGATTGGGGTTCACTTTCTTAATTTCTGACCTGGGCCCCTGTATGTCTAACACTGGCTCTGGTTGCGATTAAAGGAAAGAAAATGATCAGGTAAGACACCTTTTCCTCACACATTCTCCTAACACTTAAAAAATTGTTAATATGTTTAAAAAAACACAACCTTTTTCTTCACATGAATGTGTGAAACTTGCCAGACACATTCCCTGAATTCAAGGAAATAGTCTGCAAATGATCTATAATTTACTGGGCAGTACACTGTTCTTACAATGAATGACATCAAGAGATACAAAATGCGTCTGAGAGTTTTGAAAGTGATTGCATGCTGGCACAGACTGTATATGGTGCTTAGCAGTCAAGGGATGGATTCCTGCTGCTAAGGTAGGTTACCTGAGAGAAATAGAAAGTTGAATAGAGGGAAATGTAGGGCATTAATGGGAATGTGGAAGGAGGCTAAGAGAAAGGAGCAGATGTTGTATAAGGTGGAAATGATGGTGAATTTGAGGAACTGCCTCCCAGTGAAGGTGGTGGAGATGAAAACATCATCTGAATTTAAGAAAGCTTTGGACAAGTACATAGAATCTCTTAGGGAGTCAAAGGGAGAGTAGATGACATGAATGGGCAGACTGGATAGGCCATATGGTCTGTATCTGCCTTCATTTTTCTGTCTTTTCCTGGATTCTCAGACCACTGAGCTAACCATTAGTTTTCTCCTTCATAGAACTTAGTTTCTTGGTGTAGACAGTGGTGGAAATAAAGAAGCAACCTGACCATTGTTCCATTATCTCTTTCAGAACTTGTGAGTGGGTCAGTATAATTTTGTGTTTAGTGCGGTTCACACAAGTATTCCTATCAAATTAATGTTTGTCTCTAAGTTAATGAAGAAAGAGGATCCATAAGGTTATATTTAAAAGAAACAACCTATATTTCAAGATAAATGAAGCTGTCAGGAGCAGATATCCCTTAAGGATGAACCTGGACCCCCTTGCCGACGACCCTCCCGACTCCCCCTCCCACCGCCAACCCTCCCCCGCCGTCGCCGTGGGCTACCTTTGCTGGCGGGGGACCCCAACCCCCGCCAGCCGAGGTCCTCTTGCTTCCCGCGAAAGGCTTCGTTCTGTTTCTGACGTCCTGCACGTTGTACGTGCAGGACGTCAGACTCATAGAAACAGGATTCATTCTATATCTGTGAGTCTGACGTTCTGCAAGGCAGCGGCGGGGGAGGGTTGGTGACGGGAGGTAGGGTCAAGATGGTTGTCGGCAGGGGAGGGCAAAGTTGGTGGCAGTGGCGGCAGCGGGAGGGGGTCAGCAATGGCGGGGGGGGCGGAAGTGCCGGGGGGGGGGCTAAAACCCTGGGCTCTGGACCCCCCTCCCACCAAAGTTGGGCTACACCCCTGCTTAATTCCTTTGACATCCTGTTAATATTGAGCTTTTCATTCCTTTCACATCCTGTTAATACTGAGCTTTTCATTCTTTTGAAAATACTACTTGTTTGTACCTTATTCAAAGCACATAAGTATTTAAAAACTAGCATTATATCTTTCTTTTGCTTTTCTTCTTCTGTCGAGTATTTCTTTACCTCCTTCAGCCCCTCTGTGTGTGACTTATTCTTCAGACTGTACAACACTTTGCTCATTTTTGTATGAATGACCTCCATCCTGATTCACCTTTTGTGCACAAACTTTACTTCTGCTGAGATCGCCATGAGGGTCATAATCGAACGGGGCTGGCCATCTATATGGGTGGCCATCTGTAAGGCCGGCCCCATAAAACAGCATACCCGACCGTATTATTGAAACAAGATGGCCGGCCATCTTTCGTTTCGATAATATGGTAAGAGCCGGCTAAATCTCAACATTTGGGCCAGCCATCCTTAGAGATCGCCGGCGCTAGAGCTGGCCGCCATGGATTTTCCCCCAATAATGGAAACTCATGGCGGCCATTTCAAACCCGGCCAAATCCAAGCCACTTGGTCGTGGGAGGAGCCAGCATTTGTAGTGCACTGGTCCCCCTCACATGCCAGGACGCCAACCGGGCACCCTAGGGGGCACTGCAGTGGACTTCACAAATTGCTCCCAGGTGCATAGCTCTCTTACCTTGGGTGCTGAGCCCCCCAACCCCCCCCCAAAACCCACTCCCCACAACTGTACACCACTACCATAGCCCTTAGGGATGAAGGGGGGCACCTACATGTGGGTACAATGGGTTTTGGGGGGTTCAGAGGGCTCCCATTTACCACCACAAGTGTAACCGGTAGGGGGGGATGGGCCTGGGTCCACCTGTCTGAAGTGCACTGCACCCACTAAAACCTGGTCCAGGGACCTGCATACTGCAGTCATGGAGCTGAGGCTGGCAAAAAATGTTTTTTAATTTTTTGGGGGTGGGAGGGGGTTGGTGACCACTGGGGAGTAAGGGGAGGTCATCCCCGATTCCCTCTGGTGGTTATCTGGTCAGTTTGGGCACCTTTTTGAGGCTTGGTCATGAACAAAAAGAGACCAAGTGAAGCCGGCCAAATGCTCGTCAGGGCCGGCTTTCTTTTTTCCATTATTGGGCAAAGCTGGCCATCTTGTAACCACTCCCCTGTCCCGCCTTTGGTACACTGCCGACACGCCCCCTTGAACTTTCGCTGGCTCTGCGACGGAAAGCAGTTGAAACCGGCCAAAATTGGCTTTCGATTATACCGATTTGGCTGGGTTTAGGAGATGGCCGGCCATCTCCCTATTGGAAGATGGCCAGACTTCTCATTCGAAAATAAGCAGGCATGCCACCTACGGTGGAAATCTGATCCTGAGCATCCTAGTAGCCACAGCACTGTTGGATTTTCACTCTCACCAGAATACCATAGCATTTTGTGGTTTCCTCTTTGTCTTCTGTTATCTGGAAAATGGTGGCACCTGACAGAAAGGGAAACATGTCCGATGCAGCAATCCGTAGAGTTCACTTTTTTTTCTATTACTGTACATTTTCTAATGCAGCAGTAGTTTGCTTGTCATTAGTTTATTGCATCAAGAGCAAAGTTCTGCACATGCATTAGAGCATTTTGTTCTGAAGCTCAGTACAATGCTCTAATGCACAGATTATTACATCCGACGCTTGACAGCACATAACCAGTGAAGTGTTTGCCTGAAAATCCAGTGAAACCTAAAAACACACAATCTGTGCAGTAAGATTTTTGGAAATTTAATTGTATGAAGAGTTTTCAGGCACTGAGGTAGTAACCTGAGGGATTTCCTGTGAGTTGTCTCCCATTTTGCACAAAGGTCTACTACAGATACCCATAAAAATGGATAGTGAACATTTGCATGAAACTTTAAAATAGTCAACTTCATTGAGTTTAGTGATCTTCTCCCACCTCGCTTCCTCTTCCTCCTTGCTCTTTGCCCCTTCCTTTCTCTTCCCTTCCCTCCCCTCCTCCCCCTCCCCTTCCTCTCTTTTCTTTCTCCTCGCATTCTTGGACTCATCTTCACCTGTGGTGGATGTGAATTTCCACTAGCATTTCTAGCTGTTCCTTCATGGGTCTGGCCTCATGTTTGTTGCTGGGGGTTGGGAATTTCCACCTGTACTTCCAACCATGGCATCTCTCCTGATACCACTTCTTCATCCTACCTCCTTTGGCTCCTGCATAATTTTGGGTGGGTAGTTTATATTGTTGGTTCCGATGTATATTGATGGGCAGAAAAACAGCAGAGTCCAGTGATTATGGGTGTCTGCATATGGGTAGGATGTGTATTGACCTGAAGTGGCCTGAAAGCATGACTGAAGAATAGATAAAGATATGAGAGAAGACAAAAAGAGGAAAGAAATGCAGTTAATTTGGAACATGCTTGTTTTCTTCTTTCTTATCAGACCAGTAAAGTAAAGATTGTGAGAAACAATGCCTCTAACCCTATCCTAAGCCTATTTCTTATCTACTATAAATGTCTGTTTTGATATCTTATAGTTTGATGCTAATTTCATACTAAAATATATTTATTGTCCTTAAAGTCTTGTACCATTGAACTATTACAACTTCCTAGCCTTTGTGTCTGCAGTGGAAGAGATTAACAACAGCTCGGAGCTCTTACCCAACCTCACACTGGGGTTCCACATTGAGAACCCTTATGACAACTTTTTCTTAATGTACAGACGACGAGCCATGCAGGGCTAACAAACCGTGTCGCTACTGCCCCTCACCAGAAATGAGCCACCCGCCGCCAGAACCACGTCGGGCCCCCCCCAAGGAATAACAGCGGCGCGGATGACGGTCCTGCCCCCTCCCCCCGCCACATACGACACTCACAAACAACATGGCCCCACTCCTGCAAAAAACAAACACATCTTCCCCCTGAAATGGAGACATCCAAAACGTCAGAGTGAGGCAGGCGAGCAGGCAGCCAGCCTCAACTTCTGAGGGAGCCAGCCAGCCAGCCAGCCTCAACGTGGTGCAAGGGAAGAAGGGAGGGAGCCAGATGCATCATGCTGGCAGTGGCAGCAGGGAGAGAGCCAGATTGAACAACACAATGCGAAGGATGACCCTGAAAGGCTGAGGGAATGGGACTCACCACCCTCAGGCAGGGAAGGGGGGAGGGGAGGAAAGGGGGAGGAAAGATGGGGGTGGGGAGGGAACACAGCGGGGAAAAGGAAGGAGGGGGAACCCTTCCACACACTCTCAATCTCACACACACACAGACTCACACTATGTCAAACAACCACACACACTACCGCATTCACTCTGTCTCTCTCTCTCACACAGTCACTCACACACACACTCTCCCAAACATACACACTACCATGAAACCCTTGCTAGCGCCCGTTTCATTGCTCTCAGAAACGGGCCTTTGTTTACTAGTGATCTATAATTTACTAGACAGTACACTGTTCTTACAGTGCATGACATCAACAGGTACAAAATGCCAGTCTGAGAGTTTGAAAGTGCTTACACAAACTGTATATGGTGCTCAGTAACCAAGGGATGGATTTCTGCTGCTAAGTTAGGTTAATTGAGAGAGATAGCTAAATAAAGAGAAATGTGGAGAATTAATGGGAATGTAGAAGGAAGCTAAGAGAGAGCAGCAGGTGTTGTATAAGGTGGAAATGATGGTGAATTTGAGGAATCGCTTCTAGTGGAGATGGTGGAGATGAAAACATCATCTGAATTTAAGAAAGCTTTGGACAAGTACATAGAATCTCTTAGGGAGAGATAGGGAGAGTAGATGACATGGATGAGCAGACTGCATAGGCCATAAGGTATTTTATCTCCATTCATTTTTCTGTGCTTTCCTGGGTTATCAGACCACTGAGCTAACCATTAGTTTCTTCCTCCAGAGAAGCAGACAGTGGTGGAGATAAAGAAGCAACCTGACCATTGTTCCATTATCTCTTCCAGAACTCATGAGGGGTCAGTATTCAGTCACCTCATTGGCTTTATGTGTTTAGCTTAGGCCAGTGGAATAAATCCGTATCAAGCAGATTTATTTTAATTATTATAAAGCCTTGTGGTTAAATATGAGAAAGATGGGGTGCAGGATGTAGTAATAGGGATCAGAGTACTATCCAGCTTATAATCAAAACTTTTCCCGGCGGTCTTCCGACACAAATCGGGAGATCGCCGGCGATTTCACAAAAGTGGCGAAAAGCGTATAATCGAAAGCTGACTTTTTAACAACATCGCCGCTTTCCCTTCACATTGCCGGTGAAAGTTCAAGGGGGCGTATCGCTGGCGAAGTGAAGGCGGGACATGGGTGGGCATGGGCGTGGCTACCAGATGGCCGGCTTTCGGCGATAATAAAAAAAAAAAAGCAGCGTTAAGCAGTATTTGGCCGGGTATACTTGGTCCTTTTATTTTCACGACTAAGTCTCAAAAAGGTGCCCCAACTGACCAGATGACCACCGGACGGAATGGGGAATGACCTCCCCTTACTCCCCCAGTGGTCAGCAACCCCCTCCCATACTACAAAAGTTAAAATGAAAACCTTTTTTGCCAGCCTCAAATCCCGTACCCACCTCCATGACAGCAGAATGTGTTGTATCGTCTGACAGCCTTTCCGTTGTTACGATGTGGCTCTCGGGTGAGTATGACACCTTTTCTGTTAGGTGCCCTGCAGAGTCACAACAGCAATGCATTGTGGTGGGTGTAGGGTACTGGGCTCTACTCCCATGGTGCTTTCCCCCCCTGCTAACTGGGTCAGAGTGTGCCCTGTTTTGTTTCCGATAGTCCATGAGGTAGTGGCCATCTTTGTAAGCCAGTTTTAGATCCCTTGCTGAAAGAGGGCATTGTACAGCATTCTGCCAGCTCTGACCTACTGCTAATCTCAGTACCAGGGAGACTCTTTGCCAGTGGGGCACAACCTCTGATCTGCAGTTAACTGTGAGTAAAGGTGCTTATTCAAATAAAGCACTTTTTCAAAGACATTAGTCTTCAGGTGTCAACTGCTGTGCCAATGTTATACAGCAGAAACAAGTCCTAGAGGCCTGAGTGTGTGCAGGTCCCTGGAGCACTTTAGTGAGTGCACATTTGTGGGTAGGGGGTTTGGGGGGGATTGGGGGGCTCAGCACCCACAGTAAGGGAGCTATGCATGTGGGAGCTATTTCTGAAGTCCACCGCACTGACCCCTAGGGTGCCCAGTTGGTGTGCTGGCATGTAAGGAGGACCAGTGCACTAGACATGCTGGCTCCTCCCACGACCAAATGCCTTGGATGTCACCGGGTTGGAGATGGCCGGCATTTATTTCCATTATCGCTGAAAAACAAAACCGGCCATCTCAAACCCGGTGACATCCAAGGCATTTGGCTGGGCTCAACCATATTATCAAAAAAAAAGATGGTTTTCGAAAATACAGCTCTGGCCAGCTGTTGCACCGCCGCCAGAATAGGTCACCGGCGATCTATTTCACCGGCGACGTTCGATTATTCCCCTCCACACTATTCAAGGTGCTGGATTACCAAGGAAGGGACAAAGTAGACTCTCCTGGAGAGATATTTTATACCAGTCTCACTCTAACTGGAATCTCAGATGTATCCAAGGCAGTATAGACACAATAACTGTGCAGAGTGGATGGGCTTTTTCATCTTTTATGTATCATCAATTGTATTATAATATTGTGTTTATTGCGGTCCACACAAGTATTCCTATCAAATTAAATTCTCTAAGTTAATGAAGACAGTGGATCCATAAGGTTATATTTAAAAGAAACAATCTATATATCAAAATAAATGAAGATGTCAGGAGCAGATATCCCTTAAGGATGAACCTCTGAGCAGCAGAGCCCAACAGAGACCATATGCTCACAGGTGATGTAGCTCAGCTAGAAATAGAGTGGTCACCTCACCATAAGCATTAAAAGTTTGCTGTCTTTCTTCATCCTTCATTGCAGTTTAATACTTAATGTTTTCTGCCCATCATTAAAATATTTAGTTAGATAGCACCATCAGGAACCATACAGCATCCCACAGCATACCCAGCTATTACATTTGGAGCAGGAAGAGTGAGCATTATCACAGTAGAAGCTGTTTCACAGCATTAACGATGGAAGTTCATCTGGTTCCGATTGTGTTAATGCTTTGTGACATCCTGTGGAAGACGTCTGAGTGTAAGTGCACCCTTGGAAATGACTTATCAATACCACTACGACCAAGTTACCGTAGGGATGGGGATATCATGATTGGAGGACTCGTAACTGTAGAGATCTTTAACCCATTTCAATATCCATTCTTTACAACTGTTCCCTCATTTGATGGACATACCATGTAAGTAGCATCATGGCTTAATTCCTATTTGAGACCCAAAATATGAAACCTGTTTAACTTTCTGTAAAAATGTCCAGTAACTTACAATCTTTTATCACTACTAGTTGATGAGGAAAAAGAACTCATTTAAGAACCTCACAAATATACCACCGTCATCGGTCCAAATCTCTCCTATTTTAATATAATTACATGCTCTTAATTATATATACAGTGGTGGAAATAAGTATTTGATCCCTTGCTGATTTTGTAAGTTTGCCCACTGACAAAGACATGAGCAGCCCATAATTGAAGGGTAGGTTATTGGTAACAGTGAGAGATAGCACATCACAAATTAAATCCGGAAAATCACATTGTGGAAAGTATATGAATTTATTTGCATTCTGCAGAGGGAAATAAGTATTTAATCCCTCTGGCAAACAAGACCTAATACTTGGTGGCAAAACCCTTGTTGGCAAGCACAGCGGTCAGACGTCTTCTGTAGTTGATGATGAGGTTTGCACACATGTCAGGAGGAATTTTGGTCCACTCCTCTTTGCAGATCATCTCTAAATCATTAAGAGTTCTGGGCTGTCGCTTGGCAACTCGCAGCTTCAGCTCCCTCCATAAGTTTTCAATGGGATTAAGGTCTGGTGACTGGCTAGGCCACTCCATGACCCTAATGTGCTTCTTCCTGAGCCACTCCTTTGTTGCCTTGGCTGTATGTTTTGGGTCATTGTCGTGCTGGAAGACCCAGCCACAACCCATTTTTAAGGCCCTGGCGGAGGGAAGGAGGTTGTCACTCAGAATTGTACGGTACATGGCCCCATCCATTCTCCCATTGATGCGGTGAAGTAGTCCTGTGCCCTTAGCAGAGAAACACCCCCAAAACATAACATTTCCACCTCCATGCTTGACAGTGGGGACGGTGTTCTTTGGGTCATAGGCAGCATTTCTCTTCCTCCAAACACGGCGAGTTGAGTTCATGCCAAAGAGCTCAATTTTTGTCTCATCTGACCACAGCACCTTCTCCCAATCACTCTCGGCATCATCCAGGTGTTCACTGGCAAACTTCAGACGGGCCGTCACATGTGCCTTCCGGAGCAGGGGGACCTTGCGGGCACTGCAGGATTGCAATCCGTTATGTCGTAATGTGTTACCAATGGTTTTCGTGGTGACAGTGGTCCCAGCTGCCTTCAGATCATTGACAAGTTCCCCCCTTGTAGTTGTAGGCTGATTTCTAACCTTCCTCATGATCAAGGATACCCCACGAGGTGAGATTTTGCGTGGAGCCCCAGATCTTTGTCGATTGACAGTCATTTTGTACTTCTTCCATTTTCTTACTATGGCACCAACAGTTGTCTCCTTCTCGCCCAGCGTCTTACTGATGGTTTTGTAGCCCATTCCAGCCTTGTGCAGGTGTATGATCTTGTCCCTGACATCCTTAGACAGCTCCTTGCTCTTGGCCATTTTGTAGAGGTAAGAGTCTGACTGATTCACTGAGTCTGTGGACAGGTGTCTTTCATACAGGTGACCATTGCCGACAGCTGTCTGTCATGCAGGTAACGAGTTGATTTGGAGCATCTACCTGGTCTGTAGGGGCCAGATCTCTTACTGGTTGGTGGGGGATCAAATACTTATTTCCCTCTGCAGAATGCAAATAAATTCATATACTTTCCACAATGTGATTTTCCGGATTTAATTTGTGATGTGCTATCTCTCACTGTTACCAATAACCTACCCTTCAATTATGGGCTGCTCATGTCTTTGTCAGTGGGCAAACTTACAAAATCAGCAAGGGATCAAATACTTATTTCCACCACTGTATAAATCTTAACACTTTTACCAATGTCACACAATAATATAACTGCCAGTGTGAATAGAAATAGTCTGATAGGATATTATATACTATTTCTTGTAAACAAAGCACTATTCTTTTAAAGTAGTTGATTTCAGTAAGGCACTTATGTGTTTGCTCCCAACAAAGTTGAAGTTGGCGAAACGAACGGCTCCATTGAGCTTAAGAGCTTATGAGTTCAGAGCAGCTTTAAAAGATAAGTGCTTTGTTAATAAGAAGGAATATATAATATCCCATCGGACTATTTCTATTCACACTGGCAGTTTTATTATTGTGTGACATTGGTGAAATGGTAAAGTTTTATATATATTTAAGGGCACAGTAATTATATTAAAATACGAGGGTTTAAGACCGATGATGGTGGTATATTTGTGAGGTTCTTAAATGAGTTCCTTATTCTGAACTATAAGAGCCAATGAATTCTTTTACCTTGTCAAGGAGTAGTGATAAATGTTTCTAAGTTGGCGGACATTTTTACAGAAAGTTAAACAAGTTACATATTCTTGGGTCTAGGATTACTACTTTGTTTTTTTTTTTCTTTCTTTGTTTTTTTTTACTTTGGTTTGTTTCCTGTGTTTCTGTCATTTTTTGATAGTATTTTAGTTTCTATATGAGACAGGCTTAAGGGTTTTATTTTGGTTGGTTACTGCCATGAATTGCAAAAATAACCTAATGACATTTTAGTAATTCTATCACATTAAGTCTGAGTATTTTCCATTTGAAAGGTGACCTGGGGTAAAAGGACCTACTAAGATTTTCATCTCTTTATTTGTTAATGTGTTTCCCTTAAAATCATTGTGAAAATGCACAACTAGATGTGTTGTTGTTTCTCTCAAGCCTTCATACATTTTGGGTAGATAAAAATATACTTTTCCCTTTGTCCACTTATTCCAATGAACTGAGTTAAAAGTTTTCAGGCAGCTTTAGATCCTGGGTAAAAGTATTGTGAAAAGTGACCTCACCACATTATTCCTCGGCACGTTTGCATTCTGACGCTGTTTTGTATTGAATTACTTTAGATATCCACCATACTCTCCATGAAAGAAAAAATTCAAATGTTTTTTTCAGGTTCTCCCCTTCTTTATTTCTTTAACATCCTGTTAATATTGAACATTTCATTCTTTTCAAAATACTACTTGTTTGTACCTTATTCAATGCACAAAACTTGCATTATATCTTCCTTTTTCTTTTCTTCTTCTGTCGAGTATTTCTTTAGCTCCTTCAGCCCCTCTGTGTGTGACTTATTCTTCAGATTAGCACCATTTTGCTCATTTTTGTATGAATGACCTCCATCCTAATTCTCCCTTTGTGCACAAACTTTACTTCTGCTGAGGTCACTACGCCACCTATGGTGGATATCTGATCCTGAGCATCCTAGTAGCCACAGCACTGGATTTTCACTCTCACCAGATCACCACAGCATTTTGTGCTTCCCTCTTTGTCTTCTGTTATCTGGGAAATGGTGACACCTGATAGGAAGGGAAACAAACACGTCCGATGCAGCAATCCATAGAGTGCACAATTTTCTTTCATTACACATTTTTTAAAGCAGCAGTAGTTTACTGCATCAAGACCAGAGTTCTGCACATGCATTAGAGCATTTTGTGCTGGAGCTCAGTCAATGTTTTAATGCAGATTATTACATCCGATGCTTGACAGCACATAACCGTGAAGTGTTTGCCTGAATATCCAGTGAAATCTAAAAACACAATCTCTACAGTAAGATTGTTGCAAATATACTTGTATGAAGAGTTTTCAGGCACTGAGGTGGTAACCTGAGGGGTTTCCTGTGAGTTGTCAGCCATGCAGGGACTGTCTCTCTTTGTTAAATTGTACAGCGCTGCGTAACCCTAGTAGCGCTCTAGAAATGTTGAGTAGTAGTAGTAATTTTGAACAAAAATCAACCTCAGCTAACCATAAAAATGAATTGGATAGTGAACATTTGCATGAAACATTAAAATAGTCGACTTCATTGAGTTTTAGTGCTCTCCCATCTCACCTCCTCTTCCTCCTTGCTCTTTGCTCCCTCCTTTCTCTTCCCTCCCTTCCTCCCCCTCCCCTTCCTCTATTTTTTTCTCCTTGCATTCTTGGACTCATCTTCACCTGTGGTGGATGTAAATTTCCACTAACATTTCTAGCTGTTTCTTCATGGGTCTGGCCTCATTTTTGTTACTGGGGATTGGGAATTTCCACCTGTACTTTCAACCATGCCAACTCTCCTGATACCATTTCTTCATCCTACCTCCTTTGGTTCCTGAATAATCTTGGGTGGGGAGTTTATATTGTTGGTTCTGATGTATATTGCTGGGCAAAAAAACAGCAGTGCTAGAGTCTAGTGATTATGGGTGTCTGCAAATGGGTAGGATGTGTATTTACCTAATGTGGCCTGAAAGCATGGCTGAAGAATAGATAAAGATAAAGGAGAAGAGAAAAGGAGGAAAGAAATGCAGTTAATTTGTGCTAAACATGGAGCATGCATGTTTTGCTCTTTGTTATCAGACCAATATGTAAAGATTGTGAGAAACAATGCTTCTAACCCTATCCTTTTTTTTTTTTCATATTTTTATTAAGGTTTTACAAGTATAACACAAAACAACCAAAAAGAAAAAGTAACAATAATCCATGGCAAAGTTAATAACAAAAATAAAAAGGCAGAACAACATACCATGACAATACCCATAGCAAATCAGCAATTATACAATTATCAGGTAGTGCTATTAGGAGTCTGACAAAATGAATCTAAACGAGCCCAGGTCTTCAAGACAGATTGAACACAACGGTGCTTATGGGCTAGAATAGTTTCATATTTCCTAATCACACACACGTTACTCCACCATTCATTATAATTGAGATGTACATTAGTTTTCCAGTTTAAAACAATTAAATGTAAAGCAACCGCTAACAAAATATTAACAATTTCTTATCGGATTCTAAAAGAGAGAGGTTAGGAGAAGAGGCCCTTAAAAGCACAATATCATAAGAGATCACGGTTAATGCAGGCAACTGAAAAATAAGGCGCAACTTAGCCCAAATGAGTCGCCAGTATGCTCTTACGTTCTTACAGTAAAAAACCATATGGGAAAGGGATCCATCTGGTTCTTGACAGGACCAGCATTTGTAATCAAGACTTTTAGTGATCCTGGCCACTCTAGCAGGTGTCCAATAAGCCCTGTGAAAAAGAAAATAGGAGGTTTGGGAAATTGCTGCTGATTTAGTTGGACGCATCAAATGGACCCAAAAAGTGTACCAGTCAAAATCAGACGCATCAAGACTGAGATCCCTTTCCCAAGACAGCCGTAATATAGCAACAGCATCAACACACGAATCCTGAAGTTTTTTATAAAGGACAGATGCTTTTTTCTTACCAGCTGCAATACTGAGACAGAGGGCAACAAAATCTGAAGGAGTAGTGAGCAGAGAATTAGAGACCTGAAAGGTCGAGAGAAAGGCAGAGATATCCTTCCACACGGGAGAGGCCAGCAAAGAAACATCATATAGTGCAGCCAAAGCATTAACCCTATCCTATGCCTATTTCTTGTCTACTATTAATGTATGTTTCTGTATCTTATAGTGTGATGCTAATTTCATATTAAATGATATTTATTGTCATTAAAGTCCTTTAGCATTGAACTATTACAACTTCCTGGCCTTTGTGTCTGCGGTGGAGGAGATTAACAACATCTCAGAGCTCTTACCCAACCTCACATTGGGATTCCACATTGATAACCCTTATGACAACCTTCTCTTAATGTATAGAGCTGCCATGAATATATTTTCAGGAATGGACACCAGGATCCCAAATTACAACTGCAAAACATCTGGACCACCGGCTTCTATTATTGAAGGTCTTCCAGCTGAACATTCGAGCCAGTTTTCCAGCCTCTCCAGGATATACCACTACCCACAGGTCAGGGAGCATCTTTGATTTCACTTCATTCTCTCTTCTTTAAGTCTTCCTTAAAGAATATCTTTTAGCAAAACGAAACCAAATTATTAACCACTTAGTCTTAACTGTGATAAAACAGTAGAATTTAAATGATGAGTCAGAGACAAAAGTTTATAAAATGAACTACATAAAAGTAAACAATGGAGCAAATATTTAGTCATCAGAGCAGTGAGCTGAAGCATCCTATTTCCCCCTCCTGGTATTTCTTATGGCTTTAGGCTCTGTTGCCTTTGGTTCAAACATTAAGGCCAATGTCATTAATATGTATGATGTATTATTTTAACTCATGAGGGTAAAATTAGTAACCCTCATGCAATAAGACGTCTGACAGGAAATTCCTTACAAGTAATGATTTGTTTAGGTAAACTAGATGGAATTTAAAGCAGCAATTTCATAACTAATACATTTTCTTGAATGAAATAAATTGAAGTATTATATTCTATTATCACAGTATGAAAGCTGTTTACAATAATAATTAAAAATGCAATTTTAATAAAAATACATTATAAAATCATTTAAAAAAACATTACCAGTCTTAACTATTTCAAACAAAACATCGTTGAAACAACTATGTCTTCAAAGGTTTGCAAAAACCCAAATACGAAGATGCATCGTGAATGTCATCAGGCAACGAATCCCAAAGAGAGGGCCCAATATAAGAGATTGCCCTCTTTCTGGTAATTAAAAGTTTAATCACATCCTGTGCTGGAAGCTGAAGACGGCCTTTCTGGGATGAATGAAGACTTCATTGAGACATATATTTCTTTAACTTGGTTCAAACATTGACAGGAAGATCCAAATGGTAGGATTCATACCAAGCCTAGGGGCCCTTTTACAAAGGCACGCCAAAAAGTGGGCTGCAGTAGTATGGGTGCATGTATTGGATACATGCTGGACCATTTCTCCACCATGTCTGGAATGAAGGGTTTTTTTTTGGGGAGGGGGGGCGGGAAATGGACGTATGTCTATTTGCGTCCTGAGCCCTTAATGCCACCCATTAACTTAGCGGTAAGGGCTCACGCGTTACCCTCACAGTAACCATCCAGCGCACACCAGCTACTGATCACCGCAGGGAACGCCTTGCTGTAACAAATAGAAATTTATTTTCTACCTCGTGTTTTCGGAGTGAGCCAAACTCATAATTAATGTTAGGTGCTCGCGCTAGCGAGGCAGTAAAGCTGATTTGACATGCGCTGCATGCATGTAGGCCCTTATGCACCTTTGTAAAAGGACCCCTAGTGTCTTAAAGGCCATACAAGCCGTAATAGGAAACCAACTGATGCAGAACAGGCGTAATATGATCAAACCTTTTGCTTCCAGTCACAAGTCTAGCTGCTATGTTCTGTACCAGTTGCAATGTACACAACCCAGTTTTATTCAATCCCTGAAAAGAGAGTTACAGTGATCTAACCTACTTGTTAGCAAAGTATTAATAAACTTTAGTAGATTGCATTCAATTAATACAGGTTTCAACTGTTGTATCATGTGGAGATGGAAAAAACTTGACTTTTCACCACATTCCCAATCTGTAATGATTAGAATCCCCTTATTTAAATGTCAACTTGCCACTTTCAGCTAGGTACCTCTTTATCAGATTACTCCCAATGGGTACAAATTTTAATACACAAATCCATGTGCCTAAATTTCTATGGCTGTATTTTATGCCTCTTCAGGCATAAATTGATGGTGGATAGAGATAGTTCTGCTTTTACAATGTGGGTCTCCTGATGCACTATTTATAAAATACAGATGCACATCTCAGTAGCCCGGTTTTCTGGATCACAGCAGGAATTACCCAACCTATTGTATGTAAAGTAACCATTCACCTTTAAGTTGTACGGCAATCTTGATCTACAGAAGCTGAAGGACAGAATAACAGCTGACTTCTCCTGCCTTGTTAAGAAATTAATAAACGAAGAATCTGTGTTTGGAGGAATTTCCCAGAGTGGAGCTTTATTTCATAATTTCATTGGTAGCAGGAATAGACATCACGTGGGAGAAGGGGGAATAGCTTCTCGGCTACTGCATACCAGTTGGTTTTAACATCTCACCTTTTTCACCTCCATTCTTAATAGTACAATTATGCTCTAAGTATTTGATATGTGAATGAAATGTGATCTTTCCATGACAAAAGTGCTGATAAATTCATTCTTTTATTTTCAACAGATCAGTTACACCTCAGGGAATCTTGTCATGAGCGACACAGTTAAGTTTCCTTATTTCTACCGAACTGTCCCCAGTGAGCTGCACATCTGTGCTGGGATAGTCAAACTATTGAAGCATTTTGGCTGGACCTGGGTCGGTATCATTGCATCTGATGATGAAAACAGCATGAAGGCTGTGCAGCTCCTCAGAGAAGGGATTGAGCAGAGTAGAGGTTGCATTGAATTCATAGAAACCTTCCATCAGTCCAGGTCACTCATGATTCAAAATACAGATAATATTCACAACACCATCATTTCATCTTCAACTAAAGTGATTATTTTGTATAGTAATAGAGACTTCACAGAGTTTATAAGACGTACGTCCATTTGGGAAGCACCTGGAAAGGTCTGGATCATCACAAATGAATGGGGATTTTTCTTACCTTCATACAATGTTATTAGAAAAAACACCTTAGCTTTTGCTGTCGCAAAGAAAACTATTCCAAGCTTTCACAAATTTGTCCGAGAGGTGAATCCTGCCATGTTTCCTAATGATTCATTCACAGAGATGTGGTGGAAGGACCTGTGTAACAACCAGTGTCCCGAGAGCATCCAAAGATCCTGCAGCAGTGATGAAATATCTTTTTATCTCTTACACTGTGATACTCTAAACTCTGGGGATAGTTATAATATATACAATGCTGTCTATGCCCTGGCATATGCACTGCATGACATGATCACTTCTGGTTCTGGAAATACCACCATGTGGAGTGGAGAAAGTGAGAGGTTGTTAGATTTTTTCCCATGGAAGGTATTATCCTATGTAAGAAGAATGCTATTTCAAGAAAGAAGTGATAGTATATGATTGCACAGTGTGAAAGGGAAGCAGGATGCAGTGAAGTCTGTATACTCACCTTCCTTAAACGAGTCATTGAACTAAAAATGAACCAATCTGAAAATGTTTATTGTGCACATTCCTCAGATTTATACATGTAAAGAAATTAAATACATAGGAGTCAATTCTTGAACTTGGTGCATAGAGTGAGGTTCCTTCAATGCCGTGCACAGAGTGTCAATTCTAAAACCATATTCTCCTATAATACTCGTGTAAACCCAAATTGGTGCATCAAGATTTAGGTTTGAACGCTTATGCCAACCGTATGTTAGGCTTAATGGGTGTACCTAAGTGTACCATAGAAAGCACATAACCTATATTGTTCTTTAATTTATGCATATGTTTGAGACATACCTAGAGCTCCATTCCCCTTGCATGCTATAGCACTTCAAAAGTGACCTTAAAGAATGACGCATACCTGCCAATTTTATGTATGTTTATTATGTTTTAGATTCTTGATATGCTGCCTTTCTATGGTAAAACCAAACTGGTTTACATATTAGATACTGTTCCTAGTGGGCTCACAGTCTAAGCTTTATATCTTGGGTAATGCAGGGTTGAATGACTTCCCAGGGTTGAAGGGAGCCTTGAGTAAGTGTTTGACACCAAGTTACAGAATTGTCCTGACAGTGACCAACTTGTCCCATGCCACTTGTTGCTTAGGGTGGAAAAATAAATATGCTGATTTTCAAAGATCTTACCCTCTAGAATTGTTCCACCATAGCTAAAAATACTTGCCAAAAAGTTGGAACCCTTTATTTGAATATCAAGATGTAGCTCAATCATCTCGGAGTGGAGTGGCCTAGTGGTTAGGGTGGTGAACTTTGGTCCTAAGGAACTGAGTTTGATTCCCACTTCAGTCACAGGCAGCTCCTTGTGACTCTGGGCAAGTCACTTAACCCTCCATTGCCACATTGAGCCTGCCTTTTATCCACTGCAGTGAAAGAGGTTCCTGAGGGAACACGCATTGATGCTAGTGCAGGCTCCCTTTTATCATAGTTTAGTAACAGGGCCCCTTATTAACAAAAAAGCAGAAACACAAATTTGTTTCATGAATCAGTTCTGTATCAATTATGCAACATATTCAGACAAACATTTTGCCATGTTCAAATCTGTAATGCAGCAATGCTGGAGAAAAGCAACAAAATATGTGAAGCCCTTTTACAAGCAGGGCTAGAGATTCCCACGTGGCAAATGAGAAGAAGCCCTTAGTTTTTTGGTATCTGGACAAACCTTGCTTTGGTCATGAGGTCACTGTATTGCCTACATTCTCATCACCAGAACTACTACTTGATGATATCAATACTGCTGTTTCAGTTTCTCTTCTTTGCAAATCTTCCATTTGATGATGTAACGTGGAGGGGCATAATCGAATGTCGCCGGCGAAATACATGGCCAACGATGTATTTTGGCAGCGCCGCAAATAGCTGGTCAGACCCGTATTTTCGAAAAAGATGGCCAGCCATCTTTTGTTTCGACAATACGGTTCCAGCCAGCCAAATGCCTTGGATTTGGCCGGAGTTTGAGATGGCTGGCTTTGTTTTTTAGTGATAATGGAACCCCAGCCAAATTCAAGGCATTTGGCCGTGGGAGGAGCCAGCATTTTTAGTGCACTGGCCCCCCTGATACCAGGACACCAACCAGCCACCCTAGGGGTCAGTATGGTGGACTTCAGAAAAGTTCCCACGTGCATAGCTCCCTTACTTTGGGAGCTGAGCCCCCCAACCCCCCCCCCCAAATCCACTACCCACAAATGTACTGCACCCACTAAAATTGCTCCAGGGACCTGCATACAGCCTCTAGGACTTATTGCTGCTGTATAACTTTGGCACACCAGTTCACACCTGAAGACTAATCTCTCTGAAAAAGTCCTTTCTTGAAATAACCACGTTTACTCACAGTTAACTGTAGATCAGAGGTTGTGCCCCACTGGCAAAGAGTCCCCTGGTACTAAGATTAGCAGTAGGTCAGAGCTGGCACAATGGTGTACAATGCTCTCTTTCAGCACCATTCAAGGTAAGAACTACGTTCTCTAACGTGGGTAACACAGGAAAGGGAACTAAAACTGGCTTACAAAAATGGCCACTACCGCATGGACTACAACAGGAAACAAAACAGGGCACACTCTGACCCAGTTAGCATGGGGGGAAAAGCACCATGGGAGTAGAGCCCAGTACCCTACACCCACCACAATGCATTGCTAATGTGATTCTGCAGGGCACCTAACAGAAAAGGTGTCACACTCACCCGAGAGCCACATCGCAACCAGGGAAAGGCTGTCAGAGTTTACAACACATTCTGCTGTCATGGAGGTGGGTATGGCATTTGAGGCTGGCATACAGGCTGGCAAAAAAGATTTTTAGTTTTATTTTTTAGTATGGAAGGGGGTTGGTGACCACTGGGGGAGTATGGGGAGGTCATCCCCCATTCCCTCCAGTGGTTATCTGGTCAGTTGGGGCACTTTTTTGAGGCTTGGTCGTGAAAATAAAAGGACCAAGTAAACCCGGCGATATACTGCTTAACACCGCTTTTTTTCCATTATCGGCGAAAGCCGGCTATCTGGTAGCCACGCCCATGCCCGCCCATGTCTCGCCTTCGCTAATCTACCGACATGCCCCCTTGAACTTTCGCCAGCGAGGTGACGGGAAAGCGGCGATGCTGTCAAAAATGCCGCTTTCGATTATACCGATTTCGCCACTTTTAAGAAATCGCTGGCCATCTCCCCATTTGTGTTGGAAGATGGCCGGCGATCACTTTCGATTATAAGCTGGATAGTAACATAATAAGTGACAGCAGATAAAGATCTGAATGGTCCATACAGTCTGCCCAACAGTCATATTCATTATCAATTCAAGATTAAATCAACAATGAACATCTCTCTATATAAAACGCACCTCCAATGTTCTAATGAAGCCTCACTTTCCCAACGTTCTAAAGTGAAGTGGCAGAGACCGCTTTGCTCCATGAGTGTCTGCCCCGCCCACGCATCAAACGTGATGACATCGAGAGCAGAGCACTAACACTCTTGGAGCAAAAGCGGTCAGTGCTGCCCCCCCCCCCACCCAGCGCATCACCCAATCCCCTCCTCTGCCAATCCACGAGCCACGCAGGGGGCGGGGTAGGGAAACACGTGGAGCGTGTTTCTCTACTCCACCCCCTGCCTAACAAACAACTCTAACTGCCCACACCATCACAACGGCGCTTCACAAAGCCCCTACCCCCCCTCGGCGCATCACCCAAACTCCGCCCCCCCAGCACATCACCAAGCCCCTATCCCCCCCCCCAAAAAAACAACAACCGCCTCCCCACCCGCAAATACTGTCTGGCCGCTGCTGCTGGGAAAGTGGGTGTGTGTGTAAGAGCTGCTAGCTCTGCGGCAGCGGGGTGGGGGAAACAGGAGGAGCTGGCTTCCGCCCATATGTCTCACTCTCCCCCGGGGCACAACTGACTCACTCAACGCCACAAAGCAGTGGCAGCGATGCACAATGACAGGCACGCAGCCTCCCAATGACATGACCGTGCACGCACTGGCTCGGCCAAAATCTGCCAGCCCCTCACGTGCCGCTGGCTGCGCCGTGCCGGTGCCGTTCCCGTTCTGTTCAGCGCTGCTAGCGATCTCTGCTGTTGGCTATCTCCGCGAGCTGAGCATACGTTAACAGCCCTGCGTTGCACATTTAAACATGTGCTTCTTCTGTTTTAAATAGTATGCAAATAAGTTGTGCAAACAAAGATGTGTGCACACACGGGACCACGCAAGTCGCCATGGAAACATGCACATCCTTCCAGGTGTGAGTTGGACGTAATCTCAATGTTATGGGGCAGAATTCAAGAGAACCTTAGGTGAGGTTGTATGTATATTCGTTATGAATACTGCAATGCTGTTTTGATATTGCCGAGCGGGGAAGGAGCAGAATCAGATGGATGGGAAGAGGTGGCAGGGGGGGCCCAGGGAGGGGTACCTGGAACTAACACAGGGGAGGAAAGGGGGAAAGGGAGAGGGGGAGGGGGGAAAGGGAGAGGAGGGGGGATAGGAGGAGGGATAGGAGGGAGGAAGAGGAGGGGCAAACGGAAAAGGAAGAATAGGGGTGGGGGAAGGGAGAAGGGGGGAAAAACACACTGTCTCTCACACTCACTGTGTCTCACATAAGCACTCGCACACACTCATTCTGAAACACACACACTCACTCATAGATACACAAGCACCCAGAACTGTCTCACATATGCACTCGCACACACTCATTCTGAAACACACACACTCACAGATACACAAGCACCCAGTCTCAACCTCTCTATGACACACAATCGCACAGTCACGCTCTCTCTCTCTCTCACACAGTCACTATCACACACACACTCACTCAAACATACACAGTATGAGGAAAACCTGGCTAGCGCCTGTTTCATTTGTTTCCAAAATGGGCCTTTTTTTACTAGTAATATTATATACTTGCTGTTTCTTGGAAATAGACCATAGAAGTCCTCCTGGCTCTGTCCTTATGTTCCAAGTACTAGAATTGCCGTCAAAGCCACTCCAGCCTATCCAAATCCGTCTTGTCATTTGCAGGATACAGACCATAAAAGTCTGCCCGACCCTGTTCTCACATTCCAAGTTGCTGGAGTTTCTGTCAAAGCTCTCTCCAGCCAATCCTACAACCAGATTGTTATATGTGGGACTCAGATTGTTCAAGCCAGCCCAGCACCGGCCTTGATACAGCCAGAGTTGCCATCTATACATCACTTGATATGCAAAAACATATGGAACCCTTTAAGTTTTGCAAGATTCTGCTTCTTCTCTTTTGTTTCTCTTTGCAGCTAATGGTACATCGATACCAGTCATTGATCCTCTTTTCCCCTTTTCATGTTCAGCCAGCAAGAACTGCTTGTGATTATGCAGCAAATGTTGGTATGAACAATGTCAAAAGGATCATCAAGCTTGAGGGAAACTCAGACTCTCTGACTTGCTGTGTTACAGACTTGCCACTCTTTGATCTTCAGCAAATGCCACTCTCTAAATGTTTGTTCTAGTTTGGCAGTTTTGTGGATCTCTTATTGGGATTCTTGATTTCTGCCAAAATTTTGTAATTTCTGTTTTTGCAGAAGGTGATGACTAATGATGTCAGCATACTTGCTAACATGTGATGGAGTTACATGTTCAATTTGTTGTTCCACTGTGTGTACAAAACACTGACAGCCTAATTTGGTTCACATCGGCCCATATTCAAGAACACCATACGTGGATTGTGGAATTATTTCTGTTTGAAGCCTTTAGAACATCACTGTTGTTGAGCTACCAATAAATATTCATTGATTTAACTGATGTTTTGCCTCAAAAATAAGCTCCACCCTAATGCTGCTTCAAAATGAAAACATGTCTGTAAAATCAGGAGCAGATTGTATGTGCTTGAAGTTCGGAGTTTAACTCTGCAGTGAGCTTCACCAGTAACTATGTTTCTCTTTTTTATTAGCTTCATTATTTCCTGAAGAACCTCCACTTTAAGAACATTCTGGGTGAGGAAATCTTTTTTGATGAGAATGGTGATCTTGCCGTTGGATATGATATTATAAGCAATTTCTTTCTACCCGATGGGACACAGATTAATGAAATTGTTGGAACTTATAACCCTTATGCTCCACCAGAGCAGGAATTTGCCATCTATGAAAAGAAGACCACGTGGAACAACACATTCAACGAGGTCTGATTTAAATTCAATTTAATTTCCTCGCTCTGGCATTTAAGGACGTTAACATTGCCCCCCCCCCCCCCCCCCCCCCCCCATACCTCACTGCTCTCATTTCTCCTTAAACCCTTTATCACCCTCTCTTTCCCTCTGGCTTTTCTATTTCTCCAGTTCATTTGTCTCACCTGAAATCTACATATCACTCTGCTTTCTTTTATCTGGTTCCCTCTCATTGGAATGCTTCTCCCACTAACCCTGAGCAATTGTTTGGTCATTTTAAGTCTTTGTTGAAAGACCACCTATTTAAACTTGCCTAGATTGAAACTACAGTCTACTTAATTTACTAAATTCAATTAATTTAAATTTAATTTTCCTTTTATTTTGTAGTTCCTTTCCTCCTGGTTTTATTTGACTATTGCACACCACTCTGATGTGATTGTGAAGGGCCGTATATCAAATTTTTAATAAACTAAATAATACAAAAGCAAGATGGAAAACACTGAACCATGTGCATATTGAGAGAGATTCAGTAAATGGGCCCCAAAGTTTGGTGCTAAAAAGATGTGTGATAAACCAGCATTCTATAAAGAGCGGATTGCGCAAAGCACTATTTAAAGAAAAGCGCTTAAAGCCAATTCTTGTGCCCAACTTTGGGCCCGAGGACTTATGCCTGCCAAAACCTAGGGTTAATTCTCATGCCTAACTGATGGCAGCCTTTAACATGGTGCCTAATTTTTGGGAATGCCCTGACACACTCATGCCACTCCCATGCCATGTCCCATTTTGAGCTGCTCACTATGGGGTCCTTTTACAAAGCCGTGGTAAAACGTGGCCTGTGGTAGTGTGGGCATGTCCTTTGGCCACACACTGGGGGCATTTTTTAATCAGCTGGGAAAATAACGTGCGCAAAAATTAAAACTAGTGCACACTTATTAATGGCCTGAGCCCTTACCACCAGCCATTGACTTAGCGGTAAGGGCTCATGTGCTACCCACGTAGTAACCACGCAGTGCGCCGCAACATTGCTGTGCTGCTGATTACCACTGAGAATGACCCCGTGGTAGAAAACAGAAAAATAAGTACATAAGTATTGCCATACTGGGATAGACCAAAGTTCCTTTAAGCCCAGTATCCTGTTTCCAGCAGTGGCCAATACAGGTCACATGTACCTGGCAAGATCCCCAAACAGTATATTACATTTTATGCTTCTTATTCTATAAATAAGCAATGGATTTTCCCCAAGTCCATTATAATAATGGCTTATTGACTTTTATTTTAGTAAGCTACCCAAACTTCTTTTTAAACCTTGCTAAGCTAACTGCTTTTACTCATTCTCTGGCAATGAATTCCCAAAGTTTAACTACACGTTGAGTGAAGAAATATTTTCTCCAATTCATTTTAAATTTACCACTTTGTAGCTTTATTGTGTGCCCTTAGTCCTAGTATTTTTGGAAAGTGTAAACAGACACTTCACATCTACCCATTCCATTCATTATTTTATAGACCTCTTTCATATCTCCCCTCGGTTGTCTCTTCTACAAGCTGAACAGCCCTAGCTGCTTTAGCCTTTCCTTAAAGGGAAGTCATCCCATCTCCTTCATCATTTTTGTCGCCTTTACCTTTTCTAATTCCACCATATCTTTTTTGAGATGCGGAGACCAGAACTGCACACAATATTTGAGGTGTGGTCGCACCATGGAGTGATACAAAGGCATTATAACATCCTCATTTTTGTTTTCCATTTCTTTCCTAATAATACCTAACATTCTATTTGCTTTCTTAACCGCCCCTGCACACTGAGCAAAGGTTATCAACGTATCATCAATGATAGCACCTAGATCCCTTTCCTGGTTGGTGAATCATAATATGGAACCTTGCATGATGTAGCTATAGTTAGGGTTCTTCTTTACCACCTGACAGTTCTTCACTGACTAGACTGTGTGCTTTTTGAATTTACATAGCAAAGCATGTAACGTAATAGGAGAAAATATTTTTTCACTCAATACATGGTTAAGCATTGAGTATCTGAAAGCTACAAAACAGTGCAAGAATGTGGTGGCCATAGTCAGAAGGATGGGCATAACCAGCAGAAAAAAGGAGGTGTTGATGTCCCTTTACAAGTCACTGGTGAGACACCAGTTGGATTATTGTGTTCAGTTTTTGGAGACTAAGGATGTAAAAAGACTTGAAGCGGTTCAGTGGAAGGCGTAAAAATGGTATGGGGCTTGGGACAAAAGGAATATGAGAAGAGAATGGAAGGCCTGAATATGTATGCCCTAGAGGAGAGGAGGTACAGGGGAGATATGATACAGACTTTCAAATACTAGAAAGGTATTAATATAGAAAAAATATTTTCCAGAGACAGGAAAACAGTAAAACTTGAGTATATGAATTGAGATTTCAGGGTGATAGACTTAATAGTAATGTCAGGAGAAAAAAAATTGACAAAATTCAAAAAGGTGTGAGATGAACACAGAGGACTTCTAATTAGAAAATGAATGATATTATACAACAAAACTTAAATGGTTGCATGTGTGTTTGCATGTTGAGTGGCGCTTAGATGGTGACTCTGGTTGTGAAGAACTTAGGCTGAAGTTAAGCAACTTTATACGGTCTTGGTCTCGTATATGGAAATCTGGATTAGGATGGGCTGGAAAGGGCTTCGATGTAAACTCCAATAATTTGGAATGTGAACACAGTGCTGGGTACACTTTTACGGTCTATGTCCAATCAAAATAGAGTTCATACTGACCTTCATATTCTACTGAAAGCTTGGTAATGAGCTCAAAAACTAAATGGGAAAAACGGCTCAAGTTTAGACAGAAAAGTAACACTGCATTTGCAGTCATAATCCAGTATTATGTCAAGTTATTCAGATTTTTTTCTCAATCCTCAGATACCTCCAAAGTCCAGATGCAGTCCGAGTTGCCTTCCTGGGTTCAGGAAATTAACCAGGGAAGGAGAGCCTGTCTGCTGCTATGACTGTATCCCTTGTCCAGAGGGAGAGGTCTCCAGCCAAACTGGTGAGTGATTTCATGTTATAATTTGACATGCTCATGGACACTGTTTATTCACTATTAGGCCCATATTCAGCTTTTATTGAAGACCCAACATGGGCCAGCAAATATGCATGTACTCCTGACTGTTGCAAAACATCAACACAAAGTAAGGAGGAGGGAAGCAGTAACACAAAATAGATGTGGATCAAGACAGTGAACTTAAGCCACAAATGGGACAAAAACAGCAAAGAATGGGAGTTATGCTTTGTGGTGTATCCATATTTGACCTCTGATGCAAGCATCTTCCGAAACATGGGTCGTTTATTGTCCCCAAATAAAATCAGCTTTCTTCCATTTGGTGTTTTTTTCCCTTTTGAAAAACATCACCAGAACTGAGCACATCCTGATCTAGACATCTCAATTGCAATCTAGATATTCTATGTAAGAAGGTCTTCATATGTTCTAGTGGAGTACCTTGTATCTAATCCAAAAATATGAGCTGGATACTGCTAGTAAAATTAATCACATTGGATAAGATGTATGGAATCCTTTAAAAGCAATGCCTGACAGAAGAAGGAATGTCCCTATTAGGGTAGGTTGAGACAACTGGAGTAGTAGGGAAGGGACGTAGGCCAAACAAAACAGACAAATATTCAGAGGTTGATTGTAGTCAAATATGAATTTATTGAGAAACCAGATACCACAGACTAGACACAGTCCGTGTTTTGGCAACGATTGCCTGCTTCAGGAGTTACGTATCTGTAAAGTATCAGTGATTTCAATAATCGGTGAGGCTAGCCATACCACTTAGAAATGTCTCAATTAAGTTTACCACTTCAACTATGCACAAGTCAGGAACCTTGGAATACAGTTACACTCAACACATACTCTGACTGCCCAAATCCAAGCAACCTTCAAGAGCTGCTTCTTCTACTTGCGACAGCTATGCTGCCTCTCTCCTTACATCAAGAAGGGAAATCTTATCCCAGTTGTGCATGCCATGATAACATCAAGACTGGATTACTGCAATGCACTATGCAATGGTCTGACTACAAAGGGCCTGCACCAGCTCCAGTTGATTCAGAATGCAGCAGCAAGACTCATAGAAGGTTGCAAGCGACGTGACCACATCACACCCTTTTTAGCAAAATCTTCATTGGCTACTAGTACAATATAGGGCTAAATTTAAAACTTTATGTCTGATCTTCAAGGCCCTCAAAGGAAATGGCCCTAAGTACGTTCCAAGACGTATGAAGAGAGGCTTGCTGACCTGAACATGTACACCCTGGAGGAAAGGAGGAACAGGGGTGATATGATACAGACGTTCAAATATTTGAAAGGTATTAATCCGCAAACAAATCTTTTCCGGAAATGGGAAGGCGGTAGAACAAGAGGACATGAAATGAGATTGAAGGGGGGCAGACTCAGGAAAGATGTCAGGAAGTATTTTTTCACGGAGAGGGTGGTAGACGCTTGGAATGCCCTCCCGCGGGAGGTGGTGGAGATGAAAACGGTAACGGAGTTCAAACATGTGTGGGATATGCATAGAGGAATCCTGTGCAGAAGGAATGGATCCTCAGAAGCTTAGCTGAAATTGGGTGGCGGAGCAGGTGGGGGGAAGAGGGGGTGGTGGTTGGGAGGCGAGGATAGGGGAGGGCAGACTTATACGGTCTGTACCAGAGCCGGTGATGGGAGGCGGGACTGGTGGTTGGGAGGCGGGAAATACTGCTGGGCAGACTTATATGGTCTGTGCCCTGAAAAGGACAGGTACAAATTCAAGGTAAGGTATACACATATGAGTTTGTCTTGGACAGACAGGATGGACCATGCAGGTCTTTTTCTGCCGTCATCTACTATGTTACTATGTTACTATGTAAGTACCTGAAGAATAGGATGATCCTCCATACACCGCCAAGGACACTAAGGTCCTCTCAAGGACTATCAATAACCACACCCTCTCCAAAAGACATGTTTATCCACTCCTACCCTAACTGAGATAATATTTAACCATCTCTCTGTCTTCATGTGCAACTTTCTTTAAATTACTCACCTTAGTTTCTAACTCTTCTTACTCTCTTACCTATCTATATGCTCCATCTTTGCTTTACCCTTCACTATCAATTTTAATGTTTTATTACATATTGTATTGACATTGAAGTAGTATAACATGCCATACTTTGTATTGTTACTTGAATATTTTTACTGCTTTAATTACCTATTGCTCATGTTTGATCTATTCTTAATGTACACCACCTTGAGGGAATTGCTTCAAAAAGGCGGTAAATAAATCCTAATAAATAAATAAATACAGCAGGCAATCTCAGACCATATTGAGTCTATGGTGTCTAGTTTCTCAATAAATTCTTTAGAAGCATATATTTCAGTTGCAAGTACTTCTAAGACATAATGCATGATTTCATTTCCAGTAAACTCATCATTCATTACTTGCTTAATGTTTGCTAATGTCCAAGTTTCCAAGTTTATTTAGTGCTTAATATCCCACAAACCATAAGAATGATATGAGCAGCTAACAAAACTAATAAAATAGGATTAAAAAATAGAGATAGAGGAGGAAGGGGAAGGGTATACAGTAATGAGAGGGAAGAAGAAAGAACTACAATATGTGATAGGACAGGGGGGTAGAGGAAGATGATAGAAAGGGTAGTTTCAGATGTAGATAGGCTGATCTAGGGAGGAGAAGAGACTATAATCAAAGTCGGCATAATCAATTTATCGAAAAAGAATCTTCAAAGAGGAAGCTTTTAAGATTGGTTTAAAATTTGTTTAAGGAAATGTGTGATCCTAGCTGGAGATGTAAGGCATTCCAGAGAGTGGGGCCAACAACAGAAAAACATAAAATTACGAGTGGTATCATATCTGATGTGCCGAAAAGAGGAAACGCCTAGAAGATGTTGTTGAGAGGAGTGAAGGGCTTTTGACAGAGAATAGGGAGTCAAAAGGTGTGCCAGGAAAGGAGGGGACCCGGTGGTGGCTATTTTAAACACCAGAAGTAGAATCTTATAGGGAGCCAGTGAGCGACTTTCATTAACAGTGTGACATGATTAAACTTTTGTGCACTAATGATCAGTTTAACGGGGTTGTTTTGAATCAATTGAATATGATGTATATCTTTTTGTCATAGCCCTTTGTATAATGAATTACAATAATCTATTTGAGACAAGCGAGCGTACTAGGATCTCAGGCGCAGTTTGTAGAAGCATCACTGAATCAAAGTTGAAATCTGGGTCCGGAAATTGAGATCATTATCTATTATAATGCCTAGAAGTTTCAGAAAAGAAACTACAGGACCCAGTACATTGTGAAGTAGGAGTGGAATTGTAAGAACTATATTGGGTTGGTCACTAAAAAAGGAAGTGATCTTTGAGAGTTTATTGTTAGAGAATGAATGTCTTGCAGGTTGGTGGGGTCTATAGTTGTCGGAATTTCAATATCATCAGCATAAATAAAACCTGTGAGGTTGATTAATTGAACAAGAGTTAGCAATGGGGCCATAATGATGTTGAACAAGGTTGGTGCCAATATAGATCCGTAAGGACATCACAACTTGCGGAGAATGGTTCAGAGGTAGTTCCTTGGAAGCTCACTATATAGGTTCTGGAGGCAATGTATGACTCAAACCAGGCTAAGGCTTGATCTGTTATACTGATGTGATGAAGGCAGTTAAGTAAGGTTTGTCATTTTGAAACATATCTTATTATAAGGGAAAAGTTACTGTCCTATAACTGATGCTATTTGTGAGATAATGGGACAATATTTTTCATTCTCAGATATGGACGCTTGTATGAAATGCCCAGAGGACCAATGGCCCAATCAGAAGAAAGATATCTGCATCCCAAAAATGATAACCTTCCTGACCTATGAAGAGCCTTTGGGGATAATTTTGACTTTCATTTGTATTTTCTTAACTCTCATTAATACTGTCATTTTGGGGATCTTTATTCATTACAAAGACACCCCCATAGTGAAAGCCAACAACCGAGAACTCAGTTACATTCTCCTCATCTCCCTCATGCTCTGCTTCCTCTGCTCCTTGGTATTCATTGGACACCCTGACAAAGTGACCTGTATTCTCCGGCGGACTGCCTTTGGGATCACTTTCTCCATCGCTCTTTCCTCTGTACTAGCAAAAACCATCACTGTGGTCACAGCCTTTCATGCCACCAAGCCTGGAAGCAAGCTCCGGAAATGGATGGGTTCCAGGGTCTCACTTTCTATAGTTCTTTTCTGTTCTCTTATTCAAACTGTTCTGTGTCTTGCCTGGTTGTTCACTGCTCCCCCGTTCCCATATCTTAATATGAAATCAGAAATTGGAACAATACTAAATGAATGTAATGAAGGGTCAATAATTGCATTTTACTGTGTTCTGGGTTACCTGGGATTTCTGGCTGGTGTCAGCTTCATTGTAGCTTTCTTAGCAAGAAATCTACCTGACAGGTTCAATGAGGCCAAGTACATCACCTTCAGCATGCTGGTGTTCTGCAGTGTCTGGTTCTCCTTCATTCCAACATATCTGAGCACCAAGGGCAAATACATGGTAGCGGTAGAAATATTTGCTATTCTGGCTTCCAGTACTGGACTTCTTGGCTGTATCTTTTTCCCTAAGTGCTATGTTATTCTGCTGAGACCTGAATGGAACAGCAGAAAATGCTTTTCAAAAAAACAACAATCATTAATATTTGCGCAAAAGATGGATTAATTTAAATATTATCAGTCGTTGGGCAAGTCCAAGTTGAGTGTTCTTTTTTAACCCAGAAACTGCATCATTGGTTGAGGCAATCCTAAATTTCACATATGTTGTATTAAAGCTAAAATTTGATATTATACACAATACAAAAATTAAGTAGATATAATGGTCAATAATAAAGTTGTTGTATCTTTTTATTGGAATAACTTTATATATTGATTAAATTTCTGAATCATCCTCCACTCAATGGGGAAACACTTGTGGACTATTTAGGAAAGGGGATGGAATTTGATATATTGCCTTTCTGTGGTTACAGTCAAAGTGATTTACATGTTATATACAAGTACTTATTTTCCACCAGGTCAAGGGAGGGCTAAGTGTCTTGCCCAGAGTCACAAGGAGCTGCAGTGGGAATTGAACCTGGTTCCCCGGGTTCTGAGCTCACTGCACTAACCACTGGCCTCCTCCTTCACTCTAAGCTTCGTTAACTGTTAACATGAAAATTCAAATACACCTATAGTTAATATGGTACCTTAGCAACTACTACCCATTAATTCTGACAATTACTCCAGAGTAGATGGATATAATAACTGCAGTAAATAGGCCTTTTCACTTAAAGAGTTCAGTCAGCTGGGTTATTGTTTGCATACATATGTGATTAAAGGGCAGTAAAGGCAGCAGTTGTGTGGGTATAAAAGAGGTGATGAGACAGATGGTGATTTTCAAAGACATGGGGCTAGATTCTATATATAGTGACAAAAAATATGCCTAGGTGCATTCTATAAAGTATGCCTAAAGTTAGGTGCAGTTTATAGAATATGCCCAGTACACGTTCCTGTGTCTAAATGTAGTCATGGGCCATTTATGACAAGAAAAACCTTGTGTAAATTCCCAAACCTAAACTTAATTGGGAAGCAGGTGTAGTCTTTAACACTGCACGTAAATTTTAGGAATGCCCATGACCTGCTCATGGTCTTCCCATGGCCACACCCCCTTTTGAAATCAACATGATAGAATTTATGTGCACCACTTTATAGAATACGCTTAGAGTAGTGTGTGTAAATTCTAATTATTGCCAACTAGTGTGGTTAATTGCTTGTTAGGGTCCAATTATCAGCGCTAAGAAAGCAAATAGAATGTTAGGTATTATTAGGAAAGGGATGGAAAACAAAAATGAGGATATTATAATGCCACTGTATCGGTCCATGGTGCGACTGCACCTACAGTATTGTGTTCAATTCCGGTCACCACACCTCAAAAAAGTTATAGTGGAATTGGAAAAGGTGCAGAGAAGGGTGACAAAGATGATTAAGGGGATGGGACGACTTTCCTATGAGGAAAGGCTAAAGCGGCTGGGGCTCTTCAGCATGGAGAAAAGGTGGCTGAGGGGTGATATGATAGAGGTCTATAAAATAATGAGTGGAGTGGAAAAGATAGATATGGAGCATCTGTTTACACTTTCAAAAAATACTAGGACAAGGGGGCATGCGATGAAGCTGGAGTGCAGTAAGTTTAAAACAAATAGAAAATTTTTCTTTACTCAGCGCGTAATTCGACTCTGGAATTCGTTGCCGGAGAACTTAGCAGAGTTTATGAAAGGTTTGGACGGCTTTCTGAAGGAAAAGGCTATAGAATGTTATTAAAGGAACGTAGGGAAAAATCCACTATTCTTGGGACAAGCAGTACAAAATGCTTTGCTCCATGGATCTTGTCGGGTGATTGTGACCTGGATTGGCCACTGTCAGAGACAGGTGCTGAGCTAGATGGACCTTTGGTCTGTCCCAGTGTGACGATGCTTATGGCTTATGTCTTATGATTAACTTGTTAATCATTTAAGTTGCATGCCCAATTTGGGACAGGATTGCATGCATAGCTCTAGTAGCCAATTTGCTTCATTTCTTTCAAAGCGTGATTAAACATGTGGATAAAGTTGAGCTGGTTGATGTAGTATATGTAGATTTTCAGAATACTCCTGAGAAAATTAAAGATTCATGGGATAGGAGGCAATGTCCTTCTATGGTTTAGGAACTGGTTATTGGACAGAAAACAGAGGGTAGGGCATAGGCGCCCAGTATAAGAGGCTTGGGGAGGCTAAGCCTCCCCAGCTGCAGGATCGGATTCGGATCATCAGCTTTAGTTTTGGACCGACCACGACGTGACGCCAACACGCCATCAGCCCAGTTCCGCCCACCCAGGGCTCGCCACTCACACTCGGGCTCTCACACCGGCGCGCCGCGGTCCTGTGCCTCTGTAGTGCTTCTTTCTTCACCTCGCCCTCAGGCAGCCAATCAGCCTTCCCTACGAGCGCTCACTCCCATCCCGTCATGATGTACTTCCTGTTGCATAGGCGAGAACACGCTGAGTGGCCTCATTAAAGAAGAAGATACTTTGTAAGTCTGGGTGGGAGGCGGAGAGAGCACAGAAAAACGAGAGGACCGGTTTGTTTGTTGGAAGATATAACCAGTAAGTTCTTTCTTTGCTCATCGTGGTTGTAGATGACACTTACACTTTTTTAGTTGGACTAAAGTTTAAAGTGTCCTGTTCTCTTTGTCAGGTCAGTGTAGCATGGACTGGAAACCCCGAGGGTCAGTATTTTGAGAGGAAAGGTGCAGTTTGAAAGGCTTTAAAATTATAGGATTGTAGGGGGGAAGGGCAGTCTGGGGACTTACCTGGAGAGAATGCGCTCTATGAGTCCTAGTGGGTCTTAGAGCATTGTGTAGATGGGGGGGGGGGAAATAATTTTTGGACCCTTATTAATAGGCATTAGGGCTGGCCATCGGCACCCCTTCTCCCTTTCAGGGTGTTCTCTGCTGCATTACATGGAGGATACCTCTGGCCATTCTTAAAAACTGCTCACGTGGATCAAACTCCAGTATATTTAAAGAAGACCAGTAAAACAAAGGGAGAAAGTGAAACTATATGCATAGACTGGTGGAAGCAGGTAAGAGGCAGGGCATATTGAAGCCATTGAGTGGGTGCACAGGAGCTGCCCAATCTGGCAATTTCCTCACACTTTGCAAAACATCTGGGAGATATTTGTCCCTGTTCTACAAGGGTTCTTTCTTGTACATAAGTTGCTCTGCCCATATGTGATCTTCACAGACGAGAGAAGTACTCATGGGCTGGTGTCTAAATTTCATACAAAACTTTCAGTGTCCAGAAAAAAAAACCCCTTAGGGGACATAAACTTTTGATAAAGCTGGAGACCTAGAGTCAGATGATTAACAAGAGTTTTGTTTTGTTTTTTAAACTCTGATGGTTTCTAAAGATGTGAATACATCTGTGTTTTGATTAAGATTTCAATGTGAGGTGGTGAGTAAATAGTTGGCCAAGTTTCAAGATCTCATCAGTTCTGCCTTTAAACCAGATAGCATTTTATCAGGGCAGTGCTAATGCCTTAAGAGTGTCTGAGATGTTCCCTCCCAGTGCTCCCACTTCCTTCCAGACCCAGAAATTGGATTTCAGGAGAGGTAAGGTGCTGACTGACTCTGAAGGTTTTAAGACAAGTCAAAATAAAAAAAATAAATATTTTGTTTCATGCAGATCTCTTTTGTTTAAACATAACTAAATGGGCTATAAGCCCCTAATGCTTTTGGTTTTTCCTATATTGTTTGTGATGACTTAGACTGTGATCTCAACTTTTTGGATACAGGAATTTGTCCATTATTAACCCTCAGGACATTTCAAGTCCATTTTTGATATTTTGGCCATTTAATAGTGTGGAGTTTTGGGGGGGGGGGCAAGATGATGTTGCGCCGGGCCTACGCCTTATATAGTCCGATCATCTTGGGCTGGCTGGGTGGCGTTACTGAACCCCCCTTTTTTTCTCCACTCTATATGCTGAAAGAAGATTCACATTTAACTGTTGGTGATGGTAACTTGTTCCTGTAACCTGTTTTATACACAGGTAGTAGTGTGAGACTGTGGCTTTGGAGTTTCAAACTAATTACTTGCAAGCTTGAGTGCATCAGTAGTCATAAAGATGACTTATACTGTGCAAAAATTGAAATTTGAAAACTCTTATCTCTATCTGGTCGTTAATAAAAGGAGCTCATTGTGAATACTACTGTCCACCCTAAAAGGATGTTTTGTGGCTGTACATGAGAATTGTGATATGATCCCTTGTTTCATATTGTTGACGGTCTGTGATGTTGTCTGTTTGGGTGGTATATTGGTGTATTAGGGTCTGCCCAGTATAATATTTATGGTACAGTAAGGTTTCGAGTGTGTTTTTGCACAAGTTTGTGCATAGTGTTTTGCAGTTGAGCGATTGAGGTTAGGATGTGCTTTGAGCAACCACTTTATTCTTTGACATATGATACATATCTAATATCTAAATTTAATGAAAGGTATTAATTGTGACTTTTATTTTTATTTATTTATTTTTTCTGTGTGTTATCAGACAGTTATGGATATAAGCTCCACCCCTAACCCCGCCCCAACCCCGCCCCCTTTCGCCTCCCCAAACAGTTGGGCCACCGACCGCATATGGGGTAGGGTTAAATGGTCATTTCTTTTAATGGAGGAGTGTGAACAGTGGAGTGCCGCAGGGATTAGTACTGGGATCGGTGCTATTTAATATATTTACAAATGATATGGAAATTGGAACGATGAATCAGGTGCTTAAATTTGCAAATTATAGAAAACACAAGCAGACTGTGAAATATTGCAGGAAGACTGTAGGAAATTGCATAACTGGGCATTGAAATGGCAGATGAAATTCAATGTGGACAAATGCAAGGTGATGCACATTGGAAAGAATAATCCGAATCATAGTTATCTGATGCTAGAGTCCACCTTAGGGGACAGCACTCAAGAAAAAGATCTAGGTGTGTTATACATAATATGCTGAAATCTTGTGTTCGGTGTGAAGTGCCAGCCAAAAGAGCAAACAGGATGTTGAGAATTATTAAATGCTAAATAGTAGTAGTAATAGTATTAGGAAATGGATGGTGAATAAGACTGAAAATACTATAATGCCTCTGTATCACTCAATGGTGCAACAGCACCTTGACTATTGCATTCATGTTTGGTCGCCATATCTCAAAAAAGATATAGTGGAACTAGTAAAAGAGGCCCGTTTCCAACAGAAATGAAACGGGCGCTAGCAAGGTTCCAGGGCCCCCTCCCTACCTCCCTCCCTCCCTCTCTCTCTCCTCCGAGTTCCAGCCCCCCTCCCCTCTGAGTTTCATGCCCCCCTACCTACCTGCCTCCCTCCCTCTCCTCTGAGTTCCAGGCACCCCTCCCCTTCGAGTTCCAGGATCCCCTCCGCACCCCTCCCCTTTGAGTTCCAGGACTCCCCTCCCCTTCGAGTTCCAGACCCCCTCCCCTTCGAGTTCCAGGATCTCCTCCCTCCCCTCCAAGTTCCACGCCCCCGTCTCGTTCGAGTTCCACACCCCCGCGCCTCCCTCCCTCTCTCTCTCTGCCCTCCGAGAGCAAGCACGACCTGTCCTCCGGCAGCCCCTAAGTGCCGGCTGTAATTTAAAAAATCTTACCTCGGGGTTCGGCGTCAGCATTGAAGGCGAGCGGCACTTCAGACTGCCTTCGCATGTGTCTCAGCTCAGCCTCTGGTCCCACCCTTCCGAAAATAGGAAATTAGGGCGGGACCAGAGGCTGAGCTGAGACACATGCGAAGGCAGTCTGAAGTGCCGCTCGCCTTCAATGCTGACGCCACACCCCGAGGTAAGATTTTTTAAATTACAGCCGGTACTTAGGAAGGTGAGGGGCTGCAAAAGGACAGGTCGTGCTTGCACTCAGAGGGCAGAGAGAGAGACAGAGATGCAGTGAGAGACATTGGAACACTGCAGGAGCAAATTATGATATGAGATTAGAAAAGATTCATAAACGAACGACTAAAATGATAAAGGGGGTGGAACACTTCTTGTATCAGGAAAGGCTAAAGAGGTTAGAGTTCTTCAGTTTGGAAAGGAGATGGATGAGGGGAGATATGATTGCTGTCTACGAAATCCTGAATGGTGTAGAACGAGTAGAAGTAAATCAATTTTTTACTTGTTTCAAAAGTACAAAAACTAAGTGACACTCAAGGAAGTTACATGGAAATACTTTAAAACAAATAGGAGGAAATATTTTTTCACTCAATGAATAGCTAAGTTCTGGAACTCTTTGCCGGAAAATGTGTATTATGTATCTGGATTTTCAAAAGGCGTTTGATAAGGTACCTCATGAAAGGCTACAGAGGAAATTGGAAGGTCATGGGATAGGAGGAAATGTCCTATTGTGGATTAAAAACTGGTTGAAGGATAGGAAACAGAGAGTAGGGTTAAATGGGCAGTATTCACAATGGAGAAGGGTAGTTAGTGGGGTTCCTCAGGGGTCTGTGCTAGGACCACTGGTTTTTAATATATTTATAAATGATTTAGAGATGGGAGTAACCAGTGAGGTAATTAAATTTGCTGATGACACAAAGTTATTCAAAGTCGTTAACTCACGACAGGATTGTGAAAAATTACAGAAGGACCTTACGAGACTGGGAGACTGGGCGGCTAAATGGCAGATGACGTTTAATGTGAACAACTGCAAGGTGATTCATGTGGGAAAAAAGAACCTGAACTATAGCTACATCATGCAAGGTTTCACATTAGGAGTTATGGACCAAGAAAGGGATCTGGGGGTCGTCAGTGATAATACACTGAAACCTGCTCAGTGTGCTGCTTTGGCTAGGAAAGCGAATAGAAAATTGGGTATTATTAGGAAAGGTATGGAGAACAGGTGTGAGGATGTTATAATGCATTTGTATCGCTCCATGGTGCGACCGCACCTTGAGTATTGTGTTCAATTCTGGTAGTCGCATCTCAAGAAAGATATAGTAGAACTGGAAAAGGTGCAGCGAAGGGCGACTAAAATGATAGCGGGGATGGGACGACTTCCCTATGAAGAAAGACTAAGGAGGCTAGGGCTTTTCAGCTTGGAGCAGAGACGGCTGAGGGGAGACATGATAGAGGTATATAAAATAATGAATGGAGTGGAACAGGTGGATTTGAAGCGTCTGTTCACACTTTCCAAAAATACTAGGACTAGGGGGCATGCGATGAAACTACAGTGTAGTAAATTTAAAACAAATCGGAGAAAATGTTTCTTCACCCAACGCGTAATTAAACTCTGGAATTTGTTGCCGGAGAACGTAGTAAAGGTGGTTAGCTTGGCAGAGTTTACAAAGGGGTTGGACGGTTTCCTAAAGGACAAGTCCATAGACCGCTACTAAATGGAGAAGAGACGGCTGAGGGGAGACATGATAGAGGTAAATAAAATAATGCATGGAGTGGAACAGGTGGATGTGAAGCGTCTGTTCACACTTTCCAAAAATACTAGGACTAGAGGGCATGCGATGAAACTACAGTGTAGTAAATTTAAAACAAATCGGAGAAAATGTTTCTTCACCCAACGCGTAATTAAACTCTGGAATTCGTTGCTGGAGAACGTAATAAAGGCGGTTAGCTTGGCAGAGTTTAAAAAGGGGTTGGATGGTTTCCTAAAGGACAAGTCCATAGACCGCTACTAAATGGACTTGGGAAAAAGCCACAATTTCGGGAATAACATGTATAAAATGTTTGTACATTTGGGTAGCTTGCCAGGTGCCCTTGACCTGGATTGACCGCTGTCAGGGACAGGATGCTGGGCTCGATAGACCTTTGGTCTTTTCCCAGTATGGCATTACTTATGTACTTATATGGTAACAGTGGTTAGCGTATCTGGGTTTAAAAAAGGTTTGGACAAGTTCCTGGAGAAAAAGTCCATAGTCTGCTGTTGAGACAGATATGGGGAAGCAACTGCTTGCCCTGGGATTTGTAGCACGGAATGCCATGATTTAGGTTTCTGCCAGGTACTTATGACCTGTCTTGGCCACCGTAGGAAACAGGATACTGGGCTACATGGACCATTGGTCTGACCCAGTATGGCAACTCTTAGGCTCTTATGTTCTCTTATGTTATGAAGATTCACCCAAGGTGGTGTATAGCAGGTACAGTTTAACAGAAGACTTACAATGTTGTTAACAGCATAACAAGAGTGAAAAACCCAAGTATAAACATAAAATGCAATAAATGATGTAAACTGGAAAACAGCAAATTGAAACCTAATAATAGAACTACCATTAAACCGTATCAAAAATATACACCATTAGCAGCACAGAAATTCAAATAACAGAGATATAATGCAATGTTAGCATAATACTAATAATAAACCTAATAAGCATGCATTAGAACACTTAGCTAATATAGATATGATGCTAATGCTTTTCTATAATATAGCTCACCATATAGCTGAGGGACCAATTGCAGATATATGATGGGGACAACATGCATGGTACAGAGTCAGTTGAGATAAATAGGATGGTTGGCTAAACTCAAGTTCTTTGTAACAATTTAGAAAGAAATGAACTGATCTAAGTTACAGGTGAAGAATGAATGTATAGTCAGTCACCCTATGTATTAAAGGCATGGGAGAAAAGCCAGGCAGTGGCGTACCAAGGGGGGGGGGGCGGGCGGTGGGGGTGGTCTGCCCCGGGTGAACGCCGCTGGGGGGTGCCGCGGCGCGTGCCTGTGGGCTCCGACTTCGCTAACTTCGCTCGTTACGTCCTGTTCCGAGGCAGAGGGAGCTGCAGCGAATGAGTGAAGTTAGCGAAGTCGGAGCCCACAGGTGCGCGCCGCGGCACCCCCCCCCAGCGGCGTGCACCCGGGGGGGTGTCAATTCGCCAGGGGGGGAAGGTGTCATTTCGCAGGTGGGGGGGCACACTGCACCCGGGGGGGGTGGCGCATCGGCGATCCGCCCTGGGTTCCGTCCAGGCTAGGAACGCCACTGAAGCCAGGCTTTCACCTGCTTCCTGAAGTAGAAGTAGTCTTGAGTTGTATGTAGCCCCTTTGGGAGTAAATTTCAAAGCATGGGAGCTACTCCTGAGAAGGCTCACTGGCAGGTATCACATCGTACAATTTCTTTTGACGAGGTTACACATATTGATGATGCTTGAGAGGACCTTAGAGGTCTCAAAGGTGTGTAAAGGGCTAACTATATATAGGTACAGTACGTTTTTGGATTTTAGAGGGCTCACACTTTCCACCATAAGTGTAACAGTTAGTGTAAAATATGGGCCTTGGCTCCCTTCTCTATAGTGCACTGTACCGACCACTGGGCTACTCCAGGATCCTGCTTGCTACGCTAATAGGACTGGCCATAACATCTGAAGCTGTCATAGAACCTGGTTTATACTGTTTCTTTTACATCTGTAGGGGAGGGGGATGGGGCCCCGGCTGGCTCAATTGCTTTCCATTGAAAGCAATGGAAGTAAAACCCGGCTGGCTCAATCCGTCCTCCTTTTTCTGGAGCCATATGGTAACCCTATGATGGGGGTCAATGACCTTGAGGGAGTAAGAGGGTCATGCCATAATTCCTTCAGTAGTCATATTTATTTATTTATTGCATTTGTATCCCACATTTTCCCACCTTTTTGCAGGCTCAATGGTAATTTAGATTAACTTTTTGTGACTTTTGTCATATTTGAAACAAGTCTATATCAAAACGTCTATCTTTTAACTCTGGACATTTTCGTATTCAGTGACGTAGACTTGAGCTTCAGTTTTTCCTTCCCTGGGCCTCTCTAACCTTAGCCTGACCCTGTCTATTAAACTCTCAGGTATTGAATCCACCCTTCCTGGCTCACTTCCTCCCAGGACAGGATCAGTGCTCTTAAGGTGGCCCATGCTAGTTAGAGAGGGAATTTTCTTAAGGGTGAGGGACAGTGTTCTATAAACCCACATACATACCTCTCCGTGACCCCGTTCCTTAACACATTCTCTCTCTCTCTCTCTCTCTCTCTCCCTTTGCCCCCTTTCCCTTCACCCATTCTTTCTTTCTCTCTCTCTCTCTCTAAAATATGCCTCCCCTTCCGCATTTTCTCTAAATTCCACCACCCTTCTGCCTTCTCCTTCAAATCCCCCTGCCCTCCTGAATTCTCCCTCACTCACCCATCCGCCATCTCTCCCAGACCATGGCAGTGGTGGCTCCCCCTTCCAAGTTTAACTCATCAGTTGTCTTGCAGCAAATCTTCACCCTGCAGTGGCTAGCAGTGTATTGACATGCTGCCTTGGCCTGAACCAGGCCTTTCCTTCTAACTTGTGCCCCTTTCTTAAAATGGAAATTTGCATCAGAGGGGTGTGTGACTGGGATGGTAAGAAGGTGCAGGCTGAGGCATTTCAATACACTGCCAGTCACTGCTGAGCGAAGATTTACTGCAAGACAACTAAAAATGAGGTAAACTGGGAGGAAAGAGCCACCTGTGGTCCAGGAGGGGAGCAAGAGATGCTGGACTGGGTGTGCAGGCAGGGGATGGAGAGAGGGAGGGCAGTCAATTATTAATTGTGATTAATGATTAACGCGTTAATCGCAGTGTTAATCATGATTAAATTCGCCGATGACACAAAATTATTCAGGGTCGTCAAGTCGCAGGAGGAATGTGAACGATTACAGGAGGACCTTGCGAGACTGGGAGAATGGGCGTGCAAGTGGCAGATGAAGTTCAATGTTGACAAGTGCAAAGTGATGCATGTGGGTAAGAGGAACCCGAATTATAGCTACGTCTTGCAAGGTTCCGCGTTAGGAGTTACGGATCAAGAAAGGGATCTGGGTGTCGTCGTCGATGATACGCTGAAACCTTCTGCTCAGTGTGCTGCTGCGGCTAGGAAAGCGAATAGAATGTTGGGTGTTATTAGGAAGGGTATGGAGTCCAGGTGTGCGGATGTTATAATGCCGTTGTATCGCTCCATGGTGCGACCGCACCTGGAGTATTGTGTTCAGTACTGGTCTCCGTATCTCAAAAAAGATATAGTAGAATTGGAAAAGGTACAGCGAAGGGCGACGAAAATGATAGTGGGGATGGGACGACTTTCCTATGAAGAGAGGCTGAGAAGGCTAGGGCTTTTCAGCTTGGAGAAGAGACGGCTGAGGGGAGATATGATAGAAGTGTATAAAATAATGAGTGGAATGGATCGGGTGGATGTGAAGCGACTGTTCACGCTATCCAAAAATACTAGGACTAGAGGGCATGAGTTGAAGCTACAGTGTGGTAAATTTAAAACGAATCGGAGAAAATTTTTCTTCACCCAACGTGTAATTAGACTCTGGAATTCGTTGCCGGAGAACGTGGTACGGGCGGTTAGCTTGACGGAGTTTAAAAAGGGGTTAGATAGATTCCTAAAGGACAAGTCCATAGACCGCTATTAAATGGACTTGGAAAAATTCCGCATTTTTAGGTATAACTTGTCTGGAATGTTTTTACGTTTGGGGAGCGTGCCAGGTGCCCTTGACCTGGATTGGCCACTGTCGGTGACAGGATGCTGGGCTAGATGGACCTTTGGTCTTTCCCAGTATGGCACTACTTATGTACTTATGTACTTATGTACTTATACAGTCCTATTTGTGTTGTAATGTATGCTACATTGCAATGTAAACACAATATGTGATCAAACATTTTAATAGACTACATAGGGTGTAAGCAAAGATGGAGCATATAAATAGATGACAGAGTAACAGGAGTTAGAAAATAAGGGGACTAATTTAAAGAAAGTTGCATATGAGGTCAGAAAGGTGCTTGAATATTAAAATAAAATTTAAACAAATCTGTCTCTCACAGGGAGCTCATGCAACACATGCCCTTTCCCTTGTAACAGTTTCCCTCCAAACCACTGTTCTCTCTAAGCTGAGTGGGTGTCCACCAAGTGCACTGCTACCAGTAGGGGGTGGTGCTTCAATGTTATGTTTTCAATTTCTAGGTACAGGCAGGTTCCCTGGATTTTGCAGAACTTGTCTGTCCCTCAATATTGAAAACATGATAGTGAAACAGCACCCCCCCCCCCCCCCCAACTGGCAGGACTATAAATGGAGGACTCCTGCTGAGCTTCCAAGAATCAGGCTCCCAAGAGCCAAAATGGCAGTTTTAGAATGCCAGCTGTCCAGCCTCAGCCGTGAGCCACAGTTCAAAGATAGGCTCGAAGCAGCACGAACCCTGTTACTCTGAGTGCAATATCAGTTAGTGTTTTTGTATTTGTTGCTTTTTTTTCCCATTCTCCACATTCTCTCACATTGTCTAGCATCACTCACCTTCATCGACTGGCTCAAGCCTTACTCTCAGTTTTCAACTTTCACTTATGTGCAGTGTCTGCACATCTGAGCCAGCTTAAAGCCTCAACAACCCAACTTCTTTTTACTTGAGTGCCTGCGTGCAATCATCCCTCTATCCCAGCCACCATCTGACCCAAATATAAACAGGGGATTCAATTTACAAGCACAACTTTTGAGCCCAGCCCAGCTGTTCTGGAGTTGTGCTGGAACTTTCATATACCTTGCCATGGCCTCCTGCACTAGGCCACTTTGGCCAGGCTCATGTTCTGTGCATATAATCCAGATCCACTATTCATGGCACTGGTTAGTGCTGTTTTCTGATGTCCCAGGCCACCTCAACTAGACCCATTCTGCAGCTTTCCACACCTCTTACGTCTGGGTGTGATCCCTTGTTCTGTATTTGGTAAAGGCCTGTCTGTGTTTTATGTATGAAGAAGTAATTTAAAGTTGTTTTCTGTATGGTAATAATGGTGGGTGGGGAGAACGGAGGAGGGGATAGGGAGGAGAGGATATTGGGGGTCATGTCCTTAATTTCTGACCTGGACCTCAGCATGTCTAACACTGGCTCTGGTTGTGATTAAAGGAAAGAAAATTATCAGGTAAGACATGTTTTCCTCACACATGTTTAAAAAATTGTTAGTGTTTAAAAAAATGTTTATTAACATGAATGTGTGAAACTTGCCAAATACATTTCCTGAATTCAGGGAAACAGTCTGTAAATGATCTATAATTTACTGGACAGTACACTGTTCTAACAGTGCATGATATCAACAGGTAGAAAATGCGAATCTGAGAGTTTTGAAAGGGATTAGCATGCTGGCACAGAGTGTATATGGTGCTCAGCAGCCAAGGGATGGATTTCTGCTGCTGTTAGGTTACCTGCGATAGAAAGGTAAATAGAGGGAAATGTGGGACATTAATGGGAACATGGAAGGAGGCTATGAGAGAGATAGAGGAGCAGATGTTATATAAGGTGGAAATAGTGGTGAATTTGAGGAACGGCTTCCTAGTGGAGGTGCTGGAGATGAAAACAGCATTTGAAAGCTTGGGACAAATACATAGAATCTCTAATGGAGTGATAGGGAAGGTAGATGGCATGGATGAGCAGACTGGATAGGATGTGTGGCCTTTTCTGCCATCATTTTTCTATGTTTTCCTGGGTTCTCGCTAGGCTCCTCTTCCACAGAACTCAGTTTCTTGGTGTAGACAGTAGTGGAGATAAAGGAGCAACCTGACCATTGTTCCATTATCTCTTCAAGAATTTATGAGGGGTCATTATTCAGTCAGCATGATAACTGGCTTAAATTAAGAATTGGCACTGGTGTTTAACATAATCCATAGAGGCAAGGCCATTATCTATATAGGAAGTAGGAGTGAATCTACTGATAGTGTGGTGACCTCACTGACTTTATGTGTTTAGCTTAGGCCAGCAGAATAAATCTGTATCAAGCAGATTTATTTTAATTATTACAAAGCCTTGTAGTTAAATGTGGGAAAGATGGGGTGCAGAAAGGTAGTAATAGGGATCAGATGTGCTCTGCTATTCAAGGTGCTGGATTACCAAGGAAGGAACAGAATAGACTGTCCTGGAGAGATATTTTGTATTAATCTCACTGTAACTGGAATCTCAGATGTATCCAAGGCAGTACAGACAGAATAACTGTGCAGAGTGGATGGACTTTTTCATCTTTTTTTGTTATCATCACTACTACTACTACTACTATTTATCATTTCTATAGCACCACTAGACGTATACAGCGCTGTACACTTGAACATGAAGAGACAGTCCCTGCTCTATCTAATTAGGAACTGTATTACAATATTGTATTATACCGTGGTCCACACAAACATTCCATTTCAACTAATATTTGTCTCTAAGTTAATGAAAGAGGATACATAAGGTTATATTTACAAGAAACAACCTATATTATATGGTAAATTAAGATGTCAGAAGCAAATATCCCATAAGGTTGAACTTCTGAACAGCAGGGCCCAACAGAGACCTCATAGTGTTCTCACAGGTGTTGGAGCTCAGCTAGAAATAGAGTGATCACTTCAACATAAGCATTACAATTTTGCTGTCTTTCTTCATCCTTCTTGTGTGTAAATGCACAGGTCTACTTCACTGCAATTTTTCTACCCGTCATTCAAATATTCAATTAGATGGCACCATCAGGGACCATACAGCATTCCACGCCATGTCCAGCAATAACATTTGGAGCAGGAAGAGTGGGCATTATCACAGTAGAAGCTGTTTCATAGCGTTAAAGATGGAATCACATATTGTTCTGATTGTGTTGATGCTTTGTGACACCCTGTGGAAGACGGCTGAGTGTCAGTTCACACTCGGAAACTACTTATCAATACCTCTACGACCAGGTTACCATAGAGATGGGGACATCATGATTGGGGGACTCTTAACTGTAGAAATCTTTAACCCATTTCATCATCCACCCTTCACATCTGTTCCCTCAGTAGAAGGTCATAACTTGTAAGTAGCATCATGGCTTAGTTTCTATATGACACAGGCTTGAGGGTTTTATTTTGATTGCTCACTGGCATGAACTGCAGATATAACCTGATGGCATTTTACTAATTCACTCACATTAAGTATAAGTATTTTCCCTTCAAAAGGTGCTCTTGGGGAAAAGGACCAGCTAAGATTTTCATCTGCTTTATCTGTGAATATCTTTCCCTTGAAATCATTGTGAAAATGCACAACTAGATGTGTTGTCTCTTTCAAGCCCTCATACCTTTTGAGCAGCTAAAAATATACTTTTCCCTGTGTCCAATTTTTCCAATGAACAGAGTGAAAAGTTTTCAGACAGCTTTAGATCCTGGGTAAATGTATTGTGAAAAGTGACCTTCCCAAATTTCACCAACGCACATTTGCATTCTGATGCTCTTTTGTATTTAATTTCTTTAGATATCCACCATACTCTCCATGAAAGAAAACATTCAGATCTTTTTCTGAGGTTCTTCCCTTCTTAATTCCTTTTGTCATCCTGTTAATATTGAGCTTTTCATTTTTTTGAACTTAATATTTCTTTGTACCTTATTCAAAGCACATAAGTATTTGAAAACTTACATTATACCTTCCTTTTGCTTTTCTTCTTCTGTCAAGTATGTCTTTAGCTCCTTCAGCCCCTCTGTGTGTGACTTATTCTTCAGACTATGCACCATTTTGCTCAGTTTTGTATGAATTACCTCCAACGTAATTCTCCTTTAGTGCAGAAACTTTACTTCAGCTGAGGTAACCACCCACACAAGGTGAATATGATCCCAAGCAACCTAGTAGCCACAGAATCCCTGGCATGTCAATCCCACCGGATCACCACAGCATTTTGTGGTTCCCTCTTAACCTACTGCTATCTTGAAAAATGGTGACATATGACAGGAAGGGAAATAAACACACCCGATGCAGCAATCCGTAGTGTGCGCTATTTTTCTATCATTGAATGTTTTCTAATGCAGCAGTAATTTGCTTGTCATTAACAAAACTAAAGTACGTAATGGACAAAACCCAACTCTTCCATTAGACGATTCCCTAATGTGGCTGTGCCACATGAACTTTATCTTACCACAACATCACTTTGTATTTGTTCTCACCGGAGTCTGCAAATGCCTCTCTGGAACTATGTTAGCCACATCGAGCCTACAAATAGGTGGGAAAATGTGGGCTACAAATGTAACAAATAAATAAATTAGTTTACTGCATTCAGAGTAAAGTTCTGCACATGCATTAGAGCATTTTGAAGCTCAGTACAACACTCTAATGCACAGATGATTACATCCCACACTTGAGAGCTCATAATCAGTGAAGTGTTTGCCTGAATATCCAGTGAAACCTATAAACACACAATCTGTGCAATAAGATTTTTGGAAGAGTTTTCAGGCACTGAGGTAGTAACTTGAGGGCTTTCCTGTGAGTTGTCTGTTATTTTGCACAAAAGTCAACCACAGATGCCCATAAAAATGAATTGGATAGTGAACATTTGCATGAAACTTTAAAATAGCCAACTTCATTGAGGTTTAGTGATCTCCCACCTGACCTCCTTTTCCTCCTTGCTCTTAGCCCCTTCCTTTCTCTTCCTTCTCCTCCTCTTCCTCATTCCCTTCCACTCCTTCTCCTCGCATTCTTGGACTCATTTTCACCTGTGGTGGATGTGAATTTCCACCAACCCTTCCAGTTGATCCTTCATGGGTCTGGCCTCATTTTTGTTGCTGGGGATTGGGAATTTTCACCTGTACTTCCAACCATGCCATGTCTCCTGATACCACTTCCTAATCCAACCTCCTTTGGCTCCTGCATAATCTTGGGTGGGGAGTTTATATTGTTGATTCTGATGTATATGGATGGGCAGAAAAATAGCAGTGCTAAAGTATAGTGCTTACGGGTGTGTGATTGAGGGTAAGATGTGCATTTACCTGCTGTGGCCTGAAGCATGGCTGAAGAATAGATAAAGATATGGGAAAAGGGAAAAAGAGGAAAGAAATGCAGTTAATTTGTGCTAAACCTGGGGCATGCATGTTTTGCTGTTTGTTATCAGACCAATATGTAAAGCTTGTGACAAACAATACTTCTATCCCTATCCCAAGCCTATTACTTGTCTACTATTAATGTCTGTTTCTGCATCTTATAATTTGATGCTAATTTCATATTAAATAACATTTATTGTCCTTAAAGTCGCACACCATTGAACTATTACAACTTCCTGGCCTTTGTGTCTGCGGTGGAGGAGATTAACAACAGCTCGGAGCTCTTACCCAACCTCACACTGGGATTCCATATTGATAACCCTTACAACAACTTTCTCTTAATGTATAGAGCTGCCATGAATATATTTTCAGGAATGGACACCGGGATCCCAAATTACAGCTGCAAAACATCTGGACCACTGGCTGCTATTATTGAAGGTCTTCCAGCTGAGCATTCGAACCAGTTTTCCAGCCTGTCCACGATATACCACTACCCACAGGTCAGGGAACATCTTTAATTTCATTTCATTCCCTCGTCTATAAACCTTCTTTAAAGATCATCAACCTTTAGCAGAATGAAACCAAATTATTAACCACTCACTCTTAACTGTGATAAACTTTAAAATTTAAATGATGATTGAGAGAACAAAGTTTGTAAAATGAACTACATAAAAGTAAATAATTTATCAAATATTTAGTCATCAGAGCAGTGGGCTGAGACATCCTATTTTCCCCGCTTGGTATTTCTAACAATTTTAGCCTCTGTTGCCTCTGGTTCAAACTTTAAGGCCAAAGTTATTAATATATATGATGTATTATTTTAACTTGTCTGAGAGAAAAACTTCGCAAGTAATGATTTATTGTATAATAACAAAATTTTGTTTTTGTGTGTGGGGGGAGGGGGTGTTAAGCAGCAATTTCATTATAACTAATACATTTTCTTGAATGATACAAACCAAAGTATCAGGTAGCCTAACTTCTACTTCCTGGAAACAAAGGGGAATTGCTCAAAATGAACCCAAACAAAAACGAGAAAATAGTCATACAACTTTTTGTGGCAAACAAGATGCTGAGTGAAGATTCTGTTCCAAGTAATGGCAGCTGCTACAAGGTAGGTACATTTATTCTTTTAACGCTGGCTCTAGTCAACAAATTCTCCAGATGGTGAGCCTCAACTTAAAGCCACAGTGGCAGAGAGGAATAAGTGAGAAAGTCCAATGTTTATAAATGTCTATGAGTCTTGTAGAAAAATTGGTGTCTTCCCTGGAACACAAGGTTGTGTACCTGTTGCTTTTATTTTCCTTGTGCTTGAGGTCAGTAAAACACATTTTCCTTTACTTTCAGGAAGTAGACTATCTGATACCTTTGTTTGTTTTATTTGGGAAAATGTATTAGTTACTATAAAATAAAAGTTTGTAACGAATTTACTTCTAAGACTAGTTGGCTTGATACTGGTGAACTGGGTTCAATTCCCACTGTAGCTCCTTGTGACCCTGTGCAAGTCACTAAACCTTCCATTGCCTCAGGTACAAAAATTTAGATTGTGTGCTCACTAACGCACAAGACAAACTACCTGCATGTAACATGTACAGTGCTGCTTATTTCTAGTAGCACCTTGTCGGGCAGACTGAATGGACCATGATGGTCTTTATCTGTGCCATCTACTGTGTTATTGTGTTTGTGGCTTGGCCACTGTTTGAAGCATGACATTGGACTAGATCAACCTTTGTTCTGACCCAGTATGGTTATTGTTAGCTCTAATATCTAAGCTGGGTGGAGGGGGAGGGAGAGTTGTCATTAAGATTGGTTCCACGTTTTCATTGTTTTCATTCTTAATGTTTTTTCTGCAGCTTATTTTGTTTATTTCCAATATACATCATGTTAAATCAGAGGTTTTCAACCCAGTCCTCGGGGCACTTCTAGGCAGTTGGACTGGGTTTAAAACCACTAACAGATGTTTATATGCTCGAACATAAATGAATACGTCAGCCATTATAGAACATAGACATTTCTGTCTCTGGCAGATGTCACAAAGCCTTGGAACCCTCACCATTTTCACTTTTGGGGGTGGGGGGGCACTAAACACTGGGGAATGAAGGAGATGACCTCCATTACTCCACCCATTGGAGTGCTGCTCCATACAAACATTATTCTGAAACTTGGACATCCCAAATGGCCGGTCTATCTCCCAATGACCATCCTTTTTTGTTATAAATATCTCCTCCCCTTCTGAAATACAGTACGGATGTCCATGTTATGGGCCCACCCTAGAACTACCCAAAACTCACTCTGTAATTTATGAATGAAAGTGTCAAATTTAATTACAATCATTTACACCACCCATTATGGAATAGGCACTTGCTGGCTACATTGGGGAGGGGACCAATTGGAGGTGTCCTATCACATAATTTCCCCCCAAATTCTATAAATAGATCAATATGGTCTTTTTCTTAAGCATTTTCTTAAGCCAAGTAGAACATTCACATATGCTTTGACAGATGTAAAATACTCTGCTAACCCCATTCATGATGCCTTATCTTTGTGTCTTCAGTGGTTGAGACACATGCAAGGTGCCAAAATCAGAAAGTTGTTACCTACCAGATGTGTTCTTATCTAGGACAGTGATTTAGTTCATGTCTTTACTACTGTAGCATCCACCCTATTCCCTTCAAGATACCTACTGTGACTATCCTTTCTAGGCCTAGCACGTGTAGGATCACCGTATTTCCTCTTTTAAGAGGACATGTATTTTTTTCAGTTTCTTCAGATATGTCCCCCAGGTTTTTTTTATTTTTTTAGGAAAATATCCTCTTATTTTGTGTGCATATTTCATTTCATCCAGATATCATCAAATGTAGTTCTACGTGGCTTATATAACCAATACTCACAGAATTATAGGCTTTCAATCACGTTTTCTAATACGTCAAAAACTCCATACACAAATCCATGAATTTTGAATCACTTAAGTTAAATCACTGTAAATGGATGGAGGGGGTTTTTGTTGATGATTAGACTTGTACCGTGACGATCTCTACATGACTTGGTGATCAATGAGACTTTTCCCTCCTATCTTTCCGTAAACCAGGGTTAAAGTGATAAACACAGTGAACACACGGTTTACCTTTTGTCTATGTTATATGACCAATATACCTGCCCTCATAATGATAGAAACCATCTCTGGCCTATTATTAAGTCTGGACACATGGAGGTGCTAAAGAGAGAGAAGGACATTGCTGATCTCTCTGTTTCCCTGCTAGTTGAATCTGTCAAAGGAATTTTGATTGTGCCTCACAACTTTAAGCATATGTCATGCAGACTTACATATATATCTCAGAAGCAAGCCAAAGTGGTTGAGAGATATTCCCTCTTCTGATAAGTACGCTTCAGCTCACACTCAGTCAAACTCAAATTCGGAAGTTTTTTAAAAGTGGATTATTGTCTACTGCTGTACTATAAGTCAGCCACTGTTTGATGTGTGCACATTAGCTATAAGCCATTTACACATTTGCTACAATTAAATCTTTCTTTAGCAAAGGTAGATATTATTTTATTTCTGGAGTCCTCTTTTTTGTCTTTGTAAATATGGTAACCCTAAACATATGAGTCCTGCTTCCCTGCTCTTGCAAGGTTCGACCTCTCTTGGGTATAGTATCTGGAGCTTAAACTGCTAGACTAGACATTGCCTGACCTTATTAGTCCTCTATTACCCCTCCATACCTTTGAGAGGGGAACAACTACTCCATTTTCCCCATCAGAAGTTCAGTGAGGATGCCTGTGTTTGCTAGGCCAAAGCTAAACTTAGAAGCTTACAGCGTAATTTTGATAAACATGTAAGTGTGCACAAATAGGGAGACCCTCACTGTTTTGACAGTGGGGTAATAACATTGGCTGAGGCCGAAGGAAGTAAGGGATGGAAAGGAAAGGGGAGGGGGAAGGGTTGTGAGAAGTGCAGGGTAAAGTTAGCAGGATAGCAACAAGGGGAAGAAAGGGGATTGGTTGGTAAAAGGTAATGGGGATTGGTGGAAATAGAGAAGGGATAAGATAGGATAAAGGGTTTGGGCGGTTAGAAAAGAGAGGAAAAAAGTATTAGGTGGGTGGATAGGTGAGAGTGAGGTTAGATAGGAGTGAGTTTGGCTGACCCTGCCCAACCCGCCCGTTTTTGGGACAGTGAGTGGGTACTGGGAAGAGGATAGGGGTAGTTAGAGGGGGAGGGGTGGGAAGGGGTACAGGTAGAGTTTGGGAGATCGGTAGCAGCTTTGCAGGGCGAGAGGCCTGTTTGAGGGGAATAAAGAGGCACCAGAGGCAGTTAAGTGAATATTTGTTAATGATATGGAATGGAAAAGAACTTGGGGCGGAACCGCCACGAGTAAGATGTGGCTTGACAGAACCGTAAGTCACATGGGTAGAAGGGGGTAAGGTGGGGAAAGTCAGAGCCAGTTTCGTTACCGAATGGCTTATCAATCTTGAACTGCTTTGGGAAGTTGTAATGTGGGGAACGTCAGAGCCAGTTTCGTTACCGAATGGCTTAGCACTATTAAACCGCTCTGGGAAGTTAACAGGGTGATAAAACTTTGATTGTTGCTAAGGAAAAAAGTGAAGTTGCGAAGTTGAGTTATATATTGTTATTTGTTGAATAAAGCTGCCGCCAAATTTTATTCCAAATAAGGTGTTGTTGTGTTATTTAAATCTCTAAGGAGGTGTGTGGTGATAGACTGACTGAGGTGTGAATGCCAGTGTTATGATATTCTATGGTTAGATGCCCACTACAGGTGCTGGATATGGCAATTATTTTAAGCCTGTTCTATAAATAAAAGTAGACACCTGCTTTTCTTTTTAAAAATTTAGCACAAATGGCTAAAAACACTCACATATTTAAGGTGCAATCCCTTAAACCAGCCCTATAGCTAGTGCTCATGCCCATGTCTAGATGTTCACATGTACAAACATAAATGATAGAGTTCTATCATTTACGCACATACCTGAGCACTCTGCTCAAACTCCATCCATGTACACTCACAACAGCAATGTACGCATCATGAAATCATGCTATTTTCTGCTAATTAATATTCTGAAAAAGCTCATTTACTTGCATCAATGTGATTTGATTTATTAATTTTATAGGCTGCCTATTACCACAGTATCAAACCAGTTTACAATAATAATAAAAAATATAACTATAACAAAAATACATTATAACATGAAATCATTTAAAAAATGCATTACCAGTCTCAACTCTTTCAAACAAAACATTGATTGTTTGTTTTTTTAAATTTCAAAATTTTGTTATTGTGTTTAGAAACATAACAATGAAATAAACAATACAGCAGAATATTGATACAGGAATCAAATAACCTTATAAAATCATATATACAAGTCTAGCAATAAGGCTGCAATGTGAAAACAAGCATTGTCTTTTTTTAAATTCTTTATTTATTCATTTCACATTTATATTAATAACAGAACATAAATATATGGAAATATCAGAAATATAATTCGGTATTACGAAATACTACTACTACTACTACTACTATTTAGCATTTCTATAGCGCTACAAGGCATACGCAGCGCTGCACAAACATAGAAGAAAGACAGTCCCTGCTCAAAGAGCTTACAATGTAACAGAAGAAAAGAACATTTTCATTTTGTCCACAATAAATTGAATCAAGAACTAAGAAATTTAAAACAAATGGAAAAAAAAACAAGCATTGTCATATTGAAAGGAACCAACAATGATAATATCATGAAAAGATGAACCAGTGACATAAAGATAAAAATCCCAGACAGAATTTCCAGTAGACCAGGGAGGGAAGTGTTATCTCAATCCATTAAGTTCCCAGTGTTCAAGCTATTTATAAATAGCATATAGGGAAAGAGAGTGCATAATAAATGTATTAAGTATTAAATCATCCAAATTACATAAGAACATAAGAGTAGCCATACTGGATCAGACCGATGGTCCATCTATCCAAGTATTCTGTTTTCCAAGCAGTGGCCAAGCCAGGCCATAAGTACCTGGCAGAAACCCAAATCCTGGCAACACTCCATACTACAAATCCCAGGGCAAGCAGTTGCTTCCCATGTCTGTCTCAATAGCAGACTATGGACTTTTCCTCCAGGAATTTGTCCAAACCTTTTTAAAACCCAGATACTCTAACCGCTGTTACCACATCCTCTGGCAAAGAGTTCCAGAGCTTAACTATTCATTGAGTGAAAAAATATTTCCTCCTATTTGTTTTAAAAGTATTTCCATGTAACTTCCTCGAGTGTCCCCTAGTCTTTGTACTTTTGGAACGAGTAAAAAAATCAAGAAGGTAGAAAAGATCAAAAAAGGGGTGACCAAAAGTGAGAATATCTCCAAGGCTGCCACTTTTGTTGCCAAACTAGCCTTTCCTTTCCAGCTGCCAGCCAAACTTTATTCAGCCAAAAGTGTTGGGAGGGTAAGATAGAGCTTTTCCATTTTTGTGCAATATAGATCTTAATGACTAGCAGTAATTGCCTAATCAAGTCTAAATGAACAAAACACTCTAAATGCTGAGGAGGCATGCCAAGGAGAATAAAGGCTGGATCTAAGGGAAGAACTGTGTAATTAGAATTTTCCAAAAAGATTGAATGTGTGGACATGTCTACCACATGTGTGCCATATCTCCTGAAGTAGTACAGCCTCTCCAGTATAAAGGAGAGAATTGCTCCTCAGGCAATGAATCCCAAAGAGACGGCCCAATAAAAGAGAATGCTCTCTTTCTGGTAATTAAAAGTTTAATTGCATCCAATGCTGGAAGCTGAAGAAGGCCTTTGTGGGATGAAGGAAGATTTAATTGAGACAAATATTTCTTTAACTTGCTTGAAAGATAGACAGGAAGATCCAAATAGTAGGATTTATACAAAGCATAGAGAAAGGCTATAAAAGCCGTCATAGGAAGCCAATGCAACTGGTGCAAAACAGGCATAATGTGATGAAATCTTTTGCTTCCAGTCAAAGTCTAGCTGCTGTGTTCTGCACCAGTTGCAATGTACACAACTCAGTTTTATTCAGTCCCTGAAAAGAGAATTACAGTGAACTAACCTACTTGATATCAAAGCATGAATACATTTTAGTAGATTGCATTCAGTTAATACAGGTTTCAACTGTCGTATCATGTGGAGATGGAAAAAAAGTTGACTTCACCACATTCCCAATCTTCAATGAATAAAATACCATTATTTAAGTATCTACTTGCCACCTTCAACTAGGTACCTCTTTTTAGAATTACTCCCAATGGGTAAAAATTTTAAAACACAAATCCATGTGCCTAAATTTCTATGGCTGTAATTTTTGTCTGTTCAGGTATAGATTGAGGGTGGATAGATAGAGATAGGCCTTTTATAAAATACAGATGCACAGTAACCCGGTTTTCTGGATCACAGCAAGAATTACCCAACCTATTACTTTATGTATAGCAACCATCCACACTCAAGTTGTATGGCAATCTTGATCTACAGAAGCTGAAGGACAGAAAAACAGTGGATTGCTCCTGCCTTCTGAAGAAAATTAATAAACAAAGGATCTGTGGAGTTTGAGGGTCTGGAGAAAGGTCCCAGGGTGGGATTTTATTTCAGAATTTCATTGGTAGCAACAACAGAGGTCACTTAGGGGAGGGGAGAAATAGCTTCTCGGCTACTGCATACCAGTTGACTTTAACATCTCACCTTTTTTCACCTCCATTCTTTACAGTATAATTATGCTGTAAGTATTTGATATGTGAAAGAAATGTGATCTTTCATGACAAATGTGCTGATAACTTCAATCTTTTATTTTCAGCAGATCAGTTACACCTCAGGGAATCTTGTTATGAGCAACACGATTAAGTTTCCTTATTTCTACCGGACTGTCCCCACTGAGCTGCACCTCTGTGCTGGGATAGTCAAACTATTGAAGCATTTTGGCTGGACCTGGGTTGGTATCATTGCAGCTGATGATGAAAACAGCATGAGGGCTGTGCAGATCCTGAGAGAAGGGATTAAGCAGAGTGGAGGTTGCACTGAATTCATAGAAACCTTCCATCAGTACAGTTCACTCGTGCTTCAAAATACAGATAATATTCTCAACACCATCATTACATCTTCAACTAAAGTGATTATTTTGTATTGTAATAGAGTCTGTACAGAGCTTGTAAGACGTACATCCACTTGGGAAGCGCCTGGAAAGATCTGGATCATCACAAATGAATGGGGATTTTTCTTACCATCATACAACGTTGATAGAAAAAACACCTTAGCTTTTGCTATTGCAAAGAAGACTATTCCAAGCTTTCACAAATTTGTCCGTGAAGTGAATCCTGCTATTTTTCCTAGTGACTCATTCATAGAGCTGTGGTGGAAGGACCTGTGTAACAATCAGTGCCCCAATAACATCCAAAGATCCTGCAGCAGTGATGAAACATCTGCCTACATCATACACTGTGATACTATAAACTCTGGGGATAGTTATAATGTATACAATGCTGTGTATGCCCTGGCACATGCACTGCATAATATGATCACTTCTGGTTCTGGAAACAGCACCAGGTGGAGTGGAGAAAGTGAGAGATTTTTAGATTTTCTGCCATGGAAGGTAATATCCTATGCTAGAAGAATGCTATTTTAAGAAAGAAGTGATAGTATATGATTACCCAGTGTGAACGAGAAGCACAATGGCAGAATGCAGTGAAGAGAGAAAGATAGACATATAACTGCAATCAGGGAAGACATGGGTGTAAGCTGGTAGGTTGTGTAGAGGGGCTGCTACTAGGTGGAAAGAGAGTTAGGAAACCCTGTGTACAGGAGCTCATCATTGGTCTCATTAGTCTAATGCTTAACTCAGCTGGTTTGGGGTGTGAGGAAGCTAATGGAAGGAGAATGATTGGTGGTGGTGGCTGAAGCCAGGGATTGATTAGGCAGGTCCAAAGGAGTCCCAGCAGTTCAGTTCAGGAGAGAGAAGCAGAAGGAGAGATGCAGTTGCAGGCTGAAAATCCTTGGGCAGAGAGGTCCCTAAAGTACTGAAGCAGGCTGAAATTCCTTGGGCAGGGAGGTCTCTAAAGTATTTGCAGGCTGAAAATCCTTGGGCAGGGAGGTCCCTAAAGTACTGAAGCAGGCTGAAATTTCTTGGGTGAGAGGAAGTCCCAAAAGTATTGAATTCACTGTGAAGCTGATGCAGGGGAAAACCCTTGGGTAGAAGGAGTCCCTAAAATATTGAACTCTCCTGAAGGTAAAGAGGATAGAAGGTAGAAAATGCTGCTTGGTGACTGAACTGTGATGATGAACTGAAAGAACTGTTTGTCTTGGGAATTGAATTACTGTTTACTGTGCACTGGATAAAGAGCCCAGACTGGAGCTTATAAGCCTGTATTGAATCCTGGTATGTGCTATGCTGCTGTTGGAACTGTGTACTAGAAACCTGCATGGAATAAAAGTCCTTAAGATTGAAGTTACTGGTGGACATCTATTTCTTCATTGGCCGGGAGCCTGTAGCTGGAGGAGATTGTTCTATCCTTGGCTGCGCAAGAGAGGCGCCTGGTTACAATATATATATATATATATATATATATATTATATATATATATATATATATATATATATATATATATATATATATATATATATAAGCACTTACTAGACACAACCGTTATAATCAATTATCAATCTTTATTCATATAACATTACTCAAATATTTCACATTATTGTTCAACATATAAACATTAAAAATCCACTTACATAAACCACCTCATTCCAACATTCATCCACAAACATACTATACAAAATCAGTACAAAATTAATAACATTCCACAGAATACGTCATCAAGAACCGCTATAACAATCATCTTATTCCTCTATTATACTTCTTTAATACTCCTTCTATCAATTATAGTCCTTCTGATGATTCTCTCCTCTCATTGATTGATAGTATAAATTCCAGTAGAGTTGTCAGTTCTATAACCACATGTACATGTCTAACTCCGTATAAAGAAGTATAATAGAGGAATAAGATGATTGTTATAGCAGTTCTTGATGACGTATTCTGTGGAATGTTATTAATTTTGTACTGATTTTGTATAGTATGTTTGTGGATGAATGTTGGAATGAGGTGGTTTATGTTAGTGGATTTTTAATGTTTATATATTGAACAATAATGTGAAATATTTGAGTAATGTTATATGAATAAAGATTGATAATTGATTATAACGGTTGTTTTAGTAGGTGCTTTTAGGCTTAACACAACCAATTGAATTCATTGAACCTAATTTTGGAAGATTATATATATATATCAACCAGCTTATTTTCGAAAGAGAGAGACGCCCATATTTCTATCCAAATCGGGAGATGGGCGTCTTTCTCCCGTGGGCGCCCAAATCGGTATAATCGAAAGCCGATTTTGGGCGTCTCCAACTGCAATCTGTCACTGGAACGGACAAAGTTGACGGGGCCGTGTCGGAGGCGGACTGGGGCGTGTTTATCGGCCAAGCAGAGATGGGCGCCCTCGGCCGATAATGTAAAAAAGAAGGGCGCCAGAAGCGAGAATTTGGGTCACTTTTTCTGGACCCTTTCTTCTCATGAGCAAGTCCCCAAAAAGTGCCCCAACTGCCCAGATGACCACCGGAGGGAATTGGGGATGCTCCCCTGACTCCCCCAGTGGTCATTAACCCCCTCCCACCCAAAACTTTTAAAACTTTTTTTGTCCAGCCTGTATGCCAGCCTCAAATGTCATACTCAGCTCCATCACAGCAGTATGCAGGTCCCTGGAGTAGTTTTTACTGGGTGCAGTGCACTTCAGGCAGGCAGACCCAGGCCCATACCCCCCTACCTGTTACACTTGTGCTGGTAAATGGGAGCCCTCTAACCCCCCCTCCAAAAAAATAACCCACTGTACCCACATGTAGGTGCCCCCCTTCACCCATAAGTGCTATGGTAATGGTGTAGAGTTGTGGGGAGTGGGATTTGGGGGTCTCAGCACCCAAGGTAAAGGAGCTATAGACCTGGGAGGTGATTTGTTTTTTTTTTTATTTTTTAAAAGTGCCCCCTAGGGTGCCCGGTTGGTGTCCTGGCATGTGAGGGGGACCAGTTCACTACGCATCCTGGCCCCTCCCATGACCAAATGCCTTGGATTTGTTCGTGTTTGTGATGGCTGCCTTCGGTTTCCATTATCGCTGAAAACCGCGGGCGCCCATCTCAAATCCACCCAAATCCTAGGCATTTGGCCAGTTTAAACCGTATTTTCGAAAGAAAAGATGGCCGCCCATCTTTTTCGAAAATACGGTTCGGACCGCCCCTTCTCGTAGACATTCCCAGAGATGGGTGCCCTTAGAGATGGGCGGCCCCTTTTGATTATGCCCCTCCAATTCTTTTAACTATAATAGATACTTCTTACCCAACATTACAGACATGCAACCAATTGGAAAGATAAAAGTAGTTATAAAAACTACATGGGTAACATAGGAACCAACTTTTCAAAATTATTGGGGGTGCTAAGCCCAGTAGAAATAACATTCCTTGGACACATACAAGGAATTTTCTCAGTATTGGAGGTGCTCAAGTACTCATAGCACCCACAAAGTCGGCTCCTATGATGGGTAATATTTATCCTGCTGCTGTCAGGGGTTAAATTAGATCTGAATATTCTGTATTGAGTCTAACCCAGCTAAAAATATTTTACTTTCAATGGCCCACAAGGACCTAGATATTATCTGGGGCCAGCTGATACTCAGTACTAGTACCCAGATTACTAATCAGGCATCGTTAGGGCAGCTTTATATGTGGTCCAGCTTGACCAGGAAAGACAGGGTAGGAAGAAAAGGAGGAGCATTGTTAAAGACAATATTAAAGCTACACAATTTCAGGACCTACAGGCCAAGGAAGAGGAATTGTGGGCCAATTTGGAAAGAATGAATGGCAAATGTATTTACAATGGTGTGATATACAGGCCTCCTTCATAGTCAGAGGAAGAGGACAGAGATTTAATTGAAGACATTTAAAATCTAGCTGTGAAAGAGGACATACTATTCATAGGTAATTTTAATATGCCAGATATTGATTGTGGAATCCCTATAGTGGGATCTTTAGAAACTGTTAAATTACCCCTCTCTAAGCCTCCGGGGAACCCCTGCCCATGGGGAGGAAGGGTGGGCTTCAGAAGACCGCATTTTAACACGGAGGTATAGAGGGGGTGTCAGAAGGCTCAATTTAAATCTAAGACCCAGGACCTCGGCTTTCTGATTTCTGGTGTCTATGTGGATCTTTGGCCATCTATTCTCCCACATAATGTACTGAGGAGTTAAAACTACCTCGCTTATGTGAACACTATTTGTGTAAGAGTGTTCCAAGAAACATACAGACTATCAAGAATTTGAGGCATAGACTAGAAAAGCAAGTGATAGAGATAGTCTTTATTCTCACCAATTGGAACTTCAAGCTGTTACACACATCAGTCAGATTCTCAGTTCAACCGACCGTAGCTCTGCCCTCTGGGTAGCGATGGGGAAAAACTCCAAAATCTACCCAGATTTGCAATTCTTATATAGTATCTGCTGTCCATACATTTCAATAGAGACTCAATTTTTTTCATCTGTGAATCATGCCTAACCGCAGATCAGGTGTTCATCTTCTGTTATTTCTTAATAACTGTAATTTCCTGACTTGTAAACATCTTTCCTAACATGGAGAGAATAGTATTCATATCTCGTGATCCTGGATGCCATCTTAACAACAGCAGACTCCATTTTCTGAACCAAACTTCTTACAATTTTAGCCATTAATTCCTTCATCCTGGTCCTTACACTGCTTGTGAATGTCACACTAGATTCCAATAAGGCTTACCAAGCGGTCCTGCTTCCGCAGGCGCTTAGCTACAAGGCCATCATCAGATTTTCAGGCCTAGTCAGTGCTTTTCAGCAGCTTGGGCTATAGAACTCGGCCCACCACTATTCCAGTGGATGGGTCTCAAGCTGGGACACATATTAACAAAACAGAGAAATCCTGGATTCTCTACAGAGGGAATTATTCCAGCAGTTGGTAAGAGAACCCACGAGAGTGTTATAGTAGGTGATCATCTGGAATCCAATGATCACCAGATGGTGTGGTTTAATATTAAAATACGTTCATTCAAAAGTGAAGGTTCTAGACTTCAAAAAAACTAACTTTGCTTGGATTACCTAAAGAAATTGTATGGGAACATTTGGAAGCAGTTGGAAAGCAGTGAGTGAAACTGAAAGGAGCTATTGTAAAGGCAACAAACATTTTTGTAAAAGTAAGAGAAAAAGGAGGCTGCTTTGGTTCTTAAAAGTAGTAGCTGAAAAGGTATAGAAAAAGAGGTTAGTCCTTATAAACTATAAGAGATTACAGAAAGAGGAAAACAGGCAACAATATCTAGAAAAGCGAAGAGAAGCTGGTATTCAAGAAAGTATGGGATGATTTCCCAAGAGCTACTGAGCGGTGATGGTGTCCATCTATCAAGGAAGGAAAGAAGTGTCTTTAGTAACAGACTGGCTAAAGTACTACAGAGGGTTTTAAACTAAATTGGCTGGTGAAGGGTGAGAGAAGCCCCAAAATCATTAATAACCCTCAGAAGGGCAAGACATCAAATACCTTTATAGAACAGGGAAAACAGAGTAAAATCTGGAGACCCTTATACACCAATGCCTGTAGTATGGTAAACAAATTTCTAGATCTAGAGGTTGCAATGATAGAAGCCAATTTCGATTTAGTGGCAGTCATGGAGATGTGGCTCATGGAGAACCATGACTGGGACATAGTTATACCTGGCTATGATCTACTCAGGAAGGACAGGGTAGGAAAAAATTGTGGAGGAGTGGCATTATATATTAAGAATAATATTAAAGTGACAGAATTGCAGGACATACGGGGTAAGGAAGAAGTGCTGTAGGTTAAACTAGTAAGAGGGAAAGGAAAATGTATTTACATTGATGTAATATACAGGTCACCCTCATAGTCAGAATAAATGGACAGAGATTTAATTGAATACATTCACAACATAACTAAGAAAGGGGAGGTACTAGTAATAGGTGACTAATATTCCGGGTGTCAATTGGAGTGTCCCTGCTGTGGGGTCATCTAGAAGCAAAGGGATCTTAGATTTTCTACAGGAAAAATTGTTCCAGCAGTGGGTGATGGAACTGACATGGGATGGAGCAATTCTAAACCTGGTGCTTAGAAACAGGAAGAATGTTTCTGATGTTATGGTGGGAAATCATTTGGCATTTAGTGACCACTGGATCATGTGGTTTAATATTAAGATGCAGAGGAGATTTATTAAAGATTGAATGTCCTAGATTTCAAAAGAACTAACTTTGCTGAGATGGGACATTTCTCAGGAAACAGTTAGTTGGATGAGAACAGCTGAAAGAAGTAGAACATCAGTGGGCAAAACTATTTTAAAGGTGACACATTTTTATGTTAGAAAATTACATAAAAGTAATAGAAAAAGAAGGCAGCTCTGGTTCTCGAATGTAGTAGCTGAAAAGGTAAAGGAGAAAAGGTTAGCCTTTATACATTTCAAGATGACTCAGAAAGAGGAAGACAAGCAAAAATACATGGAAAAGCTCAGATAAGCTAGAAAAGCTGTCAGGAAAATGAAGAGGCAAATGGTGTACCGCAAGAGTTGGTTCTTGGGCCGGTTCTTTTTAACATCTTTGTGAGTGATATTACAGAAGTGCTGTCTAGTATGGTTTGTCTCTTTGAAGATTATACCAAACTCTGTAATAGGGTGGACACTCCGGAGGGTGCGGGTCGCATGAGGAAGGATCTGGCGAAGCTTGAAGAATGGTCCAAAAATTAGGAACTATAATTTAATGCTAAGAAATGCAGGGTCATACACTTGGGTCACAAAAACCAGAGGGAAAGGTATAGTATAGGGGCGAAGAGCTTCTGAGTATGAAAGAAGAGCGGGACTTGGGGGTGATTGTGTCTGATGACCTTAAGGTGGCCAAACAGGTAGAAAAGGTAGTGCTCAAATCCAGAAGGATGCTCGGGTACATAAGGAGAGGGAAGACCAGCAGAAAAAAAAGAGGTGATAATGCCCTGTACAAGTCTCTGGTGAGGCCCCATTTGGAATATTGTGTGCAATTCTAGAGACTTCACTTATGGAAAGATATAAATAGGAAGGAGTCAGTTCAGAGGGCAAATACAAAATTGATCAGTGGTCTCTGTCATAAAACATATAGAGACAGGATCATGAACCTCAACATGCATATGCTGAAAGAGAGGCGGGAGAGAGGGGATATGATAGAGATGTTTAAATACCTCAGTGGCATTAATGTACAGGAGATGAGCCTTTTTCAAATGAAGGAAACCTGTGGAATGAGAGGGCATAAGATGAAGTTAAGAGGAAATAGGCTTATGATGAATCTGAGGAAATATTCTTTCATGGAAAGGATGGTGGAATTGTGGAATGGCCTCCTGGTGGAGACGCAGACTGTGTCAGAGTTTAAGAAGGCTTGGGATAGACACGTGGGATCTTTTACCAAAAGGAGGAATTAGTGGTTACAGAGGATAGGCAGACTGGATGGGCCATACAGCCCTTATCTGCCCCATCTTTCTTTGTTTCTAAATGGAAAAACATCTAGCCAATATGGTAGAATGGAGGACAGGACAATTTTTAGATATGTTATTAATAGGAGGAAGTGCAAAACTGGCATTGTGAGACTCAAGATAAGGCAGAATTGCTTAACAAATATTTCTGTTCTTTGTTCACAGATTAAGGGCCGGGAGCAGGTCTGCAGAAGATAAACACAAATAGGAACGGAGGAGTAGTAGTCCCTGATTGATTTTCAGAGGACTGTGTTTATGAGGAACTGGCTAAAGGTGGACAAAGCGATGGGGCCGGATGGCATACATCCGAGAGTACTGAAGGAACTTAGGGAAGTTCTAGCGGCTCGCTGGCTGACTTTATCAATGCTTCCCTAGAGTTGGGAGTGGTCCTTGATCTGATCCTTTTCACAAAAGCAGAAGTGAGGAATGGTGTTTCCTTGCCTTGGGTTCTTTATTTCATTCCTTCTAATGCTTTGCCCCTAGAACTGTTCCACCATAGCTAAAAATATTTGTCAAAAAGCAAGAACTCTTTATTTCAATATCTAGCAGTAGCTCAATCATCTCAAAGTTGATGAAAATAATAAATTTAGTTCCTACCCCCAGCACATGCCATTTTCCAGACTATTTGTCTGCATTCTCATCACCAGAGCTACTACTTGATGATAGCAATACTGCTCATTCAGTTTCTCTTCTTTGCAAATCTTCCATTTGATGATGTCTTGCAATATTCTGCTTCTGTCTCTCTTCTAACTGCTACACTTTGCATCTAATGGTGCATCGATACCAGCCATTGATCCTCTTCTTCCTTTTTCACATTGAGCCAGCAAGAACTCCTTGTCATCAAGCAGAGCATTGGCATGAGCAATGCCAAAGAAATCATGAAGCTTGGAGACAAATTCTGCCTCTCTGGCTTGTGCTACAAACTGCCACTTCCTCAAGCAAATACCACTCGCCACTCTTAAAATATTTGTTCTAGTTTAAGGGGTCTTTTACCATAGTAGCTATAGTAGCCATAGTAGCTAAAAACGCTTCCACGGCATAGTAAAGACCCCCTTAGTTTGGTAGTTTTGTGAATCACTTATTGGGATTTCTGATTTCTGCTGAACTTTTGTAATTTGTGTTATTGCAGCAGCTGATAACTGATGATGTCAGCATACTGGGTGACATGTGATGGAAATATATGTTCAATTTGTTCCACTGTGTTTACAAAACACTGACAGCCTAATTTAGTTGACAATGGACCATATTCAAGAATGCCATAAGTGGATTGCGGAATTATTACTATTTGATGTCTTTAGAACATCAGTGTTATTGAGCTACCAATAAATGTTCACTGATTTAACTGATGTTTTGCCTGAAATGTTTCTTAATATATCCAAACAAATTATGAGGTAAGAAGGTCATTTTTATAAACCTCAAAAATAAGCTCAACCCTAATGCTGCTTCAAAATGAAAACGTGTCTGTAAAATCAGGAGCAGATTGTATGTGCTTGAAATTCGGAGTTTATACCTGCAGTGAGCTTCACTAATAAAAATGTTTCTCTTTTTCATTAGCTTCATCATTATCTGAAGAACCTCCACTTTAAGAATGTTCTGGGTGAGCAAATCTTTTTTGATGAGAATGGAGATCTCGCCATTGGATATGATATTATAAGCAATGTCCTTCTACCCAATGGGACACAGATTAATGAAATTGTTGGAAGTTATAACCCTTATGCTCCACCAGAGCAGGAATTTACCATCTATGAAAAGGTGATCACGTGGAACAGCACATTCACTGAGGTAGGATTCAAATTCAATTTAAAATTCCTCAATCTGGCATTTAAGGCCACTCACTTTGGCACCCCTCCCCCACCTCACTGCTCTCATTACACCCCTTCTTGCCCTCTACGTTCTCTCTTTGGCTGCCACCTTTATATCCCTCTAGTCCATTTGCTCCATCTGGAATCTACACATCACTCTGCTTTCTCCTTTCTGGTTCCCTCTCTTTGGAATGCTTCTCCTGCTAACCCTCTGTTCTGAGGGAAGGGAAGGGAAATGGGACTTGATGTATCACCTTCCTGAGGTTTTTGCAACTACATTCAAAGCGGTTTACATATATTCAGGTACTTATTTTGTACCAGGGGCAATAGAGGGTTAAGTGACTTGCCCAGGGTCACAAGGAGCTTCAATGGGAATCGAACTCAGTTCCCCAGGATCAAAGTCCACTGTACCAACCACTAGGCTACTCCTCCACTCAATTGTTTGGTCATTTTAATTCTTTGTTGAAAGTCCACCTGTTTAAACTAACCTTTCCCTTTTTTTACCCTCCATGGCAGGGGCGTAGCCAGACAACAGATTTTGGGCGGGCCTAGGCAAGAAATGGATGGGCACCAAGTGTTCTCCCCTTTACCCACCACAAAAAAAAATCTCAGCTGGCGGGAAAACACTTCTTTCCACCTTAGCAGTCTGCAGCAGGCACACGCTGAAAACTAAGCATGCGTAGGTGCTGGTATCCTGGAGAATGGCGTTTTCATTACCATCAGGGGAAAGTCTTCTGCTGGCGGAGTTTGGGATCCCCACCTGCTACTGCTAATACGTGTGCTGCTGTTGGATGGGCCTGAGCCCTAATTGGGTGGGCCCCGGCCCACCCAGGTCCACCTGTGGCTACACCACTGCTCTATGGGGGTCCTAGAGTGGATCCACAGTCTACATAATTTACTACATTTAATTAATTTAAATTAATTTTTTTTCTTATATTTTGTACTTCCTTTCCTCACTGCTCTGATGTGATTGTGTAGGGTGGTATAACAATTTTTTAATAAAGAATGGGGGTGTTGATGCCCCTGTATAAATCGTTGTTGAGGCCCCACCTAGAGTATTGTGTTCAGTTTTGGAGGCAGTATCTTGCTAAGAATGTAAAAAGAATTGAAGCGGTACAAAGAAAAGCTACAAGAATGGTATGGGATTTGCGTTACAATACGTATGAGGAGAGACTTGCTGACCTGAATATGTATACTCTGGAGGAAAGGAGAAACAGGGGTGATATGATACAGACGTTCAAATATTTGAAAGGTATTAATCTGCAAACGAACCTTTTCCGGAGATGCGAAGGCGGTAGAACGAGAGAACATGAAATGAGATTGAAGGGGGGCAGACTCAAGAAAAATGTCAGGAAGTATTTTTTCACGGCGAGAGTAGTGAATGCTTGGAATGCCCTCCCGTGGGAGGTAGTGGAAATGAAAACAGTAATGGAATTCAAACATGCGTGGGATAAACATAAAGGAATCCTGTTCAGAAGGAATGGATCCTAAGGAGCTTAGCCGAGATTGGGTGGCAGAGCCGGTGGCAGGAGGGGGTGGATGGTGCTGGGCAGACTTATACGGTCTGTGGCAGAGCCGGTGGTGGGAGGCAGGACTGGTGGTTGGGAGGTGAGGATGGTGCTGGGCAGACTTACACGGTCTGTGCCAGAGCCGTTGGTGGGAGGCGGGGATAGTGCTGGGCAGACTTATACGGTCTGTGCCAGAACCGGTGGTGGGAGGCGGGGCTGGTGGTTGGGAGGCGGGGATAGTGCTGGGCAGACTTATATGGTCTGTGCCCTGAAAAGGACAGGTACAAATCAAGGTAAGGTATACACAAAAAGTAGCACATATGAGTTTATCTTGTTGGGCAGACTGGATGGACCGTGCAGGTCTTTTTCTGCCGTTATCTACTATGTTACTATGTTACTATCCAGCTTATAATCGAAAGAGAAAAACGCTTATATTTCGACCCAAATCGGGAGATGGGCGTTTTTCTCGCAAAGGCGCCCAAATTGGTATAATCGAAAGTTGACTTTGGACGTTTCCAACTGCACTCCGTCACGGAAACGAATAAAGTTGATGGGGGGCGTGTCGGAGGCATGGTGGAGGCGGGACTGGGGCACGGTTATCAGCCGAGGAGAGATGGGCGTATTTAGCTGATAATCAAAAAAAAAAAGGTGTTTTTACCGCAATTTTGGGTCACTTTTTTTGGACCCTTTTTTTTCACGAACAAGTCCCAAAAAAGTGCCCCAACTGCCCAGATGACCACTGGAGGGAATCGGGGATGACCTGCCTGGACTCCTCCAGTGGTCACTAACCCCCTCCCACCAAAAAAACCCCACTTGCAAAACCCTTATTTCCCAGCCTCTATGCCACCCTCAAATTCCGTACCCACCTCCATGACAGCAGAATGTATTTGATCCTCTCACAGCCTTTCCTTGGGTCAGATGTGGCTCTCGGGTGCACTACAGGGTCACATCAGCATTGCATTGTGGTGGATGTAGGGTATTGGGCTCCGTGATTTCATTAGCTTGTGTTACAATCATAGGCGCCCGGTATAAGAGGCTTGGGGAGGCTAAGCCTCCCCAGCCAGAAGTGCAGCAAGGGCAGGGTGGGGCGGACCTCCCCGGGTGCAGCTCCCGCTGCCTTGAACATCTCCCCCCCCCCCCCCCCCCCCCCCCGACTGGTGCGGTATCGCTCTCCCCCTCCGCTCCTGTCATGTCTTTGAACGTCGATGATTCCTTCCGGTAGCAGCAGAATCAGCAATGATGTAAGCGCTGCTTTTAGCCTGCCCCGGAAGCATTCTCTGTACAGTTTCCCGCGTAGGAGGGACGCTCTCCAGAGAAGGCTTCTGGGGTAGGCTGAAAGCAGCGCTTACATCATTGCCGATTCTGCTGCTACCGGAAGGAATCCTCGACGTTCAAAGACATGACAGGAGTGGAGGGGGAGAGCGATACCAAACTAGTCGGGGGGGGGGGGGGAGGAGCGATGCATCATGCCAGCCAGCTGCCAGACCAAAGGGAATGGGGGTGGAGAGAGGAGGATGTGAGGTGCCACATCTAAGAGGAAGAGGGAGGAAGGAAAGCAATGGCAGGGAATGGGAAAAGGGGGGTGGAGAGTGAGAGTGATGGGAGCAAGAAGAGGAGGGAAGAGAAAGGTGGGATGCATGAGGACGCTGGAGGAGAGAGAGAGAGAAAGTGGAAAAGTGCAGGGGAGAGCCAGGGACATGCAAAAGAGCAGGAGAGAGTCAGAGAGAGATGGGGAGCGAAAGAGGGGACATGGAAGAGAGCAGGGGACAGCCAGAGAGAGATGGGGAGTGAAAGAGGGGACAAGGAAGAGAGCAGGGGAGAGCCAGAGAGAGATGGGGAGCGAAAGAGGGGACATGGAATAGAGGAGGGGAGAGCCAGAGAGAGATGGGGAGCGAAAGAGGGGACAAGGAAGAGAGCAGGGGAGAGCCAGAGAAAGATGGGGAGCGAAAGAGGGGACATGGAAGAGAGCAAGGGGAGAGCCAGAGAGAAGATGCTGGATGGAAGAGGAGAGAGAGAGAGAGATTAGTGGAAAGATGGGGGGAGAGAAAGAGGGGACATTGGCAGGAGAGAGAGAGAGAAGCTGCTGGGGAGAAACTGGGGGAGACCCTAGCTGTCAGACGTAGAAATGCTGAATGAAAGGAGGGAGAAAGAGGGAAAATGCTGGAAGGAGGGGGCAGAAAGAGGAAAGACACTGGACGTAAGGGTAGGGAGAGAAAGAGGAAAGACACTGGAAGGATGGGGATAGAGAGGACATGCTGAATGGAAAAGGGTCGAGAGAGAGAACTGTTTAGAAGGAAGGGGAGATAGAGGGAGACAATGGATGGAAGGAGAGGGAGACAATAGACTGAAGGATTGGGAGAGGGTAATGGGTAGAAGGATGGAGAGAGAAAGAGGGATGACACTGGATGGAAGGGTAGAAGAGAAAGACATGGATGGATGGATGGATGGGAGGGAAGAGAGGAGAAATGTTGGACAAGGATGGAGGGAAGGAAAGACAAACAAAGGAGATGCACACGGATGGAGTGGAAGGGAGAGAGGAGAAATGCTGGACATGGATGGTGGGGAGGAAAGACAGAGGAAGTTCATGCACATGGATGGAGGGGAGGGGAGACATGCTGGATTTGGATGGAGGGAAAATTGCTGAATTTAAGGGCTGGATTGGAACACTTTGAGGGCAGATGCTGAAACTGGAGAAAGGATAGGGACAGGGCTACAGATGGTAGACAGGACGCATAAGGACACAGGAGGATGGTGGACATGTTGAGAGAAAAAATATCAAATGGAAAGAAGACACTGGGACCAAAGCGAATAGAAAAACTAAATGATCAGACAACAAAGGTAGAAAAAAGTATTTTATTCAGAATTTATTAACTGGAATATGTCAGCTTTTGGAAATGTGCATCTGTGATATTTTGCATGTAATTTTCAATTTTTCTAGTATTGCTGCATGCTGAGTCTGACTTCTTGAGGTAACTTTCCAGTTTTGCCTTCATATCTGTTGTGTCATGTGTTTTTCATGTGTAATCAAGGTGCAGTATTCTACTAGTGTGTAGTATTTACAGCCCTTTTTGTTTTTTTGTTTTTTTTGTTTAACTACGTTGTGTACTGGTATTTTAGAGCCTGGTGTAATTACAGTGCTGCTTTTCCACGCATAAGGTTGTAGCTCATCCTGTCCTTGGAATTAGTGCTGTTATGGTTTGCTAAGGTTATGAGTGTGTTTTTGCACAAGTTTGTGTATAGTGTTTTGCAGTGGAGAGATTGTGTGTTGGCATTACTGAGGTGGCACCAAAACATAGGAAAGAGATTTAGAGCCTAAATCATGACACACTACCTCTTGAAGGATCTACATATAGTTGTTAATAAAAGGAGCTCATTGTGAACACTATCCACCCTAAAAGGGTGTTTTGTGGCTCTACATGAGAATTGTGATATTATGATCCCTTGTTTCACATTGTTGACGGTCTGCATTTTCTATATGGGTGGTATATTGGTGTATTAGGGTCTGCCTAGTGTTATGGTACAGTAAGGTTCTGAGTGTGTTTTTGCACAAATTTGTGCATAGTGTTTTGCAGTTGAGCAATTGTGGTTAGTATATGCTTTGAGCAACCACTTTATTCTTTGACATATGATACATATCTAATATCTAAACTTAATAAAAGGTATTGTGACTATTTTATTTTTACTTATTTTTTCTCTGTGTTAATTGTGGCTATAAGCTCCGCCCCTGGCTCCACCCCTAACCCCGCCCCCTTTAGCCTCCCCAAACAGTTGGGCCACCGACCGCCTATGGTTAAAATCTCACGATGTTGGTAGTTGGTAGGCTCTTCTCCCATGGTGCTTTTCTCCCTGCCTACTAGGTCAGAGTGTGCCCTGTTGTGTTTCCTGTTGTAGTCCATGAGGTAGTGGCCATTTTTGTAAGCCAGTTTTAGATCCCTTTCATGTGTTAGCCACGTTAGAGAACTTAGTTATTACCTTGAATGTGGCTGAAAGAGGGCATTGTACAGCATTCTGCCAGCTCTGACCTACTGCTAATCTCAGTACCAGGGAGACTCGTTGCCAGTGGGGTACAACCTCTGATCTCCAGTTAACTGTGATTAAACGTGCTTATTCCAATAAAGGACGTTTTCGGAGAGATTAGTCTTCAGGTGTCAACTGGTGTGCCAGTGTTATACAGCAGCAACAAGTCCTAGAGGCCTGCATGTATGCAGGTCCCTGGAGCACTTTTAGTGAGTACCGCAGTGCACTTCAGCCAGGTGGACCCAGGCCCATCCCCCCCTCCTACCTGTAACACTTGTGCTGGTAAATGGGAGGCCTCCAAAACCCACTGTACCCACAAGTAGGTGCCCCCTTCACCCCTAAGAGCTATGGTAGTGTTGTACATTTGTGGGTAGTGGGTTTTGGGGGAGGGGGGTTGGGTGCTCAGCACCCGTGGTAAGGGAGCTATGCATGTGGGAGCTTTTTCTGAAGTCCACCGCATTAACCTAGGGTGCCCAGTTGGTGTCCTGGCATATCAGGGGTGCCAGTGTACTACGAATCCTGGCCCCTCCCACGACCAAATGGCTCAGATTAGGATGTTTTTGAGCTGGGCATTTTTAGTTTGCATTATCGCTAAAAAAAACAAACACCCAGCTCAAAAACATCCATTTTTTCGAAAATACGGTTCGGTCCGCCCCTTCACGGACCCGTTCTCTGAGATAAACGCCCATGGAGATAGGCGTTTGCGTTCGATTATGCCCCTCCACGTAATACAAAAACAAGATGGAAAACTCTGAACCATGTGCATATTGAGAGAGATCAGTAAATGGGACTCAAAGTTAGGCGCCAGAAAGATGTGTGATAAACCAACATTCTATAACGAGAGCATCGTGCAGAGCACCATTGAAAGAATAGCGCTTAAAGCCAATTCCCGTGCCCAACTTTGGGCCCAAGGACTTATATCTGCCAAAACCTAGGGTAAACTCTTGTGCCCAACTGATGACAGTCTATAACATAGCACCTAATTTTCGGGAATGTCCTCACCCACACATGCCCTTCCCATACCTCGCCCCCTTTTGAGTTGTGCGTTATGAAATTTAGGTACTCAAGTTATAGAATAGGGCATAGGGCAGATCTGTGTATAGCACAATTATTGCCAATTAAGAGCCAATAAATTCCAGTAATTGATTGTTGGCACATAACTGACTAATTAGTTTCTGCACACATCTGAGATCCATGCAAAAATTTGGGCACTCAACTTTGGGCGACCTTTATAGAATCTAGAGCATTATGTATGATGCTACAAAACATTTAACAATGTCGAAAGAACAATTTTAAAAAAGAAACCTGAGTACCCAAACATTGAGACCTAAGTTAGGCCTCTATTTTCAACTAAACTTAGCAGCCTAACCTTTCAGGTTCAGATTCAACTAAATTTACACACGTACTATTACTACTACTTACTTAACATTTCTAAAGCGCTACTAGGGTTACACAGTGCTGTACAGTTTAATAAAGAAGGACAGTCCCTGCTCAAAGGAGCTTACAATCTAAAGGACGAAATGTCAAGCTGGGTAGTCTAGATTTCCTGAGTAGAGGTAAAAGGTTAGGTGCCGAAGGCGACATTGAAGAGGTGGGCTTTGAGCAAGGATTTGAAGATGGGCAGGGAGGGGGCTTGGCGTATGGGCTCAGGGAGTTTATTCCAAGCATAGGTTGAGGTGAGGCAGAAAGGGCGGAGCCCGGAGTTGGTGGTTGTGGAGAAGGGTGCTGAGAGGAGGGATTTGTCCTGTGAGCAGAGGTTTCGGGTAGGAACGTAAGGGGAGATGAGGGTAGAGAGGTAATGAGGGGCGGCAGATCGAGTGCATTTGTAGGTTAGTAGGAGAAGCTTGAACTGTATGCGGTACCTGATCGGAAGCCAGTGAAGTGACTTGAGGAGAGGTGTGATATGAGCATATCGGTCCAGATGGAAGATAAGACGCACAGCAGAGTTCTGAACGGATTGAAGGGGGGATAGATGGCTAAGTGGGAGGCTAGCGAGGAGTAGGTTGCAGTAGTCAAGGCGAGAGGTAATGAGAGAGTGGATGAGAGTTCGGGTGGTGTGCTCAGAGAGGAAAGGGCGAATTTTGCTGATGTTATAGAGAAAGAAACGACAGGTCTTGGCTATCTGCTGGATATGAGCAGAGAAGGAGAGGGAGGAGTCAAAGATGACTCCGAGGTTGCGGGCAGATGAGGCGGGGAGGATGAGGGTGTTATCAACTGAGATAGAGAGTGGCGGGAGAGGAGAAGTGGGTTTGAGTGGAAAGACAATAAGATCTGTCTTGACCATGTTCAGTTTCAGGTGGCGGTTGGACATCCAGGCAGCAATGTCAGATAAGCAGGCCAATACTTTGGCCTGGGTTTTCACAGTGATATCTGGTGTGGAGAGATAAAGCTGGGTGTCGTCAGCATAAAGATGATATTGGAAGCCATGAGATGAGATCAGCGAGCCCAGGGAAGAGGTGTAGATTGAAAAAAGGAGGGGTCCAAGGACAGATCCCTGAGGAACTCCAACAGAGAGCGGGATGGGGGTGGAGGAAGATCCATGGGAATGTACTCTGAAGGTACGGTGAGAGAGATAAGAGGAGAACCAGGAGAGGACAGAGCCCTGGAACCCAAATGAGGACAGTGTGGCAAGAAGTAAATTGTGATTGACAGTGTCAAAAGTGGCGGATAGGTCGAGGAGGATGAGGATGGAGTAGTGACCTTTGGATTTGGCAAGGAACAGGTCATTACAGACTTTAGATAGTGCCGTTTCTGTCGAGTGTAGAGGGTGAAAGCCGGATTGAAGTGGATCGAGGATGGCATGAGAGGAGAGAAAGTCAAGGCAACAGCTGTGAACGGCACATTCAAGTATCTTGGAGAGGAAGGGTAGGAGGGAAATGGGGCGGTAGTTGGAGGGACAGGTAGGGTCTAGTGATGGTTTTTTGAGGAGTGGTGTGACTACAGCATGTTTGAAGGTGTCAGGGACAGTTGCAGTGGAGAGAGAGAGGTTGAGGATATGACAGATGGGGGGTGACAGTAGGAGAGATGGTGTTAAGTAAGTTGGTGGGGATGGGATCAGAGGAACAGGTGGTGCATTTTGAGGAGGAAAGAAGGTGGGCAGTTTCCTCTTTGGTGATATCAGGAAAAGAGGAGAAGGAAGCCTGGGTTGGTTGGTTGAGGGAGTGGGTTAAAGGGTGGAGAGGAGGAGGTGGTTTGGTGGCAAATTCGAGGTTGATCTTCTGTACCTTGTCATGGAACTAGTCAGCCAGCGATTGAGGAGAGAGTGAGGGGGGGGGGGGTGGGAGCGGAGGGGACTTTGAGGAAGGAGTTAAGGGTGGTGAACAGACGACAAGGGTTAAAGCAGAGAGAATTAGTCAATTGGGTGTAATAGTCCTGTTGGCAAGGAATAGGGAGGACTGGAAGGAGGAAAGCATGAATTCATAATGAATGAAATCGGTAGCATGAATTTATAATGAATGAAATCGGTATGGGTGCGAGATTTCCTCCAGAGGCATTCAGCCGATCAGGCACAGGAGCGAAGGTATCGGATGCAAGGGGTCAGCCAGGGCTGGGGATTAGTACGCCTTGTGGGACAGGAGATGGATGGTGCAAGGGTGTCCAGAGCAGAGGAGAGAGTGGCATTGTAAGCGGAGACGGCCTCGTCGACAAACTCGGAGGACATGATGGAAGGGAGGAGATTAGAGATACTAGAGGATAGGGTGGGGGGGGTTGACAGCCTGGAGATTCCTGGAAGTAGTGGTTAGTGTTGGGCGGGACTGAGGGGGAGGGTGATGAAGTGTGAAGGTGATCAGGTGATGGTCAGAGAGAGGAAGAGCTGAGGCGCAGAAATTGGAGGGTGAGCAGGTAGAGGAGAGGACGAGGTCAAGACAATGGCCAGTTTGGTGAGTAGGGGTGGTGGAGCTCAGTTGGAGGTTGAAGGAGGAGGTCAGAGTGAGGAGCTGAGAAGCGTAAGAGTTGGATGAGTTATCAGCGTGTATGTTAAAGTCTCCAAGGATGAGGGTTCAAGAAAAACGGAGAGCCAGGCATCGAAGTCGGTAAGGAAGTAATAGAGGGACTTATCAGGGGGGTGGTAGATGACTGCAACTCTGAGTGGCAGCGGGTAGAATAGACGGATGGAGTGAACTTCAAAGGATGAGAAGCAGTGAGACTGCAGTAGGAGGAGGGGTTGAAAACTGCAAGAGGGCGAAAGTAGTAAACCGACGCCTCCTCCGCGGCCAACTGGGTGGGAAGAGTGGGAGAAAAGATAACCTCCATGGCAAAGGGCCGCGACTGTACTTGTGGTCAACCATCTTGAACCACAGACTGCCATTCTTCAGTTCTTAGTCTGGCATATGAAATCAGATTGAATTTCTCGATGTTATGACACTCAGGTTACATGAGCCCTTGGGCTGCCACTATAGGCTGGCCAGAGGCAGATGAGTCACTCAGGCTAGGCACAGCACTAGGCAAAGGACTAGGAAGGCAGGTTCAGACTAGAAATCAGAGCGGCAAGCAGGCTGAGCTGGAGACAAGGTGGGTATGGCTTGGCTGAAGGCAAGGTGGGCTAGATTGAAGATAAGGTGGGCAAGGCTTGGCTGAAGACAAGGTTGGCATGGCTTGGCTGAAGGCAAGGTGGGCTAGATTGAAGATAAGGTGGGAAAGGCTTGGCTGAAGACAAGGTTGGCATGGCTTAGTTGAAGACAGGCAGGGCTAGATCTGGAGACAGCCAGGGCTGAAACTGGAGGCAGGGCAGGAGCACAAGATGAGGCACGGCAGGAGCTAGAGACAGGCAGGCAGGAGAGGGACCTGAGACAAGGTAGCTGAGACAGGACAAGGTGATCTCATTGTGAAAGCAAGGTCCAGGAGATCTTACAAAGCCCCGCCTGAATAGTGTCATCTCCGGCCACTGCCACTACAAAGGAGGCTTTTTGCGCACATGCGCCTAGGATGCTGGACTGGAGGAGTGCCCCAATGTTCCTCACACGCGACCCGCCACCATGGAGAGACTGCCAGTGGTCCAGGAAGGTGAGCCGGTACTGGGTCTCGGCTGCGGCCTTGATACTCAACAATAGGTGTCTTGAAAGTGGGTCGTAAATGTCATTGTGAAGTAAGCTGTAGGATTTCTTGGATCCAAGTGAGTAAATAGCTGTGGTGCTCCATTGAGAAATGTCTGCTGGGCTAATATTACTCATCATTGAGAGCCACCGAGTATCATTAGGTCATAGAGTGTCACTAATGATCCACATTGTTTAATTTAGCAGTTTGTACATCGAAAGTATATGTGCAGATTGGCCCACTACACTAGCAAAGTGTAACAGAGCACCAGGGTTGGTCCAAACATTAGACATGACTATCTAGACATCTAGGATGGCAACTTCTTGCAGACAGCAAAAGTAGATGCAGTCAAAGCAACACAATAGGTTCTGACAGCCAAACAAGTCTGTAATGGAAAGATTTTAAAGATTGCGTTTCAACTCTGCTTTATCCGACAGTACACTCTGAAGTTTCTGTTTTTGACCAAAAGTAACTTTTTCTTGTTTTTCCCTGTTCATGCAAAAAACAAGTTGGAATGTGGAAGATAAGGCACGGATCTAATTAATTTGCTATGTGCAGGGGGAGGTGGAGCATGCTTCGAGTTCAGGCTGGCCGCCTGCACAAAGAAGCATGTGATCACAATTCTCATGCACAGTTTGTAATTTTCCTTAGCTTTGAAAATGAGTTCTAAACCTAATAAAAAAGGGGGGGCCTTTTACAGCGAAATCAGAAGCTCACTTATGAGCAGACCTACTGCATAGGTCACGAGACTCCTGGCTTCGCTGAACAAGGGCTTCCCAGCTGATGAGAAAGGCCTAGATGTGATAATGCATGACCAGTGATGTATGTATATTATGATTGTTTATTATTGCTTCTTGCCTGGTCAAGAGACTCCTGGCTTCACTGATAAGGAAGCCTGGATGTAGTGATGCATGGCCAGTGATGTAATGATTGTTTCTTTTCAACTATATATAGGTATTATTGTTTTTCTTCAACTATAATGCTTAATCATGTATCTTAGACAATAATGACTTATACACTCTCCATTTCAAGTGAACTTCTAATAAAAGTCTCATTTACCTAATACGAATCCAAAAGAATCCACAGTAATTGTTGAGTTGTCTGTGCTAGTGAGGCAGGCTGTAAAACCAGGGCAGAACAAAGTCTTACAAGGAGAGGGAGAATTCAAAGTTATTTGAGAAAATAGATGTATTTTCTCATACTGTTTAATCAAACTATTAAGGGTGAAAAGCGTGGGAACTTTGCTCAAGAAATTCCCCAATCAGCCTGAATGACTGATTCCAGGTCAAACTTATTTCATATTATTTATATTTCCAATCAAAATAGTGCTCATACTGACCTCCATATTCTACTGAATAGCTTGGTAATGAGCTCAAAAACTAAATGGGAAATCTGGCTCATGTTTAGACAGAAAAGTAACACTGCATTTGCAAAGTCATAATCCAGTAGTATCTCAAGTTATTCAGATTTTTTCTCAATCCTCAGATACCTCCAGAGTCCAGATGCAGCCAGAGTTGCCTTCCTGGGTACAGGAAATTAACCAAGGAAGGAGAGCCCATCTGCTGCTATGACTGTATCCCCTGTCCAGAGGGCGAGGTCTCCAGCCAAACTGGTGAGTGATTTCATGTTATAATGTGCCATGCTCATGGGCACTGTTTAGTCACCATCAGGCCCATTTTCAGTCTTTATAGAAGAACCAACATGGGCAGTAAATATGCATACACTCTTGCCTTTTGCAAAACATCAACAGAAAGCAAGGAGGAGGCAAGCAGAAACACAAACAAGATGTGGATCAAGATAGTGAAATTGGCCAGAAATAGGAAAACAACAGCAAAGAATGGGAATAGGGAGCCACTGGGCGGCTTTCAAAAAGAGTGTGATCAAATATTTTTGCACCAGTGACCAGTCAGTTTAATAGAGATGTTCTGAACCAATTGAATACAGTGTATATCTTTCTGTCACAGGTCTTTGTATAATGAATTACAGTAGTCTATTTGATACAAGACAAGAGAGTATACTAGGATCTGGAGAGTGGGGAGCAGGGAGTTGTAGAAGTGTCTTAATGGAATGGATCAGTTGCAGTTTGTAGAATCAAAGTTGAAATCTGGGTCTGCAAATTGAGATCATTGTCAATTATATTGCCTAAAAGTTTCAGAGAAGAAACTAAAGGAACCTATACATTGTGAAGTAGAAGTGGAATTGTAAGGACCATATTGGGTTGGTCACTAAATAGAATGGCCTTTGTTTTTTATAAATTCAGCCTTAGCTTATGGTTTGTTAGCCAGGAATTGATCTTTGAGAGTTTATTGTTAGGGAATGAATGTCTTGCAGGTTGGTGGGGTCTATAGCTGCCAGAATTTCAATATCACCAGCATAAATAAAGCCTGTGAGGTTGATTGAATATGAGTTAGCAATGGGGTCATAAAGATGTTGAACAAGGTTGGTGCCAATGTAGATCCCTGAGGGACACCGCAATTTGTGGAGAATGGCTCAGAGGTAGTTTCTTGGAATCTTACTGTATATGTTCTGGAGGCGAGGTATGTCTCAAACCAGGATAAGACTTGATGTGATACCGATGTGATGAAGGCAGTTAAGTAAGGTTTGTCATTTTGAAACATATCTTATTATAAGGGATATAACTGATGTTATTTGTGAGATAATGGGGCAATATTTTTAATTCTCAGATGTGGATGCTTGTATGAAATGCCAAGAGGACCAATGGCCCAATCAGAAGAAAGATACCTGCATCCCAAAAGTGATAACCTTCCTGACCTATGAAGAGCCTTTGGGAATAACTTTGACTTTAATCTGTATTTTCTTAATTCTCATTAATACTGTCATTTTGGGCATCTTTATTCATTACAAAGACACCCCCATAGTGAAAGCCAACAACCGAGCACTCAGTTATATTCTCCTCATCTCCCTCATGCTCTGCTTCCTCTGCTCCTTGGTATTCATTGGACACCCTGACAAAGTGACCTGTATTATCCGACAGACTGCCTTTGGAATCAATTTCTCTATTGCTCTCTCCACTGTACTAGCAAAAACCATCACTGTGGTCACAGCGTTTCATGCCACCAAGCCTGGAAGCAAGCTCCGGAAATGGATGGGTTCTAGGGTTTCAGTTTCTATAGTCCTTTTCTGTTCTCTTATTCAAACTGTTCTGTGTCTTGCCTGGTTATTCACTGCTCCCCCGTTTCCATATCTTAATATGAAATCAGAAATTGGAACAATACTAACTGAATGTAATGAAGGGTCAATAGTTGTATTTTACTGTGTTCTGGGTTACCTGGGACTCCTGACTGGTGTCAGCTTCATTGTAGCTTTCCTAGCAAGAAATCTACCTGACAGGTTCAATGAGGCCAAGTGCATCACCTTCAGCATGCTGGTGTTCTGCAGTGTCTGGATCTCCTTCATCCCAACATACCAGAGCACCAAGGGCAAGTACATGGTAGCGGTAGAAATATTTGCTATTCTGGCTTCCAGTACTGGACTTCTTGTCTGTATCTTTTTCCCTAAGTGCTATGTTATTCTGCTTAGACCTGAATGGAACAGCAGAAAATGCTTATCAAGAAACTAGAATTATTAATATTTGTGCAAAAGATGGATTCATTAAAATATTATCAGTTGTTGGGCAAGTCCAAGTTGAATGTCCTTTTTTAACCCAGAAACTGCATCATTGGTTGAGGCAATCCTAAATTTCACATATGTTATATTATAGCTAAAATGTACTCTACACAATTTGAATATAAAATTAAGAAGATGTGGAGGGGCATAATCGAACGTGAACGCCTATCTCCATGGGCGTCTATGTCCTAAAACAGGTACATGAAGAGGCGGGACAGACCGTATTTTCGAAAAAAATGGACGTCCATCTTTTTTTTCGATAATACGGTTTATACGGACCAAATGCCATGGATTTGTTCGTTTCTGAGCTGGGCATTTGTATTTTTTACCAATAATGGAAACTAAAAACGCCCAGCTCAAAAACGTCCTAATCCGAGCCATTTGGTCATGGGAGGGGCCAGGATTCATAGCACACTGGCCCCCCTGATATGCCAGGACACCAACTGGGCACCCTAGAGGTCAGTGCAGTGGACTTCAGAAAAAGCTCCCACATGCATAGCTCCCTTACCATGGGTGCTGAGCACCCAACCCCCCCTCCCCCAAAACCCACTACCCACAAATGTACAACACTACCATAGCACTTAGGGGTGAAGGGGGCACCTACATGTGGGTACAGTGGGTTTTGGAGGCCTCCCATTTACCAGCACAAGTGTTACAGATAGGGGGGGGATGGGCCTGGGTCCACCTGGCTGAAGTGCAATGCGGTACCCACTAAAAGTGCTCCAGGGACCTGCATACAAGCAGGCCTCTAGGACTTGTTGCTGCTTTATAACTTTGGCCCACCAGTTGACACCTGAAGGCTAATCGCTCCGAAAACGTCCTTTTTTGGAATAAGCACATTTACTCACAGTTAACTGCAGATCAGAGGTTGTGCCCCACTGGCAACGAGTCTTCCTGGTACTGAGATTAGCAGTAGGTCAGAGCTGGCAGAATGCTGTACAATGTCCTCTTTCAGTCACATTCAAGGTAAGAACTACCAACTACCAACTACCAACATCGTGAGCATTTACTACAAGCCCAATACCCTACACCCACCACAATTCATTGCTGATGTGACTCTGCAGTGCGCATAACAGAAAAGGTGTCACACTCACTTGAGAGCCACATCAGAACCAGGGAAAGGCTGTCACAGGATAGAACACATTCTGCTGTCATGGAGGTGGGTACGGCATTTGAGGCTGGCATAGAGGCTGGAAAAAAAGTTTTTTAAAGTGTTTTTTTTTTTGGTGGGAGAGGGTTAGTGACCACTGGGGGAGTCCGGGGGGGTCATCCCCAATTCCCTCCAGTGGTCATCTGGGCAATTGGGGCACTTTTTTGGGACTTGTTCATGAAAAAAAGGGTCCAAAAAAAGTGACCCAAAATCGCGGTAAAAACGCCTTTTTTTCTATTATCAGCTAAAGACGCCCATCTCTCCTCGGCCAATAACCACGCCCCAGTCCTGCCTTCACCACGCCTCTGACACGCACCCGTCAACTTTACCTGTTTCTGCGACGGATTGCAGTTGGAAACGCCCAAAATCAGCTTTCGATTATACCGATTTGGGTGCCCACGGGAGAAAGACGCCCATCTCCCGATTTGGGTCGAAATATAGGCATTTTTCTCTTTCGATTATGAGGAGGATAATGATCAATAATAATGTTGTTGGTGATATTTTTGTATTGAAATAACTATTGAATAATTTCCAAGTCATCCTCCACTCAATGGGGAAATCCTTGGGGGCTATTTAAGAAAGGGGATGGGATTTGATATACTGCCTTTCTATGGTTACACTCAAAGTGGTTTACATATTACATACAGGTATTTATTTTGTACCTGGGTCAAGGGAGGACTAAGTGACTTGTCCAGAGTCATAAGGAGCTGCAGTGGAAATTAAACCTGGTTCTCCAGGTTTTCAGCCCACTGCACTAACCATTAGGTCCCTCCTTCACTCTCAGCGTTGTTAACTGTTAACATGAAAATTCAAATGCACCAATAGTTAATATGGTACTTTAGCAACTACTACACATTAATTTTGACAATTACTACAGAGTAGGTGGATAAACTCACTGCAGTAAATAGCCCTAAGTACTGAGGGTCATTGTTGACCGCCTTTTGGCTAATGGAGCTAGTTTATCTTGGATTATTGGTGATTGGATAATCGGCCTACACCTTCAAGTAGGCGGCAGATGGTCACTACCCTTTGGGTATTTGATGACATTACACTCTGCATTATCTATTTAGGGGTGAATATTATATATGGCATCAAAAAACTTGGTACCAAAAATAGCGTTATTCTATAAGCAGCGCTTAAAGTTAAGCATGGGTTATAGAATAGTGCTTAAGCACTAGGGTCACATGTAAATTTAATCTCCACCTTTTGTACTAACGTAAACATGACAAAAAATCACTGAGAAGTCAAGAGGGAAATATCATCCCTTCCATCCTCATGGTGCCTGATACACACCTACCTCACTTCGTCCACAATATAACCTGTATTTGTTATCAACCGACTGGCAAGCGCCTTCACGGTACCATGTAAGCCACATTGAGCCTGCAAATAGGTGGGAAAATGTGGGGTACAAATGTCTTCTGTTATCTGGAAAATGGTGACACCTGATAGGAAGGGAAACAAACACGCCCGTTGCAGCAATCCATAGAGTGCACAATTTTCTTTCATTACATATTTTCTAAAGCAGCAGTAGTTTACTGCATCAAGACCAGAGTTCTGCACATGCATTAGAGCATTTTGTGCTGGAGCTCAGTCAATGTTTTAATGCAGATTATTACATCCGATGCTTGACAGCACATAACCGTGAAGTGTTTGCCTGAATATCCAGTGAAATCTAAAAACACAATCTCTACAGTAAGATTGTTGCAAATGTACTTGTATGAAGAGTTTTCAGGCACTGAGGTAGTAACCTGAGGGGTGAATGTGTGAAACTTGTCAAATACATTTCCTGAATTCAGGGGAAAAGTCTGCAAATCTATATATATAAAACTCACCCTCAATGTTCTATTGTCTGACGTCACTGAAGCCAAGGTTCGTAAGTTCAAAGCTCTGAAGCCACAAAAATCACAGTCTCTGGGCCCCGCCCTCGCGTCAAACGTTATGACGTTGAGGGCGGAGCACATTCTCACCTCCAACGTTCTACTCAGGCCACAAACTCCGGATTTCCACACTGTAGCTCTGCTCCGCCCTCGCGTCAAAACACAATGACGTCGAGGGCAGGGCACGAAAACCACCACCCACACAGAGCTACGACAATGGAAACAACAGCGGAGCACAAACCAGGTAAAACCGCGACGAGCCATGCAGGGCTAACAAACCGTGTCGCTCCTGCCCCTCACCAGAAATGAGCCATCCACCGCCAGAACCACGTCGGGCCCTCCCCCCCCCAAGGAACAACAGCGGAGCGGATGACGGTCCTGCCCCCTCCCTCCGCCACACACGACACTCACAAACAACATGGCCCCACTCCTGCAAAAAACAAACACATCTTCCCCCTGAAACAGAGACATCCAAAAGGTCAGAGTGAGGCAGGTGAGCAGGCAGTCAGCCTCAACTTCTGAGGGAGCCAGCCAGCCAGCCAGCCTCAACGTGGTGCAAGGGAAGAAGGGAGGGAGCCAGATGCATCATGCTGGCAGTGGCAGCAGGGAGGGAGCCAGATTGAACAACACAATGCGACAGATGACCCTGAAAGGCTGAGGGAATGGGACTCACCACCCTCAGGCAAGGAAGGGGGAGGGAAGGAAAGGGGGGGGGGGAATGACGGGGGTGGGGAGGGAACACAGGGGGGAAAAGGAAGGAGGGGGAATCTTGCCACACACTCTCAATCTCACACACACACAGACTCACACTATGTCAAACAACCACACACACTACCGCATTCACTCTGTCTCTCTCTCTCTCACACAGTCACTCACACACACACACACTCTCCCAAACATACACACTGTAACCTAGGGGTTAAATGGTTTTTCTTACCTGGGGAGGCCCGTTCTGGGCTACAGCGCCATCATTCCAGGGCTCTTGGGGACAATTGAGCACGTCCCCGAGAGTGAAGAGGCATTTGGGCCCCGACGTGAGCTCCGGGGGGGGGGGGGGGAGAAACAGCACGACTGGGGTGTGCTGCAGTGAGCAGCGCTGATGTTCTGGGCCAGAGAGGGCTGGCAGGAAAAATCGGGCAGCTCCGCATTTCCGGGAGGAAGCGCCGCGATTTTTGGAGGGTCGGGGCTGTCCTTGCTGGCGGTGGGTGTCCTGGTGGAGGTGGAGGAGGTCAGAGTTGTGGCGAGACGCCGAAGAGCTGGAGAGGGCCATTCCGAGGCCTGAAGATTGAAGAAAATGGCCGGCGGGTAGAGTAAAACGTGCGGGCATGCTCCCGATGGTGTGCACGCCACATGTACGGATTGGGGCTGTGCGCCGGACCGGAGCTCCGTTTATGTCCAAGCCGGGGCCTAAATTTTTGGACGGAGCTCCGAGGGTTTTTTTGTTTTTTCAATTTTTGGCTCCGTTTTCGGACTGGGACGTCCGGGACCAGAACCAATGATAGTCATCGAGTGAGGAGAAAATCAGCGACAAGGTAAGGGTTTTTTGACCCAGAATTTTAATTTATTTATTTTTAAATTGTGTAAATTGCGTTTTTTATTTTTAAAAAATCAGGGGGTTATTGGATTTTAATTTTTTTTGCATATTTGGGTTCAGGATATTTTTCTTGATTTTTCTGTCAGATTAGTTTTTTATTTTTTATTTTTTAAAGGGGTCTTTTGGATGGTTGCTGGTTTTAAGGGGTTAATTGCGGTTTAAATTTATTAATTCGATGGAGTAGGTTAAGGAGGGGTTAACTAAATTTTTGATGTGGTCTTTACTAAATTTGGGATTTTTGAAAGGGATTTTTGGTGGGATAATTGCGGGCGGACATTAAATATTGGAATTTTTAAATTTGGAAGACATGATTTAATAGAGGGTGGAAAATTTTATTACTAGGGAAAATTTGGAATAATTTAATTGAAGTTAGGAAAGGGTTTTGGTTAGTTTAAGAATTCCCCATTAATTCCTATGGGAATTCAGTTTTTAAAATGGAGATTTAGCACTGCTGGCCAACATTCTGTTGGTCAGCAGTGGAATTTGGAAGTTTAAGGGGGGCTTGAGATTGGCCGGGGATGTTTGGAATGGGAAGCCGAGGAACAGTTTTCCTAGGGAACGGCTGTTGGAGTCAGTGGGCTGAAGGAGTTGGGACAGCGAAGAGAGCAGATGTATGTTGGTGGAGTGGATTTTGTGTGAGGTAGAGGAAAGAGTAGCTAGATTAAAATAGATTTGGGAAGGGGGTGGTTAGTAAAAAGGGAGTTCAGTGGAAAATTATATTAAGTAAAGGGGTGATTGAGTTACTATTTTGTAGATTAGGGGATTTTTAGGAAAGTTAGGGTTTAAGTTAGGATTGGAAATAGAATTGTTGGGGTGAAGGTTATTGGGAGTTATTTGAGTGAGTGATCTAAAGTGTTGAAATTTGTATGTTGGATATTTTGAATGATATGTCATAGTTTATGTGTTACCTGACAAGTTTATAAATTGAGAAGTGTTTGACTGCATTGGAGTGTGATTGGGAAAAGAAGTTGGGTTCCTGAATAATTTGCAGCACTCCTTCAGTAGCATAGGGCACGAGAAACATAGCTTAGGGGATCTAAGATAGGAGAATTTAATTATTTTGTTTTTGAAGCTAGTTTTGGCCCCCATTTTTCTGAATAAAGAAATCCTTTTAGCAAGGAAAAGGAATCCTGAAATATACGCAAGGAGCTAGGGTTTTGCTTCCGTTTAATTTACTTAAGATAAGCGTAGGAGGAAGATCCAGGAAACGCTGCAGCAACCGAAAACAACGGGCCCCTATGCAAGAAAGACTTTGATGGTGAAGCAAGAGGAGAGACCGAGCTGTACACCTAAAGGAAAGTGACTTTGGAAAGAAAGGGGAAGAGGGAAAAAGGGAAAACACTTACCTGAATCCTTCGGGATGGTATGAAGTAAACTTGAAAGACAAAAGAGAGTTAACACAAAGTATCAATTCTTCAAAACTTTGAGTAGTTGAGAGAGAGACATTATTCCACATTTAGGTTAAGAAGGTTAAAGTTATTCATTAAAATACTTATCTGATCCTTTGCAACTGGGAGATGAAGAGTTAACCTGTTAAAACATGAGAGTACAAGTTGAATGGGTGTGAGTTTGTTAAATAACAATAATTTGATGTTGTAGAAAAAAAAAGTGAATCTTTAGTTAAGGTCTTTAAGGGTTACATATGTCTGATTTGTTTCATTCTTTCTCAAATAAACCTAATTTATTGTAACATTAAAGTTTGCTTCTTTCAAATCCGACAGAATCCAACAAATTAGTTTTTTTTCCTCCCACCTCTGGTACAGACTTGGGACGTGGTTAGTGAACTGTATCCTGACTCTCTCTGCACTGAAGTGGGTGACCTTTTCCCTGGCTCGACTACAGGTAGAGGGAGAGTTCAGTCACCTGTAAGCTTTAAATCAGGCTCTTCTGAGCAGAGGGTCCGATTACAGCCTCAACTTCTGAGGGAGCCAGCCAGCCAGCCTCAACATGGTGCAAGGGAAGAAGGGAGGGAGCCAGATGCATCATGCTGGCAGTGGCAGCAGGGAGGGAGCCAGAATGAACAACACAATGCAACAGATGACCCTGAAAGGCTGAGGGAATGGGACTTACCACCCTCAGGAAGGGAAGAGGGGAGGGGAGGAAAGGGGGGGGGGGGGGAATGACGAGGGTGGGAACACAGAGGGGAAAAGGAAGGAGGGGGAACCCTGCCACACACTCTCAATCTCACACACACACAGACTCACACTATGTCAAACAACCACACACACTACCGCATTCACTCTGTCTCTCTCTCTCACACAGTCACTCACACACACACTCTCCCAAACATACACAATACCATGAAACCCTTGCTAGCGCCCGTTTCATTGCTCTCAGAAACAGGCCTTTGTTTACTAGTGATCTATAATTTACTAGACAGTACACTGTTCTTACAGTGCATGACATCAACAGGTACAAAATGCCAGTCTGAGAGTTTGAAAGTGCTTGGCATGCTTATACAAACTGAATATGGTGCTCAGTAACCAAGGGATGGATTTCTGTTGCTAAGTTAGGTTAATTGAGAGAGATAGCTAAATAAAGAGAAATGTGGAGAATTAATGAGAATGTGGAAGGAAGCTAAGAGAGAGCAGCAGGTGTTGTATAAGGTGGAAATGATGGTGAATTTGAGGAATTGCTTCTAGTGGAGATGGTGGAGATGAAAACATCATCTGAATTTAAGAAAGCTTTGGACAAGTACACAGAATCTCTGAGGGAGAGATAAGGAGAGTAGATGACATGGATGAACAGACTGCATAGGCCATAGGGTATTTTATCTCCATTCATTTTTCTGTGCTTTCCTGGGTTATCAGACTACTGAGCTAACCATTAGTTTCTTCCTCCAGAGAAGCAGACAGTGGTGGAGATAAAGAAGCAACCTGACCATTGTTCCATTATCTCTTCCAGAACTCATGAGGGGTCAGTATTCAGTCACCTCATTGGCTTTATGTGTTTAGCTTAGGCCAGTGGAATAAATCCGTATCAAGCAGATTTATTTTAATTATTATAAAGCCTTGTGGTTAAATATGAGAAAGATGGGGTGCAGGATGTAGTAATAGGGATCAGAGTACTATCCAGCTTATAATCAAAACTTTTCGCCGGCGATCTTCTGACACAAATCGGGAGATCGCAGGCGATTTCACAAAAGCGGCGAAAAGCGTATAATCGAAAGCTGACTTTTTTAACAACATCGCCGCTTTCCCTTTGCATCGCTGGCGAAAGTTCAAGGGGGAGTGTCACCGGCGAAGCGAAGGCGGGACATGAGTGGGCCTGGGCGTGGCTACCAGATGGCCGGCTTTCGGCGATAATGAAAACAAAAAGCGGCGTTAAGCAGTATTTGGCCAGGTTTACTTGGTCCTTTTATTTTCACGACTAAGTCTCAAAAAGGTGCCCCAACTGACCAGATGACCACCGGACGGAATGGGGAATGACCTCCCCTTACTCCCCCAGTGGTCACCAATCCCCTCACATACTACAAAAGTTAAAATGAAAACCTTTTTTTGCCAGCCTGCATGCCAGCCTCAAATCCCATACCCACCTCCATGACAGCAGAATGTGTTGTATCATCTGCAGTGGCATTCCTAGGGGGCGGACACCTGGGGCGGTGCCCTGCCCCCCCCCCCCCGGGTGCAGCACCCCCCCCCCCTCCGATGCAGCGCAGACCCCCCCCGGTTGCAGCACCCCCCCATGCAGTGCGGAACCCCCCCCCCGGGTGCACGCCGCTGGGGGGGGGGTGCCGCAGCACGCGCCTGCTCAGAGTTTCCTGACTTCACGCATTTGCTGGAGCTCCCTCTGATCCAGAACAGGAAGTAACCTGTTCCAGGGCAGGGGGAGCTGCAGCGAACGCGCGAAGTCAGCAAACTCAGAGAAGGCGTGCACCGCGGCACCCCCCCAGCGGTGTGCACCCGGGGTGGACCGCCCCCACCGCCTCCCCCCTTGGTACGCCACTGATCATCTATCAGCCTTTCCGTTGTTGCGATGTGGCTCTCGGGTGAGTGTGACACCTTTTCTATTAGGTGCCCTGCAGAGTCACATCAGCAATGCATTGTGGTGGGTGTAGGGTACTGGGCTCTACTCCCATGGTGCTTTTCCCCCCTGCTAACTGGGTCAGAGTGTGCCCTGTTTTGTTTCCGATAGTCCATGAGGTAGTGGCCATCTTTGTAAGCCAGTTTTAGATCCCTTTCATATGTTACCCACGTTAGAAAACGTTATTACCTTGAATGTTGCTGAAAGAGGGCATTGTACAGCATTCTGCCAGCTCTGACCTACTGCTAATCTCAGTACCAGGGAGACTCTTTGCCAGTGGGGCCCAACCTCTGATCTGCAGTTAACTGTGAGTAAAGGTGCTTATTCAAATAAAGCACTTTTTCAAAGACATTAGTCTTCAGGTGTCAACTGCTGTGCCAAGGTTATACAGCAGAAACAAGTCCTAGAGGCCTGAGTGTGTGCAGGTCCCTGGAGCACTTTAGTGGGTGCACATTTGTGGGTAGGGGGTTTGGGGGGGATTGGGGGGCTCAGCACCCACAGTAAGGGAGCTATGCATGTGGGAGCTGTTTCTGAAGTGCACCGCACTGACATCTAGGGTGCCCAGTTGGTGTGCTGGCATGTAAGGGGGACCAGTGCACTAGACATGCTGGCTCCTCCCACGACCAAATGCCTTGGATGTCGCCGGGTTGGAGATGGCCGGCATTTATTTCCATTATCGCTGAAAAACAAAACCGGCCATCTCAAACCCGGCGACATCCAAGGTATTTGGCCGGGCTCAACCATATTATCAAAAAAAAAGATGGCCAGCCATCTTTTTCGAAAATACGGCTCTGGCCAGCTGTTGCACCGCCGCCAGAATAGGTCACCGGCGATCTATTTCACCGGCGACGTTCGATTATTCCCTTCCACGCTATTCAAGGTGCTGGATTACCAAGGAAGGGACAAAGTAGACTCTCCTGGAGAGATATTTTATACCAGTCTCACTCTAACTGGAATCTCAGATGTATCCAAGGCAGTATAGACACAATAACTGCAGAGTAGATGGGCTTTTTCATCTTTTTATGTATCATCAATTGTATTATAATATTGTGTTTATTGCGGTCCACACAAATATTCCTATCAAATTAATTTCTCTAAGTTAATGAAGACAGTGGATCCATAAGGTTATATTTAAAAGAAACAATCTATATATCAAAATAAATGAAGATGTCAGGAGCAGATATCCCTTAAGGATGAACCTCTGAGCAGCAGAGCCCAACAGAGACCATATGCTCACAGGTGATGTAGCTCAGCTAGAAATAGAGTGGTCACCTCACCATAAGCATTAAAAGTTTGCTGTCTTTCTTCATCCTTCATTGCAGTTTAATACTTAATGTTTTCTGCCCATCATTAAAATATTTAGTTAGATAGCACCATCAGGAACCATACAGCATCCCACAGCATACTCAGCTATTACATTTGGAGCAGGAAGAGTGAGCATTATCACAGTAGAAGCTGTTTCACAGCATTAACGATGGAAGTTCATCTGGTTCCGATTGTGTTGATGATTTGTGACATCCTGTGGAAGACGGCTGAGTGTCAGTGCACCCTTGGAAATGACTTATCAATACCACTACGACCAAGTTACCGTAGGGATGGGGATATCATGATTGGAGGACTCGTAACTGTAGAGATCTTTAACCCATTTCAACATCCATTCTTCACAACTGTTCCCTCATTTGATGGACATACCTTGTAAGTAGCATCATGGCTTAATTCCTATTTGAGACCCAAAATATGAAACCTGTTTAACTTTCTGTAAAAATGTCCAGTAACTTACAATCTTTTATCACTACTAGTTGATGAGGAAAAAGAACTCATTTAAGAACCTCACAAATATACCACCGTTATCGGTCCAAAACTCTCCTAGTTTAAAATAATTACGTGCTCTTAATTATATATAAATCTTAACACTTTTACCAATGTCACACAATAATATAACTGCCAGTGTGAAAAGAAATAGTCTGATAGGATATTATATACTATTTCTTGTAAACAAAGCACTATTCTTTTAAAGTAGTTGATTTCAGTAAGGCACTTATACGTTTGCTCCAACAAAGTTGAAGTTGGCGAAACGAACGGCTCCATTGAGCTTAAGAGCTTATGAGTTCAGAGCAGCTTTAAAAGATAAGTGCTTTGTTAATAAGAAGGAATATATAATATCCTATCGGACTATTTCTATTCACACTGGCAGTTTTATTATTGTGTGACATTGGTGAAAGGGTAAAGTTTTATATATATTTAAGGGCACAGTAATTATATTAAAATACAAGGGATTAGGACCGATGATGGTGGTATATTTGTGAGGTTCTTAAATGAATTCCTTATTTAGAACTATGAGACTAATGAATTCTTTTCCCTTGTCAAGGAGTAGTGATAAATGTTTGTAAGTTGGCGGACATTTTTACAGAAAGTTAAACAGGTTTCATATTCTTGGGTCTAGGATTACTACTTTGTTTTTTTTTGTTTGTTTGTTTGCTTTTTTTTTTACTTTGGTTTGTTTCCTGTGTTTCTGTCATTTTTTGGATAGTATTTTAGTTTCTATATGAGACAGGCTTGAGGGTTTTATTTTGGTTGGTTACTGCCATGAATTGCAAAAATAACCTGATGACATTTTAGTAATTCTATCACATTAAGTCTGAGTATTTTCCATTTGAAAGGTGACCTGGGGTAAAAGGACCTACTAAAATTTTCATCTCTTTATTTGTTAATATGTTTCCCTTAAAATCATTGTGAAAATGCACAACTAGATGTGTTGTTGTCTCTCTCAAGCCTTCATACATTTTGGGCAGAGAAAAATATACTTTTCCCTTTGTCCACTTTTTCCAAAGAACTGAGTTAAAAGTTTTCAGACAGCTTTAGATCCTGGGTAAAAGTATTGTGAAAAGTGACCTCCCCACATTATTCCACGGCACGTTTGCATTCTGATGCTGTTTTGTATTGAATTACTTTAGCTATCCACCATACTCTCCATGAAAGAAAAAATTCAAATGTTTTTTTCAGGTTCTCCCCTTCTTTATTTCTTTAACATCCTATTAGTATTGAACATTTCATTCTTTTGAAAATACTACTTGTTTGTACCTTATTCAATGCACAAAACTATTTGAAAACTTGCATTATATCTTCCTTTTTCTTTTCTTCTTCTGTCGAGTATTTCTTTAGCTCCTTCAGCCCCTCTGTGTGTGACTTATTCTTCAGACTAGCATCATTTTGCTCATTTTTGTATGAATGACCTCCATCCTAATTCTCCCTTTGTGCACAAACTTTACTTCTGCTGAGGTCACTACGCCACCTATGGTGGATATCTGATCCTGAGCATCCTAGTAGCCACAGCACTGGATTTTCACTCTCACCAGATCACCACGGCATTTTGTGCTTCCCTCTTTGTCTTCTGTTATCTGGGAAATGGTGACACCTGATAGGAAGGGAAACAAACACGTCCGTTGCAGCAATCCATAGAGTGCACAATTTTCTTTCATTACACATTTTCTAAAGCAGCAGTAGTTTACTGCATCAAGACCAGAGTTCTGCACATGCATTAGAGCATTTTGTGCTGGAGCTCAGTCAATGTTTTAATGCAGATTATTACATCCGATGCTTGACAGCACATAACTGTGAAGTGTTTGCCTGAATATCCAGTGAAATCTAAAAACACAATCTCTACAGTAAGATTGTTGCAAATGTACTTGTATGAAGAGTTTTCAGGCACTGAGGTAGTAACCTGAGGGGTTTTCAATGAGTTGTCTGCCATTTTGCACAAAAGTCTACTACAGCTAACCATAAAAATGAATTGGATCATGAACATTTGCATGAAACATTAAAATAGTCGACTTCATTGAGTTTTAGTGCTCTCCCATCTCACCTCCTCTTCCTCCTTGCTATTTGCTCCCTCCTTTCTCTTCCCTCCCTTCCTCCCCCTCCCCTTCCTCTATTTTTTTCTCCTCGCATTCTTGGACTCATCTTCACCTGTGGTGGATGTAAATTTCCACTAACATTTCTATTTATTCCTTCATGGGTCTGGCCAAATTTTTGTTACTGGGGATTGGGAATTTCCACCTGTACTTCCAACCATGTCCAACCATGCCATCTCTCCTGATACCATTTCTTCATCCTACCTCCTTTTGCTCCTGAATAATCTTGGGTGGGGAGTTTATATTGTTGTTTCCGATATATATTGCTGGGCAAAAAAACAGCAGTGCTAGAGTCTAGTGATTATGGGTGTCTGCATATGGGTAGGATGTGTATTTACCTGCTGTGGCCTGAAAGCATGGCTGAAGAATAGATAAAGATATAGGCGAAGAGAAAAAGAGGAAAGAAATGCAGTTAATTTGTGCTAAACATGGAGCATGCATGTTTTGCTCTTTGTTATCAGACCAATATGTAAAGATTGTGAGAAACAATGCTTCTAACCCTATCCTAAACCTATTTCTTGCCTACTATTAATGTATGTTTCTGTATCTTATAGTGTGATGCTAATTTCATATTAAATGATATTTATTGTCATTAAAGTCCTGTAGCATTGAACTATTACAACTTCCTGGCCTTTGTGTCTGCGGTGGAGGAGATTAACAACAGCTCGGAGCTCTTACCCAACCTCACATTGGGATTCCACATTGATAACCCTTATGACAACTTTCTCTTAATGTATAGAGCTGCCATGAATATATTTTCAGGAATGGACACCAGGATCCCAAATTACAACTGCAAAACATCTGGACCACCAGCTGCTATTATTGAAGGTCTTCCAGCTGAGCATTCGAGCCAGTTTTCCAGCCTCTCCAGGATATACCACTACCCACAGGTCAGGGAGCATCTTTGATTTCACTTCATTCCCTTTTCTATAAGCCTTCCTTAAAGAACCTCTACCCTTAGCAGAATGAAACCAAATTATTAACCACTCACTCCTAATGGTGATATGGAAGAGTGGCCTAGTGGTTAGGGTGGTGGACTTTGGTCCTGAGGAACTGAGGAAGTGAGTTTGATTCCCAGCACAGGCAGCTCCTTGTGACTCTGGGCAAGTCACTTAACCCTCCATTGCCTGCTGCATTGAGCCTGCCATGAGTGGGAAAGCTTAGGGTACAAATGTAACAAAAAACATAAAATAAACTGTAACATTTAAAAGATGATTCAGAGACAAAAAAACAAAAATGTAAATAATGAATCAAATATTTAGTTATCAGAGCAGTGGACTGAGGCATCCTATTTCCCCCTCCTATTATTATGGCTCTAGCCTCTGGTTCAAACATTAAGACCAATGTGAATAATATGTATGTTGTATTATTTTAACTCATGAGGGTAAAATTATTAACCCTCAATGCAATAAGAAGTCTGAGAGGGAAATTCCTTGCAAGTAAACTAGTGGGGTTTCTAAAGCAGCAATCTCTGCTGAGGGAGACGCAACCACCTGACCACTCCACTGACATCCTCCCTGACACGGCTGACTACTGTGGGTTTGTTGCAGCTCCTCCCTGCCACAGAGTAAATGCTGCCCCGCTGACATCGGGCACCCACCTGTTGCCCAGCGGTACCAGTTGGCCGGACGCCTGCCTAGGAAGGAGGGGAGAGTGGAACGGTGCACAGCAGGAGACGAGGAGCACAGGGCAAAAAGCTCTGCCTATCCAACAAAAACAGTGTTAGACAATACTTGTTACAGATGGACCGAAAATAAAGAACGATAACGTGAATGCAGCAGCTCACAGGTTTGCATGCAGTGTTTTGAGTGAATGCCAATGATGGCTGCGCTGGGGAGTGGAAACAGAGATTAATCAAATGTCTTCCTTATTTACAGTGGACTAGATAGGCTCACTTCCACTCCAGTCTATTACACCTCCTTGATTTAACGTCCTTGAAGATTCACCATGGAAAGAGGAGAATAGAGAATCGCAGTGCTGGGTTATGGCTGGTGATCGCTGCAGTGTTCTGTAAGCAGCAGCGGCCGTCAAAACAAAGACGCGCTCCAGTCTTAAGGTTGTACTTAGATCCGTGGGATCCCGCAGATCTGGGTTTTACACTGTCTCGGAGCACAGGGGAAGCACCCACCGGCAAGTCACGAGGGGCCTACGATGTCGAGACAGGCCCACATGACACCACACCACATGAGCTGACCATCGCGATGCAAGCAGCTCGCCCGAGTGGGACCCAGCCAAACCAGCCACCAAATATATCCACCAAAGTACTACCACAGGAAGCTGATCTGTGAAGATGCCAGCCCAAACGACCGCCACCTGCTAGACAACCAGCTGCAACTCTACCCCAACCGGCAGCACTGCGCCCTTGCTAACGGAATCCCTCTGCCTCCAACCATCAGAACGGTTTCCAAAGCAATAGAGCTGTATGCCCAGGACATCACCCCCAAGCAGCTGACTGTGAGCAACCTACCTATCACCTACCCATCCCCAAATTGACACCAAAATGAATACAGTCAAAATACTCCTAACAATCTACTCCCTTTCATTGATCCACCTAACACTATCCGTCCCACTTACAGAAAATAATATCATACCCATCCTTCAAAATCACCAAAGGCTGATCAAACAATCCACACTTCACCAAACTGACACCCATCAAATCAAAGGAAGACTATCTAAACACGGACAACACCAACAGAAGGAAAGATCGCAACAAACACACACCACCCAAGGAATGGCATCTAACAAAAATCCACATATCATCAAACCTAGCAGCCCCATACCAAGATATCCAAGTGGGCTACATTAATGCTAGGTCCGTAGTTAACAAAACAACAACAATATCAGACTGGATCAGCTCAGAAAACCTCAATCTTATTTTCATGAACGAAACATGGATCCACAATCAAAAGGACCCCATAATCCTTGAACTAGGCCCTCCAGGTTACAAAATCACTCACTGAACCAGAACGGGATAGAGAGGAGGAGGCATAGCTATAATCTACCGAACCCAATTCACAACAGAAACCATTGCCGAATCCATAACACCCCAACTAGAAATTGCATCATTCAGAATCCATAACAAATCTCTGACCGATCATCTGAACTGCGTCCTGTTTTACAGACTGCCTGGTAACTGGAACAAAAGCCAATTTATCTTCACGGACTTCATCTCAAACACTTGTGTAAACAACTCCAGTACATTAATACTAGGTGACATAAACCTTCACCTAGAAGACCCCAACTCCACCAATGCATGTGAATGCAAATATTTCCTACAGTCCTGGGATCTCAAATGGCCCCACATGCAAGCTACCCACATCAAGGGACACACACTAGACCTCTTATCACATAAACTGTCCACAGATCATAACCTATTAATAAAAGACATCAAATGGACAGAAACACATTTGTCCGACTACTACAAATTGAACCTATCCCTAAACTAGCGGAAGAAGGGACTAAACCATACACCAGCACACACAACTTACACCATGAGAGGGCAAATAGATTCCCAATTATTTTGGCAACTGATATATAACAACAAATGGAAAACACGAACGGACTCCACACTCTACCTCAATCAGTGGGAGGATAGATGCAGAAGCGTACTAAACAAAATAGCACCACTAAAGACAAGAATATCAAGAAGACAAAACTAGATACCATGGTTCAATGACGAATTTTAAAAAAATGAACACACAATCCAGGAAACTTGAACAAGCATGGAAAAAATAAAAAAATGAACACACACTCAATGCATGGAAACAAACACATAGAAAACCATTAAGAAACTCCAGACTGCCCAGAACACCGCAGCCAGAATAATCACTGGTAACAAGAACAAAACAAACTTTTTCTGGAAGATAATTCTTCCCTGAATCCAGATCTCATTTCAGAATTTCTGTATCAGCCTCGGTTTTCATGTGATAATGGTTTTTGTAAATGCTTGTGTCGGCGTATGTAGCTATTATATGTATCTGCTACAAGAGTTCCAAAAAAACTGTGTCAGTTCACAAAGAAATCAAAGATATAAGCAACATAAGAGTAAAGAGAAGTGAAGAAACATACCTAAAAAGATTTCCTTCCTGATTTCCTGTGATACTTTGCCTCGGGAACGTCTCTCCGTAAGGTCCAGCAGTAGTCGGACAACATTGCGGCATTCCATTTGCCTTGATAACGCTTTTCCATTTGAGAAATGTCCTGGTGGAACCGTTCTAACGGATTCGATATCATTACAAAAGACCATGTCACCTTCCTTGGAGAAATATTCAGAAAAAATAGCATGTCGGTCACAAAAAACCAGTGGCGTACCAAGGGAGGGGCGGTGGGGGCAGTCCGCCCCGGGTGCACGCCGCTGGGGGGGGTGCCGCGCGCCGGTCAGCATTGTTGGTTTCCAGGTTACTTCCTGTTCCGGGGCAGAGGGAGCATGGAAACCAACGACGCTGACTGGCGCGCGGCACCCCCCCAGCAGCGTGCACCCGGGGGGGGTTCTTTCGCCGGGGTTGGGGGGTGTCCCTTCGCTGGGGGGGGGTGTGCTGCATGGGGGGGCGCTGCACCCGGGGGGGTGGGGCGCATCGGCGATCCGCCCCAGGTGTCAGCGCCCCTCGGAACGCCACTGCGAAAAACATTCACTTTCGTATCGCAAGAAAGAAGATTTCATTCTTTTAATCTCGAACCTAAAAGCTCAGCCTGTTGCTTCGACAAATTTAAATCACGAACAAGATCGTTGAGATCCCCTTGTGTCAAAAAGTGGGGCACATTTGATTCACAGAGGTCCTGAAATGATGGGTCGGTATGCATATCCCCTTCTCTGTCTTCTGCATGTTCGTCACTGTATTCATTTTCACTCACTATCAAATTCTCAGGAGGCACTGGTACTGGCAATTCTTCACTGTGACATACAGGTCTTTTTTTTTTATTTTATTTTATTTATACTTTATTCAAATTTACATTTATGCAATACAACATAAATCAATCAAGATAAAAATAAAGGGAATTCAGTCAAAATGGAAATTTTCCAACATTATATCGACCACAAATTATGATCCAAGATCTAGGAAAATAACTAAAGTCAAAAAGCAATCAGTTTAAGTGAACAGAGAGAGATGGCGGAAAATCGCAGCCGAATAGCGCTTGATACAGTGCCTATTACAACATTATTCTTTAGAGGTAATAAATTCTTGTAGTTTTTCTGGGTCAAAGAAAATATATGATATAGAATCAATGGTAATAAGACATTTACAAGGAAACCTCAATTGAAAAGTTCCACCTAAGCGGAGAACTCTTTCTTTTAATAACAGGAAAACTTTTCTTCTTCTCTGGGTATCCTTGGAAAAGTCTGGGAAAACCTGTATTTTTGACCCAAGAAAAGTGGAGTTCATATGGCGAAAATAACGTCTCAAGATGTTATTACGGTCTGTTTGCAGTGCAAATGTAGCAAGCAGTGTGGTTCTCTCAGATATGACCTCCATAGAACTTTCCAGGAAGTCAGTTAAATTTGTAGCAGCTTGAGGATTTTGAGGAGTATCACCCGTTCTTGCACCAGAAATATATTGTACTCTTATAATAGGAGGGAATCCCTCAGAGGGGACACCCAGTATCTCATGCACATATTTCCTCAACATTTCCAGTGCTGGGATGAGTGGAGATTTAGGAAAGTTAAGAAAACGTAGATTATTTATACGAATTTGGTTTTCAAGGAAATCTATTTTACGCTGCTGAAAATTGAAACTTTTCATCAACACTTCTGTTGAAGATTTCACTGCTTTAAAGTCATTGTCCAAAACATTCATTTTAATTCTATGCTCTGCAACTTTAAGAGAAATATCTTTTTGAGTTTGCTTTACCTCTGCCAATTCTCCCGTTAGGATTCGGGCAATCTGTTGTACGTTGGAATTTAGGCCTTGTATCGCTTCCCATAAAACTTCTAAAGTGATAGCTGTAGGTTTTTTCAAATCTCCCAGCACGACAGAGGACATGCTCAGATTCACTGCAGGCAGTACACTCGCCTGCATCGGTGTTCCTTCTGGCATTGAGGAAGCAGCGGGGTCTCCGCAAACAAGCGCAGGGGACCGACTTCCGGATACCTCGCTCCGTTCCACCGCTGAATCCTGCCTCTCTCCTGGCCTTGGGGGTACAGCCATTGGGGGAGGGCTCAACGAGGCTCCCTCAGCGCTCAGGTCTGTAAGATTTTCCGGACCACCCGTAGCGAAACCGCCAGCTCCCGGCGTCAGCAATCCCATCTCTGCCAGAGTCATCTGCCGCAGCAGAGCTGGTTCCACCCTGCGCGCGGAGACAAGTGCACTGGGTTTACCCTTTCGCTTGCCCATAGCGGCAAGCGAATCTCCGTGTGCAGGTTTCAATGGAGGGAGGAGAGAGCTCGGCGCACGTCCGTTCAGCTAGACGCCATCTTGGATCTCCTCCGACATACAGGTCTTATAGCAGATGGTAAGTTAGGATATTGCACAGTTTTCCTTGTTTTCAAGGTGATTCCTGCTATTTTTGTCAGACAGAAATAACAGTCTGTTGTGTGATCCGTTGGTTCCCTCCAAATCATGGGAACAACAAAGGGCATGCAACGTCTTCCTTTTAACCAGCCTGTCAGGAGTGTAACACACATCAAACAGCAAATGTGGGGAGCCCATTTGCAGTCCTGTTCACCAACCTTACACCTGAAATATAGTTCGTAGCACTTTTTTACAAGAGGATTAAGTTTTCGTTTTTGCGATTTCAGAGTAAACTCTCCACAGAAATAACAAAAAGAATTTGGACTATTTGCACAGGTACGAGGCATTTCTTCTGAAATGACACAAAACACAAACCTTCACAAACGTAGAACTACAAGCAGTCACTTCCAACAGTAATTGTTGACTGAACTCTCAATGCTGAGATACAGGTGGCAACTGACGCAACAGAACATGTTTGAACATATTCGAGCATGACTCATGGGCAATGTTGCCAAACCTCCCTTATTTCCTGGTGGTGGCTTTCTAAACTAAGGGTTTTGCATTGTAATTCCTAGTATATTTCAATTGTTTTTTCAACAATTACAACTGCTGAATTAAATTAATCCACAGCAGCAGGGCTGCCGAGAAACTTGGCTGGGTCCAAGACAAGGCCGCCTCTCCCCCGCCGCAGCCCCACCCCTGAGGTCGCCGCTGCGGCTGCTGCTCCCCCGAGGGTGGGATACAGGGAGGGAAGGAGACCCAAAGGGAGGAGTTCCGCCTCACAGGGAGGTGAGAGGGAGAGTCGCACCGCGCGGTGATTTAAATACAGGGGGCCGGCCCGGTGGCAGACGGTCAGAGGGCGGGTGGGACTGGCACCGGGCCCCCCTTGAAGGTCCAGACCCTGGGGATTTTATCCCCCCGCCCCCCCCCCCTCTCGGCAGCCCTGCACAGCAGGGTACCAAAATGCAGCGTTTTCAAGGATTTTTATAAAAAGTGTAGCGTGTCACAAGAAAACTGAGCCCGATAGGCAAAAACTGATTTCATTTTTGAATTCAGCACCTATGACTTAGCTAAGAACACCATTCACATTCTTTGTAACAAAAATGCCGTTTACCAGTGATTCGTAAAGGCGAAATACTATATTGCTAAACCCCTTAGAGAAAAATTACACTGGCTTTCACTAAAGGATCGAGTTACATTCAAAATATGCACCTTAGTTCATAAAATTATTTATGGAGATGCCCCATCTTACATGTCAGATCTTATAGATCTACCAGAGAGAAACAACAAAAGTTCATCACATACTTTCTTAAACCTCCATTATCCTAATTGCAGAGGACTTAAATACAAATCAATACATACTTCTAGCTTTTCATACATCTGTACACAACGATGGAATGAATTACCAACCACTATAAGAAAAGCACACGACCTGATGACCTTCCGGAAACTATTGAAGACTTACTTGTTCAAAAAAGCGTACAAAATGGATCCCTCATAACAATCTGACTCCTAAATTACACCAGACACAGTGTATATTGGAACTCTTTCATTTTGCCTATTTTTATTTACACCCTAATTACCGATAATCTACCCTGTCCTGATATCATTACGTTATGTTGTTATCCATTTATCCTAATTACTGACAATTATCCCTTGTCCTTATATCATTATGTTATTAAGAAACTGCAGACGGCCCAAAATACAGCGGCAAGATTGATTTGTGGAAAGTCAAAGTTTGAAAGTGCCACGCCCCTCCGAGAGAAACTACATTGGCTATCTGTCAAAGACTGAATCACCTTTAAACTCTGCTCTCTAGTTTACAAAATCCTATATGGTGAGGTACCTGGCTACATGATAGATCTCATCATCCTACCTCTTCGGAATACATCTGGACTCTCCCGTTCATATCTTACCCTTCATTATCCAAAATGCAACGGCATCAAGTACAAATCCACGTATGCTACCTCCTTCTCTTTCATCAGCACTCAGCTTTGGAACTCTTTGCCAAAGACAATTAAAACCATCACCAACCATCTAACTTTCAGGAAATCTCTAAAGACCATGTTATTTGGAAATGCTTATCCCACTGCCACTGCATGTGTCTTCACTGTTGGAAGTGCATTGACCTAGAGACATTTTGGATCCATTCCCCTTCCCTCTTCCTTCCAGGTTTCCCTAATCCTTCCGCCCATTTCTACTCTTCCCCAATATCTCTTGTAGGTTTTTTTCTGCTGTATTAGCTTCATTTTACATTGGCGTCTGCCTCTGTGGTCCATTGTAAGCCACATTGAGCCTGCACTGTTGGGAAACTGTGGGGTACAAATGAGATAAATAAATAAATTATGTTATGTTGTTATCCATCTACCCACTTCTTAATCAACATATTTTTCGTATGAACCTTAACAGCAATTATTCTGAAATTCTTCTCCATTAATATGATTACCATAATATTCCTATGCACCTTATCTGTTATATATACTCTGATTTTCTACTCCATCAATAATATTCTAGTTGTATTATATTGTAAGCCACATTGAGCCTGCAAATAGGTGGGTAAATGTGGGATTTAAATGCAGCAAAATAAAATGAAAATAAAATACAAATATGCAATAAGACAAACCAAAAGGTCCTTTTAAAAAACTAAAATAGGACCGGATTACAAAGATCTGAAGAAACTATATCAACTCGTAAATAAATTACTAGACACCACTCCTATCACCACAACTAATACAGACATCCCACCCGCAGAGAAACTCGCTAATTACTTTAACAAAAAAATAATAAAATTACGCCGCACACTTCCTCAGCACAACACCGACATCGAAAACTTCTTCGGTGACCGGGACCTAATCCCAGGTGGATGCCCAGCTGACCGTATCTGGTCAACATTTACTCTCCTCACCACTAAATCAGTTACAAAAGCAACTCATAGGTTTGCCAACACCCACTGCAAACTGGATATATGTCCCAGTCATCTACTCAAATCTGCCCCCGATAGCTTCATGGCAGATCTCACATCCCACCTAAACTTCAGACTACAACAAAGTCTCTTCCCCGAGGAATATGGTGACATCCTACTCACCCCAATATCTAAAGACGCCAAGACAAACACAAACGACCTAACCAATTACCGCCCAGTTGCATCTATCCCACTAGTAGTCAAACTGATGGAGAGCTTGGTGACCAAACAGCTTACAGAATACATGGAGAAGTTTTCAATATTACACGACTCACAGTCAGGATTCCGCCCCCACCATAGTACTGAAACTGTCCTAGTCACTCTCTTGGCCAATTTCAAGCAATAAATAGCCACAGGTAAAACTATACTTCTTCAATTCGACATGTTGAGCACATTCATCATGGTCAACCACAATATACTACTAAGACTCCTTGGCCACTTTGGGATTGTTGGAAATGTACTTAACTGGATAAAGGGTTTTCTAACCACCAGAACTTACTAAGTAAAATCAAACTCAAACATATCACCACCGTGGAAAGCTAGCTGTGGAGTACCTCAAGGATCACCATTATCACCAATACTCTTCAACATGATGATCCCATTGGCAAAGTCACTTTCCAACCGAGTCCTCAACCCGTTCATCTATGCAGATGATGTCACAATCTACATTCCCTTCAGTCATGACTTAACAGACATAACCAATGAAATCAATGACGGCCTGAACATCATGGACTCCTGGGCAAACTCATTCCAACTGAAACTGAACACTGAAAAAACACACTGCCTCATCCTCTCATCTCAACATAACAAGTACAAACCCACAACCATAAACACCCCAGTACACACCCTCCCTACCTCAGACAACCTAAAAATACTCGGCGTCATAATCGACCGTAACCTTACCCTTGAGAGCCAAGTAAACTCCATACAGTGCCGTAGTGAGGGTGCCTGACACCCGGGGCGGGGCGCCGCTGCGCACCCCCCCTCCGGAGCGCACCCCCCCCCCCCCGAAACGCACCCTACCTTTCAGCTGGAGTCAGGCGGGAGGGCCGATCCGCCCCCCAGTGCACGTCACTGGGAGCTGCGTCGGCTCTGCTGCTTCCATGCTTTCTCTGCCCCGGAACAGGAAGTAACCTGTTCCGGGGCAGAAAGAGCAGGGAACCAGCGAGCTGACACACCGCCAGTGCGTGCATCCGGGGCGGACCACTCCACCGCCCCCCCCCCCCCCTCTTCCTACGCCACTGACTCCGTAATAAAGAAAATGTTTCATTCAATGTGGAAACTCAAACGAATAAAACCTTTCTTCCCAAGGGAAAGTTTTCGTAACCTAATACAATCAATGGTCCTAAGCCATACAGACTACTGCAACGGAATCTATGTGGGATGTAAAGAACAACTCGCAAAAGAACTCCAGACCGCCCAAAACACAGCTGCCAGGCTGATATTTGGTAAAACACACTTTGAAAGCGCTAAACCCCTCCGAGAAAAGCTATACTGGCTCCCAATCAAGGAACGGATCATCTTCAAAATCTGCACCTTGGTCCACAAAATTATCTACAGCTTAGTCCCAGGATACATGATAGACCTCATAGATCTACCAACCAGAAACAGAATCGGATCATCACGATCATACCTAAATCTACATTACCCAAATTGCAGAGGACTGAAATATAAAACAACTTATGCATCCAGCTTCTCCTACTTAAGCGCACAACTATGGAATGGTCTCCCAAAGGCCGTGAAAATAATCCATGACCACCTAAACTTCAGGAAATCACTAAAAACCACCCTCTTCAAAAAGGCTTACCCCACCGATCCAACGTAAATCCCCACACCCAGCAACACATAACCAATGATCGTACTGGACAATACACAATCTTCATCCCTTCCATCCTCATGGTGCCTGATACATACCTACCTCACTTTGTCCACAATATAAGCTGTATTTGTTATCAATCGACTGGCAAATGCCTTTACGGTACCATGTAAGCCACATTGAGCCTGCAAATAGGTGGGAAAATGTGGGGTACAAATGTAACAAATAAAATAAAAATAAATAAATATATAATAATTGGTCACTCTGCTTCCCTGGATGGCTGGCTGGCTGGGTTTGTAACATCATGCAAATGAGCTGACATCAGCTTGACTCAAGCGTTCCCTTCCTTCTCAGTGTCCCGCCCTCGCAGAAAGATGAAATGATGTCAGAGGAGGGCGGGACAATGAGAGGGAAGGCTGGAGGTGACGCAAGCCAAGCCTGCCGCCGCTGCGACCTGAAATAACATGAACAGCTTAAAGGCAGGGTGGTAGGAAAGAGAAGAGGGCAGGGTAGAAGAGGGGAGAATCGCTGGATATGGATGGGATGGGAGGGCTGAGGAGAGGAGGGGAGAATCGCTGGACATGGATGGGATGGGAGGGTAGGGGAGATTCGCTGGACATGGCTGGGAGAGGAGAACAGGGCAGATGAGAATCGTTGGACATGAATTGGATGGGATGAGAGGGGAGAATCGCTGAGCATGGAGGGGAGGGCAGGGGAGAGAGGAGAAATCACTTAGACGAGAGCCTTCCTAGGGTCTGTATCATTTTTCACAAAACAGGTTTTGTTGCTTGTTTCATTATAACTAATACATTTTCTTGAATGAAACAAATCAAAGTATCAGGTAGCCTGACTTCTACTTTCTGGAAACAAAAGGGAATTGCTCAAAATGAACCCAAGCAAAAAGTTGTATGACTGTTTATTTTATTTTGTGGCAAACAAGATGCTGAATGAAGATCCTGTTCCAAGGAATGGCAGCTGCTGCATAGGTACATTTATTCTTTTAACACTGGCCTTAGCCAACTAATTCCCCAGATGGTGAGCCTCACATGTGAGCCTCAAATTAAAGCCACAGTGGTACAGAGGGATAAGTGAAAAAGGCCAATGTTTAGAAATGTCTTTGAGTCTTGTAGGTCTTGCCTTGAATGGCTACAAAGAGAATGCATATCCTGCAGTTTATAGGTAAAACTAGTAAAAAAAAAGGCCCATTTCTGACACAAATGAAACGGGCACTAGCAAGGTTTTCCTCAGCTCCCCTGCAGCCACCCATGTCCAGCGACCCTCCTCTCTCCCCTGCCCCCCCTCCAGCCACCCATGTCCAGCGACCCTCCTCTCTCCCCTGCCCCCCCTCCAGCCACCCATGTCCAGCGACCCTCCTCTGGACATGGATCAGCTGTGAGGCATGTCCCCCCCCCCCCCAGGTTCTGAAGTTGACATTATAATGGCTAGGGTGATGTCAGCTTGATCTACAGAGCCTAGCTGACCAACTCAGAATGAGCCACGGTCCCAGGCAGCAACAGAATGTTGGAGGTGAGAATTATTATATAGGATATTTTACCATTTATTTCCCACAGGTTAGGACAAATTGGTGTCTTTCCTGGCACAAAAGGTTGTATTCCTGTTATTTTATTCTCCTTGTGCTTGAGGTCAGTAAGACACATTTTCTGTTGCTTTCAGGAAGTGTAAGTCAGACTATCTGATACTTTTGTTTGTTTTATTTGGGGAAATGTATTAGTTGCTATAAAATAAGAGTTTGTAAGAAAACTACTGCTAAGAAAACATTAATAGTTGGCATTGATCCTGGTGTACTGGGTCTGATTTCCACTGTAGCTTCTTATAACCTTGGGCAAGTCACTTAACCCTCCATTGAATCAGTTACAAAAATTTAGATTGTATCCCCACAATGTGTACAATGCTGTCTATATCCAGTAGCACCATGAGTACATAAGTACATAAGTATTGCCATGACGGGACAGACCAAAGGTCCATCAAGCCCAGGATCCTGTCTCCAACAGTGGCCAATCCAGGTCACAAGTACCTGGCAAGATCCCAAAAAAGCACAAAATATTTTATGCTGCTTATCCCAAAAATAAGCAATGAATTTTCCCCAAGTCCATTTTAATAATGGTCTATGGACTTTTCCTGTAGGAAGCTGTCCAAACCTTTCTTAAATCCCGCTAAGGTAACCGCCATTACCACATTCTCTGGCAAAGAATTCCAGAGTTCAATTACACATTAAGTTATGAAAACGTTTCTCCAATTCATTTTAAATTTACTACTTTGTAGCTTCATTGCAAGCCCCCTAGTCCTAGTATTTGTGGAGAGAGTAAACAGATGCTTCACATCTACCTGTTCCACTCCACTCATTATTTTATACACCTCTATCATATCTCCCCTCAGCTGCCTTTTCTCCAATATAAAGAGCCCTGGAGGGGCATAATTGAAAGGCGCCGGCCATTTCTATGGCCGGCCATCTCCGGGCCCGGCGACGCAAGAGGGTGGAGCCAACCGTATTTTCGAAAAAGATGGCTGGCTATCTTTATCTTCCATAATATGGTTGACCCTGGCCAAATGGCCGGGTTTGAGATGGCCGGGATCGATTTTCAGCGATAATGGAAACCAAAACCGGCCATCTCAAACCCAGCCAAATCCAAGCCCTTTGGTCATAGGAGGAGCCAGCATTTGTAGTGCACTGGCCCCCCTCACATGCCAGGACACCAACCGGGCATCCTAGGGAGCACTTCTAAAATAATATACAAATAGCTCCCAGGTGCATAGTTCCCTTCCCTTGGGTGCTGAGCCTCCCAAAACCCACTCCCCACAACTCTACACCACTCCCATAGCCCTAAGGGGTGCAGGGGGGCACTTACATATGGGTACAGTGGGTTTGGGGCTTTTTGGAGGGCTCAACATATACCACCACAAGTGTAACAGGTAGGGGGGGATGGGCCTGGGTCCACCTGCCTGAAGTGCACTGCACCCACTAAAAACTGCTCCTGGGACTTGCATACTGCTGTCATGGAGCTGGCTATGACATTTGAGGCTGGCATAGAGGCTGGGAAAAAAATGTTGTAAAGTTTTTTTTTAGGGTGGGAGGGGGTTGGTAACCACTGGGGGAATAAGGGGAGGTCATCCCCGATTCCCTGCGGTGGTCAGCTGGTCAGTTTGGGTACCTTTTTGAGGCTTGTTCGTGAATAAAAAGGGACCAAATGAAACCGGCGAAATGCTCATTATCGCAAAGGCGGCCATCTCTTAAACATGCCCATGTCCCGCCTTCGGTACCCTGCCGACATGCCCCCTTGATCTTTCGCAAGCTTTGCGATGGGAAAGCAGTGAAGGTGTCAAAAAAATCAGCTTTCGATTATTCCAATTTGGCCGGTTTCAGGAGATCGCCGGCCATCTCCCGATTTATGTCGGAAGGTGGCCGGGGATCACTTTCGAAAATAAGCTGGCTAGCCGCTTTAGCCTTTCCTCATAGGGAACTCTTCCCATCCCCTTTATCATTTTTGTCACCCTTCTCTGCACCTCTTCCAATTCCACTATATATTTTTTAGATGTCGTGACCAGAATTGAATACAATATTCGAGATGCGGTCACACCATGGAGCAATACAAAGGCATTATAACATCCTCATTTTTGTTTTCCATTCCTTTCCTAATAATACCTAACATTATATTTGCTTTCTGAGCAGCCACAGCACACTAAGCAGAAGGTTTCAATGTATCATCAACGATGACATCTAGATCCTGGAGGAAAGGAGAAACAGGGGTGATATGATACAGACGTTCAAATATTTGAAAGGTATGAATCCGTAAACGAACCTTTTCCGGAGATGGGAAGGCGGTAGAACGAGAGGACATGAAATGAGATTGAAGGGGGGCAGACTCAAGAAAAATGTCAGGAAGTATTTTTTCACGGAGAGAGTGGTGGATGCTTGGAATGCCCTCCCGCGGGAGGTGGTGGAGAGGAAAACGGTAACGGAATTCAAACATGCGTGGGATAAACATAAAGGAATCCTGCTCAGAAGGAAAGGATCCCCAGAAGCTTAGCCGGTGGTGGGAGGCAGGGCTGGTGGATTGGAGGTGGGGATAGTGCTGAGCAGACTTATACGATCTGTGCCAGAGCCTGTGGTGCTAGGCGGGGCTGGTGGTTGGGAGGCACGGATAGTGCTGGGCAGACTTATACTGTCTGTGCACTGAAAAAGACAGGTACAAATCAAGGTAAGGTATACACAAAAAATGGCACATGTGAGAATATCTTGTCACAGCGTTTATGTTTCACGCTTTTGGATCAGCTGACACTTGTGTCGGTTTATCTTCGCGCGTTTTTTTGCGCTCTTCTGGCTATTTGAATTGTCCTGCAGTTCACTTTTACTTTCATTGTAACTGCTGAGATCAGTGCGACAGACAGACGGTTCACTTGTGCAACGGTCTTTTTCAAGGTATGCGTTTCACGTCTTCTTTCTAATACATGCGGTTCGCGCCTCTAGCGCTGCCGCGGGTTAGCATTTTTGTTTTATCTGAGTGCGGTTTCCTCTATTATTAATATGTAGTGCATGTTCTCTTTTCTAATTAACTTTTAACTAGTCTTGCGGCATTTAGCTAGTCTTGTGTTTTTATTATTAATATGTTGTGCGTGTTCTTTTTCCTAAACTAACTTTTAACTAGTCTTGCCGGGTTTTTTAGCTAGTCTTGTGTTTTAATTACGAAACAGTGCTGGAAAAGACTCAATAGTCAAATCACGTGACTTTTTTTCCTTTGGATTTCTTCAAATGGGTGAAATTTAAACTGTTTCACGTGACCATAGGGTTAAACATATTTATTGTCTTATGTACGCTAACCACACTCGTGAATATACGATCTTTTTTGCAAAAACCTTTTTTTTCTGTCTTCTACAGACCATTTTTAAGATCTTATCTGCAAGATCTTTGGAATCTTTTATCCACTCTTTGAGATTCCTTTGATGTGTTATATTCAATTTCAACTTGATCAATAAGGTTAGTTTTTTCATTAATCCCCATGTATGTATATATTTTCAATTTGTTTCCTGGTTTCATTATTTTGCATTTTTTTTGCCTCTTTCTATTTAATGTTCCTTTCGTCAGTATGTTTGTTTGACATATTATTTGGCATATATATATATAGATGTATAATTTTTAATTGGCTTTTTTGCTAATAGTATTTTATTTTTTGCATTTATATGGTTCCTTGATCTTTTTGATAATTTATATATGTTTCTCTTTCAGTATAATTTTTGCTGTATATTATTATTATTTTTCATTTTTTATGCTTAATTTATTTATTTATTGTTTGTTTATGTTTATAGACTCCTGATGTAGGCCTCTTCGGCCGAAACACAACGTTGTGTCGAGTCATTTTTTATGTGTTGTTGTTATATCATTATTTGCTTGGAAATTATTAAACTTTGTTTTTTTAAACATAATTTGGTTCCATTCTTTGGATAGCCTGGCTTATATTCCCACCTTTTTTATTTTTCATTTCACGCATCGTGGGATCTATTCAGTTCTCCACTATTTGTGTATTCTCTTTAGTATATCTTGTTGGGCAGACTGGGTGGACTGTGCAGGTCTTTTTCTGCCATCATCTACTATGTTATTATGATTAGATCCCTTTCTTGGTCCGTGACTCCTAACGTGGAACCTTGCATTATGTAGCTATAATGAGGGTTCCTCTTTCCCACATGCTTCACTTTGTACTTGCTCACATTAAATGTCATCTGCCATTTAGACGCCCAGTCTCCCAGTCTCGTAAGGTCCTCTTGTAATTTTTCACAATCCTCTTGCGATTTAACAACTTTGAATAACTTTTTGTCATCAGCAAATTTAATTACCTCACTAGTTACTCCAATCTCCTGATCATTTATAAATATGTTAAAAGGCAGAGTTCCCAGCACAGATTCCTGGGGAACCCCACTAACTACCCTTCTCCATTGAGAATACTGACCATTTAACCCTACTCTCTGTTTTCTATCTTTTAACCAGTTTTTAATCCACAATAGGACACTACCTCCTATCCCATGACTCTCCAATTTCCTCTGGAGTCTTTAATGAGGTACTTTGTCAAACGCCTTCTGAAAATCCAGATACACAATATCAAACGGCTCACCTTTACCGCATGTTTGTTCGCCCCTTCAAAGAAATGTAATAGATTGGTGAGGCAAGATTTCCCTTCACTAAATCCATGTTGGCTTTGTCTCATCAGCCCATGTTTTTAAATATGTTCTGTATTTTTGTTCTTTATAATAGTCTCTATCATTTTGCCCGGCACCGACGTCAGGCTCACCTGTCTATAACTTCCTGGATCTCCTCTGTGTTACTGTGTATGTGGCTTGGCCACTATTATTAGCATGATATTGGGCTAGATCAACCTTTGCTCTGACCCAGTATGGCTATTCTTATGTCTAATGTCTGAGCTGGGTGGAGGGGGAGGAAGAGTTGTCAGTGAGATCGGTTCCATGTTCTCATTCTGTTCATTATTAATGTTTCTTCTGCAGTGGTGTTTCCAATATATATTGTGTTACATAAGTACATAAGTATTGCCATATTGGGACAGACCAAAGGTCCATCAAGCCCCAATCCAGGTCACAAATACCTTGCAAGATCCCCCCAAAAGTACAAAACATTTTATACTGCATATCCCAGAAATAGTGGATTTTCCCTAAGTCCAATATAATAATGGACTATGGACTTTTCCTTTAGGAAGCCATCCAAACCTTTTTTTAAATTCTGGTAAGCTAACCGCATTTACCACATTTTCTGGCAACGAATTACAGAGTTGAATTACACGTTGAATGAAGAAACATTTTCTCCAATTCGTTTCAAATTTACTACTTTGTAGTTTCATCACATGCCCCCTTGTCCTAGTATTTTTGGAAAGCATAAACAGACACTTCACATCTACCTGTTCCACTCCACTCATTATTTTATAGACCTCTATCATATCTCCCCTCAGCCGTCTTTTCTTCAAGCTGAAAAGCCCCAGCCGCTTTATCATTTTCATTGCCCTTCTCTGCACCTTTTCTAATTCCACTATATCTTTTTTGAGATGCGGCGACCAGAATTCAACATAATATTCGAGATGCAGTTGCACCATGGAGACAAAGGCATTATAACGTCCTCGCTTTTGTTTTCCATTCCTTTCCTATTAATACCTAACATTCTATTTACTTTCTTACCCACCACAGCACACTGAGCAGAAGGTGACTCCTATCGTGGAACCTTGCATTACGTAGCTATAATTCGGGTTCCTCTTTCCCACATGCATTTGTACTTGCTCACATTAAACGTCATCTGCCGTTTAGATGCCCAGTCTCCCAGTCATGTAAGGTCCTCTTACAATTTTTCACAATCCTCCCACGATTTAACTTTGTTTCGTCAGCAAATTTAATTACCTGACTAGTTACTCCCATCTCTAGGTCATTTATAAATATGTTAAAATGCAGCAGTCCCAGCACAGACCTCTGGGGAACCCCACTTACTACCCTTCTACATTGAGAATACTGACCATTTAACCCTACTCTTTGTTCTCTTTTAACCAGTTTTTAATCCACAATCCCATGACTCTCCAATTTCCTCTGGATTCTTTAATGAGATACTTCGTCAAATGCCTTCTGAAAATCCATATACACAATAACAACCGGCTCATCTTTATCCACATGTTTGTTCACCCCTTCAAAGAAATGTAATAGATTGGTGAGGCAAGATTTCCCTTCACTAAATCCATGTTGGCTTTGTCTCATTAATCCATGCTTTTGAATATGGTGTGTAATTTTGTTCTTTATAATAGTCTCTACCATTTTGCCTGGCACTGACGTCAGACTCACCGGTCTATAATTTCCCGAATCTCTCCTTGAACCTTTTTAAAAAATCGGTGTTACATTGGCTACCCTCCAATCTTCAGTTACCATGCTCGATTTTAAGGATAAATTACATATTACTAACCATAGTTCCACCAGTTCATTTTTCAGTTCCAGGAGATTTGCTACTCTTCAATTTGTCAAATTGCCCCATTACATCCTCTGGGTCTATAGAAACTTCATTCAGTTTCTCCAACTCATCAGCTTTGAATACCATTTCTGGCACCGGTATTTCTCCCAAATTTTCCTTGGTGAAGACCGAAGCAAATTATTCATTTAATCTCTCTGCTACGGCTTTGTCTTCCCTGATCGCTCCTTTTACTCCTCGGTCATCTAGCGGTCCAGCTGATTCTTTTGCCGGCTTCCTGTTTTTAATATACCTGAAAAAAATGTTACTATCCTGCTTATTTTCGAAAGGAGAAAAACGCCCATGTTCGGGAGATGGGCGCCTGTTCCCATGGGCGAACAAATCGGTATAATCGAAAGCCGATTTTGGTCATCTTCAACTGCACTCCGTCGCGGGAACGAATAAAGTTGACAGGGCATGTCGGAGATGTGGTGAAGGCAGGACTGGGGCGTGGTTATCGGCCGAGCAGAGATGGGCGCTCTCGGCCGATAATGGAAAAAAGAAAGGCGTTTTTAGCGAGAATTTGGGACACTTTTTTGGACCCTTTTTTCTCACGAACAGGTCCCAAAAAAGTGCCCTAAATGACCAGATGACCACCGGAGGGAATCGGGAATCACCTCCCCTGACTCCCCCAGTAGTCACTAACCCCTTCCACCAAAAAACTCCTACTTGCAAAAACCTTATTTCCCAGCCTCTATGCCACCCTCAAATTCCATACCCACCTCCATGACAGCAGAATGTGTTCGATCCTCTCACAGCCTTTCCCTGGGTCAGATGTGGCTCTCGGGTGCACTGCAGAGTCACATCAGCATTGCATTGTGGTGGGTGTAGGTTATTGGGCTGCGTGATTTCTCTAGCTTGTGTTACAGTCTCACGATGTTGGTAGTTGGTAGGCTCTTCTCCCATGGTGCTTTTCCCTCGGCCTACTGGGTCAGAGTGTGCCCTGTTTTGTTTCCGGTAGTCCACGAGGTAGTGGCCATTTTTGTAAGTCCGTTTTAGATCCGTTTAGTGTGTTAGCCACGTTACAGAACTTAGTTCTTACCTTGAATGTTGCTGAAAGAGGGCATTGTACACCATTCTGCCAGCTCTGACCTACTGCTAATCTTAGTACCAGGGAGACTCGTTGCCAGTGGGGCACAACCTCTGATCTGCAGTTAACTGTGAGTAAACGCGGTTATTGAAATAAAGGACGTTTTCAGCGAGATTAGTCTTACAGTGTGAATTGCTGTGCCAAGGTTACACAGCAGCAACAAGTCCTGTCCCTGGAGCAGTTTTAGTGGGTAATGCAGTGCACTTCAGGCAGGCAGACCCAGGCCCATCCCCCCTATCTGTACCACTTGTGGTGGTAAATGGGAGCCCTCTAACCCCCCCCCCAAAAAAAAAAACCCCACTGTACCCACATGTAGGTACCCCCCTTCAGGTGTTGAGTTGTGGGGAGTGGGTTTTAGGGGGGATTTGGGGGTCTCAGCACCCAATGTAAAGGAGCTATGCACCTGGGAAGTAATTTAATGTTTTTCCTATTTTTTAAAAGTGCCCCCTAGGGTGCCCGGTTGGTGTCCTGGCATGTGAGGGGGAGCAGTGCACTACAAATCCTGGCCCCTCCCATGACCCAAAACCTTGGATTTGGTCGTTTTTGAGCTGGGATGCTTCAGTTTCAATTATCGCTGAAAAACGAAAACGCCCAGCTCAAACAAATGCCCACATCTCAAAAACGCCCACATCCAATGCATTTGCCTGGCACAAACCGTATGTTCGAAACTAAAGATAAACGTCCATCTTTTTCAAAAATACGATTCGGCCCACCCCTTCACGGACCCGTTCTCGGAGATGGACGTTCTTACACATGGGCGTTTGCATTCGATTATGCCCCTCCATGTGTTTTTGCCTCCAACGCAATCTTTTTTTCGAAGTCCCTCTTAGCCTTCCTTATCAGCGCTTTGCATTTGACTTGACATTCCTTATGCTGTTTCTTATTATTTTCTGTATGTACCTTCTTCCATTTTCTGAAGGATTTTCTTTTAGCTCTATTAGCTTCCTTCACCTCACATTTTACCCATGCCAGCTGCCATTTGGTCGTCTATCCTCCTTTTTTAATACGCGGAATATATTTGGCCTGGGCTTCCAGGATGGTGTTTTTGAACAGCATCCACACCTGAATCATTTCTATAGTGCTACTAGACATACACAGCGCAGTACACATTAAATACAGGTACTTTCTCTGTCCCTAGAGGGCTCACAATCTAAGTTTTGGTACCTGAGGTAATGGAGGGTTAAGTGAGTTACTCAACATCACAAGGAGCTGCAGTGGGAAATGAACCCAGTTTCCTAGGATCAAAGTCCACTGCACTAACCACTAAGCACCTCCTTCAGTCATGATTAAATCAGAAGTTTTCAATCCAGTCTTCGAGGCACTCCCAGCCAGTTGGACTGGGTTGAAAACCCTTAACATAGATGTTTATATGCTGAATCATAAATTAATATGTCAGCCATTGTAGAAACATTGGCATTTCTGTTTCTGGCAGCAGTCACAAAGCCTGGGAACCCTCATCATTTTCAATTTTGGTGGGGGGGGGGGGGGCACCAATCACTGGTGAATGGAGATGATCTCCACTACTCCACCCACTGGAGCGCTGCTCCATACGAACATTATTCTGAAACCTGGACATCCCAAATGGCAGTTCTAACGCCCAATGTCCATCCTTGATGATAAAAATGTCCCCTCCCCTTTTAAGTTACATTTGTACCCCGCGCTTTCCCACTAATGGCAGGCTCAATGTGGCTTACATATACAGGTACTTATTTTACCTGGGGCAATGTAGGGTTAAGTGACTTGCCCAGAGTCACAAGAAGCTGTGCCTGAAGTAGGAATTGAACTCAATTCCTCAGGTCCCCAGGACCAGAGTCCACCACCCTAACCACTAGGCCACTCCTCCACTGTTTGAATCAAATACTGAAATACAGTATGGATGTCCATGTTTTGTGCCCACACTGGTACCACCCAAATCACACCCTGTAATTTATGCATGAAAGTGTCACATTTAGGCACACTCATTTACAATAGCCCTTATAGAATAGATGCTTCATGTGCTACATTGGGGGGCCCAATCAGAGGTGCCCTGTCATAGAATTGCCCCAAAATGCTATATATAGATCAAAATTAGCAGGTTAAGGCTACTATCATGCCCCATAGGTGCCCATATAGGGTTCCCAGCAGCATTTCCCTGAGCTGAGTAGAACATTTACATAGGTTTTGACAAATGTAAAATAATCTGCTAACCCCATTCAAGGTGCCTTGTGCTTGTGTCCTCAGTGGTCGAGACACCTGCAAGATGCCAAAAAGTAGAAAGTTGGTTTAGTTCATATCTTTACTGCTGCAGCATGCACCAATAAAACCTGAGTGTTCCCTTCAAGATACCCTCTATGTCCATCTATTTCTAGGCCTAGCATGTGTAGGATCACCATATGCCCTCTTTTAATAGGACATGTCCTCTTTTTTGGCTACTTCAGATATGTCCCCTAGGTTTTTTTTTTAATTTTTTAGGAAAATATCCTCTTTTTGTGTGTCTATTTCATTTCATTTTATTAGCATTATATCCCATAAACAACCAGATATTAAACTCTAGTTCTATGTGGATTATATGACCAATACACCTGCCCTCATAATGATAGAAACCATCTCTGGCCTATTATTTAGTCTGGACAAATAGAGGTGCTAAAGAGAGAGCAGGACATTGCTGATCTCTCTGTTTTCCTGCTAGCTGAATCTGTCAAAGGAATTTTGTTTGTACCTCACTACTTTAAGCATAGGTCAAGCCAGGCAATGTTGTTGAGGGAGATCCCCTCTTCTGATTAGTACACTTGGGCTCAGACTCAGTCAAACTCAAATCTGAAAGTTTTTGAAAAGTAGATTATTGTTTACTGCTGTACTGTATGTCAGTCACTGTTTGATGTGTGCTCATTAGCTAAAAGCCATTTGCACATTTGCTACAATTAAATATTTCTTTAGCAAAGGTAGATATTTTATTTCTGGAGTCCACTTTTTCGTCTTCGTAAATATGGTAACCCTAAGCATGTGGATCCTACTTCCCTGCTCTTGCAAGGTTCTACCTCTCTCTGGTATGGTACCTGAACTTAAACTGCTGGACCAGTCATTTCCTGACCTTGTTAGTCCTCTATTAACCCCTCCATACCTTTGAGAGGGGAACAACTACTCTATTCTCCCCATCAGTAGTTCAGCGTGGATGCATGTGTTAGCTAGGCCAAAACTAAAGTTAGAAGCTTACAGCTTAATTTTGATAAACATGTAATTGTGCACAATTAGTGACATTCTAAGGCTAGGTGTCTGCTATATTTGCTGGATATGGCACTTATTTTAAGTCTTTTCTATAAATAAAAGTAAACACCTGCTTTTCTTTATAAAAATTTAGCACAAATGGCTGAAAACACTCACTCATTTAAGGTGAAATCCCTTACACCAGACCTATAGCTGGTGCCCATGCCCAGGCCTAGATGTTCCCATGTACAAACGCAAATGATAAGAGTTCTAACATTTACACATAAACCTGGGCACCCCGTTCAAACTCCATCCATGAGCACTCACACCAGCAATGTACGCAATCATGCTGTGTATTTTCTGCTAATTCATATTCTGTGAAAGGTCATTTACTTACATAAATTTGATTTGATTTATTAATTTCATAGACCGCCTATTATCACAATATCAAAGCTGTTTACAATAATAATTAAAAATACAATTATAACAAAAATACACCATAAAATCATGTAAGAAATGCATTGCCCGTCTTGACTATTTCAAACAAAATATTGTTGAAACAACTGTGTCTTCAAAAGACTGCAGAAACCCAAATAGGAAGAGACATCATGAATGTCATCAGGCAATGAATCCCAAAGACAGGATTCAATATAAGAGAATCTTCTCTTTCTGGTAATTGAAAGTTTAATCACATCTAATGCTGGAAGTTGAAGAAGGCCTTTGGGGAAGAATGAAGACTTCAATGAGATACATATTTCTTTAACTTGATTCAAACATAGTCAAGAAGATCCAAATAATAGGATTTATACCAAGCCCAGGGGCCCTTTCACAAAGGCACGCCAAAAAGTGGGCTGCGGTAGTGTGGTCACATGTATAGGATGCATGCTGGACCATTTCTCCAGCGTGTCTGGAAAAAAAGGGTTCTTTTGGGGCGGCCTGGAAATGGACATACAGCAAAATGAAACCAAGCACGTGTCTGACCCTTAACGCCACCCATTGACTTAGTGGTAAAGGCTCACGTGTTACCCATGCGGTAACCGTCCAGCACACACCAACTGCTGATTACCGCTAGGAATGTCCCCCACCGTAGAAAATAGAAATCTATTTTTCTACCACATGTTTTCAGTATGTACCAAACTAGTAAATTAACGCTGGGTGCTCGCACTATCCAATGCTGTACGGTAATGCCAATTTGACACATGTTGCAAGCGCGTAGGTCCTTAGGCACCTTTGTAAAAGGACCCTCTAGTGTCTTAAAGGCTATAGAAGCCGCCATAGGAAGCCAATGCAATTGGTACAGGACAGGCGTAATATGATCTGACCTTTTGCTTCCAGTCACACGTCTAGCTGCTGTGTTCTGCACCAGTTGCAATGTACACAACCCAGTTTTATTCAACCCCTGAAAAGAGAGTTACAGTGATCTAACCTACTTGTTAGCAAAGCCTTAATATACTTTAGTAGATTGTGATCAGTTAATATAGGTTTCAACTATCGCATCATGTGGAGATGGAAAAAACTTGACTTCACCACATTCCCAATCTTCAATGAATAAAATACCATTATTTAAGTATCTACTTGCCACCTTCAACTAGGTACCTCTTTTTAGAATTACTCCCAATGGATACAAATTTTTTCATACACAAATCCATGTGCCTAAATTTCTATGGCTGTATTTATTGCCTGTTCAGTCATAGATTGAGAGTGGATAGAGATAGGCCTGCTTTTACAAAGTGGGTCTCCTAATGCAAAATTAGTAAAATACAGATGCACATCTCAGTAGCTCAGTTTTCTACATAGCTTCCTAAAGGAAAAGTCCATAAGTCATTATTAAAATGGACTTGAGGAAAATCCACTGCTTATTTCTGGGATAAGCAGCATAAAATGTACTGAACTTTTTGGGGATCTTGCCAGATATTTGAGACCTGGATTGGCCACTGTTGGAAACAGGATGCTGGGTTTGATGGACCTTGGTCTGTCCCAGTATGGCAATACTTATGTACTTATGCTGTTACCCATCCTACTGTATGTAAAGCAACCATACACACTCAAGTTGTATGGCAATCTTGATCTACAGAAGCTGAAGGACAGAATAATAGTGGATTGTTCCTGTCTTGTGAAGAAAATTAATAAACAAAGGGTCTGTGGAGTTTGAGGGTCTGGAGGACGGTCCCAGAGTGGGGCTTTGTTTCAGAATTTCATTGGTAGCAACAGCAGAGGTCACGTGGGGGAGGGGAGAAATAGCTTCTTGGCTACTGCATACCAGTTGACTTTAACATCTCACCTTTTTTCACCTCCATTCTTTATAGTACAATTATGCTCTAAGTATTTGGCATGTGAATGAAATGTGATATTTCTTGACAAAAGTGCTGATAAATTCATTCTTTTATTTTCAGCAGATCAGTTACACCTCAGGGAATCTTGTCATGAGCAACACAGTTAAGTTTCCTTATTTCTATCGAACTGTCCCCAGTGAGCTGCACCTCTGTGCTGGGATAGTCAAACTATTGAAGCATTTTGGCTGGACCTGGGTCAGTATCATTGCAGCTGATGATGAAAACAGCATGAGGGCTGTACAGATTCTGAGAGAAGGAATTGAGCAGAGTGGAGGTTGCATTGAATTCATAGAAACCTTCCGTCAGTACATGTCACTCATGCATCATAATACAGATAAAATTCACAACACCATCATTACATCTTCAACTAAAGTAATTATTTTGTATTGTAATAGAGTCTGCACAGAGACTATAAGACGCACATCCATTTGGGAAGCACCTGGAAAGGTCTGGATCATCACAGATGAATGGGGATTTTTCTTACCCTCATACAATGTTGATAAAAAAAACACCTTAGCTTTTACTGTCGCAAAGAGGACTATTCCAAGCTTTCACAAAATTGTCCGTGAGGTGAATCCTGCCATATTTCCAAATGATTCATTCACAGAGATGTGGTGGAAGGACCTGTGTAACAACCAGTGTCCCGAGAGCATCCAAAGATCCTGCAGCAGTGATGAAATATCTTTTTATCTCTTACACTGTGATATTCTAAACTCTGGGGATAGTTATAATATATACAATGCTGTGTACGCCATGGCACATGCACTGCATAACATGATGACTTCTGGTTCTGGAAATAGCACCATGTGGAGTGGAGAAAGTGAGAGATTTTTAGATTTTTTCCCATGGAAGGTATTATCCTATGTTAGAAGAATGTTATTTTAATAAAGAAGTGATGGTATATGATTGCACAGTATGGAAGGGAAGGAGGATGCAGAGAAGTCTGTATATATTTGTTCCTTTGTTTATATAATTTTAGATTGTAAACCATTCTGACTCATTGCAGAAGGGTTGTATATCAAGTCTTGTAACTATAACAGATGTTTCATATCCAACATTACAGACATGCAGCTACCTGGAATGATAAAAGTACTTATAAAAACTACATGGGTAATATTTATCCTTAGGCTGTCAGGGCTTTTTTAAATGCTGATTGCCATGGGTTGAATTAGATCTGGATATTCTGTGTGGGTCCTAACACAGTTGAAAATAATGTCTATTATGAACCATTCTCTACTCTTTGGTTCAGGGTATGAAAAAGACAGTAGAACTGACAGGCCCAAGTCTGAAGTGACACTAACTTGAACTCCAGCAATGGAAAGGGTTGACACACCCTTGCGGTGATGAGAATGAGGAAGGGGGGTTGTAGGGGCAAAGCCTGCAAGTATAGATTAGCGTTGTGTGGCAACCTGGTGGTGCAGGTGTTCCGGAGAAATGCAGAACTGGGAGATTTCCCTGAAAGATGACTGTGCTTACTAGGAACAGTAAAGCTAGTTTAGACTTTCTCAGAAATAATAAGCAGCGTATTAGCCTGGCCAATTAGTAAAAAACACTATATTATACTATCCAATGGGTATTAACCACTGCATTATAATATATATTAACTGTTACCTGTATAAAACTGCATGTACCAGATCTTATCTGGGGGGGGGGGGGGGGGGGGGGGGGTTTGAATCTCAGACGCAAGCATCATGGCTGTGTTGTGACTCTGAAGCCCCCCCCCTATGAGAAATTAAACTTTTATAATTGTACTCTTCTCTTGGTAAGTAATAAAATTTCTAACTTCACTTTCTCATATATGTGGCCTTATATTTTGTCTCTCCAAAACTGTTATATTATATATGATAGTTTGGAGATGGGGTGAAAATACTAAACACCACTGGTCTTTCAGCACTCCACATTACTAAGTAGTTGCAGTGGCGTCGTGAGGACAGCTGACACCCGGGACGGGTCGCCGCTGCGCACACCCTCCCCCCCCCGGGTGCAGCGTGACGCACCCTCCCCCCTCCATAGCGCAACCCCCCCCCCCCCATGAGAACATACCTGGAAGGCGGTGAGGGGCAGGCGGGAGAGCCAATCCGCCGAGTGCACGCCGCTGGGGGGTGTCGGCGTCTCGCTGGTTCCTTGCTCTCTCTGCCCCACCTGTTCTGGGGCAGAGAGAGCAAGGAACCAGCGAGGCGCTGACACCCCCCAGCGGCGTGCACCCGGAGCGGACCGCCCCACCGCCCCCCCCCCTTCCTACGCCACTGAATAGTGGATATGTGGAACACTGGATTGAAAGTGGAAAGAGAGTGATAGTCATAGAGTGGAAAAGGGGAGCCCATTATTAACAATATTTAATTTCCAGTGGTCCACAAGGACCTGGATATTATCTGGGACCAGCTGATACTCAGTACCAAGATTACTAATTAGGCATCGTTAGGGCAGCTTTATATGTGGTCCAGTTTGGCCAGTTAGTTCAGGAAAGACAGGGTAGGAAGAAATGGAGGGGGAGTGGCATTATATATTAAAGATTATATTAAAGCCACACAATTGCAGGACCCACAGAGGAAGGAAGAGGAACTGTGGGCCAATATGGAAAGAAGGAACGGCAAATGTATTTACAATGGTCTGATATACAGGCCTCATTCACAGTCATAAGTACATAACTATTGCCATACTGGGACAGAGCAAAGGTCCATCAAGCATAGCATTCTGTTTCCAATAGTGGCCAAACCAGGTTATAAATACCTGGCAAGATTCCAAAACAGTACAATACATTCTATGCTGCTTATCCTTTAGGAAACCACCCAAACCTTTTTTAAATCCTGCTAATCTAACTCTTACCACATTCTCTGGCTCAAAATCAAGAGTTTAATTACAGGTTGAGTAAAGAAATATTTTTTCCAATTTGTTTTAAATTAGACAGGGATTTAATTGAAGACATTCAAAATCTACCTGTTAAAGGGGATGTACTACTAATAGGTGATTTTAATATATCCTTATTGTGGGTCTTTGAGAAACAAGGAGATCCTGGATTTCATACAGGGGGAAGTATTCCAGCAGTTGGTAACAGAACCCATGTCGGATGGGGTCGTACTGGACTCAGTGTTTATTAACTGAGATAGTGTTATAGTAGGTGATTATCTGGCATCCAGCGATCACCAGATGGTGTGGTTTAATATTAATTTTTTTTGTTGTTACATTTGTACCCCGCGCTTTCCCACTCATGGCAGGCTCAATGCAGCTTACATATTGTATACAGGTACTTATTTGTAACTGGGGCAATGGAGGGTTAAGTGACTTGCCCAAAGTCACAAGGAGCTCCCTGTGCCTGAAGTGGGAATTGAACCCAGTTCCCCAGGACCAAAGTCCACCACTCTAACCACTAGGCCACGGGTGTGGAGAGGGTTCATTCAAAAGTGAAGGTTCTAGACGTCAAAAAAACTTTGTTCAGATGGAGGATTACCTCAAGGAACTGTTGTCTGGAAGAAGCTGGAAAGCAGTGGATAAAACTGAAATCAACTACTGTAAAGGCAACAAACATTTTGGTGAAAGTAAGAGGAAAAGGGAGAGCTTTGTTTCTCAAAAGCAGTAGCTGAAAAATTATGGAAAAAGAGGTTAGACCAGAGGTAGGCAATTCCAGTCCTCAAGAGCCACAGACAGGTCAGGTTTTAGGCGGGAGGTTTCATTCTCGGTGATCTCAGGAAAGGAGGAGAAGGAGGCCTGGGTTGGTTGGTTGAGGGAGAGGGTTAATGGCTGGGTGAAGAGGGGTGGGGGGTGATGGCTTGGTAGTGAATTCAAGGTTGATCTTTTGCACTTTGTCGTGGAAGGAGCGAAGGTAACGGATGCAAGGGGTCAGCCAGGGCTGGGGATTAGTACACTTTGTGGGACGGGAGGTGGATGGTGCGAGGGTGTCCAGAGCGCTGCGTAACCCTAGTAGCGCTTTAGAAATGTTAAGTAGTAGTAGTAGTAGTAGTAGTAGTAGTAGTTTTCAGGATATCCACAATGAATATGCAGGAGATAGATTTGCATACCGAGGAGGCAGTGTTTGCAAATCTATCTCCTGCATATTTATTGTGGATATCCTGAAAACCTGACCTGCCTGCGGCTCTCGAGGACCGGAGTTGCCTACCCCTGAGTTAGACCTTATAAACTAGCAGAGATTGCAGAAAGAGGAAGACAGGCGACAATATCTAGAAAAGCAAAGAGAAGCTGGTAGAGTATTCAGGAAAGCAAAGATGCAAATGGAAAAATAAAACTAGCCAATATGGTAGAATGGAGGACAGGACATTTTTTAGATATGTTAGTGACAGAAAGAAGTGCAAAAGTGGCATTATGAGACTCAAGGCCGAATTCCTTAACAAATATTTCTGTTCTATGTTCACAGATGAAGGGCCTGTATATAGTCCCTCTCCACAAAAGCGGAATTAAGGAAGAGGTTGAGAACAACAGGTCGGTAAGTCTGACTTTTGTGGTAAGTAAATTAATGGAAACACTTTGAAAACAGAGAATAGTAAAGTCATTGGAATTCAATGGATTACAGGAGCAGAAGTGACATGGTATCACTAGAGGCAGGTTTTGTCAGACAAATCTAATTAATGTCTTTTGCTGAAGAGCTGTCTGGTAAGGTTTGTCTTTTTGTGGATGATACCAAAATCTGCATAGGGTAGACATCCCTGATGGTGTGGATAATATGAGGAAGAACTTACTGAAGCTAAGGCTAAAAAATGCAGGTTTATGCATTTGGGCTGCAAAGGCTGGCGGGAACAGTGCAGTTTAGGGGTGAAGAAGAGGAGCAGGACTTGGGTGTGATCGTATGTGATGATCTTAGGATGGCCAAACAGATATGAAAGGAGATAGTAAATGCCAGAAGGATGCTTGGGTACATAGGGAGAGAAATGGCCAGTAGGAAAAAGGAAGTGATGATGCCCCTGAATAAGACTTTGGTGAGACCTCATTCAGAAAGGGCGGCTACTAAAATGGTCAGTGGTCTTCGTCATAAAGTGTATGGGGACAGACAAAGATCTCAATATGTGAGATATGATAGAGACATTGAAATACCTATGCCGCATAAATGAACAGGATGGCGAGTCTCTTTCAATTGTAAGGAAGCTCTGGAATGAGGTTGCGTAGGATGAAGGTGAAAGGGGATAAACTCAGAAGTAACCTGTGGAAATACTTCTTCATGAAACGGGTGGTGAGTTTGTGGAACAGCCTCCCGGTGGAAGTGGTGGAGATGAAAACAGTATCTCAGTTCAAGAAAGCTTGGGACAAGTACTTAGGATCTGTAAGAGAGTGATAGGGAGAGTAGATGGCATGGATGGGCAGACTTGATAGGTCATATGGGTTTATTTGCTTTCATTTTTCTGTGTTTCTTAGTTATCTAGCTGAATACCAGCAGTGTTCAAGTAACTTCCAAGTACAGCTCATCTCTGCCCCTGAATTTGCCTTGGCACTGATCAAATAGATCTGTAGCAGAGTCAGAGCTGAAATTCAGTGGCACTAAGCTACAGAGTGATATTTAACTAGGGAGCGTTTTTAGCTTACAGTAGAAATCAGCTGGCGAAAACACTGAGACACCCATTATATTCCTATGAGTGTCTTGGTGTTTACTGCTAACTGATTTCTACTGTGAGCTAAAAATGCTACCTCGGCTTAGTAAAAAAAAAAAAAAATTCCTCAAATTCCTAAAAGAAAGCAGAGTGGTTCATCGTTTCTTTTTTTTTTTTTTTTTTTTTTGCACTCAGACAGAGAGAATTAGAGAGAGAGAGAGAGAGAGAGAGAGAGAGAGAGAGAGAGAGAGAGAGAGAGAGAGAGAGAGAGAGAGAGAGGTGCTAGCTTAAGCTCTGGAATGCATTGCTGGAGCAAGTGGTAAAAACAGTGTAGTTGTGTTTAAAAAGGTTGAATAAATTTCTGGAGGAAAAGTCCATAAACTGTTATTAAGGTAGACCAGGAAATGCCACTGCTTATCTTCCTTCTGGGGACTCTGCCAGGTATTTGTAACCTGGATTGGCCACTGTTGGAAATAGAATATTGGGCTAGTCACACCCTTCGTCTGACGAGTAAGGCAACTGTTATGTCCTTATGATCTTGGTCCAGCAGCAGCATTGTAGGGAGGAACAAAGGGAAAGGTCTACATCTGCAGAAGCTTACTAGAAAATCCAAGAGACGTTACTGTAAAAAATAATGTTCAAACATCTGCAGCTTTAAGTGCACCTATGAAAGACTAGTTTTTTGCTCCTATCTCCACAAAGAGTTGAAGGAAGGCAGAAGCAACACAGGGTGAGGGAACAGGAGACCAGCAACATGTAAAGCCAACAGAGTGAAATAGGTGGGCAACCTCTACTGTTTACTAGGAAGACTATGGGGCAGCTTTTGGCAGATAAAGATTCTGATGAATCCTCATTTCAGAAATTTCCATCAGATGCCTCTGATATTGACAGTTTATTTGCTAAGGAGGTCTGCAAAACATGGGTGCTAGCATGCTAAGTGGCAAAGAAGAACCCCCCCCCCCCCAAATGGAGTGGAGGAGTGGCCTAGTGGTTAGAGTGATGGACTTTGGTCCTGGGGAACTGAATTCGATTCCCACTTCAGGCAGAGGCAGCTCCTTGTGACTCTGTGCAAGTCACAACCCTCCATTGCCCCATGTAAGCCACATTGAGCCTGCCATGAGTGGGAAAGCGCGGGGTACAAATGTAACAAAAATAAAAAATAAAATAAATGTAGAGCAGGTATTGGAAGAGAGTGAATGATGCACCTGGCTGTTAATCTTCTGTCCTTCCCTCAGACCCAGAACCAGCAAAACAGCAACAAAAGCACCAGCAGAAAGGAAGTATGATTTCTTAAAACTTAATATATTGCACTTCCGTACAGGCAGAAAAATTGTGTTACATTATTAGGGCAAAAAGAACACTATTACAATTATAGGATAGAGAAATGGAAGTAAAAAAAAGAAATGGAGGCTAAGCCAATCTGCTCTCAACTGTTTGAATCGATGAGGAACTCAATCTTTTTCTTTTTAGCGCCAATGCTCAAAATGCTCTTCCATCATTTATCTAGTCAGAACTATCACTTACTAATGTTTAAAATCCAGTTAAAGCTCATTAAATTATCTAATGGTTTAGTTGGTATGGGCTGATGGGGTGAGTGGGAACTAAGCAGCCTCTCAATATATTGAGACCTTCTGCTTGTTTTGTACGGCATTCTTTTCAATGATTTTATTTTGTATATTATGCTTTTATGTAATCCATTTAGACCTCTTTTTGATAAGTGGTAAATAGTGCTTTTATTTACATATACAGGTGCAAGGCGCATGCAACTGCACATGCCCAGGTATAGAGTTGCTTTACCCACCCCTCTTCTAGTCCCCTGGTATGTTCCTGCTATCCTTGGTGTTGTATTGACCCCCATTTCCTTGCCTTGGGTTCTTCATTTCATTCCTTCTGTTGCTTTGCCCCTTTTCAGATGGGATTTTATTATTCCTGCTACTACTATTTGTTTATTTATTTATTTATTTATTTATTTGTTGCGTTTGTATCCCACATTTTCCCACCTATTTGCAGGCTCAATGTGGCTTACAATGTTCTGTCATGGCATTCACCATTCCAGAGTAAGAGATACAATTGGTATTACATAAAGAACATGGATGACGTAATAGAATTAAGCAATCAGGTATAGAGGGAGATGCGCTACAGTTCCTATTATGGATCATTGTGGTATGCCTTGTGGAAGAGATAAGTCTTCAGCGATTTACAAAAGTTAATAAGGTCGTAAACTGTTTTCAGATCAAGTGGCAATGCATTCCACAGCTGCGTGCTCAAGTAGGAAAAGCTAGACGCATGTGTTAATCTGTACTTTAGTCCGCTGGGGAAGTGAAGTTTCAAGAATGTGCATGCTGATCTTTTAGCATTCCTGGGTGGCAAGTCAATAAGGTCTAGCATGTAGGCCGGGGCATCTCTGTGAATGATTTTATGAACCAAAGTGCAGACCTTGAACGTACTATGTTCTTTAAGTGGAAGCCAGTGTAGCCTTTCTCTTAGGGGTTTAGCACTTTCGTATTTTGTCTTTCCAAAAACGAGTCTGGCTGCAGTGTTTTGGGCTGTTTGAAGTTTCTTGATGATTTGCTCTTTACAGCCAGCATAAAGTGCATTGCAGTAGTCTAGATGACTTAGCACCATTGATTGTACCAGATTGCGAAAAATATCCCTTGGGAAGAAAGGTTTTACTCTTTTGATTTTCCACATTGAATGAGACATCTTCCTTGTTGTGTTTTTCACATGGCTTTCAAGCGTGAGATTTCGATCAATGGTAACTCCAAGAATTTTCAGGGTGTCTGAAATGGGGAGGGAAAAGTTTGGTGTGTTTATGGTGGTGAATTTACTTGTGTTATGTAGTGATGAGAGTATAAGACATTGTGTTTTTTCTGCATTAAGTTTTCATTGAAATGCATCTGCCCATGAATGCATGATTTGGAAGCTGTGGCTTCCTTTAAATCCTTTAAATCATGTTTGAACGGGATGTTAATCGTGACATCATCTGCGTATATGTATGGATTAAGGCCTTGATTGGATAACGATTTGGCCAGGGGTGTCATCATTAGGTTAAAGAGGGTCAGCGAGAGTAGAGATCCTTGGGAGACACTGCATTCAGGAATCCATGGAGCAGACGTATTCGATTAAGATTTCACTTGCTATGTTCTTGTGGTTAGGAAGCCTCTAAACCAGTTATGAACATTACTTCCAACTCCGAAGTATTCTAGGATGTTTAATAATATTTTATGGTTTGCCATATCAAATGCACTGGACATGTCAAATTGTATGAGAAGTATATTGTTGCCAGTTGCAATTGCTTGTTTAAATTTAGTTAGAAGAGTAATTAGAACTGTTTCGGTGCTGTGGTTAGACCAAAATCCTGATTGAGAGTTGTGCGCATTAAATGTTAGCACCATGCTATAGAATTACCTCCTGAGCACCAGATTGTAAAAATGGTGCTCCAAAATAGGCACTGAAAAAAATCAACACAAAGCGCTATTTTGTAAAGGGCATGCATCCTTAATAGAACCTTGAGCCTAACTATGGGCACCAGACTTAATTAAACTCTGGAATTCGTTGCCAGAGAATGTGGTAAAGGCGGTTAGCTTAGTGGAGTTTAAAAAAGGTTTGGATGGCTTCCTAAAGGAACAGTCCATAGACCATTATTAAATGGACTTGGGGCAAATCCACTATTTCTGGGGTAAGCAGTATAAAATGTTTTGTACTCTTTTGGGATCTTGCCAGGTATTTGTGACCTGGATTGGCCACTGTTGGAAACAGGATGCTGGGCTTGATGGACCTTTGGTTTTTCCTAGTATGGCAATTCTTATGTACTTATGAAATGATTCAGTCTCAAAAGTTGAACCAAATGAGTCATTGAACTAACTATGAACCGATCTGAAAATGTTTGCTGTGCACTTTCCTCAAATTTATACATTTAAGGAAATTAAATACATAGGGGTCAATTCTTGAACTTGGTGTATAGATTGAGGTTCCTTCAATGCTGTGCACAGAGTGTCAATTCTAAAACCACATTTTCCTAGAATACTCGTGTAAACCCAAATCGGTGCATCAAGATTTAGGTTGAACCACTTATGACAACCGTATGGCAGGCTTAAATGGATGCCCCTAAGTGTACCTTAGAAAGCATATAATCTATATTGTTCTTTAATTTATGCTCATATGTTTGAGACACATCCAGAGCTCCATTTCCCTTGCATGCAATATGCACTTCAAAAATGACCTTAAAGAATGGCTCATAACTACAAATTTAATGTATGTTTATTATGTTTTAGATTCTTGATATGCCGCCATTCTGTGGTAAAACCAAGCTGGTTTACATATTAGATGCAGGAACTTATCTGTTCCTAGTGGGCTCACAATCTAAGTTTTATATCTTGGGCAATGGAGTGTTGAGTGACTTGCCCAGTGTCAGAGGGAGCCATGGGTAAGTGCTTGGTACCAAGTTACAGAATTGTGACCAACTTGTCCCATGCCACTTGTTGCTTAGGATGGGAAAATAAATATGCTGATTTTCAAAGATCTTACCCCCTAGAATTGTTCCACCAGAGCTAAAAATATTTGTCAAAAAGTTAGAACCCTTTATTTGAATATCAACGGGTAGCTCAATCATCTCAAATCTGATGAAAATAACAAATTTAAGGGCCCTTTTACTAATGGGATGGCACGCAGCAACAGAATTCCCACATGCAAATCCAGAACTACCACCGGGCATATCTCCTATTTTTGTAGCACCAGGGCTTACCCATCGTTAATTGGGCAGCACCATGCACTGCCTGATCACCCGGATTAGTGCGGGAGCCCCTACTGCCATCTGAATGGGTGGCAGTAAGAACTCACCCCCAAAATGGCCATGTGGTAAATGGTTCACTTACCGTATGGACATTTCTTTACAAAAAAAAAACAGCGTTTTACCCACTGCAGTGAAAAAGGATCCTGAGTGCATCAAGAACACGCACTAACACTAGTGCAGTCTCCCTTTTATCACAGCTTAGGAACAGGGCCCCTTATTAACAAAAAAAGCATAAACACAAATTTGTTTCTTGAATCAGTTCTCTATCAATTATGCAACATATTCAGACAAGTATTTTGCCGTGTTCAAATCTGTAATGCACCTACACTCCTCTCTTCCTTCCCGTTCACATTAATTGATTTGATTTGCTTACTTTATTTATTTTTTGTCTATTAGATTGTAAGCTCTTTGAGCAGGGACTGTCTTTCTTCTATGTTTGTGCAGCGCTGCATACGCCTTGTAGTGCTATAGAAATGCTAAATAGTAGTAGTAGTAGTAGTAGTAGAAAAGCAACAAAATTTGTGTAGCCCTTACAAGCTGCGGTAGAGATTCCCATGTGGCAAATGAGAGGAAGCCCTTTCTTTCTTGGTATCTGGATAAACCTTGCTTTGTTCATGAGGTCACTGTATTGCCTACATTCTCATCCCCAGAACTACTACTTGATGATATCAATACTGCTGTTTCAGTTTCTGTTCTTTGCAAATCTTCTATTTGATGATGTAACATAGTAACATAGTAAGTGACAGCAGATAAAGACCTGAATGACCCATCTAGTCTGCCCAACAGTCATATTCCTTATCAATTTAAGATTAAATAAACAATGAACATGATATTATATACTTGGTGTTTCTTGGAAATAGATCATAGAAGTCTTCCTGGCTCTGTCCTTATGTTCCAACTTCTAGAATTGCCGTCAAAGCCACTCCAGCCTATCCAAATCCGTCTTGTCATTTGCAGGACACAGTCCATAAAAGTCTGCCCAGCCCAGTTCTCACATTCCAAATTGCTGGAGTTTCGGTCAAAGCTCTCTCCAGCCCATCCTACAACCAGATTGCCATATGTGGGACTCAGATCGTACAAGCCAGCCCAGCACCAGCCTTTATACAGCCAGAGTTGGCATCTAAGCACCACTTGACATGCAAACACATATGCAACCCTTTGAGTTTTGCAAGATTCTGCTTTTTCTCTTCTGTTTCTTTTTGCAGCTAATGGTGCATCGATACCAGTCATTGATCATCTTCTCCCCTTTTCATGTTCAGCCAGCAAGAACTGCTTGTGATTATGCAGCAAATGTTGGTATGAACAATGTCAAAAGGATCATCAAGCTTGAGGGAAACTCAGACTCTCTGACTTGCTGTGTTTCAGACTTGCCACTGTTTGATCTTCAGCAAACGCCACTCTCTAAATGTTTGTTCTACTTTGGCAGTTTTGTGGATCTCTTATTGGGATTCTTGATTTCTGCCAAAATTTTGTAATTTCTGTTTTTGCAGAAGGTAATGACTAATGATGTCAGCATACTGGGTGACATGTGATGGAGTTACATGTTCAATTTGTTGTTCCACTGTGTGTACAAAACACTGACAGCTAAATTTGGTTCACATCGGCCCATATTCAATAATGCCATACATGGATTGGAGAATTATTACTGTTTGATAACTTTAGAACATCTGTGTTGTTGAGCTACCAATAAACGTTCATTGATTTAACTAATGTTTTGCTTCAAAAATAAGCTCCACCCTAATGCTGCTTCAAAATGAAAACATGTCTGTAAAATCAGAAGCAGATTGTATGTGCTTTAAGTTCGGAGTTTAACCCTGCAGTGAGTTTCACCAATAACTATGTTTCTCTTTTTTATTAGCTTCATCATTATCTAAAGAACCTCCACTTTAAGAACATTCTGGGTGAGGAAATCTTTTTTGATGAGAATGGTGATCTTGCCGTTGGATATAATATTATAAGCAATTTCTTTCTGCCCGATGGGACACAGATTAATGAAATTGTTGGAAGTTATAACCCCTATGCTCCATCAGAGCAGGAATTTACCATCTATGAAAACACCACGTGGGACAGCACATTCAACGAGGTCTGATTTAAATTCAATTTAAATTCCTTGCTCTGGCATTTAAGGCCGTTAACATTGGCACCCCCCTCCCCATCCATACCTCACTGCTCTCATTTCTCCTAAAACCCTTTATCACCCTCTCCGTTCTCTCTTTACCTCCAGCTTTTCTATTTCTCCAATTAATTTGTCTCATTTGGAATCTACATATCACTCTGCTTTCTTTTATCTGATTCCCTCTCTTTGGAATGCTTCTCCCACTAACCCTCATTTTGAGCAATCGTTTGGTCATTTTAAGTCTTTGTTGAAAGCCTATCTGTTTAAACTTGCCTAGATTGGAACTACAGTCTACTTAATTTACTAAATTCAATTAATTTAATTTAAATTTAATTTTCCTTTTATTTTGTAATTCCTTTCCTCCTAGTTTTATTTGACTATTTCACACCGCTCTGATGTGATTGTGAAGGGCCGTATATCAAATTTTTAATAAACAAAATAATACAAAACAAGATGGAAAACACTGAACCATGTGCATATTGAGAGAGATTCAGTAAATGGGACCCAAAGTTAGGTGCTAAAAAGATGTGTGATAAACCAGTATTCTATAAAGAACGCATTGCACAAAGCACCATTTAAAGAAAAGTGCTTAAAGCCAACTCCTGTGCCCAACTTTGGGCCCAAGGACTTATGCCTGCCAAAACCTAGGGTAAATTCTTGTGCCCAACTGATGGCAGCCTTTAACATGGTGCCTAATTTTTGAAAACGCCCTGACACACTCATGCCACTCCCATGCCATGTCCCATTTTGAGCTGCTCACTATGGGGTCCTTTTGCAAAGTCACAGTAAAACGTGGCCTGCGGAAGTGTGGGCATGTCTTTTGGGCACACACTGGGCCATGTTTTACCATGGTTGGGGAAAAGACCATTTTTTAATTGGCGGGAAATAGGCGTGCACAAAAATTAAAACTAGTGCATATGGCCTGAGCCCTTACCTCCAGACATGGACTTAGCGGTAAGGGCTCACGTGCTACCCATGCAGTAACCATGCAGTGTGCTGCTGATTACTGCCGGGAATGCCCTCCGCAGTAAAAAATAGAAAAATAAGTAACTCCCCATCGAGAGTTTTGCAGCCAGATCAAATGAGAAGCTAATATTCCGACCTAAATCGGGACATGGACATCTTTCTCTCGCGTGTGCCCAAATCGATATAATCAAAAGCCGATTTTGGTCGCCTTCAACTGCACTCCATCGCGGGAACGAATAAAGTTGACAGGGGCGTGTCGGAGGCCTGGTGAAGGCGGGACTGGGGCGTGGTTATCGGCGCTCGGCCGATAATCGAAAAAATTAAGGCGTTTTTAGCGAGAATTTAGGACACTTTTGTTGGACCCATTTTGTTCATGAACAGGTGCCAAAAAAGTGCCCTAAATGACCAAATGACCACCGGAGAAAATCAGGGTTGACCTCCACTGACTCCCCCAGTGGTCACTAACCCCCTCCCACCAAAAAACAAAGAACTTTAAACACTTTTTTTTCCAGCCTGTATGCCAGCCTCAAATGTCATCCCCAGCGCCATCACAGCAGTATGCAGGTCCCAGGAGCAGTTGTTACTGGGTGCAGTGGACTTCAGGCAGCTGGACCCAGGCCCATCCCCCCCTACCTGTTACACTTGTGCTGGTAAATGGGAGCCCTCTTAACCCCCCCAAACCCACTGTACCCACATGTAGGTGCCCCCCTTCACCTTTAAGTGCTATGGTAATGGTGTAGAGTTGTGGGCAGTGGGTTTTGGGGGGGATTTGGGGGGCTCAGCACCCAAGGGAAGGGAGCTATGCACCTGGGAGGTAATTTAATGTTTATTTCTATTTTTTACAATTGCCCCCTAGGGTGCCCAGTTGCTGTCCTGGCATGTGAGGGGGACCAGTGCACTACGAATCCTGGCCCCTCCCACGACCCAAAACCTTGCATTTGTTCGTTTTTGAGATGGGCTGCTTCGGTTTCGATTACCGCTAAAAAATGAAAACGCCCAGCTACGCCCAAATCCAATGCAGTCGCCTGGTACAAACCGTTTTTTCGAAAAAAAAGATGGACGTCCATATTTTTCGAAAATACGGTTCAGCCCGCCCCTTCACGGACCCGTTATCGGAGATGGACGTTCTTACACATAGGCGTTCGCATTCAATTATGCCCCTCCACGTCTCTCAGTCTCTCTCACTCTCTCTCTCTCTCTATATATATATAATCTTTTTTGCTTTTGTATCATTTTGCTGTTTATACACATGAATGAGCACGATATGATTTTTTTGAGTATAAAAAAGAATAAAAAAATATTTTTGGAGATTTTTGGCCAATGATGATTTAATGGTCCATTGAGTGCTGACTGTATGCTAGTGACAAGTTAACTTGAGCACCTGGATCTTTTGAGGTATTTTCCTCCTTTTGTGAGCATCTGTGAGCAATGTACATTGTATTCTATAGTATGACTCAGAAATGCCAAAAAGAGAAAATGATCAAATATTTTATATCACATTCATTTTTGGTTTAATCATGACTTGATAATGAGTGTGACTGTTGTGCAGACTGGATGGACTGTTCAGGTCTTTACCTTTTGTCATTTACTATGTTACTATGACTACATAAAGATATGCTAATTTATCTGCATATCTTCATGCTATATTCATCGGTAATAACTATAGTTTAGCCTGCTGAATATGCCGGCTTAACTTTATATAGATAGGTTACAAATATGAAGGTTGACTTGCTATTTCTGCAGTGTAATTTAATAACAATGGATAAGTTACCTGGATAGTCACTGAATAGTATACTCACATATCAAGATAAATTAGTCCAAAATATATCCATTTGAGAAGGCATCAAGTTTAAACAAAAAATACCTACTGTAGCTGAATGAAACTAACTCTGGATAAAGATGTTAGCTAAATAATTAAAGAAACAAAAGTCCTTTTCTCATTGTCCAAGTCTTAAGAGGAGAGGGAGAATTCAAAGTTATTTGAGAAATTAGAGGTTTTTTCTCAATCAAACTATTAAGGGTGAAAAGCATAGGAACATTGCTCAAGAAATTCCCCCAATCAGCCTGAAAGACTGATTCCAGGTCAAACTTATTTCATGTTATTTATATTTCCAATCAAAATAGAGCTCATACTGACCTCCATATTCTATTGAATAGCTTGGTAATGAGCTCAAAAACTAAATGGGAAAACCGGCTCATGTTTAGACAGAAAAGTAACACTGCATTTACAGTCATAATCCAGTATTATCTCAAGTTATTCAGATTTTTTCTCAATCCTCAGATACCTCTGCAGTCCAGATGCAGCCCGAGTTGCCTTCCTGGGTTCAGGAAATTAACCAGGGAAGGAGAGCCTGTCTGCTGCTACGACTGTATCCCTTGTCCAGAGGGAGAGATCTCCAGCCAAACTGGTAAGTGATTTCATGTTATAATTTGGCATGCTCATAGACACTGTTTATTCACTATTAGGCCCATATTCAGCTTTTATTGAAGACCCAACATGGGCAGCAAATATGCATGTACTCCTGACTGTTGCAAAACATCAACACAAAGTAAGGAGGAGGGAAGCAGTAACACAAAAAAAATGTGGATCAAGATAATGAAGTAGGCCACAAATGGGACAAAAACAGCAAAGAATGGGAATTACGCTTTGTGGTATATCCATATTTGATCTGTGATGCAAGAGTCAGGGGAGGTCATCCCCATTTCCCTCAGGTGGTCATCTGCTCATTTAGGGCACATTTTTGTGGCTTGTTCATAAAAAAAAAGGACCAAGTAAAGTCAGCCAAGTGTTCATCAGGGTCGTCCTTCTTTTTTCCATTATCGCTTGAGGACGCCCATCTGTTAGGCACGCCCCAGTCCCGCCTTCGCTATGCCTCCGACACGCCCCCAGGAACTGTGATGGGAAGTAGTTGGGGTCGCCCAAAATCGGCTTTCGATTATGCCAATTTGGGCGACCTTGAAAAAAGGACGTCCATCTCTCGATTTGTGTCAAAAGATGGGCGCCCTTCTCTTTCGAAAATAAGCCTGTTGGTGTTTTTATCCCTTTTGAAAAATATCACCAGAATTGAGCACATCCTGATCTGGACATCTCAATTGCAATCTCAGTATACTATGTAAGAAGGTCTTCATATGTCCTAGTGGAATATCTTGTGTCTAATCCAAAAATATGAACTGGATACTGCTAGCAAAACTGGAGGAGTGGCCTAGTGGTTAGAGTGGTGGACTTTGGTCCTGGGGAACTGGATTCGATTCCCACTGCAGGCACAGGCAGCTCCTTGTGACTCTGGGCAAGTCACTTAACCTTCCATTGCCCCAGGTACAAATAAGTACCTGTATATAACATGTAAGCCGCATTGAGCCTGCTTTGAGTGGGAAAGCGCGGGGTACAAATCTAACAAAAAAAATCACACCCCCATTGGATAAGACGTATGGAATCCTTTAAAAGCAACGCCTGACAGAATAAGGAATGTCCCTATGGAAGGCTGAGACAACTAGAGGAGTAGAGAAGGGACATAGGCCAAACAAAACAGATAAATATCCAGAGGTTGATTGTTATCAAATATGAATTTATTGAGAAACCAGATACCACAGACTTGGCACAGTCCATGTTTTGGCAATGATTGCCTGCTTCAGGAATCAAGTATCTGTAAAGTATCAGTGATTTCAATAATCAGTGAGGATAGCCAATCACTGAAACACTTAGAAACATCACAATCAAGTTTACCACTTGAACTACACATACTTTACAGCAGGCTACCTTGGATCATGTTGAGTCTGTAGTATCTGGTTTTTCAATAAATCCTTTAGAAGCATACATTTCAGTTGCAAGTAATTCTAAGAAATAATGCATGATTTCATTTCCAGTAAAATCATTCATTACTTGTTTAATGTTTGCTACTGTCCAAGTTTCCAAGTTTATTTAGTGCTTAATATCCCACAAACCATAAGAATTATCTGAGCAGCTAACAAAACTAATAAAAATAGGATTAAAAAACTAAAGTTAGAGGAAGAAGGGGGAGGGTAGACAGTAATGGGAGGGAGGAAGAAAGAACTACAATATGTGATAGGACAGGGGTAGAGGTGGATGATAGAAAGGGTAGTTTCAGAGGTAGATAGGCTCATCTAGCGGAGGTTGAGATTATCAACAAAATAAGCACAATTATTTTGCGGAAAAAGCATCTTCAAAGAGGAAGGTTTTAAGATTGGTTTAAAATTTGTTTAAGGAAATATGTGATCCTAGCTGGAACTGTAAGGCGTTCCAGAGAGTGGGGCCAACAACAGAAAAAAATAAAATTAAGAGTGGTATCATATCTGATGTGCTGAAAAGAGGAAAAGGCTAGAAGATGTTGTTGAGAGGAGCGAAGAGCTTGTGACAGAGAATAGGGAGTCAAACATGTGCCAGGAAAGGAGGGGACCCAGTGGTGACTAAATACCAGAAACAGAATCTTATAGGTTGTTCTATGTGCAATAGGGAGCCAATGAGCGACTTTCATTAACAGTGTGAAATGATCAAACCTTTTTTGCACAATTGATCAGTTTAATGGGGTTGTTTTCAATCAATTGAATTCGATGTGTTTCTTTCTGTCATAGCCCTTTGTATAATGAATTACAATAATCTACTTGAGACAAGACAAGAGAGTGTACTAGGATCTCAGGTGCAGTTTGTAGAAGCATCACCGAATCAAAGTTGAAATCAGGGTCCGGAAATTGAGATCATTGTCAATTATAATGCCTGAAAGTTTCAGAGAAGAAACTACAGTACCCTGTACATTGTGAAGCAGGAGTGGAATTGTAAGAACCATATTGGGTTGGTCACTGAATAAGATGGCCTTTGATTTTTCTGGACTCAGCTTTAGCCTATGGTTTGTTAGCCAGGAAGTGATCTTTGAGAGTTTGTTAGGGAATGAATGTCTTCAGGTTGGTGGGGTCTATAGTTCTCAAAATTTGAATATCATCAGCATAAATAAAGCCTGTGAGGTTGATTGAATAAGAGTTAGCAATGGGACCATAATGATGTTGAACAAGGTTGTGCCAATATAGATCCGTGAGGACATCACAACTTGTGGAAAATGGTTCAGAGGTAGTTCCTTGGAAGCTCTCTGTATAGGTTCTGGAGGCGAGGTATGACTCAAACCAGGCTAAGGCTTGATCTGTGATACCGATGTGATGAAGGCAGTTAAGTAAGGTTTGTCATTTTGAAACATATCTTATTATAAGGGATATAGCTGATTCTATTTGTGAGATAATGGGACAATATTTTTAATTCTCAGGTATGGACGCTTGTATGAAATGCCCAGAGGACCAATGGCCCAATCAGAAGAAAGATACCTGCATCCCAAAAGTGATAACCTTCCTGACCTATGAAGAGCCTTTGGGGATAACTTTGACTTTCATCTGTATTTTCTTAATTTTCATTAATATTGTCATTTTGGGCATCTTTATTCATTACAAAGACACCCCCATAGTGAAAGTCAACAACCGAGCACTCAGTTACATTCTCCTCATCTCCCTCATGCTCTGCTTCCTCTGCTCCTTGGTATTCATTGGACACCCTGACAAAGTGACCTGTATTATCCGACAGACTGCCTTTGGAATCAGTTTCTCTATTGCTCTTTCCTCTGTACTAGCAAAAACCATCACTGTGGTCACAGCGTTTCATGCCACCAAGCCTGGAAGCAAGCTCCGGAAATGGATGGGTTACAGGGTTTCAGCTTTTATAGTCCTTTTCTGTTCTCTTATTCAAACTGTTCTGTGTCTTGCCTGGTTGTTCACTGCTCCCCCGTTTCCATATCTTAATACGAAATCAGAAATTGGAACAATACTAACTGAATGTAATGAAGGGTCGATAGTTGCATTTTACCTTGTTCTGGGTTACCTGGGATTTCTGGCTGGTGTCAGCTTCATTGTAGCTTTCCTAGCAAGAAATCTACCTGACAGGTTCAATGAGGCCAAGTACATCACCTTCAGCATGCTGGTGTTCTGCAACGTCTGGTTCTCCTTCATCCCAACGTACCTGAGCACCAAGGGCAAGTACATGGTAGCGGTAGAAATATTTGCTATTCTGGCTTCCAGTACTGGACTTCTTGGCTGTATCTTTTTCCCTAAGTGCTTTGTTATTCTGCTGAGACCTGAAATGAATAGCAGAAAATGCTTATCAAGAAACTAGAATTATTAATATTTGTGCAAAAGATGGATTAATTTAAATATTATCAGTTGCTGGGCAAGTCCAAGTTGAATGTCCTTTTTTAGCCCAGAAACTACATCATTGGTTGAGGCAATCCTAAATTTCACATATGTAATATTATAGCTAAAATGTACTGTACACAATTTGAATATAAAATTAAATATGATCAATAATAATGTTGTTGGTGATATATTTTTATTGAAATAACTATTGAATAATTTCCAAGTCATCCTCCACTCAAAGGGGAAATCCTTGGGGGGCTATTTAGGAAAGGGGATGGGATTTGATATACTGCCTTTCTGTGGTTACACTCAAAGTGATTTACATATTACATACAGGTATTTATTTTGTACCTGGGGCAAGGGAGGGCTAAGTGACTTGCCCAGAGTCATAAGGAGCTGCAGTGGAAATTAAACCTGGTTCCCCAGGTTCTCAGCCCACTGCACTAACCATTAGGCTCCTCCTTCACTCTCAGCGTTGTTAACTGTTAACATGAAAATTCAAATGCACCAGTAGTTAATATGGTACTTTAGCAACTACTACACATTAATTTGACAATTACTACAGAGTAGGTGGATAAACTCACTGCAGTAAATAGCCCTTAGTACTGAGGGTCATTGTTGACCGCCTTTTGGCTAATGGAGCTAGCTTATCTTGGATTATTGGTGATTGGATAATCGGCCTACACCTTCAGGTAGGCGGCAGATGGTCACTACCCTTTGGGTATTTGATGACATTACACTCTGCATTATCCATTTAGGGGTGAATATTATATATGGCACCAAAAAAAATTGGTGCCAAAAATAGCGTTATTCTATAATCAGCGCTTAAAGTTAAGCATGGTTTACAGAATAGTGCTTAGGCACTGGGGTCACATGTAAATTTAATCTCCACCTTTTGTACTAACGTAAACATGGCACAAATCATCGAGAAGCCAAGAGGGAAATATGGCAAGAGAAAGCACAGGCAGAAGAAAAAAAATGGCTAAAGATGTAAAGAAGAGATGACAAGACCTTTTCAGATATATTGGGGAAAGGAGAAAAGATAAGAATGGAATTTTGATAATAAATATATGGAGAATGATAAAGATGTATGAGGAGAGACTTGCTGACCTGAACATATATACTCTGGAGGAAAGGAGAAACAGGGGTGATATGATACAGACGTTCAAATATTTGAAAGGTATTAATCTGCAAACGAACCTTTTCCGGAGATGGGAAGGCGGTAGAACGAGAGGACATAAAATGAGATTGAAGGGGGGCAGACTCAAGAAAAATGTCAGGAAGTATTTTTTCACGGGGAGAGTAGTGGATGCTTGGAATGCCCTCCCGCGGGAGGTGGTGGAGATGAAAACGGTAACGGAATTCAAACATGCGTGGGATAAACATAAAGGAATCCTGTTCAGAAGGAATGGATACTCAGGAGCTTAGCCGAGATTTGGTGGCAGAGCCGGTGGTGGGAGGCGGGGCTGGTGGTTGGGAGGCGGGGATAGTGCTGGGCAGACTTATATGGTCTGTGCCAGAGCCGGTGGTGGGAGGAGGGGTTGGTGGTTGGGAGGCGGGGATAGTACGGGGCAGACTTATACGGTCTGTGCCAGAGCTGGTGGTGGGAGGTGAGGTTGGTGGTTGGGAGGCGGGGATAGTGCTGGGCAGTCTTATACGGTCTGTGCCCTGAAAAAGACAGGTACAAATCAAGGTAAGGTATACACAAAAAGTAGCACATATGAGTTTATCTTGCTGGGCAGACTGGATGGACCGTGCAGGTCTTTTTCTGCCATCATCTACTATGTTACCATGTTAAAGATAAAGCAAATGTGCTAAACAAATACTTCTCTTCTGTGTTTGCAGAAGAAAATCCTGGAGAAGGACCATGGTTGGCTGCCAAGGGTATATCTGGGAATGGAGTTGATATTATGCCATTCACAGAAGAACGCGTTTATAAGTAGCTTGAAAATCTGGTAGTGGACAAAGCTATGGGGCTGGATGGGATACATTCCATGATACTGAGGAAGCTCAGAGAAGTCCTGGTGGGTCCTCTTAAGGATTTATTTAATAGATCTTTAGAGATGGGAGAAGTTCCTCAGGACTGGAGATGAACTGATATGGTCCCTTTTCACAAAAGCGGGGACAGGAAAAAAATGGGAAACTACAGGATGGTAAGCCTCACATTGGTGATAGGAAAAATAATGGAGTCACTGCTGAAGGAAATGATAGTTAACTTTCTGGAAACTAACAGGTTATAGGATCCAAGGCAACATGGCTTTACCACAGGAACATCCTGCCATATGGATCTGATTGACTTCTTTGACTGGGTGACCAAAGTATTGGATGAAGGACATGCGCTAGATGTAATCTACTTAGATTTCAGCAAAGCCTTTGATACAGTCCCTCATTCCTCAGGGGTCTGTGCATGGGCTGATTCTGTTTAATATATATTGTTGGAGGGTTAGAAGAAAAAGTTTGCCTTTTTGCAGATGACACAAAGATAGCCAATAGAGTAGATACTTTGGAGGAAGTAGAAACCATGAGAAGAGATCTTCAAACATTAGAAGAATGATCAAGGGTCTGGCAGTCAAAGTGGAAGAGTGGCCTAGTGGTTAGAGCACCAGTCTTGACATCCAGAGGTGGCTGGTTCAAATCCCACTGCTGCTCTTTGTGATCTTGGGCAAGTCACTAAACTCTTCATTGCCCCCGGTACAAGCTTAGATTGTGAGCACTCCTGGGACAGAGAAATATTGAATGTAACTCACCTCGAGCTACTACTGAAAAAGGTGTGAACAAAATCTAAATAAATAAATAATGCAAAGAGCAGAGTGGTGCACTTTGGGTGCAGAAACCAAAGGAGATGTACCCAATAGTAGAGGAGAGATTGATAAGCTTGGTCCAGGAGAGGGACCTTGGGTGAGGGTGTATGAGTATCACAAGGTGAGAAAACAATGCAACAAGTCGATGGCTATGGCCAGAAGGGTGCTAGGCTAGATGGACCATTGGTCTGAACCAGTATGGCTACTCTTATGCTCTTTTTACACAAGTCACACAATAACAGTGCCAAACGCTGAGAAAACACTCACTCCATAGATATAACCCATGCAGCAAAATTAAATTGTCCAATTAAAGGCTGAATGACTTGTATTGAAATCTTCTTACAACCCAGTACATTTGAGATTTATTTAACCAATTGTCTTACTTTTTCACGTGGAAGTCTAGACGACATCTTTACAGAATCAAATTCTATCCCAAGGAATACCTACTGTCTATAAGATCCTGTAGACTTATCCACTGCTAACAGAATACCCAACATCATAAGAACATAAGAATAGCCATACTGGGTCAGACCAATGGTCCATCTAGCCCAGTATCCTGTTCTCCAAACAGTGGTCAAGCCAGGTCACAAGTACCTGGTAGAAACCCAAATCGTGACAATACTCCATACTAAAACTCCCAGGGCAAGCAGTTGTTTCCCATGTCTGTCTCAATAGCATACTATGGACATTTCCTCCAGGAATTTGTCCAAACCTTTTTTATACCCAGATATGCTAACCGCTGTTACCACATTTTCCGGCAAAAAGTTACAGAGCTTAACTATTCGTTGAGTGAAAAAATATTTCCTCCTATTTGTTTTAAAAGTATTTCCATGTAACTTCCTTCGAAAGCTAATCAAGAAATGTATTAAGTTATGTCCAATAAAAAAGGTATCATCTTATTTTCTTTTCCATGTTTTATTTTGTTTGATTTCTATTGATAACCTTTAAGAGTGGACTAACACGGCTACCACATCTCTGTACTTTTGGAACGAGTAAAAAATCGATTTACTTTTACTCATTCTACACCACTCAGGATTTTGTAGACCTCAATCAAATCTCCCCTCATTCGTCTCTTTTCCAAGCTGAAGAGCCCTAACCTCTTTAGCCTTTCCTCATACAAGAGGAGTTCCATCCCCTTTATCATTTTGGTCGCTTTTCTTTGAACCTTCTAATTCTGTTATATCTTTTGAGATATGGCGACTAGAACTGAACACAATACTCAAGATGCGGACGCACCATGGAGTGATACAAAGGCATTATAGTATTTTTGGTCTTATTCACCATCCCTTTCCTAGTATCTTGTTTGCTTTTTTAGCCACCGCCGCACAGTGAGCAGAAGATTTCAGTTTATTATCTACAATGACAGCCAGATCTTTTTCTTGAGTGCTGATCCCCAAGATGGACCCTAGCATCAGGTAACTATGATTTGAATTATTCTTTCTACTGTGCAACACCTTGCATTTGTCCACATTAAATTTCATCGTTCATTTCGATATTCAGTCTTCCAATTTCCTAAGGTCTTCCTGAAATATCACGCAGTCCATATGTGTTTTAACAACCTTGAATAGTTTTGTATCCTCTTTAAATCTGAGCACCTCATTCATCATTCTGATTTCCATATAATTTATAAATATGTAAAACAGCACTGGTCCTAACAGATCACTGCGGTACTCCACTGTTCACCCTCCTCCATTGAAAGAAATGACCATTGAACCCTACCCTCTGTTTTCTGTCCAAAAACCAATTCCTAATCCCAGTGGCGTTCCTAGGGGGGGGGGGCGGTGGGTGCGGTCCGCCCCGGGTGCACGCCACTGGGGGGGTGCCGCGCGCGCCTGTCTTCCATTGTTCCATGCTTCTTCTCTGCCCCCTGTTCCGGGGCAGAGAAGCATGGAACAACGGAGGACAGGCGCGCGGCACCCCCCCAGCGGCGTGCACCCGGCGGCGGGTTCTTTCGCGGGGTGTCCTTTCGCCGGGGGGAGGTCCGCGCTGCATCGGGGGGGTGCTGCACCCGGGGGCGGGGCGCATCGGCGATCCGCCCCGGGTGCCAGCTTCCCCAGGAACGCCACTGCCTAATCCACACCAGAACCTTTCCTCTTCTCCCATGACTCTTTAATTGTCTCAGGAGTCTCTCATGAGAAACTTTATCAAAAGCTTTCTGAAAATCTAGATATACATCAACCGGCTCACCTTTATCCACATGTCTATTCACGCCTTGAAAGAAATGAAGCAAATTGGTGAGGCAAGACTTTCCTTGGCTGAATCCATGCTGACTTTGTTCCATTATACCATTTTTGCCTACGTGTTCTGTAATTTTATTCTTCATAATAGTTTCCACTATTTTGCTCACACCGATTTCAGGCTTACCAGTTTATAATATATAAACAAAAATAAGGAATGATATACAAATATACTTAAGAAATGAAGATATATTTAAGGAAAAGAAGGGTGTTGAGCGTACAGAATATTGCAGATAGCAGGAGAACTCAAATTGGAATCATCAAGGAAAGCACAGGAAATTTTTTAAAACCGAAAGCAGCTATTTTTCAAAAAGTCTAGTTCAAGCCAGAATAAAAGAAGGAGTGGAAACCAATATGGGTTGAGGAACTTTCCTTGCTGCTAGAAATTTTGAAAATGTTCTTGGTCTAGAAAAACATACGACTTAGACTTAAACTTAACTAAACATTTACACAGAAATTAAAGAAAAAATGTCCCCCCAGTACCAGAAGTTCAGGTTTCAATGATAAAAAGGCCTTTCTTCATGAGCTGTGTGGCCCTGAACTTTATGACCACAAAATACAATATCTTTATAACGGAAATATGATCTGAGGAGCCAGTTACTGTCTGTCTCAAAGGCAAAGGAAGCAATCACATTGGCAGTAGATACCAAAGAGGTGGACCCTTGCAAAAACCCAATTAGATCAAAAGAGTCCAATGATTGATGTTTCTTTGGTTCCTGTGATGAGGTTAAAATCTCTCGGGCGGGCCCATCTTTTACTAAGGTGCGCTCACATTTTTAGCACGCGTTAAACTTTGGCCCACGTTAAACATTAGAGATGCCCATAGGAATACATTGGTATCTCTAAAGTTTAGCGAGCACCCAATTTTAGCATGCACTAAAAACGTGAGCATGCCTTAGTAAAAGACCCCCTTAGTAACATAGTAAATGATGGCAGATAAAGTCCTGAATGCTCCATCCAGTCTAGTCCTCTAGTTCTACCACCTTCCCATCTCCGGAAAAGGTTTGTTTACGGATTAATACCTTTCAGATATTTGAACGTCTGTATCATGTCACCTCTGTTTCTCTTTCCCACCAAAATATACATGTTCAGGTCAGCAAGTCTCTCCTCATACGGTTTTAAATGCATATCCCATAACATTTTTGTAGCTTTTATTATTATTTTGTAGCTTTTTATTTTTTAGCTCTTTTACTCTTCTCAGATTTGCCATGGTTGGAAACAGGATATAGGGCTTGATGGACCTTTGGTCTGTCCCAGTATGGCAATGCTTATGTTCTTACAGCATGCACAAAACTAACCTATTTGGAGACATCTGGTAGAAACACTCCTGAATCTTTTGTTCTCCCGGAAGGCTTGCTTCCTAGAAGGTCATAAGTACAGAAGTGTTGCCATACTGGGACAGACCAAAGCTTCATCAAGCCCAGCATCCTGTTTCCAACAGTGGCCAATCCAGGTCACAAATACCTGGCAAGATCCCAAAAAAGTACAAAACATTTTATACTGCTTATCCCAGAAATAGTGGATTTTCCCCAAGTACAATTTAATAATGGTCTATGGACTTTTCCCTTAGGAAGCCATCCAAGTTTTTTAAAACTCTGCTAAGCTAACCGCCTTTACCACATTTACTGGCAACAAATTCCAGAGTTGAATTACACGTTGAGTGAAGAAAACGTTTCTCCGATTCGTTTTAAATTTACTACTTTGTAGGTTCATCACATTCCCCCTAGTCCTAGTATTTTTGGAAAGCATAAACAGATGCTTCACATCTACCCGTTCCACTCCACTCATTATTTTATAGACTTACTACTACTATTTATCACTTCTATAGCTGTATCATATCTCCCCTCAGCCGTCTTTTCTCCAACCTGAAGAGCCTTTCCTCATAGGGAAGTTGTCCAATCCCCTTTATCATTTTTGTCGCCCTTCTCTGCACCTTTTCTAATTCCACTATATCTTTTTTGAGATGCAGCGACCAGAATTGAACACAATATTTGAGGTGCGGTCGCACCATGGAGCGATACAAAGGCATTATAACATCCTCATTTTTGTTTTCCATTCCTTTCCTAATAATACTTAACATTCTATTTGCTTTCTTAGCCACCACAGCACACTGAGCAAAAGGTTTCAATGTATCATCAACGACGACACCTAGATCCCTTTCTTGGTCCGTGACTACTGACGTAGAACCTTGCATGACATAGACATAATTCAGGTTCCTCTTTACTACATGCCTCACTTTGAACTTGCTCACATTAAATGTCATCTGCCATTTAGATGCCCCGTCTCCCAGTCTCATAAGGTCCTCTTGTAATTTTTCACAATCCTCCCGCGACTTAACTACTTTGAAAAACTTTGTGTCGTCAGCAAATTTAATTACCTCACTAGTTACTCCCATCTCTAGGTCATTTATAAATATGTTAAAAAGCAGCGATCCCAGCACAGACCCCTGGGGAACCTCACTAACTACCCTTCTCCATTGAGAATACTGACCATTTATCCCTACTCCCTGTTTTCTATCTTTTAACCAGTTTTTAATCCACAATAGGACACTATCTCCTATCCCATGACATTCTAATTTCCTCTGGAGTCTTTCATGAGGTACTTCGTCAAACGCCTTCTGGAAATCCAGATACACAATATCAACCAGCTCACCTTTATCCACATGTTTGTTCACTCCTTCAAAGAAATATACTAGATTGGTGAGGCAAGATTTCCCTTCACTAAATCCATGTTGGGTTTGTCTCATTAATCCACGCTTTTGAATATGCTCTATAATTTTGTTCTTTATAATAGTCTCTACCATTTTGCCCTGCACTGATGTAAGACTCACTGGTCTATAATTTCCCGGATCTCCCCTGGAACCTTTTTTAAAAATCGGCGTTACATTGGCCACCCTCCAATCTTCCAGTACCTCGCTTGATTTTAAGGATAAATTACATATTACTAACAATAGTTCCGCAAGTTCATTTTTCAGTTCTATCAGTACTCTGGGATGAATACCATCTGGTCCAGGAGATTTGCTATCTTCAGTTTGTCAAATTTCCCCATTACATACTCTAGGTCTGTAGAGATTTCATTCAGTTTCTCCGATTCGTCAGCTTTGAATACCATTTCTGGCATTGGTATCTCTCCTACATCTTCCTCGGTGAAGGCCAAAGCAAAGACTTCATTTAATCTCTCTGCTATGGCTATGTCTTCCCCTATATCCCCTTTTACCCCTCGGTCATCTAGCGGTCCAACCGATTTTTTTGCCGGCTTCCTACTTTTAATATACCTAAAAATATTTTCACTATCCAGCTTATAATCGAAAGAGAAAAACACCTATATTGTGACCCAAATCAGGAGATAGACGTTTATCTCACAAAAACGAATAAAGCGGTATAATCGAAAGCCGAATTTGGACGTTTTCAACTGCACTCAGTCACAGATGCGGACAAAGTTGATGGGGGCGTGTCAAAGGCGTGGTGAAGGCGGAACTGGGGCGTGGTTATCGGCCGATCAGAGATAGGCGCCTTTCGCCGATAATGGAAAAAAATATGCGTTTTTAGCGAGAATTTAGGGCACTTTTCCTGGACCCTGTTTTTCCACGAATAGGGCCCCAAAAATTGCCCTAAATGACCAGATGACCACTGGAGGGAGTCGGGGATGACCTCCCCTGACTCCCCCAGTGGTCACAAACCCCCTCCCACCACAAAAATATGCCGTTTCACAACTTTTTATGTTCACCCTCAAATGTCATACCCACCTCCCTGGCAGCAGTATGCAGGTCACTGGAGCAGTTATTAGGGGGTGCAGTGGACGTCAGGCAGGTAGACCCAGGCCCATCCCCCCCCCACCTGTTACACTTGTGCTGGTAAATGGGAGCCCTCCACACCATCCCCCAAACCCACTGTACCCGCATGTAGGTGCCCCCTTCACCCCTTAGGGCTATAGTAATGGTGTAGACTTGTGGGTGGTGGGTTTTGAGGGGGATTTGGGGGGCTCAACACCCAAGGGAAGGGTGCTATGCACCTGGGAGCTCTTTTACCTTTTTTTTTGTTTTTGTAAAAGTGCCCCCTAGGGTGCCCGGTTGGTGTCCTGGCATGTGAGGGGGACCAGTGCACTACGACTCCTGGCCCCTCCCACGAACAAATGACTTGGATTTATTCACTTTTGAGCTGGGCGCTTTCATTTTCCATTATCGCTGAAAAACAAAAACGCCCAGCTCACAAATTGTCGAATAAAACATGGACGTCTATTTTTTCCCAAAATACGGTTCGGTCCGCCCCTTCACGGACCCGTTCTCGGAGATAAACGCCCATGGAGATAGACGTTTTCGTTTGATTATGCCCCTCCACGTGTTTTGGCCTCCAATGTAATCTTTTTTTTCGAAGTCCCTCTTAGCCTTCCTTATCAGCGCTTTGCATTTGACTTGCCATTCCTTATGCTGTTTCTTATTATTTTCAGTCGGTTCCTTCTTCCATTTTCTGAAGGATTTTCTATTAGCTCTAATAGCTTCCTTCATCTCACTTTTTAACCATGCTGGCTGTCGTTTGGTCTTCAGTCCTCCTTTTTTAATACGTGGAATATATTTGGCCTGGGCTTCCAGGATGGTGTTTTTGAACAGCATCCATGCCTGATGTAAATTTTTGACCCTTGAAGTCGCTCCTCTAAGTTTGTTTTTCACTGTTCTTCTCATTTTATCATAGACTCCTTTTTTAAAGTTAAATGATAATGTACTGGATTTCCTAAGTATACTTACTTCAGAGCTAATATCAAATTTGATCATATTATAATCACTGTTATCAAAGCTCCAGCACCATTACCTCCTGCACCAGATCATGCGCTCCACTAAGGACTAGGTCTAGAATTTTTCCTTCTCTAGTCGGCTCCTGTACCAGCTGCTCCATAAAGCAGTCCTTGATTTCATCAAGGAATTTTACCTCCCTAGCATGCCCCGATGTTTCATTTACCCAGTCAATACTGGAGTAATTGAAATCACCCATTATTATTGTGTTGCCCAGTTTGTTTGCTTCCCTAATTTCCTTTAACATTTCTACATCCGTCTATTCACCCTGTCCAGGCGGACGGTAGTACACTCCTATTACTATCCTTTTCCCCTTTTCACATGGAATTTCAATCCATAGGGATTCCAAGATGTGTTTAGTTTCCTGCAGAATTTTCAATCTATTTGTTTCAAGGCTCTCCTTAACATACAATGCTACCCCTCTACCAATTCGATCCAGTACTTCACAGCTTTCCTCTGCACTCTTGTGTGGGTGGTTGAGAAGCAGAGAATACCCTGTGTTCTGGTGAAATATTCCACATACTTTTTCTGCTTTCTTTCCAGATCAAAACACACTTTTAGGAATATCTTCATTAGTGAGAGGGAGCATTTTCAGACAGGGAAATCAAAATGTGTTATTCTGTTTTTTAAATTTCTAGCCGCCACCCTCCAAAAAAAAGAATGAAACATTAGCAGTAATAATTGATCTGATGCTATGCTAAATATCAAATATAATATTGCCAAGTGTGAACCTCAATTATAAACTGTGTCACATTTCATAGAACAGAGACAGGAAAATGTAAATTGCTAAGAAAGCACTGAGCATTAAAAGATACCCCTGGGGTACAAGTTACATCTGCAGTTCAAGTTGGCAGCCACCAAAATGAAATTTACAAGCGTGTCTCAGATAGGAGAGAAGATACAATGCCACTTCCATGCATTGTTCATCCAACCAGGGGAAAGTTGTGAAGGTGGAGGGTGTCACGTCCTGATAAATCAAAGTTTGTACGAATCCCCCAATCATGATGTCCCCCTCCCTGAAATAATCTTCTGGGAAGCCTCCCTCTTTTACGTGTGAATCTTGGCACTCAGTGGTCTTCCACAGATCTGCCTAAAACGTTAATAAAATCAAAAAGAGATGAGCTCCCATCTTTCAAGATGTTTTTCCTGCTCTGTCACTCTGGTTAATGTGTTGGCACAGCTGAGGATACTGGGCATGTCCTGGTGACCCACAGCTTTCTGAATCTTTTATTACAGTTAGAAAAGATTAAGAATTAATCAAGCAACTTCAAATTGCACCTGGGAAGACCCTTTCATGGGCACAGATCACTTTACAGATGGACCACAGAACTCTTCTGCCGATGTTGATGTGAATTCTGATCTGAGCGAGTATCCAGCAGCTCACTATGGGCCCTGTTTGCTAAGCCACAATGTAGGCGCGCTTTTTAGTGCGCTTAAACAATTAGCGTGCACTAACAATAGAGACAGCCATTATGGGAACCTATAACTAAGGTGCGCTCAAAAATGGTTTGCAGTAGTGTAGGCATGGGTTTTGGGCACGCACTGATCCATTTTTTAGCGTGCCTGTATAAAAGGCCTTTTTTTGCCAAAAATGGACATGTGGTAAAATCAAAATTGCCGCACGTTCATTTTGAGTCTGAGACCTTACCCCCAGCCATTGACCTAGTGGTAAGGAATCCGGGCGGTAATGACCTACCCATCAAATGCCACGGTGCGCGTCTGTTACGTGTGCCCAAAAATAAAAAATATTTTTTGGATGCGCATATCGGACATACGCCAAAAATGAAATTATCACAAGAGCCACGTGGTAGTCAAGTAGTAATTCCATTTTGGCTTGCAATGGGTGCGTAGATGCTTATGCGGCTGAGAAAAAGGGCCCTTATATTCCTATGGGTTTCTCTGGTAGTAGCGTGCGGTAAAATGTTTGTGCACCTAGATCACAGCTTAGTAAACAGGGCCCTATGTGATCTGTATAGGACTCTGCTCATGAAAGGTTCAGCCTCAAAGGAATGCTTGGTGAGGAGAGTACTAATACCATTCAGAGGAATGGTGTATTTGGTTTATAATCCATAGAAAATAATAAAGTAAAAAATATGCTTCTATGATCAGAATCTACCAGACGTACAATCTGCTGCAGGGTCACTGTACACAGAATAATATCTTCAGTTTTTGAGTCAGATTTATCAAAGCTATTCACATTGTAAAAAATATAGAATTGAAAGATTGGCCTCCATCTATCAGAGATCAATGTATAGGGAATTTCTTACCATATTGAAAGGGAATTGATATGATTTAATAAAAATAATATTAAATCCTATGAAGATGTTTCAGTACTAAAACCCCTCTTGATTATATTGATATTTATTTATTTATTTATTGCATTTGTATCCCACATAACATCAGCAACCCCTCCTTCCCCAATTCTTTCTCTGTGTTGTGATCTCTCACATCATAACCACAGTTGAGTAGCATTTTCACTCCTGTGGTCAAGGTCGTGCCCCTTTTGAGAAATGCATTATGGGAGTTAGGCGTCCTGTCTGTAGATGCATGCAGATTCTAATGGGTGCCAATTAACATCAATAACTGGTGATATAAAATACGCATATTTGATCCTGTTCTGTCTTTGCCATTTTTGGAGCAGACTGTAGACGTCTGCCTGGCACTGGCTTTACTTCCCAACTACTGAAGTTGCCATCAAAGCCCAGTCCAGTCCATCCTGATCTGTCTTGCCCTTTTGGGGACACAGAGTGTAGATGTCTGCCCTGCAATGGCCTTACTTCCCAACTTTTGGAGTAGCTGTCCAAATACTACTCCTGCTCATCATAACAGATCAACAATGAGGTCATGAATGTTTTATTTTGATTTTACCCTCTTTCCATGCAGGGATCATTGTGATTATGCCAAACATTTTTGAATGCCGTCACCTTTTTTGTCTACATCACCTCCACTGGTAGGCTATACCGGTGTTTCCTGATATTTCTCCTGTTTACCACCCTGCAACTTCAATTCATATTTTCTAGTTCTACTTCTTTCCCAATTCTGAAAAGATGTGTTTTTATATTAATACCTTTCAAGGATTTAAACATTTATTTCTTATCTCCTCTGTCTGTCCTTCCTTTCCTCTAGTTAGGCACATTCAGGTCTTCAAATCCCTTCTCATATATCTTTTGGCACAAACCACACAACATTTTCATCATCTTTCTCCAAATCACTTCATCTTTTTTTATCCTCAGAGAGATACGGCCTCCAAAACTAAACATTATACTCTATGTGGAAACTTATCAAAAACTTGTACAGGGGTATTCACACTTCCTTTCTTCTACTGGTTATACCTCTCTCTGTGCCATCTAGCATCCTTCTGGCTGTGGCCACAGGCTGGTCACAATGGTTCTCCAGCTTGATATCACAGAAACAATCATCCCAAGGTCCCTCTCTAGGTCTGTGGCTATCACCCTAGAAGTTATGTGGATGCCAGGAAATGCATAGCTAAGCAGCCAGAACTGTCATTTATGTGGTGGTACCTAGTCACTTAACTGTGCCGGCACTGGCACTAAGGGCTCCTTTTATGAAGCGGCAGTAAGCCCAACATGGGCTTACAGCTTGCTATACAGGAAGTACCGCCGGGTTACCTAGGCAGCCCGGTTGTACTTCCCACCCCTAGTGTACTGTCATTTCCAGCGTAACAAAACTTTATTTATTTTTTTAGCACTGGAGTGTACCCAACAGTAATGGGGCAGTGCTGCGTGCTGCGTGCTGCGTGGTTACTGCTGGGTTAACGCGGGAGCCCTTACCGCTACCTCATAGGGTGGCAGTAAGGGCTTCCTCCCAAAATGGTTGTGTGGCAACTGCTTTACTTGTTGCATGGCCATTACCTGCAGGAAGATGAGACTTCCCTTTTACCAGCTGTGGTAAAAGGGGGCCTCTGCTTACGTGTAAAATATGAGCCAACATCAGCACCAGCCCCCTTTTTCCACAGCTTGGTAAAAGGAGCCCTAAATATGGCTCATGACTGTATAATTGCTCACTCCTTTCTGGACCACCTCGGCACTAGCCAGGCATTGCTGAACCTTGACCCCTAAGCTTCTCTGTTTATGTTTCCAACATGATAGGTCTGATAGAAAGAAAACTAAGTTGGTTTTAGGTTCCAACCCTTCTTCTGAATGGCAGGCTTAAAAGCGTCCGATTTGAGTTTACTGTGGTTCAGTGGTGAGTGTCAGTTCCTTTGTGTTGTGCATTTTAGAGTTGATACCTTGCCTACTTTTGTGGTTGTTCCGTTTTTGAGGTTAGTGTAACTCATCATGGTGCTGAGTTATGTATGACCCCTGAAGCAGACCAGTGTGTCCTGTCGAAACATGACCCTGTGTCGAGTCAAGTATACGAGTAGTGCTAAATAAAGTTTGATACCGTTTACATCTGGCTGTGAAGATTTCTTGGTCCACCCCTACTACTTGGATTTTTTTCTTTTTTTACTTCTACACGTTAGCCACATTGAACCTGAGAATACTTGGGATAATGTGGGATATAAATGTCATAAATAAATATTCAAACCATGGCCCTCTTTTATCAAGTCATTCTAGCAGTACGGTAAAGCCGGCAAAGCCCATTTGGCATTGACACGCGGCAGCCTCTAGTGCGGCTTGATAAAAGGGGGCCCATATTTGTATCATGTATGAAGTCAAATGTGACAGCAGAATAAGCTCAAATTATTTTGTTTATTATAGCATATATTTGTTTTCCTTTACGAGAAAAAGTTACTCTGTTATTTCTAAGCCTAAAAATCATTATGAGGCCCCTTTTACTAAAATGTAAAATGCACTAAAATATGAACCTAGTAGGTTTTAACACAGGGCTTTCCTGAATGCTAAAGACCATATTCAAGATGCCAGTATTTTAAGGATTTTTTTTCAGGTCCTGTGCAAAATTTTCCATTAGTATGTGGGACTTGAAAAACATTAACTCTGAGCACTTTTCACCTACTTTCTGAAAACAATTCCCCAAAAAATAAACAACATGCACTGAAAGGCAAATTACTGCAAAATATTTTAATGAATTTTGTGGTAAGCCTTTCTTCATTCGATAAATGTGCGTTAGCACCTAATGCGGTTTAATTAAGAGCCCCTATGTTTTTCGTTAGATACTTCTTGCTGTTCCTTTCTGGCTTCAACAGAATAATGTAACATTTAGGGAGAAAGATACAGCCCAGTATTCCAGCACTTGAAGCCAGGATAGCGAATATCTCCACTGCCACCGTGTATTTGCCCTTGGTGCTCAGGTACGTTGGTATGAAGGAGATCCAGACACTGAAGAACACCAGCATGCTGAAGGTGATGTACTTGGCCTCATTGAACCTGTCAGGTAGATTTCTTGCTAGGAAAGCTACAATGAAGCTGACACCAGCCAGAAATCCCAGGTAACCCAGAACACAGTAAAATGCAACTATTGACCCTTCATTACATTCAATTATTATTGTTCCAATCTCTGATTTCATATTAAAATATGGGAACGGGGGAGCAGTGAACAACCAGGCAAGACACAGAACAGTTTGAATAAAGGAACAGAAAAGGACTATAGACATTGGGACCCTGGAGCCCATCCATTTCCGGAGCTTGCTTCCAGGCTTGGTGGCATGAAAGGCTGTGACCACAGTGATAGTTTTTGCCAGTATGGAGGAGAAAGCAATGGAGAAAGAGATCCCAAAGACAGTCTGTCGGAGAATGCAGCTCACTTCTTGTGGATGACCGATGAAAACCAAGGAACAGAGGAAGCAGAGCATGAGGGAGATGAGGAGAATGTAACTGAGGTCCCGGTTGTTGGCTCTCACTATGGGAGTGTCTCGGTAATGAATAAAGATTCCCAGGATGACAGCTGTGATCAGAAAGAAGAAAAAGCTGGTGGAAGTCAAAACTATTCCTAGAGGGTCTTCATAAGACAGGGAAGTTTTAACTTTTGCGATACAGGCATCTCTCTTCTGATTGGACCATTGATCCTCTGGGCATGTTGTACAGATGTTCATATCTGAGAAGGAAGATAATGGTCTCATTATCTCACAAATACCACAAGATCTGTTTACTAAAGTACACTGAAATACCACCAGCCCTGTAAGTGTTACCGCTCATCCAAGACAGAGCACTTTTATTCTTACACAACAGCATGTGAAGTGAAGGACTATGGAATGCGCATTGAGTTAGCACATAGTACTTTAACACTCATGGCTGCAAGTAGCATCACTTCATTTAAGAGCAGGTATTATGAGCTAGATTATGCAAATGAAGACGAGTCGGAATAGTGCGCATAGTGCTATTCTATAAAGTGCACCTGCATTACGATGTACATTATAGAATAGCGCACAGGCTGGTGGAACGCGCCTACATTTAGGTATGAATCAAATAGATAGGACAAAATTTTTTTGATGTGCAGGGACCTTACAACATGCCCAAAATTATTCCCATATATATATATAACAACACAGGTACTGCAGAATCTACTTATCTTAAGCAGCCAAGTGTGAATTGTCATTGTCGGGAATGCTTAGCATGGAGTGAGAAGAACTGAATTGAACCTCTTCCCTGAAGAAGAAAAATTAAACCTGTTTTTGAAATTTGAAGCTAAGTAGCTTTATTTTTTCCTGCAATGTTATTTAAACAAAAAAAATTCTTGAAATTTTGGGTCAATGACGATTCACACTCGGCTGCTTAAGATAAGTTGATTCTGCAATACCTATGTTGTTATATCTGAAGATCCATATTATCAAAATGACATGTTTTGCAGAGTAGCTAAAGATATGTGAGTTGTGTATGATGCTGGGAATAATTTTGGGTACATTTAGGTATGGCCATTTATGCCAGTGAAAAACTGGTGCAAATACCCGCGCCTAAATGTAGGCACATTTGCCCGAATTCTATAACTACGCATGTAAATCCGAATAATGCCCCTGATACACCCACACTCCTTCCATTGCCATGCCCCCTTTCAGCTACTCATGTTAGGAATTGTATGTGCCTCTCTCTAGAATATGCCTAAAAGGGAGTGTGCGTAAATTCCGCTTATTGACAATTAGTGATGATAATTGGTTGTTATCAGCCAATTATTATTACTGATTAGCTCTTTACTCAATCAGGTAGCACACACAATTTAACATGCACTACTACCCACACCTTATATAGAATCTGGGCGTATAAGTATCTACATTACCAGCAAGCAGGTACTACAGCCCACTGCATAAGAATCTAACCATCCCCCCCAATCTGAATCTTGACCCCCTTCCACTTCACTGATGAGATCCTGACCCTTCTCCCATTTCATGATGATGTTCCAGACCCTTTTCCAATACCTTGAACCTTTTTTCACCCATCCTGATCCCCCCAAATTTACTGGTGGAGTCTCTGGGGGTTAGTGGTAAGGCAAGAGTAATCGCCAGACTCTTCTGCCCTGTTGCAAGCTGGGATTCAAAATGGTGGCTCTGGTCCATAGCTGTAGTGTTGTGGTTCTATCACTAGGGGTCAGCCAGCTAACTAAAAGCAGTGTACCCGTATTTGGCAACTTGACTCCTAGAGATAGTACTGCAGGACTACAGTTATGGGTCAGAACCACCATTTTGAGTCCAGGCTGATAAAGCAACACAAGCCTTTGGAGATTTTACTTACCCCACCACAAACCCATAATGAACACCCCCCAGTAAGAGCTGGGAACAGGGGATTAAAGAATGGGAACTCTGGAACTTCATCAGGGTATGGAAAGTCAAAGATATCATTACAAGGGTGAGAGAGGGGTCTGAAACCTCATGGGAGAGTTGGGGAGGAGTGTTATGTGGTTCTAGAACCTTCTTAGGGTTAGAATGGAAGTTGGCAATGTTCTTAAGGATGCTACTTATTGGGGTGGGGGTTGGGGTTGCTACTGGGGGGGATTGTTTTTTATATAAGCTGTAATTGTAGTAAATGCATGTTGATAGGACAGATGCATTTACAGCACTACCAAAGCATTTTCTGGACATTATGTGTTTACCTTGTGTGTTAACTGCAAGGCAGATACTGGGCAAACCTCCAACAGTTAACACACAGGCTTTACACATACTACATGTTACTTTTTCATATAATTTCCCTCACTTTAATAAACAGGTCTCCATCAGCTTTACAGCTGTGAAAATGGGTGAAAAACTTAGAATATAAGCCCTCTTGGGACAGGGCAATGTCTTCTGTACCTGAATGTAAGCCTACAGGACAACTGAAGAAAGGGGACTTTGGTAGGGCTTTTTCTGTTTTCTTTCTACAGGTGCATATACTACAACCGTGAAACATTGTGTCATCCAAGCTCCAGTTAAAGCTTCCGCCTTTCTGTAGACAGAAAATGTGATCCCAGGAGAGGTGATGGTTCCATGTGCAAGATGTCTTCACCTTGAATCTCTCATGAAAGAATTGAAAGAACTAAGAGATAGGTGACAAGGTTGAGAAGCATTTGTAAAAATGAGAAATACAATGATGAAATGCTTCATGAAGCATCAATGATATCCAACAGTGGGGAAGAAGAAGCTCTGCTGAAAGAGGACAAGAAATCTCAGTGAACCTAGAAGACATACTGAGCCAAATCAACAAGTTAAATAATGGCAAATCACCAGGTACTAAAAGAACTCAGACATGAAATTGCAGATCTGCTGACCTGTAACCTGTCATTAAAATCATCCATAGTACCTGCAGATTGGAGGGTGGCCTATGTAAAGCCAATTTTTTAAATGTGTTCTAGGGGTGATTTGGGAAATTACAGAGTGGTAAGCCTGACGTCACTGCTGGGCAAAATAGTGGAAATTATTATAAAGAATAAAATTACAGAACACATTGTAACCAGGCTCCTCTCAATGTAGCGAAGGATAGAACAATCTCCTTCAGCCACAGGTTCCCGGTACAGTCAAAGAATAAATATCCACCAGCAAACTTCAATCTTAAGGACTTTATTCAATGAAGATTTCTTGTAGTCCTGATTCACAGTTCCAACAGCAACATTCACATTCAATCTTAAACACATGTAGGCCACCTGAAAGAGTATGGCAAATAGTCCCCTTTAAGAAGTAGGCTATCAGCCCCCATCAGGATTCAATACCCAAGTTCAAAATCAGCTTCAGTCTGGGCTCTTTATCCAGTTCATAGTAAACGATAACTCAGTTCCAAATAAGCAGTTAATTCAGTAAACACTCCCATAAACCATAAAACAGAAGTTTCTACCTCCTACTTTCTTTACCTTCCTGGTAGATTCAATATTTTAGGGACCTTCTCATACCCAAGGAATTTCAGCATGCATCTGCTTCACTCTCCACTCCTCTCTCTTGGGACTCCTTCCCACCTGCCTAGTCAATCCCTGGCTTCTGCTACCACAACCAATCATTCTCTTTCCCTTAGCTTCCCCCACACCCATTCCAGCTGAGTTAAGCATTGCCTAATGATGAGCTCCTGCACACAGAGTTTCCTATCTCTCTCACCTCCCCCCCCCCCCCCCAGTGGCAGCCAAGCTACAAGTCCTGCCACTTACATCCCTGGCTTCCCCTACTGCAGCTAGGAGTCCAGTCCAGGTTCTCCATCTCACCCCCTGGCTCCTTGCCTGCAATGCCTTCTGGGGCATGTATTTCAAGCTGAAACTGCATTAACCCAACTATCCTGGATGTGCCTTTGTCATAACATAGACAAACACGGTTTAATGGGATAGAGTCAGCATGGGTTCAGCCAAGGGAGGTCTTGCCTCACCAATTTGCTTCATTTCTTTGAAGGCATGAATAAACAAGTGGATAAAGGTAAGCCAGTTGGTATAATGTATCTAGATTTTCAGAAAGCTTTTGACAAAGTTCCTCATGAGAGACTCCTGAGAAAATTAAAGAGTCATGGCACAGGAGGCAATGTCCTTCAATGGTTTAGTCTGGAAAGAGGGATTGGCAAATTGGTGTGATATGCAGGCCTACTTCACAGACAGAAGTGGACAGAGATTTAATTGAAGGCATTCAATATATAGCTATGAAAGAGGAAGTACTACTAATAGGTGATTTTAATGTGCCAGATGTTGATTGGGGTAACCCTATTGCAGGGTCTTTTAGAAGCAGCGAGATTCTATTCCAGCAGTGAGTAATGGAACCCAGGTGGGATGGGGCCCTACTGGAATTACAGGTCATGTTCAGAAGCAAACGCGGGTACTAGAAGCTATTAGCCCATACTAGTGCCCGTATTTGCTACCACCCCATGATCAGAGCCCCCGAGCACATGAAACTACGTGCTTGCGGGCTCTGACTGCAAGTAGCATGCAAATGCATGCTAAACAGGTATTTTATTATTCCACCCCAATGATCAGTGGGCAGCACACCAAACATAGACATGCTGCTCAAGGCAAACCCTACACCAGCTCGGAGCTGGCGTTAGGGTTTGCAGAACATCGGAGAGAAAAGCTGAGTCCTGTCAAGCATGCATTTGCATGTTAGCAGGCCCCCCATCTCCCAACAGAAACCCCCTCAGGAGCCCCCGAGCCCTCACCCACAGGAACCCTGACCCCCACCTCAAGCCAGTGACATGGGAGCTGGAGGTCCAGTATACCTCCAGTCTCCCTGACCCCCCCCCCCGACACAAGATCAGGATGCACTGGGCAGGGCTGGAGGGTTCTACTCCTTCCTCTGCCACTCAGGTACAGGGGGGGTGTGAGGATGGGGGTCGCTAGACTACCAGGTTGGGGAGGACTTGTTTTTCCAGCCCACTGGGTCACCAGGGCTTTTTTATTGGGGTGCAAGGGGGGTTAGGGGTGCTGAAGATCCACCAGATCCCCAGATCCCCGCAAACTTGTGTAGGGAGGGGGGTTGGGGGACTGGAGATCTGCTGGACTTCCAGCCCCTGTGTATGACAGGTCTGGGCTTTTGACAGCCTGGACCTGTCAAGCAAGTGCATGCTCAGGCACAATACTCCCGCACTTTTACCATATGATCAGAGATAATAGCGTGCTTAAATTTGCATACTATTTTCTCAGATCATAGGGACAGTAAAGCCCCATGCTGTTCCAGTGCTATTTTTAGAGTGCTGTTTGGAACATTGCGGGGCTTTTGATCATCTTCATTTTGGTGCTTAATATTGGGGGAAGTATTTCTGATGTTATAGTAGGTGATCATTGGGCATCCAGTGATCACCAGATGGTGTGGTTTAATATTAAGATAGGTGTGGAGAGGGTTCATTCAAAAGTGAAGGTTCTAGACTTGAAAAAACTAACTTTATTCAGATGGGGTATTATTACTACTACTACTACTACTTATCATTTTGCTGTCTGAATGGGAACATCTGGAAAAAGTTGGAAAACAATGGACAAAAATGAAAGGAGCTACAGTAAGGGCAACAAACCTTTATGTAAGGAAAGTAAATTAAAGTATGAGGAAAGAAACACCACTTTGGTTCTCAAAAGTAGTACTGAAAAGTTAAAGGAAAAGCAATTAGCCTTTAAAACTATAAGAGATCGCAGAAAGAGGAAGACATGCAACAGTAGCTAAACTAAAGGTGGACAAAGCAATGGGGCCGGATGGCATACATCCAAGGGTACTGAAGGAACTTAGGGAAGTTCTAGCAGCTCTACTGACTGACCTTTTCAATGCTTCTCTAGAGTCAGGAGTGGTCCTAAAGAACTGGAGAAGAGCAGATGTGGTCCCTCTCCACAAAAGCAGAAGTAAGGAAGAGTTTGGGAATTACAGGCCAGTAAGTCTGACTTCTCTGGTAAGTAAAATAATGGAAACACTTTTAAAACAGAAAATAGAAGAGTTTTTGGAATCCCGTGGTTTACAGGACCTGAGGAAACATGGTTTCACTAGAGGCAGGTCTTATCAGACAAATAATTAATTTCTTTGACTGAGTGACCAGAGAGTTGGACAGCGATAGATGTGGTGTATTTAGATTTTAGCAAAGCAATTGAAATGATTCCGCATAGATGACTAATAAATAAACTGAGCATCCTCAGTATGAGCTTTAAAGTGACACTGGGTTAGGAACTGGTTGAGTGGAAGGCAACAGAGGGTAGTGGTAAATGGAGCTCATTCTGAGGAAACGGATGTTACCTGTAGTGTGCTGCAAAGTTTGGTTCTTCGGCTGGATCTTTTTAACATTTTTGTAAGCAATATTTCTGAAGGGCTGTCTGGTAAGATTTGCCTCTTTGAAGATGATACCAAAATCTACAATAGGGTAGACATCCCTGATGATGTAGATAACATGAGGAAGGTCTTAGCAAAGCTGGAGGAATGGTCTGGATTTTATCAGCTTAGATTTAATGTTAAAAATTCAGGGTCATGCATTTAAGCTGCAAAAACCCAAGGGAATGGTACAGTTTAAGGGGCGAAGAACTTTTGTACATGAAAGAAGAGCAAGACTTGGGTGTAATCATATGTGATGATCTTAAGATGGCCAACTCGGTAGAAAAGGCAATGGCTAAAGCTAGAAGGATGCTTGAGTGCATAGGGAGAGTAACGGCCAGTAGGAAAAAATGCCCCTGTGTAAGACTCTGGTGAGACCTCATTTAGACTATTGTATGCAATTCTGGAGACTACACCTTCAGAAAAATATAAACAGGTTGGAGTCAGTCCAGAAGGCAGCTACTAAAATGGTCAGTGGTCTTCATTATAAAGCATATGGGGACAGACTTAAAGATCTCAATATGTATACTTTGGAAGAAAGGCGGGAGAAGGGAGATTTGATAGAGACATTTAAATACCTATGCAGCATAAATGCACAGGAGTCAAATCTCTTTCAATTGAAAGGAAGCTCTGAAATGAGGGGGCAAAGGATGGAGAGGAAAGGAAATAGACTCAGAAGTAATCTTCAAGAAAAGGGTGGTGAATTCGTGGAACGGTTTCCTGGTGGAAGTGATGGAGACAAAAACAGTATCTAAATTAAAGAGAGCTTGTGACAAGGGTGTGATTGGGAGAGTAGATGACTTGAATGGGCAGACTGAATAGACCATATGGTCTTTGCCTACATTTTTCTATGTTTCTATCTTCAGCTACCAATAGAAAAGGTGTATGATCAGATTTATTTTACAGTATTGCTGATGGTTGGGCTATACTTCATTTCCTTGTGTTAAGATTGATGCATTCTTTGGATTTCAGGGTACTTCTGTCCTTGGCGTAGACTGAGGGTGCTGGTCTTCCCTAATGATATTTTCCTTTTAAAGAGACAGAGGGCAGTTCCTGAACCATTATCATGACTGGTTGGCCAGCTGAAGGGAAGAGAGGAATATTATCCAGAATATTTTTCTTCATTTTCCAAAGATTTGCTCCCCTGCATAATTTCACAGAGCAGAAACAATAATGTATCTATGTTTACTCCACATATTCCATGATATCACCCACCGGTTTGATTGGAGATCTCTCCCTCTGCACAGGGAATACAGTCATAGCAGCAGACGGCCTCTTCTTTCCTTTGTAATTTGCTGTAACCAGGATGGCAACTTGGGCTGCATCTGGAATATGGAGGTGTCTGAGGATTGAGAAAAGAAGTTATGTAACCTCATTTGACACTGGGCAATTGTTTCTCGAATAGAATTTGACCTTTTGGGGATAACTTATTTAAATGCTCATGAAGACTTGTAAAATACCCCAGTGTGTACCAGAATACAGAAGGTGCTCAGAAAACATTTTGCCTACATTTATATGATATTCATGTATAAAATCTATGGGGTACAGAATGGTTAGAATGAGGACAAATAAACAAGAGATTCAAATGGCCTGATATTTAACTGAAGAAAGAAGCACCAAGAGCCTTCAAAAACGGAACACAGTTCCTTTAATTGTAAAACTTGAAAATCAATATTCCATTTCAAACCTGGCATGGGCTGTTTCAGGGGTTAAATTTGTTCTAATGTGAGATGTATTCCATGTGCAACAACAACACTTCCTCCCTTTAATGAACGAGAGGACCAATTTTGTTCCTAACGTGTCGAGCAGCTAGGTACCAAAGTGCTTGGATTTCTTTTTACCTCAAAGGGAGGAAGTTTTGTTGTTGCATATGGAATCCATCTCATAGTAGAACACATTCGACCCCTGATGCAGGCACTGTGCGCTGAAGCATGTCCCGTGTTGGGTTCGAAATGGAAGATTGACTTTCAAGTTTGACAATTAAAGGAACTGTGTCCCATTTTTGAAGGCTTTTGGTGCTTCTTTTTGTGGTTTTTGGACTTTGTTCTGTACTTGGGATCCTCTCTGTGCTGATATTGAACTGGCAAGGAGAGGCTACAGTGTGCTTAAACCATTCTGAGTTAGGGCCGTGCCATAACGGTAAACGGGGTAAGCATGGCAGGGGGGCGCCTCCCTCTGGGGGGCGCCGCCGCACCATGCTCACCTCGCTTGCCCTCCCGCTCCCATTGTTCAACTGCCCGCCCTCTTCTCCCCCCTCCCGACATCCCATTTCTTTTTTTTTTCTTTTTAAATTTACCTCCGTGGCGGTCCAGCAGCGCAGCATCAGTGAAGGAGGCGGCGCTCCCGACGTCTCTAGCCTTTCCTTCGCTGTGTTCTGCCTTCTTCTGACGTCAAGGAAATGACATCAGAAGAAGGCGGAACACAGTGAAGGGAAGGCTAGAGATGTCGGGAGCACCGCCTCCTTCATGACGCTGCGCTGCTGGACCGCCACGGAGGTAAATTTAAAAAGAAAAAGGGATGTTGGGGGAGAGAAGAGGGAGGGCAGTTGAACAATGGGAGCGGGAGGGCAGGGGAGAGACGAACATGGATGTGAAGGGGGAGGGGAGAAGAGGGCGGGCCAGGCCAACTGGGACATGGGAGCGGGAGGACAGGGGAGAGAGGAGCATGGATGTGGGGGGGTCATGGAAGGGAGAGAGGGGAATTGCTGGATAGGGATTAATGGAGGGTGACAGAGGAGCATGGATGGGAGGGGCAGGGCTCAGGGAGAGAGGGGACTTGCTGGATAGGGAATTAGGGATGAATGGAGGGGACAGAGGAGCATGGATGGGAGGGCAGGGCTCAGGGAGAGAGGGGAATTGCTGGATAGGGATTAATGGAGGGGGACAGAGGAGCATGGATGGGAGGGCAGGGCTCAGGGAGAGAGGGGAATTGCTGAATAGGGATGAATGGAGGGGACAGAGGAGCATGGATGGGAGGGCAGGGCTCAGGGAGAGACGGGAATTGCTGGATAGGAATGAATGGAGGGGCAGAGGGCAGGGGACAGAGGAGCATGGATGGGAGGGCAGGGTTCAGGGAGAGAGGAGAAATTGCTGGACATAGAGGGAGGGAAGAGAGATGAAGGAGATGAAATGAGGGAAAAGGAAGAGAGGAGAAAAACTGCACATGGATGAAGAAAATAGGCAGAAGCTGAGGACCAGAAATGAAGAAGAAAGAGGAAAGGAAAGAAATAAATGGAAAGGAAGCCCTGGAAACGGAGTTAAGAGGACAGATAGCAGCAGAATCAGATACTGGGCCAGCATGATCAGAAAAAGAAAGTCACCAGACAACAAAGGTAGAAAAAAATCATTTTATTTTCATTTTAGTGTTTGGAATATGTTCACTTTGAGAATTTACATCTGCTATCTTATTTTGCAAAGTATAGCAATTTGTTTCTAAGAATATTGCTGACAATTCCTGTCAGTGTGGCAAGTGGTGAGCGATCATTTTCACGGGGGGAGGGGGGGAGGGGCGCCGCCGCCGCCAACTGATAGTCTGTAGGGGGGCGCCAGAGACCCTAGGCACGGCCCTGTTCTGAGTGAATCATGACAAGATATTTCATGGCACTTAACCTGGCAGTGCCACTGAAAATCCCTTCTGACCACTGCAGCACTGTCTGAGCATTACCAGAGTGATCGGGGACAAAGTCAGGGTGGAGCTGGGAGTTATACACACACTGGCAAAACTGACCACATAGATACCTGGACAAGTACAACCACGTAAATAGCAGGTCTTTTCTTTCTGTGGTTAGTGATATGGACGCGGCATAGTCAATTTCCAGGTACCACTGCTGAGAGTGTGTAAACCCAGATATTCAGGGCCAGTTTCTGGATATGGCCTGACACTGAGTACCTGGGTCTAAGTTAGCCACAGTAGTCACCGTCTTTAAAATACTGACCGCCATCATCAACTCAATGTAGACCCAAAAAGTGTTGATTCTTATGGCCAAATACACAGATTATACCAGCCTCAGAGCAGGTCTGACAACTTTCAGGGAGACAATTTTATATAGACAAATTAATTTATTTAATAATATTTAGAGCCCACCAATCCAGGGACAGCTCATAGTGGGTTTTATGTTTCAACTGTTTTTTATTATGAAAGAAATCAACATATCCACATCTTATAGACATTATAGAACTAATACAAGTATTTTTTTGTTCCTCCATTATCTTGTAACAGCATAATAAAACAATAATTATCTTACACAAGGATAGTGTGTTTCTTTTTCTTTCTCTGTGTGTTTCATTAATTTGTATTATCCATGAATTCAACAGAACATTGCATTATTGTCAACATCTAACATAACCAAATATTGTGCCACCTTCATTATCCGATATTAGTACAACAAATCCATTATTAGTTCCCACCATAGTATAATGTTGCATTCTTCCATCCTTATACCTACTATTTCCCTTTCCCCCTTCCCACCCTCCCTGCCCTCTTATTCTTCATGGTTCCCCCTGTAACCTATAAAATTCCCCATACTTTCCAGTATCGCATAAAGTCCACTCATAAGGTATTAATAATCAGACTTCGCCCTTTCTGCGTCATTTTTTCCAAGTAGCATCCCCAGATTTTAAGAAATCTCGTTTTTCTTTTATCATTTCCTTTAGCCTCTTTTGCTTCCCAAACCAACAATTGATGTACCTGATTACGCCAATGCCAGAAATTTGGCGGGTTGTGTGTAGTCCAGTGCTGCATAATACATTTCCTTGCTATCAAACATAATTTGCGCTTTAGCAATACTTTATCTGCATTTAAACTCGATTGTACCTCCTTCATATCCAATATGAGATGTAATGGATTCATATCTACTCTACTACATAACATACCTGTAAGATAGTTAGTTATTTGTCTCCAATATCGTTGTATTAATACACACTTCCACATCGCATGATAAATGGAGTTCTCGGCATTATGACATTTTACACAAAGAGCTGTTTCTATACCCCCTGCTTTATACAATTGAACCTGTGTAAAGTATGCCCTGTGTATCATTCTAAATGCACATTCCCTATAATCATTTCCCCCTATCAGGCATGGAATACTTTTGATTTGTGCCATTATATCCCAGGATTGCAAGTTCCTTCCCATATCTTTTTCCCATTTCTGTTTCAATAAAGTCATCTCCTTCGCAGGAGTTAGGCTCCATAGTCTCTGATATAATTGCGATATAGAAGGGGCATTTTCTGTAATTTCCTCAAAGAAGGTAATAATTTTATTACCTAACCTAATTATAAGTGCTTCTTTATTTAAATTTTGTATGTAATGTTTAAGCTGATAGTGCGCATAAGTATCTTGCCATCCAGGTTCCTCTTGATGAAGCAGCTGCGGCAGTGGCTTAATATCCCCATTCTCTCCTAGTACGTCTGCCAGGGTTTCCACACTTATCTTTCCCCAGTCATCAAAGATTTTGTTCTCCATTCCTGGTTGGAAGGCCGGATTCCCTCTAATACTTATTAACTCCGTTATTCTCGAGTCTCCGCCTAATAGTTTGCCTATAAATTTCCATACCTCTCTCATGGGTTTAAGTAAAATATTGTGCCTAATTCTAGGAGGAGTTTCCCCGCTCCGCAAATGCATTAGGGTAGTAAAGTGATATGGGTTAAATAATGCATCTTCCATCTCTATAGGTGTATAGTCGGAAGCATGAAATAATCTATCTCTCACCAGTCGCAATAAACATGCCATATTATAATATTTAAGATTGGGAATTCCCAAACCCCCCTGTCTCCATCCTCCCAACATGTATTTTTGTTGTATTTTAGCTTTTTTCTTAGCCCAACAGAATCTGAGCAGCATTCGGTATAAGCGCTTTATATCTTTCTGCAACAGGGCTATTGGTAAGATCTGCAACATATATAACCATCTCGGTAAGATCACCATTTTAAGAAGGTTGATCCTCCCTATGAGCGAGAGTGTTAGCGTGCCCCATGATGCCAACTGCTGTGCTGTCTGTTCCAGTAATTTTTCAACATTTAAATGATATAGCTCTTTTGGTCTGGCCGGCAACTGTATACCCAAATATACAAAAGATTTATGTGCCTGCTTCAAAGGGAAATCTCCCCCCCATAACTCGTGTATGTCCACATTAATTTGAAGCGCTTCTGACTTGTCTATATTCAGTTTGAAACCCGAATAATCTCCATATTCTCTGAAAATTTGTAAAAGATTCTCTAGAGTATCTTTTGGCTTCGTAATAATCATTAACAAGTCATCCGCAAATGCAGCTATCTTAAATTCCTGATTTTTAATATGTACCCCTGTTATCGCTGCACAATCATGTATGTCTCTAATTAATGGGTCTAATTGAAGTGCAAATAACAGAGGCGACAAAGGACAACCTTGTCTAGTTCCCCTAGTGATCTGAATTTCCCCCGATATATTTCCATTTACCAGCACTTGTGCCCTTGGGTTATGATATAGTGCTCTAATTGCCTGCACAAAGGTGCCATTAAATCCATATTTCTGTAGCACCGAGTATAGAAAGGGCCATTCCACTCTGTCGAATGCTTTTTCTGCGTCGAAGCTGATCATCACAGCTTGTTCTTTGGAGTGACCTAGTCCTTCCAATGACGCCAAAATATTCCGCAAGTTTTTTGTACTTGTTCGCCCTTGGACAAAACCCACCTGTGCTGGATGAATTAGATGAGGCAATATCCCTCCTAATCTTTTGGCCAATATTTTTGCAAATAATTTTGCCTCTTGATTAATTAGGGAAATGGGTCTATATGATGTAACCAACTGTTCATCTCGTTTTGGTTTAGGAAATACTACTATCCTAGCTAAATTCATATTATCAGACAAGGCCCCCTTCTCTATCCAGTCATTGAACATTTCAGTCAAGGTAGGGAGAATCGAGTCCCCCATCATCTTATAAAATTCTGCTTTAAAACCGTCTGGACCTGATGCCTTGCCTGATTTACTTTGTTTGATTGCCCATCCTACCTCGTCTTCACTAATCCTAGCATTTAGCCGCTTTCTGTCTCTACTTTGCAGCCTCGGAATGTGAACACCCTCTAAGTAAGACTCCCCCTGTAGCTCGTCTTGATCTGCCCTCTTATAAAGTTCTTGATAAAAATTTTGAAAAGCTTGTCGAATTTCTTTATTAGAGTGTATGAGTTTCCCATTTTTTTGTTTAATAGTTGTTATATTTCGGGAATTAACCTTAGATGCTATAAGTCGAGCTAAATATTTGCCCCCTTTATTCCCGTGCTTGTAAAGTTGAAAGCGATAGTAGGCCTGAGATTTCACTTCTCTCTCATGTAGTTTGGCATTTAAAGTTGCTTGTATGGTCAGAATCTCTTGTCTGATATCATTACTAGGGTTCATACCGTATTGGCGGTGTAATTTACCTAAAAGTTGTTCTAGTCTCATTATTTCTCTGTCTCTCATTCGTTTATAGTGCGTGACATAGCTAATTATTTCCCCCCGCAACACCGCTTTCGCTGCTTCCCAGTAAGTGCTGATCTCTTCCACTGAGCCTTCATTAAAATGCTTAAATTCTGCCCATTTAGCATGTAAAAGCTCCCCAAATCTTGCATCTTTAATTAAGTATGTTGGAAACGTCCAGCTTTTTAGCAAGTCTTCATCCTCTCCTCCCTTCCATGTCATTCCGACCACTGAATGATCCGATATGACACAGGGATCTATGTGTACCTCAGTAATGTCTGTTATTATAGTTCGTGATACCAGCAAGTAATCAATTCTTGATGCTGACCCATGTGCTCTAGATTGGTGTGTGTATTCTTTCTCCATAGGATGCAAGGTGCGCCAGACATCTATTAAATCTAATATTTCACATAAATCCGGTAGACCCCTAGTATCTATTTTTCTTATCTCCTTAGGCGGATGCGATCTATCCATATTCGGGTCCCAAGTCATATTGAAATCTCCTCCCATCACTAGGGGCAAGTTTTCCAGTTGAGTGATTTGGGAAAGCAATTTCTTATAGAATTTTAAATCTAACACATTAGGAGCATAGACATTTCCCAAAATTATAGTTTTTTTATTAATGGTTACTATGCTTAGCACAAATCTACCCTCTGGGTCTGAAATAGTTTTATGTATCTTGATTGCTAGCCCTTTCCGAAAAAGTATGGCTACTCCCCCTTTTCGACCCATTGCCGCAGCTGCCACACAATCTGCCACCCACCATTTGGCTAATTTGGCATGCTCCTCTGCTGACAAATGTGTTTCTTGGAGCATTGCAATATCTGCTCTTATATGTTTAAGATGGCGCAATATTTTTGATCTCTTGATGGGGGAATGTATTCCCCCCACATTCCAGGATGCTACCTTAAGTAGTTATCATTCATATAGCGATTTTCCATCATCTGATTACCTTTTACTATCAAGAGTAGCCAGCCCAGCCTCCAACCACTCCTGTTCATACCCCATGTTCTCATTTTCATATTTATTTGCGTCTGTAGGTTACATTGAGTTACTCTCTTCCCCTTCCCCCCCTTACATTGTCTTGTAGTTATCTGTTCCCTAACCTCCCCCCTCTCCCCATTCCCCCCCCATTAGCCCTCTCCTTCCCGTAGGAAGCAGGTCACTTTCAACGCTCCTCCTCCCATTATTTGTATCCGTCCCTTTTCTGCTCGTTCTTCCATTAATGATACATGTATGTGTGAGTAAGTATTACCTCTTTAACATTCAGTCCCCCAACACATTTGACATTTAGATTTGCCATTCTCTACAATTATTAAGCAAAAGCAGTATTATTAGTCATAAATAATCTTATGATTATCAGATTCTTTCAAACTAAGCTTGTTATACTTTTAAATCTAATGTAACTGATTTCAGGCTCTACGACTTATATGACCTGCAGTGTCAACTTGTTATCAACAACAGTAGTATCTTAACCTTATTATACTATATCTATTATAACATATTTTTATGATTGTGTGAGTATGTATTACCTCTTTATCATTCAGTCCCCCATCTCATTTGACTTTTAAATTTGCCAGTCTCTACAATTGTTAATCAAGAGTAGTATTAGTCTTATGAGATCTTAGTGTTGTCAGATTCTTTCAAACCTAGATTGTAATACTTTCAAATCTAATTTAACTGATTTCAGGCCTTGCAGCTTACATTATCTGCAGTATCAAATATCTAACAACAAAAGTAATATCTTAATATCCTTATACTATATCTATTATAACATACTTTCCTAATATCCAAGATTCTTGGCCACTTTTCATGCTTAAATCGTCCTTTCCTGTTATCCTGTTTGTGTTTCAATTGGCCCTCTAATGGTTTCAGTGTGCATTATGTCCACCTTAAATCCAATTTGTGTCGCTGTTCAGTGTGTCCATTGATAGTCTCTTTTATGTATCATCTGCCCCAACATCCTCTGTTTATAATTCTCATTTCAATTATAGGTCTCTTCTTTATACTTTTTTCTCAAGCATTTAGCGATGTCAGTTAGAAAATGTCTTTTTTTCAGCAGTGCAATCCTTAGCTCTCAAGTTTCCGGCCTCTCTTCCATCTGTTGCACAAATAGTTTTGCTTCTTCCATAGTGGTAAACAACTTTGTGCCCGAAGAATGAATGATTCTCAACTTTGCAGGGTATAATAGCGCAAACTTAATCTTTTTATTCACCAACGCTGAGCATATCGATGAAAACTTTTTTCTTTGCGCCGCCACCGCCGATGAATAATCTTGAAAGCAAAGAACTTTGCGGTTCCCGCTGTATAGTTCTTTGCCGTTGCGCAGGGCTTGCAGTATGGCGTTTTTGTGACTGAAATTGAGAATTTTGCAGATGACTACACGTGGTCTTCCCTCCGCCACGTTCTTCGGCCCTAGTCGATGTGCACGCTCGATTCTTAGCGGCCCCAACATCTCAGGTAACTCCAGTTCTGCTGTGAACCACGTTTCAAGAAATTTGCTGAGTTCACGATCTCCTTGCCCTTCAGTTAGTCCCACAATTCGGAGGTTGTTCCTCCTCGACCTATTTTCTAGGTCTTCGAGTTTGTCGTCGTATGAGGTAATTGTTTTCTTCAGTTGATTTATCTCTGCTTCTAGTACAGTGACTCGGTCTTCCGTTTCACTGGCCCGCTGTTGATATTGCGCCATATCCGTTTGTATTTGGGCTATACTGTTATTAAGGGATTCCAACTTGTTGTCCAGGGAACTCAGTTTTTTATCTAATATTACCTCTAGCGCTTGTGTAACTTCTCCCACAATTTCCGCGGCCCAGGCGGACCCCACCTCCGACGTTCCCGGGCTCACCGGCGCCGCCATTTTGTCTCCAACTAGGCGAGTTTTTTCTTTTTCTTTTCTTGTGTTTTTTGTCGCCATTGCCGTAACCTTCTGCACTCAATCCGTTCACTGTGAGTTCGGCTATTGTTCGCTCTCAGTTAGCAGGATGTTAATCTTTGTTTGCAGCGATTTTTTGCCTAGATGTTTGAGGAGAAGGCAGGAGCGATCCAACTAGCGCCCACTCCCGCTCATAGCGTCACGTGACCCCTCTCATAGTGGGTTTTAATTGAACATTCATAACGCATCCCATTCAAAACAATGGTGCAATGAAAACAAACTGCTAGAAAAGACAGATCAACCAAAAGATTTCAAAGTATAAAATTTTTTTTAAAAACTACAAACAGTATCATATCCCCCCCCCCCCCCCCCCCCCCAAGGCTTCCTGAAAAAGAACATCTTCAACTTTTCTTTGAAAAGGAAGTAACTATTGTCCTGTTTTGAATAAGCAGGAAGAGGTTTCCACATAAGCAGGATGGGTTTTTGTGCCTTGACGGCCTAGAGAACCTGGAGCCAGATTCAGTAAATGGTGTCCAAAGTTAGGCATTGTTAAGATCAGTGCTAGGATAGTGTTCTGTAAAGAGTGCTCTGCATAGACCACCCTTTACAGAATTCGAGCTTAGTGCCCTTCCTGCATCTAATTTTGGCACCAGGACTTATGCCTCCTGAAACCTGGTGTAAATATCCATGCCCAGTTAGGTGTGCAAATTCTATAACATTGCACTGAATTTCGAGGAACACCTCTGACCCACCCATTCCCTTTCCATGGCAATGCCTCCTTTTCAGTTACCCAATATGAAATGTAGGTGCAGATGCTATAGAATAGGCAGATGACAGATGTGTTTGTAATTCATAATTAGGAAAGGGATGGTGAATAAAACTAAAAATACTATAATGCCTCTGTACCGCTGCATGGTGCAACCGCACCTTGAGTATTTCGTTCAGTTCTGGTCGCAGAATCTCAAAAATGATATAGTGGAATTAAGCAGGGTTCAAGGAAGAGCAACCAGAATGATAAAGGGGATGGAACTCCTCTCATATGAGGAAAGGCTAAAGAGGTTATAGCTGTTCAGTTTGGAAAAGGGATGGCTGAGGGGAGATATGATTGAAGTCTACAAAATCCTAAATGGTATAGAACGAGTAGAAGTAAATCAATTTTTTACTCATTCCAAAAGTACAAAGACTAGGGGCCACTCAAGGAAGTTACATGGAAATACTTTTAATATTTTTTCATTCAACAAATAGTTAAGCTCTGGAACTCTTTGCCGGAGGATGTGGTAACAACAGTTAGTGTATCTGGGTTTAAAAAAGGTTTGGACAAGTTTCTGGAGGAAAAGTTCATAGTCTGTCATTAAGACAGACAAAGGGAGGCAGCTGCTTGGTAGCATGGAATGTTGCTAATTATTGGGTTTCTGCCAGGTACTTGTGACCTGGCTTGGCCATTGTTTAGAAATGGGATACTGGGCTAGATGGACCATTGGTCTGACCCAGTACAGCTATTCTTACGTTCTTAGTGCCAATTAATTGCAATTAACCCCAATAACTTATTGTTGGCGCATACTTGACTAATTAATTTAAGTGCACATCTGGGATCCGCACCTAAATTTGGGCGACCTATACAGAATCTGGGAACTTCTGTACAACTCTCTTCTTAAGGGTTAGATACAAAAGATCAAACTATGGCTTGATCAGACAGGCTGAAAATGTTTCCTCATGGAGCAGCTAACTATCAACTGTCCATTTTTGCTTTCAGAGTAGGAATCCCTAGGATTGGATCTGTACCTCTCATCATGCTCTTATATCACTTAAATCTGACCTGGGTGAATGAACTCTCCCACACGATCGCCTTCTCATCAATAATGAAATCCTGCCCTGGGGGAGCATGAGGGTTATAACTTCCAACAATTTCATATTTCCATGTCCCATCAGGCAGAAAGAGCAAGTTCACAATATCGTATCCAGTGGCAAGGTCTCCATTTTCATCCATATTCATCTCTTCCCCCAGACCGTTCTTAAAATGGAGGTTCTTCAGATAATGATGGAGCTAAGGAGTGAGGTGTAAATTTACAGTAGTGCCAGGTTACAGAGATAATTTCAAGCATACATAAAAACAAAACAATTTAATTTGTTTAAATTATAAGGAGAACTAATTTTAAATCCATTTCTGGAGATGAAACACAACTTTTCCCTTGACTCAATCCATGTTGGCTTTGTCTCTCATTAATAGTCTCTACATTTTGCTCGGCACCAACATCATGCTTACCAGTCTATAATGTCCTGGATCACCTCTGAAACCCTCTTAATTTCTGTGTATTTGAGTAACATTACTCAAATGTGCAGAAATTAAAAAGGGTTCCAGAGGTGATCAGGGAAATTATAGAGTAGTGAGTCGGACGTAGATGACAGGAGAAATGTAGAGATTACTATAAAGAACAAAATTACAGAGCATATAAATAAATGATATAAAAAACAAAACTTAAAGAGTTACATATGTGTTTGCATGTCAAGTGGTGCTTAGATGGCAACTCTGGCTGCATCAACTAAGGCCGGTGCTGGGCTGACTTGTACAGCCTGAGTCCCGCATATAGCGATCCAGTTTAGGGTGGGCTGGAGAGAGCTTCACCAGAAACTTCAATATTTTTGGAACATGAGGACAGTGCCAGGCAGACTTTTACGGTCTTTGTCCTGCAAACGACAGGACAGATTTGGATAGGCTGGAGTGGGCTTTGATGGCAACTCCAGTAATTAGAACATAAGGACACAGCTGAGCAGACTTCTATGGTCTATGTCCCAGAAACACCAAAGAAAGACCATGATCAAGTAAATAATTCACGTTCATTGTTGATTTAAATCTTGAATTGATAATGAATGTGACTGTTGGGCAGACTGGATGGACCATTCAGGTGTTTATCTACCATCACTTACTATGTTACTATGTTGCTATATGTAAGCATGGATTAATGAGAGAAAGCTAACATGGATTTACTGACGGGAAATCCTGCCTCACCACATTTCTTTGAAGGGATGAATAAGCATATGGTTCAAGGTGAGCCTATCGATATTGTGTATCTGGATTTTCAAAAGGCATTTGACAAAATACCTCATGAAAGACTCCTGAGTCATGAGAGAAATTTGCATGCAATGGAGGTAGTGCATGCAAACCTATCTCATGTGAGAAAAAGGATTGTTGTGATAGTGAGATGAAATAGAAGATCGTGAATATGGATTTGACAGTTTAAATATTTGGATCGCAGCATTTTGGTCATTATAAAAGTTGGAGGACCGTTATGCTATAAAGGGACTCCAGGAAGGAAGGCAAATCCACCTAGGTGGATGGACCACAAAATACCACGGAGTCAATAGAGCAAAGAGGAAAGTGTGAAATGGACCAATAACCTCAGAGACTTGGACAGCTGGAGCATATAAAGCACATTTTATTACAGACTCATCAAAGATCTGTGTTTCGGCCACAGGCCTGCCTCAGGAGTCTAAAAGAATATATAAAAAAACATGTAATGCAAACAAATATAAAAAACCATTTATAATGTAAATGTAAAAACTTAACACATATAAAACAGCCAGAGAAAAATAACTTAAAATGAACTAAAAGAATATAATTTCATTATGTAAAGTATTAGAAAACATGTGTGAACAGAATTATAAAAAATGATTGTGTCTTGTCCACAAGGAAGGTGAGCCCTTAGGTCCCGTAAGGCCCCAAAGGACCTCAAAGGACAGCCGTGCAACCCCAAGTCTTCACCCGCGGCGACAGCCGTTCACCAGGGGTTGAGCCCCCAACTGCAGGCGGTCAATGGGACTTCAGGAACCGCGGGGTTGACGGACTGACCTGGACTGGAACCAGGAGAGAAGTGGGCAGGTGGAAAAGAGAAGTCCACAAACTGGCAGCAGATCGGGGCAGGCAGCTAACAACGTAGTCAGAGTCCGGCAAGAGGTCTAGGCAGGCGGCTTGTAGAGTAATCAATGTCAGGCAAGAGGTCAAGGCAGGCAGCTAGCAGAGTAAACCAGGAAATAGTCCAAAAGTCCAAAATCAGCAACACCAGGAAATCACGGAACACAGGAACCACGGAGACTGGCCTCGGGTAAAAGAACCTGAAGCAACATCCATCTCCGGCTCATTCCTTAAATACTGTTCGGCAGTCAGCTGCCCAGCCCCCGTAGACATAGCCGGCCAATCAGAACTTGGTTATCGACAGAACCCTTCTGATTGGCTCGGATCGAACTCCCAGGCGGATCTATCATGCCGGCCCTCCAGTCCAACTCCTCTGAGGCGGAGCTTTGGGTTCCCGCGCCCAAGAATGAAGAAGACGCCGGCCATCGCACCTCGGCGCCATCTCCCCTATTGGCACAAACACAGCCCCCGTAGCCGGCGATCGAGAGTCCGGCAGCCGCGATCGCTGGCCTCCGGCCTCGGCCCCGGACTGGGCGGCCATCACCACGGCGAGCCCCGGCTCCCCTCCGAGGCCTCAAGAAAGCCGGCCTTCGTCGAGGTGGACGCCGTCTCCTGCTTCCCGCGGAGGAGCAGCCGGAGGGAGCGACGGATGTGACAGTATCCCCCCGGATGCCCCCCTCCTCCTGGGTCCAGGTTTTTGAGGATATCGATCATGGAAGGCTCGTACCAACTCCGGGGCATGTACATTGGTAGCCGGCTCCCAGGAATTATCTTCGGGACCGAAATGCTTCCATGACAACAAATAGAGCAGCTTTCCCCGGCGCCTCTTGGATATGATTTCTTCCACCTCATCCTCGGGGTCAGCCTCTGGAACAATTGACTCTTTATTCTGTGGATGACATTTAGACCCCCGAAAGATCTTCAGTAGAGAAACATGGAAGGCATTATGGATCCGCAAAGTACTGGGTAACCGCAGGCGGTATGTCACTGCTCCAATCCGAGACTGGATAACAAACGGCCTGATGTATCGTGGCCCCAGCCTCCGAGAGGGTACCCGGAGCCTCAAGTATTTGGTGCTCAACCATACTTTTTGCCCTGGCTGGAAAACCGGAGCAGGGCGCCGGTGTCGGTCAGCAAACGATTTATACCTGGCGGCTGCTCTCTGTAACTGCTCTCGGGCCATATTCAGACCTCCCGCAGGTCAGCCAGGGTTTGAGTGACCATGGGCATAGATGAGTCAGAGGGGATGGGCGAAGGAAGCCGCGGATGTTGTCCATACACCATGAAAAATGGAGATTGCCCAGAGGCAGAGTGTTCGCTGTGGTTATAGGCGAACTCGGCCCACGGAAGAAGGGATGCCCAGTTGTCTTGCCACTTATTGACAAAAGCACGCAAGAACCCCTTCAACGTTTGGTTAATCCTTTCGACCATCCCGTTAGTCTGCGGATGGTAGGCAGAGGAGAAATGGGTAGCAACCCCCAGAGCAGAACACAGGGCTCTCCAGAATCGTGAAGTGAACTGGGCTCCGCAGTCACTGATGATCCTAACTGGTAACCCATGGAGCCGGAAGATATGTTGGATAAACTGTTGGGCTAACTGTGCAGCCGACGGAAGACCTGGCAGGGGAACGAAGTGTGCCATATGGGAGAACCGGTCTACCACCACCCAAATTACAGTGTGCCCCTGGGAACGAGGAAGGTCCATGATGAAATCCATAGACAATTCCTCCCAGGGTGCTGCAGGAACGGGCAAGGGCTGCAGATCTCCCCAGGGACGCCCCACCACAGACTTGGTCCGGGCACAGGTCGGGCAGGTCGTGACAAACTGAAGGATGTCTTTTTTCTTATGAGGCCATTGGTACTGTCGAGAAATCAGACGGAGGGTTTTTTGGAACCCAAAGTGTCCGGCCCATACAGACGAATGTCCCCAATGCATTACTTTTTCCCGGTCCTGAGGAGGCACCAGTTCCTGCCTCGGGGTGACCTCTCCCGGGGCCGCACCGAGGCAGGCCGGGTCCAACATAGGGTGAGGCTCTTCAATGTCTTCTGGAGCTTCGAAGGCTCAGGAGAGGGAGTCCGCAGGGGTATTCTGTGCAACTGACCGGAACACAAGTTGAAACCGGAACCTGGTGAAAAACAGCGACCAGCGGGCTTGCCGCGGATTCAGCCTTTGGGCCTCCTGCAGATATAAAATATTTTTGTGGTCCGTAATCACTGTAAATCGGTGCTCTGCCCCCTCCAGCAGATGTCTCCATTCTTGCAGAGCTAACTTCAAGGCTAGCAATTCTCTGTCTCCCACAGTATAATTGCGTTCCGCAGGGGAGAATTTCCGGGAGAAGAAGAAGCAAGGTTGACACCAGCCCTTGGCGTTAACTTGAGAGAGGACCGCCCCGGCGCCCAAAGCTGAGGCGTCCACCTCTACCACAAAAGGTTTATCAGGATCTGGGGCCTGAAGGATAGGAGCGGATTCGAAGGCTTTCTTCAAGTGACTAAACGCTGCTTGTGCCTCGGCCGGCCAATTCCGAACATCCGCATACTTCTTAGTGAGCGCTGTCAGCGGAGCTGTCAATTGCGAATAGTGAGGAATAAACTGACGATAGTAATTCGCGAACCCCAGGAACCGCTGCAGCGCCCTCAGACCTTGGGTTTGAGGCCACTCCCGGATAGCGCGAAGTTTGTCTGGATCCATTCGCAGACCCCCAGGTAAAATAATATGTCCCAGAAACGGCAGAATCTGTTGATGGAATGAGCATTTGCTGAGTTTGGCAAACAGGTGATATTGCCGTAGGCGCTGAAGAACAGTCCGTACGTGGGCCACATGCTCCTGGGGATCCTTGGAAAAGATCAGGATGTCATCTAGGTATACAATTACCGTTGCGTAAAGCAGGTCTTCAAGAGCGAAGTTTATGAATCTCTGGAACACTGCTGGGGCGTTGCACAGGCCGAAAGGCATCACCCGGTATTCGAAGTGCCCCTCATGTGTATTAAATGCAGTTTTCCATTCGTCCCCCTGCCGGATACGGACCAAGTTGTATGCTCCACGGAGGTCCAATTTAGTGAAGATCTGGGCCCCCTGCAGCCGATCAAACAACTCCGGGATAAGGGGCAGGGGGTATCGATCCTTAATGGTGATGGCATTTAGGCCCCGGTAGTCAATGCAGGGCCTCAAGGAGCCATCTTTCTTGGTCACGAAGAAGAATTCTGCCCCGGCAGGGGACGTGGAGGGATGAATAAACCCTTTCTGGAGATTCTCCCGGATGTAGGCTTGCATGACCTTTGTTTCCTCTCGGGACAGGGTATAGAGTCGGCCCCGCGGCGGCATTTTGTCAGCCATCAAATTAATAGCGCAATCAAAGGACCGATGTGGGGGCAGCACATCCGCTTCCACGGGACTAAACACATCAGTGAACTCCCGGTACTCCTTGGGTAGAGCAGCTTGACAGACTGACACAGTTCTAGGAGTGGCTACTACCGCGGGACAGCTGGATTCCCGACCATTCAAACAGGTCTCAGTACAGGCGCCACCCCAGGCTTGAATTCTTCCTAAAGTCCAATCTATAACAGGAGTGTGACGCCGTAACCAGGGCAGGCCCAGTACCATAGGATGAATGGTGCGGGGTAAAATCAGAAATTGAGCGTCCTCCCGGTGGTCTTCCCCCACCTGGAGCCCCAAAAATGGAGTCACCTCTGTGATAGGCTGAGGTAACGCTGTTCCCTGGATGGATGTTACTTGCAAAGCGGGGCGATAGGGCAGGGTAGGCCATCCCATTTGCCGCAAGAGTTCCTGACAAATGAAATTTCCCCCGGCCCCGGAGTCCAAAAGAGCTTGGGTGTGAACCATCGTCTCCTGCCACCGCAGGGTCACCGGGAGAGTTATCAGATGATCGGGTAGGGGATTCGAGTGCCCCAAGACCCCTCCCCTCAGGGCGCCTTGGGAGCGGCGTTTCCTGGTCGTGCGGGGCAAGTACGGATGAAATGGGCGGCCTCGCCGCAATACAGGCACAGGCCGCCCCGAAGGCGTTGAGTCCTTTCCGACGGGGTTAACCTTTGACGGCCGATGACCATAGGTTCCTCAGAGGTCGCTCTGGATTCATTGGAGCCCCGTCGGGGGGAAGGTACCCGACTAGACCGGGGCCCGCCTCCAGAACTCCTCCGCCGGTCCGCACGGGCTCTGGCCCTTTCCTGAAAACGGGTATCCACCCGGACACAGAGCGAGATCAAAGCGTCCAACTGCCCCGGAACCTCCCGGCCAGCCAGTTCATCCTTGATTCGATCCTGAAGCCCCTCCAGGAAGATTGCGGATAGGGACTCCTGATTCCAGCGCAATTCAGTCGCCAGAGTCCGGAACCGGATTGCATAGTCTGCCACGGTCCCTTCGCCCTGTTGGATCCGCAGCAGCTCGGAAGCAGCGGAAGAGGGCCTTCCTGGAAGATCAAACACCATGCGAAATTGGCGTTGGAACTCGGCGTAGTTGTCCAAAAGCGGATCTTGTTGTTCACATAGCGGGGACGCCCAGGCTAGGGCCCGTCCCGTAAGCAAGGAGATAACATAGGCCACTCTTATCTGGTCTGAGGCAAAAGTCTCTGGTTGCATCTTGAAGTATAGGTTGCACTGATTGAGGAACCCCCGGCAGCTTCCGGGGACACCATCAAACCGAGCGGGCTCAGGGAACCGAGGTCCCGGGAAGGACCCTCCCGGACGGGGAGCCGCTGCGGTGACCTGGTGCGCCGCAGCAGCCTGGTTCTGAGCCTGGACCGTGGTTAGCTGAGAGCAGACATTCTGCAGGGCCCCCGACAGGGCGTTCAACTGCTCCTGCTGCTGCTGAAGAATTTTAGCCAGGTCCCATAGGTCGGGTTGCGTAGGCGAGCTCATGGCTTCATGTTTCTGTCTTGTCCACAAGGAAGGTGAGCCCTTAGGTCCCGTAAGGCCCCAAAGGACCTCAAAGGACAGCCGTGCAACCCCAAGTCTTCACCCGCGGCGACAGCCGTTCACCAGGGGTTGAGCCCCCAGCTGCAGGCGGTCAACGGGACTTCAGGAACCGCGGGGTTGACGGACTGACCTGGATTGGAACCAGGAGAGAAGTGGGCAGGTGGAAAAGAGAAGTCCACAAACTGGCAGCAGATCGGGGCAGGCAGCTAACAACGTAGTCAGAGTCCGGCAAGAGGTCTAGGCAGGCGGCTTGTAGAGTAATCAATGTCAGGCAAGAGGTCAAGGCAGGCAGCTAGCAGAGTAAACCAGGAAATAGTCCAAAAGTCCAAAATCAGCAACACCAGGAAATCACGGAACACAGGAACCACGGAGACTGGCCTCGGGTAAAGAACCTGAAGCAACATCCATCTCCGGCTCATTCCTTAAATACTGTTCGGCAGTCAGCCGCCCAGCCCCCGTAGACATAGCCGGCCAATCAGAACTTGGTTATCGACAGAACCCTTCTGATTGGCTCGGATCGAACTCCCAGGCGGATCTATCATGCCGGCCCTCCAGTCCAACTCCTCTGAGGTGGAGCTTTGGGTTCCCGTGCCCAAGAATGAAGAAGACGCCGGCCATCGCGCCTCGGCGCCATCTCCCCTATTGGCGCAAACACAGCCCCCGTAGCCGGCGATCGAGAGTCCGGCAGCCGCGATCGCCGGCCTCCGGCCTCGGCCCCGGACTGGGCGGCCATCACCACGGCGAGCCCCGGCTCCCCTCCGAGGCCTCAAGAAAGCCGGCCTTCGTCGAGGTGGACGCCGTCTCCTGCTTCCCGCGGAGGAGCAGCCGGAGGGAGCGACGGATATGACAGATTGTTATATATAAAAAACATCTGTATCATAATAATAGAAATAAAGAAAAAATGATCCAGCTGTCCCAGTCTCTGAGGTTATTGGTCCATTTCCCACTTTGCTCTGTGTGCTAGAAAGGGACTCCAACATCGTGGTTTAAAGGATGGAACAACTGCACCACAAATAATTTGAAGGGGAATTTTTCCACAGAAATCTTTTTTAAGCATGAAGGATTGAGCACTTTCAGGAGCAAGAATATCATCTGTTGACTCTTAAACCACAATAAGATTGGAATTCAAATGCATCTTAACTGTGAATGAATTTGATTATAGATATAATACTGTGGTATAGGGTCAATAGGAATAGATGACTTATGCTGTGATATATGAGTAGGTTGTGAGAAGTGGAAAAATATTTTATCAATGCTTAATTGAGGGAAAGCTTTTATACAATTAATATTTTTGGAATAATAAACATAGTAACATAGTAAATGACAGCAGATCAAGACCTGAATGGTCCATCCAGTCTGCCCAACAAGATAAGATCATTATTTTTTATTGCATTTATATCCCAATGTGGCTTACAGAGTTCAATTATGGTTTTGCCATTCCAGGATATTAGATATGATTAGTGATTTAAAAGTGTTAGATAGGGAGAGAAGAAAAGGATTAGGTGGATAGGTAAAGAGATTAGACTGCCGTAGCTGGGCTAGTTGGCGGGATGATTTAGTAAGGTTATGGGTTCTCTTTGTAAGCTTTGTTGAAGAGGTATGTGATACTTTATATGCATACCCAAATTTGATTTGTCCTTGCCATACTCAGGGCACAGGCCGTAGAAGTCTGCCCAGCACTGTTCTTGTACTAAAAGTTCTGAAGTTAACATCGCAGCCCCTTAAAATTTACACTCCAGCCCATCCATATCTATTCAGTTACGATCAGGGCGTAGACTGTAGAAGTCTGCCCAGCACTGGTTTTACTTCACAATTATCAGCGTTGCCACCCAATCTCCCCTAAGATTCCATAGATCCATTCCTTCTAAACAGGATTCCTTTGTGTTTAACCCACGCATGTTTGAATTCCATTACCGTTTTCATTTCCACCACCTCCCGCAGGAGGGCATTCCACGTATCTACCACCCTTTCTGTGAAAAAATACTTCCTGACATTACTCCTGAGTCTGCCCCCTTCAACCTCAATTCATGACCTCTAGTTCTACCTCCTTCCCGTCTCCAGAAAAGGTTTGCTTGCGGATTACTACCTTTCAAGTTTGCGGATTAATACCTTTCAAATGTAAAAGAAGGCGAAAAGAAGTGATAACTATATTGAAATAGAGTGAATCTTATAGTTGTGATAGATGAAAGTTCTTTGTGTGTATCCTGAAAACCTAACTGGCTGGGAATGCTCCAGGACCAGGCTTGGGAATCACTGGCCTAGATTTCTCTTTTTCCTCTGTAATTACTATTTCTCTATCACAATGGTATTTGATGTGTAAGTTTACTTGTATCTGGATTTTCAAAAGGCATTTGATAAAGTATCTCATGAAAGACTCCAGAGAAAATTGGAGAGTCATGGGATAGGAGGTAGAGTTCTACTGGGGTTTAAAAACTGGTTAAAAGATAGAAAACAGAGAGTAGGGTTAGATGGTCAGTATTATCAATAGAGAAGGGTAGATAGTGGGGTTCTGCAGGGGTCTGTGCTGGGAGCACTGCTTTTTAACATATTTATAAATGATCTAATGATGGGAGTAACTAGTGAGGTAATTAAATTTGGTGACAACACAAAATTATTCAAAGTTGTTAAATCAGAAGAGGATTCTGAAAAATTGCAAGAGGACCTTACAAGACTGGGAGACTGAGCATCCAAATTGCAGATGAAGTTTAATGTGAGCAAGTGCAAAGTGATGCATGTGGGAAAGAGGAACCCGAACTATAACTACATAATGCAAGATTCCATGTAAGGCGGCACCAATCAGGAACGGGATCTAGGTGTAATTATTGATGATATGTTGAAACCTTCTGCTCAGTGTGGAGCGGCTGCTAAGAAAGCAAATAGAATGTTAGGTTTTATTAGGAAAATGAATGGAAAACAAAAATGAGGACGTTATAATGCCTTTGTATCGCTCCATGTTGTGACCACACCTCAATTACTGTGTGTAATTCTGGTCACCGCATCTCAAAAAAGATATATTATTAAAGGTACAGAGAAGGGTGATAAAAAATGATAAAGAGGATGGGACGATTCCCTTATGAGGAAAGGCTAAAGTGGCTAGGGCTCTTCAGCTTTGAGAAAAGACAGCTGAGGGGAGATATGATAGAGGTCTATAAAATAATGAGTTGAGTGGAACAGGACTAATTGGTATTAATTAGAAATTATTCACACTACTCACTAAGCATATTCTAAAATGTAGTCCACGTAAGTTCTAACGTACAGATCTCAGAAAGCATGACCATGGGAGGAGCATGGGCAGGTTGTGGGCATTCCTAAAATTTACGATGTAGTACAATCTACTCTAAGTCTAAAGTTAGGCATGGGCATTTACTCCAGGTTTTCATTGATGTAAATGGATGCGCCTAAACTTTAGTCACGTGTATAGCGCTACGTGTATTCTATAAACCGTGCCTAACTTTAGGCACGGTTTATAGAATAAGTGTAAGCATATTTTCCATTGGTGCCGATTTTTTAGGTGCAATATAGAGAATTTGATCCTTTATGTGTAACATGGAAAGACATTTTCAAAAGGGACGGCCAAGTTTTGTTGAGGACGTCCTCGCAAAACGTCCACATCCAGGGGTGGGGAAATCCGTATTTTCGAAATAAGATGGACGTCCATCTTTCATTTCGATAATACAGTCAGGGATGCCCAAATCTTGAAATTTGGTCATCCTTAGAGATGGTCGTCCCTAGACTTGGTTGTTTCTGATTTTCGGCGATAATCGAAACAAAGGACATCCATTTCAGAAATGACCAAATGCAAGCCATTTGGTCATGGGAGGAGCCAGCATTTGTAATGCACTGGTCCCCCTGACATGCCAGGATACCAACTGGGCACCCTAGGGGGCACTAAAGTGGACTTCATAAATTGCTCCCAGGTACATAGCTCTCTTACCTTGTGTGCTGAGCCCCCCAAACCCCACTACCTACAACTGTACACCACTACCATAGCCCTTACAGGTGAAGGGGGGCACCTAGATGTGGTGGGTTTGGATGGCTCGCTGTTTCCTCCACAAACGTAACAGATAGGGGGAGAAAGGGCCTGGGTCCGCCTTCCTGAAGTGCACTGCACCCACTAAAACTGTTCCAGGGACCTGCATAGTGCTGTGATGGACCTGAGTATGACATCTGAGGCTGGCAATCAATATTTTTAAAGATGTTTTTTGAGGGTGGGTGGGTTACTGACCACTGGGGGAGTAAGAGGAGGTCATCCCCGATTCTCTCCAGTGGTCATTTGGTCATTTTGGGCACCTTTTTGTGCCTTGGTCGTAAGAAAAACACAACCAGGTAAAGTTGTCCAAGTGTTCATCAGGGACGTCCTTGTTTCTTTTGATTATGGATTGAGGACGTCCTAGTGTTAGGCATGTACAAGTGCCCCCTTCGCTACGCCTCCAATACGCCCTCTTGAACTTTGGCTGTCCCTGCGATTGAAAGCAGTTGGGGACATCCAAAATTGGCTTCAATTATACCAATTTGGATGACTTTGTGAGAAGGACGCCTATCTTCCGATTTATGTCGAAAGATGGATGTCCTTCTCTTTCGAAAATGAACCCAATAGTAACCTAGTGAATGACTGCAAATAAAGACCTGAATGGTCCATTCAGGCTACCCAATAATCACACTCATTATCAATTCATGATTAAACCAACAATTAATGTGAGATAAAATACTTGATCCTGACCTTTCCTTGGTATTTCTGGGGCATAGACCATAGAAGTCTACCCGGCTTTGTCCTTAATGTTCCAACCACTGGAGGGGCTGTCAAAACCCATTCCAGCCTATCTGAATCTGTTGTGTCATATGCAGGACAAGGATTGTAAAAGTTTGTCTGACAATGTCCTCACATTCCAACCACTGGAGCTACCATTGAAGATTTATTTATTTATTACATTTGTACCCCGCACTTTCCCACATACAGCAGGTTCAGTGCAGCTTACATAGTAAAAGAAAGCATCTTACATGGTAGAAAATAAAGCAAAGCAAGAAAATGCAGGAAGAGTATTATAAACTGTGATGATCATAACTACTTACATAGTGAAAAAGCATTACAAAGGACATGTGAAAAGAATATTATGAACTGAGAAAAACACAGTGGCAACAGCGCCCAGGAATATATGAGTTGGAATAGGGAAGGTAAACAAGGATAGGATAGGTAAAAGGGAAAGAGACTGGGAGGGAGATGGTAAGGATGGAGGGGAGAAGATAAGGGATTGAGTATAAGGGGATTTGAGAAAATGGTCAGATGTGTCATTGGGGTCAAAGTTAGTGTCGATGTCATAGCAGGAGTATCGTAGGTGGGCTGGTAGAATTAAGTTGGTCCATTAGGGTGATGACATTCTTCTATTTCTAATTGGAAGGTCAATCAAGTTGTTCATATAGCTGGGGGACTCTCCTGATATGATCTTATGGATCACTGTATGGACCTTGAAGTATATTCTCTCTTTGATGGGGAGCCAGTGAAGCCTTTCTCGAAGGGGTGTTGCGCTTTCAAATCTTGACTTGCCAAAGATAAGTCTGGCTGCTGTGTTCTGGGCAGTCTGAAGCCTTTTCAGGAATTGGGATTTACAGCCAAGGAAAACACTGTTGCAATAATCAACATGGGCGATGACTGTGGATTGAACCAGGTTCCGAAAAGTGTTCAAGTGAAGATAGGATTTCAGTCGCTTCAGAATCCACATCATATTAAACATTTTCTTCGTGGTGAGCTTAGCGTGGTTATCGAAGGATAAATGGCTATCTATTGTAACTCCAAGGATCTTTAGACTATTGGAGATGGGGATAGTTGCATCTGGGGTATTGAGGGTGGCCGGGAAAGGTGGGGAGTATTGAGATGAAAGGACTAGGCATTGAGTTTTTTCTTTATTTAATTTAATCTTAAAGGCATTAGCCGAGGAGATCAAGGTGGACATGCCAGTAGTGATTTTATCGGAAATTTCAGATAAATTTGATTTAAAGGGAATAAAAATGGTGACATCATCAGCGTATATAAAGGGATTAAGGCCATGTTTGGCTAATAACCTGGCCAAGGGGATCATCATGAGGTTGAAGAGTTTCAGGGAAAGAGGAGATCCCTGTGGCACCCCGCATTCAGACGACCATGGGGATGTTATATTTGTGGTTCCTTTAACTTGATAAGACCTGGTTGTGATGAAGTCTTTTAACCAACTGATAATATTGCCACCAATTCCAAGATTGTCCAAATGTTTAGCAAGGATGTTATGATCGACCATATCAAAAGCGCTTGATAAATCAAATTGCAAAAGGAGGATGTTGTTGCCAGTCGCGATTTCCTGTTTGAATTTGGTTATTAGAGTAAGGAGGACTATTTCAGTGCTGTGGGCAGAGCGGAAGCCTGATTATGACTCATGAAGGATGGAAAATTTCTGAATATATTCATTGAGTTGCGAGGTCACTCTATTCTCCATTAGTTTAGTGATTAGAGGGATGGAGGCAATTGGACAGTAGTTGGTAACGTCGTTTGCTGCTTTCTTTGGATTTTTCGGTTTAGGTGTTAATAAAATATTACCATGATTGGTAGGGAAGGAACCTCGTTGAAGCAGAAAGTTTATGTGAGTGGTGAGATCCAAGATGAAGCATGTTGGAGCGCCTCTCAAAATGTAATTTGGACAGGGGTCAAGATGGCGTGGTGACTTGGAGAGTATGTAGATGGTTTTGGTGACTTCCTCAGTGGTCAGGGGGTGAAATTAGTCCAAGATCGGTCAACTGGTATTTCATCTAAACCAGGATCTAGTTCATCAAGAAATGAGTTCGCAGTGACGTTGTCTTAAGAAATTGACTTGCGAAGATTAGTGATTTTGTCACTGAAGTATTTTGCTAACTGGTCAGCCGAAGGATAGTTTGAAGGTGAAGTTGTCACTGGATCTGTGTTTAAAAGATTTTTATAAATTGGAATTGTTTTTTAATATCAGTGCCAAATATATATATATATATATATATATATATATATATATATATATATATATATATATATATATATATATATATATATGGATTTAGCACCGTTCAAATGGATATAGCACCGTTCACGGAAGAGAGTGTGTATCAACAACTAGAAAAACTAAAGATGGACAAAGCCATGGGACCGGATGGGATCCACCCCAGGATATTGAGGGAGCTCACAGCGGTTCTGGCGGGTCCTCTTAAAGATTTGTTTATTAAATCCTTAGAAACGGGAGAGGTTCCGAGGGATTGGAGAACAGCAGAGGTGGTCCCTCTTCACAAAAGTGGTGATAGGGAAGAAACTGGAAACTACAGGCCGGTAAGCCTCACTTCGATTATTGGAAAAGTAATGGAAGCGATGCTGAAGGAAAGGATAGTGAATTTCCTAGAAGAAAATGAGTTGCAAGATCCGAGACAACATGGTTTTACCAGAGGGAAATCGTGCCAAACGAATCTCATTGAATTCTTTGATTGGGTAACTGGAGAATTGAATCATCGACGTGCTATAGACGTAATCTACTTAGATTTTAGCAAAGCTTTTGATACGGTTCCTCACCGGAGGCTCTTAAATAAACTAGATGGGCTGAAGATAGGTCCCGAAGTGGTGAACTGGATTAGGAACTGGTTGACGGACAGACAACAGAGGGTGGTGGTAAATGGAGTTTGCTCGGAGGAGGGAAAGGTGAGTAGCGGAGTGCCTCAGGGATCGGTGCTGGGGCCGATTCTGTTCAATATATTTGTGAGTGACATTGCCGAAGGGTTAGAAGGTAAAGTTTGCCTATTTGCAGATGATACTAAGATTTGCAACAGAGTGGACGCCCGGGAGTGGAAAGCATGAAAAGGGATCTGAGGAAGCTAGAAGAATGGTCTGAGGTTTGGCAATTAAAATTCAATGCAAAGAAATGCAAAGTGATGCATTTAGGGAGTAGAAACCCACGAGAGACGTATGTGTTAGGCGGTGAGAGTCTGATAGGTACTGAGGGGGAGAGGGATCTTGGGGTGATAGTATCCTAGGATCTGAAGGCGATGAAACAGTGTGACAAGGCGGTGGCCGTAGCGAGAAGGTTGCTAGGCTGTATAGAGAGAGGTGTGATCAGCAGAAGAAAGGAAGTGTTGATGCCCCTGTACAAGTCGTTGGTGAGGCCCCACCTGGAGTATTGTGTTCAGTTTTGGAGGCCATACCTTGCGAAGGATGTTAAAAAAATGGAAGCGGTGCAAAGAAAAGCTACGAGAATGGTATGGGATTTGCGTTCCAAGACGTATGACCAAAGACTTGCTGACCTGAACATGTATACCCTGGAGGAAAGGAGGAACAGGAGTGATATGATACAGATGTTCAAATACTAGAAAGGTATTAATCCGCGGGAGGTGGTGGAGATGAAAACGGTAACGGAATTCAAACATGCGTGGGATATGCATAAAGGAATCCTGTGCAGCAGAAATGGATCCTCAGAAGCTTAGCTGAAATTGGGTGGCGGAGCAGGTGGGGGGAAGAGGGGTTGGTGGTTGGGAGGCTAGGATAGGGGAGGGCAGACTTATACGGTCTGTACCAGAGCCGGTGATGGGAGACGGGACTGGTGGTTGGGAGGCGGGAAATATTGGGTGGTGGAGCAGGTGGGGGGAAGAGGGGTTGGTGGTTGGGAGGCTAGGATAGGGGAGGGCAGACTTATATGGTCTGTACCAGAGCCGGTGATGGGAGACGGGACTGGTGGTTGGGAGGCGGGAAATACTGCTGGGCAGACTTATACGGTCTGTGCCCTGAAAAAGACAGGTACAATTCAAGATATGAGTTTATCTTGGGCAGACTAGATGGACCATGCAGGTCTTTTTCTGCCGTCATCTACTATGTTACTATGTAGTAATTTTTTGTGTGTAGTGGTCTCTTTTGGCACGTTTAATGGCATATTTATAGTTTCTTTGAGATTGCTTCCAAGAATTAAAGGTAAAGTTATTTTTAGTCTTGCTCCATGCTTTTTCAAGTTTCCTGGTTAGAAATTTTAGGTCTTTTAGTGAGTCGTTGAACCATGGTGATGATTGATGTTTACGCGAAGTCCTGGGGCGTAGTGATGCAATTTCATCAAGAACCATCTTGCATCTGTTATCCCATATAGTAAGGAAGAGATCAGAATTTGGTTGAGTAGACCAATTGTTTGCATAGATGTGTTTCCAGAAGCTATCGCTATCAATTCGTCCTCTGGTGAGGAATGTTATAGGGTCATGAGGTTTGGGCTGACCCTTCTTGCGCCATTGTATGGCGAGGGATGTTTGTAGTGATCAGACCAAGGAGTGGGAGACCAATCAATATCAGATATAATGAAATTATGGTCAGCGGGAAATTTATAAGCGATAATATCAAGTGAGTGACCCTTGATATGAGTGGGTTGAGGTGGAAGTAGGATGAGGTCACGTAGATAGAGAAGATCTATGCATTCACGGGTATGGACAGATTTGGAGTCCTCTAGATGTAAGTTTAGGTCACCTAAAATTATTACATTGGGGTCATTAATGCACGAGTTAATAATAAAGTCCATAAAGGTAGTATGGTTGTGGTTCCAGTTGCATGGGGGTCTATAAAATAAAATACAGGTCAGGTGATTGCATAGTGAAGGGCTGTGTAATTTGATTGAAGTGATTTCCAACTGCGGGGTAATGCTTTCAGATATGGTTTCAGCGGAGAAGTCAGATCTGAAGAATAAGGCTATTCCTCCTCCCATTTTCTCTTTTCTAGGCCAATGTAAGATTTTATAGCCAGGAGGGCAAAGATCTAGTATGGCAGGGTCTTTCGAGTCACGGATCCAGGTTTATGTGATACAAAGCAAGTCAAGGTTGTCAGATTTAATCCAATCTGTGATGATTTCAGTTTTGTTGACAATGGACCTGGCATTAATGTAGCCCAGACGTAGAGTTAGATAAGGCTTGGTGTTATTAGATGACAAGGGAATATTTATAATTTGTCTTGTTATTTGTGCTTTGTTGTTAATTGCTTTAGACAACTTAGGTGTTATGGGCTTAGTTAGACTATCTTCTTCTAATGATAGTTGGTGAGGTTGGGATGGATTTCTGTGGTTATGAAGATTTCGTGAGGACTTAAATAGTTTAATTGGTCTTTTGTGGTGATGGAGAACTGGTATGAAACTAAGATCAGGTGGGAGGGCTTTGGAGGTTGCAAGGATAAGAACAAGTGAGAGAATGGTGAGAAGAAAGTTGAGGAGATTCATTTTGATGAAGAGGAAGGATTCAACAGTGTCAGGGAATGAAGATGATAATTAGCAAGACTATCTAGGGATAGAATCAGCTAATTAACAGATTAGCAACAGTAAGGATTACAGTGAGTAATTAGCATTCACAGTGACATGAGGGTACAATGGATAATTAGCAGAACTATAAAGTCAAACAGCAGTTAGTTAAGTTTACAGTGGGTGATTAGCATTCACAGTAGTATAGGAGTATAATGGAAAATTAGCTAGATTAAATAGTTAATCGACTATTATTAACAAGCATTCACAGTGGTATATTATTATTGATTGCCTTTATAGTGGCATGGAGTACAGTGGAAAATTAGCTGGACTAAATAGCTAATCAGCTGTATTAATTGGTATTCATATTAGTATAGGAATATCCTTAACAGTGGTATGGAGTACAATGAAGACTAGCTGGACTAAGTAGCTAATCAGCCATTATTAGTTGGCATTCGCAGTGGTATAGCTAATCAGCTATTATTAATTGACATTAAGTGGTATAACTAATCAGCATTCACAGTAATATAGACGTACAGTGGCAAATTAGCTGTACTAAATAGTTAATCTGCTATTGTTAATTAGTAATCACAGTGGTATAGTATTATGAGTTATCCTTCACAGTTGTAAGGAGTACAGTGGAAACGTCGCAGGATTAAAGCTAATCATCTATTATTAATTAACTTTCTCAGTAATATAGTATTATTAATTAGTGTTTACAGTGGTATGGGAGTACAGTGGAAAATTAGCAGGACTAAATAGCTAATCATTTATTATCAACCAACTAACATTCACTGCAATATAGTAATGTTAATTGGCATCCACCGTAGTATAGGAGTACAATAAAGATTAGCAGGACAGATAGGTAATCAGCTAATTAGTTGAATTCACAACAGTATAAGGAATACATAGTAATATAGTAGATGACAGCAGAAAAAGACCTGCATGGTCCATCCAGTCTGCCCAACAAGATAAACTCATATGTGCTACTTTTTGTGTATACCTTACCTTGATTTGTATCTGTCATTTTCAGGGCACAGACCATATAAGTCTGCCCAGCACTATCCCTGCCTCCCAACCACCGGCTCTGGGACAGACTGTATAAGTCTGCCCAACAATATCCTCGCCTCCCAACCTCCAGCCCAGCCTCCCACCACCGGCTCTGCCACCTAATCTCAGCTAAGCTTCTGAGGATCCATTCAGAAGCTTAGCTGAGATTAAGTGGCAGAGCCGATGGTGGGAGGCGGGGCTGGTGGTTGGGAGGATAAATTAGTGGATAAATTAGCAGGATTATCAATCTAAATTAATAGGAGTATTAAAGAATAACTAGATAGTTAAGTATCTAAATTATGGTATAACTAGGGTTGAACTGGGTTGAATATATGTTTGAGTCAAATTCAGATCAGATTTTCTGTCCAGATTGATCTTGTGGACTTTGTTGGCTCAGAGACCACCATTAGCAGTCGGCAGCACAGATGGTATAATTAGGGTTGAACTGGGTTGAGTATATATTTGAGGTCAAATTCGGATTAGATTTTCTGTTCAGATTGATCTCGTGGACTTTGTCAGCTCAGAGACCACCATTAACTGTCGGCAGCACAGATGGTAGAACTAATGAACAGCCACAGCCAGTAGAACGTGATCCGCTAATCAAGATGAACGCCGGAAGATGGAGGAGTCAGGGGCTGTTAGAGTCCAGACCACCGGTGTCGAGACCGGCCAGTAAAACGGCCGCGCAGCCTCCTGATGATGGTCCTGCGCAGGCTGAGTCTGATGGCACTCGTGGTCAGCAACACTGGAAGATGGAAGAGTCAGGGGCTGTCAGAGACGAGGCCGACCAGCAAAACGGCCGCGCAGCCTCCCGACGATGGTCCTGCGCAGGCTGAATCAGATGGTACTCACGGCCAACAACGCCGGAAGATGAATGAGTTAGAAGCTGTCAGAGACAAGGTCGCCGAAGTCGGCCCCAACGATGGTCCCGCGCAGGCTAATTTTGAATGGCAAGTCGAATGGCAGACATTGCAGGCGGCAACTGCAGCTCAGCGGAACGCCGAAGATAATCACATCAGGCGACACTCACGGCCGGCAAGTTAGGGGCTGTCAGGTCGAGGCCGCCAATGTCGAGGCTGGCCAGCAGTCCAATAGCTCGCGTGGAACTCGGACCAAGCCGAGATATCAAGTGCCAGTTCAAATTCTGTGGCACCCTCCACTGTTGAGTCAAAGCAGCTTAAACCAGCTCAAACAGCTCAATCCACGGCCGATCACCGTCAGGCCAAGTTGGGTCCTGGAGCTAACGGTTCATGCGGAGCTAACGGTTCATGCGGAGCTAACTGTTTATGCGGCCATCCATACGGCGGCCAGTCTACTGACACTTTAATTGTTGATTTGCTTTCTTGTTTCAAATGGTGAGTCTTTCAAATTTTCGTGGCTCTCAAGTCTGAGTCTCCAGCCCATCCCAAACTGTCTTGCCATATATGGGGCACAGTCCATACAAGTCTGCATGGCACTGGCCTTAGTTCTTCACAGCTGGAGTTACCATCTTAGCACCACTCGACAGATCAACACATGCAGCCATTTAAGTTTTGTTGTTTTTTTATACAATCCATATTCTAATTAATGATCCTTTGTGTTCATCTCACGCCTTTTAAACTTCTGTCACCATTTTTTATCTCCATCATTTCCTTCAGGAGGACATTCCAGACAATGGCACCCCTCTCTGTGAAAAATAATGTCCTGATATTACTCCTAAGTCTACCAACTTGCAACCTCTTTATGACATCACGTTTTCCTGTTTTCTCTTCTCTGGAAAATATTTGTTTTTATATTAATACCTTTCAAGTATTTCAATGTCTGTATCATATTTCCCCTATTCCTTCTTTCCTCTAGGGTATACATATTCAGGTCTTCCAGTCTGTTCTTAAACGTATTTTTGTGCCTTCCTCTGGACTGCTTCAAGTCTTTTTACATTCACAACAATTTACAGCCTACAAAACTGAACAGGATGCTCAAGGTGGGGCCTCATCAATGACTTGTACAGAGGCATCAACACCTACATTCTTCTGCACAAGCAATTTAAATGTCCAAGAGCCTCTCCTGGCAGTTTAAATTGCTTTTACTATCAACCCCTTGATGTACAATTATATATTTTTGCATGGTTGCTATGGGAGGGATGCTGTTCAGATGATCTTGATTATTGACTATAATTATTAAAATTTTGGAGGGAAGAGAGTGTAAGCTCTTTGAGCAGGGACTGTCTTTCTTCTATGTTTGTGCAGCGCTGCGTACGCCTTGTAGCGCTATAGAAATGCTAAATAGTAGTAGTAGTAGTGTTTAAGGCTGAAGGATCACCTAGGGTACTCGATACCGTGTACTGGTCCTGACCATGGGAACTGGGCATCTGTGAGGTCAGTCTCCTCAACACACTGCATCCTTCTCAGAAGGCTTCCCTCTTACATTGTGCCAAAGTATACCACTTTTTCTCTTTTGAAAATAGAATTCCTCTAACAAATAATGTTACCTTCCATGGCAAATGATCCAAAAATTCCCAATTTTCTCTTCTCCATGTGTCATTTCCTGAACCAGACATTATCATGTCATGCACTGCGTGTGCCACGGCATAGACAGCATTGTACACACTATAGCTGCTCGCAAAGTGTGTGGTGTGACAGTGATCGCTAAATTTGATCTTATCCTTAGGGTTGCAGTCTCTTTTGATATTCTTTGGGCATTGACTGTCACACAAGCCCACCCACCAATACCTAGCAGAGAAATCAGTTGGCAGCCAGATAGGTTTGACCTCACGGATGAATTTTAAAAACTTTGGCATAGCTTTCCTGTGCGTTGTGAATACCAAAGTGTTGTTCATCATATGATAGTCTAGTAGAAGTTTTATGTTTATGGTTATCTCTGATATGGTGATGAAAATCTTGCCAGGTATTCGCAGAAAGTAATATCTCAGTGTATACTGTGTAATAAATGCAGAGTTTTCATTAAAGTAGAGAATGTTCACAGTAGATGATGAATTAATTTCTCTCAAGATTTTATCTAATCGCTTATCTTGTAAACTAATGTGCTCAGGGAAGGTTACATGGAATGCAATGCAGCCACCGCTTTGCTCAATCCCTTCTCTCAGGATCTGGACAGCTTTCATACTATGGTAATCATCAGATGTAATGATACCGACCCAGTTCCAGCCGAAATGCTTCAGTAATTTGACTATCCCAGCACAGACATGCAACTCATTGGGAACAGTCCGGTAGAAATAAGGAAATTTATCAGTGTCACTCATGTAAAGATTCTGTGAGGTGTAGCTGATCTGTTGAGAAAAAATAATTAACACATTACCATCTTTGTCACTGTGAGAGAATAGTTTAAATTACAAAGGCCATAGGCTTCGATGACACATAGTTTGAAGGTGGGCGTTCACATGGGTGTAGTCTGGATGCAGTATGGGCAGGATGCACGCTTACGAGCATAACTTAATGATTACAAAAAATGTATGCATGTCTTCGGAATGTCACATCAGCATTTACACCAGCTCTATGGCTGGCTTAAGGGCTTGTGCCTAAATGGATACACGTGTTTATACCCAGATACTCTAGTTTTCAATATAGAAAAATAGACGCTTCCTTTCCTATATAGAATAGGCTCAAATTGGGTGTCCCTTTATAGAATTGCCCTCCATGCTTTACACTGTAAAATATGGACTCCCTTTTTGCCATTTAAGATATTTGCTGTGAATGGTCTCTTATAAAATACCGACCAGAGTAAAAGTACACACCTTGAAATGACGATGTGCATTTTGCAGAGGGGGGGCATACAAAGGGATAGATTTTAGCTGAACTGTATGTGGACCACACATCACAGTTTATAGAATACTATAGTCTACACTGGTTCCTTCAAAGTATTAGTGTGGGCTTCTACATTGGCCCTAGAGCTGGTGTAAATGTAAATGACTGCTATGTATGCATCTGTGGGAGAAAAAGAAATAGTGAAAAGACACATTAAGAATGAAAATATGCCAGATCTAATGGGAGCTGGGAGAGGAGCCAGAAAAATAAGTCCATCCCCTAAATTTCTATAGCAGAAGCACTTCCATCATCTGTAGTACAGAAACTTCCATACAGGGTAGCAGTAAATGGATTTCACTCAGAGAAAGATGGTGTTACAATCTTTAGAGCAGGGGCTAATTCATGCTTTTATTCGTTAAAGCAGATTTACATCGTAGCAAGAGATGTTTCCCTTGAGAAAGCCTGCACAGCGAAACGGGACCCCGTCGACGGCACTAAAAGATAAGTGTTCGTCAAAAATGATGTGTTTTTGTTGATTAAAAGTTACAAGGAGGTTTTTTAGCCTATGAAGATTCCATCCCGATTAACAGACACAAATATGTACTGAAACGGGAATACAGAGGCTTTTTTCCTCCTTATTTTTACACACATTAAAAAAGTTTAAAAAAGTTGATATATATTTAAAAAAGTTGAATAGCAACTGTTAATTGATTGAGCCACTTTGGATGGTAAAATTTCATTTGTTTCAAACGTAGTGGTATCGTCCTATTGTTTATTTAAGTTACAATAAAGAGCTACAGGGATCAGTCCTTGGCACAATTCTTTTTAACATATTTGTAAGGTTTGTTGTGGAAAAACTGATAAGGTCGGACTCCTTGTAGGTGAAACCAAAATCTACAGTAGATAAAAACACCCTGTATAGCTTGGATAACATGAGGAGTGATCTAGCAAACCTAGAAGAATGGTCTAGAATCTGTCAGCTAAGACATCATGCTAAAAAAATCCAGGGTGATGAATTTGGACTGCAAAAACCCAAGGGAGTGGTACAGTATAGAGAAAAAGAGGGGGAATTGGGAGAGATCGCATCTAATAATCGTAAGGTAGCCAAACAGATAGAACAGGCTCAGGCTAAAAATTGGGTGCATAGGAATGACAAGCAGAAAAAGGAGGTGATAGTGCCTCTGTGTATGTCTCTGGTGAGAATTCACGTGGAACACTTCATGTAGTTCTGCCAACAACCACACCTTCAAAAAGATATAAACTGAATGGAGTCAGAAGTTGGCTACTAAAATGGTCAGTGATCTTTGTCATAAAACTTATAATAACTGGCTTAAAGATCTCTATATGCGTACTTTGGAAGACAGGCAGGAGAGGGAAGATATGATGAAGCATCCTTGACAATGTCTTCTAGGATTTAGGAGCCAGCGGTTGATACCTTGCACCCCCCCCCCCCCCCCCCCATTGTCTTCACTGAAGATAAGGAGTGGTGGTGGTGGTTGTGAAGAAAGTGGATGAGTAGCCTAGTGGTAAGTGCAGTGGAGGAATGGCCTAGTGGTTAGGGTGGTGGACTTTGGTCCTGAGGAACTGAGTTCGATTCCCACTTCAGGAACAGGCAGCTCCTTGTGACTCTGGGCAAGACACTTAACCCTCCATTGCCCCATGTAAGCCGCATTGAGCCTGCCATGAGTGGGAAAGCGCGGGGTACAAATGTAAAAAAAAAAAACATGGCATGTTGCTACTATTTGAGATTCTACGCGGAATGTTGCTAGTGGAGAAGTAGCCTAGAGGTTAGTGCAGTGGAACATGGAATGTTTTCTACTATTTGAGATTCTACATGGAATGTTGCTACTATTGGAGATTCTAGATGGAATGCTGCTAGTGGAGGAGTATCCTAGTGGTTAGTGCAGTGGACCATGGAATGCTGCTACCATTTGAGATTCTAGATGGAATGTTGCTACTATTGGAGATTCTAGATGGAATGTTGCTAAGGGAGGAGTAGCCTAGTGGTTAGTGCAGTGGACCATGGAATGTTTGCTATTATTTATTTATTTATCACATTTGTATCCCACATTTTCCCACCTATTTGCAGGCTCAATGTGGTTTGCATAGTACCGTAAAGGCAGTCGCCAAGTCCGGTAGATATGCAAATAGAAAATAGTTTAGTGGTTGAATAAGGTTTGTGCGTTTCAGGCACAATGGGGGTCAAAGGGAGGGAGGGTTATGTGGAGGGGCATAATCGAACATGGGTGCCCATCTATAAGGGCGCCCATCTCTGGGGGCAAACCAGGGAAGGGGCTGAACCAACCGTATTTTCGAAAAAGATGGGTGCCCATCTTTCGTTTCATAATACAGTCCGGCCCGGTCAAATCCCAACATTTAGGTCATTCTTAGAGATGAGCGAACTCGGTTTTCACTAATAATGGAAACCGATGGTCTGCACTGAGGGCAAGATGGCGGATTTGAGGGGTCGACTGCGAGTAAGCTGCTGACTTCCCAAGGTGGTGTCTTGCTGGTGAGTTAATCCTTTCCCCAAAATTTATGGGGAAAAGGAAGGGAAAACCCAGGGACCCGGCCTCCTTGGAGCCTGGAAATGTTCCCGCTTCCCGACAACTGACCCTGGAGCAAGTCAGTGTCCTCCCACAGGTCATGCAAACACTCACTTTGAATCGATCCACAGAGGATTCGGCGGATCCCAGCGATGGAGCGGTATCTTTGAGCCCGCTGGAAAATGCAGCCCCACCGCGACCCAGATGTAGTTTTATCGCCGAGATAGGAACGGCTGGTTCAGTTCCTGGAGAGGATAGTAACAACTCGTTTCAAGGAGGTATCTCGGCGAATCTTACCCCGACAGTGGGAACAGCTGAAAATTGGAGGGCTGCTGCCACCTCGACCCCCACGCTTTTGAGAGCTATGACCATAAGTGAAACGGAGATGAAAAGACCGGCTGTAGTCAATTTAGACTCCCTATGGGACGCAATTCAGGGGATGAATTCCGTACTTACCAAGGTAACCAATTCCTTTACTAAAGAAATTACAGACTTGAAACATTCACAACAGATGTTAGTGGATAAAATTCGAGATCAAGAAAGTCAAGTTGGAAATTCGAAGGTTGAACTTTCTACCTTACAGTCGTTTGCGGGAGTTGTCTCTAAAGACAGAGATATATTGAAGAAGAAACTTGAATATTTAGACAATCAGGGGAGGAAGAATAATTTGCGTTTTATAAATTTTCCTAAAGCCCCCTTAACTACACCAATAGATTTGCTTCGTAGATATTTTCAGGAAGTACTGAAAATTCCAATAGAGGGTCTTCCACCTATTACCAAAACTCAGTACTTAACTGGGATTAAGAAACTGACCCCCCCCCCCCCCCCCCCCTGGATGCCCAGAACCAACCTGAATTGAAGGTGTCATTTGTGTTAGAGTTAGATAGAAACAATATTTTCTAATTATATTTTAAACATCTAAATGAAAACTTTCTGGGGGAACAAGTTCAAGTTTATCCTGATTTAAATAAAGATACTCAATTGTGAAGTTGAGAATTTATGAGTCTTAGGTCTAGAACCCTTGCTTTAGGGGGTTTTATTTGTATTAAAATTTCCATGTCGATGCATTGTATCTTTAGATTCAATCACATATATGTTTATTGAGCCCCAAAAAATGAAAGTCTTTATCAGTTCTAGAGAAAGTAGTAGAATTGAAGACCAGAATGTTCAATAGGTTTGTAACGCTGGTATTCAGCTGTGAGTGTTGCGCATGTTGCGGCTCTTTGATTTAAAAGTTTTTCTTTTTTTCCTTTGTATTTTATTCTTTGTTTCTTGCCTGGAATCCGGTAATTGTGGTCTAAAAGTTTTGAAATGTTTTCTATTTCTTTATATATATATATATATATATATATATATATATATATATATATATATATATATATATATATATATATATATGTAAAATAAATCCAATTAAAAAAAAAGATAATGGAAACCGAGAGCACCCATCTCAAAAACAACCAAATCCAAGGCATTTGGTCATGGGAGGGACCAGAATTTGTAGTGCATTGGTCCCCCCTCTGACATGCCAGGACAGCAACTGGGCACCCTAGGGGGCACTGCAATGGACTTAAGAAATTCCTCCCAGGTACATAGCTCCCTTACCTTGTGTGCTGAGCCCCCTCCCCCCCAAATTCCCCCAAAACCCACTCCCCACAACTGTACACCACTACTACCATAGCCCTTATGGGTGAAGGGGGGCACCTACATGTTGGTACAGTGGGTTTTGGGGGAGTTTGAAGGGCTCAACATTTACCACAACAAGTGTAAGAGGTAGGGTGGGATGGGCCTGGGTCCGCCTGCCTTAGGTGCACTGCACCCACTAAAACTGCTCCAGGGACCTGCATACTGCTGCGATGGACCTGAGTATGACATTTGATGCTGGCATAGAGGCTGGCAAAAAAAAATTTTAATGTTTGTTTTTTAGGGTGGGAGGGGGTTAGTGACCACTGGGGGTGTCAGGGGAGGTGATCCCCGATTCTCTTCAGTGGTCATCTGGTCAGTTTGTGCACTTTTTTGAGTCTTGGTCATGTAAAAAAATGGACCAAGTAAAAACATCCAAGTGCTCGTCAAGGATGCCCTTCTTTTTTCCATTATCGGCCTAAGGCACCCATCTCTTAACCACACCCCAGTCCCGCCTTCGCTATGGTTCCAACACGCCCCCCTTACACTTTGACCGCTCTTGCCATGGACTGCAGTTGAGGGAGCCCAAAATCGATTTTGCCGCACCTGAGAGAAGAGCGCCCATCTCCCGATTTGTGTCGGAAGATGAGCGCCCTTCTCTTTCAAAAATGAGCTGGATAGTGTCCAATACGATCTTTGGTTTTGCTGTGTTGCAGGATGTAGGCATTTATGTTGGGTCTGTGGGGTATGCCTTTTTGAACAAGTTGTTTTTTAGTGACTTCCTGAAGTTGAGATGGTTGCAGATTGTTTTCACAGCTTTTGGCAGTGCATTCCATAGTTGTGAGCTTATATAGGAGAAGCTAGATGCATAGGTTGCTTTGTATTTGAGACCATTGCAGTTTGGGTAGTGGAGATTTAGGTAAGTTCGAGATGATCTGGTTCTGTTTCTGGATGGTAGGTTTATTAGGTTTGTCATGTATCCTGGGACTTTGCCGTAAATAATTTTGTGTACCAGGGTGCAGATTTTGAAGGCAATACGTTCTTTGATTGGGGGCCAATGCAGTTTTTCTCGAAGGGGTTTGACACTTTCGTATCATGTTTTACCGAAAATCAATCTGGCTGCTGTGATTTGGGCGGTCTGGAGTTTCTTTGTGAGTTGTTCTTTACATCCTGCATAGATTCCGTTGCAGTAGTCTGAATGGCTTAATACCAAATCAGAGATGCAAACAAAATGGGCAATGTGATAATAATGGGTGACTTCAATTATCCAAATATAGACTGGGTAAATGTAACATCGGACACGCTAGAGAGGTACAATTCCTTGATGAAATCAAGGACAGCTTTATGGAGCAGCTGGTGCAGGAGCCGACGAGAGAAGGAAAAATTCTAGACTTGGTCCTTAGTGGAGCGCATGATCTGGTGAGGGACGTTATGGTACTGGGGCCGCTTGAACAGTGATCCTAATAGGATCAGTTTTGATATCAACCTTGAAGTATCTATACACAGGAAGTCAAATACGTTAGCGTTTAACTTTAAAAAAGGAGACTATGATAAAATGAGAAAAACAGTTAAAAAAAACTTAGAGGATCACGTGATGGACTGAGAGAGAGCAGATGTGTCTTAGCTTTCTCCTGGGTTAACCCTCCCCCCCTAAAATCATCTGAACGATAAAACACGGGAATGAGCGAATTCTGAACCCTACATCGTGACAGAGTTTATGGACCACTTTGTTATACGCGAACAGAGGGTGATGTCGACCAGGACGGCAAAGAAAGAGGCTGAAAAACAACGCGGGCAGGGAGAAAACAAGATGGCGACGAGCCCGAAGACAGACGGCATTTCAGCATTTACCCCTGCACAGCTATCTCAACTTACAGAAGCAGTGTAATTAGCTCTGGCACCGCAATTTTCTAAGCTCTCAGAGCAAATAGCGGGAATGGAAACACGCCTAGACGAAACGACCCGAAGGACCGGGGAACTAGAGGTGCGCGTCTCTGATATTGAAGATACTGAAGCAGCCAAGGCGTCCGAGATAAAAGATCTTCGATATGAGCTTGGAACTCTCACCCAACATCTAGACAATCTAGAAAACAGATCTAGGAGGTCAAACCTCCGAATAATTGGAGTACCTGAGTCGGTTCCGGAACGTTCCCTCTCCTTTCAACTCGAGCGATGGCTCAAGACTGAGTTTGTACTTTCTGATAGTGTAGGCCCGCTGTGCCTGGAGCATGCACACCGTTTGGGGAAGCAGAACAATACGGGAACAAGGCCAAGGGCAGTACTTGTAAAGGTACATAACTTTGTGCATAAAGAAGAAATCTTGCGAGGGGCCCGATTAAAATGGGACTCATTGGCTTTTGAAGGATCACCCATAAAAGTATTCCAGGACTACTCCATAGCAGTACAAGAGAGGCGGACAGGCTTTGGGCCTATATGCCGGCGCCTGGTAACCAACAAACATCGATTTATGCTGTTATATCCAGCGTTGCTAAAGGTGCAAATCGACGGCACGTGGAGAACTTTTACAACGCCACAAGAAGCACAACAAGGGCTAAAATATGACAATACCACGGACCCAGAACAAGGCTGAGGATTAATAGCACGTGGCAGAAAAACAACAGAGGTCAAACCTGAATCAGGCATATCCAATAAAAAGGATGACATCCAAAATGCAGGACAATGAGTTAAGTTCACCAGAGTTCTAGTTAACATATGTTGTTAATGTAAGTTTGTTTACAGCTGATAATATGTACAGATAATCTGCATATAAATAGGGGCCCAGTTCCCTAAGACAAGATATAAGGTGGGGGGGGGGGGAACCCACCATCATTAGATCTACACTCCCCCAACTGTTGTTCGGGAAGGAGAGTGAGGGGTTAATGGTAGGGGAATATGGAGGGCTTGGCAGGCAGGGAATGGGAGGGAGGAAGGGAAGGAGGGGGGAGAAGGAGGGAGGAAGGGAGGGGAAGAGGATGATAAAATGCAAGACACAAAAGGCAATGTTAAAGGAATGTGGACCTATTGTTGAGGATAGGTACAGATCGTACAATAAAAAAGGGGTGGTGGGCACACCAAGTCAGCAAGAATTAGCGGAGCCTAACTATGAGAAAGGGAGAGCAGCCACGGTGAGCTGGGCACCGGGGGCTAAAATAGAAGGAAGTAACCGGACAATTAAACTTTTGATCCCAGCCAATACTTAAAGCTACATCAACTAGGTTCCTAACGTGGAACGTGGGAGGTATCACGACTCCAGTAAAAAGGACTAAGATCCTAGCAGCCTTAAAACGTCATAAAGCAGACGTGGCCTGTCTACAAGAAACACGCTTAACCCCAGAGGAACACCAAAAACTGCAGCATGGCTGGGTGGGAGAAGTGCATGCTACATCAGCTGAAGGAAGAAAGAGAGGGGTAGCGATTTTAATCCGTAAAGGTTTAGTGGCTAAGTCCCAGTTAATAACTAGCGACCCAGAGGGGAGGTATGTGATCATTCGCTTATGGCTTCATCACAAAGAATACCTGGTAGTGGCAGTATATGGACCAAACTTACACAATAAGTCCTTCTATGATCATATAGTACAAACATGCTTACTTTATAGATCTCTCCCATTGCTAGTTTTGGGTGACTTTAACTTAGTAGCGGATCCAATGTTAGATTGTTTAGCGCCTAGGCGTGCAGCGCGGGGGGGGGGACCCAGTGCTAGAGCCCTGCACCATTTCATGCAAGAGCTTAGCGTCGTAGATGCATGGCGGACATTACATCCAGAAGAGCGGGAATACACACATCTGTCTAGAGCGCATGGCACTTTCTCTAGAATAGATTATATCCTAATAGACAAGAAAATATTCTCTCAGGTAGAGGAAGTGGAAATTGGACCAGAAGAGGTAACAGATCACGCAATGGTGTGGGTAGACCTGAAGGTAATAGAAAGCGGTCACGATGCTGTAGGGTGGCGGTTCCCGTCTTACCTAGCCTCGAACAAAGACTTCCAAAGCTACGTACAAGGGAAGTGGACAGAGTATACAGAACTTAACTCGGACTATAAAGATCGCCCTGCTATTTTCTGGCCAGCAGCAAAAGCAGTTATCAGGGGAGACATTATTGCATACACAGCAAGACGAGAGCGTAGATTGAAGGGGGCTATCGTCAACCTGGAGAAAAAGTTCCAAAAAGCGAAGCGTAGATTTATTCAAACCCCTAGTACCCACCATAAAGAGCAAATGCAAGCTGCGCAAATAGCGTTAAATACCTTACTCCAGGAGAGAGCTACCAAGGCGTTAATCTTTAGGAAATATAAACTTCAGAGGTTTGGTAACAGAACAGGGACACTGCTGGCGAGCCTGGTCAAGCATAAGGGAGGACCCCGCGTAATAACTGCGGTAAAGAACAGAGAGGGAACGGTCCAACACAAAAGAGAGAACATAGCACAGGTTTTCCAGGAGTTCTTTAGCTCAATGTATAAACAGGGATACCCACCAGATACGGATGACATACAAAACTATCTCCGAAAGGCAGGTATGGAACAATTGACGAGTGAAGAGGCGAGGACTCTAGAAATTCCTATGTCAGGGAAAGAACTGCAAGAAATTATTAAATCCTTACCCATGCATTCAGCTCCTGGCCCTGATGGCTATACAAGTGAGTTTTATAAAATCCTAGGGCCCTCAGTGATAGGAGCCCTTCAGGACTATTTTGAAGAGGTGGTACAACAGCAAAACTTCCCAGCACATGCGAATGAGGCTCTAATAACTTTACTTTTAAAACCAGGGAGACCAGACACTCAGGCAGATTCCTACAGGCCAATTTCTTTAATAAACGTTGATATTAAAATCCTGGCCAAATTGCTCTCAAATAGACTCCATATGTACCTTCCTCGCCTAATAAACCCAGCCCAAGTAGGGTTTGTTCGCAACCGTCAGTCAGTAGTTAATGTGCGGCGACTACTGCTAGCTATGGGACACTGCCAACAAGCAAAGACTACGGCGGTGCTAGTCAGCTTAGATGCCGAAAAGGCATTTGACACTGTAGACTGGAATTACTTGTTTGAGGTACTCCACTTCCTAGGGATTCGGGGATGGATACTGCGAGCGATTCAGACATTATACACTCACCCGACAGCTGCAGTACTAATGAATGGAACTCGTACCCCACAATTCCCCATAGCACGAGGAACCAGGCAGGGATGCCCCCTCTCCCCCGCATTGTTTTTATTAGCAATTGAACCACTGTTGAGGACCCTAGTTAGGGAGTCCAACATTCCGGGGGTAGAAGTGGGGGGGGACACTGTCAAAGTGATGTCCTTCGCCGATGATCTTTTGATAGTGACAACAAGGCCTGAAACATCAGTCTCTACATTAATACACTGCATATCTACTTTTGGAGGCCTCTCAGGCTTCAAGATAAATCTACAAAAATCTAATATTATGCAGGTATTCCCTCAGGGGCTGGAGTCATGGGTAACCAATGATTTCCAGTTGAAACCGCAGACAACAATAAAATACTTAGGGGTACACATCCCACAAGATCTGTCTAAATTAAATGACTCCAATGTACACAGGTTACTATGAGAAACAATAACAAAACTGGCACGGTGGCAGGGCCTCCCAATCTCACTGTTGGGACGTATAGCTTTGTACAACATGATGGTAATACCATGCTGGTTATATGTATTTCAAATGCTGCCAATATACTTAAAGGGTACCGATGAGAAAAAGTTGACTTTTGCCTTGACAAAATTTTTGTGGCGAGGGAAGAAACCCAGACTATCTTTGGACATGGTAAGCACCCCAAGAGAGTATGGAGGTTTGGGACTGTTAAATATCAGATCAATAACCATAGCCTGTACCATGAGACATTTAAATGACTGGTTTAGAAACACTACAGATTTTTCAGCAACAAAAATTGAACTTGAGTTGTTCAGCCCACACCACTTTAGCAGTTTGCTTCATGGATTACAATGCAAAATATCACCAACGTTGGAGATATCTCACATCTTGCCCACCGCTCGGAAATCCTGGAGGTGGCTATGTAAATTGCATCATTGCTCTTCCAAGGTGACTCCGCTTTTGCCACTGAGAGGAAACCCGGATTTTCCACCAGGCACCTTATATTCTATATTCACTAGATGGACAAAACAAGGAGTCACGTATCTACAACCAATACTTACTGAGAATGGGAGACTACAATCTTATGCACAACTACAAGGCTTAAAGATTCTAGGGCCCAAAGATCAATTTTACTATTGGCAAATAAAACATTATGTGACCAGTCTGCCTTGGGAGGCCCTTGCGGAGGACATTCAGGAAGAACTACCCACAGCTTTGTCCTTGAACTCACAACAGAAGGTGCCATTATTGTACCACCACAGACATATAAAAGACACTAAGTCGGAACTGGACTATGCTAAGTATGCCAGAGACTGGAGCAAGGATCTATCGGTGCAAATTTCTCCCAGCATGTTTAAGGAACATGTGTTAACATTGAAACAAATAACTAATTGGTCCATGTATTGGCCCAATACCGGTTTGCCCTGCGGCTTTATATTCCACCCCGGCGGGCATTCCACATGGGCCTGTCTCCTGATGGGGCCTGCCCTAAGAGTGGAGAAGGTGGAGCAACTCTATGGCATATGTTCTGGAGTTGTCCAAGAGTTGTGCAGTTCTGGACTAGCCTAGTTGGGCAAATAGCGAAACTGTGGAAGACAAGATGGACATACTCGCCCTTACTATTATTTGGCAAGCCGGATCTCAGTAGGCCGAGACCTAAAGGGTACTCTGACTTTGTGAAAAGAACCACCATGATGGCAAAGAAAGCTATCTTAACATACTGGTTGGAAGTAAAAGGACCATCGATTCAGATATGGAGAACACAGATGATTCTTCTGATGAGGTTGGAGAGACTAGCGTGCAAGGAAAAGCCTTGCAAAGATCTTGATCTGTTCATAGACAGATGGAGTCCATTCCTAGACACAATGCCTTCTGAAACAAGAAGCCAATTACTGAATATGTAATTATGTGTTATTGCTGTACACTTAGAATATTAGTAACTAGGGGGGTAAGAGATGGATTAGAGGGAAGGGAGGGGAGGGGGCAAGGTAGGATAGGGAAAACGGCAAAACGATGGTACATGTTGTCTTAGTGGAATAATTTAAGATTGTATTGTTTCATTCCATCAATAAAAATGATTTAAACATAAAAAAAAAAAAATGGGGGGCAACTGAGAGGGTAAAAACTGTACAACAGGCATGGACTCTATTCAAAAATACCATCCTGGAGGCCCAGGCTAAACATATTCCGCGAATTAGAAAAGAAAGACGGAAGTCCAAAAGACAGCCGGCGTGGTTGAAAAGTGAGGTGAAGGAAGCTATTAAGGCTAAAAGAAACGCCTTCAGAAAATGGAAGAAGGAACCATCTGAAAATAACAAGAAGCAGCATAAGGAGTGTCAAAGCAAATGCAAAGGGCAGATAAAGAAGGCCAAGAGGGATTACGAAAAAAGATAGCATTAGAGGCAAAAATACATAGCAAAACTTTATTCGGTATATTAAAAGCAGGAAGCCGGCAAAAGAATCGGTTGGGCCACTGGATGACCAAGGGGTAAAAGGGGCGATCAAGGAAGATAACGACGTAGCGGAGAGATTGAATGAATTCTTTGTTTTGGTCTTCACCAAGGAAGATTTGGGTGGGATACCGGTGTCGGAAATAGTATTTCAAGCGGACAAGTCGGAGAAACTTACTGACTTCACGGTAAATCTGGAGGACGTAATGGGGCAGTTCAGCAAACTGAAGAGTAGCAAATCTCCTGGACCAGATGGTATTCATCCTAGAGTACTGATAGAACTGAAAAATGAGCTTGCGGAGCTACTGTTAGTGATATGTAATTTATCCTTAAAATCGAGCGTGGTACCAGAAGATTGGAGGGTGGCTAATGTAACGCCGATTTTTTTAAAAGGTTCCAGGGGAGATCCAGGAAATTATAGACTGGTAAGTCTGACGTTGGTGCCGGGGAAAATGGTAGAGACTATTATCAAAAACAAAATTACAGAGCACATCCAAGGACATGGATTACTGTGACCAAGTCAGTACAGTACGGCTTTTGTGGGGAAATCTTGCCTGACCAATTTACTTCAATTCTTTGAAGGAGTAAACAAACATGTGGACAAAGGGGAGCCGGTTGATATTGTGTATCTGGATTTTCAAAAGACGTTTGACAAGGTACCTCATGAAAGACTACAGAGGAAATTGGAGGGTCATGGGATAGGAGGAAAAGTCCTATTGTGGATTAAAAACTGGTTGAAGGATAGGAAACAGAGAGTGGGGTTAAATGGGCAGTATTCACAATGGAGAAGGGTAGTTAGTTCAGTTGCTCAGGGATCTGTGCTAGGACCGCAGCTTTTTAACATATTTTTAAATGATCTAGAGATGGGAGTAACTAGCGAGGTAATTAAATTTGCTGATGACACAAAGTTATTCAAAGTCGTTAACTTGCGACAGGATTGTGAAAAATTACAGAAGGACCTTACGAGACTGGGAGACTGGGCGGCTAAATGGCAGATGACATTTAATGTGAGCAATTGCAAGGTGATGCATGTGGGAAAAAAGAACCCGAATTATAGCTACGTCATGCAAGGTTCCACGTTAGGAGTTACGGACCAAGAAAGGGATCTGGGTGTCGTCGTCGATAATACACTGAAACCTTCTGCTCAGTGTGCTGCTGCGGCTAGGAAAGCAAATAGAATGTTGGGTATTATTAGGAAAGGTATGGAAAACAGGTGTGAGGATGTTATAATGCCATTGTATCGCTCCATGGTGCGACCGCACCTTGAGTACTGTGTTCAGTTCTGGTCGCCGCATCTCAAGAAAGATATAGTAGAATTGGAAAAGGTGCAGCGAAGGGTGACGAAAATGATAGCGGGGATGAGACGACTTCCCTATGAAGAAAGACTAAGGAGGCTAGGGCTTTTCAGCTTGGAGAAGAGAGGGCTGAGGGGAGACATGATAGAGGTATATATATATATACAGTATATATATATATATATATATAAAATATTGAGTGAAGTGGGTGGATGTGAAGCGTCTGTTCACGCTTTCCAAAAATTCTAGGACTAGGGGGCATGCGATGAAACTACAGTGTAGTAAATTTAAAACAAATCGGAGAAAATGTTTCTTCACCCAACGCATAATTAAACTCTGGAATTCATTGCCAGAGAACGTGGTGAAGGCGGTTAGCAGAGTTTAAAAAGGGGCTAGATGGTTTCCTAAAGGACAAGTCCATAAACCACTACTAAATGGACTTGGGGAAAAATCCACAATTCCAGGAATAACATGTATGGAATGTTTGTACGTTTTGGAAGCTCGCCAGGTTCCCTTGGCCTGGATTGGCCACTGTCGTGGACAAGATGCTGGGCTCGTGGACCTTTGGTCTTTTCCCAGTGTGGTATTACTTATGTACTTATTGATTGTATTAGATTGCGAAATACATCTCTCGGGAAGAAAGGTTTTATCCGTTTAAATTTCCACATTGAGTGGAACATTTTCTTTGTTGTGGAGTTTACTTGGCTCTCAAGTGTAAGGTTGCGATCGATTGTAACACCGAGTATTTTTAAGCTATCTGAGATAGGGAGGGTGTTGTCTAGGGTGTTTATGGTTGTAGGTTTGAACTTATTGTTTTGAGATGAGAGGATGAGGCACTGTGTTTTTTCAGTATTCTACATGGAATGTTGCTTCTATTTGAGATTCTACATGGAATGTTGCTACTGGAGGAGTAGCCTAATTGGGTTCGATTCCCATTGCAGCTCCTTATGACTCTGGGTAAGTCATTTAACCTTGCATTGCCCCAAGTACAATACTTATACTGTGAGCCCACTAGAGACAGATAAAATACCTGCATATAATAATTGTAAACTGCTTTGATTTTATCACAGAAAGGCAGTATATCAAATTCCATTACCCTTATCCTTACTAGTAAATCCTTAGCCTTTCATTCATTCTTCTTAGTTAGGTTATTCAGCTTTTAAGTCTTTTTGTTCCATGGCCCACTAGGCTCTCTTAGGCCTCAGGCACCAGGACAGAGATTTTTTTTTACCATTAGCAAGCTGTTTGATTTTGCTTCATCTATTTTTCCTAATATGTTCCAGAAAAATCCCAATGGTTTTAAGAAGTTTTTCAGATGCAACTGGACCATGTCCCTTATGGACACCCATACCTGGTGCCTGCAGTGTCTGGGGCCTGACCATAATCCCTCTTCTTGTAAATTCTATTCACAGATGTAAAGAAGAGGTATTAAGGGTCGCGAGGAGCAGCACAAATGTATTTTTGGCATAGAGAAGTCTGGTCCTTTGACTTCAGTATTGGAGGCATCAGTCTCTATGGCTCTAGGAGCTGAATCAGACACTAGGGACACATAATTATGGAGAAAGTCTCCACCTTCCTTGATATCAAGCATCAGAAAAGAACCAATAAAGAATAATTTCCCATTGTCCTGTTCCTAGAGGTCCACTTATGCCTCTTGTTTAGCTTTGTCCTTTTGGTGTACTTGGAACCCTCCCTTTTTCGCTTGTCCAAGGTAGCTAAAGGCAGAGTCATGGATACTATTGAGGCAGACAAGTGAGTGAGGTGGAAGAGTGAGGAGACTGTTATCAGAAGAGTGGAGGCAGCAAAGTGGGGAGTAAGGGATTAGAAGATTGTTAAGATGGGGGGGAGGGCAGTAGGGAACCTAGATTTACAGACCAACACGAGTATTTTAAATTTAATTCAGACTGAAATGGGAAGCCAGAACTTACTGAGTCGGGCTCCACTGGATGACATCACCTATCAGTAGCTGATGTCCTTGGAGAACACCTGCTACAGGTGAGTAACTTCACTATACTCCATGCCCCTTATGACTGTGCCTTTAATTTAATCTCTGTAGCCAGGGCCGTGCCTAGGGTCTCTGGTGCCCCCCTGCAGACTATCAGTTGGCGCCCCCCCCCCCCCCCCATGTGGCACAAGATGCAAAGGAAATAGGAGCTGTAAGATGGAGTGCATCTTTGTGGGATTGCTCAACAAATGGAGGGTTTACAACCACTTAGCTTTTTGTGCTTTCATAATTTTTTTATGATTTTTAACCGTGAAAATGATCGCTCACCACTTGCCACACTGACAGGAATTGTCAGCAATATTCTTAGAAACAAATTGCTATACATTGCAAAATAAGATAGCAGATGTAAATTCTCAAAGTGGACATATTCCAAACATAAAATGAAAATAAAATGATTTTTTTCTACCTTTGTTGTCTGGTGACTTTCTTTTTCTGATCATGCTGGCCCAGTATCTGATTCTGCTGCTATCTGTCCTCTTAACTCCATTTCCAGGGCTTCCTTTCCATTTATTTCTTTACTTTCCTCCTTTCTTCTTCATTTCTTGCTCTATATCCATAAGTAAAAGCTAGGTCCTCCGCACTTGACTGTCCAGTGGATCCAGCTTCTACCTATTTTCTCCATCCATGTGCAGTTTTTCTCCTCTCTTCCTGTTCCCTCATCTCATCTCCTTCCTCGCTCTTCCCTCCCCTCCATCCATGCCCAGCATTTCTTCTCTCTCCCTTCCCTTCCATCCATGTGCATCTCCTTCCTGTCTTCCCTTCCCTCCCCTCAATCCATGCCCAACAAATCTCCTCTCTCCCCTCCCCTCCATGTCCAGCAATTTCTCCTCTCTCCCTGGGCCCTGCCCTCCCATCCATGTCCATCCTTGTCCCTCTCTGCCCTTCCCTCCTCCATCCATATCCAGCAATTCTCCTCTCTCCCCTCCCCTCCATTTCCAGCAATTTATCCTCTCCCTGGGCCCTGCCCTCCCATCCATGTCCATCCATGTCCCTCTCTGCCCTTCCCTCCTCCATCCATATCCAGCAATTCTCCTTTCTCCCCTCCCCTCCATTTCCAGCAATTTCTCCTCTCTCCATGGGCCCTGTCCTCCCATCCATGTCCATCCATGTCCATCCTTGTCCCTCTCTGCCCTTACCTCCTCCATCCATATCCAGCAATTCTCCTTTCTCCCCTCCCCTCCATTTCCAGCAATTTCTCCTCTCCCTGGGCCCTGCCCTCCCATCCATGTCCCTCTCTGCCCTTCCCTTACCTCAGCTCCGTGCCACCCTGGGGGCTTTAAATCTTTTACCTCCAACGGTCGCAGCAGCTGAGCAGCATCAGTGAAAGCGCTGCCGATGTCTCCAGCCTTCCCTTCGTGCTCGCTCATTCATTCCCTCAGTGCCCCACCCTCGCAAGGAAATGACATCAGAAGAAGGTGGGACACTGAGGGAATGAATGAGCGAGCGCGAAGGGAAGGCTGGAGACGTCAGCAGCGCTTTCACTGACGCTGCTCAACTGCTGCGACCATCAGAGGTAAAAGATTTAAAGCCCCCAGGGTGGCGCGGAGCTCAGGTAAGCGACAAGGGTAAGCACCTCGGCGGCGCCCTCCAGAGGTCGGCACCCCCCTGTGGTGCTTACCCCGCTTACCGTGTTGGCACGGCCCTGTCTGTAGCCCTTAACTCCTTTGTTATTTGTTTAGGGCAAAGATTAACACCTGTGCTCCACACTCTCTTCCTATGGGTAGCAATAGGATTTCTGTGCACATATCCTTGTATTGTTCCCTCTGTTTCTGCTTGGTTGCTCTGTGCTCCCTGTGCTGTAGCTGACCTTGTAGAATAAGGCACAACACTCTAGATGATTATTTTATCTCCTATTGCTTAAGCTGTTAGCACTCACTGGATCACAGTACTTAGCCAGACTTCGAGGTGGGAGGGGGCCAGAACTCAAGGTGGGGGGCACAATTTGGTCGCCACCCCCCTCCGCCGCCTCGCCGCCCCCCTCCTCCGCTGTCCACTGCCACTGCTGTAAATATCTTGCCTGGCAGGGGACCCCAACCCCCGCCAGCTGAAGCCCCACCACCACAAATACCTTGGCTTGGGGGGGGGGGGGGTCCCTGCCAGCTGAAGACTTTGTCTAGTGCTAGTTTCTGGTGCCGCCACATTGCCTGCCCTTCTCTCTCTTCCCCTCACGTCGGACACACTCCTTTTAGTGAAACTGCTCAATTTCACTAAAAGGAGTGTGCCAGACGTGAGGGGAAGACAGAGGGGCCCAGAGCAAATTTGGGGGGCCCAGGCCCCTGTGTCCCCACCTAGCTACGTCACTGCTGGATCCAATGCCTCCAGCTTCAAGTCCATTCCCTGACAGGGTCTGTATGCTGCCAGCAGCTTCTCTCACTTTATGCTTTCTCTGACTGAGGATCAGGATCCAGTTTTCCCATGACCAGACCCTTCTACCTTTAAGGCACACTATCAGGCTTATTTTCGAAAGAGAAGGGCGCCCATCTTTTGACACAAATCACAAGATGGGCATCCTTCTCACAGGGTCACCCAAATCAGCATAATCAAAAGCCGATTTTGGGCGTCCTCAATTGCTTTCCGTCACGGGGATGACCAAAGTTCACGAGGGCGTGTCAGAAGCATAGCGAAGGCAGGACTGGGGCATGCTTAACACATGGGCGTCCTCGGCCGATAATGGAAAAAAGAAAGGCGTCCCTGACAAAAACTTGGCCGATTTTACTTGGTCGTTTTTTTTTATGACCAAGCCACAAAAATGTGCCCTAAATGACCAGATGACCACCAGAGGAAATCAGGGATGGCCTCCCCTTACTCCCCCAGTGGTCATTAACCCCCTCCCACCCTAAAAAGTTTTTTTTTTATATTTTGTGCCAGCCTCTATGTAAGCCTCAAATATCATACCCAGCTCCATGACAGCAGCATGCAGGTCCCTGGAGCAGTTTTAGTGGGTACTGCAGTGCACTTCAGACAGGAGGACCCAGGCCCATACCCCCCCCCCCCCACCTGTCACATTTGTGGAGGAAACAGCGAGCCCTCCAAAACCCACCACAAACCCACTGTACCCACATGTAAGTGCCCCCCTTTACTTGTAAGGACTATGGTAGTGGTGTACAGTTGTGGGTAGTGGGTTTTGGGGGGCTCAGCACACAACAAGGTAAGGGAGCTATGTTCCTGGAAGCATTTTATGAAGTCCACTGGATTGCCCCCTAGGGTGCCTGGTTGGTGTCCTGGCATGTGACGGGGACCAGTGCACTACGAATGCTAGCTCCTCTCATGACCAAATGGCTTGGATTTGGTCATTTCTGAGATGGGCATCCTCGGTTTCCATTATCGCCGAAAACCGGGGACGACCGTCTCTAAGGACGACCATCTCTAAGGTCGACCTAAATGTTAAGATTCGGGCGTCCCCCAACCGTATTATCAAAATGAAAGATGACGGCTCATCTTGTTTTGATAATACGGGTTTCCTCGCCCCTTCGTGGGGACGCCCTGCGAGTACGTCCTCAGGAAAACTTGAGTACCCCGTTCGATTATGCCCCTCCACATCTTAAAAGAGCAGCTGTGGATCAGACTGACACACTCCTGTTCAGTTCACTTATTGACCAGACTGACAACTCCTGTGCTGACACTTCTCCTTCTCCCTCTTTCAGGTTCCAGCGGGCCCCTGGGTAGGGTAACCAGCTCACTATTACTCTACATCACGTCTTTTTTTGAGGGGGTACTGGCAACCTTTCCCTTGTCTGCTAAAATTGACCCATGGTCCCCAAGTTTTAATGAAAGGGCTCAGGTTCTACACACTAATTCTGCCTTGTAATAGATTCTGTGACTGGTTGCAGGGGCCCTGGCTATTGTGGGGTGGGTCCCTTAGTGATCACCCCACCCCTGAGGGGTGGCCCGGCATTTGAGTGCTGGCAGCTTTTTTGCTAGAAAAAATGCACTGCTCTACATGCTCCTTGCTGGATCATATCCAGGGAGGAAAGAACAAGACTCCTTCTTTAGCTTAAGTTTGTATACTTCTCTCTAAAAGGCTCAAGCTCAAATCTAATTGGGCAGCTGACTCAGAACAGACCTCCTCCTATTCAGATTTGTTTGGCATCTTTTGGGAACAGGAGCCTCGAATGTTCTTCCTCCAACTGCAAAGGAAAGAACATTATGGCAGCCTACTACAGGTGAATTTATTTTGAGGAAGGATGATGGTGTGTAGTGATGGATTAGACAGGGTAAGGGGTTGAGTATAAAATAAGATTAAGAATCTCTCTGACCTGCGGGTAGCGGTATATCTTGAACATGTTGTAGAACTGATATGATTCCTCAGGTGAAAAGCCTTCGATGATGGCAGCCATCGTGCGAGATGATTTACAGTTGAAATTTACCAGTGAGCGCTTTCCTGCCTGAATATTCATGGCCGCATAAGTTATATGTCTTTTATCCCTGAAAGAATCTACAACGTGGAGCCCCAGTGTGATATTGGGTAAGAGCTCTGAGCTGTTGTTAATCTCCTCCACCGCAAAAACAAAGGCCAAGAAGTTATAAGTATTTTGTGGAAAATACCTGTAAAGAATTAAGAGCATCATTTTATAACAGGGCATTTAGAAGCGTTTGCAAAACTGCACCTCTTTTGTACCTATTTTATAAAGGCAACGTAGGTGTCGATAGACCAAAATGAAATAGGCTTTCAGAATTATCCACATTAGTGCCCAAATCCTGACCCAAGTTTACAGCTGCTCCAAAGAAGGCATAAATGTGATTGTTTAAGCAAGGGGCCTTTAAGTAAGCAAGCAGAACACAGATGCAGAAAAAATCTTCATCAGATAGTTCAAGGTTCAACAAAATATTTTTATATTGTTTGTAAACCATTCTGACCAGTTTTTTGAGACCTCTATATCAAACTCAATAAAGTATGTATCCACTCCTACCCTAACTGAGATAATATTTAACCATCTCTCTGACCTCATGTGCAACTTTCTTTAAATTAATCACTTACTTTCTCACTCTTCTTACCCTCTTAACTATCTCTATGTTAATCTTTGCTTTACTCTTCACTATTAGTTAAAATGTTGTATTATGTATTGTGTTGACATTGTAAGCAGAATACTATGCAATACTTTGTATTATTATTTGAATATTTTTACTGCTGTAATTGCCTATTTCTCATGTTTGATCTATTCTTACTGTACACCGCCTTGAGTGAATTCCTTCAAAAAGGCGATAAAGATATCATAACTAGGCAGGTGCCTTAGGTTAAATGGAAGAGATTTCCATAAACTAACTGCCTGATATGCAAATAAACAAGTGAACAGCTTCATCAAGGTAATCCCCCATGGATTGGGGAAAGAGAAGAATAATTTTGAATATTATAATGTCCTGTTTTCAAATAACAGACAAGAGAAATGATATAATGAGGAATCAAACCAGCTGTGATATTAAATAATACACATCCTAACTTGAAAAACACCCTAGCCTCTATGAGGAGCCAATGCAGATTAATAAAATATGGAGTAATTCTATCAAATTTCTTAAGAGAGAAAATCAGGCGTTCAGCCACATTTGAGGAGTTTGAATTTTTCTCAATAAAACAATTAAACTATATTCCAGTAATCTAATTTACTAAGAATCAATGATTGTACCACAAGTTTAAACAAATCTTTTGACAGATATTTCCAAACTAACTGTAACTATGAACAGAATGTGAGCCTGTACTTGGAGCCAAAGTACTATGGAGATGCCCTGTCCCATCTGCCGCCCCCTCCCATGAATTCTGCCCTTCATCCTTAAGAATAGTCTTATAGTCAGCCTGAGCCACCTTAGGAACATTAGTCCTGCTCAAGAGGAAGTGAGCCAGGAGGAGGGGTGGAGCCAAAACCAGGAAGGATGTAAGACAGGGCCTGAATGAGGTTAAGGAGTCCAGCAAAGTTGCCAGATGGGTGGTTTTCCCGCCCAATTGGGCGGCTTTCCGCGACCTGCTGCGGGAAATTTTTTCCCGCTGCGGGTCGCGGTTTTTGGCTGTTTTTAAATTTTGTTGGGTGGGTTGTTTTTTCTCCGCCAGCTGCGGGTTTTCTCGCCCCGCGGGGGGCATGGTTAACGACATGTCAATGACGTGTTAACGATGTGTTAACGACGTCGGTGACGTTGTGGACGGAGTTGGTGACGTTGGGGGCGTGGTTGGTGATGTTGGGGCGGAGCTGATGATGGTGGGGGCGGGGTTGATGACGGCGGGGGGCGGGGTGTGCGGTTTTGGGTGGGTTTTGAACTGGTTTGGGGTCGGAAAATTTATTTAAACCTGGCAACCCTGGAGTCCAGAGAAAGGAAGGAACCAAAGCTCCAGCGTATGCCACCACCTACAATTAAGAATTGTGACCTGGCTGAGAAAAGCCGCTTTTGCTTCTTGTTTGAGACTGACAAGCCTTGCTCCAAGGTCTGGACCCTAGTAATTGGAGAAGAAGCAAAAAAGACTCCCAAGCTGTGTTTGTAGCCACAGACTGGTACCACAAGTAAATTCAGTTGTAAGGAATGAAGAGTTCACATAGGATGGTATGAGATCAAGAGACGAGAGAGATAAAGCAGAGAAATGGACTGATGTATTTTATGTGGAACTACTGTGCTTTTTACTGGGAAGAGGACATTTTTAGATAGGGCATTGTCATATTAATTGTTTTTGAAAATTGCTAAAGTTCAAAATATGAATCTGCAAATCAAGCTAAAAAATGATAAAACATTAACAGCTTATAGAAGCTTATTACATTTATTAACCCTTTGATTACACTCATACAGACCTTTGGTCTAGACGAATACTGTTATGCAGATGATATTCTCATCCAAGCTAAAATTTCACTATCATCATTAGATTTTTCAGTACTTTAGAAGGGTCAGTTGGCTGAAAGAGAACCTTTAGGCTTGAATGTCAATAAAACAACAGCTTGTTGGATTTTAGACCAAAATGATAACTCTATTCTGCACCCCACCATCTTTGATAACCTATAGTACTGGTTGCCAGCTTTAAATATTTAGGGGCCCTTTTACAAAGGCGCACTGAAAAATGGGCTGCGCTAGTGTAGACGTGTTTTGGGCACACGCAGGGTCATTTTTTAGCACATCTGTAAAAAATGCTTTTTAAAAATTTTTTGCTGAAAATGGACATGGCGGCAAAATGAAAATTTCCACGTGTCCATTTTGGGTCTGAGACCTTACCGCCAACCATTGACCTAGCGATAAGGTCTCACATGGTAACCGGGTGGTAATGGTCTACATGCGTAACATGCCGATTACCGCCATGATTACCGCATGCGCACCAGAAAATAAAAATATTTTCCAGCATGCGTAGCGGATATGTGTAAAAAATGAAATTACCGCAAGGTCCACGTGGTAACTGTTGGAATGTAATTGTATTTTACATGCATTGCCTGTCACCTATTATTTCTCTGTGATTACTCTGTGACCTCTGATGTGAATTACTTAGAGAGGTCACACAGCTATGCAACTTCCTGTGGGGGTTTAGACACAGCAGATGCAGCACATGGAGCACATGGAGCTCATGATCTCTCCTAACCTGAGAGGATCTATGGTGGTGTGAGCATCCATTACCATCTAAGCACATGGAAGGAGCTGATAATACAAATGTATAGTAATATGTATATATAAGCCTGTCTGATTATAATCTAACTACAAACTGTGAGTAAACAGATGTTTTGTTACTTCAACTTTAAAGTGACTCAGCAGTGAATTATTCAGGGGTGAATGAGAGAGAGAGATGAAGAAAGAAATTAACATTTCTAAAGCTGAAGCTGTGTGTACTAAAATCTGCTAATTATTTACTACAAATAATCCAACAAAAGGGTTATGGGCCCAGGGTCCAGGAATTGAAAAAGAAGAGAAATATTACCAGGCAGTAAAAAAGCCACATTTTTCTCTTAAGTTTTAAAGGAAAGATTCAGTCTGTCTCTCTCTCCCCCCACACAGCAGACAGAAGGCTAAGAAAATGGCTGAGGGAAGAAATTCACCATTTTTCTATTCTCTCAAGGTGCCTAAATTAACTGAGTTTAATTATCGGCAGTGGGAACTAAGATTCATATGTCTCCTTCGAGCAAAAAGATTAGATATATGCTTAGACCAAGACAGAACAGCTGAAAATATGGCTGAATGGGACAATGCAAACTATTATGTGAAGTGCATGCTTTTGGAAGCTCTCTCAGAGAAACAAGCCATATTAGTGGAGGGAAAAGATACACCAAAGGACATTTTATATAAACTGAGAACTATGTATGCAACTACATATGCAAAGCAGCAACCAATTTGGCTGGCAGAGTTGAATGAAACCAAATTAAGGGATAAAAGTAAATGTAATGATCACATTATGCATCTTCTGTCTTCATTTCAAAAGTTAGAACTTTCTGGAATTCCCATGTGTGATGCATTGAAAAGAGCATTTCTTTTTACCTCACTATCAAAGAAGTTTGATGTTTTTAGGTCTGTAAATGAGGCCATTGAAGGGCAATCTTTTGAACAGGCAACATCAAAACTAAGGCAGGAATGCATAATAAATGATTCTGAGGAGATGTGTTCTCAAAGTCAGTCAGAGAGAAATGAAACAAATTTCTTGGCAAAGAACAGAGGAAGGCGGAGCTATGGGAAAACTCCACCCAAGGGCAAGCTGATTTGCTACTCATGTGGAAAGGAGGGACATGTATCTAAATGGTGTAAGGAAACACAAAACACTCCCTCTAGCTCACCTAAGCCAATGGAACTAAAGAATTTTCAAACCAGGAAATGTATGAAGGACAAAGATAAACACAAGGGCTTTCTAATGACAGAAAAATCTTTGACTATGGTAAATAATAATTCAAATGAAAGTACTTGGATTTTGGATTCAGGGAGTACATGCCATTTAACCAATTGTAAGGATTTCTTTCAGGAAATGTGTCCAGAAGAAGGTATTCTTAAAACTGCAAACGCAGGGACTGCTAAGATCCAAGCAAAAGGTATTGGATTCTTAAAATGCAAAGTGTCTAATGAAGTTAAAGAAATTCCTGTAAGTGATGTCTTGTATATTCCCCAAGCAGTTTGTAATATGCTTAGTGTATCTACATTAGATAAGAAGGGATTTGTGATTCATTTTGAAAACAGTAAGTGCACAATCTCTAAAAATGATGAAGTGTATGCTGAAGCTTTTATGCATAATGATGTTTATAAACTGAGCATTTCAGGTGAAGCCTCACATATGGTGCAAGTAAGGAAGAATGATGGTAAATGTAGTCCGGAAATCTGGCACCGCCGCCTGGGACATCGTGATTTTAAGGTGATCCAGGATCTTTACAGTAAGCAACTGGCCACCGGCATTCAGATAAGTGCAGATGCTGGTAAAATGGAGAAATGCATAGACTGTGTTACTCAAAAAGGTGTGAGACCCTCATTTCCTGCATACACAGGAAATAGGAGTAATAAAGTGCTGGACTTAATACACAGTGACTTATGTGGACCGTTTAATATCCCATCATTGGGAAATAACAGATTTGTGCTAATATTCTTGGATGATTTCTCTAGATACTGTGTGGCCTATTTGCTGAAAGAAAAAAGTCAAGTCACAGACATGCTGAAGAAATACGTAGCCATGGTGAGCAATAAATTTGAAAGAAAACCAAAGGTTCTTCAGACCGACAATGGTGGTGAGTTCACTTCACAAAGCATGCGCACATTTCTAGAACAAGAAGGCATTCAACATATCACAACAGTAGCTTATACACCAGAGCAAAATTCTGTTGCAGAGAGAAAATTTAGGTCACTTGTGGAAATGACCAGATGTATGCTGTCAGATAGCAATCTCCCTAAAAGACTATGGGGGGAAGCAATTCTCACAGCAGTGTACCTACAAAACAGAATGCCAACTAAAGGCGCTGAGCGCACACCACATGAGACATGGCATGGTAGGAAGCCAAACCTGTCACACATAAGAACATTTGGAAGTACAGCATATGCTCATGTACCAAAGCAAAGAAGGCATAAGCTGGATTCCACAACAGAAAGGGGCATTTTAGTTGGCTATGCTCCAGGACACAAAGGATATAGAATTTTGAATCTGAAAACTGGCATTGTTGGCATAAGACATGTTACATATTTTGATGAAAACAAAAGGGTTGATAAAGGCTGGATTATCCCAGATGAGCCTGATCATCCAGAATATGAAACTAGAACCATAATAGACATGCCAGTGTATATAAATGCCATACCAAGGCAGATGTCTGAAAGCAACTCATCTGTATCTAACGAGGAACAGGCAGAGGAAACAGACACAGAAAGGATCATTGAAGAAGACAGTACAGTTGGAGAAGGGGAATCAATTGGAGAAGGACTCTCAGATATTGAGGATGCGGAAAGGTCAGACCAACCTGTTGTCAGACGCTCATCCAGGGAAAACAAAGGTGTTCCACCCCCAAGACTGTCTTACCTAACAAAGTCAGCAGAAGCTCAAGAGCCCTTAACATGGGATGAGATTGAGAAAATGCCAGCAGAAGAAGCTGCTGAATGGCATAAAGCTGCACAAGAAGAAATTGATGCATTGGATAAAAATAATACTTGGATTCTTACAAAATTACCTCCTGGCAAGAAAGCTATAGGATGCAAATGGGTATTCAAGTTAAAAAGGAATGCACAAGGAAAAGTGGAAAGGTATAAAGCCAGATTAGTGGCAAAGGGATATCTTCAAAAATATGGAGAAGATTTTGATGAAGTGTTTGCACCTGTAGTGAAACACACGACAATCAGAACACTTCTGAGCATTGCAGTCTCAAAAGGCATGCAAGTCAAACACATTGATGTGAAAACAGCATTTCTTCACGGAGATATAACTGAAGACTTGTACATGGAACAACCAACAGGTTTCATAAATACAAAACAAAGACAGCTAGTGTGTAAATTAAACAAAGGTCTTTATGGATTAAAGCAAAGTGAAAAATGTTGGAATGACAAATTGCATGAAATATTGACAAATTTAGGATTTAAGCAAGGTGAAGCAGATAAATGCTTGTACACTAGGTGCACAAATGGACAATATGCATACATTTTGGCTTTTGTTGATGATCTGCTCATTGCAAGCGAAAGTGAGCAAGAGTACAAGGACATTGTAAAGTGTTTAACCCTCAATGTTGAGATAAAAGAACTTGGTAATGTGTCATACTATCTTGGTATAGAAATTGAGAAACAAAATGATGGTTCTTATCTTCTAAGCCAGAAGCAGAAAATAAATGAGCTTATTGAAAGTTTAGGTATGCAAGATGCCCAAGTTGTAAGCACTCCCATGATCACTGATTTTCTGAAGGATGAAACAGTAAGAGAACCTTTACCAGATAACATCCAATATAGATCAGCCATAGGTAAGCTTTTATATCTAGCTACCACATACAGGGCTGATATAGCAAATGCAGTAGGAATTTTGAGCAGAAGGGTCAGCTCACCTACCAAATCAGATTGGACTGCAGTTAAAAGGATGGTAAGGTATTTAAAGGGTACCATTGATTGTAAATTAAAGATTTCAGCCAATAGTAATCCAAAACTAATATGTTACTGTGATTCAGATTGGGCAGGGGATCATTCTGATTATAAATCCACAAGTGGATATGTGTTTATGTATGGAAATGTACAAATTTCATGGGCCAGTCATAAACAAAGTATTGTGAGTTTGTCTTCTACAGAAGCTGAATACGTGGCTGTATCGGAAGCGTGCAGAGAACTGATGTGGATTGAAAAACTTTTGCTGGATTTTGGAATAGCTGAAAAGAGACCAATCCAGATAATGGAAGATAATCAGAGCTGCATCCGACTGTCACAGAATGACAAGGTTCAGTCACGCACCAAGCACATCGCAACGAAATACCACAACGTGCGAGAGTTGGCGAAAGAAGGGGTCATCAGTCTACACTATTGTCACACCAGTGAGATGACAGCTGACATCATGACCAAACCGTTACCCAGAGAACATTTTGTGAATCTGCGTATAAAGCTTGGACTTTGTATGAATAAATAATTGCATGACAGTTATGCATGAGAAGGGGTTTGTTGGAATGTAATTGTATTTTACATGCATTGCCTGTCACCTATTATTTCTCTGTGATTACTCTGTGACCTCTGATGTGAATTACTTAGAGAGGTCACACAGCTATGCAACTTCCTGTGGGGGTTTAGACACAGCAGATGCAGCACATGGAGCACATGGAGCTCATGATCTCTCCTAACCTGAGAGGATCTATGGTGGTGTGAGCATCCATTACCATCTAAGCACATGGAAGGAGCTGATAATACAAATGTATAGTAATATGTATATATAAGCCTGTCTGATTATAATCTAACTACAAACTGTGAGTAAACAGATGTTTTGTTACTTCAACTTTAAAGTGACTCAGCAGTGAATTATTCAGGGGTGAATGAGAGAGAGAGATGAAGAAAGAAATTAACATTTCTAAAGCTGAAGCTGTGTGTACTAAAATCTGCTAATTATTTACTACAAATAATCCAACAGTAACCAGGCGGTAACTCAAATCTGAACTGCGATGGGCGCATGTAGGCACTTACGCGGCTTAGTAAAAGAGCTCATTAGGTATTATTACCAATGCCAGAGTTACTTTGGATGAACAAATATCCTCAGTGCTTAAAAATGGGATTATCATTTTGATGAAGCAACTTTACAAACATTATCACATCCTCTCCTCTCCTCAAGCAAGATTATGGTAATAGTGTCTATGCTAACAGCAGACTTAAACCCTTACAAATCTTAAATAATGCTGAATTAGACCACTAGGTAATGTACGGAAATTTGACCATCTCTCTCCATGTTATTGATTCTATCATTGGTTGTCAATAGAAATCAAACAAAATAAAACATGGAAAAGAAAATAAGATGATACCTTTTTTATTGGACATAACTTAATACATTTCTTGATTAGCTTTTGAGGTTGCCCTTCTTCGTCAGATTGGAAATAAGCAAATGTGCTAGCTGACAGTGTATATAAGTGAAAACATTCAAGCATTACTATGACAGTCTGACAGGGTGGGAGGATGGGGGTGGGTAGGAGGTATGCATGGGGACATCAAAGCATATCATTGATATTCTAACAGGATGGGTGTGGATAGGTGAGGGGTGGGTTGATCAATAGAGATATCATTGGTTGCCAACTGCATCAATTAAAATTCAAAATTCTCTGTCTTTGTGCACAAAGCATGCTGTGAACAGCAACCAGGCTACTTAAGTGCCATGATCACCACATACCTACCAGCTACAACCCTTAGGTCACTTCAAGATCATAAAATGGTAATGCCTCATTTCTCTAAGGCATTCCATAAATCTATAAGGGAAAGAGCTTTGTTTTGGCTAGCTCCATCCCTGTGGAACAGATTTTCAAAGGAAATTTACTTAACCTCAAAGTTTTAGGGTACTTTTGAGAACTTACCTTTTTTAGAGAGGCCTTTGATGTTCTCCTGGTGGGGGATTAGATGGTTTACTAGGAAGTTAGCAATAGAAATCAAACAAAATAAAACATGGAAAAGAAAATAAGATGATACCTTTTTTATTGGACATAACTTAATACATTTCTTGATTAGCTTTCGAAGGTCGCCCTTCTTCCTCAGATCAGAAATAAGCAAATGTACTAGCTGACAGTGTATATAAGTGAAAGCATTCAAGCATTACTATGACAGTCTGACAGGGTGGGAGGATGGGGGTGGGTAGGAGGTATGCATGGGGACATCAAAGCATATCATTGATATTCTAACAGGATGGGTGTGGATAGGTGAGGGGAGGGTGATCAACAGAGACATACAGCTTTATGGTTTATAATGGGCAAGGAACCCCAGATCCTTGTTAAGTCCTTTCTGTTGGGTGTTAAAATATTCAATCATTCTGACTTCAAAGGTCTTACGTTCTTGTATGGTTTTAAAGTTACCTTTCAGGATTCTCACTGTGAAGTCACTGGTACAGTGTCCTGGTCCTATAAAATGTTGACCAACAGGCTTGGGAACCCTACTGGCACCAGTATTGTTCATGTGATGTCTATGTAAATTGAATCTTGTCTTAAGCATCTGGCCTGTTTCTCCAATATAGCATCCTTCGTTACATTTTTTACACTGAATGATATATACCACATTGGAAGATGAGCAAGTGAAAGATCCCTTTATGTTGAATATCTTTCCTTTGTGGATGACTTTGGGGTCCTGTGAAATATTTTGGCATAGTTTGCAACTGGATAAATTACAGGGAAGTGTGCCCTTCTGTTCCTTTTCAGTCTGTGATGGAAGTTTACTTCTGATTAGCTTGTGTTTTAAGTTGGGTGGCTGTCGGAAGGCCAGTACTGGTGGGGATGGGAATATCTCTTTCAGTAATTCATCCTCCTGGAGTATAGGCTGTAGATCTCTTATGATTTTCCTCAATTTTTCCAGCTCTGGATTGTATGTCACTACAAGGGGGATTCTGTCTGTGGATTTTTTCTCCTTGTACTGTAGCAGATTCTCCCTGGGTGTTTTGAGGGAGGAGGCAATATTCTTGGAGATTATTTTGGGGTTGTAGCCTTTCTGTTTGAAGGATGCAGTCAGGCTTTTAAGGTGTCTGTCTCTGTCCCCTGGGTCAGAGCAGATACGGTGGTATCTTGTGGCTTGGCTGTAAATGATGGATCTTTTTGTATGTGAAGGATGGAAGCTGGAGTTGTGGAGGTAGCTGCATCTGTCTATGGGTTTCTTGTATATAGATGTTTGTATACAGCCATCACTGATTGAGACCGTGGTGTCTAAAAAATTGACTTTTTCTGGGGAGTAGTCAATTTTGAATCTGATTGTAGGATGGTATGTATTGAAGGCAGAATAAAATTGTTTCAGAGTTTCTTCACCCTCCGTCCAAATCATAAAAATGTCATTGATGTACCGGTAGTATTTTAGAGGTTTGGTCTGGTGTGTATTCAGAAATGTCTCTTCCAGCTCAGCCATAAAAAGGTTGGCATATTGGGGTGCTGTCCTGGTGCCCATCGCAGTGCCCATTATTTGCAGATAGATATCATTGTTAAAGCGGAAGTAGTTGTGAGTTAAAATTAATTTGATTAATTTTGTAATAGCTTCTGGTGAGTATTGATGGTCCAGTGTGGATTTTTTTAGGAGTCTTCCACATGCAGCTATGCCATCCGCATTTGTAATGTTGTTGTATAGTGATTCTACATCCATCATGACCAGAAGGGTGTTAGGTGGTAGTTGCTTGATATTTTTCAATTTATTCAGAAAGTCTGTGGTGTCTTATATGAAGCTGTTAGTTTTGTGTACGAGAGGTTTCAGAATTCCCTCTATGAATCCAGATATTTCTTCCGTGAGTGTGCCAATACCTGATATGATTGGTCTGCCAGGGTTTCCCGGTTTGTGGATCTTGGGTAGTATGTAGAATGTGCCCACAGCAGGCTGGTTTGGTATGAGTTTCTTTAGGCGAGGTTGCGCTTGTGTAGGAAATGTTTTGATAAGGTCTTTCAGCTGTTTTGTGTAATCCTGTGTGGGGTCCTCAGTTAGTTTCCTGTAGTATTTATTGTCTGAGAGCTGTCTGTGCCCCTCTTCAATGTATTTTTGTATGTCCATAATTACCACTGCGCCTCCTTTGTCTGCGGGTTTGATGATAATGCGTTCGTTAGTTTATCCAGTTGCAACCTATGCCAAAATATTTCACAGGACCCCAAAGTCATCCACAAAGGAAAGATATTCAACATAAGGGATCTTTCACTTGCTCATCTTCCAATGTGGTATATATCATTCAGTGTAAAAAATGTAACAAAGGATGCTGTATTGGAGAAACAGGCCAGATGCTTAAGACAAGATTCAATTTACATAGACATCACATGAACAATACTGGTGCCAGTAGGGTTCCCACGCCTGTTGGTCAACATTTTACAGGACCAGGACACTGTACCAGTGACTTCACAGTGAGAATCCTGAAAGGTAACTTTAAAACCATACAAGAACGTTAAGACCTTTGAAGTCAGAATGATTGAATATTTTAACACCCAACAGAAAGGACTTAACAAGGATCTGGGGTTCCTTGCCCATTATAAACCATAAAGCAGTATGTCTCTGTTGATCACCCTCCCCTCACCTATCCACACCCATCCTGTTAGAATATCAATGATATGCTTTGATGTCCCCATGCATACCTCCTACCCACCCCCATCCTCCCACCCTGTCAGACTGTCATAGTAATGCTTGAATGCTTTCACTTATATACACTGTCAGCTAGCACATTTGCTTATTTTTGATCTGAGGAAGAAGGGCGACCTTCGAAAGCTAATCAAGAAATGTATTAAGTTATGTCCAATAAAAAAGGTATCATCTTATTTTCTTTTCCATGTTTTATTTTGTTTGATTTGTATTGATAACCTTAAGAGTGGACTAACACGGCTACCACACTCCTCTACCTAGGAAGTTAGGAAACAGCTAGGGCTTTTCAGCTTGGAGAAAAGACGGCTGAGGGAAGATATGATAGAGGTCTATAAAATAATGAGTGGAGTGAAACGGGTGGACATGAATCGCTTGTTTACTCTTTCCAAAATTACTAGGACTAGGGGGCACGCAATGAAGCTACCAAAGTAGTAAATTTAAAACGAATCATAGAAAATATTTTTTTACTTAACATGTAATTAAACTCTGGAATTCGTTGCCAGCGAATGTGGTAAAAGCATTTAGCTTAGCGGGGTTTAAAAAGGTTTTGGCTAGCTTCCTAAAAGAAAAGTCCATAAACCATTATTAATATGGACTTCGGGAAACCACTGCTTATTTCTAGGATTAGCAGCATACCAAAAAATATAGACAGTGGATAAGTCACATTAGAAAACTACTCCAGAATATAGAACATGTGATATAAACACACAATTCATAATATTTCTTGGAAGATCCTTGTGCTTGATATTGTTACATTTATTAATTTTTTATATTTTGTTAATTAAGTTGCGTGTGCAACTTTAGTTGCCATATATTGAATTTCTTCCTAAATGCCCCCACTCTAATGAAAATATAAAAAAAATAAAAAATAAATGTAACGATATCAAACACAAGGATCTTTCAAGAAACTTTATGAATTGTGTGTTTATATCACATGTTCTATATTCTGGAGTAGTTTTCTAATGTGACTTATCCACTATCTATATTTTTTGGTGTGATCACTTTTTTAGTGGTTCCCCTTTTTAGTTTGTTTATCTTGAAGGAGAAACAGCATAAAATGTACTATTTGGGGATCTTGCCAGGTACTTGTGACCTAATTCACCACTGTTGGAAACAGGATACTAGGCTTGATGGACCTTCGGTCTGTCCCATTATGGCAACATTTATGTACTTCTGACTGATTGTTTAGGTAGGTTTAATCTACAGTTTGAAGATAGATATGCATCCCCCCCCCCCCCCTTTGGTTTGTATGCACTGTACTCTGAACGTACGCTTAGCCCTTTCCTGTCAATTTTTATGAAGTTCCTTTTCATACTTTACTTTTACATACTTTTTTATCATTGTAAACTGCTTTGGTCTGAGTAAGTTAATGTGGTGTATCAAATTTTAATAAACATGAACATACATGACTGGTAAGAATCCACCTGCTGCAAGACATTGAACCCAACAAATCCCATACTACATGCTTCCCATGTAATTTTAAACTATGTAATATCTTTTAGATTACATGCAGGAAAATATAACCTCCCAAGAAGACATCAAACATCAAAAGTTCTCTCATATGGGTAAGAGTTACATCTGCAAATCATGTCAGCAGGCCACCCAAAATAAAACTCACGAGCACATCTCAGATAGGAGGGAAGCCAGAATTCTACTTACTCTGTTATTTTTAAAGATTGTGTATGGCCGCCAAAGGGTTCAGTTAGCTGACCACCGTACTCTTGAACAAATCCCCCAATTATAAAGTCCCCATCCCTGTAGTAGTCGTCTTTTGAAACAGTCCTCTTTAACTGTTTACATATGCACTCAATAGTCTTCCAGAAATCAATGTAAAGTATTAATAAAATCAGAAATGGATGACCTCCCATCTTTTGATGTGAGAAACAGCTGCTTTTCCTGCCCTATCACTCTGGTTAATCTATTGCCGTGGTGGAGGATGCTGCAAAGGTATTGGTGACCCCCACCATTCTGAACTTTTGTATTATGGGCAGAAAAAAAAATATCTATTAAGCAAGCAATTTCAGACTGGACACAGGAAGACCCTTCGATGGAAATAGATCGCATTACGGATGGATAACAGAAATCTTCTCCTGATGTTGATATGAACTCTGATCCGAGCGAGTATCCAGCAGCTGTGTGAGGGACAGGGATGTGATCTTTATAGGATTCTGCTCCTGAAAGGATCAGCCTCAAGGGATATCTTCTGCTGATCTACGCATTTAATATTAAATATAGGCTGTTTTTATAAATATGGGCTTACAGAAGCTTTGTTTTCATTAAATGCAAGACCACTGTTAATTTAAAAGGAATGCTTGGGGAGGAGTGTAATAATACTAGTCAGAGGAACTGTATATTTGATTTATAATCAATAGAAAATAAATTAAGTAGGAATATATGCTCTTTAATCAGAATCTAGCAGATATTCAATCCCCTGCATGACAGGGTGGGGTCACCCTATACAGAATAATATCTTCAGTCTTACAGGCGGATTTATCAAAATTATTTCCATTATAAAAATAAGGAATTGAGAAACTGGTCTCTCGTTTATTACATAGGAAAGGTTTTTTTTACTGATAGCTCTCCTGATTATAACTGATACAAAGAGGTGGGAAAATGTGGGATACAAATGCGACAAATAAATAAATAAATAAATAAAATAACATCAGCATCACCTCTCTCTCCTTCTGATTCTCTCTCTATCATGATCTCTCGAACAGCAACCACAGAGCTTAGGTGTCCTTTTACTAATCTGCTTTAAGCATTTTAACCACAAATAAGCCTGTGTAGTTACTTCATGAGCACAGTAACTGTTACCACAGTTGTGATTAGGGGGATGGAACTGGGTGAGTTATGGGAAGAGAATGAGTTTGGTCTGTGCGGTACTTACTGCGTACTGTCACTGCCAGAGGTGGCCCAAGGCAAACTGCTGCCTGAGGCAGGGATGAGATGCCGCCCCGCCTCTGCCCCACTCCCACCTGGCCACAGTCTGGCATTTCCCCCTTCCCTCCTCAGCCCTCTCCCCCAACGTTTATCTTGGGGTTTTTGGTTTGTTTCTTTTCAAAAGAGAGCAGCAGCAGTTCCCATAGGCTACCCTGCTGCTGGCACCGGCCTCTTTGCTGTACTGCATCCCGCCTCTGAGGAAACAGGAAGTTTCATCAAGAGGTGGGCCGCAGTAGGGAGAAGCGGCTGTTGCCAGCGGCAGGGCGGCCTATGGGAATCGCTACCGCTGCCAGTGCCACTGACACTTTCACCTTTTGGAAAAGAAGAGAAACAAGGTAAATGCAGGAGGGAAGGTGAGAGTGCTGCCTGAGGCTCCTGCCTCAGTTGACCTAATGGTAGGGTCGTCACTGGTCACTGTGCAATTAGAGTGGGGGAACTTAGGAAGAAATTCAATATATGGCAACTAAAGTTGAACACGCAACTTAATTAACAAGCTAATCGACACTGATAATTGGCCAAATACAAGCAATTATCAGCATTAATTGGAACTATTTAGAATTTACGTGTGCAACTTTCTAAGCATATTCGGTAAAGCGCTGCACATAAATTCTAATGCGTAGATCTCATAAGGGGTGTGGTCATGGAAGGGGCAACGATGGGTCATGAGCATTCCTAAAATGTATGCATACTGTTATAGAATACACCTGATCTGCACTTAAGTTAGGCGAAGGCATTTACACCAGGTGTTAGTTGGCATACATGGCTGCATTTTTAGTCACAGGGACAGACACCGTGTGTATTCTATAAACTGTACCTAACTTTAGGTGAGGTTTATAGAATAGCGCTATGCACAGTTTTTTTCAGCCCCAATTTTTTCAGCATCTTATGTAGAATTCCCCCTTTGATGTCTCCATAAAAGAAACTGTAATAAGGAACGTTTCAGTGCGGTAACTGCAGAGGACACACTGTACACACCCTCAACACTTCCTGCACAGTAGGAGCGTAACCAGACCTCGAGGTGGTGGTGAGGTGGACAGAGCCCAAAGTGGGAGGGGGGCACATTTTGGTCCACTGCCCCACTGCCGTCCCCCCTCCACTGCCTCGCTGCCTTCCTCTGCCTCCCTGTCGCTCCCAACCCACTGCCACCGCTGTACATCTTGGCTGGTGGAGATCCCCAATCCCTGCCAGCTGAAGCCTTCATCCAGCGCTGGTCTCCGGCGATGCACTGCTGCTGCATTTCCTGCCCTGGTCTCTCTTCCCCTCACATCTGGTACACTCCTTTTAGTGAAACCTTGGGAGGGGGCCAGAGTCCAAAGTGGGGGAGTCACATTTTGGTCCGCTGCCCCCTCTGCCGCCTCGCCACCACCGCCTGCCACCCTGATGCTCCTCTCCCACTGCCGCTGCTGTACATCTTGGCTGGCAGGGGTCCCAAACCCCCGCCAGCTGAAGCACTGCCGCTGCAAATACTTTGGCTGGCAGCTGTCCCCAACCTTTGCCAGCTGAAGCCTTCATCCACCACTGGTCTCCAGCACCAAGCTGCTGCCGCATTGCCTGCCCTGGTCTCTCTTCAACTCACGTCCGGCACTCTCCTTTTAGTGAAACTGCTCAATTTCACTAAAAGGAGTGTGCCGGACATGAGGGGAAGAGAGAGCATGGCAGGCAATGCGGCGGCGCCGGAGACCAGCACTGGACGAATGCTTCAGCTAGCGAGGGTTGAAGACCCCTGCCAGTCAAAACAGGGGTCCAGAGCAAATTTTTTTGGGGGGCCCAGGCCCCCGTGTCCCTACATAGCTACGCCAATTTTGAACAGCCTTTCACTCACCAAGGGTGGTGAATTCGTAGAACGGCCTCCCAGTGGAAGTGGTGGAGACAAAAGCAGTATCTGCAGTCAAGAGAGCTTGGGACAACTACATCAGATCTGTAAGAGAGAGCTAGGAAGAGTACATAAGTACATAAGTATTGCCATACTGGGAAAGACCAAAGGTCCATCAACCCCAGCATCCTGTTTCCAATAGTGGCCAATCCAGGTCACAAATACCTGGCAAGATCCCAAAATAGTACAAAACATTTTATACTGCCTATCCCAGAAATAGTGGAATTCCCCAAGTCCAATTTAATAATGGTCTATGGACTTTTCCTTTAGGAAGCCGTCCAAACCTTTTTTAAACTCCACCAAGCTAACCACCTTTACCACATTCTCTGGCAATTAATTCCAGAGTTTAATTACAAGTTGAGTGAAGAAACATTTTCTCTGATTCATTTTAAATTCATCCCATGCCCCCTAGTCCTAGTATCTTTGGAAAGCGTAAACAGATGCTTCACATCTACCCATTCAACTCCACTCATTATTTTATAGACATCTATTTTATTTTGTTACATTTGTACCCCGCGCTTTCCCACTCATGGCAGGCTCAATGCAGCAGGCAATAGAGAGTTAAGTGACTTGCCCAGAGTCACAAGGAGCTGCCTGTGCTGGGAATTGAACTCAGTTCCTCAGTTCCCCAGGACCAAAGTCCACCACCCTAACCACTAGGCCACTCCTCCATAGCTCCTCTCAGCCGCCTTTTCTCCAAGCTGAGGAGCCCTATCCGCTTTAGCCTTTCCTCACAGGGAAGTCGTCCCATCCCCTTTATCATTTTCGTCGCCCTTCTCTGCACCTTTTCTAATTCCACTATATCCAGTGCAATTTTTCTAGCAAAAAAGGTGCCGGTACTCAAATGCCAGGCCACCCTTCAGGGGTGGGGTGATCACTGAGGGACTCACTCCACAATAGCCAAGCCCCCTGCAACCAGTCACAGAATGTATGACAAGGCAGAATTGGTGTCTTGAGCCTGAGCTCTTTCATTAAAACTTGTGGTCCTTGGGTCAATTTTAGAAGATACTGGAAAAAGTACCGGTATTCAATACCCCTGAGTACCCCGTCAAAAAAAGCCCTGACTGTATCTTTTTTGAGATATGGCAACCAGAATTGAACACAATATTCGAGGTGCGGTCGCACCATGGAGCGATACAAAGGCATTATAACATCCTCATTTTTGTTTTCCATTCCTTTCCTAATAATACGTAATATTCTATTTACTTTCTTAGCTGCAGCAGCACACTGAGCAGAAGGTTTCAACATATCATCAACAACGACACCTATTTCTTGGTCTGTGACTCCTAACGTGGAGCCTTGCATGACGTAGCTATAATTCGGGTTCCTCTTTCTCACATGCATCACTTTGCACTTGCTCACATTAAACGTCACCTGCCATTTAGATGCCCAGCCTCCCAGTCTCCTAAGGTCCTCGTAATTTTTCACAATTCTCCCGCAATTTTTTTTAATCATTTATTTATAATTTTTCATTTTACAAGGGTCACTTGCAAACAGTAATACAGAGATGACTGTACATTAATACAATATTAGAAGAAAACAATCTCAACTAGATAAATGGATTATATACAATCTTTCTCTTTCTTAGACCACAAAATAAATAGGGAGAGTGAAACAAGACAAGGAGATCAATTAAACAGCAGTTATTATTTATCTGAATCATTATTCCACATTGATCATCTGGTTGGCTTCTTCAAACCCAAGATGGTGTATAGTCAATTAATTTTGTTGGAAACATACTTATTGTCCAATATTAGTGGAAATAATATACCTGATTTCATTTTTTTTCTCTTTTAAAACCAGAAATTATTTAACAATACAAACACTTGAATCTCTAATCCAGTTCCCACTGATTAAGGTAATCCCAGTTTCACAGGCTTCACTCCTTTTGAATTAATATACTAAGAGGAATCATTTCAGAGGAAAAAAAACTTTGGGAGTCATACCCGGAACTCTGGGAAAACAACAATCTCGATATTAATCATCTGTAATAATATTCATTTTGTTTAAATTTTTCTGGTCTATTAACATTTTCAAAATCGTAACCATTTCCTATTCCTGTAGAACTTCATTTGCTGTATCAATTTTTCATTCTCAAAGGATTCAATTAGATTATCCATGTGGCTCACTAATAAGATTATATCTGAAGCAAAATTATTTACTACCACCGTTAGGTCCTGGAGCGCCTTCCAGATGATATTCAATGTAACCTCCACGGGAGCCAAAAGCTCCAAGCTGATAGCTCTTACGGGTTTAGGAGTGGCATTGCCGACACGGGTTCAGCTGTAAACGACTTCCGTTTCAGCATACACTCCTAACTCACTCCTCCACTCCTTTGGACATGGTGGTTAAATGATTTGGGAGCGATGAAGTTGTTTTCAGGTCCAAGAGCATCGACGCTCCTTTGCTGGCGCTAATCAAAGGACTCATCAACCCAGTCATCAGTGGGCAGCTCGTCGCACAGCGGTCCCACACTTGCTGCACAGGGACAAAACACTGGCCATTGGCGGCTGACCCCCCCCCCCCCCATTGTCCCCTTCCTCTCAGTTAAGGTAACTTCAGATGCAAAGAGGAAATTTCAAGTAAACAAAGACAAAACTTCAGAGGACAGCTGTGCCGTTGAGCGTACGAGCTTCAGGTCACCATCTTTCCACTCTCCCTAGTTTGGGACACTCTTTGTCTGGTTTCTCCTCAGAGGCCTGTCTGATATGGGTAACCCTTCAGCATAGCCCTCTGAGTCATTGAAACACGGAAGCCCCTCCACTACTACAAGGTGGTGTCCCTTCGGAGGGGTCCTCCCGCGATTTAATGACTTTGAATAACTTTGTGTCATCAGCAAATTTAATTACCTCACTAGTTACTCCCATCTCTAGGTCATTTATAAATATATTAAAAAGCAGTGGTCCCAGCACAGACCCCTGGGGAATCCCACTAACTACCCTTCTCCATTGAGAATACTGACCATTTAACCCTACTCTTTGTTTTCTATCTTTTAACCAGTTTTTAAGCCACAATAGAGAACTACCTCCTATCCCATGACTCTCCAATTTCCTTTGTCAAACGCCTTCTGAAAATCCAGATACACAAGATCACCTGGCTCACCTTTATCCACATGTTTGTTCACCCCTTCAAAGAAATGTAGTAGATTGGTGAGGCAAGATTTCCCTTCATTAAATCCATGTTGACTTTGTCTCGTTAATCCATGCTTTTGAATGTGCTCTGTTATTTAGTTCTTAATAATAGTCTCTACCATTTTGCCCGGCACCAACATCAAACTCACCGGTCTATAATTTCCCGGATCTCCTCTGGAACCTTTTTTAAAAATCGGCGTTACATTGGCCACCCTCCAATCTTCCGGTACCACGCTCGATTTTAAGGATAAATTACATATTACTAACAATAGCTCCGCAAGCTCATTTTTCAGTTCTAGTAGATGGCATGGATGGGCAGACTGGATAGGCCGTATGGTCTTTTTCTGCCTTCGTTTTTCTGTTTCTATGTAAATTTCAGTACATGCAAAAGCTTCCCATAGTTTAGTAAAAGGGCCCTAGTGACGCAGCAGCCACTGCTCACTCTTATCCCTCTGAACTCCTTGTCTCGTCTGTTCTAGTACCATCAGCCTGATTACATTTACAATAATAATAATCCCAATAATGAGGTGATTGGATAAGTTACCTGGTTAATCTTAACCGGATACTCAGATGGCATCCCATTAACTGCTGGATTCTATATATGGCACGTGGAGGCACATGCGTAGATTTGTGTATATGCCTAATCTACGTGCGCATCTCAATTGTTTAACGAACCACTTAGTCATGATAATTGGTCGATAATGACCAATTATCAAAAATAATTGGCCATAATTGGAATTTATGCCTGCGCTTTGCTAGGTGCATTCTGTAAAGTGGTGCTCATAAATTCCAATGTGCGCAGCCAAAAAGGGGGCATGGGCATGGGTGGAGTGTGGGCATGCTCGGCCTATCGATCAAAACTAAGCACACAGTTATAGAATTTGGGCCAGCATGCATAGATGTAGGTGCAGGCATTTACATTAGCTTTTTACTGGGGTAATGGCTTTGCCTAAATCTTCGTCCATCCACCCGGACTAAGCATATTCTATATACTGCGTCTGAATTTAGGTGCATCATAGAATACGCCTAAGCATCTCTATCAGACATACCTACATTCTAGACACCATATACAGAATCAGGTCCTAAGTGGGCCACTGAGTATACTGGCTTAAATCAAACCAGATGAAGATATTTGGACATCTATAGGAAAGAGAATTTTCTAACCAGACATAATCAGATAATGTTAACTGAATTATGCTGAAATCAGCACTATCTGGTTATTCTCTAAGCATACTCTTCACATATCTCTAATTCTACTCATGTTGAACTTGTTAAACTTTTTCCAGACAATAGTCTGCAGGTGGGATATTTAAAATAAAAACCTAAGGGATTGATAGTCACCGTTATTTAACCAAGGAGATGAAGGTCAAAAGAACATAAGAGTAGCCATACTGGGTCAGGCCAATGGTCCATCTAGACCAGTATCCTGTTTTCCAAATAGTGGCCAAGCCAGGTCACAAGTACCTGGCAGAAACCCAAATCATGGCAACACTCCATACTACAAATCCCATGCTACATACTCCATACTACATCCTTCCCTTGTCTGTCTCAATACCAGACTATGGACTTTCCTTCCAGGAATTTGTCCAAACCTTTTTTAAACCCAGATACGTTAACCACTGTTACCACCTCCTCTGGCAAAGAGTTCCAGAGCTTAACTATTCGTTAAGTGAAAAAAATATTTCCTCCTATTTGTTTTTAAACTATTTCCATGCAACGTCCTCGATTGTCCCCTAGTCTTTGCACTTTTGGAACGAGAAAAAAATTGATTTACTTCTATTTGTTCTACACCAGTCAGGATTTTGTAGCCCTCAATCATATCTCCCCTCATCCATCTCTTTTCCAAGCTGAAGCGCCCTAACCTCTTTAGCCTTTCCTCATAGAAGAGCCAGTTCCATCCCCTTTATCATTTCAGTTGCTCTTCTTTGAACCTTTTCTAATTCCGCTATATCTTTTTTGAGATATGGCGACCAGAACTAAACACAATACTCAAGGTGCAGACGCACCATGGAGTGATACAAAGGCATTATAGTATTTTTGGTCTTATTCACCATCCCTTTCCTAATAATTCCTAGCATCCTGTTTGCTTTTTTGGCCACCACCACACACTGAGCAGCAGATTTCAGCGTATTATCTTCAACACCACACAGGTCTTTTTCTTGAGTACTGACCCCCACGGTGAATCCTAGCATCAGCTAACTGTGATTCAGATTATTCTTTCCAATGTGCATCGCCTTGCATTTGTCCACATTAAATTTCATCTGCAATTTGGACGCCCAGTCTTCAAATTTCATAAGGACTTCCTGCAATATTTCACAGTCCGCATGTGTTTTAACAACCTTGAATAGTTGTGTATCATCTGCAAATTTGATCACCTCACTCATCATTCTGATTTCCATATAATTTATAAATATGTTAACTAGTACCAGTCCTAGTACAGATCCCTGCGGCACTCCACTGTTCACTCTCCTCCATTTAGAGAAATGACCATTTAACCCTGCACTCTGTTTTCTGTCCAATAACCTATTCCTAATTCTCAGAAGGACATTGCCTCCTATCCCATGACTCTTTAATTTTTATTCTCAGGAGTCTCTCTTGAGGAACTTTATCAAAAGCTTTCTGAAAATCCAGATATACTACATCAATCGGCTCACCTTTATCCACATGTTATTCACTCTTTCAAAGAAATGAAGCAAGTTGGTGAGGCAAGACTTCCCTCGGCTGAACCCATGCTGGCTCTGTCCCATTAAACCATGTTTGTCTACGTGTTCTATAATTTTATTCTTTATAATAGTTGCCACTATTCTGCCTGGCACCAAAGTCAGGCTTACCGGTCCATAATTTCCCTTATCACCCCTAGAACCCTTTTCAAAAATTGGCATCACGTTTGCCACCCTCCAGTCTTCAGGTATTATGGACAATTTTAACGACAGGTTACATATTACTAACAGCAGATCAGCAATTTCATGCTTGTGTTCTTTGAGTACCCTTGGATGTATGCCATCTGGTCCAGGTGATTTACTACTCTTTAATTTGTCAATTTGGCTCAGTACATCTTCCAGGTTCACCGATATTTCTTTCAATTCCTCCACATTATCACCTTTGAAAACCATTTCCGGTACAGGCAGATCTCTTTTATCTTCTTCCGTAAAGACAGAAGCAAAGAATTCATTCAGTTTCTCCGCTATGGCCTTGTTCTCCCTGAGTGCCCCTTTTGCTCCTTCATGATCTAACAGTCACATGGATTCCCTCACAGGCTTTCTGCTTCTGATGTACCTGAAAAAGTTGTTACTGTGAGTTTTAGCCTCTGTGGCAAGTTTCTCTTCATACTATCTTTTAGCCTTCTTTATTAATGCTTTGCATCTGACTTGCCAGTGCTTATGTTGCTTTTTATTTTCTTCGTTTGAGTCCTATTTCATTTTGGGTGTAATGCCCGAAATGACCAGATGACCACCGGAGAGAATCGAGGATAACCTCCCGTTACTCCCCCAGTGGTCACTAACCCCCTCCCACCCTCAAAAAACATCTTTAAAAATATGTTGTGCCAGCCTCTATGCCAGACTCAGGTGTCATACTCAGGTCCATGACAGCAGTATGTAGGTCCCTGGAGCAGTTTTAGTGGGTACTGCAGTGCATGTCAGACATGCGGACCCAGGCCCATACCCCCTCCCCCACCTGTTACATTTGAGAGGAAAAAGCGAGCTCTCCAAAACCCACCAGAAACCCACTGTACCCATATATAGGTGCCTCCCTTCACTGGTAAGGGCTATGGTAGTGGTGTACAGTTGTGGGTAGTGGGTTTTGGGGGGCTCAGCACACAAGGTAAGGGAGCTATGTTCCTGGGAGCATTTTATGAAGTCCACTGCAGTGCCCCCTAGGGTGCCTAGTTGGTGTCCTGGCATGTCAGGGGGACCAGTGCACTACAAATGCTGGTTCCTCCCACACCCAAATGGCTTGTATTGGGACATTTTTGACATGGACATCTTTGGTTTCGAAAATCGCCTAAAGTCAGAAACGTCCAAATCTAGGGACATCCAAATTTAAGGATTTAGACATCCCTGATGGCATTTTCGAAATGAAAGATGGATGTCTATCTTGTTTTGAAAATACGGGTTTCTCCACCCCTGGATTTCACTATTTTGCAAGGACATCCAAATCAGAATTTGGACGTTCCTTTCAAAAATGCCCCTCCAAGTGTTCGTCAGGGACGTCCTTGTTTTTTTTCAATTATAGGTCAAAGGCGTCCAAGTTAGGCACGCCCAAGTCCCGCCTTCGCTACACCTCTGACATGCCCACTTGAACTTTGGACGTCCTTGGATGTCCAAAATCGGGTTCCGATTATACTGATTTGGATGTCCCTGGGAGAAGGACGTCCATCTTCCGTTTTATGTCAAAAGATTGACATCCTTCTCTTTCAAAAATGATCCCAATACTGAACACACAAGACCGCAGTCAGTCCAGATCTGGCCAACATTATTAATCATTTTCTTTGCTGCCTACCAGCACTGAATATTTCAGTATGAGGGGCAGAGCTATGATTTTCTAGATAATGGAGTAACTTCTGGCTCCACCAAGGCTCTGCCCCAATACTGCAGTTGCCAAATGATTACTGTGATGCACTATACAATTGTCTGACTACAAACAGCTCCAGTTGATTCAGAATGCAGCAGCAAGACTCATAGAAGCTTACAAGTGATGTGACCACATCACACCATTTGTGCAAAAACTTCATTGGTCACCAGAATACAGGGCTAAATTTAAAACTCTATGTCTGATCTTCAAGGCACGTAAAGGAAATGGCCCTGAGTACCTGAAGAGTAGGATGATCCTTTACACACCACCAAGGACACTAAGGTCCTCTCAAGGATAATCACTAACCACACTCTCTCCAAAAGACATTACACAATGTGATACCCACAAGCGAGCTGTTTCTGGAGTAGCCCCCCACACTCTGGAATGCACTGCCTGAAAGGCTCCACTTAACACTAGACTATCTCTACTTCAGGAAGCAGGTGAAAGTCAACCAGGACTTTACTGGATGAAGTAACTAACCTCTTTGTCTCTCTCTCACACACATGCACATACTGTAGCAGGACATGTTTATCCACTCCTACCCTAGCTGAGATAAAATTTAACCATCTCTCTGACCTCATGTGCAACTTTCTTTAAATTAATCACCTTACTTTCTAGCTCTTCTTACTCTGTTACCTATCTATATGTTCCATTATTGCTTTACCCTTCACTATCAATTAAAATGTTCTATCACGTATTGTGTTGACATTGTTAGTATACCATGTCATACTTTGTATTGTTATTTGAATATTTTTACTGCTTTAATGGCCCATTGCTCATGTGTGATCTATTCTTACTGTACACCGCCTTGAGTGAATTCCTTCAAAAAGGCAGTAAATAAATCCTAATAATAAATAAATACAATTAGAACTGGATATTACTTGCTGGCCCTTATCTGGGTACTGCCACTGAATATCCAGGTCTGGAGCAGTTGCCAGAAATTACCCAGGTACCATCATTATTCAGAGGTAGTTACCATATTTGTGGGGACAAAAAAAGAGGACAAAAATAAAAATTACATTATATTACAATCATATATCTCGCAAAAACCACCAAGTTCAATGCAGGTAACAATAAGCAAACTCACCACAATTTTCACCACACGTGTACTAGTTAGAGTGGGATATGGGTATGGATCCAGGTCCTTTTTTTTAGTATCCACTGCACTGACTACTAGTTTACTCCTGGGACCAGGTTTCTGCTTTAATAGGAATGGCTATAACATCTGATGCTCTCGTAGAGCTTGGTATGTACTGTTACATCTTAAGGGTGGAGGTAGGAGGGGGTCAGTGATCAATGGGGGATTAAGTGGTCAACTGCTAAGTTAGGGCACTCTTTTGAGACTTAGTCATGATTGAAATAGGTCTAGATAAGAATGTGCCAATTTTTGCTCTAGACATTTTTTTAAATTAACATTTCAAACTTTTTCCAACCAAGCAATTATCTTGTACAGCAAAGTATAGCTATCCAACAAAATTAATTAATTTTTCTTCTAAAAAAATTAAAGATGTATATTTAGTTATCTTAACTTAAGTCCACAACTAGTGATCCAAAATCCAAGTGGAGGAGTGGCCTACTGGTTAGAGCACCAGTCTTGTAATCCAGAGGTGGCTAGTTCTCAACTTTCATTACTGCTCATTGTGATCTTGGGCAAGTCACTTAACCCTCCATTGCTTCAGGTACAAACTTAGTGAGCCCTCCTGCTACAGAGAAATATCCAGTGTACCTGAATGTAACTCACCTTGAGCTACTAGTGAAAAAGGTGTGAGCAAAATCTAAATAAATATACCGTATTTTTCGGACCATAAGACGCACCGGACCATAAGACGCACCTAGGTTTTAGAGGAGGGAAATAGGAAAAAAAAATTTTCCTCTTTCCCTCCTCTAAAACCTAGGTGCTCCGGTGCGTCTTGTCCGGGTTTTGGACCTCCGTTCTGTACTTACAGGATTCCATGTTCCCTGGTGGTCTAGTGACGTCGGGGCAGGAAAGAGCCCCCTCTTTCCTGCCCATCGCGCTGCTCTCCGTGCTTCTCAATGCTTTCTGACGGTCTCGGCGAGATTCTCGGCGGCCATTTTGAATATCGCCGAGACCATCAGAAAGCATTGAGAAGCACGGAGAGCAGCGCGATGGGCAGGAAAGAGGGGGCTCTTTCCTGCCCCGACGTCACTAGACCACCAGGGAACATGGAATCCTGTAAGTACAGAACGGAGGTCCAAAAACGCTACCTTCGGACTATAAGACGCACCCCCCATTTTCCTCCCAAATTTTGGGGGAGAAAAGTGCGTCTTATAGTCTGAAAAATACGGTAGTAGAGAAAAAAAAGGAAATGTTTTATATTGAAGTTTTAGCCCTGATATACTAGGAACCCCCCCTTTTTATAATTAGAGCTATTTACCCCATGGTCCGTGAGTTGAGAAGGTTAAAAAAAAAAACATACTTTACATCTTGATGCTTAACTACACATTTACGGGAATATCGCAAGTAAAATGTAGCTCCTATCCGAAGGACAGCTGGTTTAAGCAAAAGAAACTGTCAACCTTTCTTTTGGGTTTCCCTTGTTACATCTGGGAAAATTTGAACTTTAAAGCCCAGAAAATGTTTTTGTCTATTTTTGAAGAACAATTTCAGCCTTTATCTGGCACAAGAGTAACAGTTACAAGCAATGTTGAAAATATAGCATTCTCAGTATCCGAAGATTCCAAAATATCTGAAATATTCAATGGTAAATTATCCTGAACTAAGTCTTTTTGCTGATCCTCTAGAATTTTTCTTGAGAAAATGGAGGTATATTATCTTCAGAAACCCAGAAACCCCTAAGATTTCTTTAATATATCATTTTAACATCTCTCTGAGAGATATAGAAAATTAGTAAAAAAAGGCCCATTTCTGTTTTAAAGGAAACGGGCGCTAGCAAGGTTTTCCTCGGAATGTGTATGTTTGAGAGAGTGACTATGTGAGAGAGAATAAATGTGCGAGTGTGTGTGTGTGTGACAGAGAGAGTGAGACTGGGTGCGAGTGTGTGTGTGAGAATGAGAGTATGTGCCAGGGTCCCCCCTCCCTGCCAGTTCCAGGGTTGTTGTCCCCCCGGTCTGTCTCCCAGTTGCAGGTTCCCCCCTCCCTCCCAGTTGCAGGGGGTCCCCCTCCCTCCCTTCCTTTCTCCCTCCCTCCCTTTTTCCCAGTTGCAGGGTCCTCCCTCCCTCCCTTTTTCCCAGTTGCAGCATCCCTCCTCCCTCCCTCCCTCCCTCCCACCCAGTTGCAGGGTCGGTCGCCCTCCCTCCCTCCCAGTTGCAGGGTCTGTCTGTCTCCCCCCTCCTTTTGTCCTCCACATTTTAAGGCACTGTCTATCCAGTTGAAACAGCTTTAGACTTGTTTCAGATGGAACAACAATTTAAAATGACAATGTGAAGCAGCAGCTCCTAGGTTTGCTTGTTTTTGAGTGTATACCAATGACGACTGCGTAGGGGAGTGGAAACAGAGATTAACCAATGGGCACCCTTGCTTACCATAGACTTGCTTTGCTCACTTCCACTCCTGTCTATTAAACGTCCTGCAGCATCTCATAGGTTTGCTTGCTTTGTGACTTCACCCAAGGCACAGCCAATCAGTGGGATTCATGACGTCAGTTTGATCTACAGCACCTAGCAGACCACGGTTCCAGGCAGGGACAGAACATTGGAGGTGAGAATTATTATATAGGAAGTCCTTGGAAAGTTCAAAAAAACGTAGATTATTAGCTCTTGTTATATTCCACAATGTCTCTATTTTCCTGTGGAGATCAGTTGTGTCTTTAATTATAACTTCCTGTATCTTCTGTATATTTTCCATTTCTTTCTCCTGTTTTTCAATTCGTCCCTTTAATTGCTTAAATTCAGAGTCAACTATTTCCAACTTTTTCTCTTGTGAGACAATTCATTGTTCTACTTTTTGAACTTGAGGGCATAACTCCTTACCCAGATTTACAATTAGGACCCAAAGTTACTTCAGCAGGTTTACTACTCAAAAAAGAAGAAAATTGTGAAGAAGGCATCAAGTCTCGTATCTGAGGACTTACTTCTTGCTCATTGACTGCCGCAATCGGATCGCTCACATTAGATGAAATTCCTGCCACTTCAGGCTGTGGGTCCGGAAAAAACGTTGATTCCCCCGTCCGACGCTGGTTGACCAAGAGCCTCTCTACAGTGTCTCCACCATATTTCCTTGCAGTGGAGTCCCTATCACTGACAGCGGGGAACTGCTAATTAGCGGCTGTAAGGGGGGAGCTCTACTGTTGGGGGTCAAGGTGACTTCCAGCCCAGGAGACGCCACCAGATCTCTACCTTCTCCAGGCGTCTCTAGCAGGCTTCCTCCCGACCGCACTTAGTTTCCCGGCCTCACCACAAAGGACTCCATAGAACTGAAGACCTGTGGGGGTGGTCGCAGTGAGGCTCCAACCGCCGACTTTCCCCTGCGCTTTGGCATCGCAGACACAGAGAACAATCAGAGAGGCTCAGCGTGTATCAGATGAATGTCACCATCTTCAATCTAGACATTTTTTTATATTGTCACTCAAAAACATCCAAATTCTGAGCCCACCCAAATCCTGCCCCCTTATGATTTGGACAAACTGAAGAGAAAAGCATCTCAAATATGAGTTTTGACAATCGCAACTTGGATGTTTTTGCAAAAAAAAAATGTTCATCTGCCGCTTTGTATCACTTTTGAGACGTTTTTCTCTTTTGAAAATGAGCACTATAACTTGTAAGTTGTAAAATTAAGATGAATTTTGAGCTGAAAACAGGTATAAGAACATACAGTGGTGGAAATAAGTATTTGATCCCTTGCTGATTTTGTAAGTTTGCCCACTGACAAAGACATGAGCAGCCCATAATTGAAGGGTAGGTTATTGGTAACAGTGAGAGATAGCACATCACAAATTAAATCCGGAAAATCACATTGTGGAAAGTATATGAATTTATTTGCATTCTGCAGAGGGAAATAAGTATTTAATCCCTCTGGCAAACAAGACCTAATACTTGGTGGCAAAACCCTTGTTGGCAAGCACAGCGGTCAGACGTCTTCTGTAGTTGATGATGAGGTTTGCACACATGTCAGGAGGAATTTTGGTCCACTCCTCTTTGCAGATCATCTCTAAATCATTAAGAGTTCTGGGCTGTCGCTTGGCAACTCGCAGCTTCAGCTCCCTCCATAAGTTTTCAATGGGATTAAGGTCTGGTGACTGGCTAGGCCACTCCATGACCCTAATGTGCTTCTTCCTGAGCCACTCCTTTGTTGCCTTGGCTGTATGTTTTGGGTCATTGTCGTGCTGGAAGACCCAGCCACGACCCATTTTTAAGGCCCTGGCGGAGGGAAGGAGGTTGTCACTCAGAATTGTACGGTACATGGCCCCATCCATTCTCCCATTGATGCGGTGAAGTAGTCCTGTGCCCTTAGCAGAGAAACACCCCCAAAACATAACATTTCCACCTCCATGCTTGACAGTGGGGACGGTGTTCTTTGGGTCATAGGCAGCATTTCTCTTCCTCCAAACACGGCGAGTTGAGTTCATGCCAAAGAGCTCAATTTTTGTCTCATCTGACCACAGCACCTTCTCCCAATCACTCTCGGCATCATCCAGGTGTTCACTGGCAAACTTCAGACGGGCCGTCACATGTGCCTTCCGGAGCAGGGGGACCTTGCGGGCACTGCAGGATTGCAATCCGTTATGTCGTAATGTGTTACCAATGGTTTTCGTGGTGACAGTGGTCCCAGCTGCCTTGAGATCATTGACAAGTTCCCCCCTTGTAGTTGTAGGCTGATTTCTAACCTTCCTCATGATCAAGGATACCCCACGAGGTGAGATTTTGCGTGGAGCCCCAGATCTTTGTCGATTGACAGTCATTTTGTACTTCTTCCATTTTCTTACTATGGCACCAACAGTTGTCTCCTTCTCGCCCAGCGTCTTACTGATGGTTTTGTAGCCCATTCCAGCCTTGTGCAGGTGTATGATCTTGTCCCTGACATCCTTAGACAGCTCCTTGCTCTTGGCCATTTTGTAGAGGTTAGAGTCTGACTGATTCACTGAGTCTGTGGACAGGTGTCTTTCATACAGGTGACCATTGCCGACAGCTGTCTGTCATGCAGGTAACGAGTTGATTTGGAGCATCTACCTGGTCTGTAGGGGCCAGATCTCTTACTGGTTGGTGGGGGATCAAATACTTATTTCCCTCTGCAGAATGCAAATAAATTCATATACTTTCCACAATGTGATTTTCCGGATTTAATTTGTGATGTGCTATCTCTCACTGTTACCAATAACCTACCCTTCAATTATGGGCTGCTCATGTCTTTGTCAGTGGGCAAACTTACAAAATCAGCAAGGGATCAAATACTTATTTCCACCACTGTAAGCATTGCCTTACTGGGACAAGTACCTGGCAAGATCACAGAACAGTAAAACATTATGTTATCGTATTTATTATTGTATTTATTTGTAACTTGATATACTATGCTGCTTATCCTAAAATATGCTGTGGATTTTCCCAAGTCCATATTAATGGCCTTTGGACTTTTCTTTTAGGAAATTATACAAACCTTTTTTAAAACCCTGCTATGATAACTGCTTTTACCACATTCTCTGGCAATGAATTCCAGAGTTTAATTAGTCATTGAATTTTTGTTCTTGTTTTGGTCCAGGATATCCTGGGGACAGTGGATGTTCAGGGAGTGCAGTTTGGCATGGATACCTTTAAAATCTCTGCTTTTGCAGACGATCTTTTGGTTTTTCTTTATAACCATGGACTTCTTTGCCTGCCTTACTAGATGTCCTTATGGAGTTTGGAGATTTATCTGGCTTTCATATCAATTTTTTTTGTCATATTTTTATTGAAGGTTTTTCAAAACATACAACATAAAAGAAAACACAAAATCAAACAAACAATATTAAACACACCATGGCAAATAAGCATAAATATAAGAGCAAAACAAAATTACCAAGGTTCCATGACAATACCTATAGGCAAAGGCATAAGGTCAATTAGTGCTATAAGATTCCTGACAAAATAAGTCTAAGCGAGCCCAAGTCTTTAAGACAGACTTAACTCTATGATGCTTATGGGCAAGGAGTGCTTTATATTTTCTGATCACACAGACGTAACTCCACCATTCATTATAATTTAGATTCACATTATTTTTCCAATTTGAAACAATTAAGTGCAAAGCGACAGCTAACAGTGTATTGAACAATTTCTTATCTGACTCTAGAAGAGAGATATTAGGAGCAGAGGCTCGCAAAATCACAACTTCATATGAGATTGCTGTAGACTCAGGCAAGTGAAAAATAAGACACATTTTTGCCCAAGTAAGTCGCCAGTATGCTCTGATGTTTTTACAGAAAAAGACCATATGCGCTAATGATCCATCTTTCTCCTGACAAGACCAGCATTTGAAGTTTGCATTCTTAGTGATCCTTGCTACTCGAGCAGGGGTCCAGTAGGCCCTGTGAAATATAAAATATGAAGATTGGGATATCGCTGCTGATTTAGTAGGACGCATGGCATTAACCCAGAAAGTATAATAGTCAAATTCAGACACATCAAAACTTAAATCCTGTTCCCAGGACAGCTTTAACGGAGCAACAGTGTCAACATATAAATCCTGCAGTTTTTTTTATATAGCAGAGATGCCTTCTTGCCACCTGCTGCAATGGTACGGCAGGAGGAGATGAAATCTGAAGGGGTGGTTGCAATAGAATTGGAGACTTGAAAGGTTAAAATATGTTTAGATATGTCCTTCCATGTATGAGAATCTATTAGGGAGACATTATACAAGGCAGACAAGGCGTCAGGTGATAACAGATTACCAGCAATATACAGATGAGATAACAACCATATACCCTTTCCCTTCCATTCCACTTTTTGAGACTGCAGGAGAACCGGCTGAAAGCCAGAGTTATACTAGAGAGAGACTTCTTCCAGTGAGAATTCCAAGACCAGCTCTAAATGTGCGAATATCAGAAGCAGAGGCTTTAAGAGCCTAAGGTGTTTTGTATATGGATACAAATCTGTATATGGAAGAAGATATAAAGGGCAAGGGCGTACCAAAGCAGCCTCAGAAACCTGCCACCTGGGCGTGAGATGAGAGATTTCCCTTTGGAACCACATTAAAGACTATACAAGTCGAAAGGCCATGTGATATTTTTGGAAGTCAGGGACATTAAGACCTCCCAAATGTTTTGGTAATTTAAGTTTTTTGAGTGCAATGTGAGGAGGTTTTTGTCTCCAAAGAAACTTATTTAATAAGGAGTCAATCTTGTTATAGAGTGAAGTTGGGAAAGCGAGGGGGGTCATACTGAAAATGTAATTTAACTTTGGAGCTAGAACCATCTTAATAGCCTCTATCCTTCCCCACCACGTTAAATAAAGCGGAGACCATAAATCTAAAATGGAGGAGGTTAAAGTTAATGAATTCTGAGGTTCTATCAATTAATGTGGATGAGGCGGCTTGGGGGACTTTGGGTTGTCCTTTGCGTTGAGCTTTTGATTCTTTTACCTATTTCTGGGTTCAGTTATGTGTGGCTCCTTCAAAACTATACCATACTAATGTATCTAATTTGTTTTCCTTTACTACTGTTAATATGGTCCTTATAGGACATGCAGGACATGACTATAGGCCATGTTAAAGGCTGAACGAGAACCAGAATTTGTGTGTGTAACTAGGCCTCAGAAAAATAACTATTACATTGAAGAATTTGATATGGTGCATTTACTGGAACTCAGTGGCGTAGCCAGATAGCCAATTTTGGGTGGGCCTGAGCCTAAAGTGGGTGGGCACAAAATTCTCTGCCCCGCCATTCCTCCACCTCAAAATATAAATACTTTAACTAACGAGGATCCTCAAGCTCTGTTAGCTGAAGACTGTCTCCGAAGGCAGCCAGAACTCCCTTTTACCAAGCTTGGCAGGCAGCAGCAATGTCCCTAAGCCACTAATGCCAGCACCACATGCGTGCTTAGTAGTCGGTGGCTCAAGGATGCTGTCACTGACTGGATTTGGTAGAAGGGAATTCTGGCTGCCTTTGGAGGAGGTTCTCAGCTGGGGATGCTTGGGGTTCCCCACCAGATATAAAGCAAGGGTCAGGGCCAGTGTTAGACATGCTATGACCCAGGTCAGAAAATAAAGGAGGGCACTTTCTCTGATCCCCTCTCCTCCCTGCCTCCCCTCCAATTTCCCCACTGCCAATACTAATCACACTGACAGACCTTCAACCAAATACAGACCAAGGGATCACAAATTAGAAATTAAAATATTTACACAAAAATTGAATTGAGAATCCCAAGAAGTTAAACTTAACATATACTACAACACTGGAGAAACAACAACAGAAATGCATTTCCTTTCTATTGAACACAATGCAAAGACAATTGCTATGCACATTTCTGAAAGCTAATATATTCCATTTAAAACATTCAAAATAAAATGCTTTTTTCTACCTTTGTTGTCTGGATGTTTTATTTTTCCATTATGTTGGTTCCAATTTCCTGTCATCTACTAATCCTCCTTCAAGCGGCTGCTGTACATTTGTCTTCTCTCTGCTGTCTATTCCCTCACTACACCTACCTCTGATATAATGATCATTCCTTTTTAGTTCTGTCCTCTCATTTTTTTTTCTTTTCTGCCTCTGTCAACTCAAATTTCACCCTCTCTCATCCTTCTCCTCCTTTTTACTTTTCAGCTACCTATCAGATTTCTATCTTCTTCTTTCGCCCACTAGCTCTCTCATTTCCCATCTCACTCCTTCCCCAGGCTTCCATTCCCTTCCATCTTTATCTATTCTCCATTACCATATTTCTACCCTCTGTAATCACTATCATCTCATCCATTTTCTTGCCACCCTTCTCCTCCCCTTCCTGGCCTTTCCCACATAGTTCCACCATTCCCAGCGCCTTCCTCCCTCCACCTTTCTAGCCCAGCATCTGCTCTCTCTTTCTTCCATCCCCACCTTTGTAGCCTGATATATCTTGTCCTCTCTTCCCTCCTGTCCTGTTCCCCATGGTCCAGCATATCTCCTTCTCTCTTCCCTCAATCCCATTGTCTGGCATCTCTCCATCTGCTCCTGGATCCATCTTCTTCTCTTCCCCTCTCCACCTGTGCATCTCTTCCTGCCTCTCATCCAATCCCATGTCCTAATTCTCTCTATCCCCCTCCCTTGTACCCCAGAGCCAACTTCTTTCTTCCCCCTCCCTCTCACCCACCCATGCAGCATTCATGCCCTTCCTCCGCCATGTCCAATATTTTTGCCTCGATCTCACTGTCCACCATTTCTCTCTCTCCCCCTCGCCCTCCTTTGTGCCCCAGGTCCCCCATGCAGCATCTCTCCCTTCTTCACTTCCAGTGCCCCCCCCCCCCGGTCCAGCACTTTTCTCCCCTTCCCCTCATCCAACCGGTCCAACACTTTTCTCCCTTCCCCGCCTCCAGTCTCCGATCTGGCACCTCTGTACTTTTTTTCCTCCCAGCTTCTAATGCAGTGTCTGCAACTTACAGCATGAACTACCCGGCAGCGATTCACACGAGTCGCACCTCGCAGTAGCTCCAGAGTTCCCGCCACCTCCCTTCCTAATAGGAAGTTGCGTCATTGAGGGCGTGCCGCGTGACGCGTCAGAGCGAACGCCGGAGCCGGCCTGTGCTGTGAGTTTGAATCGCTGCGGCAGAAACAGGGAGGAAAAAAAAAGAAGTGCCAGATCTGTGGTAGTGGAGGGAAGGGATCATGGGTGGTCGGGGTGCGCTATGCCTGGGTGGGCCTTGGGCTTAAGTGCCACCCGTGGCTACGCCCCTGCGGAACTGCTTGACTGATTTACTGGAAATGTTTTGATGACAGAATGCCCTTGTGACATGTAAGAACATGGAAGTGAATATATTACAGTAAGTTTCAAAGAAGAACAGAAATATGGTTTCATAAGCAACTGGGTTATGAACTGGAAAGATTTAGGAGAATATGGAAGTAGGCAAACAGGTAAACAGAAACCTGTGGTTATGTATTACAAGTGAGAGTTACCCTTATTATTTAGAAGTAAGTCCAATTCTTGTAAATGTTAGATTAAGTAAGTTTCAATATCTAATTATGTTTGCTGATTATGTGAAAACTCAGTACTAATTAATAGAAAAACAGATGACCGAAAGAAGAAGTATTATATACCATTTGAGGAAGATGAAAAAGGCGGAGTTAAGTGACAGAACTCCATAGAAGTAATGGAAAGCTTACTTTATATATGTGTTAGTTTAATCAGTGGAATTCAGAGATGTACGATTGAGCAATCACGTCTTCTGACCAGTTACACTCTCTATGAGAGCAAGCTTGAGGCCTGTATTTTGATTGATGCAACTACCTTTGCTGTAGTACCTAACCTGAAATAACCATTGTACTCTTACTTGGTAAGTTTTAAATAAAAACCTGCTTCTTCTCATATTATAATAGCCTTCTGATTCTGTCTTTATTCCTGACTCTGACTCTCCTTACAGAAGTAATTTATAAAGCAGTTTATTTGCAATATTTGTCACTGTGGTAGACACTGTCAATATTTAGATAAAACTGTATTTGTATTACCTAGAGGAGGTCAGATAAATTGGAGTCAGTCTATACACTACAAACAAATTGTGCCAATGGTCTAGCCTCCCATTATCTTTGTTGGGGGTGTATAAATCTCTTTTCTATGGTCATTTTCCCCAAGTGGGGAGAAACCCTTCCTCTATATCTCACTTCAAAAGATTTGAAATCTCTCAATAGTTTAGTCTCTCACTTTTTTTGTTGGGGGGGGGGGGGCAAAATACTGAAGATTAAATTTCAATTTCTGGTGGGTAATTGGTGCAGGGGGGCCTAGGCCTGCCAGATGTCAAATTATACAATATGGCCTGCATGTTGAGACATTTTTGTAACTGACTTACCCAAGGAGATACTTATATCCCGTTGTCCATGGAATCTGCTTTCTGTTCTCCCCCCACATCTCCTCTATGTATTGCATGATGCTAGGGCCTCTGTTTTACCGACTCACCTGCGTACAAGTGTGATGGTTAAACCCATTCGGGCAGTGTGACGAGGCTTTGCTCGGCTATGGAAGTTCAATCTTCATTGTGGTGGTTTGCTGCACCACTGCTGTTCCTTGGTCTTGTCACTTAAATCGCTTAGTCAGAGCTAAGTGGGGATATTCAGTGAGACAGGCCTGCTGGATATACCGTAACCGGTGAGGTTAGGGAGGGTCTGGGGCAGAGTTTGCGTGGAGCGGTTACCTAACCAGTTAGCGGCAATATTCAGTACATTAACAGGATAGATAACCACGTAAAGTTACTCCCCCCCCTTATAAAAGTGGCCATGAGCAGGAGTGGATTCACATTGCTTCTGCACCAATGGACTCACTCAGACTACCTCAAAAGTAGGTCCGTGGCAGAGAGCACTTGAATTGTGAGGGGCATAGTGGTGTCTTGGATCACGGGCGGGGAACACTGTCATCTGCAAACATAACCTGCCTGTTTTTGTTTACCAATGACAGGAAAGAATAGAAGAAATGATGTTGATATTTCTTTTGTCATTATAAACGACTGCTCATCCCCATGATTTTATAGTTTTTCTGTATATATAGGGCCTTAATGATATTCTTGACCACATCTACATGGAAAAAGTATGCGCATGGAAGGAATGTGCCTACTTTTAAGAGATCTGTGCATAGCTGTTTGTACAGAAAAGAATCAAATGAGTGTTGTGTGCACAGATTTCATAAAATACAACGGTAGACTCTTGAAACTCACAGATACATTTTCTTCTTTTTTGGAACAAGTCTGAACATGGCCGCCAATGGGGGGGGGGGGGTGGAAAATTCCCCAGTCCAGGCCTACTGGGGGGAGGGAGCCTCGCACCAGTAAGCTTCATCCTGCCTGCCTGGTTCTAGGTCTGTCTCTCTCCCAGGGGCGTAGCCAGACAGCCTAGGCAAGAAGTGGGTGGGCACCAAATATTCTTTCTCCCACTCCCACTCCCACATCAAAAACATATCTCAGCTGGTGGGAAAATGCTTCTCTCCAGTCTCCACCTTGGTAGTCTGCAGCAGGCATGCGCTGAAAACTGAGTATGCGAAGGTGCCAGTATTGTGGAGAGCAGCATTTTCATTATCATGTGCTACTGTTGGATGGGCCTGAGCCCTAGGTCCACCTGTGGCTACATCACTGCTCTCTCCTGTTCCTGTGTGTCAGGAGGACCTAGATGATTGTATTACTGCGATAACCCGGGAACCTGGGTTATAGCGTTAATAAATAAATAATAAATAAATAAATAAATAAATAAATATAGTTATCTGGGTCCTGACACATAGGAGCAGGAGATGACAGAGATGACAGAGGTGCAGTCAGACACAGGAAGGTAAGGGCCTGTGTGGGGGGGGGGGGGGGGGGGGGGAGCGGCGGCGTGCGTGAGTGGGGAGGCAGTACTGCCCTGGACCCTGCTGTGTCTCTCGGCATGTGCACATAGGGGCCCTTTTACTAAGCTGCATAGGTGCCTACGCATACCCAACACACATTCATTTGGAATTACCGCCCATCTACCACTTGGTCTGTGTGGTAATTTCATTTTTTACGCGTGACGGAAAATAATTTTTATTTTCTGGTGTGCGGTGCTAACCAGGCAGTAAAAGGCATTCTACGTGCAAAGACCATTTCTGCCCGGTTAATGTGTGAGACCTTACCGCTAAGTCAATGAGTGGCGGTAAGGTCTCAGACCCAAAATGGATGCACACCAATTTTCAATTTGCTGCACGTCCATTTTCGGCCAAAATGTTTAAAAAAGGCAGTTTTTACAGGTGCGCTGAAGAATGGATCTGCGCGCATCCAAAATGCACGCTTACGCTAGCAGAGGCCATTTTTCAGCTCACCTTAGTAAAAGGACCCCTTAAAACAGGTTTCTATGGGCATTTGTGTAGGTTTGTGAGTGGGACTGGTTCTTGGAAAGGCAGATAGATGCTTATTCTGTTTATAAATAGATTTAATATAGGTTCCTTTTTGCAACGAGTCTAGGTGCTCTGCTGTAAAATCCCTCCCCACATATACAACGTCCTTGATTAGTGTTATTATGCTGATCACCACACATTTCAGCTAGATTAATGTTTGTCTGTCTGTTAATATCAGATAGCAGCAAACTATATTTAATGTTAAAAACACAGAACTAGAGCAAATGTCCCTTGAGAATTAAACTGTAAAGAGAATGACACTATAAAGCTACTGTATCTTAGCAGCAGAGTTAAACTCAACATGAGCAACAGGCTTTAATGATCCCCCCTTCAGTTATGTACCTATTTCTGGTGTAAAAATATAACTGGATTTTATGGGAGGAGGGTGTTTTGTTAGTAATTTAAAGATGCATTTGTGTGGGATCAGCAAGAACCCTTCAATATCTTCTACCGAGTCAGTAAATTAAGTACAGTCACAGCAGCTATTTCATTGGATAAACTATTTCACAGTTTTGAAGATGAAAGCTCATTCTACTCTGATTTTAATAATGTATTTTCACGTCCTATGGAAGTTCGCTGAGTGTTTGTGTTCCTTAGGGCAGGATTTGATGACATTACCTGGATATCACAGGAAAGGGGACATCGTACTCGGAGGAATAGTAACTGTGAACACTGTGTCTGAAAGCGAACCGTTTTCCTTCACATTTCCCCCGATGTTGGTTCGAAAGTGGTCGTAAGTAACATTGTTTAGCTCATCCAAACCAGGGTTATGCTTGTGAATTTTACACTGCAGAGCCAGCAACTGTGGCAGGTAATGAATTTAGTGAGACCCTTATGGAATTCAGTAAGCGGGATTGACCTATATTTAATATAGTAACATAGAAAATAACGGCAGATAAAGACCTGTACAATCCATCCAGTCTGCCCAACAAGATAAACTAATTTTACGTGGTGTGAGATATTTTATATGTATATCCGTTTGACTTGTCCTTGCCATTCTCAGGGCACAGACCGTAGAAGTCTGCCCAGCACTGGTTTTGCTTCCCAATTACCGGTGTTGCCACCAGAGGCGTAGCTAGGGGGGCACCAGGGGAGCGGTCCCCCTAAACGGACTTCTGCCGGCGCCAGAACCTATTTTTTACACAATCTGTTGCATTTAAAACAGGCGCTGGCACTAGCGGAAGTCCACTCTCCGCTCCCCCGTGCCTTCAGCCTGGCTCCGCTTCTGGTTGCCACCCAATCTCCGCTAAGATTCCGTGGATCCATTCCTTCTAAACAGGATTCCTTTGTGTTTGTCCCACGCATGTTTGAATTCCATTACTGTTTTCATCTCCACCACCTCCCGTGGGAGGGCATTCCTTGTGTCCATGTATTTAGGATCCTATTGTCAATTAGAATTCCAAATTTAGGCTCCTAAAACTTTGATGGTTATGGAGTAGAAAAAAGGCAGGGAAGGGAAATCAATGTGTCAATATTGCAAAGCACTTTCCATATCACCTGTTACCTGGACAAGTGCTGCTTATGGAGATATTCAGAGGCACCATCTGTATACTGTCTGTGAATATCCTTACATGTGCCTCTGCATTGTGTGGATAGTGTAAGAGTGTCGTAAGTTATCAGAAACATAGAAACATAACGGCAGATAAAGGCCATATGACCCATCCAGTCTGCCCATCCTCTGTAACCCCCAATTCTACCTGTTTCTAAGCAATCCCACATGCTTCTCCATGACTTTTTAAATTCTGGAACAGTCCTCAACTCCATCACCTCCACCGGGAGGCTATTCCACGCCTCCACCACCATTTCTATGTAATAATACTTCCTTAGGTTACTCCTAAGCCTATTCCCTCTTAACCTTGTCATATGCCCCCTCATTCCAGAGCTCTCCTTTATTTGAAAAAGGCTCTCTTCCTATACATAAATGCCCTTGAGATATTAAAATGTTTCTATCATGTCTCCTCTCTCCCTCCTCTCTTCCAGCGTATACATGTTGAGGTTCATAAGCCTGTCCCTATAATTTTTGCATTCAAGACCGCTTACTAATTTCGTAGCCGCCCTCTGGACCCACTCCATCCTGTTTATATCTTTCCGTAGGTGCGGTCTCCAGAACTGCACGCAGTACTCCAAATGAGGCCTCGCCAGAGACTTATACAACGGCACTATCACCTCCTTTTTCCTGCTGGTCATGCTGGTATTGCCACTATTTGGATAAGTTCCAGTGCTAACTATCTGATCTGGATCTTCAGCCCCAGACACAGCAGTGGTGTTGAATAACGATATTTTTTGACTGCAGCAGGTGGCATTTAAAATACAAACGCTGACTGTAGCAGGTGAACATTGGTCCATATGGGTTTATGTACTTTCAGCACTAGGCAATTAATTTAGGCACCTTTCTTGGAAAATTAATTGGAAACCTACAGTTAAGTGTCTCAATTTTAGGATTTTTTGAACAGACAGCTAGCACCTAAATTTCAACAAAAGCATTCTTATATTCAGGAAAGTAAACGTAATGTGTTGCAACACTGTCTAAGTATATTGATGTGAAAATATTACTGATAAATTCTTAACAGTTGTATGGTACAAATAAGCATAAAATCATATATTTGTTTATACTATCTTGGTAAATTCATTTGTTCTGACTTTCTTGCTCCACCCAGTCTGTCCATCTATGCTGTGACCAGTCACCACCTGTAAAAAAAAAAAAAAATTCAGCACCCCCAATCATTTTGAAAAGTTGGCTCCTATGGTTTATTTTATTAAAAATTTGATATACCGCCCTTCACAATCACATCAGAGCAGTGTATAGTAGTCAGCAGGGCCGCCGAGAGCCGGAGCCGGGCCCGGGACAAGGCCGCCCCCGGGCAACCCCCCACCCGAGGTCGCTGCCCACCCAAGATCGCCAGGCCCCCCGCCACCCGCCCCCCCCCCGAGATCGCCGGGCCCCCCGCCGCCCACCCACCTGAGGTCGCCGGGCCCCCCTCCACCCGCTACTGGGCCGGGCCCTCGGAACTAACCTTAAGCCTCCTTTCACTTCGCAGCAAGCAGCAGCAGGGCAGACCTCTCCTCCTTCCTTCCGTGCCCCGCCCTTACAGATGTTACGTCAGGCGAGGGCGGGACACGGAAGGAAGGAGTGGCCTGCCCTGCTGCTGCTTGCTGCGAAGTGAAAGGAGGCTTAAGGTTAGTTCCGGGAGCGACGGAGGGCGGGCCAGGCGGCGGCGCCGGGCCCCCCCAGAGGCTTGGGCCCGGGGACTTTTGTCCCCCCTGTCCCCCCCTCTCAGCAGCCTTGGTAGTCAGTCACATTCAGTCTGTGGTTTTCTCCTTTATTTCTTCATGCACTAAAGCTCCCTGCATGTTTAATTTGCTCCAGGGGTTTTAATCCTACCACCTCAGTTATCAACCAGCCTTTTAAAAAACTTCTATCATTATTTTTCGGCATTCTCTGACCAAATGTCTATTACTTAATAAGAATATTTTTTACTATTTTTTTCCAAAATCATAATCCATGAATAGTAATCATCACTTGGATGCTGCTGTTTTTTGATCTTTTCAAGTTCTTCCCTAATGCACTCCTAATTTCCATATAACTTAATTAGCTGTTTGTCAGTGGCTTAAATATGGAGTATGCCTGCATTATGATGGTTGGTCTTGAGTGTATGAACTTTTCTATCAATAATGTTTATAGGTTTTATGCATTGGGAGGTTTTTTGTTTGCTTATTTATTGCCATATTGTAAACCGTTTTGGTTTGACTACAAGGAAAATGGTATATCAAGTACAATAAATGATAAATGATAACATTCAAATATCTCATTACAGTAAAAGAATGAATTTATTTTCATGCATTTAAAAGCAATTGTATGTTCAGAGTCCATTCAAACAGCTACATATTGTTAGATATCCAGGTGGTCATAGCCTGGATGTTCCCATCTATTCACCTGAAGAATTTCATCTATCAAGTTAAGGGTTGGTTGGTGGTATTTTGAGTCCCAAGAATTCATCAGTTCTTGAAATAATTGTGTGTGTAAATGGAAAATACAAATTTTATGAAACCTTCACCCTGTATTAGATAGACTATATCAAAATACATATTAATCTTGTGGACTGTGAGGTGGAAATTGACAGTAGGTTATGAATGCTGTGATAGCTATACTGTAAATGTTACAAAGTTTGCACATTTATTCCAGATCTCTTGCATTACATTGTGCAATATAGAATGGAACTAGTATGATATTCATGTCCTTAGAATTGGTGTAGGAGTGCATAAATGTGCTTTAGAAGCAGTGAAAATTTTTTGTATAAATAGAATTTTTTTTCTCTGTCTGTAGTCTCCTCCCCCTTTCCCCTAGTAAACCCATTTATCATTTAGAGGGACATTTTCGAAAGGGACGTCCATGTCTTGATATGGATGTCCTCGCAAAACGTCCCAATCCATTTTTCGTTTCGAAAATACTGTCAGGGACGTCCAAATCCTTAAATTTGGTCGTCTCTAGATTTGGTCATCCCTAGACTTGGTCGTTTCTGATTTTGGATAATGGAAACCAAGGATGTCCCACAAGCCATTTGGTTGTGGGAGGAGCCAGCATTTGTAGTGCAGTGGTCCCCCTGACATGCCAGGACACCAACCGGGCACCCTAGAGGGCACTACAGTGGATTTCATAAATTGCTCCCAGGTACATAGCTCCCTTACCTTGTGTGCTGAGCCCCCCCCCCCCCCAACCACACTCTCCACAACTGTACACCACTACCATAGCCCTTACGGGTTAAGGGGGGCACCTAGATGTGCGTACAGTGGGTTTGTGGTGGGTTTTGGAGGGCTTGCTGTTTCCTCCACATACGTATCAGGTGGGGGGGTATTGGCCTGGGTTCGCCTGCCTGAAGTGCACTGCACCCACTAAAACTGCTCCAGGGACCTGCATACTGCAGTCATGGACCTGAGTATGACATCTGAGTCTGGCAATTAATATTTTGAAAGATATTTTTTGAGGGTGGGAGGGGGTTAGTGACCACTGGGGTAGTAACGGGAGGTCATCCATGATTCTCTACAGTGGTCATCTGGTCATTTCGGGCACCTTTTTATGCCTTGGTTGTAAGAAAAACACGACCAGGTAAAGTCATCCAAGTGTTCGTCAGGGACATCCTTGTTTCTTTCTATTATGGGTCAAGGACGTCCAAGTGTTAGGCACGTCAAAACCCCGCCTTCGCTACACCTCTGATACGCCCCCTTGAAGTTTGGCCATCCCTGTGACAGAAAGCAGTTGGGGACGTCCAAAATTGGCTTTCGATTATACTGATTTGGACGACCCTGGGAGAAGCATGTCCATCTTCCAATTTGTGTCGAAAGATGGGCATCCTATTTCGAAAATGAGCCCGATGGTTATATGAATAAAAACATAATAGCATGTGGCAAAGCTAGGCATGGTCAAAAAAATATAATCAATAGCCATAAGGCAAAGTGTTAACATTTTAAATCAAAACCCATTTATCATACACAACTCTGAATTTTTTTTAAGTACACGAGATTCAACCTGTCATTAAGCCTTGTTTCTGATTATCGCTTTTTGCTGAATGGATATCTTAGTTCATTCAGTGGCACCCTCAGATCGTAATCCATAACTAGCTGCTTTAGACTGCAAAATTTATTTTCTCACTGTTTTCACTGTTAAGTGTGATACCTTTTACCTTCAGATGGGTCTCACCGCCAGATAGCTTGTACCGTATGTTTTAAGACCTGTTTTAAACTCTGTGATATGCTCACCCTTAGGGTGAGTAGTATTTGGGAACTTGAGTGGGACATAAGTACATAAGCATCGCCATGCTGGGACAGACCAAGGGCCCATCGAGCCCAGCACCATGTCACCGACAGCGGCCAAAAGAACAAGCAATTTGTCCCGCCCATCCTAGAAATACTGTATTCCCTCATCCATTCAATAACATTCTATGGCTCTTTCCTCCAGAAAGCCGTCCAACCCTTTTTTGAAGTCCGCTAAGTTAACCGCCTTAACCACCTTTTCCGGCAGCAAATTCCAGAGTTTAACTATGCGTTGAGTGAAGAAAAATTTCCTCCGATTCGTTTTAAATTTACCACACTGCAGCTTCATCGCATGCCCCCTTGTCCTAGTATTTTTGGAAAGCGTAAACAGACGCTCCACATCGACCCGTTCCATTCCACTCATTATCTTATAGACCTCTATCATATCTCCCCTCAGCCGCCTTTTCTCCAACACTTTGGTTAAAAGGGATAGGGAATGTGCGGCCTTTCTGAGCAGAGCCGTGTTACCTGAACCTTTAGTTCCATGAGATGCCCTTTTTGGAGGCAGAACAAGTTCGGCCCCCTCTCCAATTACTTCGGGCTTGTGAAAGTCATAGTCAAGGTGTGTCCCCCCCCCCCCCCCCCCCCCCCCGCATAGACTGTTTTTCCCCATACTGCCCTTTAGGGTGCACAGTAAACTCATGTTCCCATTGTGTCGCACCTGATGATGGTGAGAGAGCCAAGGTGGGGACATGGTGTACCATAGAATTGGAAATGGCTATCTCTAAAGGGTACAGGGTGGGGGAACTCTGCGAGGGGGGAAACAGGTATATATACAGCTCAACAGGGTCTCTTATGATGCTAGTGGCAGGTAGATTTCTTCTTTGACCAAACTTCCTCCACAAAGAGTTTAAGAACCGTTTTGCAATTTGTTGTTTTGCAGGGTTCACGGTTATCTGATTGGTGTGTAAGAGCACACCTTCTTTCTAACAGAAATCATCTATGTATTGGTTTTGTTGTTCAGCATCAGTACACCACTGAGGAAACCCCGATGCATACTGCTTTTGTTGTAGATGTATGTTTATGTATTCTGCAAAGAGTTGTGTAAATATCTGTTCAGACCTCGTAGGTTTCCCTCACCCTGTAGAGACAGCCATTTCCAATTCTGTGGTACACCATGTCCCCACCTTGGCTCTTTCACCATCATCAGGTGCGACACAATGGGAACATGAGCTTACCGTGCACCCTAAGGAACAGTATGGGGAAAAACAGTCCATGCGGGGGAAACACCTTAACTTTCACAAACTCAAAGTAATTGGAAAGGTGGCCGAACTTGTCATAGATGATTTTGGGGTGTCCGATTGGATATTCTATAGTTTTATTGACAAAAGGGTACAGGCTGGTAAAATCATACCACTACTACTACTTATCATTTCTATATCGCTACTAGACGTACGCAGCGTTGTACACTTGAACATGAAGAGACAGTCCCTGCTCGACAGAGCTTACAATCTAATTAGGACAGACAAACAGGACAAACAAGAGTTAAGGGAATATTAAAGTGAGGATGATGAAATAAGGTTCTGAATAAGTGAATAAGGGTTAGGAGTTAAAAGCAGCATCAAAAAGGTGGGCTTTTAGCTTAGATTTGAAGACGGCCAGAGATTGAGCTTGATGTACTGGCTCAGGAAGTCTATTCCAGGCATATGATGCAGCAATATAAAAGGAACGGAGTCTGGAGTTAGCGGTGGAGGAGAAGGGTGCAGATAAGAGAGATTTACCCAGTGAACGGAGTTCCCGGGGAGGAATGTAGGGAGAGATGAGAGTGGAGAGGTACTGAGGAGCTGCAGAGTGAATGCACTTATAAGTCAATAAGAGGAGTTTGAACTGTATGCGGAAACGGATAGGAAACCAGTGAAGTGACTTGAGGAGAGGGCTAATATGAGCATAACGATACTGGCGGAATATTAATGTATTTTCTCACCCTGTTAGTACAGACACACGGTGTTTGTTCTGCCTCCAAAAAGGGTGTCTCATGGAACTAAAGGTTCAGGTAACATGGCTCTGCTCAGAAAGGCCACACATTCCCTATCCATTTTAACCAAACTATCCCACTCATGTTCCCAAATACTAACAACCTTAAATCCTTTCTCTTTTAGGTAATCTGCCTTGCACTGTGTTTTGTAGTTGAGAAACCCAAAGGTGGTGCTCATCAAAGGGTTCTGCTTTTTAGAATTAAAGCAGGTTGTACAGCCATGGTAAAAGCATCCGTTAAATTCAAAGGCAGTGCACTCACAGCATACCCATTGAGAAAGTAGTCACCCACCCATATTTTGCCCCCTTTAGAGTGTGCCTGATTTGTATGTGTTCTTTGTCCTCGGTTTACATCAGCGAGTGGATACTGGTGGTAGAATATCTTTTGGTCTACCGATGATAATTTTCGACCACCATCAGAGCTATGGTTTTTGCTTTTAAACACATGAACCTGAACATGGCCATACACACGGAAGTGAGTGTGATGTACTTGAACAGGTCTATAACATTCTTTAGGGTTGCCACCCCACCCCCCGTTATTTTTTCTACATCTACCTCCACAGCCCTTGCTGTCATTTTCATAATTTCCTCTCTGTACAGGACACTGCCTTTTTGTAAAATATAGACATCCTGCTTACGATAGAAGGCTAGTTCTTTTTGTAAATCAACCATCTTATGCTTTTCTCGCCGTACCAACATGTGAAAGCCTTGTTCTCATCAGGCATCGTGCTCTCAACACAGTAGTACTTTTCCTCAGGCATTTCCCCCACATAGTTTTGGTTTTCCACAGTGTTAAAAAAGTGAGGAAAGTACCCTTTGCTGCCTTCAAATCCCATGGCTTGCGGGAGCTTACTAAGCTTCATAGGCAGAAAATTTAGAGAGTCTATAAAGCGAATGCCCAGCACATTAACACCGATTTGTAAAAACTTACTGCCCTGAGCTATGAATATTATCATCGTAGCTAAGAGCCTTGGTTCAAGGCCTGACTATGGTTCAGGATCTAGAAATGACAGAGAAGCTTACAGGCCTGTAACTCTAATTTGAACTCTAGAGTTACAGTAAAACTCCTGAGCTGTTGTGTCACCTTCATGCAGCAAAATGAGGAAGGGGCTAGGGTGCAAAAACCTCAATAACAGGATAGTGCGGTCTACCAACAGGGCAGAGTCAGTTACACCCAGGAGGATATGGTCAAAATGTAGAACTTTAGTGGTCTTGCAAGAAGATTACCAAGCTTTCCGAGCAATGCTAAAATAAGCCAAGCACGTACAGTAGAATTCCAGGAAATATTAACTGGTATGCTACCATGTATAGTCACTAAGGTATTAATCACAATATTAACATATATCCAATAAGATATGAATATGTAATTTTACCTGTATCCTGAATGAGCATATAAAAATGAGTGTACTTCCAATTTCAATGGAGAATCTGGACAGCCAGTACTTTTGTAAGGGCAGCTAGTCTCCCAAAAGCAATTGTCAATTGTAATTTGGTGAGTAGAGAGAAAATAAAAATATCTAATTGCTTTTCTAACCAAATGTAGCCTTGGGTGATTTATTTATTCCTAGGTATTAGTGGGTGGACCACCATATTGGGAGGGATAAATACACCCAGAAAAATACAGCTAACAAACTTATATCCATCATTTCCAGCAACACCTGACTAATAACAAAATAACCATTGTAACTTTTCAAATTATGTGCTATGAAAGTGTAGTCCTTGAACCACTTGTCAATAAAAGAACCTATGAACTCTGAGAAACAATTCACCCCCTTGAATTCCCATTTGTTCTCACGGTTAAGATTTGTTGCAAAGATGTAGTTGGGGATGTGCACCCCCGTTTCTTGCATACATTCACAGATATAAATGATATACTTTTTGGATGTTTTAGGCCTAGCCAGCCTTGCCATACAGTATAAATGTTTTTCCCCTTTCAGTAACAGATCACCACACAGCAACATTTTATGACTTTGCATTTGTGCTTTCTTTCTGTGTAAGAGTCACATTTATTGCAAAATATTTTAGACAAGCATTCTATCTCTTTTTTGGATGCTGTTTTAAACATTCCTTAGAATAACAGTACAACCGGCAGTTAGAGCACCTCTCTCTACAGCCCACCCGAACCTCACATTTGTCAGATAGACACAGACGACAGCATGATTTGCACATGTGGTTGTGGCTATAAGGCATTTCACAGTGTTTACAGAAATTTCTCTTACCGTAGAAATGTTTGATATCTAAGATACTGTAAAAACAGCAGTGAAAGATGGCCGCTGCCTAGAGGTCACGAGGGCAGCCAGCTCTATTGACCCGAGCAGGAATTCAGCCAGGAAATGGGGTTGATCGGCCCCCCACACGTTACGAGCTTACCTCGAGGTTGGAGGGAAGTGCACAGAAGGGTTAGGGCCTCTCGCGGACGTCCTGCCATGTAGCGACCGCCGCCAAGTGCTGACCTATGGATCTCACCCTGCCCGGGGCCATAGCCGCAGCTGAACAGGCAGTCACTGCCGAGTGCCACCGCCAGGTGCTGACCGCGGCCCTTACCCAGCATGCAGCCACGACACCGCAGCTGCAGCCGAACACCCAACCGCTGCCGCTGAGCCCCGACCGTGGCTCCCGCCCAGCCGGATCCGTGACACCGCACAAGGTGCTGCCCTGCTGAGCTCCCACCCGCCCAGAGACACAGCTGCTACCAATCAAACAGCCACCACCAAGTTCCGCCACTGAGCGCCAATCGCAGCTCCCACCCAACCAGTCCCGTGACGCCACCTGAGGTACTACCCAGCAGCCGAGCGGGTCATCACGGTGAACTGGACTAACCCGCCGACCACGGAGGAATTCACCAGCCAGTTGAACAACCGCCCGAGGCAGCGGGGCAAAGAAAAGAGCGGTGAACGACACCACTGAGCCAGGAGTGCGACTGCACAACCGGAGAGAGCGTGCGAGGGAAGCAGCCGCCAGTGGTGCACGTGAGGCTGATACGAGTGGCGCCTTACTGCCAACACCGCCCGTCATGGTGGGACTGAAGCGCTGGCCAATCGGGGAGAGGGACTGGATCCTTACGCCCCAAGGCACACTACAGAGCACCGGACCGTGAATGGACCGCAGGTGGTGTCGAAAAGAAGCACGGGTGTGGAGCAGCCCACTCAGCCGAACTACATCAAACTGATCTAAAACTGTTTCATCCAGCAATATAACTACCTATTCTAGATTCCTACCTCAAACCACGGACACAACATTCAGAATTACGGAGTCTCTGTGCCCGGGAACAACACTTCTAAACATCTGACTGTGAGTAAATATCTGCATCTATTCACCAACCGGACTCCCTGCTAAGAAAGTGACTCAGGTGTGTCCTGATACGTCACAGCTCACTCCAATAATACTGATTACTCACAGTGGGATTAATTAACTGACAGGAGACAACTTAAAGAAGAGCCTCACCCCTGCCTATCGAACACGGCCCGCTAGCAACCCAATTGTATTGATACCAAAATGAATACCGTCAAATCACTTCTAGCTATCTACTCCTTATCACTGATTCACCTAACGCTTACCACCCCACTCGCAGAAAACAACATAATACCCATACTGCACAACAATCATAAACTGACCAGATACTTCACACCGCACCAATCTGACAACCAAAATAAAAGTAGAATACCAACATGCAGACAACATTAGAATGGAAAGAAAGGTTATAACAAACACACACTTACAAAGACACGACAACTAACAAAAATTCACACAACACCAAACAATGAAGCCCAATACCAAACAATCCAAGTGGGTTATATCAACGCCAGATCCGTTGTAAACAAAACTACTACAGTAACAGACTGGATCACGTCAGAAAACCTTGATCTAATCTTCATAAATGAAACCTGGATCCATGATCAAAAGGACCCCATAATCCTTGACTTTTGCCCCCCAGGATACAAAATCACTCACTGGACCAGAAAGGAAAAGAGAGGCGGAGGGATAGCACTAATCTACTGATCCCACTTTACCACCGATACCACTGCCGAGTTCATAACAACTCGACTTGAAATTGCCACAATTAGAATCCACAACGAATCCCTGCTTGACCACCTGAACTGTGTCTTGTTCTACAGACCACCAGGTAGCTGGAATGAAAGCCAGTCAAACCTCATGGACTTCATTTCAAACACTTGTGTAACTAACTCCAACATACTAGTTTTAGGAGACATCAACCTTCACCTAGAGGACCCAAACTCTACCAACGCACGCGAATGCAAGGAATTCTTCCACTCATTTATTTATTTATTTTTATTTGTTACATTTGTACCCCACATTTTCCCACCTATTTGCAGGCTCAGTGTGGCTCGTGGGATCTTAAATGGCCACAAATGCAAGCAACCCATGTTAAAGGGCACACACTTGACCTCATCTCACACAATTTGTCCACTAACCAGAACCTGATAATAACAGATATTAAATGGACATAAACACCTTGGACCGATCACTACAAACTAAACCTGTCCCTATAGTGGAGGAAAAAGGGCTCATATCATACACAAGAACATACAACCTGCACCACAGGAGGCCAAATAGACCCGAACACATTCTGGGAACAGATATATAATAACGAATGGACATCACAAACAGACTCCATAAACTTCCTATCTGAATCAAATAAAAGATGCAGAAACATATTAGACAAAATAGCACCATTACAAACAAGCACATCACATAGACATAACCCAGTACCATGGTTCAACGACGAACTGAAAAAACTAAAAATACAAACCAGGAAGCTTGAACGAGCATGGATAAAAATAAAAGACGATCACACACTTAACGCTTGGATACAAACACAAAGAAAATACAAATACGCAATAAGACAAACCAAAAGGTCATACTATAAAACAAAAATAGGACCAGATCACAAAAACATGAAGAAACTATACCAACTCGTACATAAACTACTGGACACTACCACGGTCACCTCAACCAACTCACCCATCGGCAGACAAACTTGCCAAATACTTCAATGAAAAAATTGTAAAATTACGTAACAATCTTCCTCAGAACACTACCGATATCGAAAACTTCATCAATGGCCTGGACCCAACCTCAGGAGAATACCCAGCGGACCGAACCTGGTCAAAATTCGCTCTCCTCACCGCCAAAACAATGGCCCATGTGATTAATAGAGCCTCCGACACTCACTGCAAATTGGACTCCTGCCCCAGCTACCTAATAAAATCCGCCCCCGATCGCTTTAAAACAGATCTCACAGCCCACCTAAACTTCATGCTCCAACAAGGTCTCTTCCCTAAGAAAAATGGCAACATCCTACTCACCCCCATACCAAAAGATACCAAGAAAAAAACAAATGAACTTACCAATTACCGCCCAGAAGCATCTATCCCACTAGCCATAGGAGCCAACTTTTCAAAATGATTGGGGGTGCTGAATTTTTTTTTTAACAGGTGGTGCATTCCCGCCCCCTCCCTCCCCCTCCCTGCCCCCTCCCTCCCCCTCCTCCGAGTTCCAGGCCCCCCTCTCCTCCGAGTGCCAGTCCCAACCCCAGCCTGACCTCTTCTCCCACAACAGTCCTCCGCCGGTCCATCCTCGCCTTCCTGCATGCCGCCCAGAATTTTAAAACTCATCTTACCTCGGGGTCCTGGCAGCAGCAGTGAAAGGTGAGCAGGCTCGGTGCTTCAGCCTTCCCTTCTCTCTCAACTCTGGTCATGCCCTTGCGGAAACAGAAAATGAGAGCGGGACTAGAGCTGAGAGAGAAAGGAAGGCTGAAGCGCCGAGCCTGCTCGTCTTTCACTGCTGCCGCTGGGACCCCAAAGTAAGATGAGTTTTAAAATTCTGGGCGGCACGCAGGAAGGCGAGGACGGACTGGCGGAGAACTGAGGGAGAAGAGGGTGGGCACCGGGCAGGTGGGCTGGCTGGGAAGGAAACTTCCGACTTCCAGTGGGTGCAGAGCCGGTCCTAGGGTTTCTGGTGCCCTCCTGCAGCCTATTAGTCGGCGCCCCTACCCATCCAAGGGTGAGATCACTGTGGCTCCACCCCTACAGTAGTCACACCCCTTTTACCAGCCATGGCGTCATTGAAAATATTACACCAGTATAGAAGAAAAATAACTTGTGGGGGTTTTTTTGTTTTCATTATAAATAATTTCTGTAAGCTGTTACAGCTCCATTATATTCTAAATGACACAAACCAAATTAGCATATGAGAACAGGCAGTCTTGCCAACTCTGAAAAACAAAGTGTTAGCAAAATCTCAGAATCTAACAAACAGATCCCTATTCAGACACTTGGCCTTGCAGTCACACATGCAGAACAGAGATAGCCCCTCTTCAAATTCCTCAAAAATTAACCTGAAATCCTAAGAAGTTAGACCCTGCAAGCAGCACAATACCAGACAAACAGAAAGAAACACATTGCTATACATTGCAAAATAAGACAGCAGATGTAGCAGATGTAAATTCTCAAAGTGGACATATTACAAACACTAAAATGAAAATAAAATGATTTTTTTCTACCTTTGTTGTCTGGTGACTTTGTTTTTCTGATCATGCTGGCCCAGTATCTGATTCTGCTGCTATCTGTCCTCTTAACTCCGTTTCCAGGGCTTCCTTTCCATTTATTTCTTTACTTTCCTCCTTTCGTCTTCATTTCTTGCTCTATATCCATAAGTAAAGCTGGGTCCTCCTCTCTCCCCTGTCCCCTCCATGCTACATCCATCCATATCCAGCAATTCTCCTCTCTCCCCTGCCCTCCCCTCTATGTCCAGCAATTTCTCCTCTCTCCCTGGGCCCTGTCCTCCCATCCATGTCCATCCATGCTTCTCTCTCCCCTGCCCCCCTCCATCCATCCATCCATATCCAGCAATTCTCCTCTCTCCCCTGCCCTCCTGTCCATGTCCAGCAATTTCTCCACTCTCCCTGGGCCCTGCCCTCCCATCCATGTCCATCGATGCTTCTCTCTCCCCTGCCCACCTCCATCCATCCATATCAAGCAATTCTCCTTCCTCCCCTCTCCTCCATGTCCAGCAATTTCTCCTCTCTCCCTGGGCCCTGACCTCCCATCCATGTCCATCCATGCTCCTCTCTCCCCTGCCCCTCCATCCATCCATATCCAGCAATTCTCTCTCCCCTGCCCTCCTCTCCATGTCCAGCAATTTCTCCACTCTCCCTGGGCCCTTCCCTCCCATCCATGTCCATCGATGCTCCTCTCTCCCCTGCTCACCTCCATCCATCCATATCAAGCAATTCTCCTTCCTCCCCTCCATGTCTAGCAATTTCTCCTCTCTCCCTGTGCCCTGCCCTCCCATCTATGTCCATCCATGCTCCTCTGTCCCCTGCCCACCTCCATCCATCCATATCAAGCAATTTCTCCTCTCTCCCTGGGCCTGCCCTCCCATCCATGTCCATCGATGCTCCTCTATCCCCTTCCCACCTCCATCCATCCATCTCAAGCAATTCTCCTCCCTCCCCTCCCTGTACAGCAATTTCTCCGCTCTCCTTGGGCCCTGCCCTCCCATCCAGATCCATCGATCAATGCTTCTCTCCCCCCTGCCCTCCCGCTCCCATATCCACCTGCCCTACCCGCCCGTCTTCTCTAAATCTTTTAAATTTACCTCCGTCGCAGCAGCTGAGCCTGTGCAGCATCAATGAAAGCACTGCCCCCTAGTTTTCGCTTTGCTCGTTCGTTCCCTCTCAGTGTCCCGCCTTCTTCTGACATCATTTCCGCGAGGACGGGACACTGAAAGGGAACGAACGAGCGAAGCGAAGGGAAGGCTAGCGGGCAGCGCTTTCACTGATGCTGCGTAGCTGCTGCGACATCGGAGCCGGAGGGGTAAGCGGCGCCCCTCCCCCCCGCTCCTGCCTGTGCGGGTGAAAAAATTGGGGGTGCTTGAGCACCCACAGCACCCACAGAGTTGGCGCTTATGCCACTAGCAGTCAAACTGATGAAAGTATGGTAACCAAACAACTTACCGATTACATACACAAATTCTCAATACTACAAGAATCACAATCAGGATTTCGCCCCCGCCACAGCACCGAAACAGTGCTAACCACCCTCCTGGCCAGGGCCGTGCCAAGGGTCTCTGGTGCCCCCCTGCAGACTATCAGTTGGTGCCCCCCCCCCCCCGTCTCGCTTCTTCATTAGATGTTTCTCCATTGTTACCTGTCTTTCCTTTAGACTGAAAACTACAGGCCTAGCCAGACCTGACAAAAGGGTCTACCACACCCTTCAATGTCATGCATATACAAGAAAACTGTAAATTAGCTTACACAGGAAAGCAGTTTAAAAAAATAAACACAATTCCTGCTGTTTCTTAACACTGCTCTCCAGAGAAAGCACTGCCTTTATAAAGAGGCTTCTCAGTGGGACTTAGCCTATTAAAAACTATTAGCATAATTAGGAATGGCCAGCCCTTGTAACTGCAGAGACCTAAGCTTTGATTATGCATGTTCCTGTCTTTGTTACAGTGTGGGGGGGGGGGGGGGGGGTCTCTTCATCTCATTTACACAGTCTGACCTCCCTGGCTCACTGGGAGCCCAGTCTCTTGGAGACTGCTATACATTGCAAAATAAGATAGCAGATGTAAATTCTCAATGTGGACATATTCCAAACACTAAAATGAAAATAAAACGATTTATTTCTACCTTTGTTGGCTGGTGACTTTCTTTTTCTGATCATGCTGGCCCAGTATCTGATTCTGTTGCTGGTATCTATCCTCTTAACTCTGTTTCCAGGGCTTCCTTTCCACTGTATGTATCCCTCATTGATAAGTCTCTGACTCTAAAGTTTAGCAATTTCATTAAAGCAAAATGTATTTTCAAATATCACAAACTCTCCCTATTCAAGCAGAATGTTTTATATAAAAACAAACACACAAAAATAGCAATCAGATTTTTACTTACCAGCTATTCTACACTATACATCAGCTAAACTTCCTCTTTGAACCTCAGCCAATTAAATGGATTTTAGCTGTAGATATGATAATTATGTACACATCATTACAGTCATGCCCTCCTCTCAGTGTACATGCTCAAAAAACAAAAACTTTGAACCACTTACAGATAACAATTACACTATTTATTTTTTATTTCTCCCCAGTCTCACTTGCACACCTGCCTCCAAACCTGTTCTCTTTAATTTGAATGTTGTTCCAGCTCACCCTGAATGAAAGTTGTTCACACACCAAAGCCATAAATAGCTGCTGGTTGTACTCTTTGAAGCAGCTTTAGCAGAGCAGCTTGTCTGTCTCAGCACTGCTGGGCTACCTTCACTTCCTGATGCGGGAAGGGCAGGGGAGAGAGGAGAATCACAACTTCAGGTAAAAGATTTTGCAAGTGAGTGGCGGTCGGCGCCCCCCTGCGTCGCTTACTGTGTCAGCACGGCCCTTCTCCTGGCCAAATTCAAGCAGGAAATAGCAACAGGTAAAAGCCAAATTCAAGCAGGAAATAGCAACAGATAAAAGCATACTTCTCCTCCAATTCGACATGTCTAGCGCATTCGACATGGTAAACCATAATATACTACTAAGACTCCTAAACTACTTCGGGATTAGTGGAAATATACTCAGTTCGATCAAGGATTTCCTAACCACCAGAACATACCAAGTGAAATCAAACTCAAACATATCATCACCGTGGAAAGCAGACTGCGGAGTACCTCAAGGATCACCACTATCACCAATCCTTTTCAACCTAATGATGACCCCATTAGCCAAATCTCTATCCACCCAAGGCCTCAACCCATTCATCTATGCTGACGGTGTTACAATATACATCCCTTTCAAACATGATCTGACAGAAATCACCAACAAAATCAACCTCAGCTTGCACACCATGAACTCATGGGCAAATGGATTCCAACTAAAACTCAATACAGAAAAAACACACTGTCTCATCCTCTCATCCCAATACAACACGAACATACCCACAAATTTAAACACCCCAGATTACACCCTCCCTATCTCAGACAGCCTAAAAATCCTCGGTGTTACAATCGACCGTAGCCTGACACTTGAAAGCCAAGTTAACTCTACAATCAAGAAAATGTTCCACTAAATGTGGAAACTCAAACGCATGAAATCATTCTTCCCAAGGGCAACATTCTGCAACCTGATACAATCAATGGTACTAAGCCATGCTGACTACTGCAATGGAATTTATGCGGGATGCAAAGAGCAACTCATAAAGAAATTACAGACTGCTCAAAACACAGCAGCCAGGTTTATATTTGGAAATCACGATTCGAAAGCGCCATACCCCTTCAAGAAAAACTGCATTGGCTCCCAATCAAAGAACGTATTGCTTTCAAAATCTGCACCACGGTCCACAAAATTATCTATGGTGAAGCCCCGGGATATATGACTGACCTCATAGACCCGCCAACCAGAAGCACAATTGGATCATCACAAACATACTTAAATCTTCACTACCCTAGCTGCAAAGGACTCAAGTACAAATCAATCTATGCATCCAGCTTCTCCTATATAAGCACGCAACTGTGGAATGCACTACCGAAAGCCGTGAAAACAGCATACGACTACCTTAACTTCCGGAAATCACTAAAGACCAACCTGTTCGAAAAGGCATACCCTACTGACCCAACCTAAGTGAGTGATCCCTGCAACACAACGAAACCAAGGAACAAGGAATCCAAGATGGCTGCACCTCACTAAGATGCTGTGGGTCTCGATCTTTCTGCTGTAAAGATAATGCCGAAACGCCGAGGGAGGGTAGCGGCTAGAGCTTCTCCGCTACCTCCTTCATTACCTGGTCCTATGGATCGGTTTCTGAGACTGCAGAGGGCTGTTTGTGATAGCGGAATGCTGCCAGTTGGAAATGCCAGCGATTTGGAGAATTCGGCTTTCTCTGGCTTTGAAGTCACCTTAAGCCCTGCTATGTGCTCACCACCTCCCCAGCCAGTCGGCGCCAGTTCCTTTCTCACAGGATCGACGGGGTCCACTCCAGAAGGCGTTGAGGGCCCAGTAGAGCGTCGAGAGGAAGTCTCGTTGACATCAGAGCGAGGAATGATGGGCAGTTTGCCCATGGAGACGCCGCGGATTGTGGGGAGAGGCACTGAGGATCAGAGTGTGACTCATGAACAGTCTTCTGAAAGGTTTGAAATACCTAAAACGTTAGTGGAAAAACCAAAGGAGGTGACATTAGACGCGTTATGGGATTTAGTATCTAACTTGGGACAAACTTTCCTTAAACAAAGTAATGAGGTTTTACCTAAATTAAAATCTTTGGAAATTGATTCACAAAAAAAAGAAGAGGAGTTCAAAGTATTAAATGATAAATTTGAAAAACTGGACCAAAGGGTTATGACTCTTGAAACAATACAATCTACCATGATAAAAGATTTAACAAATCTCAGGATGAAAACTGAAATGTTTGATAATTATACTAAAAATTATAATCTGAGATTTGTAAATTTTCCTAGATTGCAGAATGTAACTCCTCTAGAGATGTTAAAACGTTATTTGCGAGAAATTCTGAACATTCCAGAACAAAACCTTCCACCTTTTACCTTGGCATATTATATTCCTGGGAAAGATCCGAATCGTTCTTTTGAAAAGCCGATAGATGTTTCTCTTTTGCTTGAAACTACTGACTCTGAATTAGCAACAGCCGCTACCTTAGTGGCGACAGTTGCACTGCTACCGGATAAGAATTGGATTTTCCGCATGTTTTTCCGCAATAAAGAAAAACCTTTTTTAGGTTTTAAAATTCTTTTGTTTCCTGATGTCTCTAAGGAGACTAGACGGCGGAGGAAACAATTCTTACTCCTCAAGCCTGAAATTCTGCACCTGGGGGGTACCTTTTTCTTGAGATACCCCTGTAAGTGCATTGTAAGACTTGGGGGGGGGGGGGGGATATGTATTTACAGAACCTGCACATGTATCAGCACTCATAGCTTCAGCAAAAATGGTTAAGCGATAAAGTAATAAGACAATCCCGCTTAGTGAAGTGCATTATCTTGTATTTTTTCCTTTATTTTGTTTCTCCAGTTATTTCCTAAATCTTGGATTCCCAATTTATGGACTTGAGTATCTATTTCCTGAAAATGTGAATTTTCAAAAAAAAAATTTTCCTGGGTTTTATTTTTGGAGTTAAATGTTTTCTTTTATGTTTGATAATACTTTCTATGCAAGAAGTTGCTTGTAATATTTTGAATAACTGAATAAAGAAATACATTTTGAAACAAAAACACAACAAAACCAAAGCTCCCAATGATTCCCTAATGTGTCTATAACACATGAATTTCATTTGACCACCACATCACTTTGTATTTGTTTCATCACCGGAGGTGGCTAATGCCTCACGGTACTATGTAAGCCACATTGAGCCTGCAAAAAGGTGGGAAAATGTGGGGTACAGATGTAACAAATAAATAAATAAATCATGAAGGAGTAACAGATATATGATCTTATGGAATGGCTATCGGTCGCTTGTTTTAAAAGGACACCAGCCGTTTCTGTCTATACGATGTAGGACTCGTATGTTTACACCCAGATGTTGTTCAGAAACCAATATATCACTCAACATAACTTTTTTGTTTTCTGACGGCCCTAATTCGGCATGTAGTTTTTTGGCTTCATGTAACAATTCTACAGTATGTCTTTTAGCTTGACAGCGGTGGTGATTGCCTTGAGACGCCCCATAAAGCACAAGTTATTTCCCACGTTGTTTAGATCTCTAACAGGCTCATTTTCGAAAGAGAATGACGTCCATCTTTCAACATAAATCAGAAGGACGTCCTTCTTCCAGGGACGTCCAAATCGGTATTATCGAAGCTCGATTTAGGACGTCTTCAACTGCACTCCGTCGCAAGGATGGCCAAAGTTCAAGGGGGCGTGTTGGAGGTGTAGCGAAGGCGGGACTTGGGCGTGCCTATCACTTGGATGTCCTTGACCCATAATTGAAAAAATAAGAACATCCCTGACGAGCACTTGGATGTTTTCACTCGGACCTGTTTTTCTTACGACTAAGGCACAAAAAGGTGCCCGAAATGACCAGATGACCACCGAAAAGAATTGGGGATGACCTCCCCTTACTCCCCAAGTGGTCACCAACCCCTTCCACCCTCAAAAAACATCTTTAAAAATATGTCGTGCCAGCCTCAGATGTCATACTCAGGTCCATGACAGCAGTATGCAGGTCCCTGGAGCAGTTTTAGTGGGTGCAGTGCACTTCAGACAGGCAGACCCAGCCCCACCCCCTATCTGTTACATTTGTGGAGGAAACAGCAAGCTCTCCAAAACCCACCAAAAACCCACTGTACGCACATCTAGGTGCCCCCCTTCACCTGTAAGGGCTATGGTAGTGGTGTACAGTTGGGGGTAGTAGGTTTGGGGGGGCTCAGCACACAAGGTAAGGGAGCTATGTTCCTGGGAGCAATTTATGAAGTCCACTGCAGTGCCCCCTAGGGTGCTCAGTTGGTGTCCTGGCGTGTCAGGGGTGCCAGTGCACTACAAATGCTGGCTCCTCCCATGACCAAATGGCTTGCATTTGGTCGTTTTTGACATGGATGTCTTTGGTTTCGAAAATCGCCGAAAATCAGAAACATCAATGTCTAGGGACGTCCAAATCTAGGGACGGCAAAATTTAAGGATTTGGATGTCCCTGATGGTATTTACGACACAAAAGATGGACATCCATCTTGTTTCAAAAATACAGGTTTCCCCGCCCCTGGATTTGGACGTTTTGCAAGGACGTCCAAATCACAACTTGGACGTCCCTTTCGAAAATGCCCCTCCACATCTTCTTTTTTCCCCAATAATGTGGCTACTGAGAACACTTTGTAAAGATCTGTTACAACCCCCACCACCCCCTCTGTTTCTGATAACCATCACAATGAGATACATGTTCTCATTGATGTGTATTTCTCTGAAACTCTGCAGAAGATTACTGACCTGTTCTAAGAAATGCCCTGCCTTTCTCCCTCCCAGTCAGTGACTTCTAGAATACAAGGAATTATGTAAAACCCCAAACATAAATCTTATTTGTAAGTAATCCTCGGGTGACACTCTACTTTTTATATCTAAAGCTTGTTAGATACACTGTCGTATAGCATTTTGAACATTGCTGAATGATCTTGTAGTGTCTAATTAATGTTAGCAAAACAAAAATGGTCTGAGTAGCTCACACCTTGGTGAAGGCCTAGTCCACCTGTTCACAAACTCTATATATCTCAACAGTTCAAAGTCCGTTGTAACATTTTCAGACACATTGTCTGTAACAGGCCCAAAAGGGGTGGGGTTTGGGGTGGATTTATACAAAGAGGCAGAGTTTGAGGTGGGGCTGCACAAATAAGGTAGGCAAGGAGTATGGTTATGCAAAAGGGGCAGAGCTTAGGCAGGGTCAAGACATCATATCTGGTGATGTAATCCAAGGGGACGGGGAGTGAGTGTGGCTTGGGTGTAGTTTGGGTGGTGATGTCAGCAAAAGGGGTGGGGAGTGAGCATGGCTTGGGCATGACCTCGCTTCTGATTGGCTGAAAACCCAGAAGTGGGCATGTCACCTCTTATAATCAATTAATTTTTACAAAAGCCCGTGAGATACACTACTGACAGTGGAATGAGGTATGACTTTGTGTGGTGGACAGAAGAAGAAATATGTTTCAATTAATTTTTTCAATTAGTATTCATATTTCTAGATATTTTGTTTGATGCTTATGTTACATTATCTGACACCGAATCTCATTACAGTTTTTTGGACGTAAACTATTACAACTTCTTGGCCTTTGTTTCTGCAGTGGAGGAGATTAACAACAGCTCAGAGTTCTTACCCAACCTCACGCTGGGGTTCCACCTTTACGACTCTTACAATCACCCACTCTTAATACTTAAGGCTGCCATGAATATATTTTCACAAATGGACACACCAGTCATTAATTACAACTGCAAAACATCTGGCACACTGGCTGCTATCATTGAAGGTTTTCCAGCTGAGGCATCAAGTCAAATATCCAATGTGCTGTCAATATACCACTACCCACAAGTAAGACCTTTTCATTTTACTTTATTTCCTACTTTGTGATCCATTTCCACAGACCAAAACAAAAGGATGGCAATTAAAAGCTACATTTTCATAGAAAATCTAGTTGTAAATTCAAATGTATATGCTAAGTTTTCATAGATCAAACCAATTTTTGAAGCGAAGGTACCAATGTTTAAACAGAAGAGGGCAATTTAAAAATAGCCTCCAGCTATGGGAACATTGGACACTAAAGGGTTAATTCTGCCCATGTTAGCTTATAAAAATGCTGACCACCATTTTTAGTGTGCATAAGAATTGTGCATATGCTGTTGGTGGTCAGCATTTTTATAAACCAACATGGGCAGAATGTTTTCCTGGCCAAATATGTTTCCTCTAAGCTAAGCAGGAGACCTCTGACTGCATTGCTGCTGGGGGTAATGCTTCAGTGTTATGTTTTCAAGTGCTAGAGATGGGCAGATTCTGTGGAATCCTGCAGAGTTTGCCTGTCCGTCACTATTGAAAATGTGATAGTGAAACAGCACCCCCTGCTGGCAGGCCTGTAGGTATAGGACTCCCGCTCAGCTTAGAGGGAACAGTGATGATAAGGAATGCTCAAAGTCAAGGTACATGCATTGTATTTTCAATGCATTGCATAAGTTGGCATCTTCTCAGTTATGGGCGGAATTTGTATATATTATTTAGGCAAATAATAACTCAAAAAAATTATTACTGGTAATATATTTATAGAATGTACAAAACTTTTATTCATATTACTATAAACACATGCGCTTAAAATCCAATGCCATATTAAGGAGATTGCAATCGACCATTTGCTTCCTTCTTCCAAATATTATTACCAGCAAAATGAATAAATAAATAAATAAATCTGACGGAAATTTTTACGTCACATCTAATTTGAAATGTCTCAAGCCTAACCCGCCCTCTCCAGATAAATCTGGCAGGTTTAGTAATGAGCTCCTTTCTGACAATCCTATACTTAAAGAATTATGGAGCATTAAAACTCTAATGTACAACCAAATGGATATCTCTAAAGACATGAGACAAGACCTGGAATCAATACACGCACAGATTGCAGCATCACAGCAAACAATAGACGATCTTTCCTTGCGCACTACGTGGATTGAAACCTGCTTACCACAGATCCAAAAATTAATCTGCCATATCCAAACTACAAGGGGAACTAGAATTTCTAGAAGCCAGTGGCATAGCTCAAATTTCCTCTGGGCCCCTGGTTTTGCTGGTGGGGGTCCCCAACCCCCACCAGCTGAAGCCTTGTCCAGCACCACCGCATTGCCTGCCTGCTCTTTCTTCCCCTTCATGTCCTGCACACTCCTTTAAGTGAAACTGAGCATGCTCAATTTCAATAAAGGAGCGTACAGGACGTGAGGGGGAAGAGAGAGCAGGGCAGGCAACGCAGCAGCGCTGGAGACCGGTGCAGGAGAAGGCTTCAGCTGGCGGGGGTTGGGGACCCCCGCCAGCCAAGGTATTTGTTGCAGCAGTGGATGGGGAGGGAGCTGCAGGGTAGCGGTGGGACGGCAGACCAAAATTGCCCTCCCACCTCTGGCTCTGGCCCCCTCCCACCGCGAGGTTTGACTATGCCCCTGTTAGAAGCCATAGAAATAATATATGGATTTTAGGCTTGCCAGAAGGTACTTACTCCCCCAGTGGTCACCAATGCCCTGTGACAATGATATATTAACTCCCACAATATCTGGATGACAAAGATCATTCTGAATTAATTATATTTCTTGACAGATCAGCTATACTACTCAGAATCCTTTTATGAGTGATGTTGTTAAGTTCCCATATCTATATCGGACTATGCCCAGCATTCTTAACCTCAGTACTGGGATTGTGAAGTTACTGAAGCATTTCAACTGGACCTGGGTTGGTATCGTTGCACCTGATGATGACAGCAGCCTGAGGTTTGTCCAGGTCCTGAAAGAAAGGATTGAGGAAAATGGAGCCTGCATTGAATTCATAGAAATATTCAGTCACAGCCGTGCTTTGCCTAAAGAGAGAACTGACAAAATTCATGAAACTATTCATAAATCATCAACTAGTGTAATCATAGGTCATTTTAATACAGAGGGTACATGGAGTTTGCTTGGAGACAAAATTATTCTTCAGATACCTGGCAAGATGTGGATCACCATAACTGAGTTTGATTTTCACTTATCCTATCTAGTGGAATTTAGTTATAAGAATAACACCTTGCTATTCAGAGGAGTAAAGAAAAATATTCCAAGCTTTTTAAAATTTATACGTGAGGTAAAGCCTATTGTGTTTCCTAAAGTCAGATTAATTAAAGATTGGTGGAATGGACTGTGTGACAACCAGTGCCCCCAAAGCATCAGAAGATCCTGCAGTACAGATGAAGATCCTTCCAAGATCTTCCTCCACTGTGACAATACCCAGTTTGCCAACAGTTATGGCATCTACAATGCTGTGTATGCTCTGGCACATGCACTGAAAGACATGCTTTTCTCTGACTCTGGAAAGACCACCATGTGGAACGGAGAACATCTGAGATTGTCAGATTATTTGCCATGGAAGGTAACATCATTTCATAAAGAATTGTTATATTCAGAAAACCGAATTGGTGACAATTAGTTACTGGTAGAGTGGAGGGTGAAGTTTAAAATTTTGTGTATTGTCACATTCTAGGCAAAGTATAATGTAGTTTAAACAGCCAGCATAAACCATCCCCAAGTAAAAGCTTCACCAGTAGACTCTCAATTCTTAAGCAAATCTTCTTTATTGTAGTACTCAGACTCAGTGGCGTACCTAGGGTAGTTGACACCTGGGGCCGGTCATTTTTGAACACCCCCCCCCCCCCAAATCCAGTACTAGGCATGCCGAGAATACAAAACACTCAGGACCTATAGAGCAATTCTACCATACCATAAGCAGTCATTTCTACGAGTCACACAAGGAAAAGGAAAGCATCTTAAACACTACAGTGAGCACTAGAACATCAATTCACCTATTGTAAAACGAAACCAGACAGAATAGTACAGAGCATAGATCCTGCACAGTCAATGCCAACTGAAAGCCATGTCTTTTTCACAAACACAGATACACCCTAATCCACTATAGAATAAGTAATCATAAACTTTCTATTTAGACAAAAATTAAACTGAACCCCCAATGCCAGACTCTGCATACAATGCAACACCACAGAAACAGAAACTGTCCCCTAGTACTGTGCAAAATATAAAGACAGCAGATGTAAATTTGAAAAAAAAACCTAACAAGTACCAATCACCACTTTACAAATTAACAAATGGAAATAAAACAAATATAGAAAGTAAAATAATACCATTTTATTGGACTAATACATTTAGCTTTCAGAGGCCAAAACCTCCGTCCTCGGGTCAGTACAGTATAGTGCTGTTACAGTATCCTATCCTGACCTGAGGAAGGGGGGTTTGTTCTCCGAAAGTTAGTCAAAATGTATTAAAATTAGTCCAATAAAAAGATTACCTTATTTACATGTTCTATTATAAACATTTAACACATCTACAATACTTTATCCTAAAGCAAAAAAAATAAAAAAATATATTTTATTGTCTCTGGTTTCTGCTTTCCTCATCTTCTTTTCACCGTCTTCCTTCCATCCAGCATCTGTCTTCACTCTCTCTCTCTCTCTCTGCCATCCAGTGTCTGCCCTCTCTGCCGTCCCTTCCATCCACTGCCTGCCCTTTCTCTCTGCCCCTTCAATCCACCATTTGCCCTCCCTCTCCCATCCATCCAGGGTCTGCCCTCCCTCTCGCTCCCCCTTCCATCTAGGATCTGTCCCCTCTCTCTCTCTCTCTGCCCCTTTTTTCAGCCCCCAGTTCCAGCCCCCTTCTCCCCTCTGAACACCCCCACCCCAGTCCCCTTCTCCCCCTCCCCTTCTCCTGTCTGAGACCCCCACCACAGTCCCCTTCTCCCCTCCCCTGTCTGAGACCCCCACCCCAGTCCCCTTCTCTCCTCTGAACACCCCCATCCCAGTCCCCTTCTCCCCTCCCCTCTGAGATCCCCACCCCAGTCCCCTTCTCCCCTCTGAGATCCCCACCCCAGTCCCCTTCTCCCCTCCCCCTCCCCTGTCTGAGATCCCCACCCCAGTCCCCTTCTCCCCTCCCCTTTTCCCCTCTGAGACTCCTACCCCAGTCCCCTTCTCCCCTCTGAACACCCCCACCCCAGTCCCCTTCTCCCCTCCCCTTCCCTTCTCCCCTCTGAGATCCCCACCCCAGTCCCCTTCTCCCCTCCCCTGTCTGAGACCCCCACCCCAGTCCCCTTCTCCCCTCTGAACACCCCCACCCGAGTCCCTTTCGCCCCTCTCCTTTCCCACCTCAGTCCCGTTAAAACCGGCGAAGCAGCGTCGCAGGCAGCGCCTCGTGCCCTGCTTGTAAAAAAAAATCAAATCTCCTTCCTTCTTCTCGACTTGACGTCGACTCGGGCCTGAGTCGACGTCAAGACGTCAAGACGAGGAGGAGAAGGAGGGGAAGGAGATTTGATTTTTTTTTTTACAAGCAGGGCACGAGGCGCTGCCTGCGACGCTGCTTCGCCGGTTTTTTAAATGTGTGGCGCCGCGGGAACGGCCACGGGAGGCGGCGGGAGCGGAGCACCCCCCACCCACCGGCACCCGGGGCGGACCGACCCCACCCCCCCCTTGGTACGCCACTGCTCAGACTAAACAAAGAAAACCCAACTTACAGTTCAGTTGCTGGTAAAAGAATTGTGGCCTTCTGCCCATAGAGAAGCAAGGAGATGGCCAGAACCTCATCCCAGCTGAGAGGAAAAGCTGTAACGCTCAAGGAACATAAGGGAGAGAAGTCAGAGAAAATAAATGGGGAATGACTTGGGAAAAGTCTTGGAAAGATGCCTTGGGGCGATGACTTGGGGAAAGTTGACTTGAGGAATGTCCTGGGGAATGTCTTGAGGAGATGCCTTGGGGAATGATGAAAAATCTTGATGAAATTACAGTAGATTAAGGAGGGATCAGCCCCTGGAACATCTGCTGATCACAAAGGCATGCTAGGGAGATTGGGCTCTCTCACACAGCCCACAGGGTCAGAGAGGGAGGGCTGGCCCTAGCTCAGAGCTAACAGCCAATAGGGAAAAATCACAAAGAGCCAATCACAGGAATTGCAAACTATAGGAAAAGCAGTCCTAATACACAGTACTATCTAATACATGAACAATGCAATTAATTACAAATAATACTCATATTAAATATACATCAAAATATACCCTGCTTCCATGAATACAGGGACAGAACATGTATGGTTCCACTGCATGCTTTTTAGCGATTGCCCGTCTTTTTCATAAGATTTATTATTACTATATGTGCTGTCTAGACTGTTGCATTCATCTCATAAAACTCTTTTTCAGATTCCAAGTGGAATCAAATATGCGTCAACATCTACATGTATATTTGGATATCTAGGCCCTAAATTGTGGAATGAGATTCCTATGAAATCAAGGAAGTTGGTAGCTTTTATTTGTTTATTTATTTGTTTGTTTGTTATATTTGTACCCCACATTTTCCCACCTATTTGCAGGCTCAATGTGGCTTACATAATACCGTGAGGCGGTATCTACCTCCAGTGATGAAACAAATACAGAGTAATGTTATAGTCAGTGAAATAAATATGTTACAAACACAGTAGGGAATCGTAGAGAAGAGGATTATATAGTGATCATTATAAGTTTTTGTTTGTTGTATTGCTGGGTTAAGCATTTAAGTTCGATCAGTAGGGTATGCTTTTTCGAATAAGTTGGTCTTTAGTGATTTCCGGAAGCTGAGGTGGTCGTACGTTGTCTTTACGGCTTTTGGTAGTGCATTTCAGAGTTGCATACTTCTATAGGAGAAGTTGGATCCATAAATTGATTTGTACTTAATGTCACAGCCTTCGCTCCCTCTGGCTGCTCCTCTGCGGGAAGCAAGGGCCGGGAGGAAGGACCAGCAGCCAGAGAGGACTTACCCAATGGTTTCCCGGATGGGCGCCGGTTCCGGGTGCAGTCGAGGCCGAGCCGGTGTCCATTGCGGCGATGGCCGGCCTTCTTGAGGCCACGGCTGCGAGCCGGGGCTCGCCGCAGCGATGGCCGCCCTGTCCGGGTCCGAGCCCGTGGGCCGGCGATCGCGGTTGCCGGGCTCTCGGTCGCCGGCTACAGGGTCCGTGTTTGCGCCAGCGGGGAGGATGGCGCCGAGATGCGATGGCCGGCGTCTTCTCCACATTCAGGCGCGGGAACCCGAAGCTCCGCCTTAGAGGAACCAGATTGGGATGCCGGTGCTGTAGCCCCACCTGGGAGGCCGGACGGAACCAACCAGAGGAATTTCTTCAGTAGCCGGGTTCCGATTGGCCGGCCATGTCGGCTGGGGCTGGGCGGTTGAATGCTGACAGTATTTAAGGAGCGGGGCTGAAACAGGACGTTGCTTCAGGTTCTGTTTCCCTAGGCCAGTCTTTGTGTGTTCTTGTTTTCAGTGCATTCCCTTGCTCTCCTGGTTTGACCTTTGGACTGTTTCTGGACTACTCTGTTAGCTGCCTGCCTTGACCTGTTGCCTGTTTTTGGACGACTCTGATAGCCGCCTGTCCTGACCTGTGGCCTGTTGTTGGACTACTCTGATTTCCACCTGCCCTCCCCACTCCCGGTTCCGGTGCTGGGTCAGTCCGTCAACCCCGCGGTTCCGAAGTCCCGTTGGCCGCCTGCAGATGGGGGCTCAATCCCCGGTGAACGGCGGTCGCCGCAGGTGAAGACTTGAGGTTGCACTGCTGTCCTCTGAGGTCCTTCGGGGCCTTGCGGGACCTAAGGGCTCACCTTCTTCCTAGACAAGACACTTAAGACCTTTGCAGCTAGGGTGGTGAAGGTTTAAATATGTTCGTGATGATCTAGTTGAGTTTCTGCTTGGCAGGTCTATGAGGTCAAACATATATCCCGGGACATCGCCATAAATAATCTTGTGGACCAGGGTGCAGTCTTTGAAAGTAAAACGTTTGAAAGTAAAACTTGGCTCTCCCCTGATGACTCTACTTCTATCGCGGCACTTTGCCATGGTGATCTTTTTTCTCATACCCCTCGCCCTGCCAGCCATGGTGGTGGTGTTGGATTGCTGCTGTCTCCCTCCTGCAAATTCCAACCTCTTCTTCCACCCCAATCTCACTGCTTTTTGTCCTTTGAAGTCCATTCCATCTGCCTTTTCACTCCTCTGCCTCTCCGACTATTAGTCATTTATCGTCCCCCTAATAAATCTCTTTCATCCTTTCTCACTGACTTTGACGCCTGCCTTTCCTTCTTTTATGAACCTACATCCCCCTCCATCATCCTTCGTGACTTCAACATCCACGCTGATGATTCCTCTGATTGTTATGCTTCCCAATTCCTTGCCTTAACGTCCTCATTCAATCTTCAGTTGTGTTCCTCTGCACCCACTCACCAAAATGGTCACTGCCTCGACCTTATCCTCTCCTCTAACTGCTTTCCCTCCAGCTTCTGTTCCTCAGATCTCTCTCTTTCTGACCATTGCCTATTAACCTTCACACTTAAGCACCCTCCTCCCCGATCCCACCCAATCTCAACCCCCACATTCAGAAATCTTCAGGCTATTGACCCCTTTACTCTATCCTCTTGTGTCTCTAACCTTTTCTCTACTACCACTCTATCTAAGTCTGTCAATGAAGCTGCTTCCTCCTATGATACTATTCTCTCCTCTGCACTGGACACTCTTGCCCCTCCCATGCCCCGTCCTACTAGGTGTACGAAACCCCAGCCTTGGCTGACCTCTAAAATCCGCTACTTTTGTTCCTGTGCCCGCTCTGCTGAACGTTCTTGGCTTAAATCCCGCACCCTTGCCGACTTCATTCATTTCAAATTCATGCTTAACTCCTTCCAGTCTGCCCTTTCACTTGCCAAACAGGATTACTTCACCCAATTGACAAATTCCCTTGGCTCCAACCCTCGACTTCTCTTCACCACACTGAACTCTCTTCTCAAGGTAACTCCGTCCCCAATTCCGCCATCTCTTTCTCCTCAGACCCTAGCTGAGCACTTCCACGATAAAATCCGTAAGATTAACCTTGAATTTTCATCCAAATCCTCCCCACCTCTCTCTCCCTTAGTCCTCACCCCCTACTCTCCTTCTTCTCCTTCTTTTTCCTCCTTCTCAGAAGTGTCTATTGAGGAAACTGCCCTTCTTCTTTCCTCCTCAAAATGTACTACCTGTTCCTCTGATCTCATCCCCACTTATTTACTTAACACTATCTCTCCTACTATCATCCCAGTCATCTGTCACATCCTTAATCTTTCACTCTCCACTGCAACTGTTCCTATGGCCTTCAAACATGCTGTTGTCACTCCACTCCTAAAAAAATCCCTCACTTGACCCTACCTGTCCCTCCAACTATCGCCCCATCTCCCTTCTCCCTTTCCTCTCCAAATTACTTGAACGTGTCGTTCACCGACGTTGTCTTGACTTTCTTTCTTCACAACCTATTCTTGACCCACTCCAATCTGGTTTTCGCCCTCTTCACTCTACTGAAACTGCACTTATCAAAGTCTCTAATGACCTGCTACTGGCTAAATCCAGAGGTCTCTATTCTATCCTTATCCTTCTTGACCTATCTGCTGCTTTCGACACTGTTGACCACACTATACTTCTGGATATGCTGTCCTCGCTTGGATTCCAGGGCCCTGTTCTTTCCTGGTTCTCCTCTTACCTCTCACTTCATTCTTTCAGTGTTCACTCTTATGGATCCTCTTCAACTTCCATCCCGCTTTCTGTTGGTGTACCTCAGGGTTCTGTCCTTAGACCCCTCCTTTTCTCCATCTATACCTCTTCCCTTGGGGCTCTGATTTCATCCCATGGATTTCAATACCATCTTTACGCTGATGACTCTCAGATCTACATCTCCACCCCTAAAATCTCAACCTCAATCCAGGACAAAATCTCAGCCTGCTTGTCCGACTTTGCTACTTGGATGTCTCAACGCCATCTAAAGCTAAACATGACCAAAACAGAACTTTTCATTTTTCCCCCTAAACCCACCTCTCCTCTTCCCCCTTTCTCTATCTCTGTTAATGGCTCTCACATCCTCCCTGTCTCCTCGGCTCATAACCTTGGGGTCATCTTTAATTCCTCTCTCTCCTTCTCTGCACATATTCAACATTGGTCTTTTCCCAGTGTGGCATTACTTATTTACTTATTTACATTATGGCTATAAAATGTCCAAGTGTTAGGAATGCACTAAGCCCACCCTAATCCCGACCCAACATACCCCTGACATGCCCCTGATTTGGCTGCACTGCAGTGAAATTGCATAGATAAACATCTTTCTCAATGTTTTGATTTAATCCACCTGGTGTTTGCTGTTGAATACAATTCACAACTTTACCTCTAGCAAACTATGTATATTTCTCACAGTCACTCCCTGAGAGGAAAAAGACTTCAGATACCCGGTACTGTTTCACTCAATTAGTGCAATGTACCGCCCGCTCAGCAGCTGTGTAATTAAATTTCTGTAGTGCTGCTGGCAGGTGTCCTCATGAGTCTATAAAAATCCTTTCATACATGCTATTTCTGGGTTACCTGTTCCTCTGATCCTATTCCCACCCATCTACTTAACACTATCTCTCCTCCTGTCATCCCTTTTATCTGTCATATCCTCAATCTTTCACTGTCCACTGCGACTGTTCCTGATGCCTTCAAACATGCCGTAGTCACACCACTCCTTAAAAAACCTTCACTGGACCCTACCTGTCCCTCCAACTATCGCCCCATCTCCCTCCTCCCTTTCCTATCCAAGATACTTGAACATGCCGTTGCCTTGACTTTCTTTCATCTCAAGCTATTTTTGATCCACTTCAATCTTGCTCCCCCCTTCATTCAACTGAAACAGTGCTTGCTAAAGTCTCCAATGATCTGTTCCTAGCCAGATCCAAAGGTCTCCATTCTATCCTCATCCTTCTCAATTTATCTGCTGCTTTTGACACTGTTGATCACAGCCTACTCCTGGATACGCTGTCCTCACTTGGATTTCAGGGCTCTGTTCTTTCCTGGTTTTCTTCTTATCTCTCCCAGCATACCTTTAGTGTATACTCTAGTGGATCCTCCTCTACTTCTATCCCACTGTCAGTTGGTGTACCTCAGGGATCTGTCCTGGGACCTCTTCTTTTCTCCATCTATACTTCTTCCCTTGGTACTCTGATCTCATCCCATGGTTTTCAGTATCATCTTTACGCTGATGACTCCCAGATCTACATCTCCATACCAGAAATCTCAGCCGAAATCCAGGCCAAAGTATCAGCCTGCCTATCTGACATTGCTGCCTGGAAACTAAACATGACCAAGTATGAGCTTCTCATCTTTCCCCCTAAACCAACCTCTCCTCCTCCCCCATTCTCTAATTCTGTGGATAACACTCTCATCCTTCCTGTCTTATCAGATCGTAACCTTGGGGTCATCTTCGACTCCTCCCTCTCCTTCTCTGCACATATTCAACAGACTGCTAAAACCTGTCGTTTCTTTCTCTATAATATCAGCAAAATTTGCCCTTTCCTTTCTGAGCACACTACCAGAACCCTCATCCACACTCTTATCACCTCTCGCTTAGACTATTGCAACTTGCTTCTCATAGGTCTCCCACTTAGCCATCTCTCTCCTCTTCAATCTGTTCAAAATTCTGCTGCATGACTAATATTCTGCCAGTGTGGTTATGCTCATATTAGCCCTCTCCTCAAGTCACTTCACTGGCTTCCTATCCGTTTCCGCATACAGTTCAAACTCCTCTTATTGACCTATAAGTGCATTCACTCTGCAGCTCCTCAGTACCTCTCCACTCTCATCTCTCCCTACCAGGGGCGTATCTGCGTGGGGCCACAGGGGCGTCAGACTCCGAACTGGATTCAGCCGCTCAACTCCAGCACGTTGGCCACGACGGATGAAGAACTTGAAAGACGTCACCTCGGGTTGGCTGGCGGGGGTTGGGGTCCCCCGCCAGCTGAAGAAATATTTTTAAAGGCCCAGGAGGAAGCGGACCTCGGCGCAAAAGTAAGAAACGGCAACGGGGGAGGGCTGGCGGCGGGAGGGGGTGGAGAGAGTCGTTGGTGGCAGTGGGGGGGGGGGGGGGGGCCGGTAATGGCAGCGGGGGGGGGGGGCTAAAATGTGCCCCCTCCCTCTGGCTCTGGCCCCCCCTACCCCCGGAGGCCAGATGCGCCTTTGCTCCCTACATTCCTCCTTGGGAACTCCGTTCACTGGGAATCTCTCTTATCTGCACCCTTCTCCTCCACTGCTAACTCCACACTCCGTTCCTTTTATCTTGCTGCACCCTATGCCTGGAATAGACTTCCTGAGCCGGTACGTGAAGCTTCATCTCTGGCCGTCTTCAAATCTAAGCTAAAAGCCCACCTTTTTGAAGCTGCTTTTAACTCCTAACCCTTATTCACTTGTTCAGAACTCTTATTTTATCATCCTCACTTTAATATTCCCTTATCTCTTGTTTGTCCTGTTTGTCTGTCCTAATTAGATTGTAAGCTCTGTCGAGCAGGGACTGTCTCTTCATGTTCAAGTGTACAGCGCTGCGTACGTCTAGTAGCACTTTAGAAATAATAAGTAGTAGTAGTAGTATTACCCTTTTGTGTGTACTCTATTACTGTATTAGAATCAGCACTTATCTTGACTGGGCGTTTTCTGGTGGGTTTCACACAGTACTAAGAGTTCTTTCTTTACATAGGGTACAGAGATTGAGGATGTGGCTCCTAAAGAAGCAAAAGCGAAACAGGACCTCGCTGTAAAAGGAACAAATCCGCCAGAACATGCCCAGTCAAGATAAGTGCTGATTCTAATACAGTAACAGAGTACACACAAAAGGGTAATCCAGAAATAGCACGAATGAGAGGTTTTTTATAGACACATGAGGACGCCCGCCAGCAGCAGTACAGAAATTTAATTACACAGCTGCTGAGCGGAATGCACTAATTGAGTGAAACAGTACTGGGTATCTGAAGTCTTTTTCCTCTCAGGTGACTGTGAGAAACATACATAGATAAACATCTGCAAAATAGGTTTCGAAAATACCGATTTGGACTTTTTGAGAAGAAATTCATCCAGATGACACACTTTAGACATTTTTTCTCTTTCGAAAATGAGCCCCAAAATCTCCCATGAGGGACTTCTGAGGAAATTTGAAAACCATGGGATTGGAGAGGGTGTAGTAATGTGGATTGAAAGTTGGCTAAAAGATAGAAAACAGAGAACAGGGTTAAATGGACAGTTTACTTAGGGCCCCTTTTACCAAGCTGCTGCAAAAGTGGTCCTGCGCTGGCATCGGCGCATGTTTTACATCCGTGCTGAGGCCCCCTTTTACCGCAGCTGGCAAAAGGGAAGTCTCGCCTTCCTGCAGGAAATGACCGTGCAGCAAGTAAAGCACTTGCCACATGGCCATTTTGGGGGGGGGGAACCCTTTCTGCCACCCATTGAGGTGGTGGTAAGGGCTCCCACGTTAACCCAGCGGTACCCGGGCAGCCCGCAGCACTGCCCGATTACTGCCGGGTACACTCTGGTGCTACAAAAATTAATGCATTTTTGTTTCTCCAGAAATGACGGCACGCTAAGGGTGGGAAGTACTGCTGAGCTGCTGCTGTAGCCCGGCGGTACTTCCTGTATAGTAAGCGGTAAGCCCTTAATGCAGAAAGTAAAATAGAGATCTGGACTTAGACTTGTGCTTTTTAACATATTTGCAATTGATCTGGAAATGGAAACAATGAGTGAGGTGATCAAATTTGCAAAAGACACACAATTATTCAACATTGTCAAATTGCATGTAAATGTCAGAAATTGCAAGAGGAACCTGCAAGACTGGGAACCCAAATTGTGGGCAAAATAGAATGTGGACAAATGCACAGTGATGCACATAGGGAAGAATAACCCAAATTAGACCTACTTAATGCTAGGATTCACATTGAGTCACCACCCAGAAAAGGAACAAAGGTGCGGGAGGGCTAACGTACAGGTAGTGTGTGCCAAATCGGCAGTACTGCTGGGCTAGCGCAAGCAGCTGGTGGTAATTCTGAGTTTGATGCATGCTGAATCCTGCGGTAGAAAATTATTTTCTATTTTTTACCGTGGAGGCATTCCCGGCAGTCATCAGCAGTTGGCAGGCACTGCACAGTTACCGCACGGGTTGCGCGTGAGCCCTTACCGTTAGGTCAATGGGTGGCAGTAAGGGCTCAGGCCGTAAATAGGTGCCCACTAGTTTTAATTTTGCCACATGCCCATTTCCCGTCCCATTAAAAAAAAAAACCCTTTTTTTCCAGATGCGGTAAAGAAACGGTCCAGGGCACGTCCAAAACATGTGCCCACACTACCGCAGGCCACTTTTTACTGTGCCTTTGTAAAGTGTCATTGTGTTTTTAATTGTGCAACGTGATTGAACATTAGACCTACAGGTTATAAATGTTCTTAAATGCATAAATAAAAGGAAAATTGGCTGCTCGAAGCATTCCTGAAAATACCCTTATTCTTTAGCTTCATCGTTATCTGAAGAATGTGAACTTTAAGAACACCCTGGGTGAACAGATCCTTTTTGATGAGAACGGAGACCTACCCATTGACTACAGAATTATTAATCTGATTTTTCTGCCCAATGGGACCGTGAAACATGAAACTGTTGGAAGTTATAAACCTTCTGCTCCCCCTGGGGAGGATTTCACAATCGATGAAAAAGTGATAGTGTGGGAGGCTGCATTTACCCAGGTGAGAGTGATGTAACATTGTGGAAGATACCTCATAGTACAGGAGGAATTGCATGTGGTTATGGAACGAAGAGTAGATTTTGAAAAATTCTAAGGGTCGATGTTCAAAGTGATTTAATCAGCCAGGACAAGTTTCTAGCCACTTGAATCATTTGTGCAGGGCAATCTGCTGAAATTCAGTGGTATTTAACAGGTTAAAAATCACCACTACCACTAAAAATTGGCTATTTTGTGAAAGGTCCACAAACAGTCGGCACTTAACCACCTAAGTTAACAGGAGAAATCAGACTACATCAGTGGAGTAGCTAGACCTGACATTTTGGATGGGCCCAGAGCTAATATGGGTGGGCACTAGGTGTGAGTAGTGTTTCTTGGGATACTCCTTAATAATGCCTTAAAGTGCACTTGATGATGGATTTCTAAGTAAACAGTCTGTGCAACAGCTCTCCTGCATTAACACAAACCACATACCTGGTTCATGGAACACCGACATTTTTAAATATAGTGATTTTATCCCATATCTTAAGCTTGACCAAATATGACTGCTATAAGGCAAACATGTCAATGGCACATATCCTTCAAACTTTGCTTTGTAACAAATGCAAATGCCTGATTAAGCTGTATTTATAAAACAGGTAAATACTGAAACTGACATTCCCATTTAAAAAGCCAGAGAAGTCAGACTCATATAGATCCCCACACGAACTACATGGACACAGAATCTTTTACATCGGTCATATGCAGAACACAGACCACCCCTTACCAACTGCAGAATAAAAGACAAAAAATTAGAAATCGCAGAGATGCCAAGAACACAGACCACCCCTTACAAATTGCAGAATAAAACACAAAAGAATTAGAAATCATAGAGATGGCAAATTACCCAGTTCCAGGCTTGAGATTTTGTGCAGTCCTGATTTAAACTTTATAACCCAAATCAGTGTGGGATTTGCAGTGCCTGATTCTGCCCATGAATATCAGTGCTGCAAGTCCCATAACAATGGGGTGGTCAGAAATGCAGGACTGTCCCAAAATCTCCAGCCTGGAACTGTAGCCCGGCATCAACCCTGCCCTTCCCCCTCCCCCCAAATTTGGCATCAGCCGCGGGAGAAAAGGCAGCGACAGCGATCAAAGCAGTGGCGTACCTAGGGTAGTTGACACCCAGGGCTGGTCATTTTTTAACACCCCCCTCCAAAATCCAGTACTAGGCATACCGAGAATACAAAACACTCAGGACCTATAGTGCAATTCTAGCATACCATAAGCAGTCATTTCTACAAGTCACACAAGGAAAAGGAAAGCATCTTAAACACTACAGTGGAGGAGTGGCCTAGTGGTTAGGGTGGTGGACTTTGGTCCTGAGGAACTGAGTTTAGTTCCCAGCACAGGCAGCTCCTTGTGACTCTGGGCAAGTCACTTAACCCTCCATTGCCTACCGCATTGAGACTGCCATGAGTGGGAAAGCAAATGAAACCAGACAGAATAGTACAGATCGTTGATCCTGCACAGTCAATGCCAACTGAAAGCCATGTCTTTTTCACAAACACAGATACACCCTAATCCACTATAGAATAAGTAATCATAAACTTTCTATTAGACAACAATTAAACTGAACCCCCAAGATGCCAGACTCTGCATACAATGCAACACCACAGAAACAAAAAATGTCCCCTACTACTGTGCAAAATATAAATACAGCAGATGTAAATTCGAAAAAAAAACTAACAAATACCAATCACCACTTTACAAATTAACAAATAGAAATAAAACAAATATAGAAAATAAAATAATACCATTTTATTGGACAATACATTTAGCTTTCAGAGGCCAAAACCTCCTTCCTCAGGTCAATGCAGTGTAGTGCTGTTACAGTATCCTATCCTGACCTGAGGAAGGGGGTTTTGTTCTCCAAAAATTAGTCAAAATGTATTAAAATTAGTCCAATAAAAAGATTACCTTATTTATATGTTCTATTTATAAACATTTATTAACTCATCTACAATACTACTTTATCCTAAAGCAAAAAAATAAAAATATAAATTTTATTTACAGTTTGTTGTCTCTGGTTTCTGCTTTCCTCATCTTCTTTTCAGTCTTCCTTCCATCCAGCATCTGTCTTTGCTCTGTCTCATCCAGTGTCTGCCCTCTCTGCCGTCCTTTCCATCCACTGTCTGCCCTTTCTCTCTGCCCCTTCAATCCACCATTTGCCTTCCCTCTCCCATCGATCCAGGGTGTGCCCTCCCTCTTGTTGCCCCTTCTTTTCGGCCCCCAGTTCCAGCCCCATTATCCCACCTGCCCCTAGTTCCAGCTCCAGCCCACATCTCCCACCTCCCCTCCTTTTCAGCCCCCAGCTTCAGCCCCACTATTCCACCAGTCCCCAGTTTCCACCTCAGCCCTTTCCTCCCACCAATCCAGAGCTTCAGCCCCCAGCCACTTCTCCCTGTCCCCTTTTCAGCCCCCAGTCCCCAGTTTCAACCCCAGCACTTTTCTCCCACCAGTCCCGAGCTTCAGCCCCAGCCACTTCTCCCTGTCCCCTTTTCAGCCCCCAGTCCTCACAGTTTCAGCCCCTGCCCCTTTTCAGCCCCCAGTTCCAGAACTAGCCCCCTTATCCCATCTACCCTCCTTTTCAGCCCCCAGTTCCCTTCATCCACATGCCTTGCAATAGGGCCCCCCTTTTCAGCCCCAGACCCATTCTCCCACCTGCCCCAGGCATGGCCCCATTCTCCCTCCTGCCCCCTTCTCCCATCTGAGCCCACCCCACCCAGACCCATTCTCCCATCTGAGCCCCCCTCCCCGACCCAGTCCCCACCTGCCTACCAGCTCCATCGACAGACAGACGACCCTCTTCTTCCCCTGCCACCTGTCACCTGATCCAGCCTTTAAAAAAGAAAGTCGGTGAAGCGCCTCACGTCTGCTCTGTTCTGCGCTGCTGTAAATCAAGGAAATCGCCTCATCTCATCGGCCCTTCCTTCACTGTGTCCCGCCCTCTGATGTAACTTCCTATTTCCACGAGGGCGGGACACAGTGAAGGAAGGGCTGACGCGATGAGGCGATTTGCTTGCTTTACAGCAGCACAGAGCAGAGCAGAGGTGAGGTGCTTCACCAACTATTTTATTTTAAGGCTGGGTCAGGTGCCGGGTGGCAGGAGAAGTGGGTCTTCTGTACCTTGGCGGAGCTGGTAGGCAGGTGGGGACTACAGCGCCAGCGGAGCACCCCCCCCCCCCACCTGCTGACACCTAGGGCGGGGCAGACCGCCCCGCCCTTGGTATGAGGATGTTGGCTGGGCGGGCCTGGAGGGAAAGTGGCTGGGCCTGGGCTTGTCCAGGCCCGCCCGTGGCTACGCCCCTGGACTGCATAAAATTCAGTCCTATCTATATCCAGTTTCACTTAGACATTTAAGTGCTGAATATCGCACTTAACCAGAAAAATGAAAGTCAGTCACATAAACCTGGATATTCAGTGATGGCCCCCAGACATTGTCCAGCCCTGAATATCTGGGAATAACTTCTGCAACAGCCATAAAAACGCTATCTGCCCATTATACTCTATGAATCACCGGAAACGGCCTGGCATAGAAATATCCAAGCTCAGCGTTGACCACAGGACTTAGTTGGCCTGCCTCCCGCGGTCTGCGTATCGGGCCCACTGTATTGAGTCCCTTTAAGCAGTGCCCAGGAGCATCAAGCTGCACCTTTGCGGATGGAAAAAGAAAACCCGTTTTTTTGCCGGCATTATTTTTCCAGCTCAACATAAGGACATAAGAATAGCCAGGTCAGTCCAATGTTCCATCTGGCCCAGTATCCTGCTTCCAACAGTGGCCAATCCAAGAATCCCAAATAGTAGCAACATTCATTTTATTTATTTGTTACATTTGTATCCCACATTTTCCCACCTTTTTGCAGGCTCAATGTGGCTTACATAGTACCGAAAAGGCGATCGCCAATTACGGTATGAACAAATACAAAGTGATGTTGTGGTCGAATAAAGTTAATGTGTAACAAACACCTTGGGGAATTGTAGGGAGGAAGAGTTAAGTTATGTCCAGTACAAGCTTTGGTTTCGTTGTGTTGAAGGGTTCAGGCCTTTAAGTTGGATCGGTAGGGTATGCCTTTTTGAATGGGTTAGTTTTTAGTGATTTCCGGAAGTTTAGGTGGTCATACGTTGGTGGTAATGCGTGTGGTAATGCGTTCCATAGTTGTGTGCTTATATAGGAAAAGCTGGATGCATAAGTAGATTTGTATTTGAGTCTTTTGCAGCTGTTGCGTTTCTGGTTGGTAGGTATATGAGGTCTATCATATATCCCGGGGCTTCACCGTAGATGATTTTATGAATCAGTGTGCAGATTTTGAATGCAATATGTTCTTTGATTGGGAGCCAGTGCAGTTTTTCTTGGAGGGGTTTGGCACTTTCAAATCACGTTTTTCCAAAGATAAGCCTAGCTGCTGTGTTTTGAGCAGTTTGAAGTTTCTTTGTAATTTGTTCTTTACATCCCGCATAGATTCCATTGCAGTAGTCTACATGACTTAGTACCATTGATTGTATCAAGTTGCGAAATGTTTCCCTCGGGAAGAATGGTTTCAAGCATTTGAGTTTCCACACTGAGTGGAACATTTTCTTTGTCGTAGATTTCACTTGGCTCTCTAGCGTGAGGTTACAGTTGATTGTAACGCCAAGACTTTTCAGGCTGTCTGAGATAGGGAGGGTGTAATATGGGGTGTTTATGTTGGTGGGTTTGTTTGTGTTGTATTGGGATGAGAGGATGAGACAGTGTGTTTTTTCTGTGTTGAGTTTTAGTTGAAATGCATTCGCCCGTGAGTTCATGATGTTCAAGCTGAGTTTGATTTCATTGGTGATTTCTGTTAGATCATGTTTGTAAGGGATGTATATTGTGACATCGTCTGCATAAATGGAAGGGTTAAGGCCTTGGCTGGATAAGGACTTGGCTAGTGGGTTCATCATTAGCCTGAAAAGGATCGGTGATAGTGGTGATCCTTGAGGTACTCCACAGTCTGATTTCCATGGTGATGATATGTTCAAGTTTGATTTCACTTGATATGTTCTATTGGCTAGGAAACCCTTTATCCAACTGAGTACTCTTCCGCCAATCCCGAAGTAATCTAGGAGTCTTAGTAGTATTTTATGGTTTACCATGTCGAACGCACTAGACATGTCAAATTGGAGAAGTATGCTTTTACCTGTTGCTATTTCCTGATTAAATTTGGCTAGGAGAGTAATTAGTACTGTTTCAGTGCTATGGATGGGGCGAAATCCTGATTGTGATTCATGTAGTATGGAGAATTTGTTTATATAATCATTGAGTTGTTTAGTTACCATGCTTTCCATCAGTTTGACTACCGGTGGGATAGATGCTACTGGGCGGTAGTTAGTGATATCATTTGTTTTTTTCTTGGTATCTTTTGGTATTGGGGTGAGCAGGATGTTGCCATTTTCCTTAGGGAAGAGACCTTGTTGAAGCATGTAGTTTAAGTGGGATGTGAGGTCTGCTATGAAGCGGTGGGGAGTGGATTTTATTAGGTAGCTGGGGCAGGTATCCAATTTACAGTGGGTATTGGAGAACCTATTAATCGCCTGGGTGACCGTTTCAGCAGTGAGGAGAGCGAAGTTTTGACCAGATTCAGTCCGCTGGGTATTCGCCAAGGGTTGGGTCAAGACCATCGATGAAGTGTTCGATATCAGTGATGTTCTGAGGTAGTGCGTTGTGTAGGTTTACAATTTTTTCATTGAAGTATTTAGCAAGTTTGTTTGCAGATGGGATGTCTGTGTTGGTTGTGGTGACCAAGGTGATGTCTAGTAGTTTGTTCACGAGCTGGTATAATTTCTTCATGTCTTTGTAGTCTGGCCCAATTTTGGTTTTGTAGTATGAACTTTTGGCTTGTCTTATTGCGTATTTGTATTTTCTTTGTATTTGTTTCCATGCGTTGAGTGTGTGTGCATCTTTTGTTTTTTTCTATGCTCGTTCGAGTTTCCTGGATTGTGTTTTTAATTTTTTCAGTTCTTCGTTGTACCAAGGTATCGAGTTATGCCTGCGTGAGGTTCTTGTTAGTAAGGGTGCTATTTCGTCTAATATGCTTCTGCATCTTTTATCCCAGTCTGAGAGGTAGTATATATAGAGGCATATTTTCAAAGCAGTTTGGGAGGCTAAGTTCCATAGGTTTCTATGGAACTTTGGGAGGCTAAGTGCTTTGAAAATGAGCCTCATAGTCTGTTTGTTCTGTCCATTCATTATTATATACCTGTTGCCAGAATATTTCCAAGTCTATTTGGCCTCTTGTGCTGTAGGTTGTGTGTTCTTGTATACGGTATGAACCCTTTTTCCGCCATTGTAGGGATAGGTTTAGCTTGTAGTGGTCTGACCATAGTGTTTCTGCCCATTTGATTTCTGTTATTGTTAGGTTCTGGTCTGTGGCCAGTTTGTGTGAGATGAGGTCGAGTGTGTGCCCTTTGACATGGGTTCCTTGCATTTGTGGCCATTTAAGGTCCCATAAATGGAGGAATTCCTTGCATTCTCGTGCGTTGGTGGAGTTTGGGTCTTCTAGGTGAAGGTTAATGTCTCCTAATAATAGTATATTGGAGTTGGTTACACAAGTATTTGATATGAAGTCTGGCTGGCTTTCAATCCAATTACCTGGTGGTCTATAAAACAAGACACAGTTTAGGTGATCAAGCAGGGCTTTGTGGTGGATTCTGATTGAGGCAATTTCAAGTTGGGATGTTATGGACTCGGCAATGGTTTCAGTGGTGAAGTGAGATCGATAGATTAGTGCTATGCCTCCGCTTCTCTTTTCCTTTCTGGTCCAGTGAGTGATTTTGTAACCTGGAGGGCATAGGTCTAGGATTATAGGGTCCTTTTGATCATGGATCCAGGTTTCATTTATGAAAAGTATATCAAGGTTTTCTGACATGATCCAGTCTGTTATTATTGTTGCTTTATTTACTACGGATCTGGCGTTGATGTAACCCACTTGAATTTTTTGGTATGGGTCTTCTATGTTCGGTGTTGTGTGGATTTTTGTCAGTTGTTGTTTCTTTGTTAGTGTGGGTTTATTATGACCTTTCTTTCCATTTTGTTGAGGTTGTCCATATGTTGGTGTTCTTCCTTTGTTTTGGTTGTTGTCAGTTTGATGAGGTGTGGTGTATCTGATCAGTCTTTGATGATTATGTAGTATGGGTACGATGTAACTTTCTGCGAGTGGGGTGGTTAGTGTTAGGTGGATCAGGGATAAGGAATAGATTACTAGGAGTAGTTTGACGGTGTTCATTGTGGTATCAATACACTTTGGGCAACTAGTAGTCCATGTTTGATAGGGAGTGTGATAGTTCAGCAGTTCTGATAGAAGTAGAGCCTCAGCAGCAAGCTGCCTATTGTGGGAGGTGCTTTCTGGTGTCACCAGCCGTCTGCCTGGTTTGAAATTATGTTGTGAAAGATGATGGCTGAGGAAAGCCTTCCCCAAGAGCAGGCTACAGTAAAGGTTGGAGCTCAGCAGCTCTAATAAGAGTGTAGAATACTGTAAAAACGGGAGCTCAGCAGTTCTAATAAATGTGTAGACTGCTGTAAAAGTGGGAGCTTAACAGTTCTAAAGTAAGTGCAGGCTTAAGTGTGAGTGGGAGCTCAGCAGTTCTGATAGGAATACAGGCTCACAGTGAAAGTGAGAGTTCAGCAGTTCTGATAGAAGTAGAGCCTCATTAATAAATGAGCAACCGAGTTTTGAGCAACCTGTAAAGCCCAAAAGGCCTCAGCCACATTTATGTGGATGGAAACATGGTCCTTAGCTCCAATAATTCTATTGCTAGCAGAGCATTTACGAGGGACATACAAGTCCACAAATTCCCTAGCATCGTTCTGCATGTTGTGTATTGTCTGCAGTCTCACAGTACCCTCCCTCGGTACAAATGGCTACTGATCCCAGGGGCAAGCAGTGTTCTCTGCAACATTTACATCCTAATAAGATGATTTATATGCATTTGCATGTTTTGCACCTCATTAGTATGTAACCCACAGTGACTTATATTTCCAAGCATTGCGGCAACACAAATTGCATTAGTGCCCTTAAGATGTGTTAAAAGCAAATAATGCGCATTAAATCTATAATACAAATTGATAGTGTAAATGGGGTAATAAAATAATAAAAAGATGTGTGTCCCCTTTAAGGGGCTCACCGGGGGGTCTGCTGGGTTGCTCCGGGGTCCAGTGGTCTGCCTGGGGCAATTTTTGTTGTGCCCCATTGTTTTCTGTGACCCTCCCGTGGGTCTGGAAGATCTTTGGGCCCATTTTTAGCCCATTCGGGGGCTCCCTAAACGGTGGCCAGTGTTCCGGGTTTCCCCAGGCTTGCTCCGATGGTGTTGAGTCCCGTTTCGGGACCGGAGCAAGTCCTGGGGCTGAAGAGTGAAGGAGCAGTTAAAAACGTGGCTGGCGCAAGTGGTGCACCGCTGCGATGAAGAGGGAGCCAGGGGAAGAAGAGACTGGCCGGCTCCGGGTCTGTTTCCCTGCGTGTGTGCTGGATTCGGCGCATGCACAATTCAGCCTGGAGCTCTGGTAGGCCAGAAAATGGAGCCTGGGCCTCAATTTTTTTAGGCTGAAAAAACGAGGGGGGGCGTCAAAAGACTTTAGGGACACTAAGGAAGGCAAACGACCCCAGGATGGACGTTAGGGGTCAAAGGTAGGAGGTCCTATGGCCTTATTTTGATTGAATTTAATTTAATTTTTAGCTTTTTATGGTGTTTTTTTTTGGGCCTTCCCTGAATTTTTAAAAAATTTTATTTTTATGGTCGGGGGTCTGGGGGGGGGGGGGTGCGTTACTCTAATTGCGTTTTTTTAAAATCCGATGATGGGGTTTAGGAGCGCACACATATGTCGCCTCACATATGTGAGTGTCCCTTTAATTGTGGAAAAACCTCCACTTTAAATATATTACAAAACAATTGAAACCTCAAACCTCCAAACAGGAAAAATACAAAAGTATTTATTATATCCTTGTTTTATCAGGAGTAGGTTAATATCATTGGTTTCCTAAGAAGGAAAAGATTTTTTGTAGGGCTCCGGAGCCCCCAGGAGGAGAGCCGGTTTCCAGCATTCACAGCAGCTCACAGGAACTCTCAGCGATTTGCAGCTCAGAGCTGTTTATAGTAATTTACAGCAGCAGATGTCCTCAAGATTTGTGGATTAGAGACTGTCTGCTTAATCAAAGCTAAGTACCAGTCATTTAGGGGCTAGTTTGCTGTTTGATAGTTATCAATAGAAATCAAACAAAATAAAACATGGAAAAGAAAATAAGATGATACCTTTTTTATTGGACATAACTTAATACATTTCTTGATTAGCTTTCGAAGATTGCCCTTCTTCCTCAGATCAGAAATAAGCAAATGTGCTAGCTGACAGTGTATATAAGTGAAAACATTCAAGCATTACTATGACAGTCTGACAGGGTGGGAGGAGGGGGGTGGGTAGGAAGTATGCATGGGGACATCAAAGCATATCATTGATATTCTAACAGGATGGGTGTGGATAGGTGAGGGGAGGGTGATCAACAGAGACATACAGCTTTATGGTTTATAATGGGCTGTTTGGTAGTAAAAGCTAGTATGAGGATGTTTAACACAATGCCTGTTTAATGAACTGTAAGGATTGCTGTGCCCTCCGGTAGGGGTTGTTTTCCGTAGGCAGCCTTTTTTTGCATGTTTTTGGCTGGGATTAGTCTGTGATAGTTTAGTTTTGGGTGAGTGCCCCTTTATTAGTTATAATAAAAGAAGATAGACTTTTTCATCTCATTTGCTTTTTCTCACTAAATGTGAGTTTTTTGCGTCTGGGTTTTTTTTTCTCTTTTTCCTTCTTAGGGAGCCAATGATATTAACCTACTCCTGATAAAACAAGGATATAATAAATACTTTTGTATTTTTCCTGTTTGGAGGTTTGATGTTTCAATTGTTTTGTAATATATTTAAGGTGGAGGTTTTTCCACAATTAAAGGGACACTCACAAACTAACTATATATAAACTTTGCAAACTCCTTTTAGAGAGTTAGAATATTCCAATAGAGTTTGTTTTTCTCCTGTTTAATATTAGAGTGCCTCACATATTTGGAAATTTTGGGAAAATTTCATTAATTTGAAATGGGGTTTTTAGATAAAAAGTGTGAACTGGTATATATTAATGGTTTTAAAAAAAAGAAAACATGGATTGGATTCAGGAAAAAGTGACTGGGATGGTGGTACAATTTGTATTAAAGTGTAATGTAATTTACCTTGTATTTTGTTTGGAAATCCATTTTCCACATTCACTTTAATGGAAAAATGGGATTTCAAAATGGAGATTGTGCATAGATTCCAAACTGTAAAAGTTGGTTAACATTCCACAAGCTAGCGTCTGATTGGTGCTGCTAGGTCAGATGTTGAAGCTGCAGTCCTGTTGCTAGGGGAAAGGGAGCTGGTGACAAGAGCAGAGGAACTGAAGACACAGGAGAGGACAGACCTGTGTGGAAGGTACTGTGTCTGTGTGGGTGTGGGAATTGATTTGTATGGGGAGAGAACTTAAGTAAAGAGAGTGGAATTCTGTAGAGCAGAGGAACTGAAGACACCACAGTGGACAGACCTGTGTGAGAGTTGCTCTGCCTGTGTGTGTAGGAGATTAGATTAGGCTAAGGGAGAGAGCATGAGTGGAGGAAACCTTTGACAGAATCAGACAAGCTGATAACCACAGCACAACTGACTGGCACTGAGGGAGTGCATATGTTTTAATTTGCTAAGTGGTTATACAGAAAAGCTTGCCTGAGTTTGAAATAGGCTATAAGCTGTATAATAGCCTGCTGGTAACAAGTGAAGGTGGCTAGTGGCGGTGAGTGTGCAGGAAAACTGTTGTGTTTCTGCTGACCTGTCAGAGCAAAGTTGTGGCCACAGTGCATTTCACTGACACTTTGAGTGTATATGTGTTAATGGGTGGATGTACTGAGGGGTCTGCCTGAGTTTGGAGTGGGCTACAAATTGTGTAGAAGCCTGTTGGTGAATGGTGAGTGTGCAAATTTGGTGTGTTCTCACTGACCTGCCATGGAGCGGAGTTGTGATCACCATGCACCTGGCTGTGGTGAGAACCAGTTCTTAATAGAGCTTGAACAGGACTGTTGTCCTTAGCTGAACTGCTGTGTATGAGAGCAGTGAGGTATGAAATGTGTGACTGGTTACAACGTGTAATTAACATACATGGAAGAGTGTTCCTCATTAGGCACGGAAAAGTAACAAGGCAGGTCCTGCAATAGGGAACATTAATTATCTATTGATTTACTCTAGATAGGTTGGCCACAGTTTTGAAAATAACAAAATCCTTATTAAAAAATTCCCACAGGATAGGGAGACAGGGTTTCAATTTCTTTTAATTAACTAAAGTACAGGTACAGAGGCTGTTGGGCAATGCAAGAGGAGCAACGCAGAAGCAACAAGTGCACCAGCTACCAAGAAAGACCAAAGATTGTTTCTATTCAAGAAAGACCAACCAAAAAGCAGCTAAGTACAACCGTCTACAGCGCTTCAGAGACTCTACGCCTATAGTTAGATACTTACCTGGAGGTGTGGGCATATGTTCAGAACTAGGTGGAGAAGATTCGATCCCTGAAAGAAAACAATTAGCACAAAGAATCAATTTTCTTGTTAAAATTGTATAGTTAAAGTAAATTCTGAGTAACAGAGAAAGTAATTATTTGTACTACTTATCTGATTTGTTGTGTTGAGAATATCAGTTAGAGGAGAATTCATTGATTGAAAGTTGATACATTTTCTGAAAGTTAAAAAGAAACATCTTGTGCAATAAATTATAATTTAAAAGTTAGTGTGCAATATTGTCATCATTAAAATTTTGTAACATCTAGGGAAATTCACTTAACATCTTAAGTAGAGAGGTGTGGTAGCCGTGTTAGTCCACTCTTAAAGGTTATCAATAGAAATCAAACAAAATAAAACATGGAAAAGAAAATAAGATGATACCTTTTTTATTGGACATAACTTAATACATTTCTTGATTAGCTTTCGAAGGTTGCCCTTCTTCCACAGATTGGAAATAAGCAAATGAGGTAGCAGATAGTATATATGAGAGAAACATCAAAGCATTACTTTGACTGTCTGACAGAGTGGGAGTGATTTCACAGTAAGAATACTGAAAGGTAATTTTAAAACAATACAGGAACGTAAGACCTTTGAAATAAGAATGATTGAATATTTTGACACCCAACGAACAGGACTTAATAAGGATCTGGGTTTTCTAACTCATTATAAAACATAAAGCTGTATTTCTCTGTTTATTTCTCTGTTTATTACCCTCCTCTCACCTACCAACACCCATTCTGTTAGAATATCAATGAAATGCTTTGATGTCCCCATGCATACCCCCACCCTCCCACTCTGTCAGACAGTCAAAGTAATGCTTTGATGTTTCTCTCATGTATACTATCTGCTACCTCATTTGCTTATTTCCGATCTGAGGAAGAAGGGCAACCTTCGAAAGCTAATCAAGCTTAATGTATTAAGTTATGTCCAATAAAAAAGGTATCATCTTATTTTCTTTTCCATGTTTTATTTTGTTTGATTTCTATTGATAAACTTAACATCTTGAATTGCACACTGTATAATATACAGAATATAGAATTTCCCCATCTTTCTTTGTACCTTCCCTAAGTGGTGAGTGTTTAGCGTGGGCCCCTTACACCGTGATTATATTATTGTATCACCCTCTTTAAAAACCTCACCCATAGGGGATCTACAATAGTTACCCTCCCCCCCAAGAGGCATAATTACTTTAAATTAGTCACCTTTTACTCTTTTACTTATCTATATGTTCCATCATTGCTTAATACCTACTCTGCCTATTAAAATGTTCTATTACGTGTTGTGTTGACATTGTAAGTAGTAACTATGTCATACTTTGTATTGTTATTTGAATATTTTTACTGCTGCAATTGTCTGTTGCTGATGCTTGATTTATTCTTACTGTACACCGCCTTAAGTTAATTCTGTCACAAAGACAGTAAATAAATCCTAATAAATAAATAATTATTAGCATGCGGTACTTTACCACAGATCCAATTTTATGCAATGAGACGTAGTAACTAATAACTGGGGTTACCAGTAAAACACCATGTCCTAATGGTAGCCCAGATTAGTAACTCTGCCCTTCTTCATCTTAAACACCCCTATAGAAATGTGTACTTTTAAAGAAGTTGAGTATTACTTCCTGTCACGTCTGTGGCCATGATCACCTCAGACTTACCTTTCTGGTGGCCTTTGTTTGCTTCTGTGTTAGTTCTGTCTGTGCCTTGTGTGCTGATTACTTCACTAGATGGCACCTGTGTGGGCTATGCCTCTCTGGGGAGCCAGCATCTAAGATGGCTGCCACCTGTTCTGTTCCAGCTTCCAAGATGGCTCCTGTCTGTCCTTCCTATGTTTTCCAAGCCTCTTCTTGGAGTGTGTTCCCTGCTCCTGTCCTGCAGTAGGTGACATCATCAGTGAGAGCCTTCATAAGGAAGTGCTGTGCTTGCATTCAGGGCCTTTGCATGGTGTGTGTGTTATGCCAAAAGGTCGTCAGGTTAGTGAGTGTTCTGTTGCGCTGCTACAAAGCCTGTCTTTCTGTATGGGCTCTGGCCCTTCTGTTACTTGTGCCTGTGGACTGCTAGTCCTTCTGTGTGGGCTTTTGCCCCTCTGTCTATTGTTCCTGTGGACTGCTAGTCCTTCCATTGCCTTGCTCTGTGTTTGGAGTCTGAAGCTTCAGCCATTTTCTCTCTGTCTATGTTTGGAGTCTGAAGCTTCAGCCCTGACCCTGTTATCCCTGGTTTATTCTCTCTGTCTGCAGCCTGCCCTAAGACTCTGCTAGTTCCTGATTTATTCTCTCTGTTTGCAGCCTGCCCTAAGACTCTGCTAGTTCCTGGTTAATTCTTCTGTCTGCTTTGCCAAGCTTGCTTGTATATCCTGAGTCCTGTTTCTGCCAAGCTTGCTGGTATATTCTGAGTCCTGTTTCTGCCAAGCCTGCTTGTATGTCCTGAGTCCTGCTTCTGCCTAGCTAGTGTGTATATCCTGAGTGTATATCCTGAATCCTGCTTCTGTCTAGCTAGTGTGTTTATCTTGAGTGTATATCCTGAATCCTGCTTCTGCTTAGCTAGTGTGTATATCCTGAGTATATATCCTGAATCCTGCTTCTGCCTAGCTAGTGTGGATATCCTGAGTGTATATCCTGAACCCCGCTTCTGCCAAGCTTGCATGTATATTCTGAATCCCGTATATCCTGAACCACATTTCTACCAAGCTTGTATGTATACCCAAGTCCCTGTTTCCATCTAGCCTTTGTGTACGCCCTGTGTGTGTAATCCGTTGGGTTGGTCGTGAGCCCTTGGGCCCTGGCCGAGGCCAGCAGGGCGCTGACCCAGGCCAAGGGGAGACCGACCCACCACCGCACACCCCAGCTACACAATACCCCCTAAGCTACCCCTCCCCACAGTCCCTCAGGAAGAAGGGAAATAGGCATACAGGCGGGCCTCACGGCCGAACCGGAACCCACGCAGACAGAGCCACTCGTGCGAGCCTCACGGCTGAACTGGAACCCAATCACACACAGGGAGGGGTGAAAGAACCCAGAGGGCCCCAAGAGGCCAGACACGCGCTGAACACCAGCAATAGGGCAGAGGGGGAAACAAAGGACCAGAGCGGGCCATGCCCACACAGGGGACTAGCGCAGGACAGGGAAACTAACACAGCAACCCCCCCCCCCCCCCACCAGGGTAGGAGCCCCAGGCAGAAGCCAGAGGAACCAAACACAAAAGGAAGGCAGAAAGCCTTTGCCTCAACCCCACTGTAGACAGAGGCACCCAGAACACAAAGGGTTAAGCTTGTAGAGCCAGCAGAGAGAGATTGCCAAAAATCAACAAACAATCAGAGAGAACTGTTCCCCTCCCGAGAGGGAGTGGGGCCCATTCAACAAACACACTGGCAGAAGCAGGAATACAATACACACAGTACACAAAGGGTTAAACTCACTGAGCCAGCAAGCCTGGACACTGGGAAGAGAAATCCTTAAAACAAACAAACAACGGAGAACGCTCTCACTCAGCCCAGAGCCCGGGAGGCTGAGCAATGCCCAGCCCCCACTAAACAAAGGAGCAGCTGACCCTGATTGCAGAGCTACGCACACACACACACACAGCAGCAGCTAACCCAGAGGGAAGGGAAAGAATACTCTAAAACAACACAGATCCCTGTCAGAACCTAGAGCACGTTCTGAGAGAAACCTATCAGGCTTTCCTGTTACCACCAAGTCAGTAACGCAAAAGCAGAGCAACTCTTCAGCTGCAGGTTAAAGTACTATCCCCTGACGTCAGCACAACCCCTGGCAGCCAATCAGAAGAGACGTCCCCCCCCCCCCCTCAGCCAAACCGGCAGAATCATAACATCACCCCCCCTTCAAGGGCCCCCCCTACCCCGTCCACGAGGTTTAGGTTTGTGAGGGAAAAGGCGATGGAACCGTCTGACTAGGACTGGCGCGTGGACATGAGTAGCGTCCTCCCAGGAGTTGTCTGCCGGTCCATATCCCTTCCACGCAATGAGATACTGAAGATGTCCCCGGAAGTGCCTTGCATCCAAGACATCCTGGACTTCGTATTCCCCCTGGGAGGCTGAGATGGCTGGACTAGCAGGCAACGCGGGCAAAGCCCCTTTTCTCAGAATCACAGGCTTCAGCAAGGACACATGAAAGGTGTTATGTACCCGTAATGTAGGTGGTAACTTTAGCTGATAACAGACCCGATTCACTTGCCTCACAATGGGATACGGGCCCACAAATCGAGGTGCAAAGCGGGAGGAAGGAATCTTCAGACGAAGATTACGCGTGGACAACCACACCAAGTCACCAGGCTGGAAGCGCGGTTCCACTCTGCGAGACCGATCCGCTTGGCGTTTCATACGAGCGGAGGTCACTCGCAGCGCTTTCTGAACTGATGACCAAATTGCTTGGAGCGAGGTCACCGCATCGGCCGTTGCCGTGACATCAAAGTTGGTTTTCAAGGGGGCTGGTATCCGCGGATGTCGTTCATATACGATGTAAAAGGGCGAAGCGCCCGTGGCCGAGCTCACTCGGTTGTTATGAGCGAATTCTGCCCAAGGCAGCAGCTGACTCCAGTCATTGTGGTGCTCATTGACATACATTCGCAGGAACTGCTTCAAGCATTGGTTCACTCGTTCTGTTTGGCCATTGGATTGTGGGTGATATCCCGACGAAAAGTTCAGCTTTATTTCAAGGGCTCGATTCAGGGCTCTCCAGAACTTTGAGACAAACTGTACTCCTCGATCAGAGGTAATAGATTCTGGCAGACCATGGAGACGAAAAATAGCGCTGATGAAATACTGTGCCAGCTTCACCGCTGAAGGAAGGGTAGGCATGGGTATGAAGTGGGCCATTTTCGAAAACCGGTCCACCACTACCCAGACAACGGTGTGCCCTTCAGAGATAGGCAGATCCGTAACAAAGTCCATGGCAATGTGGGTCAACGGTCTCTCAGGTACCGGTAAAGGCATCAGCAACCCCTGGGGTCTCCGACGGTCAGCTTTATGCTGGGCGCTTTCAGGACACGCAGCCACGAACTCCTGCACATCCCGATCAAGTGAAGGCCACCAATACTGCTGGGAGATGAACCGCTTGGTTCCCAGGATCCCGGGATGTCCTGCCATTCGAGAGGCATGCCCCCATTGGAGTGTCTTTTCTCTCAGCCGGGGTGGCACAAAGGTCATACCTGCAGGTACTGCTAGCGTCATCGCGGGCACAATGACATCGGGTTTAATTACATACTGCAGGGGTTCTTCCTCCAGGTCAGCCTCCATGGACCTGGAGAGGGCGTCTGCCTTGATGTTCTTCTCCGCTGGACGATAAGTCAGAATAAAATCAAAGCGGGAGAAGAATAGTGCCCACCGGGCCTGGCGAGGATCCAGCCTTCTCGCTTCTCGTAAATAAGTCAGGTTTTTATGGTCCGTAAACACCGTGAAGGGCTCCTGCGCCCCTTCCAGCAGATGACGCCATTCTTCCAGGGCCAATTTAATGGCTAATAGCTCCTGATCCCCGATGGCATAATTCTTCTCGGCAGGGGTATACTTTTTAGAGAAGAATGCACATGGGAGAAGTTTCCCACTGGGGTGGGCCTGGGACAGCACTGCTCCTACGCCAACCGATGATGCGTCCACTTCCACGAAAAATTTATTTGTCGGGTTGGGATGGCGCAACACTGGAGCTCCAACAAATGCCTGTTTCAGATTCTCAAAGGCCTGACACGCCTCAGGCGACCAGTTGCGAGCATCAGCGTTCTTCTTAGTCAAGGCAGTAAGAGGGGCAGTCAGGGACGAGTAATTCCAAATAAACTGCCTATAGTAGTTTGCAAACCCTAAGAAGCGCTGTAGAGCCTTACGCCCCATAGGTTGCTGCCAGTGCAGGATGGCTGTCAGCTTACTGGGGTCCATACGCAGCCCGTGGTTAGAAATGATGTACCCCAGGAAGAGCAGTTCGGAGCGATGGAATTCACATTTTCCCAATTTCACATAGAGGTGGTTCTCCCTCAACCGCTGCAATACGGTCTTCACATGCTCCTGGTGCTCTTCCTCAGCCCTTGAAAAAATCAAAATGTCGTCCAAGTAGACCATCACAAACTTATACAGGAGATCCCTGAAGATGTCATTCATGAAGGCTTGGAAGACGGCTGGAGCATTAGCAAGTCCAAACGGCATTACCAGATATTCGTAATGCCCGTCGCGAGTGTTAAACGCCGTCTTCCACTCATCCCCCTCCTTGATCCGCACAAGGTTGTAGGCCCCCCTGAGATCGAGCTTAGAGAAGATCTGGGCCCCCTGGAGGCGGTCAAACATCTCAGAAATCAAGGGAAGGGGGTATTTGTCCTTCCGCGTGATGGCATTGAGTCCCCTGTAGTCAATACAGGGGCGCAACCCCCCATCCTTCTTCTCCACGAAGAAGAATCCTGCCCCCGCGGGCGATTTAGAGGGCCGGATGAAGCCTCGAGCTAGGTTCTCTCGAATATACTGGGACATGGCTTCCGTCTCTGGCCGGGATAGGGGGTATACGCGGCCACGGGGAGGTTCAGTGCGAGGTAGTAGCTCTATGGCACAGTCATAGGAGCGATGAGGAGGCAGAATCTCTGCTTGCTGTTTGGAAAAAACATCTCCAAAGGATCTGTAGGGCCCCGGTAACATAACATTGGCTCGATCCAAAGGAAGCGTCACTGGGGCTGGCGAGACCTTATCCAAACAGACCTTCTGGCAGCCCGGGCCCCACGCCGTCAATTCACCCCGGGCCCAATCAATGCAAGGGTTATGCAGGCGAAGCCAGGGTAATCCCAGGATTATGGCCTCAGTGGCCGACGGAAGGACGTAGAAGGAGATAACTTCTTTGTGTAAGACTCCTACCCGTATGGTCATAGGCACGGTCCTGGAGCGGAGAACTCCCTGAACCAGTCCCCAAGCCGCTGAGACAGTGATGGATTGAGGTAACTCCATCGTAGGAATCTGATGAACCCGCACCAGGTCCGCGCTGGTAAAGTTGCCTCCCGCCCCCGAGTCAACTAGCGCCTCAAAACAAGGGGTATCCTTAATCGCCAGTAGAACTGGCACCAAAACTTGCATCCAAGGGGAGAAGGACTTTGGCCCTGACCCGGTCTCCCTAGCCGGTATCAGGGCTGCTGGTTTCCCGACTTCTTTCTCTTCGGGCACTCACGGACAAAGTGCCCCTTCACTCCACAATGCAGGCACAGCCCCTTAGAGCGTCTCCGCTGTCTCTCCTGGGCCGCCCGGTCAACCTGCATAGGTTCAGACCCATCGGGCACACCCAGCGACGGGGAAGCAGGGCTCTTGTGCAAGCTCCTCGAGTTAGCCCCTGCAACCTGCTGACCAGCGCGACGTTCACAGGCCCGCTCCCTGAACCGGATGTCCACCTGGGTGCAGAGATGGATGAGGTCGTTCAGATCTGAGGGCAGCTCCCGGCCTGTGAGTTCGTCCTTAATGTTGGCCGAGACCCCATGCCAGAATACCGCAGTCAGGCTTGGGTTATCCCAACCTAGCTCCGCGGCCAAGGTCCGAAACTGGATGGCGTACTCACCCAGAGAGAGTCGCCCCTGATGTAGGTTCAACAGCTGAGTCGCCGCCGAAGAGGGCTTCCCGGGTTCCTCAAAGATGAGCCGAAATTGTTTCAAGAACTCTGCCAAATTATCCAGGAGGGGATCCTTCTTCTCCCATAAGGGCGAGGCCCAGGCCAGAGCGGGGCCTGCCAGTAGAGAGATAATATAAGCCACCTTCGCCCGATCCGAAGGAAAATCCCGGGCCTGCAACTCGAAGACAATTTGGCATTGGTTGAGGAACCCCCGGCAGGTCTTACTGTCGCCCTCGTACCTCGGGGGCGTAGCCACCCAAATCCCTCGGCCGCATGCGTGGGAACCCGGCGGAGTAAAAGCTGGCAGGCCCTCCGCAGCCCCCGTGACAGTCAGCATGTCTACCCGTTGAGACAGTGCGTTCACGACTCCCGATACCTGTTGTAGCTGAGCATGCAATTGCTGGAGCAGCTGCATGGGGGATGGATCGGTCGAGCTCATGGCTTTTGTGTTCTGTAATCCGTTGGGTTGGTCGTGAGCCCTTGGGCCCTGGCCGAGGCCAGCAGGGCGCCGACCCAGGCCAAGGGGAGACCGACCCACCACCGCACACCCCAGCTACACAATACCCCCTAAGCTACCCCTCCCCACAGTCCCTCAGGAAGAAGGGAAATAGGCATACAGGCGGGCCTCGCGGCCGAACCGGAACCCACGCAGACAGAGCCACTCGTGCGAGCCTCACGGCTGAACTGGAACCCAATCACACACAGGGAGGGGTGAAAGAACCCAGAGGGCCCCAAGAGGCCAGATACGCGCTGAACACCAGCAATAGGGCAGAGGGGGAAACAAAGGACCAGAGCGGGCCATGCCCACGCAGGGGACTAGCGCAGGACAGGGAAACTAACACAGCAACCCCCCCCCCCCCCCCCACGAGGGTAGGAGCCCCAGGCAGAAGCCAGAGGAACCAAACACAAAAGGAAGGCAGAAAGCCTTTGCCTCAACCCCACTGTAGACAGAGGCACCCAGAACACAAAGGGTTAAGCTTGTAGAGCCAGCAGAGAGAGATTGCCAAAAATCAACAAACAATCAGAGAGAACTGTTCCCCTCCTGAGAGGGAGTGGGGCCCATTCAACAAACACACTGGCAGAAGCAGGAATACAATACACACAGTACACAAAGGGTTAAACTCACTGAGCCAGCAAGCCTGGACACTGGGAAGAGAAATCCTTAAAACAAACAAACAACAGAGAACGCACGGGAGGCTGAGCAATGCCCAGCCCCCACTAAACAAAGGAGCAGCTGACCCTGATTGCAGAGCTACGCACACACACACACACAGCAGCAGCTAACCCAGAGGGAAGGGAAAGAATACTCTAAAACAACACAGATCCCTGTCAGAACCTAGAGCACGTTCTGAGAGAAACCTATCAGGCTTTCCTGTTACCACCAAGTCAGTAACGCAAAAGCAGAGCAACTCTTCAGCTGCAGGTTAAAGTACTATCCCCTGACGTCAGCACAACCCCTGGCAGCCAATCAGAAGAGACGTCCCCCCCTCCCCCTCAGCCAAACCGGCAGAATCATAACAGTGTGCTTAGTCTGTCTTGTGTTTCTTGCTAGTGGCTGCGTAGCAGCTTTCAGTCCTAGACTAGTACCTAGCCAAGCCTTCCTCGTGTAGCCTAGACCCAGGGTGGGTCCTCTGGGTCTTCAGTTCCTGCCCTGTCCTGCAAGCCCTGTCAGCCGCCAGAACTCAGGAGCTCAACTCCTGAGGAATGGTGGTCAAGCGCAGGTGAAGCTGTTCCTGTCCTGCCTGTTCTAGTTTTCCTGCCTCAGCTGCAACTCCAGTCCGGAGTTCCGGTCCTGCTCTTTCTTGTGTCCAGTTCCAGGGTGGTCTTGCCTGCCTCTGCCGTTCCTCGGCAGAGGTCCAAGGGTCACGAATTCCAGTTCTGCCTCGAGGACCTGACACTTCCTATGAAAAATAGCTGGCTATAATTAGCTCTTCTAAGGGTAAATTACCAGTCTAAGAGGGGAATTTGTGATATCTGAAGAAAAGGTCTGAATTGGTCCATAAGTGGACAGAAAAGGAATTTGCATTTTTTTAAAGTATGGCCCACTGTCATCTGAAGACAGAGAATTTCTTTTTCTCAATCCTTAGACACCTCCACAATCCAGATGCGCTCCGATCTGTTCTCCAGGCTACAGGAAATTACCCAGAGAAGGAAAGCCCATCTGCTGCTATGACTGTATTCCCTGTCCACTTGGAGAGATCTCCAGTCAAAGTGGTGAGTGACGCATAATGCTTGAGATGCTCATGATGGCAGGTTTTTCAGTGTGGTGCCTGATCTGTGAAATTCACAGTGCACTTTTTCTAGTGAAAAAGGTGCCGGTACTCAAATGCTAGGCCACCCTTCAGGGGTGGGGGTAATCACTGAGGGGCCCTTCTCACAATAGCCAGGCCCCCTGCAACCAGTCACAGAACCTATGACAAGGCAGAATTGGTGTGTAGAGCCTGAGCTCTTTCATTAAAACTTGGGGACCATGAGTCAATTTTAGCAGCCAATGGAAAAGGTGCCGGTACTCAGTACCCCCAAGTACCCCCTCAAAAAAAGCCCTGGAAATTCATAAGAACATGATAAAAGCCATATTGAAAAAAGACCCATGGACCATCCAACCCAAATTTCTGTCTCCAGCAGAAGGACCCAGTAGATTTTAAGTCCAACCCTTGGATAGTGGAGGTGCAGCCAAAAAAGCAAACAGGATGATAGGAATTATAAGGAGAGGGATGCAAAATAAGACAAAGAATATCATAATGCCTTTGTATCGCTCCATGGTGCATCCGCACCTTGAGTATTGCGTTCAGTTCTGGTCACCGTATCTCAAAAAAGATACAGCGGAATTGGAAAAGTTCAAAGGAGCAATCAAAATGATAAAGGGGACAGAACTGCTCTCATATGAGGAAAGGCTAAAGAGGTTAGGGCTCTTCAGCTTGGAAAAGAAACAGCTGAGGGGGTATATGATTGAGGTATACAAAATCCTGAATCGTGTAAAACGGGTAAAAGTGAATCAATTTTTCATTCTTTCAAAAACTACAAAGACCAGGGGACACTGAATGAAATTGCATGATATACTTTTAAAACAAATAGGAGGAAATATTTTTTTTTTCACTCAAAGAATAGTTAAATCTCTGGAACTCATTGCCAGAGGATGTGGTAATAGTGGTTGGCGTATCTGGGTTTAAAAAGGTTTGGACAAGTTTCTGGAGGAAAAGTCCATAGTCTGTTATTGAAATGGACATGAGGGAAGTCGCTGCTTGCCCCGGGATTGGTAGCATGGAACGTTGCTACTAATTGGGCTTCTGCCAGATACTTGTGACCTGTATTGGCCACTGTTGGAAACAGGATACTGGGCTAGATGGACCATTGGTCTGATCCAGTATGGCTATTCTTATGTTCTTATGTTAGGGGCCCGATTGTCAAAAGATTTAGGGGGTTAGTTATTAAGGTGTAGCACAAATAGGCCTTTTACTGCAGCTTAGTTTAATATGGGAGTTGCTAACCATCTTATATCTGTAATAAATGGGTAAAACAGCTTGTGATCAATCTCACATGCTGCGATATTCATAGTGGTTGAAAGCATCAGGCTGATAAACCTCATAAAAAGACTGGATACTAATCTCTGGCCCCATTTCTTAAAAATTAGAATCTTCTCTACCCCTGATAACACATCCCCCCTTCTGAAACATCCCCATCACATGAAACCCCTGAAATCCCCATCACATACCCTCTGAAGCCCACCATCCATAGCCGGTGGTGAGAGGCGGAGCTAATGGTCGGAAGGCGGGGCTAGTGCTAGGCAGACTTCTACGGTCTATGCCCTGAAAATGGCAGATACAAATCAAAGTCAGGTATACACATAAAGTAGCACATATGAGTTTATCTTGTTGGGCAGACTAGATGGACCGTACAGATACAAATCAAAGTCAGGTATACACATAAAGTAGCACGTGAGTTTATCTTGTTGGGCAGACTAGATGAACCGTACAGGTCTTTCTCTGCCGTCATCTACTATATCCCTGCCTGAAGCCCCTCCTCCAAAAAGTTCCTTATATGGCAGAAGGGACAGAGGATTGCTTCTGACCTGGACCTGCTAGACCCCATGGGTTTGGAAAGATAGGCCAGAGGGGGAGGAACTTATGGAAGAGTGAAGGTGCTTTGGAGGAACGGGTTTTTTTGAGGGGATAAGAAGTGGGGGACTTTGGTGGGATGTGATGGAGGAAGTGCTCTGAGATGGGGATATGAAGCGGAGCTTCAAGAGATATATGATGGAGAAGAAGCTTCGGAGGGGAGTAAATAACAGGAGGCTTTTAGGGGTATATGATGAGGGCTTCAGGACGGCGGATGTGTTTGCTGGGGTAGCATCTGGGGGTAGGAGGGAACACTAATACCTAAGAAACAACCCATAAGCATCGGGGTGATGCTCCTGCCTAGGAAAAATAACACCAGTTTTTAACAGATGTTATTTTTCACACAGCTTGTGCTTATTCAATAAACATAGAAATGAGATGTTGTGCATGCATTTGAATGCTTTGCATCTTATTACTATCAGGTGAATTTTTGAACGAGGACACCCATCTTCCGACACAAATCGGGAGATGGGCGTCCTTCTTGCAAGGTCGCCCAAATCAGCATAATGGAAAGCCAATTTTGGGAGCCCTCAATTGCTTTCCGTCGCGTGCACGACCAAAGTTCCCGGGGGCGTGTCGGCAGTCTAGCGAAGGCGGGACTGGGGCGTGCTCAACACATGGGCGTCCTCAGCCGATAATGGAAAAAAGAAGGGCGTCCCTGACGAGCACTTGGATGACTTTACTTGGTCCATTTTTTTTCACGACCAAGCATCAAAAAGGTGCCCGAACTGACCAGATCACCACCGGAGGGAATCAGGGATGACCTCCCCTTACTCCCCCAGTGGTCACTAACCCCCTCCCACCATAAAAAAACAGGTTAAAAATACTTTTTTGCGAGCCTCAAATGCCATACTCAGGTCCATTGCAGCATTATGCAGGTACCTGGAGCAGTTGTAGTGGGTGCAGTGTACTTCAGGCAGGCGGACCCAGGCCCATCCCCCTCCCTACCTGTTACACTTGTGGTGGTAAATGTGAGCCCTCCAAAACCCACCCGAAACCCACTGTACCCACATGTAGGTGCCCCCACTTCACCCCTTAGGGCCATGGTAGTGGTGTACAGTTGTGGGGAGTGGGTTTTGGGGGGTTGGGGGGCTCAGCATAGTAGTAGTAGTAGTAGCTATGCACCTGGGAGCAATTTTTGAAGTCCACTGCATTGTCCCCTAGGGTGCCCAGTTGGTGTCCTGGCATGTGAGGGGGACCAGTGCACTACGAATGCTGGCTCCTCCCACGACCAACTGGCTTGCATTTGCTCGTTTTTGAGATGGGCGTCCTCGGTTTCCCTTATCGCCGAAAACAGGGGACGACCATCTCAAAAACGACCTAAGTCGACCATCTCTAAGGTCGATCTAAATTTCATGATTTGGGAGTCCCCGACCATATTATCAAAACGAAAGATGAACGTCCATCTTGTTTCGATAACATGGGTTGCCCCACCCCTTTACGGGGCCGTCCTGCGCAGATGCCCTCATGAAAACTTGGGCGCCCCATTCGATTATGTTATGATTCTACCGGTTTGGCAGGGGAAGGGGGTGGACTTCACTCCTGATTGGCTGGCAGGGTCTGACTGACGTCAGGGGGTGGACTTTAGCCTGCTTCCTTCTACCTTTCCTGCTTTTGCGTTACATTTCTTTGTGATGAGTAGCCGGACACTTGTTAGTCAGAACGTGTGCTGTGCTGACTTTGGCCCAGATGCATCAAGCAAACGTAAAAAAATCAGGAACGTTAAAGCCCTTACCGAATTTCAAAAAACGAAGCATGCTCTAAAAACACAGCCCCAAAAAGTTTGGTGCAGTATTGCAAACCGCATGCGCACAGGTCCATTTGGAAAGTGTGCGTTAAGGGCGTGGCTATCGCACGCATTTGATCTCATAGGCGTGCATCGACAGCGTAAAAGAATCGCGTCGCTGCACTGCTTTTTTTTTCATCGCAGGTTCCTGCCGAGTACTACCGGAGCTGATTTCACGCAGCTTTTTCTGACTGCGATTTTGTGGGAAATGTTATTTGCAAAAATTCTGCTTTTGCTGCCATTTAACTGTTTTTAACGTCTCTTTCACACGCGCGTACCAACGCTTATATATTGCGTCTGTCTGCAGTGCACGCGCTGCATTAACGTGGTTATGACACGTTTTCTATAAGCTTTATTAAAAACAAAACAGGCTCCGATACAGCTACAACGTGCTTTTGTCCAATCACAGCGCGTCTCACGTATCTGCTTCGCTGCAATTGGTTCGTTTTTGAGTTTGACATTAGAGTTTTTAGCCGGAGAGCCCTAATGAGAGGTACAGACCTCTCGTTAGATTTCTCGGCGTTTTCCTTCGTTAAACCAATCGGAAAAGGTTAGTGCATGTCATTTCAAAAGGGTTTCTACACTAATTGCTCATCTGCATTCCATTTTCGTTAGCTGCTACGGTCCTCGAAAAATGGGCTTTAGTACAATGCAACGGTTGGCGATTTCTTCGATAAAGGGTCGTTAAAGGGTCGTTAAAGTTTTGTGCATCTGAGCCTTTGTTCTGTGCCTTTGTCCTAGGTTTCCTATTTTTTCCCTGCCCTCTGTTTGTGTTAGCTAGGGACTGCTTGTGTGTGGAGCAGGGGCGTAGCCAGACAACAGATTTTGGGTGGGCCTAGGCAAGAAGTGGGTGGGCACCAAGTGTTCTGTCCCCCCCCCCCCCCCCCCCCCCCCACACACACACACACCAAAAAAATATTTCAGTTGGCGGGAAAATGCTTCTTTCCACCTTGGCAATCCATAGCAGGTATGCACTGAAAACTGAGCATTTGCAGGTGCCGGTATCGTGGAGAGTAGCATTTTTGTTACCATCAGGGAGAAGTCTTCAGCTGGCGGAGCTTGGGATCCCTACCAGCTACCACTAAATATGTGCTACTGTTGGGTGGGCCTGAGCGCTAAGTGGGTGGGCCCCAGCCCACCCAGGCCCACCTGTGGCTACGCCACTGGTATGGAGCTGTAATCAGCTCACTGCCTCCAGCTGGGCTATCTCTCACTGCGTGCATCTCTCAGTGGGAAGCCAGCTGTGTGGTTGCTCAGCAGGGCTGAGCTCCCAGGTCCGGAGCTTTCTTTCTGTTTGTTTGTTCAGTTAAGGATCCCCTTCGCTCCTGGTGTGCCTGCCTGCTGGCTCAGTGAGTTTTAGCCTTTGTGTACTGTGTGTTTGTGTATTGTGCCCCTGCCTCTGACTTGGTGTTTGCTCAGTGGGGGGAGGGGGTGCTCCCCTCTTCCAAGCTGTCTTTCTCATTGTTTGTTGACTTTAGGAGCTTTCTCTCTCTCTCTCTCCCTCTTGTGCTGGCTTGCTGGCTCAGGAAGCTTAACCCTTTGTATTCTGTGTCCCTGCCTCTGTCCTTCAGTGGGTTTAAGGCAAGGCTGTCTGCCTCCCTGTTGTGTCTTGGGAGGTAGCCTGGTCCTCTGGTAACCTTCCCCTTGGCCTCCGGTGGTTCCGGGGCTTGCAGTATCGGTTCCCCTGTCCTGCGCTAGTCCCCAGGGAGGGTGTGGCCTGTTCTGGCACTTTTGTTTCCCCCTCTGCTTTTGTTGGTGCTTAGCGCGTGGCTGGTATCGGGGGGGGGGTCCCGGGGGGAGCCCTCTGGGTTCTTTCACCCCTCCCTGTGTGTGATTGGGTTCCAGTTCGGCCGTGAGGCCCACAAGCGTGGCTCTGTGCGCTTGGGTTCCAGATCGGCCGTGAGGCCCGCCTGTATGCCTATTTCCCTTTCTTCCTGAGGTCCGCGAGGGAGGGTAGCTTAGGGGTATTGTGTAGCTGGGGTGTTTGGTGGTGGGTCGGTCTCCCCTTGGCCTGGGTCGGTGCTCTGCTGGCCTCAGCCAGGGCCCAAGGGCTCACGACCAACCCAACTGATTACAGAACGCAAAAGCCATGAGCTCGCCCGAACCATCCCCCATGCAGCTACTCCAGCAACTGCATGCTCAGCTACACCAGGTATCGGGAGTCATGAATGCGCTGAGTCAGCGAGTGGACTCACTGACTGCCCCTGGGGCTGCAGCAGCCCAGTCGGCTCTCACCCTGCCGGGTCCCCTCGCATGTGGCCGAGGCCTTCGGGTGGCTCAGCCTCCTCGGTACGAGGGCGATAGTAAGACCTGCCGGGGCTTCCTCAATCAGTGCCAAATTGTTTTCGAGTTGCAGGCCCGGGATTTTCCGTTGGATAGAGCGAAGGTGGCATATATTATCTCCTTACTGGCCGGACCCACTCTGGCCTGGGCCTCTCCATTATGGGAGAAGAAGGATCCCCTCCTGAATAACTTGGCAGAGTTTCTGAAGCAATTTCGGCTCATCTTTGAGGAACCTGGGAAGCCCTCCTCGGCGGCGACTCAGCTGTTGAACCTACACCAGGGCCGCCTCTCTCTGGGCGAGTACGCCATCCAATTTCGGACCCTTGCTGCAGAGCTTGGGTGGGATAATCCAAGCCTTACTGCGGTATTCTGGCATGGGGTATCGGCCAACATTAAGGACGAACTCACAGGTCGGGAGCTGCCCTCAGATCTGAATGACCTTATCCGCCTCTATACCCAGGTGGACATCCATTTCAGGGAACGAGCCTGTGAACGCCGCGCTAGTCAGCAGGTTGGAGGGGCTAGCTCAAAGAATTAGCCCAAGAACCCGGCCTTCCAGTCGCCGGGTGGGCAAGATGGGTCTGAACCTATGCAACTGGACTGAATGGCCCAAGAGAGACAGCGGAGACGCTCTAAGGGACTGTGCCTGCATTGTGGAGTGAAGGGGCACTTTGTCCGTGATTGCCCGAAGAAAAGGAAATCAGGAAACCAGCAGCCCTGATACCTGCTAGGGAGACAGGGTCAGGGCCGAAGTCCGTCTCCCCTTGGACACAAGTTTTGGTGCCAGTGTTGCTGGCGATCAAGGATACTCCTTGTTTTGAGGCATTAGTTGACTCGGGTGCGGGAGGCAACTTTATTAGTGCCGACCTGGTGCGGGTTCATCAAATTCCCACTGAGGCGTTACCCCAGTCCATCACTGTTTCAGCGGCCTTGGGACTGGTCCGGGAAGTCCTACGCTCCAGGACCGTGCCTATAACGATACGGGTAGGAGTCTTACACAAGGAAGTCATCTCCTTTTACATCCTACCGTCGGCCACTGAGGCCATCATCCAGGGATTACCCTGGCTTCGCCTGCACAACCCCTGCATTGATTGGGCCCGGGGTGAATTGGTGGCGTGGGGCCCAGGCTGCCGGAGAGTATGTTTGGACAATGTCTCACCAGCCCTTGTGACACTTCCTCTGGATCAAGCCAATGTGATGTTACCTGGGCCATATAAATCTTTTAGAGATGTCTTTTCCAAGCAGCATGCAGAGACTCTGCCTCCCCACCGCTCCTACGATTGCGCCATAGAGCTGCTACCTGGCGCCGAACCCCCTCGGGGCCGGGTATACCCGCTGTCTCGTCCGGAGACAGAAGCCGTGTCTCAGTATATCCGTGAGAACCTGGCTCGAGGGTTCATTCGTCCATCTAAATCGCCAGCGGGCGCTGAATTCTTCTTTGTGGAGAAGAAAGAAGGGGGGTTGCGCCCCTGCATTGATTACAGAGGACTTAACGCTATCACCCGTAAGGAAAAATGCCCTCTACCCTTGATTTCTGAGATGTTTGACTGCCTCCAGAGGGCCTAGATCTTCTCCAAGCTCGATCTCAGGGGGGCCTACAACCTCGTGCGGATCAAGGAGGGGGATGAGTGGAAGACGGCGTTTAACACTCGCGATGGGCATTACGAATACCTGGTGATGCCGTTTGGCCTAGCCAATGCTCCAGCCATCTTCCAGGCCTTCATGAATGATATATTCAGGGATCTCTTGTATCAGTTTGTGATGGTTTTCCTGGATGACATCTTAATTTTCTCGAGGACTGAGGAAGAGCACCTGGAACATGTGAAGGTGGTACTACAACGGTTGAGGGAGAACCATCTCTATGTGAAGCTAGAGAAATGTGAGTTCCATCGCTCCGAACTGCTCTTCCTGGGGTACATCATTTCGGACCATGGGCTGCGCATGGATCCCAATAAGTTGACGGCCATCCTGCACTGGCAGCAGCCCACCGGGCGCAAGGCTCTCCAGCGCTTCTTAGGTTTCGCAAACTATTACAAGCAGTTCATTTGGAACTACTCATCTCTAACTGCTCCCCTTACTGCCTTGACCAAGAAGAATGCTGACGCCCGCAACTGGTCTCCTGAGCCGTGTAAGGCTTTTGAAGACCTTAAGCAGGCTTTCGTCGGACCACCAGTGTTACGCCATCCCAACCCGGCGAGTAAATTTTTCGTGGAAGTGGACGCCTCATCGGTGGGCGTAGGAGCAGTGCTGTCGCAGGCCCACTCCAGTAGAAAACTTCTCCCATTTGCCTTCTTTTCTAAGAAGTATACCCCCGCCGAGAAGAATTATGCCATCGGGGACCAGGAGCTGTTGGCCATTAAATTGGCTCTGGAAGAATGGCGTCACCTGCTAGAAGGGGCACAGGAGCCCTTCACGGTATTCACGGACCATAAAAATTTGACCTACTTACGGGAAGCGAGAAGGCTGAATCCTCGCCAGGCCCGGTGGGCATTATTCTTCTCCCGCTTTGACTTCATCCTGACCTATCGTCCGGCGGAGAAGAACATCAAGGCAGACGCCCTCTCCAGGTCCATGGAGGCTGACCTGGAGGAGGAACCCCTACAGTATGTAATCAAACCTGATGCCATTGTGACCGCTATGACACTAGCAGTACCTGCGGGGAAGACTTTTGTGCCACCCAGGCTGAGAGAAAGGACGCTCCAATGGGGACATGCTTCTCGCATGGCAGGACATCCCGGGATCCTGGGGACCAAGCGGTTTATTTCCCAGCAGTATTGGTGGCCCTCACTTGATCGGGATGTGCAGGAGTTTGTGGCCGCGTGTCCGTAGTGCGCCCAGCATAAAGCCGACTGGCGGAGACCCCAGGGGTTGCTGATGCCTTTACCGGTGCCTGAGAGACCGTGGACCCATATTGCCATGGACTTTGTTATGGATCTTCCTAATTCGGACGGGCATACAGTGGTTTGGGTAGTGGTGGACCGGTTTTCTAAAATGGCCCACTTCGTACCCATGCCTAACCTGCCTTTGGCGGCAAAGCTGGCCCAACATTTCTTCCATTCTATTTTCCGTCTCCATGGCCTGCTGGAATCCATTACCTCGGATCGGGGAGTACAATTTGTCTCTAAGTTCTGGAGAGCCCTGAATCGAGCCCTGGATGTGAAGTTGAACTTCTCGTCGGGATATCACCCACAGTCTAACGGCCAAACAGAACGGGTTAATCAATGCCTAAAGCAGTTCCTGAGGATGTATGTTAATGAACACCACAATGACTGGAGTCAGCTGCTTCCTTGGGCCGAGTTCGCTCATAACTACCGGGTGAGCTTGGCCACTGGCGCTTCACCCTTTTACATCGTGTATGGAAGACATCCCCGGATACCGGGCCCCTTGAAAACCAACTCAGATGTCCCTGCAGCGACCGAAGCAGTGACTTCTCTCCAAGCGATTTGGTCGTCCGTTCAGAAGGCTCTTCGGGTGACCTCCGCTCGTATGAAACGGCAAGCAGATAAGTATCGAAGAGTGGAACCGCGCTTTCAGACGGACGACTTGGTGTGGCTGTCCACTCGTAATCTTCGTCTGAAGATACCATCCTCCCGCTTTGCACTTCGATTTGTCGGTCCGTATCCCATTGTGAGACAAGTGAACCATGTCTGCTATCAGCTGAAGTTACCATCTACATTGCAGGTACATAACACATTTCATGTGTCCCTGCTCAAGCCTGTGGTTCTGAGACGAGGTGCTTTACCCACTTTGCCTGCTAGCCCAGCTGTATCTGCCTCCCAGGGGGAGTATGAGGTTCGGGATGTCTTGGTTGCGCGGCGCTTCCGGGGACATCTTCAGTATCTCATTGCGTGGAAGGGATATGGACCGGCCGACAACTCCTGGGAGGACGCTGCTCATGTACACGCTCCAGTCTTGACCAGACGGTTCCATCGCCTCTTCCCTCATAAACCTAAACCTCGCGCCCGGGGTAGGAGGGGCCCTTGAAGGGGGAGTGATGTTATGATTGTACCAGTTTGGCAGGGGAAGGGGTGGACTTCACTCCTGATTGGCTGGCAGGGTCTGACTGACGTCAGGGGGTGGACTTTAGCCTGCTTCCTTCTACCTTTCCTGCTTTTGCGTTACATTTCTTTGTGACGAGTAGCCGGACACTTGTTAGTCAGAACGTGTGCTGTGTTGACTTTGTTCTGTGTCTTTGTCCTAGGTTTCCTATTTTTTCCATGCCCTCTGTTTGTGTTAGCTAGGGTCTGCTTGTGTGTGGAGCTGTAATCAGCTCACTGCCTCCAGCTGGGTTATCTCTCACTGCCTGCAGCTCTCAGTGGGAAGTCGGCTGTGTGGTTGCTCAGCAGGGCTGAGCTCCCAGGTCCGGAGATTTCTTTCTGTTTGTTTGTTTGTTTGTTTGTTTGTTCAGTTAAGGATCCCCTTCGCTCCTGGTGTGCCTGCCTGCTGGCTCAGTGAGTTTTAACTTTTGTGTACTGTGTGTTTGTGTATTGTGCCCCTGCCTCTGACTTGGTGCTTGCTCAGTGGGGGGAGGGGTGTTCCCCTCTTCCAAGCTGTCTTTCTCATTGTTTGTTGACTTTAGGAGCTTTCTCTCTCTCTCTCTCCCTCTTGTGCTGGCTTGCTGGCTCAGCAAGCTTAACCCTTTGTATTCTGTGTCCCTGCCTCTGTCCTTCAGTGGGTTTAAGGCAAGGCTGTCTGCCTCCCTGTTGTGTCTTGGGAGGTAGCCTGGTCCTCTGATAACCTTCCCCTTGGCCTCCGGTGGTTCCGGGGCTTGCAGTATCGGTTCCCCTGTCCTGCGCTAGTCCCCAGGGAGGGTGTGGCCTGTTCTGGCACTTTTGTTTCCCCTTCTGCTTTTGTTGGTGCTTAGCGCGTGGCTGGTATCGGGGGGGGGGGGGGGGGTCCCGGGGGGAGCCCTCTGGGTTCTTTCACCCCTCCCTGTGTGTGATTGGGTTCCAGTTCGGCCGTGAGGCCCACAAGCGTGGCTCTGTGCACTTGGGTTCCAGATCGGCCGTGAGGCCCGCCTGTATACCTACAGTGGGGGAAATAAGTATTTGATCCCTTGCTGATTTTGTAAGTTTGCCCACTGACAAAGACATGAGCAGCCCATAATTGAAGGGTAGGTTATTGGTAACAGTGAGAGATAGCACATCACAAATTAAATCCGGAAAATCACATTGTGGAAAGTATATGAATTTATTTGCATTCTGCAGAGGGAAATAAGTATTTGATCCCTCTGGCAAACAAGACCTAATACTTGGTGGCAAAACCCTTGTTGGCAAGCACAGCGGTCAGACGTCTTCTGTAGTTAATGATGAGGTTTGCACACATGTCAGGAGGAATTTTGGTCCACTCCTCTTTGCAGATCATCTCTAAATCATTAAGAGTTCTGGGCTGTCGCTTGGCAACTCGCAGCTTCAGCTCCCTCCATAAGTTTTCAATGGGATTAAGGTCTGGTGACTGGCTAGGCCACTCCATGACCCTAATGTGCTTCTTCCTGAGCCACTCCTTTGTTGCCTTGGCTGTATGTTTTGGGTCATTGTCGTGCTGGAAGACCCAGCCACGACCCATTTTTAAGGCCCTGGCGGAGGGAAGGAGGTTGTCACTCAGAATTGTACGGTACATGGCCCCATCCATTCTCCCATTGATGCGGTGAAGTAGTCCTGTGCCCTTAGCAGAGAAACACCCCCAAAACATAACATTTCCACCTCCATGCTTGACAGTGGGGACGGTGTTCTTTGGGTCATAGGCAGCATTTCTCTTCCTCCAAACACGGCGAGTTGAGTTCATGCCAAAGAGCTCAATTTTTGTCTCATCTGACCACAGCACCTTCTCCCAATCACTCTCGGCATCATCCAGGTGTTCACTGGCAAACTTCAGACGGGCCGTCACATGTGCCTTCCGGAGCAGGGGGACCTTGTGGGCACTGCAGGATTGCAATCCGTTATGTCGTAATGTGTTACCAATGGTTTTCGTGGTGACAGTGGTCCCAGCTGCCTTGAGATCATTGACAAGTTCCCCCCTTGTAGTTGTAGGCTGATTTCTAACCTTCCTCATGATCAAGGATACCCCACGAGGTGAGATTTTGCGTGGAGCCCCAGATCTTTGTCGATTGACAGTCATTTTGTACTTCTTCCATTTTCTTACTATGGCACCAACAGTTGTCTCCTTCTCGCCCAGCGTCTTACTGATGGTTTTGTAGCCCATTCCAGCCTTGTGCAGGTGTATGATCTTGTCCCTGACATCCTTAGACAGCTCCTTGCTCTTGGCCATTTTGTAGAGGTTAGAGTCTGACTGATTCACTGAGTCTGTGGACAGGTGTCTTTCATACAGGTGACCATTGCCGACAGCTGTCTGTCATGCAGGTAACGAGTTGATTTGGAGCATCTACCTGGTCTGTAGGGGCCAGATCTCTTACTGGTTGGTGGGGGATCAAATACTTATTTCCCTCTGCAGAATGCAAATAAATTCATATACTTTCCACAATGTGATTTTCCGGATTTAATTTGTGATGTGCTATCTCTCACTGTTACCAATAACCTACCCTTCAATTATGGGCTGCTCATGTCTTTGTCAGTGGGCAAACTTACAAAATCAGCAAGGGATCAAATACTTATTTCCCCCACTGTATTTCCCTTTCTTCCTGAGGTCCGCGAGGGAGGGTAGCTTAGGGGTATTGTGTAGCTGGGGTGTTTGGTGGTGGGTTGGTCTCCCCTTGACCTGGGTCGGTGCTCTGCTGGCCTCAGCCAGGGCCCAAGGGCTCACGACCAACCCAACGGATTACAGATTATGCCCCTCCACGTATCATAGAGTATCTTAAATTAACATGCGTTACTGTAATGTAAGAGGCACAGCAAACAGGAAGAACCCTCTTTGTGTAAAGTACAGAAACAAAGGAGCAGAGGCTGGCCAAGGACAATTCAACACAGGCGATGATGCTTTAAAAGATGCTTTATTCACTGCTTGGACACAAAGAGTCCGTGTTTCGGCGTTAAAGAACTCCTGCCTCAGGGGTCACAATAGTGTTCAGAAAAGAATATGGGGTAATCAGTTCGAAAAGCTGTGAACTCTTCCGAGTAGAGCTGTTTGGTCAGCATTTTTTTAACCGATTACCCTACGACCTTGTTTATTTCTTCGGAGCCCTTTTACAAAGGCACACTGAAAAATGGCCTGCGGTAGTGTAGACGCGTGTTTTGGGTGTGCACAGAATCATTTTTCAGTACACCTGTAAAAAATGCCTTGTTTTTATTTTTGCACAAAATAGGCATGTGGCAAAATGAAAATTGCCACTCGTCCATTTTGGGTCTGAGACCTTATCGCCAGCCATGGACCAAGTGGTAAAATCTCACGTGGTAACTGGGCGGTAATGACCTACGCATGTCAAATGCCACTTGGCATGCGTCCTATACATGCATCCAAAAATAAAAACTATTTTTGGATGCGTGTATCGGATGCACGCCAAAAATGAAATTACTACAAGAGCCGTGCAGTAGCCGAGCGGTAACTCCATTTTGGCATGCATTGGCCATGCGTAGATGCTTACGTGACTTAGTAAAAGGGCCCCTTAGTGTCCTTTTCTGAACACTGTTGTGACCCCTGAGGCAGGTGTTCTCTAACACCGAAACACGGATTGCGTCGGGTCCTTTGTGTCCAAGCAGCAGATAAAGCATTTTTTAAAGCACCACCTCCTGTGTTGGATTGTCCTTGGCCAGCCTCTGCTCCTTCATTACTGTAATGTAACACATTATTGCTATTTAACACTTTTACCCCCAGATTCTATATAGCATGCCTAGCGTTCCGTGCCAAAATCTAAGTATATTCTATAACATGTATGATTTAATTGGCTTAGCAAGCCAATCAATATTAACAGCACTTAACGAGCAATAATGAGCACTAATTGACAATATTAAAATTTATGCACGCAAATCACTAAGGGGCCTTTTTACTAAGATGCTCTGAAAAATGCCCTGCGCTGGTGTAGGCGCGTGTTTTGAACATGTGCGAGTTCATTTTTCAGCACGACCGGATAAAAGACTTTTTTTTTTGTGGCCGAAAATGGATGTGCAACAAAATTAAAACCAGCTTGTCTCCATTTTCGGCCTGAGACCTTGCCGCCACCCATTGACTTAGCGGTAAGGTCTCACGGATTAACTGGGCGGTAATCGTCAGCACGCGCAAACTGCCGATTACCGCCGGGTAAGTGCCACACGGTAGAAAATAGAAAATATTTTCTACCGTGTGACTTGACTGCACCTCAAAAATGGAATTACTGCCTGGGGCAAGCGGTAGCCGGGCGGTAGTTCCAATCTGATGTGCGTTGGACGCATGTAGGTGTCTACGCGCCTTAGTAAAAGGGCCCCATAAGTGTATTCTGCAATGTACAGAGTGTAAATTTTAATAAATACAAAAAGGGGTGTGGTTATGGGTGGGGAAGTGGGCGAGGTAATGGGCTTTCCAAAATTTACACGCACTGTTAGAGAAAATGGTCCTCTGCACCTGAATTTATGCAGGTTGCAAAGAACAAATTATAAAGAAACTTCAGACCACTCAAAACACGGCAACCAGGCTCATATTTGGAAAAAAGTGATTCAAAAGCACCAAGCCCCTATGAGAAAAACTGCACTGGCTTCCATTCAAAGAACGTATTGCCTTCAAAATCTGCACCCTGGTACATAAAATCATCTACGGCGAAGCCCCGGGATGCATGACTGACCTCATAGACCTATCAACCAGAAACACAACAAGATCAACACGAGCATACCTAAATCTCCACTACCCAAGTGTCAAAGGACTTGAATACAAATCAACTTATGCATCCAGCTTTTCCTACATAAGCACGCAACTATAGAACGCACTACCAAAAGCCGTGAAAACAACATATGATCACCTAAACTTCCAGAAATCACTAAAAACCAATCTGTTAAAAAAAAGCATACCCCACTGACCCAACTTAAATGCCTGTATCTTGCAACACAACAAAACCAAAGCTTGTAATGGACATATAATAACTCTCCCTCTTTATGATTCCCTAACATGTCTGTTGCACAAGAACCTTATTCTACCACAACATAACTGTATTTGTTCATACTGGAATTGGCGAACGCCTTTACGGTACTATGTAAGCCACATTGAGCCTGCAAATAGGTGAGAAAATGTGGGATACAAATGTGACAAATAAATAAATAAATCTACGTGCTGGGATTTACACCATGTTTTCGTTGATGTGAATAGAGGCGCATAGGTTTAGGTGCTGGGACATCAACTAAGCGTATTCTATATACCGCACCTAAATCTAGGTACTGCTTATAGAATACACTTAGGCAGAAATGTTTTCATGCAGATTTTTTAGGCACCATATATAGAATCCTCCCCCCTCAAGGGCCAAATATCACACTGTACAGCTGCAACTAACTTTAATAACTTCACACTTCTGCTCCTGACTTTCAAAGTTATGTTCCTAAATTGTCCTCTGTGCCTAAATTTATATTGAAACTTTCACTTGGTGCTGTAAACTTACTCTTCAGCCTCTGGATCTGTTCCAAGGACCTGTGAAGATGACAGATGGTCCTACACAACGGAGCCAACTTTTCTTTTACTCCTTCTGTGCAAGTACTTTAATCTACTAACCCAAAGATGTCCTCAGGAATGCCCCTTTTTAATATGTTTTATGAAGCCTATCATGTGTACTGTAAAGCAATTCTCTGACTTACTCTGGCAAGTGGTTTTGAAAATTCTTTAAATTACATGAGATCAGAATGCAAAGTGATTTAACTGGCCATAAATTGCTCCTGGTCAGTTAAATCACTCGTCCAGGGCTAAGCGGTCATATTCAATGACACTTGACCAGTTAATGCAGCTGAAAATCTTCGGTTAGCACCTATCTCGCAACCAGAACTCGACTGGCCAAGATAACTGCATAACTAGGACAGATAAAAATCCGTCCTATCTTGATGCTTTGCCCCATAGCCGGTTAAGTGATGAATGACACACTTAACGGTTATGCTTTAGCCGGCTCTTCAAACTCGGAAATTCAATGCCAAAGCCTGGACATGGCCTGGCATTGAATTTCCGGGGATAATTCCAGCAGTGGTCATCAAAAGGCTAAGCACCACTGGCTGAATATCAACCCCTATATCTTAACAATTAACAGCAATATTTAGCCACTCTTGTAAACTGGAGCCATTTTTCAGATGCTAAGAAAATATTCTTTCTTCTCAGATATGGACAACTGTATAAGATGTCCAGAAGACCAATGGCCCAATGAAAAAGGAGATGTCTGCGTCCCCAAAATAATAAGCTTCCTTTCCTTTGAAGAATCTTTGGGAATCGTTTTGATGCTTATCAGCATTTTCTTTCTTCTCATCACTGCTGTCATTTTGGGAATCTTCATTAAGTACCAAGACACTCCCATTGTGAGATCCAACAACCGAAACCTAAGCTACATTCTCTTAGTCTCCCTCATGCTCTGCTTCCTCTGTTCATTGATATTCATAGGCCGTCCTGAGAAGATGACCTGTATTCTCCGACAGACTGCCTTTGGAATAACTTTCTCCATCTCTCTCTCCTCTGTCCTGGCAAAAACAATCACTGTGGTTATGGCTTTCCAGACCACCAAGCCTGGAAGCAAGCTCCGGAAATGGATGGGTTCCAGGGTCTCATACTCTATAGTGCTTTCCTGTTCCCTTCTTCAAGTTCTCCTGTGTCTTGTCTGGTTGGGTACTGCTCCTCCATTCCCATATCGCAACATGCAAGCAGAAGATGGAACAATTCAAATTGAATGTAATGAGGGGTCAACAATTGCATTTTACTGTGTTCTGGGTTACCTGGGATTTCTGGCTGGTATCAGCTTCATTGTAGCTTTCCTGGCAAGAAATCTACCTGACAGTTTCAATGAGGCCAAACATATCACCTTCAGCATGCTGGTGTTCTGCAGTGTCTGGGTATCTTTCATCCCAACACATCTGAGCACCAGGGGCAAGTACATGGTAGCTGTGGAGATATTTGCTATCTTGGCCTCCAGTGCTGGAATATTGGGGTGTATCTTTATCCCCAAGTGCTACATTATTCTGCTGAGGCCTGATAGGAACAACAGGAAGTATATCACAAAAAATAAATTGACTTAAACATTCCTGATTGTTAAAGGAAAGGTAAAACAACAACAAAATCTTACATTCCAACTCGTACAGAGTCCGTCCAATATGTAAAGCCAGCTTTACATTCATCAGTCTCAAGAGGGCTGAACAAGGGTAGAATGTGAACTTATCTTGATAGTCGCAATATTCAGTCACTGTCTGAATAGATTACACTACCTACTTCTTCACCTACCCAACTGTCGAAATGTAATGTACAAATCTATTTACAAGGCCAGTTTCAGTTATTTGGGTTCCAAGTGGTGGAAACGCAATACCAAAGACCATAAGAAGCATCATGAACTATCTACACTTTAGAAAAGAACTGAAAACATACCTCTTTAAAAAATTCTACTATAAATAACTTAGCCATCAATATCTATCCCAAATACAAATCATAAATCAACACTACAAGCCCAAACCAAAGTGCAAACAGAAACTGTAAATCATCAACACAAGTTTCAATACAAAATGTGAAATATAAGAACACAATTGTAAAAACCAACCAGAACATAATTTGTAAGCCACTTTGAACCGAAACCTGGTTTGGGATAACAGTGGGATGCAAGAATGTAAAAGTAAATAAAATAAAATACTTTGAGTTTAAATATGAGTTGAGTGGAACAGGTAGACGTGAATCGCTTGTTTACTCTTTCCAAAAATAATAGGACTAGGGGGCACGCAATGAAGCTAGAAAGTAGTGAATGTAAAACGAATCAGAGAAAAACTTTTCTTCACTCAACATGTAACTAGACTCTGGGATTCGTTGCCAGAGAATGTAGTAAAAGCGGTTAGCTTAGCGGGGTTTTAAAAGGGTTTGGATGGCTTCCTAAAAGGAAAAGTCCATAGACCATTATTGAAGTGGACTTGGGGAAAATCCACTGCTTATTTCTAGAATCAAACATATAAATGGCAAGTGACTGACTCACCTGCAAATGTGCAGTAGAGACTTCCCTCTCTGTCCCGCCCTTGCATCAAGACGTGATGACGTCAGAGGGCGGAACAGAGAGGGATACAGAGTCGGACTGTTGGACGCTGCCGCTGGAGCCTGGAAGCAAACATCGCACACACCAACCTCCACCCTCCCCCCCATCCCCGCCTCCGCTCCCACCCCCCTCCGTATCGGGCCCCCTGCACTGACCTGACAGCACCTCTCACCTCCGTGTGGAAGCGCTGCAGGCAGCAGCAGAGCGATCTGCGCTTTCACACAGAGGTGAGAGGCGCTGTCAGGTCAGTGCAGGGGGCCCGATACGGAGGGGGCGGGAGCGGCGGCGAGGAGGGTAGCTGGAAATCTCACCCGTTTTAACGGGCTTAACGGCTAGTAAGTAGCATAAAATGCAATGTATTTTGGGGGGATCTTGCCAGGTACTTGTGACCTGGATTGGCCACTGTTGGAAACAGGATGCTGGGCTTGATGGACCTTTGGTCTGTCCCAGTATGTCAATACTTACAGTATGTACTTATGGTTTTGAATCACTGGGGGGGGGGGGGCAGTGCATTAGGAGGGATGTGCAGTAGAATTGGAGGGATGGTTGGAACCCAGCTGTAAGTCCACGCTTAAGTGGTAGTCTTTACCATGGTTTAGCACAGCTCCTCTTTCCCATCGGAACCCAGCTCGCTTCACACTTGATGTTGGACGTTCTTAGCGGCATACTTGGGGAGGTGCAGCACACTGGCACACCAGTTGATAAACACTGTTCTTTATCTTTACCATCTCCTTTCTGTATGGAGCTGGTCCCTCATGAAGTGGGGCTGAGGATGATCTGGGATGTGGGTACACACATTTGTTCTTTGGAAGCATTATCATATTTAGAACATTTAAATAGTTATGTCCCTTAAATTACATGTTTCTTTTCTGATTGACCAAACAACCAAACAAAGCAAACACTGGGCCTTCAGGATTGAGAAAAATGTAGTTCTTTATTTATAATGGAGACCCGACACGGTCCGTGTTTCGGCGTACAAACGCCTGCATCAGGGGTCAAGGGACTCCTATAGGTCAGCAAGATAATAAGTTGACAAAGATGTGGAATGAACAATCAGGTTATATTACGCAGTGCTGGGCGGCCTCGAGAGTCCGGAGAGCAGCCACTGCGGCCACAGAGCCCATGGAGGCGGCTCGGGTCAGTCCGAGAGCCGAGCCGGCCAGCCCAGACCCCCGGCCACGGCAGCGACCAGCTGAAAGTGAGAGAGCGGCTGATTTGCTACGCGCACAAAAAAAAAGTCTTTGGATTGAAACATTTATAAGATTCTGATCATTTAAATAGTTTATCCCCCCATGTGAGAGAACTAAACTGTGGATAGTAGTCACAATACCAACACAGTAAAGTGTGCAATAAAAGCATTTAAAATGAGTCTTTATAATAGCAAAAGACCCCATGTGAGTCAATTCATGTCACTGCAAGTTGCTTTTGTGATTGAAACATATATCGCATTAAAAGTATTTGTATTGTTTATGTCTCATGTGAATCACTATATGCCATTGCAACTCAACTTTGCTTTTGAAACATTTATCACAATCTGAACTGTTAAATCGTTTCTCTCCCATATGATGGGGAGGAAAGCAGCCACAAAAAAGTGGAGGAACACCAGTCTGTCCAACCGTAGTAATGCGAACCATCTGCTGGATGTTTTTGAACACCTGTTGTATAGAACCTATATTTTTAAACACCATACTTTTCAGACTCCTGAGGCATGTGCCTATGTGCTGAAACACGACTGATTGTTCTATTTTTAATGAGCATCACCGATAAGGATTATCACATCTTCCTTGTGCTCCTTGAAAGTGCCGACCATTTTACCCTACTCCTTGATTCACACTTCTCTCCTATATGAATAATTTTGGGGCCCTTTTACAAAGGCCACACGACAATTCAGCTCTACCACCAGGCAAGTTCCTGCCCCCGATGTGTGCTGTTACTACCAGGATAGCATGGGAGCCCTTATCACCGCTAAATAAATGGTGGTAAGGGCTCCCCCAGGAAATGGCCCCATGGCAAGCGTTTAACTTACTGCATGGCCATTTCCTTTTTTTTTTTACCTGCTACAGAAAAATGGGGCTTCGATTCCACCGCAGGGGTCCTTTTACTGCAGCTTGGTAAAAGGAGCCCTTTATGCATTTGCAAATGGATATTTACATCATTTTTCTCTCATGTGAGTCACAATATATCATTGCAGCTGGGCTTCTCTTCTAAAACATTTATTACATTTAGAACATTTAACTGGTTTACTGTATGAATCCTGTCATTGAAGCTCGGCCTTGCTTTTAAAATATGTATGACATTCAGGTACATTTAAATGGTTTCTCTCCTTTATAATTCATTTCATGCTATTGCATTCATTCCTTGCTTTTGAAACATTTATCAAATTCTGAATATTTAAATGGTCTATGTCCGATGACAGCCATTTTATTTATTTATTTATTTATTTACTACTACTACTACTATTTAGCATTTCTATAGCGCTACAAAGCATACGCAGCGCTGCACAAACATAGAAGAAAGACAGTCCCTGCTCAAAGAGCTTACAATCTAATAGACAAAAAATAAATAAAGTAAGCAAATCAAATCAATTAATGTGAATGGGAAGGAAGAGAGGAGGGTAGGTGGAGGCGAGTGGTTACAAGTGGTTACGAGTCAAAAGCAATGTTAAAGAGGTGGGCTTTCAGTCTAGATTTAAAGGTGGCCAAGGATGGGGCAAGACGTAGGGGCTCAGTAAGTTTATTCCAGGCGTAGGGTGCAGCGAGATAAAAGGCACGAAGTCTGGAGTTGGCAGTAGTGGAGAAGGGAACAGATAAGAAGGATTTATCCATGGAGCGGAGTGCACGGGAAGGGGTGTAGGGAAGGACGAGTGTGGAGAGATACTGGGGAGCAGCAGAGTGAGTACATTTATAGGTTAGTAGAAGAAGTTTGAACAGGATGCAAAAACGGATAGGGAGCCAGTGAAGGGTCTTGAGGAGAGGGGTAGTATGAGTAAAGTGACCCTGGCGGAAGATGAGACGGGCAGCAGAGTTTTGAACCGACTGGAGAGGGGAGAGGTGACTAAGTGGGAGGCCAGCAAGAAGCAGATTGCAGTAGTCTAAACGAGAGGTGACAAGGGTGTGGATGAGGGTTTTGGTAGAGTGCTCGGAAAGAAAGGGGCGGATTTTACGGATGTTGTAAAGAAAGAAACGACAGGTCTTGGCAATCTGCTTGATTTGAGCAGAGAAGGAGAGAGAAGAGTCAAAGATGACCCCAAGGTTTCGAGCTGAGGAGACAGGGAGAATGAGAGAGCCATCAACAGAAATAGAAAACGGGGGGAGAGGGAAGGTGGGTTTGGGGGGGAAAATGAGAAGCTCGGTTTTGGTCATATTTAATTTCAGGTGGCGTTGAGACATCCAGACAGCAATGTCAGACAAGCACGCTGAAACTTTGGTTTGGATGCAAGGTGAGATATCAGGGGTAGAAAGGTAGATTTGGGAGTCATCAGCATAGAGATGGTAGGAAAAGCCATGAGATGAGATTAATGAACCAAGGGAAGAAGTGTAGATAGAAAAGAGGAGGGGACCAAGAACAGAACCCTGAGGTACGCCGACAGGCAGAGGGATAGAAGTAGAAGAGGATCCACCAGAGTGAACACTAAAAGTGCGGAGGGAGAGGTAGGAAGAGAACCAAGAAAGGACAGAGCCCTGGAATCCAAGTGAGGACAGGGTATCGAGAAGTATGCTGTGATCGACAGTGTCAAAAGCAGCGGAAAGATCAAGAAGAATGAGGATGGAATATTGACCTCTGGATTTAGCCAGTAATAGGTCATTGGAGACTTTATTTATTTATTTTTTAAAAACCCTTCTATTCCGAGCTATCCAAAAGTTCTAGGCAAATTACAAATAAAATATAGGGGTTCATTTTCAAAGCACTATACCTATAGAAGTCTAAGTGCTTTGAAAATATTCCTCATATTACAAAAAAAATATATAGTACTACAAACAAATTTTAACAAAACAAAAAATAAAATATATCGGATATTGCTTTGTGAGTCAGTTCATGCAGTACTAAGTTACTTTTCTGACTGAAACTCATCATATTCAGAACATTTAAATGTTTTCTCTTCCATATGAGTCCCTTCATGCTTTGCTTTTGAAACATTTATCACAATCTGAATAGTTAAATAGTTTCATTTATGGATCTTTTCATGCTTTGGCAGATTCGCTTGTTGACTGAAACATCTATTACATTCTCTCTAAACACTGAAATGGTTTCTCTCCTGTATGACTCCTTTCATGCTGTTTCAGCTGACCCTTGGTTTTGAAACATTTCTCACAATCTGAACAGTTAAATAGTTTCTCTCCTGTATGAGTCTTTTCGTGCTGTTTCAGCTGAGCCTTGCTTTTGAAACGTAAGTACATAAGTAATGCCACACTGGGAAAAGACCAAGGGTCCATCAAGCCCAGCATCCTGTCCATGACAGTGGCCAATTCAGGCCAAGGGCACCTGGCAAGCTTCCCAAACGTACCAACATTCTATACATGTTATTCCTGGAATTGTGGATTTTTCCCAAGTCCATTTAGTAGTGGTTTATAGACTTGTCCTTTAGGAAACTGTCTAACCCCTTTTTAAACTCTGCTAAGCTAACCGCCTTCACTACTTTCTCCGGCAACAAATTCCACAGTTTAATTACGCGTTGGATAAAGAAAAATGTTCTCCGGTTTGTTTTAAATTTACTACATTGTAGTTTCATCGCATGCCCCCTAGTTCTAGTATTTAAACATTTAACACAATCCAAGCAGTAAATGGTTTCTCTCCCAAATGAGTACTTTTCACATGTTCTGAACATTGAAATGGTTTCTCTCCTGTATGAGTCCTTTCCTGCTTTTGAAGATGCCTTGGAGGGGCATAATTGAACGAAAATGCCTATCTCCATGGGTGTTTATCTCCGAGAACGGGTCCGTGAATGGGCGGACCGAACCGTATTTTGGGAAAAAATAGACGCCCATGTTTTATTCAACAATGTGTGAGCTGGGCATTTTTGTTTTTCAGCGATAATGGAAAATGAAAGCGCCCAGCTCAAAAACGAATAAATCCAAAACATTTATTCGTGGGAGGGGCCAGGATTCGTAGTGCACTGGTCCCCCTCACATGCCAGGACATCAACCGGGCACCCTAGGGGGCACTTTTACAAAAACAAAAAAACAGGTAAAAGAGCTCCCAGGTGCATAGCACCCTTCCCTTGTGTGTTGAGCCCCCCAAATCCCCCTCAAAACCCACTGCCCACAAGTCTACACCATTACTATAGCCCTAAGGGGTGAAGGGGGGGCACCTACATGTGGGTACAGTGGGTTTGGGGGGGTTGGACGACTAATAAGCATTAAGCAGCACAATTGTAACAGGTAGGGGGGATGGGCCTGGGTCCACCTGCCTGAAGTCCACTGCACCCCCTAACAACTCCTCCAGTGACCTGCATACTGCTGCCAGGGAGCTGGGTATGACATTTGAGGGTGAAAATAAAAATTAGTGAAACATCATTTTTTTGTGGTGGGAGGGGGTTAGTGACCACTGGGGGAGTCAGGGGAGGTCATCCCCGATTCCCTCCAGTGGTCATCTGGTCATTTAGGGCACTTTTTGGGGCCTTATTCGTGAAAAAACAGGGTCCAGGAAAAGTGTCCTAAATTCTAGCTAAAAACGCATACTTTTTTCCCATTATCAGTGAAATGCACCCATCTTTGTTCGGCAGATAACCACGCCCCAGTTCCGCCTTCGCCACACCTCTGACACGCCCCATCAACTTTGTCCGCATCCGCGACGGAGTGCAGTTGAAAACGTCCAAAAATCGGCTTTCGATTATACTGCTTTATTCATTTTTGTGAGATAAACGTCCATCTCCCGATTTAGGTCGGAACTTGGGCGTTTTTCTCGTTCGATTATAAGCAGGTTGATCAACTAAAACATTACATTCTGAACAGAAAAAAATTTCTCTCCTGTATGAATCTTGTACGAGTCCTTCGGTTAAGATTTAGGTGGGCCTTGCTTCTGAAACAATTAGCACACTCTGAACATTTAAATAGTTTCTCTTCCATATGTGTCATTCCGTGAAGATTTAGGTGGGCCTTCCTTATGAAACTCGCTCCAGCCTCAAACCATCCCAGGTCTCATACAGGCCATCTATGAGAATTTAGTATAAGAATTTCATTTAGCTCTATTCTCCTGACAATGCTTTGGAATAAAAAAAATGGTTCCATGTTTTTTTTTTGTTACATTTGTACCCCTTGCTTTCCCACTCATGGCAGGCTCAATGTGGCTTACATGGGACAATGGAGGGTTAAGTGACTTGCCCAGAGTCACAAGGAGCTGCCTGACATGGGAATCAAACTCAGTTCCTCAGGACCAAAGTCCACCACCCTAACCACTAGGCCACTCCTCCACTCTTTGGAATGGTATAGGAATTCAGAAGAATTGCTTGCTCTCACGTTTTCAAGCACTGAATTGCAGATTGGACTGTTTTTGAGTGATTACCCAGAACCTAACAACAGTAAGATATTTGATTACTGGAGAATTTAAAAGTGCAGGTCATTTATAAGAATAACAGCAGTCACTACGAGATGGACTTAAGCATATAAGTTCATGTTTTTAGTATCTTTGGATGAGTGACCCACATTGGACATTTGTATGCACATGAGAAAAACAACCAGTAAAACAATAGTGGACAGTACAAATAATGCTTTAAAAGGATTAAGAACTATTAAGAAACTGTTGGAATAGGTAACGTGATTTTTTGAAGAAACTGAGCAACCAGTGAACTAGTAGGGAAATATTTGTCATTCGGAACTTGGTAGCATTTTGGGGGGGATCAATGGCTCAGATATTGGAGAACATTTAGCTGGTTATATGCCCACTATAATTAATCCTGATCAGGTAGGATTTATGACTGGAAGGTAAGTAGCTGATGATATTAGAAGAGTAAACATCTTTTGGAAGGCACGTCAAGAGGGGATACCTACGACAGCAATAAAGACGCTGAAAAATCATTTGATAGGGTAGACTGGGAGTTCATGATAGGGATGCTAAGAAAGGTGGGCATTGGGGAATGGTTTATTAGCTGGGTATTGAATCTATGTACCTGAGCACTGGCATGTGTCAGAGTTAATGGGAGCAACTCCTCACCATTTGTCTTACACTGGGGCATGCGGTAGGGGTACCCATTGTGGCCATGTTTAACTTAGTGGTAGAACCTCTGAGGGACTTATAATAGAAGCAAGGAACATAAAGGGTCCTTGTTTGCAGATGATCTTTTGATATTGACTCAAGGTACAGAAAAGGGCCTCATGGCTTTACAGGAGCAAATGGCAGAGTATGGAAGCTTTCTGGGATTCAGAGCTAAGCTCACTAACACAGAGATTTTGAATTTATCCTTCAAAGGGCAGAGTCCATCGAGCCCAGCATCCTGTCCATGACAGCGGCCAATCCAGGCCAGGGCACCTGGCAAGCTTCCCAAATAGAGAGTTGCACGGGGACAGAAATCTTACCCATCCCCGCCCGTCCCTGCTGGAATCTTACCCGTCCCTACCCGTCCCCACTGGAATCTTACCCATCCCCACCCATCCCCGCAAAAATTTAAACCATCCCAACCCGTCCCCTCAAGAATTTAACCCATCCCCACCCATCTCCGTAAGAATTTAATGGTACATAAAAGAAAATTCCAGTCAGCTCCCTCAGTCTCTCTCTGGATTTGAGCCACAGCACTGTAGGCAAGGAAGGAACGGAAGTTGGAACTTGGAACACTCTGGTGCGCACATGTAAGATTTGTCTCTGATTCACTGGCAGTGTGTGCTGAGAGGTCGCCACATGCACGCGCCAGTAGGTCAGGTGACATCTGATGCTCGTGCCTGTGTCAGAGCTGAGGTCTGTGCACCAGTCTGGGAGCAAAGAGGATTAATAGTAACATAGTAAGTGACAGCAAATACACCTGAACGGTCCATCCACTCTGCCCAATAGTCACACTCATGATCAATTCATCATTAAATCAATGAGTGTGATATTATATACTTGATTATGGTCTTTCTTTCGTATTTCTGGAACAAAGACCACAGAAGTCTATCTGGCCCCATCCTTATGTTCCAACTGCTGGAGTTGCCATCGAAGCCCACTCCAGCCTATTCATGTTCTCATTTGTGGGACACAGACCGTAAAAGTCTGTCCAGCACTGTCCTGATGTTCCAGCCACTGAAGTTGCTGTCTAAGCCCTTTCCAGTCCATCCTACACCAGATTGCCATGCATGAGACACAGACCATACAAGTCTGCCAGGTATCAGCCCTAGTTCATCACAGCCAGAGTCGCCATCTAAGCGTTACTTGACACATCCACACACATGCAGCCATTTAAGGTTAGCTTTTATATAACTTCCATTTTCTAATTAGAGATCCTCTGTGTTCATCCCATGACTTTTTGAATTCCATCATCATTTGTGACTCTACCACCTCCTTAACGGAAGACTTTCCACATTTCTGCTGTTAAAGCAAGGAAGAAGAGGAGGAGGAGGAGGAGACAGTACTCAAAGTAATTGGTATTCGGTAGATGAGAGGCTGGTGCAGGTGCAGCTTACACTTCCACGGGAAGCCTGCAGAACTGCTTCCATCCCCGCGGGAACCCCGCAGGAACTGCCTCCGTTCCCGCGGGAACCCCGCAGAACAGCTTCCATCCCCGCGGGAACCCTGCAGGAACTGCCTCCATCCCCGCGGGAATCCCGTTCCCGTGCAGCTCTCTATTCCCAAACGTACAAACATGCTATACATGTTATTCCTGGAATTGTGGATTTAACCCCAAGTCCATTTAGTAGTGGTTTATGGACTTGTCCTTTAGGAAACCGTCTAACCCCTTTTAAAACTCTGCCAAGCTAACCGCCTTCACCACGTTCTCCGGCAATGAATTCCAGAGTTTAATTATGTGTTTGGTGGGGTGGGGCTCAGATGGGAGAAGGGGATGGGTCTGGGAGGGGAGGGGAGGGACTCAGATGGAAGGAGGGGACTGGGTCTGGGGTCTGAGAAGGGGGCAGGAGGGAGAATGGGGCCATGCCTGGGACAGGTGGGAGAATGGGTCTGGGGCTGAAAAGGGGGGCCCTAATGCAAGGCATGTGGATGAAGGGAACTGGGGGCTGAAAAGGAGGGTAGGTGGGATAAGGGGGCTAGTACTGGAACTGGGGGCTGAAAAGGGGCAGGGGCTGAAAAGGGGTCAAGGAGAAGTGGCTGGGACTGAAGCTCAGGACTGGTGGGAGAAAAGTGCTGGGTTTGAAACTGGGGACTGGGGACTGGGGGCTGAAAAGGGGACAGGAAGAACTGGCTGGGGGCTGAAGCAACGGAATGGTGGGAGAAAAGGGCTGGGGTTCAAACTGGGGACTGGTGGAATAGTGGGGCTGAAAAGGAGGGGCAGGTGGGAGATGTGGGCTGGAGCTGGAACTAGGGGCAGGTGGGATAATGGTGCTGGAACTGGGGGCCGAAAAGAAGGGGCAGCGAGAGGGAGGGCAGACCCTGAATAGATGGGAGAGGGAGGGCAAATGGTGGATTGAAGGGGCAGAGAGAAAGGGCAGACAGTGGATGGAAGAGACAGCAGAGAGGGTAGACACTGGATGGCAGAGAGAGAGCGAAGACAGATGCTGGATGGAAGGAAGACTGTGAAAAGAAGATGAGGAAAGCAGAAATCAGAGACAACAAACTGTAAATAAATATATATTTTTATTTTTTTTGCTTTAGGATAAAGTAGTATTGTAGATGTGTTAATAAATGTTTATAAATAGAACATGTAAATAAGGTAATCTTTTTATTGGACTAATTTTAATACATTTTGACTAATTTTCGGAGAACAAAACCCCCTTCCTCAGGTCAGGATAGGATACTGTAACAGCACTATACTGTATTGACCTGAGGACTGAGGTTTTGGCCTCTGAAAGCTAAATGTATTAGTCCAATAAAATGGTATTAATTTATTTTCTATATTTGTTTTATTTCTATTTGTGGTGATTTGTATTTGTTAGTTTTTTTCAAATTTACATCTGCTGTCTTTATATTTTGCACAGTAGTAAGGGACATTTTTTGTTTCTGTGGTGTTGCATTGTATGCAGAGTCTGGCATCTTGGGGGTTCAGTTTAATTTTTGTCTAAATAGAAAGTTTATGATTACTTATTCTATCGTGGATTAGGGTGTATCTGTGTTTTTATTTATTTATTTATTTGTAGCATTTGTATCCCACATTTTCCCACCTATTTGCAGGCTCAATGTGGCTTGCATTATGCCGTGATGGCGATCGCCATTTCCAGTACAGAATTTCAGATGGTATTACATTTAGTTGCATGCATACATGGTAAAGAAGAGTACATTTTGGTATTGCATACAAATGATTTTGCATTAAGGTGCATACATACATGGTACAGAGGAATGCATTATGGTATTGCATAGCGGTTTCTTAGTGATAAAATGAGTTGTAGCATAAGTTAGGTCATCGACTATAAAGATGTCATTATCAATCTAGGAAGTAGGTTGGTAATGCGTATTATGTAGCTTTCTTTAATAGCAGTGAGGTTAAACAGTCAAATGGCAAAAGTTCGGTTTTGTCTAGTTCGTGTAAAGTCTATTTGTTTTGTATTTAAGATGGAACATTATGGTAAGCCTTCTTGAACAGGTTCGTTTTCAGTAATCTACGGAAGATTGTTAGGTCATGTATTGATTTTATGGCCTTCGGTAATGCGTTCCATAGTTGCGTGCATACGTAGGAGAAGCTGGATGCGTATATGGATTTATATTTTAGTCCTTTGCAACTGGGGTAGTGGAGATTGAGGAATGTTCGTGATGATCTTTTTGCGTTCCTAGTAGGTAGGTCTGTGAAGTCTGACATATAGGTCGGAGCTTTCCCGTGAACGATTTTGTGGACAAGGTGCAAACTTTGAACGGAATTCGTTCTTTTAAAGGGAGCCAGTGTAGTTTCTCTCTTAGGGGTTTGGCGCTTTCGTATTTCGCTTTCCCAAATATGAGCCTGGCTGCTGTGTTTTGAGCTGTCTGAAGTTTCTTAATGACTTGTTCTTTGCATCTGGCGTAGATGGCATTGCAATAATCTAGATGACTTAGCACCATCGATTGTACCAGGCTACGGAATATTTCCCTTGGGAAGAAAGGTTTGATCCTTTTAAGTTTCCACATTGAATAGAACATTTTCTTTGCAGTGTTTTTCGCATGGTCTTCGAGTGTTAGATTTCGGTTGATTGTGACTCCCAGAATTTTCAAACTATCTGAAACTGGGAGGGTGTAGTCTGGGGTGTTTATGGTGCTTGCTTGGTTTGTTTGTGTTATATTGTGAGGACAGAATAAGACATTGTGTTTTTTTCTGCGTTTAGCTTTAGTTGGAATGCATCCGCCCATGAGTTCATTATTTGGAGGCTGTGTTTAATTTCATTTGTGATTTCTGTTAGATCATGTTTGAACAGGATATATATCGTGACATCGTCTGCATAGATGTACGGGTTGAGTCCTTGGTTGGATAGCGATTTGGCTAATGGTGTGATCATTAAGTTAAAAAGAGTTGGTGAAAGCGGTGATCCTTGTGGTACTCCACATTCAGGTTTCCATGGTGTTGATATTTTTGAGTTTGATATCACTTGATAGGTTCTTGCTGTTAGGAAGCCTTCAAACCATCTAAGTACGTTTCCGCCAATCCCGAAGTAGTCCAGGATGTTCGAGAGTATTTGGTGGCTGATCATGTCGAACGCACTGGACATGTCAAATTGTAGTAGAAGCACCTTGTTTCCAGTTGCAATTAGTTGTTTAAATTTGGTTATGAGAGTGGTTATAACTGTTTCAGTGCTCTGGTTGGATTGAAATCCTGACTGTGGTTCATGTAGTATGTTGAATTTGGTTAGGTAGTTGGTAAGTTGTTTGGTTACCATACTTTCCATTAGTTTGACTACCAGGGGAATTGATGCTACTGGTCGATAATTGTTTGTGTCGTTTAATTTTTTCTTTAAATCTTTGGGTATAGGGGTAAGAAGTATATTTCCTTTGTCCTTGGGGAACAGTCCATGTTGCAACATGTTGTTCATGTATGATGTAAGGTCTGTTATGAAGCGTTGTGGGGCAAGCCTTCAGTTGCTGGGACATATATCCAATTTAGAGTGGCTTTTGGAGAATTTGTTGATTGCTTGAGTGATGGTTTCTTCGGTTAGCAGATCGAAGTTAGTCCATGTTCGGTCTGCTGGGTATTCATCCGGTGTTGGGTCCAGGCAATCCATGAATTTTTCGTGATCAGTGGTATTGAGTGGTAGCGTTGATCGTAGTTTTATCATTTTCTCATTGAAGTATTTGGCGAGGTTGTCTGCTGATGGGGTGTCTGTGCTGGTTGTGGTTTGTGAAAAAGACATGGCTTTCAGTTGGCATTGACTGTGCAGGATCGACGATCTGTACTATTCTGTCTGGTTTCGTTTTACAATAGGTGAATTGATGTTCGAGTGCTCACTGTAGTGTTTAAGATGCTTTCCTTTTCCTTGTGTGACTTGTAGAAATTACTGCTTATGGTATGCTAGAATTGCTCTATAGGTCCTGAGTGTTTTGTATTCTCGGTATGCCTAGTACTGGATTTTGGAGGGGGGTGTTAAAAAATGACCAGCCCCGGGTGTCAACTACCCTAGGTACGCCACTGCTTTGATCGCTGTTGCTGCCTTTTCTCCTGCAGCTGATGCCAATACGGGGAGGGGGAAGGGCAGGGTTGATGCTGGGCTACAGTTCCAGGCTGGAGATTTTGGGACAGTCCTGCATTTCTGACCACCCCATTGTTATGGGACTTGCAGCACTGATTTCCATGGGCAGAATCAGGCACTACAAATCCCACACTGATTTGGGTTATAAAGTTTAAATCAGGACTGCACAAAAGCCTGGAACTAGGTAATTTGCCATCTCTGTGATTTCTAATTTTTTGTTTTATTCTGCAGTTGGTAAGGGGTGGTCTGTGTTCTGCATATGACCGATGTAAAAGATTCTGTGTCCGTGTAGTTCGTGTGGGGATCTATATGAGTCTGACTTCTCTGGCTTTTTAAATGGGAATGTCAGTTTCAGAATTTACCTGTTTTATGAATACAGCTTAATCAGGCATTTGCATTTGTTACAAAGCAAAGTTGGAAGGATATGTGCCATTAACATATTTGCCTTTTAACAGGCATATTTGGTCAAGTTTAAGATATGGGATAAAATCACTATATTTAAAAATGTTGGTGTTCCATGAACCAGGTATGTGGTTTGTGTTAATGCAGGAGAGCTGTTGCACAGACTGTTTACTTAAAAATCCATCATCAAGTGCACTCTAAGGCATTATTAAGGAGTATCCCAAGAAACACTACTCACACCTAGTGCCCACCCATATTAGCTCTGGGCCCACCCAAAATGTCAGGTCTGGCTACGCCACTGGGCTATGGTTGTGATGGTGAACTGGGATCTGTAGATTATGGCTATTCCTCCTCCTCTTTTTCCATTCCTTGTCCAGTGGGTAATTCTGTAGCCTGGGGGCATAGATCTAAAATTATGGGGTCTTTAAGGTCATGAATCCAGGTTTCAGTAATGAATAAGAGATCAAGCTTGTCTGTTGTGATCCAGTCTGTTATTGTTACTGTTTTATTAACTACTGATCTAGCGTTTACATAGCCCAGTTGGATTGGTTGGTAGGGTTCGGTTTGGGACGAAGATATGTTAATTTTTATTAGTTGTCTGTTCTCTTCGTATCTGGTTTGTTGTTTCCTTTCTTCCCTTTCTGTTGGTTGTTTCCGTGTGTAGTTGCTTTTCCTTTTATTTGGTTATTATTCTTTTGGCCTGGTGTATTGTAGTTGAGTTGTCTGTAGGGTTTGTGTGCTGTGGGTAGATTATTATCTGTGTGGGGGGTTGTCCATGCGTAGTAGATTAGGGGGAGAAAATAAATTATTAAAAGCAGTTTGTTAATGTTCATGTTGGTGTTAATTAGTAAGTTAGTATTACAATTCAGAATGATTCAATACTACAAATACAGAAAAATGCTATAGGATGCACTACGAGTATTAGAGGGCTAGAGTCAGCAAAATAATCAATTCAAGCGTTAGGGGTCTAAAGACATCAAAATAATTTAGTCTTTGGTTAGTCTTTGTTTCCACTCTTCTGCATTGTCATCAAACCTCTGGGATCTATTCATTGGATGAGTTTTTTTTTTTTTTTATATCATGCAGATGTTTTACTCACGGTTAGGTGTGTAGAGGTATTATTATTCTTGTTAGTGAGACGGAGACTTTCTCCGCTGGTACCTCTAATTTCCTCACTGCAACCTCCGCGTGCTCTGCCTGTCGTGGTTCGGTTCTGCTGGGTGCCCGCGGGTTGAGATCCGTGGAGCAGCTGATTTTCCATCTCGATCAGTCCCTGCTGGGCTTCCTGTTCCTCTCTGCGATCTCTGTTGGTATCACTGGTCCAGAATGAGATTCTTAAGGCCAGCGATGGCTCCGTATTGCAGGTCCGGCTCGATGTTCCTGGGTGCAGTCTGCGAGATCCAGTATCTGTGAATGCCCAGTGCCTGGATTGCGCGTCCGCGTGGACCACAGTGAGGGATGATCCGGTCTCCTCGTTACGCTCCGGAGTGGCTGCAAGTGGGGGAAGGGTTAGGTTGGGCGAGCGCTGCTCCGGGTGGTTGGGTGGCTAGTTTAGTTCGTCGTTCAGCGTGCGGAGCTGGGTTCCGGGTAGACGTGTGATGTCTCGTTCCAACGTCGGGGGCCGTAGTCGTCTTCCAGAGGTGTTCGGCGACCCGTCTATTGGAAGTCAGCTGGTCGTCTCGGCTGCTCTTCGGTCCTTCAACACGTGGGCTCGAGCACACTTGGAGTTCCCAAAGGTAGGGAGGTGCTCGGCGTCTCGTCTGTGCGGAGTTAGTAGGGGATCTCGACCAAGTTCTGGCGCTCCACTACGACTGCGGCTTGTGCTCCTTTACTTGTGCCGTTCTCGAGCACTCGGTCAGGTGGTTTGCTCTAGGCCTCTTAGAAATCCGAGGCCTGCGAGCGAATCTGCGGTTTGGCTAAGGGTCACTCAATCTGCCCAGGGAAGCCGCGAGGTCACACGATCTGCTTGGGAGAGCCGTCGGCTCAGTTCGGGTTCAAACTACCATGAGTCAGTTCTTTGAATTGGGTCACCCGGTCAGTTTCAGCTGTTTTTTGCTGATTTTTTTCGATCAGGTTCCCGGAGCTGACTGCGCCGTGACTTTTAGGTATCAGGACCTAACCAGACCAGTATCGTTTGTTAAATTGCCTTTCAGTCAAAAGTAGCAAGGCGGTGTACAATTAAAATATGAACATCTAATTAATATTGTGATAAAGTCACATCCAGGATAGTTGGGTTAAAGCAGCTTCAGTCTAAACTACAAGTCCCAGAAGGCATTGCAGGCAAGGAGCCAGGGAGTGAGATGAAAAACCCGGACTGGACTCCTAGCTGCAAGAAGGGAGGACATGGGTGTAAGCTAACAGGAGGTGTAGGTTGGCTGCCACTAGGGGGAAAGAGAGATAGGAAACCCTGTGTGCAGGAGCTCCTCATTAAGCTCATGCTCAACTCAGCTGGTATGGGTGTGTAGAGAAGCTAATGAGTGGAGAATGATTGGTTGTGAAGGCAGAAGTCAGGGATTGATTAGGCAGGTGGGAAGGAGTCTCAGCAGTTCAGTTCAGGGAGAGCAGCAAGGAAGGTGAGAAGCAGTTGCATGCTGAAAATCCTTGGGCAGGGAGGTCCCTAAAGTACTGGAGTCTGAGAAGTATTTGCAGGCTGAAAATCCTTGGGCAGAGAGAGGTCCCTAAAGTACTGAAGTCTTGGAAGTATTGGCAGGCTAAGAATCCTTGGGTAAGAAGTCCCTAAAGTATTGACCTTACTAGTGAAGCTGTTGCAGGGGGAATCCCTTGGGTGTGAGAAGTCCCTAAAATATTGAACTCTCCTGAAGGTAAAGAGGATAGAAGGTAGAAAATGCTGCTTGGGGACTGAACTGTGATGATGAACTGAAAGAACTGTTTGTCTTGGGAATTGAATTACTGTTTATTGTGCACTGGATAAAGAGCCCAGACTGGAGCCTGTAAGCCTGTATTGAATCCTGGTATGTGCTATGCTGCTGTTAGAACTGTGTACTAGAAACCTGCATGGAATAAAAGTCCTTAAGATTGAAGTTACTGGTGGACATCTATTTCTTCATTGTGCCGGGAGCCTGTGGCTGGAGGAGATTGTTCTATCCTTGGCTGCACAAGAGAGGCACCTGGTTACAATATATAACAGGTGCCATAAGGAATGCATGAAATAGCATAGCAGTAATAACCAATGACATTTTGTTGCATCAGTTTGTGTAAGCTCCCTATAAGCAACAGCAAGCATTTCACAAATCTGTAGAATTATAACAAAGCTCTCTGGCTCAGGTGTCCCAGGTGAACCTGATGTTCCCTGTGTTACCTAAGATGATCCTTGTGGATGATCCAGATGATTTTCTGGGTGAATTTTGAAAGATTGGCATGAGTGTTTGGAGACAACATGAACCACTTACCTCTTAACTGGTAGCAACCAAGCCACTTTCCAGGAAGCTTAGGGATCCTTTTACTAAGGTGCACTGAAAAATGGCCTGTGGTAGCATAGACACATGTTTTGGGCATGTGCAGAATTACTTTTCAGCGCACCTACAAAAAAAAAAATGCCTTTTTTCTATTTTTGCCGAAAATGGATGTGCAGCAACATGAAAATTGCCACACATCCATTTTGGGTCTGTGACCTTACCGCAAGCCATTGACCTAGCGGTAAAGTCTCACGCAGTAACCGGGTGGCGTGTCAAATGCCACTTGACATGCATAGTTGCTGCATGTCAGAAAATAACAAATATTTTTCAGATGCGCATAGCGGATGCACACTGAAATTGAAATTACCACAAGGGCCACGCAGTAAAAGCAGTTAGCTTAGTGGGGTTTAAAAAATGTTTGGATGGCGTCCTAAAGGAAAAGTCCATAGACCATTATTAAATGGACTAGGGGAAAATCCACTATTTCTGTGATATGCAGTATAAAATGTTTTGTACTTTTTTGGGATCTTGCCAGGTATTTGTGACCTGGATTGGCCACTGTTGGAAACAGGATGCTGGGCTTGATGGACCTTTGGTCTTTCCCAGTATGGCAATACTTATGTACTTATGTAAATGTAAAGTTTTGAGGGAAATTAAGTCTGCTTGTTTCTGTGTGGTTTAATGTTCACATCCTGTTTCCTTAGTGACCGGAAAAAGATTTAAAACACTCCAAGATGTAATAAATAAATAAATAAAAGTTAAATTTCATTATATTGTGATTTTTATTCTGCTTTGTGTGCTGAAATAAGGTATAGAACCTCTTACATAGGTATGACTATGCTCTGACATTGCAAATAATTGGAAATGTTGAATAGTGTCCTAATAGATGGAAAGTTGCAATAAGGGACAAATTAATTGACCAGACCAAAAATAACTGACTACTTCTGCTTCTGCATTATGCAGTAGGATGGTGCACAAAAACCAAGGGTCCCCACAACATAAAAACAGCACCTTTAAATAAAATTAAACAGTTTTAAAACATATACAATTAAGCAAAATGTTAAATCTATATAAATATTAATACCTTAAGCCTCCAGCTGCCTGAAAATCCTCCTTTATTTTTACCTGGCCCGAGCCTTCTGTCCCGCGCTGTCACGAGCCAGCCTCCACGTGAATCTCCCTCTGCCCCCGGTTCCTCTCCTTCTCTTCCTAGCGCGTGCAGCGCTAACATCGTTGCTAGCCGCTTAATTAAAAACAAAAAACGCTGGGAAAGTGCACCGGAGCACTTTCCCAGCCTCTCCGGTCCCACGCCGGTCCGTTATTTACTTCAGAACCGGCTCTATACTTTTAAAAGAGCCGGTTCCTTAAGGAAAGGAAATCATCAGGCCCTGCGTCTACAATGTGCGTCTGACGTCACTACATTGACGTCCGACGCCGAAGCAGAGCCAATCAGAGCCCAAAACACTTCCCAAGCTCCTCCCGGCTTCCCCTCTCCGTCTTCGTTCCCCCACGCGGTCGCGCTATAGCGCCGGTGCGCCAAAAAAATAAATAAATAAATTTGCCCCTGCATCTGCAGACCCGATGAGCAGCTGGGATCCAACGCTCCCGCGCACCCCAGGTAAAATCTTTAACCCCTTAGGGGTTACAATATGATAGAGGTCTATAAAATAATAGTGGAGTTGAATGGGTAGATGTGAAGCGTCTGTTTACGCTTTTCAAAAATACTAGGACTAGGGGGCATGCGATGAAACTACAATGTAGTAAATTTAAAACAAATCGGAGAAAATATTTCTTCACTCAACGTGTAATTAAACTCTGGAATTCATTGCCAGAGAATGTGGTAAAGGCGGTTAGTTTAGCAGAGTTTTAAAAAGGTTTGGACGGCTTCCTAAAGGAAAAGTCCATAGACCATTATTAAATGGACTAGGGGAAAATCCACTATTTCTGGGATATGCAGTATAAAATGTTTTGTACTTTTTGGGGATCTTGCCAGGTATTTGTGACTTGGATTGGCCACTGTTGGAAACAGGATGCTGGGCTTGATGGACCTTTGGTCTTTCCCAGTATGGCAATACTCAGGGGTGTGCTGGTAAATTTTTAACAACAGGCTCTTTCTCCGGACGTAGCCAGCTCTGCAGTTGGAAGGGCCAGGGGTGGCCGGGGGGGGGGGCAACACTTGCCTCTCTCTCCTCCCTCCCTTCGTGTGGGCACGCTAGGCATACCTTTGCTGGCAGCCAATAAATGGACTGCCACCACTCCCAACGTCTTGCTCTGAGCAGCAATCTGGAACTTCTCTCACATGCTCAAGAAGTCCCAGCCTGCTGCCCGGAGCTGGAAACAAGGAGCGGGGAGCAGCAGTAGTCTATTTACTTGGCTGGCAGGGCTCAGCATCCCCACCAGCAAAGTAAAAGAGAATTCAGCAGGGGGCCCAAGCCCACATTTTGGGAGCCAGTTGTTAAAGTAGCCATGGAGGGACCAACTTTAACAACCGGCTCCCAAAATTCTTAAAAACTTAACAACCGGCTCTTGCGAGCCTGTGAGAGCCTGCTCCAGCACACCACTGGCAATACTTATGTACTTATGTAAATGTAAAGTTTTGAGGGAAATTAAGTCTGCTTGTTTCTGTGTGGTTTAGTTTCCACATCCTGTTTCCTTAGTGACAGGAAAAAAATTTAAAACTCTCCAAGATGTAATGAGGAAAGCATAAAAGTTAAATTTCATTATATTGTGATTTTTATTCTGATTTGTGTGCTGAAATAAGGTATAGAACCTCTTACATAGGTATGACTATGCTCTGACATTGTAAATAATTGGAAATGTTGAATAGTGTCCTAACAGATGGAAAGTTGCAATAAGGGACAAATTAATTGACCAGACCAAAAATAACTGACTACTTCTGCATTATGCAGTAGGATGGTGCACAAAACCCAAGGGTCCTGAACGCTTTTCCCAGGCTTTGAGGAATTTATAAGGACCCGGTCCCTCCATTCTGGTACAGTATGTAGATGATTTACTCGTGTTTGCTGATAGTTCACTGTGCTACATCCCTGGGCTCTGTACACTACCTTATGCCTGACTATTATCCGCTTTCTTATATAATACAGGATAATTATCTACGCATTTACCATGGATCAAAGGTCGCTTATGCATCCATTCTTTTATGCACTCCCTAGCCACATGGCTGTTATCTCTGAATGCATTCTATATCCTATTAACCCCCGTTCCTTCGCCTTCAACGTAGCACTGGTAATCTATTCCTTTGACATACCTTTCCTTTTTTTTGTCCGAGCACCCTACTATGGCCTCTTATTGATCACTATCTGTTTTCAATCTTTTTGTGTTTCACTCTCCTTATACTTTATTAAAGTGGGTTCGTTTCTTTTACTATTTTTTTCTTCACACACATTTCAAGAGTGCATTTTGTTTCCCAGTATTTTACCCTTTGCTAATCATTCGCTATCATACTGTGTATTCCAGTGAACAAGGGATTACTTTAAGTATGGTGTTCATGATGTGGTAACAGCGGGTAGCATATCTGGGTTTTTATTATTATTTCTTTATTCATATATTTCCATATATCATCACAATACGTGAATATGCAATCGGCATTTATACAAAAGGCAAAAATAAAGAGAAATATCATTAACAGCCTTTCTGTCCACAAGTTTAGGAAATTTTGGAATCCAAGAATTTAGAATTTAAAGTAAAACATATAGCAATAATTAAGGACTAGTGGTTGCAACCTCTGGTTCAGACCCCAGCCTGCATTTAGGGAGGGCACACAACATTCAATTCCTCTCTAGCATCTAGAAATTGTTTTAACTGTTTTGGGTCTACAAATTGAAACTGTTTACCCTCAAGCATTACATTACAATAACAAGGAACACGTAATATAAAAGTTGCATATCTGGGTTTAAAAGGCTCAATGTGGCTTACATAGTACTGTGAAGTCCAGTAGAGGAACAAATACAAGGTGATGTTGTGGTCTCTAAGGTAGATATGCTTCAGGAACAATTAGGGTCGAAGATAGGGAAGGTTATAAAGTGTCCGGTTCGATCTTTCGTGTTGTTGTGTTGCAGAGTTTGGGCCTTTATGCTGGGTCGGTGAGGTATGCCTTATTAAACAGGTTGGTTTTTAGTGATTTCCTGAAGTTTAGATGGTTGTAGATTGTTTTCACAGCTTTTGGCAATGCGTTCCATAGTCGTGTGCTTATATAGGAGAAGCTGGATGCATAGGTTGCTTTGAATTTGAGTCCTTTGCAGTTTGGGTAGTGGAGGTTTAGGTATGTTCGTGATGATCCGGTTCTGTTTCTGGTTGGTAGATCAATGAGGTCCGTCATGTATCCTGGGACTTCACCGTAGATAATCTTGTGGACCAGGGTTCAGATTTTGAAGGTGATACGTTCTTTGATTGGTAGCCAGTGCAGTTTTTCTCGGAGGGGTTTGGCACTTTCAAATCGTGATTTACCGAATATCAACCTGGCTGCTGTGTTTTGGGCAGTCTGGAGTTTCTTTATGAGTTGTTCTTTACATCCCGCATAGATTCCATTGCAGTAGTCTACATGGCTTAGAACCACTGATTGTATTAGGTTATGGAAAATTTCCCTTGGGAAGAAAGGTTTTGCACGTTTAAGTTTCCACATTGAGTGGAACATTTTCTTAGTAGTGGAGTTTACTTGGCTCTCAAGTGTAAGATTGTGGTCAATTGTGACACCGAGTATTTTTAGGCTATCTGAAATAGGAAGGGTGTGGTCTGGGATGTTTATGGTTGTGGGCTAGTAGTTATTGTGTTGGCTTGAGAGGATGAGGCAGTGAGATTTTTCAGTGTTCAGTTTCAGTTGAAATGAGTTTGCCCAAGAGTTCATGGAGTTCAGGCCGAGATTGATTTTATTGGTAATATCTGTCAGATCGTGTCTGAAGGGAATGTAGATTGTGACATCGTCTGCATAGATGAACGGGTTGAGGCCTTGATTGGATAAGGACTTTCCCAGTGGGATCATCATTATGTTGAAGAGTTTTGGTGATAATGATGATCCTTGAGGTACTCCGCAGTCTGCTTTCCACGGTGATGATATGTTTGTCTTTGATTTTACTTGGTATGTTCTGGTGGTTAGGAAACCCTTGATCCAGCTAAGTATATTTCCGCCAATCCTGAAGTGGTCTAGGAGTCGTAGTAGTATATTGTGATTTACCATGTTGAATGCGCTTGACATGTTGAATTGGAGGAGAAGAATGTTTTTACTTGTGGCTATTTCATGTTTGAATTTGGCCAGGAGAGTGATTAGTACAGTTTCAGTACTATGGAGGGGGCAGAATCCTGATTGTGATTCATGTAATATTGAGAACTTGTCCATGTAGTCAGTGAGCTGTTTGATCACCAGGCTCTTCATCAGTTTGACTACTAGTGGGATAGATGCGACTCGGCGGTAGTTGGTGAGATCATTCATTTTTTTCTTTGTGTCTTTTGGCATTGGGGTGAGTAGGATGTTGCCATATTCCTCATGGAAGAGATCTTGTTGGAGCATGTAATTTAGGTAGGATGTGAGGTCTACTATGAAGCGATTGGGGGCGGATTTGAGTAGATGGCTGGGGCAGATGTCGTTTGTAGTGGGTATTAGAGGATCTATGAATCCCTTGGGTAACTGATTCAGCGATGAGGAGAGCAAATTTTGACCAGTTGCAATCTGCTGGGCATTCTCCCAAGGTTGAGTCCAATTCATTGATGAAGGTTTCGATATCGGTGTTGTGCTGAGGAAGTGTGTTGCGTAATTTTATTATTTTTTCATTGAAGTATTTAGCATGTTTACCTGCAGATGGGATATCTGTGTTGGTTGTGTGACTGGGGTGGTGTCAAGTAACTTGTTCACAAGTTGAAATAGTTTCTTCAGGTCTTTATAATTTGGTCCTATTTTGGTTTTGTAATAAGACCTTTTGGTCTGTCTTATAGCATATTTGTATTTTCTTTGTATTTGTTTCCATGCGCTGAATGTGTGTTCGTCTTTTATCTTATTCCTTGCTCGTTTTAGTTTCCTGGTTTGTGTTTTGAGTTTTTTTAGTTCGTCATTGAATCATGGGATCGAGTTATGTCTTCTTGTTATTCTTGTTCTTAAGGGTGCTATTTTGTCTAATACGCTTCTGCATCTTTCGTCCCAGTCAGAGAGGTAGTGTATGGAGTCCGGTCGTGCTTTCCATTCATTGTCGTATAACTGTTGCCAGAATACTTTTGGGTCTATTTGGCCTCTTCTGCTGTAAGTTGTTTGTTCTTGTGTACGGTATGATCTCTTTTTCCGCTATTTTAGGGATAGGTTTAGTTTGTAATGATCGGTCCAAGGAGTTTCTGACTATTTGATATCTGTTATTAGTATGTTTTGGTTTGTGGACAATTTGTGTGAGAAGAGGTCCAGTGTATGCCCTTTAATGTGGGTAGCTTGCAGGTGTGGCCATTGGAGATCCTATGAGTGGAGGAATTCCTTGCATTTTCGTGTGTTGGTAGAGTTTGGGTCTTCTAGGTGGTTTATATCACCTAGTATTAGTATGTTGGAGTTGGTTACACAAGTGCTAGAGATTAAGTCCACCGGGTGGTCTGTAGAACAGGACGCAGTTCAGGTGATCAAGCAGGGATTTGTTGTGGATTCTGATTGAGGCAATTTCGAGTTGGGTTGTTATAGACTCGGCAGTGGATTCAATGGTGAATTGGGAGCGATAAATTAGTGCTATGCCTTCACCTTCACCTGAAGTACAGAAAAACTCAAGAAGAGGAACACGGAGAGGAATACCGGATGAAACTAAAAGACGCCAAGAGAGAGATATGTCTGGCGAAAGCGCGAGCGGAAGAACAAATGGCTAGAAAGGTAAGGAGGAGTGACAAAACTTTCTTCAGGTATATTAGTGAAAGGAGGAAGACAAAAAAGGGAATTGTGAGACTGAAAGATGCTGTGAACCGCTATGTAGAAAATGATGAAGAAAAAGCAAATTTGCTAAACAGATACTTTTGCTCTGTTTTCACAAAAGAAAATCCTGGAGAAGGACTGCGATTGACTGACAAAAGTACATATGAGAATGGAGTGGATAGAACAACTTAAAAATCTAAAGGTGGACAAAGCCGTGGGAACGGACGGGATCCACCCCAGGATATTGAGGGACCTCAGAGAGGTTCTGGCGGGTCCTCTTAAAGATTTGTTTAATAAATCCTTAGAGACGGGAGAGGTTCCGTGGGAGTGGAAAATGGTGGATTTGGTTCCTCTTCACAAAAGTGGTGATAGGGAAGAAGCTGGAAACTACAGGCCGGTAAGCCTCACTTCGGTTATTGGAAAAGTAATGGAAGCGATACTGAAGGAAAGGATAGTGAATTTCCTGGAAGACAATAAGTTGCAAGATCCCAGACAACATGGTTTTACCAAAGGTAAATCGTGCCAAACGAATCTCATTGAATTCTTTGACTGGGTGACCGGAGAATTGAATTGTGGACGTGCTATGGACGTAATCTACTTAGATTTAAGCAAAGCTTTTGACACAGTTCCCCACAGGAGGCTCTTAAATAAACTTGATGGGCTGAAAATAGGACCCGATGTGGTAAACTGGATTAGGATCTGGTTGACGGACAGACGCCAGAGGGTGGTGGTAAATGGAATTCGCTCGGAGGAGGGAAAGGTGAGTAGTGGAGTGCCTCAGGGATCGGTGCTGGGGCTGATTCTGTTCAATGTATTTGTGAGTGACATTACCGAAGGGTTAGAAGGTAAAGTTAGCCTTTTTGTGGATGATACTAAAATTTGTAACGGAGTGGACACCCAGGAGGGAGTGGAAAACATGAAAAAGGAGAATGGTCTAAGGTTTGGCAATTAAAATTCAATGCGAAGAAATGCAAAGTGATGCACTTAGGGTGTAGAAATCCACGGGAGACGTATGTGTTAAGCTGGGAGAGTCTGATATATACGGACGGGGAGAGGGATTTTGGGGTGGTAGTCTCTGAGGATCTGAAGGCGACGAAACAGTGTGACAAGGTGGTGGCCATAGCTAGACAGTTGCTAGGATGTATAGAGAGAGGTGTGACCAGCAGAAGAAAAGAGGTTTTGATGCCCCTGTACAAGTCGTTGGTGAGGCCGCACCTGGAGTATTGTGTTCAGTTTTGGAGGCCATATCTTGCTAAGGATGTAAAAAGAATTGAAGCGGTGCAAAGGAAAGCTACAAGAATGGTATGGGATTTGTGTTACAAGACATATGAGGAGAGACTTGCGCACCTGAACATGTATACCCTGGAAGAGAGGAGAAACAGGGGTGATATGATACAGACGTTCAAATATTTGAAAGGTATAAATCCGCAAACGAACCTTTTCCAGAGATGGGAAGGCGGTAAAACGAGAGGACATTAAATGAAATTGAAGGGGGGGGGGGGGGGGGGGCAGACTCAAGAAAAATGTCAGGAAGTATTTTTTCACGGAGAGAGTGGTGGATGCGTGGAATGCCCTCCCGCGGGAGGTGGTGGAGATGAAAACGGTAACGGAATTCAAAAATGCATGGGATAAACATAAAGGAATCCGGTTTGGAAGGAATGGATCTTCAGAAGCTTAGCTGAGATTGGGTGGCAGAGCCGGTGGGGTGAGGCGGGGCTGGTGGTTGGGAGGTGGGCCTTGTTCTGGGCAGACTTCTACGGTCTGTGCCCTGAAAATGGCAAACAAATCAAGATCAGGTATACACATAAAGTAGCACATATGAGTTTAAATTGTTGGGCAGACTAGATGGACCGTGCAGGTCTTTTTCTGCTGTCATGTACTATGTTACCTCTCTTTTCCTTTCTGGTACAGTGAATGATTTTATAACCTGGGGGGCAAAGGTCAAGGATTATGGGATCCTTTTGATCGTGGATCCAGGTTTCATTGATGAAAAGTAAGGTTTTCTGATGTGATCCAGTCTGTTATTGTTGTTTTGTTTACTACGGATCTGGCGTTAATGTAGCCCACTTGAATGTTTTGGTGTGGGGCTTTTATAATTGGTGATGTTAAATGGATTATTGTTAGTTGTCGTTTCTTAGTTAGTGTATGTTTATTGTGCCCATTCTTTTCGTTTTGTTGATGTTGTCCACATTTAGGTATTCTTCCTTTATTTTGGTGATTGTTGGTTTGGTGAGGTGTGAGTGTCTAATCAGTCTATGGTGATTCTGTAGGATGGGTATGATATTCTTTTCTGCTAGCAGAAGGGATAGTGTTAGGTGAATCAAGGATAGGGAGTGAATTGCTAGGATAATTTGACTGTATTCATATTGGTGTCAGTTTGGAGGTAGATAGATTACTCGCAATCAGATGATCAGGGGTGACATCCAAAGGTGTAAAGGCTCCGTGAATCTGGGTACAATGCTTCTGGTTGGAGGGAAAGACTGGGAAGTTTTAGGAGAGTTCTGTTGGTGAATGGAGAGGGTAAGTTAATCACACTAGTTGCAGTGTCTCTCCAGTGCTAGTGAAGCCTGCAGAGTGGGCTGTCCTGGTCATCTGCAGATGGTTCTCTTGTGAATCTTCTGCTGTGGTGTTTATGGGGTCCCACCAGTGATCTCTCCCCTCTCAGCAGCAGTCCCAACACAGGTGGTTCGCCTGCAATAACCCTCTCTTCAGAACGTGGGCAGGCCACCTCCGACTCAGCCGCCGGCTGGTGTGTGGGGGAACAGGTATGACTGGGCCCGTTCCCTGCGCTCCCTCGTGGCGTGGTTCGCCTGCTGACACTGTGACCTGCCTTGCTCTTCTGCCCTCCACTGTCTTTGCAGCCGCGTATGAAACATTTATCACATTCTGAACATTTAAATGGTTTCTGTTCTGTATGAATTCCTTTGTGGACTTTCAAGTGGGCCTTCCTTCTGAAATTTTTATCACATTCTGTACATTAAAATGGTTTATCTCCTGTATGAATCTTTTCATGCCATTTGAGCTGAAACATGCTTTTGAAACATTTATCACATTCTGTACATTTATATGGTTTCTCTTCTGTATGGGTCAACTTGTGACGATTTAAGTGTTCTTTTCTTGTGAAACATTTATCACATTGTGAACATTTAAATGGTTTCTCTCCTGTATGGGTCAAGTTGTGAAGTTTTACGAGTGATTTCTTTGTGAAACATTTATCACATTCTGAACACTTAAATGGTTTCTCTCCTGTATGAATCTTCTCATGCCATTTGACCTCATATATGCTTTTGAAACATCTATCACATTCTGAACACTTAAATGGTTTCTCTCCTGTATGAATCTTTTCATGCCGTTTCAGCTCAGACATCCTTTTGAAACATTTATCACATTCTGAACATTTAAATGGTTTATCTCCTGTATGATTCCTTTCATGCTGTTTGAGCTGAGGCATGCTTTTGAAACATTTATCACATTCTGAACATTTAAATGGTTTCTTTCCTGTATGGGTCAAGTTGTGAAGATTTAAGAGTTCTTTTCTTGTGAAACATTTATCACATTCTGAACACTTAAATGGTTTCTCTCCTGTATGAATCTTTTCATGCCGTTTCAGCTCAGACATCCTTTTGAAACATTTATTACATTCTGTACATTTATATGGTTTCTCTCCTGTATGGGTCAACCTGTGAAGATTTAAGAGTTCTTTTCTTGTGAAACATTTATCACATTCTGAACATTTAAATGGTTTCTCTCCTGTATGGGTCAAGTTGTGAAGTTTTACAAGTGATTTCTTTGTGAAACATTTATCACATTCTGAACACTTAAATGGTTTCTCCCCTGTATGAATCTTTTCATGCTGTTTCAGCTCAGACATCCTAATGAAACATTTATCACATTCTGAACATTTAAATGGTATCTTTCCTGTATGGGTCAAATTGTGAAGTTTTACGAGTGATTTCGTTGTGAAACATTTATCACATTCTGAACACTTGAAAGGTTTCTCTCCTGTATGAATCTTCTCATGCCATTTGCGCTCAGACATGCTTTTGAAACATTTATCACATTCTAAACATTTATATGGTTTCTCTCCTGTATGAATCCTTTCATGCCGTTTCAGCTCAGATATCCTTTTGAAACATTTATCACATTCTGAACATTTAAATGGTCTCTCTTCTGTATGAATCCTTTGATGCTGTTTGAGATCAGGTATGCATTTGAAACATTTAGCACATTCTGAACACTTAAATGGTTTCTCTCCTGTATGAATCTTTTCATGGCGTTTCAGCTCAGACATCCTTTTGAAACATCTATCACATTCTGAACATTTAAATGGTTTCTCTCCTGTATGCATCCTTTGATGATCTTTGAGCTCATATATGCTTTTGAAACATTTATCACATTCTGAACATTTAAATGGTTTCTCTCCTGTATGAATCTTTACATGGCGTTTCAGCTCAGACATCCTTTTGAAACATTTATCACATTCTGAACACTTAAATAGCTTCAATCCTGTATGAGTCCTTTCATGCACTTTTAGTGTGGTTTTCCTTCCTAGATATTGATCACATTTGGAACACTTAAATTGTTTGTGTACTATGTGAGCTAGGTGCAGGCTCCTTTTTTGACTGGCACTATCACATTTACAATATTTAAATAGCTTGTTTCCTGTGTGAGTTATTTCATGCAATTGCATACAGCGTTTGCTTTTGAAACATTTATCACAATGAAAACATTTAAATAGTTTATGTCCCACACGAACCATTTTATGCAATTGTACATTCCTTTTCTCACCAACAGAATTTTCACATTCAGAACTTTCAAATGGTTTTTCACAGTATCCAGATAGGTTACTTTTGTACTTACTACCTTCACAGTCATTAATTTCAGTCTTAACCCTGCTTATGTGGCTTCTCTTTTTGTCTAATTTTTCTCCTGTCTGGGCTTCTGTTTTCACACTGCTCAGCATTATGCTACTGATACCTCCCTGACAGTCAGCTGAAGGATCGATGCCGTCTCTTGAGGGGTCTCTGTGTTTCCATTCCTTTTTCTGCTGTTCATTGCACTTTCTCACTCTTTCACTATTATTCCTAAATCCATCATCTGCTGGATAAAAAAAATAAGAGTATGATCCTTAATTTTACAGCTATGGAAAACAACATACTTAAAGGTGGCTGTGAAGGGCAGGAGCAAGGAGGCTGCATTCCTACTCTGGGATAGATGTAGACCCGGGGAAAGGGACGGAAAGGAGGGAGCTTTGTCAGGAGGGTGGGAGGGGGCTCAGGGGGTTCAAAAAATAATTCTTTTTAAAGTGATGTGGGTGCCAGCCCAATACTCAGTAGCTCATGTCCTGTGAGAGCCAGCTGGTAAATGCAAAATCCCAGGTTCCTCCGAAATGTCACCCCTGTACTGCCCCTGACCTGCCCACTTTTTTTGTGAGCAGTCAGTGCCAATATTCAGTGGTACTGCCTGCTTTAGTGCCAATTAATTTGGGGGTCAGGCAGTCCCAGGGGATTTAAATGGACAGGAGCCCCTGCTGCCCATTTCAATTGCTTTCAAGATTGGATGTTCACAATTACAAACTCACTGCAAACATAAATGTCTTGAATGACATATCTCCCAATATATGTGTAAATGCCAATATTCTGAAATATCAGCTTAACTTTCACAGGGAGACATTTGGTCTTCCCTGATCATTTTTTTTCCATTAGTTCCTCCAGAACAGTTCAGATGAGGGGGTTTTGCACTCCTACCACCAGCTGAAGAGCATTTTCTGTAATCAAAACACTGGGTTAGTTCTGAACTGCTCTGAAGGAACTAAAGAAAAGAAAAGAAACCTAAGATCACATGTCTCCTTCCTTAATGTTCCTCCAGAGCACTTCAGATGAGTGGCAAATAACATAACAGTAAAATCCATGTCTAATAAACAGCTTTTCTATTTTTATTAACTTCTGAGACTTGTGTCCGATCCTGTTAGTGTTTATGTTTTAGGACTGTGAATGGGAAGTCTTGATCTAATTCCCAGAGTACTAATTTACCATTATTTCTTTATTTTTGCTTCTCACTTGTTGCTGTTCCTCTCCTGGGGTTTGGCAAAACGTGATTTGTCCCCTAGTCAGTCAGATTTTCAGGAAATCCACAATGAATATTCATGTGAGAGATTTGCATGCACTGCCTCCACTGCATACAAATCTCTCTCATGAATATTCATTGTGCATATCCTGAAAACCTGACTGGCTGGGGTACCTCCAGGACCAGGCTTGGGAACACTGGCACAGAGTGTTTATCTGGACTCCATAAGGGGCTTATTCTCCTACAGGATATTGTGGAGTCAGATGGTAACATCAAAAAACTGGAGTCTTTGGGAATTGGAGATATAATGTGGATGGATACATTTGCATATCAGCAGATATCCCACTATATTGCCAGCCTCCCACACCAATCTCTTGCTATCGACATACCTAACATGCTAGAAAAATTGTTTGACATGCCTACTGAGGAACCCATATCTATTTCTTTAATACATAAACGGCTTATGCACAGTACTATACATAAACCATTACCGCACCTGCTGGAGAAGTGGACAGCGGACTTACAAAAAAACATTACTGTATAAAGGTTATTGAGCAGCATGCGACAAATTCCACAGAAAATAAGTAATGCAGATCTAAGAGAGTGCCAGGGCAGAGTGTTGTTTCAAGCATACACCTCCAAATTTAGATTGTATAAGATGGAAGGAGTAGACTCACCACAGTGTGGAAAGTGCGGAGGGCCGCAATGTACATACTTCCATGCCATATGGGACTGTCCAGTGATAAAACAATTTTGGGCAAGGATATGTAATTTCATGGCACACATAATGAATCAACATATATCAGTGGGTCCAGAACATGTATTGTTGGGAGTGGATACGTTGAGGGGTACTGATGCTGTCCATCATATTGCTATATAGAGCATTTTTAATAGGGGAAAAAATGCATTCTAACTAACTAACTGGGTCCACCAAGAGGCTTCTACTTATTGGCAGTGGCATAATAGACTGCATGCGTTATTATTAATGGAGCTTCGAGAAGTGCAATGGAAATTCAAAAGACAAAAAGAGTTTTATTTAATATGGAAATCTTACATACAAGCCTTGGCTCCACGTGCACGCAGTTTTGTCCTCAACCGATTAGGGGGCCTCTAATGAAATGGGGAGTGATACCCGCTACAAGTTGGTGACAGACAATCCCAGTATATAGAAGTCTTGACCTTTTTTTTGGGGGGGGGAAGGGAAGGGAGAGGAAGGAACGGGTAGGAGAGAGGTGAGGGAGGGCAACAGGGAAGGGGGAAGCGAGAAATTGTTAATAAAGAATGACATACATGAATCTACTCAATATAGAGAGGCTGCTATGTTATTATTATGGCGGTGGGAGTTATCTTGAATCTGTTAATATACAAGAAGAAATGATGCTGTTAATTTAAGGAGGGGAGAGACAATATGTAATGAGGGGAGGGGGGAGAAATGAACAATTCACTCAAATTTATGGTTGTAACGTTTTATTGAATGTTCAATAAAAATTGTTTTAAACTAAAATTGTATCATCACCTGACCCCCCCATACCGGTTCAATAAAAAATTCTTTATTATTCTGGTCAAAAAAAAAAAAAAAAAGAAAATGCCTTGGTATATTTAGTCATTACCTAAATAAAAATACATTTCTCTCTTTACACATACACTCAAATCCATCTCATCAATAGTTTGGGATATATTTTAATATTAATCTTTATTGGTTATACTATTGCTTCAGGAGAAGCTGGAACTTTAGTTACAAAAACATCTGCAAGGTTCAGATGCATTGTCGTTTCTAAAGAAATCTATACAAACTGACCTTATGATATGGGAAAAAAATCCAATTTGAAGGGGTTCTGAAGTGATTTCAGCTGTGTTTTCAGACCTGAACTGGTTCCTGAACAAGGAGGAATTCCAGAGTTTAATTACACTTTGAGTGAAGAAATATTTTCTCCAATTTGTTTAAATTTATTACTTTGTAGCTTCATTGCATGCCCCTAGTCCTAGTATTTTTGGAAAGAGTAAACAAACAATTCACGTCTACCCCGTTCCATTCCACTCATTATTTATAGACCTCTATCATATCTCCCCTCAGCCATCTTTTCTCCAACCTGAAGATCCCAAGTCACCGTAGCCTTTCTTCATAGGGAAGTCGTCCCATCCCCATTGTCATTTTTGTCGCCTTTCTCGGTACCTTTTCTAATTCCACTATATCTTTTTTGAGATGTGGTGACCAGAATTGAACACAATATTCGAGGTGCGGTCGCACTATGGAGCGATACAAAAGCATTATAACATTTTTGTTTTCCATTCCTTTCCTAATAATGCTTAACATTCTTTCTTAGCTGCCGCCGCCGCACACTGAACAAAGGGTTTCAACGTATCAATAATGACACCTAGATCCCTTTCTTGGTCGGTGACTCCCTAATGTGGAACCTTGCATTACGAAACTATAGTTCGGGTTCCTCTTTCCCACATGCATCACTTTGCACTTGCTCACATTAAATGTCATCTGCCATTTGGACGCCCAGTCTCCCAGTCTCGTAAGGTCCTCTTGTAATTTTTCACAATCCACCTGCGATTTAACGACTTTGAATGACTTTCAGGTTTATTTTCGAAAGAGAAGGACGCCCATCTTTTGACACAAATCGCAAGATTGGCATCCTTCTCCCAGGGTCGCCCAAATCGGCATAATTGAAAGCTGATTTTGGGCGTCCCCAATTGCTTTCCATCACAGGGATGACCAAAGTTCCCGGGGGCGTGTTGAAGGCATAGCGAAGGCGGGACTTGGGCATGCCTAACACATGGGCGTCCTTGACCCATAATCGAAAAGGGTGTCCCTGACGAGCATTTGCATGACTTTACTTGGTCATTTTTTTTGTTACGACCAAGCCACGAAAAGTGACCAAACTGACCAGATGACCACCGGAGGGAATCGGGGATGATCTCCCTTTACTCCCCCAGTGGTCACTAACCCTCTCTCATCCTCAAAAAAAATCTTTAAAAATATTTTTTGCCGGCCTCTATGCCAGCCTCAAATGTCATACTTGGGTCCATTGCAGCAGTATGCAGGTCCCTGGAGCAGTTTTAGTGGGTGCAGTGCACTTCAGACAGGCAGACCCAGGCCCATCCCCCCTCCCCCACCTGTTACACTTGTGGTGGTAAATGTGAGCCCTCCAAAACCCACCAGAAACCCACTGTACCCACATCTAGGTGCCCCGCTTCACCCATAAGGGCTATGGTAGTGGTGTATGGTTGTGGGTAGTGGGTTTTGGGGGGCTCAGCACACAAGGTAAGGGAGCTATGCACCTGGGAGCAATTTCTGAAGGCCACTGCAGTGCCCCCTACGGTGCCCGGTTGGTGTCCTGGCATGTCAGGGGGACCAGTGCACTACGAAGACTGGCTCCTCCCTTGACCAAATGGCTTGGATTTGGTCATTTCTGAGATGGGCGTCCTCGGTTTCCATTATCACCGAAAATCAGAAATGACCAAGTCTAAGGACAACCATCTCTGAGGGCGACCTAAATTTCAAGATATGGGCGTCCCCGACCGTATTATCGAAACGAAAGATGGACGTCCATCTTGTTTTGTTAATATGGGTTTCCCCGCCCCTTCACGGGGACATCCTATGAGGACATCCTCAGAAAAACTTGGGCGTCCCTTTCGATTATGCCCCTCTTTGTGTCATCAGCAAATTTAATTACCTCACTAGTTACTCCCATCTCTAGATCATTTATAAATATGTTAAAAAGCAGCGGTCCCAGCACAGAGCCCTTGGTATCCCCACTCTTTTCCCTTCTCCACTGAGAATACTGACTATTTAACCCTACTCTCTGTTTTCTATATTTTAACCAGTTATTAATCCAAAATAGAACACTACCTCCTATTCCATGAGTTTCCAATTTTCTCTGGAGTGTTTCATGAGGTACTTTGTCAAATACCTTTTGAAAATCCAGATACACAATATCGACCGGCTCACCTGTATCCACATGTTTGTTCACCCCGTCAAAGAAATGTAATAGATTGGCGAGGCAAGATTTCCCTTAACTAAATCCATGTTGTCTTTGTTTCATTAATCCATGCTTTTGAATATGCTCTGTAATTATGTTCTTTATAATAGTCTCTATCGTTTTGGCCTTCACTGACGTCAGGCTCACTGGTCTATAATTTTCTGGATCTCCTCTGGAACATTTTAAAAAATTTCATTACAGTGGCCTCCTTCCAATCTTCCGGTACTATGCTTGAGTTTAAAGATAAATTACATATTACTAACAATAGTTCTGCAAGTTCATTTTTCAATTCTGTTAGTACTCTAATATAAACTCTTAGTGCAACATACTTAGATCATGGGGAACTGGATTCGATTCCCACTGCAGCTCCTCCATTTAACCCTCCATTGCCCCAGACACAAATAAGTACCTGTATATACTATGTAAACCACTTTGAATGTAGTTGCGAAAACCACAGAAAGGCGATATGTCAAGTCCTATTCCCTCCCCTCCTCTTGTCCTAATTAGAATAATTGACTATAAATGTTGAGCTAGGGGTGGGTAGGAGCTGGGTAGGGGTTGGGAATAAAGACTGAACTAGGCCCTGCTGTGCCTTCTAGAGTCTGTCTGTTAATGCTGTGGCAGAAAATTCAAGTTTAAATCTCGGGCTTTCTATACCCGGGAGAAACTCTCCATTCCCTACTATAGGTAAGAGTGTGCTATGGTGTTCATCAAACTTCCAAATCCGGCCCAAGTCTCACCATACCAGTCGAAGGGATCGATATTCCTGCGTAGATGTGCTGGTAATACAGTTAACTTTGCCTGCAGTACATAATGGAGTTTCAAGGGGTGTACCCACTCTTCTTCCATTGTCCTCGGGGTATAGTGTGTGGTTCCCAAAAGCCAGCCCCCTATATGTCATAGCAGGCATGCTTTGTTATAGCGATGTAGATCTAGAATCCCAAAGCCCCCTCTATTCCACGGGTCCAACAGATTTTGCCAGCTGATCTGTGGGCGTCTTTTATTCCAAAAAAATTTGGAGAGTAGGCCCATCAACTTTTTCCAATCTCTTTTAGTCAGATAAATTGGCAAGATCTGAAAACAATAAAGCCACCTTGGGAATAGTATTATATTGAACAAACAAATTCTCTCTGATAGTGATATTGGTAGGTTAGCCCACCCCCGTAACATCTGTTTTGTATGTTCAAATAATTGGGCTATATTTAATTAATATAATTGTGCTGGGTCTCCTGGCAGTTGTATGCCCAGATACATAAAGGAGCCATATATTCTCTTAAAGGTACAACATAACCGCGTCCATTCCTCTTCAGACATCCACAAGGGCTGGACCTCAGATTTATCTAAATTCAAGCAAAATCCAGAGAAATCACCATATTCTTTAAATATTTCCAAAATAGCTGGTAGTGAGTCCCCTGGATTCTGAAGTACGACCAATAGGTCGTCCGCAAAGGCAGAGATTTTGAATTGCTCTGTTCTTAAACATACTCCTTGTACTTCCGCGGAGCCCATAATATCTCTGATTAAGGGGTCTAACACCATTACAAACAGAAGAGGCGAGAGAGGACAGCCCTGTCTAGTGCCTCTGGCAATTGGAAACTGCCGAGAGATCACTCCATTCACTGACACCTCTGCCACCTGGTTCTTATATAAAGTTTGTATGGCCTTTGTAAAAAAAATCCTCCAATTCCGTATGCCTCCAGGACTTCAAACATGAAGTCCCACCTCACTCTATCAAATGCTTTATGTGCATCAAAACTAATAAGGAGTGAGGGGGTATTCATATGTTTGACCTGTTCCAATGCTAGTAGTATTTTCCTTAAATTCTTTGCCACGGATCGTTCCCGGACAAATCCCACCTGCGGGTCTAATATCAATTGTGGAAGAAACCTGGCTAACCTGTTGGCCAAGATCTTTGCAAGCAATTTAGCTTCAAAAGATATCAGGGAGATGGGCCTATAAGATTCTGCCCGATTCGGATCTTTCCCTGGTTTTAATAGCACAATTATCTGCGCTGTTCTCAACGAGCTTGGTAGTTCTCCTCTAAGAACATGTGAGTTGAATACCTTAGCCATACAAAGCGCAATGTCTTCCACTAAAATTTTATACCAATCTGCTGTAAACCCATCCACCCCCGGTGTTTTATATAGGGGACTGGCTCGTATATTCCAACTAACTTCATCTTCTGTGACATCCACTTCCAGGACATTTTGTTGCCATCTCATGAGTTGTGGAAGTTTTTGCCCTTCTAAGTATGTTATTGCCTCTAATCCCTCGTCCTCCGGTGGAGCATACAGCTGGGTATAGAAGGTTTCAAAAACCTTACTAATCTTTGTTCGTGTGATGACTCGTGCCCTGTGTGTCTTGAATCTGTGACACCCATCTTCTGCCCCCCACTTGGTGCACCAATCTCGCTAGTAGTTTCCCTTGCTTGTTAGCATGCTTGTACATTTGGTACTTGTGGAGGGGCATAATCGAACGCGAACGCCTATCTCCATGGGCGTCTATGTCCGAAAACAGGTACGTGAAGAGGCCGGACAGACCGTATTTTCGAAAAAAATGGACATTTTTCAGCTGGGCGTTTGGTTTTTTTAGCGATAATGGAAACCAAAAATGCCCAGCTCAAAAATGTCATCCGAGCCTTGTGGTCGTGGGAGGGGCCACGATTCATAGTACACTCGCCCCCCTGACATGCCAGGACACCAACTGCACACCCTAGAGGTCAGTGCGGTGGACTTCAGACAACGCTCCCACATGCATAGCTCCCTTACCACGGGTGCTGAGCACCCAACCCCCTCCCCCAAAACCCACTACCCACAAATGTACAACACTACCATAGCTCTTAGGGGTGAAGGGGGCACCTACATGTGGGTACAGTGGGTTTTGGAGGCCTCCCATTTACCAGCACAAGTGTTACAGGTGGGGTGGGGGGTTGGGCCTGGGTCCACCTGGCTGAAGTGCACTGCGGTACCCACTAAAAGTGCTCCAGGGGCCTGCATACACACAGGCCTCTAGGACTTGTTGCTGCTATATAACATTGGCACACCAGATGACACAGGAAGACTAATCTCTCCGAAAACGTCCTTTATTGGAATAAGCACGCTTACTCACAGTTAACTGCAGATCAGAGGTTGTGCCCCACTGGCAAAGAGTCTCCCTGGTACTGAGATTAGCAGTAGTCAGAGCTGGCAGAATGCTGTACAATGCCCTCTTTCAGCCACATTCAAGGTAAGAACTAAGTTCTGTAATGTGGCTAACACATGAAAGGGAGCTAAAACTGGCTTACAAAAATGGCCACTACCTCATGGACTACCAGAAACAAAACTGGACACACTCTGACCCAGTTAGCAGGGGGAAAAGCACCATGGGAGTAGAGCCTACCAACTACCAACATCGTGAGCATTTGCCACAAGCTACTGGAATCACGGAGCCCAATACCCTACAACCAACACAATGCATGGCTGATGTGACTCTGCAGTGCGCATAACAGAAAAGGTGTCCCACTCACCCGAGAGCCACATCAGAACCAGGGAAAGGCTGTCACAGGATAGAACACATTCTGCTGTCATGGAGGTGGGTACGGCATTTGAGGCTGGCATAGAGACTGGAAAAAAGTTTGTAAAGTGGGGTTTTTTTTTGGTGGGAGGGGATTAGTGACCACTGGGGGAGTCCGGGGAGGTCATCCCCGATTCCCTCCAGTGGTCATCTGGTCAGTTGGGGCACTTTTTTGGGACTTGTTCGTGAAAAAAAAGGGTCCAAAAAAAAGTGACCCAAAATCGCGGTAAAAACTCCTTTTTTTTTATCAGCTAAAGACGCCCTTCAATCCTCGGCCGATAACCACGCCCCAGTTCCGCCTTCACCATAAACTGGACAGTATACCTGAGACTGCTGTAAACGGGTATGAATCAGATGATTTAACTCTATTTGTGCCTTTATGTATAAATTCTTATGGGTAATGGAGTGTGATTGCCCATAAATTTGTCTCAAGTTCCGTACCTTTGTTTCCAGCCTTAACATTTCAGCCTCCCTTAGTTTCTTTTTATGGGCAGAATAGGAGATAATATGTCCCCTCAACACAGCTTTGGCAGCTTCCCAAAAAAGTATTGGGTCCGAGTGAAAACTGTCTCTATTTAATTCAGCATAATCCTTCCACTTATCCTTTATGAAGGAGTGGAACGTTGTGTCATAGTACAGCGCTCTCGGAAATCTCCAATAAAATGGTGGGTCTGGAGCACTACTCCATTCTAGTGTAATCCAAATCATAGCGTGATCTGACACTTGTGTAGGGCCTATCTCTGCCTGTGTAAGAAACGTTGAACTATTCTGTGATGTTAATAAGTAATCTATCCGGGATTGCGTTCCATGGGCTCTAGATAGATGGGTATAGTCCCTTTCTCCCGGATGTAGTAATCTCCAAGAGTCCACCAAATCTAAGTTCGAGCAGATCCATGGCACGCCTCTGCTATAATTCACTGGTCTAACTCGTGAGGGGCCCGTGCTGTCCATCAATGGGTCAAAGACCATATTGAAGTCCCCTCCCATGATTATTGAGGGTTGGCCAAACCTCTTCACTTGTCTAATCAGGGTCTGGATAAATTTTGTATCATATTGATTTGGAGCATATACGTTTACCAACAAAAGCGGCTTATTGTGTAGTGTGATGTGTTGTATTATATATTGGCCTTGTGAGTCAACAATCCTATTGTTCAATACACACTGTAGTCCTTTACGGATCAGTATGACCACGCCTGCTTTTTTATTCAATGCTGGACTATCCACCATCTCACCAACCCACCACCGACGTAATTTGCTATGCTCCAGTGTACTTAGGTGTGTTTCCTGAAGTAAGGCTATTTGCGCTTTATGTCTGTTCAATGTTTGCAGAATCTTAGAGCGCTTAATTGGAGAGTTTATACCCCCCACATTCCATGAAACAATCTTTACCGTTATTCTACCTTTAGTCTTTCGGCTAACAGTAACTCAATTTGATTGTATATTCTTGCAGGAGAGAGGTAGCCCATCCCTATCCCTCCCCTTCCATCACACTCATCCCCCTGCCCTCTCCCTCCCCCTCCCTCCCTTTTCCCTTCCCACAACTGCCCTTTTGAGTTCAGATTGAACTCCTCACGTAATGGCACCCCACCTCCCCCCAGTTTAGTCATTTTCTACTTAAGAGAGAGAGAGAGGAGAGAACAAAAACAAAAACAGAACACTTTTTCCCCTCTGTCTCCCCTCCTCTCCCCCCAACTTTAAACATAGTCCTATGCTAGCAAATTGCAGCAGTACATATCCAGCCAACCGGGCAAACCATTTAACCATTAACAAAACAGCAAGACATCTCATTATATCCTTACTCATTAATTACTTGTCCATTATGTCCTTCGTGTCAGTGCTTGTCTTCACTGTGGGCACCTTTTTGTCGTTCAAAATAGGTGTCCATATCTTTGATAAATCCAGTTTATTGGCATGGAGAGGGTCGAGTTTGCAAAGATTAGAATACTCAGTAGTCTGTCTCTTAGCCAACAGGGTTTCATTAATCAGTTCCAAGCCCTTCTCAATAGAGCACCATTTCAGGCCCATCTGCTTGATATCATATTGTCTAAGTCTCCTTCATGACTTCTGCTCACCGACATTGAGTCCCAAAACATATGCATCCATTAACCTCCTCATTCCGTTGTTTTGGACGGTAAGGTATTAATAAATTCTTGAGCCTTTTCCACCGCTTCAAAGGTTCTTTCTGTTCCATCATGAGACACACGCAGTTTAGCGGGGTAAACCAATGCGAATCGAATCTTCCGGTTATGCAGTTCAGCGCACGTCGGCGCGAACGCTTTTCTCGCCGCTGCCACTCTTGCCGAATAATCTTGGAAACAGAGTATGTTGTTCCCTTCGTATTGGAGTTTTTGGCCCGATCGTAGCGCTCGCATGATCGCTTGCTTGTGCCCATAATTTAATACCTTCAAAATCACTGCTCTCGGTCGGTTATCCGGTGGGCTCTTTCAATTCTTAAGGGCCCCAATGCAGCACCGAGCTGTAAGGCCTGTGGGAGCCAGCGTTCTAACAGTTCCACCAGTTCAGAGTCTCTCAGGTGCTCCGGCAAGCCTATGAGACGAAGATTATTAAGTCTCGATCGATTTTCTAGATCGTCCAGCTTTTCTTCTAATTCAGCTACCTTTTTCTCCAGCGCCTCTTTAGGTCCCGCCGTTTCCGTAATTCTGTCTTAAACATCGCTGATTCTCTGCTGCATATGATCTAAATCTAGATGGAAACCATCTAGACATTTGTGGGCTTCTTCCACTCTGTCATACAGAGCTTGCAGCTTTTTGTCTAATGCAGCTTCTACTGCGGCGGTTACCTCCGCTGTTATCTCAGCTGTCCATACGGAGCATACCGAGGAGCATTGCTGTTGTGTTTCGTCCACCATCTTGGTCTCCGCACCTTTGTTTTTGTCCTTGTCTTTTTTCTGCATTTTGGATGCCATTATGCACAATTTTGGCCAGGTAAGCGCTGCCTATCCCTGCTACACCTTTCCCTGCTGTTCCAGTTAGATCTCCGTATGAAAACAAGCTACTGCAAGTGAGTTTAGCGAGTTTGATTATCAGGAGGTTTGGGAGCTTTGCTTTTCAGCGACTGCTCAGCCCCATGGCACCACGTGATTCCCCCCAAGGCATTTTCTTAAGGTATAACCATACTTGAAACTTCAACTAGTTATTTCCAAAACTGAGTAAGAAATCATGTCCCGCCCCCCCTTTTTTACAAAAACGAGATAGCAGGGCTGTGTCGGAATTACCACACTGGAAGTCGCTAGCTTGGCTTCGTATATGCGATGATCTGAATTTTCCACTCAGAATGAGGAAAGGATACATAATTCAAACATATTAACTCAAATGATATGGCCATTCCTTAAACACTTCTTCACAAAAGGGTAGTAAATTCATGGAACAGGCTCCTGGTGGAGATGAACACTGTATCTGAATTCCAGAAAGCTTGGGACAAGTACATAGGATCTGTAAGGGATGGAAAGGAGAGCAGATGGCATGGATGGGCAGGCAGACTGGGTTTGCAGGTGATCCTTTGATACCAGGGGCGGACTGAGAGTGCTCTGGGCCCCCCCCCCCACTCATGCCCACATACTGCCGCCCCCCCCCCCCCCCCACACACACAGATGCTACCTCTGCACCCCCCCCCCCTCCCACACACACACATAATACCGCCACTCCCGCAGCCCTTACCTTGAAGGGGTGGTCTAGTAGCTTGTTTGGGGCACCAAGGGTGGCCCATCCCAATGCTGGAGATTGAAGGCTAAATGAGTGAGATTTTTCTCACAGTCTTAAACCAGTCTTAAACCAGCTCTAGCATATGTACATTCTAATTAATAAATAGTAAATAATTGCTTTTTTTATTCAAAAATTTATTATACAGTACTTAAAGAGATTGACAAACATCACAAAATCTACATCAATGCGGAAAAGAGCAAACCAAACATTAATCTAAGGAACACAACAACATAACCTCTCTCCAGCAGCAGGCATATTATGAATTTATACAAAACCCTACAAAAGTCACTTGGGACCTGAATGACCAAATCTACCATTCCATAAAAGCACCAACGAGGACCTTCCTAGGAAAAGGCAACATTGGAAATATTGCAGTGAGGCCAAAGCATCGATACACTTATTGGGAAAATTGAACAAGCAGGATTACTACTACTACAGGTCCCCACAATCAACATGGTCACACCTACAGACACAAATACAGGATAAGTGACCACAAACTAAGGGGCATTTCACTAAAGCTTAGCGAGTGCTAATGGAATTCGCAGTGCTAAATGCTGCATGTCCTATTTTATACCTATGGGCCACAGGGCACTTAATGCACACTAATTTTTAGTAAAAGGACCCCTAAGAGTAGAAATATGTAAACAACAATTAGCGTGAAAGCTCAAGACGCCAGACTCTACATGCTGCACAACACCAGATAAATAGAAAATGTTACATTTCCTCATGTACAGTGCAAAATATAAAGATAGCAATTCCCAAAACTGACACATTGCAGTCAATAAACGGAAAATAAAATTATTTTTCTACCTTTATGGTTCCAGTATCTGCTCCTTCTTATCTCTTAAATCACTGTCCAGAGCCTCTTGTCCATTTGTCATGTTTTTCTCTCCTCCTATCTTCTTAATTTCTTCCAAGCATTGATTTTTTTCATTCTCTGCATGTCACCAAAATCTCCCTTTCCACCCTTCTCCATGCCCAGCATGACCTCCCGCCCTATTTCCCCTCCAACATTCCTCCAAGCCCAGCACATCCCACAATCTCCGCTTCCACCATGTCCCCCTGATCTCCCTTACCACCCCCTCCATACCCAGGCCAGAATGTTCCCCGGTCTCTCCTCCCCCATTCCTCTGTGCCCAGCACTCCCCTTCCACCATATCCAGCAAAAGATTATTAGAAATAATGGACTGCCTATGCGTGGTCCATCTGTAAAAACTCTAAAGCTGTTCCCTATTTCCATTCTTAATTCTGATGTTAAAATTACTACTACTACTACTACTTAACATTTCTAAAGCGCTACTAGGGTTACGCAGCACTGTACAATTTAGTTTATAGCTAAGGTCCTAGCGAATCAACTAGTCCTTCCAGATCTAATCCGTTCCCCAAAGACAAGCTAAAGATAATGTTCGCCACATGGTTAACTTCCTGCATGTGGATAACAAGTTAAAAACCCCCTTGTGTCTTTTAGGATTAGATTCCGAAAAGGCATTTGACCGGGTTCATTGGCCTTTCATGATTAATGTTATGTAGCGATTGGGATTGGGATATTATTCCTGCGCCCTCGGTTTTCTAAGTCGCCCACTTTGTATTGCAGATCTTCATAATGCTCAAAAAGCTTAAATAATCGTAATTCAGCCCCGCTCAGCTGCTCATCATGCTCCTCCGCACACGCCTCCAAGTCCTCCACACGCCCGCCCAACTCTCGCAGATCAACGCTCAGGATATCCATGCGCTCTAGAATTTTCTTTTTGGAGGATTTGATCTCCGTTCTGTAGATAAATCTCTCTTATCTGTCCCCTTCTCCTCTACTGCTAATTCCGGACTCCGTTCCTTTTATCTTGCTGCACCTCTCGCCTGGAATAGACTTCCCGAGCCTGTGCATCTAGCCCCGTCTTTGGCTGTTTTCAAGTCCAAACTTAAAGCCCACCTCTTTACCACTGCTTTTGACTCCTAACCGTCCTTTAACCTCACCTCTTTATTCCCTTACCCTTAATTGTTCTGTCTGTCTCCCCGTCTTATCTAGATTGTAAGCTCTTTGAGCAGGGACTATCTTTTTGTGTATGGTGTACAGCGCTGCATATGCTTTGTAGCGCTATAGAAATGATAAATAGTAGTAGTAGTAGTAATTTGATCTCCTCCTGAATCTCTGTTAAGCATTTGGTTATGTCTTTTGAAAGGCCCCATTTAGAAGAAGCTTTACCTGCTTCGATAAGGAGCATAGCGGAGTCAGAGTCCGAGTGCGAGCCGACGACAACACGTGGCGCCGTGGGGCCTTGCCCGCTTGCCTTACTGGTTGGCGCTCACTCTCCTTCCGAGCTGTTGACATAGCTTCCATAGGACCAGAAAAGCCCTCACTCAAGTCAAAAACGTTGCCCCGATGAAAAAAGTTTTCAAATCAGGGGTGGATGGTTGCTGATATTGCTTAAAGAAGGCAGGGACGCATCAGAGCTACAGACTCAGGCAGCCATTCAGGTCCTAAGTGTCCAAATGTTTGACGTTTTACACCATCTCCTGTGATCTAAAAATGCAAAGCCCATTAAATCCAAAACATTTACTTACTGTTGGAGTCATTTGGATTTTCTTTTCCCTTCCACTCAGATTGTTGAGTGAAATATTTCTCATCTTCATTTTCAATCTTGAATACAACATCAGGATTAACAATTGAATAACCTGCCAATAAAAAGTAGGAAAATTACTGGAGAGGTTCCGTCTCTGATGGAGCCGTGTGTGATGTGTGCATGGAGGTGTATGTATATGTGTATATACAGAGATCTTGGGGTGTGTGTATTTGTCTGACAAAGCTTGGAGAGAAGAGGCAGAAGTGGCCTGACACTTGGTTAGATTATATCATAGAGTTTTTCCTGGTACAGAGATTTCTCTTCATAGTCCTCCTAGGTGGAAGCATTGCAGGTGCCAATCTTCTGGTTATCATTTGGAGAGGTTATATGTTGTACACTATAGTTGACTCGTGTGCAGCTGATATGTCATGACCTTATGCAGAAGTTTCAGAAAAAATCTTTGAGGTAAATTTTCTCTCTGGATTTCTGTTTACATAAATTACTTTCCTAAATCTTACTGCACAGATTGTGTGTTTTTAGGTTTCATTGGACATTCAGGCAACCACTTCACTGGTTAAATGCTGTCAAGTGATGGATGTAATCATCTGTGCAATAGAGGGCTGCACTGAACTTCAGCACAAAATGCTTTAATGCAAGTGCAGAACGTTACTCTTGATACAGTAAACTAATGACAAGCAAACTACTGATGTACTACAAAATGTGGAATGATAGAAAAACAGCACAAATTACGGATTGACTTTGGAATACAAAAATGGTTCCATGTCGGGAACAGTATAGGAATTCAAAAGAACTGTTTGCTCTCACGTTGTCAAGCATTTAACACTGGATTGCAAATTGGATTGTTTTTGAGTGATTACTGTAGAAATATACTAGCCCTTGCTCTCAGTAAAATACAGGCCAATGGCTCAGGATAAGAGCTAGGCCTCTTTAAATCAAAAATCACCTCTGACACAGATACATTTCACTGTAGCAAGTGCTGAAATGAGGTAATTGAGAACTGGCAGAGGGAGGGGGACTTTGCTCTGTAAGCAACAGCTTGACTAGCACCAAGACATGGGTCAGATACAAGTAGGGGGGGGGGGGAGCGAAGAGAGCAAAATGACCTGTGAAGTCATCTCACAGATGCGCTCTGAACATATTTTGTTTATACTTAGGGCTTGAGAATATGTGAAGTCATTTTGATCAACTGATAAGGGCCAAGGGCCCTGGTGATAAGGCTAGGATCCATTGGAATCAATGGGGTCAAAATGGTATAAAAGGGGTATTAGCGCAGAAGACTTCAGAAGAGCAGAGAAGACCACAGAAGGCTGTAGACGTGTCGTGAAGAGCTGTTCCACTATGTGAATGCCTGATTTGCCTGTACTGCTATTGGTGAGATTGTAATAAACTATCTTCTTATATCCCAGTGAGTCCTTCTGATTATGGAGCTTGTCAGTGCCCAGTCTATACCATTATATATACTGAATACTGGGTTTCCTTCTAATTAAGGAGCCTGCTGCTGCTCTGTGTAAAACTGACATGAGCAGACACAAGGTTGGGGTAATTAAGTATTGGGAGGGAACATGCGATCCTTTTCTGGATAGTAGAAAGGCCCTGGCTTCCGCTGCCCAACGGAGATGGCAGACCTAATAAATTAACATTATCCAGGACCTAACAACAGTAAGACATTTGATTATTGGAGGAGAATTTAAAAGTGCAGGTCATTTATAAGAATAACAGCAGAGCCACTTAAGCAGATAAGTTCATGTTTTTAGTATCTTTGGATGAGTGACCCACATTGGACATTTGTATACACATGAGAAAAACAACCAGTAAGACAATAGCAGACAGTACAAATAATGCTTTAAAAGGATTAAGAACTATTAAAAAACTGTTGGAATAGGTTACGTGATTTTTTGAAGCCACTGAGCAACCAGTGAACTGTCATTCGGAACTTAACAGTAGTATTTTATTTTTTGGGGGGGGATTTATTTAATGAAAATACGAGGAAAAATAACGTTGATTTTTTTTAATTAGGTTTCCTAGTAATTTTGAAAAAATTCTTTTTTTGGGTGGGGGGGGGGGGGGAACTGGACTTTAATAGGTACGCCAGTGTGTATTAGATTGATTAAATTTGAACTGCCAGACCTTTTCACCATGGGTTCTCTCTTTCTCTACATTTAAGGCTGATCGGATAAGATTTAGGTGGGCCTTGCTTCTGAAACAATTATCACATTCTGAACATTTAAATAGTTTCTCTTCCATATGAGTCATTCAGTGAAGATTTAGGTGGGCCTTCCTTATGAAATTCGCTCCAGCCTCAAACCATCCCAGGTCTCATCCAGGACATCTATGAGAATTTAGTATAAGAATTTCTTTTAGCTCTGTTCTCCCAACGATGCTTTTGAATATGAAAAATGGTTTCATGTCGGGAACAGTAGAGGAATTCAGAAGAATTGTTTGCTCTCATGTTGTCAAGCATTTAACAATGGACTGCAGATTGGACTGTTTTTGAGTGATTACCCAGAACCTAACAACAGTAAGACATTTGATACTGGAGGAGAATTTAAAAGTGCAGGTCATTTATACGAATAACAGCAGGTCATCCCCGATTCCCTCTGGTGGTAATCTGGTCATTTAGGGCACTTTTTGGGGCCTTATTCGTGAAAAAACAGGGTCCAGGAAAAGTGCCCTAAATTCTAGCTACAAACGCATACTTTTTTTCCATTATCGGCGAAAGGCGCCCATCTCTCCTCGGCCGATAACCACGCCCCAGTTCCACCTTCGCCATGCCTCTGACACGCCCCCGTCAACTTTGTACGCTTCCGCGATGGAGTGCAGTTGAAAACGTCCAAAATCGGCTTTCCATTATACCGATTTATTCGTTTATGTGAGATAAACGTCTATCTCCCGATTTGGGTCGAAATCTAGGCGTTTTTCTCTTTCAATTATAAGGTGGATAGTATACTACTTACATTATCAACACAATATGTAATAGAACATTTTAATTGACAGTGAAGGGTAAAGCAAAGATGGAACATATCGATAGGTAAGAGAGTAAGAAGAGTTAGAAAGTAAGGTGACTGATTTAAAGAAAGTTGCACATGAGGTCAGAGATGGTTTAATATTGTGGATATCCTGTAAACCTGACTTGTGGCGGTGTCTCCAGGACCAGGTTTGGTAACCACTGTCCTATCCCATGACTCTCCTCTGGAGTCTTTTCATGAGGTATTTTGTCAAATGCTGTTTTATGTGTTGTTCCTGAGATTTGCTTTATGTATCTTTTTCTGTTGAAATTGTCCTTTAAGAGAAGATTCTCTGTTTTTGTATTATTTCTGAGGTCTGCTTTGTGTATCTTTGTGAATTATTGAGGCCGATGTAATTCTGTCTCCCGGCTTGTCTTTCTGTAGTTAGTTGGTATTGGTAGGTGCACCTTAGAATAGTCTATTTAGGTTTTGAAAGTTTACTCCTATGCAGTTGACCGCCCTTGGTTTTGTTGAGTGTCTACTGCCCTGCCAAAGCTGAATGTAAGGAGTGTGCTTGGTTTCTGGTTGCATTTCCCCAATTTCTGTTTTTACAATATTCATGCTAAGCCAGAACAGTTGTAAGTTGTCCCGTGATTAGTAAAGTGTCAGTGTCACATAGTTAAGGTAGAGACAGATGATGTTTCCTTGTTGACAGAGTGTGCTGAGTCCAGGAAGGGTGTGGTACATCTGTTCAAGAGGATAGTGTGGCTCCTGGTATTAACCATGCTCCCTTCTCCTCGGAATACTGGAGAGGCCCTGCTAGCCATATTCACCTCTTCTCAGAAGCCTGGAGAGGCCCCTATGCTTACTGATCCTGCGGAGGTAAAAGTTCAGACCGGGAACAGACTGCTTACCTATGCGACTGGTAGTAGTGAAGCATACGATAGCCCTGCTAGAAAGGGGTATAAGTCCTGACGATGTGTTATCTATGTGAGCTCCTCAACTCCATGAATAGGGGGATGATGGAACAAAGGAAGTTTGTCACCATGACAGCCATGAACAAAATTTGTGTTGGCCTACATGTAGCAACAGACTAGTTAGTGGATGAATTGAGAACACTACTACTATTACTTATCATTTCTATAGTGCTACTAGATGTACGCAGTGCTGTACACTTGAGCATGAAGAGACAGTCCCTGTTTGAAAAAGCTTACAATCTAATCAGGACAAATAAAGATGCTGTGGAGGACTTGCAGCCCATCTGCATATCCTCACAGCCTTCTCCGAGGTGACTCCCAGGTCCACCCCAATCCTCCCAGGGCCTTCGCTCCAGGTGCCCAGCACTCCCACCAGTTGCCTTCCACCAGTTGCCTTGCAGCCCACCTGCATATCCTCATGGCCTTCTCTGGGGTGACTCCCAGGTCCACAAGGAACCTCCCAGGACCTTTGCTCCAGGTGCCATGCATCATCATTTTCTCTATACACTTTGTATTTTCTCCCAGTTACTACTTATGGATCCTGTACACTTTCTCTTCTTGGTACTGTCCCTTTCCAATCTCCTTCTCCATTTCAAACCATTGTATACAGCAGGAACACATTGCCCACCTTCTGCTTTCATCATCTCACTATCTGTCTTCTCCCTTTCTCTCAGCTCTCAACCTTCAACATTTCCTTCCTTCCATTCAACCATCTCTATTCTATATACTACTACTACTAATCATTTCTATAGCGCTACTAGACGTACACAGCGCTGTATACTTGAACATGAAGAGACAGTCCCTTCTCAACAGAGCTTACAATCTAATTAGGACAGACAAACAGGACAAATAAGAGATAAGGGAATTACTAAGTTGGGGATGATAAAATAAGGGTACTGAACAAGTGAGTAAGGGTTAGGAGATAAAAGCAGCATCAAAAAGGTGGGCTTTTAGCCTAGATTTGAAGACATCCAGAGATAGAGCTTGATGTCTATATGAATCATGTCTCTCCTACTGTTCTCTGTACTCTCTTGCTCCTTCTCCTTTTGTCCACTGGGGATATCAATCCCAATCCTGGTCCTCCACATCAGCTCTCATCCTATTCATGCAGGTCAAATCGTGATGTCTCCAATCTAATTTCTGATCATCTCTTTCCCTCTTCTTCCCTGCTTTTCTCATGTGCTCTGTCTACAACAAACTTTCCCACATCCATGACCTCTTTATCTCTCATACTCGCCATCTGCTTGCCCAGAGACTTGGATTTGCCCTGAAGACTATGCTTTAGCCATGGCCCTGTGTCACGAAGGTTACTTTTTCTCCCATACTCCTCGCCCGGTTGGCTGCAGAGGTGGTGTTGGGCTACTTCTTTCACCCTCCTGTAGATTTCAACCTCTTCTTCCACCTCAGTCTCACTGCTTTTCTTCCTTCTATTCACTCCTCTGCCTCTCCGAGTAGCAGTCATTTATAGACCCCCTGATAAGTCCCTTTCTTACTTTCTCACTGACTTTGATGCTTGGCTTTCCTTCTTTTTTGAACCTTCATCTCCTTCCTTCATTCTTGGGGATTTTAAAATTCCTGCTAATGATCCCCCTGACTCTTATACTTCTCAGTTTCTCGCTATAACATCCTCTTTCAATCTTCAACTGTGCTCCACTACCCCCACTCATCAGAATGGCCACTGTCTTGATCTTATCTTCTTCTCCAACTGCTCACTCTCCAGTTTCTGCATCTCAGCTCTTCCCCTCTCTGACCATCATCTGATAACTTTAACACTTTAACTCCCCCTCCCCCTCCAAGTCTTGTCCAATCTACTACTACTACTATTTAACATTTCTAGAGCGCTACAAAGTGTACGCAGCGCTGTACAAACACAGAAGAAAGACAGTCCCTGCTCAAAGAGCCCACAATCTAATAGACAAAAAGTAAAGCATTTAAATTTAAAATATTTAAGCAGTCAAGCACAAGAGAACAGTCAATCTCAACCAATACATTTAGGAATCTTCAGGCTATTGACTCTTCTACTCTGTCCTCCAGTGTTTCAAATCTCTTCTCAAACACTATGCTATCCAAGTCTGTCAATGAGGCTGTCTCTTCCTATAATACTATTCTCTCCTCTGCTCTGGATACTCTCGCTCCTCCCATTCCCCACTCTGTAAGGCGTACCAAACCCCAGCCTTGGCTGATCTCTAGAATCCACTGCCTACGTTCCTGTGCCTGCTCTGCCGAACGCCTTTGGCTGAAATCCCATGCAAATGCTGAATTCATACATTTCAGATTCTTGCTGACCTCCTTCCAGTCTTTTCTTTCACTTGCCAAACAGGACTAGTACATCCACTTGACAAATTCTCTTGGCTCAAACCCTCAACGTCTCTTTGCCACACTGAACTCTCTCCTCAAAGTGCCTTCACCTCCAACTCCCTCTTCACTTTCTCCCCAGACTCTGGCTGAATATTTTCATGATAAGGTTCACAAGATTAACATTGAATTGTCAACCAAGTCACCTCCAACTCTTCTTCCTTTAGTCCATTCTCTCAACCCCCCTTCAACCTCTGCCTCCTTTTCTTCCTTTTCTGAAATCACTGAAGAGGAAACTGCACATTTTCTTTCCTCCTAGAAACTAACTATCCATTCCTTTGATCCTATTCCCACCCATCTACTTAGCACTATCTCTCCTACTGTCATCTCTTTTATCTGTCGTATCCTCAATCTTTCAGTTTCCACTGCAACTATTCCTGATGCCTTCAAACATGCCATTGGTACACCACTCCTCAAAAAACCTTCATTGGACTCAACCTGTGTTATGGAACTGGTAGTGAGCCCTTGTGCCTCGACAGAGCACGGTGAAAAAGGAGGCCGCACTCAGTCAGGCAGTCAGACAACCCCTAGCTTCACCTGGGGATGACCACTGTTCCCCAGGAGTTGAGCTCCCAGGTGCGGGTGGCCACCAGGACTTCAGGATACGAGCGGGGTTGGACGGCCGCTAGCTGAGCAAGGCAGCAAATAAACAGTATCAAGTCCAAACCGAGAATCAGGGCAGGCAGCAAAGCAGAGAATGTCCGGTCCAAACCAGAAGTCAGGGCAGGCAGCAAAGCAGAGAATGTCAGGTCCAAACCAGAAGTCAGGGCAGGCAGCAAAGCAGAGAATGTCAGGTCCAATCCAGAAGTCAAAGCCAAGTCGGGAGAAGACACCAGAATGCTCAGAACACGCACCAGACCTCTACAACGATAGAAGCCGAAGCAAACTGATGACCATGTTCAGTTCTTAAATAGGCCTCTCATCAGGAGATCCCTGCCACAGCTGACGGGCAAGGAACCTCATTGGGCACGCCCATAGGAATAAGCCTCTCAAGATGGCTGCCCCTCAGGAACCGCAGTAGATGCTCTACTCAAAATGGCCGTCCTTCAGGAACTGATCAAATGCACCTCTCAAGATGGCCACCCCTCAACTGAACCTTCCAAGATGGCCGCCGCCAGGAGCAGCGAGGTAGGAGTGTAACAGAGTGTAACAACCTGTCCTTCCAACTATCACCCTATCTCCCTCCTCCCTTTTCTATCCAAGATACTGGAACATGATGTTCACCGCCGTTGTCTTTCTTTCATCTCAAGCTATTCTTGATCCACTTCAATCTGGCTTTTGCCCTCTACATTCAACTGAAATAGCCCTTGCTAAAGTCTCCATTGACCTATTCCTGGCCAGATCCAAAGGTCTCTATTCTATCCTCATCCTTCTAGATCTATCTAATGCCTTTGACACTGTTGATCACCGCATACTCCTTGATACGCTGTCCTCACTTGGATTTCAGGGCTCTGTTCTTTCCTGGTTTTCTTCTTATCTCTCCGATCGTACTTTTAGTGTATACTCTGGTGGATCCTCCTCCATGTCTATCCCACTATCAGTTAGTGTACCTCAGGGATCTGTCCTGGAACCTCTTCTTTCTCCATCTATACTTCTTCCCTTGTTACTCTGATCTCATCCCATGGCTTTCAGTTATCCCAGATCTACCTTTCCACACAAGAAATTTCAGGCCAAAGTATCAGCCTGCCTTTCTGACATTGCTGCCTGGATGTCTCACCGCCATCTGAAACTAAACATGATGAAGACTAAGCTTCTTATCTTTCCCCCTAAATCAACCTCTTTAGCTGTTCCATCCCCTCTACCATTTTGGTTGCTCTTCTTTGAACCTTTTCTAACTGCGCTATATCTTTTTTGAGATACGGAGACTAGAATTGAACACAATACTCAAGGTGAGGTCGCACCATGAAGCAACACAGAGGCATTATAATACCTTTGGTCTTATTTTCCATCCCTCTCCTAATAATTACTAGCATCCTATTTGCTTTTTTGGCTGCCGAAGCACACTGAACAGAAGATTTCAGTGTGTATTGTCTAGAATGACACCTAGGTTTTATTCTTGCGTGCTGACTCCTAAAGTGGATCCTAGCATCATCTGTCATTTGGATGCCCAGTCTTCTAGTTTCCTAAGGTCTTCCTGCAATTTTTCACAAACCACAAGTGTTTTGACAACTTTTAATAGTTTCCTCTCATCTGCATATTTTAATCACCTCACTTACTTGCTACAGAAGGGTGAGTCTGTTCAGACATCTCTGACTCAGGATGATCTATGAAGGGGAGATCTTCCTCTTGTTTAATGCTCAGTGAGCACACAGACGTTACAACTGGAAGGCCTGTGAGAGAAAACACATTTACAAGGATTCACCAAGTATCTGATAATACTAAATTAGGAAACCGATTTTAAGTGTCCAAATGTTTGATGTTAATGACCTATCTCCTGTGGTCTAAAAATGCAAAGCCCATTAAATCCAAAACATTTACTTACCGTTGGTAGAGTCAATTGGATTTTCTTTTCCCTCCCATTCAGACTGATGATTGAAATATTTCTCATCTTCCTTTTTAATCTTGAATATAATATCAGGATTAACAATTGAATAACCTGTCAATAAGAAGGAAAATTAATTTTCAATTGTATTTGTAGAATCCCACAGGAGGTTCCATCTGCTTCATGTATATGATGTGTGCATGAAGGTGTGTGTGTATATGTGTATGTACAGATATCTTGGGGTATGTGTATTTATCTGAAAAAGCTTGAAGAGAGGCAGCATCAGAGGCCTACTATTTGATTAAGATTATATCATAGAGGGTTTATGGCCTTCCTAGGTGGAGATATTGCAGGTGCCAATCTTCTGGTTATCATTTGGAGAGGTTATATGTTGTACAATATACTTGACTAGTGTGTAGCTGATACGTCATGACCTTATGCATAAGTGTCAGATGAAATCTGAGAGGTCTTCTGTACCAAGCTATTTTGTATAGGAATGGGAGAGAGACTCCAGCTGGTGTTTTGTGAAGCCTCTAGTTTAAGGTATGATTTAATCTTACAACAGATCCTGAAGCAGTGATATATTTCACAGGCTCCTATTGAATATGGGATGGCATCAGAAGCCAGGTTCTAAATTTCAGGTGCCCATGGTATCTAGTTCCTATGATTTTTACACCACTGATTCCATAATGTGCTTGTGTGGTAGATGACAGAGAAACATATTTACCTCGTGACATGAGGATGTCATGAATCTCCTTGATGACCTTCTTGTACAAATCCTTCTGCCTTTCTCCCAGAATGTCCCAGTCCACTTCCAAGAAATAAGCAGCAACATCCTTGAATATGACCAAAGCCTAGAACAGCAAACAGAACACCTTACATCAAACTTTTATTTTTTCATTTCATTTTATTAAATATACACTCAGTTATCAACATACTTCTAGACGGTTTACAATGAACATATATAATAGTTCACTTATTTAAAAAAAAAGGATATAAAAACATAGGAGAGTGTAGGAGGGAAGTCCTGGAAGCCAAATTTAGGTTCTTAGATAAAAAACTGAAAACTAAAAGAACCAGAGTAACAGTCTCAGAAATACTCCCTGTTTCACATGCAGGAGCCAAGAGATTTTCAATGTTTGGGTGAGACAATGATACAGGGAAAAAGGATTTAGATTTGTTAGGAACTGGACAACATTCTGGGGAAGTGGAAGCATGTTTCAAAAAGATGTGTTGAACCTTAACCAGGGCAGAATCAAATGTTTAAAAGGAAATACAACAACTTTTAAACTACAACTTGGGAGAAAGTCGACAGTCACTCAGGAGCAGATGAATTGGGGTTAGGTATCTTTAAAACAGGGAAGTAAGGGCATCCGGATCGGGAAGTTGCAACAAAGGGAGGAGTAGGCCGGACATTTTAAGAGCAGATGGAGAGTAAAGACTGCTAACTATCCCTGTCAACTAGTAAGCTTGCTGTAAATAAGACAAAAAAACACTTTGAAATGTCTGTATACAAATCCTAGAGGCCTTTTACTAGGCCTGAGTAGGCTATGGGGGAAACGGCACATGGCGGTCCGACAGTAGTTCCGGCTCACACTGCACCATTTCAGGGACAGATTTTTTTTTTTTTTTTTGGGGGGGGGGGGGGGGGGCGGGATCTGTGGAAGGAAGACAACCAAATGGAACACTGTGATATCAGGTATAAATTATATCACCATGATAGGGTGGATTAAACTGGAGAGTGGTAGCACAATGTGTTAAAGAAGATATTGAGTGGAACAGAATAAAAATTCAGCAGGAAACAGATTGCAAAGTGGATAGAGAGAGGTCAGAAACAGTGAGAGATACAGGGAAAATGACAAAACTTGATAAAGGATGAGTGAGGATGTTATAATGCCGTTGTATCGCTCCATGGTGCGACCGCACCTTGAGTATTGTGTTCAATTCTGGTCGCCGCATCTCAAGAAAGATATAGTAGAATTGGAAAAGGTGCAGCGAAGGGCGACTAAAATGATAGTGGGGATGGGACGACTTCCCTATGAAGAAAGACTAAGGAGGCTAGGGCTTTTCAGCTTGGAGAAGAGACGGCTGAGGGGAGACATGATAAAGGTATATAAAATGAGTGGAGTGGAACAGGTGGATGTGAAGCGTCTGTTCACGCTTTCCAAAAATACTAGGACTAGGGGGCATGCGATGAAACTACAGTGTAGTAAATTTAAAACAAATCGGAGAAAGTTTTTCTTTACCCAACGCATAATTAAACTCTGGAATTCGTTGCCGGAGAACGTGGTGAAGGTGGTTAGCTTGGCAGAGTTTAAAAAGGAGTTAGATGGTTTCCTAAAGGACAAGTCCATAAACCGCTACTAAATGGACTTGGGGAAAAATCCACAATTCCAGGAATAACATGTACAGAATGTTTGTACGTTTGGGAAGCTTGCCAGGTGCCCTTGGCCTGGATTGGCCGCTGTCGTGGACAGGATGCTGGGCTCGATGGACCCTTGGTCTTTTCCCAGTGTGGCATTACTTATGTACTTATGACAGTAGCAACTAAAGAAGATAAAGGGAAGAGAAAGAACGACATGGGATAATGGTGGGGGAGAAAAGAAAATGAACTGACAATGAAAAGAGAAAGGTAAAAATAAATATATATAAAAAAAATAGAACAAACACATTATCTACACAACAAAGGTTAGAAGTCAGAGGCTGTGTTATAACACCTCATTCTCACTATCCCTGGTCCAGAGGAGGCATCTTCCCTGTAGAAAAAGTTTGCATCACCTCATTACTAGCTTTAATCCAAGCTTCATCACATGCTTCAGGCAGTTGCTCACATGTGCCTATGGTGGTCAGATTTTCTCTTTCCTTATATCCCTGAGGCTTAGTCCTGAATCCATCTTGCTCAAACCGGATTAAAATGTCAGGTTTGACACTGTAGGAGCCTATTATAAGAAAAAGAAAGCATTATAAGTTGGGGTTTTTTTAAGTTACCACAGAGTCATTAAGTTCCCAGAATTATGTACAGAACCAAAAAACAGAATAAGGGTACTGCTGTACTGATCATCATCAGAAACTTATTCTAGAAATACCCAGATATTTCATAATGTGATGAGCAACTCCTTTCTCAACAGCTACAAACAGCTCTGTGGTAAATATCTGTCATCAGGAGGGGTTTTGTTTTGTTTTTGACCCAGACTATTTTCCATCTAATTTCTGTAGATCAGAAATCAGATTCTGCTGACCACCCACAACTGGAAAACTGTTAAATCATTATAGGGTAGATTTTTAGCTTGAAGCAGTCAGCGGGTTTTAGTTGCTTATAACCACAAGCTGAATTAACCCCAGAGAGTCAATATCAGGTCAGCATTCAATATACAGGTAAGAATGGTCACACAGAAGTTAATAGGGCACTGGCCAATATTCATACCAGCACCCGGTAATCTAAGCAGATAAAGTTATCCATATTTGTAACTGGTTAGTGAACTGAATATCAGTGCAACCAGTGAAGTGCTGGATCTGTCTAAGCTCAACCCTAATACTATCCAATTAATACACTGGCAGTCAGAGGGATATTCAGTGACACTATCCAGTTAAGGGCCACTGAATATATGGGAATGACCAGCTCATTGGGGTTTAACTGGTCAGGAGTCTCTCCTGCTCATTTAAACCCTTTTGAATACCAGGCCTAAGATTTTATAAATCAGAGTGAAAGAGGTCTTCAGCCCCCACTAGAGGGCACTGGTGACAAACAATTCCTAGAATGGGGGTGATTGAAACGGCAACAATGACATAAAATGCCCCCATCCCCACATACTAAGAGGCAGGTATCGACAATTAACCCCCTAGATCACCTTATGCCTCTATTTCAACACTTAGAAGAAGGCTGAGGGGTTAGATTAAGGACATTGAGGTAGTCTGCACTGGTCTGCATTTTAAGTGATCACCTACCCAAAATGGTAGAGAACTGACGAAGAAGACAACTGGGCCTTGCAGAAGGCATCATATAATTTCTATTCTCCTCCTGCTCTATAATTAGCCCCTTCCCACAATAAATGTTAACTCCCTAATAGAGACTGTCTCATGTCTGTGTATAGCGTGTTGTACATCTAGTTGTGCTGTAGAAATGTTAAGCAGTAATACTAGTAGTATTAGCGCTGCTGCTCAATCACATACCCCGACAGTATCTGTTTTACAGAGAGGATAAGTTTCTTATCTCACCAGCTCTCAATTCCTAAATAATCCTGGTGGAGTTTATTAAGACGTGCAGGAGGAGTATTATTCTTACTTGTTACAGGAGGGTGAGTCTGTTCAGACACCTCTGATTTAGGAGGATCCATCAAGGGGAGATCTTCCTCTTGCTTAACACTCAACGAGAACACAGACGTTACAATCGGAAAGCCTGTTAAGAGAAAACACATTACAAGGATTAGGAAATGGATTTTAAGTCTCCAAATGTCTGCAGACTTTAATCTGGAAATTCAAAGCCCTTCAAATCCAAAACATCTACTTACTCTTATTCGGGTTTTCTTTTCCCTCCCATTCAAAATATTGAGTCAAATATTTCTCATCTTCCTTTTTTATCTTGAATATAACATCAGGATTAACAATTGAATAACCTGTAAGTAAGTAAGTAGGAAAATTGCATTTAAATTTATATGTAGAGCCCCTGGGAAACTTCCTTCTGTTTCCTGTTCTGAACAAGCAGCGTTTTGCGCCAGGATCTGCGCCCAATTATAGGTGTGAGGATTTACACCCACTGAAACCTGGTCTAAATTCTCACGAATCTTCGTTATTCTGTAACACAATCCTGCTTATAATCGAACGAGAATAACGCCCAAGTTCCGACCTAAATCGGGAGATGGGCGTTCTTCTCACAAAAACAAATAAAGCGGCATAATCGAAAGCCGAACTTTGGACGCTTTCAACTGCACTCCGTCGCGGGTGCGGACAAAGTTGACGGGGGAGTGTCGGAGGCGTGGTGAAGGCGGAACTGGGGCGTGGTTATCACCCGAACAGAGATGGGCGCCCTTCGCCGATAATGGATGCGTTTGTAGCTAGAATTTAGGGCACTTTTCCTGGACCCTGTTTTTTGACGAATAAGGCCCCAAAAAGTGCCCTAAATGACCAGATGACCCCCAGAGGGAGTCGGGGATGACCTCCCCTGACTCCCCCAGTGGTCACTAACCCCCTCCCACCACAACAAATGATGTTTCACAACTTTTTACTTTCACCCTCAAATGTCATACCCTCCTCCCAAGCAGCAGTATGCAGGTCCCTGGAACAGTTGTTAGGGGGTGCAGTGGACGTCAGGCAGGTGGACCCAGGCCCATCCCCCCCCTACCTGTTACAATTGTGCTGCTTAATGCTACTAGTCGTCCAACCCCCCCCAAACCCCCTGTACCCACATGTAGGTGCTCCCCTTCACCGCTTAGGGCTATAGTACTGGTGTAGACTTGTGGGCAGTGGGTTTTGAGGGGGATTTGGGGGGCTCAACACCCAAGGGAAGGGTGCTATGCACCTGGGAGCTCTTTTACCTTTTTTTTTGTTTTTGTAAAAGTGCCCCCTAGGGTGCCCGGTTGGTGTCCTGGCATGTGAGGGGGACCAGTGCACTATGAATCCTGGCCCCTCCCACGAACAAATGCCTTGCATTTATTCGTTTTTGAGCTGGGCGATTTCATTTTCCATTATCGGTGAAAAGCAAAAACGCCCAGCTCACACCTTGGCGAATAAAGCATGGGCGTCTATTTTTTTTAAAAAATACGGTTCACTCCGCCCCTTCACGGACCCGTTCTCGGAGATTAACGCCCATGGAGATAGGCGTTTCTGGTCGATTATGCCCCTCCATGTGCAAATTCCAGGAACGCCCCTGATCCACCCATGTCACTCCTGTGTCTGCACCCCCTTTCTAGATCCACGAGTAAGTTTAATGCCAATCAGCATAATTAGCACCCATGTATCAGTGCTAATTGGCTCATTATGCAAATAAATTGCACATACACACTTTTGAGGACCGTATATAGAATTAAATCAACACTCTAAATCTTGGGCTGTTTGTATTGGCCTGACTAGGTTTGGAGAGAAGACGGAGTTGTAATTTGCTGCCTGATTTATATTAAAAGTTGGAGGTTATCTGGTGCCTCATTTCTATTCGTGAACCTCTAAGATAAGTCACGGCAGGTGTCAAACTTCTCTGTGCTATCTGGTTACCATCTGAAGGGGTTACACACTTTATGGGGTAACTGACTAGTGAGCAACTGACAGTCAGGCCCCTTATACAGAAGTTGTAGCTCTCAGCAAGAACGATCAAAATGTTGTTGTACAGAAAAGGGAGACAGACTGCAGCTGGTCTTTTATGAAGCCTCTACTTTAAGGTAAACATTTATCTCAAAGCACAAAGCAGCATCTTTTGCGTCAGAAGCCAGATCTCAATTTCAGGTGCCCATGGGACCTGGGATCTTTCCAGCTCTGATAAAATAACAGCACCCATTCAATAATGTGCCATTTTTGCAAAAACTTCATTGGCTACCAGTATAATGCAACTGCACTCCATCGCGGAAACGAATAAAGTTGACGTGACGGGGGCGTGTCGCAGGCATGGTTAAGGCGGAACTGGGGCGTGGTTATCAGCCGAGGAGAGATGGGCGTCTTTAGCTGATAATCGAAAAAAAAGGCGTTTTTGCCACGATTTTGGGTCACTTATTTTGGACCCTTTTTTTCACGAACAAGTCCCAAAAAAGTGCCCCAACTGCCCAGATGACCACTGGAGGGAATCGGGGATGACCTCCCCGGACTCCCCCAGTGGTCACTAACCCCCTCCCACCAAAAAAAACACCAACTTTAACAACTTTTTTTCCAGCCTGTATGCCGGCCTCAAATGCCGTACCCACCTCCATGACAGCAGAATGTGTTCTATCCTGTGACAGCCTTTCCCTGGGTCAGATGTGGCTCCCGTGTTCACTACAGGGTCACATTAGCATTGCATTGTGGTGGGTGTAGGGTATTGGGCTCCGTGATTTCATTAGCTTGTGTTACAGTCTCACGATGTTGGTAGTTGGTAGGCTTTTCTCCCATGGTGCTTTTCCCCCTGCCTACTGGGTCAGAGCGTGTCCAGTTTTGTTTCCGGTAGTCCATGAGGTAGTGGCCATTTTTGTAAGCCAGTTTTAGATCCCTTCCATGTGTTAGCCACGTTAGAGAACTTAGTTCTTATCTTGAATGTGGCTGAAAGAGGGTATTGTACAGCATTCTGCTAGCTCTGACCTCATGGGCGTAGTTTGACTGTTTCATTTGGGGGGGCAAAGGATGGGGCGGAGCATATTAGCATATCATTTGCATATATATATGCAAATGAATATGCTAATTTGGAGGGAGGAAGGAAGGGAAAAAGAGCTATATATACAGATAAGCATACACATACACATATATACTTGAGTGGGCATTCAGATGTGTGCACACATACACACAGACACACCCAAACATGTACATATGTACACACACATGTAAGCCAGTTTTAGATCCCTTCCATGTGTTAGCCACGTTACAGAACTTAGTTCTTACCTTGAATGTGGCTGAAAGAGGGCATTGTACAGCATTCTGTCAGCTCTGACCTACTGCTAATCTCAGTACCAGGGAGACTCGTTGCCAGTGGGGCACAACCTCTGATCTGCAGTTAACTGTGAGTAAGCATGCTTATTCCAATAAAGGACGTTTTCGGAGAGATCAGTCTTCAGATGTCAACTGGTGTGCCAATGTTATACAGCAGCAACCAGTCCTAGAGGCCTGCTTGTATGCAGGTCCCTGGAGCACTTTTAGTGGGTACCGCAGTGCACTTCAGCCAGGTGGACCCAGGCCCATCCTCCCCCCCCCTACCTGTAACACTTGTGCTGGTAAATGGGAGGCCTCCAAAACCCACTGTACCCACATGTAGGTGCCCCCTTCACCCCTAAGAGCTATGGTAGTGTTGTACATTTGTGGGTAGTGGATTTTGGGGGAGGGGGTTGGGTGCTCAGCACCCGTGGTAAGGGAGCTATGCATGTGGGAGCTTTTTCTGAAGTCCACCGCACTGACCTAGGGTGCCCAGTTGGTGTCCTGGCATATCAGGGGGGCCAGTGTACTACGAATCCTGGCCCCTCCCACGACCAAATGGCTCGGATTAGGACGTTTTTGAGCTGGGCGTTTGTAGTTTCCATTATCGCTAAAAAAAGCAAACGCCCAGCTCAAAAATGTCCATTTTTTCGAAAATACACTTCGGCCCTCCCCTTCACAGACCCGTTCTCGGAGATAAACGCCCATGGAGATAGGCGTTTCCGTTCGATTATGCCCCTCCACGTCATACTTTGTATTGTTATTTGAATATTTTTACTGCTGTAATTGTCTACTGCTCATGTTTGATTTATTCTTACTGTACACCACCTTGAGTGAATTCCTTCAAAATGGCAGTAAATAAATCCTAATAAATAAGTAATGATAGAGAAGGCATATTTACCTTTTGATGTGAGGATGTCATGAACCTCCATGATGACCTTGTTGTAAAGCTCTTTCTCCCATTCTCCCAGAATGTCCCACTCCGCTTCCAAGAAATAAGCAGAAACATCCTTGAATGTGACCAATGCCTAGAACAGCAGACAGGACATCGTCAAACACAGTTTCATTATCATGTCTTTTAATAGACTTTGTTATATGATCTCTGTCAATAAGAAGGGCAGACAATGCAGTGGCACCGGAGACCGGTGCTGGACTTTAGCTGGCGGGGGTTGAGGACCCCCGTCAGCCAAGGTATTTGCTGCAGAAGTGGGGGGAGTGGCAGGGCGGGGGGGGGGGGGGGGGGGGTGCGGTGGCGGCGACAGAACAAAATGTGCTCCCCACCTCGGGCTCTGGCCCCTCCCACCACAAAGTCTGGCTGCACCCCTGATTAGAGCAGCGCCCTAACGTGAATTATGTAAACATTTGCATTAACTTAGACCCCCAAATACTCAACTTAGAACTAATTTGCATAAAGTTAGAGCACAAATAAACCCATGGCAGACATATGCAAGCGTCCCACACCTGAATACTTCCATTAAAACTCTTGCATACACTTTTGAACGTTAATATTTATTTATTTTATATTCTAGGTGTCAGTGCAGGTATTCAATGACCTCACTGCACCGGGGTGATTTTTTGTGCCATTTAAGGATCACCCTAGTTACCAAAAAGCCCATAATCGTCCCCCTCCTTTTCCCAGCAACCACTGGGCTTTTTAAAATTAAAACTGCGCCATATGGAGGCATGCGCAATCGCTCAAACACCCCGATTTCAGCCAAAGTAATAGTTCCATAATTAGACCCGTCTCAGGTCACAAGTCCACCCTCACTCAAATTATTGAATAAAATTGATGGTACAGTGGTTCCTGAGGCTCTGGAGCCATCGGCATCTCTTTCGACCGCAAATGCTTGGGTGATGTCACTGATGATGTCAGCGTGTTTCCCCAATGTTGTGCTCACATGCCCAGCGATTCCCAGGCCTCAGCAAGTACAGGACTCTTCCTCCCAGCCATGCCTGGCTCCCTTCACCTCAGCGGCGGCACAGAACCACACGGTTTTCCCGCAGCGGACCCGCCACCGGCAGCAGACAAATCCTCAGAGCCTTTTCCCAGAGTTCCCAAGACCAGGTAAATATATATATATATATATATATATATATATATATATATATATATATATATTATACTGCCTACTTATACAGGTATATTTTAAATTCTTTTTTTATGAAAATGAAAAATGAAGATAGTTTGAAAATATTATATATCTTGAATGGAAGACTTGGCCATTCCCTACCCCCCTCCACCGAGGACTAGGTCTTTTGCCCCCCCCCCCCCCCCCAACTCTGCAGAGAGTTGTACTGCAGTCTAGTAATTCCAATATAAGGTAAAATTATGTATAATCATACCTGATAATTTTCTTTCCATTAATCATAGCTGATCAATCCATAGACTGGTGGGTTGTGTCCATCTACCAGCAGGTGGAGATAGAGAGCAAACTTTTGCCTCCCTATATGTGGTCATGTGCTGCCGGAAACTCCTCAGTATGTCGATATCAAAGCTCCATCCGCAGGACTCAGCACTTAGAGAATTACACCCACGAAGGGACACTCTGCCCAGCTCACCACCGCCGAAACGGGGGAGGGGAATTAACCCAGCTCATCCCCACACAAGTGGGGGAGGGGAATCCGTCCAGCTCATCCCCGCGGAGCGGGGGAGGGACACCACACCCGCCGATGCGGGGGGGATCTGGCTTATCCTGCAACCGCAACCGCGGGAGGAGCTGACTGACCCTAACACCGCCGAAGCGGGAGGGGTACAAAGCTGCCCTACAGCCGCACGAAGCGGGAGGGAGTGCCGGCAGAATTTATGTCTCAATCCAGCCCCGTAAAACGGAGGGGAGAGGAATGCAGCAGCTCACTGTAACACAAACTCGTCTCAACTCTTGAAGAATCCAAGTGAAAGAAGAACTTGAACACGAAGTCCTCCTGAAGTAACTGAAGGCTAAACTTGAACCTAAAATTCAACCAGAATATAAACAGTACAGATATCTGGGAGGGGCTATGGATTGATCAGCTATGATTAATGGAAAGAAAATTATCAGGTATGATTATACATAATTTTACCTTCCATATCATCAAGCTGATCAATCCATAGACTGGTGGGATGTACCGAAGCAGTACTCACCCAGGGCGGGACATAGAAATCCCTGACCTCAACACTGAAGCTCCAAACCGGGCCTCCGCCCGTGCAGCCACAGTCAAACGGTAATGCTTGGAGAATGTATGAGCCGAAGCCCACGTTGCCGCCTTGCATATCTCTTCCAAGGAGACGGATCCGGCCTCTGCCATTGAGGCCGCCTGAGCTCTCGTGGAGTGAGCCTTCAGCTGGATAGGCGGCACCTTCCCCGCGGCCACATAAGCCGCTGCAATGGCTTCCTTGACCCATCTTGCCACTGTAGGCTTAGCAGCCTGCAGACCCTTACGAGGACCTGCAAACAGGACAAACAGATGATCCGATTTCCGGAAATCATTGGTCACTTCCAAGTATCTGATGATGACTCGTCTCACATCCAGATATTCAAGAGCGGAGTACTCCTCTGGGTAGTCCTCCCTACGAAAGGAAGGGAGACAGAGCTGCTGATTCACATGGAAGCGAGAACCAATCTTGGGCAGGAAGGAAGGCACTGTGCGAATAGTCACTCCTGCCTCAGTGAACTGCAGAAAAGGCTCTCGACATGAGAGCGCCTGGAGCTCGGAAACTGTTCTGGCTGAAGTGATAGCCACCAAAAAGACTGCTTTCAACGTCAGGTCTTTCAGAGATGCCCTCGACAAGGGTTCCAAAGGCGGCTTCTGCAATGCTCTTAGCACCAGGTTGAGATTCCACGCAGGCACCACTGAGTGCAGAGGAGGGCGCAGGTGATTAACTCCCTTGAGAAAGCGCACCACATCTGGCTGCGAAGCCAGGGAAGCACCCTTCAGGCGGCCCCTGAAGCAAGCCAGAGCCGCTACCTGGACTTTAAGGGAACTGAGCGACAGGCCTTTCTCCAGACCTTCTTGCAGGAACGCCAACACTGAAGAAATTGGAGCAGTGAAGGGAGAAAGTGAGCCTGCTTCACACCATGCTGCAAAGATACGCCAAACCCTGGCGTAAGCAGTAGAAGTAGAGCGCTTCCTCGCTCTCAGCATAGTGGCGATGACCTTGTCTGAGAAGCCCTTCTTCCTCAGACGCTGCCGCTCAATAGCCAGGCCGTAAGACCAAAGGGAGAGGGATCCTCCATCACCACGGGACCCTGATGTAACAGGCCCTGCTCCACTGACAGCCGCAGAGGATCGTCGACTGAGAGCCTGAACAAGTCCGCATACCAGGGACGTCTGGGCCAATCCGGACCCACCAGGATTACCCTGCCGGGATGCTTTGCCACCCGGTCTAGCACCCTGCCCAACATGGGCCAGGGCGGGAACACATAGAGGAGCTCTTGTGTCGGCCACTGTTGGAGAAGAGCATCTACTCCCAGGGATCGAGGGTCCCGTCCTCTGCTGAAAAAGCGCGGCACTTGGCCATTGGCCGATGACGCCATCAGATCTAGGCTCGGCTGGCCCCAGCGCTTCGTGATGTCCAAGAACGCCTGAGCAGATAGTTGCCACTCTCCGGGCTCCAAGGTATGGCGACTGAGAAAGTCCGCCTTGACATTCATGACTCCGGCAATGTGGGCCGCTGAAAGCTGCTCCAGGTTCGCTTCCGCCCACTGGCAAAGACTCATAGCCTCCTTGGCTAGAGGGGCGCTCTTGGTACCTCCCTGGCGGTTGATATAGGCCACAGCCGTGGCATTGTCCGACAGGACCCGTACAGGCTTCAACACCAGTACTACTACTACTACTATTTAGCATTTCTATAGCGCTACAAGGCATACGCAGCGCTGTACAAACATAGAAGAAAGACAGTACCGGGATGAACTCCAATAACACCAACCGAATGGCTCTGAGTTCCAGGAGGTTGATAGACCACTTGCCTCTGCAGGAGACTAGAGCCCCTGCGCTGTCCTTCCCAAGCAGTGGGCTCCCCAGCCCATCAAAGAGGCGTCTGTCGTGACGACAATCCACTCCGGGGTCACCAGAGGCAATCCTGCAGACAACTTGTCTGTCTGCGTCCACCAGCTCAGCGCCTTGCGCACTGCTGGGTCCACGGGAAGGCGCACAGCATAATCCTCCGACATCGGAGTCCAGCGCAGCAGCAGAGATAGCTGTAGTGGTCTCATATGAGCCCTGGCCCAGGGCACTACTTCCATCGTGGCCGTCATAGAGCCCAACAGCTGCACGTAGTCCCAAGCCCGAATAGGAGAGGCTACTAGGAACTAGTCCACCTGAGCCTGAAGCTTGACAATCCGATTGTCTGGCAGGAACACTCTGCCCACTTGAGTGTCGAATCGAACTCCCAGATACACCAGGGACTGAGTCGGGCGCAGCTGGCTCTTCTTCCAGTTGATGATCCATCCCAGGGAGCTCAAAAGAGCAACTACCCGGTCCATAGCTTTGCCGCACTCTGCATAAGAGGGGGCTCGGATCAACCAGTCGTCCAGATAAGGATGGACTTGTACTCCTTCCTTTAGCAGGAAGGCCGCTATGACCCCCATTACTTTGGAAAAGGTCCGCGGAGCAGTAGCCAACCCGAAAGGGAGGGCTCTGAACTGGAAGTGTCGTCTCAGGACTGTAAAACGCAGAAAGCGTTGGAGAGGAGGCCAGATGGGAATATGCAGGTATGCTTCCTTGATGTCCAAGGAAGCCAAGAACTCTCCTGCCTTCACTGCCGCTATAACAGAGCGGAGAGTCTCCATGCGAAAGTGCCTCACTTTCCAGGCCCGATTGACCCCTTTGAGGTCGAGGATAGGCCGGACAGAACCTCCTTTCTTTGGAACCACAAAGTAAATGGAGTAACGTCCCTTGCCAATCTGATTTTTTGGCACCGGAACGACCGCACCCAGGCGGATCAGGTTGTCCAAGGTCTGCTGCACTACCACAGCTTGACCGGAGACTTGCAGGGAGAGAGTACAAACCCGTCTCTTAAGGGTTGGCAGAACTCTAGCTTGTAGCCGTCTCTGATGACTTCCAGCACCCACGCGTCTGAAGTTATAGTGGTCCACTCGCCCAGAAACGAGGACAGCCGTCCTCCAATCTGCACTGGGGCGTGGACCAAGGCCTCGTCATTGGGTACGAGACCCTGGGGGAGGACCGGAGGGAGCACCTCCGGGACGGCGGTCTCTGCGAAAGGAATGCTGCTTGGGGGAGAAATTCCTCTTGAAGGAAGAGGGGGCAGAGGAACCCGACTTGCCCGGGCGGTACCGATGGGCTTCCTGCAACCGTCCTCTGGAGGTATCGGGACGAGTACTAACCCGAGCCCTGACCTCTGGTAATTTCTTGCCCTTAGACGTGCCGAGATCGGTCACGATTTTGTCCAGCTCGACCCCAAAGAGCAGCTTGCCTTTAAAAGGCAATCTAGCCAGGCGGGATTTAGAGGCGTGGTCAGCAGACCAATGTTTCAGCCAAAGCCACCGCCGCGCAGAGACTGTCTGAGCCATGCCTTTAGCTGAGGCTCTCCAGACATCATACAGCAAGTCTGCCAAATAGGCTAAGCCCGATTCCAGGGCCGGCCAATCAGCCCTCAAGGAATGATCCGAGGGGGAAGCCCGCTGCACCATAGTCCGGCACGCCCTGGCCACATAGGAGCCGCAAACTGAGGCCTGCAAACTTAAAGCAGCTGCCTCAAAGGACGACCTTAAGGCCGCCTCCAATCTTCTGTCTTGGGCGTCCTTTAGGGCCGTGCCACCTTCCACCGGCAACGCCGTTTTCTTAGTCACCGCAGTGATTAAAGAATCCACGGTAGGCCACAGATAGGCCTCACGTTCACTCACAGCCAAAGGATAGAGGCGGGACATAGCCCTAGCCACTTTAAGGCTCGTTTCCGGGACATCCCATTGAGCCGCAATTAAGGTGTGCATGGCATCATGCACGTGGAAGGTTCTAGGCGGGCGCTTCGTCCCCAGCATAATGGCAGAGCCAACAGGGGCTGAGGGAGAGACGTCCTCCGGAGAGGAAATCTTCAAAGTGTCCATGGCCTGTAACAACAGGTTGGGCAAATCCTCTGGGCTAAAAAGCCGCGCTGCAGAGGGGTCATCCGCTCCATCCGAGCGGGGATCTATCTCCTCCAAGGAATCCGCAAAGGATCGTTGGGAGACCTCAGACACGCTGCCCTCATCTACATCGGAGGAGACAAAAGTCTTCCAAGGCCTGGAAATCAACCCGAGGGCGTTTACCTCTGGGAACCTCAACCTCTTTATCAGAAGAGGGAGCAGGGGCAGCGTTTTGCATGAGGAAAGCCTGATGCAGCAGCAAAACAAACTCGGGGGAGAAACCCCCCAGACTGTGCACTTCCGCAGCCTGGGCAACAGCCCTAGACGCACTCTCAACCGGCGCTCGCAATAGCGGGGGAGAGACATGCTGCGCATCCAAAATGGCGTCCGGCGCGAAACTCCGTGAAGGAGCCGCGCGGGAAGAACGGCGCTTAACTTTAGCCGCTTTTGTGCCGTCGCCCAAATTAAGGGCGTTCATGGCATTAATGTCTCCAACCTCAAGAGCGGCCCCGAAGAAGCCGTCCGAGCCGCGTGGCCGGCCAAGATGGCGGAGGCGAGGAGCGGGGGATGGGCGTTTATGGCGGGAAAAAACCGCCACGCCGGAGGAACGACCGGGACATTCATCGGTCACTAAACTATCACCCATCAAGGGCGAATCAGGTTGTAAAACCCCCGCATCCCCTCTAGAAGCGCTCCAGCGATCCGGGGAGCGACCCTTTGCGCCCTCGCCCTCCGACGCCATTGCCACGAGGAGAAGAATCGGGGAACCCCCTGCCCGCTATAAAAAGGTAAAATTACCTGCTTGCCGCTCCGAGCTGTAACGAACTGGTGTCCCAGTGAGTAGCTGCAATGAACGTTTAAAGAAACGTCGAATTAAACGCCTTTAAAGACGTTTAAAAATATATATTTTTTTTTTTTTTTTTTTTTAAACGGAGCCAGCGGGAGGGGGGAGAAAAGGAGGGACCTGGCACCACCAGGTTTGCACTTGCTCAAAAGAGCCCTCAACCCCAGGCCTCAACAAAACCTAAGGATTAGGCTTGGAGGCCTAGCCAGAGCTGCTGCTGTGTGTGACCACCACCTGCTGAGATAGAGAACATACTGGGGAGTTTCCGGCAGCACATGACCACATATAGGGAGGCAAAAGTTTGCTCTCTATCTCCACCTGCTGGTAGATGGACACAACCCACCAGTCTATGGATTGATCAGCTTGATGATATGGAATGGAGGATTACGTTCAGTGGTGTGCTGGAGCCGGCTCACACCGGCTTGCAAGAGCCGGTTGTTAACTTTTCTTGCGACTTGCGAGCCGGTTGTTAAAACCCGCAAGCCGGCTCTCCTCCCTCCCTCCGGATCCGTCCCTCACCAACCTGTCCTTCGAATTCTTCGGGGCAGGCAGTCTTGCCTGCCCGCTGCCAGCGCTAACTGTCCCCCGCTGCCAGTTCGCGCTTTAAAAATGGCCGCCGAGACTTCCAGAGGCGGCCTTGCGAGACTTCTGCTGAAGTCTTGGAGGCTGCCCTTGTAAGTCTCGGCGGCCATTTTGAAGCGCGAACCAGCAGGGGAGAGTCAGCGCTGGCAGCGGGCAGGCAACACTGTCTACCCGAAGAATTCGAAGGACAGGTCGGTGAGGGACGGATCCGGAGGGGAGGAGAAGTCGCCGCTGAACAACTCGGGAGGGGTGGCAGGGGAGAGAAGGGAGTCGCTGGCCATGGGTGGATGGAGGGGAGAGAAGGGTCGCTGGACATGGGTGCATGCAGGGCAGGGGAGAGGAGGGTCACTGCTGGACATGGATGGAGGGCAGGGGAAAGGAGGGCACTGGGTATGGGTGCATGCAGGGCAGGGGAGAGGAGGGTCGCTGGGTAAGGGTTCATGCAGGGCAGGGGAGAGGAGGGTCACTGCTGGACATGGGTGGATGGAGGGCAGGGGAATGGAGGGTCACTGGTATGGGTGCATGCAGGGCAGGGGAAGAGAAGGGTCGCTGGACATGGGTGGATGGAGGGCAGGGAGAGAGAAGGGTCGCTGGACATGGGTGGATGGAGGGCAGGGGAGAGGACGAGAGAGAGAAGAAATAATGGACATGGGTGGAGGGGAGGGAAGAGTGAGGAAGGAGATGAGATGAGATGAGGGGAAAAGAAGAGAGGAGAAAAACTGCACATGGATGAAGAAAATAGGCAGAAGCTGAGGACCAGAAACGAAGAAGAAAGGAGGAAAGAAATAAATAAATGGAAAGGAAGCCCTGGAAACAGAGTTAAGAGGATAGATAGCAGCAGAATCGGATACTGGGCCAGCATGATCAGAAAAACAGTCACCAGACAACAAAGGTAGAAAAAAATCATTTTATTTTCATTATAGTGTTTGGAATATGTTCACTTTGAGAATCAGGTGCTCAACATTAAAAGTTTATATTTATTTACTTATTTATGGCATTTTATCGCACATTAAACATGAATTAGCTTGGGATCATTTCATTTTTTTTCCCTGGAGTAATGCCACCCCCACCCCCAGGCTCTCTCCCCGGCTATAGCCAGCTCTGCAATTCGGGGGGGGGCACAGAGGGGGACCAGGGAGAGAGCCTGTTGTTAAACATTTACCAGCACACCACTGATTACGTTAGTGATAGTGTATAATATAAATTTTTAATAAAATAAAATCTTATATTGGAGTTGGGAGTATAAAATGTTTCGTACTTTTTGGGATCTTGCCAGTTGTGACCTGGATTGGCAACTGTTGGAAACAGGATGCTGGGTTTGATGGACCTTTGCTCCTCCCAGTACGGCAATACTTATGTACTTATTTTCTAATTTTCTGTGTGTTTTAAGTTTACTGTAAACCTCTTTGATCTTAAGTGGAACAGACAAATAAATAAAGAGAAGAGAAAGCTGGAAGAGCTGCACTTTGATCTTTTGTTTAGCTAAGCAGTATATTAACCCCCCTATTTACTAAAACTTAGCTCAAGTTATCTGCAGCAGGGCTCATTTTATTCCTGTGGGCTCCACTGCAGATAATTCCAGCTAAGTTTTAGTAAACAACCCCCTAAATGTTTTAATAAACACATAAACTACACCTACTGCTTCTTTCCAACACCGACAATCAAGGAAAGAGAAGAGAAAGCTGGAAAAGCTGTGCACAGAAATGTTTTCATTATAGTGCTGGAACCCTGTGTACAAGAGGGGAGAGAATAATTTCTTACCTGATCAGAAACTAGGGCAGACATTTCCCTGTTGTTTTCCCTTTGAATTTTGCTGCTGCTGGGATGGATTCAAGCTGGAGATTTCCCTTTTTCTGGACAGATGAATAAAACAGGAAGAAGTTGAGCTGGTTCCAGGTCAGGGATAAATTCCCTCCTCTCTCCCTCTGCAGATTTGAGATGGGTCTTGCAGGGATTTCCAGACCCAAAAGACAGAAAGTTTCTGCTTTTGTTCTAAGTATTTTCCCTCTTTGCAGCTCTGCAGACACTAAACAAAGAAAATGGAGAGAGCACCTTCAGCTGCTCCTCCCCTCCTCCCTTATGAGCTCCAGCCCCCTTCCTCTGAGCTCCTCCCCTCTGCTGAGGTCATTTTAGGATTTCCCACCTACTTAAGGTGGATCTGTGTAGAAAACAGCTAACAGACCAGGAAAATGAGTTAATCCTGTTGCATCTATGTCCTTGAGGCTCTTGAGACCTGAATCTTTCTGAAAATTCTGGACCTCTCTCTCTATGTAGTATTACATTTCCCTGAGGAACAGGGCAACATCCTACTCGCTCCAATACCAAAAGACGCCAAGAAAAGCACAAACGATATCACCAATTACCGCCCAGTTGCATCTATCCCATTAGTAGTAAAAATGATGGAGAGCTACGTGACTAAATAGCTTACGGAATACCTGGACAAGTTCTCATTACTACATAATTCACAATCAGCATTCCAATCCCACCATAGCACCAAAACTGTCCTAGTCACCCTCCTGGCCAAATTCAAGCAGGAGATTGCCACAGGCAAAAGCATACTCCTCCAGTTAGACATGTCGAGCGCATTCGACATGGTAAACCACAACATACTACTAAGAATACTAGGCCACTTCGGAATTGAAGGAAATGTACTTAACTGGATCAAAGGCTTTCTAACCACCAGAACTTATTAAGTAAAATCAAAGTCAAACATATCACCACCGTGGAAAGCAGTCTGCGGAGTACCTCAAGGATCACCATTATCACCAATACTCTTCAACATGATGATGATTCCACTGGCACAGTCCTTATCCAACCGAGGCCATAACCCATTCATTTACGCTGATGATGTTACAATATACATCCCCTTCAGACGTGATCTGACAGAAATAACCAACAAAATCAACGATAGTCTGAACATCATGGACTCCTGGGCAAACTCATTCCAACTGAAACTGAACACCGAAAAAACATATTGCCTCATCCTCTCCTCTCCATATAACAAATACAAGCCCACAACCATAAATACTCCAGGACATACCCTCCCTACCTCGGACAGTTTGAAAATACTCGGTGTCACACTCAATCGCAACCTTACCCTCGAGAGCCAAGTAAACTCTGTAACAAAGAAAATGTTCTATTCAATGTGGAAGCTCAAACGATTAAAACCTTTCTACTACTACTACTATTACTACTACTACTAAACACCTTTCTTCCCAAGAGCAACTTTTCGATACCTAATACAATCAATGGTCCTAAGCCACGCAGATTATTGCAACGGAATCTACACGGGCTGCAAAGAACAACTCATTAAAAAAACTCCAGACCACCCAAAATACAGCAGCCAGGCTGATATTCAGCAAAACACGCTTCAAAAGTGCCAACCCCCTCCGAGAAAGGTTGCATTGGCTCCCAATCAAAGAACGGATCATCTTCAAAATCTGCACCTTAGTCCACAAAATCATATACGGCGTTGTCCCAGGATACATGACAGACCTCATAGACTTACCAATAAGAAACAAAGTCAGATCATCAAGATCCTACCTAAACCTACACTACCCAAATTACAAAGGACTGAAATACAAAACAACTTATGCCGCCAGCAGGGCCGTGCCAACACAGTAAGCGGGCTAAGCACCGCAGGGGGGCGCCGACCTCTGGAGGGCGCTGCCACGCCATGCTTACCCGCCGCTTACCTCAGCTCCCGGACCAGCTTACCCTCGCTGCTTAGTACCTCTGAAGTCGCAGCAGCTAAGCAATGTCAGTGAAAGCGCTGCCAACGCCTCCAGCCTTCCCTTTGTTCGTTCCCTTTCTGGCGCACTTCAGAGAGTTCCCGGCGGTTGTCTTTGCCTCTGGCTTCCGTTTATCCCAAAGCCTTCCTCTGCTCCAGCCTGAGGCGCCAGCTCTCCTCCCCCACTTTTAGCTGTTGTTTCACCTTCAGTACAGCTGCTTAGACCTTAGGACGAGGGGTACTAACGGTTTCCTTGGCATGATGAGTAACAAATAAACGGACAAGCGAAAAAAAATCTTAAGGTGCTATCTTGTTTATTGGAGTAATTAATACGTTTTGGTTAAACTTTAGGGAGCTGATGTTCCTTTTCTCACGTCTCAAACTATGACTATGTCTGGTCGCTTTCATGTCATCACAATAACAAAACAAAATAGAATCATTTGGCAGAATTCTAATCAGAAGTAAAATAAACATTCATTCACTATAGCAAGCTAAAGAGGGAAAACATTTATCAGAAGTCTAATAGTCCAGCCCGTTTGCAACAACTGTAGGGCCAATGTAATAAGCTGCTGTTAAAACAGCACTGAGCTTCAGCCACATATGCATTAAAAAATAAATTTTACTTTGATGCAGTAAATAAACCAAAAGTAAAGAATAAACGAACAAGTACACATTTTATTGCATTAGGGATTACCTGTAGAAAAATCGATAAAGTGCGACTTGGAGGAGCACTATCTGCACATAAACCACGCGATAGGAGTGTGACTCGCTCATTTGAAGACTCAATATCAGCGCCGGCACTTCAATAAGACAAAAGTTTGGAGGACTGGGGGGGGGGAAGGAAGGTAGAGAGAGATGCCAGACTGTAGGGGAGAAGGGAGAGAATGCATGTGAGGTGGGAGAGAGGAGAATTGCTGGATATGGATGGAGGAGGGAAGGACAGAGAGGGACATGGATGGGAGGGCAGGGCCCAGGGAGAGAGGAGAAATTGCTGGACATGGAGGAGAGGGGAGAGAGGAGAATGGTTGGACATGGATGGAGGGGAGGGAAGGGAAGACAGAGGAAGGAGATGCACATGGATAGAGGGGAAGGGAGAGAGAAGAAATGCTGGGCACGGATGGAGGGGAGGGAAGAGAGAGGAAGGAGATGAGGGAAAAGGAAGAGAGGAGAAAAACTGCACATGGATGGAGAAAATAGGCAGAAGCTGGATCCACTGGACAGTCAAGTCTGCAGAGGACCCAGCTTTCACTTATGGATATAGAGCAAGAAATGAAGAAGAAAGGAGGAAAGTAAAGAAATAAATGGAAAGGAAGCCATGGAAACGGAGTTAAGAGGACAGATAGCAGCAGAATCAGATACTGGGCCAGCATGATCAGAAAAAGAAAGTCACCAGACAACAAAGGTAGAAAAAAAATCATTTTATTTTCATTTTAGTGTTTGGAATATGCCCACTTTGAGAATTTACATCTGCTATCTTATTTTGCAATGTACAGCAATTTGTTTCTAAGAATATTGCTGACAATTCCTGTCAGTGTGGCAAGTGGTGAGCGATCATTTTCACGGTTAAAAATCATAAAAAATGATTTGCGATCAAGTATTTTGCAAGAAAGGCTTGTAAGCCTTGCCATGATTGCTATTGAGAATGACATATGTGTCCAGTTAGATATCAAAGATTTAATTGCTAATTTCGTGAACATGAAAGCACGAAAAGCTAAGTGATTGTAAACCCTCTATTTGTTCAGCAATCCCACAAAGATGTACTCCATCTTTCAGCTCCTATTTCCTTTGCATCTTTTGCCACACGGGGGGGGGGGGGGGGGGGGTGCCAACTGATAGTCTGCAGGGGGGCACCAGAGACCCTAGGCACAGCCCTGGCTGCCAGCTTCTCCTACATAAGCGCACAACTATGGAATGGGCTCCCAAAAGCTGTGAAAACAATCCACGACCACTTGAACTTCAGGAAATCACTAAAAACCAACCTCTTCAAAAAGGCTTATCCCAACGACCCCACGTAACCCTCCTCACCTACCAACATAGCATGACTATGATCGAACAGGACAACACGCAATCTTCATCCATTCTGACCCTCCACTTATACCTCATACGATCATTATACAAATTTGTATTTGTTATCCACCAACTGGGCAAACGCCTTTGATGGTACTATGTAAGCCACATTGAGCCTGCAAATAGGTGGGAAAATGTGGGGTATAAATGCAACAAATAAATAAATAAATGTGTATCTTGTTCGTGTTTATTTGGGCACTTCAATGAATTTTATTTTTGTGCAAAGTGCTTCATGAAATTGCATTATGACAGCAAATGCACTGCAGTGATTGGATGGTAAAAGATCTCAGCTTCTGGATCTGTGTTTAACTCCTGGTTGTAAGGAGGGTTGAATAACCAGGAGATGATTTACCATTCAATTACTGCACTGCATTTGCTGACTTTATGCAATTTCAAGAAGCAGTTTGCAATCAATAAATACATTGAAATGCCTAAATAAACACTAACAAGATATAAATGTAATGTTATGTAGTGAGAGATCCAGAATTTTCAGATATATTCAGGTCTCAAGAACAGCAAGGAGGTAGATGCTAGCGGACTGCTTTCTACACACAGATCCACATTAAGTAGGTGGGAAAACCCAGAATGACCTCAGCAGAGGGGAGGGGAGGGGAGGGGAGGAGCTGGAGCTCTCTGAGCAAGCATGCTCTCTCTGTGTTCTCTGTTGCTTCTTTGTGTGGTTTCTGCACAACAATTGCAAAGAAAAGACTCACAAGAAAAGCAGAAACTTTCTCTCTTTGGGGTCCTGAAATCCCTGCAAGACTCAGTCCCAGGTCTGCAGAGGGGGAAAGGAGGGAATTTATCTGAGACCTGGAATAAGTTTGACCTTCTGTTTTATTTATCTTTCCTGGAAAAGGGAAATCTCCAGCCTGAATCCATTCCAGCAGCAGCAGACTTCAGAGGGAAAACAGCAGGGAAATGTCTGCCCTGGTTTCTGATCCGGTAAGAAATTATTCTCTCTCCTCTTGTACACAGGGTGGTTTCCAGCACTAAAAGGAAAACATTTTTGTCAACAGCTTTTCCAGCTTTCTCTTCTGTCTCCTTATTTGTCTGTGTTGGAGTGAAGCAGTAGGTCTAGATTACAAACATTTAATATACAGTTTAGCTAACAAAAGATCAAAGCTGTTTACAGTAAACTTAAACCATACAGAAAATTAGAAAAGAAGTCCAATATAAGATAGTAAAGTATATCAGTCAGAAGACTGAACTAAAGCCAGCGTTTTTCCGTGGGGATCCCTCGGCATAGGTGTCACTACGGGATTGCAAGTGCCACCCCAAGAAAATGCTTTGCCATTCCTTTGCCAGTGCCACCCCAAAATCCCCCTGGCAGTCCAGCATCGCTTCCTTATCTCCCTTTCCCCTGTTCCCTCCTACTAGTTTTCCTACCTCCCTCTACTGCCCTGGGCGTCCATGCTTCAGGGTTAGCTGGAACTGCTGGCAGTGATTACAGCAGTCTGTCTCTCCTGCCAGCCCTGGGGTCCTTCCCTCTGTCACAAATTTCTGTGGCCGAATTTGAAGGATGCAGCAGAGGGAAAGCTTCAGGCCAGTTAGATGTAATTGCTTTAGGGATTGCCGACCAATCTTGCAAATCCATAGGCCCATGGGGAGGGATGGACAGTGGGAGGTAGGAAGACATGCCAGACCCATGGGGGGGGGGGGGCAGAAGCTGCACACATATGGAAGGGAGAGGGGGAAATGCACATGGACCCAAGGAAGAGGAGAGGAGAAAATGCTGCAAATGGATAGAAGGAAAGTGGTGGGGGTGGGGGTGAAACGCATATGTATAGAAGGGAAGAGAATGGGGGAAATGCGCATGGATGGAAGGGGAAAGAATGAGGGGAAATGCTGCATATGAATGGAAGAGAAGGGAAGAGATGAAAAACTAGATTTGTGAAGGAGGTAGATAATGGAAGAAAGCTGAATGTGAAAGATCAGTGCTAAAGATGGATGTGGGACAGGAAATGAAGAAGAAAGGAGAGAAAAAATAGCAAATGGGCAGGAGGTCCTGAAAACAGAGCTAAGCTCGCAGACAAAGGGAAGCAGAACCAGAGACTGGAAAGAAGATGGTTTGAAAAGTAAATCTGCAGACAACAAAGTTATGAAAAATGATTTCATTTTCAGTGTGCAGGCGTATTTTCAAAGAACATAGGCTTACAAATTTAAGTAGTAACCTGTTAGTGCTTTGAAAATGAGCCCCTTAGTGATTGAATTATATCAGTGTTGAGAATTTATATCTGTCAGCTTTATTTTGCACTGTACAGAAGGACATGCAGTTTCTTCTATTTCCCTGGTGTTGCATGACATTGCAACGTCCGGTATCTCTGCTTTTAGCTTTTGCTTGTTTTTTGTGGTTCCATATTTTCTATGAGATGAGAGTCATATTCTGCATCTGTAACTGAGGTGAAAAATTCTGTTGGCATGAATGTGGACAATGGGGAGACGGTTGATATTGTATATCTGGATTTTCAGAAGGCGTTTGACAAAGTGCCGCACGAAAGACTCCTGAAGAAATTGCAGAGTCATGGAATCGGAGGTAGGGTATTATTATGGATTAAGAACTGGTTGAAAGATAGGAAGCAGAGAGTAGGATTGCGTGGCCAGTATTCTCAGTGGAGGAGGGTAGTTAGTGGGGTCCCGCAGGGGTCTGTGCTGGGTCCGTTGCTTTTTAATGTATTTATAAATGACCTAGAGATGGGAATAACTAGTGAGGTAATTAAATTCGCCGATGACACAAAATTATTCAGGGTCGTCAAGTCGCAGGAGGAATGTGAACGATTACAGGAGGACCTTGCGAGACTGGGAGAATGGGCGTGCAAGTGGCAGATGAAGTTCAATGTTGACAAGTGCAAAGTGATGCATGTGGGTAAGAGGAACCCGAATTATAGCTACGTCTTGCAAGGTTCCGCGTTAGGAGTTACGGATCAAGAAAGGGATCTGGGTGTCGTCGTCGATGATACGCTGAAACCTTCTGCTCAGTGTGCTGCTGCGGCTAGGAAAGCGAATAGAATGTTGGGTGTTATTAGGAAGGGTATGGAGTCCAGGTGTGCGGATGTTATAATGCCGTTGTATCGCTCCATGGTGCGACCGCACCTGGAGTATTGTGTTCAGTACTGGTCTCCGTATCTCAAAAAAGATATAGTAGAATTGGAAAAGGTACAGCGAAGGGCGACGAAAATGATAGTGGGGATGGGACGACTTTCCTATGAAGAGAGGCTGAGAAGGCTAGGGCTTTTCAGCTTGGAGAAGAGACGGCTGAGGGGAGATATGATAGAAGTGTATAAAATAATGAGTGGAATGGATCGGGTGGATGTGAAGCGACTGTTCACGCTATCCAAAAATACTAGGACTAGAGGGCATGAGTTGAAGCTACAGTGTGGTAAATTTAAAACGAATCGGAGAAAATTTTTCTTCACCCAACGTGTAATTAGACTCTGGAATTCGTTGCCGGAGAACGTGGTACGGGCGGTTAGCTTGACGGAGTTTAAAAAGGGGTTAGATAGATTCCTAAAGGACAAGTCCATAGACCGCTATTAAATGGACTTGGAAAAATTCCGCATTTTTAGGTATAACTTGTCTGGAATGTTTTTACGTTTGGGGAGCGTGCCAGGTGCCCTTGACCTGGATTGGCCACTGTCGGTGACAGGATGCTGGGCTAGATGGACCTTTGGTCTTTCCCAGTATGGCACTACTTATGTACTTATGTACTTATGTGGTTTCTGTTACAGATTCCTACACAGTCCATCTTTTTCCAGTTTCTCGGTAGCAGGTATATTGGTACTCTAATATGTTTCAGTAGCATAATTAAATGAAATAACTGAAGGTTACAGGTGTGGGTGGGGATGGAGCAGATTACCTGTGGGGATGGAATGGATCTTAACAGGGTCGAGCAGGTACAGGTTCGATTCCAGTGTGCCGCGAAATGAAAAAGATTAAAAATCATGGCTGTAGCCAGACATATCCTACAAAGATCAACTCTCATTAATCTATTAGATGAAATGCTAAGTTAAAAAAGTTTTACTTAACAATACTCCTCTCAGTTCCTCAGGACCAAAGTCCACCACCCTAACCACTAGGCCACTCCAGGCAGCTCCTTGTGACTCTGGGCAAGTCACTTAACCCTCCATTGCCCCATGTAAGCCGCATTGAGCCTGCCATGAGTGGGAAAGCGCGGGGTACAAATGTAACAACAACAACTCCTGGTACTTGCCGCTGTTAAATAAAATCTAAAGTCCACCTAAGGCAAGTGCAACTCTCCATGCAATACTATCGTAAGTATAGAGGAAAAGACTTCAGAGACTCGGTTCCGGTTGATATCTATATCATTAGTGCAGCCGACCGCTTTGCTCTGCGTATGCTTGATTAAATGCACACGCTAGAGAGTATTGTGATGACGATACTCGCTAGCGTGTGCATTTAATCAAGCATACGCAGAGCAAAGCAGTTGGCTGCACTAATGATATAGATATCAGCTGGAACCGAGTTTCTGAAGTCTCTTCCTCTATACTTACGATAGTATTGCATGGAGAGTTGCACTTGCCTTAGGTGGACTTTAGATTTTAAGTTAAAAAAGTACATTTTAATTTGACTCTCAAAATTCTTCGAAGATTCCTCTTTCCGTAGAGCTATCCGTAGTCTATTCCAAAGAACTGGAGCCAGCCAACAAAATGCACTATTCTTAGTTGTTGCTAAATGTGCTTGAGATGTCGCGATGCATGAGGTATAAACATCCTATTATCATTCTTTGATCTAAGTGACCTATTTGGCACATGTGGAACTGCCAAAGAAGATAAGCAAGGAGGTAGCAATTAAAAAAAATAAACAAGCCCTAATGGCTAATAAAAGTATCTTGTAGAAAATCATTAGCATCATATCTATGTTAGTTGAATGTTCGAATGCTTATTAGGTGTATCATTAGTATTATGCTAACATTGTATTATATCTCTGGTATTTGAATTTCAGTTCTGTTAAATGTGGATATTTTTGATACTGTTTCATGATGGTTCTATTATTAGGATTCAATTTACTGTTTTCAAGTTTACCTCATTTATTGTATTTATGTTTATTCTTGGTTATTTTACTATCGTTATGCTGTTAACAAAATTGTAGGTTTTATGTTAAACTGTACCTGCTCTACAGGTAACTTAGAAATTAACACTGCCTTGGGTGAATCTCTTCATAAAGGTGGTTTTTGCTGTTTGCCTTGTATCTGGATCCCTTGATTCGCGATCTAAGTTCGTGCCCGGCTATCAAGGGGGTGAAATGTGGGACATCTCTTCATAAAGGTGGTTTTTGCTGTTTGCCTTGTATCTGGATCCCTTGATTCGCGATCTAAGTTCGTGCCCGGCTATCAAGGGGGTGAAATGTGGGACATAGGAATTCAAAGTCACAGCTTTTGCTGATGACCTATTGGTGCTGCTTACAGAGCCCCGAGAATCTTTAGACGCTCTTTTAGAAACAATTAAGGAGTTTGGAGCATTCTCGGGATTTAAGTTAAATTTTGACAAATCTGAGGCGCTGGCCATACAGGCAGCTATGAGACGCCTGTGGGGCGGGCAATTTCCTTTGAAGTGGGTGGACAATTCTTTCCGATATCTAGGGGTCCTTCTTACGGCTCAACCACGGGCAATATATAGGGCAAATGTACTGAGGTTAGTGGATGCGACGGTGCAGCAATTAGATGCCTGGAGAACTTTAGTATTATCTTTATCGGGTCGATTGTGCCTGGTTCGAATGGTAATCTTGCCTAGATGGCTTTATGTGATGCAAACTTTACCAATACGTCTGCTAACGAAAGACAATAGGTGTTTTTATTGCCTGGTAATGAAATTTTGTTGGGCATATAAGAAAGCGAAGATCAGATTGCCACTCCTCCTTGGTAGCTGGAGTCAGGGAGGGATGGGTTTACCTAATACTAAATATTATAATTTGGCATGCCTCTTAAGACACATACGAGATTGGGTTTTCTCTTCAAATTATCACACCCCTTCAACTAGAAGAGGAGCTCTTTAGGCCTTATAAATTGATATCGTTGCTACAGAGGCGTGGATATTTTTGGGCCGGTGTTTGGGAGGCGATTCTCGGGTAACAGAGCTTGTAACCCTTAGAGGGAACCCGATGTTTTTACCAGGGCTGGAAAACTCAGCTTTTGAAAGGTGGGAACATTTGGGAATATATCAACTGGGGACAATAGTGAACCAGGAAGGAGAGATTAAACCTTTACATCACTTAATCCCCCCTGACTCTGTTGGTTGGGGAGACACTTTTGCTTACTACCAGATAAAACATTATGTCCAGTCCCTAGACAAAGAGGTGCTTAAAGCTAAATTGGGAGTCAGACATCCTTTGGAGAGTTGTCGGAAGAAGGAGTGGCCTAGTGGTTAGGGTGGTGGACTTTGGTCCTGAGGAACTGAGTTCGATTCCCACTTCAGGCACAGGCAGCTCCTTGTGACTCTGGGCAAGTCACTTAACTCTCCATTGCCCCATGTAAGCCGCATTGAGCCTGCCAAGAGTGGGAAAGCACGGGGTACAAATGTAACAAAAACAAAACAAAAAAGCTCCCTCAATTTCTAGTATTCAGAGAAAATTGTGGTCTTTGGCACCTGGCGAGGGGCTGGCCCAGCTTTGACAGCGGTGGGAAGCAGTTGTGGGGGGTGATCTTTCTCCTAGGGACATTGCGGCTCATCTTAGGGGTATACCCAAATTAGTGAGTGGAGCGGGGTATAGAGAATGTGCCTTCAGAGTAGTACACAGAGCCTATTTCACACAGGTTCAGATCAGGTGGAATTGCTGTAGCTACTTGTTTGAAATGCAAAGTAACTGACAATACTTTCTATAATGTGTTCTGGGGCTGTATAGTAATAAAACACTTTTGGAGGCGAGTGGCGGCCTTTTTGTCTCTTTTGGTGACTGGCCGAGTAATGGGGATGCCTACTCAGCTGGTTTTGGACTGCCCTGGCTCATTTCAAGGACTGAAAGCAGACGAAGTATTGCTGTGTTGTAAAATGTGTCTGCTGGCAAGGAAATGCATTTTGCAGTCTTGGACCTCTCCGGACTCTCCTGAATTTTGGCACTGGCGAAACCAAGTACATCAGCTATTGAATTGGAAAGCACAAGAGGCCAGAGGATCTTGTAAACGCAAAGCACGTTTTCTTAAGGTGTGGGGTCCTTTTCTGAGTAGTCTTACACAGAGAGGTAGAAGTCTTATTCTTAATAAGCTATAAGTGACTATGGATGATATGTTCTTTTGTACTCAAGTTCACGTGGAGGGGCATAATCGAACGCAAACGCCTATCTCCATGGGCGTTTATCTCCGAGAACGGGTCCGTGAAGGGGCGGACTGAACCGTATTTTCGAAAAAGATGGACGTCTATCTTTAGTTTCAGAAATACGGTTTGTGCCAGGCAAATGCATTGGATGTGGGCGTTTTTGAGCTGAGCGTTTTCGTTTTTCAGCGATAATCGAAACCGAAGCGGCCCAGCTCAAAAACAAACATATCCAAGGCTTTGGGTCGTGGGAGGGGCCAGGATTAGTAGTGCACTGGTCCCCCTCACATGCCAGGACACCAACTGGGCACCCTAGGGGGCAATTGTAAAAAATAGAAATAAACATTATATTACCTCCCAGGTGCATTCCCTTGGGTGCTGAGTGATGGGGAGAAATGAAAAAATAGACTTTTACTTCAGCAGATTTAGCCCATACGCAGAAGAGCTTTAGAAGTGTTAACTCCCATTGTTTTTTGTTCTCTCTCTCTCTCTCTCTCACAGACTCTTGAATAAAAGATTCAATTACTCTCTCTTCTTTAACTTCCAAACAAAAATGATGTTTACTTACAGTTTCTTCAGATAACTATTTACATCATACTTGCAGTAGACATGGTAAAACTACTGAATACAAAATTCTGTCAGTTGGTTATCATACAGCTTGAAGAGAGATTGCTAACACCATCTTATGCTGACACAGACTGACTCACTCTCAGAGCAACTAGAGTGACTCAGACACACCCACAAGACATTACACTATATCCTATGACATCATAGCTCATAGAATTGTTGACAGTTAATGCATGCAGCACTTGTCTTTCACATATTCCTACATACCCCTTCACATGCATTATTGTCCAACAATTTAATTCTTATATATTTATTTATATACATACAGTCCTAGCTTTTCTCGTAGATTTTCAAAATTTCTTACAGCTAGCGGTTTCGTCAAGATATCAGCAATCATTTGGTCAGTTTGTTTATATTGCAAACTTATTACTCCTTGCCTTGACAATTCTCTGACATTATGGAATTTTGTTGCAATATGTTTTGTTCTAGACTGTACCCTGTCATTTATTGACAACCTTATACAGCTTTGATTGTCTTCAAAAATCTGTATCGGTCTCTGCTGTTCTATACCAAAATCTGTACACAGTTTTTCTATCCACATTAGTTCACGACATGCTTCAGACACAGCAACATATTCTGCTTCTGTGGATGATAAACTTACAATGGTTTGTTTATGACTTGCCCATGAAATAGATGTTTTTCCATACATAAACACATACCCACTTGTGGATTTGTAATCTGAATGATCTCCAGCCCAATCAGAATCACAGTAACAAATCAATTTCTGATTACTATTTACCGGAATCACCAATTTACAGTCAATTGTACCTTTCAAATATCTTACCACTCTTTTTACAGCAGTCCAGTCAGTCTTAGTAGGCTTGTTCACTCTTCTACTTAAAATTCCTACAGCATTAGCTATATCAACTCTGTAAGTGGTAGTTAGATACAAAAGTTTTCCTATTGCAGATCTGTATAGAATGTTATCTGGTAATGGTTCCCTTTCAGTTTCATCCCTCTGAAAATCTGTGGTCATAGGTGAACCTACTGAGTGTGCTTCCTGCATACCCATACTTTTAATAAGATCATTAATCTTTTGTTTCTGACTTATTAAATAAGAACCATCTTTCTGTTTTTCAATATTCATACCTAAATAGTATGACACATTTCCAAGTTCAGTTATTTCAACATTCTGATTTAAACACTTTACAATGTCTTTATACTCTTTTTCACTTTCACTTGCTATAAGCAAATCATCTACAAATGCTAAAATGTACACACAATGACCTTCCTTTTGTCTAGTATACAAGCATTTATCTGCTTCTCCTTGCTTAAAATCTAAATCAGTTAACATTTCATGCATTTTCTCATTCCAGCATTTTGCACTTTGCTTTAAACCATATAAACCTTTGTTCAGTTTACACACTAAATGACTGTTATTTGTATCTATGAAACCTTCTGGTTGTTTCATATACAAGTCTTCAGATATATCTCCATGAAGAAATGCTGTTTTAACATCTATGTGTTTCACTTGCATTTTCTTTGATGCAGCTATGCTTAGGAGAGTTCTGATTGTTGTGTGTTTCACTACTGGTGCAAATACTTCATCATAATCTTCACCATATTTTTGAAGATAACCTTTTGCTACCAGTCTGGCTTTATATCTTTCTACTTGTCCTTGTGCATTTCTTTTCAACTTAAATACCCACTTGCATCCTATGGCCTTTTTGCCATGGGGTAATTCAGTTAAGTTCCATGTTTTGTTTTTATGCAACGCGTCGATTTCATCTTGTGCAGCTTTTTTCCATTCTTCTGCTTCTTTTTCAGACATTTGATCAATTTCATCCCAAGTTAAAGGTTCTTGTGCATCATCAGAAGTTGTTAAATAAGATAGTCTTTGGGGTGGATTACCTCGATTTTCTCTGGATGAGCGTCTGACATTTTGTTGGTCTGACCGAAACCGAAGCGGCCCAGCTCAAAAACGAACATATCCAAGGCTTTGGGTCGTGGGAGGGGCCAGGATTAGTAGTGCACATGCCAGGACACCAACTGGGCACCCTAGGGGGCAATTGTAAAAAATAGAAATAAACATTATATTACCTCCCAGGTGCATAGCTCCCTTCCCTTGGGTGCTGAGCCCCCCAAATCCCCCCCAAAACCCGCTGCCCACAACTCTACACCAGTACCATAGCACTTAAAGGTGAAGGGGGGCACCTACATGTGGGTACAGTGGGTTTTGGAGGCCTCCCATTTACCAGCAGAAGTGTTACAGGTAGGGGGGGATGGGCCTGGGTCCACCTGCCTGAAGTGCACTGCGGTACCCACTAAAAGTGCTCCAGGGACCTGCATACACGCAGGCCTCTAGGACTTGTTGCTGCTGCTGTATAACATTGGCACACCAGTTTACACCTGAAGACTAATCTCTCCGAAAACGTCCTTTATTGGAATAAGCACGTTTACTAACAGTTAACTGCAGATCAGAGGTTGTGCCCCACTGGCAACGAGTCTCCCTGGTACTGAGATTAGCAGTAGGTCAGAGCTGGCAGAATGCTGTACAATGCCCTCTTTCAGCCACATTCAAGGTAAAAACTAAGTTCTCTAACATGGCTTACAAAAATGGCCACTACCTCATGGACTACCGGAAACAAAACTGGACACACTGTGACCCAGTTAGCAGGGGGAAAAGCACCATGGGAGTACAGCGTACCAACATCGTGAGCATTTACCACAAGCTAGTGGAATCATGAAGCCCAATACCCTACACCCACCACAATGCATTGCTGATGTGATTCTGCAGTGCGCATAACAGAAAAGGTGTCAAACTCACCCGAGAGCCACATCAGAACCAGGGAAAGGCTGTCAGAGGATACAACACATTCTGCTGTTATGTAGGTGGGTACAGCATTTGAGGCTGGCATAGAGGCTGGAAAAAAAAGTTTATAAAGTGGGTTTTTTTTCGTGGGAGGGGGTTAGTGACCACTGGGGGAGTCCGGGGAGGTCATCCCCGATTCCCTCCAGTGGTCATCTGGGCAGTTGGGGCACTTTTTTGGGACTTGTTCATGAAAAAAAAAGGGTCCAAAAAAAGTGGCCCAAAATCACGGTAAAAACGCCTTTTTTTTTTTTTTTCGATTAACAGCTAAAGACGCCCATCTCTCCTCAGCCGACAACCACGCCCCAGTGTCACCTTCACCACGCCTCCGACACGCCCCCATCAACTTTATTCGTTCCCGCGACGGAATGCAGTTGAAGATGCCCAAAATCGGCTTTCGATTATACCGATTTTGGGCGCCTTTGCCAGAAAAACGCCCATCTCCCGATTTGGGTCAAAATATAGGCGTTTTTCACTTTCGAAAATAAGCAGGATGGTGTAGTATATGGGGAAGGGGGAAGGGGGAGGGGAAGGGTGGATAGGAGACTGAGGGATACAGGTAGGACAGTATGTAGATGTTATGGCTGCTTTACCTAATCTCTGTAAAACACCGAAGCTGTGGTAATATTCAATTGGTAAGGGGGGGGGGGGCAAAAATGATAAAATTTTGGTAAGAATATGTGATAACTGCGTTCCACGAGCTACAGTTTGTATGTTGGCTTTAAGTAGACACCATGTTGAAGGTGGACAAGTTATGTGGTTTTCAATAAAAAAGTTGAAACATAAAGGCTGTAACAAGGGAGTTCTTTTTAAAACAGGCTAGCACTCGGGCTCGGGCCAGGTGAAAGGAAGTTGCTGACTGCATCTCACAATTGTCCCACTTGGAGGATCTCCATAAGTCCTCTCATTCGATCTCTAAGGCAGATCCAAGCTCTCCGGTTAAAATTAGACAATATTTACTCAGACCAATTGCAATTTATTCGGGGTCAACAACAACAATTTCAGTATTTTCATCATAATAAGCCGGGGCGTTTATTGGCCCTTAAGTTGAGGCAGCAAAGATTTGATTGTACTATTATTCGCATTAGAGATGGTAAGAATAAAGTGCTGACTAGGTCTTCTTCGATTCATCAGAGTTTCCAATCTTTTTACCAGTTCTTATACTCGGCTGACTCTGCGATTCACCTGGACACTATTGAGGCTTTTTTATCATTCCAAGACCTTCCTTCCTTGACAGATGAGCAGCGGTGCCTGTTGGATGGTCTCGTCCAAGTGGATGAGGTTGTCAAAGTCATTAAGGACCTGCCCACCGGGAAGGCCCCAGGTCTGGATGGCTTACTGAATGATTTTTATAGGACTTTTAAGAGGGAGCTTGCCCCTCTGTTGGTAGAGATTCTTAATGGGGTTCGGGATGGGGAGGCATTGCCTCCCTCTATGATAGAAGCTTGGATAGCAGTGATTCCGAAGCCAGGCAAGGATAAGGTGGACTGTGCCTCCTATTGCCCTATTTCCATTCTTAATTCTGATGTTAAAATTATAGCTAAGGTTCTAGCAAATCGACTAGTGAAAGTCCTTCCTGATCTAATCCATCCTGATCAAGTAGGGTTCGTTCCCCAAAGACAAGCTAAAGATAACATTCACCGTATGGTTAACTTGCTGCATGTGGCTAACAAGTTAAAAACCCCTTGTGTCTTTTAGGATTAGATGCCGAAAAGGCATTTGACCGGGTTCATTGGCCTTTCATGATTAATGTTATGGAGTGATTGGGATTTGGGTCGGACTTTAGGGGTTGGACCCAAGCTCTTTATAACTCTCCTAGCGCGTGTGTGCGAATTAATGGTGATAATTCTGCTACTTTTCCTTTGTCTAGGGGACCCGTCAAGTATGCCCTCTCTCGCCAATGCTATTTGCCTTGGTTATGGAACCCCTGGCTATTGCAATTCGTTCTAATCCTAATGCCTCAGGCATTAAGGTAGGTGGTCAGGAATATAAGTTGGCAATGTTTGCTGATGATATCTTGCTTACCTTAACCAAACCATTACTCTCCTTATCTAACTTAGTCAAGCTTTTAGCTGATTATTCTTCTGTTTCGGGGTTCAAGCTCAACATGACTAAATTGGAAGCTATGGCTATTGGTATTTCTGGTCTGATTTTACAATCTATACAACAAGCCTTTTCTTTTCTTTGGGTGACCCGAAATATCAAGTACTTGGGCATTTAACTTACCAAGAATTTTTCTGATCTATTTTCAGCTAATCATCCTCCCCTCTTGCGGGAGCTATACAAAAATCTGGAGGGTTGGGGTTCCATTGAGCTCTCTTGGTTTGGACGGATTGCTACTCTGAAAATGAATGTGTTACCGTGTTTGATGTATCTCTTCCAGGTTCTCCTTCTCCGTTTGTCTCGTTCCTTTCTCTCAGGTCTCCAAGACCGCCTTCTTCACTTTATTTGGTCCAATAAACGTCCATGTCTCTCTAGAATGTTGCTTTATCGGGATCAGAAAAAAGGTGGTCTGGGGGTTCCGAATGTGTATTGGTATAGCTGCTCAGGCCCGGGCTGTGATTGAATGGTTTCATGCTAGTCCCCAGAAGTGGTGGATAGGGTTGGAGCAGGACTCTGCAGGATCTTGTCCTTTGAGTTCTTTATTGTGGCTTCCTCGGAAATATCGTGTATTGGGTAAGGATGTTTGTCCTTCGGTTTCAACAATGTTTTACTACTGGGATAGTCTATTTGCCAAGCCTGAGATGGTCCTTTCTATACTTACACCAGTAACAAAAAACCCTCTTTTTCCACCGGGTTTGGACCCAGGGCCTTTTTCCAATTGGTTTTCTGCTGGTTTAGAAACTTGGGGTCAATGTTTTGATGAAGAGGCCTTCATTGCGTTCAGCACACTGGTTGAAACATATGCAATTTCTTCTAAGGATATTTTTGCATACACCCTAGAGTGTCTTGGGGTTGAGAAATCTGTACTGTTGAAAGGGCTGCTGGAAGTGGAGGGCTGTACTGTTGTGGAGGAACATGATTGACTGACATGGTGCAGTTTGACTTAGTCATGAACATTTTGTATTGCTGTTAGATTAATGCAAATCATAGTACATAATGCAGTTTATCGTAATGATGCCATTCCTAGTTCCAAAATGGCAGTCACAACTACCTGGGGCAGCCTCCTGCTCATGGCATTCCCAATTCCAAAATTGAGGCCGTAGCCTCACATCAGTCTCGACGGCCATTTTGTTGTGTTTTTTTTGTTACTTTAAATTTATGAATTTTCAAGCAAAATAACTGACAGCATCTATTAACAGAAAAAAATTAAGAATAAGTATGCATTTTGTTACATAATGAACTGCCACTCAAGTAATTAAAAACTAAAAATAGACCCTTTCCATCCCTTATCTCCTCCCTCCCCCCTTCCACTCCTTTCTCCAAAACTCACAGAATGTACTTCCAACTAGAGAAACCTTCCTTACATTTCTTGATAAGATTTCCATTTATTATGTTTTAATGCAGTCAGTCTATAGCATTTGCATATAATACACAGTGTCTTTTTAACCATCTCTGTAGTTTGCATGTCCCGTGTATGCCAATGTGAAGCAATCAGCAGTTAGGCTGCTGTAAAAGGCAACAGCATTAATTTATCCATATCTCCCGTTATCTCTTCCAGTCTCCCACTTAGTAGGGCATTTTCCATAGTACATAGTCCACCTTATTTTTGAAAGTGATTGCAGGCCATTTTCCGACACAAATCAGAAGATGGCCGGCGATCTCTCAACGCCGGCAAAATCGGTATAATCGAAAGCCGATTTTGGCCTGTTTTAACTGAAGTCCGTCGCAGTGCCGGCGAAAATGAAAAGGGGCATGTAAGCGGCGAAGCGAAGGTGGGACATGGGCGGGGTTAAGAAATGGCCGGCTTTAGGCCATAATGGAAAAAAAAAGCAGCGATGAAGAGCATTTAGCCGCTTTTACTTGGTCCCTTTATTTTCACGACCAAGCCTCAAAAAGGTGCCCTAAATGACCAGATGACCACCGGAGGGAATCAGGGATGACCTCCCTGTACTCCCCCAGTGGTCACCAACCCCCTCCCACCCAAAAAAACCCAACTTTAAAACATTGTTTTGCCAGCCTCTATGACAGCCTCAAATGTCATACCCAGCTCCATCAAAGCAGTATGCAAGTACCTGGAGCAGTTTTTAGTGGGTGCAGTGCACTTCAGACAGGTAGACCCAGGCCCATTCCCCCCCCTACCTGTTACACTTGTGGTGGTAAATGGGAGCCCTCCAACCCCCCCCCCCCCCAAACCCACTGTACCCACATCTTTGTGCTCCCCTTCACCCATAAAGGCTATGGTAATGGTGTAGAGTTGTGGGGAGTGGGATTTGGGGGGAGTTTGGGGGGCTCAGCACCCAAGGTAAGGGAGCTATGCACCTGGGAGCTTTTTTTATAATTTTTAAAAATTTTTAGAAGTGTCCCTTAGGGTGCCTGGTTGGTGTCCTGGCATGTCAGGGGGACCAGTGCACTACAAATGCTGGCTCCTTCCATGGCCAAATGCCTTGGATTTGGCCGGGATTGAGATGGCTGCCATTAGTTTCCATTATCGCTGAAAAACGAAGCTAGCCATCTTAACCCCGGCTAAATCCAATGCATTTGGCTGGCCGGAACCATATTATTGAAACAAAAGATGGCCGGCCGTCTTTTCGAAAATACGGTTCTGGCCAGCTCTTTGTGACGCTGCCAAAATACATGGCTGGCCATCTATTTCGCCGGTGCCGTTCGATTATTCCCCTCATGGTCTTCTCGCTAAGCTTTAATGAAATGCCCCTTAGTTTATGGTCACTTATCCTGTATTTGTGTCTGTAGGTGTGACTGTGTTGATTGTAGTAGTAATCCTGCTTGTTCAATTTTCCCGATAAGTGTATTGATGCTCTGGCCTTACTGCGATATTTCCAATGCTGCCTTTTCCTAGGAAGGTCCTCGTTGGTGCTTTTATGGAATGGTAGATTTGGTCATTCAGGTCCCAAGTGACCTTTGTAGGGTTTTGTATACATTCATAATATGCCTGCTGCTGGAGAGAGGTTATGTTGTTGTGTTCCTTAGATTAATGTTTGGTTTGTTCTTTTCCGCATTGATGTAGATTTTGTGATGTTTGTCAATCTCTTTAAGTACTGTATAATAAATTTTTGAATAAAAAAACAATTATTTACTATTTATTAATTAGAATGTCAGTTTTAAGAATGTACATATGCTAGAGCTGGTTTAAGACTTGGCAGGGACCCGTGAGAAGAATCTCACTCATTTAGCCTTCAATCTCCAGCATTGGGATGGGCCACCCTTGGTGTGTCTGCCCCGAACAAGCTACTAGACCACCCTTTCAAGGTAAGGGCTGCAGGGGTGGCGGTATCATGTGTGTGTGGGAGGGGGGGTGCAGTGGTAGTATCTGTGGGGGGGGGGGCAGCGACTGTGTGTGGGTACTCTCAGTCCACCCCTGGTATCAAAAGATCACCTGCAAACCCAGTCTGCCTGCCCATCCATGCCATCTGCTCTCCCTTTCCATCCCTTACAGATCCTATGTACTTGTCCCAAGCTTTCTGGAATTCCGATACAGTGTTCATCTCCACCAGAAGGCCATTCCACGAATTTACTACCCTTTTGTGAAGAAGTGTTTAAGGAATGGCCATTTCATTTGAGTTAATATGTTTGAGTTATGTATCCTTTCCTCATTCTGAATGCAAAATTCAGATCATCGCATATATGGGCCCACTTATACGAAGCCGAGGTAGCGACTGCTGGTGTGGTAATTCCGACACAGCCCTGCTATCATGTTTTTGTAAAAAGAGGGGGGGGGGGGAGGGAGATGATTTCTTACTCAGTTTTGGAAATAACTAGTTGAAGTTTCAAGTGTGGTTATACCTTAAGAAAATGCCTTGGTATATTTAGTCATTACCTACTACTACTAATAGCATTTGTATAGCGCTACCAGATGCATGCAGCGCTGAACACTTGACATAGAGAGACAGTCCCTGCTCAAAGAGCTTACAATCTAGGTAGAACAGACAGACAAGACATTGAACGGGCAAGGGAATTAATGGGTAAAGAGGAGGAGGGCAAATGAGTAGTGGTTAGGAGCCAAAGGCAGTAGTGAAAAGGTGGGCTTTCAGCATAGATTTAAAAACAGGTAGAGATGGAGCTAGATGTATGGGTTCTCTCTTTACACATTCACTCAAATCCATCTCATCAATAGTTTGAGATATATCTTAATATTAATCTTTATTGGTTATACTATTGCTTCAGGAGAAGCTGGAACTTTAGTTACAAAAACATCTGCAAGGTTCAGATGCATTGGGGTTTCTAAATAAAATCTATACAAACTGACCTTATGATATGGAAAAAAATCCAATTTGAAGGATATTCTGAAGTGATTTCAGCTGTGTTTTCAGACCTGAACTGGTTCCTGAACAAGGAGGAATTCCAGAGTTTAATTACACTTTGAGTGAAGGAATATTTTCTCCGATTTGTTTAAACTTACTACTTTGTAGCTTCATTGCATGCCCCTAGTCCTAGTATTTTTGGAAAGAGTAAACAAACGATTCATGTCTACCCGTTCCATTCCACTCATTATTTTATAGACCTCTATCATATCTCCCCTCAGCCATCTTTTCTCCAACCTGAAGAGCCCAAGTCACCTTAGCCTTTCTTCATATGGAAGTCGTCCAATCCCCTTTGTCATTTTTGTCGCCTTTCTCTGTACCTTTTCTAATTCCACTATGGAGCGATACAAAAGCATTATAACATGGTCATTTTTGTTTTCCATTCCTTTCCTAATAATGCTTAACATTCTTTCTTAGCTGCCGCCGCCGCACACAGAACAAAGGGTTTCAACGTATCAACAATGACACCTAGATCCCTTTCTTGGTCGGTGGCTCTCTAATGTGGAACCTTGAATTACGAAACTATAGTTCGGGTTCCTCTTTCCCACATGCATCACTTTGCACTTGCTCATATTAAATGCCATCTGCCATTTGGACACCCAGTCTCCCAGTCTCGTAAGGTCCTCTTGTAATTTTTCACAATCCACCCGCGATTTAACGACTTTGAATGACTTTCAGGTTTATTTTCGAAAGAGAAGGACGCCCATCTTTCGACACAAATCGCAAGATGGGCGTCCTTCTCCCAGGGTCGCCCAAATCAGCATAATTGAAAGCCGATTTTGGGCGTCCCCCAACTGTTTTCCGTCACGGGGATGACTAAAGTTCCCGGGGGCGTGTCAGAGGCGTAGTGAAGACGGGACTTGGGCATGCCTAATACATGGGCATCCTCGACTCATAATTGAAAAAAGAAGGGCGTCCCTGACGAGCACATGGACGACTTTACTTGTCCTTTTTTTGTTACGACCAAACCACAAAAAGTGCCCAAACTGACCAGATGACCACCAGAGATAATCGGGGATGACTTCCCATTACTCCTCCAGTGGTCACTAACCCCCTCCCACCCTAAAAAAAAATCTTTAAAAATATTTTTTGCCAGCCTCTATGCCAGCCTCAAATGTCATGCTCGGGTCCATCGCAGCAGTATGCAGGTCCCTGGAGCAGTTTTAGTGGGTTCAGTGCACTTCAGACAGGCGGACCCAGGCCCATCCCCCCTACCTGTTACACTTGTGGTGGTTAATGTGAGCCCTCCAAAACTGACCAAAAACCCACTGTACCCACATCTTGGTGCCCCCCTTCACCCATAAGGGCTATGATAGTGGTGTACAGTTGTGGGTAATGGGTTTTGGGGGCTCAGCACACAAGGTAAGGGAGCTATGCACCTGGGAGCAATTTCTGAAGTCCACTGCAGTGCCCCCTAGGTGCCCGGTTGGTGTCCTGGCATGTGAGTGGGACCAGTGCACTACGAATGCTGGCTCCTCCCGTGACCAAATGGCTTGGATTTGGTCATTTCTGAGATGGACGTCCTCGGTTTCCATTATCACCGAAAATCAGAAACGACCAAGTCTAAGGATGACCATCCCTAAGGACGACCTAAATTTCGAGATATGGGCATCCCCGACCGTATTATCGAAATGAAAGATGGACGTCCATCTTGTTTCGATAATACAGGTTTCCCCTCCCCTTCATGGGGACGTCCTGCAAGGACGTCCTCAGAAAAACTTGGGCGTCCCTTTCGATTATGTCCCTCTTTGTGTCATCAGCAAATGTAATTACCTCACTAGTTACTCCCATCTCTAGATTATTTATAAATATGTTAAAAAGCAGCAGTCCCAGCACAGACCCCTGGGGAACCCCACTAACTACCCTTCTCCACTGAGAATACTGATCATTTAACCCTACTCTCTGTTTTCTATATTTTAACCAGTTTTTAATCCACAATAGAACACTACCTCCTATCCCATGACTTTCCAATTTCCTCTGGAGTCTTTCTTGAGGTACTTTGTCAAATACCTTATGAAAATCCAGATACACAATATGGACCAGCTCACCTTTATCCACATGTTTGCTCACCCCTTAATAGAAATGTAATTGATTGGTGAGACAAGATTTCCCTTCACTAAATCCATGTTGGCTTTATTTCATTAATCCATGCTTTTGAATATTCTCTGTAATTATGTTCTTTATAATAGTCTCTATCATTTTGGCCTTCACTGACATCAGGCTCTCTGGTCTATAATTTTCCGCATCTCCTCTGGAACATTTTTAAAAATTTCATTACATTGGTTACCTTCCAATCTTCTGGTACTATGCTTGAGTTTAAAGATAAATTACATATTACTAACAATAGTTCTGCAAGTTCATTTTTCAATTCTATCAGTACTCTAATATAAACTCTTAGAGCAACATACTTAGATCCTGGGGAACTGGGTTCGATTCCCACTGCAGCTCCTTGTGACTCTGGGCAAGACACTTAACACTCCATTGCCACAGGTACAAATAAGTACCTGTATATACTATGTAAACCACTTTGAATGTAGTTGCGAAAACCACAGAAAGGCGGTATGTCAAGTCCTATTCCCTCCCCTCCTCTTGTCCTAATTTGAATAAGTCACTATAAATGTTGAGCTGGGTAGGGGTTGGGAATAAGGACTGAACTAGGCCCTGCTGTGCCTTCTAGACAGTGGCGTAGCCAGGGCGGGGTGGTGGGGGCGGTCCTCCTCGGGTGTCAGCAGGTGGGGAGGGGTGCTCTGCTCCCGCTGCTCCCACCCAAAGGGCCGCTGGCTCTGCAGTCTCCACCTGCCTACCAGCTCTGTCGACAGATGACAGCCCTCTTCACCTGCCACCACCGTGCCTTTAAAAAACAAATCTGTGAAGCGGTGTCGCAGGCAGCACCTCGCGTCTGCCCTGCTTGTAAAAGAAGCAAATCCTCATCGTCGTCGGGCCTTCCCTCACTGTGTCCCACTCTCCTCTGAGGTAACTTCCTATTTCTGCGAGGGCGGGACACAGTGAGGGAAGGCCCGAGGACGACGAGGAGATTTGCTTCTTTTACAAGCAGGGCAGACGCGAAGCGCTGCCTGCGACACCGCCTCACAGATTTTTTTTTAAAGGCGGGATGGTCGGGGGGGGGGGGTTCAGATGGGAGAAGGGGGGAGGGGAGGGTGTTCTCAGATGGGAGAAAGGGGCTGGAACTGGGGTCTGAGAAGGGGCCATGAGGGAAAATGGGGGCCATGCCTGGAGCTGGTGGGAAAATGGGGCATGTCTGGGGCAGGTGGGAGAATGGGTCTGGGGCTGAAAAGGGGGGCCCTAATGCAAGGCATGTGGATGAAGGGGGCTGGAACTGGGGGCTGAAAAGGAGGGTAGGTAGGATAAAGGGGCTAGTACTGGGACTGGGGGCTGAAACTGTGGGGACTGGGGGCTGAAAAGGAGACAGGGAGAAGTGGCTGGGGCTGAAGCTCGGGACTGGTGAGAGAAAAGGGCTGGGGTTGAAACTGGGGGCTGAAAAGGGGACAGGGAGAAGTGGCTGGGGGCTGAAGCTCGGGACTGGTGAGAGAAAAGGGCTGGGGTTGAAACTGGGGACTGGTGGGATATGGGGGCTGAAAAAAATGGGCAGAGAGAGGGGACAGATCCTGGATGGAAGGGGAGTGAGAGGTAGGGCAGACCCTGGATGGATGGGAGAGAGAGGGCAAATGGTGGATAGAAAGGGCAGACAGTGAATGGAAGGGGGGAGAGAGAGAGGGCAGACGGGCAGATGATGGATGGAAGAGGCAGAGATAGAGGGCAGATGTGGATGGAAGGCGCAGGGAGAGGGGTCAGACATTGGATGGAGGGGACAGCAGAGGGCAGACACTTAATGGCAGAGAGAGAACGAAGACATATGCTGGATGGAAGGAAGACAGTGAAAAGAAGATGAGGAAAGCAGAAACCAGAGACAACAAACTGTAAATAAAATATATTTTTTTATTTTTTTTTGCTTTAGGATAAAGTAGTATTGTAGCTGTGTTAATAAATGTTTATAATAGAACATGTAAACAAGGTAATCTTTTTAATGGACTAATTTTAATACATTTTGACTAACATTCGGAGAACAAACCCCCCTTCCTCAGGTCAGGATAGGATACTGTAACAGCACTATACTGTATTGACCTGAGGAAGGATGTTTTGGCCTCTGAAAGCTAAATGTATTAGTCCAATAAAATGGTATTATTTTATTTTCTATATTTGTTTTATTTCTATTTGTTAATTTGTAAAGTGGTGATTGGTACTTGTTAGTTTTTTCAAATTTACATCTGCTGTCTTTATATTTTGCACAATACTAGGGGTCATTTTCTGTTTCTGTGATGTTGCATTGTATGCAGAGTCTGGTATCTTGGGGGTTCAGTTTAATTTTTGTCTAAATAGAAAGTTTATGATTACTTTTTCTATAGTGGATTAGGATGTGTCTGTGTTTGTGAAAAAGACATGGCTTTCAGTTGGCATTGACTGTGCAGGATTGACGATCTGTACTCTTCTGTCTGGTTTCGTTTTACAATAGGTGAATTGATGTTCTAGTGCTCACTGTAGTGTTTAAGATGCTTTCCTTTTCCTTGTGTGACTCGTAGAAATGACTGCTTATGGTATGATAGAATTGCTCTATAGGGCCTGAGTGTTTTGTATTCTCGGCATGCCTAGTACTGGATTTTGGAGGGGGGGGGGTGTTCAAAAATGACCGGCCCCAGGTGTCAACTACCCTAGCTACGCCACTGCTTCTAGAGTCTGTCTGTTAATACTGTGGCAGAAAATTCAAGTTTTAAAACTATGGGTTAAAGGGTATGGATACTAGATAATAAAGTTTGCTTCTTTTTTTTTTTTTTTTAATTCTGTGTTTATCAATAACTTACAATTCCTCTTATAAACCCAATCTTTAAGTTACCAAGCACAGAGCAAAATCACGTCACTTACCCATGGAAATGTCCTCTTCTCTCAGAACGTCTCAGAAAGAAAGTTAATTGGGACCTCTCCTCTCTATATAATTTGGATTCTAAGGAAACTGCTAACCCAGTAATCAGATTGCCTTTAGTAACCTTTGCAAATATTCTACTTAATTCATCTGAAAAGTAGAAATGATTCCCTGATCCAGCATTTGTATTTTGGCGGTGGTGTTCTTGGGAAGACAGCTTACCTTGATTTTTCCATCTTTGCTGCTTAGTGTTTCCACCGGAGAACGTGCAGGACAGTTGTCGAGAAGGAGGACTGCCTTTGGCTCAAGTTTAAGCCGCTGCGTATGAGCCCAATCAGATGGCACAAAATGCTTATGATACCATTTTTGAAAAGGATCACCCCTCTCGCCAACCTTATTCAACCTGATGATGATACCTTTAGCCAAACTTCTAGCCAATCAAAACCTCAATTTCCACATATATGCAGATGACGTCACAATCTACATCCCGTTCAAACATGATCTAAATGAAATCACCAACGAGATCAACCAAAGCCTCCAAATAATGCACACCTGGGCAGATACATTCCAACTAAAACTAAATGCAGAAAAAACACAATGTCTTGTACTCACCTCACAACATAATACAAAACACTTCTCTACCATAACAACACCATACTGTTCTCTCCCGGTCTCAGAAAATCTGAAAATTCTTGGAGTCACCATAGATTGAAACCTCACTCTCGATGACCACATGAAAAACATGACGAAAAAGATGTTCTACTCCATGTGGAAACTTAAAAGAGTAAAACCTTTCTTCCCAAGATACATCTTCCGTACCCTGGTACAGTCAATGGTGATAAGTCATCTGGACTACTGCAACGCACTATATGTGGGCTGCAAAGAACAGACTATCAAAAAACTACAAACTGCCCAGAATACTGCCGCCAGACTTATATTTGGAAAAACTAAATATGAAAGTGCAAAACCCTTGAGAGAGAAGCTTCACTGGTTCCCACTTAGGGAACGCATTACGTTCAAGATCTGCACGATTGTGCACAAAATCATTCACTCCAGTGGCGTAGCAAGGAGGGCTGCCACCCGGTGCGGTTTAAAACACCATAACCATCTATATTGCTTGCTTTGAAATACCTTGAAATTCCTTGCTCACTGTCAAGGTTTTGTTTCAGAGACTCTGCCTTATGACGTATAATGGCCTTAGAAATTGGCATTCCTTCTGCCCTTTTCTGTGTGAACCATGTGAACACAGCCTTATCCAAATCATTGTCTGTGCTAAATTTTAATCTCTCTTCCTTTGTAAACCCTCACTCTCGTCGAAATCCAAAATGGATTCCCTTAGCTTGGACTCTTTTTTGAGCCAGCCATGAAGAGTTGCTTCTCTAACACCAAGCTTACAAGACACATTTGCCCGAGTAAGGCCCGTCTTTAGCATATCTAGTGTATTTAGTTTTTCTTTGATTGTCCATTTTTTTGTTTACTTTTAGAAGACATTTCTTAGTGCTATGCTTTAGTATATTCTGCACATGAACGGGAAGAGTTGGTGGTTTATTGTTTGTTAATTGCCAATTTAAGTCAATAAGACCTGAAGAGGCTGAACGATAAGATGAGGTCCACAAGCTATTTGCATTGTAAATGGGTCCGCGTTCAATCGAAGCATGTTGAGTCACCAGTGCATTTCCAAAGATCTTATAAAAAGGTTGACATCGTAATTGAGTTGGTGACAAGTTCAGTCTAACTGGACCCTGTCCTGGAATTGTTCTCTTTCTTGTATCACATGAACACATGTGATTTCATGGTGGAAGTTGAAATTGAAGATGAAACAAAAAAGTGAGGAGAATGGATGAGGATACCAACTGTTTTATATTTATTCACTTAAAAAATTATATGTACATAACAGCGACCCGACACGGCCGTGTTTCGGCACAATGGCCTGCTTCAGGGGTCTTTATAACCTAAATTAAACAATAAAATATATTAAAAATTATATATTGATTTACCTTATATTTAATAAACATAAATATAATAGACTAACATTATCTAAAATGATAGCATGGATTGTACAAACTTATGAATTATCTTTGACTCATTCAAATAATAACATGATTAAATATATATAAAGTTAAAAAAGTTATAATGAATTGTACAATATTATTATAAAAATATATTGTCATGAGACATGTGTTATAAAACCACATAATTAATATTTTTGACAATACATAATTGCATGAAATGTTTCTAATTGATCAAATAAACATAAAATTACAATTGAAATTGTATAATCAAACATTATATGTTTTAATTAATGCTTAAATTGTATCTAATTGTACAAATGAGCAATATATAAATGTAGATGAAAATGAACAATGTATAAGTGTGAATAAAAAATAATAAACAATGTATAAGTGTGAATAAAAAATTGTATAAGTGTGAATGAAAAATTCATTTAATTGAAAATAATAATATGCTTCCAAAATAAATTTTTATTGCTAAATTGTGTCATGAATATAATAAAATATTTTAAAATGAGTAAATGGATTGTAGGATACCTTGAATGATGTAGTTTAGAATATATGTTCCAAGGGAAATAACGGGAAACAAGTCACTCTGGTCTAAATATATAAGAAAAATAGATGAAATGGTGAAAACATGATGAAAAAATGATGAAAAGATGATAATAAAGCAAATGAATAACTGAGAACAATTATCTCTGGTGTGTGTATGTCTTAAGGATGGATAAGGTAATAAAAAAAAATAAAATAAAATAATAATAATAAAATGAAAGATAAGTAAATATATATTTTTTATTATAGTCGCAAACATCTTAAAGGGCTGTAATATGGAACAATACTTATATACAACGGAGAATGAACCTAATGGAAATCTCAAATAAACAGTGATTGATGTGGTTTATGATGGGATCTAAATATACTAAGATGTCTGTGTATTAATTGAAATTTCTATTATTCATTAATTGATTTTATTTTTATTTTTAAATTTATATTTTTAAATCAACCGTATAAAGAACTTACCTCCTCTCTTCAAAATAATATATATGAGATATATATATTTTTTTAAAACCGAGCATCTAAATACTGCAAAAAAGATGGAAATAGTAAATGATTAAAAAATGAAAAGGGGAAGAAGCTGATAATGAAATAAAATTGATAAAATAAAATAAAAAACGTAAATATGATAATTGAATTGAAAAAAACTTTGTTTTGTAAAATAATTCAAGAGCATAATTGAATATGTATTGAATTATCTATTGTGGTATTTATTAATGGTATGTATATATATATGTGCATTGAAAACGTTAGAATAATATCATAACGTTATTTAATCTCTACTATTGTATCGTTTCTGTATTTACAAACATTACACACCAAATTGTATTTCAGCTAATTACCTTCCGTCTGCAAACCAAGGATTCAGAATATATGAGTTAAGTTAGGCTTCACTGGAAAAATTTTTTTTAACGTTTGTTAAGTAAGTTCTGTGATATAATTGTATGAATTCTATGTCTTTAAAAATTACAAATGTTCTGATATGGTAATAAGTTTTTACCTATTTTAAAAGAGTTGTGTATATGGCAGTTTAGTCTCTAAAAATGCCTCAACAATTCCTAGTCTTAATGCTTACCTCCTCTCCTAAGAGTTATCTACAAATTATGAAAATGCTGAAAAATGACGGTGGTTACAGCGTTCCTTTAAATAAATAAACTGAAGGAAATGACGTTTTTCAAAAAATTAGGAGGGAAAAGGTTAACGTGTGTTTCAATTACAATCAATTAATGAATTGAAAAGTATGTTCCAGCTGAGAATTGCTTAGTCTCATTTATTTTAATGGCTATATAATTAGAGTGTTGAACAAAAACGATTATGTATAAGGAAGAAGAACGTGGGAACATTATAATGTTGTTAATACACTAAATGAAAATGTGTTAGAAACTAATTGAGAGTATTAACTTGGTCAAATTGTGAAATAAATAATAATGAGTTCCATAAACAGATGGTGTCAGATCATTTAAGATAACAACGTTATAAATAAAGAACAGGATTGTAATATATTTAAATAATTAGATAATGCGATTTAAATTGAAAAAATTAAAAGGAATGATTATAGCATTTTCCATGGATGTAATTTGAATATATGAAAATAAATAGTTTCAATCAATAAATAAAATTGAAGAACTTAACCAATGAGCTTATTTACCTTGCATATAATAAATATATATATTATATGTGAACTGATTAAATAAAGAATGATTTGTTTGTTTTATGACGTGTAGTTAAACGGATTTATTTGGCTATAAATGTAAACTTAAAAAGAATGAAACTGAAAGTAAGTAAATAGAATATATTTTGTATGAAAGTGATATGGCAGATGTCAAAATGAAAGTTATATCGATAATTAAAATAAAATTATGATGAATGACCTACATAAATCTTCTGAATAAGGATAAGAATTTATAAAAAGACTGCTGACTTGGATTGATATTATGGAAATAAAGTTAATATGCATTGAAATCTATAACCAAATAAAATAAAATACGTACCTTGGCCAATGAGTGTATTTAATTTATAAATGATGTAAAAGTAATTTAAAATTTGAGATAAAATTAACTGCGGTGAATTGTTACCTATTTTAAAAGAAATATATGTGTGGCAGTTTGATCTCTAAAAATGCCTAAACAATTCCAAGTCTTGATGCTTACCTGCTCTCCTAAGAGTTATCGGCAAATTGTAAAAGTGCTTAAAAATGGCAATGGTTACAGCGTTTCTTTAAATAGGTAAACTAAAGGAAATGACGTTTTTCAAAAAATAGGAGGGAAAAGGTTAACGTGTGTTTCAATTACAATCGATTAATGAATTGAAAAATGTGATCCAGCTGAGAATTGCTTAATCTCATTTATTTTGGTAGCTGTATAAATAGAGTGCTGAACAAGAACGATTATGTATAAGGAAGAGGAACGAGGGATCGTTGTGATGTTGTTAATAAGCTTAATGAAAATGTATTACAAACTAATTTAGAATATTAACTTGGTCAAATTGTGAAATGAGTAATATGAGTTTCATAAGCAAATGGCTTCAAGTCATTTGAGATAACAACGTTATAAGTAAAGGACAGAGTTATAATATATTTGAATAATTAAAGAATGCAATTTAAATTGAAAAAAAATGAAAGGAATGATTATAACATTTGGCATGGAAATATATGAAAATAAATGAAAATGAATTGTTTTAATGGGTGATTAAAATAGATTTATATATACTAAAGAACTTAAACAATGGGCTTATCTACCTTGCATATAATGAATATATATGCCATATGTAAACTGATTAAATAAAGAATAATTTGTTTTGTTTTATGACATGTAATTAAACGAATTTATTTGGCTATAAATGTAAACTTTCAAAGAATAAAACTATAATTAATAAATAAACACCGTATATTTTGTGTGAGAATGATATGACAAATGTCAAAATAAAAATTATATCTATAGTTAAAATAAATATCTGTGAAAAAACTATGATAATGTTATGACGGATGATCTGCATAAATCTTCTAAATAAAAATAAAAATTTATAAACAGACTGCTTACTCGAATTATTATAAAATAAAGCTAATATGTATTGAAATCAATAACCGAATAGAGTAAAATGCATGCCTTGACCAATGAATATATTTAAATTATAAATAATGTAAAAATAATTTAGAATTTGAGATGAAAATAAAAATAAAAATGTGCTGAATTTCGCAAAGACTAAATGATGAATGACCAACTCTTATGTATTTATTAACTAAAAAAAGTTTGTGTCGGTGTACATGATAATGTCTGATATACAGAACGTTAGTAGTTGAAAATAACAAAAAAAATAATAAAAATATTTAAAAATTGCCTGTAGGTAAAAATTAAACAACTGTAATGATGAATAAATAGATGTCTTACATAGATCTTCCTTAAATACACATATATAAATTTAGAAAAAAGATGCTGTTTGAATTATTATTTAGATAATAAAATGGACTTACGATGAAATATTGATATAAGCAAATGAAACTAATGTGTTTCTTGCCCAATGGATATGGCTAATTTAAAAACGATTTCGAGGTAAATTGAGAATGATATTGAATTTTATTTTTTATGGAAATAAAACCATGGAAAACCAACTTTTGTGTATATTTTCAATCAAAAAAAACTTTTGTGTATATTTTAAATCAAAAAAAAATTTTTTGTCAATATACATAAGGCAAAACATATAAAGCCAACATATTAACTGATGTATGGTTTTGGTACTGAGAGCTGACGAAAAAAATTTTTTATTTTAAAAAAATTTTTTGTTAAGAGAAGAATGAATCTATGAAGAAAAAAAGTTCTTTTTTTGAAAAATTATTATATATATTAAAAACAAAAATTAAAAAATAAAAAATAAAATAAAAAAGGGATAATATTAAGATCGTCTATGTCTTTAAAAAAACTATAAAAGAGAAGAGGTATGTGCGTTATTATGATTGTGAAATGTTTTGTATGAAATAATTGAATTTTGAGTTATGATGGATTAGCCTGTATCTATGGAAGTATATTATAACAATACTCAAGAAAAGTTTCATATTGTAATGTACAGAAAATAGTGTAATGGTCAATTTTTTAAGGAACTGAATTGTATGGTTATGATGGATCTACCTATGTATATGGAAGCATCTTGTACAATTCTTGCAAATAAACATCATATAATGTATTGCAAAAAGATATTCACAAGAATACATTGTAATCAATTTCTGCATTGAGTCCATTAGGATGTAAGCTATTGAACTGAAAAATAAGTCTTTGTTCTTCTCTGAGGAGAAAAGAATCTAGATCTCCTTTGCGCCATTTGGGGATGATTTTCTTAAGAACAAAAAATTGTAAATCCTCTATGGAATGGTTGTATGAGATCCAATGTTCTACCAAAGGTGCTGACTCTGTTTTTCATTTGATGCAGCTTCTATGTTCGATTATACGTGTTTTCACTTGGCGTTTGGTTTTGCCAATGTAGATCTTTTTGCAAGGACAAATAATAGCGTAAATAACATATTCAGAATTGCAATTTGATTGGTGATTGAGAACGTATTGTTTGCCAGTCTGATGATCCTCATATTGTGTGATCTTCAATGAGTGTTTACATACGGAGCATGTACCACATGGATGATGGCCACTGTGTCCACTTTGTTTTGTAGGTATTTCAGGTAATGTTGAAGGTACAAGGATTTCTCTTAAATTTTTATTTCTACTTTGTGCGAACACAATGTTTTTTCCTTTGAAACAACGATGTGTCTCTAGAATAGGCCAAAATGTTTTGATGGTTTTTTTGATATGATGTGATAAATGTGAAAATTTAAGAACACATACAAGATCCGGGGGTAGCTTGGTCTCGATCGGTTGTAACAAATTCTCCCGTTCTTTGTGAAGTGCTTTATGATATCCTTTCTTGATGGTTGTTTCAGGGTACCCTCTGTCCAAAAATCTTTTGCGCATAATTTGTGCTTTTTCTTTGAAGTCACCAAGATCTGTGCAGATTCTTCTCAATCTGAGAAATTGCGAATAGGGAAGATGCTGTTTTAAGGTGTTCTGGTGAAAACTTTGGTAATGTAAATATGCGTTCTTATCTGTGGGTTTACGATACAATGTAGTAGTGAATGAATGAATAGATTTTTGAATGCGGATATCTAAAAATGGTATTGAGACTGGATCATATTGCATTTTAAATTTTAAATTTGGATTTCTAGAATTCAACCATGTGTGGAATTGTTCAAGACGTTCTGTTGATCCTTTCCATATGATAAAGATGTCGTCTATGTATCGTTTGTAGAATTTGACTTCATTCATAAATGGATGTTTTGTGAGGAAAGTCTCTTCAAAGTGTGCCACATAAAGATTGGCTAAATCTGGAGCCATGGAAGCACCCATGGCGGTACCTTTGATTTGTTGGAAAAAGGCCTATTCTAGAGACACATCGTTGTTTCAAAGGAAAAAACATTGTGTTCGCACAAAGTAGAAATAAAAATTTAAGAGAAATCCTTGTACCTTCAACATTACCTGAAATACCTACAAAACAAAGTGGACACAGTGGCCATCATCCATGTGGTACATGCTCCGTATGTAAACACTCATTGAAGATCACACAATATGAGGATCATCAGACTGGCAAACAATACGTTCTCAATCACCAATCAAATTGCAATTCTGAATATGTTATTTACGCTATTATTTGTCCTTGCAAAAAGATCTACATTGGCAAAACCAAACGCCAAGTGAAAACACGTATAATCGAACATAGAAGCTGCATCAAACGAAAAACAGAGTCAGCACCTTTGGTAGAACATTGGATCTCATACAACCATTCCATAGAGGATTTACAATTTTTTGTTCTTAAGAAAATCATCCCCAAATGGCGCAAAGGAGATCTAGATTCTATTCTCCTCAGAGAAGAACAAAGACTTATTTTTCAGTTCAATAGCTTACATCCTAATGGACTCAATGCAGAAATTGATTACAATGTATTCTTGTGAATATCTTTTTGCAATACATTATATGATGTTTATTTGCAAGAATTGTACAAGATGCTTCCATATACATAGGTAGATCCATCATAACCATACAATTCAGTTCCTTAAAAAATTGACCATTACACTATTTTCTGTACATTACAATATGAAACTTTTCTTGAGTATTGTTATAATATACTTCCATAGATACAGGCTAATCCATCATAACTCAAAATTCAATTATTTCATACAAAACATTTCACAATCATAATAACGCACATACCTCTTCTCTTTTATAGTTTTTTTAAAGACATAGACGATCTTAATATTATCCCTTTTTTATTTTATTTTTTATTTTTTAATTTTTGTTTTTTAATATATATAATAATTTTTCAAAAAAAGAACTTTTTTTCTTCATAGATTCATTCTTCTCTTAACAAAAAATTTTTTTAAAATAAAAAATTTTTTTCGTCAGCTCTCAGTACCAAAACCATACATCAGTTAATATGTTGGCTTTATATGTTTTGCCTTATGTATATTGACAAAAAATTTTTTTTTTGATTGAAAATATACACAAAAGTTTTTTTTGATTGAAAATATACACAAAAGTTGGTTTTCCATGGTTTTATTTCCATAAAAAATAAAATTCAATATCATTCTCAATTTACCTCGAAATCGTTTTTAAATTAGCCATATCCATTGGGCAAGAAACACATTAGTTTCATTTGCTTATATCAATATTTCATCGTAAGTCCATTTTATTATCTAAATAATAATTCAAACAGCATCTTTTTTCTAAATTTATATATGTGTATTTAAGGAAGATCTATGTAAGACATCTATTTATTCATCATTACAGTTGTTTAATTTTTACCTACAGGCAATTTTTAAATATTTTTATTATTTTTTTTGTTATTTTCAACTACTAACGTTCTGTATATCAGACATTATCATGTACACCGACACAAACTTTTTTTAGTTAATAAATACATAAGAGTTGGTCATTCATCATTTAGTCTTTGCGAAATTCAGCACATTTTTATTTTTATTTTCATCTCAAATTCTAAATTATTTTTACATTATTTATAATTTAAATATATTCATTGGTCAAGGCACGCATTTTACTCTATTCGGTTATTGATTTCAATACATATTAGCTTTATTTTTATAATAATTCGAGTAAGCAGTCTGTTTATAAATTTTTATTTTTATTTAGAAGATTTATGCAGATCATCCGTCATAACATTATCATAGTTTTTTCACAGATATTTATTTTAACTATAGATATAATTTTTATTTTGACATTTGTCATATCATTCTCACACAAAATATACGGTGTTTATTTATTAATTATAGTTTTATTCTTTGAAAGTTTACATTTATAGCCAAATAAATTCGTTTAATTACATGTCATAAAACAAAACAAATTATTCTTTATTTAATCAGTTTACATATGGCATATATATTCATTATATGCAAGGTAGATAAGCCCATTGTTTAAGTTCTTTAGTATATATAAATCTATTTTAATCACCCATTAAAACAATTCATTTTCATTTATTTTCATATATTTCCATGCCAAATGTTATAATCATTCCTTTCATTTTTTTTCAATTTAAATTGCATTCTTTAATTATTCAAATATATTATAACTCTGTCCTTTACTTATAACGTTGTTATCTCAAATGACTTGAAGCCATTTGCTTATGAAACTCATATTTACTCATTTCACAATTTGACCAAGTTAATATTCTAAATTAGTTTGTAATACATTTTCATTAAGCTTATTAACAACATCACAACGATCCCTCGTTCCTCTTCCTTATACATAATCGTTCTTGTTCAGCACTCTATTTATACAGCTACCAAAATAAATGAGATTAAGCAATTCTCAGCTGGATCACATTTTTCAATTCATTAATCGATTGTAATTGAAACACACGTTAACCTTTTCCCTCCTATTTTTTGAAAAACGTCATTTCCTTTAGTTTACCTATTTAAAGAAACGCTGTAACCATTGCCATTTTTAAGCACTTTTACAATTTGCCGATAACTCTTAGGAGAGCAGGTAAGCATCAAGACTTGGAATTGTTTAGGCATTTTTAGAGATCAAACTGCCACACATATATTTCTTTTAAAATAGGTAACAATTCACCGCAGTTAATTTTATCTCAAATTTTAAATTACTTTTACATCATTTATAAATTAAATACACTCATTGGCCAAGGTACGTATTTTATTTTATTTGGTTATAGATTTCAATGCATATTAACTTTATTTCCATAATATCAATCCAAGTCAGCAGTCTTTTTATAAATTCTTATCCTTATTCAGAAGATTTATGTAGGTCATTCATCATAATTTTATTTTAATTATCGATATAACTTTCATTTTGACATCTGCCATATCACTTTCATACAAAATATATTCTATTTACTTACTTTCAGTTTCATTCTTTTTAAGTTTACATTTATAGCCAAATAAATCCGTTTAACTACACGTCATAAAACAAAACAAATCATTCTTTATTTAATCAGTTCACATATAATATATATATTTATTATATGCAAGGTAAATAAGCTCATTGGTTAAGTTCTTCAATTTTATTTATTGATTGAAACTATTTATTTTCATATATTCAAATTACATCCATGGAAAATGCTATAATCATTCCTTTTAATTTTTTCAATTTAAATCGCATTATCTAATTATTTAAATATATTACAATCCTGTTCTTTATTTATAACGTTGTTATCTTAAATGATCTGACACCATCTGTTTATGGAACTCATTATTATTTATTTCACAATTTGACCAAGTTAATACTCTCAATTAGTTTCTAACACATTTTCATTTAGTGTATTACTACTACTACTACTACTCAACATTTCTAGAGCGCTACTAGGGTTACGCAGCGCTGTACAATTTAACAAAGAGAGACAGTCCCTGCTCAAAGAGCTTACAATCTAATAGACAAGTGAACGGTCGGTCCGATCGGGGCAGTCAAATTGGGGCAGTCTGGATTCACTGATCGGGGCAGTCAAATTGGGGCAGTCTGGATTCACTGATTTACATTATAATGTTCCCACGTTCTTCTTCCTTATACATAATCGTTTTTGTTCAACACTCTAATTATATAGCCATTAAAATAAATGAGACTAAGCAATTCTCAGCTGGAACATACTTTTCAATTCATTAATTGATTGTAATTGAAACACACGTTAACCTTTTCCCTCCTAATTTTTTGAAAAACGTCATTTCCTTCAGTTTATTTATTTAAAGGAACGCTGTAACCACCGTCATTTTTCAGCATTTTCATAATTTGTAGATAACTCTTAGGAGAGGAGGTAAGCATTAAGACTAGGAATTGTTGAGGCATTTTTAGAGACTAAACTGCCATATACACAACTCTTTTAAAATAGGTAAAAACTTATTACCATATCAGAACATTTGTAATTTTTAAAGACATAGAATTCATACAATTATATCACAGAACTTACTTAACAAACGTTAAAAAAATTTTTCCAGTGAAGCCTAACTTAACTCATATATTCTGAATCCTTGGTTTGCAGACGGAAGGTAATTAGCTAAAATACAATTTGGTGTGTAATGTTTGTAAATACAGAAACGATACAATAGTAGAGATTAAATAACGTTATGATATTATTCTAACGTTTTCAATGCACATATATATATACATACCATTAATAAATACCACAATAGATAATTCAATACATATTCAATTATGCTCTTGAATTATTTTACAAAACAAAGTTTTTTTCAATTCAATTATCATATTTACGTTTTTTATTTTATTTTATCAATTTTATTTCATTATCAGCTTCTTCCCCTTTTCATTTTTTAATCATTTACTATTTCCATCTTTTTTGCAGTATTTAGATGCTCGGTTTTAAAAAAATATATATATCTCATATATATTATTTTGAAGAGAGGAGGTAAGTTCTTTATACGGTTGATTTAAAAATATAAATTTAAAAATAAAAATAAAATCAATTAATGAATAATAGAAATTTCAATTAATACACAGACATCTTAGTATATTTAGATCCCATCATAAACCACATCAATCACTGTTTATTTGAGATTTCCATTAGGTTCATTCTCCGTTGTATATAAGTATTGTTCCATATTACAGCCCTTTAAGATGTTTGCGACTATAATAAAAAATATATATTTACTTATCTTTCATTTTATTATTATTATTATTATTTTTTTTTTTTATTACCTTATCCATCCTTAAGACATACACACACCAGAGATAATTGTTCTCAGTTATTCATTTGCTTTATTATCATCTTTTCATCATTTTTTCATCATGTTTTCACCATTTCATCTATTTTTCTTATATATTTAGACCAGAGTGACTTGTTTCCCGTTATTTCCCTTGGAACATATATTCTAAACTACATCATTCAAGGTATCCTACAATCCATTTACTCATTTTAAAATATTTTATTATATTCATGACACAATTTAGCAATAAAAATTTATTTTGGAAGCATATTATTATTTTCAATTAAATGAATTTTTCATTCACACTTATACAATTTTTTATTCACACTTATACATTGTTTATTATTTTTTATTCACACTTATACATTGTTCATTTTCATCTACATTTATATATTGCTCATTTGTACAATTAGATACAATTTAAGCATTAATTAAAACATATAATGTTTGATTATACAATTTCAATTGTAATTTTATGTTTATTTGATCAATTAGAAACATTTCATGCAATTATGTATTGTCAAAAATATTAATTATGTGGTTTTATAACACATGTCTCATGACAATATATTTTTATAATAATATTGTACAATTCATTATAACTTTTTTAACTTTATATATATTTAATCATGTTATTATTTGAACGAGTCAAAGATAATTCATAAGTTTGTACAATCCATGCTATCATTTTAGATAATGTTAGTCTATTATATTTATGTTTATTAAATATAAGGTAAATCAATATATAATTTTTAATATATTTTATTGTTTAATTTAGGTTATAAAGACCCCTGAAGCAGGCCATTGTGCCGAAACACGGCCGTGTCGGGTCGCTGTTATGTACATATAATTTTTTAAGTGAATAAATATAAAACAGTTGGTATCCTCATCCATTCTCCTCACTTTTTTGTTTCATCTTCACGGTGTCGTGAGGATTTTTTACCTCCTTTTTTGCCTTCGGAAGTTGAAATTGAACATCATCCAAAGAATGCAAATCTCTTCAAGGAGTATATAAAGTCATAACGTATGTTACCTACGTCAGACGAGGGCGGGCCAGGGAGGAAAAGGGAAGTCCAAAGCGAAGAGATCATCAGCTGTTGCTTGCTGCAGCGCCTTCACACGGAGGTGAGAGGCGTTGTGAGGGCCCGGTGGCAGACGGAGGGGGGCGGGTGGAGGGGGGGCGGCGGGGCGGGGCCACAGGGGTGCGGAGGATGGCGGGGAGGCCGGGTCTGCGGGAAGCTGTCATATTTTGATGCAGGGGGGGAGCGGCAGCGGCAACGCACAACTTGCAAAGAAGGCAGAACAGCAGCGTTTAAGTAGAGGTTGCAACACTGCATTATCTGATGGCACTGAAGTTGGAAGGAGACCCTGTGATTCTCCCTCTTGTCCTTGCCCCAGGATGTTGGGAGACCCTGGGGAGCTCGGGTGCCAACTGAAGCCCTCGCTCCTCGACTGTCTGTTTACCGATGGGAATAGAGAATGCAAGTGAGCTACAACGAGCAGCTCATTTGCATTCCTATTCCTTGATGCATGCCCTTCCTTTACCGATTCGCTAAGGGAATCGGTAAGGGAAGGGCTCTAACGATTTTTTAGTGCATCAGGTCCTCAGTGTTTTCGAAATAGTTATGTGGTTAAAATAAAACTTTAACTCACGGATTGTAGGTATGAACTTTATAGTTTCTGGTTCTGATATCCTTGGATGGTCCAATTGAAGCAGGTTGCTGTAGGCTTTTTCTTTGTTGTCCATGGGGATGGTTAGATGTAGATATAGATCCAGTACCGGTCACAGGGCATATGTAAACCACTTTGAATGTAGTTACAGAAAACCACAGAAAGGCAGTATATTAAGTCCCATTCCATTTCCCCTTTTAGTATTTAAAAAACCAGGAACATTAATTTAAATAAAGCAGATAGTGTAAGGTGTACAGAAATGGGGTGACTCAGTTCGTTCTTGAACCCCCTAGAAATATTTTGTGCAACACTGAACTGGAGGGAAAAGAAAACATGAAGGACCCCAGAACAAGTAAGTGAATGTTTTGGAGTTAAAGGGCTTTGCATTTTCAGATCACAGGAGATGGATCATCAACATCAAAGATGTGGAAACTTAATCTTATATTAGAAAACAGATTTTATCAGGGCTCGCTGAATACCCTTATTTTCTCATCACAGGCTTCCCAATTGTAAAATCTGTGTTCTCACTGAACATTAAACAAGAGGAAGATCTCCACTTCATGGATCATCCTGAATCAGAGACATCTGAACAGGTTCACTGTCCTGTAACAGGCAAGTTTCTAAATTTTGTTTCTTATTCATCTTTATAAAACTGCCTTATGGAGTCCAGATAAACACTCTGTGCCAGTGTTCCCAAGCCTGGTCCTGGAGGTACCCCAGCCAGTCAGGTTTTCAGGATATGCACAATGAATGTTCATGAGAGAGATTTGCATGCAGTGGAGGCAGTGCATGCAAATCTCTCTCATGAATATTCATTGTGGATTTCCTGAAAATCTGACTGACTAGGGGACAAATCACATTTTGCCAAACCCCAGGAGAGGAACAGCAACAAGTGAGAAGGAAAAATAAAGAAATAATGGTAAATTAGTACTCTGGGAATTAGACCAAGACTTCCCACTCGCAGTCCTAAAACATAAACACTAAGAGGATCGGACACAAGGCTCAGAAGTTAATAAAAATAGAAAAGCTGTTTATTAGACAATATTGGCAGTAGTTAATGACACAGGGATAGGGACCCGCAGTAACCGCGGGGACGGGGACAGAGCCCACGGGACGGGGATGGGGAGAGAGCCTGTGAGGACGGAGACAAACTTTGTCCCCGTGTCACTTTCTGCTTTGAAGCCTTGTAACGAACTGGACTGTTATTTATGTTTGATGCAGACAACAATATTTTTATTTTTTGGAAAAACAAGCAAACATGCTGACCACATCTAGCAAAATTTGCATGTGGGATCCTGTAAATCCTGCTACCAGCACATCTTCTAAGAAGACATCTTCTATTGCAGGAAGGGACTGTGGAAGACAGGAGAACTTGAAACTGTTGATAACTTCTTATTCATCCACAGATGAAAAAATCATAACATTGCTTCATAGGGCATATTTCTCCCCTCTAGGGCACGCAGAATGGGTTGTATTTTGTACCCCTGAACATTTTAACAGGGTGAATTAGGATTCCATGGGGTAGCAGAAGTCAGCTATTGTTGGGGTTGGAAGGGTAGAAGGTGGTGGTGGTGGGGTTATTATAGTTGCTCGTTGTTATTATTGTTTTCTATTTGTGATTTATAAACCACAGTTGCACAGGATATTGTTCCTTTTTATACTTTAATGAAAACATTTAAATATAAAATCATAAGTGTTTGAGGCTTCTGCAGATGAGAACAGAGCCCACGGGACGGGGAAAGGGCCTGCAGGGACGGGAATGGAGATGGGGCCTGTGGTGACGGAGACAGAACCCATGGGGACGGGGACAAAGTTTTCCCTGTGTCATTCTGTAATTGGCAGCAATGAAATATGAATTCAGAGATGATGTATTATGCAAAACACCCGGTAAGATGGTAAAATATCTTAAGTACATATAAGTAATGCCACACTGGGAAAAGACCAAGGGTCCATTGAGCCCAGCATCCTGTCCATGACAGTGGCCAATCCAGGCCAAGGGCACCTGGCAAGCTTCCCAAACGTACAAACATTCTATACATGTTATTTCTGGAATTGTGGATTTTTCCCCAGTCCATTTAGTAGTGGTTTATGGACTTGTCCTTTAGGAAACCGTCTAACCCCTTTTTAAACTCTGCCAAGCTAACCACCTTCACCACGTTCTCTGGCAATGAATTCCAGAGTTTAATTATGCGTTGGGTGAAGAAATATTTTCTCCGATTTGTTTTAAATTTACTACACTGTAGTTTCATCGCATGCCCCCTAGTCCTAGTATTTTTGGAAAGCATGAACAGACGCTTCACATCCACCTGTTCCACTCCACTCATTATTTTATATACCTCTATCATGTCTCCCCTCAGCTGTCTCTTCTCCAAGCTGAAAAGCCCTAGCTTCCTTAGTCTTTCTTCATAGGGAAGCCGTCCCATCCTCGCTATCATTTTAGTTGCCCTTCGCTGCACCTTTTCCAATTCTACTATATCTTGCTTGAGATGCAGCGACCAGAATTGAACACAATACTCAAGGTGCGGTCGCACCATGGAGCGATACAAAGGCATTATAACATCCTCACACCTGTTTTCCATACCTTTCCTAATAATACCCAACATTCTATTCGCTTTCCTAGCCGCAGCAGCACACTGAGCAGAAGGTTTCAGTGTATTCAGTGTATTAAGTTCCTGTCAAGGGAGTGAGTTAAAGATAACACACACTATTATCTAATCCTGAAGTTATTAAGACACCTAACCCCAGGCAAAGGAAGAGCAATTGAATCTGACAAGATAATAACATTTAGAAATTTTGGATCCACAGTAGTCAGGCCTCTTATGGGACATCTGATTCCAAGCCACAACCTACAATCTCCCACCCTTTAATCGTTTGCTCTCCTGGGTATTCCACCAGTGCCGGATTAACACTATATCGGGCCCTAGGCAAATGTAGATTTGTGGACTGCCCTACCGGGATTTCCCCTTCCTCCTCCCCCACTGCCATGGATCCTCTTCCCTCTCTCTCTCTCTCTCTGCCTTTATCGCTCTCTTTCTCTAGGTTTGCTGCAGCAAAAGCTCTTCACCCTCTCTCTGTGTCTATCTCTCACTCTCTCTCTCTGTCTCCTTTGCCATCCAGCCTCTTCTTACTCTCTTTCTCTGTCCTCCTGTTCTGCAGCCCTTCCTCTTTGTTTCTGCTTCTCACTAATGCCTTTTTCTCTCAATCCCCCTTAACGCTCAACCTGTTTTCCTCTGTAGTCAGCAGGAGCAGCGTAACATATCGCCAGGCCACGTGGGTCTCTCATCTTACATGTGAAGCTGAGAGTTGTGGGAAGGACCAGCAGAAATATCAGCCTTGAGTGCAGGGAGAGGGACCCCTGTGGGTTGCTGCTACTTTCACCACTGCAGCCGCCAACCCTGAGAGGCTGCTGCCCGGCAGCGGTGGTAGCGGGAAAGAGGAGAATGCCTATGCTGTGCTAACTGCTTCTTAACCCAAATGAGGATTTTGCAAATGACCTACAGTTTGAGAACAGCTGCCTTAGAGGTTGCCTGGTGTCAGAAGTGCTAAACGTGCACGATACGAGGGGACAAGCTCCTTCCTGAGCAGGGAATGGTCTGGTGGCACCTCTAGAAATTTGTAAGGCATCCTGGGCATTCTTTTGGTTTTTTAAGGCATTATAGTTTGGATTTGCAGGCAAGACAGGATACAGTCTTTGGATAGAGAGTGTAGTCCATGGATTTTACTGTCCCACCCTTGTGAAGGTCACTGTTATGGTATTTGCCACTCATATGAACTGCTCTGGAGGAACATTAAGGAAGGAGACATGTGATCTTAGGTTTCTTTTCTTTAGTTCCTTCAGAGCAGTACAGAACTAACCCAGTGTTTTGATTACAGAAAATGCTCTTCAGCTGCTGGTAGGAGTTCAAAACCCCCTCATCTGAACTGTTCTGGAGGAACTAATGGAAGAAAAATGATCAGGGAAGACCAGATGTCTCCCTATGAAAGTTAAGAGGATATTTTCAGAATATTGCATAGTCAGAATATTGGCATTTACACACAGATTGGGGGATATGTCATTCAAGACATTTATGTTTGCAGTGAGTTTGGGGTTTGGTGGTTCACAATTACAATCTTGAAAGCAATTGAAATGGGCAGCAGAGGCTCCTGTCCATTTAAATCCCCTGGGACTGCCTGACCCCCCAAATTAATTGGCACTAAAGCAGGCAGTACCACTGAATATTGCCTCTGCTCACAGAAAAAGTGGACAGGTCAGGGGCAGTACTGGGGGTGGCATTTCGGAGGAGCCCAGGGTTTTGCATTTACCAGCTGGCTCTCACAGGACATGAGCTACTGAGTATTGGGCTTGCACCCACATCACTTTAAAAAGAATTATTTTTTGAACCCCCTGAGCCCCCTCCCACCCTCCTGACAAAGCTCCCTCCTTTCCGTCCCTTTCCCCGGGTCTACATCTGTCCCAGAGTAGGAACACAGCCTCCTTTGTTTAAGTATGTTGTTTTCCATAGCTGTAAAATTAAGGATCATACTCTTATTTTTTTATTGAACAGATGATGGATTTAGGAATAAGAGGGAAAGAGTGAGAAAGTGCAATGAACAGCAGAAAAAGGAATGGAAACACAGAGACCCCTCCAAAGGCTACATTGATCCTTCAGCTGACTGTCAGGGAGGTATCAGTAGCATGATACTGAGCAGTGTGAAAGCAGGAGCCCAGCCAGGAGAAAAATTAGACAGAGAAAAGAGAAGCCACAGAAGCAGTCTTAGGACTGAAATTAATGACTGTGAAGGTACTAACAAAACGAACCTATCTGGACACTGTGAAAAACCATTTAAAAGTTCTGAATGTGAAAATTCTGTCGGTGAGAAAAGGAGCATAGAATTGCATAAAATGGTTCGTGTGGGACATAAGCTATTTAAATGTTTTCATTGTGATAAATGTTTAAAAAGCAAACACTATATGCAATTGTATGAAATAACTCACACAGGAAACAAGCTGTTTAAATATTGCAAATGTGATAGTGTCAGTCAAAAAAGGAGCCTGCAAGTAGCTCACACGGTACACAAACAATTTAAGTGTTCCAAATGTGATAAATATCTAGGAAGGAAAACCAAACTGGACGTGCATCAAAGGACACATACAGGAAAGAAACCATTTAACTGTTCTGAATGCGATAAATGTTTCAGAAGCAAGGCTCACCTGAAAGTCCACGAAAGGATTCATACAGAAGAGAAACTATTTAAATGTTCAGAATGTGATAAGTGTTTCAGAAGCAAGGCTCACCTGAAAATCCACGAAATAATTCATACAGAAGAGAAACTATTTAAATGTACAGAATGTAATAAATGTTTCAAAAGCATGTCCAGGGTGAAACAGCATGAAAGGATTCATACAGGAGAGAAACCATTTAAATGTTCAGAATGCAATAAATGTTTTAGAAATCAGTCGTAAAACGTCACAAGTTGACCCATGCAGGAGCGAAACCATTTCACTGTTCAGAATGTAATAAATGTTTCAGAGACAAGGCCCAACTGAAAGGCCACGAAAGAAGTCATACAGAAGAAAAACCATTTAAATGTTCAGAATGTGATAAGTGTTTCAAAAGGATGCCTGAGCTGAAAAAGCATGAAATGGTTCATACAGGAGTGAAACCATTTAAATGTTCAGAATGTGATAAATGTTTCAGAGACAAGGCCCAACTGAAAGGCCACGAAAGAATTCATACAGAAGAAAAAACATTTAAATGTGATAAGTGTTTCAGAAGAAAGGTTCACCTGAAAGTCCACGAAATAATTCTTACAGAAGAGAAACCATTTAAATGTTCAGAATGTGATAAGTGTTTCAGAAGAAAGGTTCACCTGAAAGTCCACGAAATAATTCATACAGAAGAGAAACCATTTAAATGTTCAGAATGTGATAAGTGTTTCAGAAGAAAGGTTCACCTGAAAGTCCACGAAAGAATTCATACAGAAGAGAAACCATTTAAATGTACAGAATGTAATAAATGTTTTACAAGGAAATCATTAGTAAAACATCACGTTGACCCATACAGGAGAGAAACCATTTAAATGTTCAGAATGTGATAAATGTTTCAAAAGCATGCCTCAGCTCAAACAGCATGAAAGGAGTCATACAGGAGAGAAACCATTCAAATGTTCAGAATGTGATAAATGTTTTAAAAGCATGTCCGAGCTGAAACGGCATGAAAGGACTCATACAGTGAGAAACATTTAAATGTTCATTCTGTGATAAATGTTTTAGATACAAATCTGAACTGACAGTTCAAAAAAGACTCCTACATGAGAGAAATGTTAAGTGTTAAGAATGTGATAAATCTATCATAAGGAAGGCTGCATAGTTCATGAAAGGACGCATGCAGTACAGAAACCATTTCACAGTTCAGAATGTGGTAAATGTTTCAGAAGCATGTCCAATCTGAATCAGCACAAGAGATGGGTATTATGCAGGCCTGACATCCTACTTTGGTTCATGCTCTGAATTGACAGTAAAACTGACAAGGCCCAATTCTAAGTGACTTTCAGCTGAACTTCATGAGTCAAAAACTCATGATTTGTTGAGACACAATGTCACAAGTAGAGGTGCAAGAAAATAGCTGACCACAGGGGTTTAGTAATGTGACACTTAGTGATACATGACAGATGTTCAAGAAGAAAAAAGAACATTGTGGTTTCTCGGGTAGATGACAGGGCTTACAGGAAATGATAACCACTTTATTGTCATACAGCCAATTATCTGTAACTACTTTATTGTCATACAGCCAATTATCTGTAACTAATTACTACTACTACTTATCATTTCTATAGCACTACTAGACGTACGCAGCGCTGTACACTTGAACATGAAGAGACAGTCCCTACTCGACAGAGCTTACAATCTAATTAGGACAGACAAACAGGACAAACAAGAGATAAGGGAATATTAAGGTGAGGATGATAAAATAAGGGTTCTGAACAAATGAATAAGGGTTAGGAGTTAAAAGCAGCATCAAAAACGTGGACTTTTAGCTTAGATTTGAATACAGCCAGAGATGGAGCTTGACATACCAGCTCAGGAAGTCTATTCCAGGCATATGGTGCAGCATGACAAAAGGAACGGAGTCTGGAGTTAGCAGTGGAGGAGAAGGGTGCAGATAAGAGAGATTTACCCAGTGAACGGAGTTCCCGGGGAGGAATGTAGGGAGAGATGAGAGTGGAGAGGAGCTGAGGAGCTGCAGTGTATTAATTAATTAATTAACATGTAACCTACCATATGTAACCAATTAATTATAATATAGCCAATTACATGTAACCACAACATTATCATATGTTATTGAAATTACCTGTATAAAAGTGATTGTACCAGGAAACTGGAGATGGAGGTCAGATACAGTCAATACTCTTGTATAAGCAGTTCTGTACTCTCATGAGAAATTCCAGTTTGTTATCTGTACTTGTGTTTGCAAATAAACAATCACATTTCTCATTCCAATGTAGCCGTGGTTTATTTATTCCACCTATTAGGAGGTGGCTGGTTCATACCATTTTAGTAAGGGATAAATAAACCTAAAAAAATCAGAGAGGATAAAGAGCCAGTAATCCAACAAGAGACGGAGGGGTTCAAAACAAGCTTATGATTATCCCACCAATGTGTGAGAGCAAATAGAGCATTCTGTAAAGAAGTTAAAAGGGGAGAAAGTGGATAAGTAGGATAAACAATTAAGATGTCATCAGCATAAATAAGAACTGCATGTTGAAGTCCTGTAGAAACAAGGCCAACGGGCTAAGAAAGATATTAAATAATAAAGGAGATAGGACAGAACCTTGTGGAACTTCATTCTGAAGTGGGATGTTCACTGAACAAGTACCATGATTTGAGAAAGAGAAAACACGATCGGTTAGAAATGAATTAAACCATGCAAGAGTGAGCCCAGATAATCCAATAGATTGTAGTTGAGAAAGCAAAAGAGTATGATCTACAAAATCAAATACAGCTGAGAAATCTAATGAGATCATGACAGCAATCTGTCCTCTCTCAAGAACTGAGAGCAATTCACTGAGTAATGCGGTCATAGCTGTTTCCATGCTATGGTTTGTACGAAAGCCAGTTTGTCTGGGGTGCCAGACATGAACTTTCTCAGTGAAAGACTAAAGTTGGTCAAAACCAATTTTTTCTACAATTTTAGAAGCTATACAAAGATTTGAAACTGGGCGATAGTTGTTTGGATCTAATGAAATGCCAGAATTATTCTTGAGTATTGTCTTTATTATTGCTTTCTTCTATGATAATGGCATGGTACCTGTAGAAAGACTAGTAGATACAATATGGAGAAGAAGAGGACTCAGTCCATGATGAGCAATTTTAATCCAAGAAGATGGAAAAGGGTCTAAGAGCGAAGTAGTCCAGTTCATATGTTGAAGTACTTTATCAAAAACGGTAAGGGTCGTTAAAGAGAAAGTGCCCCAGGAGGTAGAACAAGTTAAAGCATCAGAAATGCCTGGATTAGACAACTATGGGGGTGTAAGAATGGCAGGATTATTGGCTAAGTTAAGAATTTTATCACGGACATGAAATGCAACAGAATCCACAGAGGGATAGTGAGCATTCTGTGTTAAGTTGAAACTGAAAAGCTCAGAAAATGTTCTGAATAAAGTGTTTGTGCTATTATTGGAGGAACTAATCAACTTAGAATTGTAATCTTTCGTTGCCTTTTTTAGATCATAGTTAAACTGATTAACCTATTGAATTCAGAATGAAGAAGTTTGCTAGATTTATTTTTTCTCCATTGATGATCTGCTCTACACAATTCTTGTTTTAATAAGGTAAGCCCACTGCGATATCATAGGTGTAAATACTTTATTGATTTTGTTATAAAAGAGAAAGCAACAAGTAGCACTACTGATCTAATACACAGTACAGCAAAATACAGCATTCAGGTACATTTGCAAGAGGTTATGGAAGAGATAAAAAGTGAGGAGATTAAAAAAAAAGGAGAGAAAGATGACACAAAGTAGTTGAGGATATATTCAACATACAAAATAGTTCATGAAGAGAAGACTAAGGAACTTGCAACAATGCTCAGCTCACTGTTGAGAGATATGATGCTAACACAGACCATTTTTTCTTATACTTTACAAAACATGGCATTTTTTAGCCAAATACATTTCAAATTTATAAGTTTGGAGCAACAGACTCCACCATTCCTGATGAGAAGCTAGATGCAGTGCCTTCCCATGGGAAAATACTTTCATGGATAAAGAGAGCATAGTATTGACAAGCATAGACTCATCAGAACTGAGCATATCAGTAAAACATTGACCCTTGAACACCAAATACTTGTATAGCATTGGACCAGTAAAATGAAAGATCTCTGTCAAAGTGAGCCATACATTACTCCAGAAGTTGTGTACACACCTACAGTCAAAAAGAAGATGTTTAAGAGTACCCTGCTGCACCTGACATGACCAGCACATGCTGGAAACGCAAGGATCAATTGTATGCGATCTAAGAGGAGTCCAATGCAACCTGTGTGAGAAGAAATAAAGTGATTATGTTACCGAAGAGGAGTAAGAACACTTAAAGAGAGAACACCACATTTGCTCCCAACTTTGGTCTGTAATGGTTTGCTGGAGATCCTCTTCCCAACAGCTACGCAGGCCAATGCATTTAACAGAGGAGTTACCTGTAAGGAAAGTGTAAATATAAGATGCGACGTGCCCTGCAGAGTGTAATTTCTTAGCTAACTCTAGGATGTCGGGAGAATAATGCACCAAGCAGGATGCCAACTTGCTTTTTTTCAGCATGTTACTGATTTGGAGCCATTGGAAGAATTAGACCTTTTTTGGGTCGACAAGCAGAGACTGCAGAAGTAGATGCCCGGTCAGGACGCCTACACCAAGCAGCAAGAGAACAATCCCAGGTTGACATCTATCATCTAAAGAAAATTATGAGGTAAACAGGCAAACAGAGGTTTACAGGTAGTAGGATCTTGCGGGATAAATGAAGATATAGGGACAATCTGAGTAGTACTATGCAACCATAAACTGTTTTTTGAAATGGAAAAACTAAGGGAGGTTAACTGCAAAACATTATCAGTCCAAGGCAATGGGACTGTTTGAATAGAAGAACATGAAAAAGTCTTTGAAAGAGTGTTTTTCTGGAGAATAAGGTCAAGTGTATGTCCAGCAATGTGTGTGGGTCCAGAAATCAAAGGATTAAGATGAATGTCAGAGAGAAAAGATAAGAAATTTGAAGATTTAGAGGATGAATATGTATCCATCTGCACATTAAAATCTCCCACAACAAGCAGATTCGAGAATCGGGTGGAAACATCAGCCAAAGTTTGGATGAAATTATCCCAAATAGGATGAGAGGGAGAAGGAGGAAGATAACAGACTAATAAAGTCAGGGTATAGGGAGCAGTGATTCTAATAAAGAGTAACTCAGAATAAGAATAATCAGAAGAGGGGAGCTCAGAAGCAGTAAAAGAGGAGGGAAGACATATTGCAACACCTCCACTCCTTTGGGAGGCTCTATCAGAATGAAATACGTCAAACCCTTTGAGAAGGCATTGATAAAGAAAACCTTCCTCCCTATCATGTAGCCAAGTTTCAGTAAGGCATAAAATATCAAGTTTGTATAAGGAAAAGAGATAGAGATTTACACAGTTTTATTACATAAAGACCAAACGTTAACCAAGCCTAGTTGAACCAGAGCACTAATTGCAGAGTAACATACCACTTACAAGATCTACACTTAAGGGACTTACTGTAAAAAAAGGTCTTCTGGTAACCACTGAATTTGCCAGAAGAGTTTTTGGAGTTCCAGACACTCTCTTGCAGGTCTCCCTACTTTTTATGGAAGCAGATTGGCTGAGATAACCAAAATGGAGTAGGGTAGAAGGGTAGGCACTTCCAATAATACAAGGGAGACCAGATGATCCTTATTCACAATGTTTATTCAAAGCACACCATGAAGTTGTAGATGAGTTTTGGAACACTGATTTTTCACTGTTCATTTGGATGGAGTCATACAAAACTACACCTTCATCTCAGAATCCTGAGGCAGGCACTCCAGCACTGAAACACAGTGCCATGTCGAGTCTTTTTGGTGTACTTCGAATAAACATTATGTGTAAGGATCATCTGGTCTCCCTTGTATTATTGGAAATGCATAGCATTCTACCCTACTCTGTTTGGGTCATTTAAATATGCTACTGAAATACATTATAGCACCAATATACCGTCTACTGGGAAACTGGAACAAGATGGACTGTTACGCATTCCTACACAGATACCACATGCCAGCAGAATCCTTCACCTTAGTTGCAGATGCAGAACATGATTCTCACCTCATACAAAATAGGGAACCACAAAAAACATGCAGACAAAACTAAAAGCAAAGATATCGAACTCCACATGTCGTGCAACACAAGAGAAATAGAAAGAAATGCAAGTCCTCCATACAGTTACACCTGCCAGAATTCTGCACAACTGCAGAGTGGTGAATTTGCGCAGAATTCTGCATAATCTGTGCTCTGAGACTGGATGGCTGGTCTCCCCGCTGCCCCCTGAACCTCAGTGGGCCCTCCACAGCCCATGGCAAAGGCAGGCAGGCTGACTCCCCCTGCAACCCTCCCAAGCTTCTTTGGTGGCAGGAAAGAGCATGTTTTTTTTTATTATTTTGGATTTGCTCACACCTTTTTCAGTAGTAGCTCAAGGTGAGTTACATTCAGGTACATTGGATATTTCTCTGTCCCTGGAGGGCTCACAATCTAATTTTGTACCTGAGGCAATGGAGGGTTGAATGACTTGCCCAAGGTCACAACGAGCAGTAGTGAGATTTGAACTTGCCACCTCTGGATGTCAAGACTGGTGCTCTAACCACTAGGCTACTCCTCTACTCTTAACTGATGACTTCCCGATATCTAGTGAGGACTCTATGCACATCGAGAGCTTCTACGGAGTATATCCAAAATTTAATTTTTATTTCCTTATTTCCATCTTCCAAAATTCCAGACAGCAGATGTACAGATCAACAGGACCCAAAACAGTCAAAAACAAGTAAAGTCAGAAACAACTACTACTTATCATTTCTACTACTTATCATTTCTGTAGCGCTACAAAGCATATGCAGCGCTGTACACTACACAGTTTATACTTAATTGTTCAACCACCCTTAGGATTCACCTTTGGGTTTAAAAAGTAAACCATGTGTATGTAAGGTCTGGACAAACAAATTAAAACAATCAAAGTTTAAAGCAAATGTCCATATGTAATACGTGGTAGCAATAATGAAACAATGAAATATTCACATAACAGGCAGCCTGAGTCAAAAGATTTATTTTCCAATTAACATAATTAACTTTGTATGAATTTTGCTGAACTGGACAATGTTGGCACATTTTTAAACTGACTCTGGACTTCTGCATAAAGGTAGCTCAGCCCTCATTATTCAATATCTGTCTTTTAAATAATAGTAATAAAAATATCAAGTGCATTTTTATAATATACCTCTGCAATCCACACAACAAAAGGAGTAAGTTTTCACATGCCATCTTTTTCTTTTGATCTAGGCAAAGAAAAAAAAATTAAATGCTCCCATGTTTAATGTGCTGCATAAATGTCATCCTATATAATAAAAAGCACCTCCAACGTTGTGAAGCTGACTCCGTGGCACTGAAACCTTGAAGCATTCGTGCTCTCTGTAACTCCATCTCCTGAATTGACATCACGTACTTCCGGGTGCGTCACCAGCAGCAGTGCCCAATCACACAATAGCAACATGAGGCACCTCCAACGTTCTGAAGCTGACTCCGCGCCTCAGGGGAGATTGTATGGAAGAATTGTAAAATGCAAGCTTTTCAAGATTTATCCTGGTCAACCACCCCAGCGGCGGAGGGATTTTAACGAGGTGACTGGATACCTACAAAAAGCTTGCTTACGTTATATCACTAGCTTTCCCCTTTTGGAATACAATTCAGTGTTGGTAGTCAACCGAGAAGGGCTCAAAACAAAGCAGGGGCCTGGAGGGCTCTTCGGGAGCTGGGGTGCTCTGATCTACCAGCCAAAGCTCAAGCCGCCCAGGGGCGGTCAGAACTCTCCTGGACCCGTGCGCCCTCAGTGGCAGAAGGTTGGGGGCGGCAAAGCATGCTCTCCCATTGAGTCGCAGGCTGAGCGATCTGCTTCAACTTGACTTACCTAGACACCGGGCATTTTCTATAAACAGAATGGGGGGAATCTCAAAGGGGTTGTTGCATTTCAGATTACGATTGGAGAATGAATGAATTAAAGGTGGTTGGAGTGAATGATGAACTATACATGCTAGAGTAACTTGGAAAAGAAAAAAAGAGGGTGTACCATCAACAGATATGTTTAAGGATGCCTCCGGGGCAAACACATTTCCTCCGGGTTTTCCCTGGCCGGAGGAGGGGATAGTCAGGGGGTGAGGGAATTGGGGGGGGGGGAGGGAGGAGGGAGGTATGGGAGGGGTTTTTAGGGGGGGGGGTCTTGGAACGTGAATGGACAAAATAGTCCTGGGAAGAGAGGGGGAGGACCCTGGAACTTGGAGGGAGGGGGCGACCCAGGAACTTGCAGGGAGGGGGGGACGACCCTGGAACTTGCAGGGAGGTGACAACCCTGGAACTCTGAGGGAGGGAGGGTGGAGACGACCCTGGAACTCTGAGGGAGGGAGGGGGGAACAACCTTGGAACTGGGAGGGAGGGAGGAAGGGGGGGCCTGGTATTGCGAGGGAGGGAGGGGGGCCCCTGGCACACACTCATTCTCACAAACACACTCGCACCCAGTCTCACTCTCTCTGTCACATACACACACTCACACATTCACTCACACACTCACTCTCACACACACTCTCTCAAACATACACACTCTGAGGAAAACTTTGCTAGCACCCCTGTTTTACTAGTAAATAAATAAATACATAGAAACTCTGAATGTTGAGCACCTGATTCTCATAACATGATGCCTGCTTTAGTGGCCCTTTACCAGGAGAAAAAAATCTCTGCATGAATATAACACGTGCTAGGGTGTCCCTATAACTAGCCCCTTCAAATGACACACTGCTTACGATTTATAACAAATTACTACTCTACCTATGAAAAGTTATTCTGTTATTATACTTCCTGTGTGTACATCCATATACTGTACAAGCCAGCATCTTTGAAAATATAAGGGAGATTAAATACAAATGCTACCAACAATAAAGAGCAACAATGCGGATGCAGCAGCTCATAGGTTTGCTTGCTTTGTTTTGAGAGCACAGCGATGACAGCTGCATGTGGAAGGGGAGACTGAGACGGACCTAGGGTCTCCTGCCTATTAAACCTCCTTGATATCAAGCAGGTTTAATGACAAGAGAGGACATGATATCAAAAAGCTGAAGTGTCTCCATCCATTCCACCCAAGGAGGTTTTAATTATCTCCAATGCAGCAGCTGCCACCTTGATACACCCAAAACAATGTAATTGATATGGCAACAAGCTCCGCCCACTGGCTTCAGTTCAGATAATGGGCCAGATAGGCTCATTCAATCTCCTTGATCTGTGTAGAAAGCAGATAACACAGCAGGCTGTGAGTCCTACACAGGAAGAACAGATCAGGGAAATGTTAGTCTTCTTGCATCTAAGTCCTTGTGGTTCTTGAAACCTGCATCTATCTGAAAATTCTGGACCTTTCGCACTATATAGTATTACATTTATATCTTGCCAGTGTTTATTTAGGCACTTCAGTGAATTTTTTTTGTGAAGACTGCTTCTTGAAATTGCATGAAGACAGCAAATGCAGTGCTGTAATTGGATGGTAAATAGCCTCAGCTTCTGGATCTTTGTTTAACTCCTGCTTGTAAGGGGGTTGAAGCACTGTTGCCAGATCTGAAATACAAAATGATGTGGTAACCCCATAATTATTTTATTTTAAAAACATCATCATACACTGTGTGGAAGTAAACAGTTAAAATTTTAGTTACTTCTCATTTTTTTTCAGAAGCCACACACGTAACTTACTCAAGCTTATGGTTAGCTAGACCTATATTCTACTTGAAAGCTCATTTCTAAGTTATATTTTCTTAAAGCATAAAATTTTAACTCTTTATTTGCATAACAGCAAAAATGGAAAGTAGACAGAAAGTAAAACAGTTTCAAAAGTTGATTATGTTAGCATGCAGCAGAAGTCCCAGCATGCTCAGAGCAGGAAGGATATAAGTATTGGGGAATGGAGGCACTGTAGTTTTTTGGCTGGCTGGGCTTGGCATCCCTGTCAGCAAGGTAAAAGGGGTGAAAAAAGTTCTGGACGGGGCTGGAGCCCAAAGTGGGGATGTTAGCTTTCGGTCTCGCGTTGGGGAGCAGAGAAGCCATTGTTGTTTATTTCCGACTGTCAACTTAAGGGTCTCTTGGTGCTGACATAGGTGAACTGGAGACACGGATGGATTCAGCAAATACAGCATCTTATGAGCAGTTTTGGAAGATAGCAGTGCCACTATATACTCTGTGAGATTCATCACATGGTTTGAGAGACTCATCAACTGCCCTTTGATAAAAAAAAGTGTTTCTGGAACTTGACTACAGTTCACTTAAATGTTTATGGACACAGTAAATGTGATTTTAATCAGCATTTGCTGACCACAGAAGGTCTATTATGGACAACTAGTAAAAGAGGCCCGTTTCTGACACAAATGAAACGGGCGCTAGCAAGGTTTTCCTCAGCTCCCATGCAGCCACCCATGTCCAGCGACCCTCCTCTCCCCCTGCGCCCACTGCAGCCACCCATGTCCAGCGAACCTCCACTCTTCCCTGCCCCCCATCCTGCCACCCATATCCAGCGACCCTTCTCTCTCCCCTGCCTCCTCTCCAGCCACCCATGTCCAACGACCCTCCTCTCTCCTCTGCCCCCCCTCCAGCCACCCATGTCCAGCGACCCTCCTCTCTCCCCTGCCCCCCTCCAGCCACCCATGTCCAGCGACCCTCCTCTGGACATGGATAAGCTGTGAGGCCTTTTTCCCCCCCGGGTTCTGAAGTTGACATCATAATGGCTATGGTATTGTCAGCCTGATCTACGGAGCCTACCTGACCAACTCGGAATGAGCACGGTCCCAGGCAGCAAGTCAGAACGTTGGAGGTGAGAATTATTATATAGGATAACTTCTGAGGTTTTCAGCATTAAGAGGTCCTTTTACAAAGGTGCGCTGAAAAATGGCTTGCGGTAGTGTAGGCACGGGTTTTGGGCACTCGCAGAATCATTTTCCAGCGCACCTGTGAAAAAGGCCTCTGTTTTTTCCCTGATAATGGATGTGCGGCAAAATCAAAATTGCCGCACTTCCATTTTGGGTCTGAGGCCTTACCGCCAGCCATAGACCTAGCAGTAAAGAATTTGGGCGGTAATGACCTACGTGCGTCAGATGCCACTTGGCGCATGTCCACTACGCATGCCAGAAAATAAAAAATATTTTCCAGATGCGCATAGCAGACACACGCCAAAAATGAAATTACTGCAAAGGCCACACGCTAACCGTGCGGTAACTCCAATTTGGCACGCGTAGGCGCCTACGCGGCTTAGTAAAAGGGACCCTAAGTGTTTAACCCAAGAGCAACAGCAGAAAGCGTGTGAATGTGATAGGAGTGAAGGTATTTATGTTATAATATTTTGTATTAAATAAATATTTTTGGATATTATTTCATTCATCTCTGAAATATTGATATTTAAGTATTTGTGAGTTAAAATTTAATGCCAGAAAGTGTAGAATGATGCACTTGGGGTGCAGAAACCCAAAAGAGAGATACTGGATAGGAGGGGAGAGATTAGTAAGCTTGAATCAGGAGAGACCTTGGAGTGTTGGTGTCCGAGGATCTAAAGGTGAAGAAACAATGCAACAAGGCAACGGCTGTAGCCAGAAGGATGCCAGGCTGCTTAGAGAGGGGCATAACTAGCAGAAGAAAGGAGGTGTTGATACCCCTGTACAAGTCGTTGGTGAGGCCCCACTTGGAGTATTGTGTTCAGTTTTGGAGGCCGTATCTTGCTAAAGATGTAAAAAGACTGGAAGCGGTGCAAAGAAAAGCTACAAAAATGGTATGGGATTTGCGTTGCAAACCGTACGAGGAGAGACTTGCCGACCTGAACATGTATACTTTGGAGGAAAGGAGATACAGACGTTCAAATATTTGAAAGGTATTAATCCACAAATAACCTTTTCCGGAGACGGGAAGGCAGAAGTAGAGGACATGAATTGAGGTTGAAGGGGGGAAGGCTCAGGAATAATATCAGGCAGAAGCGTAGCTAGGTGGGGCGCAGGGGAAGTGGTCACTCCACTAAACAGCTGTTTTGAAAAAATGGCGCCTATGCGCCTCTTGACTTCTCACACTTCAAATTCATGTTGACCTCCTTCCAATCTGCTCTCTTGATTTCCAAACAGGACTACTACATCCAGTTGACTAATTCTTTCGGCTCAAACCCCCGACTTCTCTTCACCACACTAAACTCTCTCCTCAAGGTGCCTCCACCCCCAACTCCCCCCTCACTATCTCCCCAAACCCTAGCTGAATTCTTCCACGACAAGGTTCAGAAGATAATCCTTGAATTCTCTACCAAACCACCTCTACCTCTCCCTCCCCTTGACCCTCCCCCTGTTCGCTCCCCTATTTCCTCAACCCCCCCCCCCCCCGTCCTTTTCCTCCTTTCCTGAGGTCACTGATGAAGAAACATCACATCTTCTCTCCTCCTCAAAACGAACTACCTGTTCCTCTGATCCCATTCCTACCCACCTTCTGAACTCCATCTCTCCCACTCTCACCTCTTTTATCTGTCATATCCTCAATCTCTCTCTTTCCACTGCAACTGTTCCTGATGCCTTCAAACATGCTGTGGTCACACCGCTCCTGAAAAAGCCTTCACTTGACCCTACCTGTCCTTCCAACTATCGACCCATCTCCCTCCTCCCCTTCCTTTCCAAGTTACTTGAACGCGCTGAACGCCTTGACTTTCTCTCGTCTCATGCTGTTCTTGACCCACTCCAATCTGGTTTTCGCCCTCTTCATTCTACTGAAACTGCACTTACTAAAGTTTCCAATGACCTGTTCCTGGCCAAATCCAAAGGTCTCTATTCTATCCTCATCCTTCTCGATCAATCTGCCGCTTTCGACACTGTTGATCACAGCCTACTCTTTGACACACTGTCTCCATTTGGATTCTAGGGCTCTGTTCTTTCCAGGTTCTCCTTCTACCTCTCGCTTCGCACCTTTAGTGTACACTCTGGTGGATCCTCTTCCACTTCTATCCCTCTACCAATCGGTGTACCTCAGGGTTCTGTTCTCGGTTCTCTCCTGTTCTCCATCTATACTTCCTCCCTTGGCTCTCTGATATCATCCCATGGCTTTCAATACCATCTCTATGCTGATGACTCCCAAATCTACCTCTCTACCCCCGAAATCTCAACTACCATCCAGACCAATGTCTCAGTCTGCCTGTCTGATTGCTGCCTGGATGTCTCAGCATCACCTGAAGCTCAACATGGCCACCACAGGATGTTATCTGGGTCCCATTAATATTCAGTGCCAGTACCTGAATAATTATCTTGGTAAGTTAGGACAGTATTGCTGATAGTCGGTGAGGGAATAGCCTAGTGGTGAGAGCACCAGGCATAATATCCCACAGTGTCCAGTTCAAATCCCACTGCTCATTGTGATCTTGGGCAAATCACTTTACCCTCTGTTGCCGCAGGTACAAAATTAGATTGTGAGCAAAATCCAAAATTTAGTGGTGATGAAGGAAAGGGAAATGAGATCTAGTGACCTGCCTTGTTTTGGAGGAATGAAGGTATCCAGTTGGAGAGTATGTCTGAACTAATTGATTAGTTCAGGGCATTGCCGAGTATGATTTTATTTTATTATGTATTTTTGACCTGTTTCCCACTTTGGTCAAAGCAGTATATAAATAAATAAATAAACTTCTCTTCCACTTTGGCTTTACCCTTGGACTACCCTAACATGACCCAGGACTGAACAGGGCCTGTGACAGGGCCGCTGCCCCCCCCACAATCGTCTCCGCTTCCGCCCCCCCACACAATAGTCATCCACTGCCACCCCCACCACAATCGTCGCTGCTGCCATCTCCTCCCCACCCGGATCACTGCCGCAACTGCAATTGAAATATCTTGGCTGGCGGGGATCCTGAGGCCCCGCCAGCAGAAGAGGTCTTCCTCCAGCGCTGCTCTTCACTCTGCCGATTGTCTGCCCCTTCAGCTGCTTTTTCTCTCAGGGCAATCCCGGTTTCAAAACCGAGCATGTGCGCCTCAGAGGAAAAGCAGCCACTTAGCAAGCAATGGGCAGAGTGAAGAGCAGTGCTGGAGGAAGACCTGTAGTTTCTGCTCCTCCAGGTCCTACCCAGCCTCCAAGAGGGGCCCAGTGCCAAAGTTTTCTCTCTCCTGCTCCGTCAAAAGCAGGAGAGAGAGAGAGACCCCAGCTCCAGGCCCTCCTTGGAGGACCAGGCCCAGGGAATTTTGCCACCCCCCTGCCCTCCCCCTCTCGGCAGCCCTGGGAATGAATTCCAATGGCATTATCTGGATAATGCTGCTAAAAATCTGGGTATAGCCCCAGTGTGCAGCAGGTATCCAGTTAGGAACTCCCTCCTACCTCGATAAGTGACATTAAATATCAGAGTGCAAAAAGGTTGTTCTTAGTTATTCAGAGAAGGGACTGAATATCCCCGCTAGTCAGATTTATCCCAGCACTGAACGCATTACCTGGATATTCAGAAGCAGAATTTATATAGTTAGTTGATTTGAATAGGCAGATTTTGTTTTTCACCACCATGGCTGGCATTAAAAAAAAATGTTGAACACAGAGATTAAATATTGACTTGTTTGATTTTATTAAATTATATGAAAATGACTATGTTCTGGATTGATTGTATAGTTTCTGGGTACAAAATTGATCAACAACGAAAATAATATTTAATTTATCCAACACTTTAATATTTATTTATCATTCCATTTTTTATTAAGAACTTCCTGCTGTTTCTCTCAGGCCTCAACAGAATAATGTAGCATTTAGGGATAAAGATACAGCCCAGCAGTCCAGCACTGGAAGCCAAGATAGCAAATATCTCCACCACCACCATGTACTTGCCCCTGGTGCTCAGGTACGTTGGGATGAAGGAGACCCAAACGCTGCAGAACACAAGCATGCTGAAGGTGATGTACTTGGCTTCATTGAAACTGTCAGGTAGATTTCTTGCTAGGAAAGCTATGATGAAGCTGATACCAGCCAGAAATCCCAGGTATCCCAGAACACAGTAAAATAGAATTATTGATCCTTCATTACATTCAATTACTATTGCTCCAAGTTCTGACTGCATGTTATGATATGGGAATGGGGGAGCAGTGAGCAGCCAAAAAAGACAGAAAAGAGTTTGGAGAAAGGAGCAGGAAAGGACTATACAGTATGAGAACTTGGAATCCATCCATTTCCGGAGCTTACTTCCGGGTTTGGTGGCATGAAAGGCCATGACCACAGTGAAGGTTTTTGCCAGTATAGAGGAGAGAGAAATGGAGAAAATTATGCCAAAAGTAGTCTGTCGGAGAATGCAGTTCACCTTCTCAGGACAACCAATGAATATCAAGGAGCAGAGGAAACAGAGCATGAGGGAAATTAGGAGAATGTAGCTTAGGTTACAGTTGTTGGCTCTCACTATGGGAGTATGTCGGTATTGAATGAAGATTCCCAGAATGACAACATTAATAAGAAAGAAGAAAATGCTTATGATAATCAAAGCTATCCCCAAAGGTTCCTCATAGGACAGAAAGGTTATTGCTTTTGGGATACAGGCATCTCTCTTCTGATTGGACCATTGGTCATCTGGGCACTTTATACAGTTGTCCATGTCTGTGAAGAAATAATATGTACTCAATATCTCACAAATAACTTTAGGCCCAAAATTTATAGCTACCTTCTACCTGGATAAGTAGTGCCGATTGGAGCTAGATAATACTGCTGAAAATTAATGTGGACTGCCCCAGCATTATCCAGATAACACTAAGGTGATCTGGGGGCAGGGTAAGACTGGAATTTATTCAGAGACCAGCGCTATTCAGCATCTGGTCAGTTGGATCAAGATTCTGCTTTGGAACGGGCTGACATCTGAAGGACTCCCATCAAGATGTACATGTGCCATGTCTCCTTTCATAGTGCTCTGGGGTTAGAGTGACTCTACTTAAGAGTCTAGCTAGGGATTTAAATACCTTTACTCTAAGCTATCTCTATAATAACATTGTCTTTGTCTATGCGAATTGCTGCTACTGTAAATAAATAAGATCCTATTTTTATAATATTCGGGTGTGGAGTTAGTTTCTTTTATTATTTTGGTGCAGTGGGCTTGGCTCTAAGGGGTCATACATTTGCTTCTGACACTTCCCCAACCCATGCTAATCTTGTTAGGACCTAATTTTGTTATAACTTACACTAAGTGTCAGGTATACCCACAACACCCCAATAAGAGTGTTATCTGTATTGCGCCCAAATATCCATGTCTAATTTAGCCAGCTGTGGTCAGCATTTAATGATATTCTGACCACCAATATTGAATACAGCCCTCATAATCTATTTCTTCTTCTTACTGCCTTGCTTTATACTCATGTCTTGTTATTAGTAGTTCATGCTAATTGTGATTTTGAGCTTCCTAATTATAATGATGAGTTTCTTTTAATTAAAACTGAAATGCATAGCCTGCATCAATTAAATATTCAAAGCTGGTTACAGAAACAACTAACAAAACATAAATACAACTAAAAAAAGTATATACATTTTCCATACATCTTACTAACATTCTATATTTACCAACACTACCAGTTATGGAAAAGTACATAAATGTTGCCATACTGGGACAGACCGAAGGTCCATCAAGCCCAGCATCCTGTTTCCAACAGTGGCCAATCCAGGTCACAAGTACCTGGCAAGATCCCCAAAAGGTAGAATACATTTTATGCTGCTTATCCCAGAAATAAACAGTGGATTTTCTCCAAGTCCATCTTAATAATGGCTTATGGACTTTTGTGGAGGGTAAATTGATAACAGGACATCTAAGCAGCAAAGACACATGCTGCAACTATCTTATAAAGAGAACAATGTATCCATGTGCCTTTCTAAAAAAAAAACCTACTCGAAAATTCCCACAAAGGTAACATCTGTTCCAAGACAGGCATAACTTTCGGACCTTTCCACTAAATTATTTCATGGATTAATGTGCCGTAACTGTTAGGGCACCTCCACGATAACAGTTACCATGTGGGCATGACAGTATGTGCTAAATTCATCTGGTAACTGCGTATCCTAGCATGGAGCAGGAAATGGGTGGGCTATGGGTGAAAATGGGTGTGGACTGTGCCTTGCAGTTAGCACACAGTAATTTACTGCACATTGTCGCTGGTGCAGATATTGCAGTAAAGATTTTGCTTGTGCTGCAACTATATGTGAAGATGCTGGGAATGCCCCCCCCCCCCCCCCCCCCCACACACACACACACCACCAACAGTTACTGTACAGACTGTTACTTTATGTATGTATGTGGCCATAGATTTAATGCATATATGCACAGATTTTATAAATCCTTCATATGTGCTAATCCTATCCCTACCCTATTCATTCTCCAACCCCAGAGGTGCATACAGCATATTGCACAACAGCAAGAGTTATATGAGTGTACCACAGTTTTATAGCTGTTTACTTGAGTGTGTAAAACATTGTTCTATATATTACTACTACTACTACATAACATTTCTAGAGTGCTACTAGGGTTATGCAGCGCTGTACAAATTAATAACTAAGGACGGTCCCTGCTCAGAAGAGCTTACAATCTAAAGGACGAAATGTCAAGTTGGGGTAGTCTAGATTTCCTGAGTAGAGGTGTTGTGATTAGGTTAACTCTTATAAAATTATTCCCTTAAGGGTCCTTTTATTAAGCTGCGGGATAAAGGGCCCTATGGTAGCGGCAGGGACTGTTTTTTACCACGCGCCAGGACCCTTTTTACCGCAACAGGTAAAAAGTCCCCCCAGAAATGACCATGAAATAAGATAACTCTTACCACATGGCCATGCGGCAGGGAGCACTTACCGCTACCCATTAAGGTGGCAGTAAGGGCTCCCACGGTAACTGGGTAGCATGCGGCAAATGCCTGATTACTGCTAGATTACTGCCACGCTAGATAAACATAAAAAATTCCGGAATGCCAGAAATGGCACACACTCGACCAAGAACTACCGCCGGCAGCTTCATTGGGCCGGCAGTAGTTCAGATTTAGCATGCAGTAAGCCTGCGTTGGGCTTACTGCGGCTTTGCAAAATACCCCCTTGGTGAACAACCAGTGGGCATGGGCGAGCCTCATTATGTCATATCACTCACCGGTTTGGTTGGAAATCTCTCCCTCAGGACAGGGAATACAGTCATAGCAGCAGACAGCCTTTCCTTCCCTGGCTAATTTCCTGAAGCCAGGAGTACAGTTTGGGCTGCATTTGGATTGTGGAGGTATCTAAAATTGAGAAAAAATACAGATAACATAAGAAAGCATTAGACTATGAATTTCTACATGCTCCTGCTCAGTTAAATTGCACTGACACAGACCAGCTGCCAACATTCAGTGGCACTGAACTTGGTAGTGCCCCTGAATTAGTGGCTACAGGTAGTGGCATAGGTACGGGTGGGCCTGGGTGAGCACAGGCCTACCCATTCTTGGCTCAGGCCCACCCAGCGGCAGCACCTCTCATCAATATTTCTCCTCCTCCATGGCGTCCTGGAATCTGACCGCCCGTCATTGAACCCCGTCCCTTTCTAGGGTACCTTAAAGGCATACCCAGCGCCTGCAGTGATTCATTTATTGCTGCCTGCACTGGCCCTGCAGGCTTCCATCAGCCAGGTCAAACTTTCATCATTTATCTGTTTGGCGGGACCTGGCCGATGGAAGCCTGTGGAGTCGGTGCAGGCAGCAATAATTGAATCACTACAGGCACCTGGGACACTTGTAAGGTACATGAGGGAGGGAGGGGGTTCAGCGACGGGCAGTCAGATGCCGGGAAGCTGCAGACGAGGCAAGAAGGTGATGTAGGGAAGGTGAAAAATAATCTATAATGTTTTTATATCTTCGAGGAGGGGGGAGCTGTGGAGTGCGTGCCGTGGAAGGGTACATCTAAGTTAGGTCTGGGCCCATCCAAAATACTGGGTGAGGCTACGCCATTGGCTGCAGAAATAGCTGTACTAACTTTGCCCAGTTAGTTAGCCTACTTGTACAGCATAATTTTGATGTGTTCTGTGTTACAGAATCCTGGCTGCTAAAATCAGACTAAGTAGTGGTCAGACAATGCTGCCCTAAAGAATACAAATGGGAATGGTCAAGCGATCATACAAAAGAGGAGGAGGAGTGGTAATATTTTTTTAAAAACACTATCACTTAAACTGCTCGATGCAGAATCATCCAAATTTGCAGAATTCCTAATTATAGAATGCACATCTGTAGCCTTCTGCTTATTCTATTGTCCTCCAGGAAAAATAACCACTGACTGTTCACCATTCTTAGATTTTTTTTCTTCAACTTTACCCACTGATGAACAGAAAGTATGCATCTTAGGTGATTTTGATATACCAGGTGAACTGTCTGTTGATGAGATATCGCCACAACAAAGATCATGGAAAATAATACTAGCGTAATTACAATTCAGACAAATAGTGAAAGACGCAACACACTCAGCAGGTCACATCTTAGATCTAGTATACTTATCACCTGACTTATTCCAATCCCTGATTGTATCCCCGGCCTGTTGTTCAAAAAATTCCATGGTCAGATCACGCTTTAGTAATATTCAAATTCTCAAGGAAAGATATAAAGATGGAAAAAAGCAGACAAGTCAAAACGATACAAACAAGGGCCAAATTTGAACTGGCAGATCTAAAAGCTTATCTAGCAGATAAATTCTCAGTTGATATGGACAAGAGTCAAAATGACATGGTTGATCACTGGACTAAATCAGTAACAGATGTGTTAGATCAGATAGCACCAAAAAAAGACTGTAAAGGTGAAGAGCTCAGGAGAGACCTGGTGTTGGCTTACACCTGCACTAAAACAACGAAGAAAAGATCTGAGAGCTGCAGAGAGAATATGGAAAAAAAAAAAACCAACAACAACTTGGAGACATATAAGATAAAAATGGCTGAATATAAATGATCATGGGAACAAGAAAGGAATACATACTTCAAGGATAAGATTAAAGTGTCCCTAAATAAACCCAGAGAACTATTCCACACAGTGAGCTATTTCATTGAGGGAAGGAAAGAAGAATCAGCTCAATATGTTGATCCCCAAGATTACGCACGAAAAATTCAAACTCAGAATCTCTTGCTCTAGTTCTGCCCACATCAAGGGTAGTCGCAACGGATAAAGCTTGGAATTCGTTCCACATAGTAGATGACAACATGATAGAGAAACTGGTGAAGAGCCTATCACCCACCACAGCTCAAATAGACCCCTGCCGGAGATAATTATGCCTTTAAAAAAAATCTTGTGAATAAATTGCTGCAGGAAGGTGTACTGGTAGACTCACTTAAAGAAGCATCTGTTAAACCATTACTAAAAACCATCATTTGACAGACGTATAATGAATAATTACAGACCAATCCCAGTCATACCGTTCCTAGCAAAATTTATTGAGAAAACTGTACTGCACCAACTAGTGGATTTTGTAGAAGACAATCATCTCTTACATGACTTTCAATATGGCTTTAGACCAAACCATTGTGTGGAACTTCTGCTACTATCAATGCTGGATGAATTAAGGATTGGAATGGACCAGAACACAATTTCTGCATATCACACTTGATATCACATCAGCATTTGACACTATTGACCATCAACTCCTGCTCAACAAGTTGTCAGACTTTGGCATTGGTGGGCAAGTCCTATCCTAGTTTCTCTCATATTACAGAGAATAAAGTTCCACATTAAAATACAAGAGACAGTTTCCACTAGCTTTCCAATCATGTGTGTGTGTACCACAAGGTTCAGCCCCTCTCAGCAGTACTATTTAACTTATTTATGACAACCCTAGGAGATATTTTCCAAGAGTTACACACATATAGAATATACACAGATGATGTACAATTTATTATCCCTTTTAACATACATGACCAGGATTTATCTGTAAAACTAAGGAATGTGTTTGACAAAATTGTTGAATGGATGGGACAGGCCAAAATGTCATTCAATGTTGCAAAGACAGAAATAATGTTTGTAGGTAAGACCCTGGACTCACCACTACCAGCAATGTTTGAATATATAGGGCTTCACAGGGTGACTGTGAAGCCCTATATACATAGTTTAGGTGTCTTCCTAGATACCAGTCTAACAATGCAAAAACATATAGACCATATGATCTCTGTCTCCTTCTTTCAGTTGCACCAGTTGAGCAAGCTGAAAGATGTGGTAACACCATATGATTTTTGGACGATTGTAAAGAGCTTCGTACTGACAAAGATTGATTATTGCAACTCCCTATTTCTGGGAATATCATCATCCTGAATCCAAGCTCTACAGGTCATCCAAAACACAGCTGCATGACTAATCACTGGAATCTCAAGAGCGGAACTCATTACTCTAACATTAAAGAAATTACACTGGCTTCCTGTGACATACAGAGTTCAATTTAAGACCTTGGTTTTGACTCATCAACGTATATTTGGGAATGTTCCAGCCTACTTTTGAAATACCCTGCACTCATGCAAACTAAAATGAGCACTAAAATCTGAGATGCCCCATCAGCTCTGTTTATCCCCCCACAAAATCATAAAATTACATAGAGACAAAACTGCGAGCCATCTCTATCGCTGCCCCATCCGCGTGGAATGCTCTACCTGGATAACCGAGGTCATGTGAAGACATTCAGAAATTCAGATGGCTGCTAAAAACACATCTGTTTGTCAAAGCCTTTTTGACCACATAAAACCTTATCGGATGGACTATTTTTTTTCTCTCACTTTCCTATCGCTTTGCATTTTGTTTGTCTGCTGTATGCAGGTTAATCGCTTTAGCGACTGGGTTCAAGTGTATGCACATGGAAGATACTAATATACTTGTTGATCATTATGTGTTCATAACTATGTATGTGGATATTGTGACCTGCCTTGGATAAAGGTGGGATATAAACGTAGCAAATAAATAAATAAACAGAATCTGAAGAGATTGCAAACTTTACAAAATACTGCAGCATGCATACTCTGACGAGCTTCCCATTTTAATCATGTTTCACCTCTTCTCCAGCAGCTTCACTGGTTACCCATTGAGTTTAGGATTAAGTTCAAAATTCTTACTCTAACCCATAAGGTTCTTCACAGTTCTCCTCCTTATCTTGTTTCCTTGACGATCCCTTACACACCTTCTTGTACTCTGTGTTCTTTAAATGATAATAAATTGGTTCTCCCCCACCCCTCTAAAGTGAGATGGGAATTTACTAGATCAAGTGCATTTTACTTCTTGTACCTGGTACTGAAATTTCCTACCTCAGCAGCTCTGCCTTGAAACATCCATTGAAACATCTTACACTTCTTTCCGTGCTCTTTTGAAAACTCACCTTTTTCAACATGCTTTTTCTATACACTTTTCATTCACCATTCCTTGTCGTAGGAAAATCATACTTACAGTGTATGAATAGTTATTTCATTGATATTAATCTATGTATTTATTTGTATGTGTGCTTTCTGTCCTCTTGTGTGAGTGATAAGTACAGTGCACTCCATTTAAGTGCACATCGTATAAGCGCATGCTCTGTTTAACTGCATGCCGTACTTCGGTCCAATTTTTGGCACCATCAATTTTTATGGGGACAATCTTCGGTTTAGCGCACCACTGATAAGTGCAAGATTCGCTTATATGCATGGTTCAAGACCGCTCCTCTGCAGGAAAGACTCCGCATAAGTGCGTGCATGAAATATGGAAGCCGATTGGCGCATGACAACCAACGAGATTTCAAATTTACTGCCTCTTTAACTGCCACAGGCAGAATAAGCGAATGTTATTAGAGCGTACACCGGCGTTGTCGTCATCGTTGTGGCGGAACTGTAAGACTTTAACACTGGCTGAACGAATAGAAGTTCTTTAAAAATTAGAAAACAAACAAAGTCAAGCATCTATTGCTAAAGAATATGGTGTCAATCCCAGTTAAATTTCACGTGTCTTGAAGCAGAAAGACCAGCTTCTGGAAGACTGGCAAAACAATACAAATCCACAATGGAAATGAAAACGGGCGGGAAAAGCTGAGGAGGTAGAAGATGCTCTTCTTCGGTGGTTTTCTCGAGTCAGGAGCAGACAGTTTCCTGTCAGTGGTCCACTGCTTATGGAGAAAGCTAACCAGCTAGCTGAAAGTCTTGGACTAACTGAATTCAAAGCCACTGTTGGGTGGTTGGAAAGATGGAAGGAGAGGAACAGTATAAAATTCAAGATACAGCATAGTGAAAAACAAGACGCTGATGACTTTGGTGCATTCAAAGTCACTGTTGGATGGTTGGAAAGACGGAAGGAGAGGAACAGCATAAAATTCAAGATACAGCATAGTGAGAAACAAGACGCTGATGACTTTGGTGCTGAAAATTGGGTTGTTTCAGTTCTTCCTACCATCTTGAACGAGTTTGTACCTCGTGCCATTTTCAATGCTGAGAAAATGGTCTCTACTGGCGAGCAAGTCATGATGGAACACTTGCATTCAAACATGCCGAAACTACTGGAGGTAAAACGTCAAAGGACCGACTGACGATCCTCCTTTGCTGCAATATGGATGGGAGTGAGAAGTTGGAACCCCTCGTCATTGGAACGATCAAACAGCCCCATAGCTTCAAGAAAGTTAAGCGACTTCCTGTTTCATACGAGGCTAACGCAAATTCATGGATGACTGGGGAAATTTGGAAGCAGTGGCTAAAGAAGTTAGACACTAGAATGCGGGCACAAAAGCGTCAGATTTTGCTGCTTTGTGATAATTGTGCTGCACACAGGGATGATGTCAGGCTGCCTAACATCAAGGTGGTCTTAACACTACCTCTCTGATCCAACCTATGGATCAGGGCATAATAGCCAATTTCAAACAACATTATCGGGTTCTTGTGCTACGTCATCTGATGAGCGTTATGGATGACCAGACTGGCAAGGATAAACGTGCTGTTGAACTGGCTTGTAATCTATCACTGTTGGATTTCCTACATATGCAGAAAGAAGCCTGGAATCATGTTACACAGGCAACCATTGTGAACTGCTACAAGCGGGCAAACTTTGTTAAGGATGTGGAGAGGGACGAAACAGATGCAGCTATTGCAAACACGTCAGATGAAGAGGTTATTGACATCCCAGCTGGTGTTACTGAAGAGGAGTTCCATCGCTACGTAGCTGTTGATTACGATCTACAAACAGCTAAAAACAGCACTGATGTGGAGATATGCGCCTACACGCAGGCAACACCGGCTAATGATGGAACAGATGAAGAAATGAGCAGCGAGGCACATGCTGACAAAATTCAACAACCTCCTCCTGTCACTTTTGCAAGAGCGCTGGAGAGTCTCAACACCCTGCAGGCCTATCTGGAGGCCACTGGATGTCAGTGCTATGACAGTCTTTACCATCTGACAGATGTAGTCTATGGAACTCACAGACCTAAAAGTGTGCAGAGGACTATAACTGATTAATTCAAGTAAGCGTAATGCCATTCTTAGCCTAGAATGGGTGGCAGAGCTGGTGCTTGGGAGGTGGGGCTAGTGCTGGGCAGACTTATACGGTCTGTGCCGGGGCTGGTGGTTGGGAGGCGGGACTAGTGCTGGGCAGACTTATACGGTCTGTGCTGGGGCTGGTGGTTGGGTGGCGGGGATAGTGCTGGGCAGACTTATACGGTCTGTGCCAGAGCTGGTGGTGGGAGGCGGGACTGGTAGTTGGGAGGCGAGGATAGTGCTGGGCAGACTTATACAGTCTGTGCCAGAGCTGGTGGTGGGAGGCGGGGTTGGTGGTTGGGAGGCGGGGATAGGGCTGGCCAGACTTATACGGTCTGTGCCCTGAAGAGGACAGTACAAATAAAAAAGTAGCACATATGAATTTATCTTCTTGGGCAGACTGGATGGACCGTGCAGGTCTTTTTCTGCCGTCATCTACTATGTTACTATCCACCTTATAATTGAAAGAGAAAAATGCCTAGATTTCGACCCAAATCGGGAGATAGACGTTTATCTCACAAAATCAAATAAATCGGTATAATGGAAAGCCGATTTTGGACATTTTCAACTGCACTCCATCGCGGAAGCGTACAAAGTTGACGGGGGCGTGTCGGAGGCGTGGCAAAGGTGGAACTGGGGCGTGGTTATCGGCCGAGGAGAGATGGGCGCCTTTCGCCGATAATGGAAAAAAAAGTATGCGTTTGTAGCTAGAATTTAGGGCACTTTTCCTGGACCCTGTTTTTCCACGAATAAGGCCCCAAAAAGTGCCCTAAATGACCAGATTACCACCAGAGGGAATCGGGGATGACCTCCCCTGACTCCCCCAGTGGTCACTAACCCCCTCCCACCACAAAAAATGATGTTTCACAACTTTTTATTTTCACCCTCAAATGTCATACCCACCTCCCTGGCAGCAATATGCAGGTCCCTGGAGCAGTTGTTAGGGGGTGCAGTGGACTTCAGGCAGGTGGACCCAGGTCCATCCCCCCCCCCCCCCCACCTGTGACAATTGTGCTGCTTAATGCTTAGTCGTCCAACCCCCCCAAACCCACTGTACCCACATGTAGGTGCCTCCCTTCACCCCTTAGGGCTATAGTAATGGTGTAGACTTGTGGGCAGTGGGTTTTGAGGGGGATTTGGGGGGCTCAACACACAAGGGAAGGGTGCTATGCACCTGGGAGCTCTTTTACCTTTTTGTTTTGTTTTTGTAAAAGTGCCCCCTAGGGTGCCCGGTTGGTGTCATGGCATGTGAGGAGGACCAGTGCACTACGATTCCTGGCCCCTCCCTCGAACAAATGCCTTGGATTTATTCGTTTTTGAGCTGGGCGCTTTCATTTTCCATTATCACTGAAAAACAAAAACGCCCAGCTCACAAATTGTCGAATAAAACATGGACGTCTATTTTTTTTCGAAAATACGGTTCGGTCCGCCCCTTCACGGACCCGTTCTCGGAGATAAATGCCCATGGAGATAGACGTTTTCGTTCAATTATGCCCCTCCACGTCAGTTAACTAAGACTGTATACTGTACGTATAATAATAAACAGTACTGTACATATGTTTATCAGATGTCAAGCTTCTTTGGGTCACAACGGTTAAGTGCACGCTCTATTTAACTGCATGCATTTCTTTGGTCCCAGACCCTTGCACTTAAGCGGATTGCACTGTAGTTCTTTCGTGTCATAAATTGGCGCTTCTTTCTGTATTTTAAATAAAACACAAAAAACAATAAATACAATTAAATATTGTATTCATTGTTATTAGTGTAAACTGCATTAATTTGTTCGCAACAAAGTGGTATAGCAAATTTAATAAATGATAAATGATAATTGCTTGTTAAGTGGCAATTATCAGCATAGATTGGATTGTTAATTAAATTGTGAACGCAAATCCAGAATAGGACCAGATTTTCACGCGCAATTTTGGTTACACTATATAAAATACAGGGGATATTGCAACAGAGCTTCTAAAATAAGATCCTTAATGTTTTCATAGTCATACATTTAGCTAAGTCAGGCTTGTCTCAGAGCAAGTGTACCTTTGTTCAGGTTATCTTCTGATGTCACTAAGCACATGAGATTCACCAATTTTGTAAAGTAAGTTATGTGCAACTAATGGTGCCTTGTCATAAGTTACTCTCATAGATGAATTTGAATATCAAGCCTTAACGAGGCCTCTCTAATGGTGTTGTGAAGAAAAAACACAGCCCAATTCATGCATTTACATTTCTTTGTGTAGTGCTTGAGTGTGGAAATGTTAAACAGTAGATTGAATGGTGATGGACTGGAAACCTCACAATACCAGTCCACTGGCAACAAGAGAGGCACGTATATAAAGGCTGCTTCAGTCTGTGGAGGGATGGAGTTCTGCATGATATTTTCCATTCAACAAATTCCTTTCCTTATTATGTTAACCATTTTTGAATGTTTTGTTCTGTTACATTACAATGAATCAGAATTATAACAGCCAACCACACAGCAGCTCTTCCTTCCCATTCAGAGTCTTCCATGTTGCTCTAATGTTACTTAATTCTGACCTGGGTGAGCGCACTGTCCCACACGATCACCTTCTCATTGATGGTGAAATCCTGATCCAGGGGATCGTAAGGGTTAAAACTTCCAACAATTTTATTAAGCTGTGTCCCATTGGGTAGAAAGACCTTATTTATAATATCATATCCAATGGCAATCTCACCATTCTCATCAAAAAAAATATTTTCATCCAGAATGTTTTTAAAATGGAGATTCTTCAGATAATTATGAATCTAAAAAAAGAGAATAAAATTTTCAGTATTACCACTTATTGAAGGAATACTTACTTAGCTGTTTATAAGTGCATAAGTATTGCCATACTGGGACAGATCAAAGTTCCAACAAGCCCAGCATCCTGTTTTCAACAGTGGCCAATCCAGGTCACAAATACCTGGCAGGATCCCATAAATGTACAATACATGTTATGCTGCTTATCCTAGAAATAAACAGTGGATTTTCCTCAAGTCCATTTTAATAATGATCTATGGACTTTTCCTTTAGTAAGTCATCCAAACCTTTGCTAAACTCCGCTAAGTTTACTGCTTTTACTACATTCTCTGGCAACGAATTCCAGAGAATATGTAGAATGTGAACTTGATTTTAGGGATGGGCTGGGAAAGAGAAGTGTGTAGTGTTGCTGCACTTTTGAGGCGAAGCAGTGCTTGTGCCTGGGACCTTCAACCCCATGGACCATGAGTACTGGGTTTTGTTATGGCAGCAGAGCATGTGAAACGATGTTCCCGGTGCAGCAGCCAGAAAACCACTTTGGGACAGTGCACGATATGTGCAGTGTCTAACAGGGACCCTGGAACTTAATATGTCTGACCCACAGCAGGTCCCAGTTCAAAAATGTTCCACATCTACAGCTCATGCTAGAGTGTGGTGGATCTTTGAGAGATGGGCAAAACAGCAGGGTGTTTCTCTCCCATGAGCTTCCTTGTCTGACATTTTGTCTTTCCTGCAGGATGGCTTGAAGCACATTTCGGCCCTGAATTTCTTGAAAGTCCAGGTTGTGGCCTTGCTTGTTAGAGGGGGCCCATGCAAAATGTTTCTATTGCAGCTTATCCAGTAATGGCCCATTTTCTCTGAGGGGAGACTCATCTCCGTCCTCCTGTCTGCAGCCCGCGTCCCCTAGTGGGACCTTAATCTGGTGCTCAAGGCTTGCAGAAGCCCCCTTTTGAACCTCTGGCTAAGGCAACTATCAAGGATCTTACTTTGAAAATTGTTTTTCTGGTGGCCATTTCATCAGCTCAGAGAGTTTCTGAACTCTAGGCCTTATCTTGCAGAGACCGCTTACTGCAGTTTTCTCATTCAGGGGTTTCTGTCCGCACAATCCCTTCCTTTCTTCCGAAAGTGGTTCATCATTATACCTTATTTTAAAAAAGCACAAGTTAGATACTACTCTGCAAGTTAATTTTTGTCCTATTGTCAATTTACCATTTCTTTTTAAACTTCCAGAGAAGACAGTCTATCAGCAGATCATTAAGTTTTGAAATGCCAACAATACTTTCCATCCTAAACAAACAGGATTCATGAAGGACACAGCACTGAAATGGTCCTCCTGGCAATGTAGAGTGATATTGGGGCTCATTCACTTAACCCTCCATTGCCCCAGGTACAAATAAGTACCTGTATATAATATGTAAGCCGCATTGAGCCTGCCATGAGTGGGAAAGCACGGGGTACAAATGTAACAAAAATAAAAAAATAAAAATGTCTAAAAAGTAGCACAAAGTTGCAGATGGATGCTTATTTTGCCAAAGTTTCCAAATTGCTATTTTCAAACCCCTTTTGTAAAACAATTATCTATACAGTTCATATGCAGTGCATCCAAATCACAGGGGCACATGTTAGGGGCATGTTGGGGGTGGGATTTGGCCGGTTCCTAAAACTTGGATGTTTTTCTGCTATAATAGAACCATGCAAAAAACATCCAGGGCTAAAAGTGAGATGTTTTGGTCTAGATCTGTTTTAATCATGATTAAGTCACAAAAAGGTGCCCTAAATGACCAGATGACCACTGGAGGGATTAAGGCATGACCCCTACTTACTCCCCTTGTGGTCACTGTTCCCTCCAACCCCCAAAGATGTGAAACAGTCCATACCAGCTTCTATGACAGCCGAATAGAACAACAATCAGGTCCCTGGAGTAGCTTAATGGTTGGTGCAGTGTACTGTACAGAAGGGGACCCAGGCCCATAGCCCACTCTAACTGGAACACTTGTGGTAGAAAGTGTGAGTGCCCTACAACCCACCAAAAACCTATTGTACCTTCATACAGGTGACACCTGCAGGCATAAGGGCTATTGTAGAGGTGTATAGTTGGGTACAGTAGATTTATGGTGGATTTTGAATGGCTGACCAAACAAAATAAGAGGGTAACAGTGAGATGCGTACCTGGGACATTTTATGTGAAGTCTACCGCAGTGCCCCCTAGGGTCTGCCATTGCTCAATTGGGATGTCTGTGTGGCCAGTCTACTAAGAATGCTGGCCTCTTATACATCCCAATGGCTTGTTTTTGTGCATTTTTCCTTTGGATGTTTTTTTTTCTTCAAAAATGGTCCTAAAATATAGACACACTGAGCATAAAAACATCTAGAACACAGTGATTTTTTTTAAACAAAAAGATAGGCGTTTTTCTGATTTGAAAATCGCTATGTTCACTACTGGATTTTTGGATGTTTTCCACAAAATGTCCAAAATCGAGTTTAGACATCATATCAAAAATTCCCATATCGAAAATTATCTGTCATAGGGATGGGGGAAAAGATGTTTTGTTTATACAGTTAGATTTATATTCAGCTTTTGATACCATTGATCGCTCTACTGTTTTCATGCCTCTAGGAATCAGGATACAATACAATACAAGTTTTATATAACGCTGTCACTCAACAATCTGGTTCTGCATGATTAACATCAAAAGAAGCCAGTACAATACTAGCAGGAACTTACATCATTGTTAGCGATCACCATAACATTAAAACAATTCAGTAACATCAAAGAAATAAAAAAAGTTTTCAGTTTACGCCTAAATTTCAGATAGTTATTTCCTGATCTAAGACTAGCGGGCAAAGAATTCCAGTTTTGAGGAGCCTGGTAAGGCTTGAGAATGCAGCCTTTTCTGCTTGACTTCTGTTAAAGGGAACTGAAGAGTTTAAGAGTATCTTACATAGCAACTCCTCTTTGAGACTAGGAATAGAAGTCATTGAGGGGTCCTTTTACTATGCTGCAGTATGCACTAACATATGCTTACAGCAGGTTAAAATGGGGCGTAGACAGACCTCAACATTGGGGGGTCTGATCCCAAAGTGGGGGGGGAACCCCCACCCTGCCACAATCCCACATACCTTGTTTGGTGGGGGTCCCCAACCCCCACCAGCTGAAGCCTTTCTCCAGCGCTGTTCTCTGCTCATTGCCTCAAGTCACGTGTATTCTCGGTTTTAGTGAAACTGAGCACGCACGAAGTCATGCATGCTCAGTTTCACTAAAACAGAATGTGTGCACGCAATGTGAGAGGAAGCAGGGATTCGGCGGCTATAAGAGTGAAAAAGAGTAAAAAATGTCAAGCTTAGAAGGAAATATAAATTGGCCAGAATAGCAGGGGCGTAGCTATGGGGGGGCCACGGGGGGCCTGGGCCCCCGCAAATTATGTCCAGGCCCCTGGTTTGGCTGGCGGGGGTCCCCAACCCCCGCTATCTGAAGCCTTCTTCATCGATGCTTGTCTCTGGAGCAGCTGCGTTTCTGCCCTGCTCTTCTTTTTTCTTGCTCCTCCTGTCCTGTGCACGCTGGTGCTCCTCAGTTTCACATAAAGGAGCATCAGCGTGCACAGGACAGGAGGAGCAAAAAGAAAGAAGAGCAGGGCAGGAATGTGGCTGCGCTGGAGACCGGTGCTGAAGAAGGCTTCGGCTGGCAGGGGGGGGGGGGGCTGAGGATGCGAGGGGGCGTGCGAGGAGGCGTGAGGCGGTGGGCAGGGGGAGGTGAGGCGAAGCGAGGCATGGCAGTGGGGGGGGGGGGCGGCGAGGTGTGGTGGGGGGGCGGCAGGGCAGCACTCAATATGTGCCCCCAACCTCAGGCTCTGGCCCCCTCCCACCGTAAGCTCTAGCTTACCCCTGCAGGATAGGCACGGGAATGGGGGACATGTAGTTGGGTCTAGGACCTGTGCTAGTTGATGATAATCAGAAACGTGTGTCTTGGAACTCCTGTAACCCACCAGCCAAAATAATGAGAGATTTTGTAAAGTGAAGTGTACCAGAGCTGCAGATGGTTCCAGTGAAAAGGTGAAACCACAATTATCTGATCCTTTTTCCGCACTTGGATGACAGAAGACAGTGGCAGTACAAGATGTTTTTATAGACTTAGTCTGGAAGGAGGTGATGAGTTCATCATGATTGTTGAGTTGAATTATCAAAATCTTGGGGGGAGGAGCATACAGCTAAAAACTAACCTTGGTTTCTTAATACGCAAAACAGCACAAAACACAGCAGCCAGACTTATCTATAGAAAATCACGCTTTGAAAGCGCAAAACCCCTCCTACAAAGTCTACACTGGCTACCAATTAACGCGTGCATAATCTTCAAGATATGCTCAATCGTACACAGGATTATATACAGCCTTGCACCGGACTACATGACCAAACTGATCCACCAACAAGAAACTTGTTGGAGACAGCAAGATCATACCTAACTCTCTACTACCTGTCAGGTTCTCAGGTTCAGAGCCCGCGGGGCCGGGCTCTGGAGCAAACGTGAGCCCTTGGGCTGCTGACGAGGAGCGACAGCAGCAGGCAAAACCCACCAACCAACACTGGGTAAGCACACCGGCAGGGACTGCAGGCACTGCCCAGCGAACCGGAACACATGGACTGGAATCCCCCGGACTGGAGGACACAGGACTGGAACACACACCGGACCGGAACACACTGGACTGGAGCACACCAGACTGGAACACCCTGGACTGGTCCCCCGGACTGGAGGACACAGGACCGGAACACGGGACTGGAGCACACTGGACTGGTCCAACAGCTTCACCTGTACTTAGCTACTAAGCCCCCCAAGAGTTGAGCTCCTGGGTTCGAGTAGCCGACAGGACTTACTGGATACCGGATGACATAGGGACCAGGACTGGAAACAGAAGTGCTCCTAACCCTAAACTAATCTACGTGCTCCCAAGCCCTAAACTAGCAGGAGTGTTCCTAACAGTAAACTGACAAAAAGGACTTCCTAAGCCCTATACTAAACAGGAGCTCCTAAGCCCTGCTCAAGAAAGGGACTTCCTAAGCCCTAAACTAACAGAGCAGGGTACTAAATACAAAGCTAACACAGGTGCTACTAAGCACCAAGCTACAAGCAGAGCTTTACACTAATAAGCTAAACACAAAACTAAACCAGCTACCTAAGCACTGCTCTAGCAAGCTAGATACAACTAACAAGGTGCTTCCTAAGCACTACTCTGGCAAGCAACCAGAAGAGCTCCTAGCACTAAAAGGGAAGACAGGGGAGCCACAAGGAGGGAAGCTAACACATAAGCCAAAAGTGCTTCTAAAGCACCAAACACCAACAGCAAAGACTGCAATGCTCCCAATAGCACAATCCCAGAAGTACTTCTAACAGCAAACTCTGCAGTGTTCCTAACAACACCAAACCCTGAAGTACTTCTATCAACAACAGAGCTTCCAAAGCCCTACACACAGCAATGCTTCCAAAACCAAGAGGGAAAAGCAGGGGGACCAAACACACAAACACCAGTGCACACTGCACTAACACTAACCTGGACCTTAGCAAAAGCAAGCAGGGAAACTAGACACAACGTCAGAAGTGCACACTGCACCACCCTACCTACAGCAAACACCACTGTTGCAAAGGCCCTGAAGGAAACAACACCACTTCCTTATCAAGGCCCTCCCTGATGATGTCACACTCCCTAGACCTAGGCAAAAGCACACTGACCCAGAGAGGCCCAATCCACACCAATGCAAAACCGTGAAACACTTGAAGCCAGTACACCCAAAGAGAGTTAGAGCAACTCAGACTACACCCACAGCTGCAGTGAAGAGACAATTAGCCCCATGCTGCTGGAAGCTGCCAGCACAGAGAGACAGAGCCAGCTCAGAAAGGAAAGAGAAAAGAAACAGAAGCCAGCTAAGAAGCTGACCCCCAGGAAAGAGGTAAGTTTGAGAGGGGTTCAGACCCCAATCATAACACTACCCCAGATGCAAAGGCCTGAAATACAAATTATCATGCACCTCAAGCTTCTCTTTTAGAGGTACCCAATCTGGAACTTGCTGCCAAAAGACCTGAAACTCACAAACAACTGCCTAAACTTCTGTAAAAACCTAAAAACACACCTTTTCCTCCCCTCTGCATCCGCATAAACTCATAACCACTGAAACATATCCGAATCAACATCAGAAATGGAAAACAAAGATGCATACCTTACTCTCGCAAATACTACCTATTCCCCACATACGACCTGTAAACTACACTACTAATGATCATTGAACTGTTATACTTCAACCAGCTGAAATTCTGTAATCGTCTGTCTTGTATTATGTAAGCCACATTGAACCTACCAATGGGTGGGAAAATGTGGGATACAAATGCAATAAATAAATAAATACTATTCTACTAGTTCTGAAAATAGCATTCGTCTAAATAATGATGTTACCTTCCATGGCAAATAGTCCAAAATTCTGTGACTTTCTCCACTCCATACAGTAGTGTTTCCAGTGTCAGACATGATCATATCATGCAATGCATGTGCCACAGCATATACAGCATTGTAAACACTATAACTATTCCCCAGATATTTAGAATCACAGTGTAACACGATGGGTGATACTTGATGAGTACAGTGGGATCTTTTAGTGCTTTTGGGGCACCGAATGTCACATAAGCTCTTCCACCATTCCCGAATAAATGGAGCAACTGGAAACAGGATGGGATCCACCTCACGGACAAATTTTGAAAAACGTGGAATAATTTTCTTTGCCACTGTGAAAGTCAAGCTGTTGTTCCTCTTACCCCTTCCCAATAGGAAGGTTGAGGAAAAGTCTGTTTCAGATGTGTGGATCCAGGTCTTGCTTGGCATCTGTCGAATATGATCGTGCTTAAAAAGATTGACTGTATACATTATGTCACCATAGAAAATGATCACATTAGCTGATGATGCTTGGATGTTGTTATGAATCTTTTCTGCCATGTTCAGTGGAATATCACTTGCGTGACTGAAGATTACTATAAGTGCGATGCAGCCTCCATTCTGCACGATCTTTTCTTTCAGAGTCTGGACAGCCCTCAGGCTGCTACTGTCATCGGGTGCAATGATAATGACCCAGGTCCAGCCAAAGTGCTTCAGTAACTTTACAATCCCAGTGCAGAGGGTCCGGCCACTGGGGACAATCTTGTAGAAATAAGGAAACGTAGCAGCATCACTCACGATAAGATTCCGTGAATTGTAACTGATCTGTTGGGAAAATGGTAAGGAACTGGTTATCATCTTGGCCATTTTTAGATTATATTAGAAATATTTGTACCTTTGAAGAATATTGAATGGGTATAATTTTAAGCAGCAAGAAGACACAAGGAGTTGGCCACAAATGGAATTGATGAACCACAGGAAGCACATAGTATTTATGTATTTATTCATGACATTTATACCCCACATTAGCCTGAAATAGACTCAAGTTCAATGTGGTTTACAAACAAACAATAAAGTGAATAAAACATAATAATGTACAGAATATAACACAAATTACAATTAGCTCAAGAAGCAAATTAATACATGTGCAGTAAGTAACCAGGGATTAGACTATCTTATAGACAAACAAATAATTAAGGGTGGATAGGTGAGAGCATAATTAGTGGGAAATGAGATTAAGAAAAGGGTGTGGGTAAAATTCAAATAGAGTTTTTTGTATTCAGAAAGGCTAGACTGAAGAAATGTGTTTTTAGAAGACTTCTAAAAGTTAGATAATCATCGGTAAACTTGATTGATTTAAGAATAAATTCCAAATTTTGGTGCCTTGATAGGAGAAATTAGCAGAGTGAATTGTTTTATATATCAAATTCTTACAGACAGCGAAATATAAGACAAGGCATTCTCTAGATGATGAAACAGCATTACAACAGGGCAATTCAATAAGATTATTCATATATGATGGGGCTTGACCAACCAGAATTTGGTGAATGAAAACACATAATTTGAAAGATATTCTATCTCTTATTGGTAACCAATGTAGCTGATATAAAAGAGGAGTGGCTTTGACAAAGCGAGGAGATCTACATACAAGACAAGCAGCAGTGGAGGAGTAGCCTAGTGGTTAGTGCAGTGGACTTTGATCCTTGGGAACTGAATTCAATTCCCACTGCAGCTCCTTGTGACTCTGGGCAAGTCACTTAACTCTCCATTGCCCCTGGTACAAATAAGTACCTGAATATACTATGTAAACTGCTTTGAATGTAGTTGCAAAAACCATAGAAAGGTGGTATATCAAGTCCCATTTGCCTTCCCTTTTGAGCTGCTTGTGATTTTTTTTGAGAAGACCACTTTTAACTCCAGCATAGATGGAATTGCAATAGTCGAATTTGGTGAGGACAAGGGATTGATCCAAAGTATGAAAGACAGATTTAGAGAAAAATGGCCTCAATCTCTTTAGCTTCCAAAGTGAGTGAAAGACACTCAAGGTCAACTTAGAGACTTGGTTTTCAAGGGTGAGGAAACAATCTATTGTGACTCCCAAGATTTTCATTGATGTTTCAAGGGAATAGGTTTTGTTCTTAATAGTAAAGTCAATAAGATTCATAGGATGGTGAGATATAGTTATAATTAGAAACTTAGTTTTATCCGTATTTAGTCTACGTTTGAAATTACAAGCTCATAATTCCATAAATTGTATCCCTAGACTAATCATGTGAGTTATGTCAAGTAATTCCTAAGAGAATGGGATATAAATAGTGACATCATCAGCATATATGTATGTTGAAAGACCATGTTTTTCTAAAAGATGACCAAGAGGTATCATCATAATGTTAAACAAGATGGGGGAAAGAGGGGAACCTTATATTCAATTGGGCATCTCTAGCGTTTAACGCATGCTAAAAATGCTAGTGCACCTTTGTAAAAGACACCCAATACTTGTTAATTCTGAAAGAAAAGCCGCATCATAGTATTCAGATCTTGTTCAAATATGAATGATACTAATAACATTGCTCTCTCAGAATCCTCCGTAAGAGAAGTTTCAAATATCTGAGATGCATTCAATATCTTTCCTGTTTGCATCTTGAATTTGTGTCCCTGGGGTCTCCTCTAGAACAGGCTTAGATAGAATATAATATATCTGATTCACAGGAGGAACAGCTTCAAGAGGAAATTTCAAAATCTCTATCAGATATCTCTTAAAGACCTCTAGTGGAGCAGTATCTGGAAAGTTCAAAACATGCTAATTTAATCTTTCATTAAAATTCTCCATTTGTTCAATTTTTCTGTGTAGTATTAACTTATCTTTCACTGCTACAGATGACAATTCCTGTAGTTTCTTAATGTCCTCCATAACCCCCTTAATTTCAGAGGTAAATTCAACTTTAGTTCCTTCCAAAGATTAAGTCAAGCCATCAACAGTACTTACTAGGGTAAAGACTTCAAATGTAGACTTGAGAGGCATATTTTCAAAGCACTTAGCCTTCCAAAGTTCCATAGAAACCTATGGAACTTTGGAAGGCTAAGTGCTTTGAAAATGAGCCCCTTGGTCACCATTAAGTTCAACCTCTGGAGAGCAGCAGACCATATGCTATCCAGAGTCACCACCTGGAACTCGCACATTCCTGAAAATGACATCAGAAACCACAGCCTCAGCTCCTCAAATCGGGAACCTTCCCTCTGTGTCTTTTGTCTCCAAAGGCACCTGCTGGGGCAGAGTTCCATCTGGGCAAGGTGGAGGGTTGAGAACCAGGGGAGAAAGAGTGACATCAAGCCCCAAGTTTCCGAGGTCTTCTCTACCCGAAGCAACACCAGGGCACCTCCTGGACAATTACATGGGGGTTTTGGTGGTGAACCTCTTGATAGACTGCTGCTGCAGAGAGGATGTCCTAGCCACTGAGGAAGTAGTCTTGACAGACCCCTTACATTTTGTATGAGGCATAATGATTGAAGCAACATTGGCGAAGGAGCAGCAGGTAAGAGGGCTCTAACTGCTACCAGAAACGTTCTGCCATCTTGACACCCCCTCCATCTCCCGACACTCCATTCAGTAATTTCTGAGCCAAGATGACCAACAGACAGTGGTTCATACCCTTAATGCTGGCTTTGCTGGGCTACCACGATATATGCTTATGTGCTTACAGTCAGATCAAAATGCTACTGTTCAAGTTCTCTGCCAAGACTGTAAATCAGATAATTTATGCCCACATTGTTATCAGTTCCATTGGCTTTTGTTACATATTAAGAGGTTTATTATCAAAGCACATCGACAGTTATATATTTTACTATCACATAACTTTGTAAGTCGATGTGCTTTGAAAATAGGCACCAAATTTGCTTTCAGTTTAAAGTCCTTATGCTTAGACATAGTGAAATATTATTGTCCTTATTGGTTCCATATAGGCAAGCTCATCATCTTTGGTCATCTAATTAATCTCTTTTCTCACTTCCTTTGCTACATCAAGCTTGGTTAGATTCTAATCTCCATTCAGCATTTTTTTATGTGCAGAATTTCTTACCTCAATCTTTATGTGCTGAGCCTTTGTGGGTCAAGTTTAAAACTGTTCTAAAAACGTATATTTTCAATCTTGATTTCCCCTCAGGAGGAATTGGACCAGTAGCTCTCCAGCATTGTATAGGTCTGCATCAGATTATTGCTAGGTGTCCTCGTATGTGCTTCTATGTTTCTTACTATGTAACCCTCCCTTTTGCAAAGCCGCTCGGCAATGCCTACACAGCCCATTCAAAGTGGCTGTGTGTGGCTTTGTAAAGGGGAGGGGGTAAGTGTAGTTTTATATTTCTAGTTTCTACTGTCATATTTGATGGTGGTGTTCCTAACTCATTTCCCCCTTTACTATTTTTCTTTTCATTGCCACCATTTCTGTCTCTTCTTTGAGGGAGATAATAAACCTTATTAACAGGAGGAAAAGCTGAAAAGCTGTTTCTCCCATCCCAAAAGCTTCCACCAAAACTTCATCCATGTGGTTGTTGGTGTTAGTCCATATACTTGTGGAAAATGTAATATCCTTAAATTCAAGTGCCTCAAGTGATTTTTGACTTGCTCCAAATTTCTATATATTAAAATTTTATCCTTAACCAGTGCACTAATAGCAGGTTAGTTCTCTTCAATCTCAACTGCCAAAATTTCCATCTGGAACTTTTGGGTAGCCTCTTGCTTCTGAGACAACTGTCCCACAGTTTTTAATAATGAAGATAAATCCAAAGAACATTTAGAGAATGAAAAATCCATCCTGACCAGCATTAGCCATATTATCTGCAAAGAGACAGTGAAGTTCTCTTGAATTACATTCTCCACATTGGGAGCTACACCTCCCATTGTGGAGTTGTCACCTCCATATCTGACTGTTGAGCAATGGCGGTACCTTCTTTGGAAGCCACTGATCCTCCTCTCAAAGCTGAATGATGTTCTTGCCCCACTGGAGTTGTTCCTGTGGCTGTAACGCTGCTAAACTGTACAACTTCTACTGCTTCTAGGGTCATTGGGAAGGAAATAGGAGAGCTGCAACAAGCTGGAATGGAGCAACCTCCTCCTCCTTGCAGCACCAGTGCTCCACCAACAACGACTAAAGCAGAGGACTGGCCTGAGAGGACACTTGGAAGAGGTTGGGCATACTGCTTGATGCCTTGTTGAGCAATCACCATGATACATCAGTTGCTGGGTAGACATAAATCTTACCACGGTGTTTAGAAGCCATCAGGAAAAGTAAAGTAAGGTAAACAGTGAGAGCTCTCCGGTGTGCCTCAACAAATGACTGCCATCTTAACTAAACCCAATCTGATATCCCCTCCCCCTTTCTGTTTTTTAAATCAGTTTGTAAACTGCTTTGATATGACTCATAAAGGCAGTATAGAATGTGATAAATAAACCATCATAGAAACATAGAAACATTTATGCAGATACATTTATGGCCTATCCAGTCTGCCCATCCATGCCATCTACTCTCCCTATTATTCCCTTAGAGATGCTATGTACTTGTCCCAAGCTCTCGTGAATTCAGATACTGTTTTCGTATCCACCACTTCCACTGGGAGGCTGTTTTACAAATTCACCACTCTTTTCATGAAGAAGTATTTCATCATGTTATTTCTTTCAACTTCATCCTATGCCCTCTCATTCCAGAGCTTCCTTTCAATTTAAAGAGACTGGCCTACAGTGCATTTATGCTGCACGGGTATTTAATCATATCTCCTGCCTTTCTTCCAAAATATACATGTTGAGATCTTTAAGTCTATCCCCATATTCTTTCGATGAAGATCACTGACCATTTTAGTAGCTACCCTCTGGACCGATTCCATCCTGTTTACATCTTTTTGAAGGTTCAGTATCCAGAATTGTTCACAATATTCTAAATAAAGCCTCACCAGAGTCTTATACAGGGGCATCATCACCTCCTTTTTCCTACTAGCCATTCCTATCCCTATACACCCATGCATTCTTCTGGCTTTTGCCTTCACCTCTTATACCTGTTTGGCCACTTTAAGATCATCACATATGATCACACCCAAGTCCTGCTTCTCCTTCATACAGAACATTTATTCACCCCTTTAACTGTACCATTCCCTCGGAGTAGCTTTGATATTAGGGTAATTGAAATCACCCATTGTTATACTGTTGTCCAATTTGCCAGCTTTCCTAATTTCTGTATGCATGTCTTCGTTCTGTCCTGGTGGATGGTAGTACAGCCCTATCAGTATAGTCCTTCCCTTCATACATGAAATTTCTATCCATAAGGATTCCTCGCTGCTGTTTCATATAGAATGTTTATTTTGTTTGACTAAATTCCTTCTATAACATATAGTGCAAACCCCCTCCAATTTAATTTGCTCTATCATTGCGATTAAATTTGTACCCTAATAATGTGGAAGGGCATAATCGAAAGGGGCACCCAAGTTTTCCTGAGGACGTCCTCGCAGGACGTCCCGGAGAAGGGGCGGGGAAACCCGTATTATCGAAACAAGATGGGCGTCCATCTTTCATTTTGATAATACAGTCGGGGACGCCCAAATCTTGACATTTAGGTCGTCCCTAGAGATGATCGTCCTTAGACTTGGTCGTTTCTGATTTTCGGCGATAATGGAAACTAAGGATGCCCATCGCAGAACCGACCAAATGCAAGCCCTTTGGTCGTGGGAGGGGCCAGCATTTGTAGTGCACTGGTCCCCCTGACATGCCAGGACACCAACCGGGCACCCTAGGGGGCACTGCAGTGGACATCAGAAAAAGCTCCCAGGTACATAGCTCCCTTACCTTTTGTGCTGAACCCCCCAAAACCTGCTTCCCACAACTGTACACCACTACCATAGCCCTTATGGGTGAAGGGGGCACCTAGATGTGGGTACAGTGGGTTTCGGGTGGGTTTTGAAGGGCTCACATTTACCACCACAAGTGTAACAGGTGGGGGGGATGGGCCTGGGTCCGCCTGCCTGAAGTGCACTGCAGTACCTACTAAAACTGCTCCAGGGACCTGCATACTGCTGTCATGGAGCTGGTGATATTTGAGACTGGCAAAAAAAATTTTTTTTGAGGGTGGGAGGGGGTTAGTGACCACTGGGGGAGTAAGGGGAGGTCATTCCCGATTCCCTCCGGTGGTCATCTGGTCAGTTCGGGCACCTTTTTGTGGCTTGGTCGTAAGAAAAAAAGGACCAGGTAAAGTCGTCCAAGTGATCGTCAGGGACGCCCTTTTTTTTCCATTATGGGTCGAGGACGCCCATGTGTTAAGTATGCCCAAGTCCCGTCTTCGCTACGCCTCCGACACGCCCCCAGGAACTTTGTTCGTCCCCACGACGGAAAGCAGTTGGGGATGCCCAAAATCGGCTTTCCATTATACCGATTTGGGCGACCCTGTGAGAAGGACGCCCATCTTGTGATTTGTGTCGAAAGATGGGCGTCCTTCTCTTTCGAAAATAAGCCTGATAATGTTCCATTGATTGTCCTCGTTCCACTAAGTTTCTGAGATGCCTGTTATATCTACCTTTTCATTTAGTGCTATTTGCTCCAAGTCTCCCATCTTATCTTTTAGGCTTATATCATTTGTATACAGACACGTAAAATTGTGTTTTTTTTTTCCTAGCATCTTTCCAGAAGGACACACAGTTCCAATTTTAGCATAAGACAATTTTCAAATCTGTTCTGAATGTATAAGCCAAGGTGTATTTATAAACTGGGAATGAAATAAAATGATATGCCTATGCTCCCATTTGTTTGAAGGATTCAGGGACATTAGAGCTGGGCAGGAAGCAGTTAAACGTGTACAATATGAGAGGGTCAACATTTAGTGCTGCACAGGGAACATCAGAACAAGAAGGAAGACAAATCCTGAGAGGTGAGACAGCTTTAGAGATGACTCCAAGAACCATGTAATTGCCATTATTTAAACTAGATTTGCTTCCTGTTACTTCAGACAAGGTCTGGCTGTGCTCTTTCACCTTTATATTAGCAAGTCCTAGAATGCAGAAATTCACTGAGCTCCTATTTGAAACTGATCTTTTGTCCCCTCATTTTAAGCAAAATGTGTTATTTCTAGGTATTATTCTTTTGCAGTGCATTGGTTTTATGTTTTGTTTTTAATTAAGATTTTTAACACATTTTCGGTCAATATTTAGCCAGCAGTGGTCAGTGTTTTTTTTTTTTTAAATGATGACCTTCACCTGCTAAATTAGACCCAGTTATTCAATGCTAGGCTGTGTGTGGGCACTGGCATTGAATACCTGAGCCTGACCAGACTGCAAATGGCTGCCAAAGCTTACACAGGGGCCCTTTTACTAAGGTGCACCAAAAAATGGACTGAGCTAGTGTAGGCGTGTGTTTTGGGTCAGCGCAGATCCATTTTTCAGCGTGCCTGTAAAAAAAGCCTTTTTAAAATTTTTGACGAAAATGGACATGTGGCAAAATAAAAATTGCCATGTGTCCATTTTGGGTCTGAGACTTAGCAGTAAGGTCTCTCGCGTTAACTGTGCGGTAATCGCCTACATGAGTCAAGTTAGAGTTACCGCCTGATCTTTGCCACGCGCCAGAAAAGAAAATATATTTTTTGATGCGCATAACTGATGCATGTCAAAAATGAAATTACAGGCAGTAACTCCAAATTGACACACGTTGGGCATGCGTAGGAGCCTACACGGCTTAGTAAAAGGGCCCCACAGGTTCCAGCCAATATTAAGCTGGGACTTGCATAAAATACTTATACAGGTCCTGGCTGAATTTTGGCTGGGGCCCCACATACGTTCATCCACATTTCCCAAAGCACATTGCTGTCCCTCCTTTCGCCCCTGAAGTGACTCCAGTCCCACTTCCATCTCCCTGAAGCAGATCAAAAATCCCCTCCCACCCCCCCCAAATCATCTCCAAATCCACTCCCACCCCCTGAAGTAGCTCCAATCCCCTTCCCGCCCCCAATTATGTGGAAGGGTCTAAAGTAATCTCAAGAAGCCCCCTGACCTGTGGGTAGTGATATATCCCGAATATGCTGGACATCTGAATTGATCCCTCAGGTGGAAGACCTTCGATGATAGCAGCCAGTTTGCCAGATGTTCCACAGCTGTAGTTAGGAATCAAGTTATCAATTCCTGAAAATATTTTAGTGGCAGCGCTAAATGTAAAGAGGTGATTGCTGAAAGATTCATAAATTTGGTACCCCAGTGTGATATTGGGTAACAGCTCTGAGCTGCTGTTAATCTCCTCCACCGCAGAAATGAAGGCCAGAAAGTTGTAATATCTTGCTATCGAAAACCTGAAAGGACAGCATATGTCAGATGATATGAAATCTGTACCTGACCTAACAATATAGAAACATGGACATTAGTTGTAATTTTATGTGAAATGGATGGAGCTCTTTGCAAGTTTTACAAATGTATCCGATAACAATCTGGGAATGTGCACTCTTCAGATTAAGTGCATAAAAGGTTCATTTATTTGTCTCTCTATCCTCTGCCCCAGTGGTCCTTTCTTTCCTCAGCAGACGCTATGCCTTCAGATTACTGCATATGAATGAGCAATCTACTGAAATGCACACAGCACTAATCCCTGCATTCTAGTACCTCTGTTTTTCTTGTCCATCCATATGCATTTTTCCCCAATCAATATGTAAGGTGGTAGGAGCTGTAACAGTGGCAGAATTGAAACATGCTTCAGAGAATCACAAAACAACCTCAGCATCAGGGAGGAGGAAAGAGGACTACAGTTGGCTGCATAAATGAGCAACAACAAAAAACATAAGATCTATTACGTCAATACAATTAGAATATGTCTAAGATATATAAGTACATAAGTACATAAGCATAAGCACCGCCATACTGGGAAAGACCAAGGGTCCATCAAGCCCAGCATCCTGTCTCCGACAGTGGCCAATCCAGGCTTCAAAAACACTGGTGTATTGATGGAAAATTACAGGAAATATGCAAAACTCTATCAAAAATAAGGAGGAAAAGACCTCTAGAAACAAGCACTGCTCAGTGAGCACGGTGGACATTATCGTTTGAAGATTGGATGGTGCTGTCAACTTTATATACAGTACAAATCAATGTCCAAAGTTAAGTGTGATTTTTATTTTTGATACATCACGTGTTTGATAGTCTTTATAGATGAGAATTAAAGTTTTGATATTTTTGAAGCTATCAAACAACTTTTGGAGGTTTTTAGACCTATGATTATGTTTTGACCGAGTACAATGTTGAGTCGCTACATTTAAACTTGAGCCTCAGTATCATTGACAGTGGTCTTTATGAGGTCGTTTCCTCCTTATTTTTGAAAGGGTTTTGAATATTTCCTGCATAAATGAGCAGACTGGATGGACTGAGTTGCTTCTATGTCCCAACCTTGCCCTGTTTCTATCATCCAGAAGATGTTTTTGCCAAGAAGATTTTTGAAAGAATAAAATATTAGTATTTTAACAATCCTTCCCAGATGGATGTTGCAAAGACACCTGATGTATTCTTTCATCTTTTAGACTTTAAGGGGGTTTATTTTAGAAGCATCTACACATTGAAATAGCGGCGTTCACACTTGTAGATAGATAGCATATGTGTGGAAACGGTGATTTCAGAAAGCCATTATTTACAAGTAGAGATTTCAAGGTGGTGTGGTGGGAACATGGTTTGTGCATGCTTTGGATGGGACAATAAACATGTATGGGAAAAAATTTCAACAGTAGGTTTCCCACCAGTTCAAAGACTCAGATAGTATTTTTTTAAGTGTTCATCTTGTCCTGGGCATTAAATGAGTAATTCTTCTTTATCCCCTGTTGCTTATTTCCAGCTCCAAAAGTAAGAATGTAAAATTAGAGAGCAACATTTGGAAGCAGCACCGTTATGCTTCTATTTAATTTTGCCATGTATGAAATGGCAGCTACACTCCTGCATGTCCTTATATGTATTTTACAATAGACTCCATGTTCGGCAGAGCCTTTGGTAAAACACTGTGGAAACTGAGCACATCCAGACCTAGATGTCTGAATTCCAATCCCAATGTTCTGTGTAAATGAGCCTTCACATGTGATAAAATGGCAACTTATTTATCTCAAGTCTGATTGGGGACAATGAATCTTTAAGTTGTTATTAATTTCATGCAGAACAGTGGCAGGACATGTGAAATCATTAGAAAACTAACAGTACCTCAAACAGGTTTTAGCTCTATTTGTAGCTCATGTCAGTGACCACCCAAAATAAAATTCACAAGCATGTCTCAGATGGCAGCTTAGCCATGTTGCTACTTACGAGCGAACTCCAGAGATTCTGGGAAAAGTTGTGAAGGTTAGGTGTTGAGACAAATGAAAATGTTGTGTAGTTAAGATTCCCCCAATTATGGCATCTCCATGGCTGTAGTACTCCGATTGTAGCCGCCAGTAACGTTTAGCTGTACATTGACAATCAGTGGCTTTCCACAGGAGATCACAAAGCATTGATAAAATCAGAACTGGATGAGCTCTCATGTTTCAATCTGTAAAAAAAAGTATTCCTGCTCTTCTTGCCCCACAGTTAATCCTTGAGCACAGCAGGGGATACTGTATGGGTCTTATTCATTTCAAGCAATTATATCTTTGAATAATGGGCAGAGATGATTATTTTATTTATTTATGATTATGTATCAAACTCTGCAAAGATAGACCTCTGCATGGACACTGAGGAGATTGGGAAAGACAATAAAGTGAACTCACTCTTTATAACTGAGATGCAACAGCTGTAAGGACACCATGTGGTGTTTACTAGTCTCTGCTCCACAAAGGCTCAACCTCAAGGGATACCTTCTTCTGATCTGTCCAGTTAATATTAAATATAGGTTATTTTAAGTATTACCTTACAGAAGAAATATCCTAGTTAACAAAAAGACAAATGTTAATTTAATTGCAATGCTATAATAATATTAATTAAAACATTCCTCTTTTGCTCAATAATTAATTTAACTTTTGAGATCACAAATATGTTTTTATCAGATTAAGTACATAAGTATTGCAACACTGGGACAGACCAAAGGACGTCTATTAGATTGTAAGCTCTTTGAGCAGGGACTGTCTTTCTTCTATGTTTGTGCAGCGCTGCGTACGCCTTGTAGCGCTATAGAAATGCTAAATAGTAGTAGTAGTAGGTCCATTAAGCCCAGCATCCTGTTTCCAACAGTGGCCAATCCAGGTCACAAATACCTGGCAAGATCCCAAAAAAGTTCAACACATTCCATGCTGCTTATCTCAGAAATAAGCAGTGGATTTTCCCCAAGTCAGTTTAATAATGGTCTATGAACTTTTCCTTTTCTTTGCAGGACACAACTTTCGTCACTTATAGATCAATACTCTGCCTGCCCTTTTTTTTTGTTATCTGTCAACAAGGCATTAGATGACAACTCAGGAGAGTTATTTGAACAATGGGAGTTATGGAATAAATGTAGTACTCAATATTTAGATAAGCAAACTCCTATTAAAAAAAAAACAAGCGTGGAAGATGAAGACTCTTGCGCCATGCACTCTCTTCACAGAAGAGAGTGTGTATGAACAACTTGAAAATCTACAAGTGGACAAAGTGGACAAAGCCTTGGGACCGGACAGGATCCACCCCAGGATACTGAGGGAGCTCAGAGAGGTTCTGGTGGGTCCTCTTAAAGATTTGTTTAATAAACCCTTGGAGACGGGAGAGGTTTCGTGGGATTGGAGAACAGCGGATGTGGTCCCTCTTCACAAAAGTGGTGATAGGGAAGAAGCTGGAAACTACAGGCTGGTAAGCCTCACTTCAGTTATTGGAAAAGTAATGGAAGTGTTGCTGAAGGAAAGGATAGTGAATTTCCTGGAAGCCAATAAGTTGCAAGATCCGAGACAACATGGTTTTATCAAAAGTAAATCATGCCAAACGAATCTCATTGAATTCTTTGACTGGGTGACCAGAGAATTGAATCAAGGTCGTGCTATAGATGTAATCTACTTATATTTCAGCAAAGCTTTTAACACGGTTCCCCACAGGAGGCTCTTGAATAAACTTGACAGGCTGAAGATAGGACCCAACGTGGTGAACTGGAATAGGAACTGGTTGACGGACAGATGCCAGAGGGTGGTGGTTAATGGAATTCACTCGGATTAGGGAAAGATGAGTAGTGGAGTGCCTCAGGGATCAGTGCTGGGGCTGATTCTGTTCAATATATTTGTGAGTGACATTGCCAAAGGGTTAGAAGGTAAAGTTTGGCTTTTTGTGGATGCTACCAAGATTTGTAACAGTGTGGACACACCAGAGGGAGTGGAAAACATGAAAAAGGATCTGAGGAAGCTAGAAGAATGGTCTAAGGTTTGGTAATTAAAATTCAATGCAAAGTGATGCACTTATGGAGTAGAAATCCACGGGAGATTTATGGGTTAGGCGGTGAGAGTCTGATATGTACAGACAGGGAGAGGGATCTTGGGGTGATAGTATCTGAGGATCTGAAGGCGAAAAAACAGTGTGACAAGGCGGTGGCCATAGCCAGAAGGTTGCTAGGCTGTATAGTGAGAGGTGTGACCAGCAGAAGAAAGGAGGTGTTGATGCACCTGTACAAGTCGTTGGTGAGTCCCCACCTGGAGTACTGTGTTCAGTTTTGGAGGCCTTATCTTTAAGGATGTAAAAAGCTACAAAAATGGTATGGGATTCGCATTACATGACATATGAGGAGAGACTTGCTGACCTGAGCATGTATACCGTGGAGGAAAGGAGAAACAGGGGTGATATGATACAGACATTCAAATATTTGAAAGGTATTAATCTGCAAACAAACCTTTTCCGGAGATGGGAAGTTGGTAGAACTAGAGGACATAAAATGAGGTTGAAGGGGACAAACTCAAGAAAAATGTCAGGAAGTATTTTTTCATGGAGACAGTAGTGGATACTTGGAATGCCTTCCCATGGGAGGTGGTGGAGATGAAAACGGTAACGGAATTCAAAAATGCATGGGATAAACATAAAGGAATCCTGTTCATAAGGAATAGATCCTCAGAAGCTTAGCGGAGATTGGGTGGTAGCACTGGTTGTGGGAGGTGGGACTAGTGGTTGGGAGGCAAGGCTAGTGTTGGGCAGACTTCTACTTTCTGTGCCTGAAAATGGCAGATACAAATCAAGGTCAGGTATAAACATAAAGTAGCACATATGAGTTTATCTTGTTGGGCAGACTGGATGGATCGTACAGGTCTTTCTCTGGTGTCATCTACTATGTTACTATCAGGCTCATTTTCAAAAGAGAGGGGCACCCATCTTTCGACACAAATCGGAAGATGGGCGTGCTTCTCACATGGTCGCCTGAATGGGCACAGTCGAAAGCCGATTTTGGGCATCCTCAACTGCTTTCTGTCGCGGGGATGACCAAAGTTCACGGGAGCATGTCGGAAGCATAGTGAAGGTGGGACTGGGGTGTGCCTAACACATGGGCGTCCTCGACCGATAATGTAAAAAGGAAGGGCATCCCTGACGAGCACTTGGGTGACTTTACTTGGTCCATTTTTTCTTACGACCAAGCCTCAAAAAGGTGCCTGAACTGACCAGATGACCACCAGAGGGAATCGGGGATGACCTCCCCTTACTCCCCCAGTGGTCACTAACCCCCTCCCACCCTCAAAAAAAACCTTGTAAAATATTTTTTGCCAGCCTCAAATGTCATACCCAGCTCCCTGACAGCAGTATGCAGGTCCCTGGAGCAGTTTTTAGTGGGTACTGCAGTGCACTTCAGGCAGGCAGACCCAGTCCCATCCCCCCCTGCCTGTTACACTTGTGGTGGTATATGTGAGCCCTCCAAAACTCACCCAAAACCCACTGTACCCACTGTACCCCATTACCCTTTAAGGGCTATGGTAGTGCTGTATACTTGTGGGTAGTGGGTTTTGGAGGGCTCAGCACACAAGGTAAGGGAGCTATGCACCTAGGAGCAATTTCTGAAGTCCACTGCAGTGCCCCCTAGAGTGCCCGGTTGGTGTCATGACATGTGAGGGGGACCATGCACTACAAATGCTGGCTCCTCCCATGACCAAATGGCTTGGATTTTGCCGGTTTTGAGATGGCCGTCCTTAGTTTCCATTATCGGCGAAAACCAATGTTGGCCATCTCTAAGGGCGGCCATCTCTAAGGTCAATCCAAATGTTGAGATTTGGCCGTCCCCGACTATATTATCAAAATGAAAGATGGCCGCCCATCTTGTTTTCGAGATGGGCGCCCTTATAGATGGGCGCTCCCATTTGATTATGCCCCTCCACATTACTATGTATGTGGGTTGCAATTCTTTTCTACTCAGAAGGTTGCAAACATTTTGCAGAACATGGCCTCGAGGTTGGTTTATTCTGTGGGCAAATATGAGAGTGCAACACCTCTGTTAATTAAAGTTCACTAGTTGCCTATTTATACAACGATCAACGTTAAGATTTGTACAGTGTTATTTTATTATTATTATTATTTATTTATTTATTTTTATTGAGATTTCAAACTTAATCCAAGCAAAATATACGTGTAACAGAAAATCGATCATCAATGATACAATGTTCAATAAAACAATATATTAAGGAAAAATAACCATCCAGTCCACTACTAAGAGAAGACAAGAGATAATAAGAAGAAATCTAAATACACTAATTCAAAAGCAATATTTCCTAGGGAGAAGAGAATACATTCATTTTGCGAGGGTTAAGAATCCTTTATCCTGGTAGAAACACAATCTTATCACTCAGTAATAATATTAATTGTGAGTGATCAAAAATTATATAGGTACAAGGATGATATTTCACTACACATTTACAAGGAAACTTGAGGAAAAACACCCCCCCCCCCTTCCAGGGTCAGAACCCTGGGGCGCATCAAAATAAACTGTCGTCTTAACTTTTGTGTAATTTTAGCAACATCAGGGAAGATCTGGACTTTCAAAGTGCAAAAAGTGGATGAACGATACTTGAAATACAACTTTAACAACCAATCTCTATCATAGTCCAAAGTCAATGTGACCAATAGTGTAGAGGGTATTGCTACCCCTTCTTTAGAGGATTCAAGAAAAACTGTTAAATCCAAACTATCCTGTGATATTGGAGAAAAAAACATCTGCTCCTCCTTCTCCAGTCTCCCTTTTCTTTACAGAAGGCAAATAAAAGATTCTTGAAATTAGAGATAATGATGTGATGACACTTTCAATATTTCTAACATATATCTCTTAAACATTTCTTCATCAGAAATCCCAGGGATCATAAGAAAATTAATCAAATGTAAGTTCCTCCTCCAAACTGTATTCTCCAAATTTTCTAGTTTTAAATCCACTGACGTCATACCTTTAACCAAGGAGGCCGTGAGAGCAGAAGTAGATTTTATTTCAGCAACCATAGTTTGAACAGTATTCTGTACCACTGAGTTCTGTGAATCCACCCTCTATTGTAAAGTTATTAATTTGGCATGGTCAAAAGACTGTTGATCTGCCAGTGATTTTCCTAATGCCACAATAGTATTCTAGATCTCCTCTAACATAAATACAACAGGTCTTACCAGTGAGAACGGCATTCCTGAACTGGTTTTATCTCCAGGTGCACCGGAAAAAAATTCAACCTCTTCTGTGTTTGAAACTTGTAGCTTCCACGCTTCCACAAGAGCCTCAACTGCTGGTTGGCTAATCAATGAAGAGATTGCCCCTGGGCTTAGCGAAGATCCCTCTGCGGCCCTCTCCCTCAGACTAGCTGGAGTGGAGAGGAAGACGCTCCTGCCTCCCGAACTCGCTATGGATACCCGGTAGGTGTTACCATCGCAAAACCCTCAAGATAGTTTGAACAAGTTTGGGTAAAGAAATAGAAGCCATGGAAGCCGCAGGTAATGTTATGATTCTGCTAAGACAGGCAGGGGAATGACTGGGACTCGCTTCTAAATGGCCTGTCAGGTATTGAGCTGACGCCTGAAGCAGCAGATGTCAGAAGCCAGATCTATTTAAACTTACCTCTCCCTACAGCCTATGCTTTAGTGTTGATTCCTGTCATCTGAAGCCTGTTTCCCTCTCTCAGTCTGTGCTAGTAGCACACTGTGTATTCGTTGGAGTTTGCTTACTCTTCTCTTTGCTTGTAGTTTCTGTGTGTGCTGGTTGTTCTCAGCGTGTACTTGATTGCTGCACTACATTGCACCTGTGTCTGTTCTCTGCTTGACTGGTGTTGTATTGTCTGTGGTAAGCTCCCCCCTGCTTTGTTTAGTTCCCCATTCCTCAGTATTAACTCTTTTTGTGCAGAGCTTGGTATTTGCCTTCTGTAAGTCCTGCCTCTGTTGGCAGCCTCTCTGTCCCTTGTAATCGTTCCTGTTTGTTTGAGTTTCCCTTTCCTCTGTGTTAACCCTTTATGTGCAGAGCTTGGTATTTGCCTCCTGTAAGTGCTGCCTCTGTTAGGCAGCCCCTATGTCTGTTGTAATCAGTCCTGTCTGTTTGTTTAAATTTCCCTTTCTTCATTGTTTACCTTTTATGTGCAGAGCTTAGCATTGCCTTCTGTAAGCCCTGCCTCTGCTAGACAGCCTTTCTTTGGTGTCTGCTTTATCCCTTTTGGTATTCTTGTGTACCTGCATCTTTCCTGTCTTTATTTGAGAGCAGCCTTTTCCTTCAGCTTGTTTTTCGCTGTTCAGCCATTCCTGTGGAGCTTCGCTCTTGTAAAGTAAGTGCCCCATTCTGTCCTCGGCTTTCCCCTTTTCCCTGTGGGCTTTGCCTCTGCTATCTGTGTTTCTGTGTAGTCTTTGTTTGCATTCTCTCCCTCTGGTCGTAGTCTGTACCTGCCAGCTTTTTGTCTGTCACCCTTCCCTTGTGTCGCTAGCTAGCGCTGTGTGCGTTGCATGAGCTGCAGTCCCTTTTGGGAGTCCTCATTCTTTTCCCCTTCCCTAGTGTATGACTCAGTTCCTGTTTGCCGTGAGGCCCATACGCATAGACTCTGTACGAGTGGGTTCCTGTTCAGCCGTGAGGCCTGCCTGTGTGGTCTATTATTATTATTATTAGCATTTGTACAGCGCTACCAGATGCACGCAGCGCTGAACACCTGATACAAAGAAACAGTCTATCTCCCTTTTCTGCTGGTGCTAGTTGATTGTCCTGAGTGTGCGGGGCTTTGTGGCTGTGGTATTGCTTAGCACCTGTTTGGTCTACCCTAGGCCTTGGCCAATATCCTTCCTAAGCCTCGGCCTAAGCACAAGGGCTCACGAACAGATTAACAGGTAAACTCTCCCGTGACACTTCTTAGGCACTGTAGAGACAAAATGAGGGAAGCGGCTAAGCGTTCTTTTCTCTAGGGTGCCATCTTGTCTCCAGCTGTTATTTAAGACATTTCATGGTTTAGCTTCCTGTTATATGTGTTCCCTTATCATTCGTCCTACTTCAGAAATACTGCCAAAATTATGAGATCCTCTTGTATTGCATTTCCCCTCTTCTAAAGGGATTTGTTATTGAAGCATTCTTAAATAATCTTTCACATAGTTTTTGAAATTGCCTCCCTAGAGAACTTAGATACCAATCGATTTATTTGTGTTATAGGAAATACTTGAAAACTTGACTCTTTCAGAAATATTTGAGTTAAGCATCTTATGTCTTGGTTTATTAAACTGTTCTGATGTATTATTCTCTGGGTTGTTCTCAGTTCTCTTGTTTGTAATCTGCATTGAGTTGACTAGGTTTCATGGAATATAAGCATTTATGTCATGTCATGTCTTTGTCATGTCATGACTTCCATGGGCTGAGTTATACCTGGATGTTCACTATCAGGTCATGTTCTTGAACCAGCATTAAACATCTGAGTTCTTAGCAGACCTGGAAGTTATTAGGGTATGGCCAATATTCAGTGCCGGTACCCAGATAGCTCACTGGGCAAAGATATTGCCTATCTGCACTGTTAGCTATCTGGGCACCAGCACTGAAGAGGGAACAAGCTCAATGGTGCCCGGGAAAAACACTACAATGACATTAAAATCTCTGATCCACAGTCTTAAATGTTTATGTTCATATCTGTTCACAACTATTGATCATTAAGGCCCTTTTGATTACATTTATTCTGTGTTACTATACACACATTTGTTCATATGTAATGATACACTATAATGTTCCACTGTACAATATCGTTTTAAACCAGTCTGTCCTCTGCCTTGAATTTGAAAGTTAAGCAGTGGTGGCCAAAAAGGCAAACAGGATGCTAGCAATTATTAGGAAAGGGATGATGAATATGATTGAAAATACTATAATGCCTTTGTATCACTCCATGGTGTGACCACACCTTGAGTATTGTGTTCAGTTCTGGTCACCGTATCTCAAAAAAGATATAGCGGAATTAGAAAAGGTTCAAAGAAGAGCGACAAAAATGATAAAGGAAATGGAACTCCTCTCGTATGAGGAAAGGCTAAAGAGGTTAGGGCTCTTCAGCTTGGAAAAGAGACGGATGAGGGGAGATATGATTAAGGTCTACAAAATCCTGAGTGGTATAGAATGAGTAGAAGTAAATCAATTTTTTATTTGTTCCAAAAGTACCAAAACTAGGGGACACTCGAGGAAGTTAACATGGAAATACTTTTAAAACAAATAGGAGGTAATATATTTTTACTCAACGAATAGTTAAGCTCTGGAACTATTTGCCAGAGGAGGTGGTAACAGTAGTTAGTGTATCTGGGTTTTTAAAAAAGGTTTAGACGAATTCCTGGAGGAAAAGTCCATAGTCTGCTATTGAGATAGACATGGGAAGGAACTGCTTGTCCTGGGATTAAGTAGTATGGAGTGTTGCCATAATTTGGCTTTGTGTCAGGTACTTCTGATCTGGCTTGGCCACTGTTTGGAAAACAGGATACTTGGCTAGATGGGCCATTGGTCTGACCCAGTATGGCTACTCTTATGTTCTTATGAATGATTGTGGTGGGCATTAGTCATTGCCATCTGAAGTGTCTGAATTTTCTTATGTTTATTATAAGTATTCAATCAATCCCCTTAGATTGATTGGATACTTTCTGAGTCCCCCACTACTATATTGAGAACAGCCTTACAAGACGCATTACTACTTGCTTTATCTGGTCCTGAACAGTCAACAGAACCATCTTCCAAATGTTTAGTCTTCCTCGATATTTTCCTGCCCACTTTATCTCCAGTCTTACTAGAGGTAGACACAGAGGAAAGATTAGGAGCTTGCTACATTTGAATGTGATATAACTTCTAAAATAAGAAAGCAAAGAAATAGAGGTGCTGTGAGAAAGTTCCAGAGAAGGAGAAATCTTCATTGGTAAGAATTTGCTGGGAAATTGTTTTTAAACTTGCAGAAAGGTAGACTTAGAATTAAATAGGGACCTTATATTTGAGTTACTCTGCTCACTTAGCAAAGGAGTTTAAGTAATAGTTTTTCTTAGCATATAAATTCTATGTTTTAGTTCCATAGGCTAGCAATTAAGGGGGCTATTTTATAGTTACTACAGTATCAATATAAAGCACAGCTAATAGGCACAGGAAGCCTCAAAAAATCCAGACCGGACCGGCATGACTTCTGGAACCGGGAAAACCACAGACAGTCCACTGCAACCACCAGGTCTGACCACCAGGGGGCGAGATGAATGAGAGCATGACACCGGGCCAGGCAGAGAGAGAGCAGAACCAGGTGCATGGAAGCAAAGCAATCAAGGAGCCTACAGCCAGAGAAGAACTACACACACATGGCTCAGGGCTGTGCCAGTCAAGTATGCGTGTTGACGGGACCCCGCGCAGCCTGAGGACGTCGCTTGCATTGAGGTAGGGGAAATGACAAGGGATGACCATCTCTAAGGACGACCAAATTTCAGGATTTGGGCGTCCCTGACCGTATTATTGAAACGAAAGATGGACATTCATCTTGTTTTGAAAATACGGGTTTCCCCGCCCCTGGATGTGGATGTTTTGCGAGGACGTCCTCATCAAAACTTGGATGTCCCTTTCGTAAATGCCTCTCTAAGTGTATTCTGTAATGAACTGTGCCTAAATTCTAAAGCATACAGTTCAAAAGGAGTGTGGTTATAGTCGGAGAAATGGGTGTTTTGTGAGCATTCCAAAATTTACATGTGTAATTATAGAGTATGGTCCAGAACGCTTAAATCCTTAAAGTCTAGATAGCACCATAGACAGGCATTGGTCATGGGTATTTGTTGACATAATACTGGTAATCATGTAATATCCCCCAACGTCATCCTCAGATATCCTGAGGTAGGGTAGAATTGCCCATTCTCAATTATTGTCTTGAATTATCCAGGCTACATACCTGCTGAGTCAGGATACACTCTGCCAGGATGATGAAATGCAGTGAATGGCTCTGACAGAGAGGATCCACATTGATGGCTTTAGGCCTTTGACTCAGACATGGTCAGATTAAGTTCTGTAATACACATATTAAATGGTGTCAGGGCTATAACCCTTATGTGACAAAACAGGGGACTTATGTCTGTCATTTGTTATGTGAATGTATGACATATTTATTCCCCAGTGCATTTCCCCTGATTGGCAGTTTTGGTTTTTTTCTGTTTGTAAAACGAAGTGACCGTTTTTCTTCCCACCTAAGCTGTGAGAGAAAAAAAAGTAACCTGCACTACTGTTGGCCAGAGGCCCCTCAGCCCTCTGTGTTAATGCTCTGGGCTCTGACTTGAATCTGCTGAAAATCTTTGGTCTCAGAGTGGGAGTGTGGAAGGTACAGACCTCTGTACTGAGACCCTGTTCAAAGACTGTGAGCAGTTAATTTTCCTGAACTCCCAGGTACTACTCAGGCAGTGAATAAGTGTTAAGTTAGTTTAATATTGATTTCGGATTAATTTACTTGTTATTCTTGCTGACAAAGTATTTCCTCAAGTTACTTCTGAGCCTATCCCCTTTCACCTTTATCATATGCCCCCTCATTTCAGAGCTTCCTTTCAATTGAAAGAGACTTGCCTCCTGTGCATTTATGCCATGTAGGTATTTAAGGGGTCCTTTTACTAAGCCACGTAGGTGTCTACATGTGCCAAATTGGAGTTACTGCCCGGTTACCGCTTGGCCCTTGTAATTTCAATTTGGGTGCGTGTCCACTACGCATGTCTGAAAAATATTTTTTATTTTCTGACGCACAACAGCTAAGCGCGTCATGTGGCATTTGACACGCATAGACCATTACCGCCCGGTTACCGCGTGAAACCTTACTGCTATGTCAATGGCTTGCGGTAAGGTCTCAGACACGAAATGGATGTGCGGCAATTTTCATTTTGCCGCACGTCCACTTTCAGAAAAAAAGGCATTTTTTGTAGGTGCACTAAAAAATAATTCTGTTTGCGCCCAAAACACGCGTCTACACTACCGCAGGATATTTTTCAGCGCACCTTAGTAAAAGGACCCCTAAATGCCTCTATCGTATTTCCCCTCTCCCACCTTTCTTCCAAAATATATATATTGAATTCATTAAATCTGCCCCCATATGCTTTAAGGCAAAGACCACTGACCATTTAAGTAGCCACCCTCTGGACCGACTCCATCTGGTTTATATCTTTTTGAAGGTGCGGTCTCTAGAATTGTACAAAATATTATAAATGAGGTCTCACCAGGGTCTTATGCAGGGGCATCATCACCTCTTTTTTCATACTGGCCGTTCTTTTCCCTATGCACCAAAGCATCCTTCTAGCAGTTGCTGTTACCTTTTCTACCTCTTTGGCCACTTTAAGATCATCACATATGCTCACACCCAAGTCCCGCTCCTCTTTCATGCACAAAAGTTCCTTACCCCCTAAACTGAAGGATAGTCTAGTGGCCAATGTGGTAGACTCTAAAAACCAGGGAGCCCAGGTTCAAATCCTACTCCAATTCTTTTTTTTTTTTAACCTTTAAATTGTAAGCCCTCCAGAAACAGAGATATACCTACTGAGCCTAAATATTAAGGACACTTGCAAGCCTGAGGTCTGTTGATGTGGTTCACATTCAGGCACAGTAGATATTTCCTTGTCTCTGGAGGGCTCAGCATTTAAAATAAGAGTTGAAATGGAATATGAGCCTGGTTGCCCTACATTAAAGTCCACTGCACTGATCAATAGGCTGTCCCTCTGCAGGGACATCTGTGGGGCCATTTTTGTACAAATGCTGCCAGACTGATGTCCTTGTCCTTGTTTTTTTGTTGCTAATAATTTAAACATTATATTTTGGAAAATGACTGTTCATTTTGGACATTCTCACTTATTTTACAACAGGAAACCCCTGACGTTTTTCCTGTTAAAAAATGACAGTGAGACGGACCTTTTTTGGGCCACTTTGAGTGTGTCATCCCAATTCTGATTTGGACATTCTATCGAAAATGCCCTCTTTTATCTACTTAGCTATTGGATATGACCACTATCCAGATATTCAAGACCGATCACTATCCAGATACTGATGCTGAGTATCCAGATTTATTTCAGCTGCAGCAACCAGTGTTTAAAAAAAAAACCTTTAACCACCCTCGCTGAATATTCACTCAGATATTATTTACCCATCACATATACAAATACTAATCATTTATGCTTTTTCTTAGGTATTTCCTACAGTTTCTGTCAGGCCTCAGCAGAATACTATAGCATTTAGGGATAAAGATACAGCCCAGAAGTCCAGCACTGGAGGCCAGGATAGCAAATATTTCCACTATATTTACCTCTAGCGCTTAGGTGTGTTGGGATGTAGGAGACCCAGACACTGCAGAACACTAGCATGCTGAAGGTGATGTACTTAGCCTCATTGACACTGTCAGGTAGATTTCTTGCCAAGAAAGCTACAATGAAGCTTACAGCAGCCAGAAATCCCAGGTATCCCAGAACATGGTAAAATGAAATTCTTGACTCTTCTTTGCATTCAATTAGAATTGTCCCAGTTTCTAAATGCATGTATATGGGAACGGGGTGAGAAGTACCCAACTAAATGAAGCACAGGAGGACTTAAAGAAGGGAACAGAGAAAGATTATAGAATTTGATGTCCTAGAACCCATCCATTTCTGGAGCTTACTTCCAGGCTTGGCTATGACTATTGTAATAGTTTTTGCCAGTACAGAGGCAAGAGAGATAGAAAATATGATCCTAAAAGCAGTGTGTCGGAGAATGCAGGTCACCTTCTCAGGACATCCAATGAATATCACGGAGCAGAGGAAACAAAGCATGAGGGAGATAAGGAGAACATAACTCAGGCTCCTGTTGTTGGCTCTCACTATGGGAGTATACTGGTAACTAATGAAGATTCTCAAAATGGCGGCATTAATGAGAAACAAGAAAATGCAGGTGAAAGTCAAAGCTATTCCCAGAGGCTCCTCATAAGATAGGAAGATTATCACTTTTGGGATTCAGGCATCTCTTTTCTGATTGGGCATGCCTCGGGGCATGTCATACAAATATCCATATCTGAGAATGAAAAATATTACCTCATTATCTCACAAATGCCATCAATTATAGGGCAGCAAATTAACACTTTGCCTTACTTTATAGTAATTTATAATATTACAAAATATGTAGTGATGTAGTAATTGGGACACAATAATCATCTAGGCCACTGGTTCCCAAACCTGATCTTGGAGGTATTCCAGCCAGTCAGGTTTTCAGGATATCCACACTGAATATTCATGAGAGAGATTTGCATACACTGCCTCCACTGCATGCAAACCTCTCTCATGAATATTCATTGTGGATATCTTGAAAACCTGACTGGTTGGGGTGCCTCCAGGATCAGGATTGGGAACCACTGACCTAGGCGATTTTGAAGCAGGTTATTACTAAAAAGGGGTGTCTGAAAAGAATTTCACATCACACATACCATAAGCCACTATAGGAACACATATTTCCAGGGATGTATTTAACTTGAAGGAGGATTTGAGCTTTTTGCAAATGGTTCAAAACTCTGCACCATGATTAGTCACGGATGTCCCTATTAATGTTACATTACACTGGTTTCATATTGAATGAAGAATTACTTTTAAGATCATTTTTTTTAGTATTTGAAATATTCCATGGGATGGTGCTGTAAGTACTTGAAATCACTGGACATTATCCGGCTGATGTTCAAAGTATTTAACCATCCAGGAACAGAACCTGGCTGGTTAAATATCCTCAAGCCAGCTATCCACCGATATTCAATGGGAGATAACCAGCTATCTCCCGCTGAATATCCCAGCCCAGTCAGTGGGTATGTCTTGTGACATAGCCAGTTACAGCTGATTTTCATCGGCTAACTGGATATGTTTAGCAGCCAGAAAGACCTACGTAAATAGCAGGTTCTGAAAGGGGAAGATGGGGAGGAAGGGGTGGAGCTGGTGATGGACCCATAAGGGATTAGGAGGGTGGAATCGTTGCCATACTAGGACATACCGAAGGTCCATTGAGCCAGGTATCCTGTTTCCAACAGTGGACAATCAGGTCACAAGCACCTGGCAAGAACCCAGAACAGTAAAACAGATTATATGCTGCTAATACTAGAAATAAGCAGTGGATTTTCCCAAGTCCAACTTAATAATGGCTTATATATATATATATATATATATATATATATATATATATATATATATATATATATATATATATATATATATATATATATTTTTTTTTTTTTTTTAATATCCAAACTTTTTAAAACCCTGCTAAGCTAACTGCTTTTACCATATTCTCTGGTGAAAAATAAATGTCATTGTGTGCCTCCAAGCCCTAGTATTTTTGGAAACAGTAAGCAAAAGATTCACTTCTTCCCATTCCAATCCCCTCATTATTTTATAGACCTCTATCATATCTTCTCTCAGCCATCTGCTCTCCAAGCTAAAGAGTCCTAGCCACTTTAGCCTTTCCTCATAGGGAAGTCAACCCAGCCCTTTTCGTTGGCTTTCTCTGTACCTTTTCTAATTCTGCTAACTGCACACACAGTATTTGAGGTTTGGTCGCATCATGGAGTGAAACAAAGGCATTATAACATTATCAGTTTTGTTTTCCATTTCTTTACTAATAATACCTAACATTCTGTTTGCTTTCTTAGCTGCCACTGCACACTGAGCAGAGAGTTTTAACGTATCATCAATGATGACACCTAGATCTTTCTCCTGGGCGTTGACTCCTAATGTGGAACCTTGCATCACTTAGTTATACTTTGGGTTCCTCTTTCCTTCATGCATCACTTTGCACTTGCTCACATTAAATGTCATCTGACAATTGGATGCCCATTCTCCCAGACTCGTAAGGTCCTCTTGCAATTTTTCACAATTTACCAACTTTGAATAATTTTGTGTCATCAGCAAATTTAATTACCTCACTAGTTACTCCCATCTCTAGATTACATTACTTTTACTTTATTTGGATTTCTATACTGCTTGTACCAATAAAGTTCTAAACGGTCTACAAAGGATTAAAAAAATACTAAGACAGTCCCTCAGGATTTGCCATCGGATCCAGTACATGAGTGTAGAATAACATTAGCACAGGAATTTTTTGAAGAGGGTAATTTTTACTTGTTTTCTGAATAGTGTATAATTGTGTATGTTGACTAGACTTAGCCCCAAGTCCTTCCAGATTTTGGAGGCTCGGTAAGCCACCAGGTGTGCAAAGACACTGGCTTGATTTACTCCTTTTGGGGAGGGGAATGTGAAGGGGATTTTCTCGTTCTGTTATTATTGGTAAAATTTATGAGCGTGATCAGATTCAGATTGTGATCAGGACAGTCTCCCATAAGGATTTTGAATAGTGTGCATGCTAACTTGAACTGAATTCTTGCCTCCACATGAAGCCAGTGTAGTTCTAGGTAAAGATGAGGGATGTGGTCATGTTTTTTCAGTGATTAAATTAGCCAGACTGCTGTGTTTTGAACCGAATGTAGTTTACAAAGTTGGTGTTTGGGGGTTCTGAGTAGTAGGATGATGCAGTAGTCTAAGTTCAACAGTAATAATGATTGTACTAAATTTGAATTGTATCCTCTTGAAAAATTTCCTTATTCATCTTAGGTTTCTCATCAAGTGGAAGGAACTACTTATTAGTTTTGAGATATGAAAGTTGAATATTAAGGAGTGATCCATGTGCACACCCAGCAGTATAGTTGTTTGCTGCAGAGGATAGGTCAAATTTCCGATCATGATCCGTTTTAATTGTGGGTCTATTCACCCCTTCAAAGAAATGTAGTAGATTGGTGAAGCAAGATTTCCCTTGAATAAATCCATGTTGATTTTGTCTCATTAATCCATGCTTATGTATATGCTCTATAATTTTGTTTTTTATAATAGTTTCTACCATTTTGCCTGGCACTGACGTCAGGTTCACTGGTCTATAATTTCCCAGATTACCTTTTTAAAAATAGGCATTACATTGACTACCCTCCAATCTTCCAGTACCATGCTTTATTTTAAAGATAAATTACATATTACTAACAATAGCTCTGCAAGCTCATTTTTCAATTCTATCAGTACTCTGGGATGTATATCATCAGGTCTAGGAGACTTGCTGCTCTCTAGTTTGTCAAAATGCTCCATTACATCTTCCAGGTTTACAGAGATTTGTTTGTTTCTCTAACTCATCAGCATTGAATACTATTTCTGGCATTGGTATATCTTCCATATCTTCCTCAATAAAGACCAAAGCAAAGAATTCATTTAATCTCTCCAATATGGCCTTCTCTTCCTTGAGTACCCCTTTTACCCCTCAGTCATCTAACAGTCCAACTGATTATTTTGCTATCCTCTTGCTTCTACTATACCTAAAAACATTTTTACTATGTGTTTTTGCCTCAACACAATCTTTTTTTCAAAGTCTCTCTTTGCCTTTCTTATAAGCACTTAGCATTTCACTTGCCATTCCTTATGCTGTTTCCTATTATTTTCAGTCGGATCCTTCTTCCATTTTCCGAAAGATTTTCTTTTAGCTCTAATAGCTTCCTTCACTTTATGTTTTAACCATGCCAGCTGTAGTTTGGCCTTCCTTTCTCCTTTTTTGATATATGGAATATATCTGATCAGGGCTTCCAGGATGGTATTTTTGAACCACATCTATGCCTAATGTAAATTTTTGACCTTCTCAGCTGCTCCTTTAAGTTGTTTTTTTTTTTTTTTTTGATTGTTCTCATTTTATCATAGAGGTGTAAAAGACTGGATAGCCCTCATCTTGCTGCTGGATTGCTGCCTGCATCTTATTATTGGTGATTTCTTATTTAAGTTGCAAATGCAGTGGTAATGTTTAAACTAAAGCTCCCTAAGATTTCTAGTTATATGCTATGCTATGCTAAAATTTAATATTTATTATTATTGTTTTAATGTTATTAGTAGGTTCTCCTCTTTTGCCACTTGAACCTTTTTCTTTAATTAGTCACAGTGGTTTGAATGACAGAAACTGAACACAGTGCTTATCTTGGTACCTAAAAGGAAAACTCTTGCAAAAGTTCTCTGTAAAGGTTTCTTTCTCTAGCAAATAATTTTAACTAGATATTCACAAGTATAGGCCTAGCCTGCCAGTTGGTATTGAGACTTTTTGGAACTAAGCTGTTTCCGTACCTGGTGACCTCCCTGGCTGTTGGTCTTTATTAACCACCTGGAAGCTTCCCTAGCCTTGCAACAGAGGTCCTCAGAGGTGTGTCTTCTGCGATTATTTGTTGCTGTGCTTCCTTGCTACTTTCAGTTTCTGCCTAATCTCTGCCTTTGAACCTTTGCCTGGACCTGGACTTTGACTTTGCTTGCTGCCTGCCTTTGAACCTTTGCCTGGATCTGGACCTTGCCTTTATTTGCCTGCTCACAGTTCTGCTGGGTTTGTGTACTATCTTCCTGCTCTCTGCTGTGGCTTCTGTTCCGGTCCTGCTGCTCCAGTCCAGAAGGTACCGGTCTGTCTGGGTTCCGCCTTGTTCCCAGTGGGTGTTCCTCCTGCTGCTGCCGTCCCTCGGCAGTAGCCCAAGGGCTCACTATCCAGTGTTTCGTGTGAAGCATGACAGGCTCCTTGATTGCTTTGCCTGATTTCCCTCGCTTCTCTCCTATTGGTCTTCTGGTTCCTCCTTCCCCTGCTCTTGTCCTATGGCTATGCTCCTTCTCCCTGCTGGTCCTTGCTGATGTCAGACGCCAGCACTTTATCAGCTGAGTTCTTCCTGGACTCCATGCTTCAGCTTCTACTTAAGTAGGTGTTACCTGCTCAGTAGTGTGCTTCTTCTCTACTTTGTCCCTCGTTGCTGACTTTGCTTGTCCCTGGATTACTCTCTTGCCTGCTGCCTGCCTACTGACTTAGCCTGTACCTGGATTACTCTCTTGACCTGCTGCCTGCCTATTGACTTACCTGTGCCTGGATTACTCTCTTGCCTGTTGTTTGCCTATTGACATTGCCTATATCTGGATTACTCCCCTGCCTGCTGCCTGCCTGTTAACATTGCCTGTACCTGGATCACTCTCTTGCCTGCTGCCTGTCTGGTCGTTATATTCACCACCCCGCTTCCTGCTCCGTCTCGGAAACCCTGTAGGCCGCCCGCACCTAGGGGCTCAACCTCTGGGGAACGGCGGCCAATGCAGGTGAAACCCAGGGTTGTCCAGCAGCCAAGCAGAACCTGGTCCGAGTACCGGGCTCAGCTGCGCTCTACATGGTACAAGAACTCACAAGTCTGACATCCCTAGACTTGGTCATTTCTGATTTTCGGCGATAATGGAAACCAAGAATGTCCATCTCAGAAACGACCAAATGCAAGCCATTTGGTCATGGGAGGAGCAAGCATTTGTAGTGCACTGGACCCCCTGACGTGCCAGGACACCAACCGGGCACCCTAGGGGGCACTGCAGTGGACTTCAGAAATTGCTCCCAGGAACATAGCTCCATTACCTTGTGTGCTAAGCCCCCCAACCCCAACCCCCAAAACCCACTACCCCAACTGTACACTACTACCATAGCCCTTTCAGGTGAAGGGGGCACCTAGATGTGGGTACAGTGGGTTTGTGGTGGGTTCTGGAGGGCTCGCTGTTTCCTCCACAAATGTAACAGGTATGGGGGGATGGGCCTGGGTTCACCTGCCTGAAGTGCACTTCACCCACTAAAACTGCTCCAGGGACCTGCATACTGCTGTCAAGGACCTGAGTATGACATCTGAGGCTGGCAAACAATATTTTTAAAGATGTTTTTTGAGGGTGGGAGGGGGTTAGTGACCACTGGGAGAGTAAGGGGAGGGCATCCCCGATTCTATACAGTAGTCATCTGGTCATTTCAGGCACCTTTTTGTGCCTTGGTCATAAGAAAAACACGACCAGGTAAAGTCATCCATGTGTTCATCAAGGACATCCTTGTTTCTTTCGATTATGGGTCAAGGACGTCCAAGTGTTAGGCACGCCCAAGTCTCACCTTTGCTACGCCTCCGATACGCCCCCTTGAACTTTGGCCATCCCAGCGACAGAAAGCAGTTGGGGACGTCCAAAATCGGGTTTCAATTATACCAATTTGACGACCCTGTGAGAAGGACACCCATCTTCCGATGTATGTTGAAAGATGGGCGCCCTTCTCTTTCGAAAATGAGCCCGTTAGTGAGTTGTGTGTGTAAATTCTAATTATTGCCAATTAGTACTCATTATTGATTGTTAGGTGCTGTTATCAATGTTGATTAACTTGTTAAGCCAATTAAGTTACATGCGTTGTTATGGAATAATCTTAGAATTCAGCATGGAACGCTAGGCGCGCTATATAGAATCCGGGGGATAATGTCAGTATGCACTAATATATAGGACTCTGTCTTAATATAAGGGCATTATGGAATTAGAAAAGGTACAGAGAAGGGTGATGAAAATGATAAAGGGGATGGGACGACTTCCTATGAAGAAAGGATGAAACGGCTTGAGCTCTTCAGCTTGCAGAAAAGACGGCTGAGGGGAGATATTATAGAGGTCTATAAAATAATGAGTGGTGTGGAACAGGTAGACATGAATCATTTGTTTACTCTTTCCAAAAATACTAGGACTAGGGGGCATGCAATGAAGCTACAAAGTAGTAAATATAAAACAAATCGTAGAAAATATTTTTTCACTCAACATGTAATTAACCTCTGGAATTCATTGTCAAAGAATGTGGTAAAGGCGGTTAGCTTAGCGGGGTTTAAAACAGGTTTAGATGGCTTCCTAAAGGAAAAGTCCACAGAACATTATTAAAGTGACTTGGTGAAAATCCACTGCTTATTTCTGGGATATGCTGCATAAAATATATTGAACTTTTTTGGAATCTTGCCAGGTATTTGTGACCTGGATTGGCCATTGTTGAAAACAGGATGCTGGGCTTGAAGGACCTTTGGTCTGTCCCAGTGTAGCAATACTTATGTACTTATGAAGGGCACAAATAACTTTTCCACCTGATATTTTGTGTGAGGATTAATCTTTAGGCAAAATGAAATACTGAATGCCATCAAGAAGCTCTCATCTGTAAAAGCACCCAGTGAAGATAGTCTGTTGCTTGACATGCCAAGACAGTTCTTTAACCACATTTAGCAAAAGAAAAAATAGCTTGAGACTTATAGGACAAATATAATTCACACTTTCAAATGTGAAAGTGTAAAGGAGACAGTCATTGTGGTGTTGTCTTGCTCTTCGTATCAGCCCAAATCCTGGTCTGTGTCTTTCTGCACAGTTTGACAAAATGAGCCAACGATGTCATTCCTGACCAGTCAATATGACATTTGTGCTGGTAGATTAACCATAATCAGTCATGTCATTTACAGCCAGACAATTACTGGAGAAATGAAACAAGCCCAACCTAGATTTTTATGTTGTATTTTTAGATTGAACATAAGTCTTTGATTCTGTAAATAGGGATAAACTCTGGATGGCCTTTAGAAACATTAGCTGACTTTAATGAAGGCATGGAGAAGTGTATATTGAATGCATATATTGTTCTATTGGTTTTGCTCATTGCTTTTAAAAATTGCAAACTGGGAATTTCTATCTAATTTCAATCTGATGGTGATATTTTATAACCTTAGTCACTGAAAACTAAAACAAAGCTGTATAGAACACCAATCTTTCATCTTATTTCTCCAGGTGGTTTTACACTGCTGCCATCACTTTGCACTTGTTCACTTTTAATTTTATCTGCCATTTGGATGCCCAGTTTTTTAGTCCCCCAGAAGATAGATAGATAGATAGAGAGAGAGAGAGAGAGAGAGACAGACAGACAGACAGACAGACAGACAGAACTGGGAATGGTTATGAGAAAAGGAGAGACAAAAGTCGAAAGATGGTAAGAAACTGCTGGGGTAGGAGTGAGAGACAGGGAATGAAAGTTTAAGATGGATTATACATGAATAAGAAGAACATAAGAATAGCCATACTGAATCAGACCAATGGTCCATCTCTCCCAGTGTTCTTCATCCAACAGTGGCCAATCCAGGTCACAAGTACCTGGCAGAAACCCAAATAGTAGCAACATTCCATGCTACCAATTCCAGGGCAAACAATTATGTTCCCCATATCCATGTCAATAACAGACTATGGACTTTTCCTCCAGGAACTTGTCCAAACCTTTTTTAAACCCAGATACACTAACCGCTGTTAGCACATCCTCTAGCAGCAAATTCCAGAGCTTTAACTATTCTTTGACTGAAAAAATATTTCCTCCTATTTGTTTTAAAACTATTTCCATGTAATTTCATTGAGGATCCCCTGGTCTTTGTACTTTTTGAAAGAGTGAAAAATTGATTCACTTCTGCCCGTTCTATACCACTCAGGATTTTGTAGACCTTAATCATATCTCCCCTCTTCTGTCTCTTTTTCAAGCTGAAGAGCCCTAACCTCTTTAGCCTTTCTTCATATGAGAGGAATTCCCCTTTATCATTTTGGTCACTCTTCTTTGAACCTTTTTTAATTCCATTGTATCTTTTTTGAGATAGGACAACCAGAATTGAAGTCAACACTCAAGGTGAGGTCGCACTATGGAGTGATACAGAGGCATTATAATATCCTTGGTTTAATTTTGCATTCCTTTCTTAATAATTCCTAGCATCCTGTTTGCTTTTTGGCTGCTGCTGCACACTGACAAGTAAAAATGCATGATATAAAAAGAATGAAAGGTGTGATGTGCTGATGGGTAGATGGAAGCAAGGCAGAGAGGAGAGATAAGAAGAAGCTATGAGTAAGAGAAACAGTTTCAACTGGAAGGAAAGGGAGAGGTGGCAAAAGAATAGTCATAGAAGAAAAGTAAAGTGTTAAAAAATAGGGGAATGAATCAGGAAAAGCCAGAAGATGAAAGAAGTGAAGATGGTATAAAATGAGTAAAAATAAAAGGTTTTTTTTTTTAAATTTTCAATTTAAGGGCACAATTTTAAAACTGTGTGCAGAGCTTCCTATCTCATCGATACATAGGATGTAATTCTCTAAAGGGTAGAAATAGTTGTGAGCCACGACGCAGCACACAACGCATAAATTCTATAACGGATTTTATTATAGAATAGTAGCATAAGTTGACATTTACAAGTACCTAAGGGGCCTTTCACCAACCAGCAGTAGAGCTACTGCTAGGGTAGCGCATGGTGAATCGCCCCTACCTCTAGGCTCTCACAGGAGCCCAGTGGTAGTTCCGGTTCTTCTGGCTTAATTTTCTATCGACGGTGGGCGGGGAGTAGGTGTGCCCAGCAGTAATGGAGATGCCCGGTTACTGCTGGGTTTCCACCAGAGCCCTCATCATCTCCTAAATTGGAGGTAGTAAGGGCTCTGGCAGTAATTGGAAAAAGCCCTTTTTGACCACTGAGGTAAAAGGTGGCCTCACCGATGCCACCGCGGGTCACCTTTTACCGCCTGTTGCATTCTCGAGGGCCTTGGCATTCTGTCAGATCCTCGAGGCAGGACTGGAGTTCGTGAGCCCTTGGGCCACTGCCGAGGAGCGACAGCGGCAGGCAAGACCACCTCGGGACTGGAAACACAGAAGAGCAGTACTGGAACTCTGGACTGGAGTAGTACAAGGCAGGCACTAGAACAGATGAGACAGGAACAGCTTCACCTGCACCTAGCCACCGTTCCTCCGGAGTTGAGCTCCGAAGTGCAGGCGGCCGGCAGGACTTGCAGGATAAGGCAGGAACTGAAGATCCAGAGGACCCACCCCGGGTCTGGGATACACGAGGGCGACAAGGCACGGAACTAGACTCAGACAGTGTGGCTGCACAGCCACTAGCAAGACCCAGAAGACAGACCAAGGAACACAAGGCGTACAGAAGCTAACAGGAGCAAGGACTAGGGCAGCAATACACTAGGCAGAACGGGGATCCGGGAATACCCACAGGGTAAACCCTCTAGCTAGGTGGAGACAGGATACAGGAATAATCACCCAGGAAAAACACACTAGCCAGACAGATACAGGATTCAGGATATACCCTCAGGATATACAAGCAGGGTAGGCACACAGGCTAGGCAAGGCAGGGTTCAGGGTAAAGACAGCAAACCAGGAATAACAGGCCAAGGGTCTTGGGCAGGCAGCAGAGCAAACAGAGTAACCAGGAAGAGCAGGCCAAGGGTCTGAAGCCACAGCCGTTCCACACACTGACTGGGGAACCCACAAAGGCTGAGGCTTCGCATACAGACAGAGAACAAACCTGGACAAAGGCTTCTCCCCAACACAGGGTAAGCCAGGAACAGAGGCTTCACCCCAACACAGGGTAAGCCAGGAAGGACCCACAGTCCACAGACAGACAGCGGCAGGGAAGAACCCCCACGGAAGGACAACAGAGACACAGACACAGAAAGAAACTGGGCTGGAACCCAGAAAGAGGCTAAGCAGTAGTGCAGCAGACACTTACTAACCTGACCTGGCCTAAGAGCATAACACTTATGCAAAGGCACTGACTGCAAGCACAGCACTTCCTTATGAAGGCTCTCACTGATGAGTCACCAGCAGTAGGACAGAAGCAGGAAGTACACTGACCCCAACAGAGGCTTGACACACATAGGAAGTGAGCCCACAGGAAAGACAAGCAGGAGCCATCTTGGAAGCTGGCACAGAGCCGGTGGCAGCCATTTTAGATGCTGGCTCCCTAGAGAGGCATAGCCCACACAGGTGAGGTCTAGTGAAGCAATCAGCACAGAGACTAGAGACAAGACAAACACAAACACAGACAGAAGCCAGCAGAGCTGCTGACCCCCAGAAAGAAGGTAAGGCTGAGGGTGGTCACGGCCACAGACGTGACACCGTCGTTTGGTAAAAGGGACCCTAAATGCTGTACTTTACCCCGGATTCTATATATGGTGACTAAAGTTACACGCGCAATTTTGTCCGTGCAACCAAATTGCACATGCAACTTAATTGATTGATTAACAAGCCAATCAGCACTGATAATTGGCCACTAAGAAGCAATTATTGGCACTAATTAGACTTTACACGCACACCTTATGAAGCGTATTCTATGAAGTGGTGCACGTAAATTCTATTGTGTGGATCTCCAAAGGGGGCGTAGCTATAGGAAGGCCATGGGCGGATCATGGGCATTCCTAAAATTTACACGCAGTGTTATAGAATAAGCCCAATCTGTGCCTGTTAGGCATGGGCATTTACACAAAGGTTTTAGTTAGCATAAATGGTCACAACTAAATTTTAGGCGAGGTAGTGGCATAGCTACGGGGGACCACATGGGCCTGGGCATCCCAAATTTGCTCTGGGCCCCTGGTTTGGTTGGCGGAGATCCCCAACCCCCACCAGCTGAAGCTGAAGCATTGCCTGCCGTGCTCTCTCTTCCCCTCACGATCCAGCACGCTCATTTTAGTGAAACTGAATATGCGTGCATGCTCAATTTAATTAAAACGAGCATGCTGGATGTGAGGGGAAGACAGAGCAGGGCACAGTGCTGGACAAAGGCTTCCGCTGGAAGGGGTGGAGGACTCTGCCAGCCAAGATATTTACAGTGGGGAGTGGGGGGGCAGCGGGGGTGCTGGACCAAAAGGTGCCCCCCCCCACTTTGGACTCTGGCCCCCTCCCACCTCAAGGTCTGGCTACACCTCTGAGGCGAGGTTTATAGGAAAGCGCTAAGCTCGTTTTTCAGCGCCGACTTTTTAGGCACCGTATAATCTAGTCCTCAGTTTGTTACTTAACAGTATTCTATGTAACGAGCTTACATGATGGACATGCATATGCCTTGTCCATGCTCCTCCCCCTTTATGGCACTACACAACTGTTTAACCGTAGTGAAACCTTTGAAAATGACTCTCTACATATCTAATTATGTGACTGTATATGTTTAAAATGATTGTGTATGTATATATTCCACATTCTAGATGTCTGAATGTGCAGTACAAAATTTCTTCTTAGGGACGACATAATCCAAGCAGGAAACTTCAAAAGGTGTCAGAATTATTTTTGCACATCACCGATGTTCCCCTCTTACCCCACTCCCCAGAAAAGTTGCTCCAGTCCTGAACTTCAGGTAAACAGCAATCTGTCCCAGTTTCTTTAAACGTTCTGATTATAAACATGTTTTTTATGTTTTTGGGATCCCTCTGCACCACCCCCCACCACCACTACAATACACACCAGAAGGGTAAGACTAATAGCGGCTTATCATGATAATTATGTACATTGAGGTTCTCCTAGGGCCTTGTTAGGCTTTGCTATAACATCATTTCATGGTACTTACATCTTGTTTGGAATCACAGAGAGAATACCTGTTGTTTTTCCAGACACTTTATAAGAGGCTGCTCTGCCAGCCTTCCTCTGAATAGGAATCTGTCAGTCACACCAAGATCAGGGTGAATGATAGGATATTTCAAGACTATCATCTGGCTCAATCATAATCAACAATAGCATTAGTACTCCAGCCTTGCAAAACCTGATCCTGGGGAGAGCCATGCTGATCATCCTTACTATCATTTTACTCACTGCTTCCTACCCATCAGAAAAAGCACCAAGCCGCAGCCCTAGCTGTTTCTTGAAGGACAACGGAGACTTGCCAGGGTACTTTAAGGAAGGTGACCTGATCCTTGGAGGAATCTTACAGCTCCACATGCACCGTGGTTTCTTTGACCTAGAATACTTCAGGAATTCTCCAACACCTCTAAATTCTGTAAACCCCTATGGAGTATATGGTGGCATGGCTAAAGAATGCTTGTTGTAAGTAACCTCTGAAACAGTACATCTAAGTACATATACTGTGGCTATCAGTTGATAATTATTTAAGGAAGGACAGTGTTTCTTGGGGCTGGTGTCTCTTCTTAGATATAATGTCACCAAATGGTCTATTTCGTGCACTCTATGAGAGGAATAAAATCCTTAATTTTAAGCCAGAGGATGTTTATGTTGGGTATGATTTTGATCTCTCAAATTTACTGCTAGTGGTTTTCTTGATGCGTGCATTACGCCAAGGGCAATGTCCTTACTTCCTACTAAGTCCTGGGCTTTCAGGATATCCACAACGAATATATATGAAATAAATTTGCAAAAATTGAGATCCCAGTGTATGCAAACATATCTAATGTTTATTCGTTGCATTATAATGGCTAAATTGTACAGAGCGATATCAAAATTTAAATGAAGAAAAAGATAACTGACGATTAGTTCCCTCTCTAAACAGAAAAATAGTGATCATACACCACGTGTTATCATATTCAGGAAGTAAAAATCATCTCTCTGTATCTGTGTGTCATTCTTATTACATCCAACGACCATTGGAGAGACTGAGAAACTTTATCTTGGTTTTGGACCATCCCCAGCTGGTTGAAAGCCCCCAGGACAGGCTTGATAAGCCCTGGTTTTAATCAAAGACAAAAGATACAGAAGAGTCAGGTTTGATACATTTTCTCTAATATTCCCTAATTAGTCTGTCTCTGAGTAACAAATAGACACACACAAAAAAAGTTGAAATAGCACAAGTTTGAAGCTTGTGAGCAATAGTGCTAATCATCAAAGCTTCAACCCTGGCAGTAGTTCTAATTTTCTAATTATTCTTTAAAAATTTTTAAATAGTAAATCGCTTTGATACGACCTTATGTAGGCAGTTCATCAAATTCAATCATCTAAACTAAACTTTTATTTATTTATTTATGAACATTTATACCCCACTTTTTTCCACATTAAGCAGACTCAAGGTGGCTTACAATATACAGGAATCAATTACAATTACATTAGATAAGGTAAAAGGAACAGGGTAGGAATAAAAAAGGGAAAGGATGAGAGAGTCTAAAATGGACTGTGCAAATCCAGATGCTGAGATGGGCCAGAGTGGATTGAACAGCTCACGGCAAGGCAAACCTTTGATGGCTTAAAGGTCCTTTGATAGATCTGCTTCTAAAGCAGATGATTGTAGAAAAAAAAACTGAGAAATCCTTAAGTCACTGATTCAATTTCCTTAAGTCACTGATTCAATTTCAATTTCCTCTCCTCCTTCCTGTACACATCAATTGACTTGATTTGCTTACTTTATTTTTTTGTCTATTAGATTGTAAGCTCTTTGAGCAGGGACTGTCTTTCTTCTGTTTGTGCAGCGCTGCGTAGGCCTTGTAGCGCTATAGAAATGCTAAATAGTAGTAGTAGTAGTACTGTAAGGAAACACTTTGGAGACAGGCTGTAGGCCAGTGGACAAACATCTGCTTGAATGCAGCAGGTTCCAGGTGCAGGAAAAGAATCCTGAGAGAGTATTATCATTCTGTATTTTCTCTGTACAATTTAAACAGAAAAATAGTGATCAAACACCGCCTGCTAGCATATTCAGGAAGTAAAAATCATCACTCTGTATCTATGGGGCGGAGGAAAAAGAGTCTCAGTTAGTGCCGAAACCAAGGCAATGTTCCAAAAGAACTATGGATTACCGTCTTCCTTGGGTGGGCTATGTTCGATCATTGACTCATCTAAAAAAACCTCCAAATCCAATTATAGAATCCTATGGTTTTTCTTTTGTTTTGTAACCTGTTCAAGAAGTCTTACCATAATGATCCATCCTAAATACAAAATAAATAGACTCTACATGAACTAGACAAAACTGAACTCTTCTCGCTTGACTGTTTAACCCCACTGCTATAAAGTAATCTATTTCCTAAATTGAAAATGACATCTCTATAGTCGAGGACCTAACCTATGTTACAATTCATTATATCACTCAGAAACCTTTATGCAATGCCATAATGCATTCCTCTGTATCATGTATGTATGCACCTTAATGCAAAATTTTTTGTATGTAAAACCACAATGTACTCTTCTTTACCATGTATGTATGGACAGAAATGTACTACCATTCGAAAATCTGTACCCGGAAATGGCGATCGCCATTACAGCATAATGTAAGCCACATTGAGCCTGCAAATAGGTGGGAAAATGCTACAAATAAATAAATAAAATAAAAATCTTCTTGTCAGCCTGAATAAAGCTAGAAGGTACGGTTACCATCTGCACCTGTGCCTGTCATTTTAATTACATCCAATGAGCATTGGAGAGACTGAGAGAAACTCAGGATGGTCATTCGGGATGGTCCAAAACCAAGCTAAAGTTTCTCAGTCTCTCCAATGGTCGTTGGATGTAATAAGAATGACACACAGATACAGAGAGATGATTTTTACTTCCTGAATATGATAACACGTGGTGTATGATCACTATTTTTCTGTTTAGAGAGGGAACTAATCGTCAGTTATCTTTTTCTTCATTTAAATTTTGATATCGCTCAGTACAATTTAGCCATTATAATGCATGTTTTCAAAAAGGAGTTCCAGGGGTCACAGAAGTAACTACAGACAGACCAGTGAGTCTGACAATGATGCCAGGTAAAATGGCAAAGTTACTATTACTACTTACTATTACTACTTAACATTTCTAGAGCGCTACTAGGGTATTGAATGTCCAGAGCAGTGTCTGCTGACAAGTAGTCAGCTTTAATCTATGTGACGTTATGGGAAATGGCAGCATGGAGTAAAGCAGATGTACAGGTATATTTACTATAAAATGAGTTATGGGTTTTTGAAAGTTAGTTTCATTTATGCAGTCATGTCTTTTGATGATGTTACAGATAAGGCTGATAAAGATTTAGGATTCAAGGTGGTCTATTTGTAGAAGATTTATAACAGTGAGTAATTGAATGTTTGACACCATGAAATACAGTCAATTGATGATATGATGAGAATTTTGATAATTAATTGAGCCGACTGGTGAGATGTAGAGTTTGTGATACATGTGTTGGCATAGAATTGGGCTGATCAAGATGGGATTAATGTATATCTTTTTAATTCTGTTTTAGGTTTTTTTTTTTTTTTGAAGGGGTATGTTGATCACCCCTGATTTTTAGGTATGTATTGATACATTATTGGATTTGAGCAAATCCATTCATCGTTTTATATATGTTCTAATGACTATATATACTTTGATCACGCTTTTATATGTTTGGAAAGTGGCTTGTCTTATCTCCTCCTCCATTTTACTTTTGAATGTGCAATGCATTTATTGTACTTTATTTTATCATTTGCTGTTATGACTTTTTATATATTTGAGATGATATATATATATATATATATATATATATATATATATATATATATATATATATAGCTTGAGATGATGTTATTACTATTTTTATGTTTTTATTTGTAGTTTTACCCCTGACGCAGCCTGAGGGCGAAACGTGGCCACGTCGGGTACTGTTTTTATCTTGGTTTGAATAAATTATTTCTTTGTTTTTTATATATGTGTATCGGTCTACTTTTATAATAGATTTTTATGTATTGAAAAGCTAAACATCATCTGTATATATAGAAATATAGCTTTCTGGATTTCTATATTTAATAAAAGTAATATGAAGGTCCTTCTGTATTATGCACAATAACAGTTCTATAGGGCACCTTTGTCTAATGCCATTGTGTAACTGTATTGAGGAGGAGAGGAGAGCATTAACATACACTATTGCAGTAACAATCATATATAGGGTTCATATAATCTGAATATAAATGTCATCTTTTCCATTACCTTGAAAAGATATCACTACTGTATGTTATCAAAAACTTTTTCAGTGTGCAAGGAGAGAAATTTCAGGTACATCTTGGTGTTGTGTGACAGATAGTAAATTCCCCAAAAAGTCTTGCATTATTTACCAACATCCTACCCTGCATAAAGCTTGTTTGTTCTTTCCCAGTGAGTGTATAGTGTTTTACCTAAATGTACTGCAAGAATCTTTGGATAAACCTTGCAGTCAGCATTTATAAGTGACATTAGCATATCAGCATAGGATCTTTACTTGGTTTAGCCAAAACCACTTTGCTTCAGCCATAGTGCCCTCAAGGTTACCATCCCCTAAACGTCTATTGTATATTAATTGTAAGTGCAGGACAGCAAGACCAGAAAATCCCCTGTAAAACTCTGCAGACAGTCCAGCATGGCCAAATGCTTAATGAACGGGCAAACGTTTGATAGCTGATATAATTTCTTCTTCCGTCATAGGAACAGCTAGCATTGTCTTCTGCATTTGGGTTAATTTAGGTTATTCAATCCTGTCTAGATAGTCTCTTCCTGGTATCAGAAAATTGTCTGATTCTAAACCCTTCAAAGATGCATAATGATTAACAGGTCATTCAGTTTCGGCTTCTACCCTCTCCCCTCCTACTTTCTGGTAGGCTAATCCCTTTGGTCACCTCTTTTTTTATTATTTGGATGCCTATCTGAACCAACAGCTTCATGTTGATGATCACATCACCCATGTTTCCAAATTCTGTTTTTTATTTTTGCGACGTTTTCATTGTATTTGCAAATTCTTTGACTCTACTGCCAATATGGCTATTTCTATGCTGCAGTTCTATCTTAACTAGACTACTGCAATGATATCTACACAGGTCTTACTTCAGCGTGGCTTAAGCATCTTCAGTCAATACAAAATACAGCTATTCATATCTACTGCTATGCAAGGAAGTTTGATCATGTTACCCCTTTTCTTCAGCAGCACTACTACTACTAAACATTTCTATAGTGCTACTAGATTTATGTAGCGCTGTACAAATGAGCATGAAGAGACAGCCCCTGCTCAACAGAGCTTACAATCTAAATTGGACAGACGAACAGACAGCTAGGGGTGGGGAAATTGCAGTGGTGGGGGAGATAAGTGAGGGTACTGAGTAAGAGTGTCATGATTAGGAGTCAAAAGCAGTAGCAAAGAGGTGGGCTTTAAGTCTAGATTTGAAGACAGCCAGAGACTTCCTATAATGGCTTCCTATATTCTTCAAGGTTCAGTTTAAGATTCTCATTCTATCACACAAGATACTATTTGCTCATTCACCATTTTACCTGTCATCCCTTATTACCCTGTTCATGCTTTGCTCACTGCCTATTAGTGCCACTTAGCAATTCCATTGGCAAATCATTCTCAATTTTGAGTCTACATGTAATTCTGCTATTTTCTGTGTGGTACCTACCCTATGGAATTATTTGCCTCCCAATCTTTGTAAAAAAACTTTCTTATTTGAAATTTAGGACTGGCCTCTAGACTTACCTTTTTTTTAGTTAGCTTTCACCTTGTCTAACTCTATTGGCCCTTGTAGTGGGATTCTTTGGATTCCCACTTCTCCTTTTTACCTAGCCCTTGGCAGAGGTATAGCGCATTGACAAGACTGTTACACTCCCTTCTCCTTCCCTTGCTTTTCTTTAAATTAATGGAGATCTTTCTTTAAATTTTTAGTTTGTAAACTGCTTTGAGCATCCCCTTGTAAAGTTCACCTAGACAATCATACCTATATATATTTTATGAAGCATCTCAACTGCAGTTTTTCTTAGAAGCAAAGGAGCTGCTGTTAGTGGAGTTTGAATTATCTCAGTCTTTAAGAGCTATAATGAATGAATGTTCACCCTGTCGATTTATTATTTTATGTAGCTTCTCTAAATTTCTGCTTCCTCGGAGTAATTGGGATTCTTGTCCTCCTCTCCAAGTGCATAAGTACATAAGTACATAAGTAATGCCACACTGGGAAAAGACCAAGGGTCCATCGAGCCCAGCATCCTGTCCACAACAGCGGCCAATCCAGGCCAAGGGCACCTGGCAAGCTTCCCAAACGTACAAACATTCTATACATGTTATTCCTGGAATTGTGGATTTTTCCCAAGTCCATTTAGTAGTGGTTTATGGACTTGTCCTTTTCGAAACCGTCTAACCCCTTTTTAAACTCTGCCAAGCTAACCACCTTCACCACGTTCTCCGGCAACGAATTCCAGAGTTTAGTTATGCGTGGGGTGAAGAAAAACTTTCTCCGATTTGTTTTAAATTTACCCCCTAGTCCTAGTATTTTTGGAAAGCGTGAACAAATGCTTTACATCCACCTGTTCCACTCCACTCATTATTTAATATACCTCTATCATGTCTCCCCTCAGCTGTCTCTTCTCCAAGCTGAAAAGCCCTAGCCTCCTTAGTCTTTCTTAGGGAAGTCGTCCCATCCCCGCTATCATTTTAGTGGACCACATTGAGCTGTAATTTAGTTTAATTTTTTGAATTTATTTCATGTCCATATATTATTGCTATATGGCTCACTATCCTAATTCAATTTTGTATTGATGTTATATTAAAAAGACAAAAAAAGTGGCCATTCCTTCTGTGGATATTATGAGGAATAGAATAAAATGTGTAATCTATATGAGTCAGATGCTGAATTTTCCAGACATCCAGTAGTCTCATCTCACCTTTTCATGCCTGAAGTATATGCCATTATTTCCCTGCTTTATAATGTACTTTGGATCTTCTAATAGCAGAACCAAGGAGAGACCAAAGTTTCCACCTAAAATCATAAATGAAGAGCAGTCTGCCAGCAAAGTTTCAGCTAATCTATAGTAAAATATAGATGACTCTACAGTGGGGGCATAGAGACAGACTAACACATAATTGTATATTGGGATATGTTAATAGAAGCTGCCCTTAGTTTCTGATGTTTGAGTAAGAATATCAGTCTTGAGTGTTTTACAGAGAAGGATAGATCAAAACCAAGGAGGACTCACTTCACACGACACTGGGACACAAGCATGAAACAGCGAAGTGGACAATGGGTGGCATGAGATTCCTTATTCAAAATCAAATGACCCGACATGGACCGTGTTTCGGCCCTGAGGTCTGTGTTAGGGGTCTATATATATATATATATAGTACAATAAATTATTAAAAAAATAAAAATAAAATAATAATACATTAGAAGTAATGGTACATTAAAAAATATACATGTTAAATAAAAAAAATCATATGATACACTAGACAATTATTTGTTACATTAAAAATAGAAATAGACAAATGGCATGGTTGAAAGTGAATATATAAAACTAGATGCATAAAAAACATAGGAATAAATTAATGTAATAAATGATAATCCATTCAATGTAACAAAATATTGACTGATATGACTGATATGATAAGTAATGTTACAAAATGATGTCTATGTATCATCTTGGTATTTCTGAATCAGTTTGTCCCGACAATGTTATAAAACATATTTCCGTTTCCACAGCTATGTTCTTCGCTATTTTCGACACCTCATGGCTTTTCACTTCACAGTGGAGGAGATAAATAGAAATGCTGACCTCTTACCGAATCTTACTCTGGGATATCAGATCTATGACTCATGTGCCTGGGAAGTTAAAGCCTTATATGGCACCCTGAGCATACTATCTGGGAGTCAAGTACCAGTCCCTAATTACAACTGTGGTAAGAAAGGAACCTTGGCGGCTTTCATTGGAGACTTGAATTCAGATACAACTTACTCCATGGCACAAATCACAGGCATCTACCGCTATCCACAGGTAGGAGTCCAAAGAATGGTCTGACCAGTCAGTTGTGCTTACTGAAGATTAACATCAACAAGTCAGAGAAAACCCACACGGAGTGTGGAGGTGCACTTGATCCCCACAGGACTAAAAAGCGAAAAGAAAAAAAGGGGTGGGGAAAATAGGCTCTATTCAAACAATGGGGCAGACGTATAAATTAGTTAAAACAATGATTTTTATTGTGAATAGGTGACTCAACACAGCTGTGTTTCAGCGCCGTAGCACCTTCCTCAGGAGTCTTCCAGAAGTGTTTCAATCTTTGGGGTGATTGGCACACTGGGGAAAAACACTAGGGGATACACAATCCTTTCTTCCAAAGGAGTATTCAATGGTTAGATGGGTAACACTCAGGAAGATAATGGCATAAAGAAATGCACAGTTCCTCCTTGAGAGCGAGTGAGTGGCGATGCAAAAGTCTCAAGAATATTTGCACATCCGAAAAAAAAGCATCGCCACTCGCTCGCTCTCAAGGAGGAACTGTGCATTTCTTTATGCCATTATCTTCCTGAGTGTTACCCATCTAACCATTGAATACTCCTTTGGAAGAAAGGATTGTGTATCCCCTAGTGTTTTTTCCCCAGTGTGCCAATCACCCCAAAGATTTAAACACTTCCGGAAGACTCCTGAGGAAGGCGCTACGGCGCCGAAACACGGCTGTGTTGAGTCACCTATTCACAATAAAAATCATTGTTTTAACTAATTTATACGTCTGCCCCATTGTTTGAATAGAGCCTATTTTCCCCACCCCTTTTTTTGTTTTTGTTTTCGATTAACATCAACAATCCATAATTTAAAAAAATTAGTCGATAAATGACCAATTTTCAAACCAAGCTAACCTTGTTGAAATGGATTAACGTGGCCAGATAGGGATGGTTGAAAACTATCTCTTCAAAATAGGTAAACGTACACACACTTTCACCACATATGAGCTTGTTCCTGCAGCTAAAATGAGCAGGTTGAAGTGTGAAGTTAGGGTGAGAATATAGGGTTACCAAATTTGCAGAGACAAAAAAAGAGGCCAGAAAAAATAAAAATGGTTGCTACTTTTGCTAAAAGAAATATTTAATTGTAGTTAATGAACATCCATCAAACAGTGACTTACTTACAGTACAGCAGTAGAAAATCTAGGGGTCCTTTTACTAAGGTGTGCTGAAAAGTGGCCTGCGCTGGTGTAGATATGTATATTGGACGCACGCAGGTCCATTTTTCAGCGCACCTCAAAAAAGACCTTTTTTTGTGGAGGACGAAGATGGACATGTGGTAAAATAAAAATTGGCGTACAACCATTTTGGGCCCGAGACCTTACCACTACTCATTGACCTAGTGGTAAAGTCTCACACGTTAACTGGGCGGTAATTTATTTATTTTATTTGTTACATTTGTATCCCACATTTTCCCACCTATTTGCAGGCTCAATGCGGCTTACATAGTACTGGAGAGGCGTTACAGACTCCGGTGTAAACAAATACAAAGTGATGTTGTGGTAAGATAGAGTTCATGTAGCACAGCCACATTAGGGAATCGTAATGGTAATGGTGTATGTGTGTACAATTCCGGCACGCTTAGTGGACGTGCATAAAAAATGAATGAATAACCTCTTTGTTAATAATGATCAAGCACTACCACTTTAATCCTTATGTCGATTATGGTCTCTCTATAGTCGATGACCTAATGTATGTTACAACCCAATCTATCACTCAGGAACTAATATGCAATACCATAACGTATTTTTCTTTACCATGTATGTATGCACCTTAATGCAATGCCTTTTGTAATTCTGTTACCCAGAAATGGCAACCGCCATTACGGCAAATGTAAGCCACACTGAGCCTGCAAATCGGTGGGAAAATGTAGGATACAAATGCTACAAATAAATAAATAATAAACCCTTCAAAATTTTATTTGTAAGTTCAGGGGTCCAAAATTCCCTTTGGACCTGCAGTTTCTACATCCTTTCTCAACCTTGCCTCCTAAAAGTGTTCACATAATATTGCACCCTTTGGCTGCCCAAACAAGTGACTGATCTCTTTGGCTCATAGGGTTTTGCAAGTCTAGGGCAAGGATCCTCAAATCCAGTCCTTGAGGTTCACAGTCAGCCTGGTTTTCAGGATTTCCACAATGAATATGTATGAGATCTATTTATATTCACTGCTTCCATTGGATTGTGGAAATCCTGAAAACCAGGCTGGGTTTTGGACCCCGCGGACCCCTGGTCTAGGGTACTAGAGTACTTTCTGATATTTGAGACTACTTGGCTGGGAGCATTATCTGAGTATTAAAGGAATGGCTGATGAATATTTAGATTTAACATTTAAAAACACTTATGCAGTCAGTGATGATGGTGTTGGCCATCTAAGTGCTTTATTTATTTATTTATTTATTTATTTATTTTATGTTGTTGCAACTGAAGATACAGTACAAGTAAAACAATAGTGCACCCAAATGCCTTTTTAAGGAAAAATTCCTAAGGGTTGAATAGATAATTTTGGAGGAGTAGCTTAATGGTTAGTGCAGCTGACTGAGATCCTGGGGAACTGGGTTCAATTCCCACAGCAGCATCTTGTGACCCTGGGCAAGTCACTTGGGGGCCCTTTAGTAAAGGAATTGGCATGTGGCAAACTGAAACTACTGCCAGCCTAATGCAGGAACAGAAAGTAGTTCCACCCCCCCCTCCAAGTGCACACCATTTCTGGTGCTACAGAAAGTCAGGCCTGATTTTCTAGTGCAGGGGTTACCTGGCAGTAATCAGGCAGTACTGCTGGGTTAGCACGGGAGCCCTTACTGCCACCTCAATGTGTGGCAGTAAGTGTTCCCCACCAAAATGACCACACCGCAAGTGTGAAGTTACTACACAGCCATATTTTTTTTGGCCTTTTTACACACTGTGGTAAAAAGGGCCTCAGCACGTGGCAAAAATCAGCTGCCACAGCTTGGTAAAAGGGCCCTTCAACCAGGTACACAAACTTAGGGCCCTGTTTACTAAGCTGCGCAAATGTTTTTAGCATGTGGTAAAAATTAGCGCACGCTGTGTAGGCATCCATAAAAATACTATGGGTGCCTACATGGTTAGCGTTTGCTATAAAGGTTAGCAAGCCTCTAACCCAGCTTAGTAAACAGGGCCCTTAGATTGTGACCCACTAACGACAGAGAAAGTACCTACGTATAATGTGTACAGCGCTGCGTACGTCTATTAGCGCTATAGAAATGATTAGTAGGAGGAGGACGCCAAAGCAGTTTCCAAAATGTAATATAAAAATGAAAAGGAACTCCATTTAAGATAGAAAAAAAACACACTTATACAATACTAGTAAAAAAGGCCCGTTTCTAAAACCAATAAAACGGGCGCTAGCAAGGTATTGGCTTCCTGCAATTATTGTTTTGTAAGGGTTTGTTAGGAGAAATGTGTTGTCATGGTAATGAATAATTGACGTTGTATTATGCAAGGTATTGGTTTCCTGTGCTTTTTTCTTTGTGTTGTGTGTGGGTGTGTGAGTGAGAGATACTGATTCTGCATGTTGGAACTTGTGTATTTATTGTGGGTGATGGGGAGGGGGGGAGTGTGTGGGTGTGAGGAAGAGATAGAGATCTTGATTCACCATGGCAGAGTTTGTGGGTGATGTTGTGGTGTTGTTTGGGAGGAATGTGTGTGTGTGTCTTAGTGAGTGATTGAGATCTTGATTTTCTTTTTTTTGAGTTTGTGTATTATGGGGGGTGGGAGGGGAGAGTGTGGGTGTGAGTGATAAAGATCTTGTTTCTCCATGGCACAGTGTGTAAAAAAGGCCCTTTTTTTACGCAAATGAAACGGGCGGTAGCAAGTTTTCCCTTGGAGTGTGTATGTTTGAGAGAGTGTTTCTGTGAGAGTGACTGTGTGAGAGAGAGAGAGTGAATGTGCAAGTGTGTGTGTGTTACAGAGTGGAAGTGGTTGCGAGTGTGTCTGTGTGAGAGTGTGTGTTTTTGAGAATGAGTGTGTGCGAGTGTGTATGTGAGACAGTGAGTGTCCTCCCCTCCCCCCTCTTTGAGGACCCCCCTTTCCCTCGTCTCTGTGTTCTTAGGGACCCCCCTTCCCCCCTCTCTGGTCCAATGAACTAATTGTTGTGACTTGAGTATTTTATATGTAGAGAGATGTTTTTAATGATTTTAGATAGAATTTAGGCGATGATCATACTACATTTTCTGATCTTTCACAAAGGACAATATCAGATTTGAACGCACTGTAGTCTGACAGAATCTTAATCTCTCAGGGTCCAGGTTTTTCAGCCGTGTCATTTTCAGTCCTATGTCGCATCCTCTATTCACTCGGGACCTGTAGCTCCGCCCCTGACTCCACCCCGCTGTTTTCAGTTCTCCTGTGGCTCCACCCCCTCCTCTTTTTTCTCCCTTTTGTCTTTTTTGGCTCCACCCCTGAATCTACTGCGCTTCAGATCTCCTTGTCTCCACCCCTCCTCCTTTTCGCTATGTGGATGTGATCCTGGAAGAGAGCGCCAGTAACTGGTGAGAGTCGCTACCTCGCCCCTCTTTTCTTTGTGCTGCGGAGTGCCCTCATCCATCTCTGTCTCCACCCAGGCTGTGTCCCATCCGTATCCTTCTCCCCGATGTGGGCTTTTCCCCACAATTCCCCCTTCTCGATGCAATTCCACATGCTCCGCTTGCTCCACATGCTCTGCCAGCGATTCCTAGGCAGGGGGAGGAGTAGGGATACTCCTCCCCCTGCTTACTCCTCCCCCTGCCTGGGTCGCGGTTTGTTGCTGTGTGTCGGGCTGGTGATGCCATCCGAGACGCAGCCAATCAGTGGGATGATCTACTCCACTTTCGAATGATCCACGGTTCCAGGCACCCTCAGAACGTTGGAGGTGAGAATTATTATATAGGACAAGAAAAGAGAAAAAATGTTTATATTTTTCTTTTTTTCTCTTCCATTATTGCATTTTAAACTCAGCAGGTCCATACAGGTTGCACTGGGTGCCACCCTTATGATGGAAGATTAAAGCCAATTAAAGGTAATGCCATTTCAATAAGGTTTTGAATTTAGGAAGGGAAAGCTCAGCTCTAATATGTGGTGGTGGGTCATTCCAGAGACTTGATGCAAGAAAAAGAGTGCAGATGCCCTAGTGGGTTCAAAATGAACAAATCTGGGGGATGGCAACACTAAATTCCTAACCCTGCATTCATATCAAGTCACATCAAGCTCAAATACGTCCGCTTCATGGACACCTGAATGTGGAGTACCGCAAGGATCACCCCTCTCACCAACCATTTTCAACATAATGATGATCCCATTGGCAAAACTCCTATCAAATCATAACCTCAACCCATATATATACGCCGACGATGTAACAATATACATCCCTTTCAAACAAGATATCAAAGAAATATCCAACAAAATCAACCAAAGTCTACACATCATGAACATCTGGGCAGATGCATTCCGATTGAAACTAAACGCGGAAAAAACTCAATGCCTAATACTCACCTCCCAATACAACACGAATGAATTCACCACCTTAAACACACCAAAACTAAACCTTCCAATCTCAGAAACTTTAAAAATTCTTGGAGTCACTATCGATCGCCATTTAACATTTGAAACCCATGCAAACAACACAACCAAGAAGATGTTCTACTGCATGTGGAAACTGAAAAGAATAAGACCATTCTTCCCAAGATCCGTCTTCCGCAACCTAGTGCAATCCCTCGTACTCAGCCATCTGGATTACTGCAATTCACTATACGCAGGTTGGAAAGAGCAAATACTGAGGAGACTTCAAACAGCCCAGAACACAGCAGCCAGACTCATCTTCAGAAAACCAAAATACGAAAGTGCAAAACCCTTACGAGAGAAGCTACACTGGCTCCCACTTAAGGAACGCATTACTTTTAAAGTATGCACATTAGTCCACAAAATTATTCACGGTGAAGCTCCAGCCTACATGTCTGACTTAATAGACCTACCACCCAGGAACGCTAAAAGATCATCTCGAACTTTTCTTAACCTCCACTTCCCTAATTGCAAAGGCATAAAATACAAGGCGCTGCACGCATCAACCTTTTCTTACATAAGCATGCAATTCTGGAATATACTACCACGCAACTTGAAAACAATCCACGAACTAACCAACTTCCGCAAACTACTGAAGACTCATCTCTTTGATAAAATTTACTGCAAGGATCAATACACATGAAGTCCACACTCACTGTCCCAGAAATACACCAATACATTCTTTTCTGAACTCTCATCCCCCGTAATTTTATCACACTTAAACCTTCACTCACAGAAGGAGTTTTCATTTTCACTCACAGAAAATGTTATACCAAATGTTCTTTTGCCAAGGTACTATTACGCTATTACTTGCCCGTTGTCTCTTTCTATTGTCCCATTGTTCTTTTCCTCGTCCTATTCCCTAACGATACCTTGATTCTGTCTTCGCTTAACTTCTCACAATGTAATCCATAACTGAATTGTAACAAATTGTATTTCCATTATTTACAATGTATTGTAAGCCACACTGAGCCCGCAAATAGGTGGGAAAATGTGGGATATAAATGCAATTAAATAAATAATAAATAAATGATGAGCATCAAGGAACCAAATGGAGAAAGAAGGGGGATAGAATTGCTAACTAACTATATATATAATCACTTGAAACTAAGTAGTTCTTTTACTAAGCAGTGGTAACAAATGGCCTTAGCATGCCCTTATGCAGGTCATTTCTGAGCACAAAGGCCATTTTTAACACAGCCATAAAAAGCACAATTTTCTATTTATTTCTTAAGAACATAAAACGTTGCCATACTGGGACAAACTGAAGGTCCATCAAGCCCAGTATCCTGTTTCCAACAGTGACCAATCCAGGTAACAAGTACCTGGCAAGATCCCAGAACAGTAAAACAGATTTTATGTTGCTTATCCTAATGAATAATGGACTTTTCTTTTAGGAAAGTGTCCAAACCTTTTTTTAAACCCCACTAAGTTAACTGCTTTTACCACATTCTCTGACAACAAATTCCAGAGTTTAATTACCTATTCAGTGAAGAAATATTTTCTCCAATTTATAATTTCCGTGCCCTTCGCTGTATCTTCTAATTCTGCTATATCTTTTTTGAGATGTAGTGACCAGAGTTGCACACAGTATTCAAGGTACGGTCACACCATGGAGCGATACATTCTTATTTTTATTTTCCATTCCTTTCCTAATAATTCCTAACATTCTATTAGCTTTCTTAGATGCTGCTGCACACTGAACAGAGGCTTTCAACACATCAACAATGACACCTAGATCCTGTTCCTGTACAGTGACTCTTTATGTGGATCCTTGCATCACTGTAGCTATAGTTTGTGTGACAGCCATGGCCACGCCCCCACGTCCAGACTCACCTTTGCTTCCTGTGGCCAGGTTCCCTTGCTTCTCTGGACTGTCTCCTCCCTGCACTGATGCTTCTGCTGCTGCGTTTCCCTGTGTTCCAAGCCTCACTCCGATGCCTCAGCATTCTAGCCTAATTCTCGGGCACCAGAGACCATAATATCATCAGAGGGCCCTTATAAGTAACCATTGTTCACTCATGCATTGCCTTTGCAACATTTGTTTTTCTGCTATGAGTTGCTTGGCCCCATTGCTTTTCCTAAGCTCCAGTCTTCAGCTGTTCCTGAATTCCAGTCTTTGACTGTTCCTGAGTTCCATTCTGCAGCTGTTCTGTGTTCCAGTGCACAGCACTGTTCGTGAGTTCCAATCTGAAGCTAATCCTATGTTCCAAAGTGCAGTTCTGTCCCTGAGTTCCAGTCCGCAGCTGTTTCTGTCTTCCAGGCCACAGCTGTGTTCCGGAGTTCCAGTCTCCTGATTTCCAGCCTTAATCTCTGTAGTTCTTCTGCTGGATATCCAGTATCCAATGTGTTCTGGAGGTGACTGTCTGCCATCCTTGGAATTCCCCTACCTTCAGGGTTCAGAGCCAATGATGGCCCAAGGGCTCACTATTGGAACAGACAACCAGAACCCAAAAAGTTTGGATTCCTCTTTGCTACATGCAGCACTTTGCACTTCCATGTATATAGATATAGATAGATGTGTGTGTGTGTGGGTATATATATATATATAATAATTTGCACTCCCAACGTCTCTGGCTGCGTTCGTAACATTGGAATGTTGGAGGAGCAGCTTCAGCCCTTCGCCACCCCCACCCCCCGAGGTCGCTGCCGCTCACCCCGGGGTTCTACTCCAGGGGCAGTGACCTGAGAGGTGAGAGGAGGAGTGGCTGCAGAGCTGACAGCCGATGGCTGCCTGCGGTGCCCACTTCCTTTTTAAAAGCATTTTTGCAGGTTTAATTTGTTTTTTTTTTTTTTTTGTATCGGCCGCTGCTGCTGCTCAACAGGAGAAGCAGCAGTGGCCGGAAATGGCAGCTGAGCTGACGTCGGACGGAGGGGGGAAGCGGTGGTGACCGGGGAGGAGGGGGGAGCACTGGCTGCGGCGACTGAGGGGAGGAGGAGCGGTGGCACCCTGGAGGGGGTGGAGGGGTGAGCGGCGGCAACCGAGGGGGGGGCGTGGCGGCGAGGGCGGCAGGGCCGGGGCCTGAGATCAGGGAAGGGAGGGGGGTCCTGAGGCCAGAGGGGGGTCCTGAGACCAAAGGGGAGGGGGTCCAGAGACCTGAGAGGGGGAGGGGGATGGGGTCCTGAGACAGGGGAGGAGGGGGTCCTGACACCAGAGAGGGAAGGGGGTTCTGAGACCAGAGGGGAGGAGGTCCAGAGAACTGAGAGGAGGGGGGGGAGGGAGTCCTGAGACCACAGAGAGGGAGGGGGGGAGGTATCTCTGTCACACTCTCTCTCTCTCTCTCTCTCTCTCTCTCTCTCTCTCTCTCACAGTCAGTGTCTTTCTCTCACTCTCATACACTGTCTACCACACACTCTATGTCTCACACTGTATCACATTCACTCTCTATGTGTCACACAGTCACTCTCAAACACTCTCTCGATCTCATACACTCTCGCTCTCACAGAGAGTCTGTGTATCGCACATATACTCTCTCACACTCTATCTGTCTCACACACACTGTGTGAAACACACTCTCTCACACTCACTGAGGCTCACATATGCACTCACACACACTCTCATTCTCGCACACACACTCTCTCACAGACACACTCGCACCCACACTCACTCTCTCTCTCTGTCACACACACACACTCACACATTCACTCTCTCTCTCTCTCAGTCACTCTCACACACACACTCTATCAAACATACACACTCCGAGGAAAACCTTGCTAGCGCCATTTCATTTGTGTGAGAAACGGGCCTTTTTTACTAGTATATACATAAAATGGGGGCTCTGTGGGCACTTGTTCATTTGTTTTATTGTTATCATGTGATGATATATATATATATATATATATATATATATATATATATATACTAGTAAAAAGGCCCGTTTCTCACACAAATGAAACGGTCGCTAACAGGTTATCCTCCAAGTTCAAGCTTGGCCCCCTCCCTCCCCCCCCTCTCATCCGAGTTCCAGGCCCCCCTCCCCTCTCCTCTGAGTTCCAGGCCCCCCCCGTCTCCTCCGAGTTCCAGGCATCCCTCCTCTCCTCCTCCAAGTTCCAGCCCCCCGCTGTCCCTCCAAGTTCCAGGCCCCCCTCCCTTCCTCTCCTCTGAGTTCCAGGCCCCCTCCCTCCCTATCCTCCGAGTTCCAGGCCACCCTCTTCTCCCCCTTCTCTCCCACCTCCTCTCCCCTCCCTCTTCCCTCTCCTCCCTCTCCTCTGAGTCCAGGCCCTCCTCATCCTCCGAGTTCCAGCCTCCCCCTCCCCATTCCCTCTCTCTCCTCCGAGTTCCAGGCCCCCCTCTGGCTCTCCTCCGAGTTCCAGGCCCCCCTCCTTTCCTCCCTCTCCTCCGAGTTCCAGGCCACCCTCTTCTCCCCTCCTCTCCCACCCGCCTCTCCCCCCTCCCTCTCCCCTCCTCCCTCTCACCCGAGTTCCAGGCCCCCTCCCTCCTCCGAGTTCCAGGCACCCCCTCTCCTCTGAGTTCCAGGCCCCCCCTCTCCTCCGAGTTCCAGGCCTCCTCCCTCCCTCCCCATATCCCTCCCTCTGAGTTCCTGGCCCCCCTCTCATCCGAGTTCCAGGCCCCCCTCCCTCTCCTCTGAGTTCCAGGCTCCCCTCCCTCTCTCCTCCTCTCCCTCCCCTCCGTCCGAGTTCCTGGCCCCCTCCCTCCCCCCTCTCTCCCTCTCATCCGTTCCAGGCCCCCCTTGCTCTCCTCTGAGTTCCAGGCCCTCCTCTCTCTCCTCCGAGTTCCAGGCCCCCTCTCCTCCGGGTTCCAGGCCCCCCTCCTTCTCCTACGAGTGCTAGCCCAACCTGCACTGGCCACCCTCTTCTCTCAGTCCTCCACCTGCTCGTCGCCTTCCTGCGTGCCACCCAAAATGTAAAAGTTCTTACCTCGGGTGGCAGCGCAGTGAAAGGCGAGCAGGCACGGCGCTTCAGCCTGCTTCCCTTCCTCTCAGCTCTGCCTCTGGTCCTGCCCTCATTCCTGTTTCTGCAATGAGGGCGGGACCAGAGGCAGAGCTGAGAGAGAAGGGAAGGCGGGCTGAAGCGCCGGTCCTGCTCGCCTTTCACTGCTGCCACCGGACCTCGAGGTAAGAACTTTTAAATTCTAGGCGGTACGCAGGAAGGTGACGGGCAGGTGGAGGACTGGGAGAAGAGGGCGGCCAGCGCAAGTTGGACAAGCACTCGAAGGAGAGGGAGGGAGGGGGAACTGGAACTCGGAGGAGAGGGGGACCTGGAACTCTGAGGAGAGGGGGACCTGGAACTCAGAGGAGAGGGAGTAGCCTGGAACTCAGAGGAGAGGGGGAGAAGGAGGGGGACAATTCTCTCCTCCCCTCGATTTGTACCTGAACGTTCTCTGGCTGGCTGGCGCTGGCTTCCCTTCCCTCTCACTGTTCCGCCCTCTGACGTCATTACGTTTTGACACGAGGGCAGGGCAATGAGTGGTTATGGATGTTATGAACCCAGTCATCCAGACGTAGAACGTTGGAGGTGCAAATTATTATATAGGATATTTTATCTCAATCACATAGATGTTAAAACGAATAGTTTGAAATACATAAAGAGTAAAAACCTATAGATTTCTCTAAATTAAGATTTTCAAAAAAACATAAAACACCCACTGCATGAAAAGGTACACCCAGATTAATAACAAAGCATAAAATATAAAATTAATGAACTGATCTTTATGTCTGGGGCATCCCCACCACTCAGTACTGTCAGGGGGCGGGGCACTTGAGAGGAAATGCATAGCCTAGATGTATAATGAGCTGCGAAAGTTTGGGAATCACTGCATTTAAGAGTATAATTTTGAAAATGGCTCACCCCAATCTTATAAACAGTATTTTGTTTCATTGGTTCCTGGATCTGACTTGGAGGACCCCTCCCCACCCCATCCAGTCAGATTTTCAGTATATCTGCATTAAGTATACAAGTGATAGCTTTGCGTGCACTGTTTCAATTGCATGTAAATCTATCTTATACCTGGGATTGGTAGGATGCAATGTTGCTACTATATAGGTTTCTGCCAGGTACTTGTGACCCGACTTGGCCACTATTGGAAGCAGGATACTGGGCTAGATGTACCATTGGTCTGACCCAGTATGACTATTCTTATGTTCTTATGTAAATCGATTTGGTTGTACCTACAGAAAGGAAAAGGGAAATGGGACTTGATATACCACCTTTCTATGTTTTTTTGCAACTACATTCAAAGCGGTTTAAATATACTCAGACACTTATTTTGTACCAGGGGCAATGGAGAGTAAAGTGACTTGCCCAGAGTCACAAGAAGTTACAGTGGGAATTGAACTCAGCTCCCCAGGATCAAAGTCCACTGCACTAACCACTAGGCTACTCCTCTACTCAATATAGCAAACCCATAACCTTTTAACCCTTTATAATAAAGCATTTCCTCATATAAACCACATTTCTTACTGTGTCCTTCACAGATCAGTTACGGAGCTATGGATTCTGCCTTCAATAACCAGATTATTCTCCCATCATTTTACCGAACAGTGCCTAATGAGCAATCTCAGCACAAAGGGATTATTCAGTTACTCCGGCACTTTGGCTGGACTTGGGTTGGAATTGTAACATCAGAAGATTACCATGGACAATCAGTGGGTGAAAAACTGAAACAGGCAATTATTCAGAGTGGGGTTTGTGTTGAATTTGTAGCCGTGATACCCATCTATGGGAATCAGAAAAGCTTATACAATATAAATGAGGTTATTGAATTGATTTTCAATTCTACCTCCAATGTGATCATTCTCTACAGCAGTATGACCAATGTGCTCCAGCACATGAAGCTCAGTTTCCAGAAGATGTACAGGACAATTCAGAAAGTATGGATCTTGTCAGCATCTCTGCCAGTCATTACAGATTATGATATGGCAGATGCTTTCAAGGCTTTAAATGGCTCCTTATCATTTTCCATTTCAAAAGGTGAAATGCCTGGATTTAAGGATTTTCTCTCCAGCATAAACCCTGCCATGTTTCCCGATAATGTCTTATTGAAAATAATCTGGCAGAGAGAACTTGAATGCAAGTTGCCAAACACAGAAAAGTATGGATGGACGGAATTTACACACTACCGCAAATGTACTGCATCTAAGACTCTGCGCAGTCTGGATGTTTCTCTCTATGATGTCTATAATTTCAGGCTCTCTTATAACGTTTATACAGCAGTCTATGCTCTGGCCCATGCCTTACATCGCATGTACGCTGCACAGTCCTTGCAGATTACTGACAAAGGGAGCCTGTGGAAGACATTTAATTCATGGCAGGTAACCTGAAACTAGGCTTTGAAAAGCAGGAAGGAGCATATGAATAATCCCAAATTTGAGTATTTATTTATTTATTTATTAGGATTTATTTACCGCATTTTTGAAGGAATTCACTCAGGGGTCCTTTTATTAAGCCGCATAGGCCTCTAGGTGTGACCAGTGTGCACCAAATTGGAGTTACCATCCGGTTACCGCATGGCCCTTGTGGTAATTTCAATTTTGGCGCACATCCGCTACGCGCGTCTGAAAAATATATTTTTTATTTTCTGATGAGTGGCAGTTATGCTCATCAAGTGGAATTTGATGCGTGTAGACCATTACCACCCGGTTACCGCGTGAGACCTTACCACTAGGTCAATGGCTTGCGGTAAGGTCTCAGACCCAAAATGGACGCAAGGCAATTTTCATTTTGCTGCACGTCCATTTTCGGTAAAAATTTTAAAAAGGCATTTTTTGTAGGTGCGCTGAAAAATAATTCACCATGCACTCAAAACACACGTATACACTACCGCAGGCCATTTTTCAGCGCACCTTAATAAAAGGACCCCTTAAGGCAGTGTACAGTAAGAATAGATCAAATGAGCAATAGTCAATTATAGCAGTAAAAACTTTCAAAAAACAACAAAAAGTATGGCATAGTACAAACAGAAATACATACATTTAGGAAAACAGACACAGGAAGATGTGCATATGGTTATTCATAGATAGACCTTAAATTCAAATACTTGTTAAAATTAAAAAAAAAAAAAATCAAATATACATGTTGAACACATACATTTTTCATATTGTTCATGCCCACATATCCACACACAGGTACCTTTCACAGAGGTGTACAATGCTGATCTCCTCCTCCAGTGATCAAAATTTGTAGTGAGTAGATCTAGGACTTTTCCCCCAAATAATCTGCTATTTTCCATTTCCAGCTGAATATTTTTCTCAGGAATATTCATTATAAAACTGCTGCTGGAGATGAAATTTTCTTCGATGAGAAAGGGGACCTCCCAGCACGATATGACATTTTAAACTGGATTTACTTTCCTAATGGGACCCTCACAACTACCTTAGTGGGCAGCTTTAACCCTTCTAGTCCCTTGGGTAAGCAGTTCCTCATCAATGAGAGCGCCATCTGGTGGCAACCTAGGTTTACACAGGTGAGAGTAAGGGCAAGTCTTACTGACAATTATTTATTATTATTATTATTTATTGCATTTGTATCCCACATTTTCCCACCTATTTGCAGGCTCAATGTGGCTTACAGAGTTTGTTATGACATTGTCATTCCATGATATCACATACACTTAGTATTGTATAGAGATTAAGTAAGGAAAGAGAGAAGGAAGGTGTTAGGCAGGATAGTAAGGAAGGTGGACTTTAAAAATTGGAAGTTGCTGAGGTAGTTTTGTGAGGCTATGGGTTCTCTTTGTAGGCTTTGTTGAAGAGATGTGTCTTCAAAGATTTGCGGAAGTTGGTTATTTCATCAATAGCTTTCAGGGCTGTAGGTAATGCATTCCACAGCTGCGTGCTCATGTAAGAGAAGGTGGTGGCGTGTGTCAGCTTGTATTTTAGTCCTTTACAGCTGGGGAAGTGCAGATTGAGAAATTTGCGGGATGATCTTATGGCATTTCTGGGAGGCAAGTCCACGAGGTTTAGCATGTAGATTGGGGCGTCTGCGTGAATGATTTTGTGTACAATCGTGCAGATCTTGAACGCAATGCGTTCCTTGAGTGGGAGCCAGTGAAGTTTCTCTCTTAGGGGTTTTGCACTTTCGTATTTGGTTTTTCCAAATATGAGTCTGGCGGCGGTATTCTGGGCTGTTTGGAGTTTTTTTATAGTCTGTTCTTTGCAGCCAGCGTACAGTGCGTTGCAGTAGTCCAAATGACTTATTACCATTGACTGTACTAGGGTATGGAATATGTATCTTGGGAAGAAAGGTTTTACTCTTTTGAATTTCCACATGAGGTGGAACATCTTTTTCGTTATGTTCTTCACGTAAGCATCGAGTGTGAGGTTTCAGTCAATGGTAACTCCAAGAATTTTCAGATTTTGTGCAACGGTATGGTGTGGTTATGGTGGAGTAGTTGTTTTTGTTGTGTTGTGAGGTGAGTACGAGACATTGTGTTTTTTCTGCGTTGAGGTTTAGCTGGAATGCATCCACCCAGCAGTGCATGATTTGGAGGCTTTGGTTGATCTTGTTGGTGATTTCATTTAGATCGTGTTTGAACGGGATATAAATCGTGACATCATCTGCGTTCCTCAGAGTCAACAGTGGGTTGTGAGTTTCCTATTCCCCCTTTTCAAGATCCCTAGTCTCTTATTGCTGTGCGGTATTGGTAAAGACCACAACATCTGACTGGTGTCATAAAATTCTATGCTTCCTGTAGAATTACAAACACAGAGAGAGTCCAAAGTACACAATAGAGTCCAGAAAACAAAAAGAAGCACTAAGAACTTTCAAAAATGGGACACAATTTCTTTAATGGTTTAACTTGAAAAACAGTCTTCAATTAATGACCCAACAAGGGACGTGTTTCGACGCACAGCGCCTGCATCAGGGGTCAAATGTGATGTTACATCTAATAGATTCCATGTGCAGTGACGGAATTTATCCCCATGCACACTCCTAGCTTATCTCTCAATGCGTGAGAAACAAAGACTACCCTTGGTGTTTCATCGATTGTACTAAGGGACAGTCTTTGCTTCATACACATATATATGTATGTGAGAAAGAAGATTAAGAGTGAGTGCAAGTATCTTGTAACTATGTTCTCTCTCCCTCTCCTCACCTTCCCAATCTCCTTCCTTCATCCCTGATTCTCCCCTCCCCCCAAACTTATGCACCAATTCATTCTTCTCTCACCATTTGCAACCTTCCCACATCCACACATCTCTGATCATGCTTCCCTATTTTCCCTAATCTTTGACTCTCCCCCTGCTCCTATCTACATCTGATCCTCACTTTCTTCTCTCCATCCCTGATTATAGAGTACATGGAGTGAAGAATGAAAGGATGGGACAGATTGATAAGTTTGTTTATGTCTGTAGAAAACATTTGTGCAGTCATGAGAGACTCATGATGATGGTTATTACTGCTAACACAAAGAACATAAACTGAGGTGCACAAAATGTGTTTGCAAAGGCTTTTGATTTACCCCCCCCCCCCCCAAAAAAAAAAAATAATTCTAGCTGTCCAAGCTCATAGAGGGATATTTGAAGAGCAGAATCTGTAATGCAGTATCTAGAATACCTGGAGGACAGTATGAGATGATGTCATCTCCTGGGAATACTCAGATTGTCTATCCTGTTCCTCTTCAGATTCCCAGCTCTCTGTGTAGTGAGAGCTGCATCCCGGGATACAGGAAAGCTCCCCAGGAAGAGAAGCCCAAGTGCTGCTATGAGTGTGTACCTTGTGCAGAGGGAGAATTCTCCAATTTGCCAGGTGAGTTAACATAACATATCATATCAAATCTTATCTTATATACCGCACCGCACCTGAAAACTCAGAACAATTTACAACACAGTAAAAAGAACACAATGTACATAACTCAACTAAGAAAAGTGCAATATCAGAAGCTAGATACAATTTAGGAATAACATTGGGAGCCCCTTTTACAGAGCTGTGGTAAGCCCAATGCGGGCTTACTGCTTGCTCTTTCAGAACTACCACCAGCCCAACGTGGCTGCCGGCTGTAGTCCTGCCCCAAGCGTGCGCCATTTCTGGGGGAAAAAGAAAACCCCTAGAAATGGCTCGTGTGGCGATAACTTGATGCTAATCAGGTATCGCTGCATGCTGTCTAGTTACCTCTGAGTTAGCTTGGGAGCCCTTATCGCTACATATCGCAGTAAGGGCTCCTCATTACATGACCATGTGGTAAAAGTTCGCTTACCGCATGGCCATGTGTGCCTGGGGTCTTTTTACCCGCTGCGGTAAAAAGAGCCCTGACGCACAGGAAAAATGACACCTGCTGCCAGTGCAGGGCCCTTTTTCCTGCAGCTTGGTAAAAGGACCCCTTACTGAATAGCCAAGATTTAAGTAGTTTGCAAAACCGTAAATAAATTAGTTTCAGTCCGAATTTCTATAGGCAAGATATTCCAGATAGAAACCACTGCAAGTGTAAATAATTTCTTGGAAGTAGAAGCTAATCATGGTTTAAGAAAATAAGGAAATTTTAATTTATTAACATGTATAAGCCTGATTGTACTTTTATAGTTTATAGTATACAAGCCGTAAAGCCCATTAAAATGGGCAAGATTTTTTATTTCTGACATATAATGTAAAATTTGATAAATGTAATGTGTAGTGCTTGAAAGGGTGTGGGGAAAAGTTGGGGGTACATAGAGAGTGAGAGTGAGTGTGTATCATATTGTCTTTATTGAAACTTGCAACAAGACAAACCAAGCATACAAACAAGCGATAAAACAAGCAATAAAACCCGCTAACTAATACATAAATAAAACCTTACTGGCCAAAACCCCCGCCCCTCAACAAACCCTCCCACTCAGGCAGGCTGAAACGAAAAACCCCTCCAATGCCTTGCCCACTGTAGTCCAGAACAATGCTCCTTCTCCCTCACTGCCAGCTGCTGGACAAAATGTACCACATCCCCTGCCACCTCCTGTACAGACAGCCACTTCCGATATAATGAAGCTTGGCAGCGTGCCTGCCACAGGAAGTAACAAAGGGCTGCAGCGATGATATACAGTGTCTCCCTACACCACCCCTTTCCTTTTGGAAACCCTCCATAGGCCCATTCTGCATAAGATAGCTGGTGGAAGAAAGGAATCCCTAATTGGCGGGCTACTGCCTGACAGACTTGTTGATTGAACGGGCACTTGAGGAGGAAGTGGTCCATTGTTTCATCCTCCGTCACGCACTCCCCCCTCGGGCACTTACGATCATTGCTGTTTCTATTTTTCATGTTAGCTCGAACATAAAGCCGGCTGTGGAAAGTCAGCCAGGCCATGTCCGCGATCTTCCGGGGGAGGCGTGATGAATTGAGGAAAGCCAGACCTTCCTCCTGTATTGGACCTGGGCAGTCCCTCAAGGCTAGACGTGTTGAAAAGTGTGTCTGAATAATGCGGTGTTGTAGCTGCCTCCTGTCCTCCTTCTGGATTTCCTGTACTGTGATACCCCATCTCTTCACCAATCTCAACAGAGGTGAGATGTACTGTGGCAAGTATCCCGCCTTCCCTCGCAGGGGCATTGCCTGACCTCCCCTCACCCAATCCCTCAAGTACCGCTGAAGCCAGGAGGCCATGCAGTCTGCCCAAGCCGGCCTCCCTTCCCGCAAGACCCCTCCCAGATTTTGTTGGAAAAAGAAACAACTGAAATGTACCACAGGGTTGACCATTCCCAACCCCCCCTCCCTTTTGGGCAAATAGGTCACCTCCCTCCGGATAATATTCATCCTGTTCCCCCATAGCTGTTGGAAAACAAGCTGTATACTCTGGCATGTAACGATATAGGCAGTAAACAGACCTTGGATATGAACAGGAGAAGGGGTATCAGATAGGTCTTAATGACATGCAGTTTTTCCACAAACCGCAACTTATATGATTTCCACTGGGCCACCCTTTCCTCGACTCTCCCCAGCCCCTTCTCCCAGTTGATCGTATCATAGTCCTGTCTGCCTACCCAGAGACCTAGGATCCGTACTTCATCCCTTGCTACTGGGTACTGACTGGGAAGTTTGAAAGTTGGTCTGCCCTGTCCTACCCAAATTGCGGAGCTCTTATCCTGGTTTATCTGGGCCCCCGCAGCCTGTGTGTATTCTGCCATCCAGGTCTGAACTCGCTCGGCTTTCTCCTTGCTACTGATTACTACTGTGACATCATCTGCGTAGGCGACACATCGACATGTGTGTGAACCCAAAGAGATGCCCTCTAGTTGACCGCTAAACCCTCCACTCAACCTTCTGAGGAAAGGATCTAAGGAAAGGACGTACAGCAAGGGGCTGAGGGGACACCCCTGCCGTACCCCTGACCTCACTGCAAAGCTCTTGCCCACCCAACCATTTATCAGAGTGCTACTCCTTGCATTGCGATACAAAGTCTGGATCCACCCTATAAACTGGTCGGGTATCCCATAGCACCGAAGCACTAGCCATAGGTACTCCTGGGACACCCTGTCAAAAGCCTTAGACTGATCAAGGGTCAGCAAATACTTTCCCTTTGTCCTACCTTGACTCCTTTCCACTATTTCACGGATGGTACAAACTGCTTCCACTGCCCCTTTCCCCTTCACCGAGCAAAACTGTGCTGAGGACAAACCAAGAGACCACCCACTGCCCCAGCCAGGCGGTTGTAAATAATCCTGGCCATTATTTTCCTATCTACATTCAGAAGACTTATGGGTCTCCAGTTCTCGATAAGTTCCAGATTTCCCTTCTTTGCGAGGAGAACCAAAATAGAACACTGCTGTGAAGGGGCCAAACGCCCGTTCTGCAAACAATTATTAAAAATTGCAGCTAACACTGGAATCAGGACCACACGGAATGTTTTGTAGAACTCTGGGGTCAGCCCATCGGGACCCGGAGTTGTACGTGCTGATAGCGTATCAATAGCATCATCTACCTCTCCTGTGGTAATGGGCCTAAGCAGTTGTTCCATCTCCCCCTCCGAAACCTTTTCCAAGCCTGGGGCACTCTGCACGTATGATAGCATGAAGTTAGAAACCAAGCTCTCTTTCCCCCACAATTGGGTGTAAAACCGAATGACCCTGGCCTCGATTGAACGTTGGTTCGTCAATCGCTGCCCTGCTTCATCTCTCATAGCATAAATGACCTTGTGTCCTACTGCTACCTTGCAATTCTGGAAAGGATCCGGGGAATACCGATGCCCATATTCCCTTTCCAGAAGCAAAGCAGCGTATCGATCATATTGCAACATCCTCAACTGGGCCTGCAAAGCTTCTATCTCTCCCTTCTCCAGATGGTTGGAGACCGCGTGGTCCAATTGCTTACGAAGACGACAGCACTGTGTCTGTAACCCCTGACTCTGCTTCCTGGCTAGGGACCGGAAAAGGGCCTTGACTCGCCCCTTTACCATGTCCCACCAGGCTCTCTTATCATCCATCACCTCCCATAGTGTTTCTTGGTCTGCTAAAAAACCCTCAAATATTTGTCTGTTTTCCTCTACTTCTAATAACTTTGCACTCAGTTTCCAAAATCCTGGGCCTTTCTGCGCCCCTTCGCATATTGTTAAGACTGTGGAAACTAAGGCATGATCTGAATATTCCGTCCATCTATTCGGCTGCCCCTGAAACCTAGCCAACCCGCCTACAAAGAGCCAGTCAATACGGCTCTCCGTGTCTCCCCTTCTAAAAGTGAACCCCTTCCCTCCCGCCACCTCCAGTCTTGCCTGTTTTACAATTGCTGCCAGCTGGAGGCTGTCATAACCCACCTGATGCCTGGACCCCTTTCTATCTGCTTGCTTAGAGGAGTGTGGTAGCCGTGTTAGTCCACTCTTAAGGTTATCAATAGAAATCAAACAAAATAAAACATGGAAAAGAAAATAAGATGATACCTTTTTTATTGGACATAACTTAATACATTTCTTGATTAGCTTTCGAAGGTTGCCCTTCTTCGTCAGATCTGCTTGCTGTAAGACCATATTAAAGTCTCCTCCAAATACCACCAATTTGCTTGTACTGTATATAAATACGGTTTCACCCGGAGCAACAGCTGCTTGCGTTCCCAACTAATCTGGGGCCCATAAAAGTTAATGATTCGCACTGCTACCCCTCTAATGAAAACGTCTAATACGACACACCTCCCTATCTCCACCTCTATTTCCCTCGTAATCTCCACTTCTCGGGTGGCAAAAAGAATAGCCACCCCTGCGCATCTCTCTTTGGCCAGAGACCAGAATGAGGGCCCCCCTTTCCAATCTCTCTTGGCCCGGTGCAGGGGCTGCAAAGAATCCAAATGAGTCTCCTGCAACAGGATGCAGTCTACCTTGCACTGGGTCAAATCGCTAAAGGCGACAAATCTAGTTCTCTCTGCCTTTATGCTGGCTACATTCAGAGTTGCAAAGATTAAGGACAAGGCAGCCATGGTTTATTTCTTAAATTTCTTACCCCTCCTCATCTCTTCACCGCAATCCCTCTTCACAGGTATTCCTGCCCCCATCATTTCTTCAGGATCCTCTATAATTTCGTCTAATTCCAAATCCTCCCACTCTGAGTCATCTTCCCCGGCTTTCTTTCTACCCTTTTTTTTCTTGGTTTCCTCTGGACCAGCCCTTTCCCCTTTCACCCCTTCCTTACCCTCCTCTATTTCCTGCATGAGGCCCTTCGTTAAACTAGTAGGATGTGATGTTAGACTTGGGGGTAACACTGCTGGCTCCTCTCTGTTAAGTCTTTCAGATGATTCATTCCTCGCTCCCCTCCCCTCCCTCCTCTTCTCCTCCAAAGCCTCCCTTTGGGGTGGATTCACCTCAAGATCACCCTCTCCTTCGCCTGAAACCTGAAACACTGCATATCGATTACTCTGGCTCTTCTCCAGAATATCTGTTCTCCCCGCTCGGGCTAGCCCCCCCCCCTTCCTCCGACCCCCCTTCCCTCCATGTTTCCCTACCAGGGTCCATGCTTCCCCTTCTTCTCCCCCCTTCTCCCCACCTCCTTCTTCCATCCTTTCACAAATACCCCTTCTTTGAATGTGATCCAAACCTGATGCCCTTTTCTCCCCCTTTCCCTTTCCCTTAGTGCCTGCCTCTGTATGAATAGCGGTATTTGATTTCTCCATTAATCCCTTTAATGCTTCCCGCTTCTGTCCTTGTATCCTTGTAGTTTCTGCTTGTGCCCCTTCCTCCCCCCTCCTCTCTCCCTCTACCTGATTGTGCGATGCTTGTGGGCACTTGCTAAAAGGGTGCCCCAAGCCCCCACACAGGTTACAGCGTATGGTAGTGCAGTCGCTGGTGTCATGATCTGTACTGCCACATCAAGAGCACTTTAACACTGTACACGACATGCTTAAGTGACGGAAAGATCCACACCTGTAGCACTGTCTGGGTTGTCCTGCATAAAAGCATTGAATTCGATCCCTTCCAATGTATGCGGCTGAAGGTATATGTTGGGTGACATAGCCTGCCTGTTTTAATTTTACAAGGGCACTCCACCCCCCAGCCCACACACGACTCTGGTCTGGTATTTTGCTTAATGGGGTCCTAATTTCGGCATACCGTCCCAACCAGTACGACAGGTCTGCAGCCGTAAGAGACTCATTACGTACCAAAATGGTAATCTGGACTGCGTCCTGTCTACTGATGGGGACAGCCTTAAAATCCACCCATCTACCCTGATGCTGCACCTCTGTGTACTTTTCCCAAAACAGGTCCAAACCTCGCCCTGTTAAGAAACTAATATCATATTCAGGGATTCCCACAGGGTGTATGCATGCATACAAATCTTCAGGGATAAAGCCAAGGGAGAATACCATTCTTAAAACAACCTCTCTAGGTGGTGCTACCCCTGTGCCCACCCAACGCAGCTGGACCACATTTCGACGTTTTGGGGTAACACCGCTCCCGGGACCCCGCAACGGACCAGAAAATGGATTTCCCCTTGTCCCCATGTCTGACTCCTGCCTCCCCTCCTCCTTCCCTGTCTCTGCCCCTCCTCTCCGTACTACTGCTGCAAAGGATAAAGGGGCTGATACCAGTATGCTCCCCCATTCCCCACTCCCTTCCCCAACATCCTCTTTTTGCCTTCCTCCCCTCTCCCTCTCTTCCCCTCCCTCCTCTCCCATGTCCACTAACCCCACTATGTTCAGTTCACTTGTGCTGTTTCTGTCTCTTCCCCCTCTGCAATATTCTACTTCCAGTCCTTTGCCAGTTGCTGCTGTTCCCAACCAACACTCGTTCCCTTGCTCTGCAACTGTCCCACTCAGACCAGGTCTGGGATCTGTCTCCTCTTGTAGCTGACACTCTCCTCCATGCACTTTCTCTGTTTCTGACACTGTCATACTCAGTCTGAGTCTTGGCTCCGCCTCCTGGTGCAGCTGACACTCTCCTTCATGTACTCTCTCTGTCTCTGGCACTGTCTTACTCAGTCTGGGTCTTGGCTCTGCCTCCTGGTGCAGCTGACACTCTCCTCCATGCACTGTCTTACTGGGTCTGGGACTTGGCTCCGCCCCCTGGTGCAACTGACACTCTCCTTCATGTACTCTCTCTGTATCTGGCACGGTCTTACTCAGTCTGGGTCTTGGCTCCACCTCCTGGTGCAGCTGACACTCTCCACAATTCTCTCTCTCCTTTCTGGGACTCCTGCTTTGTTGGGCATGAGTTTCTGAGAAGCTCCCTTCTGCTCTTTCTTCTTGTTTCTGAGTGGCAGAATCTATTGGGAGCCCCTGCCTGTCACTGAGCTTCCCCCATGATGTCATCAGCACTTCTGATTGAGATTGGATGGCAGCTCTTGGACAGCCCTGCTCAGAGGTCTGCCCTATCAATTCTGTCCATGAGTGACTGTGGTGTTCCCACGATGTTCCCGCCCTCTGTCCACCATATTTGCTCTCAGCTTCTTCCATCTCTTGTAGTACTCCACTACTCCATTCCTGTACTTTCCCATCCTCTTTAGTCTCTGTCTCCATCTGCAAAACCCCTTGTTTTTGCTCTACTTTCCTTTTTCCCGTTGTTCCTGGTAACTTCTGTACTTGCTCAGTGTGTAGTGATTCTTCTCCTACCTCAGCATTCAAACTGTTCTGATTCTCCTCAGCATTCAAACTGTTCTGATTCTCCAGGCTGTCTTTCTTCTCTGTCTCTCCCAGCAAACCTGAGCTCTTCTCTGTGGGTTCGGCTATGCCCTGCCAGCTCTCTAAGTATAATGGACGTTTTTGAATTTTTTTCAGTTTCATAGCTCTTTTGTGTTCCAAACTTGCCAGGCTCTCTTGCTGCATGCAGTGCTGGAGCCCCTCCTTATCCACAGTACCTGCCACAACTGGACTAGGAGCCTCTGTTCTACAAGGCTGGTAAGTGGATGGAGCACCTAGCTCTTGGGAATCCTGTAGGAAATAAAATACTGGTGATAACTGGGAATTATTTGTGTCAGTCTTGTCTTTTCCTCCTTCTGGCTGCTGCTGTTTCTCTTCCCCTGCTGTCCCTTCCAGCATAGCCTCTGGGGTGTCTGGAACCACGGAGTCCTGTGTGTCTCTGGGTTCTGCTTCCTGCTGGATCTGGGACTGCGTCTGGGTCTGCTGCATGCGTTCCCTGTTCAGGAAAACCTCACGAAGGGGATTATCTCTGCAGTTCTTTAGTTTTTGCAGCTGCCTTTGTTTTGCTGTAAGCCGCTTCTGGAGCGCTTCAACTCCCTTAACATACTTGTCTCGTGGGCCAGTGGAAGCCAGGTTACACATAGTTTTTGCTAGCTTCAGCCGCTTCCTCAGTACCTCTATTTCACCTTCTACTCGATTCATTTTCTTCACTGATCTAATTACCTCTTCAGGAGTCATATGCTGGGCCTCTTTCTTCTGCCAGGCCCTAGGCCTGGATTCCTCCTCCTCCTCCTCTTCCTCACTAATGTCCTCTTCAGACTCTCCGCTATTCTCTTCCACCACCTCTCCTCTGATACTGGATGCAGAGAACCCTGCTCTGGAACCCGGGCCCTGCCTTCTTGCCCCCTGTTCTTCACCCAGCTTAGGAATGTTATGGCCAGGACTTACAGTCAGGGTGAGCTGGCTCCTCAGCAAGCGCTGCTGGGCTCTGGTCCTTCCTCCGTCCACAGGCCTGGGCTCTCCTGGTTCTCCTGGTTGCATGCTTGGGGCTCGGGTGGAGGAAGCCTCCCCTTCATAGTGTTTCTCAGCTCCAAGTGTGCTAGGCCTTTCAGCCTGGGGCCCTCCTGCAGGGGGGCACCCTCCCCTCTGCATTGTTCAGCAGCCACAGGGTACAGCAGCTCTCCTTTCAGCACCTCTTCACCACAGGTCTGTACTCTGCAAGTGTGTGTGTGTGTGAGAGAGAGAGCTGGTAGGAGTCCCTGTGACAGTGGAGGGTCATTTGCTCCTTATAGCCAGTTGTTTGAGGCAGCAAAGCAGGGCTTATTTTTGAGTAGCCTACCCCCCTCCCCCATACATCTTCCTGTAACCTATATGGGGTATGGTGCGGTATTGTTGGACTTCAATTAGTTCACTATATGTGTGGTGTGTGTGAGCGTCGTGCCTGGGATCCATTCCCAGCGTTGCTGTCCTGCTGTGTGTGTGTGTGTGTGTGGGAGAGAGAGAGAGAGAGAGAGAGAGAGTGTGCCTGTGTGAAAGAGAGAGAGTGTGAGAGTGAGTTCAGAGAGAGATAGCAAAAAAGTGTGTGTGTCTGTGATAAAGAGAGAGAGAGAGTGAGTTCAGAGAGAGTGAGTGTGTGTGTGTGTGAGAGTGAGAGACAGACATGCCTCTGATCCTCCCTCCGAGTTCCAGGCCCCCTCTCTCTCCCCAGTTTGAGGCTGCTCCTCCCTCCCTACCTACGAGTTCCAGCCTCCCCCTCCCTCCGAGTTCCAGGGCAGGGCCCCTCCCCTCCCTCCGAGTTCAAGGGTAGGGCCCCCTCTCTCTCCTCCGAATTCCAGGGCCCCCCTCCCTCCAGGGCCCCCTCCCCTCTGTTCCAGGGTCCCTCTCCCCTCCGAGTTCCAGGGCTCTCCTCCGAGTTCCAGGGCTCTCTGAGTTCTAGGGCCCCCTCCCTCCGAGTTCCAGGGGCCCCTCCCTACCTCCCTCCAAGTTCCAGGGCCCCCCTCCCTCCAGGGCCTGGGCCCCCTCCCCTCCTCCCTCCCCTCTCAGTTCCAGGTTCCCTCCCTCCGAGTTCCAGGGCTCCCCACCGCTCCCTCCCTCCCTCCGAGTTCCAGGGCCCCTCCCTCCAGGGCCCGGGCTCCCTTCCCCTCCGAGTTCCAGGGCTCCCACCCCTCCCTCCGAGTTCCAGGGTCTCCCACCCTTCCCTCCGAGTTCCAGGGTCTCCAACCCCTCCTATTTGCAAGCTCAATGTGGCTTACAATATAATACAACTACAATCACAATGATGGAATAGAGAATCAGAGTATATATAACAGATAAGGTGCATAGGAATATTATGGCAATCATATTAATGGAGAAGAATTTCAGAATTATTGCTATTAAGGTTCATACGAAAATTATGTTGCTTAAGAAGTGGGTAAGTGGATAACAACATAATATAATGATATCAGGACAAATGTATTTAATGTATGAAATATATTTGATCTGGGCTTCAAAAATGGTCTTTTTAAATAATGTCCACATCTCATGCATAGTCTGACCCTGAAATTGTTGCTTTTAGTTTTTTTTTCTAATTTCCACATTTTATCATACTCTCCATTTTTAAAATTAACTGCTAAAGCAGTGGAATTTTTAAATATCTTCCTTTTACTGATGAAGAATTTGATATATTGTGGTTGCTATTAGCTAGTGGCCCCACCAGCATTACCCCTTGCACCAGGTTCTGTGTGCTAGTATGAACTAAATCTAAAGTAATTCCCTTCTGGTTGGTTTTTCGATCAACTCTTCCATAAAACAGATATTTATTACATTTAGAAACCTTATCTCTTTAGCATATCCTAGTGGACTCCATCCATGGAGTATACCACAACCTTCTCTTCCAATGGTTGCTGCCATTCACCCATATGAAAAAGGTCTTCACCTCTGAACACAACATCCTCCTGGGTATATGCAGTCTCTGGTGAGGCCCCATTTAGAGTACTACATGCAATTCTGGATACTGCACCTACGGAAAGATATAAACAGGATGGAGTTGGTCCAGAGGACAGCTACAAATTTGGTAAGCGGTCTTTGTCATAAAACATATAGGGATAGGCTTATGAACCTCAACATGCATATTGTGGAAGAGAGGCGGGAGAGAGGGGATATAATAGAGATGTTTAAATACCTCAGTGGCATTAATGTACAGGAGACAAGGCTTTTTCAAATGAAGGAAAACACTGGAATGAGAGGGAATAGGATGACGTTAAGAGGAAATAGGCTTAGAAGGAATCTAAGAAAATACTCTTTCATGGCAAGGGTGGTGGATGCATGAATTGTCTCCTGGTGGAGGCCGTGGAGACAAAGAATGTGCCAGAATTTTAAAAAGTGTGGGACAGGCACGTGGGATCCCTTAGGAAAAGGAGGAGTCAGTGGTTACTGAGGATGAGCAGACTGGATGGGCCATTTGGCCCTTATCTGTCATCATGTTTCTATGTTTCAATCCTTTCTTTGTCCCTTGACATTCTCTTCTTGGTGACAGGCTGACACTCTTTCTCCTCTTCAGTCTCTGATGACCACTCTATACAGGTCTTTGTGAGCAGCCGGGCTTGACTTTGGGATCCCTAGATCCCCTGAAATATCCACAACTGGGAGTAAGAAGAAGAGCATAAACCTCCAGGTCTCCTCTTAATAAAAGGGTGATATGGGGGCTCATTTTCAAAGCACTTAGACACACAACATACTATAGGTTACTATGGTACTTTGTGTGTCTAAGTGCTTTGAAAGTGAACTCTGTGGTCAAATTTACCTGAATCACTTAGCAGTTTAGTAGCCAAATTCTGAACTCACTGAAGGCAGCAAAGATCAGTAAGACGTTTACCTTGGAGTAGACTGATGCAGTAATCTAAAGTGGAGGTAACCAGTGAATGTACGAGAGTTTGTAAAGCTGAGAGAGGAGGTGCTGAAGCGAAAAAAAATCATTTTTCACTTGAAGAAACTTTTTCTGAATAATTTCAGTAATATGTGGCTGAAAACTGAGAGTTTAATCCAAAGTTAAAACTGAGACCTTGACCGATAGAGAGAAAATGCAATCTGAGTATCCTTCAAACTAACTTACGTGATATGAAAACTCTCTTTGTTTTATCAGGATTAAGGTTCAATTTATGTATTTGTAACCAGTTGGCTACATTGAGTTTAGCATTAAAAGGATCAATTTTTGTAAGTAATTACAATTAAGACCAGTCAATATCTGAATGTCATCAGCATAAACAAAAATTGTCAACCCCACAGACTGATACCCCAATGCTCAAAAGTCCGGCACTGTTAGGAACGGCACCAGAGTTTATCGCTACAACAGCATCCAAAAATAACTTCCTCATGCTCAAAGCTAATAGTATGCAAATGATGTGTGTGCATTAGCTTTGAGCATGAGGAAGTAAGGCATGTAGATGTGCCTGGTGCATGCGCTGAAGAGTTGTGTGTCAAGCACAGCTCTTCAGTGCATGCCCAGAACATCGATGGGCAGAGGAGAAAGAAGTGTCCATGGTATGAGATGGGCTGTACTACCAATGACAATGGTCTTGTTCTTTTCTTGAGATTCCAGTTTTGTCTGTCTCCTTTGCAGGGCGTAGACTTAACCCTTGGAGCAGGGACCCGTTCTACCAGGCATATCCCACTCCCTCCCAGTTACTTTGCTTCCCCCCCATACCTCATCAATCAATAACCCTTCTACACACAATTGTGGGATAACCATAGGCCACAGCTTGATTTATTAACATTTAAACTTTCAATTAACATCAGTAAATGATAACCCCGCCCCCGAGCTACAGTTGTCAAAGCATAACATCAACAGCTGCCCCCCCCCCCCCACCGCTCACCATGATAGCAAAGCAGCAACTTCCACTTCCTGCTGTCACCGCAACTCTTCCTCTTCCCAGCTCCGCCCTAACAGCAACAGCCCTGGCCTGTGTGGACCTCCACACATTTATTCCGGGTCACCAGACCCGCCTTTAATGACCTGACTCATCCCCATGAGCCATTGCTCCTGTAGCTTGGGTTTTTGCCACAGGGGGAGGGCCTTTGCATCTGTCAAAGACCTCCCCCCCACCAAAGAAAGCTGCGGCCTACTGGGACCCTGTAACACAGTGTTGCTCCAATAATTCCTGAATATCATTCAAGCACAAGTCTAGGCCCACAGCTGACAGATGTACCCTGTCCCACGCAAAAAGGCCCACACACTGAGTATCCTCCCAATTGTGTTTAATTTGGAACCCCTTTCCTGTCATTACCCACACTCCGACCTGCCGATTGACTTTACTCAAACCCCATCGCCACTTCCACGCCAGTAGGCAGGCTGGCCTGGGGATAATATCCAACCAAGCCAATTTTGTAAATGGAAACCAGGCCATTTCCAAGTGCAAGTCATACTTTATAGTGTCTATGAGCCTCTTGCCCGTCCAGCAGTCCACATCATTCCCACCCAAATGAATGATTAACATCTGAGGGTGCAGAGGTCTGTCGCGCAGTTGTTACAGCAGTGGCAGAAGTTGGCACCAATGCATGCTGCGCTCTCCCAACCAGGATATGCGGATCCCTCGCCGCACCAATCCCAGTTGAATCCCTCCAGGACAACGCGCTGCTCTGCAGCCAGCCCAATGGATGAAGGAATGTCCAACAATCCATACTGAGTATATCGAACCACCAGCATCTAAAAAAGGGGAGGGGCAACCACAAGATGGGAGAGCGAGGACACACACAAACAGCCCCTTCAAGAGACCAGGCAGCCGGAATGACAGGCAAAAGGCAACAGAAGGGTAGGAGCCAGGACAGATAGCACCCCAAAAAGTAATGCAAAGTCTTTGTACTAGGCCCCCTCAGGAAAGCCTAATATAACCCCGGTAAGCCCCGGAAGACCACCTGCCAATACTCTGAATGGTGTCCACCCCTAAGCCTGCCTGGCAGGCACTGGTCGCTGCCCCAATGCAGAAGGAGTGAGTTCCAAACTGACCTGGATCTTCGCCCAAGCTGACAAGACATTTGCGCAGAAGAGATGCAAATTGATACCTTGTTACAAGTGAGCCATCTGTATGCACTAATAGGGAGTGAGGACCATGGGGGCGCACCTCTAAATAGGCTTCCAACAAGGACACTGGGCAGGAGATCATACCAGGGACCCTCTTCAACACTATTGTGCTCCCAGCACCCCTCTGATCAGTTTTTGATCGCAACAGCTTGATGCGCAGCACTCTGCTTTGTATACATACATTCACCCATAGCAGCCCGGATGACACTGTGACTGACCTGCAGCTCTCAACAACTTCGTCCACCCAAATGGCCCCATAAAATGCCACCGTGAAGGCCACTCGGAAGAGACTCGTCTCTAAGGCTGAAAAGGTCACACCAGCAACAGCCTGCAAAAGGCGTACTAAAAGGTCATGAGTAATCGGCCGGCGAATATCTGGCACCAGGGAGATGACCTGCTCCAACCCTTCAAGGAACTGCGGACTAGAAAACTGGAGATTGGCTGACCCCACCCAACAGCCTTGCTGAAAAAGGTGAGCCCTGCGAGATGACGCGTGACTGCACTTCGAGAACTACCCCTCGCCTTGGCATTAGCAATGTAGACGGCTAACAGCTCGTCAGATGCCTGACCTGCTGTCCAAGCTTCGCTCCTGAGATAACTAGTCACTCTGTCATAACTGTAGGTATACGCTGACCATGTGGTAGGTGCAACTGAGGCTCTCAGCATCTCCCACACCTCAGGTCTCCTAGCTGCCAAAGATGCCCCAGCATCGGCTGTCCCTCCTCGTCTGCCTCCTGCGCCAGAGCCCGGAAAGTCTGAAATTGAAAACAAGAAAGAGCATCAGCCAAGTGATTGGAAATCCCCGGCAAGTGCCTAGTCCACAGGTGAACATTTAGTCGCAGACAACGCAGAACCAGTTCCCTAATCAAGGAGTTCACCAGCAAGTAACACGCAACCTGTTTGTTCAGTACCTCTACCACACCCTGATTGTCGCACCACACCAGGATACTTTTATTCTGCAACATCCCAGGCCACAACAAACAGAAACAGCTCCAAGAAGTTAATGTTCTTTGTAACCCCAGTCATAACCCAGCTATCCGGCCACGGGGCGGCGCACCAAGCGCCTGCGCAATACACCCCAAAACCCAATCCTCCTGCTGCATCCATAAACAAGTCAAGATCCACATTAGACACTTCCTCGCTCTGAAGCGCTAAAGTACCATTGAACAAAGACAAGAACTCCAACCACATACACAGATCATGGTGAACTCCAGAGGACAAGTGCACATAATGATGAGGTTTTGTGACCCCGGACATCGCAAAAGCCAGGTGTCGAGAAAAGGCACGACCCATCGGGATGACCCGACATGCAAAATTAAGGCTTCCCACCAGGGACTGAATGGAATGCAAGGGAGTCTTATGGGCCTGCAATACTGCCATAATCTGCTCTTCCAACTGAGCCACCTTCTCCTGTGGCAAATGGGTAACCATCCGTAATGCATCAATTTCAATGCCTAGGAAGGTGAGCACTGAAACAGGGCCCTCTGTTTTATCGGAGGTCAAAGGAATGCCAAAGTCTTCCGCAACCGACATAAAGACTCTTAACAGATGACTGCAGTCCATGCCATCGGACGCCCCAATGAACAAAAAATCATCCAAATAGTGTACCAGATTGTCGAGCCCAGACCTCTGCGTGGTCACCCAGTATGCAAAGGAGCTGAATCGTTCAAAGTAAGCACATGAGACCAAACAACCCATTGGCATACATCGGTCAAAGTAAAATGACCCCTGAAAATGGAAACCCAGCAACGGAAACGCAAAAGGGTGGACGGGCAGCAGCCTGAAGGCTGCCTCGATATCTACTTTTGCCAACTGCGCCCTGACACCACATTGGCGTACCAGCCGCAGTCAAATGACGTGTACTAAACCAAGCAGAAGTCCTTGGGAATGCCCGTATTTATGGAACAACCCGTCGGGTACGAAAGGTTGTGAGTGAGGTGGAAGTTTCCTGGCACTTTCTTAGGTAGAACCACCAAAGGAGAGATCATAAAGGTTGGAAAAGGACGACAATCGAATGGGCCAGCAATCCTGCCCAACTCAATCTCCTCCGCCATTTTTTTCCTCACCACCTTTTGCAGCCAAGTGGTAGACTTCGAGTTCTGCACCCAGTTATTAACCAACCGACCCTGGAATGGAACGACAAACCCTTCCGTGAAACTCCTCCCTAATATCTCCACAGCCTCCCTGACTGGGTACCGATGGAGCCATGGCAGCATCGCATCTACCCTCACTGGCGTAGGAGCACGGCTAAACCAATTACGGCTAAGTGGTAGACAGTCCTCCTGCCCCCTTCTTCATACATTTTGGCGCAGCGTGTCCTTGGCCACAGGCGGAACAGACGTGTCGAAACTTGCAGTCTGTGAAGGGACAGGAAGCTCGGTTGAATTGCCAACACACCTCGGAGGATGAAACTGATTCCGCTCCTGGGGCTCCGACCCCCATACTTGAGGCACAAAAGGACCTACCTGGAGTCGCAAGAGTGAGCCCTCCCTTGCCCGTTCCCCCCAACTCCCACCACCGATGACCGAGGAGCCATGTGAACCAATCGTAAGTTGATATCCTGTGTCCCCCAGGACAAATGGAGGTTCTCTTATATCTTGTCCCTGAAGGCTTCGTCGTAGTTCAACCATGACTACCCCCCGAAACGCTGAAAGGCGTCCAGAACCGTGTCCACGTATGCTAACAAAAGGCCATACTGGCCCGGGTCACGACGTCCCCATACACTAGCCATGCGCAGAAAGGATCACACCCAATTAACCACCGTTTGCATGACCTTGCGCTCCCTCGGACCCTCGGCCTGTGTCTTCTCTTTCTTCTTAGCCTTCCGGTGCCCCCTGCCCTTCAGCAACCGAAATATATCTATACACTTCCTCCACTTGATCTTCCTACGCAATGAGCGTGGGATCTGCTCCCATAACTCTGAAAGGGCCACCAAGGCAGGTGGGCCCCTCGTCCCCTAGACAGAGGAGAAGAAGAGGAGGATGTGGAAGAAGCCCTATTCCACTTTCCCTTCCCCTTCTTTTTTCGCCGCGCACCCCCGCCCCGCGCCCAAGGAGAGGACGATCTATTACCTGATCCTGAAGCTCCAGCACCTGCCATAGACGTCCCCGGGACTGCAGCAGGGCCATCTCCAGACGCTCTCTCCGGGTGCACCACCATGTCCATGATGAGCGGGGTCCATTCTTAATCTGCCGTTGTCCTGCTGCTGGTACCACCCACCGCAGATGTAGAGGGGTGTTCTGCTATCCCATGCAGAAAATAAGCCAGCAGATCAGTATAACATCAAAAGGAGTTTATTAAAGATACCGTATGTAAAACAGTTGCCCGACACAGGCCATGTTTCACCCACAAAGGGATGCATCAGGGGCTAGATTGTATCTTTCTGAAAAGAACAATTTCAACTTACATACCAGCTCAAGGAAGAAACGTAGAAAAAAACAGCATAAAACGGCATGTCCTATTGTGTTTCCAATACTTCACTATCCAGCTTTAATAAACTCCTCTGATGTTCTACTGATCTGCTGGCTTATTTTCCATGTTGGATTTTGCAGATCACTTGCCTTGTTGTTATTTGGGACCCTCTATCCCATGCTACGCCTGGCCGGTCATGATTGATACTAGCCCCACACCTTCCACAGGGCTCTGCACCTGTAAAGACAAAATGGAAGCAGCAGCAGGACCAGCCTCTCTGACTCCTGCCCCTGCCCCAGCCCCTCAGGACGCTTCAGTCACAGCCTCAGGGAACCCTGGGAATGCCCAAGGATGTTGATGCTGGGGGGGGGGGGGGGGGGGGGGAGGGGTCCAGATATGTGCAGCCCCTCATTTCAGCATTGAATGTTTAGAGGAGTCTACATAATTACTTGTCATTGGATATTCTGGACATTCTGATTTCAGCAATTTTTAAAAATTCTTTCTTATGAAAAAATCAGTAACATGTATTGCAACAAACGTAACTCACTGTATGTGACCCTGCCTTTGTGTGTTGTTTGCCTCCCATTCCATCCTCGATCCACTTCAATCTGGCTTTCGCCCATTACACTCGACAGAAACGGCATTATCCAAAGTCTGTAATGACCTGTTCCTCGCCAAATCCAAAGGTCATTACTCCATCCTCATTCACCTATCCGCCGCTTTTGACACTGTCAATCACAACTTACTTCTCGACACACTGTCCTCTTTTGGGTTCCAGGGCTCTGTCCTCTCCTGGTTCTCCTCTTATCTCTCCCATCGTACCTTCAGAGTACACTCTCATGGTTCTTCCTCCACCCCTATCCCGCTCTCTGTTGAAGTCCCTCAGGGTTCTGTCCTTGGACCCCTTCTTTTCTCAATCTACACCTCTTCCCTGGGCTCCCTGATCTCATCTCATGGCTTCCACTATCATCTTTATGCTGACGACACCCAGCTTTATCTCTCCACACCAGACATCACTGCGGAAACCCAGGCCAAAGTATCGGCCTGCTTATCCGACATTGCTGCCTGGATGTTCAACCGCCACCTGAAACTGAACATGGCCAAGACCGAACTTCTTGTCTTCCCACCCAAACCCACTTCTCCTCTACCTCCACTCTCTATCTCAGTTGATAACTCTCTCATCGTCCCCGTCTCATCTGCCCGCAACCTCGGTGTCATCTTCGACTCTTCCCTCTCCTTCTCTGCGCATATCCAGCAGATAGCCAAGACCTGTCGCTTCTTCCTCTACAACATTAGCAAAATCCACCCTTTCCTCCCTGAGCACACCACCAGAACTCTCATCCACTCTCTCATTACCTCTCGCCTGGACTACTGCAACCTACTCCTCACTGGTATCCCACTTAGCCACCTATCCCCCCTTCAGTCCGTTCAGAACTCTGCTGCATGTCTTATCTTCCGCCTGAACCGATACACTCATATCACCCCTCTCCTCAAGTCATTTCACTGGCTTCCGATCAGGTTCCACATTCAGTTCAAGCTTCTGCTACTAACCTACAAATGTACTCGATCTGGAGCCCCTCCTTACCTCTCAACCGTCATCTCCCCTTATGTTCCTACCCGTAACCTCCGCTCTCAAGACAAATCCCTCCTTTCAGTACCCTTCTCCACCACCGCCAACTCCAGGCTCCGCCCTTTCTGCCTCGCCTCACCCCATGCATGGAACAAACTCCCCGAGCCCATACGCCAGGCCCCCTCCCTGCCCATTTTCAAATCACTGCTTAAAGCCCACCTCTTCAATGTCGCCTTCGGCACCTAACCACTACACCTCTACCCAGGAAATCTAGACTGCCCCAACTTGACATTTCGTTCTTTAGATTGTAAGCTCCTTTGAGCAGGGGCCGTCCTTCTTTGTTTAATTTGTACAGCGCTGCGTAACCCTAGTAGTAGTAGTAGTTTGCACTTGAGTGGTCATGTGATCTTGGGGAGCACTGCTTCACTCTCCTTTCCAGGCTGCTCCTTATGGATCTCCAAGTCCTCATGGAGACATTGTGGGGTGGCAGGTGGTGGTGGCGCTTGAAGACCTCTCTCCTGGGGCACAGGAGGTCCAGGAGCTCTGACACTGAAAAGATTGGCTCCCTGTGCAGATACATAACTGTGCACACTGAGGAAGAATCCTCCATGTGCAGAGGTATATATGCACATTTTGCACATGGAGGGAACGTTTTCTCGATGCAGGGACCAGTACCGCCATTGCACATTTTGTGTACAGTAATACATGTATTACTTAAAGAGGAAGTCTACTTCTTTCATATATCCAAGAAGCTATATTCGGAACTGGTTAATATTGATGACTTTGTGACAAGAAAACAGTACAGATACAACTTTAAGCTGCATTATAATATTACATTCAAAAGTAGGGGTCTTATATCCTTTCCTATGATCTTTCTACTAGTGAGATAAAAGGTTCTTGCCACAAAATCTCCCAAGCAAACCTTTCTATGGACATACTCAGATACTTTTTCGTGCATCCCTCAAACCAGACCATTTTTCTACAAAGCGTAGATTTTAGCATAACCTTGCTGTTGCTTCTTTGTCTTCCCTCCCCCCATCCTCCTGTTCAGAGGATTTGGGGTCTTTATATTAATGCTGGTGTTACTTAAGTCCCTTTTACAGTGTTTTGGGGTTTCATTCCAATAAGAGTGCTACTTTGCCCCGCTGCTGGTATCTGGGGGGGGGGGGGGGGGGGGGAGAGGGTGCTCATCCTATTGTTTGTGCTACTTTCTATCAAACATATAAACGGCGAGTGACCGACTCACTCACAAATGCGCAGTAGAGACTTCCCTCTCTGTCCCGCCCCCGCGTCAATACGTGATGACGAGGGCGGGACAGAGAGGGAAACTGCGCCACCGAGGTTGATACCGCTCCCCCCCACCCGCCCACCCGAGGTCGCCGCTACCGTTACACCCCCCCCCCCCCCCACACACACACACGCACACACCCACACCCGGCCCGGGCCCTCTCTCCGCTACTAAACTTACACATCCATTCGCCGGAACGCAGCACGCACATCAGCTGAGCTGCTGTCGGCCTTCCTTCCCTGCCTGTGTCCCGCCCTCGCTGATGTTACGTCACAGGAGGGCGGGACACAGGCAGAGAAGGAAGGGCCGACGGCAGCTCAGCTGATGTGCGTGCTGCGTTCCAGCGAATGGATGTGTAAGTTTAGTAGCGGAGAGAGAGAGGGCCCGGGCTGGGTGGAGGGATGGCGGCGGCGGCGGCGACGACTCCGGGGGGGGGAACGGTAGCGGTGGCGACCTCAGGGGGGGAGGGGGAAGGAAGGAAGGAAGGAAAACCCCAATACCAGCCCGTTTTTACGGGCTCAACGGTTAGTATTATAATAAGTCACTGTAGTATTCAATGAGATTTGCAGTGGCTAAAGTAGGGATTGCAGATACTATCAGTTCACAAAGTAGAGAGCTTTCACTCCAGTAGATAGATTCCCCTTCAAGAAAAAAAATTGAAAGTATTTAATTCCAATCAAAACACAAAAGTGCTCTTTGAAAATGGTCAAAGCATCTTTCAGAAATCCCTTTGATTTAATTGGTGGAAAGCAACTATTGAGATTGTTGATCATACTTTTTTTTTTTTTTAAATTCTTGTTTATTATCAAACAAATACACCTGTGAACAAGCAAACAGAATTTTTTTTTTTTTGTTACATTTGTACCCTGCGCTAGCCCACTCATGGCAGGCTCAATGTGGCTTACATGGGGCAATGGAGGGTTAAGTGACTTGCCCAGAGTCACAAGGAGCTGCCTGTGCCGGGAATTGAACTCAGTTCCTTAGTTCCCCCAGACCAAAGTCCACCACTAGGCCACTCCTCCACTCTAGAAAACAGCTTCAACATTGGTACAAGGATGTGCATCCAACAAGTGATCTGTGTTTTTCTTTCCCCCCCCCACTTCCTCCCACCCTCCTCCTACCCTCGCCCCTCCCTCCCCCATCATCTCCCCCAAACCTTTACCTTCCCTCCCTCTCCCCCCAAACCCAGCACTAACAGTTCAAAATCCTACTTCGAGTCACTGGAGTGAGAGAGTCCCAGAATGGAGACCAAGTTTTGCAAAATCGATCCCCTTTCTTTGAGGCCAGGTCTGCTATGCCCTTCTCCAATGAGTAACAATGTATCATGGCCGACCTCCAGTGTGCTATGCTTGGACCCTCTGTGGCCAACCACATCTGCAAGATTGTTCGCTTTGCCATCAATACAGTTCTCTTCAGAAAAGCTGTAATCCCCTCAGGAGCTGGTTTCTGGATTTTGAAAATGTCAAACAACTGGGTTGGATGTGGTCGCCATGTGGAGGACCATATTTGTGAGACATGAGAGTTCAGCACCACCCAAAAGGTTTGTATCTTCGAACAAGACCAGAACATGTGTCCCAAATTTGCACCACTGTTCCTGCATTTGGGGCATGAACATAGGCGTAGACTGGGGGGTGCGAGGGGGGGCAATGCCCCCCCAAACGACGATGACGTGGACTGGCGCTAGAAGTGAAAAAAAAAAAAACAAGCAGGCACGCGCTCGTCTCCGTCCGCTTGGCTGCTTCCCTGCCCTCTCTGTCTGCGTCCCGCCCGAAAGGAAATGACATCAGAGGAAGGCGGGACGCAGACAGAGAGGGCAGGGAAGCAGCCAAGCGGACGGAGACGAGCGTGTCTATCTACCCCCTCTCTTCCTACCCTCCGGCGCAGGCAGCACCAATCTTCTCTAAGTCTTTCTTGTTCCTGGCAGCGGTAGCGATGTACACGCTGCCTTCAGCTCTGCCCCGAAGCCTTCTCTTCAAGTTCCTGTTCCCGCATAGGTGGGAACAGGAACTTGAAGAGAAGGCTTCCGGGGTAGACCGAAGGCAGCGTGTACATCGCTACCGCTGCCAGGAACACAGAAAGGCTGAAGAAGACTGCTGCCTGCACCGGAGGGAGGGAGGAAGAGAGGGGGTAAACGGAGTCACGATCCTGGACCTCGCGGGGGGGGGGGCAGCAGAGGGAAGATGAATGGGACTGGGAGGGTGGAGAGCAGAGGGAAGGAGTAAGAGATGGATGGGACTGGGAGGGGTGGGTGGGGAGCAGAGGGAAGGACCAGGAATTGGATTGGACTGGACTGGACTGGGAAAGGAGGTCAGAGGGAAGGAGCAGGAGATGGATGGGACTGGGAGGGGTGGGAAGCAGAGGGAAGGAGCAAGAGATGGATGGGACTGGGAGGGGTGGTGAGCAGAGGGAAGGAGCAGGAGATGGATGGGACTGGGAGGGTGGGAAGCAGTGGGAAGGAGCAGGAGATGGATGGGACTGGGAGGGGTGGGAAGCAGAGGGAAGGAGCAAGAGATGGATGGGACTGGGAGGGGTGGGTGGGGAGCAGAGGGAAGGACCAGGAATTGGATGGGACTGGGAGGGTGGGAAGCAGAGGGAAGGAGCAGGAGATGGATGGGACTGGGAGGGTGGGAAGCAGTGGGAAGGAGCAGGAGATGGATGGGACTGGGAGGGGTGGGAAGCAGAGGGAAGGAGCAAGAGATGGATGGGACTGGGAGGGGTGGGTGGGTGGGTGGGTGGGGAGCAGAGGGAAGGACCAGGAATTGGATTGGACTGGGAAATGAGGTGAGCAGAGGGAAGGAGCAGGAGATGGATGGGACTCGGAGGGGTGGGAAGCAGAGGGAAGGAGCAAGAGATGGATGGGACTGGGAGGGGTGGTGAGCAGAGGGAAGGAGCAGGAGATGGATGGGACTGGGAGGGTGGGAAGCAGTGGGAAGGAGCAGGAGATGGATGGGACTGGGAGGGGTGGGAAGCAGAGGGAAGGAGCAAGGGATGGATGGGACTGGGAGGGGTGGGTGGGTGGGTGGGGAGCAGAGGGAAGGACCAGGAATTGGATTGGACTGGGAAATGAGGTGAGCAGAGGGAAGGAGCAGGAGATGGATGGGACTGGGAGGGGTGGGGAGCAGAGGGAAGCCTACTGGAAAGAAGACACTGCATAAAACAGAAGACACTGGGACCAAAGCGAATAGAAAAACTAAATGATCAACAAAGGTAAAAAAGTATTTTATTCAGAATATATTAATTGAAATATGTCAGCTTTTTGAAATGTGCATCTGTGATATTTTGCCTGTAAATTTCAATTCCTTCCTCCATATTAGCATATTCATTTGCATATGTATATATGCAAATGAATATGCTAATATGCTCCGCCCCATCCTTTGCCCCCCCAAATGAAACAGTCAAACTACGCCTATGGGCATGAATCTGTATCCCGGAGAGTGGCTCGGAAAGCTCTATGCGGGGAGATATGTAGTCTACGTAAAACTTTATATTGGATCTCCCACCAATCCGCGTTCTCCGTCAAGTTGTAGGTGGACTTGAGGCACACTGTTATTTGCTCTGCTTTAACATTAGTCCTTAATTCCTTGTTCCAGGCCTGTACCACTGGGGAACAATCATAGCCCTTCGATAGGTCTCTTAAAGATCTATGGAAATAACTCAACGGCACCCTCAGGTGCGCGTCGAGTCCCAATGTGTCATTCAGCTTCTCCCAAGTTTCTTTGGTCAGATGGGCTGAGGGCAGAGAGTTAATATAATGTCATAGTTGAAAGTATGCAAATGTATCTTTCTTGTCTATCCCATATTCATCACAGAGTCCCTGAAATGACTTTATAACCCCCTGCTCTGTCATCACGTGATATAAATAGCGAATCCCACTAGAGGCCCATCTTTGAAATGCAGCCGTGGAACTCCCAGCTGGGAAGGCCAAATTCCCCTGAATGGGCAATAACAGGGAGACTCCCCTATTCCCTTGCAAAAGTTTGGTCAACCATTTCCATGTTGTTCGCAGTGGCATGAGAATATAACCATAAGGTCCCAAGGTAGGTAATTTCCCTGCAGGGGCATGTAGCCAGTATGCAAAGTGTAATGGGCCCAACAGCGAGACTTCCGTGGGGGTACAAGTCAAAAATTGTTTATCCCGAAACCAATCCGATAAGTGTCGCATGCTACTGGCTATAGAAAATAAGTGTAGGTTTAGTAATCCCAATCCTCCCCTTGGGCGTGGCAGCATCACTCTGTACAATGGCATAAGGGCCCTCTTGCCCTGCCAAAGGAAAAAATTTAGCTTTCGCTGCAGCCAAACTTTCTCTCTAGCATGCAACAATATCGGGAGCATTTGAAATACATAAATCCACTTTGGGAAGAGGACCATATTGTATAATGCTATGTGGCCTAGCAGAGAAACGGGAAGCGACCGCCACCCCTGAAAAATTTCAGTCGCCCGCCGCTTCAGAGGCACTATGTTTCCATGTACAATTGTGATAAATCCCCTGGACTGTAGACACCCAGGTACTTAATTTTAGACTGCTCCCACTGGAAGGGGAACAAGCCCTCCCATGATTATACTTTTTTTAATTAATAGAATACAAGGCATTAGAAGATTAGTTACATTAATTATTTGATTAATTGTGATAATGAAGCATATTTATTTGAAAAATATAATAATGAAAACTGTAGCCAGACTAGAAATTTTCTATTCCATGAGAAGCCTGATGGACTAAATATTAGGAATGTACATTCATTTGATACAATCAGGCTTATTTTTGAAAGAGAAGGACGTCCATCTTTCAACACAAATCGGGAGATGGGCGTCCTTCTTACAGGGTCGCCCAAATTGGCATAATCGAAAGCCGATTTTGGGCGCCCTCAACTGCTTTCCTTCATGGGGATGACCAAAATTCACGGGGGGGGGGGGGGGGGTGTCAGAAGCATAGCGAAGGTGGGATTGCAGCGTGCTTAACACATGGGCGTCCTCGGCCGATAATGGAAAAAAGAAGGGCGTCCCTGATGAGCACTTGGCCGACTTTACTTGGTTCATTTTTTCTTGCGACCAAGCCTCAAAAAGGTGCCCAAACTGACCAGATGACCACCGGAAGGAATCAGGGATAACCTCCCCTTACTCCCCCAGTGGTCACCAACCCCTCCCACCCTAAAAATAAACTTTAAAAATATTTTTACCAGCCTCTATGCCAGCCTCAAATGTCATACCCAGCTCCATCACAGCAGTATGCAGGTCGCTGGAGCAGTTTTAGTGAGTACAGTGCATTTCAGGCAGGTGGACCCAGGCCCATCCCCCCTACCTGTTATACTTGTGGTGGTAAATGTGAGCCCTTCAAAACCCACCATAAACCCACTGTACCCACATGTAGGACCCCCTTCACCCGTAAGGGCTATGGTAGTGTTGTACAGTTGTGGGGAGTGGTGAGTGGGGGGCTCAGCACCCAAGGTAAGGGAGCTATGCACCTGGGAGCAATTTATGAAGTCCAATGCAGTGCCCCCTAGGGTGCCCGGTTGGTTTCCTGGCATGTGAGGGGGCCAGTGCACTATGAATGCTGGCTCCTCCCACGACCAAAGGGCTTGGATTTGGTTGTTTTTGAGATGGGTGTCCTCGGTTTCCATTATCGCCGAAAATCGGGGACAACCATCTTTAAGGTCAACCTAAATGTTGAGATTTGGGCATCCCCGACCGTATTATCAAAACGAAAGATGGCCGCCCATCTTGTTTCGATAATACGGGTTTCCCCGCCCCTTCGCCGGGATGTCCTGCGAGGACATCCTCAGGAAAACTTGGGCGCCCCATTCGATTATGCCCCTCCAAATCATTTATGTCATTTCTTTAGCCAAAAATGACAGAAAAAAACATACATTTTGTTTTTTTCCCCTATGGTGGAAATAGTGTGCACTCTTCAGAAAAAGTGCACATTATTTCCAATATTGCCCATTAAACAAAACAAAAAAATTAAATTGCATGTTAGTTGCCATAAACTCCATAGGAGACTAAAGTGCTTATTTTAGAAGCTGTGTTCATGTTCATTTTCAGACATCCATGTTGCATGGACAGCCAAATAACAATTTTATAAAGGCAGAATATGGATGTCTAAAACTACTGTATATCCATAAAGCAAGGGGGCAATAGTCTGCATGCTGTAAGTGGGATTAGCAAAGGGCCAAAAGATAGACATCTAACTCCGACTGCAGAAGAGGAAAGGAGGTTCATGTTCAAAAAGATGGATGTCTGAATTTAGACCTGGTACTTTGTATGTCCAGGGAAAAGTGCTCCTGTGGGGAATGTTGTTTCACTATCATATTTTCAATAGTGAGGGACAGGCAAGCTCTGTAGAAATTATAATGTTTAGTCAATATACAACCTCTAGACAGAAATAATACCTCAAAGCAGTAATTGTTTTGCACATATTTTCAGGGCTGGAGCACCTCAAATCTATTCCAGGGCCTTGAAGGGACATTCCTTTCCCCCAAAGAGCTTACTACCTTGGATGAGAGTGTGTGTGCTGAGAGCAAAGAGGGGAGAGGACTGAGAAGACTTCAGTGTTCTGTGTGGTCCCTGCCCCCCCTCCCCTTTTATAGATGGTGCCTTACTTAGGGCCTTATGGACTAGAACCTGAAAATGATATAAAAGATACATTTTGGACATTTTGAGGTTGCAGCCAACAGTCGTGAAAAGCTTGAGAAACTAGAAAGAGGGTGCACAGTTACCAAAGATGGCCGCTGTTTCCACCCTTGAGAGAAGGTGGAGGGCACAGTGCATGGAACCACCAGGAAGAAGGGAATACTGCATGTTCCCATATGTCAGGGATGAACTCACAGACTGGGAGGAAAGAGGTGTTCTGTGGGGTCCCTGGGTTGTGAATCTATGGATCACCCTGCAACTGGGACCCCTCCCCCTTTACATCTACTATTAATTTGAATGGATTTAAGGTTTTACTGTAAGACATTCATTATTAAAATATTTGATACAAATAACTTTTCGTGTATTTATTTACTGACTTGTGGACTAGTTTACTACGTCATATGCCTCATTCATCTTTCTCCATTAGTTATTGTGGATCAAATTTACCTATGTTGTTGACCTACTTAGATAAATACTCAAAGAAATGGTTTATAAAAATATATATATATATAAAAAATATAAAGTTTTCACTAAGTGCCAGAAGTCTATGCAGACCAGTGAGAAGGCTAGGTGAGCCAAGAGCAGTTTGCCCTTGTAAAATGAGTCACCACTGAGGTCTGTGACTTATTCATTACAAAGGGAGTTTCTGCTTCTATGTAGCGTAAAAGTTTGGAGACGCTGGGTTGTTATCTATTTGTTTGAGTGGATTACCCCCGTCCATTGAAACTGACTGAAATAATTGGCTTATTAACTAGATTTATCTGCTTAGAAAAATATGCATACATTGGAAATCACGTGTATGCTAATTTATCTCAAACATATTCATTATGATTATCCTGAAAATCTGAATGTGTGTAGAGTCTCCAGAACAGGTTTGAGAAGGCCTGATTTAGAACATGCATTTGTTTCATTTAAATGATCATAATATAAATATTTTTATGTTAACACTAATAAGTACTATTCATTTTTAGATATGGAAAACTGCCTTAGATGTCCTGATGATCAGTGGCCCAACAAGAGGCAAGATGGTTGCATTCAGAGAACTATTGAATTCCTCTCCTATGATGATCCTTTGGGTGTGGTTTTAGCTTCCATGGCCATTGTCTTAAGTGTAATCACTGCTGGAGTGCTGGGAATATTCCTTCAATATCGTGAGACTGCTGTAGTGAAAGCCAATAACCGGAACCTCAGCTACATTCTCCTCCTCTCCCTCATATTCTCCTTCCTCTGTTCCTTGGCATTCATTGGACATCCAGAGAAGTTGAACTGTCTTCTCCAACAGACCATATTTGGAATCATTTTCTCAGTTTCTATTTCTTCTGTACTGGCCAAAACCATTACGGTTGTCATTGCCTTCAAAGCCACAAATCCAAGAAGCAGGATAAGGAATTGGGTGGGGCCTAAGGTACCCAGCTTCCTGATCTTTCTCTGCTCTCTGGGTGAAGTTCTAATCTGCACTGCATGGTTACTCTTCTCTCCACCATTCCCAGACTATGACATACATACTGAGCCTGGAAAGATGATATTAATATGCAATGAAGGCTCCACTGTTGCTTTTTACAGTGTGATTGGATACATGAGCTTTTTGGCCATTTTAAGTTTTATTGTTGCTTTCATGGTAAGACAGTTACCTGACAGTTTCAATGAGGCTCAGTTGATCACATTCAGCATGCTTGTTTTCTGCAGCGTTTGGGTTGCCTTCATCCCAGCCTATTTGAGCACAAAAGGAAAATACATGGTGGCTGTGGAGATATTTTCTATCTTGGCTTCCAGTACAGGCTTACTGGGCTGTATCTTTATTCCCAAGTGTTACCTTATTCTGCTTAGGCCTGAATTGAACACAAGGGAACAATTAACTGGAAAGAAATTGACCGGCAATACATTATAGTCACAAACTGAAGGTTCACACGGTAGCTTTCAGCAATGAAGACCTATATTTTAAGGGCAATTTGAAACAGAATTGTGTGCATTGGGCAAACCTAAGCATAAAGATGATGTAACATAATATATTTTAGTAATACATATAAAACAGAATGACAAGGAGAATATGGAAAGCATCAAAGAATTGACAGTGAAGGGAAGCATGAAGATATTGGTTGACTGAAACCATGAATTGATTTAAACTTTCTACTAACATTTCCAAACAGGGGTATTCCCCTGGGAATTACAAAAAGTAAAATATAGTAGTAGTAGTAGAACAATAATAAAATGATAAAGATATTTAAATCAGAACAAATTTCCCAACAATAAAGTCTTATTTCTTCTAAAAACCTGATAAGAGTAGAACTGATCAAAACATACAGAAATTTCTTTCCAAATATTGGGAGCTTGATAGGCTAACATCTCATGTAGCTTAAATCTTTTCCTACCTTTGATAGAAGGGAAGGTAAAAGGTGAATTATTAATAGTTTGCCTAATTCTAGAAGAAATAGTAAATTAAAATTGAGAGAGTATATATTCTGGACAATCGCCATTTAAAGAAGCTTAAATAAGACAAATAAATACTTGAATATGATCCTAGCTTCTATTGGGAGCCAATGTAATTTTATATAATATCAAGTAATACTATCATATTTTTTAAGGAAAAAATATTATTTTTTATTATGCTGTTCCTAGTCTCTGGTTTCTTCTTTATTCCCATTACTTTCTTGCCAGAGTCTCCTTGTCCATTTGGCAATTTCTGTCCATCTCCACCATCCATTTTCTTTCTGCATCCCTATCTATCTGACCCAGCATCAGCCTCATCTTCCTGCCATGTTGAGCATCTCCCATTTCTGTATCCCTATTCTCCCTCCCCCACAAACAGTAGGTTCTGAATTGTCTGGAGTCTTTTCAACATTTGCTTAGTACCACCAATATAATTAAGGTTACAATAGTCCAACTCTGACAACAACAAAGACTGAACTAACAATCTAAATTGTTCTACTTCAAAATATTTCCTACTACGTCTTAATTTTCATAGTAGAAAGAATGAGCTTTTAATTAAATAATTAATATGAGGATCATGTAAAGCCCTAGGACCTTAATTACTGAGGAAAAAGTATATTTTGCCTGATCAATAAAGATATGATCAGTCAAAAGATCAGGTTTATTATCCAATAACAAAAACTTACCCCCTTGTTTACAAAGCCACACTAGTGGCTGCTGTTACGGTAATGCCGACACAGCCCATTCACTTTAAATGAGCTATGTTGGCATTGCCACGTGGCAGCTGCTAGCGTGGCTTCAATTTAAGTTTATGTTTCTTCATCCAGGAGCCAATAAGACAAATGCATTTTTGTAAGGTTATGGTCGCCTGAGGTGGCTGACAAACCAATGATATTCCAGTTCCAAATCTAAACTGTATAAAAAATATTAAATATAGTGTCATAAATAGGGAAGATCTCTGTGACACTCCACAGCGGTTATGCCGAATAAGATAAAAGATATTTCTCTGTTTGACTTTATAAGATCTAGTAGAAAGAAATCTTTTAAACCAATCTAAAACTTATCAACAATACCAATATTCTCCAGTTCAAATAACAGGATGTCATGATCAACTAGATCAAACACACTCAAAAAAAATCGAATTGTAATATAAGGGCCCTACAATTATTATTCAATAAAGATCTAGCTTTATCTAATATTGATCCAATAACCGTCTCTGTACTATGACACATTCAAAACCCCGATTGGGATGAGTGTAGAATATTGTGTACAGACAAAAATTCATTTAACTGAGCACTAACTATACCTTCTAGGCATAGAATGGCAATTACAGATTCCTTACCATCCACAGGCAGCAGGGCAGGTAGAAAGAATGAATCAACAATCAAAGCCCATCTCAATTGTATACTGAATATGACTGGAAAAAACTGAGATCAGGTACTTTCTCTGCTCCTTATGCATATCAGAGTGAATATCTGTAAATCCACAGGTTTTGCATCCTATGAAGCCTTAATGGGAATGCCAATGCCACGGTGGGAAAACCTGCTGCATCCTTTTCTTCCAGAGGACCAGACAGTAATTCTGGCCAATGGGTGGTTGAAATCCCCGCAAGAACATCTAAAAGAAATACATGCTGGCTAACACAGAAAAGTCTAGGGATTATTTGCAGGAGGTATATCCTTAGATGAATTTCCCTATCCACCTCCCCCCAGCACCTCGGAGCCAAATACAAATATACTCACATGCAAACACCCCCCCAAAAATGGCCAACCTAAGGGCATTGATCATATACTATACAATAACAATGTGGATCACTGGGATACCAGCAGCAACTCCAACTGAATCACAGGAAGAAGACAACCACTTCAACAACTGGAAGAACCCAGTCACCACCCAACCCATGACACAGAAGCCAAACAACCAGCAACATGAAACCAAACATGAACAATATCCAACAAAACAACAAATCTTAAAAAACCCCAACATTAAACATGACACGTATGTCCTGATACAAATAGGTTACATAAATGAAAGATCAGCAGTAAATAACACAAAAATACTAAGAGACTGGATAGAATTGGAACAACTCAGACTACTACTCACAACTGAAACATGGTGCACCTCGAAGACGACCATGCACTACTAGACCTATGCCCACTAGGATACAAAACAATAAATATCAATAGAATCAAAAGGAGGGGAGGAGGCATTACAATAATATACAAATCCTCTTTCACTAAACACACATACACAACAATCGAAATCCTGGCATACAAAAACATTGACAAAACACTAATTGACCAACTATGCATCTCATTATTCTACCACCCTCCAGGAAGATGGACAAACGCCCAAGACAATTTTGCAAACTTCTATCAAACATCTGCACCAATCACCCAAGTGTCCTACTAATAGATGACAGGTACCATGGTCAAACCACAGCAAAGAACCCAACACACATACACAACCAGAAGAAAAGTAGACGACACACATTCTGGTCAACAACAATAAAGGAACTAAATGAAATATCACCTGAGGATAAACACTTCATGAGAAACTGGGAAGGAACAAGTTAAAACATACCAAACAAAATAGCAACATTCAAAACAAATATCACAAAACAACCATGTCCCTGGTTTAATGACAAACTACTGCACATGAAGAAACTGTATAGGAAACAAAAAAAACATGGGCCAAAATCAAAACAGACACAAACAAACCCATATGGAGAAAAGCCATAAGAACATGCACAAATAGCATAAAGAAAGTGAAAGCAGAACACTAGAGGACATACACGAACCTTGACCAGACCAATACAAAAAAAAATATTCAGTCTCATGAACAAATTACTGAAAACTCAGAACATACTTGCAACAACTGAAACACCGCCAAATGCAGACAAACTTGTAGAATACTTCAAAAACAAAATAACAAACATAAGATCAAAACTTGCAAAACTACAAATAAACATTTCAGACTACCTACAGGACTACGAAACACATGACAACCATACAGCAGTAGGCAGAATATGGACCACGTTCAAACCAACCGAACTAGACATAGTAAAAACATTATTGAAAAAATATGCACATGCATACTGACTACTTGACAAATGCCCCAACTACATGATGGAAAACCCACCAGGCTGGTTCAATGAGTACCTCACCAAACACATCACATACATGTTTGAAAGAAGTCAATTCCTAACAGACAAACATGACATAGTACTCACACCTATCCCCAAAAACACTACCAGCAAGATCAGCGATATCACAAATTATAAACCAGTAGCTTCAATACCACTATTGACCAAAACGATGGAAGGACTAGTAACACAGCAACTAACAGAATACTTGACAACATTTGCAATTCTTCATAAATCCCAATCAGGCTTCAAACCACAACACAGAACTGAGATGGCCATAACCACCCTGATAACGAAATTCAGTAGCATAATATGCCAAGAACAAAATGTATTACTACCACAATTCGACATGTCAAGTGCGTTCAACCTAGTAGATCACACCACACTAATGACACTGCTCAACAACATAGGAATCAGTGGCAACATGGATCTCTGAGTGCGGAGTACCACAAGGATCACCACTATCACCAATATTGTTCAATGCAATGATGGTGCCATTCAGAAAAAAACTGGAATGAATGGGTTTCAGTTCATTCATATATGCAGATGACATCACCATCTTCATACCTATCCAAAACAATATCACAAACATAAAGGACAAAATAAAGAAAAGGATTAGACCTCATGGAAGAATGGACAACAACTTTCAAACTCAAACTGAACAGAGACAAAATCAAATTCCTAGCACTAATCAGCCCACACAACCCCACATCGTACCAAAAATTCACAATCAACCAACATACCGCATCAAAAAACAACTTAAAATACTAGGAATCATCCCCAACAAACATCTAACACTGGACAATCAAATATCAGCAGTAACATCAAAATGCTTCAGAACACTATGGAAACTGAGAAAAATAAGAGATTATTTCCCTAGACAATCTTTCCGGATACTGGTCCAATCAATGATACTATCGCAACTAGACTACTGCAATGAACTGCAAACAGTCCAAAACACTGCAGCAAGACTGATTTTCAAGAAATCGAAATATGAAAGAGTAACCCCACTGTTTGAAACACTACATTGGATACCAGTCAAAGCAAGAGTAATTTTCAAAGCGAGCATGCTAATCTTCAAAATACTATTTGGAATTGCACCCAAATATATGCTTAACATGAATGAACTATTCTCAAGAAATGCCAGCCCAAAGTGAGGAGTAAAGATGGGTCAAGATGGCATCCGTGAGAGGGTGTGCTGCTTGAGTGCTCTTGAACCTCATAGAACGAACCGCAGAGTTTACTTTCTTTTTTTCCCCTAAGTATATGGGAAAAAGAAAGGGGAAAACTGGGGCTAAAGCCCCTCTTAGCCCCGGTGTTATTCCAACCCTCCAGCAAACGACTCTAGAGGCTTTCAGAGTCCAAACGCTTGGAGCACAGCTACTGACCCTAGTTGGATCCTCGGGACTTCCGGGAGATCTTAGCATAGAGGTGGTTTCTTTGAGCCCGCCTCCACAAACAGCTCCACTGAGACCCGGAGGAGATTTGATGCCGACAGGAGAGCTACAGATGGAATCATGGGACCTTAATATGGTTCTCGAAGTATTCATGCGACAGCCTTTTGAACCATTGTCTACAACATCTTTGAAATATCTGTCTTGGAAGACAGTGCTTTTTAGTGGCATTCACTTCAGCAAGGCAAATTGGAGAACTGCAAGCCTTAGTACATTATCCTCCGTATACGCAAATCTTATGTTGATTTTTAAAAAAGGTTCCAGAGGAGATCCGGGAAATTATAGACCAGTATTATAAACTGGTGAGCCTGAAGTTAGTGTAAAATTCCCACCTTCCTGGAGTTGAAGCTGGCTCTGAACTAACTGGCGAGCCAATAGATACATTGTGGTGGAAATACTTGTGGATGGGCAGAAAACTCTTCTAGATTTTTCTCAGCTTGGGACTAATGTGTCAGCTACGACGCCAGGAGAGCTGTGCTGGGCTCCAGAGTTGTACTAGTAAAATGAATCCCCTGTTCATATCAGGATCAGATGGTTGCCCAGGTAGAAGAATACTGATGTGCAGGCTCTCAAGTAAAAAGATGTTGGGTTGTTGAGACCTTGGGCTGGCTCGGATGTTCAGATGCAGCAAAGCAAAAAAGTGATACTGGAAAACTGAAAGCAAGGCAAGATTGGAGTTCATTGCTGTGAAATGACTCAGCTCTGATTGGTTGTTTGGGTCAACTGACCCCTTTAAATTGCAGGGTACTTATGCCTGCACTATCTTTGATAAATTTGTAACACTTTGGGCCCTGTTTACTAAGGCGCATTAGCATTTTTAGCACACCTACAATTAGCACGCATGCTAACTGTGTAGGCACGTACATGGTTAATGTGCATTAAAAAAGCTAATGTGCCTATAATGCGGCTTAGTAAACGGAGCCCTATGTGTGGAAATATGCTTACAATGGCATATTATTATTATCATTTTGAATGTTGTTGTAAGTTGTAAACTTTAAAATCCAGTATTTATTGGGCAATATTTAAGAGAAGTGTGTTTTTTCTTTCAGAACCTTCCCTAACACAGTATGGAAACATGATCCACATTTTTATAAGTAAATTTGAAATTAAAGTATATGGAGTTTTACATATTATCGATTGAATACTTAATGTTCATTACCACATAAATTTGTAACTGATGAGGAGTGAAGACAAGCCATGCACTTCGGGTTCATGTGAAATGAATTGTTTGTGATGGTTCAAGTGGTCTGACATTGTAACTGAAATAAAATACTAAAACTGAGATATTGGATATTAGAGATTGTAGATTCAAGACTTTATGACTGGAATGCAGTGCTGAGATTATGATGATTATTTGAATACTCCTACCCCTGCTTCTGGATATTTACCTTCACTGTATTCAATTTTGATTTATCATGGTGATTATTTTAGACAATAAACCATCATCTAGACTTTTATTCCCACAAATGTCTAACTCACAATTTTGCAAAGCAGGGATATACACATCTAAATCTTTGAAAGATGCATATGGTTAGGGGTGTGGTCTAGACCTATTTTAGATGGGATTAGTGCCGGCCAAAAAATACATGTGAATGCCATATTTCAGAAGGGGAATGCATGTCTGTGTTTATGAAGAGATTGAAAGGATTTACACCTTTTACCCAAGATGTCTAGGTTATTATTGAGCAGTGTTCCACTGGATCAATTAGGGGAGGTCACCCTGTTAATCCCCCAGCCCTCCCTGATTGTGAAACAGCTAAGTGATATCAAACTTTGGGACCTGTTTGAGACATTTAAATGCATATAATGCATACATGCACAGGAGGCAAGTCTCTTTTAATTGAATGGAAGCTGTGGAACAAGTGGATATAGGATGAAGGTGAAAGGGGAGAGACTCAGAAGCAGGGCTTTTTTTGAGGGGGTACTTGGGGGTACTGAGTACCGGCACCTTTTTCATTGTCTGCTAAAACTGACCCATGGAACCCAAGTTTTAAATGAAAGAACTGAGGCTCTACACACCAATTCTGTCTTGTCATAGATTCTATGACTGGTTGCAGGTGGCCTGGCTATTATGGGGTGGTTCCCTCAGTGATTACCCCACTCCTGAAGGGTGGCCTAGCATTTGAGTACCGGCACCTTTTTTGCTAGAAAAACAACACTGCTCAGAAGTAACCTGAGGAAATACTTCTTCATGGAAAGGGTGGTAAATTCGTGGAATACCCTCCCGGTGGAAGTGGTGCAGATGAAAACAGTATCTGAATTGAAGAGAGCTTGGGACAAGTACTTAGGATCTCTAAGGGAGTGATAGGGAGAGTAGATGGCATAGACAGACTGGATAGGCCATCTGGCCTTTATCTGCCTACACTTTTCTATGTTTCTATATCATCCAATGTCTACAAAACTGAACATAACTTCCCAAATTTCATTTTATTGTCCATCACAAATCTGCAAATGCTTGTTCCCATAGTCACACCTTCACTAATTTGGGAAAATGCAGGTACAAAATTAGATTTTAAGCCCTATGGGGACAGGAAAATACCCAGGGTACCTGAATGTAAGAAACCTTGAGCTACTCAGAATAAAAACACTCTTCTTCTTGTAGACTGCAAATGACAGTTCTTAACTGATGGAAGGGACAACAAATCTGTCTGCATTGACTGCAACTTTCCTGCTAGCCGCATGGGAAGGACATTCAAACCAGGGCCCCCTTTTGCCAAGCTGTGCCTGCGTTGGCATCGGTGCGTGTTTTACATGTGCGCTGAGGCCCCCTTTTACTGCAGCTGGTAAAAGGGCCGGTCTCGCTTTCCTTCAGGAAGTGGCCAGGTGGCAAGTAAGGCACTTGCCGCGCATGGCTATTTCAGGGAGGAGCCCTTACCACCACCCATTGAGGTGGCAGTAAGGGCTCCAGTACTAACCCGGTGGTAACTGAGCTAACTGCTGTGTTAGCCCGGTGGTACTTCCTAAGTAGCGAGCGGTAAGCCCGCATTGGGCTTACCTGTAAGCTGCTTAGTAAAAGAAGCCCTAAGATTCATAAGTATAATTTGATAGCGGTTTAGCATGTGTGATCCAGTGTAAACAATGATAACATTACACCAGGCCAAAAATTTGGCATATGAATCAGTCTTCCCAGATGTGACATAAAACAGAAAGACAGAATAATATTTCATTCATTTTATGGCTTCACAATCAGAGTATTTAGAGGGAATATTGGAATTACATAAGAATCAAAATCATTTCATATTAAGATTATAAAATACTTTGAAACAGACACAAAAAGACTCAATATAGACATTTCCCCCAATATTCACGCTATTTAACCGTCCAGAAATGGACGCTGTCCGGTTAAAAAGCATTTAGTCAGCTAAGCGCTAATATTCGCGTAAGATAGCCGGTTATCTCCGTTGAATATTAGCACATAGCAGGTATCCGGCCACATCACACGATATAGCTGGCTATCCATGAATATTCAAACACTGACTGGCTAAGTTTAGCGGGCAATTTGGACCACCTAAGTAGCAGTCCTATCTTTGGCCACTGTAAACTGAACTGGCCAGAGTGGAATATTAACTTGGCCAGCCAAAAAACATGGGTATTCCAAGCTGGTCACTGGAAACAGGCCAGCATTGAATATTGCACCCTTAAAATTTATAGCGGAAAGAGGCAATTTTCAAATAAAACCTTAGCCGGCTCCATTGCTTTTGGATAACCTGTCATCCTATCACCTGGGTCACTTTTTTTATGTTCCATTTTTTCCTTGTTTTGAAATATACAATACTATACTGTACAAATTAAAGCTAAAGACTGGAGGAAGAGAGGTCTATGGGAAGGAGGACTTCTGGATATTGAGCTATGGAAACTTGAGATACGGGAGAATTGTTGAGTGCAGCTAGTGTCCAGTCTTTGTAGTGTTGCAGAGGAGGAAAGCTTGGCAGGAAGTGACATCACACAGCATTTTGCTTAGAGCAGAGGTGTACGATCCTGGTTCCTAAGATTTTTTTTATTTTAGATTATTTTATTTATTATTTATTTCAATTTGACTAAATGCCTTAAATCAAAACATTTATCAAGTATGGCACATGAAAATAACAATGTAAAAAAAAGCATTATTCACATATTTAAAAAAAAACCAAAACATCCCAAACCTAATAAAAAGTAATCAGAAATTCTCCTAACATCCTTCTGAACTGGCCACCTCCCTTTCCCAACAGTTTTATCAACCACTTTAAGTTTGAAATAACCATCTGTTGACCTGTTTATGAAAATTCTAATATTTCTTCCCTCAACATATGGTAAAATGTGGTAAAAGCAGTTAGCTCAGCAGGGTTTAAATAAGGTTTGATACATTCCTGAAAGAAAAATCCATAAGCCATTATTAAGATGGACTTCAAAATATCCACTGCTTATTTCTAGGATAAGCAGAATAAAATCTGTTTCTTACTCTTTTGGGATCTTGCCAAGTACTTACAACCTATATTGGCCTCTTTGGGAATAGGATACTGGTCTTGATGGATCTTTGGTCTGACCCAGTATGACAATTCTTATGTTCTTATGTTTTTACCAGAAGATAATTGTTGAAATGAATGTACAATAGCAGCTTATTAATTTATATGTCAACAGCTAATGACACTTACCTCCGAATTCTATGAATAAAGACCATCAAAAATTGTGTGCCCTTAATGTGAAAGGTAACTGATACCACACAGCCACATTAAAGGGTTTTGTGGTATTTTTGCAGTTAATGCACTGTAAACAATGAGTTACGTGCTTTTTTGCGTTAGGGGACAATTGATGAGTGGAGAATGGCTGTGAAAGACATTTTGCAATTAGAACAGTGTAAATAAGATGCTAAGTGGCCCTGAGCAAATTTAATATGGCCCCTGTAACGCCCCCAATATATGTCACGCTAAAGAATCAGTAAATGCAGATTTTACTGAAATTTAGTAAAAAGGTCCCTTAATATATAGGAGGAAATATTTTTTCACTCAACAAATAGTTAAATGAAAATTTGTTGCCAGAGGATGTGGTAACAGCGCTTAGTGTATCTGGATTTTAAAAAAAGGTTTGGACAAGTTCCTGGAGGAAGCTATTGAGATTGAGATGGACATGGAGAAGCCACTGCTTGCCCTGGGATTGGTAGTACAGAATCTTGCTACTATTTGGGATTCTGTCAGGTCCTTGTGACCTGGATTGGCCACTGTTGGAAGCAGGATACTGGGCTAGATGTGAAACTGAGTATGATCTCGGCCAGAGATCCACTTCCTAGGAAAAGAACATATAATTGGACATGGAGTAATTTAACATTCTAGCTACTTGTTGGACATCATTTGCACAAATATTAATCATTCAAGTTTTTTGTTAGGTATTTTCTGCTGTTCCTTTCTGGCTTCAGCAGAATAATGTAGCACTTAGGGAAAAAGATACAGCCCAGAAGTCCAGCACTGGAGGCCAGGATAGCAAATATCTCCATTGCCACCATGTACTTGCCCTTGGTGCTCAGATACGTTGGAATGAAGGAGACCCAGACACTGCAGAACACCAGCATGCTGAAGGTGATGTACTTGGCCTCATTGAACCTGTCAGGTAGATTTTTTGCTAGGAAAGCTACGATGAAGCTGATACCAGCCAGAAATCCTAGATATCCCAGAACACAGTAAAATGCAACTACTGACCCTTCATTACATTCAATTAATATTGTTCCAACTTCTGATTTCATATTCAGATATGGGAACGGGGGAGCAGTAAATAACCAGACAAGACACAGAACAGTTTGAATAAGGGAACAGGAAAGGACTATAGAGTTTGAGACCCTGGAACCCATCCATTTCCGGAGCTTGCTTCCTGGTTTGGTGGCTTGGAAGGCCATCACCACAGTGATGGTTTTTGCCAATACAGAAGAGAGGGAAATGGAGAAAATGATCCCAAAGACAGTCTGTCTGAGAATACAGGTCACCTTTTCAGGACGGCCAATGAATATCAAGGAACAGAGGAAGCAGAGCATGAGAGAGATGAGAAGAATGTAACTAAGGTCTCGGTTGTTGGCTTTCACTATGGGAGTGTCTTGGAAATGAATAAAGATTCTCAAAACAGAAGCAGTGATGAGAAAGAAGAAAATGCTGATCAGAGTCAAAGCTATCCCCAAAGACTCTTCATTGGATAGGAAGATTATCACTTTTGGGGTGCAGGTGTCTCTCTTCTGGTTGGACCATTGGTCCTCCGGGCATCTTGTACAGATATCCATATCTGAGAATGAAAAATATTATCTCACAAATAGCATCATTTACAAAACAGCTAATGAACACTTTTCTCTTATAATTCATTTTGAAACGTCTTTAATATTTAACAGACAATGCCAAATACTAAACAAGTAATGTACAAAGAGCTTAATGCAAAGCAAATCATATATTATCTGTTAGATGTGCTTGCACCTGAAATGTAAGCTTTTTATGGAATCTGTATCGCTCACAAAATAGAGGTGTGATTAGGTTTGCAGGTAGTGTGTTTGCAGGTAGTGTTCAGTTCATAGTCATGGATTAGACATCAGGCTGTACCACTAGAACATGTGAGAACCCATTTTAAACAGAACACTGAGATTGCAACTTTGATGTCCAGGTTGGGACTTGCTCAATTCCAGCAGCATTTTTTTTTACAAAAGGCTCAGCCAAATGTGGAGCCTTTTGGAAAATACCTATATGTATATGCAGGAGTGCATGTATATTTGCTGGCCAAAACGAGCATTTTTTTTAAAAATGTGTGCATGCCTTTGTTCTGATGTAAAACTCAACAGAGAAATGTCCCCATATTTAGGTGCATGTGTATGTATATATGTACATATTGTGTAGTGTGTTTCTCCAGATGTAAATAGTGTAGGGTTACCATATGGCTCTAGAAAAAGAAGGACACATTGATCCAGTCCGGGTTTTGCTTCCATTGAAAGCAATGGAAGTAAAACCCAGACTGGCTCAATCTGTCCTCCTTTTTCTGGAGCCATATGATAACCCTAAAATAGTGGCTCTCTAAAATCACTATTTACAAGTGTCTGTAATCTACTCATGCAAATGTCACTTTTTTATATGTGGAGATATTTTCTATAACAACCCTTGAACTGTATCTCTTCACAATTTTCCCAATTGTTAATTATTTATTTAGACATTTCTATTCCGTCTACAACTAAGTGACTCGCATGATTACATACATAATAAAATCACAAAAACAGAAAATACGCTTAAAAAGTCCTTAACAAGGGAATCAACCCCATGTCTTTACCAGGGCCGCCGAGAGACTGGGCCGGGCCCGGGACAAGGCCGCCCCGGGGCCCCCCCCCCCCCACCCAAGGTCACCGGGCCCCCCTCCACCCGCTACTGGGCCGGGCCCTCACTCCACCCCGCGGGCCCTGTGCACTAACCTTGCGCCTCTCTCACCTTCACAGCAAGCAGCGACAGACCTCTCCTTCTTTCCGTGCCCCGCCCTCGCAGACGTTATGTCAGGCAAGGGCGGGACACAGAAGGAAGGAGTGGCCTGCCGCTGCTTGCTGTGAAGGTGAGGGAGGCACTTTAAAATCAGTTCCGGGAGCGACGGCGACGGCCCCCCCCCCCCGGAGCCCCGGGCCCTTTTGTCCCCCCTGTCCCCCCCTCTCAGCGGCCCTGGTCTTTACAAACACGTGTGTTTTCAAATCCTTGCAGAATAGTTCCATACTTCTGCACAGTCTTAAAAAAACAGGTAAATTATTACAAATCTATGGACCAGCACTTGAGAATACCGCTTCTTGAGTGGAGGCATATTTCACAGTACTCATAGAAACATAGAAACAAGATGACAGATAAGGGCCAAATGGCCCATCCAGTCTGTCCTTCCTCAGTAACCACTAACTCCTCCTTTTCCTAAGGGATCCTTGTGCCTGCCCCAAGCTTTCTTAAATTCTGACATAGTCCGTGTCTCTACGACCTCCACCGGGAAGCCATTCCATGCATCCACTACCATTTCCATGAAAGAATATTATCTTAGATTCCTCCTAAGCCTATTTCCTCTTAAGTTCATCCTATGTCCTCTCATTCCAGAATTTTCCTTCATTTGAAAAAGGCTCACCTCCTGTACATTAATGCCACTGAGATATTTAAACATCTCTGTCATATTCCCTGTTTCCCCGTCTCTCTTCTAGTGTGTACATGTTGAGGGTTCTAAGCCTGCATACATTTTATGACCGAGACTGCTTACCAATTTAGTAATCTCCCTCTGGAACAACTCCATCCTATTTATATCTTATGTAGGTACGGTCACCAGAATTGCACACCGTACTGTAAATGGGGCCTCACCGGAGACTTATACGAGGGCACTATCACCACTTTTTTTTTACAGCTGGTCATCCCTCTCCTTATGCAGCCAAGCATCCTTGTGGATTTGAGCATCGCCCTTTCTACCTGCTTAGCCACTTTAGGTCATCATACACAATCACCCCCAAGTCACGCTCTTCTTTCGTACCCAGAAGCACTTCACCCCCTATATGGTAGCATGCCCTCGGATTCTTGTAACCGAAGTGCATGATCCTGCATTTCTTAGCATTTAATCTTAGTAGCCAATTATCAGACCATTCTTCAAGCTTCGCTAGATCCTTCCTCGTGTCATCCGCTCCCTCCAGGGTGTTTAGTATCATCCGCAAAGAGACAAACCTTACCAGACAGCCCTTCCGCAACATCGCTCACAAAGATGTTAAAAGGATTTTCATTTGCAAGTAACATTAAGGATTCTGTGCGCAAAGTTCTCACCAGGTGATACACAACAATCACCTGCTTAAAATACCAAGGAACCAATTTACAATATAATGCCTGGTGCAATCGTAAATTGCAAACAAGATGCAATCGGTAACCAACACAGCGATCAAAGCACTGGCGACACATGTTAGACCGAGATATTATGGCCAACAACCTGGCTGTAGCATTCTGGATAGTCTGCAATGCCTGCATCCTAGATTTCTTTATTCCCAGATACAGTGCATTGCAGAAATCTATCTGAGAAATTACCAGTCTCTGGACCACTGACCTAAAATCGCGACTAGACAACGTAGGCTTCAATCTGATCAACTAGTGGAAGTGAAAGAAAGCAGACTTCACTATACTCAAAATTTGATCTTTCTTAGACAACTGAGAATCCAAAATAACAACTAATGCACACATATCATCTTTCACAGGCAAGTCAATCTCACCCACCCGCACAGAGTGACACTGAAGTACCTCTTCATCTTTTCTAAAAATCATCAGTTCAGACTTGCATTTAAAGCTACTCTATTAATTTTCTTCCAGTCCCCTACTGATGTCATACATAACTTCAATTTACCTCTCAACCAATACAGTTCCCCTTGTAATTGAAAGCGAACTGAACATCATCCGTATATATCCTATGTTCTGCTTGTAAATCTTTAAACACCTTACCCAATGAGGCCATATAGAAGTTAAACAACATGCCTTGTGAAGCTGTGCCATCACTAAAAACCTGCACAGAATGCCCTTTCAAAAATGATGCAAACCAACTCCATTCCATCCCCCATCCCAATCCTTTTCAGCTTCTCAAGTAACAAATCAACATCTACAGTACCGAATGCTAATGAAACATCAAGTGAGACCAGACAAAAAGTCAGACCCTTGTCAATTCCCTGTATCTTCACATCCACTAATGGCAACAACAATATTTCAGCACCATGCCCTGTCCTGAAACCATATTGATGATCATCCAGACACCTCACATCATCAACAAAATCAATTGCTGTAAAACCACCTTTTCTATCACTTTCAAAACAGCAGGAACTACTGAAATCGGCCTATAATTATCTAAAGCCAAGCCATCCAAGGAACTGTTTTTTAAAGAGCTGCTTCACAGTTGAAATCTTACAGCTTGGAGAAGAGACGGCTGAGGGGAGATATAATAGAGGTCTATAAAATAATGAGTGGAGTGGAACAGATAAATGTGAATCGCTTGTTTACTCTTTCCAAATATACTAGGACTAGGGGCATGCAAAGAAGCTACTAAGTAGTAAATTTAAAACAAATTGGAGAAAATATTTCTTTACAGAACGTGTAATTAAACTCTGGAATTTCTTGCCAGAGAATATGTTAAAAGCAGTTAGCTTAGCAGGGTTTAAAAAAGGTTTGGATAATTTCCTAAAAGAAAAGTCCATAAGCCATTATTAAGATGGCCTTGGGGAAAATCCACTGCTTATTTCTAGGATAAGCAGCATAACATCTTTTACCTGGATTGGCCACTGTCCAAAACAGGATACTGGGTTTTATTGACCTTCGGTCTATCCTAGTATGGCAACACTTATGCACTTATGTTCTTACACTACATGAGTCTAACGATTTACTAACAAAGTCAAAACAGGAACTCCAATAGAAGCCAAACCTCTAATCCAATTTGCTGTTGTACATTCAGAATGGAGGGAGGCACCAAGTTTATGCACCTGATAAGTGCGTAAATGTTTTAAGAACATAAAGTCAGACCAATGGTCCATCTAGCCCAGTATCCTGTTTTCCAAACAGTGGCCAAGCAAGGTCACAAGTACCTGGCAGGAGCCCAAATCAAGGCAACACTCCACACTACAAATTCCAGAGCAAAGAGTTGCTTCCCATTTCTATCTCAATAGCAGACCATAGACTTTTCCTCCAGGAATTTGTCCAAACCTTTTTTAAACCTTGGAGAAAAGGAGAAACAGGGGTGACATGATATAGACGTTCAAATATTTGAAAAGTATTAATCTGCAAACAAACCTTTACCAGAAACGGGAAGGCGGTAGAACTAGAGGACATGAATTGAGGTTGAAGGGGGGCAGACTCAGGAGTAATGTCAGGAAATATTTTTTCACAGAAAGGATGGTGGATACATGGGATGCCCTCCTGCGGGAGGTGATGGAGATGAAAATGGTAATGGAATTCAAACATGCATGGGATAAACACAAGGAAACCTGTTTAGAAGGAATGGATCCACGGAATCTTAGTGGAGATTGAGTGGCAACACCAGTAATTGGGAAGCAAAACCAGTGCCGGGCAGACTTCTACAGTCTGTGCCCTGAGAATGGCAAGGACAAATCAAATATAAAGTATCACATACCATGTAAAATGAGTTTATCTTGTTGGGCAGACTGGATGAACCGTACAGGTCTTTATCTGCAGTCATTTACTAGATTACTATGCAACATCCAGGTAGGTCTCTCCAGGCCTGCCTGTACCCTGGTGGTCCAGCAGTGGTCATTGGCAGCATGAACACTGATATGAAATAGAAGTAGCTGGATAACTGCCTAGACTGGACCACCTTGGTACTAATGCAGACTGGCAAGGCACCATCTGCAGGATTTTGAGTGGCACTATCCAGTTATGACCCAGTCAACCACTCCTACTCGGTTAAATAGCACTAAATATTGCCCCCATAGTGTATATACTACATCTCTCTATATAAAAGGCAACACCAACATTCTATGAAGCCTCCAGCCGGAAGTGTGAAGGGGGAGAGATATCCGGTTTCCCCATGAGTGTCTGCCCCGCCCTCTCTGTAACACAAACAGTCAGTGAAGGAAAACACAGCAAAGCACAAAATCGAATCCCTCTCTCTGTAACAGTGAAGGACTCAGAGGGGGGAGGGGAGAGAGGGCAGAGGGCAGGGACACACACACTCCCACATGCACACAGAAGAAAACCTTGCTAGCCCCCGTTTCATTTGCATCAGAAACGGGGTTTTTTTACTAGTATAAATATATTTACTAACTTTATCTGCATGTTCTAATCTAATCTAATGGTTTATATACCCCATAATCCAAAGAGGTCCTAGACAGCACTGAACATCTGTAATTTTTATAACCACGGTGGCCAGCATTTGAAAACAATAATCACTGACTGATAGTGACTAACTAGTGCCCAAGGGCAAGTTACATTATAACGGTATCACTCACCAGTTTGATTGGAGACTTCTCCCTCTGGACAGGGGATACAGTCATAGCAGCAGACAACCTGTCCTTCCCTGGTTAATTTCCTAAACCCAGGAGGGCAATTTAGGCTACATTTGGACTGTGGGGGTGTCTGAGGATTGAGAAAAAAAATCTGAATAATTTGAGACAACTCTGGATTATGACTTGTCAAATGCAATGTTGCTCTTCTGTCTAAACATGAGTCAGTTCTGCCCATTTAGTTTTTTGAGCTCATTACTAAGCTATACAGTACAATAGAGTAAGGCAGTGTTTTTCAAACCTGATCCTGGAGGCACCCAATGAGTGACGGTAAAAGCTCCCTCCCGAAATGGCCGCACAGCAAGGGGTTCACTTCCCATACGGTCATTTCTTTAAGAAAAGAGAAACCTGCCTTTTACTCACTGTGGTAAAAGGGGGCCTCAGCGTTCATCAAAAACATGCGCCGCCAGTGCAATCCCCCTTTTCCTGCAGCTTAGAGAAAAGACCCCTAAGTGATCCAGCGTTAATTCAGCTGTTATCCCATTAGCGCATGTCACCTAGAAGATGCTAAAAGTATAATGTTTCCATGTCCATACCATGCATTCTCCGAGAAAAATTCCCTAATGCACACGCTAATGCCTTAACACCATCATGTGGTAGCCCTTTTAGCATGAATGAAGGGCTTAACACCTTTTAGTACACATATCTCTGTATCCCATTGCATAAAATGAGACCTGTGCTAAAATAGCACAAGTTGAAATAAAATAATCCATTTTAATGGGAGCCCACTTTGATAATTTCCCTCCTAAATTTTTAGGTGCCTAAATTTAGTTGAATTTGTACCTGAAGAGTGGGTTCCTAAGGGATCCTTTTACTAAGCTGCAGTAAAAGGAGGCTTGCGTTTTTGATGCGCACTGAGGCCTGCTTTTACCGCAGCAGATAAAAGGCTGTCTCTTATTTTCTCAAAAATAAATGGCTGTGCGGTAAGTGAATTAGTAAATTTAAAACAAATCAGAGAAAAGTTTTCTTCACCCAACACGTAATTAAACTCTGGAATTCGTTGCCGGAGAACGTGGTGAAGGTGGTTAGCTTAGCAGAGTTTAAAAAAGGGTTAGACGATTTCCTAAAGAACAAGTCCATAAACCGCTACTAAATGGACTTGGGAAAAATCCACAATTCCAGGAATAATATATATAGAATGTTTGTACGTTTGGGAAGCTCGCCAGGTGCCCTTGGCCTGGATTGGCCGCTGTCATGGACAGGATGCTGGGCTCGATGGACCCGTGGTCTTTTCCCAGTGTGGCAGTACTTATGTGAACCATTTACCATGCGACCATTTTGGGGGAGGCACATACCACCATCCACTGAGGTAGCAGTAAGGGCTCCCGCGCTAACCCGGAGGTAACCAGGCAATGTGCGGTGCTGCCCAACTATTGCAGGGTAAGCACCAACACTACAAAAATAGAAAATATTTTTGTAGTACCAGAAATAGAGCACGCTGGGGGCGGTAGTTACGGATTGGCAACCCTTTAGTAAAAAGGCCTCTAAGTTTGGCTAAAATTAAGCACCTAACATGGGGGCCTAAATTTGAGTATTGTTTTTTTTTTTAATATTGGCTTTTTTATTGTTATATATTTCATAACAATGGGCCAAATTTTAGAAATGATACCGAAACCTCAGTGCCAAAAAAAAACCCATGCTAAGTGACCTTTATAGAATAGCGCTTAACACTGGGATCCTTACCTAACTTTAGGTACGAGGACTTACACCAACTAACCCCAGTATAAATCCTCGCACCTAAATTAGAAGCAGATAACAATGCATGTCCCGATCCGCCCATGACCCTCCAGTGGCCACATCCCCTTTTTCAAGCTGCAAGTAAAATTTATGCACAGATCCCAGTGCATAAATATGTGCGTGTACATTTAAATTAATCGCAATTAGCACCGATAATTGATTAGGGCCCAATTATCAGTTCTAACTGGCTCAGGTTCTAGGTCAGTTCCCACCTGGACAGTTCCCACCCACCAATTCCCATCTGGACAATTCCCACCTAGGACAATTCCCACTGAACCAATTCCCACCACACCAGGGATGAAAATTCCCACCCATACCACAAAAAACACACTAGGACAAATAATATCCCTCCCTTTTCTCTTCCACATCATTTGGGGGGCCAGTACACCCTCACCCCCCTCCACAACATTACCTTTTACACATCCCTTTCCTCTTCCAGACATGCAATTCATGTGGAGGCAATGCCCCCCACACCTCCCAAACTAGGTTTGAACCTAATTCATGTTTAATCTGGGATCTAAACGTCATAAATAAGTAAATAAATAAATAAATACAAAGTGCAGTTCATGTGGGGGGGGGGGGGGGCATGGGTTTCAACCTAATCCAGCCCCTCAAAATGACACACTGATTACAATTTATAACAAATTACTACTCTACCTATGAAAAGTTATTCCGTTATTATACGTCCTCTGTGTACATCCGTATGCTGCTCTAGCCTTGTTTCAACGCCGCTAAAAAAAAAAAAAAAAAACACTGCCAGGACTTAAGGGACCTGATACAAGAAAGAAGCTACAGGCTAGAGAGGGTAGAAAATGTCCGGAGGGGAAAAGTCCTTGATGGGAATTGTCGCCTTAATTGGAAATTGTTCCAGGGGGAATTGTCCTAGGTGGGAATTGTGCCGGGGGGAATTGATGGGTGGGAACTGTTAGGGTGGGAACTTGCTCGACCAAATTTGTGCGTGCAATTCTGAATGCCATATATAGAATTTGGGTAATATGTGCATGGTTTAGGGCCTTTTATCTTGGTTTTTTGTGTTACTTAAATCTGACCTCGGTGAATGTGCTCTCCCACATGATCACCTCCTCATAGATGGTAAATTCCTGCCCCGGTGGAGCATAAGGGTTATAACTTCCAACAACGTCATTACTCCTCGTCCCATCAGGTAGATAGGTTGGGCTTATAATGTCGTATCCAATAGCAAAATCACCGTTATCAAAAAAGACTTCCTCACCCAAAGCGTTCTGAAAGTGGAGGTTCTTCATATAATGATGAAATTAATGAAAAAAGGGAAACATTTTTTTAGTGAAACTAAGAGATACACTCCTAATGTCAAGCACATGGAATCCGCTCCTGATTGTACAAAGGGCTTTCATTTTGAAGCAACCCCCAAACAATGACATTTGTTTCATGTGACTTTGAAATGAAACAACAGAGAAAACCTACATAGGACAAGGTGGTCAAAATGCATTTAATTTCCTAATATGTACAAATATGAGGAATGTGCACAGGAAAAATTTTCAGTTTAATACCTCTTTGGACTTTTAATCATTTGCATTATTAAAGTAACTGGGAAAGTAATTTTTGCACTCTACTAGTGAGATTTTCCATCTATTCTTTTTCAAATTCCTTTCTATTTGTTGCTCATCTCTCATAGGTGCAACACTACTTTAAGGGGCCCTTTTACAAAGCTTATTGCATGCTAACTCAGGACTACCACTGGCCTAATGCAGCTGCCGGCGGTAGTTTTTGCTTGATCGTGCGCCATTTCTGGTGCTCCGGACAATTGTTTTTATTTATAGTATGGCGCTAACCTGGCAGTAATCGGGCATCGTTGTGCGCTGCCCAATTACCGCAGGAGCCTTTACCACCACCCATTAAGGAGCCGGTAAGTGCTACTACTACTACTTATCATTTCTAAAGCGCTACTAGACGTATGCAGCGCTGTACACTTGAACATGAAGAGACAGTCCCTGCTCGACAGAGCTTACAATCTAATTAGGACAGACAGACAGAACAAACAAGAGATAAGGGAATATTAAAGTGAGGATGATAAAATAAGGGTTCTGAACAAAGTGAATAAGGGTTAGGAGTTAAAAGCAGCATCAACAAGGTGGGCTTTCAGCTTAGATTTGAAGATGGCCAGAGATGGAGCTTGACGTACCGGCTCAGGAAGACTATTCCAGGCATATGGTGCAGCAAGATAAAAGGAACGGAGTCTGGAGTTAGCAGTGGAGGAGAAGGGTGCAGATAAGAGAGATTTACCCAGTGAACGGAATTCCCGGGGAGGAATGTAGAGAGAGATGAGAGTGGAGAGGTACTGAGGAGCTGCAGAGTGAATGCACTTATAGGTCAATAAGAGGAGTTTGAACTGTATGCGGAAACGGATAGGAAGCCAGTGAAGTGACTTGAGGAGAGGGCTAATATGAGCATAACGACACTGGTGGAATATTATTCATGCAGCAGAATTTTGAACAGATTGAAGAGGAGAGAGATGGCTGAGTGGGAGACCTGTAAGAAGCAAGTTGCAATAGTCTAAGCGAGAGGTGATAAGAGTGTGGATGAGGGTTCTGGCAGTGTGCTCATAAAGGAAAGGGCGAATTTTGCTGATATTATAGAGAAAGAAACGACAGGTTTTAGCAGTCTGCTGAATATGTGCAGAGAAGGAGGGGGAGGAGTCGAAGATGACCCCAAGGTTACGAGCTGATGAGACAGGAAGGATGAGAGTGTTATCCACAGAAATAGAGAATGGGGGAGGAGGAGAGGTTGGTTTAGGGGGAAAGATGAGAAGCTCAGTCTTGGTCATGTTTAGTTTCAGATGGCGCTGAGACATCCAGGCAGCAATGCCAGACAGGCAGGCTGATACTTTGGCCTGGATTCCTCTGAGATTTCTGGTGTGGAGAGGTAGATCTGGGAGTCATCAGCATAAAGATGATACTGAAAACCATGGGATGAGATCAGAGTACCAAGGGAAGAAGTATAGATGGAGAAAAGAAGAGGTCCCAGGACAGATCCCTGAGGTACACCAACTGACAGTGGGATAGAAGTAGAGGAGGATCCACTAGAGCATACGCTAAAGGTACGCTGGGAGAGATAAGAAGAAAACCAGGAAAGAACAGAGCCCTGAAAGTGCAAGAGTTATCTTGCCGCATGGTCAATTTGTGTATGTGTGGGGGAAGCTTTTTACCCACTGCAGTAAAAAGGGCCCTGGTGTGCAGGAAAAACGGACCCTGCTGCTACTGCAGGGCCTTTTTTCCCACAGCTTAGTAAAAGGACCACTATCAGGCTCATTTTCGAAAGAGAAGGACGCCCATCTTTCGACACAAATCGGAAGATGGGCGTCCTTCTCCCAGGGTCGTCCAAATCAGTATAATCGAAAGCCGATTTTGGACATTCCCAACTGCTTTCCATCGCAGGCACAGCCAAAGTTCAAGGGGGTGTATTGGAGGCATAGCGAAGGCGGGACTTGGGCATGTCTAACACATAGACGTCCTCGACCCATAATGGAAAAAAAAGGGTGTCCTTGACGAGCACTTGGATGACTTTACCTGGTCCTGTTTTTCTTACAACCAAGGCACAAAAAGGTGGCCGAAATGACCAGATGACCACCGGAGAGAATCGGGGATGACCTCCCCTTACTCCCCCAGTGGTCACTAACCCCCTCCCACCCTCAAAAAACATCTTTCAAAATATTTTTTGCCAGCCTCAGATGTCATACTCAGGTCCATCACAGCAGTATGCAGGTCCCTGGAGCAGTTTTAGTGGGTGCAGTGCAATTCAGGCAGGCGGACCCAGGCTTATCCCCCTCCCTACCTGTTATGTTTGTGGAGGAAACAGCGAGCCCTCCAAAGCCCACCAGAAACTCACTGTACCTACGTCTAGGTGCCCCCCTTCACCCATAAGGGCTATGGTAGTGGTGTACAGTTGTGAGTAGTGGGTTTTAGGGGGGGGGGGTTGGGGGGCTCAGCAGACAAGGTAAGGGAGCTATGTTCCTGGGAGCGTTTTATGAAGTCCACTGCAGTGCCCCATAGGGTGCCCGGTTGGTGTCCTGGTATGTGAAGGGGACCAGTGCACTATGAATGCTCGCTCCTCCCACGACCAAAGGGCTTGCATTTGGTCGTTTCTGAGATGCGCGTCCTTGGTTTCCATTATTGCCGAAAAATCAGAAACAACCAAGTCTAGGGACGACCATCTCTAAGGACGACCAAAATTTCAAGATTTGGGTGTCCCTGACCGTATTATCGAAACGAAAGATGGACGTCCATCTTGTTTTGATAATACAGGTTTCCCCGCCCCTCCATCAGGACGTTTTGCGAGGACGTCCTCAACAAAACATGTGCGTCCCTTTCAATTTTGCCCCTCCAAGTCTTTAAGATGACCCCATGGAACAAATAATGGGGCAAAGGGCAGTAACAATTGCACGAAGCCCCTATCAAAGGGCAAAGAGGCAGAAAGAGTGAAATGAAGAACCCAAGGCATACAGTGGTGGAAATAAGTATTTGATCCCTTGCTGATTTTGTAAGTTTGCCCACTGACAAAGACATGAGCAGCCCATAATTGAAGGGTAGGTTATTGGTAACAGTGAGAGATAGCACATCACAAATTAAATCCGGAAAATCACATTGTGGAAAGTATATGAATTTATTTGCATTCTGCAGAGGGAAATAAGTATTTAATCCCTCTGGCAAACAAGACCTAATACTTGGTGGCAAAACCCTTGTTGGCAAGCACAGCGGTCAGACGTCTTCTGTAGTTGATGATGAGGTTTGCACACATGTCAGGAGGAATTTTGGTCCACTCCTCTTTGCAGATCATCTCTAAATCATTAAGAGTTCTGGGCTGTCGCTTGGCAACTCGCAGCTTCAGCTCCCTCCATAAGTTTTCAATGGGATTAAGGTCTGGTGACTGGCTAGGCCACTCCATGACCCTAATGTGCTTCTTCCTGAGCCACTCCTTTGTTGCCTTGGCTGTATGTTTTGGGTCATTGTCGTGCTGGAAGACCCAGCCACGACCCATTTTTAAGGCCCTGGCGGAGGGAAGGAGGTTGTCACTCAGAATTGTACGGTACATGGCCCCATCCATTCTCCCATTGATGCGGTGAAGTAGTCCTGTGCCCTTAGCAGAGAAACACCCCCAAAACATAACATTTCCACCTCCATGCTTGACAGTGGGGACGGTGTTCTTTGGGTCATAGGCAGCATTTCTCTTCCTCCAAACACGGCGAGTTGAGTTCATGCCAAAGAGCTCAATTTTTGTCTCATCTGACCACAGCACCTTCTCCCAATCACTCTCGGCATCATCCAGGTGTTCACTGGCAAACTTCAGACGGGCCGTCACATGTGCCTTCCGGAGCAGGGGGACCTTGCGGGCACTGCAGGATTGCAATCCGTTATGTCGTAATGTGTTACCAATGGTTTTCGTGGTGACAGTGGTCCCAGCTGCCTTGAGATCATTGACAAGTTCCCCCCTTGTAGTTGTAGGCTGATTTCTAACCTTCCTCATGATCAAAGATACCCCACGAGGTGAGATTTTGCGTGGAGCCCCAGATCTTTGTCGATTGACAGTCATTTTGTACTTCTTCCATTTTCTTACTATGGCACCAACAGTTGTCTCCTTCTCGCCCAGCGTCTTACTGATGGTTTTGTAGCCCATTCCAGCCTTGTGCAGGTGTATGATCTTGTCCCTGACATCCTTAGACAGCTCCTTGCTCTTGGCCATTTTGTAGAGGTTAGAGTCTGACTGATTCACTGAGTCTGTGGACAGGTGTCTTTCATACAGGTGACCATTGCCGACAGCTGTCTGTCATGCAGGTAACGAGTTGATTTGGAGCATCTACCTGGTCTGTAGGGGCCAGATCTCTTACTGGTTGGTGGGGGATCAAATACTTATTTCCCTCTGCAGAATGCAAATAAATTCATATACTTTCCACAATGTGATTTTCCGGATTTAATTTGTGATGTGCTATCTCTCACTGTTACCAATAACCTACCCTTCAATTATGGGCTGCTCATGTCTTTGTCAGTGGGCAAACTTACAAAATCAGCAAGGGATCAAATACTTATTTCCACCACTGTAGAAGCAGGGTCAGGGCAACACCAACGACAGCAGGCCACTGGAAGAGTGTTAACGTGTCACCAGCATTGGCAGTGTTTATGATATACTTGGAACATGTGATTTATTCCAATAGATGTATAAATAAAAATGCCTCCATAGCTCTAATGCTTTGTGATACTTCCTCTCTGCCTTTCTTTTTTTTTGGGGGGGGGGGGGGGGAGGAGGTGATTGCCAGATGAATCATTCTTACTTCTCCAATACTTGTTCTACCTGTTGTAGGTTCTACTTTAACACTTAACACTCAAGCACCCACATTTTGTAGACCCTTGTCAACTAAAGCATTTTCAAATCAGCTGATGTACATACTGGCTACAAATTTTTATCTTCATTATATTACACATCAGTTTTATATTTCGTAAAAGCCTATATAGTTCTATGTGGATCATAAAAACAAGAGACAATCAGAACTCGAGAAATACAGCTTTACCAACATTAATTAGAAAAATCAGCTCACATGTTTACTAAAGAAGAACGTTTTTAATTGTTTTATAAACCGTAAATAATCATGCAATGCCCAAATTGAAGTAGGAAGGGAATTCCAGATCGAAGCAGCCTAATAAGACAAGGATGTAGACAACTGTCTAATAGATTTAACTACAACCATCTTCTGTATTGAGGTAGTTGTTGTATTGCTACCTTGATTGGTTGTATGTTGTTTGCAATTTACTGCCTGTTCTGGTTTGGTGAATGGTCTTGTGTGAATTGTTTTGTCCTATCTGAAATTTTGGCGCTCTTTTCTTCCCTTTGATTTAGTCTGTATGTTGTTTTGGCCTGCCTACCAGTAAAGGGATATAGAAAGTACAAATAAACTGTACATATCTGATGCTTCTAATGGAAATCCCTGAAATAGGGATCCATCAGAATCTGTATCAGCCAGAAGCTGCTCCATATCATTCTCAGCAGGGAATAGAGGGCCTCTTATTCTGCTCTGTTGGCTTTACTGTAAACTCTATTGTCTCCTGTCCCCTGACCCTACATTGCTTCTTCCTTCCTTCACCTCTGTGAAGATAGGAGAGAAAACTCATCTTTCATAGATGCCCTAGATTTTTCAGGTGTGAATACTTTCTTCTTTAGAACAATCTTTTAGGCTTGACTAATCAACTGCTGTAGATTGTAGACCATTTTCTCTGTTCTTCACTGCTGTCTGCTGCTTACATTAGATCTCTCATTAGTAGTATCAGCTGAGTTTCCTCCTCTACTTCTACTGCTATTTTCATGCTTAACCTTCTCGAGCACTGCAGTTTAATCAGATTAGATTGAAGGCTCTTTGGCATAAGGATGTGCCTGATAGCACTGTGCACTAACTGTAGGTCTGTACTGCAGTGTGTGATCACTCCCTTGTTTGATTACTGTAACATATTGTATGTTGGGTTACCTGTGGGTAAGATCCATCCTTTACAATTTACTTGTTTGCTCATAGATACTTCTCACTTGGTTTAAGTAGCTGCACTGGTCACCCATCCAGTGGAGAATCAGGTTTAAAATCTTGTTGCTAATTTTTAAGGCTTTAATCAACGATGTGCCAGTTTCTGTGGCTAGTTCTTTGAAGTTTTATCAGCCTGCTCACGCATTGCATTCTTCAGATAAACTTTTGCTTGACATTCTTTCCTTTCATTATATTAAGCTAACTGAGTACCATTCAACTATTTTTTTATATTGAGGGTATGAGGCAGTGAACTTTGTTGCCCTTTAATTTAAGAGGTATGACTTTACTTCTTCGGTTCTGTAAACATTTGAAGGCTTTCCTTTTTTCCCAAGTTTTATGGCAGTCTAAAGCTGTGTGTTTAAACTCCTTATTGTTTTAGTGACGGATTTGTTTTGGTCAAGAAACTTCTATTGCATATGTGTGTTTATGTCTTCCTTTAAAATTATATTATGTATGTTCTGCTGTGATCTGCTGAGAGTTGTACGATTGTGTGGACTAGACATCCTATATAATAATTCTCACCTCCAACGTTCTAATCTTGCTGCCTGTGTCATTGACTTTCTGCTAGGCTCTGAAACCCTGGCTGACATCACCGGAAAGGAGACACCAGATTGGCTCCCCCCCTCCACCCCCCACGAGGTCGCCGCAGCCACTGCTCCCCCCTCCATCCCCCTGAGGTCGCCGCCCAGGCTCACCAACTTTCCCTCCAGGCCCGCCCACCCAAACAGACCTGCCAAGTCGCTGCGCTCCTCCAGGGTCGTCCTCCAGGGGCAGTGAAGTGAGAGGCGAGAGGAGCGGCTGCAGATCCGACAGCCAATGCCTGATGGCTGCCTGCGGTGCCACGCTTGCTTTTTAAAAACAGCTCTTTTTGTTTTTGTAGCAGCTGCTGCTGCTCAACAGGAGAAGCAGCAGTGGCCGGAAATGGGAGCTGGCACCGTGTGTTTCGCGGGAGACTTGGCAGGTCTGTGGTGGGCGGGCCTGGAGGGAAAGAAGGGGATAGAGAGAGAGACACAGGATGGGAGAGGGGGGTAGACGGATGGAAGGATGGGGCGAGAAAGAGGGAAAACAGATGGAAGGACGGAGGGAGGGAGGGAACGACCCTGAAACTGGGAGGGCACGGCACTGGAACTGGGAGGGAGGGAGGGAACAGCCCTGGAACTGGGAGGGCATGGCCCTGGAACTGGGAGGGAGGGAGGGCACGGCCCTGGAACTGGGAGGGAGGGAGGGCCCTGGAAGGGAGAGCCCTGGAACTGGGAGGGAGGGAGGGAGGGAGGGGCTGGGGGCCCATGGCACACACCCTCATTCTGACACACACACTCTCTCTCTCACAGACACACTCGCACCCAGTCTCACTCTCTCTCTGTCACACAGTCACTCTCACACACACTCTCTCAATCATACACACTCCGAGGAAAATCTTGCTAGCGCCCGTTTCATTTGTGCCAGAAATGGGCCTTTTTTACTAGTTTTTAAAATAAATTATATAAATCAATTATTGGTAGATTTTCAGCAATAATATATAGTACTAGTAATACCAGATGACTGGTGAATACATTTGCCTGTTAGGTACTTTTTCGAAAGAGAAGGATGCCCATCTTTCGACACAAATCACAAGATGGGCGTCCTTCTCACAGGGTCGCCCAAATCGGCATAATTGAAAGCTGATTTTAGGCGCCCCCAACTGCTTTCTGTCGCGGGGATGACCAAAGTTCACTGGGACGTGTCGGAGGCGTAGCGAAGGCGGGATTTGGACGTGTCTAACACATGGGCGTCCTCGAGCCATAATGGAAAAAAAGGGCGTCCCTGATGAGCACTTGGACGACTTTACCTGGTCCTGTTTTTCTTACGACCAAGGCACAAAAAGGTGCCCGAACTGACCAGATGACCACCGAAGGAATCACGGATGACCTCCCCTTACTCCCCTAGTGGTCACTAACCCCCTCCCACCCTCAAAAAACAGCTTTAAAGATATTTTGTGCCAGCCTCTATGCCAGCCTCAAATGTCATACTCAGGTCCATTGCAGCAGTATGCAGGTCCCTGGAGCAGTTTTAGTCGGTGCAGTGCACTTCAGGCAGGCGAACCCAGGCCCATCCCCCACCCCCACCTGTTACACTTGCGATGGTAAATGTGAGCCCTCCAAAACCCACCAGAAACCCACTGTACCTACATCTAGGTGCCCCCTTCACCCGTAAGGGCTATGATAGTGGTGTACAGTTGTGAGTAGTGGGTTTGGGGGGGGGGGGGTTGGAGGGGCTCAGCAGACAAGGTAAGGGAACTATGTAACTGGCAGCAAGTTGTGAAGTCCACTGCAGTGCCCCCTAGGGTGCTCAGTTGGAGTCCTGGCATGTCAGGGGGACCAGTGCACTACGAATGCTGGCTCCTCCCATGACCAAAGGGCTTGCATTTGGTTGTTTCTGAGATGGGTGTCCTTGGTTTCCATTATCGCTGAAAATCAAAAACGACCAAGTCTAGGGACGACCATCTCTAAGGATGACCTAAATGTCAAGATTTGGGCATCCCCGACCGTATTATCGAAACGAAAGAGGGACATCCGTCTTGTTTCGATAATACGGGTTTCTCCACCCCTTCACCGGGACGTTTTGTGAGGATGTCCTCAGCAAAACTTGGGCGTCCCTTTCAATTATGCCCCTCTGTGTGTCCTATTTATAGTATAGTTGAGTTTCCTTTCTTTATGTTGTCTCTTCAGTCTCTAGATCCAGGGAGAGTAAGATATTTTTAAAATAGTTCTTTGTCTCTGGCACGTATGTTCGCCACTTGATCTTTGGACTCTTTCAGCAAACGTCCAAAAGTGGATTTAGATGTCATATCAAAAATGCCCTTTCCCATGTCTGTTTGAAAGAGAGCTTTCACCAGATGGATCATCGGTGAGACACAAGCAGAGCTTTCACTTACACACGTAGCTTACAAAATACTTTGTAAGTTACATAGGGCGTCTTTTACTAAGGCGCTCACGTTTTTGGCATGCACTAAAATTGTGGACGCGCTAAACGTTAGAGATGCCTATGCATTCCTATGGGCGTCTCTAACATTTAGCATGCCTACAATTTTAGCACGTGCTAAAAACGTGAGCACGCCTTAGTAAAATACGCCCATAGTTTCCTCCTGTACTTAAGTGTCTGCACTTGCACAAGCTCTACGGCTGGTATAAATGTGAGCAACTAAATTTTAGGTGTGTTGATAGCTGGTTATGATCACATTCTATAACAGAACCTAGGTTCCTACCACACTCCCTTTCGGCTTCTAGGAAGCTTTCGGTTATAGAATTGATCCCATTGACACATTTATTACATCTTATAAATTACCAACTTGTGGAGAAGATGTCACATACTTTGCTGGTGAGCATGCACATGGGTGGAATTAGCACTCATTTCGGTTCACAACTAGACACCTGGGCTAGCAATCTTTGAAACACCATAAAACCTTACGGAGAAGTGCATAACCATGGGTAGGACTGAACACGGGCTGTGTTCTGGCGGCAATGGCTGCTTCAGGAGCATACATCAAAAAAGTCAAGCAGCATTTCTCTTCCACTGACTGGGCACAAGAATCTGATGCCTAAACACAGGCCGTGTCGAGTCCTGCTCGTGGTTATGCCTCGGTAGCTCACTTGAGGTCACATCTCATTACTGCCGGTTCAGGCAGGCCTAAAGAATTTGTTCAGAATCTAGAATCCAACTCCACCCCTCTTAGACCCAGTTTTATTTAGTTCAGGGCTATACTTTGATAGCTAGCATGTAAATATTTTCAGGTTAATTGACTTCCAGACTTCAATGTTTCAAGTACCTATAGTCCTATAATTGTTGTTTTCGGTGAGCCTGGTAGTTAGGGATTCCCAGTTGTGAGAATATGAAGGCTTGCTTGTCCTTGGAGAAAGTAGTTACTTGCCTGTAGCAAGTGTTCTCTGAGGACAGCAGGTCAAGTAATCTCACATACCCTCTCACCTCCCCTTGGAATTGAATTCTTTAGCTATTGTATATGACTGAGGACCCATGCTTATTTGACTGGCGGGAAAGCACCAGAGCATGCACAGTGGAATGCTACTAGAAAGTTCTTAGATTCACTAGCGTTCTTACTGGGCTCTATCGGACCCAGTAGTAAGAATACTTGGCCTGCTGTCCTTGGAGAACACCTGCTATAGATGAGTAACTTTGCTGTCTCAAATCAACCCTGGAACTCTTTTTAAAAATCAGCATTACATTGGCCACCATCCAATCTTCAGGTACTACAGACAATTCTAACAAACAGGTTACGGATCATTAACTGTAGATCAGCAATTTCATGTTTTCTTTCAGTACCCTGGGTGTATACAGTCCAGGTGGTTAAAAGAAATCAGAGACACAAACAAAATGGGCAATGTGATAATAACGGGTGACTTCAATTATCCAAATATAGACTGGGTAAATATAACATCGGGACACGCTAGAGAGGTACAATTCCTTGATGAAATCAAGGACAGCTTTATGGAGCAGCTGGTGCAGAAGCCGATGAGAGAAGGAAAAATTCTAGACTTGGTCCTTAGTGGAGCGCATGATCTGGTGAGGGACGTTATGGTACTGGGGCCGCTTGATAACAGTGATCATAATATGATCAGTTTTGATATCAACCTTGAAGTAACTATACACAGGAAGTCAAATACGTTAGCATTTAACTTTAAAAAAGGAGACTATGATAAAATGAGAAGAACGGTTAAAAAAAACTTAGGGGAGCAACTGAGAGGGTAAAAACTGTACAACAGGCATGGACGCTGTTCAAAAATATCATCCTGGAGGCCCAGGCCAAACATATTCCGCGAATTAGAAAAGAAAGACGGAAGTCCAAAAGACAGCTGGCGTGGTTGAAAAGTGAGGTGAAGGAAGCTATTAGGACTAAAAGAAATGCCTTCAGAAAATGGAAGAAGGAACCGTCTGAAAATAACAAGAAGCAGCAAGGAGTGTCAAAGCAAATGCAAGGCGCAGATAAAGCCAAGAGGGATTACGAAAAAAGATAGCATTAGAGGCAAAAAAAACATAGCAAAACTTTTTTTCGGTATATTAAAAGCAGGAAGCCGGCAAAAGAATCGGTTGGGCCGCTGGATGACCAAGGGGTAAAAGGGGCGATCAAGGAAGATAACAATGTAGCGGAGAGATTGAATGAATTCTTTGCTTTGGTCTTCACCAAGGAAGATTTGGGTGGGATACCGGTGTCGGAAATGGTATTTCAAGCGGACGAGTCGGAGAAACTTACTGACTTCACGGAAAACCTGGAGGACGTAATGGGGCAGTTCAGCAAACTGAAGAGTAGCAAATCTCCTGGACCAGATGGTATTCATCCTAGAGTACTGATAGAACTGAAAAATGAGCTTGCGGAGCTACTGTTATTGATATGCAATTTATCCTTAAAATCGAGCGTGGTACCGGAAGATTGGAAGGTGGCCAATGTAACGCCCATTTTTAAAAAAGGTTCCAGGGGAGATCTGGGAAATTATAGACCAGTGAGTCTGACGTCGGTGCCGGGGAAAATGGTAGAGGCTATTATTAAAAACAAAATTACAGAGCACATCCAAGAACATGGATTACTGAGACCAAGTCAGCACGGCTTTTGTGTGGGGAAATCTTGCCTGACCAATTTACTTCAATTCTTTGAAGGAGTAAACAAACATGTGGACAAAGGGGAGTTGGTTGATATTGTGTATCTGGATTGTCAAAAGGCGTTTGACAAGGTATCTCATGAAAGGCTACAGAGGAAGTTGGAGGGCCATGGAATAGGAGGAACTGTCCTATTGTGGATTAAAAACTGGTTGAAGGATAGGAAACAGAGAGTGGGGTTAAATGGGCAGTATTCACAATGGAGAAGGATAGATAGTGGGGTTCCTCAGGGGTCTGTGCTAGGACCGCTGCTTTTTAATATATTTATATTTCAACTTTTTTTATTGAGATCAAAAATTCTCAGAATTACAGTCTTCAGCAAGTATATATTGTCATACCTTCAAATTATACAGCAACTCATCGTTCAGATCCATTCTCATATTTTAGCCTTCTTAACTTTCTCTATATCCCCCCTCCCCTCACCCCCCCTTATACCTCATATAAATTCTCTACATAAACACCAATACATTTACCACCTATATTCATAATTTATTAAGGATTAGGCTTCTCCCCTGATGTGATAGCTTGGCTAAATAAGGATTCCAGAGCTTCATAAATCGGGTTTTACGTTTAAATGAGCCTCTAACCTCTTGTGCTTCCCATGTAAGTACTTGATGTATTTGGTTACGCCAGTGCCAGAATTCTGGTGCATCCGATGAAGTCCACTGTTGCAATATACATTTTTTTGCAATCAAACATAGCTTACGGCACAACAGCACCTCTCCCGCTCTGAGCCCCCCAAATGAACCCGGGCAATCAAGCACCAGTTGAATAGATGTCCCCTGAACATGACTTGACATCAAAAGGCAGAGGAAAGCTGCCACCCTCCTCCAAAAAATCTTATAACTGGACATTCCCAGAACCCATGGAATAGAGAATTATCAGTAGCTTTACATTTCGGGCAAGTAGGTGTTTCAATTCCCCCCGCTCGAAATAGCTGGACCTGTAAAAAATAGGCTCTGTGAACAATTCTATATGCACATTCTCGGTATCCTGCCCTGCTAATTAATTGGGGAATGCCCTTAAGATGAGCTGCAATATCCCAGAAAGCAAGATCACATCCCACATCCAACTCCCATCTTCTCCGAAGCTGGGTCAGCTCCTTCCTAGGTGCTAAAGACCAGATTTTCTTCTGTAGCTTGGATATGGCTGGCGCCTCCTCTGAGATTTCCGTAAATAAATTCTGTATTCTCTCTCCCAATTTAAACTTAAGTGCTTCTTTGTCAAGAGAGTGAACATAGTGCTTCAGCTGGCAGTAGGCAAAATTGTCACCCCAGCGAATTGATTCATGCGGAATCAAATTGTCCAGAGCTCCAGGCACCCCTGTCTGATCTACCACTGCTCCCAAGTTACGGAGACCCTGAGCCTCCCACCGCATAAACACTGAATTCTCCTGTCCAGGTCTGAACATTGGGTTCCCCCTTATCGTTAGAAGCTCTGATACCCTTGGGTCACCTCCCAATTGTTTACCCAGGAATCTCCACGCTTCCCGTACAGGGCCCAGCAATACTGATTTTCTCATCAACTGAGGCAAGGACTTGTTATCCCCCTGCAGTAATGAAACCAGCTGGTATGGTTTAAACAGCTCTTTTTCTATCTCCAGAGGTGTGTGGTATTCCGAGGCAAAGATCCAGTCACGCACATGTCTCAGATTGCATGCAATGTTATAGTATTTAATGTTGGACAAGCCTATTCCTCCCTGATTCCACCCCCCCCAGTAATGATGACATCCGAACCTTTGCCTTCTTATGTGCCCAACAAAATTTCATCACTATACGGTAGAACATCCTTATATCTTTCTGTAATAACTGCAAAGACAGAGTTTGCATTACATATAACCACCTGGGGAGAATTACCATGCGAATTAGACACACGCGCCCTGATAATGACAATGTCAATCCTTTCCAGGCTTCCAATTGTTGTTTTGTTTTGTCTAACAGCCACTGCACATTTGTTCTATAAAGCACCTTTGTCCTTGGTGTTAAATAAATGCCCAGTTAGCGGAATGAATCTTCCACCCATTTCAGTGGGAACTGTGCTTTTTAATATATTTATAAATGATTTAGAGATGGGAGTAACTAGCGAGGTAATTAAATTTGCTGATGACACAAAGTTATTCATAGTCGTTAACGCGGGACAGGATTGTGAAAAATTACAGAAGGACCTTACGAGACTGGGAGACTGGGCGGCTAAATGGCAGATGATGTTTAATGTGAGCAAGTGTAAGGTGATGCATGTGGGGAAAAAAGAACCCGAATTATAGCTACATCATGCAAGGTTCCACGTTAGGAGTTACGGACCAAGAAAGGGTTCTGGGTGTCGTCGTCGATAATACACTGAAACCTTCTGCTCAGTGTGCTGCTGCGGCTAGGAAAGCGAATAGAATGTTGGGTATTATTAGGAAAAGTATGGAAAACAGGTGTGAGGATATAATAATGCCGTTGTATCGCTCCATGGTGCGACCGCACCTTGAGTATTGTGTTCAATTCTGGTCGCCGCATCTCAAGAAAGATATACTAGAATTGGAAAAGGTGCAGCGAAGGGCGACTAAAATGATAGCGGGGATGGGACGACTTCCCTATGAAGAAAGACTAAGAAGGCTAGGGCTTTTCAGCTTGGAGAACAGATGGCTGAGGGGAGACATGATAGAGGTATATAAAATAATGAGTGGAGTGGAACAGGTGGATGTGAAGCGTCTGTTCAAGCTTTCCAAAAATACTAGGACTAGGGGGCATGCGATGAAACTACAGTGTAGTAAATTTAAAAAAAAATTGGAGAAAATGTTTCTTCACCCAACGCATAATTAAACTCTGGAATTCGTTGCCGGAGAACGTGGTGAAGGCGGTTAGCTTGGCAGAGTTTAAAAAGGGGTTAGACGGTTTCCTAAAGGACAAGTCCATAAACCACTACTAAATGGACTTGGGAAAAATCCACAATTCCAGGAATAACATGTATAGAATGTTTGTACGTTTGGGAAGCTCGCCAGGTGCCCTTGGCCTGGATTGGCCGCTGTCGTGGACAGGATGCTGGGCTCGATGGACCCGTGGTCTTTTCCCAGTGTGGCATTACTTATGTACTTCTACTTTGCCATGGGCTGCTTCACAAGCTTTCATTGTGATGTACCTGAAAATATTATTACTATGAGTTTTTGCCTCTGTTGCAAATTTCTCTTCATATTCTCTTTTAGCCTTCTTTATCAATGTTTTGCATCTAACTTGCCAGAGTTTATGTTCCTTCTTACTTTCTTCAGATCCTTTCTCCATTTTTTGAAAGATATTCTTTTGATTCTAATGGCATCTTTCACTTTATTCTTTAATCATACTGGCTGTCATTGCCTCTTCTTTCCGCCTTTTTAAATACATCTCCAATACATATACTGTGCTGCCTAGTTGAGTAGCTGCCATTGAGAGCTCGTTCTTGATCACTAGCTGATTTCTGTATATGTTTCTTTTATTTATTTTCCAAAAGATTTTGGACTTCTGCAAAGTAATTTTGCAATCTAGCATCTTTCTCTCTGATCCTCTCTGTCTCAGTGCAAAAAACGTAATGGTGGCCAGCGCTGCTTTCTTTTTCTTTCCTAATTAGGTGCCAGTGACATCACTATCCGTGGAGTGGTGTAGAATGGGTATATGTGAATTGATTTTTCAATCTTTCAAAAGGTGCAAAGACCAGGGGACGCTCAATAAAATTACATGCAAATACTTTTCAAACAAATAGGAGGAAATATTTTTTCACTCAATGAATAGTTAAGCTCTGGAACTCAGTGCCAGAGGATGTGGTAACAGTGGTTAGTATATCCTAGTTTAAAAAAGGTTTGGAAAGCTTCTGGAGAAAAAGTCCATAGTCTTTTATCTAGTCAGACACGGGGGAAGCCACAGCTTGCCCTGGGATTGGTAGCATGGAATGTTGCTACTATTTGGGTTTCTGCCAGGTACTTGTAACCTGGATTGGCCACTGTTGGAAGCAGGATACTAGGCTAGATGGACTATTGGTCTGACCAAGTAAAGCTATTCTTATGAAATATGAGGGAAAGATCATGGGCATGGGCTTACTTAGCTGCTTATCAAATAGTTTTTTTGTTGTTTTTTTTTTTCATGATTGCTGAAGTGCCTTGTCCTTCTGTCTTCTCCTTCTCTCAAATAGGCTACAATTTGTCTGGCTCTCTCCAATCCTGTGGCCTGTGTTTGAGCTGAAAATAAGTGCAACAGATAAGGATTTGGTTCAAACTAGCTCCTCAGTATCTAGATCGTTTAAAGGTATAGAAAGTGAAAATGCCCTAATTTCTTGCATTTTAACAGATGTCCAAAAAGTAAAGGCACATTCTGAACAAATTAACTAGAGCTGCAGATTTATTACAGTTAGCACTGCGATTGACGTGCTATTTTAGTCGTAATTAAAAAAAAATCATGGCTATGAAAATGAATCATCCCTTGTATCCCCACTAGGGATCATGATCTTCTACCTGCTTAAATCGCTTTGAATATCAGGCCCTAATTTTTAAAAAGACATACATCTAAGCCTTGAAGCCTATTTTAAAATGTAAAAAATTATATCAACATTTTCCCTGCAGAGGAAGCCAAATTATCAAAGTCATCTTGTGTAAGATCCTCATATTTGAAAAGCAGGTAGGTGTCAACATTCAACATTATTTATCTGGGTGACTTTCAGCCTTATTTTCAAAAGTGATGGGCGCCCATATTTCGACCCAAATCGGGAGATGGGCGCCTATCTCGCAAAGGCGCCCAAATCGGTATAATCGAAAGCCGATTTTGGGCATCTTCAACTGCACTCCATCACGGGAACGAACAAAGTTGACGGGGGCGTGTCAGAGGTGTGGTGAAGGCAGGACTGGGGCGTGTTTATCGACCGAGGAGAGATGGGCACCTTCAGCTGATAATCGAAAAAAAAGGGCAGCAGAAGCGAGAATTTGGGCCGCTTTTGCTGGACCCTTTTTTCACGACCCAAGTCCCAAAAAAGTGCCCCAACTGGCCAGATGACCACCGGAGGGAATCGGGGATGACCTCCCCTGACTCCTCCAGTGGTCACCAACCCCCTCCCACCACAAAAAAAAACTTTAAAAACATTTTTTGACAGCCTGTATGCGAGCCTCAAATGTCATATCCAGCTCCCTGGAGCAGCTGTTAGTGGGTACAGTGGACGTCAGGCAGGCGGACCCAGGCCCATCCGTCCCCTACCTGTTCCACTTGTGCTGGTTAATGTTGAGCCCTCCAAAACCCCCCAAAACCCACTGTACCCACATGTAGGTGCCCCCTGCACCCCTTAGGGCTATAGTAATGGTGTAGACTTGTGGCCAGTGGGTTTTGGGGGGGATTTGGGGGGCTCAGCACACAAGGGAAGGGTGCTATGCACCTGGGAGCTATTTTAATTTTTTTTTTTAATTTGTAAAAGTGCCCCCTAGGGTGCTCAGTAGGTGTCCTGGCATGTGAGGGGGACCAGTGCACTACGAATCCTGGCCCCTCCCACGACCCAATGCCTTGGATTTGTTTGTTTTTGAGCTGGGCGCCTTTAGTTTCCATTATCGATGAAAATCGATAGCACCCAGCTCAAAAACGCCCAAATCCTAGGCATTTGCCCCGCACAACCCGTATTATCGAAAAAAAGATGGGCACCCATCTTTTTTCGAAAATACGGTTTGTCCCGCCCCTTCGCCTGGCCGCCCACGGAGATGGGCGCCCATGGAGATGGGCACCCACTTTCGATTATGCCCCTCTTTGAATATCAATTCTGTTGGCAATATCTGGTTAGTGCCAGGTTGGTCCAGGAGCAGAATCGAGACAGACCTGGAAGTTATCCAGCCACCTCTAATATTTGGTTCTGGTACCCAGATAACTAACTGATCACGCTTAACCACATATAATACTGTCTTAACTATGCCTGGTTAGTTATCGGAGCACCACCCTCCTCCATGCAAGGGGGTGCACAGAGCGGGTGTGCGGCTGTCACTGTGCCGGTCCCTTGCCCCGAAACAGGAAGTTGACATCAGAGGAGGCAGGAGATGGGCAGAGCCGACAGCTGTGCGCCTGCTCCATGCATCCCCTTGCTGCACCTGGGGTGGACCGCCCCACCACCCCACCCTTGGTACGTTACAGGACATAGAAAACTTCTGGCAGCCTACAAAGACCTGGATATTCAATACTAGATTGCCCGGCACTGAATACCCATGTCTAGTTCAGGCGCAACAGTCAACATTAAAATAAAAAAAACCCTGACAGCTGCGGATAAATACTATTCCTATAGTTTTTCTATGTGCTTTACATTCCACTTTTTATCTTTGCAATTAGGTGCCCATCTCTGAGGGTGAGCAGGAAGCATCTGTGTGAGTATACAGACTTCACTACATCCTGCTTCCTTGTTTCTGAAAAGAACATTTTTCTAACAAAGGATATTACCTTCCAAGGGAAAAATTCCAAAATGCTCTCACTTTCTCCACTCCACAGGATGGTATTTCCAGAACCAGAGGTAAACACATCATGCAGTGCATGTGCCAGGCCGTACACAGCATTATATACATTATAACTGTTCCCAGAGTTTATGAGGTCACAGTGTAGGAGGTAACCAGATGTTTCATTACTGCTGCAGGATCTTTGGATGCTCTTGGGGCACTGGTTGTTACACAGGTCCTTCCACCACATTGCTATGAATGAATCGTTTGGAAAAATGGCAGGATTCACCTCACGGACAAATTTGTGAAAGCTTGGAATAGTCTTCTTTGTGACAGCAAAAGCTAAGGTGTTTTTCCTATCAATATTGTATGAGGGTAAGATAAATAACCATTCGGCTGCGATGATCCAGACTTTTCCAGGTGGTTCCCAAATGGGTGTATATTTTATAATCTCTGTGTGATCTGTATTACAATACAAAATAATCACTTTAGTTGAAGATGTACGGATGGTTTTGGAAATAGCCTCCAAATCTTGAAGTAGTATCGATTTGGACTGACTGAAGGTTTCTATGAATTCAATGCAACCTCCACTCTCCTCAATCCCTTCTCTCAGGATCTGCACACCCTTCATGCTGTTTTCATCATCAGATGCAAAGATACCAACCCAAGTCCAGCCAAAATGTTTCAGTAACCTGACTATCCCAGCGCAGAGGTGCAGCTCAGTGGGGACAGTTCGATAGAAATAAGGAAACTTAACTGTGTCGCTCATGACAAGATTCCCTGAGGCGTAACTGATCTGTTGAGAACAAAATATTGAATTCATCACCATTTTTGTCATGAAAAGTTCACATCATTCACATAGCAAATGTTTTGAACATAATTATACTATAGAGAGTGGAGGAGAAAAAGCACTGGGTGACAAAAGCTAACTGGTATGACATATCAGAAAAGCTGTACTAAGCTTTCAGGGAGAGAAAAAGGTGGCTGTGCACAGCAAATATTTGTGGTTATTTTTTGTCTTTTTCATTCATTTTCATTTCATATTACAGTTGCTTCTTTTCCTTAAAGCCAATCCAAGAAAACAAACAACAATAATAATAGAATAATGAAACCAGTGGCATAGCCAGACGGCCAATTTTGGGTGGGCCTGAGCCCAAAGTGGGTGGGCACAAACTTTTCTCTCTGTCTCTGCCCCCTTCCTCCCCGCACTCTCCACATCTCCCCTGGCACCTCCCAATTCAAAATATACTTTAGCTCATAAAGATCCCCAAGCTCTGTCAGCTGAAAACTTCCTTCGAAGACAGCCACAAATCCCTTTTACCAAGCTTGGCAGGCAGCAATAGCAACAATGCCTTTAGTCACTGATGCTGGCACCCCATGCATGCTTAGTTATTGGTGGCTCAAGGATGTTGCCGCCATCTGCCAAGCTTAGTAGAAGGGAGTTTTAGCTGCTTTTAGAGGAGGTCCTCAGCTGATGTAGGTTGGGGATCCCCACCAGCTACAGCAAGGGTCGGGACTAGTGTTAGACATGCTAGGGCCCAGACTCTCACCAAATACAGAACAAGGGATCACAAATTAGAAATAAAAATATGTACACAAAAATTGAACTCGGAACCTCGGCATGTTACAGTGGAGAAATAAAATCAGAAATATATTTCTTTTTTTCTACTGAACACAATAAAATGATATCCACTGTGCACATTTCTCAAGCTAACAAATTTCAGTTAATAAATTCAAAATAAAATGTCTTTCCTACCTTTGTTGTCTAGTCATTTTATTTTTCCATTATGTTGGTTCAAGTTTCTCTTTTCCACTTTCCTGTCTTTCGGTTAATTCTCCTTCAAGCAGCTGCTATTCATTTGTCTTTTCTCCACTCTCATTCCATTCCCTCACTACACTGACATATTGATGTTTGTTTCATTTTAGCTCTTTCCTATCTTTTTCTTTCTTTCCTGCTCTCTGTCCACTCAAATTTCATCTTCTAATCCTTTTCTTTTTTACTTTTCAGATACCTATCTGATTTCCATCTCCTTCTTTCACCCACTAGCTCTCCTATTCCCCATCTCACTCCTTCTCCAGCCTTCCATCTTCAATCTACTCCCTGTAATCACTATCATTCTCTCGTTCATTTCCTTACCACCCCCTTGGCCTTCCACATGGTTCCACCACCCCAGTGTCTGCCTCCTTCCAACCCTTCTAGCCCAGCATCTGCTCCCTCTTTCTCCTCCCTCCACCCTCTATCCCCTCCTAGCATCTTCCTGTCCTTTCTCTCTTGCCCCTTCCCCCAGGGGCCAGCATTTCTCCCCCTCTTCCCTCCCACCCACATTCCAGCATTTGTCCCTCACTGTCTTCTACCCCTGGATCCTACATCTCCCTCCTTCTTCCCCCTCCTCCGCCCTCATGTTCAACATTGTTCCCTCTTTTCCTCTTCTCTCTCACTCTTGCATCCCAAGTCTAACATCTGTTTCCCCCCTTGCAGCATCTCTTCCACCACCATGTAACATTTCTCCTTCATCCCTCTCTCCCCTGTGCAGTACCTTTTCCTCCCCTCCCTCCCAGGTCCAACATTTCTCCTTCTTTTGTCATTCACCCCTCCTTCCCTCCCCACCCTACCCTACATCCAGCAATTATCCCCCTCTCTCCCCCCATATCCCAATAATGATCCCCTTTCTTCTACTCTCCCATGCCTGTCTCCCTCTCCTACACCCCCTGTGTAGCATCTCTTTTCTTTCCCTCCCCTCCACTCCCATGCCCAAGCAGCCCAACAATTTTATCTTCGTTCCAACCCCCCCTCCATGCAGCATCAGGAGCATCACGGCACCGCAGCACGTTTCAAAGGGTTGCTGGCAGCATGTAAGAGAGAGAATTGCTGCACTGCTGCTGATGACCCAGAAGCCTTCCCTCTGCTGCGTTCCTCCCAGGAAATTACTTCATAGTTGGGGGGAAGACATGGCAGAGGGAAGGATTTCAGGTGAGACTCAGCCAGCAGCTGTGATTCTTACACGCTGGCAGCAACCCTTTCAACCGGCGCAGCAGAAGAGACAAGGCAGCTTCAGTCCCTGCATGTTTTTCTTCGATCGTCGCCGGCAGCGCTGCCATTCACACAGGCAGCTTCGCTCCCTTCTGCCGCATCCATCCGGCCCACTCTGATGCACTTCCTGTGTACGTAGGGCCAGATGGACGCAGCAAAGGGGGGCGGAGCTGCCTGTGTGAATGGCAGCGCTGCCGGCGACGATCGAAGAAAAGAATGCAGTGCTGGCGGGGACTGGGGAGGACAACGAATTTCTGCGAGCGACGTGGGCGGGCGGGCGGGCCTGGACGGAAAGTGGGTGGGCCTGGGCCCAGGCCCACCCGTGGCTATGCCCCTGAATGAAACAGAAGGAAAAAAAATCTCTGCCTTCACCTAAGTGACCTCTGTCACTGAGGTCAATGAAATTCTTAACAAAAGCTCCACCCTGAGATCTTCCTGTAATATATGGTAAGATATGTTAAATGTTTTTTTCCTGGGGCTCTGAGAGGGGCTGTTCCAGGGTTTTGGTGGATGGTGCTGGCTGGAAAAGGTTTAAATTTAGTTTGGGGATTTTTAATGGAGTTAGGTGAAGAAAGTGTGAGATGTTTCTTAAATATGGTTTTATTTTACCAGGAATAACCTAGGATTAGGTGGGGATTGTACTATTAAATGTTTCTTGCTGTTTTGGGTACAAGTCAGGTTAAAATTGACTTTAAAATTCTCTCTATAGTAAGTTTTGCATTAACTTCTATGGGGGAAGGGAAACAGCCAAGATTCTAAAACAGCTCAGAGAAAAAAAAAACAGTCTTTAGCTGACAAACACTTGGTTGAGTGATGTCAGATGTTCCTCTAGGGGGGGTGAGTTGCTAGGGAGACTGATGAGCTGAAGACAAGGGCTGAACATGGAGAGAGAGATGGCTGTGAGCATGGAGAGAAAGGGAATAAAACATTTACTGTGTGAAATGTAAGAAATAAAAGTATATTTTATGAGTTTAAAGTGAAATAAGTGACATTGAAAAAGGGTACTTTGATATTGAAAGTGAGCTGAGGTGAGTGTGAATGTTCCAGTATAGCACTGAATTTCCAGAGATAAGTGATTTACCATTTTAGGGTGAGAGAGGCTTTGATTTGTGGTGGGAATTGTACTACACGAGAAAGCCTATAAGGGTATCAGGAAAAAAGGGTGTAAGGATTTTAAGTGTGACTCAGGGGAGGGACTGAGAGGTGAATCTGATATTTGGAGAAAGTTGCTAGTAGGCAATGTCTGTGTGGAAGGTGTGTTTTGTGTTTTGTGCATATGTTCTGATTGCAGAACAAGGTTTGAGGTGGCAGATTAAGCCCTGCTTTTGTATGAGGGTGCTGTATGCTCCAGATTGATCTGATAGCTATGCAGAGTAATGTTATGTTTTTGAGTGGGGTTTGTGAGATGAAATGTTGAAACATCATTGGAATAGGGACTGTGTACTGTGTGATGGTTCTGAATGCAGTGCTGAAGCCTGCTGGAGCATTTAGAACAGGGAATCAACAGTGAGAAATAGGTTTTGTAGTGAGAAAGCCTTTAACTTATTTTATTTCAATTAGAGAGTGTGGCCACAGTATTTTGTCACCAGAGTGGAGTCAGTTCCTGAACAAGCACAGGGAGTTTAGGATTTTGCTTCCCTGATTATTTTCTTTATAAGTGAGGTTTAGGAAGAAGAACTCTGTGGATCATCCGCTGAAGGCTTTCCAGATGAGCTCCAACGCAAGAAAGAAATCACCTAAATAAATTCAACTACTGCTAAGTGACATTGCCAAGGGTGTTGAAAGAAATATTTTTTTTCACAACATCTTAAGGGAAAACAAAGGAACAGTACATCTAATAGCCAAAAATCCATGAGATCCCTGCAAAGACACCAATAGTACACACAAAGACTCCAATTTTTACAACAGGAAAGAGAATAACAACAAATATCTGATTTTGATAAAAAGACAATTTAAACACTTATCTGAAAAGGTATTTTTTTTGCCTTTTAGGTGATTTTGTTAAAAGAAACAGAAAAAGTTAAGGGTATACATGTAAAACTACATTTGAATGTTGAATATGTTATTGCAGTTCTATTAAGCCACACAGTAATTGGGAAGTTAAATTTATTTGAATGAAAATTTGCTTGCATTTGTATTCAATAAAGAAAAAGATATTTTGCAAATCTGAAAGTTTGGTCCTTCCATTTCAGGAATTTGGTCCTTCCATTTCAGGAACCAATCCTAAATTTAGCTTCTTTTCCTCCTTTATTCTTTGAGAGTAAAGGACGGGGTTAGTTTATTTGTTCTACTCCCTCGGCTGTGAGTGTGTGTTCCCTAGATATTCGCCACGACTACAACAACAGGTATCTGGGAACACATCACTACAGTCCAGCCGAGAAGGGTGGTTACATTCCTCCAGCCCCTCTATTTATTCATTTCTTCTAAATGTAGGCGTGATCAGAGTGTAACAAGAGCCAAGATGACGTCATGAGTGGATGCTCGAGTAGGAGCTCCGTCTGGGACCGCATTTAAGGGGTCTTTTACTAAAGCTTAGCTTGTTATCTGCAGCAGGGCCCATTTTATTCCTATGGGCCCTGCTGCAGATATCTTTGAGCTAAGCTTTAGTAAAAGACCCCCCTAGCTTTGCTGAGCAGGCACCTTACCTGTCTTATGATGGGGAAAAGGAGAGGGAAGACTAAGCAGTTGCCCCCACTGCCGGGTGGACCCCACTGGATTCTTTCAGAGTCCCTGAATGCTCAGGATTACTTTCTTCTTTGACAGTGCCACTGGAAACTGGCAGTGATGCAAGCAGGGTTTCTCTCAGCCCTGCTTCCAGGCCCCGCCACAACCTGGAAACTCTCTGCTAACTGGTATTAAGGTGGACCTGGAGGAAGGAGCTTCTCCGTCTGGGATTCCGCAGGAGTGCTTGCCAGCTTTCACCTCCTCCCCTGTTGTAATTTCTGGCTCTTTCTCATTGCAGCAGGGATTACAACAACAAACCCTGAGTACGGAGCCTGATGTGGGGGAAGGAGCTTCAGGATTAAAGGTGGACATGCTGGTTAGACCAGCCATAGTCACTTTGGACACACTGTGGGACACTGTGAATGCCGTAAATTCATCTTTAATACAAGTAGTTACTATATTCTCTTCTGAGGTTGTAATAGGAATGGTAGCTGCCCATTCTCAGGCTTTACATCAGCAGCTAGATAAAGTGACTACACTGGAGAATACCAAGTTGGAATTACAAGGATTATGTGGGACACTTATAAAAGATAAGAATTTAACCGGTAGGAAGATGGAGTATCTGGAAAATTGGTTAAGAATGAACACTTTACGATTTCTGAATTTTCCACACTGACCTTTGATAGCTCCTGTTGAAATGGTTAGAAAATACCTTAGAGAAGTTTTAAAACTTCCATCTGAGACATTGAGGGGTATAATCGAACTGGGACGACTATCTCTAAGGGTGCCCATCTCTAAGGATGTCCCGGCGAAGGGGCGGGGAAACCACTATTATCGAAACAAGATGGGCGGCCATCTTTCATTTCAATAATACAGTCGGGGATGCCCAAATATCAAGATTTAGGTCGACCTTAGAGATGGTCGTCCCCGTTTTTTGGCAATAATGGAAACTGAGGATGCCTGGACGCCTATCTCAAAAACGACCAAATCCAAGCCATTTGGTCTTGGGAGGAGCCAGCATTCATAGTGCACTGGTCCCCCTCACATGCCAGGATACCATCCGGGCACCCTAGGGGGCACTGCAGTGGACTTCACAAATTGCTCCCAGGTGCACAGCTCCCTTACCTTCAGTGCTGAGCCCCCTAACCCCCCCCCCCAAAAAAAAAACCCACTACCCACAAGTGTACACCACTATCATAGCCCTAAGGAGTGAAGGGGGGCACCTACATGTGGGTACAGTGGGTTTCGGGTGGGTTTTGAAGGGCTCACATTTACCAGTACAAGTGTAACAGGTAGGAGGGGATGGGCCTGGGTCCGCCTGCCTGAAGTGCACTGCACCCACTAAAACTGCTCCAGGGACCTGCATACTGCTGTCATGGAGCTGGGTATGACATTTGAGGCTGGCATACAGGCTGGCAAAAAATGTTTTCTAAATTTTTTTAGGGTGGGAGGGGGTTGGTGACCACTGGGGGAGTAAGGGGAGGTCATCCCCGATTCCCTCTGATGGTCATTGGGTCAGTTTGGTTATAACAAAAGAGAGGGAACAAAGTACAAACTAAAGTCCAAACAAAAAAACAGCACCACGGGCCTTTAAAATGGAACAAAGTTCTTTAATGAATGAGCCTTGACCCGACACGGGCCGTGTTTCGGTGACTAGCACCTGCGTCAGGGGTCTACATAAAATACAAAACATAGAAATAATATATTTTTAAAAATTGTTAACATATAATGAATAAAACCAAGAATTAAAAATAATATTTAGACTCATCAAGCATACATATATAAGCCTATATAAACACCTAAAGCATTTAATATTTTAACATTGCATTTAATAATTTAACATTCTCATATATTATTATATAGTAATTTGAAAATAAATGGATAATTAATCAAAACAAAAATGGTAATGGTAACTCACCACAGTGATGACGTGGAAAACTTGGGGAATAACTCGAATATTTTCATCTACAATATTCCTTACTTTTGGACAAAAAATTTTTCATATATTAATATGTGTTTAAAATGCTTATTTTAATTATTAATAATATATTTTATAGAAAGGCCATATTATATAATACTGGCTATAACTGAATTTAAAAATAATTTTTTAAAACATTTTAAAATATACAACAAATTTCAAACATTACACTGATAATATCATGAGCCTTCAAAAACATTCAAATCAGCACAGAATAAATAGATATATACATCTTCAAATATAAAAGCCAAAAATATAATATCTAGTGGCATTACTTGATCTTAATTTTGAAAAAACAGCATTTTGTCACTATATGTGTATATATATATATACATATATATATATGCATATATATACATATGTATCTGTGTATATGTATATCTATATATTATAGCATAAACAGGGCTTCTATTATCTTTTGAAGCTCTGGGTATATTTATTTGGTTATCTGCCAATTGCAATTAATTATGTAAACTTTATTTGTAACTGCTATAATGGTATTTTAGCTAATGACAAAATACCTTAAAAATTTGCATTTATTTTGTTATCTACCAGTCACAATTAATTATACAAATGGCATCTTGAATAGTGGCAAAGGATTAACAGGGCTTTAATTCACATGTATATGTTTCTCACATCAGCATTCATTTAATAAAATGTCTTCAATATATCTTTTTATATGTTTTAAAAGATATATTGAAGACATTTTATTAAATGAATGCTGATGTGAGAAACATATACATGTGAATTAAAGCCCTGTTAATCCTTTGCCACTATTCAAGATGCCATTTGTATAATTAATTGTGACTGGTAGATAACAAAATAAATGCAAATTTTTAAGGTATTTTGTCATTAGCTAAAATACCATTATAGCAGTTACAAATAAAGTTTACATAATTAATTGCAATTGGCAGATAACCAAATAAATATACCCAGAGCTTCAAAAGATAATAGAAGCCCTGTTTATGCTATAATATATAGATATACATATACACAGATACATATGTATATATATGCATATATATATATGTATATATATACACATATAGTGACAAAATGCTGTTTTTTCAAAATTAAGATCAAGTAATGCCACTAGATATTATATTTTTGGCTTTTATATTTGAAGATATATATATCTATTTATTCTGTGCTGATTTGAATGTTTTTGAAGGCTCATGATATTATCAGTGTAATGTTTGAAATTTGTTGTATATTTTAAAATGTTTTAAAAAATTATTTTTAAATTCAGTTATAGCCAGTATTATATAATATGGCCTTTCTATAAAATATATTATTAATAATTAAAATAAGCATTTTAAACATATATTAATATATGAAAAATTTTTTGTCCAAAAGTAAGGAATATTGTAGATGAAAATATTCGAGTTATTCCCCAAGTTTTCCACGTCATCACTGTGGTGAGTTACCATTACCATTTTTGTTTTGATTAATTATCCATTTATTTTCAAATTACTATATAATAATATATGAGAATGTTAAATTATTAAATGCAATGTTAAAATATTAAATGCTTTAGGTGTTTATATAGGCTTATATATGTATGCTTGATGAGTCTAAATATTATTTTTAATTCTTGGTTTTATTCATTATATGTTAACAATTTTTAAAAATATATTATTTCTATGTTTTGTATTTTATGTAGACCCCTGACGCAGGTGCTAGTCACCGAAACACGGCCCGTGTCGGGTCAAGGCTCATTCATTAAAGAACTTTGTTCCATTTTAAAGGCCCGTGGTGCTGTTTTTTTGTTTGGACTTTAGTTTGTACTTTGTTCCCTCTCTTTTGTTATACCCAAGTCACGAGTGAGGGATGGCCTTTAAAAATTGGGACAATGTACTCAGTTATTCTGAGGATCGACTAAATAATTTATTTCAGGAACCACCAATTTTCGATGAGAATGAGGATGAAACGTTATCTGATAAGTGGCATGATGTTATTAATCATAAACAAAATTTGATAAGAAACGAATTACATTATGCAACCCTGATACAATATTGTAGGGTACAACGCATACCACGTGGTTTAAGAATTAAGAAAGAACCACAGATGTTTAGAGACAATAAAATTTTCTTGGACAAGTGGTGTGCAATTTTGAATAAATGTTCGCTAGATCTAATGATTTTACTTATAGAAACATCCAAAGAAAGAGTTGACATTTTGAAAAAGGAAATTCAAATTAGAACTGATGTGTTGTCTGTTGAAGATTCAAACTTCGATCAACACATGTCTTCTTTACAAAAGAAGATTGACACTTTTCGAAAAGATATTAAACGTCACAAATATGACAAATTTAAACGTGATGAGAACGATTACAAGAGTGGTAATATATACCCGTGGGCTGTTCCTAAATACACTAGTAAAGCCAATAGACGTAAACTGAGTCACAGGGTGGATCTGACATCACATCAAGATAACATACAAGCTGATGAAGGGACTTCCAGGATGCCCCCAGAAAAATCAAGGAAAAGAATTAGAAATGACTCAGACGAACTATTTACATCTCCTTGTTCAACTCCAAGACAGAATTCAACTGTTATTAACAGAAGAATTGAGGAGAGTCAGCAAGATCATTTTTTAGACAAGATTTGGGACATGAACCAACCTGTGAAGAACAACAGAGAGAACCGATATTCAACAACAAACAACAGAAAATATCAGTATCCGACTTATCCCTACCGTGGAAGGGGACGAGGCAGAGGGAGAGGAGGAATATGGAGGGGCCGAGGATAGAGAACGTCCAGCTTCAATCAGTAGCACAACAGACCACCGACATTCCGGTGATCAATTTATCAGACTACACTTTGACCACTGATCAAGCACATGTTTTACAAAAAGGTCTTAAGTTTGTACCAACGAATCATTATGACCCGTTTCAGACAAGAGTTGACTTATACCGGTTTGAAAGGAAATTAAAGATCATGCATTACTTTCAAGAACAATCGGTTGATTATCAAGACAACAGTGTCATCAAAAATAAATCACGATGGACTCCACCAGGTATCACTGATCCATTAATACAAGCCTTCCAGAGTTGTGTGATGCGTGATTTGACAGTATTAGAGAAGAAAAAGAAAAGACTTTTTTACAACTTAACAAAGAATGAGAAAGAGGCGTTACAATCTCTAAGATCCAACAGTGAAATTGTCATTAAGCCTGCAGACAAGGGAGGAGGTGTTGTTATTCAAAACTCGACAGACTATATAAAAGAAGTAATACGACAATTGTCTGACACTAATTTCTATAAACTTCTAGAAAATGATCCCACTATGGAATTAAAAGCAGAGATAGATTTCTGGATAAAATTTGGTTTTGAGTCTGGTTTTTTAACAAATAAAGAGAAAGATTTTTTAAGTGTGCCATATCCGATTACACCAACAATTTATATGTTACCTAAGGTGCATAAAACACTTCTTAATCCTCCTGGGAGACCGATTGTTGCTGCTATTGGATCACTTTTAGAACCTCTGTCTAAATTTGTAGATGTTTTTTTGAGACCTTTTATTCCATATGTTAAATCGTATATAAGAGATTCTGCACATGTGATTCAACTTCTGGACGAGTTTGAAGGTTATGATGAAAACATTATATTAGTGACCTTTGACATTGAAAGTCTGTATACAAATATCCCTCAGGATAAGGCCCTTAATATTTTAAAGGATATTCTTGATAATCGCACAGACAACATGCGGATTCCAACATCCTTTATTATTGAATTAGCAACACTAGCATTAAAAGAAAATTTTTTATGCTTTCAAGGAAAATTCTACAAACAGATAAAGGGAACTGCAATGGGTGCAACTATGGCCCCAGACATCGCTATTCTCTATGTAGCGCAATTTGAAAAAGAATTTTTGGAAACAAATCCATTTCAAGATGAAATTAAACTGTGGAAACGCTATATCGATGATATTTTGATGTTTTGGAAGGGAGATCTTGAAAGATTGCAAACCTTTTATACCTGGCTCAATTCCCTAGATCCTAATCTCAGATTTACAATGCAACTCCATCAGAATTCTATTGCTTTTTTGGATATAAATATCATTAAAAATATGGACAGGTTTGATACAACAATTTTTAAGAAACCGATTGACAAAAACCAGTTTTTGCACTTTGACAGTTTCCATAGTAGAAGTCTCAAGGAGAATCTTCCACGATCACAGTTCCTACGGCTCCGGAGACTGTGTAGCCAAATAAATGATTTTGAAGAACAATCCAAACCTCTACAGAAAAAATTCCAGGATCGAGGTTATCCTTCAAAATGTATTACTAAAGGCTTTCAACAGGCTAGAACATCTGACAGAGAAAAATTACTCAAACCACGAGATGATAGAAAAACACCAGATATTGTTTGCAGCCTACAGTTCTCAAACTATTCAAGAGACATTCAGAAAATTATATATAACAACTGGCATATCCTTGAAGAACACAGTTGCTTTCAAGATAAAAAAGTCACAATCGCACACACTAGAGGAAGGAATTTAAAAGAAATTATTGCCCCATCATCACTGCCTCAAACTAACAATGATCAACGATTAGAACTGGATCATTTTGCTATTGGCCATCATCCATGCAAGAGTTGTTCGGTATGTCAGTTGTCAATGGATATTGTATCCTTTGAACATCCGCAGACTGGCAAAATTTATAAACTGCTGAACCACACTAACTGCAATACCACACATGTCGTATATGTTATTATGTGCCCTTGCTCATTACTTTACGTGGGTAAAACAAAGAGAAAAATCAAGACGCGCATAATTGAGCATAGGAGTAATATCAATCGGGGTAATCTTACTGCCCCACTTGTGCAACATTATATGGAACAATCGCATTCCCCGTCTGATCTCCGTTTTTTTGTCTATCAAGTGGTTAAAAAGCCGTGGCGTGGTGGTGACCTTGATCTGCTTTTGTTACAACGAGAACAAAGAACTATTTTTGAATTCAATACAGTAACTCCTGCAGGACTTAATCTAGAGATAGACTTGTCTGTTTTTCAATGAATATTTAAACTATGTTGTTTTCTTTCTTTTCAAACATTGGAAGGATGTTCTTTGCAGTTCACTTTAAGGAACATTTATATATGTGACTAATGGATGTATGATATGCTTGGTTTAAAGCATATTTTTGATCGTTTGATGTCATGTATTTATGAACAAATGATTCACACATGTACTTATTTAAGTTTAACATTTGATTGCATGGGTATATTCAACATAACATTATGATAAAACTACAGATTTGTAATGCCACTCACGTTTCATTCTAGTTTTTAAGGTTTCAAAAAATGTTTTTCATTAATTTTTTAATTAATTTTAATTCATTTTTTAATAATCATTTTATATAGTAAATACATTAGAATATATTGGTACATTTAATGATAAAACCATATGTTTGTAATATTATTTAAGTTTATATTTAGAATTTAATAATTAATTATAAATGTAATTTATAGACTCACAAGGTAGATAATAATGGCACAATATAAACATACAATTATAAGAATGAAGTGCTGTTTAAACTCAATTTTAGCATTTACAAGCTTTTTTAATGACATAATAAAATAGTATATGAACAGTTAAATTTAAAATATAATTAATAGACTTAGTAAATTAAAATTGGGGTATGGTAAGTTCATATTTGTTCAGAAAATCTTTTTAAATTTGGTCATTTAATATTTGATAAATATTCATTTTAAGAGTAGATAACAAATTGGAATATGAAGAGTTAATTGAAGATACAATTTATAGATTTGCTAAATAGATTAAAATTGCAATATAGTTAGTTAATTGTTTTGATAATTACTCAATATCCTGTTATTTTATATATATTTTAAACAAATGGCCATTTTAATAATGTAGGCTTTAGGACCCAGTAAATGATTCCTGCATATCTGGCAGGCTTTTAGACCCAGTAACCACCTAAATTCATTTGATAGGATAAAGGTTAATGCTTTGTGAAGATTAGGTGTTTTCACTTAAGTTAATCAAAAAATGTCTCCACCCTGTGTGACGTGGTATTAAAAGCAGAGCCTTTTGAGAGCACAGCTTTTCATCCATTTTGATACAGAAAGTGAAAGTGCCTTGGTGCTTTGTAGCTTTTACTACATGAGACGTGGGGGTAAGTTTTTTGTCATGACAATAAATTGTAGGAAGTTTCTAAGTTAGGCACTATAGTATTTGCTGCCTCATGATTTAACAACTTTTATCAATTGCACAATCTTTTTGGTAATGTCTGTGGCATTATGGTTTGTTATACTCATTGAAACCCTTCTGTTTGGCAATATAGTTTGAGGTATACAGATTTTTTTCTTTTGACACTTGAGTTAAAATGAAAGTCAGTATTTTATTGTTTATGAAAATCATCTTTGCTATGTTTTAAAAGATATATTGAAGACATTTTATTAAATGAATGCTGATGTGAGAAACATATACATGTGAATTAAAGCCCTGTTAATCCTTTGCCACTATTCAAGATGCCATTTGTATAATTAATTGTGACTGGTAGATAACAAAATAAATGCAAATTTTTAAGGTATTTTGTCATTAGCTAAAATACCATTATAGCAGTTACAAATAAAGTTTACATAATTAATTGCAATTGGCAGATAACCAAATAAATATACCCAGAGCTTCAAAAGATAATAGAAGCCCTGTTTATGCTATAATATATAGATATACATATACACAGATACATATGTATATATGCATATATATATATGTATATATATATACACATATAGTGACAAAATGCTGTTTTTTCAAAATTAAGATCAAGTAATGCCACTAGATATTATATTTTTGGCTTTTATATTTGAAGATGTATATATCTATTTATTCTGTGCTGATTTGAATGTTTTTGAAGGCTCATGATATTATCAGTGTAATGTTTGAAATTTGTTGTATATTTTAAAATGTTTTAAAAAATTATTTTTAAATTCAGTTATAGCCAGTATTATATAATATGGCCTTTCTATAAAATATATTATTAATAATTAAAATAAGCATTTTAAACATATATTAATATATGAAAAATTTTTTGTCCAAAAGTAAGGAATATTGTAGATGAAAATATTCGAGTTATTCCCCAAGTTTTCCACGTCATCACTGTGGTGAGTTACCATTACCATTTTTGTTTTGATTAATTATCCATTTATTTTCAAATTACTATATAATAATATATGAGAATGTTAAATTATTAAATGCAATGTTAAAATATTAAATGCTTTAGGTGTTTATATAGGCTTATATATGTATGCTTGATGAGTCTAAATATTATTTTTAATTCTTGGTTTTATTCATTATATGTTAACAATTTTTAAAAATATATTATTTCTATGTTTTGTATTTTATGTAGACCCCTGACGCAGGTGCTAGTCACCGAAACACGGCCCGTGTCGGGTCAAGGCTCATTCATTAAAGAACTTTGTTCCATTTTAAAGGCCCGTGGTGCATTGGGTCAGTTTGGGCACCTTTTTGAGGCTTGGTCGTGAAAAAAAATGGACCGAGTAAAGTCAACCAAATGCTCGTCAAGGACGCCCTTCTTTTTTCCATTATTGGCCGAGGATGCCCATCTCTTAAGCATGCCTCAGTCCCGCCTTCGCTACACTTCCGACACGCCCCCGTGAACTTTGGTCGTCCCCGCGACGGACTGCAGTTGAGGACGCCCATCTCCCAATTTGTGTCGGAAGATGGGTGCCCTTCTCTTTCCAAAATGCCCCTGATTGTCACCTTTAGCTAACTACTTGACGATAACTGAAGCCAAACAAAGAGAAGATAATCAAAATGCTAATTTAACAAATTTCTTGGAGTCGTCATCTTTCGTTGTTACTCAACATACCACTTTCCTGGTGACTTTTGCCTTGGAACCGGACAGAGATATTTTTCTGAAGTTATATTTTCGATATATGAATGGTGATTTCTTGGGGTCAAAGATAAGAATTTTTCCTGATTTATCTAGGAATACCCAGAGGAGATGCCAGGAATTCTTGGCCTTGTGCTCAAGGGCATAAGCTCTGGGTATGTGTTTTTGGTTTTGGTTTCCTTTTGCTTGCTGTTTCACTTTTCATAATAATTCCTATGTCTTTACTGACCTTAAGCGATTATTAGAACTTGTGGTTTCTAAACAGGAAACAAAGGTTCAGACATAAATCCCACAGTTCTAGATGCATTGTTATGCTAGTTGAGGATTGTTCCTGATATTGGCATATATTCTGTTAATTATTCTTTTTCCTTTATTTTAATTTCTTAGTATCTTGGCTCGGTTACCTAATAATTGTGGACTAAAGATTATAACGTTTTCATGATATATGATGATATATATTTTTCCTTTTCTGATGTTTTCCTTTATTTCCTTAGTTGCATTGTTATAATGTGATTATAATATTTTGAAAATTGATAAATAATTTTTTTTAAATGCAGGAGCGATCTAGCTTTTCTATCTCAAAATTGCCAGAGGAAGGTGGATGGAAGTTTTATATACAGTAGGTCGGCTAAATCCTGCTTTGATTCAGGAAACAGGGCTGCTGAGATGTGCACCTGTGTTTTATAAATATTGCAGCAGGAATTACACCTATCTCAGTCCATCCCCAACGTATGCTTGAACAGACTAAACATACATTCATAGAAGTTTAGAGGTCCTTTTACTTACTGTTCCCTCTAAGCTGAGCAGCAGTCTTCCAACTGCATTGATACCAGTAGGGGGTGGTGCTTCAATATTATGTTTTCAATCACTAGGGACAGGCAGACTCCCTGGAGGTCTGCAGAACTTGCCTGTTCCTCTTTATTGAAAAAGTGATAGTGAAACAGCACCTCCCACTGGCAGGACTGTAGATGGAGGACTCCCGCTCAGCTTAGAGGGAACTGTGCTTTTATTAAGCTATGGGAATACATGGGCTTAGCTGGCCATAGCTGGGTTTTTCCCATGAGTTAAGGTCATTTTTACCACGGCCATAAAAATGGTCTTTATGTATTTTTTGTATTAATGGCCATGTGCCATTAGGCCACGGCTATTAAAAATTTCTTACCACGTGAGCTCTTATCGCCACCTGTGTTCCTGCACGAACTAGTTAGCACACGATAATGTAGCTACGTTAACTGATTAGTGCAGGAATGCCCACTGTCTACCCCCTTGCATGCCCCCTCAAAAAATGTTTAAATAGTTTTTCGTGTGCTGTTAGTATACGCCGATTTGGCAGTTACCACAGGACACCTGAGCGCATCGCGTGGTACAACATTTTAAGCTACATTACAGCCAAACACAGTTTAATAAAAGGGTCTCAGGCACAGAGATTTGTATTTGTACATTTCCAAACTTTGGGAGTAATTCTACAAGGCGTCACCAATTGATGGCATCAAGAAGGTCTGTAACTAATTGTAGTCTAGTCATTGACACAAGTGAATGACTTCTTATAGAATAGCGACTAGCAGAAACGTACAAGCCGTGACATTTTAGTGCATTTATTGTAGTGGGTATGTGCATGGTGCAATCAGGTGCAAATCCGTCATTGATGCTATGAAGTGTATTTTTTTTACCATATTCACAGGATCAATGACGATTTGCACCTGATTGCCAGAAAACTAGTGATCAAGCAGTCTTGTTGCATTAATTCTGAAGATCCTTCACAACATAAAATAATATGTACTAAGAGTGGATTTGTGCTTGGGATGGGTTTAGAGGTATAGACATATGAATATCCCCGCACAGCTATAAATACAACTGTCCAGATCTATTTGAACATCCATACATACGCATTTATACCAGCTAGAGGACTGGCATTAGTGATTGTGTCTTAGGGGCTAAAAAATCAGCACCAAACTCCCCTACCGCCCGGCTTAAGTGGTATACTATAAGCCACAGCTAAAGTTCAACGCAGTTTATAGAATAACGCATAAGCGGAGAGGTTGCATGTAAACTTAGGCACCACCATTTGAACCAATGAAAACACAGTGCAAATGCACAAGCCTAAATTTATCCATATTTTATAATTACGCATAAAACTCCCCCAAAATGTCCAAGCTCCTCCCATTTCTGCGTACCCTTTTTCAGGCGGTGTGTAAATTTTAGGTACGGATCCTGCACCTAAATTTACGCATGTAATTCCCATTTAAATCTAATTAGTGCCAATAATTGTTAAAAAGCAAATTATTAGCACTACTTCACTCATTATCCTATTAAATTGCATGCACAGATCGGGGGTACACCTAAATTTGCATTCACTTTTTTGGCAGCTTTTATAAAATCAGGGGTTAAATATGTGCATATTTTCAGCTACTGTATATAGCTATGAGAAGAATATCTGAATATCAGGGAATTTTTGATGGTGGTCACTTCAGCTCAAAGAGTCAGAGAGCGTCAAGCTCTAGTAACTGATCCACCCTATATAAGTTTTCATCATAACAGAATAGTTCTTTGCACCCATCTAACTTTCTTCCTAAGGTCGTGTTGGAGTTCCATCTTAATCAGTCAATTGTTCTACCAACATTCTTCCCAAAGCCTCATGCCCATCTTGATGAAAGTACACTAGACACCTTGGAGTGCAAGTGAGCCTTGGCCTTCTATCTGGAGCAGAATAAAGCCCATAGACAGTCCATGAAACTTTTAGCTTCTTTTGACCCAAACATGATGGGGGCAGTCATCGGTAAATGCACTTTATTCACTTACCCCCAGACTGGGCTGACTCTGGAGGGTTATGTCATGGATCACAGTGTTACAGCCATGGCTAGGTTGGTAGACCAATTGAGATCAGCCTTCATTGAGGATATTTGCAAGGCAGCAATGTGGTCTTCAGTCCACACATTCACATCTTATTACTGCTTTGAACAGAATACCTGACATGATGGTAGGTTGGTCAGACGGTCCTGCAAAATTTGGTTGGTGTCTAGAATTCAACTCCACCCTTTTAGGCCCATTTTCTTCTGTTCCAGATAGCACCTTCACAACAGTTAAGTTAAGGTTGATTGGTTTTTTTTTTCAGTTAACCTTGCCATTGCAAGTCTCTATTCTCTTATTGTTGATGTTTTTGGTGAGTCCAAGAAAAACAGCAGATGCTGCTGCAATACAGAGGACCATCCACCGTCAGATGGAGATTATATATAGACTTACATTCAATTGGGCAAATATTGAAGAGTGTTATGACCCCTGATGAAAACTAGAGCTGAAACTTGGCCAAAGAGGGTTATTCTTCAATAAAAATTTGTTTGAGAACCCTCAGTTGTTTCCTTCTTTCCTGAACCACCTCTGCTATTTTTTGTAATGGAAATCATGATCATTCTATATGTGTATATATTAGGATTATGCTTATTCTGTTATAGAATGTACATGCTGTAGTCTAATAGAATTGTATCTCACTGCAGAATAATAATTACTGAAATAAATTGCTGACGTTAGAAAGGTCATATATATATGTCATGCTTGTAATTAACTAGCTTGTTAGTAGTAAATAGGCCAAAATCATCTTAGAAGTCTGGAATGTCAATTGACTGGGAAAATAACAGAGGTGTATGGGCCTTATCTACAGTAGCCTGAGGGGGCAAGAAGGGGATCATTATATGTTCTTTCTTAACCAGAAATACAGCACCTGGTGAGCTGGTGATGGTAAAGATAATAGTATTCTTGGCTATTTAAGGTTGCAGTGAATCAGTATAGTCAGACTGTAAGCTGAGATTTCTTGTTCATCTAGTCTCCCTGTATACAGGATTTTACAATAAAGATATATATCTGAACCCAGAGTCAGAGCTTCTTTGGTAAGAGGAAATTTTTCCATAACATTTTTATTGGACTTGTTGTTTGTGCAGATGTTTTTAGTGAGCCTGGTAGCTAGGGATTCCCACATGTGAGTATTGTGGGAAATATGAGGGTGAGAGGGAGAATGAAGGCACATGGAGGAACGAGGAGGCTCGAGAGGGAGGGAGACTGCGTAGAGAAAGGAAGGAGTCTTTTCCACTGGGGGATTGGAGAAAAGGAAAAGACTACACTTCCCAGCAGCCCTTGAGTAGGTCCCATGGTAGAAACAGGGACTTCAATCCCCAACTGCCCCCAGAGGAGGTCAGGAGGGCAAGAGAAGGGAGTTGGAAAAACCTGTCCCAGAGAGCCAGGATGAGGGAAGGAGTTCTGAACCTGCCCAATCAAGCAAATAGAGATCAGCTGAGCAATGGGTGTGGGGAGGAACCTATGGACTGGCAAGGGGAAGAAAAGGGAGAGGAACTAGAGCAAGAGGAGCCGATGGAGATTGCTACTCTGACTAAACTGGAAGGAAAGAGGTGAAACAGGAGAGGGCTGCTCGGGAGGAGAGCCTGGTAGAAGAAGGGGAAAGGTGGCTATCCCATGAGGGGAGCTGAGAGAACAGGATTTTCAAAAGGCGTTTGAGAAGGTACCTCATGAAAGGCTACAGAGGAAATTGGAAGGACATGGGATAGGAGGAAATGTCCTATTGTGGATTAAAAACTGGTTGAAGGATAGGAAACAGAGAGTGGGGTTAAATGGACAGTATTCACAATGGAGAAGGGTAGTTAGTGGGGTTCCTCAGGGGTCTGTGCTAGGACCGCTGCTTTTTAATATATTTATAAATGATTTAGAGATGGGAGTAACTAGCGAGGTAATTAAATTTGCTGATGACACAAAGTTATTCAAAGTTGTTAAAACTCGTGTCAGGATTGTGAAAAATTACAGAAGGACCTTACGAGACTGGGAGACTGGGCGGCTAAATGGCAGATGATGTTTAATGTGAGCAAGTGCAAGGTGATGCATGTGGGAAAAAAGAACCCAAATTATAGCTACATCATGCAAGGTTCCACGTTAGGAGTTACAGACCAAGAAAGGGATCTGGGTGTCGTCGTCGATAATACACTGAAACCTTCTGCTCAGTGTACTGCTGCGGCTAGGAAAGCAAATAGAATGTTGGGTATTATTAGGAAAGGTATGGAAAACAGGTGTGAGGATGTTATAATGCTGTTGTATTGCTCCATGGTGTGACCGCATCTTGAGTATTGTGTTCTATTCTGGTCACCGCATCTCAAGAAAGATACAGTAGAATTGGAAAAGGTGCCGCGAAGGGCGACTAAAATGATAGCGGGGATGGGACGACTTCCCTATGAAGAAAGACTAAAGAGGCTAAGGCTTTTCAGCTTGGAGAAGAGACGGCTGAGGGGGGAGATGATAGAGGTATATAAAATAATGAGTGGAGTGGAACAGGTGGATGTGAAGCGTCTGTTCACGCTTTCCAAAAATACTAGGACTAGGGGGCATGCGATGAAACTACAGTGTAGTAAATTTAAAACAAATCGGAGAAAATGTTTCTTCACCCAACGCATAATTAAACTCTGAAATTCATTGCCAGAGAACGTGGTGAAGACGGTTAGCTTGGCAGAGTTTAAAAAGGGGTTAGACGGTTTCCTAAAGGCCAAGTCCATAAACCACTACTAAATGGACTTGGGAAAAATCCACAATTCCAGGAATAACATGTATAGAATGTATAGAATGTTTGTACGTTTGGGAAGCTTGCCAGGTGCCCTTGGCCTGGATTGGTCGCTGTCATTGGCGGATGCTGGGCTCGATGGACCCTTGGTCTTTTCCCAGTATGGCATTACTTATGTACTTATGTACCACGGAAGGGTCAGGCGGGTGGTGGTCATGGAATAATGCTGGACTGGTTGGGGAGGACCCTTGCCACTCTCCCTAGGTTGATTTCTTTTGAAAGGGAGAGAGGAGGAGGAGTGGTGGTTTTGGGCATAACTGCTATACATGAACAGCTGGGAGTTTGAATCCTTTCCGAACTGCTGTGTTTGGGGAATTGTTTTGTCTAATTGCTGACATGAACTGCTGGGGAGGGTTTGAACCCTTTCTGGAGCTACTGTGTTTGGAGAATTACTTTGCATACCTGCTATACTTGAACTGCTGGGAGTTTGAACCCTTTTTGAGCTACTTTGTTTGAAGAATTGCTTTGCATAACTGCTTTATATGAACTGCTGAGATTTTGGAACCTTTTGGGATTTGTTTTGTTTTGAATATTATGATGTTGAACTGCTATGCTTCTTGAGAAATGCTGTGGTGGGAACTACCTTTGGAGGAGCAGTTGACACAAAGGGATTACAATAAAGTATAATTATCTGACCTTGTGGATTGCTGTGCGCTTTTTAGCAGTGGATTACAGCACACAGCTCAGCTAAAGGGCCAAGGGACTCAAGAGTCTCCCGGTGCAGGAGACTTTTCCAAGAGTCTCCTGGTGATGGAGACCTTACAATATGGATATCCTGTTTGTCCTTGGAGAAAGCGAAGTTATTCACCTGTAGCAGGTATTCTCCGAGGACAGCAGAACATGTATTCTCACATACCCTCCCTCCTCCCCAAGAGTTATAATCTTTTAGCTATATTACAGTACTGATGATCCCGTGCTTGCACATGAGCGGTGGGGCACTGCCAAAAGCATCTTAAAATCAATAAATAAATATTATGTTGGGCAGCATCTGTACCTGGGCTTTGTCAGAGAATACGTGTCCTGCTCTCCTCAGAGAACACCTGCTACAGGTGAGTAACTTTGCTTTTCAACAAAGGCAATGAAGTGTGAAGTGAATGACTGAAAGTCACAAGTATTGTTGGGGGGGGGGGGGGGATAGGACTTGAACCCTGACTTCCCTGGCACTCAGCCTGCTGCTCTAATGAGTAAATATTTGCCCCAGTGATTATTTTCTTCCATGCATTTCTTTTTACAAATTTTTGACTGTAAATCACCATTTGAATTCTGTAGCTTGTCACACTTAAGGGTGAGGGGTTAATAATTTGTTTTAATTTTGCTGTTTAAGGAAAGTGTATAGAAGAGGTTATGAAGTAAAATCAATATATTCCCTGACCTGTGGGTAGTGGTATATCCTGGACAGGCTGGAAAACTCACTCGATTTCTCAGCTGGAAGACCTTCAATGACAGCAACCAGTGGTCCAGATGTTTTGCAGCTGTAGTTTGGGATCCCGGTGTCCATTCCTGACAATATATTCATGGCAGCTGTATACATTAAGAATAAATTGTTGTAAGGGTCATAAATGTGGAACCCCAGTGTGAGGTTGGGTAAGAGCTCCGAGCTGTTGTTAATCTCCTCCACCGCAGACACAAAGGCCAAGAAGTTGTAATAATTCAAGGATATAGGACTTTAAGAACAACAAATGACACATAATATGAAATTAGCATCAAACTATAAGATACAGAGATGTAGACATTGGTAGTAGACATGAGCAAAATAGGGTTAGAACAATGTTCTTCTCGTATATATTTTTTCAAACAACAAGATGGAAAAGGGCACGCTCCAGGTTTAGCACAAATTAAATGCATTTCTTTCCTCTCACTCCCTATCTTCCCATATTTGTTCTGTCCTTCAACAAAGGGAGGTGGCATAGGTGGAAGTTCCCAGTCCCTACCAACAAAAATGAAGCCAGACCCATGGGGGAACAGTTGAAAGTGTTAGTGGATGTTCCTATCCACCACAGGTGAAGACGTGTCCCAGACAGAAAGGAGAAGAGACAGGTAGTGAGAAGAGCAGACACAAGGGACTAACCAAGGAAGGGACAGGAAAAGAAAGGAAGGAAAGGAAAGGGGAAGGAGGTGAGATTGGAGAAGGGGAATAAATGTTGGGAGGAGGATGGAAGAAAGAAGGAAGGAAGAGAAGGAAAGTAGGGAGGGACAAATTGGCACTCTCAGACCCCTTTACAGTAGTCCCCTTGAATGCCGACCCTTCTTATACTCACATTACCTCCGTATCACACTACTGACATAACAAGCAGAAAACGCACAACCGCAGAAAAATGTTCTAATCTTTGTAAACTTTTGCAAATTTCAAGAGGTGGCCAGTCTCTGTAGAAAGCTTTTATACGTATTTCACCACAAGTGAAAGGTGATTTAAATTCAGAGTCCATGAATTTCTGCAATAGAAAAATATGTAAAGTGGCTCAATGTCTATGAAGTTTTGGAAAACCAGCAGATGAGAATGAGTTAATGGTCAGGTTTTCTCATGCAAAGTTTGTTATCCAACATATTCTTATGGGTAGCTATAGCTGACTTTTCTGCTAAAAGGCAGAAAACTCATGGGTAAGTACATTAGTGCCTGAAAAAGCAGATCGAACAGCTAACTTTCCTGAATCTTACTGCATAGATTGTGTTTTTACACGTGGAGGGGCATTTTTGCTAAGTATTTTTTGTATTAATGGCCATGTGTTAATGTTACGAACTACAAAACAGATGTTACGAATAACAAAACAAATGGTGTATGTCTCCATCTTTCCGTTAGTTTTTTGAATAGAGTTTAAATTTTCTGACCGATTGACTCTGATTGAGCTCTACAAAATGTTGGCCATCATTGGTCACGGTCTGTGCTATAGTCGGGAGAAAGAGACTCCACAGCTAAGTATTTAAGCTGGTTTTTTTTTAACAAGTTAGTGTCTCTTCAGCTCCTTATTTTGAGATCATGTTGATCAGGGAGGTTTTTTGCCAATGATGAAGAAGTCCTGCTCTGTCAGCTATTAAGCTAGGAGCTTCTTCAGGCTTTTTCCTCCCTGTTTTTTATTTTCACTGGTCTTTGAGATTTTTTTCCTATTGCTTACAGTTGAGAGTACAGAGGATCTTTTCTTTTGTATCTTATATCATGTGTTAATGTTGCCATTAGGGTGCTGCCATTAAAAATTTTTTAATGGTCTAAGGAAGAGACCCTTGCATCCTATATTGTTTTTCTTTATTTATTTTTTTGCTTGCTCTGTGTTTCTGGTGCAAGTGAATACTTGTAATTGATTATATTAAGTATTATTAAGTAAATAATAACATTTCTTGCAGAAAACATACAAAAATTCTAGTAGTGAACGTGATAGTCATTTTTGAAGCTGAAAAACGTCTATCTTTTTTTTTTTTTTTTTTTTTTTTTTTTTAAATGGGCACATGCTAGATGCTTTTGTGCTCTGTCCCCGGGATTCTATATATCACAACTCAATTTCTGAGTGGAAATCGAAGCGTATTCTATAACAATGTGCGTAAGTTTAATGTTTAACTAGCTAATCAGTGCTGTTAATTGGATGTTAACAAGCAATTATCAACACTAATTGGCATTAAGTTTTATGTGCACATATCGCTAAGCGTATTTTGTAACACGGTGCGTGTAAATTCTATGCTGCATAGTTGAAAAGGGGGCATGTCCCTGGGTGGGGTGTGGCGTTTCTAAAATCTATATAACTCACACCAATGGCTATTATTTTATAATAAATTGTTGGAAAACAAACATGCAATCCCAAAGTAGTAATTCCAGTATATCCAACTAGCACCAATACACTGCTTACAAACTACTATCACTTGATGATTTAATGATTTAAATGACCTCAGCGATGTCCGTTGCCATCATATTTATTGTAATGGCAACGTTAGACAACATCAATCATCTTCATCGGTCTACTATAAAGTAGTTCAAACCTTTTATTTTTTAATTTTTAAATTTTTAAATTAACTTAGCTTTCGGCTTAGCTTTTAAAGTCCATCTATCTTCAGACTCAGGGGGTCAAATGCCCGACATATGTTTCGCCCGAGACCGAGCTGTCTCAAGGGACTACCCCTACATGCACAAAAACAAGACTTATTAGCTCCCCTGCAAATAGCCCAAACAATCTTCTATGGGAAATAAACAGGGAAAATATTATTAAAACACTTACCCTGAAGATATTCTAGCGTCAGCTCTGCCCTATATAACAAAGATGGCGACAGCGTTTTTTCTAAAGGTTTAAATATCCCCTCCTAGTGACGTACATAGCCCCTCCCCCTCCAATCCTATTGGACAGATTCTAAATCAGCGATGCCCAATCAAGCTCGCTATTCAGACCATTAGGATGAACTGTCTGTAAAGAAAAATATACCACTGTTCCCGAAAATTCAAGATCTTAGCAGTAGATCCTCCTTCCCTCTTTTCTACAATTTGTTCAATAATCCTCCATCTTATATCCTCTACCCGATGTTTCATTTGAAGCCAATGTTCTACCAGAGGAGCTTGGAGGTTTTGAGTATGTATACGAGATTTATGTTCTGTGAGACGAGTTTTAACAGATCTTGAACTCCTCCCTATATAAATCAAGTCACAAGGACAAGTAATCACATAAATCGAATTCTTGCTCTCACAATTAGTGTACGTAGTAGATTTCAAAATTTTATTCTTACCTGGGACCACCCAAGAACTGCCTAAAATTGTCAAAGAGCACCGGGTCGCCCGATCGTCTTCACCAAGTCATCAGTTTTAGAACCGTTATCTATCTTTATTGATGTATTCCTGAAGAAGCAAGTATCTGAAATGAAATCCTTTTTGAAAGACTCTTCACATTTTTTGAGAGTGCTTGAAGAAATTGATGGGATATCCGCAGATACTATATTGGTGACATTGGACATTGTGTCCCTTTATACTAAGATTCCCCAATCAGGAGCTTTACAGATCATTAAAGATGTAGTGGAAGCGCGATCGGGACCCCAGCGGATATCATCGGAATTTATTCTCATGCTGGCAGAATTGGTGATCTCGAGCAATTATTTTTGGTTTCATAAGAATTTCTATTTACAAACTGAGGGAGTAGCGATGGGGGCGACTTTAGCCCCTTCTGTGGCCACCCTATATACTGTATTGCTCAGCTAGAATTGAAGAAAATCTATGGTTCTCATTTTTTTGAATCAGTATCTATGTGGAAACGCTTCTTAGATGATATTTTTTTTCTATGGACTGGGTCTGAATTGATTCTGCAGAAATTTGTAGAATGGTTAAATACATTGGATGTTAATATCTCCTTTACGATGTCATCAAGTAAAGTGGCAATTGAATTTCTGGATTTGTGGGTATATAAGGAAGAAAATAAGCTTCTAACATCTTTATATCGTAAACCTTTCAGTAGAAATACGTTCCTACAATTTGGGAGTTTTCATCCATATCAGCTAAAGTTTAATCTTCCAGTAAGCCAATTTCTGAGGATTAGGAGGGTTTGTTCCTCTGTTGAAGATTTTAAAATTCAGTCACAAGAATTGAAATCGAGATTTCTCTTGCGAGGATACCCACATGCTGCTGTTAAAAAAGCATACACTAGAGCTAGATATGCTCATCGATCGTGGCTTCTGATGGAAAAGAATGTTAGTGAGGAGGTGGATAGTTTAACCTGTGTACTACCTTTTACTGACATTAGCCAAAAATTAGCACAGATTATTAAAACACACTGGCATATTCTTCAATTATATCCCTGTTTTTTAGAAAGACCATTAATATCATATACTAAAGGTAGATCTATTGGGGAGTGGATAGGGTTTAAAAAGTTTTATGATCTAGAAGCACGTGGAATGGGAGGGAATCATGGAACATGCGGGCATTGTCAGTGGTGCTCTTTGACAATTTTAGGCAGTTCTTGGGTGGTCCCAGGTAAGAATAAAATTTTGAAATCTACTACGTACACTAATTGTGAGAGCAAGAATTCGATTTATGTGATTACTTGTCCTTGTGACTTGATTTATATAGGGAGGAGTTCAAGATCTGTTAAAACTCGTCTCACAGAACATAAATCTCATATACATACTCAAAACCTCCAAGCTCCTCTGGTAGAACATTGGCTTCAAATGAAACATCGGGTAGAGGATATAAGATGGAGGATTATTGAACAAATTGTAGAAAAGAGGGAAGGAGGATCTACTGCTAAGATCTTGAATTTTCGGGAACAGTGGTATATTTTTTCTTTACAGACAGTTCATCCTAATGGTCTGAATAGCGAGCTTGATTGGGCATCGCTGATTTAGAATCTGTCCAATAGGATTGGAGGGGGAGGGGCTATGTACGTCACTAGGAGGGGATATTTAAACCTTTAGAAAAAACGCTGTCGCCATCTTTGTTATATAGGGCAGAGCTGACGCTAGAATATCTTCAGGGTAAGTGTTTTAATAATATTTTCCCTGTTTATTTCCCATAGAAGATTGTTTGGGCTATTTGCAGGGGAGCTAATAAGTCTTGTTTTTGTGCATGTAGGGGTAGTCCCTTGAGACAGCTCGGTCTCGGGCGAAACATATGTCGGGCATTTGACCCCCTGAGTCTGAAGATAGATGGACTTTAAAAGCTAAGCCGAAAGCTAAGTTAATTTAAAAATTTAAAAATTAAAAAATAAAAGGTTTGAACTACTTTATAGTAGACCGATGAAGATGATTGATGTTGTCTAACGTTGCCATTACAATAAATATGATGGCAACGGACATCGCTGAGGTCATTTAAATCATTAAATCATCAAGTGATAGTAGTTTGTAAGCAGTGTATTGGTGCTAGTTGGATATACTGGAGTTTCTAAAATCTATGCATGTTGCTATAGAATACATCCGCTCTGCACCTAGTTTAGGTATCAGGATTTATGCCAAGTAAAACATAGTGTAAATGGCTGCAACTAAACTTGGTCTTGTGGAGAGCTGCTTGGCGTAATTCTATATACTGTGTGGAAATTTAAGCCTATTCTACAAAATTTAGGTGTACTATAGAGAATACGCCTAGGTGTATGATTTTCTATGCGGAATTTTCAGGCACCATATAGCATCCAGTCTTGTGTTTTAAATTTTCTGGACCATTTAAGAAAATAAAGTCCAAGTAAAAAAACACACAAAATAAAGCCATTGGGATGTTGAATGAGCCAGCATTTTTAGTAGACTGGCCACATAGACATCCCAGTGAGCAGTAGGGCACACTAGGGGACACTGCAATGGATTTAACATAAACGGGCTCATTTTCAAAAGAGAAGGATGCCCATCTTTCGACACAAATCGGAAGATGGACGTTCTTCTCCCAGGGTCGTCCAAATCAGTATAATTGAAAGCCGATTTTGGACGTCTCCAACTGCTTTCCATCGCAGGGATGGCCAAAGTTCACGGCGGCGTATCGGAGGCGGGACTTGAGCGTGCCTAACACTAGGATGTCCTCGACCCATAATGGAAAAAAAAGGACATCCCTGAAGAGCACTTGGAAGACTTTACCTGGTTGTGTTTTTCTTACAATCAAGGCACAAAAAGGTGCCCGAAATGACTGGATGACTATCGGAGAGAATCGGGGATGACCTCCCCTTACTCCCCCAGTGGTCATTAACCCCCTCTCACCCTCAAAAAATATCTTTCAAAATATTTTCCCAGCCTCTATGCCAGTCTCAGATGTCATACTCAGGTCCTTGACAGCAGTATGCAGGTCCCTGGAGCAGTTTTAGTGGGTACTGCAGTGCACTTCAGGCAGGCGGACCCGGGCCCATCCCCCCCCTACCTGTTATGTTTGTGGTGGAAAAATCTAAACCACCACAGAGCAAGCAAGGATATGTGGAGAAATAGAATACAATCTAGCTATGACAAATATCCAAAATCTCTGATGTATATGATTATTTATTGAGAGGAAAAGCCTCAAAATCTAGGGGAACATTCTATCGCTGAGTCATCAGCATGAGGAGGTCCTCTAAATCATCATAGGCAAAAAACCTCTTTTTTAATACGCTAGTATGGCAAATCCGCTCAAATACTGACATAGAAAAAACCGTGTGAATTTTCACTAATCGGTTACTTATCTTTTCTTTTATATTTAGCAGTCAAAAACCACCAGACGAGGCCCAACTTCGGCCCAAGTTTCGAATTACTGCCTCAGGGTCCGTGGTACATGACTGAAAAAATAAAGCACTGTCTCTCTTCGAGTTCGTATGCTTTGTGTTGTGGTGGAAACAGCGAGCCCTCCAAAACCCACCAGAAACCCACTGTACCCACATCTAGGTGCCCCCCTTCACCTGTAAGGGCTATGGTAGAGGTGTACAGTTGTGGGGAGTGGGTTTTAGGGGGGGGGATTGGGGGGCTCAGCACACAAGGTAAGGCAGCTATGTTCCTGGGAGCAATTTATGAAGTCCACTGCAGTGCCCCCTAGGGTGCCCTGTTGGTGTCCTGGCATGTCAGGGGGACCAGTGCACTACAAATGCTGGCTCCTCCCATGACCAAAGGGCTTACATATGGTCATTTCTGAGATGGATGTGCTTGGTTTCCATTATCGCCGAAAATCAGAAATGACCAAGTCGATGGGACAACCATCTCTAAGGACGACCAAAATTTCAAGATTTGGACGTCCCTGACCGTATTATCGAAATAAAAGATGGACGTCCATCTTGTTTCGATAATACGGGTTTCCCCGCCCCTCCATCAGGACGTTTTGCGAGGACGTCCTAAACAAAACTTGGACATCCCTTTCGATTATGCCCCTCCACAGGTCCAAGGTAAACATCTCATTGTTACCCCCTTATATTGTATGAGAAGTCCTCCAAAACCCACCAAAAGCCTATTGTACCCAACTGTACACCACTATAATAGCCATTATGCTTGCAAGTAGTACCTATATTTCGGTACAATAGGTTTTTGGTGGATTTTGGAGGCTCACACTTTCCACCAGAAGTGAAATAGAGTTGATTATGGGCCTGGATCCCCTTCACCACAGTGAACCGCACTGACCACTAGGCTACTCCAGGGACTTGTTTGCTGCTCTAATAGCTGCCATAGAGGGTGGTATGTTCTGTTTCTTTCATATCTTTGGGGGATGGGGTGGGAGGGGGGCAGTGACTACTGAGGGAGTAAGGGGGGGGGGGGGGTCATGCCTTAATCCCTCCTGTAGTCATCTGGGGCACTTTTTTGTGTCTTACTCATTATTAAAACAAGTCTAGCCCAAAACGTCTAGGTTTTAGCTCTGAATGTTTTTGTCTTCCTCCATTATGGCAGAAAAATATCCAAGCCTTAGCAACACCCAAATCCCACCTCCAACATGCCCACGATACACTCCATTGTGATTCTGATGCTCTGCAGACAAATTGTGTAGAAAAACATCTTAAAATGGATTTTGAAAATAGTGATTTGGATGGGTTTTTTTTTTTGGGGGGGGGGGGGGGGAAACCATCTAAATGTCATTTTGTGCCACTTTTTGGATGTTTTTTTGTTTTGAAAATGAGCCCTTAACTAGATATTCAGTTCACTGGTAATGTGCTGTCAAGCCATGGATGTAATAATCTGTGAGGCAGAGTGGTACAAAGAGCTTCAACACAGTTCTGATGTACGTGCAGGAGATGTGTTTTTCAGTTTGCAAACATTTGCAAAGAAATTTTTAAAATGTGTCCAATCTCTGTAGTAAAATTTCATGCCACTCCCCTGGTGGCGCAAAAACATGGAAAGCGGCTCGTTATCTATGATATTTTTGAAAACCAGCACATGCAAATGTGTTTTCACAAGCAAGACCACTAAACCTCAGTGTTTCATGCAAAAGTTCATTATCCAGCTCTTTCTTATAACCAGCTAGAGCTGTCTTTTTTGCAAGATGGCAGACAACTCACAGGAAACCCCACAAGTTAGAACACTGTTGCCTGAAAACTACATTCACATAACTACATTTCCTAAATCTTACTGCATAGTGTGTTTTTAGTTTTCATAGCCGCCGAGAGGGGGGGCAGGGGGGACAAAATTCCCCGAGCCCGGGCCTCCAAGGGGGGCCCAGCCCGGCGCCACAGTCCCACCCGCCCTCCGTCATCGACCATCTGCCCCCTGCATTGAAATCACAGTCTCACCTCCATAAAAGCAGCACTGCAGGCAGCAGAACGCCTCCCTTCGGGCCTCCTTCGCTCCCTGTGTCCTGCCCTCGTCTGACGTAACTTCTGCGAGGGCGGGACACAAGGAGGAAAGGAGGGCCGAAGGGAGGTGTTCTGCTGCCTGCAGCACTACTTTCATGGAGGTGAGACTGCGATTTCAATGCAGGGGGTCCGGCCCGTTGGCGGACAGAGGTGGGGAGCGGCGGTGGCGGCAACCTCGGGGGGGGGGGGGGGGGGGGGGGGGGCAGTGGCTGCGGCGACCTCAGGGGGTGGAGGGGGGAGCGGTGGTGACCTCGGGGGTGGAGGGGGAAGCGGCGGCAGTGACCTTGGAGGACGGGGCAGCGAGGGCAGGGCCCCGGGCCTGGCCCAGTCTCTCGGCAGCCCTGTTAGTTTTCACTGGTTTAGGGCTAAATTCAAGACGGCACTGAATGCATTTCTTTTTACCCGAGCGTTTGCTGAGCAGAGCACCTTTAGCCAGCCTTAGAGATTCAGTGTTTTATAACTTTGGTTCTCTTTTCTTCACATGTTCTCCCTATTTCTTTTCTGTCTGCATTATGGAGTTCTTTTCTTTTTAGCACTTTTACAATTGTTGTAAACTGTTTTGCAGGCACCCACCTCACTGGTTATGTACAGTCAAGGTAGAAGTGTAATAATCTGTATGTTAGAGCGGAGCACTGAGTTTCAGCACACAGACTTCTAATGCATGTGCAGAAAAGAACTTTTACTCCCTAATAGAATGCACAAGTACTGCTATATTTTAAACAGTATGGAATGACAAAAAAATAGTGTCACCATTTTTTCAGATGGAGACAAAAAAAAAAAAGAGCTTATTGCAGAATGCCTCCCCAAGCCAGTTAAGTATTGGTCCATGGGGTGCCCTGTCTCAGGCCAGTTGGGGGGACTAGCTACCTCAGCTGAAGTAAAGATTGTGCACTGATAGAAGCCAAAATAATAATAATAATAATAACAAAACCTGGTCATCCAGCTAGGTCTGGATCGAAGTTCCCTCCACTATCCAATCATTCTAATAACCATGATTAGTGTCATTTCAATGTAGTCGTCAGTTAACCACAATCACTCCATTCAAGGATGCCTTTGTTTCCTATCTACCCATTCTAATATTAATGCCAGATCGATTATCAATAAAACTGAAACTATTAAAAACTGGATTGAGGAGTCACATCCTGGTTTTATACTAATAACAGAAACTTGGGTATGATCTAAGATTGACCCTATTCTCAATGACATATGTCTTCCAGGTTACATCGCACATCTCACAAGAGAAAAGAAAAGAGGAGGTGGCATTGCTTTAATATATGTCTTTCTTCAAGTCACCAGCACTTCTGAACTCCTAGCACCCTATCTAGAAATCGTTGCATATAATATCTCTGATGACTCACTAGCAAATCATTTCAATATCTTGTTGCTTTACTGTCCTCCAGGTATTGGAATGCGGTTGAAGAGGAACTCAACTGAGTTCATCTCTAACACATGTGTCAAATCAGGTAACCTATTACTGATGGGTGGCATTAATCTCCATTTAGACAAACCTGAAGACCTACATACTAAACATTTTCTAGATTTCATTAAAACTTGGCAATTCTCTAATCCCTTTAGAAATTCTTCCCACAACAAAGGCCATCAGTCGGATCTATTAACATACCAATTTACTGATCCATCAAATGTCTTTATTTCTAATCCTGTATGGACTCTTGTCCCATGGTCCGATCATAATAAGTTACCTTTAACCCTCCACTGGAAAGAAGGCAAAAATAAATCAAGAATAAAAGCTTAGGTTTCCTCCTTTACATCAAGAGGGAAGATTGATCCCTCTACCTTCTGGTCCAAAATAACTTTTGACCAATTAGGATCTATTTCTCAGTCATCAAACTTCTTTCATGACTGGAAGACTATCCCCCGAATTTCATATAGTGCACCTAAAGATCTGTGCTGAAATCGGTGCGGATGCTATAACAATTCACGTAATTTAAGAAGCTAATGAGTACTGATAACAGCACTTAATAAGCAATAATAAGCACTAATTGGCACTGATTAGAATTTAGGCGCACAACTCGCTAACTGCATTCTGTAACAATGTGCGCCAAACTTCTAACATATGCAGGCAAAAAGAGGTGTGGTTAAAGGTGGGGAAATAGTCATTCTGAAATTTAGGTGTCTAGTTATAGAATATGGCCCAGTACACCTAAATCTATGTACCAGGATTTGTGCCACATTTTCATTGGTGTAAATGGATGTGCATAGATTTAGGCGCTGAAATATCACCTAAGTGTATTCTATAATTGGCTCCTAAATCTAGGTACCGATTATAGAATACATTTAGTCGGCACTGATTTCAGCACCGATTTTTTAGGTGCCATATACAGAATCTCTTCATATATACTTAGATCTTTTAAATGATAAAGCTCCTACAAAAACAAAGATTAGACCTACCAAAATGCTATCTTAATGTTTCAATGATGAACTATTAGAGGCAAAAAAAATCATGCAGGCGTCTAGAGAAAATACAAATATAAAATTTAAAAAGCCCAAACTATTATGCTAAATATGTAGGTGGGCTCAAGTTAAATACCAGAAAGCTCTATGATTTGGTTAATGATCTACTCAGCACGCAATCTCTGAATGAATCTACTAGCTCTGCAGACCAACTAGCAAATTACTTTGAGGAGAAAATGAAAGTGGTTGCACAGTTTCCTAATATTAAGATCCTACCAAGTAAAACAATGAAGTCATAGCTCTTCACCCTGGGTCTCTATATTTGGGGTTCCACAAGGCTCTCCTTTGTCACCCATATTATTCAATATCATGATGGCACCACTGGTTACTTACTGAGGCTCATGGATTTAATTCCTTCATCTATGCTGATGACATCACCATTTATATTCCCTTCAAAAGGGAATTACTAGAAATTATACATGAGATTAAAAACTAGTTTAGACCTGATGGAATCTTGTGCATCCAGTTTCAAACTCAAATTCAATTGGGAAAAGACCAAATTCCTCATGCTTACCAACCCCTATCAACCCATTTCATTAAAAAAAAAAGTCATTATTGACAACTAGTGGCGTACCAAGGGGGGGGGGGCAGTGGGGGCGGTCCACCCGGGTGCACGCAGCTGGGGGGTGCCACGGCGCGTGCCTGCTGCGAGAGTTCGCTAACTTCTCTCGTTCGCTGCAGCTCCCTCTGCCCCGGAACAGGTTCCTGTTCCGGGGCAGAGGGAACTGCAGCAAACGAGCAAAGTTAGTAAACTCGCAGCAGGCACGCGCTGCGGCACCCCCCCCCCCAGCAGCATGCACCTGGGGGGGCTCTTTTGCGGGGGGGTCTTTCGCCGGGGGGATCCGCGCTGCATCGGGGGGGGGTGCTGCACCCAGGGGGCGGGGCGCCGCCCCGGGTGTCCGCCCCCCTTGGAACGCCACTGTTGACAACACATCATATGCCTTAGATCAATTGATGAAAATCCTGGGCATCACCGCTGGCCAGCATTTGTCATTCGAAGCTCAGGTCTCAAAGGTGGTCTTGAGCGTCTTCCATACACTATGGAAGTTAAAAAGCCTGTGTCCATTCTTCCCAAGCTCCACACTTCATACTATCACTCAATCTCTGTTACTATCCAAATCTGATTATTGTAATGTGATATATGCAGGTATTAAAATCTCACTCCTTAAAAAATTACAAACAGTACAAAATAACGCTGCCTGCCTTGTGTACAGTGCACCTCACTTTTGAGAAGGCTTCCCCTCTGTTGTTAAAACTTCAATGGCTTCCCATAAACACCAAGATCACCTTTCAAATATGCAAAACTGTTTACCAAATTATATATAGTTTATCACTCTCCTTCATGCAGCAATTAGTTGATTTACCTTCACGTAATTCAGTAAAAACATCTGGGGAATACTTCATGCTCATATCCAAACTGCAAAGGTTTTTCTTACAAAATTAACCCTTGTCACAGGCTTCACATACCTGAGTACCAAACTGTTGAATTCTCTACCCAAGCAATTAAGGTACTTAAGAAATTTAGGGTCTGTTTTATCAAGCCGCGCTAATGGTTCTCGGTGCGGCAATCCTGATAAAGCTCATTCACTTTGAATGGCCTCCATCAACATTGCCGCGTGGGAACTGCTAGCACAGCTTGATAAAAGAGGCCCTCAGTGACGAGCAGAATCTGCAAACAGGGAGTGAGGTTTGTGAGAATTTAACTGAAGATAGTACTAGAGAGCAGATTCACAAAAGAACATTGATAAGGTGGAGGTAGTTCAAAGAGACCCAAATGGTTCATAATCTGCAGAATGTGTCATATACAGAGGGGCTGAAGTTGATAATAATACACTTCATAAAAGAAAAATGGAAAAGGAAGATGAAAAGCAAGCTTTCAAATTCTTATCTGCTTTCAATAAGATACAAGTAAGAAGAATTTTCAAAAGAATGAACAGCTCATTCTTAAGAGGATGTCAAAGTAATTAGGAAAGAAATGCAAAAACAAAATATGAATTTTTTCTTTGAAAGAGAGTTTGGTGAATATTTAAAGTAGTTCAGTACAAAATACAATCAGAATGCACATGTGCCTTGAACAGACCTGGGGCGAGCACTTTTCACAATCCATTTACCTAGGATCTAAGACTATCTGAAAACTTCACACACTGTATATTAGGAAAACTGCACACAGGGAGAAGTGTATTTTTACTTGCCAGAAAGGTATGAGGACTTGAGAGAAGAAACAAAACATGTTGTTGGGCATCTTTAAAGTGATTTCAAGGGAAAGATATCCACAGAAAAAGGAGATGAAATTCTTAGTAGATACCTTGTCCATACAGCAATACTCATAGGGAAATCATTCATACTTTATCTGAAAGTATCGGTAAAATTTCCACAGGTTATATCTACACTTCATGTCAGTGATCAATCAAAATAAGATCCACAAACCTGTCTCACATAGGAGCTAAGCCAGGATGCTACTTACAAGGTAGTTCCTTCAAATGAGGGAACAGTTGTGAAGGACAGATGAGCAAGTGGATAAGAGGTTTCTAGAGTTACAAGTCCTCCAACCATGATGTCCCCATCTCTATGGTATCCTGGTTTTAGATTTATTGATAAGTAGTTTCTAAGTGTGCACTGACACTCAGCCATCTTCCACAGGATGTCACAGAGCATCAATAGAATCAGAACCAGATGAGCTTCCATCTTTAATGCTATGAAACAGCTTCTCCTGTGAAGATGCTCGCTCTTCCTGCTCCAAAAGTTGTACTTGGAAATTGTGGGGGATGCTGTCAGTTCCTGATGGTGCTATCTAATTAAATGTTTGAATGATGGGGAATACATGTAAAGTGTTAAACTGCACTGAAGTAGCCTGTACGTTTTCCCTCAAGGAGAATGAGAAAAGACTGTGAAAATGTAATGCTGACATCGAGGTGACCGCTCTATTTCTAGATGAGCTCCAATACCTGTGAGGAAACTGTGTGGTTTCTGTTGGGCCCTGCTGCTCAGAGGCTCATCCTTAAAGGATATCTACTCCTGACAATGGCATTTACTATGAAATATAAGTTGTTTCTTTTAAATATAACCTTATGAATTCCAGGCCTTAATTAACTAGACAAACATAAACTTGATTAGAATGTTGTGAAGGACATGATATAATAACATAGCATTTTAACAGTCAATGATAACAAAAAAAATGAAACAGTTCATCCACTTGGGAGTTTGCATGACAAGACATATGTTGAGAGACTTGAGGACATGAACATGTATACCCTGGAGGAAAGGAGAGACAAAGATGACATGATACAGATATTCAAACATTTGAAAGGTATTAATCTACAAACAAACCTCTTCCACAGACGAGAAGGTGGTAGAATTTAGGTTGGAGGGGGGCTGAATCAGGAATAATGTCAAGAAGTATTTTTTCCACAGAAAGGGTGGTAGATACCTGGATTGCCCTCCCGCAGGAAGAGATGGAGATGAAAATGGTAATGGAGTTCAAAAATGCATGAGATAAACACAAAGGAATCCTGAATATGAGGCATGAAACCAAACAAGCTTAGTGGTGATTAGATAGTGACACCAGTAATTGGGAAGCAAAGCCAGTGCCGGGCAGATTTTTACAGTCTGTGCCCTGATTGTGACTGGACAGATTTGGATGGGCTGGAAGGGGGGTGGTCCCCAGTATCTCTCCACACTCGTCCATCCCTACACCCCTTCCCGTGCACTCCGCTCCATGGATAAATCCTTCCTATCTGTTCCCTTCTCCACTACTGCCAACTCCAGACTTCACGCCTTCTGTCTCGCTGCACCCTACGCCTGGAATAAACTTCCTGAGCCCCTACGTCTTGCCTCATCCTTGGCCACCTTTAAATCTAGACTGAAAGCCCACCTCTTTAACATTGCTTTTGACTCGTAACCACTTGTAACCACACGCCGCCACCTACCCTCCTCTCTTCCTTCCCGTTCACATTAATTGATTTGATTTGCTTACTTTATTTATTTTTTGTCTATTAGATTGTAAGCTCTTTGAGCAGGGACTGTCTTTCTTCTATGTTTGTGCAGCGCTGCGTATGCTTTGTAGCGCTATAGAAATGCTAAATAGTAGTAGTAGTAGTAGTAGGTCAATGACAGCTTCAGTAACTGGAGAACAAGACCAGTGCTGGGCAGACTTCTACGGTCTGTGCCCTGAAAATGACAAGGACAAATGAAGGCCAAGAATACATATATAATATCACATCATAACTTGTGCTATGAGTTTATCTTGTTCAGAAGACTGGATGGACCATACAGGACTTCATCTGCTATCATCTACTATGTTACTATCAGGCTTATTTTCAAAAGAGAAGGACGCCCATCTTTCGACACAAATCGGAAGATGGACGTCCTTCTCACAGGGTCATCCAAATCGGTATAATTGAAAGCCAATTTTGGACGTCCCCAACTGCTTTCTGTCGCAGGTATGGCCAAAGTTCATGGGGGCGTGTCGGAGGCATAGCAAAGGTGGTACTTGGACGTGCCTAACACTTGGACGTCCTCAACCCATAATGGAAAAAAAAAGGACATTCCTGACGAACACTTGGACGACTTTACCTGGTCCTGTTTTTCTTATGACCAAGCCACAAAAAGGTGCCCGAACTGACCAGATGACCACCAGAGGGAATCGGGAATGACCTCCCCTTACTCCCCCAGTGGTCACTAACTCCCTCCCACCCTCAAAAAACATCTTTCAAAATATGTCCTGCCAGCCTCAGATGTCATACTCAGGTCCATGACAGCAGTATGCAGGTCCTTGGAGCAGTTTTAGTGGGTGCAGTGCAATTCAGGCAGGCGGACCCAGCCCCATCCCTCCCCCATACCTGTTACATTTGTGGAGGAAACAGCGAGCCCTCCAAAACCCACCACAAACCCACTGTACCCACATTTAGGTGCCCCCTTCACCTATAAGGGCTATGGTAGTGGTGTACAGTTAGGGGTAGTGGGTTTTGGGGGTCTCAGCACACAAGGTAAGGGAGCTATGTACCTGGGAGTAATTTATGAAGTCCACTGCAGTGCCCCCTAGGGTGCCCAGTTGGTGTCCTGGCATGTCAGGGGGACCAGTGCACTATGAATGCTGGCTCCTCCCACAACCAAATGGCTTGGATTTGGTCATTTCTGAGATGGACGTCCTTGGGTTCCATTATCGCAGAAAATCAGAAATGACCAAGTCTAAGGACGACCAAATTTCAGGATTTGGACCTCCCTGACCGTATTATCGAAACAAAAGATGGATGTCCATCTTGTTTTGAAAATACGGGTTTCCCTGCCCCTGGTTGGGGACGTTCTGCAAGGACGTCCTTATGAAAACTTGGACGTCCCTTTCGATTATGCCCCTCTATGTTACCCTGCACAGTTATTGTGTCCATACTGCTGTGAATACATCTGAGATTCCAGTCAGAGTGTGAATATGAATATGTAAAACACTTTGATTGTAATCACAGAAAGGCGATATATCAAATCCTATGCCCTTTCCTTTTCCCTCTCTCCAGGACGGTCCCTTCCTTGGTAATCCATCACCTTGGATAGCAGAGCGTATATGATCCCCCTTACTACCAGCCTGCACCCCATCTTTATTATCTCCAAACATAAAAGTTTATAATAAGTAAAACAAATCTGCTTGATACAGATTTATCCAGCAGGGCCTAAGTGAAACAGATAAAGCCAGTGAAGTCACCACCACATCATCAATATATTTAGTATTGTTACCTATATGAATAAAGGTGCTGACTCTATGGATTAAGTAAAACAATGATGCAGCCATGCTTGCTGAATACCGACCCCCCCCCCCCCCCCAAACCTCCATCTCCATATCATCCCTCCCATATACCTTTCTCATGTTTACCATTACCTCCATCAACTCTTATTTCTCTACTCGCAGGATTTGCCTCATTCCTTCCCCCCCCCCCCCACCTTATACAGCATCTGCTCCTGCCTCTGACCTTCCTCCCACATCCCCATTAGGCCTCACTTTTACTCTATCTACCCTTCTACCTCTCTCTGGAAACTCCTCTAAGCAGCAGGTCCATCCCTTGGCTTCTGAGCACCATATAGTTTCAAAGTTACATTTATTTGATATGCCTTCCAAGCACAGCATGCTGCATGCCAAGCATTTTCAAAACACTCAGATCTACATTTCCTACCTGTTGATGTCAAGCACTGTGAGAGCAGTGTAGTGTCTCAGTTAGAGATTTGCAAGGTTCATTTTCAGGAAATTTGGCCTGATTTATACATTCATGTTAATAAAAGTTTGTGTGCATTGCTATTCTTTTGTATAACAACTCAGAGCCAAAAGAGACATTACCCAATGAACTACATAAATACAAAAGAATCGCTTGGTCAAAAATATGAATCTGCCTCACTTCAATCACAACAGTCATTTATAACAAGTACTTTTTATACTGGAGGAAAAGACCTTAGGATCTAGGTTTTATATATAGAGCCTAAAGAGTCAATGACGAAAAAAGCGCTATTCTATAAGCCTCACTTAAAGTTAGACACAGTTTAAAGAATAGCGCTCATGCCCTGGAGTTGTGTCTAAATTTAGGTATGGTCATTTGCACCAATGGAAGCGTGGTGTGAATGTACATGCCTTTATTAGTCAGAATAAAACAAGGCAAGCGGTCCGCCAAATCCAATGTGGAAGATAAACAGAGGCAGACTAGGACTAGGGGGCACACAATGAAGCTACAAAGTAGTAAATTTAAAATGAATCAAAAGAAAATTTTTCTTCACTCAACGTGTAATTAAACTCTGGAATTCGTTGTCAGAGAATATAGTAAAAGTGGTTAGCTTAGCGGGGTTTTAAGAAAGGTTTGGCTTGCTTCCTAAAGGAAAAGTCCATAGATTATTATTAAAATGGGGGAAAATCCACTGCTTATTTCTAGGAAAAGCAGCATAAAATATATTGTACTCTTTTGGGATCTTGCCAGATACTTGTGACCTGGATTGGCCACTGTTAGAAACAGGATACTAGGCTTGATGGACCTTCGGTCTGTGCCAGTATGACAATACTTATGTACTTGTGAGGAAAAAAAAACGCATCAAGGAGCAGGACCATTGCTTGCTAATATCTCAGGCGAAACATGGCCATGTCGGGCACAGATGTTTGAAATCCAGGTAGCTTTTAGTTAACAAAGACTGTATTTTTTTTCTCACAAGGTGTGCCTCTTTGTTTTGCCTTCCATGCCTGTATCAGACACGTATTCCATAACAACATGTGTTAATTTTAGAAATGCCCTGTTACACCCATGAGCCTCCTATTTCTGTGCCCCCTTTTTCAGATCATGCGTAAATTATAGGCACAGATCCGACACTTAAATTTGCAGGCATAAATAACAATTAAATGTAATTTGTGCCCAATAATTGGTTGTTAAAAAGCTAAAAGCCCCGAGCAAATAGCCTTGTAAAAAACAGCCCTTCACAAAATGGCACTTGTAAGAAAATAGCCCTTCACAAAAATAAGCACAGTATAATAAAAATCTATCTCCCATCCTTTGGGGGTCCAGCATTTCTTCTCCCCCTCTATTCCTCGCTCACTCATCTAAGCTCTCTCTTCCTTCAACTCCCTCTCCAGTGCAGCATCTTTCACTCACCCCCCCCCCCCCCCCGGTTCTGTCATCTCTGTTTCACTACCCTGTTCCCTGCTTTCTGGCAATCTCTCTCCCTTCCTCCCCTTCCCACATGGCTTCCAGTAGCGTCAACAAGCCTCTTTGGCTGGCCCTGGAAGTGTTCTCTCTGTTCTGTCCTGCCTACGCGGACATAGGAAGTTAAGTCAGATGAAGCAGGACATAATAGAAGGAGCGCTGCTGGGGCCGGCCCAAGCAGCTTGTTTTTCCCTTGCTGATGCTGCTGGAAGACCACAGGAATGTTGGAGGATCATTGAGGGAGGGGGAGGGCAAGAGATATACCGGTCTGCTCAAGGAAGGCAAGAAGAAGAGAGAGACGCTCCAGAAAGTGAGCATTGAACCTGGGGTGGCAAAAGGGAGACATACCTTGGTTCAAAGCAGCAGCAAGACTCAGAAAGACACACAGTTGCAGCAGCAGGAGCAGAACAGGTAAAATACTCGGAGGGGGGCCCTTTTGTCAGGGGGCTTGTCAGGGTCCAAATTGTGGGCAGGCCCTTTTGTCAGGGGCTGATTTGTTGGGGGCTATTATATCAGGGGCTTTATTGTCTGTTTTTGTTGTTGTTGGGGCTATTTTGACCAGGTACCATGAAATGCACACCCTTAACTAAGGTTAATGTAGTCAGTGTTTGTGCTGAACAATGTCACGTCTTGGTCTCTTTCTGAGAGTCACCTATAACATTTACCACTTCTCCTTTTGACTTCTGTGTTGATTTGAAGAAACTTAAGTTCTGTATCATCACCACTTTCTGAAATCTATCAATCAAATTTATACACATATTGACGCGTAGCACTGTTCCCATTCCTCACAAAAATAAAAAAATATTATTACCCCATTATATCCCACAGGGGGTAGAAGTGGTGGGGGCACTGAGCTATATGAGCCTAAAGAAGTGGCACAGCAGCAGCAGGAAGAGGTGACAGGAAACCACTGAAACTTGGAGGGGGGGAGAAGAAACATATCATCTTACAAACGCTGTGTGTTTCTTAGTTTGGATCCCTAGGTGAACATATAATTGTGCCCCCCCCCCCCCACACACACACACACACAAACACCAGGGACCCCATCCTCCACCCTCACTTCACCTCTCCAGAAGTAGCAGCAAAAAGTACACAACCTAGCTGTGGGTATGATAACATTATAGCTTGTGAGTGAACATATGCAATGGTTAGAGCTGGAGAGCTGCCAAGTTACCACATTCCAGGAAGGGAAATTTTGAGCCAATACTGGATTTCTGCATCCTTATCCTGGTGCATTATGGAACCTGAAGTGCTGATTTCAGTGGCGGTATAGAGCTCTAAATTCGGATATACGTTCAAAAATAGGCCAGGCCAAAAAGGATGGGCTGCCTGAAAGAGTAAGATTTGAGGGCAATGTGCCCCAGACATACATTTACAATGTTTTACAAAAGGTTCACAAATGGAAAAAGCAAAATAAAATATTTTAGCTTTTTTTGATGCTTCTGAAAGAATATAGGCAAAGGCAGAATTTGGAGTGTTCAAAGGAATTTGCCCAAGTAATTCAATAGTTAAAAGGATACATACTATGGGTTGAAAATTTCTTTTCACTGAACTTCTTACTACTACTACTACTTGACATTTCTAAAGCGCTACTAGGGTTACGCAGTGCTGTACAATTTAACACAGAAGGACAGTCCCTGCTCAAAGGAGCTTACAATCTAAAGGACAAATGTACAGTCAGTCAAATTGGGGCAGTCTAGATTTCCTGAAAGGTATAAAGGTTAGGTGCCGAAAGCAACATTGAAGAGGTGGGCTTTGAGCAAGGATTTGAAGATGGGTAGGGAGGGGGCTTGGCGTAAGGGCTCAGGAAGTTTATTCCAAGCATAGGGTGAGGCGAGGCAGAATGAGCGGAGCCTGGAGTTGGCGGTGGCGGAGAAGGGTACTGAGAGGAGGGATTTGTCCTGTGAGCGGAGGTTACGGGCGGGAACGTAAGGGGAAATGAGGGTAGAGAGGTAATGAGGGGCTGCAGACTGAGTGCATTTGTAGGTAAGAAGGAGAAGCCCAGATTTTCAAAGGGAAGCTTTATTTATATGCGACTGACTTCATCAGAGACACAGAAACATACACAAGTGCATAAACTCTCTCTCTTTTCTAGTGCTGTCCTGCTGCTCATGTGCTCATTCAGGCTGTGCCTCCACTCCACCCCACCACCATCATTTGCTGCCAGTCATTTTCATGAGCTAACAGCAGACCCTTCACACTTTCCTCATTCTTCAGTTCAACAATCTCCTCCCATGCCCAGAAAACTGTGATGTGATCTCAGCTTCAGGGTTGCCATATAAAAAAAAAAATTCCCACACAAAACAGCCCAAAACCCGCCCAAAATCCGCACACACCCCACCCCCGACGTCATCACCCCCGCCCCTTCCGTCATCACCCCCACCCCCGCCGTCATCAACCCCGCCCCTTCTGTCATCAACCCCGCCCCCGCCGTCATCAGCCCCACCCCTTCCATCATCACCCCCGCCGTCATTAGCCCTGCCCCCACCATCATCGCCCCGCCCAAAACGTAGGCAAACCACGCCCAGAATGTCACAAACCCCGCCTCTGTCGCCATTAGCCCCACCCCCCGTCGGCCGAAAAACCGCCCCAAAACCTGCAGAAAAAAAACAAAACCAGCCCAAAAAACCACAACCCGCCGCGGGCAAAAGTTTCCCGCGGCGGGTTGCGGAAAACCGCCCAATTGGGCGGGAAAACCGCCCATCTGGCAACGCTGCTCAGCTTCCCCATCCCATACACAGCCCTCACAGTTAAGGCTTGAGACTAGGAATCTTCCCATTGGTCACTACTGGTATTCCCAGAATCCCCCAGCACTGCCCAAACATGCTATTTTAACTTCAATCCAGTTGGTCCATTTCTTTGTCAGCAACAGAACAGACAGCACGATTGGTGCAAAGGAGTAATGCCGCCTTAGTAGGGTGTAGTCATGGCCAATAAACCTCCTTGGTCAAGGCCTTTAGTGGATATGGATACACTGAATCTCTAAAAAATTACGGTGGGCAGTGTCAGATGTGCTCAGGGTTCAGGAGGCTAGGATTGCCAACTGTCTGGATTTGTTCAGGATTCTAAAACTTTATACAGTATGTAACTAAGAGTCAGAATGATGGCTAAGTATGTGGAAATTTTTCAGAGTTTAGCCCAAGTCAGCTCTCTATCCCCCCCCCCCCCCCCTTTCTAGTGCAGAGGCTGTGATAGAATCCAGCCAATAGGAAGGTTTCTAGTCATAGGAAGGCAGAGAGGCTGAGCTGTGTGGGAAGCTGAGCCCTGCCCCTGAGCTTTCTGTGGCTGGGAGACCGGAGCCAGGGTGGGGGAGCAGTTGTTCTTGTATCTCTAGTGAGGTCAGTCTCATATAAATAAAGCTTCCCTTTAAAAATCTGGGCTGGAGTGAAGAAGTGCAGTGAAGAGAAGTTTTTAGTCCATGGAATTTACCACCCCTTTTTTTAAATTTTGAAAATCATCTTTATTGAGGTTATTTATCAATACAATAGTATAAAGTCATATAGAGCTGAATTGTATTCATTATCAACATGTTATGTATGCATACAATGAGGAACAAAATGCTTCAAACATGAAGCATAAAACAGGATAACAAATGAGCAGATAAGAGGAAACATTCTTACTGTACACTGGAGATTGCTGAGTGTTTAAATAAATAATGATCAGATTTAAGCTGTTTAAACTTATGTTTACAAATCAGGGAAATGAACTTTACAGAAATGTCTTCATATTTCCTAAACAGTAATACAGTATTCCACCATAAAAAAATAGACAAGTTAGAATTATCTTTCCAATGTTGAATAACCAATTTTAGAGCTGAGATAAGATAATCAGGAGCCCTTTTACTAAGCCACGTAGGCGCCTACGTGCGCCGAACGCATGACAAATTGGAGTTACCGCCCGGTTACTGTGTGGCCCTTGCAGTAATTTCAATTTTGGTGCGCGTCCGCTATGCATGTCTGAAAAATATTTTTTATTTTCTGGCATGTGTAACGGACGCGGGCAGGTCATTACCGCCTGGATTCTTTACCGCTAGTTCAATGGCTGGTGGTAAGGTCTCAGAGCCAAAATGGATGCACGGCAATTTTGATTTTGTTGCACATCCATTTTCAGCAAAAAAGGCCTTTTCTTACTATCTAAAAAAAAAAAAGATCGGTGCGTGCCCAAAACCCGCGCCTACACTATCGAAAGCCATTTTTCTGCAAGCCTTTTTAAAGGACCCCTCAAACAGAAAGGCTTCTTCATCTGAGAGAGAATAACGCATTACAAGAGATTTCCAAGTAATGTGTTTAAAAGCTAAGGGTTCTGTAAACTCTATAATTTCCTGTATTCGGGATCAAATATCAATCCAAAAGGTGTTTACATTAATACAATCAAACAACATATGTTTAAGGCCCTGTTTACTAAGGTGCATTAGTGTTTTTAGCATGCCTACACTTAGCGCATGCACTAACCATGTAAGTACCTATAGTGATATTGTAGGCACGTATATGTTTAATGCGTATACATGGTTAACACGCGTTAAAAATGTTAACGCGCCTTTAACGCTGCTTAGTAAACAGGGCCCCAAGTGATCCTTTTTGTTTGGAACAGAACCAACACAGATTGGTAGGAGAAAATTTGCGGTTAAACGAGTTAATAGGGGGTTATAAGGCTCTATATTGAAGAAAGAAAAGAGATTGAGTGATGGAGGAAGAGAGAGAAGGTCTGAGGCCGTGGAGCCAGAAAAGAGACCATTGATTATCTGACAATTGCTCACTTGAATCAGTTTCCCAAGCTTTCTGCAAAGAAGAGCATAATTATTTAGAGTGAGTTTGAAATATCTTTAAAAAAATACTGAGGCAGAGTATTTACCAGAGTGGTGAGTGACAAGGAGAGATTTAAAGAGGAGAGAATGACGTAAAACATTAATATTTCAAGTAGCATGAAGTACAGACTTTTGTAGTCTGTGCTAGTTAAAAAACTGATGGGGGGGAATTCTTGTTACAATTATGCAAATGATTTATATTTTCCATTAGATATTAATTGAGAAGCCATAAATTCTTTTCCTTATGCAAATGGGGCCAGTTAAATGACTTATTATTAATCTTTATTAAAAGATTATTCCAAATTGGTATATCATAAAGAACTTTCAGTTTGTTGTTGAAGTAAAATTTGAATCTTTTAATAACATCAATAGTGGCAGAAATAACTAGTAGTAAAGCCTTGATCTTTTTAAAAGTAATCATCTCAGATAGGAGATGTAATGGTATAGAATCTATTAAATACCTTTCAAAAATAAGCCAAGTAAGGAAAGAGGGAAGAGAGGATTTCAAATTTAATTTATCATCCATAAACAGAAACCACTTTAAGGCTTCATTTAAAATGAATGATTGGGGATATTGCGTGAATTTTAATAAAAAATTGACTCCTGTTTTTTCTTTTGGAAGGTGTAATTTATTTAAAGCATTGCGGGGAGGTGTTTTCTTCCATAAGAAGCTTATTAAAATTCTATCTATTGATCTATAGATACGATTTGGCAAGCAAAGGGGTAACATGTTTAATATATAATTTATTTTCAGTGTGAGGGTCATTTTAATAGATTCTAGTCTGCCTCACCAATTAGGAAATAGAGGGGACCAATGGGAAGTTATATGTTTCAGAAAGGAGAAAACAGTGATAATGTTTTTATTAATGGTAGCTTCAATAGATTTATTTTTTTTTAAATACCTAGGTGTTTAATGAAATCTGTTTGGATCTTAATTGGAAAGGATGCTAAATTTTGAAAGCCAACTAAATTATTAAGAAGGAGACATTTTGTTTTATCCCAATTCACTTTGTAGCCTGATGTGTGGGAAAATATTTAATTAAGTTTAATGTATGAGGAATTGAATTTGGGATGGTATAAAGAAGTAAATCATCTGCATAAAGGGACAATTTAATTTCAAAGTTATTAAATTTTTAATCTTCAATTAATGTACTTTGTCTAAGGACAATGGCTAAAGGTTCAATCGCTAGATTAAACAAAAGGGGGGATAGGGAACATCCCTGTCTTGTACCCCTGGTTACAGAGAAGGCAGACAAAAGCATATCATTGACAAAGATTCTGGCTTGAGGGTTTAAATACAGGATTTTAATCATATTAATAAAAGGAGTGTCAAATCCAAACCAGAATAGAACCTTAAATAAATAAGACCATTCTACATTCTCTGCATCCAAGGATAGTGCAACCAAGGGCTGTGAGTAATTTATTTATTTATGTATTCTGTATCCCACTGCTATCCAAAAATAAGTTTCGATTCAAAGTGGCTTACATTTTGCAGTTTCCAGTTTAGTGGAGTTACAATAAATTTTAGCAGTCAAGATTTGGGGAACATCGATAGATGAGGTATGATTTAAAGAGGTTGGAATTCAGTAGCTTATGTGGTTAGCTATGAAATGCTTTGAAGAGGTAGGTCTTCAGTTCTTTTCTAAATTGAAGGTAGTTAGTTATGCTTCTCGTTAACTTTGGTATTGAGTTCCACCATTTGGAGTCCAGGTCGCTGAAACCTGCTGTGTAGATGGTTTTGTAGGTTAAATTTCTGCCAACTGCAGAAATTTAACCTACAAAACCGGTGGAGTAGGTATGGGGCGTAGCTACGGGTGGGCCTGGATGGGCCCAGGCCCACCCAATTTAGCCTCAGGCCCGCCCGCCCACCCAGAGTCCGAGTCCATCCCCGTCCGTCCGTATCTTTGAATCCTCGCCCGCAGCGATGAACTGGCAGGCGGCGCCAGTGCGGCGCTCTCCAGTAGTAAAAGCAGCAAGCTGGCAGGTTCGAGTCCGTCCTTTGCTTCCCTGCCCTCTCTGCCTCCCACCCGCCTGAAAGGAAATGACATCACAGGAAGGCGGGACGCAGAGAGGGCAGGGAAGCAAAGGACGGACTCGAACCTGCCGGCTTGCAGCTTTTACTACTGGAGAGTAGCGCCCTGGCCGCCAGTTCACCGCTGCAACCTCGGGAGTGGAGTGCAAGTGAGCCAGCCTATGAAGTCCACTGTAAGGAAGCCATTTGGTATATTTCTGTTTTCACTCCCCCGCGCAGCCTTCGCGTCATTAAAGCCTTCCATCTGCATATCTCTAATCCTTTCTCCCTCCATCAGTGAGAAACAGAACTTTAAGTTTACTTTATATTAATAGTGCATTTTCAATTGTAAGCTGCTCTGCATAATTGAAAAGGGTACCCAGATAGAACAAAAGGTCAGGCTTAAATAGGAAGGCAAGATGTTCTGTCTCTAGAATGCACCATACTTTGAAATGCCACACCATTATATAAGTGAGGCTCATACATTTCAATTTGGAAGCTTTTATGAATGTAGCAGCTGAAAATCAGTATTTCAAAATTTTCTTTATTTAATAGCCTTAGACCTGAAACAACAACCCAGAACAGGGACTAGGGATAATCCATCAGAACGGTAAAAAACACAGCAAGCAAACCTGTGAGCTGCTGCATCCACGTTGTCGTTCTTTGCCAACAGAGATGAGATATGCTGTGAAGGGGGAGAGAGGGGGGGATGGAAAGAAACAGGATGGGTGGGGGAAATTCTGGCCACACTGGATCACAGGAGAGGGGGGCAAGACGAAAGAGAGAAGTGACAGGAAGATGCTGGGAGGGGGTGAAGGGTGGGGAGAAGAGAGGGAGCAGATGCTGGGCTAGAAGGGTGGAGGGAGAGAGACACTGGGAAAGGTGGAACCATGTGGGAGAGGCCAAGGGGGTGGCAAGGAAATAAACGTGAGGAGGATGGTGATTACAGGGGAAAGAAATATGGTAATGGGGAATAGATTGAAGATGGAAGGGAATGGATGGCTGGGGAAGTAGAGAGATGGGGAATAGGAGAACTAGTGTGTGAAAAGGAAATGGAAATCTGACAGGTATCTGAAAAGTAAAACAAAGGAATGGGGTTAGGATAAAATTTGGGTGGACAGAGAAAAGAAAAAAAACAGAGGAAAGAGCTAAAATGGAAAGGTCAATATGTCAGAGGCAAGTGAAGTGAGGGAATGGAACAAGAGAGGAGAAAAAGACAAATGGACAGCAGCTGCTTGAAGAAGAAATAGCAAAAAGATTGGAAAGTTCAAAAGAGAAACTGGATCAACATGATGGAAAAAGAAAATGATCAGACAACAAAGGTAGAAAAGGCATTTTATTTTGAATCTTAACTGAAATATGATAGCTTGAGAAATGTGCATAGCGGATGTCACTTTCCTCATGAGCTAAAGTGTTTCTGTTTCTATTTTGAGTTGGGAGGTGCTAGGGGAGAGGTGGAGAATAGGGGGAGGAAGGGGGCGGGGTAGAGAGAAAATTTTGTGCCCACCCACTTCGGGCTCAGGCCCACCCAAAATTGGCCGTCTGGCTACGCCACTGCTCTGGTTTCTAGGCTTGTATTCCTTGGGGACAGTTTGATCATGTCTATCATATACTCAGGTGCCATGCCAAATAGTATCTTGAAAATGAGGGTGCTCACTTTGAAAATAGTCTTGCCTTGATAGGCAGCCAGTGGGGTTTTAATTAGTGGGGTTGCCCTTTCATATTTTGACTTCTTGAATATCAATCTTGCTGCCGTATTCTGGACAGTTTGCAATGATTTTGGTGTGTCTTCCATACACTCTATTGTAACCCTAAGGGGTTAAAATAACCTTACCTGAGCTCCTGCAGAGGAAAGAAATTAGGGTTCTATAGTGACATCACTCTGGGACAACAGCTGAGCAAGCTGAGATCTAGTTGCCTTGGTCAGTTGAGGGTTGAGGCAGAAGAGGAGAGAGGAAGCACTGTGAGTGTGTCTGTGTTTGAAATAAAAGGGGAGAAGGCTGCAGCACTGGGAGTGTGAGATTGTGCTGGTGGTGAGCTGTGATTAAGAGAAGGAAAAGTTGGAAATTTTATTTAGAGAAAGTGCAAATGCTGAGGAGAACAGCTGAGACAGGTTGTGAGTAGCTGGTGAGAGTGGAGAGAGACTGTGTTTTCTGTTAGTAATTATATTAAACTAGTAAAAAAGGCCCGTTTCTGACACATATGAAACGGGCGCTAGCAAGGTTTTCCTCATAATGTGTATGTTTTGGAGAGTGTATGTGAGAGTGACTGTGTGTGATAGAGAGAGTGAAAGTGTGAGTGTGTGTGTGAGAGAGAGAGTGAGTATGGGTGTGAGCGTGTCTGTGAGAGAGTGTGTGTGTGAGAATGAGAGTGTGTGCAATTGCGTATGGGAGACACAGTGTGATAGAGAGAGAGAGAGTGTGTTTCACACAGATACAGTGTGTGCGTGAATGAGAGTGTGTGTGAGGCACAGATTGTCTGTGAGACTGAGTGTATGAGACCAAGCGAGTATGTAAGTGACTGTGTGACACATAGAGAGTGAATGTGATACAATGTGAGACATAGAGTGTATGAGAGTGAGAGACAGAAACACATAGTCTGTGAGAGAGAGAGTGTGTGTGTGTGACAGAGATACCTCCCTCCCTCCCTCTCTCTCTCTCTATGGTGTCAGGCCCCCCTCTTTCTCTGGTGTCTGAGATTGCTGCCACTGCACCTAAGCAATTGGTGTGCTGGAGGAGAGGAAGAGAGAGAGAGAGAGTGTGTGTGTGGGGTGGGGGGGATGTGTTGGAGGGGTTCAGCTTGGAAGAAGAGGGGTGTGGGGGATTGTGGATGCGCTGCCAGATGAAAGTAAGTGAGTATGTGTGTGTGTGTGTGGGGGGGGGGGGGTTCAGGAAGCAATGGCAGATGACAGAGTGAGGGAGTGTGTGTGTGTGTGTGTGGGGGGGGGGCAGGGGGTACAGGAAGCACTGCCAGATGAGAGAGTGAGTGTGTATGGGGTTTCATGAAGCGTTCCCATCCTTGAACCCCCTCCCCACCTCAGTCCCCTTCTCTCATTCAAGAACCCCCTCCCCAGTCTCTCCCATCCAAAAACCCCAGTCCCCTCCCCACCCGTCCCCTTCTCCAATCCGAGAACCCCCTCCCCAGTCTCTCCCATCCAAAAACCCCAGTGCCCTTCCCACCCGTCCCCTTCAAGCATCCAAGAACCCCCTCCCCACCTCAGTCTCCTTCTCCCATTCAAGAACCCCCTCCCCAGTCTCTCCCATCCAAAAACCCCAGTCCCCTCCCCACTCGTCCTCTTCAAGTATCCAAGAACCCCCTCCCCACCTCAGTCCCCTTCTCCCATTCAAGAATCCCAGTCCTCTCCCCATCCGTCCCCTTCTCCCATCCGAGAACCCCCTCCCCAGTCTCTCCCATCCAAGAACCCCAGTCCCCTCCCCACCCATCCCCTTCAACTATCCAAGAACCCCCTCCCCACCCCCTTCTGCTTCTCCCATCCATGAACCCCTCCCACCTCAGTCTCCTTCCCATTTGAGAACCCCCTCCCCCCCACCTGAGAGCCCCACACCCTTCTCCCATCTGAGTCCCTCCCCACCTACCAGCTCCATTCTCCTGCCGCCCAGGCCCACCACCCTCACTGCCTTAAAAAAAAACCCCAATTTGAAGCACTGGAGTAACAGGCAGCAGCGCCTCGCGTCTGCCCCAGGGTTGCCAGGTGGAAAATTTTTTTCTAGCCCAATCCAGCCCAAAAACCAGCCCAAAACCCGCCCAAACACAAACCCCGCCCCTGACACCCCCACCCCCGCGTCATCACCCCCGCCCCCACCGTCACCGGCCCCGCCCCCGCCGTCACCGGCCCCGCCTCCCACGTCACCGGCCCCGCCTCCCCCGTCATCGGCCCCGCCTCCCCGTCATCAGCCCCGCCTCCCCGTCATCGGCCCCGCCTCCCACGTCATCGGCCCCGCCTCCTACGTCATCGGCCCCGCCTCCCACGTCATCGGCCCGCCCAAACCGTCACTAACCCCGCCCAAAAAACGTCACTAACCCTGCCCCCCCGCGGCCGAAAAAGGCAAAAAGCCGCCCGAAAAACCGCACAGAAACCCAAAAAGCCGCCCAAAAAACCGCAACCCGCCGCGGGCAAAAATTTCCCGCGGCGGGTCGCGGAAAACCGCCCAATTGGGCGGTAAAACCGCCCACCTGGCAACACTGGTCTGCCCTTCTACTAAAAATCTCTTCCACGACGTCATTGGGCCTTCCCACATTGAGTCCCACCCGCCCTCGCGGTAATTGGAAGTTACCTGAGAGGAGGGCGGGACTCAATGTGGGAAGGCCCAATGACGTCGTCGAAGAGATTTTTAGTAGAAGGGCAGACGCGAGGCGCTGCTGCCTGTTATTCCAGCGCTTCAAATTGGGTTTTAAAGGCAGGACAGCGCCGGGAGCAGACTTGCAGCTCCCCCCACCCGCTGACATCTGGGGCGGAGCGCCCCCACCACGTCGCCGTCGCGCGTTGCTGAACTTGGGAGGGAGGGAGAGTGGTGCTCGGGCGGTCGGGGCGGGGCTACCTGAGGCGCGCGGGGCGGTTGGTAGCCAGCGTTTCCTTGGCAGGGGGAGGAGTAGGGAAACACGCTCCGCGTGTTTCCCTACTCCTCCCCCTTCCTTGATGCGTTCCCTGCTTTCATTTTTCTGTTGGTTTTCCGCCCTCGACGTCATGACGTTTGACGCGAGGGCGGGGCAGCAAGTCGTTCAGTGGCTTCACCACCACGAACTTACGAACCGTTCTGGGAGTCTGAGTGACTTCAGAACGTTGTCCTCAGAACGTTGAGGGTGCCTTTTATTATATTAGATGAGAAGATCTTTAAGGATGACAGGAAAATAATGTGACAGGATTTAGAGTATGATTGAGGGGAGTCTGAAGGGGAGTTTGATGTTTGGGGAAGGAAATCTGGAAGTTGTGTCTGTGTGAGAAGTGTGATATGTATTAGGGGCCTGTGATAGAGAATTGGAATCTGTATGCAGGTTAAGGAATTTTCAGCACTGATTATTTATGAGAATGCTGTATTTCCCAGATTGATCTGCAAGTTATAGAGGGCAATGCTATGTATTTATATGAAGCCTATGCGATGGAATGTTGAGTCACCATCTGAATATGGGGTGTGTTACTGTGTGAGACACCTGGGTGCAGTGCTGGAGCCTGCTGCAGCATCATAGAATAGGGAATCTACAGTGAGAAGTAGGCTTTGAAGAGAGTAATCCTCTAATTTATTTGGTTTTAATTATAGAGTGTGACCCAGTATTGAGAACCAATTAATGTCACTAGAGAGGAACCAGTTCCTGGTTAAGCTCAGGGAATTTAGGGTCTTGCCTCCATTTCTTTTCTTTGCAAGTGAGGTTTAGGAAGAAGAAACCAGTGAAGCATACTGCATGAAAGACTTCTTCAAGGGCCCCCACGCAAGAAAGAATTCGCTCCCATTAGTCACAGACTGAGCAGCTACAGCTAAGTGCCAATATCTGAGGAAAAACTTTGTCAATTTGAATTAGTATGAAGGAAAGGGGAAATACCTGAGAATTTTGCTGAGTAATCCAGACTACTGAAAAAGAGGGTCCTGGAAAATAAAAATTGAAACCCAAAGAATCAAATTCGTTAAGCAATTGCATAAGAGAAACAATTACAGAGTTCTCAGGAAGTAAATGTAAAATGTAAAAGGGAGAAACACTTATCTGATGTTTGGGTTTTTCTGTCTGGGAAGTTCAATTGACCTGTTGACATACAGAACAAACAAAAGTTGAATGTGAAATGACATTTATAAGGAAACAGTTTGTTAAGTAAAGAAAAATTGTTCTATACATTATATAGTTAAATACCTCAAGTTAAAGTCACAAAAATAAAAAACAGTTTTTAACATGTAAAATTGAAGGTTTGGTTATTCAAAGAGTTGAGTTAAATTGGGGAAAAATTGAGTGTGATTTCCTTCCTTGCCTTCTTAAGGTGAGCAAGGGGATACGTTTTCTTTGTATTCCTCGCCCTGCTCCTGCGGATGATTCAGAGTTTCTGGCACGACTACTGACATAGAGAATTCTGATTCACTGCATCTGGTCTAAACCACTTGGGAGGGGGTGTGGCTTACACTATGTTTGCTGCATTACAGTAGTCTAGTTGTGATAGTACTATCGATTGTACCATTATCCGGAATGCTTGTCTAAGGAAGTAGTCTGTTATTCTACTTCCCTAGAGGAGCTACGACAAATGGAAAAACTGTGCAGGAAACTTGAAAGAACATGGGCAAATAACAAAACAGACACAAACAAATCCAAATGGAGAAAAGCAATAAGAACATACACAAACAGAATAAAGTTGGCCACAAAGATAAACACACAGAGCACAAAAACATCTAGTAAAGAGCCATTTAAAAAAAAAAAAAGAAGAAGATGTTTTTCTGTTTTGAAAATGGCTATATTCCCCACTTGAATTTTGGACGTTTTGGGGAAAATATCCAAAGCTGGACTTAGACGTTATATCAAAAATGCCCCTTCACATGTCCCTTCTTCCCCCTCTCTCCAAGTTTGTTAGTGATTTTCTGCCACTTTTTTTTCCTTCTGCTGCTGAGCTACTTCTTAGTCTCATATAGCCCAGTGCCCCCACCTCTTCCACCTCCTGTGGGATAGAATGGGGAAATAATATTTTTAATTTTTGTGAGCAATGCGAACAGTGCTACTTGTCAATCTGTGTATAACTCTGAAGGATAGATTTCAGAAAGTGGTGATGATACAGAACTTACGTTTCTTCAAATCAACACAGAAGTCAAAAGGAGAAGTGGTAAATGTTATAGGTGACTCTCAGAAAGAGACCAAGATGTGACATTGTTCAGCACAAACACTGAGTACATTAACCTTAGTTAAGGTTGTGCATTTCACTGTACCAGGCCAAAATACACCCCCCCCCCCCCCCCCACACACAAAAAAAAGTCCCTGACGTAATAGCCCCCAACAAATCATCCCATGACAAAAGGTGACTCAGAAAGTCGTGACATTGTGTGGCACAAACATTGAGCACATTAACCTTATTTAAGGGTATGCATTGCGCAAATGTTTAGCACATCTGTTTAATCTTCTGCTATAAATGTCACTGCACGCCACTGCCCTACATGACTTTTCTAATTTATCTATTCAATACCAGTTTGTCACATCAGGAACTCCATAGGCACCAGCATCCAACTGCAGGAACTCCAGATATATGGAACATCCATCCAGATCTAATCCACCAACATGTTCCTTGTTTTGCAGACTTCTCCTGCTTCTTCAGGGCCAAAATGGACCATTCAAGGCAACGCCTATATGCATGGAACTAAGCACAGAAGGCATCTTGCCTTGTGTGGTCCATGAATTTACTCAAATGGAATTGTGAGGCTTTTTCCTCCATCTTTGGCTAAAAAAGCATTAAGCACATTGAGAAATTTTTATGCTATTATTTTGATGGAGTTATTTGTAACTTTTTGAAAATTCTATATATGATGTCATCTTAAAGCAATACAATACGATAGGAAATGCTCTTCAAATATTAAAAAAAGACACGCCACTCTATATCGCTGTTAAGACCACTTGGCATCACTGTATTTAAACAGTTCATCCATTGCTGTTTCTATTGTTTCGATCTCTTTCCATGGTCACCACTTCTCCTATAAGAGGGTTCACAATCAATTGTTAAACATCTTAACTCTGAAAAATTGTGAGATTGATCAACACAATGGGCTTTTAAAGGTACATCTGTCAGACTTGTGAGTTCTTGAACCAAGTAGAGCACTGCTGAGCCTGGTACTCGGGCCAGGTTCTGCTTGACGGCTGGACAATCCCGGGTTTCACCTGCACTGACCGCTGTTCCCCAGAGGTTGAGCCCCTAGGTGTGGGTGGCCTGCAGGACTTACGGGACGGAGATAGAAGCGGGGTGATGAATGTATCGGCCAGGCAGGCAGCAGGTCAAGAGAGTAATCCAGGTACAAGCAGCAGTCAGTAGGCAGGCGACAGGCAAGAGAGTAATCCAGATGCAGGCAAAAGTCAGTAGGCAGGCGGCAGGCAAGAGAGTAATCCAGGTACAGGCAAAAGTCAGTAGGCAGGTGGCAGGCAAGAGAGTAATCCAGATGCAGGCGAAAGTCAGTAGACAGGTAGCAGGCAAGAGAGTAATCCAGGTACAGGCGAAAGTCAGTAGGCAGGCAGAAGGGTAATCCAGGTACAAGCAAAGTCAGCAACGAGGGCCCAGTAGATAAGAAACAGACTACAGAGTTAGAAACACCTACCAAAGTAGAAGCCAAAGCATGGAGTCTAGGGAAAGCTCAGCTGATAGTGCTGGCGTCTGACATCAGCAGGGAGAAGGGGCACAGCCATAGGACAAGAGCAGGGGAAGGAGGAACCAGAAGACCAATAAGATAGAAGCAAGAGAAGCCAGGCAGAGGAAGAGCAGACCAAAGCAAAGCAAAGCAATCAAGGAGCCTGGAAGCCAGTCAAAGAGAGAGAGAGAGAGAGAGAGCAGAAACAGGTGCATGGAAGCAAAGCAATTAAGGAGCCTGCAACCACCGCTTTCTGAACAAACCCAAAGAGGACTACACACACATGGCTCAGGCAGTGCCAGTCAAGTGTGCATGTCGACGGGACCCCGCGCAGCCCGAGGACACCGCTTGCGTTGAGGTAGGGGACATGACAACATCCAACTGTTTCCTCTTTAATGCTGGATCTGTGATCATTCATTCTAATACATAATGCTCTAGGAGTTTGTCCCACATGTAACATATTGCAGAGACAACAAATTTTTCTTTTCTTTTTTTTTTTACAGTGGATAGATGAACTCCTTAATTTGCCTGTCTTAAACCTGATTGGAAAATGTGGGGTACAAATGCAGAAGTAAATAAATACTGCACTGGAAAAGTCCAGACAATGAAGTAATAACTCTCTTACTTATACTGCGCTGATCTGCTGTTAATACTGGACTCAAAATCTTTTTAAAGATTTTTGTGTCCCAAAAAGGCAACTCTTAATTCTGTCTTTAATCACCAGATGAAGCGGCATAATCTCCCACCTTTTTCTGATGATACTTGTGACCCATATGAAATCTTCAGTAAATCGCAAAATGCAAGTCTGTAAACTATCATCTCGCTCACAATAACTCACAATGATTGTATTTGGATCTGTTGTTCACCTTATTTAAGAATTCTGTCTGGCTATCCTCTGTTTTTTTAAATTCCACATCAAACCCTTTGCTTCTTTCTTAAAATCTGAAGTGTGAGAAAAAGTCTTCCTGTACCGCAGTAATGGTGAATAGAGCAAACTATTCTTCAAGTTAACAGGATGACAGTTCTGATATTGCAATAAAACAAAAAAGTGAGGGCAGCTGAAGGAGGATGTAAGGAGGTCTTTAATAAAACACCTAAAAAAATGACCCGACACAGCCGTGTTTCAGCTCCAAGGCCTGCATCAGGGGTCTATGAAATCTGTTGTGTTGGCTGATGGCTTAATCAAGAGGAGTGTAGTTGTTAGGCTTCCGTAAGCTGAGAAAATACTGTACTGCTGTACACTGTGATGGTAGAATGCAAAACAGTATTACGGTCAGTTGGGTTACTGTATATTTTAGTGGAAAAATGATCCATCTGAAAAATGTCAACAACCAGGAAATTAATCTTGCCCCAAGAATATAGACAAGTAAATTGTATACATGCTGAACAGAAACTGAGCCAGTTACAATACCCTTTTAATTCATGTACATCTCCAGTCACAGTAAAAACAATATATCATTTATAATCTGTATCATCTATAAAGCTTAATAAAAGGTGAATTCATTATCGATTATGTTTCAAATTTAGTGCCCAGTTTACTTAGGCGCATTACAGTTTTTAACATGCATTAACCTTGTATGCGCATTAACAGTGTACGTGCCTACAATATCCTTATAGGTGTCTACACAGTTAGCGCACGCGCTAGTTGTAGGCATGTTAAAAACACTAACGCGCCTTAGTCATGTACAAATTTGCAATAGATGATGCAAAAGTGGAGCCCATGGCTACACACGATGTTTATAAATAAATACAATTCTGAAGCATAAAGCTTAACATTCCACCTGAAGTTCTTGACGTGGAAGGTATTGTTTTTGATGGCAAACACTTCAGCATATTCAAGTGCAATCATCAATTTAATCCAGAAATATTGGCATGTTTTACAGATTGATGATGAGTTTGGGGAGCGACCAACTTTTGCCAACTGTTGAGGGAGAAATTTCCTTTTAAAAACATTTTGAATTTTCAACTGATCAGTGCTTGGGGCATTATAAATGTCATCAATGTATATATTGTGATTATACCACAGGGCTACTTTTTAAATGCATCCAGTAACAGGCAAAATATATCAATGTTCTCATTATTCTACATTGCACACTGCTCAAGTAGTGCACTGTGGCCAGTTCCCTTGTAATTTATATTATATAGGACAGACACGGAGGAAAATCAAACTGTGAATTACGGAGCATTTAAGTTGTTTACAGATGCAGAAAGAGGAAGCTCCTCTAGTTTTGCATTGACATTCAGCCAAGCATACGCTTGCTGACTTTAGGTTCACTGTTATAGTGGTGATCAACAAGGATCATGGTGATGATGTTTCACAAGTTTTACTTCAATAACTAATTAACACAACTTTATATATATATATATATATATATATATATATATATATATATATATATATATATATACAACTTCCCTTGATTCATCTGTCTGTAATGTTTTTAATACTTGTACTACTCAGAAGACAGATTTGGACTTTTTCTGTTATTGCATTTTATGTGTGACACATCTTGTAAAACTAATTTCTTAAAGGTAGCTAACAAAGAGTCAAGATGACTCGGTGGAGACCAAATCGATTTATTTTTCTTAATGGACCTATCTGGGATCTTTTTTTTATCTGCAAAATACAGCTTTAAACTTAAGGTTCTAATGAACCTCTCTATATCAATTTGAATTTGGAAAAACTCAAAGGATTGAAAAGGTACAAATGGTAACCCTTTTGATAGTACTGATATTTTAATAGGAGTTAGGACTCTAGAGGACAGATTAAAAATGATTTCTTCCATTGGTTCTGTGATCTCGTTTGAGGACAAATTGGAGTCACTTGTTTCAATGAAGGACGTGTGGTAAGAAGGTAGGCAGAATGCTTGAAAATCAGTGTACCTTGAATAAATCTAGGTGCCTTTTTTTATATCCAAGTTATTATTCATTGCAGGGCAAGACACTAAAGGGCAATTGATTTCCTAAAGAAGCTCAATGTGAAACGGAGGCTCTCTGTAGAGCAAACCATGTTATGTATGCCATGCTCCAGATAAGTGCCCTTTTAGTATTATTTAAAATATAAGGTTTATTATCATAGATGAAGAAAAAAGAAAAAAAAATGAAAAAAATAGAATTATTCTTGAAAAGTGATTGAATATCCGGAGGTTTTTCTGACTAATGAGGAAGCATCTGAACTCTTTTCTCCAGTTAATCACAAACATTGAATGAATGCATATAGAGAGGATATAATACTTGCTTATCCAGGGAACAAGTTTTACTTCAGAAAGAGCAGTGATTCGTTTATGAGCGGAATACAGTTACCCCAAATGTTCTCAATAAACAAATTGAATGGATGACATTATGATCATAGTGGGGGATTTTCAAACAAGTTTGGTAATTTGGTTAATCCAGTTGAAAATTGAGATTGTTATAACATTAAGACATAAATATAAATAATATTTGGGTTGATGTCTTTTGATGGTTACTGACTGTGAACTCGAAGGGAGAACTTACCCAGTATGCAGCCTTTAAGTTGAGTTAATTAATTTTTATATGGCAACTAATGTTGGACGAATGCAGAATGTGAATGTAACATTTATACCATTTGTGCAGGAATATAGAAATTAATCAAAATGCCATTATATTTAGATTAATAGAACCCCTGAGCCGAATAAGTTGTGGGTTATATTTCATACTAGAAGGTTGTGGCTATTGAAAATTATTGTAACTTATGATTATTGAGGTTTTATGAAAAACAAAATAGTTCTTCAGGGCATTCCCCCCCACAAAGTGACCCCCCCAACTTACTTAGCTCCTGCTAGTGGTGGGGCTCAGGCAGAATTGCTCCCTGGGCAAGCTGTCCAAGGGAACAACCCCAGACCCTCTCCCCATTCACCTGAAGGACATATGGGACTACTTTGATGGAATCGGTGGTGGTTAGTGGTGTGGGAAGAAGCAATGCTCACTTTCTCCTTCCCTTGCTGACACCTAAAACTAAAATGGTGCTGGTGATCCCCTAGAGGTAACACTACCATTAGGGGGGTCATGTTTCTATATAAGGGCATGTTTCAATTGCTCATACCCCTAATAACCATCACCAGGGGTTATTGAGGGGAGGCCACTTTCATTTGACCTCCACTACTAGGGGGCTAGACAGATTGTGAAGTCACTCTGGAAGGAGGTCTTGTGGGGAGGGAGCATCTTAGAGGAGAATTTAGTTTGGGGGAGATCCTTATGTCAGTGATACTTTTGGCCAGTACTGACCCTTAAGTAATATGGCCCAGAAGCATTAGTCCTTTACCATAGGAGTCAACAGCCTGTAGTACAAAGGTACCACAGGTTGGTGACTTCCATAGTAAATCAAGATGCAGTACAGGCTTACCTTTTATTGCACCTTGATAATTTCCCCCGTTTGTATCAGTCACAATCTCTGACTGGAATCTCAGAAGTAGTTAAGGCAATATGGACAGAATGACTGCACTGGGCCATTTTCATCTGTTTCTGTTATCATCAACTATGTTTGACTATTATGTTATTACATTGTGTCCTGCACAAGCATTTCATTCATATTCATCTTTATGTAAATGAAGACACAGGATCCATAAGATTATATTTAAAAGAAACAACCTATATTTCATGATAAATGCAGATGTCAGGAGCAGAAATCCCTTTAGGCTGAACTTCTGAGCAGCAGGGTCTATCAGAGACCACACAGTTTCCTCACAGGTGTTTGAGCTCAGCTAGAAATAGAGCGGTCACCTCAAAGTCAGCATTACCATTTCACTTTCTTTCCTCATTCTCTTTGTGTATAAAAGCACAGGTCTAATTAATACTTAATATTTTCTGCCAATCATTCAAACATTCGATTTGATAGAACAATCAAGAACTATACATCATCCCCACAATACCCAAGTGTAATAACTAGAATGGGAAGAGCGAGCATTATCATAGGAGAAGGTGTTTTAACAATGTTAAAGACGGAAGTTCATCTGGTTCTGATTGTATTGATGCTCTGTGACATCCTGTGGAAGATAACTGAGTGTCAGTGTACACTACTTGCCATTAGAACTAAAACCAGGATACCATAGAGATAGGGGCATCATGATTGGGGGACTCATAGCTTAGGAAATGTTTTATTCAATTGATCAACCATCCTTTGCAACTGTTCCCTTATTTGAAGGACAAGTGTTGTAAATAGCATCATGGTTTAGTTCCTATCTCAGACAGGCTTGTAGGCTTTTGCTTTGTTTTGGGTTTTTTTCACTGCATGAACTGCAGATAAAACCCCTAGACTTTTTACCAGTTCTCTCAGATAATGAATGAGTATTTTCCTTTTGAAAGTTGCCCTGGGGGAAAAATTAACCTGCTCAGACTTTCATATTTTTCTGTCTATATTTTTCCCTTTAAAATAATCATAGAAATACACAACTAGATGTGTTGTTGTCTTTTCCCAAGTCCTCATACCTTCATGGCAGATAGAAATACACTTTTCTCTGTGTGCACTTTTTCCAATGTAGAGAGAGGGAAATTTTCAGACAACCTTAAATCCTGAGTAAACATATTGTGAAAAGTGCCCTCCTGAAGTTTATCCAAAGCATTCAAATTGCAAGAGGGCATGTGAAGGGTGTTTTGGGGGTGGGATTAGTGTGGGCTTAGGGCATTCCTAACACTTGGATGTTTTATAGCCATAATGGAACAAAGCTAAAATGTGTAGGGCTAAAACTTCAACATTTTGATCTAGACATGTTTTTAGAACAAATAAGGCACTGAAAGGTGCCCTAGATGACCACTGGAAGGAATCAGGGATGACCACCCCTTACTCCCCCAGTGGTCACTGAACCCCTCACACCCCCCAAAGATGTGAATAAAAATATTACTTACTAGCCTCTATAACAGCTTTAGATTTTTTAGCCAGTTCAATTAGAGCAGCAAGCAGGTACCTGGAGTAATGTATTGGTCAGTGCAGTGCACTGTAGAGAAGGGTATCCAGGCCCATATCTCACTCTACCTGTCACATTTGTGATGGAAACTGTGATCCCTCCAAAACTCACCAAAAACCTACTGCACCCACATTTAGGTGACCCCTTCAGCCATAAGGGCAATTGTAGTAGCATACAGTTGGGTCGGTGATTTTTTGGTGGGTTCTGGAAGGCCCTGGGGACAAGATAAGGGTGTAATGGTGAAATCGTTGGCTCCACCTACATCCCAATGGTTAGATTTTGTGCGTTTTGCACTTGGATAGGGTATTTTTTCCAAAAATTAACCAAAAAGATACATTCACAGAGCACGAAACCAACTAGCATGTGGTTATTTTGCTGTTTTGAAAACGATTATATTTGCTATTTAGATTTGGGACATTTAGTGCAAATGTCTATTATTATCACAGCTATGAACTTTGATTCAAGGCCTGAGACTTTGGTTCAGGATCTAAAATGAGGAAAAAATCTTACAGGCCCATGACTTTAACCTGAACTTCAAGTGTGACTGCAGGATTCATGATCTGTTGTGACATTCATGCAGCAGGAGGAACGGGTGTAGGTGAAAAAACAGAGTGGCATCGTTTGGCAACATGGTGGTCACAGATGTTTTGGTGAAAAACAGAACAAGATAACTCCTCAGGAAGATGACTTAGAGGGGCATAATCGAAGATGGCCGGCCATCTCTAAGGGCGGCCATCTCCGGGGGCGGCTCCGGTAAGAGGCAGAGCCAACCGTATTATCGAAAAAGATGGCCGGCCATCTTTCGTTTTGATAATACGGTTGGGGCCTGCCAAATCTCAGCATTTAGGTCGAACTAAATGTCGAGATCGCCGGACTTAGAGATGGCCGGCTCGGTTTTTGCCCATAATGGAAACTGAAGCCGGCCATCTCACACCCCGCCAAATCCAAGGCATTTGGTCATGGGAGGGGCCAGCATTTGTAGTGCACTGGTCCCCCTGACTTGCCAGGACACCAACCAGACAACCTAAGGGCCACTGCAGTGAACTTCACAAATTGCTCCCAGGTACATACTTCCCTTCTCTTGGGTGCTGAGCCCCCCAAATCCCCCCAAAACCCACTCCTCACACCTGTACATCACTACCATAGCCCTTATGGGTGAAGGGGGGCACCTAGATGTGGGTACCATGGGTTTCAGGGGGGGGGTTGGAGGGCTCACATTTACCACCACAAGTACAACAGGTGGGGAGGGGATGGGCCTGGGTCCGCCTGCCTGAAGTGCACTGTAGTACCCACTAAAACTGCTCCAGGGACATGCATAGTGCTGTCATGGAGCTGGGTATGACATTTCAAGCTGGCATAAAGGTTGGCAAAAAAAGTTTTTAATTTTTTTTTAGGGTGGGAGGGGGTTAGTGACCACTGGGTGAGTATGGGGAGGTCATCCCTGATTCCCTATGGTGGTCATCTGGTCATTTGGGACACCTTTTTGAGACTGGGTCCTAAAAATAAATGGACCGAGTAAAACCGGCCAAAAGCTCGTCAGGGCCGGCCATCTTTTTTCCATTATGGTCCGAAGCCGGCCATCTGTTGACCACGTCCCCATCCCGCCTTCGCTACCCTGCCGACACACCCCCTTGAACTTTTGTTGGCCCCACGACGGAAAGCAGTTGAAGCCGGCCAAAATCGGCTTTCGATTATGCCGATTTGGCCGGCATTGGGAGAAGGGCGGCTATCTCCCGATTTGTGTCAGAAGCTGGACGCCCTTCTCGTTCAAAAATAAGCAGGTTAGTCTTCCAGTAAAAGCTAGTCTATTATTAAGCTTTTTCAGTAAATACTAATCAACTCATTGCCATAACCAATCAGTGTTAACCATTACATTAGCATATATCCAATAAATGGGATTATTGTCAGAATGACCTGTTATGTTAATGAGCATATATAAGTGATTGTACTTCCTATTTCTTTGAAGAGAGACAGTCACAGCCAGTACCTTTGTGCAAGCAGGGCTGCTTTCTCTCATGAGAAACCAATCAATTGAATCCTTTTGCTTTCTCATTCTGAGACTCAGACCCAGAATAACACCTATGTGTAGCTATGGTACTGAATTCCCATAAGCAATTAATTGTACATATATTTGGAGAATAATAAATAGAAGTATTCGATTGCTTGTATATTCTTTGGAGTCTCAGATATAGAAGTAATTTTGTGTAGCAATGTTCTCTACTCCCAGTGAGATATCACTGATCTGCTAATTGTACAAATACTTGATAAGAAATAAGGTATCTAATAAAGAACACTTCTGCTGCAGCCTTGGGTGATTTATTTCTTCTTAGGTATCGGTAGGTGGACTACTATATTGGGAGGGATAAATACACCCTAAAAAATACACAAAACATCCAAAGTCCTACTTAGACAAAATAACAAAAATGCCCCCTCTAAGTGCTTCTTTGCAAATTTAATGTGGCTCCTACGATGTGTAAAGTTAATCTGCAAGAAAACTATCACCAATAACATTTTTTAACACTTATATTTACAAAACATGTATGTTTAACTTGTAAAGGCAAGGTTATTTTAGCCATAATGTAAACAAACAAACAAATAATGCTGTTCCTGGGAAAAGAACATATCATTCAACTTGGACTTGGATTAATTTAAGATTTTAGCCCCTTGTTGGATATCATTTGCATAAATATTAATCATTCCAGTTTTTTGTTAGGTATTTTCTGCAGTTCCTTTCAGGCTTCAGCAGAATAATGTAGCATTTAGGGAAAAAGATACAGCCCAGAAGTCCAGCACTTGAAGCTAGGATAGCGAATATCTCCACTGCCACCATGTATTTGCCCTTGGTGCTCAGGTAGGTTGGGATGAAGGAGACCCAGACACTACAGAACACCAGCATGCTGAAGGTGATGTACTTGGCCTCATTGAAACTGTCAGGTAGATTTCTTGCTAGGAAAGCTACGATGAAGCTGATACCAGCCAGAAATCCTAGATATCCCAGAACACAGTAAAATGCAACTATTGACCCTTCATTACATTCAATTAATATTGTTCCAACTTCTGATTTCATATTAAGATATGGGAACGGGGGAGCAGTGAACAACCAGGCAAGACATAGAACAGTTTGAATAAGGGAACAGGAAAGGACTATAGAAACTGAGACCCTGAAACTCATCCATTTCCGGAGCTTGCTTCCCGGTTTGGTGGCTTGGAAGGCCGTCACCACAGTGATGGTTTTTGCCAAAACAGAGGAGAGAGAAATGGAGAAAATGATCCCAAAGACAGTCTGTCGGAGAATACAAGTCACCTTTTCAGGACGGCCGATGAATATCAAGGAACAGAGGAAGCAGAGCATGAGCGAGATAAGGATAATGTAACTGAGGTCTCGGTTGTTGGCTTTCACTATGGGAGTGTCTTGGTAGTAAATGAAGATTCCCAGAATAAAAGCAGTGATGAGAGAAGAGAAAATGCTGATCAGAGTCAAAGCTATCCCCCAAAACTCTTCAAAGGACAGGAAGGTTATCAGTTTTGGGATACAGGCATCTCTCTTCTGGTTAGACAGTTGATCCTCTGGGCATCTTGTACAGGTATCCATATCTGAGAATTAAAAATATTATCTCTCAGCTAATGATCACCTTTCTGTTTTGAAACATGTCTTAACATTTAATTGGCAATATCAAATATTAAACAAGTAATGTACAATGAGTTTACTGCAAATCAAAGCATATATTTTCTGTTAGAAGTTGTACCTGAAACGTAAGCTTTTCATGGATTCTATCCAGTGGCGTAACCAGACTGCCAATTTTGGATGGGCCTGAACCTACAGTGGGTGGGCACAAAATTTTCTCTCTACCCCCCTTCCCCAGCAAAATTTAGTCACACTAATCAGATGCATTTGTTACACAGGGGTAAAGTGCTGCTTTTCAGTGCATCAGGTTTCAGAAAATAATTTAATAGCCTAACACCCTTTTCAATGAGCTTTCAGAGGCCAAAACCTCCTGCCTCAGGTCAGTATAATGCTGTTATGGTATCCTCTCCTGACCTAAGGAAGGAAGTATTGGTCTCTGAAACTTTATTAACACAGGTACCATATTACTTTATCCTAAATTAAAAATAAAATTATTTTTTTTACCTTTGTTGTATGGCCATTTACTTTTTCTCATTGTGTTGCTCCCAGTCTCTAGTTTCTGCTTTCCTTCGTCTTTCTCTTGCCAGGGTTTCCTGTCCATTCATCACCTATGGCTTTTCATCTTTTCCTCACCCTTGTTCTCCACATGCCCCTTACTCTTATTCTCCAGTCTTTCCCTACTCTGTCCTCTCCCTCTTTCCATCCAGCAGCTCCCCTCTTTCTATCCCCATCCTTCCAGTGTCTCCCCTCTTTCTTTTGCATCCAGCGTCTCCTTTTTCTCCCTACCCTTCCATCCAGTCTCTTCCCTCTTTCTCTCCTCATACTTCTACCCATCTACCCTCTCTCCTGATCCTTCCATCTAGTGTCTCTACCTCCCCTCTCCTTATATCTAGTGTCTCTCTATCTCTCTACCCTTTTCTGTTCAGTCTCCCCTCTCTCTCCACATCCTTCCAATCTCTCCCCTTTCTCTCTGCATCCTTTCATCCATCTCCCCTCTTTCTCTCCCTATCCTCCCATGTCTAGCAGCTCTCTCCCCTCCAGTCCCTTCTTCCTCTCCCTCCCATGTCCAGCAGCTCTCTCCCATCCAATCCCCTCCTCCTCTCCATCCCATGTCCAGCAGCTCTCTCCCCTTCCCGCAAGTCCCTTCTTCCTCTTCCTCCCTTGTCAAGCAGCTCTCCAGCCCCTTCCTCCTCTCCCTCCCATGTTCAGTAGCTCTCTCCCTTCCTCCTCTCCCTCCCATGTCCCAGCAGCTCTTTCCCTTCCCTCCAGTCCCTTCTTTCTCTCCCTCCCATGTCCCAGCAGCTCTCGCCCTTCCCTCCATTCCCTTCTTCCTTTCCCTCCCATGTCCCAGTAGCTCTCTCCCTTCCCTCCAATCCCTTCCTCCTCTCCCTCCCATGTCCCAGCAGCTCAGCCATTTTCCCTCCAGGCCCGTCCATCCACAACCTTCGCGCGCTGTCGTTGCCCTTTTGTCCCGCGGAGGCAGCGTTCAGCGTTTCCTTCCTGCCCTGTCTTCTCCCCAGGCTCTGCTGCATCGGTCCCTGCAAGTGGAATCCTTCTCCTTTTCAGCCGTCGCGCTGCGCTGCCATACACACAGGCAGCTTCGCTCTCCCCCACCGCAATCATCCGGCCCTAAACAGGAATTGCATCATAGAGGGCCAGAATGGACGCGGCAGGGAGGAGCAAAGCTGCTTGTGTGAATGGCAGCGCAGCGCGACAGCCGAAAAGGAGAAGGATTCCAAATTTCCACTTGCAGGGACCAATGCAGCGGAGCTTGGGGAAAAGACAGGGCAGGATGGAAACACTGAACGCTGCCTCCGCGGGACAAAAGGGCAGCGACAGCGTGCAAAGGTTGTGGATGGGCGGGCCTGGAGGGAAAATGGGTGGGCCTGGGCCCGTCCAGGCCCACCCGTGGCTACGCCCCTGATTCTATCCTGCTTATTTTCGAAGGAGATCAAATCGGAAGATGGGCATCCTTCTCCTAAGGTCGCCCAAATTGGCATAATCGAAAGCCGATTTTGGGCGCCATCAATTGCTTTCCGTCGCGGGGACGACCAAAATTCAAGGGTGCGTGTCAGCAGTGTACTGAAGGCAGGATAGGGGCGTGGTTAACAGATGGGTGTCCTCGGCCAATAATGGAAAAAAGAAGGGCGTCCCTCACGAGCATTTGGCGACTTGGTCCATTTTTTTTCACGACCAAGCATTTAAAAGGTGCCCGAACTGACCAGATGACCACTGGAGGGAATCGGGGATGACCTCCCCTGACTTCCCCAGTGGTCACTAACCACCTCCCACACCGAAAAAAACAACTTCAAAAACTTTTATCTTTTAGAGTATATCCTTTGCTATGCCTCTGGCAGTTGAGGATGTCCAAAATGTGGATGTTTCTGTGAGAAGGACATCCATGCCTTTGCTATGTCTCTGATACCCTCTTTATTTATTTGGATTACAAATAGCAGCAGTGGGATTTGAGCTGGCCACCTCTGGATTGCAAGACCAGTGCTCTAGCCACTAGGCCACTCTTCCACTTCACTCCATTCCCCTGAAATTTGGCCATCCCTGTGTGTGTGGGGGGGGGGGGGGTATGTGTGTGTCAATGGAGGCATAACGAAGGCGTGGACGTCCTTCTTTCAAACATTTTGGAAGTCCTCAACTGCCCCCCCCCCCCACAGGGAATTTCAAGGGAGTGGAGTAAAATAGTGTGGAGGAGTGGCAGAGTGGTCTAGTGTTTAGAGCCCTGGTCTTGCAATCTAGAGGTGGCTGGTTCAAATCCCACTGCTGTTGCTTGTGATCCAAAATCCAAAAAATAAAAAAGGTGTCAAAGGCATAGCAAAGGCATGGATGTCCTTCTCACAGAAACATCCACATTTTGGACTTTCACAGGGAAGGAAGTCCTCAACTGCTGTTGCAGGGAAGGACGTCCTCAACTGCCGTCGCTTCCCCTCCTTAGGAAGGAAATCGTGTGCAAATGAGCAGCTCATTTGCAAGCAATTTCCTTCATGCATGCCCACTCCTTTCCGGATAGGTAAGGGAAGGGCTTTTCTATTCAGTTAGTGGGACAAGTGCACTATGAATGCTGGCTCCTCCCACAACCAAATGGCTTGGATTTAGTCATTTCTGAGATGGACGTCCTCGCTTTCCATTATCGCCAAAAACCGGGAACGACCATCTCTAAGGTTGACCTAATTTCATGATTTGGGCGTCCCCGACCGTATTATCGAAACGAAAGATAGACGTCCATATTTTTTCGATAATACGGGTTACCCCGCCTCTTTATGGGGCCATCCTTAGAGATGGGTGCCCCCGTTCGATTATCCCCCTCTATATCTCTCACAAAATAGAGGTGTGATTAGATTTGTAGGTATTGATCAGTTCCTAGTCATGGATAAGTCATTAAGGGCTCTGTTTACTAAGGTGCGCTAGTGTTTTTAGCGCATGCACAAAATTAGGTTTCACTGTGTAGGCACCCATAGGAATATTGTGGGCACCTACACAGTGCGTGCTAATGGTTAACACATGCTAAAAGCACTAACTCATCTCTAGCAGGACTTAGTAAACGGGGCCCTTGGGCTGTTCAACTAGGACATGTGAAAGCCCATTTAAATGGAACATTGAGATTGCAACTGACACGTCCCGATTGGGTCCTGCTCAATTCCAGCACTGATTTTTATTTTAACAAAAGACTCTGCCAATAGTGGAGCCTTTTGGAAAATACCTGTAAGGACACACGGGAGTGCATGTGTATTTACTGGCATGAAACTTCCATGTGTATTTACTGGCACCATTTTCACATTTAGCTGTACAATTTTCCAAACCTATACATATAACTGCCACCAATTATTATTATTATTATTTGTTACATTTGTATCCCACATTTTCCCACCTATTTGCAGTCTCAATGTGGCTTACATAGTACCGTATCGGCGTTCGCCAATTCCAGTATGAACAAATACAAGGTGATGTGGTGGTAGAATAAGGTTCATGTGTGACAGATACATTAGGGGATCTTAGAGAGGAAGAGTTAAGTTATGTCCATTATGAGCTTTGTTTTCATTGTGTTGCAGATATTCAGGCTTTTATGTTGGGTCGGTGGGGTATGCCTTTTTGAACAGGTTTGTTTTTGGTGATTTCAGGAAATTTAGGTGGTCATACGTTGTTTTTATAACTTTTGGCAGTGTGTTCCATAGTTGTGTGCTTAAATAGGAAAAGCTGGATGCATAAGTTGATTTGTATTTGATTCCTTTGCAGCTTGGGTAGTGGAGACTTAGGTATGTTCGAGCTGATCCTATTGTGTTTCTGGTTGGCAGATCTATGAGGTCTGTCATATTAAATAGTAAGGCCACAATTTTTACATTTCTTTATTTTGGAGATGGAAATAAATGACCAGGGATTAAGGACAATTAATCTCTCAGTCCCTTGTATAAAATCCTGGCCAAAAGGGAGCATTTGTTAAAAATCTGTGCATGCCTTTGAGCTGACGTAATACTCAATAGAGAAATTTCCCCATGTATATGTATTTTTCCAAGGACAAGCAGGTTTCTGTATTCTCACAAGTGGGTGACACCGATCCGCGTTGCTGGTGTAGCATTTACAAAACCAAATGAGAGCTTTGTGGAGCACGAGCTGCTCTCCACTGCACATGAGCGAGTGCCTTCCTGACCGTTGCGCGAACGCTGGCTCCTCAGTTCTTCTTTTTCTGTGTGAGGAGAAGGTGCTTTTTCTTATCATTTCCTCATTCGCTTGGTCTTAGAAAGCTTTTTTTTTGTCCTTCTGGCTGTTTTTTCATTTCCTAATTGTGTTCCTGTTGTTGGAACCTCCTTTTTCCTTTCCTTTAATTTCATTAGATTTTTTTTTTTATTGCCTGGTTTTAAGTTTTCTTTGTTTTTCCGTAATCATCACGCTGCTTTTAGGCCCTGACTTCAGCCGGGACTTTTCCTTTCCTTTTTCCGTGCCTTGCCCCTTTTTTCAAACATACTAATGGCCAACCTTAAGAATTAAACTTTTTCTTCTCACAGCAGGGGCCATCTTAAACCATCTATCATAATAAGAAAAACCCAGCGCCTAAAACATTTTTCGACTGAACATCAAATTTACAAATTTATCAAATTTGATAAGTAATTTGGACCTATGAAGAGGCAAAGTTGAGTTAAGAGAATTAAGGTGTTTGTACCTCTTGATAAATGAACCGCCGCTGCACGCTATGTGCAACTGAGGTCCTTTTTACACATAATAAAATTCATTCTAAACAATTTTCTCTATAATAATTTCCAAATAAGATTAAGAAAATTAGAGGGCACAATTTCACTTTAAAATATTGTACTGAACAATGCTGTACTGAAAGTTCAGTCGAAAAATGTTTTAGGCGCTGGGTTTTTCTTGTTATGACAGATGGTTGCCCCTTTTTCAGGTACCATTGCATCGTTTAATTTAGTTGTCAAAGCTTTTCCATCCATGTCCACAAAGATTCCCATTGGCTTCAAGCACTGTACCCAGTGCAATCATACAATCTCTGACACGTATTCTGGGTGTCTGCAGTGTCTTGGGCCCGACCATAGCCCTGCTAACTGTGTTCTCTGTCTTTGCATGAAAAAGAGGACTCAGCTTTTCAGAGATGCTCAACAAGAGAGGATTTTTGGATCCAAGTCTGGTTCCTCGACATCGACATCAGCATCGAGGTCAGAGATGTCTGCATCAACGTTGAGCATCACACTGGCATCAGGAGTGTCGGTAAGCATGGTTGCTACTAGACCATAGACCCTGGGAGCAGTGAATCTTCAAGTGGGTCTCCCCCTGCCTTGAGGCCTCCTGCTGTACAGGGCCACTGGGACTGTCCATCAACGGACTCGACATCAAGGCGATATGAGGATTTGACGTTGTCCTCGTTGGCACCAAGGAGCCTTGGTGACACTTTTGAGCAAAGACCAAGAAGCATTGTCATCAGTCACCCTCAACACATGATGTCTGGAGCTCAGGGGCGTTGAGGGATTTGGTATCCAAGAAGCATCAGTGTCAGGATGATGGCCCCCCCCCCCCCCATACAGGAGGTACCGATGCACCTGTCTCCTAGCAGCTGAGATTCAGCTCCCGCATCTACTCTAGTGGTTCTGCAACCTGTGCCTCAGCCGACTCCCCAGCTTTTCCCGGTGTCAGCCCTCGATAAGGGCATCCGTGCCTTGCTTCCTAGCATTAAATATTGGCCTTATAGTTCATATAATACATATGTATGTATGTACTAACTTTATCTGGATGTTCTAATCTAATCTAATGTGTTATATACGACATAATCAAAAAAGGTCCTAGATGACATTGAATATCTGTAACTTTCATAGCCATGGTGACCATTTAAAAAAGAAATCACTGACTGCCAATACTGAATATGGTTCTGATAGTGACTAACCAGTGCCCAAGGGCAAGTTACATTATAATGGTATCACTTACTCACCAGTTTGGTTGGAGACCTCTCCCTCTGGACAGGGGATACAGTCATAGCAGCAGACAGCCGGTCCTTCCCTGGTTAATTTCCTAAACCCAGGAGGGCAACTTAGGCTGCATTTGGACCGCGGAGGTGTCTGAGGATTGAGAAAAAAATCTGAATAACTTGAGGTAACTCTGGGTTATGACTTTTCAAATGTAGAATTACTTTTCAGTCTAAACATGAGTCAGTTCTGTCCAATTTGTTTTTTGAGCTCCTTACTAAGATATACAGTAGAATATAAAGTAAGGTATGAGCCCTATTTTAATTGGCCAGGAATCTTTTTCAAGTTGATTAGGGAATGTCTTGAGCAATGTTCCTGTGCAGGTCACCCTTAAAGTTAATAACTTGATTAAACAGTAGGAAACATACCTCTGCTTTCTCAATTAACTTTGAAATTTCCCTCTACTCATAAGGCTTGGATTATGAGAATAAGACATTTAGATGATAATTTTGTAGCCAACATTTTTACTTCTGAGTTTGAACATTTATATAATGGAGTCGATTTTCAAAAGGACTTATGTGCTCAGTATTGGGTGCTTTTGTTTAAATGTGTTGCTTTGCCAAATGGATATATTTTGTCTTTATAAGTCAATATATACCCAAGAATTTTCCTGTAGTAGGGACTAAAATTCTACAGAAAATTACAATGTTCAACTGTTATTCATACTTAGTAAATTATGCCTCAGAAATAACAGTTCTAATTTTATACAAATAAGTTATCAATATAAAGTTTGCAGGCATATTCAGTGGACTACCACTGAATATAGCATGAAGATATATAGACAAATAATCAATAAAGTGACAATTGTATAAATATGCATCAAGATTTACATCTCCAATGCCATGTGCTTAGCGCCAATGTGGTATCTTGGTGCCAAGATTGTTTTAGAATACTAGCCTAAGTCAGCATGGGCATGCCTAATGTTAGGTGCCATCAGTTATGTGAAGTTCATGGCAGTTGTAACTGTTGTCACTTAATTATGCCATAAAGTGCACGTAACATATTGAATTCTATAACTTACATACATATCTCAGAGACATAACCCATGCACCGCCCATATCTATGCCTTCCTCTCACACCCTAAGCGATTATAGTCCTTACATCTAGTTCTAAGAACTCTAAAGCTAGTCTGTCAGAAGTAAATTAATTATTGTCTGGTAGCGTCTATTCCATTAATCATAAAAATAATGGAAGGCTATGTTACTGAACAGTTGGAGAACTACTTAATCCAAAATGATATTCTCCTTGCTTCCCAATCTGGTTTCTGGAAAAAAAATTATAGTACAGAAACAGTGGTAGGCACTTTCGTAGCCCATGGAAAATAAATTTTTTGAGTAAAGGGCAATGCGTTATCATTATTCAGTTCAGTCTTTCTAGTGTTTTTGATCTGGTTGATCATGACAATGTCAGAGATCCTTAACTAATTTGGTATAACCTTCATTCTTTAATGTTCTGATGCAACCACTGGGGTGATTTTAGATCAGGTTAAAGCAAAACATTTTATATATGCAGATAAAATTACTGTTTTATTGCCAGTATTAAAGGACTGATCAGATACTCTTATCAGATACTTAGAATTGTATAGGATCATTGAAGATTGGGTCACAGGTCATTGTCTAACTTGAACAGAGAAAAGACAAAGTTTCTGTGACTCAGATCTATTAATGGTCCTAGATATAATCAATAGTTTTCTATTGGTGATAAGTTCCATTATGGTGGTACCTTCATTTTCAGAAACATTTATCAAAGTTGGCTGTTAAACTGAAGTCATATAACAAGCAAACCTACCAATAATGAGCAATATTTCCCTACCAAATGTTCATTGTTGGAGCACCACAGCTGTTTACTCAGATGGATCCAAGAAATCCCAGAGCTTCCATTTCACTTTGACATCAAGGCTCCTGTTGAGAAATCCAATCTGTGTCCACTATCCAGAACCAGACCTGACCACAAATGGTCTATGGCAGGGGTACTCAAATCCAGTTCTCGAGCTGCACAACCCATCCTGTTTTTCAGTATTTCCACAATGAATATGTATGAGATCTATTTGCATTCACTGGGTTGTAGGTCTCGAGGACTGGATTTGAGGATACTTGGTCTATGGTGCGAAAGAAGATATCACATTTTTCGGTATAGGTGTTAGGATGATGTTGACTTTTTTGGGGTGGGAGGAAAAAGGCCCTTTGACAGTACAACTATTATGTATGGTGTGAGTTGGTCAGTAAATATGGTGGGTACTTCTTTCAATAGGTAGTTTGGGCAGGTGTCCAGCATACAATGGGCTTTAGAGAATTTAGTCAGCATGTACCAGACAGGTTCTGGATCTGTATATATGAATGAGGTCCAAACTCTGCATCTTTCGCTTCATCGACTCTAGTTAGCTCATCCATGTAAGCTTCCCAGTCTTTTTCTCTTCCTAGGAAACCTCTGCTTAAAGCTACTATTTTATCTTCAAAATATTAGCTAGTTCATCTGTTGGGGTGGGTGCTTGTTTATTTTTGTAAATGTCTCAGGGTTTAGGAGTCTATTCATTAAGTTATACAATTTTCTGGTGATCTTATAGTCCAAACTGATTTGTTCACTGTAGAAATGGAATTTGGTCTTTCTCAGAATAGTTTGTAATTTTTTGTTGCAGACTTCCATTTTAGTCTGTTATCTTCTGTTTTATTCTTCTGCCACTGCCTTTCCATCTTCCTACAATTTGTTTTCAGTTCCTTTAGCTCATTTTTATCACAACTCATGCTAAAATAGCATGAGTTGTAATAAAAATAATCCAACTCACTTTGATAACTTCCCCCCTAAATTTTTTAGATGCCTAGTTGAATTTGTAGCTAAGTTATAATATTGGCTTTTTTATTGTTATATATTTTATAACTGCATACACAATGAGCCAAATTCTACAAATGATGCTGAAATATCAGTGCCAAGAAAACCCCATGCTAGGTGCCATTTATAGAATATCACTTGCCTAACCTTAGGTGCGAAGATTTATACCAAATAACCCTAGTGTAAATCCTTACATCTAAATTAGACGTGAATTCCTCTTATTTTATAACAGAGTGCATAAATTGCAGGAAAGTCCTGATCTACCCATGATCCTCCAATGGCCACACCCCTTTTTGGAGCTGCATATAAAATTTATGTGCAGATCCCAGTGTGTAAATATATGCGTGTAAATTTAAATTAATCCCAATTAGCACTGGTAATTGATTAAGGCCCAATTATTGAGGCTAATTGACTCATTATTCAATTGGCTTGCACACACAAATTGGGCACATGCCCAAATTTGGACGTGCAATTCTGAGCACTATATATAGAATTCAAGGAAGTTTGTACATGGTTCACGGTCTTTCATCTTGGCTTTTGTGTTACTTAAATCTGACCTCGGTGAATGTGCTCTCCCACATGATCACCTCCTCATGGATGGTAAATTCCTGCCCTGGTGAAGCATAAGGGTTATAACTTCCAACAATGTCATTACTCCTCGTCCCATCAGATAGATAGACTGGGCTTATAATGTCATATCCAATAGCAAGGTCACCATTATCAAAAAAGACTTCCTCACCCAGAGCATTCTGAAAGTGGAGGTTCTTCATATAATGATGAAACTAATAAAAAAAGAAACATGTTTATTAGTGACATTAAGTGAAGAGATACACTCCTAATGTCAAGCACATGCAAGCAGCTCCTGATTGTGTGAAGGGCTTTCATTTGGAAATGAAACAACAAAGAAAACGTACATGGGACAAGTTGTCCAGTATGTATTTAATTTCTTTACGTGCACAAATTTGAGGAATGTGCACAGCAAAATTTTCAGTTTGGTTCAACTTTAGTTCATTTACCCATTTGGTTCATCTTTGGACTCATTGACAATGTGTTTTAAAGAATAATATCTTTAAAGCTTTAATGTTTAAGAAGTACAACCGCGACACATCACCACACACCTGAAGCCTCTTTAATTTCTGAAATTTAGTTTATCGAATAAACTTAGCCAGTTTACTCAGCAGATCTTCAGAACTTATTGCCCCGAGGCAAGAGACTTCGTAATTCTGAGATCTGTATCAGTGGTTGGAGATGGAAATCTGAAGAAAGGAAGCTTATTACAGAGGTAGGATAGTGGTCAGGTAGATAAAAGCAGTTCAGAGATAGGGTGCTGGGTTTGTGCAATATCTTGAGAGAAAGAATGAACGAGGTAAAAAGCAAGTTTGCTGTTGGGGGGGGAGGGGGTAGCAGGACATGTGCTGTCTGAATCAAGATGGAGAATGTCTGGTGAATAAGGGGAGATCAAGAAAGATCCCACAGAAGCCCAGGGAGGGGGAGGTAAAAGGACCAATATGAATAGAACCTGCCACTAGGTAACAGAGGTGGTCACAGCAGGCAGTCCTAAATTGCAGGGAAAGGTCAAAACCTAGCTGACCCATCAGGACAGATATAGTAGGAATGACCAGGAAATAACAGTAAGTGAACAAAGTAGCCAAGCTTGGCTGAGAAAGGAAGGAGGTCTTTGCAGGAGAATAGACCACTAATAACAGACTTTTACCACTAATAACTTGCTACCACATCACTTTTTAAAAATTGCTGTCAAGCCTTCCAGCGGCGGCCTCATGATGCTGCCGTTGGAAGTCTCAGCAGCTATTTTAAAGAAGATGCGGCAGCAAGAGGGTGAGCAGCAGTCGGCAGGAATAATATTGTCCAATTCAGCACACTATTAGCAGCTAACTTCATACAAATTTAATTATGTTCAATGGAAAATAAATCTGTTGGCTCAGGCTGCTTGCTATGTGAATATTCAATCACTGTTTCATTATTGCTACCAAGTATTACATATTAAGGGCATTTTTTTTAAATTCATGTATCCAGTCCTTACATGCACATGGTTTTGCTTTTTAAACCCAAAGGTTTCGCATGCTAGCATTGTGCTTATTTGAATTAGTTTTTCTGTACAAGTTTTGCTTGATTTGTCTTTATTTGAAATAAACATTTTTTTAAACACATCTTGTCTACAAGGGGCAGGGCTAGGTGGGGCGGGGCTAGATGGGGTGGAGGACCCACCAAACTGGTCTGCACATGGCCCCACAACTGCTAAGACCAGCCCTGATAGGAAGTTGATGTCAGAGGAGGAAGGGGACTGGCAGAGCAGTCTTGTGCCTGCATCATGCACAGGGCCGTGCCAACACGGTAAGCGAGGTAAGCATGGCAGGGGGGCACTTCCCTCTGGGGGGCGCCGCCGCACCATGCTCACCTCGCTCGCCCTCCCGCTCCCATTGTTCAACTTCCCGCCCTCTTCCCCCCCCCCCCCCCAACATCCCTTTTCTTTTTTTTTTCCTTTTTAAATTTACCTCCGTGGCGGTTCCGGCAGCGCAGCGTCAGTGAAGGAGGGGGAGGGGAGAAGAGGGTGGGCCAGGCCAGGCCAACTGGGACATGATGGGACATGGGAGCGAGAGGAGAGAGAGGAGCATGGATGCGAGGCGGGGTCATGGAAGGGAGAGAGGGGAATTGCTGGATAGGGATTAATGGAGGGTGACAGAGGAGCATGGATGGGAGGAGCAGGGCTCAGTGAGAGAGTGAGAGAGGGGAATTGCTGGAAAAGGATGAATGGAGGGGGCAGGGGACAGAGGAGCATGGATGGGCATGGATTGGGAGGGCAGGGCTCAGGGAGAGAGGGGAATTGCTGGATAGGGATGAATGGAGGGGGCAGGGGACAGAGGAGCATGGATGGGCATGGATTGGGAGGGCAGGGCTCAGGGAGAGAGGGGAATTGCTGGAAAAGGATGAATGGAGGGGCAGGGGACAGAGGAGCATGGATGGGCATGGATTGGGAGGGCAGGGCTCAGGGAGAGAGGGGAATTGCTGGAAAGGGATGAATGGAGGGGGCAGGGGACAGAGGAGCATGGATGGGCATGGATTGGGAGGGCAGGGCTCAGGGAGAGAGGGGAATTGCTGGAAAGGGATGAATGGAGGGGGCAGGGGACAGAGGAGCATGGATGGGAGGGCAGGGCTCAGGGAGAGAGGAGAAATTGCTGGACATAGAGGGGAGGGAAGAGAGATGAAGGAGATGAAATGAGGGAAAAGGAAGAGAGGAGAAAAACTGCACATGGATGAAGAAAATAGGCAGAAGCTGAGGACCAGAAATGAAGAAGAAAGGAGGAAAGGAAAGAAATAAATGGAAAGGAAGCCCTGGAAACGGAGTTAAGAGGACAGATAGCAGCAGAATCAGATATTGGGCCAGCATGATCAGAAAAAGAAAGTCACCAGACAACAAAGGTAGAAAAAAAATCATTTTATTTTCATTTTAGTGTTTGGAATATGTCCACTTTGAGAATTTACATCTGCTATCTTATTTTGCAATGTATAGCAATTTGTTTCTAAGAATATTGCTGACAATTCCTGTCAGTGTGGCAAGTGGTGAGCGATCATTTTCACGGGGGGGGGGGGGGGGGGGGGGGGAGGGCCGCCGCCGCCGCCAACTGATAGTCTGCAGGGGGGCGCGAGAGACCCTAGGCACGGCCCTGATCATGCACCCCTTTAATGCACCCAGGGTGGACTGCTCCCACTGTCTCACCCACACTATACCAGAGGACACAGAAAACTGCATCCTGCTTCCTTGTTTCTGAAAAGAGCATCCCTCTAATGAAGGATATTACCTTCCATGGCAAAATTTCCAAAAATCTCCAACTTCTTCCATTCCACATGGTATTTCCAGAAGCAGAAGTGACCATGTCATTCAGTGCATGCGCCAGGGCGTACACAGCATTGTATACATTATAACTGTTCCCAGAGTTTATGGTGTCACAGTGTAGGAGGTAAGCAGATGTTTCATTAGTGCTGCAGGACCTTTGGATGCTCTCGGGGCACTGGTTGTTACACAGGTCCTTCCACCACATCTCTACGAATGAATTATTTGGAAACATGGCAGGACTCACCTCACGCACAAATTTATGAAATCTTGGAATAGTCTTCTTTGCAACAGCAAAAGCTAAGGTGTTTTTCCTATCAAAACTATATGAGGGTAAGACAAATTCCCATTCACCTTTGATGATCCAGACTTTTCCAGGTGGTTCCCAAATGGCTGTATATTTTATTATCTCTAAGTAATCTGTATTACAATACAAAATAATCACTTTAGTTGAAGATGTACGGATGGTCTTGGAAATAGTCTTCATATTTTGAAGTACTATCGAACTGGAGGGAGTGAAAGTTTTTATGAATTCAATGCAACCTCCGCTCTGCTCAATCCCTTCTCTCAGGATCTGCACACCCTTCACGCTATTTTCATCATCAGATGCAACGATACCAACCCAAGTCCAGTCAAAATGCTTCAGTAATCTGACTATCCCAGCACAGAGGTGCAGGTCAGTGGGGACAGTTCGGTAGAAATAAGGAAACTTAACTGTGTCGCTCGTGAGAAGATTCCCTGAGGCGTAGCTGATCTGTTGAGAATAAAACATTGAATTCATCACCATTTTTGTCATGAAAATTTTACATTTATTCACTTATCGAATGTTTATAACATATTTATACTATAGAGAGTGAAGGAGAAAAAGCACTAAAGCACTACCTGTTCCATGCGTAAGGCCCAAGAGACAGGCAGAGCTCCGGAGTCTCAATGCGTGGATGAGATGATGGTACAGGGAGGAGAGTTTTAGATTTGTTAGGAACTGGGTAACATTCTGGGGAAGGGGGAGCCTGTTCCGAAAGGATAGGCTCTACCTTAACCAGGGTGGGACCAGGCTGCTGGCATCAGCATTTAGAAAAGAGATAAAGCAGCTTTTAAACTAGAGAATGGGGGAAGGCCGACAGTCGCTCAAAAGCGCATGGTTCAGAATAAGGTATGCTTTAAAGATATCACCAAAACAGGGAACATAGGGTATCCTGATAGTGAGGTTGCAAAAGAGTCCGTAGTAGATCAGGTGTCCTTAAATAAAAATAAACATCAGACATAAGATTGTAAATTAATACTGTCAAGTATGGCGCATGATGTAAATAGGAACAACAAACATAGTTTGAAATGTCTATATGCGAATGCCAGAAGCCTAAGAAATAAGATGAGAGAGTTAGAAAATATTGCACTACATGAAAAATTAGATATAATAGGCATCTTTGAGACCTAGTGGAAAGAGAATAACCAGTGGGACACTGTCATATTGAGGTACAAATTATATTGTAGTGATAGGGTGGATCGAATTGGTGGAGGGGTAGCACTGTATGTTAAGGAGGGCCTTTATTCAAATAGATTGAAAATTCTGCAGGAAACAAAACACATCTTGGAATCCCTATGGATTAAAATTCCATGTGTAAATGGAAAAGGATAGTGATAGAAGTGTACTACCGTCCACACGGCCAGGATGAACAGACGGATGTAGAAATGTTATCGGAAATTAGGGAGGGTAACAAACTTGGCAACACGATAATAATAGGTGATTTCAATTACCCCGATATTGACTGGGTAAATGTAACATCAGATTGTGCTAGGAAGGTAAAATTCCTTGACGAAATCAAGGACTGCTTTATGGAGCAGCTAGTACAGGAGCCGACGAGAGAAGGAAAAATTCTAGACCTAGTCCTTAGCGAAGCGCATGATCTAGAGCGGGAGGTAATGGTGATGGGGCCGCTTGATAACAGTGATCATAATATGATCAGATTTGATATTAGCTTTGGAGTAAGTATAATCAGGAAATTCAATACATTAGCGTTTAACTTTCAAAAAGGAGACAGGCTCATTTTCGAAAGAGAAGGACGCCCATCTTTTGACAGAAATCAGAAGATGGGCGCCCTTCTCACAGGGTCACCAAAATCGGCATAATCGAAAGCGATTTTGGGCATCCCCAACTGCTTTCCATCACAGGGACGACCAAAGTTCACAGGGGCGTGTTGGAGGCATAGTGAAGGCAGGACTTTCCATGCCTAACACGTGGGCGTCCGCAACCCATAATGGAAAAAAAGGGCGTCCCTGATGAGCACTTGGATGACTTTACATGGTCCTGCTTTTCTTATGACCAAGCCACAAAAAGGTGGCTGAAATGACCAGATGACCACCGGAGAGAATCGGGAATGACCTCCCCTTACTCCCCCAGTGGTCACTAACCCCCTCCCACCCTCAAAAAACATCTTTAAAAATATTTTTTGCCAGCCTCAGATGTCATACTCAGGACCATCACAGCAGTATGCAGGTCCCTGGAGCAGTTTTAGTGGGTGCAGTGCACTTCAGGCAGGCGGACCCAGGCCCATCCCCCCTACCTGTTACACTTGTGGTGGTAAATGTGAGCCCTCCAAAACCCACCACAAACCCACTGTACCCTCATCTAGGTGCCCCCTTCACCCGTAAGGGCTATGGTAGTGGTATACAGTTGTGGGTAGTGGGTTTTGGGGGGGGGGGGGGGAGTTCAGCACACAAGGTAAGGGAGCTATGTACCTGGGAGCAATTTCTGAAGTCCACTTCAGTACCCCCTAGGGTGCCCGATTGGTGTCCTGGCATGTCAGGGGGACCAGTGCACTATGAATGCTGGCTTCTCCCATGACCAAAAGGCTTGCATTTGGTCGATTCTGAGATGGGCGTCCTTGGTTTCCATTATCGCCAAAAATCAGAAATGACCAAGTCTAGGGATGACACAGATAGAGGGGGTAATACAGCATACACAGAAAGTATACAAACAAAAAAAGCAACACTGGGGCCTTCAAGACTGGGACACATAAAAGTTCTTTATTGATGACCCGACACGGGCCGTGTTTCGGCGCTAAACAATGCCTTCCTCAGGGGTCTAGAAGGGTCACAGTTTGTTCAGTGCCCCAGCGTAAAATTATCACTGTTTGCCACAGTAGCGAAAATGCAGCTCTATAAGGAGCCTTCTCCTTGTGCTGAAAAGCGAAACTAGGGATGACCATCTCTAAGGACGGCCTAAATTTCAGGATTTGGGCATCCCCGACTGTATCATCGAAACGAAAGATGGACGTCCATCTTGTTTTGATAATACGGGTTTCCACGCCCCTCCATCAGGACGTTTTGCGAGAATGTCCTCAGCAAAACTTGGGTGTCCCTTTCAATTATGCCCCTCCACGATAAAATGAGAAGAGCAGTGAAAAAAAAAAGCTTAGAGGAGCTGCTGCGAGGGTCAAAAATTTACCTCAGGCATGCATGCTTTTAAAAATGCTAAATATATTCTGCGTATTAAAAAAGGATGGAGGAATACCAAATGACAGCTGGTATGGTTAAAAAATGAGGTGAAGGAAGCTATTAGAGCTAACAGAAAATCTTTCAGAAAATGGAAGAAGGAACTGACTGAAAATAATAAGAAACAGCATAAAGAATGTCGTCAAATGCAAAGCGCTGATAAGGAAGGCAAAGCGGGACTGTGAAGAAAAGATTGCGTTGGAGGCAAAAGCACATAGTAAAATTTTTTTTAGGTATATTAAAAGCAAAATGCCGGCAAAAGAATCAGTTGGACCGCTAGATGACCGAGGGGTAAAAGGGGCGATCAGGGACGACAAAAGTGGAGAGAATAAATGAATTCTTTGCTTCGGTCTTCCATGAGGAAGATTTGGGAGAGATACAGGTGCCAGAAATGGTATTCAAAGCTGACAAGTCAGAGAAATCTCTATAAACCTGAAGGATGTAATGGCGCAGTTCGACAAATTGAAGAGTAGCAAATCTCCTGGACCAGATGGTATTCAACCCAGAGTACTGATAGAATGGAAAAATGAACTGGCAGAACTGTTGTTAGTAATATGTAGTTTATCTTTAAAATCGAGTGTGGTACTGGAAGATTGGAGGGTAGCCCATGTAACGCTAATATTTAAAAAAGGTTCCAGTGGGGATCCAGGAAATTATAGACCGGTGAGCCTGACGTCGGTGATGGGCAAAATGGTAGAGACTAGTATAAAGAACAAAATTACAGAGCATATTCAAAAGCATGGATTAATGAGACAATAGCCAGCATGGATTTAGTGAAGGGAAATCTTGCCTCACCAATCTACTACATTTCTTTGAAAAGGTGAACAAACATGTGTATAAAGGCGAGCTGGTTGATACTGTGTATCTGGATTTTCTAAAATCATTTCTCAAAGTACCTCATGAATGACTCCAGAAGAAATTGCAGAGTCATGGGATAGAAGGTCGTGTCCTGTTGTGGATTTAAAACTGGTTAAGGATAGAAAGCAGAGAGTAGGGTTAAATGGTCAGTATTCTCAATTTAGAAGGGTAGATAGTTGGGTTCCCTAGGGGTCTGTGCTGGGTCCACTGCTTTTCAACCTATTTATAAATGATCTAGACATGGGAGTAACTAGTGAGTTAATTAAATTTGCTGACGACACAAAGTTATTCAAAGTTGTCAAATTGCAAGAGGATTGTGAAAAATTACAGGAAGACCTTACGAGACTGGGAGACTGGGCGTGTAAATGGCAGATGACGTTTAATGTGAGCAGGTGCAAAGTGATGAATGTGGGAAAGAGTAAGCCGAACTACAGTCACATAATGCAAGGTTCCATATGAGGAGTCACCGACCAAGAAAGGGATCTTGGCATCGTTGTTGATGGTACGTTGAAACCCTCTGTTCAGTGTGCTGTGGCGGCTAAGGAAGCAAATAGTATATTAGGTATTATTAGGAAAGGAATGGAAAACAAAAGTGAGGACGTTATAATGCCTTTGTATCAGTCCATGGTGCGACTGCACCTCAAATATTGTGTTCAATTCTGGTCGCCGCATCTCAAAAAAGATATAGTGGAATTAGAAAAGGTACAGAGAAGGGCGATTTTTTTTTTTAAGCGAATGTAAGCTACTGCTTACAATACTTTAGCATTTTGTCTATGTACTAGTCAAGATCGGGAGCTTAGTCAAGATCGGGAGGCGGGGCTGGTGGTAGGGAGGCGGGGATAGTGCTGGGCAGACTTATACAGTCTGTGCCAGAGCCGGTGGTTGGGAGGCGGGGCTGGTGGTTGGGAGGCAGGGATAGTGCTGGGCAGACTTATACGGTCTGTGCCAGAGCCGGTGGTTGGGAGGCGGGCCGGTGGTTGGGAGGCGGGACTGGTGGTTGGGAGGCAGGGATAGTGCTGGGCAGACTTATACGGTCTGTGCCAGAGCCGGTGGTTGGGAGGCGGGGATAGTGCTGGGCAGACTTATACGGTCTGTGCCAGAGCCGGTGGTTGGGAGGCGGGGCTAGTGCTGGGCAGACTTATACGGTCTGTGCCCTGAAGAGCACAGGTGCAAATCAAAGTAGGGTATACACAAAAAGTAGCACATATGAGTTATCTTGTTGGGCAGACTGGTTGGACCGTGTAGGTCTTTTTCTGCCGTCATCATCTACTATGATGAAAATTACAAAGGGGATGGGACAACTTCCCTATGATGAAAGGCTGAAGTGTCTAGGGCTCTTAAGCTTGGAGAAAAGATGGCTGAAGGGAGATATCATAGAGGTCTATAAAATAATGAGTGGAGTGGAACGGGTAGACGTGAATCTCTTGTTTACTCTTTCTGAAAATACTAGGACTAGGGGGCATGCAATGAAGCTACAAAGTAGCAAATTTACAGTGGTGGAAATAAGTATTTGATCCCTTGCTGATTTTGTAAGTTTGCCCACTGACAAAGACATGAGCAGCCCATAATTGAAGGGTAGGTTATTGGTAACAGTGAGAGATAGCACATCACAAATTAAATCCGGAAAATCACATTGTGGAAAGTATATGAATTTATTTGCATTCTGCAGAGGGAAATAAGTATTTGATCCCCCACCAACCAGTAAGAGATCTGGCCCCTACAGACCAGGTAGATGCTCCAAATCAACTCGTTACCTGCATGACAGACAGCTGTCGGCAATGGTCACCTGTATGAAAGACACCTGTCCACAGACTCAGTGAATCAGTCAGACTCTAACCTCTACAAAATGGCCAAGAGCAAGGAGCTGTCTAAGGATGTCAGGGACAAGATCATACACCTGCACAAGGCTGGAATGGGCTACAAAACCATCAGTAAGACGCTGGGCGAGAAGGAGACAACTGTTGGTGCCATAGTAAGAAAATGGAAGAAGTACAAAATGACTGTCAATCGACAAAGATCTGGGGCTCCACGCAAAATCTCACCTCGTGGGGTATCCTTGATCATGAGGAAGGTTAGAAATCAGCCTACAACTACAAGGGGGGAACTTGTCAATGATTTCAAGGCAGCTGGGACCACTGTCACCACGAAAACCATTGGTAACACATTACGACATAACGGATTGCAATCCTGCAGTGCCCGCAAGGTCCCCCTGCTCCGGAAGGCACATGTGACGGCCCGTCTGAAGTTTGCCAGTGAACACCTGGATGATGCCGAGAGTGATTGGGAGAAGGTGCTGTGGTCAGATGAGACAAAAATTGAGCTCTTTGGCATGAACTCAACTCGCCGTGTTTGGAGGAAGAGAAATGCTGCCTATGACCCAAAGAACACCGTCCCCACTGTCAAGCATGGAGGTGGAAATGTTATGTTTTGGGGGTGTTTCTCTGCTAAGGGCACAGGACTACTTCACCGCATCAATGGGAGAATGGATGGGGCCATGTACCGTACAATTCTGAGTGACAACCTCCTTCCCTCCGCCAGGGCCTTAAAAATGGGTCGTGGCTGGGTCTTCCAGCACGACAATGACCCAAAACATACAGCCAAGGCAACAAAGGAGTGGCTCAGGAAGAAGCACATTAGGGTCATGGAGTGGCCTAGCCAGTCACCAGACCTTAATCCCATTGAAAACTTATGGAGGGAGCTGAAGCTGCGAGTTGCCAAGCGACAGCCCAGAACTCTTAATGATTTAGAGATGATCTGCAAAGAGGAGTGGACCAAAATTCCTCCTGACATGTGTGCAAACCTCATCATCAACTACAGAAGACGTCTGACCGCTGTGCTTGCCAACAAGGGTTTTGCCACCAAGTATTAGGTCTTGTTTGCCAGAGGGATTAAATACTTATTTCCCTCTGCAGAATGCAAATAAATTCATATACTTTCCACAATGTGATTTTCCGGATTTAATTTGTGATGTGCTATCTCTCACTGTTACCAATAACCTACCCTTCAATTATGGGCTGCTCATGTCTTTGTCAGTGGGCAAACTTACAAAATCAGCAAGGGATCAAATACTTATTTCCACCACTGTAATACGAATTGGATAAAATGTTTCTTCATTCAACGTGTAATTAAACTCTGGAATTCATTGCTAGATAATGTGTTAAATGTGGTTAGCTTAGCGGGGTTTAAAAAAAGGTCTGGACGGCTTCCTAAAGGAAAAGTCCACAGACCTTTATTAAATAGACTTGGGGAAAATCCACTGCTCTTTCTGGGATAAGCAGCATAAAATGTATTGAACTTTTTCGGGATCTTGCCGGGTATTTGTGACCTGGATTGGCCACTGTTGGAAACAGGATGCTGGGCTTGATGGACCTTTGGTCTGTCCCAGTGTGGCAATACTTATGTACTTATGTAGAAAGCCAACTGGTATGACGTATCAGAAAAGCTGTACCGAGCTTCCATGGAGAGATGGAAGATTAAACGGTAGCTATGCACAGGAAATATTTGTGGTTAAGTTTTTTTCTTTTGCATTCATTTTCATTTCATATTCCGGTTGCTTCTTTTCCTTAAAGTCAATCAAACAAATAAAACCCCATAACAATAGTAATAAAAGTATAATGAAACAGACGGGAAAAATCTATATCTTCATCTAAGTGATCTCTGTCACTGGTGGCAATAAAATTCTTAAATAAGAGCCAACCCGGAGATCTTCCCGCAGCTCCTCTATTTATGCATTTATTCTAAATACAAGAACAATCTACCTTTTGTTTCTCAAAATTGCCAGATAACTTGAGGGTGGGTGGTAGTTATACATACAGTAGGTTGGCTAACTCCTGCTCTGATCCAGGACACAGGGCTACTGAGATGCGCACCTGTGTTTTATAAATATTGCAGCAGGAGTTATGCCTGCCTCAGTCCATCCCCAATGTATGATTAAACAGGCAAAACATACATTCATAGAAATTTAGGAGTCTTTGTAACTGTTCCCTCTAATTTACATAAGTATTGCCATACTGAGAAAGACCAAAGGTCCATCAAGCCCAGCATCCTGTTTCCAACAGTGGCTAATCCAGGTCACAAATACCTGGCAAGATCCCCAAAAAGTACAAAACATTTTATACTGCTTATCCCAGAAATAGTGGATTTTCCCTGTCCATTTAATAATGGTCTATGGACTTTTCCTTTAGGAAGCCGTCCAGACCTTTTTTAAACCCCGCTAAGCTAACCACCTTTACCACATAAGACATAAGAATCGCCATGCTGGGACAGACCAAGGGTCCATCGAGCCCAGCACTCTGTCTCCGACAGCAGCCAAAAGAACAAGCATTTTATCCCATCCATCCCAGAAATAGTGGATTATTCCTACATCCATTCAATAATATTGTATGTCCTTTTCCTCCAGGAAGCCGTCCAAAATTTTTTAAACTCCGCTAAGCCAACCGCCCCAACCACCTTCTCCGGCAATGAATTCCAGAGTCAAACCATGCGTTGAGTGAAGAAAAACTTCCTCCGCTTTATAATAAACTAGTAAAAAAGGCCCGTTTCTGAAGGCAAGGAAACGAGTCCTAGGCAGGCAATTTCTCCCTCCCCCTTCCGCTACGGCCCCTTCGACCCCCCCCTTCCGCAACCCTGTTGACTCCCCCGTGCCAGCGAAAACCGCCCCCCCCCGCCGCCGTTGTGGACTACCTGTGCTGACGGGGGACCCAAACCCCCGATAGCCGAAGTGCTGTTGTGCCCTTTGCGTTGCTTCCTCAATCATCTTCTCTGCAAGTTTCTCTGCGTGCGTCTGATGTCAGGAAGTAACCTGTTCCGGGGCAAAGGGAGCATGAAAACAAAGAGCCGACAGGCGCTGCACCCCCCCCAGCGGCGTGCACCCGGGGCGGACCGCCCCTACCGCCCCCCCCCCCCCCCCCCCCCGGTACGCCACTGCCCAGCACAGACCCCTGTGGAACCCACTAACTACCCTTCTCCATTGAGAAAACTGACCATTTAACCCTACCCTCTGTTTTCTATCTTTTAACCAATTTTTAATCCACAATAGAACCCTACCTCCTATCCCATGACTCTCCAATTTCCTCTGGTTTTTTTTCGTGAGGTACTTTGTCAAACGCCTTCTGAAAATCCAGATACACAATATCAACCGGCTCACTTTTATCCACATGTTTGTTCACCCCTTCAAAGAAATGTAGTAGATTGGTAAGGCAAAACTTCCCTTCACTAAATCCATGTTGACTTTGTCCCATTAGTTCATGCTTTTGAATGTGCTCTGTAATTTTGTTCTCGGCACCGACGTCAGACTCACCGGTCTATAATTTCCCAGATCTCCTCTGGAAGGTTTTTTAAATATTGGCATTACATTGGCCACCCTCCAATCTTCTGGTACCACGCTCGATTCCATATCTCTAACAGTAGCTCCGCCAGATCATTTTTCAGTTCTATCAGTACCCTGGGATGAATACCATCTGGTCCAGGAGATTTGCTATTCTTCAGTTTGCTGAACTGCTCTATTACATCTTCCAGGTTTACAGATATTTCATTTAGTTTCTCCGACTCGTCAGCCTTGAATACCCTGTCCGGCACCGGTTTCTTATCCAAACCTTCCTCGGTGAAGAAAGACGCAAAGAACTCATTTAATTTTTCTGCAATTTCTTTGTCTTCCCTGATCGCCCCTTTTACACCCTGGTCATCCAGCGGGCCAACCGATTCTTTTGCCGGTTTCCTGATTTTAATGTTTGTAAAACATTTTTACTATCAGTTTTCGCCTCTAACACTATCTTTCTTTCAAAATCCATCTTTGCCTTTCTTATCAGCGCTTTGCATCTGACTTGACATTCCTTATGCCGCTTCTTATTTTCTTCATTCGGTTCCTTCTTCCATTTTCTGAAGGATTCCTTTTTTAGCTCCAATAGCCTCCTTTACCTCACTTTTTAACCATGCCGGCTGTCATTTTGTCTTCCATCCTCCTTTTCTGATACGTGGAATATGTTTGGCCTGGGTCTCCAGGACGGTGTTTTTGAACAGCATCCACACCTGTTGTAGGTTTCTTACCCTCTCAGTCGCTCTTCTAAGTTTTTTTTACCGTTCTTCTCATTTTATCTTAGCTTCCCTTTTAAAGTTAAACCCTAACATATTTGACTTCCTATATTTACCTCATTGAAAGCAAATTTCAAAGCCGATCATGTTATGATCACTGTTGTCAAGTGGTCCCCGGACTGTAACCTCCCGTACCAGATCATGCACTCCACAAATGACTAAGTCTAGAATTTTTCCTTCTCTCGTCGGCTCCTTTACCACATTCTCTGGCAACAAATTCCAGAGTTTAATTACACATTGAGTGAAGAAATATTTTCTCCGATTCGTTTAAAATTTACTACATTATAGCTTCATCGCATGCCCCCTAATCCTAGTATTTTTGTAAAGCGTAAACAGACGCTTCACATCTGCCTGTTCCACTCCACTCATTATTTTATAGACCTCTATGATATCTCCCCTCAGCCATCTTTTCTCCAAGATGAAGAGCCCTAGCCACTTTAGCGTTTCCTTATAGGGAAGTCGCCCCATCCCCTTTATCATTTTCATCACCCTTCTCTGTACCTTTTCTAATTACACTATATCTTTTTTGAGATGCGGCGACCAGAATTGAACACAATATTCGAGGTGCGGTCACACAATGGAGCAATACAAAGGCATTAGAACATCCTCATTTTTGTTTTCCATTCCTTTCCTAATAATACCTAACATTCTGTTTGCTTTCTTAGCCACAGCAGCACACTGAGCAGAAGGTTTCAACGTATCATCAATGACGACACCTAGATCCCTTTTTTGGTCTGTGACTCCTAACATGGAACCTTGCATGACGTAGCTATAATTCTGGTTCGTCTTTCCCACATGCATCACTTTGCACTTGCTCATATTAAACGTCATCTGCCATTTAGACGCTCAGTCTCGTAAGGTCCTCTTGTAATTTTTCACAATCCTCCCGCGATTTAACGACTTTGAATAACTTTGTGCCATCAGCAAATTTAATTACCTCACTAGTTACTCCCATCTCTAGGTCATTTATAAATATGTTAAAAAGCAGCGGTCCCAGCACAGACCCCTAGGGAACCCCACTAACTACCCTTTTCCATTGAGAATACTGACCATTTAACCCTACTCTCTGTTTTCTATCTTTTAACCAGTTTTTAATCCACAATAGAACACTACCTCCTATCCCATGACTTTCCAATTTCCTTTGGAGTCTTTCATGAGGTACTTTGTCAAACGCCTTCTGACAATCCAGATACACAATATCAACCTGCTCACCTTTATCCACGTTTGTTCACCCCTTCAAAGAAATGTAGTTAATTGGTGAAGCAAAATTTCCCTTCACTAAATTCATGTTGACTATGTCTCATTAATCCATGCTTTTGAATATGCTCTGTAATTTTATTCTTTATAATAGTCTCCACCAGTTTGCTCGGCACCGACATCAGACTCACCGGTCTATAATTTCCCAGATCTCCTCTGGAACCTTTTTAAAAATCGGCGTTACATTGGCCACTTTCCAATCTTCTGGTACCATGCTCAATTTTAAGGATAAATTACATATTACTAATAGCTCCGCAAGTTCATTTTTCAGTTCTGTCAGTACTCTGGGATGAATACCATCCGGTCCAAGAGATTTTCTATTCTTCAGTTTGTAGAACTGCCCCCTTACATCCTCTAGGTTTACAGAGCATTCATTCTCCGACTCATCAGCTTCAAATACCATTTCTGGCACCGGTATCCCACCCAAATCTTCCTCGGTGAAGACCGAAGTAAAGAATTCATTTAATCTCTCTGCTACGGCTTTGTCTTCCCTGATCGCCCCTTTTACTCCTCGGTCATGTAGCGGTCCAACCAATTCTTTTGCTGGCTTCCTGCTTTTAATATACCTAAAAACATTTTTACTATGTGTTTTTGCCTCCAACGCCACCTTTTTTTCGAAGTCTCTCTTAGCCTTCCTTGTCAGCGCTTTGCATTTGACTTGACATTCCTTATGCTGTTTCTTATTATTTTCAGTTGGTTCCTTCTTCCATTTTCTGAAGGATTTTCTTTTAGCTCTAATAGATTCCTTCACCTCACTTTTCAGGTGTCCTCAACTGCATTACTATCAATAGAGGGTGGTGCTTCAATATTGTGTTTTGAATCTCTAGGCGGGACAGGCAGATTCCCTGGAGTCCTGCAGAGCTTGCCTGTCCCTCAGTATTGAAAACGTGATAGTGAAACAGCTCCCTCCAGTGGCAGGACTGTAGATGGAGGACTCCAACCAAGTTTAGAGGGAACAGTGCTTTTACTAAGCTTTGGGAAAAGTGGCCTTAGCTCACCCTTGTCCGGGTTTTTCCCATGCACTAAGGCCATTTTTACTACAGTCGTAAAAATGGCCTTTATATATTTTTTTTTTATTAATGTCCACGTGCTAATGTTGCCATTAGGGCACAGCTATTAAAAGTTTTTTTTTACCATGTGAGTACTTACTGCCACCCATTTTGTAGACAGTTTGAACTCACACAGTATTCCTGTGCTAACTAGTTAGTGCACGATAATGCAGCTAGAATAACTGATTAGCACAGAAATGCCCACTTTCTGCCCGCTCATATCATTACAAAATAGCTTTTAGCATGCTGTATGCAGATTTGGCAGTTAATGCAGGGCGCCTGACCACTTCTCATAGTACACCATTTTAAGCTCTATTAAACATGTATTAGCACATAGCACAGCTTTATAAAAGGGTCGCTTAGGCACAGAGATTTGTATATGTAAATTTCTACACTTTTCCCCAGATTCTGTATAGGGCTGTGCCCTAATAGCCATTCTATAACAATAAAGGAAACTTAGCATGCTAATAAGCGCTGATAACCACACTTAATAAGCACTAACGAGCATTAATTGGCATTGATTTGAATTTACGCGCACAACTCACTAAGCGTATTCTGCAACAAAGTGCGCCAAACTTCTAACACATGCAGGCAAAAAGGAGTGTGGTTATGGGTGGGGAAATCGGCATTCCTTGAGCGTTCCAAAATTTACATGCATAGTTATAGAAAATGACCCAGGGTGTGTGGGATTTACGCCACATTTTCATTGGTGTAAATGGATGCATGTAGTTCTAGGCACTGAGATAGCACTGATTTCAGCACCAATTTTTAAGTGCCGTGTATAGAATCTCCTCCTTTGGGGGTAATTCTACAAAGATCCACCTAGTTGTTGGCAGCTAAAAGGTATGTAAATAATTGTATTCTAGTCAATGATGCAAATAAATGACTCCTTATAGAATATTGACTAGCAGAAATGTACAAGTAATGACTTTATAGTCTGTCTATTGTGATGGGCATGTGTATGGGTGAGTGAGCATTCCATGTGCTGGACCTGAACCAAAATACTGCTAAATCATTTCTGATTATTTTATTCTAATTTCTCAACATTCTGGCTACAGGTTTAGCTACCTGATATATCAATTCTCTTGAATTTATTGCTTATTGCTTAATTAATTTTTTCAAGTGGTGTTCTTCTCTGTCTTTTAACCCTGCTCCCCCCCCCCCCAAAAAAATAAACAACAACAAAACTCTCTTACCCTTCCTGACTAGCTCTGATAGTAGAGAGGATAGGTTTTTCTAACTGCTTCTTGCCTATACCCTGTTAACTCTTGCTGCAGCATTCTAACTTTGTGGACAGGTTCTGCCAGTCCTAGGTAAAAAAACAAAACTAAACAAACAAAATCAACAACAAGAAAGCAGCTTTAGTCTCCCAACTGGTTTTAAATTTGCATTTTACATTGATGAAACTGCTATAATTATTGGGAATATTTAGATTTACAAAAGGAAAGTTATATTCTAGCTGAATTTGATTGTTGGATCAAACTGAATTTGTTTTTATCAAACTGTATCATTTCTGGCCAAATCTAGAGAACTTGTTTTTGATACAGCACTTGGCTGACTCACTGGGACTTGTGAGTCATATATAGAAAAAATGAAAATCATTAACTTTACTCCTCATTCATACACAGGTAATCTTGCAGACTGTTAACCCTATCATAGTACACCAGTTCATACCCATTCCAACCAATGATGACAACTTTTATTCTCTGTAATAATTGTTGTGCTTTAGTTCCAAGGCAAACCATCTAGAGACTTAAGGCTTGTTCTATCTGTCTTCAGCCTGCTATTATAAAACAGGAGCTCAACAAACTAAACCAGGAATTGGATGACCTTAAACCAGAATTATACCAACTTCTCACCACTGTCTCAAAGAATAAAACCACCTAAGAATAGATGGTTCACAGTAGGCTCAGGCAGACTATGACACATGGCACAGAAGTGTCCGCCCTCACAAGTTTTGCCCCTACAGAATTCTTTTGCTCCATTACAGCACTGTGATGTCCCTGAAAACAGAATTGAGGTAGAACAAAAAGCAATGAAGGTGCCCAAAGAGAACAGACACCTTCAAAGCATGAATATTGAAACTCATACCAGCAAACTGTTGTTACTAAGGGATTCTATTATCAGAGGCATTAACTTTGAAGCACAGCGGCATTTTATATGCTAATCATTATCTGCATTTTTCAGTAATGTTTTTTTAAAGACCAGCTTATGTTCATTTCAACAGACGCATTACCAAGGACTAATGTGATTGCCAAGTATATGTACCAAGACTCCTGAGGCAGGCACATATTTGCCCAAACTGTGTAGAGTCAGGTTAAATAAACACCTATAACTTTTATGTCCTGAGTCTGTTGTTGAAGAGCCTGATCCAGTTCCCACTCCTTGTTTTTTAAAATTTAGGCACTGCCATTTCCACCAATGATAATGTGGTGCAAATTCCCATGCCTAAATTTACACTTGGAGCACCCATATTCTATTATTAGGTACATAACTCAAAACTACACTTCTGATCTGCCACAAAATGCCCAAGACCGTCCCATTTTTCTGGCTGTGCCTAAATTTTAGGCACAGGTCCCACACCTAAATTCATGCAAGACCCAATTAAATCTAATTAGTGCCAATAACTGCTTGTTAAAAAGCAAGTTATTGGCACTGATTGGCTCATTATTCTATTAAACTGCATGTGCACATTGAGGGTGCACCTAAATTAAACTTTTATAGAATCAGGGGGTAAATGTATTGCATATTTCCAACCATATAATTATAAATAGAATATCTGAATATCAGGAAATTTATGATGATGGTCACTTCAGCTTCAGAGTCAGTGAGCTTCAGGCTCTAGTAACTGATCCACCCTATACAAGATTTCATCATAACAGAGTAGTTCTCCGCACCCATCTAATTTCTTCCTAAGGTAGTGTTAGAATTCCATCTTAATCAGTCAATTGTTCTGCCAGCATTCTTCCACAAAGCCTCATGCCCATCCTGGTGAAAGTACACTGCACACCTTGGACTGCAAGTGAGCCTTGGCCTTCTGTCTCGAGTGGATTAAAGCACAAAGAGAGTCAACCAAGCTTTAAGGCATAGCCTAGTGGTTAGTGCAGCAGACTTTGATCCAGGGGAGCTGGGTTTAATTCCCACTGCAGCTCCTTGTGAATCTGGGCAAGTCACCTAATCTTCCATTGACCCAGGTACAAATAAGTACCTGTATATAATATGTAAACTGCTTTGAATGTAGTTGCAAAAACCACAGAAAGGCAGTATATCAAGTCCCTGTCCCTTTCTTTTGACCAAACACGATGGGGGTAGCCATTGGTAAATGCATTTTATCCAGTTGGCTAGTGAGCTGTATCTCCTTCACTTATGCCCAGACTGGGCTGCCTCTGGAGGGCCATATCTCAGCTCACAGTGTCACAGCCATGGCTACATTGGTAGCTCACTTGAGATCAGCCTCCATTGAGGAGATTTACAAGGCAGCAATGCGGTCTTCAGTCTACACATTCACATGTCATTACTGCTTTGAACAGCACACCTGACAGGACTATCGGTTTGGTCCGATAGTCCTGCAAAATTTGTTTGATGTGTAGAATCCAACTCCACCCTTTTAGGGCCATTTTCTTCTGTTTCAGGCTGCACTCAAAAAAAAAAATCAACTTATAACAGGCTGTATATAAGTTGATTTTTTTTTTGAGTTGGCCTTACCATTGCGAGTGGAGGAGTGGCCTAGTGGGTAGAGCACTGGGCTTGCAATCCAGAGGTGGCCAGTTCAAATCCCACTGCTGCTCCTTGTGATCTTGGGCAAGTCACTTAACCCTCCATTGCCTCAGGTACAAACTTAGATTGTGAGCCCTCCTGGGACAGAGAAATATCCAGAGTACCTTACTTTGAGCTACTATTGAAAAAGGTATGAGCAAAATCTAAATAAATAAGTATCTATTATCCTATTGTGATGTTTTTGGCAAGTATAAGAAAAGCAGCAGATGCCACTGCAGTACAGAGGGCCATCCAATGTCAGAAGGAGATTTCATATGGACTTGTGTTCAATTGGGCAAATACTAAAGAGTGTGATGACCCCTGATGAAGGTAACTGCTGAAATTTGACCAAGTAGGGTCATTCTTCAATTAAAATTTGTTTGAAGAACCCTCTGTTGTTTCCTTCTTTCCTGGACCACCTCTGCTGTTTTTCTTGGACTTGTTATTTATGTGGATATTTTCAGTGAGCCTGGTAGCTAGGGATTACCACATGTGAGAATGGATATCCTGCTTGTCCTTGGAGAAAGCAAAGTTACTCACCTGTAGCAGGTGTTCTCTGAGTACAGCAGGACATGTATTCTCACATACCCTCCCTTCTCCCCAGGAGTTGTGTTCTTTTAGCTATATTATAGTACCGATGGTCCCGTGCCTACACGTCAGGCTGGAAAGCATTTGTATATACATGGTGATGGGGTGCTGCCAAAAGCTTCTTAAAGTCATATTATGGTGGGCAGCATCTGCATTCCCTTTCCTTCATGCATAGCCGTTCCCTACCGATTCGCTATGAAATTCAGTACGGAACGGCTCTAACGACGACTTTAGTGCATCTTGGCCTGAGAGTCATAAGTACTGTCAGTGCTGGTTGGGGAATAGGATTTGAACCCTGGATTCCCTGGCTCTTAGCCCACTGCTTTAATGACTAAATATTTGCCTCGGTGATTATTTTCTTCTATGCATTTTTTAACAACTTTTTGACTGTAAATCACCATTTGAAATTTGCAGATTATCACAGTTAAGGTGAGGGGTTAATAATTTGGTTTAATTTTGCTAGAGGATGATGTTCCTTAAGGAAAGTTTATAGAAGAGTGTGTGAAGTAAAATCAAGATATTTCCTGACCTGTGGGTACTGGTATATCCTGGACAGGCTGAAAAACTCACTCGATTTCTCAGCTGGAAGACCTTCAATGACAGCAGCCAGTGGTCCAGATGTTTTGCAGCTGTAGTTTGGGATTCCAATATCCATTCCTGACAATATATTCATGGCAGCTGTATACATTAAGAATAAATTGTTGTAAGGGTCATAAATGTGGAACCCCAGTGTGAGATTGGGTAAGAGCTCCGAGCTGTTGTTAATTTCCTCCACCGCAGACACAAAGGCCAAGAAGTTGTAATAATTCAAGGACACAGGACTTTAAAGACAATAAATTTCAGATAATATAAAATTAGCATCAAACTATAAGATACAGAGACATAGACATTGGTAGAAGACATGAGTTAAATAGGGTTAGAATGAGGGTTAGAAATGGTGCTCTTCTCATATGTATTTATAAAAAAAAATGGAAAATTTATGCTGCTGGTTTGGCACAAATTAAATGCATTTCTTTACTCTCTCTCCACTTCATCCCCAAGGTGGAGGTGGCATGGGTGGAAGTTCCCAGTCCCCAGTCCCTACCAAAAAAAATGAGACCAGACCTATGATGAAACAGCTGGAAGTGTTAGCGGAAGTTTATATCCATCACAGGTGAAGATGTGTCCCAGACTGTTAGTGAGAAGAGCAGACACAAGAGAATAACAAAGGAAGGGATGGGAAAAGAATGGAAGGAAAGGGAAGGGGAAAGGAGGTGAGATTAAAAAAGAATGGGGAGTAAATGTTGGGAGAATGAGAAAGTGGAAAGAGAAGGAAAGTGGGAAGAAGCAGTTTGGCACTGTCAAACCCCCTCTGCAATAGTCCCCTTGAATGCCGATCTTTATTATACTCACACCATTCACACAAGGCACACAATGCAGAAAACACGCAACCACAGGAAAATATGGTTTTAGCTTTGCAAACTTTAGTAAATTTCAAAATGTGGCTAATCTATGTTGTAAGTTTTCATACCCACTTCACCGCAAGAGAAATGTGATTTGCATTTATGGGTAGCTATAGCTGACTTTTCTGTTAAAAGGCAGAAAACTCAAGGGTGAGTCAGGGGCGTAGCCAGACAACAGATTTTGGGTGGGCCTAGGCAAGAAGTGGGTGGGCACCAAGAGTTCCCCCTTCTCCCCAACCACCCCAAAAATATCTCAGCTGGCGGGAAAATGCTTCTTTCCACCTTGGCAGTCTGCAGCAGGCATGCCCTGAAAACTGAGCATGCGCAGGTGCCGGTATCATGGAGAGTAGTGTTTTTGTTACCATCAGGGGGAAGACTTCAGCTGGTGGAGCTTGGGATCCCCACAAGATACCACTAAACGTGTGCTACTGTTGGGTGGGCCTGAACTCTAAGTGGGTGGGCCCTGGCCCACCCAAGCCCACCCGTGGCTATGCCACTGGGGTGAGTACATCAGTACCAGAAAACTCAGGTCACACAACTAACTTTCCTGAATCTTACTGCATAGATTGTGTTTTTAAATGTGGATAGGCATTTTCAATATGAAGTCTAAATCTGACTTTGGATATTTTATGGAAAATATCCAAAAATGCAGTAGCAAACATAGCCGTTTTCAAACCTGAGAAATATCTCTCTTTTTGTTTTCAAAATGGCCATTTGCTAGATGCTTTTGTGCTCACTACATCTATCTTTTTGGATAATATTCGGAAAAAAAAAAAGTCCACGTGAAAAATGTACAAAATTAAGCCATTGGGATGTATGAGGAGCCAGTATTCTTAGTAAACTGGCCACACAGACATCCCAGCAGAGCAATTGGGCACCCTAGGGGGCACTGCAGAGTACTTCACATAAAAGGTCCCAGGTGCACATCTCACGGTTACCCCCTTATACTGTATATAAAAGTTCAAACGTGTGCAATTCATAGACTCCACTCATTTTCCCCTTAAAAAAAAAACAATTTTTATGTTGGAACATCAAGGCCACAGCTTTATTATTCATAAATATTCACAAAACATTATAGTAATTCAATCTTGCCCTTCCAGCGAAGCGTATTCAAAATAACATTTATTCAACTGTACAACTAGACAATAATGAGCTAGTCAGTTGGTTCTTATGACATTGACGATCGAATACCCTTGCAGTAACGCTAAGGGCCCTCACAGATCAAATACCTTCATAAATTATTCAGAAAGCACACTAATCATTCTCAAGCGGTGACCAAGAGAAGATGTATACTCAGGGGTGTGCTGGTAAATTTTTAACAACGAACTCTCTCTCCGGGCATAGCCGGCCCTGAAATTTGGGGGGGGGGGGGGGGGGGGGGGAATACATGCCTCTCTCTCCCCTCCCTTGTGCAGGCACGCTAGGCATACCTTTGCTGAGCCCCACCAGCCAATAAATGGACTGCCACCATTCTCTGCTGCTTGTTTCTGGCTCTGAGCAGCATGATGGAACCTTCTTGCGCTTGCATGAAAAGTCCCAGCCTGATGCTCAGAGTCAGAAACAAGGAGCAGGGAGCAGCAACAGTCTATTTACTTGGCTGGTGGGGCCAGCATCACTGCCAGCAAAGTAAAAGAGAATTCAGGAGGGGGCCCAAGCCCACATTTTGGGAGTCAGTTGTTAAAGTAGCCATGGGGAGGCCTACTTTAACAACCAGCTCCCAAAATTCTTAAAAACTTAACAAACGGCTCTCGCGAGCCCGTGAGAGCCTGCTCCAGCACACCACTGTGTATACTTATGCTCAAAATTGATGAACTGAACATCTCAGGTTGGATTATTCTCAGGCATACCTTATTTTCCACCGCCATAAGTGAAGACAGTGATTCACTTGACTTCAGCTCCCACCAACAGCTGAGACTTTGATAAAGGAACCCACTACTTCCAAAATATCTCAAAAATGATTCAATAAAATACTAACACCAATATCAGACCTATAAAGACCAGGGCAATCCACAGAAATCAAATCATGACTTGCCACATAGCCCACAGTCACCAATATGAACTTGGCCATCTCTGAATTCACCCTTTTCCTTAAGCACTCAATAGCTTTCACCTTGCGATCACCTCTCCATACTTTCCTCGGGATAATATTAGACCAAAGAACCTTTAACCCAGGAAATAAATTATAAATTTCCAAAACATCCTGCTTCATCTGTCTAATAAGGTCCACTCCCTTCATATTACACAAATCATTACCCCTGAAGTGCAACACCAAAATATTAGGTTCAGCCAACCATCTTCGGGCCTGGGCTACAGATGAATTAGTTCAAATTTACCTTTCTCTTTTTAAGGCACAACACCCAATGGAGTAACAACAAAATTCCTAAATGGGGGACTACAAAAAGGCTCTGCAATATGCCCCAAATCCAATTTCTTGGACAACTTTTTTGCCACATTATCTTCATACAAAATAACAGATGAAGCATTACAAAACTTATGCACCAAAACAGGACCACAAAAAGGAATCCTAAAACCCTCATGACCCCCCCCCCCCAAGAAACAATTCCGCATCACTTCCTTTAGGATAATTTACTAACCAGTGCTCCAAAGCTCCCAACTTAATTGAAGACTAGCAGGTGAATCTTCGAGAAGGGCGCCCATCTTCCGACACAAATCGGGAGATGGGCGTCCTTCTCGCAAGGTCGGCCAAATCGGCATAATCGAAAGCCAATTTTGGGCGCCCTCAACTGCTTTCCGTCACAGGGACGACCAAAGTTCACGGGTGCATGTCGGCAGTGTAGCGAAGGCGGGACTGGAGCGTGCTTAGGAGATGGGCATCCTCGGCCAATAATGGAAAAAAAAGGGTGTCCCTGACGAACACTTGGGCGACTTTACTTGGTCCATTTTTTTTCACGACCAAGCATCAAAAAGGTGCCCGAACTGACCAGATGACCACCGAAGGGAATCGGGGATCACCTCCCCTTACTCCCCCAGTGGTCACTAACCCCCTCCCACCATAACAAAAAACGTTTATAAATACTTTTTTGCCAGTCTCAAATGCCATACTCAGGTCCATCGCAGCAGTATGCAGGTACCTGGAGCAGTTGTAGTGGGTGCAGTGTACTTCAGGCAGGTGGACCCAGGCCCATCCCCCCACTTGTTACACTTGTGGTGGTAAATGTGAGCCCTCCAAAGCCCTCCACAAACCCACTGTACCCACATGTAGGTGCTCCCCTTCATCCCTAAGGTCTATGGTAGTGGTGTACAATTGTGGGTTTTGGGGGGGGGGGGATTTGGGGGGCTCAGAACCCAAGGTAAGGGAGCTATGCACCTGGGATCATTTTCTGAAGTCCACTGCAGTGCCCTCTAGGGTGCCCGGTTGGTGTCCTGGCATGTGAGGAGGACCAGTGTACTACAAATGCTGGCTCCTCCAATGACCAAATGGGCCTGGATTTGGTCGCTTTTGAGATGGGCATCCTCGGTTTCCATTATCAACGAAAACCGGGGACAACCATCTCAAAAACGACCTAAGGCTGACCATCTCTAAGGTCGACCTAAATTTCATGATTTGGACGTCTCCGACCGTATTATCGAAACAAAAGATGGATGCCCATCTTGTTTCGATAATACGGGTTGCCCCACCCATTTACGGGGCCGTCCTGCGAGGACGCCCTCATGAAAACTTGGGTGCCCCGTTCGATTATGCCCCTCTAGGTCTTGCAAAACACCTCCAGGGGGCAAGAGCTGGGGTTCATTGTTCTTGGAAGCCACACCATCTTTGACTTGACAATGGAAGGGTGCATGACCTCCTCCACAAATGGAACACCTGTACCGAAAATTACAGAATTGATGGAGACACTGTCCCGAATTGAGGTGGAAACAAGCATTGCCAATGCCAACACCTTTTCCCCCAACACCTGCTCCAAACAAACTGATGCCTCCATTTGTTGACCTTGTCTGCCAACTTCCTCCAGCATTACTTCCCCAATGACTTCCCGAGATCCCATACTCTGCAAATCCCGATTGTTGTCCATAATTCTGAAAGGACCAAGGCAGCAAAGGAATCATCTAAGCCAAATATCTACATCTCTAAATCCCCAAGCATCTGACTTATCCTTCGCTACCATTTTCTGAAATTAGCATCATACTTCAACAATGACCATCCACCATAAGTGCAATATATATGTACTACTACTACTACTATTTAGCATTTCTATAGCGCTACAAGGCATACGCAGCGCTGCACAAACATAGAAGAAAGACAGTCCCTGCTCAAAGAGCTTACAATCTAATAGACAAAAAATAAAGTTACCAAATCAAATCAATTAATGTGTACAGGAAGGAGGAGAGGAGGGTAGGTGGAGGCGAGTGGTTACAAGTGGTTACGAGTCAATATGTGTAATAAAATCATATCAGAATACTGCAAAAATGAAGAATAAAATTAGGCTTTGCTTCCCCAAGTATCACTGCATTAATGTTAAATCCCAACAGCCAATTATGAATTGATTTAGGTACTTTCACCCGCTTCTTACTCTCTTCCATCCCTTCATCAGTTTTTCTACTTTCATAATCCTGTTCTTTAACTAACAAAACAAACAGGTCAACAAATTTTTCTTTCAAAGTTTTTTTTTCAACTTCAAAGAAGCATGAGCAGGAAGTGGGGGCAAAGCATTAAAGGTATGCTTGGATTTACTTAGGGCACGATCAACAACCTTGTGCTCAGCAACCTGCAAGTCCTTCCTAGGCTTTTCAGGTCTAACTTCCAAAGCACCCTCAGAATCACTATCACTAGAAGATGAAGAGCATGATTCAGAAGAGACAGAAGACTCCCAAACATCAGCTGGATTCTTACCAACATCCTTGCACTTACATTTTTCACTATCTAATCTCTTTACTACGTGATGCAAGTTGTGTATACACATTTTATCTTTTAAGCGCTTGTGCAATCCCCTTCCTTCTTTTCTTACCAGACCTCTCTTTTCCACCATTACTAGAACAAGAAGGAGTAAAACAATCCTCCCCATAAAACAATCCTTACCATCAGACTGAGCAGAAGTGTTCTTATTAACCACCTCAGATTCTTTTTGATCCAATCGCTTCCACCTCAGCCCCATAGAGGAACCCAGATTATTGGCATTACTCCTCTCCGCATTCTTCTAAGATTGGCTTTTATTCAAATTCACACCAGAATTTTTATTCACATCCTGTGTAATTTTATTTTTCATAGAAACCACTGCACTTTTTTACAATTGTTCTTTTAGCAGCCTTAAGAGCCAAAGACTCCCTAGTCAAAGCAGCCGATGTACTGGGTCTTTTCTTCCCAACTCCAGACCTCTCTTCCCCTCAACCCAACAACATTTATCTTAGGACCCATAATTCAAACCAGACTGCCAGTTAACCCCAGGAAACCTACAATCCCAACCATTCACTTCAATTCAAATACCCAACTTGTTAGAAGTGCTGCCACTCAAATGAAACAAATTCTCACTACTACCTCCGTTCCACCAATTCCAAAGCACAAACCACAAACTGCCCAAATCCTCCAAAGCAAAATAAAAAAGCCCAATCACTCACTGTATTCTTCTTCTGCTACTGCAGCATTGTTCAAACCACCACCACTAATCACACTGCACCAGCACCAGAAATGAACTCCCCGGCACGCTCTTTCCACCCAAAATGTACCCGACTACCGTGAACAAAATATTTTTTCACAAAGTGAAAAATAAAAACAGCTTCACAAACACCAAATTACAATTACCACAAAATATTTCAGACCAGAGCCAGCAAAAAAAACCTCCCTTCCACAGAAAGAAAGCTAAAAGAAACTCCCCTATTGGCTCAAAATACCAGCCAATCAAATCTCTCCAAAAACACTGCTCCAGTCCAAAACAGCTTGGAAAATATCCCCGTGGGGCTGCTCCTGCACATGTTATGTTGGGGGTTCATTCTTATCCAACTAATTTTAATAGGTTGCTAGAGCTGACCTGTGTGCAAAATGGCAGAAAACTCACAGGAAACCTCACAATTTACATAAGAACATCCATACTGGGACAGACCAATGGTCCATCCAGCTCAGTATCCTGCTTCCAGCAGTGGCCAATCCAGGTTCCAAGTACCTAGCAGAAACACAATAAGTAGTACCATTCTACGCTTTCCCATGTCCATCTTAATAGCAGGCTATGGATTTTTCCTCCAGGAACTTGTCCAAACCTTCTTTAATCCCGTGGTTACTACATCCTCTAGAAATGAGTTCCACAGCTTAACTATTCTTTGAGTGAAAAAATATTTCCTCCTATCTGTTTTAAAAGTATTTCCATGCGATTTCATTGAGTGCCCCCTGGTCTTTGTACTTTTTGAATGAGAGAAAAATCGTTTCACCTCCACCTATTCCATTCCACTCAGGATTTTGTAGACCTCAATAATATCCCCCCTCAGCCATCTCTTTTCCAAGCTGAAGAGCCCTAACCACTTTAGCCTTTCCTCATACGGGAGCAGTTCCATCCTCTCTATCATTTTGGTTGCTCTTCTTTGAACCTTTTCTAATTCAACTATATGTTTTTTGAGATACGGCAACCAGAATTGAACACAATACTTAAAGTGATACAGAGCCATTGAGGGGCATAATCGAACGCGAACGCCTATCTCCATGGGCGTCTATGTCCAAAAACGAGTACGTGAAGAGGCGGGACAGACCGTATTTTCGAAAAAATGGACATTTTTCAGCTGGGCGTTTGTTTTTTTTAGCAGTAATGGAAACTAAAAATGCCCAGCTCAAAAACGTTCTAATCAGCGCCATTTGGTTGTGGGAGGGGCCACAATTCGTAGTACACTCGCCCCCTGACATGCCAGGACACCAACTGGGCACCTTAGAGGTCAGTGCGGTGGACTTCAGACAACGCTCCCACATGCATAGCTCCCTTACCACGGGTGCTGAGCCCCCAACCCCCCTCCCTCAAAACCCACTACCCACAAATGTACAACACTACCATAGCTCTTAGGGGTGAAGGGGGCCCTTACATGTGGGTACAGTGGGTTTTGCAGGCCTCCCATTTACCAGCACAAGTGTTACAGGTAGGGGGGGATGGGCCTGGGTCCGCCTGGCTGAAGTGCACTGCGGTACCCACTAAAAGTGCTCCAGGGACCTGCATACACGCAGGCCTCTAGGACTGGTTGCTGCTATATAACATTGGCACACCAGTTGACACCTGAAGACTAATCTCTCCGAAAATGTCCTTTATTGGAATAAGCACGCTTACTCACAGTTAACTGCAGATCAGAGGTTGTGCCCCACTGGCAACGAATCTCCCTGGTACTGAGATGAGCAGTAGGTCAGAGCTGGCACAATGCTGTACAATGTCCTCTTTCAGCCACATTCAAGGGAAGAACTAAGTTCTGTAACGTGGCTAACACGTGAAAGGGATCTAAAACTGGCTTACAAAAATGGCCACTACCTCATGGACTACCGGAAACAAAACAGGGCACACTCTGACCCAGTAAGCAGGGGGGAAAGCACCATGGGAGTAGAACCTACCAACTACCAACATCGTGAGCATTTGCCACAAGCTACTGGAATCACGGAGCCCAATACCCTACACCCACCACGATGCATTGCTGATGAGACTCTGCAGTGCGCATAACACAAAAGGTGTCACACTCACCCGAGAGCCACATCAGAACCAGGGAAAGGCTGTCACAGGATAGAACACATTCTGCTGTCATGGAGGTGGGTACGGCATTTGAAGCTGGCATATAGGCTGGAAAAAAAGTTTGTAAAGTGGGGTTTTTTTTGGTGGGAGGGTGTTAGTGACCACTGGGGGAATCTGGGGAGGTTATCCCCGATTCCCTCCAGTGGTCATCTGGTCAGTTGGGGCACTTTTTTGGGACCTGTTCGTGAAAAAAAAGGGTCCAAAAAAAGTGACCCAAAATCGTAGTAAAAACGCAAAGAAATGAAGAAAATTGGTAAGGCAAGTCCTCCCATGGCTGAATCCATGTTGACTCTGTCCCATGAAACCATGTTTGTCTACGTGTTCTGAAATTTTACTCTTTATAATAGTTTCCAAAATTTTGCCCAATACTTGTCTGTAATTACTCAGATCAACCCTGGAACCCTTTTTAAAATCAGTGTCACATTGGCCACTCTCCAGTCATCAGGTACTACAGACGACTTTAACGACAGGTTGCAGATCACTAGCAGCAGATCAGCAATTTCATGTTTGAGTTCTTTCAATACCCTTAGGTATACACCATCCAGTCCAGGTGATTTATCACTCTTTAACTTGTCAGTTTGGCTCAGTAAATCTTCCAAGATCACTGAGATTTCTTTCAGTTCCTTCGCATCATCATCTCTGAAAACCATTTCTGGTAGAGGTAGATGTCTTACATCTTCTTCCGTAAAACCAAAGCAAAGAATTCATTCAATCTCTCCGCTATGGTCCTGTTCTCCCTGAGTGCTCTTTTTACTCCTTCCTGATCTAATGGTCCCACAGATTCCCTCGCAGGCTTCCTGCTTCTGATATACCTGAAAAAATGTTAGTTCATCATTACCTGAAAATTCCATTCACACAGCTCTCTTTCCTAAATCTTACTGCATAGATTGTGTATTTTAAGATTATATTAATCTTGACCCAAATTCAAGACTACACTGAAAGCATTTCTTTTTGCATGAGTGTTTGTTGAGCAGAACACCTGTAGCCAGCCTTAGCCTTTGAGATTCAGTGTATATAGATCTATTTCTCCTTTCTTCACATTCTCCCTATTTCTTTTCTGTCTATATTTTAGAGTTATTTTCTTTTTAGCACTTTTACAATTATTGTAAACTGTTTTACTAGCATGTCTAGAAAGGTGGTATATCAATCCTAGTAAATGCATGAGTTATGTGCAGTCAAGGTAAAGATGTAATAATCTGTATGTTAGAGCGGAGCAATGAGTTTCATTCATTTTCTAATGTATGTTGTGATAAGGTCACAGCCAGGATAGTTGGGTTAAGGCAGTTTCAGTCTGAAATACAAGTCCCAGAAGGCATTGCAGGCAAGGAGCCAGAGGGTGAGATGAAGAACCCGGACTGGACTCCTAGCTGCAATGGGGGAAGACATGGGTGTAAGCTGGCCAGACGTGTAGATGGGCTGCCACTAGGTGGAAAGAGAGTTAGGAAACCCTGTGTACAGGAGCTCATCATTGGTCTCATTAGTCTAATGCTTAACTCAGCTGGTATGGATGTGGGGAAGCTAAGGGAAGGAGATTGATTGGTTGTGAGAGCAGAAGCCAGGGATTGATTAGGCAGGTGGGAAGGAGTCTCAGCAGTTCAGTTCAGGAGAGAGAAGCAGAAGGAGAGAAGCAGTTGCAGGCTGAAAACCCTTGGGAAGGGAGGTCCCTAAAGTATTTGCAGGCTAAAAACCCTTGGGCAGTGAGGTCCCTAAAGTACTGAAGCAGGCTGAAATTCCTTGGGTAAAGGGAGTCCCTAAAGTATTGAACTCTCCTGAAGGTAAAGAGGATAGAAGGTAGAAACTGCTGTTTGGTGACTGAACTGTGATGATGAACTGAAAGAACTGTTTGTCTTGGGAATTGAACTACGGTTTATTGTGCACTAGATAAAGATCCCAGACTGGAGCTGACTGTAAGCCTGTATTGAATCCTGGTATGTGCTGATAGCCTGCTGCTTAAAGGAGACTATTTGCCACACACTTTCAGAGGGCTTATATGTGCTTAAGATTGAAGGTGAATGCTGCTGTTGGAACTGTGTACTAGAAACCTGCATGGAATAAAAGTTCTTAAGATTGAAGTTACTGGTGGACATCTTTTCTTCATTGTACCTGGAGCCTGTGGCTGAATGAGATTGTTCTATCCTTGGCTGCACAAGAAAGGTACCTGGTTACAATGTGCAGAAAAGAACTTTTACTCCCTAACAGAATGCAAAACACTGCTGCATTTTGTAAAAATGTGCAATGAAAAAAAAACTGTGAACACCACGGATTTCTGCATCTGGTGTGATGTCTTTTTTCATGTCAGACGTCACCATTTTTCCTGATGGAGACAAAAAAAAAGAGTTCATTGCAGAATGCCACCCCAAGACAGTTTAGTATTGGTCCAGGAGGTGCCCTGCCTTGGGCCACTTGGGAGAAGGAAACATTGCCAAAATGCAGAGCATTTGTGATTTATATGTCAACTTCATTACTCTTTAGTGCAGTGGTTCCCTGAGCATTTCTCCGAGCATATTTCACCATGAAAATCCTTACTGCATCAGGTGAAAAGTTATCAGAAGAAAATCAAAAGTAAAACAGTGTGTCAGCTTACTGCATCAGCTCCTAAATATCTTCCATACCACTGAATATCAACTCCTGCGAGGAATCAAAACACATCAGAGTGCTGGGAATATGATATCTCATCATGTACCTATACAGTTATAATTTCCTTCAGTGACCAGTGGGTTCATTTTCAAAACAGGAAAACATCTAAAAAGTGGGGTAAAGCTGCATTTGGATGTTTTTCTCACAGAAATGTCCAAATCAGTATTTTTGAAACATTTTTCTCTGAAGTCCGACAGAAGTGCGTCCAAATCTCAAGGGGGCGTGTTCAGGGCAGGACTTGGGTATTCCTAAGACTTAGACATTTTTCAGCCATAATGCAACAAAACAAAACTGTCCAGGACTAAAACTAAGACGTTTTGAGCTATACCTGTTTTTATAACGAATAAGGCACAAAAAGGTGCCCTAAAGAACCAGATGACCACTGGAGGGAATCTGGTATGACCTCCCCTTATTCCCCCAGTGGTCACTAACCACCTCAAAACATTACTTGCCTGCCTGTGTGCCAGCCTCAGATGTTATACTCAGGTCCATTAGAACAGCATGCAGTTTCCTGGAATAGTCTAATGGTGGGTGCACTGCACTGCAGACAGGTGGACCCAGGCCCATACCTCTCCCTACCTGTTACATTTGTGGATGAAACTGTGAGCCCTCCAAAACTCACCAGAAACCCACTGTACCCACATATAGGTGCCTCCTTCACCCGTAAGGGCTATGGTAGTGGTGTACAGTTGGGGGTAGTGGGTTTTGGGTGTGTTGTGGGGCTCTAAGCAGGCAAGATAAGGGAGCAATGGTGAGATGTGTACCTGGGTGCATTTTATGATGCCCCCTAGGGTGCCCTATTGCTTTCCTTGGATGTCAGGGGAGGCAGTCCAGTGGCGTAGCCAAGGGTGGGCTTGGGTGGGCCCAGGCCCACCCACTTTGGGTTTAGGCCCACCCAGTAGCAACATACCTATGATGTGGCTGGCAGGGATCCCCAAGCCCGACCAGCCGAAAACTCCCAACAAGTGTCCCTCCTGCATACCTTGTAAGTAGCAGATCTTTGCCTGCAGTGAGCAGTGACATACATACTGCTCGCACTGGCCCCACAGCCTTCCCTCTGATTTATTTCTGCCTAGGCGGAAACAGGTAGTTGCATCAGAGGGAAGGGTGTGGGGCCAACATGAGCAGTGTGTATTAGTTGCTGCTTGCTGCTGGTTAAAATCTGCTATTTAAAAGGTATACGGGAGAGGGGAGATATTTGAGAGACCATATGGCATGCAGGCGAGAGAAGAAGAGACCAAATCACCTGTGGGATGGGGCGAGGTTCTTCTGTCCACCCGTCTTGGGCCCAGGCCCACCCAAAATTGGGTGTCTGGCTACGCCCCTGAGGCAGTCTACTAAAAATGCTGGCTCCTCCTACATCCCAATGGCTTGATTTTGTGCATTTTGCACATGGACGTTTTTTTGTTCGAAAATGGACCAAAAAACAAAATGTCCAAATCACAAAACCTTAAAAACAAAAGATAGTCTTTTTTTTAAAAATAACCTTAAGTACATAATTACATAAGTACCTAAGCACATAAGCATCGCCATGCTGGGACAGACCAAGGGTCCATCGAGCACAGTACCCCGTCACCGACAGCAGCCAAAAGAACAAGCAATTTGTCCTGTCCTTCCTAGAAATAGTGTATTATTCCCTCGTCCATTCAATAACATTCTATGGCCTTTTCAGCAAATTTGATTACCTCACTATAGAAATGATTTGTAGTAGTAGTAGTTACCCCCATCTCTAGGTTATTTATGAATATGTTAAAAAGCAGAGGTCCCAGCACAGATCCCTGAGGGACCCCACTAACTACCCTTCTCCATTGCAAATATTGACCTTTTAATCCTACTCTCTGTTTCCTATCTTTCAACCAGTTTTTAATCCACAGTAAGACACTACCACCGATCCCATGTCCCCCTAATTTTCTCTGTAGTCTTTCATGAGGGACTTTATCAAACGCCTTCTGAAAATCTAGATACACAATATCAACCGGCTCACCTTTGTCCACATGTTTGTTTACCCCTTCAAAGAAATGCAGTAGATTGGTGAGGCAAGACTTCCCTTCACTAAATCCATGTTGACTTTGTCCCATTAGTCCATACTTTTGAATGTGCTCTGTAATTCTGTTCTTGATAACAGTCTCTACCATTTTGCCCAGCACCGACGTCAGACTTACCAGTCTGTAATTTCCCGGGTCTCCTCTGGAACCTTTTTTAAATATCAGCGTTATATGGGCCACCCTCTAATCTTCCGGTACCACACTTGATTTTAAGGATAAATTACAAATCAATAACAGTAGCTCTTCCAGCTCATTTTTTGGTTCTATCAGAACCCTGGGGTGAATACCATCCGGTCCAGGAGATTTGCTACTCTTCAGTTTGCAGAACTGCTCCATTACGTCTTCCAGGTTTACAGATATTTCATTAAGTTTTTCCAATTCTTCAGCTTCGAATACCCTGTCCGGCACCGGTATCCCACCCAAATCTTCCTCAGTGAAAACCGAAGCAAAGCACTCATTTAGTTTTTCTGCTATTTCTTTGTCTTCCTTGATCGCCCCTTTTACACCCTGGTCATCCAGCGGGCCAACCGATTCTTTTGCCGGTTTCCTGCTTTTAATGTATCTAAAAAAAATGTTTACTATCAGTTTTCGCCTCTAACGCTATCTTTCTTTCAAAATCTCTCTTTGCCTTTCTTATCAGCGCTTTGCATCTGACTTAACATTCCTTATGCCGCTTCTTATTTTCTTCATTCAGTTCCTTCTTCCATTTTCTGAAGGATTCCTTTTTAGCTCCAATAGCTTCCTTTACCTCACTTTTTAACCATGCCGGCTGTCGGTTGGTTTTCCGACCTCCTTTTCTGATACGTGGAATATGTTTGGCCTGGGCCTCCAGGACAGTGTTTTTGAACAGCATCCACGCCTGTTGTAGGTTTCTTACCCTCTCAGTCGCTCCTCTAAGTTTTTTTTTACCGTTCTTCTCATTTTATCATAGCTTCCTTTTTTAAAGTTAAACGCTAACATCTTTGACTTCCTATGTTTACCTTTTTGAAAGCAAATTTCAAAGGCGATCATGTTATGATCACTGTTGTCAAGCGGCCCCGGATCGTTACCTCCCGTACCAGATCATGCGCTCCACAAATGACTAAGTCTAGAATTTTTCCTTCTCTCGTTGGCTCCTGTACCAACTGCTCCATAAAGCTGTCCTTTATTTCATCAAGGAAGTTTACCTCCCTAGCGTGCCCAGTCTGTATAGGGGTAATTAAAATCACCCATTATTATTGCGTTGCCTATTTTATTTGCCTCACTAATTTCCTTTAACATGACTGCATCCTTCTGCTCATCCTGGTCGGGTGGTCAGTAGTACACCCCTATAACCGTTCTTTTCCCCTTAACACTTGGAATCTCAATCCACAATGATTCCAAGAGATCTTTCGTTTCGTGCAGAATTTCTAATCCATTTGACCCAAGGCTCTTAACATATAGTGCTACTCCTCCCCCAATCTGGTCCACCCTATCACTACGATATAATTTGTACTCCAGTATGACAGCGTCCCACTGGTTATCCTCCTTCCACCAGGTCTCAGAGATGCCTATTATGTCTAATTCTTCATTCACTGCAATATATTCCAATTCTCCCATCTTATGTCTAAGGCTCCTAGCATTTGCATATAGGCATTTCCAGCTAGGCTTGTTATTCCTTATTACAGCATGTTGTTTACCTGTCAGTACTAATTTGCTATTTTTTGCCTGTTTTTTATTATTTTTTATTTATGGAAATTGAATCTACTACAGTCATATCGAAAATGCCCCTCCAGGTCATACATGTGACTGAAAATATACTGGAAACTCCTATGAATACAATTGAAATGCAGAATGTGATCAGATGGCTATCTGGCAATGTGCATCTGCTGAAACCAATGCAGTAAATGCAGCACCATTAACAGTGAATTCCATTTCTTGCAAAAGAAAAGTGGTATTCAGATGTGTCCTGTTAATTAGAAGCTGCTGTGTGATTTATGAGTTTTATCTGATTTTGGTATGAGTTGTAAGTTTTTTGTAAGGATGTCTATCTGTATTTTATCTTATATGATTGGTTTAGTAATTGAATGGTAAGATAATTGTATTTTTAACTATGTATTTGAGTATGTTCCTTGAATAATTGGACTAATGTTTGTAGGGCATTGCTTTCTATTTCTGCTTGTTGTTTTTCATTTTTTAAATTATAAATCACTTTAATTTACAAGCAACTAAGCAGCATAGCAAGTTTAATAAACGATATAGCTAATTCTGGCTGCATTCTGAAAAAAAACATTTTAACAGATTGAAAGGCAGTTGTCTGTAATCAGTGAACGTTCATTGATTAAAATCCCAGAAAATTAATGGGGTCAGAAGTGCATTAAAGTGCTTTCTTATCATCAGATAATGGCAGAAAGAAATTCAGTGACAAGCAGAAACAGGGAGTGAAGGTTGTGAGAATTAAACTGAAGATAGTGTGTGCAGTTTTGTGGTAAAGTCAACCCCTTGGGTACAAGAGACCAGATTCACAAAAGAACATTGATAAGGTGGAGATAATTCAGAGAGACCTAAATGGTTCATTATCTGCAGAATGTGTCATATATAGAGGGGCTGAAATAGATAATAATACACTCTTTAGAAGAAAAATGGAAAAGGAAGATGAAAAGCAAACTTTCAAATTTTTATCTGGTTTCAATAAGATACAAGTAAGAAGAATTTTCAAAAGAATGAACAGCTCATTCTTAAGAGGATGTCAAAGTAATTACGAAAGAAATACAAAAACAAAATATGATTTTTTTCTTTGAAAGAGAGTTTGGTGAATATTTAAAGTAGTTCAGTACAAAATACAATCAGAATGCAAATGTGCTTTGAAGAGACCTGGGGCGAGCACTTTTCACAATCCATTTACCTAGGATCTAAGACTATCTGAAAACTTCACACTCTGTATATTAGGAAAACTGCACACAGGGAGAAGTGTATTTTTACTTGCCAGAAAGGTATGAGGACTTGAGAGAAGAAACAAAACATGTTGTTCGGCATCTTTAAAGTGATTTCAAGGGAAAGATATCCACAGAAAAAGGAGATGAAATTCTTAGTAGATACCTTTTCCATACAGCAATACTCATAGGGAAATCATTCATACTTTATCTGAAAGTATCGGTAAAATTTCCACAGGTTATATCTGCACTTCATGTCAGTGACCAATCAAAATAAGATCCACAAACCCATCTCACATAGGAGCTAAGCCAGGATGCTACTTACAAGGTATGTCCTTCAAAGGAGGGAACAGTTGTGAAGGACAGATGAACAAGTGGATAAAATGTTTCTAGAGTTATGAGTCCCCCAATCATGATGTCTCCATCTCTATGGTACCCTGGATCTAGTTTTATTGATAAGTGGTTTCTAAGTGTACACTGACACTCAGCCGTCTTCCACAGGATGTCACAGAGCATCAGTACAATCAGAACCAGAAGAACTTCTATCTTTAATGCTATGAAACAGCTTCTCCTGTGAACATGCTCAATCTTCCTGCTCCAAAAGTTGTGCTTGGACATGGTGGGGGATGCTGTCTAGTTCCTGATTGTGGGAAATACATGTAAAGTGTTAAACTGCACTGAAGTAGACTTGTACATGTATCCTCCAGGAGAATGAAAAAATACTGTAAATTGTAATGCTGACAATGATGCAACCTCTTTATTTGTATCTGAGCTCCAATACCTGTGAGGACACCATGTGGATTCTGTTGGGCCCTGCTGCTCAGAGGTTCAACCTTAAGGGAAATCTGCTCCTGACATTGGAATTTACTTAAATAAACCTTATTTCTAGGCCTTCATTAACTAGAAACAAAAATAAATTTGATTAGAATGTTGTGCAGGACATGATGTAATAACACAACAATGTAATGGTCGATGATAATAGAAAAAACTGAAAAAAATCCATCCACTTTGGGGTTTGCATCACAAGACATATGTTGAGAGAGTTGAGAACCTGAACATGTATACCCTGGAGGAAAGGAGAGACAAGAGTGATATGATACAGATGTTCAAACATTTGAAAGGTATTAATCTATAAACAAACCTTTTCCAGAGATGGGAAGGTGGTAGAATTAGGGATACAGGGGGGCCGACTCAAGAAGTACTTTTTTACAGAAAGGGTGGTAGGGACCTGGAATGCCCTCCCACGGGAGAAGGTGGAGATGAAAATGGTAATGGAATTCAAAAATGTGTGGGATAAACACATAAGAAGGCATGGAACCAAACTAGCTTAGCGGTAATTAGATAGTGACATGAGTAATTGGGAAGCAAAGCCAGTACTAGGCTGACTTCTATGGTCTGTGCCCTGATCATGGCTTTACAAATTTGGATGGACTGGAGTGGAGCTTCAATGACAGCTTCAGTAATGGGAGAACAAGGCAGTGCCGGGCAGACTTCTATGGTCTGTGCCCTGAAAATGGCAAGAACAAATCAAGATCAATTATACATATAGTGAGGGACATAATCGAATGGGAACGACCATCTCTAAGGGCATCCATCTCTAAGGATGTTCCGATGAAGGGGAGGGAAAACCCGTATTATCGAAACAAGATGGATGTCCATCTTTTGTTTCAATAATATGGTCGGGGATGCCCAAATATCAACATTTAGGTCGACCTTAGAGATGGTCAACCTAAATGTTGAGATGGTCGTCCCCGGTTTTCGGCCATAATGGAAATCGAGGACGCCCATCTCAAAAATGACCAAATCCAAACCCTTTGGTCATGGGAGGACCCAGCATTCGTAGTGCACTGGTCCTCCTCACATGCAAAGATACGAACCGGGCACCCTAGGGGGCACTGCAGTGGACTTCACAAATTGCTCCCAGGTACATAGCTCCCTTACTTTAGCTCCCCCCAAAACCCACTACCCACAACTGTACAACAGTACCATAGCCCTTAAAGGGTAAAGGGGGGGCACCTTCATGTGGGTACAGTGGGTTTTGGGTGGGTTTTGAAGGGCTCACATTTACCACCACAAGTGTAACAGGTGGGGGGGGGATGGGCCTGGGTCCGCCTGCCTGAAGTGCACTGCAGTACCTACTAAAAACTGCTCCAGGGACCTGAATACTGCTGTGATGGAGCTGGGTATGACATTTGAGGCTGGCATAAAGTCTGGAAAAATATGTTTTTAAAAATTTTTTAGGGTGGGAGGGGGTTGGTGACCACTGGGGGAGTAAGGGGAGGTTATCCCTGATTCCCTCCAGTGGTCATTTGGCCAGTTCGGGAACCTTTTCGAGGCTTGGTCGTGAAAAAAAGGGACCAAGTAAAGTCGAGCAAATGCTCGTGAGCGACACCCTTCTTTTTTCCATTATCGGCTGAGGACGCCCATCTCTTAACCAAGCCCCTGTCCCGCCTTTGGTACACTGCTGACACGCCCCCATGAACTTTGGTTGTCCCCGCAATGGAAATCAGTTGAGGACGCAAAAAATCGGCTTTCAATTATGCCGATTTGGGCGACCTCGGGAGAAGGACGTCCATCTCCCGATTTGTGTCGGAAGATGGACGTCCTTCTCTTTCGAAAATAAGCAAGATAGTTTCACATCATCCTTATATTGTTAGTTTATCTTGTTGGGCAGACTGGATGGACCATACAGGACTTTATCTGCCATCATCTACTATGTTAATATGATACCCTGCACAGTTATTGTGTTCATACTGCCTTAGATGCATCTGAGATACTAGTCAGAGTGTGACTGATTCAAGCTCCTTTTGACTCTAGGCAAGTCACTGAGGGGTCCTTTTACTAAGCCACGTTAGGGCCTATGCGCACCCAACACATGCCAATCCCGAGTTCCTGCCCAGCTACCGCATGTGCTGAGCAGTAATGCACCAGAAAATAATTTTTATTTTCTGACACATGGCGCTATCGGGCGGCAAAAGGCATTTGACACATATAGACCCTTACCGCCCGGTTAACGTATGAGATCTTACCGCTAAGTCAATGGGTGTCGTTAAGGTCTCAGACCCAAAATGGATGCGTGTCAATTTTCATTTCGCCACATATCCATTTTCAGTCAAAATTTTTAAAAAGGCATTTTTACAGGTGCGCTGAAAAATGATTCTGCGTGCGGCCAAACCACGAGCTTACACTACCGCAGGCCATTTTTCAGCTCACCTTAGTAAAAGAACCCCTTAACCCTCTATTTCCCCAGGTACAAAACAAGTATATGGACAAGTATATAAACTGCTTTGTTTGTAACTACAGAAAAGCGATATATTAAATCCTATGCCCCTTTCCTTTTATCTAGGACAGTCCCTACCTTGGTAATCCATCACCTTGGATAGCAGTGTATATCTGATCCCCCTATACAGATTTATCCAGCAGGGCCTAAGCGAAACAGATAATGCCAGTGAAGTCACCACATCATCAATACATTTAGTGTTGCTACCTATATGGATAATGGTGCTGACTCTATGGATTAATTTACACAATGGTGCCAGCCATGCTCACTGAGTACTGACCCTCCCTCCCCCCTAAGCTTTGGATGAGATAATGGAACAAAGGTCAGGCTGCTTTTTTTTTACCCATATCACTGCCCCCACCAGGAAGCTGAACTCTGTCATTTTCTTCCTTTCTCCCTCACTCTGTTCATCTTTCTGTATTCAACTTGCAAGTCTCCTCCAGTCATCTACATCTCTCACCACTTCTTCTTAGCTCATGTCATGTGGTTCTAAACTCCCCCTTCATTCTATGTTTCTCTTTCTTACCCTTCCAGTCATTTCTGTGCCTCCCATGCCCTCTTCTTCCTCATTCTATTCTTCTATCTCCATATCATCCCTCCCATATGCCTTTCTTATGTTTACCATTACCTCCATCAACTCTTATTTCTCTTCTCCCAGGATTTGCTTCATTCCTTTTCTTCCCTTATATAGCATCTGCTCCTGTCTCTGAGCTTCTTCCCACATTCCCATTAAGGTCCCACTTTTCCTCTATCTGTCCTTCTACCTCTCTCAGTAAACCTCACTTAGCAGCAGAAGTCCATTCCTTGGCTTCTGAGCACCATATAAGTTCAAGGTCACATTTATTTGATATATCGCCTTGTAGTCAGATCATCCAAACACAGCATGCCAAGCATTTTCAAAACTTTTAGACTGGCATTTCCCACTTGTTGATATCATGTGCTGTGAGAACAATGTAGTGCCCCAGTTCGGGAAGTGCAAGGTTCATTTTCAGACACTGTCCTTGAATTTGGGAAATTTGTCCAGATTCATACATTCATGTTAATAAAAGTTTTTTTTTCCCAGGCTCATTAGAATGTTTTAATATGTGTTAGGAGAATTTGCGTGCATTGATTCATAGGTTAAAGCACTATCCCTATATTATTTATTTATTGTATGCTTATATCCCACATTTTCCCACTCTTGCAGGCACAATGTGGCTTACAGAAAGTTAAGTAAAATTACAAAGTAGGCAACTTAGAGAAGTATACAAGGAGGAGACAGGGCAACAGGATCTAACAGTTTGAAACTAAATAGGGCAAGGGTCAGGAGGGTGTATCAATCAGCAGTGACAAGTGAGGAGTAAGTCCTGGCAAAGAAGTAGGTCTTCAACAACTTCTTGAAGAGGGTGTGATCTGCTTGAGTTTTAAGGTGTTGCGGAGAGCATTCCAGTGTTTAGGACTACAGTAGCGGAAGGACAAGGCAAAAATCTTCTTGTACTTGACTCCCTTACAGTTCGGAAAGTGCATTTGGAGATAGGATTGGGCAGATGGATTGGCATTCCTGGGCGGGAGGTCGATCAAGGGGCACATATAATCCGGAGCAACCCCATAGATGATTTTATGGGTTAAGGAGCAGAGCTTAAAGGCAATGCACTCCTGTACAGGCAGCCAATGAAGTTTGAAGTGCAAGGATTCAGCATGCACAAAGTGTCGTTCTCCTAGGATGAGTCTCGCAGCAGTGTTCTGAACTGTTTGGAACTTTTTCATCAGCGAGACCTGGCAGCCCACATAAATTCTGCTACAATAATCCAAGTGGGAGAGGACAAGCCAGTGGACAAGGGTACGGAACAAATCTCTAGTGAGGAAGTATCATATGCGCCGGAGCCTCCACATAGCGTGAAACATTTTTTTGGAGACCAAGTGCACTTGATTGACCAACTGGAGGTGTGTGTCCAGGTGCACTCCTAAAAGCCGCAGGCTGTTGGCAATCGGAAGAGCAAAACCCCTTACTGGAAGCATGGTGTCAAGTACTTGGGTGTGGTTGGATGAAAGTATGAGACACTGCATTTTATCCTTGTTTAGTTTGAAACGGAATACCTTAGCCCAATGCTCTATGGCGGAGAAGCAGGCATCATTGAGGTTAGCAATTTCTGATACGGTGGTGCGAAAGAGGATGTAGACTGTAATATCATCAGCATAGATGAAAGGGTTGAGGTCCAATTTTGCAAGAGCTGAGGCTAAAGGCATCATCATAATATTAAATAAGGTAGGTGAAAGGGTGGAGCCCTGTGGAACCCCACAGGACGCCTTCCACGGAGCAGAAGTAGCAGAGTTCACTATGACCTGGTAAGATCTGGTAGTCAAAAAGCGCTCAAACCAGTGTAAGACAGGTCCTCCTATGCCAAAAGAGTCTAGCAAATGAAGTAAGAGTTCATGGTCCACCATATCGAAAGCACTGGACATATCGAATTGAAGCAGAAGAACCTTCCGTCCGATGGATAGCTCTCATTTAAAGTTAGATAAGAGAGTGACCAGGACAGTCTCTGTGCTATAATGGGCTCGGAAACCAGACTGCGAGTGGTGGAGGATATCAAAATCAGCCAGGAATTCGTTGAGCTGGACATTGACCATGCTCTCCATTAACTTGATAGCTAAGGGTATCGAAGCCACTGGGTGATAGTTGGTTATGATGTCTGGCTTGATCTTTAGGTTCTTTGGAATGGGGGTGAGAAGGATGTTACCATGGCCTGGCGGGAAACATCCGGCACTTAACATGTAATTGAGGTAGCAAGTCAGCTCTTGTGTACAACAATTCGGATCCAAAAGAGACGCTACTTGCTTTCTGCAAGGCTGTATGACTCTTCCTTTGGTCTAAAAACTCCCATTTCACAAACTTTTTCTGTGATTTCCCAAAACCAAAATGACCTTAAAATATTACCTTTGATAAACAACTTTTCTTGAAGAGAAATGAATCTTGAAAAGAACACCCAGCGGGGCCACCGTTTCACCCATAGCCTTCTTCAGGGACTTCCTTCTGCACATTAATTTCCATGATCTATGTTACTGTTGGTATCTTTCTGCAATAGATAAAATCAAATTATAATGAAGAACAATATTATCAGGAGGCAGAATCTCAGAAAATACTATCTTATCCTCACGGTTGCATTTATATTATTGTACAGTGCCAAACCAAAATGGTATTTGAGTTTAAAGAAAATGCCATTCTCAACAGCTAGCTACCTTATACTATTCTACATATAATCTAAGTGCTTTCTTAAGATTGCTTTTTGTTTCACGAATATGATTATGCGCAATAGTATCTAGAGATGATATGTGAAGTAAATTTGAAATGTAAATAAATTTGAAGTTAATATAATGTTTTTGTAAAGTAATAGGGAGGCACATTAGAAGCACAAATGATTGAGGAATCAAGGACCTAAGGTTGGGACTTGTAATGGGATGGCCCATAAGAGGTCCAATAACCTATTATTGGTCTATATTGAAATTCTGGTACTCCTCTACTGCTCATTTTTAAGATTGGTTGAGGAGTATGTGAATTGGTTTTTGACATCCATTTTAGATTGATGATTTTATATATGATGTCATATTAAAGCAATCTGACAATACAGCAAAATGTGGCCTCACAATCATGTTGCTCTTCAAATATTAAAAAAAAAGACACGGCACTTGATTAAAAAATAAAAGACACGTTTGTTCAGACCACTTGGCATCAATGGGCCTGATATTCAGACCACGGAAGTTATCCTGGCTATCTCCCATGGTCAGCAGTGCCATTTCCGGTGACCAGCATTGAAGATCCGGTTTATTTCTGGCTGAGCCGATATTCAGCGCTGGCCAGTTAAATTCAAACCAGCCAAAGATATATTAGCTATTTATGTGACCACATTTGGTCTTTTAACCAGTACTGAATATTCCCGGCTAGTCGGTTATATCGCGCGATATAAACAGCTAGCTACTATCCACTGATCAAGGATATTCAGCAGAAAATAGCCATCGATCTCTCACTGAATATCGGCGGATAGCTGTAAATCCCATTTAACTGGCCAGGAGCTGTTCCTGGCTGGTTAAATGGTTTTGAATATCAGGTGGAATGTATCTAAACAGTATATCCATTTTTGTTTCCATTGTTTCAACTTTTTACCATAGTCACCACTATTCCTATTAAGGGGGTTCTCAATCAATTGCAAAACATCTTAATTCTGTAAAATTATGAGATTGATCAACACAATGAGCTACTAAAGGAAATGCTTCTAAAGCGGAGAATCGTGAGGATTCTTGAATCGAATGGCCTTCAGGACCTGAGGCAGCATGACATGACATCCATAATCTCTGCCCAAGGTATAGCAATGTGCAGACTCTATTGGCTGTGCGTCTCTGACCTGGACCATTTGGTTCAGCAGAGGATGGTTGATGCCCCATGCCAGGGGGATAATCTTTTCGGAGAGAAGGTTGAAGAACTGGTTGACCAAATCAAGAAGCGTACCAATGCTATGTCTTCTCTCTCCCGCAGGGCGTATTCTGTTACCACCTCCTCATCCAGGAGGCATTTGGTGGGTCCTGGAATACTTCTTACGCCTATTCTAGATGAAGGTATGCCCTGGCGGCTCACCAGCCTGCTCAGGCTACACCCCAGCGTGCTAGTTGTTGTCAACCACTTGCGAATAGGACCCTGCTGCTTCCCAGCAAATGCAAGGGATGAGCTTTTCACTGACTCCAGCAGAGCATAGCCACCATAAAATGTCTATGCTGGATGACTTACCGTTTGGGGGGAGGTTACAATTTTTTCACCAAAGGTGGCCTCTCATAACCTCTGACCGGTGGGTTCTTCATATAGTCCGGTCAGGATACACCCTCAATTTTATATCCAAACCTCCAAATTGTCCACCAAGGGCTCATATGTTCACCTCTCAGTGCAAGCAGGTACTTGCAGAGGAACTCTCCGCCCTTCTAAAGGCCCATGTGGTTGAACCCATCACACCAGGGGAAGAAGGGCTGGGATTATATTCCAGGTACTTCCTTGTCCAGAAAAAGACAGGGGGGGTGTGTCCCATCCTAGACCTGAGGGTCCTGAACAAATTCATGGTCCGAGAAAAGTTCAGGATGGTTTCCCTGGGCACCCTTCTTCACATGATTCAGAAAGACGATTGGCTATGCTCTGTGGACTTGAAGGATACATATACACATATACTGATACTTCCAGTTCACAGGAAGTATATTCGGTTTCGGCTGGGAACACATCACTTTCAGAACCCTGTATTGCCTTTTGGCCTTGCGTCAGCTCCCAGAGTGTTTACCAAATGTCTAGCGGTAGTTGCAACGTCACTACACAGACTGGGAGTACATGTGTTTCCTTATCTCGACGATTAGCTGGTGAAGAGCACCTTGGAGTATGGTACTGTGGAGTCCATGCAGAAGACTATTCAGGAGCTCAAGCTACTAGGGTTTGTAATAAACTACTCCAAGTCCCATCTCTCCCCTGTAGGAATGCTCCTTCTGTAGATCGTTATTAGTCTATGGCAAATGAGAAATTGGGGAAAGAATTTCAATTGGGACATATTGTAGGTCCTTTTTCTGACCCACCCTTTGAAGATCTTGTTATATCACCATTGGGTTTTATACCTAAGAAGGATCCAGGATGTTTTAATTTAATTTATAACCTGTCTTTTCCATTTGGGAAAAGTGTAAATTCCTTTACAGACCCTGCCTTGTATTCAGTTCAATACACATCTTTTGATACAACAGTGGAGATGTTACAAGATTTGGGGACGGGGGCAGTAATGGTAAAAGCTGACATTGAATCGGCTTTTAAGTTACTTCCTGTTCATCCTGAATCATTTCATCTCTTGGGCTTCCATTTAGTTAAGAAAGTTTATTTTGACCGATGCTTGCCCATGGGATATTCTATTTCATGTGCTTATTTTGAAGCTTTTTTTCTACTTTTGTGCAGTGGGTAGTGGAAAGGGTATCTGGATTTAACACATTAGTCCATTTTTTTGGATGATTTTTTATTGTGTGGGCCACTGGATAGTTCAAACTGTGTAGAATTAATTCATGCTTTGCAGAGTGTCAAGCTGTTTGGGAATTCAACTGGCAAAGGAGAAATCTGATGGACCTTGTTGTCAGTTAATTTTCTTGGGCATTGAGCCCAAGAGTTAGTAGTGGTTATTCATGATGCACTGAAGAGGAAGAAATTATCTTTAAGAGAAGTACAATCTTTGGCAGGACATTTTAATTTCACGGCTCGAGTGATCCTGATGGGGAGAGTTTTTGCAAGACATCTTACAAGACTTGTGAAAGGTTTATGAAAGAAACGTCACCTTTTCTAAGGATGTAAGAGAGGATTTGGAATTGTGGCTTAGTTTCTTGCGCAATTTAATGGTGTCAGTTTATGGCCGAATTCTGTAGTGTCAAATAAGGATTTGAATTTTTAACTGATACTTCGGGGGGGTTGGGGTTTTAGTATTTATTTTAATGAAGCATGGTGTGCTGAGGTGTGGCATGGCTGGTGTCAGGACAAGGGTTTGTGCAGGAATGTAACCTTTATTATTTTCTGTCTGGGTAGTGTTAGTTCTTTGGAGTGGGTATTTGAGGAATCATAGGTTAGTTTTTCATTCAGACAGCGCTGCAGTGGTGGTGGCTCTCAACCGGCAGCATACACTTTGTCCTTTGTTAGTTGAAGTGCTGCAATTGATTGTATTGCAATGTTTGAAGTTGAATAGTATAATTTCTACTACCTGTGTTCCTGGTGTTAACAATGATATAGCAGACTCTCTTTCTCATTTCCAGTGGATACATTTCAGAGCATTAGCTCCAGCAGCAGATGGCGCAGCGACAATTAAGCCAGAAGAGTTGTGGAAGAATTTCCTAGCATTTTCAGAGTTTTACTGACTAATTCACTGGCAGCTAATACATGAAACACTTTTAAATGTGGTTATTTTAGATGCTTATTGATAAGCAAGACTTACATTTTAAGTTCCTTATTCCAACATCTGGGATGGTGGACATTATTCTGAGGGTCTTTTACTAAAGTGCGCTGCTGTTCTTGGCAAGTGCTAAAATTGTAGGTGCGCTAAATATTAAAAACACCAATGCATTCCTATGGGCATCTCTAACGTTTAATGCACTCCAAATTTTAGTGCATGCTAAAAACATGAGTGTGCCTTAGTAAAAGACGCCCTCTGTTTGCTAAGATGAGACAGTGGTCATATGGTTTAGTAGGTCAATCTATAGCAAGTCTTGCTTTTATTTCTAAAATAAATTGCCTATCCAACTGAAACAGCTTTAGACGTGTTACAGATGTGGACCAACAATAAAGAACGACAACGTGGAAGCAGCAGCTCATAGATTTGCTTGCTTTGTTTTGATATTTCAATATTCTTGGGGCAAGATTAATTTCCTGGATGTTAAAATATTTCAGATGGATCATTTTTGCACTTACGTGTACATTAGCCTAACTGATTGTAAAACTGTTTTTCAATGTCTGAACTTTCATCCTGTTAATTTGAAGAATAGTTTATAAAACACCAGGCTTCCCAAGGCAGATTACAAAATATAGAATAATGAGTGGAGTTGAACGGTGTGAAGAATAAGGGGCTGTCCTGTCCTGGGTAGGCCACTAGGTGGCGCTGTTCCCATAGAAATGGGGAAATTGCCCAAGATGAGTCACTAGAGGGAGCCAGTAGGGGAATGTCCAGATGGAGGTTGCTAGGACCAAGGAGAGTCCTAGGCTGGAAACAGGTGTAGGTAGTGATGGGCTGTGTTTCTGCTTGGAATTAGGGGGAAGAGCCTGAAGGGGTGGAGAAGCTAATTAACCACCTTATACTTGCCTGAGTAATGAAAGAGAGGAGAGATGCTGGAGACCTGGCAGCTGGAGGAAGAAGATTCCCTTGAAGGTGCTGGCTGACCTCTGTGGACTTTTGAAAAGGTGACAGCTGCACTACCATCTGAGAAAGAAAAGTAAAATGCTTTTGTTTGGCTGTTTGAACTGTGAAAGTTTGAGGAACTGCTTTAAGTATGGAAAGGGTTTAATTAGAAGACTCTGACTAATGCCTTTTTGTTATGTTTGAGTTGAAGAAGAAATGTTTGAGTTAAAGAAGAAATAAGCCATGAAGATTATGTTAAATGGCAACTAATAAAACCTTTGGTTATAAGAAGCTTGGTGTTGGTGAACATTTGTGAAGGAGCTAAGCAGGGTCAGCCCTGGCCGGGTCCTGGAAGGGTGACCAGTTTACAAAGTGATGGTAGTGGTGGGATCTGCAATGAACTTCCACGAGGGAGAGGAGAGCTCTCGGTAAAGCGGAGGTGGTTCCAGATCAGACAAGACGAGGGGCTGAAGTGAGATGGAGGTGTCCTTGGAGGTTCCAGAGGCCCGTGCTCCAGAAGCCCGTCGAGGGGACCAATGCTGGCAAAAGCACTTTACTCACCTATCCCAGGTAAAGGGTACCTAGTGGGGAGGCAAGGGTGGATTCGTAAGATCTGGAGGCTTGGGAGTGGCTGTAGGGAATGGAGGAGGCCAGCGCAAGTGTGGGGGCCAGGAGAGTAAACAGGCCAAACTTGGATTTGTTTTTGTGATTACAGGCTGCACCCCATCGGACGGCCAGGAAGGATGGAGGCCTGAGAAGCTGGAGGCAGTTCAAGCCGGAAAGGAGAAGGCCAGGGCTTCGGGAGCACTTGCCTGAGTCGATTGCTGATGGAAAAGATCTAACAAAGATGGACATTGAGAACCAGGTTTTGGGGACTTGCAGGGGATGAGGGTCAGAAGGGACCTGCTGCAGGGAGCCAGCCTGGGGGTGGGTTCTGCAGGGGATGAGAGTCAGATAGGACCGGCTGCGGAGCGCCCGAAGGAGTCATCAGGTGACCCCTTTCTCGGAGGGATCGTGGTGAGGTTGGATGCCCCAGGAGGTAGGAGGTGGCTGCAGGGGTTGAGGGTTAGATAGGACCTGCTGCAGTTAGGCACCTCAGGTCCCCGGGAATGGGGGGAAGGGCCAAGCCATGTGAGGTGCTAAGAGAAAGATAAGGGACCTAGGCGAGCTAGGTGACCCCTCCCTCAGAGGGATCATGGTAAAGGCAGGCACCCAGGAGGTAGGAGGGGACTGCAGGGGATGAGGGTCAGATAGGGCCTGTTGCAGTGAGAGCCACTCAGAGCCTAGTGAAAGGGGAAGGCCCAAGCCATATGAAGTGCTAAGAGGGGGATGAGCTTGGAAAAGAGTATGCCATCTTTGTAGAATTGCTGCTCCTCAGTGGAAAAGGCTTAAAGGGTTGCTGAGGTGGAGCAGCAATTAGCTTAAGGGTGGGGGTATGTGAAGAATAAGGGGCTATCCTGTCCTGGGTAGGCCACTAGGTGGCGCTGTTCCCATAGAAATGGGGAAAATGCCCAGGATGAGTCACTAGAGGGAGCCAGTAGGGGAATGTCCAGGTGGAGGTTGCTAGGACCAAGGAGAGTCCTAGGCTGGAAAGGGGTGTAGGTAGTGATGGGCTGGATCCTGTCTGGAATTAGGGGGAAGAGCCTGAAGGGGTGGAGAAGCTAATTAACCACCTTATACCTCCCTGAGTAGTGAAAGAGAGGAGAGAAGCTGGAGACCTGGCAGCTGGAGGAAGAAGATCCCCTTGAAGGTGCTAGCTGAACTCTGTGGACTTTTGAAACTCTCTGCTGAAAAGGTGACAGCTGCACTACCATCTGAGAAAGTTCAGGCCGGGACAGAGGAAGCTGCAGCGAAGTTAGCGAACTCAGCTGACAGGCGCGTGCCGCGGCACCCCCCCCCCCCCCAGCGGCGTGCACCCGGGGGGGGTCATTTTGCCGGGGGGGGGAGGTGTCATTTCGCCGGGAGGGGACCCACGCTGCACCCGAGGGGGGGCCGCATCGGCGATATGCCCCGGGTGTCATGCAGGCTAGGATCGCCACTGCCCTGAACATAGAGAAAACCAAAATTCAGTAGTTGTCTCATTCGGGAGAGGAATGTCTACTTTGATCTTTTCAATTTGAACATGCTTCTCTTCCTTCCTTGAATTAATTGAGAAAGTGAGTCATTTTGTACTCTTTACTATTATTTAAGTAGCAAATTGCTGATGTTATCAAGAGTGTATTCTTTAAAATACAATTAGTCACAGGACTTAGAAGCTTAAGCTCTGCAGACCATTTTCATTCTGTGATGCAGATTTATGTTTTGCCCCACTTGAACTACTGATATATCCTCTTTTGTTGTCTGCTTCAAATGTCTTTGAGGGTATACATGCTGATCAGGAATCAAGCCAGTTGCCAAGCCCGTGTAATTTATGTACATCTTCAGTTCACATTTAAAATATATCATTTACATATGTGAACCATCTGGAAATCTCAATAGAAGGTGAATTCATGATGAATTCTGTTTCAAATATTCATGAATAAATTTGTAATAGATGGTAGGAAATGGCGCCCATGGCTAGACCTGCTATTTGTAAATAAATACATGTCACGTCCCTCACCTTGCCGGTAGTGGTGCTCCCTCTGTTGGTGTAAGGCCGGGGTTCCCTTCAACAGCATCTCTGCCCAGCCTCCTTGCTCAATGGGGATTGGATCCCTGTGACTGATGTTCTGGTTGTCCATCTCTCAGCCCTTAACCTATGGGCTCTCCCTTGCCTCCTCTGCTCTTTCCCTATTGCATGCCTGGTTGCTTTCCTTATTCTCCTTCTCAGCTGTTTCCAGTGAATGCCTGACGCCAGCACTATTTCTGCCTCAATGCTTCGGCTTCTACTTTGGTAGGTGTTACTTGCGCTGTAGTTTGCTTCTTCTGTACTTTGTTCCTCATCGCTGACTTTGCCTATACCTGGATACTCTCTTGCCTGCTGCCTGCCTATTGACTTTGCCTGTACCTGGATTACTCTCTTGCCGGTTATCTGCCTATTGACTTTGCCTGTACCTGGATTACTCCCCTGCCTGCTGCCTGCCTATTGACATTGCCTGTACCTGGATCACTCTCTTGCCTGCTGCCTGCCTGACCGATACATTCACCACCCCACTTCCAGCTCCGTCTCGTAAGTCCTGCAGGCCACCCGCACCTAGGGGCTCAACCTCTGGGGAACGGTGGTCAGCGCAGGTGAAACCCGGGGTTGTCCAGCCACCAAGCAGGACCTGGTCCGAGTACCGGGTTCAGTAGCGCTCTACTTGGTACAAGAACTCACAAGTCTGACAAAACAATTGTGCCCATCCTCCATAACCACTAACTCCTCCTTTTCCTAATAGATCTGACGTGTCTGTCTCACACCTTCTTAAACTCTGACACAGACTTTGTCTACTCAACCTCCACCGGGAGGCCATTCTACGCATCCGCCACCCCTTCTGTGAAAGAGTATTTCCTGAGATTCAACCTAAGCCTATTTTCTCTTAACGTCATCTTATGCCCTCTCATTCCAGAGGTTTCCTTCATTTGAAAAATGCTCACCTCCTGTACATTAACACCACTGAGGTATTTAAACTTCTCTATCATATCCCATCTCTCCCGTGTCCGTTCTAGCATATAGATGTTGAGGTTCATGAGCCTGTTTGTAAGTTAACTTTACACCACCTCAATAGCCTCATGTTTAGGAAGGTAGATAAACCTGGAAGACATACTGAGACAAATCGAATAATTAAAGAGTAGTAAATCACCTGGACCGGATGGTATATATCCAAGGATACTGAAAGAACTCAAGCTTCAAATAGCTGATCTGCCTTTAGTAACGTAACCTGTCTTTAAAATTGTCCATAGTACCTGAAGACTGGAGGGTGCCCCATGTAACTCCACTTTTTAAAAAAGGTTCCAGGGGTGATTCGGGAAATTACAGACCATTAAGCCTGATGTCAGTACCAAGTAAAATAGTGGAAACCGTGAAGATTGGAATGTTTTCTAACCCTCATCACCCAGAATGAGGGATCGCTTCTACATCCCAATCTCCAGTCTCTGGCTCTCACAGCCTGGATGTTGAGAGCCTAGAATTCACTTCCTTGGGTCTTTCGGAGGGTGTCTCCCGGGTCTTGCTTGCTTCCAGAAAAGATTCCACTAAGGGTTGTCACTCTTTCAAACGGAGGAGGTTTGCCATCTGGTGTGACAGCAAGGCTCTAGATCCTCTCTCTTGTTCTACACAGACTCTGCTTGAATATCTTCTACACTTGTCAGAGTCTGGTCTCAAGACCAACACCATAAGGGTTCACCTTAGTGCAATTAGGATTACCTTCTACACGCTGATGATAAACACTATCTCTGGAGAGCCTTTAGTTGTTTCCTTCATGAGAGGTTTGCTTTTGTCAAAGCCCCCTGTCAAAGCTCCATCAGTGTCATGGGATCTCAATGTCATTCTCACCCAGCTGATGAATGCTCCTTTTGAACCACTGAATTCCAGCCATCTGAAGTACTTGACCTGGAAGGTCATTTTCTTGGTGGCGGTTACTTCAGATCGTAGGGTCAGTGAGCTTCAGGCCCTAGTAGTAGATGCACCTTATACTAAGTTTCATCACAACAGAGTAATCCTCCGCATGCACCCTAAGTTCCTGCCGAAGGTGGTGTCGGAGTTCCATCTGAACCAGTCAGTTGTCTTGCCAACATTTTTTCCCCAATCCCGTCAGTTGTCTTGCCAACATTTTTTCCCCAATCCTTATGCCCACCTTAGTGAAAGCAGCTTGCACACCTTGGATTGCAAGAGAGCATTTTCTTTTATGTGGAGTGGACGAAGCCCTTCAGACAGTCCGCTCAGTTCTTTGTTTCTTTTGATCCCAACAGGATGGGAGTCGCCATCGGAAAACACACAATCTCCAATCGGCTAGCAGATTGCATTTCCTTCATTTATGCCCAAGCTGGGCTGACTCTAGAGGGTCATGTCACAGCTCATAATGTCAGAGCCATGGCTGAGTGGGTGACTCACTTAAAGTCAGTCTCCATTGAGGAAATTTGCAAAGCTGCAACATGGTCTTCAGTCCACACATTCATATCACACTACTGCCTTGAGCAGGATACCTGATGTGACAGTCAGTTTGGGCAGTCGGTGCTGCAGAATCTGGGGTTTAGAATCCAACTCCACCCATCTAGGCCCGTTTTATTCCGTTCCAGGCTGCACTCTCAGATTTGTTATATATATTTCAGGCTAATCTCTGTTATGTCCTCACCATTGCGAGGTCCAATTGACCAATGCTTATTGTTTTGGGTGAGCCTGGATGCTAAGGATACCCCATGTGTGAAAATATTTCAGACTGCTTGTCCTCAGAGAAAGCGAAGATACTCACCTGTAGCAGGTATTCTCCGAGGACAGCAGGCTGAATATTCTCACAATCCCACCCACCTCCCCTTGGGGTTCTTTTTTTGTTTATGCTTTCGGACTTAACTGAGGATCACACTTGTGCAGCCGGCGGGAAGTCAGTCCACAAATGCGCGGTATGTCATTGCACGCGCCAGAAGGATCTGGCAAATCTTTGTTTTTTGCTCTATTTTTATGCTGATTCCTGTGCTGGCGTGGATCGCCGACTCAAGTGTGAGATTATTCAGCCTGCTGTCCTCGGAGAATACCTACTACAGGTAAGTATCTTCGCTATACTGGAAGGTTATCAAAAATTATTGTAACTTATTATTATTGAGGCTTTTGTGTAAAACAAAATAGCTCTCCAGGGCACTCCCCCCCAAAAAGTGACCCCCAACCCAATTTGCCCCTGCTAGTGGAGGGACTCAGACAAAATTGCCCCCTGTGCAAGTTGCCCAAGCAACAACCCCCATCCCCTCTCCCCACCCACCTAAAGGACCTCTGAGCCTACTTTGATGGAATTGGTGGCAGTTACTGGCGTGGGAAGGATCAATGCCCAATTGCCCCTGCCCTTGTAGATGCTAAAAGCTAAACTATGCTGGCGACACCTAGAGGCATTCCTATGGCATTACCACTAGGAATGTAAACAATATTTTGCTCTGAAAGATTAAGAAAGGAGCCCTGTCTGTTAACGATTATACTTAAACAATTAATCCTCAAATGCACGAAGAAAAGTCATAGACTTTTACAGTATCCAACCCAACAGGGTTCTCTCTCATCAGCTTAAAAGAGGACTACAAAAACTGCAATGGAAAACAATTCTAAAAACTGCAACAACAAAGAAAAAGTCACTGAGAAAAAAACAGTCACTCTCAATAGCAAACAAAAAAAAAAAATAAACTCACAGTGTTACCTTTACTTAACTTTACTTAATTATTTTAGAAAACAGTTCCAAGGGATACAGTTTAGCATGTCAAAAATTGGTACCACTTATCTTTCTATCACAGTGTCCATGTCGCATTTGCTTTAGAAAATCCTAGATTGAACTGTTGCAAACTGCAGACTGCCATCAGCTCATAAAACCTCAACAAGGGCCCCCTTGCGTCAGGAGGAGGAACTTTCATTAGGAGTCATATTTCTATATAAGGGCTTGCTTCTCTTGCCCATTCCCCTAATCACCATCACCAGGGATTGTTGGGGGGAGATAATTCACTTTGTGGGAAGAGGGCACCTTAGAGGGGAATTTGGTTTGGGTAGTGTCTTATCTTGGCTTGTGCTGACCAGTGGCGTAGCCAGACTGCCAATTTTGGGTGGGCCTGAACCCAAAGTGGGTGGGCACAAAATTTTCTCTCTACCCCCCCCCCCCCCCCCCTTTAGTCACACTCAGATGCATTTGTCACACAGGGTAAAGTGCTGCTTTTCAGTGCATCCGATTTCAGACAATTTATTTAATAGCCTAATCCTTTTTAGTGAGCTTTCAGAGGCCAAAACCTCCTGCCTCAGGTCAGTATAATGCTGTTACGGTATCCTCTCCTGACCTAAGGAAGGAAGTATTGGTCTCTGAAACTTTATTAACACCATATTACTTTATCCTAAATTAAAAATAAAATTATTTTCTTTACCTTTGTTGTATGGCCATTTACTTTTTCTCATTGTGTTGCTCCCAGTCTCTAGATTCTGCTTTCCTTCGTTTTCACTTAACTCTTCTGCCAGGGTTTCCTGGCCATTTGTCATTTTTCTCTCCTTTTTCTTTGCTTTCTTCAATATTTTTCTGCCTCTTTCTGTGCCCAGATTTAATTCATTCTTACTATCCATTCTTTAATTTCCTTCATCTACTTATGGCTTTTCATCTTTTTCTCACCCTTGTTCTCCCCATGCCCCTTCCTCTTATTCTCCAAACTTTCACTACTCCCCCTTTCCATGCAGCAGCTCTCCTCTTTCTCTCCCCATCCTTCCAGTGTCTCCCTTCTCTCTCCCCATCCTTCCAATAGTCTCCCCTCTTTCTTTCTGCAACCTTCCATCCAGCGTCTTCCCTCTTTCTCTCCCCATCCTTCTACCCATCTACCCTCTCTCCTGATCCTTCCATCTAATGTCTCTCTCCCTCCTTCTAACCAGTGTCTATCTCTATACCCTTTTCTGTTCAGTGTCCCTTCTCTCCCACATCCTTCCAGTCTCTCCCCTTTTTCTCTGCATCCTTTCATCCATCTCCCCTCTTTCTCTGCCATCCTCCCATCTGTTTTCCCTCTTTCTCTCCCCATCCTCCGTTTTCCCTCTTTCTCTGCCATCCTCCCATCTGTTTCCCCTCTTTCTCTCCCCATCCTCCATTTCCCCTCTTTCTCTGCCATCCTCCCATCTGTTTTCCTTCTTTCTCTCCCCATCCTTCCATTTTCCCTCTTTCTCCCCATCCTGCCAACTGTTTTCCCTCTTTCTCTCCCCATCCTTCCATTTTCCCTCTTTCTCCCCATCCTGCCATCCATTTTCCCTCTCCCGATTCAAGCCCACCAGCCCCAGCTCCCATTGCCGGCCACTGCTGCTTTTCCTGATGAGCAGCAGGGCCGGTGCTACAAAAAGAAGAAGGGGCAGTGACGTAAGAGATGGGCGGAGCCTGCAGAGCCAGCAGCCAATGCTTCGAGGCTGCCTGCAGTGCCGCGTTTTTTTAAAACATTTTTTCTCGTCGAGTCGTCGTTTGCGTTGGCGCTCAGCTCTGTCAGCTGAGCGCTTCTTCTTTTTGTAGCGCCGGCCCTGCTGCTCATCAGGAAAAGCAGCAGTGGCCGGCAATGGGAGCTGGGGCTGGCGCCGGGAGCCAGCAAACTCGGTGGCAGCTTTGCCCGCAGCACGACCCCCCCCCCCCCCAAACGCCGGAGCGACCCGGCCCAAAAACAAACCAAAAAAAAACCCCGACGCGAACTCCTCCAGCTCTCCGGTCCCAATCACCCACTCTCCAGCTCCATTTCCCTCCTTTCTCCCGGGGACGTGCCAAATCGTCCTCGGGAGCTGAAAAAAAACGCGTTGCTGCGGAGCCCCACCATCGATGGCTCCACCGACCCCCCTAAGCCCTGAAACCCGTGTTTCCCGGTGCCCTGTCACCCTGCCGAATTCGGCCCCAAGAACAGGCCCGAACTTGGCCCCAAACGAGCACTGCAGAAGGTTCTCACCCGAGCACCTTCCCTGTCCCGGCAAAAAAAACAGCGCTGCTTCTCACAGCCAACTGCAGCCTCCTCAAAGCCCTGCATCCTCCGGACACCCACAGGTAAGTTAAAAAAACAACAACAACAAAAATTATATCATTTTTTTTTTCCTTTTAACCCTGGTTACATTCGCCCATGCTAAAAAAAAACACAATATTGTCCCCAATATTGTCCATTCTCACATCTTCCCCTACATGAATTCCCAAACCAACAGTATTCCTCACACCAACACCCCACCATTCTATCCAGACATATCAAACTCATAACCCTTAACTTCATTAAGCACACAACCTCCCAGTACCACCAAGTTTCATTAAAAACTATAACCCAGGAATGGAACCATCTGGGTCGAAATATTTTTCACCAGTTTTTGTTGACCACAGTTTTTGCTTGTCAAAATTTCACTGCACTCACATTTGCTGATAACACCCGTTCCCAAATTACACGTTCTATTTTACTTACAAATTATCATAAAATGTAATTTTCTTTTAAGTATGTGGAGCAAACTCCCTTAGTGCTCCTATTTGAACTTCTCACTTCCCCCAACCTCTCTTGTTCAATCAAATCACTGTTTGGATTAACAATAAATTCTGTGTAAATGATATATTCACATCCTTTCTTTTTCAACCCTTCTTCCTTTTTAGGTAACCCAACCCTCTCAAAATTTCCTAAACTCAGATTTTGTAACAAATCCGAGTCCTGTACCTCCACCTCCAAATTATATCTCTTTAGTGCATCTCGGTGCACTATCTTCATTCCGTGTTTCCTATTTTGTATTCTAATTACATTTGAGTGTTCACCAAAAATTTGTATAACTTTGTAAGGCTGTTCTTCCCACAGATCTTGTATTTTATGCCTCCCACAGAATCCTCGCTCCCGGAGCAACACCCAGTCTCCTACTTGTAGTGTCTCCGCACCCACCTTCTTATCAAACTGCTTCTTCATCTTCTCAAATTGGAATTCCGTGGTTCTCCTAGCCAAATCTTCAGCGAATTCCTGTTTTGCTCTGTGTGCCTTGATCCATTCATCCAGATCTTTAACCTTTTCTTCCATTTCCTTTTTAACACAAGGACTCTTATCAGCCCCCGCACCTCGTATTACAGATGTCATCTTGCCAACAGCTGTCCCTTGATTTTCTGATAAAGCCTTAAGTTTTTCAAGTTTGGAAGGCACTCTCATTTCTTCTGTGCACTCAACTGTTTTACCATCTTGCAGTAATTTTAATTGACCTGCATCAGCCACCTCTCTCTTCTCAGGCAATCCTTCCTCTTTCACTTCATTTATGGTATCCAACAAGGCTTCACTGCTTTCCACCGCTTCTACCATGCCTTGTTCCACATTGTTCCAAGAATCTGAACTTATTTCCTCCTTTTCCTCTCTTTCTGGAAGGACTTGCACTCCCACATTTATCATCCAGACAAAAGTATTATCACGCCGTTGTGTGATCAAGGTATTATCCTTGGGTGAGTTCATTCTCCTAAAAGCAGATGGCATAACTGCTCCTGCACTCTTCCGTTTGTGCTGACACGTCTCAAACAAGACCTTCTTTGACATTGCAGGGACAATCGTTCCCACGTTTCCCTGCAACTTAACCACTCTATCAGATTCCCTGATTTTAGTGGAAGACTTTTGAGAAATCTTGGTCTGAATTCCCGCAATTTTCACTGGTTCTAAGGAGAAGCAAGTGAGATCCTTGAAAAGTCCTTCTAAATGCTGAAGGACATTCATCCCTAAAATTCCTTGAAAGGACCGACTCTCATTTTGTCCATCCTGAAAATTATCCTTCACCACAAAAATACACCGTTGTGGTACGAGCTGTCCCAGACATCTGACATCTGCATCTATATACCCGAGAACGGGAAGTTCGGTACCATTGACTGCTACCAGGGTAAGTTGACTCGCGTCCATCAACTGATCTGTGTGAGGGAAATTCTTGTAGAAAAAGCTAGCTAGTATCGTGGACACATTAGATCCGGTGTCCACTGTACACAAGGTTTCGATCCCATCAATTGCAATCTTGAGAAGCGGGCTTGCTCCAATTGCCCTTTCTCCCAGCAACTTCTCTTCCGGAGTCTCTTCATTCTCCTGTAACCTCTGCATCCGCACCACGGACTTACTGGAATCTACTTTTGAATTTAGCTCCTCCCGCTGTCTCTCTTTCCTCATTGGCTCACCACTGGGACCTGGTTTCTCGGAATTTGCTGGTCCCCCGGAGGAGAATGATTGATGATTATCTTGTTTCACTCTTTCACTATAGCACTCCCTAGCAAAATGACCTGGTTCATTGCATCTATAGCAAATCACCTCGCCCGAACTTGTCCTGGACGGTCTATGCTGAGGTAAACCCCATAGCCTCCACGGAAACTAGCCGGTCTCATTTCCCTTCGTTCTCTTCTCTGCCTGCTCCATTCCTCTTCCTGTCTCTCGCAAAGCCTTGAGAACATCTGAGTCATTTGCTGCGGTAATCTCCGGCCTCTTCCCGAGTTCTCTGTAATATTTTCCTTGGTGAGGGCTCTGCCTGCCCAGCGAATAGCTGCCTGCATCAGCTCAGGGAAAGACATCTGGATTATCTTCACTACGTTTCGCCATTTCCCTCTTCAGCCCTTCGTCTTTAAGTCCAATCACGAATTGTTCCTTTAAGGACTCATCCGGGTTACTGATCCTTCGGCGGTCTCTCTTGGTGACTGCCTCCAGCTTCTCTTGAAGCTTGTATCCAAACACCCGGATAGGCTCTCCTTCTTTCTGTCGCAAATTGTAGAATTCCTGGATTCTTATCCCGATGGCAACTTTATCTCCAAACACTTGCCTAAGTAGATTATAAACTTCTTCCACTGTACATTCTCGTGGCAAGGAATATTTCACAGTATCCAGCGCTATGCCCCGGAGATGATCCCTGATCACCTCGACCTGGTCTTCTTGAGGCACTCTCATTATCCTCATCCTGGTTCTCATCTTGTCTATCCACTCTTTGATACTTAAATCTTCGGCACTCTTGGGAAATCCGTGGAAATCAGGCATGGTTCGGTCATGTGGAATGATCACGGTGTGGGTGACAATTTGTGGCACGGCCCGACTCGCTGAAGCTTCTCCCTCCATCTTCTGTTAGGGTGTTGCTCCAGGAACAAAAGACCCCCGAGAGACACTCACACAAGACCTTTTTTTAAAAAAAAAATATTTTATTTTTGGCAGCCGCCTCCGATTCAATTCTTCACCCAGAACAGCCTCTACTTTTACTTAAAGGTAAAATGTAGTTAGAACACTCACTACCCCAAATGTGCTTGCTAATTTAGGCAAGTATCCTGCCGACTACGTCAATTCTGTCACCACCCTCCTGCGCTCCGTTGTATCTGTGTAAGTTTACCCAACACCTGTTGTTAGTAGTCATGGCTAATGTTGGGTACCACACGGAGCTCAGGGGATGGTGCAGGAATACTAACCTCGTCCCACCCTTTCAAAAAGATGTGGGAGGAAAAATAAACTAAATTGGATACTTAACCAAATTAACTAAAACCACCACACTATTAAAGTTTTAAACATTAAGACAGATTTTAATTTCAGAAAGCACTATAACCAATCTTATAACATTTAAAGTAAATAATAATTGTAATACAATGTGCAGATTTACTCTTTTGTTGTGATATCTTACTTATTTTTGTACCTCTTTTCTCTTTTAGGTTCACTTTCGTCAGAACACACCCCAAAATCAGATAAGTATAAATTAACCTTAGCAAACCCAAATTTTCTCTGTATTTTCTCTCTCTCTGTGAGTATTTCCCTGAATTTGATTCTTTGGTGTTTTCTTTTCTCTTTTCAGGTCTCCGTAAGCAGCCCACCCCTCTCACCAGGGAAATAAGGTAAGTATTGTTTTTTTTCTCCCTATTAGTCTTTCTCTCTTTACTTCTAATCACTTTTTGTGTCCCAGAATGTCACTTAGCTGTCGTTGGTTCACTCTCCGTTCTTGTCGCCGTCTTTCTTGCGTGGGGGCCCGTTGTCAATAGATGCCTTGTTTCTGTGAAGTCTTCCTTCTAAACCTTTCCTTAACAAAACGAAATGGGAGCAAAACCCTGTCTTCCTGGGTTGAACTGAAACCAGTTTAGCTAAGGAGTGGTATATGAAAAACTGTGGCCAACTATTCTTCAAAAATAAAATTAATCAAATGTTCCCTATCTTCCAGGCCTATACTCTAGTTTTTTTTTCTTCCCTTAACTTATTTGGAGAGAGATTGACCGTCCCTTTCACACAATTACTCTTTCACATTTCTTAATCACTCTTATTCAAACTCCCATTTTTCAATTTTCCTTAAACTATGACTCTACTTTCCTTGAATTATTCCTTAAATTTATCCCTAAACCCTTACCCAAATACACCTTAAGCTACTATTACTATTACCCCAATAACCCTTTATTAACCAATTCCACTTAACTCCTACCTTATACCCCAGTTCATACAAACCTAACAAAATTTTAAAACTTATACTAGAAATCACACCTTCCTTACACACCTTACTTTCATTCACCATCAATCACCAGAAACTTTTCCCAAAATCCTAACTTTTACCATTAAAACCCTCCTCTCACTACCAGCACCTCCTCAACACCTCCACTCTCTCTGACCAACAATCTCACTCTGACCAACTACCCACTCCCCGGTTGCCTTGGTAACCAGCCTTGGCTTGCCTTCCAAACCAGCCCTGGCTTGCATTCCAAGACCCTTCCAGCCAATCCCTGACTAGTACCTGTAGGAGTATTTGCTGTGATCTCACCCACCCTGTGTGCAAATGAGAGCACCTTGTCAGCCAACATGGACGCTGCAACCTTTCACCTATATGTCTGACTACCAACTGTGCAGAAGTCAGCATTTCAGCTTGTAATAGATTTACTGAAGCCTGCACCACCTCCAAGGTCACTCTGTATCGGGGGAGAATGCATGTCCCTGAGGGAGAGGGAGAGAGAGAGAGCGTACGAGATAAGACGGACAAAGGAAGCTTCATACAGATGCTGGGAGTACATGGTGGGATTATTTCTGATTGGCTCCCAGAAAACTGATTGGTCTGAGAAGCGGGAACAGAAACAAGTTAGTTGCTGAAGAACCGAACAGAAGTACAGAAGAACAGAAGAGGAGAACCCTTGCATTTCTGCAAGCACCTGATTTACCTGAGAGACTTACTGATAATACCTGGCAAAGCTTTTCCCCAGATTACAGCTGTCTACAGGATCTATACTGAGTCTGTATCATCTGTGGCTGATCAAGACAAGTGCATCACCTGAGCTTGTGGGACCTCGCTGAGATATTCGGCTGAGGTATCGGAAGGAATCTGATCTGGTGACCGGGACGGTGAGATCATAGTTTACTTCCTTCAGGCTGGGTTAGATAATTAGTCTGTGCTCGGACCCATCAGATGTGTGACGTCAGGATTTATGATCTCTAGTTGCTGTTAGCCTAGTATAAGATTTGTGTGGTAATCATTAGGATCTCGGTATTGTGTTTATCTGTCATTACAGATTTTAGCCCATAGGATAATCGTAGTTATTCTCTATATTTTGGTATCATTGTACATGCAATCAGGAATTGCTGATGCTATAAGCTGATAAGAGTTTTCTATATTTTTGTATATAACGCTGTATAAATAAACTAATATATTCCATTGGTCTGTCCGTTATTTTTCCATGCAGCTAAGGTTGGGCAGAGGCCACGCCCCCTAGACATAAGCGAGTACATAGGTAGGAATTGGCCTCTTACAAAATATATATATAACCACCTACAAATTGGGGCTCTCGTCCGGGACGGTTGGTGCAAGAATAGCAGAAGTTAAAACTTTTCTGGGTCTTTTCAGAAAGCTGGTTTGACCCTCTGTTTCTTTTTGCACGAACTGCAGATTTACCCTAGCTGACGGCAGACCTTTGTTTATACAGCTGTGTTTTATTGCTGTAATTGGTTGACAGATTTATTACTCTGAGCTCCAAAAGAGAAAGAAACGGTCTCTCTAACTCTCTGTAAGGAAGGAAAACAGGGTGTGTTTAGTCTTTAACATGGTGACCGGCATGGTTGGCACATTGCCTGAAATTCTCCTAAGTGAACAGGAGAAGGGCGTGCTGAAAATATTACTGCCACTCTCTCATAGTAAGACGAAACCAGCACCTCCTACAGTAGAGTCTGTACGTGCTTTATTTGGTAGCAGTTCACCGAATAGCTCAGAAGCATATGCTACGGTTTTAAATACAATTATAAAAGAGAAACAGCATTTGTCACAATGGATGCTTTGTGAACTGGGCGTGTCTCTTTTGGCAGTTAAAGACTCTTTGATGAATGAGATAAGAGGGGGATCTGTACCTCTAACAGATCGCATAGCGGATTTGCAGTTAGATTTGTCCCAGACAAGGGAAACTGTCCAGGAGCGAGACAGCGAGTTAGCTGCATTACGAGTTGATTTAGAGACTGCCAAATCTGCTTTAGCAGGGACCAATGTAAGCCCCGCCCCACCTAATTCTTCTGAAAAGATTTGTACGGAGTGCCAGACACTGGATGATAAGTGTAAAACTTTGCAGTGTGACCTAACTGATTGTGAAGCACTTAATTACACATTAAAGCAAGAAATTGCCCAGTACCTCGTGTCTTTTGATTCGTTGCAAGAGAAATTTTCTCGTTTGACTGATGCATTACACAACCAGATTAGGGAAACAGATAAGTTGCAGACATTAAATCGGGAGCTAAAACAGGTCTCAGAAGGTGTTCAGAGTGAGTTGCGCAGGGAGCTAGTGACCACTCAAGAAGAATCTGTGTTTCAAGATTGGCACGCCGCCAAGCTAGAGTTGGCGGAGTTAAAAGAGAAGCAGGAGACAGTCTCACTGCAATTACAATGTACAGTGAAGGACAGAGATTCATTGTCTAAAGCATTAGATGAGTGCACTGTAAAGATTTCCACAATGCAGCAAGAGCTTACGCACATGGCGCAGGAAGAAGTACCTGTATACCTTAGAGTTCCCCGACAGTTTTGCTGCGGGTCACCCAAGCCCAGCTCCCGAAATGAACCGTTACGTGAGCCGGGAGGGACCCGAGTTAAACACACCCATTGGGGGCATGGCTTCGGCTCTTTCCCGCCCCTCTGTACAATCCAGCCCCATAGTGGCTGGTGACCTAAGCAGCAGACCCGAGACAGTGACACACCCACTGGGGGCACGGGTCCAGGGACTGCCTGCTGAAATCATCAGCTCACTTGGTCAGGTGCCTAGCTCAGGGTTTCAGCCTTCGGCAGATCCACCCAGTTTTAGCAATACACCTGCCCCGAGGTTCTCTACACCTGGTAGTGATCAGCGGCATGTCAGGCCGGAACCCAAGAAAGGAATGTCTATGGAGAGGCAAGCATATATTATAAAGATGCTACGCACCGTAATAGCGCCTTTTAAAGAATCTGCCTCGGTATCCATAGAAACCCATCTTAAGGCAGTGCATGAACTCCTGCAGACCATGCACGTCTCTTCTGAGGATGACATCAGAGCCCTCCTCAAATGGACCTTTAGTACCGAGTGCCATGAAGTTCTAGATTTGATCATGTCCGATAACCCCGATTTACGGTCAGTGGAGCAAGCCTTAGCGAAGCGCTACGGTCTCTTTGCCAACTCTCTGGAAGCTAAGCGTGCAGCGTATACTATTAGTTGTAATCCGGAGGAGAGTCCGCGGGAGTGGGCCCATCGCTTGAAGCGTGCATTTTACCAGGGGGGGGGTGCCGCCTGATTCTAAAGATCTTGAATTTGGTGATTTCAGGGACCTTTTTATACAGGGTCTGCCTGACCCGATAAAGATTCCCTTGGCAGGAAAAAACGCAGAACCCTATTCCAGCCTTCTAAAGCAGGCTGAAGGAATTTTTGAAATCTGCCGCGCCAAGCCAATCGCAGAGACTCCGAAACCGGCATCCAAGAGTCGCAACAGGGTGATACCACCCGCTGTTTGTGCGGTCACTTCCACGCTTTCTCTGGAAAACAAAGCGCCGAGACCAACTACGCCGCCGGGCTCTCAGGCCCTGCCGCGGGATGCAGCGCCTCCTATTGCGCAGGAGGGACAGCAACAACCTAGAAAGAAGCGGTTTAATCAGAAGAAGTGGAATGCAGAGAAGATCCGTGCTATGCAAGCTCAGCTGGACCAATTGATGGCCAGATGTTCAATCGCGGAGTCTAGCAATGTACCTAAGACACCTCCATCTCATAAAAAGGTCAAATTCCAGAAGCAGAAGGACCAGTCTTCTAGACCGCCGACCCCTCCGGGGCTGAGTGTTAAATCTGTTGAGGTGGAACAGCCATCCTCTTCGGAGGAAGAACAAGCATGACTAGACGTGGCCACAACACCTGTTACCGCAAGTGTCCCCACGGTCCACGTGGATGCGTTGTCGTCCTTCAGTGAGGAGTCCCCAGGGAACCATGCCGCGTCGCAGCCCTCGAACCAGGAAGGGCCTCTTTCAAAAGACTCATCCCAGGAAGTCAGGTATTTTCTAGGTAAGCTTATATCTAAAGGTTACAGATATACCGTGGAGTTGTTAATTCAACAAGTACTTTCCTGTGAAGGTCTCCTGGATACAGCATCAGAGGTGACTTTGGTCACCCAGGGCCTGTTTCAGAAACTAGAGGCATCTCTAGGGGGGGGTCAGGATGTGCTGCATGTCACACCGAGCGACTTGTCACTGGTGGCCTATGGCAATCAAAGTATTGGAACTGTGGGACAGGTTTGGCTATCTTTACAGCTTGGACAGATGACCGTCAGGCACCCAGCCATCATCACTACCAGCGAGGGTGAAGAATTTCTGATTGGAAATGACCTTTTGAAGAGATTTCGGCCTGTTTTGGATTATGACGAGGAAACGATCTGGTCTAAAGTCACTCGACCCCTTAAATATGTGCGAGGGAGATACTGGCGTACAGTCGGTGATGCCAACTCTGTGGAGCTACAGGACACTCCCCTGCGGACTGATCTCCGGTGTTCCGCGGATCTGCCCAGGCGGGAGCCTCCGTTGACAGAGGCACCAAAAGGGGGTCAGAAGCATGAAGAGCTGGTGCAACAAGCGGACCAACTAGAGATTGTTTCACAGGATTCAGCCAAGACGGATGACTTAACAGATACTGTGTCTCCAGCATTACTTGAAAAATCACCTCCTATCTCTGGTCCTGATTTTGCTCATCCTTGCAAGGTGACTATCATCACCCAGAAAGGTGATGAATTCACCATACCAGTTCAAGTGGCTAACACCCAATTGCTTCAAACTACTTTACTGTTCACTAGTGATCTCTCCTACATCAGTGACTCGTTGTACAGCCAAATTCGTAAGTCTGTACAACTTCCCTTCAGCAGATGTTCCTCTACTTCGGTACAGGTACGGGGACAAGGCTCCAAGCCGCTTGACGGAATATGTGGCCTTCCCTTGACTGTGGGAAAGAAGACATTCACTCACCACTTCTCTATTGTCCGGGGCTTGAGGGAACCCTTATGTTTGGGGTCAGATTGCCTTGCACGACTGGGAGTTTATGTGGACCTGGTGAATCTTGTCCTGTGGAGTAGAATGCAGAACAACCCAGTGGAACTTGAACCTACAGCTGTTTGTTTGAAGTCTGGACAGACCATTCCCCAGGTCTGTGAGGTAGTCTGTGACAAGGATGTAACCATTCCAGGAAGAGTTCGGGATTTTTCCCTCAAGCTTCGCCTCGCTCAAGGACAACGTCTGCTGGATGATGTAGTGTTCTTTAACCCACATGCCCACTTTCGAGACCTTGGATTGGCAAGTGGTGTTCTGCCATGTTTGGAGGTCACCGGTACCACCTTATACCTGTTGGTCACCAATCCACAGTCTGCTGAAGTTGAGCTATCTGCTGGAGATTCTTTTGGCTTTCTAGTTGGCCAGTCTTTCCATGATGTCGAGGTAAGTTTGCCTATCCTTGGCAGGCTGCCTTCTTCGTGGGACACCTGCCAGGGGGGGGAGACGACTGACAGTTGGTTTACCTCTCCCAGGGGCCTCGTATCTCTCGAGTTTGTTTGGCCCTATGATGCGACGTGTGCTCAGGTACAGGTGGAAGATGACTTCTTGGTTCTGTCCAGGGAGATGTCTGTACCTCAGAAGCCTCGAAGGGTGAATTCTGTGGAAACCTCAACCTTGCAGGAGGACATTGAAGAACAGGTGGAAATTTCATCCAACCAACCTTTCTCAGAGTTTGATGCTATGGTGAAAGAGCAAGTGGAACAGGCTGATGCTTGTGCTACTCACACAGAGAAGAGGAAGTTGACTCAGTTGTTGTACAATTACAAGGACCTTTTTGCTGTAGATTCGTATGACTGTGGACTTACGAACCTACATGTCACCAGAGTGCCTACGGAACCTGGTAGCAAGCCTGTCTTTGTGCGTCAGTATAAGATTCCATTGGCTTCCTATGTGTCTGTACAAGAGATTCTCAACACTTTGGAGACCAGGGGTATCATCAGACAATGCAACAGCACGTACAACTCCCCTCTGTGGCCCATCTTGAAAAAGAATAACAGCTGGAGAATCGCTCTGGATTACCGTCAGTTGAATAAGCGAGTACCCTTGTCCCGGTGGCCTATGGCTCCACTGGATCAGAACCTTGCAACCATCAGGGGGGCTAAGTATTTCACCAGCCTGGATTTGGCATCAGGGTTTTGGACAGTACCAGTCCATCCCCACGATCAGCATAAACTGGCTTTACGTTTGGGAAGAAGCAGTATACGTGGAACAGGACACCCTTTGGGTTTCTCAATTCACCTGCTGAATTCAACATTTTCCTACACAAAGCCCTACCAGATGCTGAAGCTCGAGGAACAGTGGTCTATGTGGATGACATTCTGATCAAGAGTCCTACCTTTCAGGAACACCTGGAGGAGATGGAGCATGTCTTCACACAGTTGGCAGATGCTGGAGCTAAACTGACTCTTGCCAAAGGACAATGGTGCAGGAAATCACTGAATTACTTAGGGTATGAAATTTCTGCTGAGGGTCTGCGACCCCAGAAGAAGCGAGTGCAGTCTTTACAACAGTTGAAACAGCCCACCAATATCACTGAACTTCGTTCCTTTCTAGGAATTTGCAACTACTCCAGACAGTTCATAGATGAGTATGCGGAGATCACCCGACCGTTGGTCAAGTTGTTGAAGAAAGATACACCTTGGGTCTGGGGGCCAGAACAGAAATCTGCTATGCAGGAGCTGAAAGACAAGCTTAGCTGCTTCCCATGCCTCGCATACCCCGAGGGAGGTCGTGAGTTCTACGTGGACTTGGGATATTCCCAACACTCTATGAGTGCTGTCCTATATCAGAAGTATGACACGGATAAGAGGGTAGTGGCGTATGCCAGTAAAGGACTAACGGATGTGGAGAGGAAGTATTCCGACTGTGAGAAAGCACTCCTGTCTACCGTTTGGGCTTTGCAACACTTCAGAAGTTACATCCAAGGTGAGAAGCTAATTGTGGAGACTTGCCACCAGCCCATCAGTTTCTTGGGTAGTGACCGAATTAAGACCGGTCGAGTGTCAAACAGCAAAATAGTCTCCTGGACATTGGCTCTTCAAGGCTGGCCTCTGGAGGTAAGGTATGCTCAGAAACATCGTAACGCAGTAGCCCAAGGTATGGCTGACCTACATGATTGTGCAGAACAGGATTCCATTGCAGGTATTCCCGAAGCAGATGTTCCCCCGCTAGAGAAAGAACCTCATCGACACCATCTGTATGATGAACAGACTTGTGCTACCATGCCTAAGGTCTATGTAGATGGTTGTGCTTACCGTCGTGATACAGTCAAGGAATTGGTTGCAGGAGTAGGAGTGGTATGGGATCCAACCAATCTTGAAAAGACCCTGAAGCACAGCTTGGGCTCGCGAACTAATCAGTACGCTGAGATTGTGGCAGCTCTGGTGGCGGTACAGTCTGCAATTCAGAAAGGAGTCCGACAGTTGGTCATCTGTACGGATTCGGACTATGTGAGACAGAATTTTGTGTCCCATTTGCCCATCTGGAAGCAGAAAAATATGTTAAATTCCAAAGGAAAACCAGTACATCATGGAAACTTGATCCGGATTTTAGATCAACTGGTAAAGGACCATGACATGACCATCTATTGGAAGAAGGTCAAGGGTCATGCAAAAGTTGACAGTCCCGACAAGCTGGGAAACGACTTGGCCGATCACCTGGCCAAGGAGGGTGCGCTTACAGGAGAATTATGGCGACCCCCAGATGTGGAGACTGCGGCTGTCCATGCGGTCACCCGACGACAGGCGAAGCAGTCCAACGACACGCCGGTGGTCCAGTGGTGCAGGGAAGTCCCATCCTTTGATCTTGTCATGGCACAGAAATCCGACCCGGTGATCGGTAGATTTTATGAGTACATATGGAATCCGCAAGACTGTTCCCTGACGGAAGAACACAAGCAAGATGAGGAAATGAGGATACTCTACGCCTCCCGAGAGAAGTTCAAACTTCACAAGGACCTGCTTATTCGGACGAGCAAGCATGGCATTGAGCAATGGGTGGTGCCTAAAGAATATCGAGGCATTATGTTGCAGCATGCCCATGACGAACCATGTGCTGGACATCGAGGGGAGAATATCACCTATGAGACCCTAAAGCAAGTAGCTTATTGGCCTCACATGCGACAGGATGTACAGTTGTACACGCGAGGGTGTTTGACCTGTTGTCGTTTCCAGCCATCTTCACCATCTCACCGAGCACCACTTAGGAAGAAGGGTATCGCCATGCCCTGGTCGGATATCCAGATTGATTGGGTTGGTCCTGTAGTTCGATCCACTCGTGGTAACAAGTACTTGCTCACAGTCACCTGCTTGTTCACCAAGTGGTTGGAGTGTCTGCCTGCACCCAACTGCACGGCAGAAACCACGGCTACCTTACTACTGAATCATGTGTTCAGCCGGTGGGGTTTGCCTATGCGAGTGGATTCAGACCAAGGTTCTCAGTTCACGGCAGAGGTGATTCAACATATGTGGAAGATGCTTGGAGTAAAGAGTAAGTTGCACATAGCTTACCGACCTCAATCTTCGGGACAGGTGGAAAGAGCTAATCGCACCATCGTGACCATTCTGAAGAAGTATGTGTCATCCTCAGGTAAGAATTGGGACCTTGTCTTACCATTGGTCCTTATGGCGATTCGTTCCACACCCCACCGTTCCACCGGAGTGTCTCCTTTTGAGATGATGACAGGTAGGGAAATGACATTACCAATTCATTTGTTGTACAGGACTAATGATGTGAACTTGTCCAGTGCTACCTCCACTCATGAATATGTCACCCATTTGCGTAAGCATTTGCAAGGTGCCTTTGCCTTTGCTCAGAAAAATTTGGAAAGTAGCGCTAGAGGTAGAAAAGCCTATTATGATCAAGGGACTACCTCTAAAGAATACCAAATTGGCGACAAGGTATTCTACTTCAATTTTGCCAGAAACAAGGTTAAAGAAAGGAAGTTTCTGCCTAGTTGGCGTGGTCCATTCCCAATAGTGGAAAAAGCTTCACCTGTGGCTTACCAAATTTGCCTCAAGAAAAATACTAAGGGTGAAGACACCCTTAAATGGGTCCACATCAATCAGTTGAGACCACGTCATCCCAGTCATTTGATTCCAGACGTATGTGTTGATGACACGAACTGTACTAACACCCCAACAGCATAGTCTGTTTTCTTTGTACCTTGCAGATGCAGAAAAGAACCCTGATGATCGTGTTCTGGATCTCCGTGCTGCTGGGATCGTGGTCCAAGATGATCGAACCTGGTCCCATGTCTGGAGTTGTTCTGCAAGATACCCCTGGCTTCCTGATTACCCAGTCCCAGATTGTTCCCCAGAAAGTAGTTGTGTCCCTTGACCCAATGCATGTACTACTGAAACATTTCAATATGAGTAACTTATCTCTGTCTGCTGTTACCCATTCCTGGTTTCTCAATTATATGCAAAATGCCCGTGCACAAGTGAAGAACATTTTGCATCAACTGGACAAAGTCATGGTACAACCTATGCAACCTTATAATTCCAGGTCCAGATCTAAGCGTTTTCTTGGTCTGGCCGGTGGTTTGATTTTTTCGGCCATTGGTTCACTTTTTGGTATTTCCATGTCTGTTGCCAACGTAGTTTCTGTCCAAAAGCTGCAGGCCAATATACAAGCCATCCAAGCAGACTTGAAAGCCATCGAGACCAAATTGGTAGTCCAACAGAGCCAACTTGTGGCCCAGGGTAAAACTATTGCTGATACGGTCACTCTTGTGAATTTACATACACATAAAATTAGTGCTAACACAGCTGATTTGTTGACAATTAAAGGTACCATGAATGAAGACCGTGTGTTTATACAACCTGTTAAGGACCTTATCCAGGATTTATTTAGGGAAGTAGATACTAGTGTTAGTAAGCTAATGCAGGGACAGATACCAACGTACCTGATACCATCTGATGTTGTTAAAGATGCCTTTGCCAAAGTTACCCGTTTGTCTATTGAACCTTTTCAAATTCAAATCGCATTTCAATTTAGGTACTGCCTTTCCCCTTTATTTGGATATGGAGCGTATGGAATTGCCTTCATCCTTAATTTGCCATTTATTATGCCCTGAGAATGTATACCAGCTTAAACAAGTTGTAAATGTAGGTACTTGGCATGAGAATTTGTACCTTAATGTTGATACACCTAAGTATGTTGCTTACCAACAGGATGCTCCGCAACATTATTTGGTCCCTAACTTAGACCTTTGCCACAAACTAAAGATGTTAATTGGCTATGCCCTGTAAACCTTTCCTGAAGACACAACAGAAGCTCTTTGTGGCTTGTCCACAGAGAATGTCCAAGAGAAGTGGTAAGGTTACCGTGTCAAAATATGACGATTTTCTGATACCACTGTAGCTGTACTGGATACGGTATGGTTAGTTAGCACACCTAGTACGGAACTTACTGTCACCTTCCAGAAGCATGATGTAATCAACCGTTACACTCTTCCTTGCAATGTTTGTGTAATCGCTGTACCCAAGTATGCTGTTGCTCATGTAGGAGGAGTTTTCCCTGTTTTATCTTGACACAGACCCGGTGTGTTTCTGAGTTGGAAGTGCTTGATGTATTTCGTGGACATCCTATTGACTTGCTATGGACCTTATACCCTTTTTACAGCCAAAGACTCTCACACTGTTGAATTAATCTGTTGACCATGAGACTCTCGAGGTTGCAGATTACAACGCGTTCATCTGATGTCACCCAGTTCCACATGTCCACGTCACGTGTCATCCCACTTTGGACCATCTCGTGGGTCATCATGCTCCTGTGTGCTGTAGTGTTTTGGAGAGACCTTCGTCATTTACGCTATCGCGTAAACACTTTGTCTCCTACGGCGATGAGATTGCAAGACTTTATGTAGTTACATCTGACCAGAGTTTTGCCAACAATTTATTCCGTTCACTTTTCTGTACTAATATGCTTTGCTTTGCATGATGTGATTTTCATGATCTATGTGATTATGGTTCATGATTTGTTTGATTAATTTTCATGTGTTAAGACTTTAACTAACTGCACATGCGGGTTCTATTATTCAGTATTTTGCTGTATTAGCATGTGTGATTTCCTTGTGAACATTATTTTGCTTAATTGAACTGTTTGAAGAGCGTTATTTGCATTAGTTGAGATTTACTTTGAAACTTTTGTAGTTTTGACCATGAAGTTTGTACCTGAATCCTGACTGAACTGTCCTGGCTTATTTTTGTAGTTAGGTTGGAGAAGGCCTTTACTCCGCTTGCAGTAATTTCCATCTCCAAGGGGGGAATCTGGTAGGAGTATTTGCTGTGATCTCACCCACCCTGTGTGCAAATGAGAGCACCTTGTCAGCCAACATGGACGCTGCAACCTTTCACCTATATGTCTGACTACCAACTGTGCAGAAGTCAGCATTTCAGCTTGTAATAGATTTACTGAAGCCTGCACCACCTCCAAGGTCACTCTGTATCGGGGGAGAATGCATGTCCCTGAGGGAGAGGGAAGAGAGAGAGCGTACGAGATAAGACGGACAAAGGAAGCTTCATACAGAGCCTGGGAGTACATGGTGGGATTATTTCTGATTGGCTCCCAGAAAACTGATTGGTCTGAGAAAGCGGGAACAGAAAACAAGTTAGTTGCTGAAGAACCGAACAGAAGTACAGAAGAACAGAAGAGGAGAACCCTTGCATTTCTGCAAGCACCTGATTTACCTGAGAGACTTACTGATACTACCTGGCAAAGCTTTTCCCCAGATTACAGCTGTCTACAGGATCTATACTGAGTCTGTATCATCTGTGGCTGATCAAGACAAGTGCATCACCTGAGCTTGTGGGACCTCGCTGAGACATTCGGCTGAGGTATCGGAAGGAATCTGATCTGGTGACCGGGACGGTGAGATCATAGTTTACTTCCTTCAGGCTGGGTTAGATAATTAGTCTGTGCTCGGACCCATCAGATGTGTGACGTCAGGATTTATGATCTCTAGTTGTTGTTAGCCTAGTATAAGATTGTGTGGGTAATCATTAGGATCTCGGTATTGTGTTTATCTGTCATTACAGATTTTAGCCCATAGGATAATCGTAGTTATTCTCTATATTTTGGTATCATTGTACATGCAATCAGGAATGCTGATGCTATAAGCTGATAAGAGTTTTTCTATATTTTTGTATATAACGCTGTATAAATAAACTAATATATTCCATTGGTCTGTCCGGTTATTTTTCCATGCAGCTAAGGTTGGGCAGAGGCCACGCCCCCTAGACATAAGCGAGTACATAGGTAGGAATTGGCCTCTTACCAAAATATATATATAACCACCTACATACCAACATTCCAATTTCCACTGCTGACCAGCGGAATTCTGGCCAGCAGTGCAAAATCCCCATTTTAACCCCATAGAAACTAATGGAAAAGTATAAAATTAAATAAAAAACCCTATAAAACTATATCCAAAGCACCCCAAATTTCCATACCAATTAAACTTCCCATTCCCTATTAAATCCTGCTTTTAAAATTTAAAAATACCACTTTAATAGTCCGCCCGCAATTATCTCTCCTAAACCCCCCTCAAAAATCCGAAAATAATTTGAAACCCACTCTAAAAATTCAATACCCCTCCCCTCTACCTGCTACATCGAATTAAAAATTTTACAATGTATTAACTCCTTAAAACCCACACTACTCCAGAACACCCCCAAAAAATATTAAAATTTAAAATGTAACCCCCCACAAAAATAACAAAAATACCCTGATCCCAAATATGCAAAAATATTTCCAATCCATCAACCCCCGATTTTTAAAAATAAAAAATGCAATTTATACAAATTAAAAATTAACCAATCAAATTTTTGGGGTTTAAAACCCCTTACCTTAATGTAGATTTCCCCTCACTTGATCCCAACCAACGGATCCGGTCCCGCTGTCCTGGGCCCAAAAACGGAGCCATTAAAAAAATTTGCCCCCAAAACCAGAGCCCGATTCTTCTGGAGCTCCGGCTTAAAAATCGAGGCCCAGGCTTGTAGGCCTCGCCAGAGCTCCCGCCGAAAAACAGTTCGTGCGCGTGCGCGCACCCCCGACACACCCTCAGCGGCTGGCCCAACACACGCCTCCTCCGAATGGCCCCGTCAGGCCCCAAAAAGTCTCTTCACTCCCGGAATGTGTCTAACCATTCCCGGGAGCCGAAAATGCGTCGCTGCCCTCCCCCTGGCAGCCTCTCTTCGCTCCCAGGGACGTGCCCCCCCCAAACGCCGGAGCGACCCGGCCCAAAAAACAAACCAAAAAAAAACCCCGACGCAAACGTCCTCCAGCTCTCCGGTCCCCGATCACCCACTCTCCAGCTCCATTTCCCTCCTTTCTCCCGGGACGTGCCAAATCGTCCTCGGGAGCTGAAAAAAAAAAAACGCGTTGCTGCGGAGCCCCACCATCGATGGCTCCACCGACCCCCCTAAGCCCTGAAACCCGGTTTTCCCGTGCCCTGTCACCCTGCCGGAATTCGGCCCCAAGAACAGGCCCGAACATTGGCCCCGAACGAGCACTGCAGAAGGTTCTCACCCGAGCACCTTCCCTGTCCCCGGCAAAAAAAACAGCGCTGCTTCTCACAGCCAACTGCAGCCTCCTCAAAGCCCTGTATCCTCCGGACACCCACAGTAAGTTAAAAAAACAACAACAACAAAATTATATCATTTTTTTTTTCCTTTAACCCTGTTACATGTAGTAAAGAGGTACTGTATTTTGGTGACTCCCATACGAAATCAAGGTGCAGTGAGATTCACCTTTTGCTGCACCTTGATAATTTTCCCCCTTTGTATCAATCACAATCTCTGACTGGAATCTCAAGTGTATTTAAGGCAGTATGGACAAAATAACAGTAGTGTGGATGGGCCATTTTATCTGGGGCTATTTTTTGTTATCAACTATGTTACTATTATGTTATTACAGTGTGTCTTCACAAGCATTTCAATCAAATTAAATATTGTGTTTATGTTAATGAAGAAAGTTTTTATAAGATTATATTTAAAGAAACAACCTATATTTCATGGTAAATGCAGGTGTCAGGTGCAGATATCTCTTAAGGCTTAATCTCTGAGCAGCAGGACCCAACAGAGACCACACAAAGTCCTCACAGGTGTCCAAGTTCAGCTAGAAATAGAGCGATCACCTCAGAGTAAGCATTATAATTTTACTTCTTTGCTCATTCTCCTTATATATAAGGAACAAGTCCTAATTAATACTTAATATTTTCTGCCTCAGTCAAATACTGTAAATCATCGCCACAATACCCAAGTATAATAAGTGGAGTGGGAAGAAAGAGCATTATCCTAGGAGAAGGTGTTTCAACAATGTTAAAGACAGAAGCTCATCTGATTCTGATTGTACTGATGTTCTTTGACATCCTGTGGAAGACGGCTGAGTGTCAGTGTGCACTTACAAATTACTTCTTAACAAAACTAGATCCAGGGTACCATAGAGATGGGGATGTCATGATTGGAGGACTCATATCTTTAAATTTCTTTCATACACATGATCCTCCATCCTTTACAAATGCTGACTCATTTAAAGAAAATTTGTTGTAAGTAGTATCATGGTTTAGTTCCTATCTGAGGCTGGTTTGTAGTTTTATTTTGGATTTCACTTCATAAACTGTATGTATAACCAATGAACTTTTACCAGTTCTCATAGATAAAGTTACTTTGGGGAAAATTTACATGCTAAGACTTTCATCTTTTTCTGTCTGATCTTTACCCATTGAAATAATCATAATAATACACAACTATATGTGGTGGTGTTGTCTCTCTCGAAACTTCATACCTTTCTGGCAGGTAGAAATACTTTTCTCTCTGTACATTTTTTCCAATGTTGAGAGTTGGATGTTTTCAGACAGCCTTAAATCCTATGTAAACAGATTGAAGAGATTTGGGGAGGGCACTTTTCACAAAGCACATTTGCATTCTGATGCTGATTTGTATTGAAATACTTCAGATATATATCGAACTCTCCATGATTTATTAAATATCTATATTTATGTTGATGACATTTATTTCTTGTTAAGATTAGAGAATCCTGTGAGTAGGACACTTGAAAATCTGCATTTATTCTTTATTTATTTAGTTTATTTATTTAGTTTAGTTTATGATTTACCAATGGTTAAGAGGCAATCATTTGAAACTTAATACACATAAAACTCAGATCTTATTACTTTCCAACTTCGTTAGTACAGGCATCCCTTCCTTTTTTTGTGATCAGTGAGCTGAAGATTGAATTAATTGATAAGATACATAATCTGGGGTGATTCTGGATACTGGACTAACATTGTAACATCAAGTATCTAAATTGATTGGTTTGATTTTCTCCAATTTAAGACTTGTGAGACATTTAAAAGATTTACTGAATCCATTTAATTTCAGGCTAGTATTACAATCTCCTATATAATGATTTGTCAACCTGCGTCCCTGGATGGCTGGCTGGCTGGGTTCGTAACCGTATGCAAATGAGCTACTACATAATCGGCTCGCCTCCAGCCTTCCCTTCCCTCTCAGTGTCCCGCATTCATGGAAAGAGGAAATTATGTCAGAGGAGGGCAGACACTGAGAGGGAAGGGAAGGCTGGAGGCGAGCCGAGCCTGCCACTTTCACTGCCGCCACTTTGACTTGAGGTAAAAAAAAAATTTTAAAGGCAGGGTGGCAGGAAGCAAAGGAGGGCTGTTGTGGGAGAAGATGGCGGGCAGGTGAGGGCTGGGGTTGAACTGGAACTCAGGTGCTTAAAAGGGGGGCAGGTGGGGGCTAGGGCGAGTCACTGGACATGGATTGGATGGGAGGGGAGGGCAGAGGAGAATCACTGGACATGGATGGGATGGGAAGGGAGAGCAGGGGAGAATTGCTGGACATGGAGGGGAGGGCAGGGGAGAGAGGAGAAATCGCTTAGACCATAGCCTTCCTAGGGCCCATTTCATTTTTCATGAAATGGGCTATTTTGCTTGTCTTTGATATTCTCATCGTTTTGATTGTTGTATGGTCTGCTGTTAGGACTTCCAACATATTCTTTGAAGGCAATCAGCATAAAATTAATTTTGTTTTTGTTTTTGTTTGACAAAATTATATGTGATATATTTGTAAAGAATTATGTATGTTCTTTCAGTAACACACTGTGGTGATGACTAATCTTCCTTAGTTACAGAGGAAAAAGCCTCTGCCTGTTTGTGGTCAAAATTTAAACATTTATGTGCTCACATAACTCATTTTCATCGGCTGAAAAAACCTCTGTTTATGTGTGTAATATGCATTCTTCTGAATTTTTCTACAACCACGAGTATGTCAAAGAAGTAGTCTTCATCAGTTAGTGGTTGTAGTTTTCTGTCATGAGAAGTGTTCTTTCCATAACACACCTAGAGCTGTGGGTGAAGTTGGATAGGATTTGTTAAATAAATAAATAATTCATATCTGTTTTGAGGTTCACTCCTTCTCAATTCCGTTGACATCTCCTTACATTGAGGTTTCATTGTTTTGAAAGCAGATGTTATGACCCGGTAGTGGTGAGCCCCTGTGCCCCGACTGAGCACGGCAGAGATGGAGTGACAACCGCACATCGGTCAGGCAGCCAGACAACCCCAAGCTTCACCTGGGAAGCGACCACCGTTCACCGGGAGTTAAGCCCCCAGCTGCAGGCGGCCACCAGGACTTCAGGAACCGGCGGGGTTGCACAGCCGCTGACCAGGAAAGCAGGAAACAGACACTGTCCAGAACCAGTACTCCAACAGGCCAAGAAATAGTCAAAATCAGTCCAGAGTCAAGGCAGGCAGCAAACAAGCAAAATCCGAAATAACTAGCCAAGGTCTGGTACACAGGAGAAAACAGGAACAGAAGGCGGTCGGTGAACAGCACTCCGACAGCAACTCCTCGGAACAAAAGAGGACGAAGCAATGAAGGCCTGGAGGAGGCAGTGCTTTAAATAGTGAGAAAATCTGAGCAAACCACACTCAGGTGAAATCAACATGGCTGCCCCCATAGGAGATCCTCCCAAGACCAAATATGGGGTTCCTTCCTGATCTCGTTTACACAAGATGGCCGCCCCCTCCTGAGCTAGCCAAGATGGCCACTGCCTGTGCTCTAAACCGGATGACGGCTGCCAGACTTGGGAAACTGAAACCGACCCATCCTGGAGAAACATCAAAAAGCCAGCTAGCACTGCCGGACCGCACCTCGCGGTGAATCAGACGCGCAGGCCTGGAATCAGGTGAGGAACGTAACAGTATCCCCCCCTGACGCCTCCCCCGTCTCCCTGGTCCGAGTCGATTAGGATGGAGGGAATGGTACTCACGGACCAGGTCTGGAGCATGGACGTTGGTTGCTGGCTCCCAGGAGTTGTCTTCGGGTCCGAAGTGTTTCCAGGACAACAGTAGAACAACCTCCCTCCACGTAGCTTCGAGTCCAGAATCCGGTCCACCTCGTACTCGGGGTCTGGATCACTCTCTGGCACGACCATCCTCTTAGGTTCCGGATGCCACTTGGACCTGCGGAAAGGTTTCAAGAGAGACACGTGGAAGGCATTGTGTACTCTGAGTTGACCGGGCAGGTGCAGCCGATAAGTCACCGCGCCTATCCTGGAGCGCACCGCAAACGGCCCAATGAAGCGAGGGGCAAACTTGAGTGATGGGAGCCGCAGCTTCAGGTACCGGGGTGCTTACCAAACCTTCTCTCCTGGCTGGAACTGGGAGCCGCCTGCCTCTTGCGGTCGTACGTCTCCTTGGCCTTGACCGCTGCCCGGCACAGCTGCTCCTGAACCTTCTTCCATGCTTCCTGAAGAGTTCGGACCGTGGCCTGAACTTGAGTGGAACCTCAGGCGGGGGAAATTGTGGAGGTAGACGAGGATGACGCCCATAGATGGTGCTGAAGGGTGTAGTCCGGGAGGCTGAATGCAGACTGTTGTTGTAAGTGAACTCCGCCCAGGGTAGCAGGGTGGACCAATCATCTTGGCGCTGATTTGAGTAGGCTCGGAGGAATGCCTTCACGGTTTGGTTGACCCGTTCCACCATCCCGTTAGTCTGCGGATGGTACGCTGAGGAAAAGAGAGTGGTTACCCCAAAAGCTGAACAAAGCGCTCTCCAAAAGCGGGAGGTTGAACTGAGAGCCCCGGTCACTGATGATCCTTTGGGGTAATCCATGGAGCCTGAAGATGTGGGTGATGAAGCTGGCGGCAAGGCTGGCTGCAGTGGGCAAGGTCTTCATTGGAACAAAGTGAGCCATCTTGGAAAACCGGTCTATCACCACCCAGATGACGGTGTTGCCCTGGGAGGGCCGGCAGATCAGTGATAAAATCCATGGACAGGTCCTCCCAGGGCTGCTGTTGTAACCGGCATGGGCTGCATCAAGCCCCACTGCCTCTGATGGGAACTCTTAGTTCGGGGCGCATACTGGACAGGTAGTCACATACTGCCGCACATCCTGCGCCATCCGCGGCCACCAGTAACGACCGAGAGATCAGATGGAGGGTCTTGTGGAACCCGAAGTGTCCGGCGAATTCAGAAGCGTGCCCCACGCAGCACCTTCCTCCGGAGACCCACTGGTACTGCCCTCTGGCATGCGGCACTCGCCCCGGATATGGAAGGAATGCAGGCCGGATTCAACATGGGATATGGCTCTTCCTGGTCCCCGGGAGCCTCGAAACTGCGGGACAAGGCATCCGCCTGGACGTTCTTCTCCCCTGGTCTGAAAATCAGGCGGAAGTCGAAGCGTGCAAAAAACAGAGACCACCGTGCCTGACGAGGATTCAGTCTGGTAGCATTTTGGAGGTATAAGAGGTTCTTGTGGTCGGTGATCACCGTCACCGGGATGCGCTGCTCCCTCCAGCAGGTACCGCCATTCCTCAAAAGCCAACTTGAGTGCCAGAAGCTCCCGATCTCCCCACTGTATAGTTTCGTTCCGCGGGGGTGAACTTACGGGAGAAGAAGAAGCAGGGATGCTTCTTCCCGGCAGCAGATGTCTGGGAGAGCACGGCCCCTACTCCCAAGGCTGAGGCGTCTACTTCCACCAGGAAAGGCTGGGTAGGATCCGGACTGCGGAGGACTGGTGCAGAAAGAAACGCTTTCTCAAGGTGGTAAATGCAGCAACCGCCTCTGGCGTCCAGTTCTTGACATCGGCGCCCTTCCTAGTGAGGGCCGTTATGGGAGCCGTGATGAGGGAGTAGTCCTTGACAAACTGTCGGTAGTAGTTGGCGAACCCCAGGAACCTCTGCAAGGCCCGCAGGCACTGGGGAGCCGGCCAGTCGCGGATTGCAGTCAATTTCCCAGGATCCATTTGTAATCCAGTGGAGGACACAATATACCCCAGGAATGGAATACTCTGCTGGTGAAACGAGCATTTCTCCAATTTGGCATATAAGCGGTGCTCCCGGAGCCGCTGGAGCACAATGCGGACATCGGACACATGCTGGTGCAGTGAGGCAGAGAAAATCAGGATGTCATCCAGATACACTATGACAGAAGTGTACAGTAGATCTTGAAAAATGTAATTCACGAAATTCTGGAACACCGCAGGGGCATTGCAGAGTCCAAGGGCATAACCCGGTATTCGAAGTTGCCCCTCGTGAGTGTTAACAAGCCGTCTTCCACTCATCCCCTTCACGGATCCGCACCAGATTGTAAGCCCCGCGCAAATCCAGTTTGGTGAAAAATCCGGGCTCCTTGAAGGCGGTCAAACAACTCCGAATGAGTGGAAGCGGATACCGGTTTCTTAATGGTGATCTTGTTCAGGCCCCGATAATCTATGCAGGGGCGAAGGGGACCCGTCCTTCTGGACACAAAGAAGAACCCGGCCCCTGCAGGAGAAGTGGAGGACCGGATAAACCCCTTGATGAGATTCTCCCGAATGTATTCTCTCATAACACGGGACTCCTCCCGAGATAATGTATAAAGACGCCCCCGAGGTGGCTCTGCACCTGGCAGAAGATCTATAGCACAGTCAAACGACCGGTGTGGGGGTAAAGTATCCGCTGCCCGGGCGCTGACACATCCTGGAAGTCCTGATAGTCATGGGTAACCCAGATAACCCCTTCTGCGGGGTTGGCAGTGACACAGAGCAGAGTGGTATAGGGGTCTTGACTCGCAGGAGACAGTGCTCAAAACATCGAGAACCCCACTGCCTAATCTCACCAGTAGTCCAGTCGATTACAGGCGCGTGCAGCCGCAGCCAGGGGAGTCCCAGAATCACTGGATGGATGGCTCGGGTGAGCACCAGAAACTGGATCTTCTCCTGATGCAATGCCCCCACCTGAAGATGGATGGCTGTGGTAACCTGAGAAATAGTCCGGGGAAGGCTGTCCCCCTGGATGGAGGTGACCCGGAGCCACCGCTGACAGGGTAGCGTGGGACTTCCCAGCTGGACAAGAACTCTGCGTCAATGAAGTTCCCTCCGGCCCCGGAGTCCAACAAGGCTCTAGTCTGAACCCGACGCTCCCCGTCTTGGAGCAGAACAGGAACTGAGAGCAAATTGTCTGGAAGGGAGGCCAACCGGCCCAGAGCCACTCCCTTCATGGGGCTCGGGCCGGAGCGTTTCCCGACCCCTTAGGCTTGTTTGGGCAATTGCCTGAGAAATGGCCGGCCTCCCCACAATACAAGCACAGACGGTTTCGGAGTCGATGATTTCTTTCTTCCTTGGACAGGCGATGTCGGCCCATTACCATGGGTTCATCCTGGTTCCTTCCGAACCTTCCTCATGGAAACCATGTGCCTCTGGATGAGGAGACGGACCTCCGGATCTCTGCCGCGGCCGTGACATTCCTCTCTCCTGGTCTCGCTCCTGGTACCGGATGTCAATCCTAGTGCAGAGAGCAATAAGGTCGTCCAAAGTGGCCGGAATCCCTCGGCCGGCCAGCTCATCCTTGACTCGCCCGTCCAGTCCTTGCCAGAAGATGGCCGTTAAGGCCTCCTGGTTCCACCGAGCTCCGCGGCCAGCGTGCGGAACCGGATGGCGTACGCCCCGACCGACCCGGAGCCCTGCTGAATCCGCAGCAGTGCTCCCGAGGCAGAAGATGGTCGGCCAGGTAGTCGAACACCATCCTGAAATGCCGCAAGAACTCCTCCAGGTTGGTCAGTATCGGGGCTCCGCTGTTCCCACAAGCGGAGATGCCCAAGCCAGAGCGGCACCAGACAACAGAGAAATGATGAAAGTCATTTAATTTGATCGGAAGAAAAAGCATCCGGCTGTAACTCAAACAAGATCTGACATTGGTTAAGGAATCCCCTGCAGGTTGCTGGGGTTCCATCAAAGCGCGGTGGCTCCGGGAGACGCAGACATGTGGTGGAAGCCTCCGCTCTAGATCCTGGAGGACCCGCAGCGGCCTGCTGCTGGGCCCCTAGAAGTTGATTGCTGACGTTCTGCAGTATACTGGACAATCGGGCTATTTGCGCCTGCTGCAGCTGTACCGCCTGAGCCAGCTTAGGAAGCTCGGAACCATCTGGCGAGCTCATGGCTTCGTCCTACTGTTATGACCCGGTAGTGGTGAGCCCCTGTGCCCCGACTGAGCACAGCAGAGATGGAGTGACACCGCACTCGGTCAGGCAGCCAGACAACCCCAAGCTTCACCTGGGAAGCGACCACCGTTCACCGGGAGTTAAGCCCCCAGCTGCAGGCGGCCACCAGGACTTCAGGAACCGGCGGGGTTGCACAGCCGCTGACCAGGAAAGCAGGAAACAGACACTGTCCAGAACCAGTACTCCAACAGGCCAAGAAATAGTCAAAATCAGTCCAGAGTCAAGGCAGGCAGCAAACAAGCAAAATCCGAAATAACTAGCCAAGGTCTGGTACACAGGAGAAAACAGGAACAGAAGGCGGTCGGTGAACAGCACTCCGACAGCAACTCCTCGGAACAAAAGAGGACGAAGCAATGAAGGCCTGGAGGCAGTGCTTTAAATAGTGAGAAAATCTGAGCAAACCACACTCAGGTGAAATCAACATGGCTGCCCCCATAGGAGATCCTCCCAAGACCAAATATGGGGTTCCTTCCTGATCTCGTTTACACAAGATGGCCGCCCCCTCCTGAGCTAGCCAAGATGGCCACTGCCTGTGCTCTAAACCGGATGACGGCTGCCAGACTTGGGAAACTGAAACCGACCCATCCTGGAGAAACATCAAAAAGCCGGCTAGCACTGCCGGACCGCACCTCGCCGGTGAATCAGACGCGCAGGCCTGGAATCAGGTGAGGAACGTAACAGCAGATAAGTATTTGAAAATTGTATTATATCTTCATTTTACTTTTCTTCTTCTGTGGATTACATCTTTATCTCTTTCAGACCCTCTGTGTGTGACCTATTCTGCAGATTTTACACCATTTTTGGTCAATTTTCATTTGAATTACCTCCACCTTATTGATGTCCATTTGTGTTTTATGTCTCCAGTACCCAAGGGGGTGTCTTATCATAGACCTATACACACTGTCTTCAATTTAATCCTCACAAAGGTCATTTCCTATTTCTAAATTCTACTTGTCACTGAATTTCTTATATATTTTGCTCCATTTTGTCTTCCATCAGTACTCTGATCTTCAACCCTTTATGTACTGAATAATAAGAAACTCTTCTCTGCTATATCATTAACCTTCTGAGCACAGTGATTTCTTAAAATCTATACATTTGTCAAGACACTCAGCACCACAACCTGAAGTACCTCTAACTGCAGAAAGCAGAAGTGTTTCTAATAGCACCAAACCAGAAGTACTTCTAACAGCAAAACAGAAGTGCTTCTAACAGCACCAAAAGGGAAAAGCAGGGGAGCCACAAGGAAAAGCAGGGAAGCCAAACACATAAGTCAAAAGTGCACACTGCACCAACACTAACCTGGACCTAAAGCAAAAAGTTGCAAAGGCCCTGAATGGAAGAACACCACTTCCTTATCGAGGCCCTGCCTGATGATGTCACAACTACCAGACACAGGCAGACAGCATACTGAAACACAGAGAGGCTTAACCCCCACAGGTGCAGTATAGTGGGGTAATTAGAGTCACGGTGGAAGCAGCCTGCACACAGAGACAGAGCTAACTCAGGCAAAACAGACAGAGACCAGCTCAGAAGCTGACCGCCAGCAATAAGGTGAGTCTGGGAGGGGTCACGGCCACAATCGTGACACCCCCTAGTCCTAGTACTTTTGGAAAGCGTGAACAGACGCTTCACATCTACCCATTCACCTCCACTCATTATTTTATAGACCTCTATCATATGTCCCCTCAGCCGCCTTTTCTCCAAGCTGAACAGCCCAAGCCGCTTTAGCCTTTCCTTATAGGGAAGTCGTCCCATCCCCTTTATCATTTTCGTCGCCCTTCTCTGCACCTTTTCTAATTCCATTATATCTTTTTTTAGATGCGGCGACCAGAATTGAACACAATATTCGAGGTGCGGTCGCACCATAGAGCGATACAAAGGAATTATAACATCCTCATTTTTGTTTTACATTCCTTTCCTAATAATACCTAACATTCTATTTGCTTTCTTAGCTGCAGCAGCACACTGAGCGGAAGGTTTCAACATACCATCAACGACGACACTAGATCCCTTTCTTGGTCCGTGACTCCTAACATGGAACCTTGCATGACGTAGCTATAATTCGGGTTTCTTTTTCCCACATGCATCACTTTGCACTTGCTCACATTAAACGTCATCTGCCATTTAGACGCCCAGTCTCGTAAGGTCCTCTTGTAATTTTTCACAATCCTCCCGCGATTTACCGACTTTGAATAACTTTGTGTCATCAGCAAATTTAATTACCTCACTAGTTACTCCCATCTCTAGGTCATTTATAAATATGTTCAAAAGCAGCGGTCCCAGCCAGAGGCGTAGCCAGACAACAGATTTTGGGTGGGCCTAGGCAAGAAGTGGGTGGGCACCAAGTGTTCTCCCCCTAACCACCACCCAAAAAAATATCTCAGCCGGTGAGAAAATGCTTCTTTCCATCTTGGCAGTCTGCAGCAGGCGTGCATTGAAAACTGAGCATGATCAGGTGCCGTTATTGTGGAGAGTAGCATTTTTGTTACCATCAGGGGGAAATCTTGAGCTGGCTGAGCTTGGGATCCTCACCAGCTACTGCTAAACGTGCAATATATCCTTGCAGACGGGAGAGGTTCCGAGGGATTGGAGAACAGCGAAGGTGGTCCCTCTTCACAAAAGTGGTGATAGGGATGAAGCTGGAAACTACAGGCCAGTAAGCCTCACTTCGATTATTGGAAAAGTAATGGAAGCGATGCTGAAGGAAAGGATAGTGAATTTCCTGGAAGCCAATAAGTTGCAAGATACGAGACAACATGGTTTTACCAAAGGGAAATCGTGCCAAACAAATCTCATTGAATTCTTTGATTGGGTGACAGGAGAATTGAATCAGGGACGAGCTATAGACGTAATCTATTTAGATTTCAGCAAAGCTTTTGACACGGTTCCTCACAGGAGGCTCTTAAATAAACTGGATGGGCTGAAGATAGGACCCGAAGTGGTGAACTGGATTAGGAACTGGTTGACGGCCAGAAGCCAGAGGGTGGCGGTGAATGGAATTCGCTCGGAGGAGGGAAAGGTGACAAGTGGTGTGCCTCAAGGATCAGTGCTGGGACCGATTCTGTTCAATATATTTGTGAGTGACATTGCCGAAGGGTTAGAAGGTAAAGTTTGCCTATTTGCGGATGATACTAAGATCTGCAACAGAGTGGACACCCGGGAGGGAGTGGAAAACATGAAAAAGGATCTGAGGAAGCTAGAAGAATGGTCTATGGTTTGGCAATTAAAATTCAATGCGAAGAAATGCAAAGTGGTGCACTTAGGGAATAGAAATCCTCAGGAGACGTACATGTTAGGCGGGGAGAGTCTGATAGGAACGGACGGGGAGAGAGATCTTGGGATGATAGTATCTGAGGATCTGAAGGCGACGAACAGTGTGACAAGGCGGTGGCAGTAGCTAGAAGGTTGTTAGGCTGTATAGAGAGAGGTGTCACCAGCAGAAGAAAGGGGGTGTTGATGCCCCTGTATAAGTCATTGGTGAGGCCCCACCTAGAGTATTGTGTTCAGTTTTGGAGGCCGTACCTTGCGAAGGATGTAAAACGAAATTGAAGCGGTGCAAAGAAAAGCTACGAGAATGGTAAGGGATTTGCGTTACAAGACGTATGAGGAGAGACTTGATGACCTGAACATGTATACTCTGGAAGAAAGGAGAACAGGGGTGATATGATACAGACGTTCAAATATTTGAAAAGTATTAATCCGCAAACGAATCTTTTCCAGAGATGCGAAGGAGGTAGAACGAGAGGACATGAAATGAGATTGAAGGGGGGCAGACTCAAGAAAAATATCAGGAAGTATTTTTTCACGGAGAGAGTAGTGGATGCTTGGAATGCCCTCCCGTGGGAGGTGGTGGAAATGAAAACAGTAACAGAATTCAAGCACATGTGGGATAAACATAAAGGAATCCTGTTCAGAAGGAATGGATCCTAAGGAGCTTAGCCGAGATTGGGTGGCAGAGCCGGTGGCGTGAGGCGGGGATAGAGCTGGGCAGACTTATACGGTCTGTGCCAGAGCCGGTGGTGGGAGGCGGGACTGGTGGTTGGGAGGCGGGGATAGTGCTGGGCAGACTTATACGGTCTGTGCCAGAATCGGTGGTGGGAAGCAGGGCTGGTGGTTGGGAGGCGGGGATAGTGCTGGGCAGACTTACATGGTCTGTGCCCTGAAAAGGACAGGTACAAATCAAGGTAAGGTATACACAAAAAGTAGCACATATGAGTTTATCTTGTTGGGCAGACTGGATGGACCATGCAGGTCTTTTTCTGCCGTCATCTACTATATTACTATGTGTGCTACTGTTGGGCAGGCCTGAGGCCTAAGTGGGTGGGCCCCGGCTCACCTAGGCCCTCCATTGAGAATACTGACCATTTAACCCTACTCTCTCTTTTCTATCTTTTAACCAGTTTTTAATCCACAATAGAACACTACCTCCTATCCCATGACTCTCCAATTTCCTCTGGAGTCTTTCATGAGGTACTTTGTCAAACACCTTCTGAAAATCCAGATACACAATATCAACCGGCTCCCCTTTATCCACTTGTTTGTTCACCCCTTCAAAGAAATGTAGTAGATTGGTGAGGCAAGACTTCCCTTCACTAAATCCATGTTGACTTTGTCTCATTAATCCATGCTTTTGAATATGCTCTGTAATTTTGTTCTTAATAATAGTCTCTACCATTTTGCCCGGCACCAACTACAGACTCACCGGTTTATAATTTCCAGGATCTCCTCTGGAACCTTTTAAAAAAATCGGCGTTACATTTGCCACCCTCCAATCTTCCGGTACCACGCTCGATTTTAATGATAAATTACATATTTCTAACACTTTTTAACCACGCCGGCTGTCGTTTGGTCTTCTGTCCTCCTTTTTTAATACGTGGAATATATTTGGCCTGGGCTTCCAGGATGGTGTTTTTGAACAGCATGCATGCCTAATTTAAATTTTTGACCCTCGCAGTCGCTCCTCTAAGTTTTCTTTTCACCGTTCTTCTCATTTTATCATAGTCTCCTTTTTTAAAGTTAAACGTTAATGTATTTGATTTCCTATGTATACTTACTTCAAAGCTAATATCAAATCTGATCATATTATGATCACTGTTATCAAGCGGCCCCAGCACCATTACCTCCCGCACCAGATCATGCGCTCCACTAAGAACTAGGTCTAGAATTTTCCTTCTCTCATTGGCTCCTGTACCAGCTGCTCTTTAAAGCTGTCCTTGATTTCATCAAGGAATTTTACCTCCCTAGCGTGTCCCGATGCTACATTTACCCAGTCAATATCGGGGTAATTGAAATCACCCATTATTATTGTGTTGCCCAGTTTCTTTGCATCCCTAATTTCCTTTAACATTTCTGCATCCGTCTGTTCATCCTGGCCAGGCGGACGGTAGTACACTCCTATCATTATCCTTTTCCCCTTTACACATGGAATTTCAATCCACAGTGATTCCAAGAAGTGTTTTGTTTCCTGCAGAATTTTCAATCTATTTGATTCAAGGCTCTCCTTAATATACAATCCAGCTTATTTTCGAAAGAGAAAGACGCCCATATTTCGACCCAAATCGGGAGATGGGCGTCCGTTTCCCGTGGGTGCCCAAATCGCTATAATTGAAACCCGATTTTTGGCATCCTCAACTGTAGTCTGTCACGGAGACAAACAAAGATCATGGGGGCGTGTCAGAGGCATGGCAAAGGCGGGGCTGGGGCGTGGTTATCAGCCGAGGAGAGATGGGCGTCTTTAGCTGATAATCAAAACAAGAAGGGTGTTTTTGACGAGAATTTGGTCCGCTTTATTTGGACCCTTTTTTTTCAGGTCCAAGTCCCAAAAAAGTACCCCAACTGACCAGATGACCTAATGGTGAACCTACCTGAGCCCTCAGGCTATGCTGATGTATCAAGGGACCCAATGCCATGGATCCCCTCCTGGGGCAAGAGCCCATGAATGATGCGCTTGATGGGGGCCAAGTTAGTGGTGTCATCTGCTGGGAAGTTGGCATCAGCCTTCCTCCTGACATCACACCTCAGCCGGCGCCACTTTCGTTTGCAGTCTTCCACATCTCTGCCACAGTGAAAGACCACGTTGAGCTGGTCCCTTACTGCTTCCTTTCAAATGCCAAATCTTCTGCAAGATAGAAGTTTGTACACCAGGAGTCAGGGGATGGCCCTTCTTGCCTTCAGCACACAAATTCATTTGGAAATGAAATAGGAGAGACTCACAACACTGATTGGGGGGGAGGGACATTACATTGGTACAGATGATGTCATTGAGGTGGACATGAGGACAGAGAGTACCGTTTTTGTGCAGTATTGTAGGGATGTGGGAATGTTTTTGCTTTCTAGTACATAGATTCTGTTAATGAATGTGCATGTGCACGTATCACTGATTACCCTTAAATGCAGACTACAGTTTGTGCTTACATTGCTGAGGTAGCTCTTATATGTGTAGCCACAGGAGGGGGGGATGAGCAAACACTTACCTCTCCAACCTGTCCCTTATCTCACCCCAGGCTTTGATGGAGAGAGTCCTGGGGGGCAGGTGGTGGTGGTGCCTGAACAGGATTCGTCTGTGCTTGATGCACAGCTGCACCAAGTATACAGTTTCAGCTTCGCTGAAATTTGGCTCTCTTCTCAGAGACATGTTTCTCAGTGAATAACCGTTGGAAAGCATGCATCGCCTTATATGGACGCCCATGCATTATGGACGTCCTTACATGCACAGCTCCATATATGGATGACCATCCCATATATGGACAGGTCAGTACATGCACGTCTTGACATCTATAATAGCTCCACACATGGAATATCTGGTGTGGGCTTCCGAAATATACTTTCAAACAAAAAACATTCATTATTTAAAGTCTTAATTTTTTCTGCTGTGCCTTTCAGCTTTTATAAAACATTTCCTCATTTTATCATTGTTACCATTTCAAAAATAAAATGATACAGTAGATTTCCTTAGTACATGCATATTTTTGAAGCAGCTATAGTAGTCACGTAAGGTAATGTTTATAATTTTTTTTGTAATTTTGATGCTATTTTAATTATGTATGTTTACGTTTGGAAATCACCTAGTTTCTAGGTAGTCTATCATTTTTTTAAAAATAAATATGTAATTAAGACCCAACACTGTTACTTCTTGTACTAAATCCTGCATTCCACTAAGGGTTAGAGGTAAAACGCCTCCCTGCTTTGCTGGTTCTTAGACCAGTTGCTCCAAGAAGCACTGACTTATTACATCTAGGAATTCTATCTCCATAGCCCTTCCTGCTGGGGCATTTAACAAGTTAATAATGGGGTATTTTAAATCACCAATTATTATACTGTGTCCAAATTTGCTAGCTTTTCTAATTTCTGTTAACGTATTTTCAACTGTCTATTCATAAGAGTTTCCAGTGAATTTCAGTCACGTATATGACTTGATCACTGAAAGAAATTATGATTTTATGGGTGCCACATGAGTCAATATTCAGTGGTAGTTAAGACATTGGGAGAGGATGTAGAGGATGTAGTAAGCTGCAATATCCAATAGCATGGCATATTACTTTTGACTATCCTGTGCTAACATTTCTGCTGATGCAGTAAGGATTTCAGTATGAAATTTCCACAGTGAACTGTTATTTATGTATTAGGATTTATTTACCGTCTTTTTGAAGGAATTCACTCAAGGTGGTGTACAGTAAGAATAGATCAAACATGAGCAATAGGCAATTACAGCAGTAAAAATATTCAAATAACAATACAAAGAATGGCATAGTATACTACTTATAATGTCAACACAATACGTAATAGAACATTATAATTGATAGTGAAGGGTAAAACAAAGACATAACATATGGATAGGTAAGAAAGTAGGAAGAGTTAGAAAGTAAAGTGACTGATTTAAAGAAAGTTGCCCATGAGGTCAGAGAGACGGTTAAATATTATCTCAGCTAGGGTAGGAGTGGATAAACATGTCCTGCTGCAGTTTGTGCAGCCCGTGTCACTCCTTGTGTGTGTGTGTGTGTGTGTGAGTGAGACTAACAAGTTAGTTACTTCTTCCATTAAAGGCCTGGTTGAAGAGCCAAGTTTTCACCTGCTTCCTGAAGTAGAGATAGTCTATTGTAAAGAGTAACAAGGATATCATACAATCCCACAAAAACCCAATGAATCAGAAATTGTTCCCAATGCAAAAAAATGTGATACATTTTTGCATTCTTTTTTTTATTTCTTCTTTGGTCTAGAATCTTTATGTCAGCTAAGGCAGGCATTCCTGGAAGATATCTGATCCAGAGTAATATAAGCCAAAGCACTTGTGTGCTTTCACCACCCCCCCCCCCCCCAGAACCAATATTTAACTGGTTTAGGGAGGCCTGCTGCAGTGTCCTCTTCAACTGCCACCATCTGGAAAAATGGTGACAAAACGGGAGTTGGCCAGACTTCTACGGTCTATGCCCTGATCGTGACTGAATAGATAGGGATGGGCTTGAATGTAAATTTTAAGGGGCTTCAACGTTAGCTTCAGAACTTAGTACAAGAACAATGCTGGACAGACTTCTACGGTCTGTGCCCTGAGAAAGGCAAGGACAAATCAAACTCGGGTATATATATAAAGTATCGCATACCATGTAAAATGAGTTTATCTTGTTGGGCAGACTGGATGGACCGTACAGGTCTTTTATCTGTCATCATTTACTATGTTACCATGTTACCTGACAATAAGGGAGACAAACACACTTGATGTAGCAATCTGTAGTGTAGGCTGTTTTTCTATCACTGCACATTTATAAATACAGCAGTACTTTATATGTCATTAACTGCATCTGGAGTAAAGTTCTTTTCTGGCTCTTGACAGCACATAAGTTGTGAATTGTATGCCTGAATATCCAGTTACATCTAAAACCACACAATCTGTTCGGTTGTATGTCTTATGGCTCTTTGTATGTCTTTCGATAGATGAGAATATCTGAGAGTGCATACAATGTCAGGAGCTTCTCTATGACTGATGGGTTGTAGTAGTGTACCTCTATCTTTAGATAGTGCTTTCTTATATCCATCTTGTCGTATGATATTCTCATCTATCGAAAGACATACAAAGAGCCATAAGACGTAACTGGCGTATTCTGAGAAGGTTAGACTACTTGAAAGATAAAAATCTAGTGGTAGCTTATTCTAGGAATAAGAACCTCAGAGAACATCTGGTACCTTCCTATCTACCAGAAATAGGTGAACATCCAACCAACTATGGCCATCGCCGCTGCGGCAAATGTAGTGTGTGCAGCCATTCCATTGATACGATGTTTTTTTCACATCCACACATTCTCAAGTCATTTCATCTAAACCATTCTTCAGATACTTAATCTTAATACATCACTAATTGTATCTGATATCCTGTAATGTTAATGTCATAACAAGACTCTGTAAGCCACATTGAGTCTGCAAATAGGTGGGAAATGTGGGATACAAATGCAATAAAATAAATAGTAACACCTCATCTGTGATTTACATTATACAATGCCCATGCCCCATGTTATATATAGGGAAGACGATCAGAGCAATTAAAACAAGAATGATAGAACATAGAAATTGTATCAATAGAAGAATCGAAAGTGCCCCTCTCGTCAGCCATTGGATTACCGCCAACCATGATATCTCGTCTTCAAAGTACTTCACACTAGTAGAAGAAGAGGCAATATCGATAGACAGCTATTAAGAGAGGAACAAAAACTAATTTTTGATTTAGAAACCCTTGTTCCAAAGGGTCTCAATAATGAAATAGATTTTTTAGTCTATTTATGAGGGATATACAGCAAATGAGGACCATATTCCCACTTATTTAGGTCTTTTACCACATGCACATAGTTGTTATTATTTTAAGTCTCCTGTCTGATCTTGGGTTTTTTTTATTTGTTTAATTCAACTTATCAATATGTATCCTTTAGGAGGGTTTTACAGCAAACAAGGATAATATTTTTGCTTATTTAGGTTTTCAATCATAAGTGCAGAGTTGTTAAAAATATCAAGTCTTGTGTGTAGTTTTTAATGTATTCCCTTTATTTAATTTATCAATAATGTTCTAAAAATGTTAACATTGTATAATCACATATTATATTCAATCCATAATTGGAAATCAAATTTTTTGCACAATTTTTGTTGAAAGTTTAACCCAAGTTAATTCATTTTTATTTATTTTTTATTAATTTTTATCATAAACAATACATATTTTATTCATGTATACCATTAATCTATACATATAACACATATTTTTTTTACAATGTATGTATTTTGTTCTTAACATATAATGTAATGTTTCATATTTTATTTTTTATTTATACAACATCAATATTCAGCTTACAACATACTATGTTATATTTTGTTTTGACATATTGTATTTTTCATATCCTTCATTACAATATATGTATTTTTTCATAACATATAATGTAATGTTTCATATTTTATTATTTTTATTTATACAACATTAATATTCAACTTACAACATACAATGTTATATTTTGTTTTGACATATTATATTTTTCATATGTTTTATTTTTTTCTTATTTTATTTTTTACTTCATTGATTATTATTCATTTTTTTGTTTATATTCTTATTCTCTATTTAGGGTTCTATATATTTTTTACTTTTCATTTTTTATATGTTTTTGTATTTATTTTTGTATTATTTTTTATATATATATTTCATATTATTTATATTTTCTACTCTCTGCATATTCTTCATTCAATGTCTATTTCTCATTTTTATGTATCACCTATCATTGTTTATTTCTCATTTATTTATTTTTTTTATTTTGTTTTTGTTTTGTTTTTTTGTTTCTTTGATTTTTAATAATTTTTTTTATTTTATTATATTATATTTTATATTATATTATATTTTTTCATTTTCTTCATTTGTCATCACTTAATATATCTCATCATTTATATTGTCAATACATATTTCCTATGTAACTACAATCCATAGAGTATTATCATACGGTATACAGTCCTTAAAACTATGGATGATTGATTCTACTTTTAAATTCAAAAATTAAAATCAATTTTGAAAAGTAAAGACAGATTGCCACACTATTCCGTTTTTATTATATTTTTCATATATACATTTTTTTCATTTGATATAACTTATTACATCTTATCATATTGTCAATAAGTATATTCCTTTTGATTTTCTATGTAACTACAATAGAACATTAGTATTCGAGTCCTTAAAACAATATGGTATGATTGATTCCATTTTTAAATTAAAACTCAAAATCATTTTGGGGAAGTAAAGATAGACGGCCACGCTATTCCTTTTTTATATAAATTCTTTTTATTTGTCATAACTTATTATATCTTATCATATATATATTGTCATTACATATATCCATTTTGATTTTCTTATGTATCATCAAACAGCATACGAGGCCTTAACAAAATATGGACAATTGATTCTACTTTTAAATTCAAAAATTAAGATCTTTTTTTGGAAGTAAAGACAGATGGCCACATTTTTCCATTTTTATTGCATTTTTTACATATATACTTTTTATTTGACATCACTTATTACATCTTAACATATATATCATCAATACATATATCCCTTTTCTATGTAATTACAATCCATAGAGCATTATCAAATAGTATACGAGTCCTTAAAACAATATGGACGATTGTTTAAATTAAAAATCATTTTGGGGAAGTAAAGATAGATGGCCAAACTATTCCGTTTTTATTATTAAGAAAGAGGGATTGTTTGCCCATTTCTCTTAAATTCAACATTTCTTTTAAGTAAGTTCTTGGAATTGTTGAGGCAGATGCCAAACTCAAGTGTTATCTTTGCCATATATCATCTTATTATATAATTTTGTCAATAATTTTATTGTCATTACGATTAATAAATGCATTATAGACGATATGTGAGATTCTAGTGTTGTATGCACTTGAAAAATACAAACTTTTTATATATAAAAATGTTTTTGTTTTTTAATTTTGTCTAATAAAAAGTTTCTTTTTCGGTACTGAAGCTAGGTAGTCACACAATTTCCCTTATTAAGATACTGATTGATTGATTGATTGATTCATTCATTCATTCACTTGTCATTTTCCCCCCATTTAGCCCTTCAATTGGCTTAGATATAATCTAACATCACACTTGTTATTTCCCTCCCATTCAGCCTTCCGATTGGCTTACACACATGTCAATTTCAAGTGTCACTACAATGTAACATCGCATTTGTAACAACCAATCACCCTTTAATTACTTCTAAATTAACCCATTATGTACAAGTTACCGTTATTTTACCTCATTTCCGGTTCTTTTTGGCGCCAAATTTAATGTATTTAACTCCCTTGCAAATCTGCACACACTGTTTTGTCTTATGTATACCAGAGAGAGATGCTACACTGTCTACAGTATATCATTAAAGTGTTTATCAAGGTATGTTCTTCTGTTTAAAGTTAATACTTTTCACGTTCAATATATTCAATTCATTCCACATGTTTTTATCATCATAGATTTTATATTCTATATTTGTTTATTCGGTTTGCCCATAAAAATATACTTCTGACATAGCTTTGTACAGATAGATAACTATTCTTATCGTTTTATCTTATACCGTTTTTTAAGCTTATGTACCCGTTTCATTTTACAGACTTCCCGGTATCATTTTCATTCTTAAGCTTCAAGGTTCGATTCAAGGTCTGTTCACCTTTCTTATAACCATCATGTTCATAGTCATCATATTATGGCTCGTATAGTAAATATTTGCTATAACTGCGTAGGAAATATCTGCTACTACCACACAGTTCCCATGATCCAATACACTTTCTATAAACATCCCCACTTTTTTGTGATTTTTACATCAATACATATTACCATTTTTACATCAATACATATTACCATTTATTAATGGGTTTTTATGAAAGTAACTAGTAAAAAAAGCCCGTTTCTGTTTGAAAGGAAACGGGCGCTAGCAAGGTTTTCCTCGGAGTGTGTATGTTTGAGAGAGAGTGTGTGAGAGTGACTGTGTGAGAGAGAGTGAATGTGCGAGTGTGTGTGTGTGTGACAGAGAGAGAGTGAGATTGGGTGAGAGTGTGTGTGTGAGAATGATAGTATGTGCCAGGGTCCCCTCTCCCTGTATCCATCCAGCGATTCCTAGGCAGGGGGAGGAGTAGGGAAACACACATGTTTCCCTACTTCTCCTCCTGCCTAGGTCGCTGTTTGTTGCTGTGCGTCGGGCTGGTGACTTCATGCTGGGTGTTGGAGGTGTGCGGGGGATGGGTTCGGACTGTAGGCAGCGGCGACTGTGTTCGGAGTGGTGTGCGTTGTCTGTTTCGCCAGTCGAGTGTCATTACGTTGTGATGCGAGGGCGGGGCACACACTCATGGGGAAAAATTCCAATCTAGACCACCTCGGAAGTTGCAGCTTCATTAGAACGTTGGGGTTGCGAATTATATGAGGAAGGGGCATGGCTGAGGGCATGTCTATGAGTGACAGTGAGTGGTGCTGACAGCCTAGCCTACCAACAGTGCAGGGCTTCAATGTTTCCCTGCCACAGACTGAGCTTCAGAATGTTGGAGGTGAGAATTATTTATAGAGATATGTTCATTTTTCTTCTTTTTTCTTCCCCCTTTTTGCCTTCATTTATTCTTTTCTTTTTTCTGGTTTTTTTTTACCATAAAACATACACTTATTATTGCTCACATAGTTTTTTTTATTTTTTATTGTTTACAAAGTTCATGTTTCATGATTTTTCATAATCATCCATTTTTTATAATGGTTAATATATCTCTGAAACCATTTTGGTTATGTTTACTATAATCACATTTTTTTACTTTAATCACATAAAACATGTTATGATGTTTTTAATATATTTTATATATGTTTTTTTACTTTAATTACACACAATTCAAGTTATGATGTTTTTTGGACATATTTCGAATATTTTTTTTGTGTGTTAGATCACAATGTCAAAAAATACATACTGCATATAAAAATAAATCCTGCATAATATTTGGATATTGTATTTATAATTGTTGTTTAAAAATTAGAGTAACATAATTGTGCATAACTTACATTTATATATAATTTTTTTTAATTCATTTTCCATTTTTTTTATGTTATATCATATTCTTTGTGTAATACTTGGATGTTGTACTTATAATTGTTTAAAAATTAGAGTAACATAATTGTGCAGAACTTAAAAATACATATACTTTAAAAATTATTTTTCTTCCTTTTTTATATATAGTGTTTGCATGTAAATTATTTTTCTTTTTTTTACATATAGTGTTTGCATGTATGTTGTAAGTTTTTATTGTTTTTATATTTTAGACTCCTGAGGCAGGCCTGTGGCCGAAACACAGTACTGTGTCGAGTCTGTGAATAAAGTTATTTCCTTTACCACCATAGTCCGGTTTCCCTGGAGTCATTGGTCCACTTCCCACTTTTTATTTGACGGTTGTATGAACAGAAATTTCAGGCACTGATGTACTAATCTATGGGGTTTTCTGTGAGTTTTCTGACATTTTGGGTAAAGTCAGCCAAAGCAACCTTGAAAAATAAGTTTGATAAACTTTTGCATAAAACTTTAGAATTGTCAGATTCACCACATTGAAGTTTTGTGGTCTTTTTGTGAAAACTTGACCTGTAACTCATCTTCATATGCTGCTCTGCGTGTTTTTGCATCACAGAAAGTCATAAATTCTGAATTTACATCACCAATTATGTATGTTTCTATATTACCTCACCCTGGATAAGGCCGGGCTAGAAGTAATACATTTCAATTTCATTCACTTGCAATGGGGAAGATACAAAAGTTTTACAGAGATTGGTCACATTTTGTAAATTTATTTGCAAGTATGCAAATCTCACAAAAACACGTGTTTTCTGTAGTTTTTTTTATTTTTTGCATGTTAATTGTGTGAGTTGTGTGAATATGGGATATTGTGAATGCAAGAAGGGTCAGCATTTAGTGGGACTTTTCAGGAGGCATATGGGGGTTCTAGTCTGTCCCTTCCTGCTTTGCATCTGTTTTTCTCACTTCTCCCTTCTCTCCCTCCCTACACTAACTACCCGCTATTCTCCAGCCTCACCTCTTTGTCTCTTTCCTTTTAAGGCTTCTCTTTCTTACCCATTTCTTCTATCCCCTTTCCTTTCTGCTTTCTTCTCTCCCCATTTCTATATTTACTAACTCTTCACAGTCTGGGACACATCTTCAACTGCATTGCATATGAACTTCCACTAACACTTCCAGTTGATCCATCATAGGTAAGGCATAATTTTTACTGGTGTAGGTAGGGATCCTCCACCTATATTTCCAGCCATGCCATCTCCCCCTGATGCTACTTCCTGAGTCAGTTTCCTCTGGCCCCTGCTTAATCTTCAATGATGAGTTTATGTATCAAGTCAGATGCATATGGATGGACCGAGAAACAGAGGTTCCAGAAACTAGTGACTAAGGCTGTGTGCATGTGGGTAGGGTGTAGATGTATCTACTGAACAGTAGGAAAAACATGGGAGAAGTTAGAGAGAGAGAGAAGAATGAAATGTGCTTATCTTGTGCTAAACCTGAAGTGTGCATTTCTTCATCATGTTAGCCAGCAAATATATAACAACCTCCTTTCTAACCCTAATCATAACCCTATTTCACTCATGCCTACTATTAATGTCTCTGTTTCTATATTTTTAGTTTGATGCTAATTTCATATTATCTGTCATTTATTATCCTTAAAGTCATGTATCATTGAACTATTACAACTTCCTGGCCTTTGTGTCTGCGGTGGAGGAGATTAACAACAGCTCGGAGCTCTTACCCAACCTCACGCTGGGTTTACACTTTTATAACCCTTCAGGCAATTTATTCTTAACGTATACAGCAGCCATGAATATATTTTCAGGATTGGACACTGGGATCCCAAATTACATCTGCAAAACATCTGGACCACTGGCTGCTGTAATTGAAGGTCTTCCAACGGAGCAATCGAGTGAATTTTCCAGCCTGTCCAGAATATTCCACTACCCACAGGTCAGATGATATCTTAATTTTACTTCACACCTTCATCATCCAGCACCACCTCTCCATATTTCCCATCACATCCAGAATTGTCTCATCTCTCCTCCCCCTACCACATCCATCCAATATTGCCTGTTTTTCTGCCTTTTTCACTCCCATCTAGCATTCTTCCATATTTTCCTCTCCTTGTCACCATCACCACCATCCTGCAGTCCTCCATTTTTCTCCCTTTCCTATCCCCTCTTACTTACTTGTTCACCGTCTATATTAACAAGTCCATTGCTTCCCCTTGTCTCCATGGTGGCAGCAGCAAACTGAAGGAAAGCATGGGGCACTGCTCTGTGCATTTTTTTTGTTACATTTGTACCCCGCGCTTTCCCACTCATGGCAGGCTCAATGCGGCTTACATGGGGCAATGGAGGGTTAAGTGACTTGCCCAGAGTCACAAGGAGCTGCCTGTGCCTGAAGTGGGAATTGAACTCATTTCCTCAGTTCCCCAGTCCACAGCTGGCTCTGTCAGTCACAGTAATAGTAAGTTATACTCCAGCAGCTGCTGTTCCCTGGAAGAGGATCCTTAATTGGTGTCTTATCTGACAGAAAAGGTTGTATGGCTGTTTATTTTATTCTCCTTTTGACTTGGGTTTAGTTAAAACAATTCATCTTTATTTCTAGGAAATTTAAGTCAAGCTATCTGATATTATGCTTTGTTTCAATCGGGAAAATTAATGAGTTTGCTGTAAGAATTTGTAACCAGACTACTGCTGTGTGCACCACAGCTGCAGGAAGTTGCATCAGCTCTGAAGTAACTTTCCATTTGTGGGACCATCAATGGCATATACAGTGCAATGTCCCTATGCTTGCTTTCTGATTTGTGATAATGTTGCTGACATGCTGACCTCAGGAAGCAGTGGGCCAGTTGACCAATAATTGAGTAAGTAGGAGGGGGAACGAAAAGGGAAACAGATTGTGGTGATTATTGGGATAAGGGGTAGAGATGGGACAATGCTGGATGGCAATTGGTCTGGTCGATAAGTGACCAGTCGTGTAAGTGGGTCATCAGCAGGGAGCAGAAGGTCAGGACTGGGACCATTAATTGCATTATAACTTTTAATGCAGGTTAAAATTGTTCAGGTAGTAACTGCTGGGGGTCTTCCACCATTTTCGTTCCCAGTTGCTAGGATGGTACTTATGTAAGTATAGGTGTTTTTTAAAATACCATTTTGTTGTACCTCCATTGGGTGCCCAACTTCCATTTCATTACCTAACATAAGGTGCCTAAAAGACCTATGACAGCTCTTCATGTAATGTTTGTTGAGAGGTTGTGACAAATAAAGCCCAAACTGATTGATAGATGGACCTCTGAATGGATTTCTTCTTGTGCCCTTCTCTTTGGCCATCTCTATTCCTCTTATCCCATTGGAAAGTACTGTGACAGCATGAAATAATTATGATACAAACTACTCACCCATTACCGAACTCCCTTTTGAGATTTGTGTGGTCCAATTTACATGTTTATCGTTTATCATTTATTCATTTACTAGACCGTCACTTATTACAGAAGTAAATCAGAATGGTTTACAATATAAAATAACATTAAAATAGCATTAAATAGTAAATAAACAACACTCTGAAAGCACTGCAAAAAGTCGGTACACATACAGATTTCACGGCAATAGCCATAAAAACATTAATAAAACATAACGCTAAAAAGCTTCATTACTAATATAGATATACCTATATATACACATACACATACATATATCTATATATGTGCATATATACATACACACACATTTTTTTTGTTTTTGTTTTGTTTCATATTCTAAACATTTGTTTCAACTGACTCTCGAAAAAGATATGTTTTTACAGCTTTACGAAAGTGAGTGTAGGAGTCCTCAAGCCTAAGTTCTTTAGGGAGACAATTCCAAAGAGACGGAGCAAGGAAAAAAAATGCAGATGATCGTGTTGATTCCCATCTAGCCTTGGATGGAGAAGGGATTACAAGTCTGTTGTCCGCCAGCGACCGAAGTGTCCGAGTTGGTGTATAAGGGATAATGAGGTTAGACAAATATGATGGACTGAGTGAATAAAAAGCTTTGTGTGTCATGTATCACTTTATAGAATATGCTTAGCGAGCTTTATGTGTAAATCTGAATTAGTGCTAATTAGTACTGAAAATTACTTTTCAACATCCAGTTATTGGCGCTGATTGGCTTGTTAACCAATTAAGTTCCATGTGCAAATTGGCAACGTGTGCTGATTTGTGTGAAGAACTTTAGTCACCATTTATAGAATCCGGGGATTTGTGCCCTGATAAACCCATAACAGCTTTATTCTTCCATATCCAAGAGCCTTAAAAGATCAATTCTGTAAACTGGGCACTAACCCACTGCATGACGAAATGTTTAGAATATATGTAAGTACTAGCAGGGTACCGAAGCGCTATTCTGGGAAAACCTGCTTAATTTACATAGTGCATAATTGCAAGTGAGACATACACAGGGGAGGAGCTTGGGAGGGACATAATGGAGCTCCCATTTCTGCACTTAACTGACAGAATATTGTAAGTTACGCACCTCCCTACCACATGTTGGCATCCGCATTTGCATGAGCTCTAGGGTGGATGTAATTTGGGGCACCTAAATGTTACATAGAGCCAGTCTAGGGAGGAGGAGGAGGAGGCAAGAACGGGAAGCTCACTGAATTTCTTAGCTGCTGCTGCTATTCTTTGCCCAGAAGCATTTCTCCTGCACACCCTTCCTCATCCCGCCTTCATAGTTCTGCATCTCTCCATCTCTTTCAATCTCTCATCTAACTTAAAATATGTTTCTTGCTGTCCCTCTGACCTGCTCTGTCCCCTTTGATGCAGCCACTTATGCCAGGTCTATGCAATACCTCAGCTCATCCTCTGTGAAGGACATATCAAAATCCATGAGGGAAACAGAAAGGTTGTATAGCAGAACAATCATATTTAACATACAATAGTCATAGTAAATTAATAATAAATCCTGAGAACAATAGAGGCATAAATAATAAAATTGAAAAAACCCAACCTTTTAAAAAAGCAGTATCTTCAGTTATGACTTAAACAAATAGAGAATGGGTCAAACCATAAGGATGGTTCTGAGATATAGCCCTACTCGCAGACTCTAGGGAAGCTTCCTCCCCAAATGTAGAGAATGGCACCATATGGGTCGATATTGATACTTGAGGTGATGGCATCAAAGACCTCTCTAGAGGAAGAACAGGGGCCTCAGGAGGGAAGTGAGGCAGAGGTGTAGCTGATATAATCATCCTTGATGTCTGTGCAGCAGAAACATCTGCACCAGTTCCTCCCTGAACTTAAGAACATAACATAAGGACATAACCATAATCATACTGGGTCAAACCAATGGTCCATTTAGCCCAATATCTTGCTTCAAGCAGTGGCCAATCTAGGTCACAAGTGCTTGGCTAAAATCTAAATAGTAGCACCATTCCATGCTACTAATCCCAGGGCAAGCAGTGGCTTCCCCCGTATCCATCTCAAAAACATGCTAAGGACATTTCCTCTAGGAACTTGTCCTAAACATTTTGAAACCCAGTTTTGCTAACTGCTGTTACCACATCCTCTGGCAACAAATTCCAGAGCTTAACTATTCTTTCAGTGGCTGATATTTCCTCCTATTTGTTTTAAAAGTATTTCCATGCAATTTCATTGAGTGTCCCCTGATCTTTGTACATTTTAAATGAGTGAAAAATCAATTCACCTCCACCTGCTCCACACCACACAGGATTCTGTAGACCCTAATCATATTCTCCTTCAGCCATCTTTTTTCCAAGTGTAAGACTACTATCCTCTTTAACCTTTACTAATATGACAGCAGTTCCGTAGTCTCTATCATTTTGGTTGCTCTTCTTTGAACCTTTTCTAATTCACTATATCTTTTTGAGATACCGCAATTAGAACTGAACACAATACTCAAGGAGAGATTGCATCATGGAGAAATACACAGGGATTATAATATTTTTGCTCTTATTTTGCATCCCTCTACTAATAATTCCTAGCATCCTCTTTACTTTTTTTTGGCTGCCATCGCAAACTGGGCAGAAGATTTCAGCGTAGTGTCTACAATTACACCTAGGTATTTTTCTTGAGTGCTGATTCCTAAAGTGGACCCTAGCATCAGATAACTATGATTCAGATTATTCTTCCCAATGACCATCACTTTGCATTTGTCTATATTAAATTTCATCTGCCGTTTGGGTACTGATTATTCCAGTTTCCTAAGGTCTTCCAGAAATTTTTCAAAGGCCGCATGTGTTTTGACAACTTTGAATAGTTTTGTGTCCTCAGCAAATTTAATCAACTCACTCATCATTACGATGTCCAGATAATTTATAAACATGTTAACTAGCACAGGTATCAGTACAGGGAACAGTTTTGTGTGGATTTTTTAGACACCATACATAGAATCTGACCCTTTGAGGTAATTATATAATGAATAACTTGCTGAACACAGGGAGAACATGTGTAAATATTATTATCCTAGTCATGTATGTAAAAAAAATGATCTCTTACAAAATTTCAACTAGCTTAATAGTACCCACCATGATTTCATAGTGTATATAGAGCCAGATTCTATAGATGGCCTCCACTGTTGGAAGCGCATCGATCTAGAGACATTTTGGACACATTCCCCTTCCCTCTTAACCTCCAGGTTTCCCTACTCCTTCCGTCCATTCCCACTCTTCCCCATTATCTCGTGTAGGTTTTTCTGCTGAATTAGCTACATTTTACTGCATTGGCATCTGCCTCTGTGGTGCACTGTAAGCCACATTGAGCCTGACACTGTTGGGAAACTGTGGGGTACAAATGAGATAATAAATAAATAAATAAAACATCCACGCAGAACTAAGTGTATTCCATAAGATTTAAGTGTAGTTTATAGAATACGATTAGTCAACACTGTAGCGCCTAAATCTGAATGCATCCATTTATGCCAGTGAAAACCTAATGTCAATCTGCACATGCAGATTTAGGTGGACTAACCCCTATTCTATAATTACATGAGGAAATTTTGGAATGCCCCTTTTAAACTATGTGTGTTTATTTTGAACTGTGTACTTTATAATTTAGGCTCAGTTCTTTATAGAATATGTTTAGCAATTTCCGCACATAAATTGTGATAACTGCCAATTAGTGCTAATTATTGCTTGTTAAGTGCTGTTAAAAATGCTGATTGGCTTGTTACACCAATTAAGTTATGTGCATATTCCCTGGGGAAATCTAGGCGCCATATATAGAATCTGCTACAAAGTGTGCAAATATAAATACTCAAATCTGCCTAAATATCTACATACATTTGGGAATGGACAGAGATAGGGATGTTTTATAAAGTGATAGTAATTTTAGATTTTTACAGAACTACACATTTTTTATCCTCCTGACTAGAAGAGGGAATTTGTTTCTTGTACCTTTCCTAGTATAGTATATGTAAGACTCCATTTTTTATAAAAGAATTCTGCAATTTAGTGACCCCTGATGCAGGCGATTGGTCACCGAAACATGACCCTTGTCGTGTCCTTTCAGTAAAGAAGTTCCAGTTATCCTGTTACTGGAGATCAACTTGTGCTTTTTTGTTCTGATTCCTTGGTGTGCTTGGAGTCCTATATTTCTTGCCTGCAGATTAGTACAGCTTTTCATCCAATACTTTTTCTCCTCCACTCTTTACAGTATAATTATGTTCTAAATATATAATACTAGTAAAAAAAGGCCCGTTTCGTTATGAAAGGAAACGGGCGCTAGCAAGGCAATCCCCCACCCTCCCTCACTGTCTCGCTCTGTCCCCTCCGAGTTCAAGGCCTCCCTCTCTTCCAGTTCAAGGCCTCCCTCCCTCCCACCCACCCACCCAGTTCAAGGCCCCCTCACGCCCCTCCCACCGAGTTCCAGACTCCCCCCTCCCTCCGATTTCAACACCCCTCCACGTTACTGACCCCTGGACCCCCCTTCCGTGACCCTGTTGACCCCCCTTCCCGTCGAAAACCATCCCCCGCCGCCGTTGCATACCTGTGCTGACGGGGACCCCAACCCCAGACAGCCAAAGTTCTGTTCTTGTCTGCGCCGGTGTTGCTTGCTGAATAATCATCTGTTCAAGTTTCTGTGCATGCGTCTGGGGGGGGGGGGGGGGTGTTTGGTTGAGAGAGAGTATGTGTGTGTGAATGAGAGAGATTTGTGGGTTTCCTCTGTATGGGGCTGAGTGATGCTCTGATGTCTCTTTGCTGCTAATATGCTCTGTGTGTATGTGGGGGGGGGGGGTGTTTGGTTGAGAGAGAGAGTGTGTGTGTGTGTGTGTGTGTGAATGAGAGAGGTTTGTCGGTTTCCTCTGTATGGGGCTGAGTGATGCTCTGATGTCTCTTTGCTGCTAATATGCTGTATGTGTGTGTGCGGGGGGGTGTTTGGTTAAGAGAGTTGGGGGGGGTATGAATGACAGAGGTTTGTGGGTTTCCTCTGTATGGGGCTGAGCGATGCTCCGATGTGTATTTGCTGCTAACATGCTGTGTGTGTTGGGGGGGGGGGGGGCTGAGAGAGAGAGTGAGTGTGTGTGTCAGAGAGAGAGAGTGAGTTTGTGTGTGTAAGAGAGAGGTTTGCTCTTCAACTTCGCAGTGCCCTCCCCGCTGCTGCCTCTGCATCTCCCAGCTGTCCTCCGCATACCTCATCCTAATGGTAGCCCACGCTCTTTCACTATACACCAACGCGATGTACGCAAGCTCTGCCTGCCAGCCAGCTCGTGCGCTCCCCAGCGCCGTCGACCCCCATGTGCTGATGGGTGGCTGGCGTTGCTCGGGACTGACGACTGACTGTCTGTCTGACTGAGCGCCTGCAGGCTGCAACCGAGAGGGTGGGTTGCGGGGGCGGCAATCTCGGGGGAAGTTTCTTTTGTTAGGCTTAGTGCGAGAGAGAGAGAGAGAGAGGGTTCGTTACAGGCCCCGCCCTCTGATGTAATGACGTTTTGATGCGAGGGCGGGGCCTGTTACGAACCCAGCGCGTGCCACTTCATTGGATTCGATGACGTCAGTGTTATCTACCGCACTTAGCAGACCATCTCCAAGGGACCCACGGTTCCAGGCAGCCTCAGAACGTTGGAGGTGAGAATTATTATATAGGATGTGAATGAAATGCAATCTTACGACTAAGGTGGTAATGAATTGAATCTTTTACTTTCCACAGATCAGTTATACCTCAGGGAATCTTGACATCAGCAACACAGTAAAGTTTCCTTTTTTGTACCGGACTGTGCCCAGTGAGCTGCACCTCTGTGCTGGGATAGTCAAATTATTAAAGCATTTTGGCTGGACCTGGGTTGGTATCGTCGCATGCAGTGATGAAAACAGCATGAGGGCTGTGCACATTCTGAGAGAAGGGATTGAGCAGATTGGAGGTTGCACTGAATTCACAGAGATTTTCCATCAGTTCACTTCACTGAGGGTTGAAAATTTAGATGATATTTACAACACCATCATTAAATCTTCATCTAAAGTGATTATTTTGTATTGTAATAGAGACTACATACAGTTTATAAGAAATACACTCATTTGGGAAATACCTGGAAAGGTCTGGATCATCAAAGCTGAATGGATAGTTTCCTCACCCTCATACAATGTTGAAAGGAAAAACATCTTAGTTTTCACTGCAGGAAAGAAGAATATTCCAAGCTTTCATAAATTTATTCGTGAGGTGAATCCTGCTCTATTTCCAAGTGATTCATTGACAGAGGAATGGTGGAAGGACCTTTGTAACAACCGATGCCCCAAGAGCATCCAGCGATCCTGCAGCAGTGATGAAATATCTAACTTCTTCTTCCACTGTGACATCGTACTCCTTGGGAGCAGCTATAATATATACAATATTGTTTATGCCCTGGCACATGCACTGCATAACATGATCAGTTCTAGTTCTGGACATACCACCACGTGGAGCTCAGAAAATGAGAACGTTTTGTACCTTTTACCATGGAAGGTAATAATGTTTGATTGAGGAATGTTATTTTCAGAAAGAAGTGATAGTTTATAATTTTCAGGATGTTGTGAAGTCTCTATACGCACACAGAGGCTTCCTACCCACCTTCACAGATGTGCACCAATTTGAAAGATAAAAGTGGAATGTAAAGCATATATAAAAACTATAAGGGTAGTATTAATTGCTGTAGTTATAAATTATTTCCATGTCAGGTACAACTTTTTCCTATTTTGTCAAAACATCTTCATCATATAACAGAAATCTTCCAGTTTATTGTAGAACACTATGAATTTGCCCACTAGCATTAACATATTTTTCTGATTTATATTCCTTGTTGTATTTCCTTCCCCATCAACCTATATTCTCCATAATAAAAGACCCCTTGTTCTTCTCATCTGTAGGTTTATACTACAAATCAAATCTTAAGAGGAATAATTCATTACAATTCACTGGGAAGCAAATAAAAAGATCCAAATACCAATAGGACCCATACAGTAGAAAATTCAATCAAAATAAAAAATCAATAAACGTTCTTAGAAAAATAAATTTGTTTTGTGCTTATTCGTTTTCATAGGACTCAAATAAACCATTAGAAATATGAATATCGATGGTTCCTTGTCACTTGCAGCAGATGAATCCAGGAACTAGTGGGTTAAGTCCGCCTACCAGCAGGTGGAGATAGAGATAAACAAACTAAACGCAGTGATGCCAGACGGCCAGCTCCTTCCTCATTTAGTATGTCTCTATCTCAGCAGGTGGTGGACGGCTTTTTCTCCAGCTCCTGAGCCCAAGGTCTCTGAGGGTGCTCCTGGGCCGGTGGCCAGTTTGAGCCGGGGGTGGCGGACTGGTGGTGTCCCCTTTGGCAGCATACGCAGTTGCTGGGTCCCTGCTGCAACTCAAATTCCTTCTGAACAGGCTTTTGCTGTTCCTTTCCTTCCCTGTTTGTTTCTGCCTCCTCACTAAAAAAAAAAAAGAGAACCACAGAATTTATTTAAAAGAGACCAGAGAAGCACAGGGAAGTGTGTTTTTGCTGAGAGCAGGTTTATGTTAGCAAGTCCTGTTTTCTGTTGCCTGCTTGTCTGAGCCTGTCTCGAAGTGGAGTCAGAGAGTTTTTTTTTCTTCAGCTCAACTGTCAGTTCCTGCGCTTTCCTGGTCCGGGGTAAGTCCTGCTGGGTTCCTGTTCGGGAACGGGTGATGGCAGTGGAGGCGGTAAAATGCTGTTCCCAATGCGGGAAACGGCGTTCAGCAGTGGGCCTTTGCAGCGCGGGGTGCGCTGTATTGGCAGGTGGCCTCCCTCGAAAGCGTGCTTTCTCGCCCAGAGCCTGGCGATTCTCACGCCATTTTGCAATCTTTCGTGGAGCCGGCTCCGGGCAAAGCTTCTTCTCCGCTGATAGGGGAGTCGGGGGGGGGGGGGGGAGCGTCAGGCACTGTGGGCGGTGGTGCAGGTGCCATGGCTGTGACCTCCATTTTGGGGGAGGGGTTTTCGCCAGAGTTTATTTTGCTACTCCACCGGGTTTTTGTTGAAAAGGGCCTTACCCCCCCCCCCCCCCCCCCCCGTCATGTGGCTGCGACAGCTTCGGCCTTTGATTCTCTCAGGGGGTCTGGGGGTAACCAAGAGATTTGGGGTTTTTCCCCAGAGGATTTCTCCTCCCTTAAAATGCCTAGGCTTTTTTGGGGGTCTGAGTAGGGGTCCTGCATACGGTCGCCTGCAGCTTCCTGTGTGGTGGCTCTCTCAGAGCAGACGGGGGGGTAGAGGACATGGAGGACGGTGTCCTCACTGACCAACCGGAGGACTCTTCCGCCTTGAGGATTTTCCATAAGGAGGAGCTGTCCTCCTTTATATCTCAGGCGCTGGAAGCCCTGAATATAGAGGACCCTGAGGTTGCCACTTCTCACAGACAACCCCAAGATGGCTAGTACCAGATGACCTTCTAAGGCCTTTCCGGTACATGAAGCTATTGAAGAGTTGATTTCGGCCCAGTGGACGGATCCGGATGGGGGTCTGAAAGTAGCCAGGGCTATGGCCAGGCTGTATCCGGTTTCAGCGGACTATTTAGAGCAGTTTGCTCTACCTAGGGTGGATGCCCTGGTGACGGCGGTCACTAGGAAGACTACTCTTCCAGTGGAAGGTGGTGTGGCACTTAAGGATATGCAAGACGGACCGCTAGAGGCCTCTGACACTTCAAGCTTTGGTTTGTAGTTCTTATGCGGCTAGAGCTTGTCTCAGTTGGCTACATTCTGTCATGGATTCGATTTTGGAGTCTGATATGCTGGGAACTCCTCAGATGTCGCTGATGGATATTGGGCTGGCGTACTTGGTGGATGCCTTGTATGATTTGGTCCGTGCTTCGGCCAAACTCATGGCCTTGAACGTTTCCTCTCGGCGTCTTCTGTGGCTCCGTCATTGGGCCGCAGATTTGGCCTCTAAGCAACGGCTCATTAAATTGTCTTTCCGCGGGAAATTGCTTTTTGGGGAAGACCTAGAAAAGATTTGGGGGATTACAAATCTCAGAGTCTTCCAGAGGATACACCCAAGTCTACTTCCAGGCAGGGAGCCTCAAGGTCAGGTTTCAGAGAGACGCGACGGTATCACCCGAGGCGGTCCAATGCAGCCTTTCAGCGTCCTCGTTTTGGGCAGCGTTCTTCCTTTCGCAACGAGAAGCGTCCGGCTGGATCCCCCTCTCATCAGGGGGCTCCTTCTCAGCCTCCCAATGAAGGGGTGCAGGTCCACTCGGGAGGAGAGCAGATCGGTGGTCAGCTTTTTCTGTTTCTTCCAGAGTGGGCCAGAATTACTTGGGACTAGTGGGTCCTCGATGTGGTGCGAGAAGGTTACAAGCTAGAATTCTTCTCTCCCATCACAGACTTTTTTCTGGAGTCCTGCTGTGTATCGTGGGCCAAGAGGACAGCGGTTCTGCAGTGTTTGTGAGACCTGCTAAGGATAGGGCTATCGTGCCTGTTCCTCCTCTCGAAAGGCGCACAGGTCGGTACTCCATCTTCTTTGTAGTTTCAAAGAAGGGAGGGGTTTTCGGCCTATTCTCAATCTCAGAAAAGTAAACCAGTTTTTCTGGGTTCGTCACTTTCGCATGGAGACATTAAGGGCAGTTATTGCTGCTGTTCAACCAGGCGAGTTTTTGATGGCTCTCGATTTGAGGGAAGCTTACCTGCACATTCCTGTTTGGCAGCCCCATCAGAGATTTCTCAGATTTGCGGTGCTGGGTCATCACTTCCAGTTTCGGGCCCTTCCTTTCAGAATGGCCACTGCCCCACGCACTTTTTCCAAGGTCATGGCGATGGTGGCGAAAGGAGGGGATTCAAATGCATCCATATCTCGACGATTGGCTGATTCAGGCAACGACAGCAGAGAAGAATTGAGTGGTCACCGACCAAGTGATTGCGGTGTTGCAATCCTTAGGTTGGGTGGTCAATATGGACAAGAGTCATCTGGTTCATACTTAGAGTCTGGAGTATCTTGGAGTGCAATCTGATATGAAGCGGGGGAAGGTGTTTCTCCCCAAGGGGCAAAGGATCAAATTGCTTTCTCAGGTACGGACTTTATTGAGTCATCGTGCTCCCCGAGCGTGGGACTATGTTCAGCTCCTCGGTTCCATGACGGTGACCTTGGAGGTCATTCCATGGGCAAGGGCTCACATGCGGCCTCTTCAGAATTTCCTTTTGAGCAGATGGTTGCCGACGTCGCTAGATTATGAACGACGCCTTCCTTGGTCGAGCTGGGCCAGGGACAATCTCGCGTGGTGGCTCCATTCAGCCAGTTTGCAGAAGGGTGTTTCTCTGGTGTCTCCCAATTGGGTGGTAGTCATGATGGATGCCAGCCTTGCGGGCTGGGGAGCCCATTGTCTTCATTGAGTAGCCCAGGGATCGTAGGCCCCTCTCGAAGGGACTTGGCTGATAGATCGTCTGGAGTTGCGAGCAGTCGTGAATGCGCTGCGGAGTTTTCAGGACCTTCTGCAGGGGCAGGCGGTTCGTGTATTCTCGGACAACACCACGACAGTGGCCTACATCAATCGGCAGGGGGCACTCTCAGTCTTCCCTTGGCAGTGGAAGCGTCTCGTCTTCTAGTATGGGCGGAAGCGCATGTTCAGAGTCTGTCGGCAGCAGCGCACATTGCGGGTCAAGACAATGTTCAGGTGGATTTTCTCAGCCGGACTCTTTTGGACGCAGTGGAATGGACGCTGTCGGGCTCGGCTTCCGGCTGATCTGATCTGTCAACGTTGGGGAAGACCAGTAATGGATCTCATGGCCATGGCTTGCAATGCCAAAGTTCCGCAGTTCTTCAGCCGCAAACGGTAGCCAGGATCCGCAGGATTGGACGCTCTTCTCCAGCCATGGCTGGAACAACAGCTACTGTATGTTTTTCCTCCGTGGCCTCTGATAGGGAGAGTTCTTTGCCGCATAGGGTGGCATCGGGGCCAGTTGTTCTAGTGGCCCCAGACTGGCTCCGACAGCCGTAGTATGCAGATCTCGTTCGAGCACTCTCAGAGCCACCATTGCAACTTCCGGTGACTCCCAATCTGCTGCATCAAGGGCCAGTTTAGATGGAAAATCCCTCCCACTTTGGTCTTATGGCCTGGCTATTGAGAGGCGGCAGCTGAGGAAGAAGGGATTTTCAGGACCAGTCATTGCCACTCTTTTGGGGGCATGGAAGCAGTCTACTTCAGCAGTGTACGTACGAGTGTGGAAAGCTTTCTCGGCGTGGTGTGCTTTGCGTGCTGAATCGCCTTTTCAGGTGGACATTCCAGTTATTCTGGAGTTCCTTCAGGATGGTCTTCAAAGGGATTGGCATATAATTCCCTTCGAGTGCAGGTGGCCGCACTAGCTTGTTTTAGAGGCAAACTGGACGGTTCCTCTTTAGCAGCTCACTCTGATGTGGTCCATTTCCTACGCGGGGCTCTTCGGTTTCGGCCTCCTCTGCGGCAGCCGTGCCCAACGTGACATTTGAATGTGGTTTGGGTTACCATATGGCTCCAGAAAAAGGAGGACAGATTGAGCCAGTCTGGGTTTTACTTCCATTGCTTTCAATGGAAGCAAAACCTGGACTGGATCAATGTGTCCTCCTTTTTCTGGAGCCATATGGTAACCCTAAATGTGGTACTGCGAGCCCTCTAAGCCCCACCTGAAATTCAGGCTTTGTCTTGCAGAGATCCTTTTTTGCAGTTTTCTGAAGCAGGGGTGTCGATCCGGATGATGCCGTCGTTTCTACCTGTTGCAACCCTACCTTGTTCTTCTGGCGGCGACCATATTGGAAGGATCATCTGAGCAGCAACCATCTTGGGAAGATCATCTGAGGGGCAGCCATCTTGGAAGGATCGTTTGAGGAGCAGCCATCTTAGGTAGCTCACTAGGAGGCAGCCATCTTGAGTATCTTTTGGGCGTGCCCTATGGGAGCTCTTGCCTCACAGCTAAGACCAGGATCCTCTGATTGAAGGCCTATTTAAGAGCTGGCCTGAGCCACCATCTTTGCTTCGGCTTCTATTGCTATAGAGGTTCGGTGCTAGTTATCGTGTGCTTTGCTGTCTACTTTCCTGCCTAGGCCCCTGGACCAAACTTGACTATCCGCTGTGTTGCTGCCTGCCTAGACCCTTGGACTGAACCCGACTACCCGCTGTGTTGCTGCCTGCCTAGACCCTTGGACTGTTCTCGACCCCTGCTGTGTGGCTGCCCAACCCCATCCGTATCCTGAAGTTCTGGTGGCCGCCTGCACCTGGGGGCTCAACTCTCGGGGAACGGTGGTCTCTTCCCAGGTGAAGCTAGGGGTTGTTCAGCTGCTTGACCGAGTACGGCTCTGCTTGTCTTCCACCGTGCTCGGTCGTGGCACAAGGGCTCACTATCCTGGTCTTAACACTACCTAAAGTGGTTTTGGCTTTCCATCTCAATCAGGCGGTTTATCTTCTGTCTTTTTGAAGAGAGGATTATCAGGGGGAGTTTGCCTCGCTACGTTTCCTGGACGTGCGGAGAGCGTTGTTTCGGTACTTGCAGATCTCTAACGAGTTTCGATGCTTGGATCATCTCTTTGTGCTCTTGTCGGGATCGAAAAGAGGTGAGGTGGCTTCTAAGGCTTCCATTGCTCGCTGGATTAGGGAAGCCATTGGAGTGGCGTATCTGCTACAAGGGCGAGCGTCTCCAGTGGCCCTGAAGGTGCATTCTACTCGGGCACTGGCGGCTTCTTGGGCAAAGGCATCGGACTTTACCTCTGGAAGAGATTTGTCGGGCGGCTGCTTGGGCTTCCTGTCATACTTTTGCGAAGCATTACAGGCTAGATGTGTCTGCTCCAGTGGCGTAGCCAGACTGCCAATTTTGGGTGGGCCTGAACCCAAAGTGGGTGGGCACAAAATTTTCTCTCTACCCCCCCCCCCCCCCCCCCTCAGCAAAATTTAGTCACACTCAGATGCATTTGTCAGACAGGGTAAAGTGCTGCTTTTCAGTGCATCCGATTTCAGACAATTTATTTAATAGCCTAATCCTTTTCAGTGAGCTTTCAGAGGCCAAAACCTCCTACCTCAGGTCAGTATAATGCTGTTACGGTATCCTCTCCTGACCTAAGGAAGGAAGTATTGGTCTCTGAAACTTTATTAACACCATATTACTTTATCCTAAATTAAAAATAAAATTATTTTCTTTACCTTTGTTGTATGGCCATTTACTTTTTCTCATTGTGTTGCTCCCAGTCTCTAGATTCTGCTTTCCTTCGTTTTCACTTAACTCTTCTGCCAGGGTTTCCTGTCCATTTGTCATTTTTCTCTCCTTTTTCTTTTCTTTCTTCAATATTTTTCTGCCTCTCTCTGTGCCCAGACTTAATTCATTCTTACTATCCATTCTTTAATTTCCTTCATCTACTTATGGCTTTTCATCTTTTTCTCACCCTTGTTCTCCCCATGCCCCTTCCTCTTATTCTCCAAACTTTCACTACTCCCCCTTTCCATGCAGCAGCTCTCCTCTTTCTCTCCCCATCCTTCCAGTGTCTCCCCTCTCTCTCCCCATCCTTTCAATAGTCTCCCCTCTTTCTTTCTGCATCCTTCCATCCAGTGTCACCTCTTTCTCCCTACCCTTCCATCCAGCGTCTTCCCTCTTTCTCTCCCCATCCTTCTACCCATCTACCCTCTCTCCTGATCCTTCCATCTAATGTCTTTCTCCCTCCTTCTAACCAGTGTCTATCTCTCTACCCTTTTCTGTTCAGTGTCCCTTCTCTCTCCACATCCTTCCAGTCTCTCCCCTTTTTCTCTGCATCCTTTCATCCATCTCCCCTCTTTCTCTGCCATCCTTCCATCTGTTTTCCCTCTTTCTCTGCCATCCTTCCATCTGTTTTCCCTCTTTCTCACCCCATCCTTCCGTTTTCCCTCTTTCTCTGCCATCCTCCCATCTGTTTTCCCCTCTTTCTCTCCCCATCCTCCATTTCCCCTCTTTCTCTGCCATCCTCCCATCTGTTTTCCCTCTTTCTCTCCCCATCCTTCCATTTTCCCTCTTTCTCTGCCATCCTCCCATCTGTTTTCCCTCTTTCTCTCCCCATCCTCCCATTTTCCCTCTTTCTCCCCTTCCTGCCATCTGTTTTCCCTCTTTCTCTCCCCATCCTTCCATTTTCCCTCTTCCTCCCCATCCTGCCATCTGTTTTCCCTCTTTCTCCTCCCCCATCCTTCCATTTTCCCCCCTTCCCCCCCATCCTGCCATCTGTTTTCCCTCTTTCTCTCCCCATCCTTCCATTTTCCCTCTTTCTCCCCATCCTGCATCTGTTTTCCCTCTTTCTCTCCCCATCCTTCCATTTTCCCTCTTTCTCCCCATCCTGCCATCCATTTTCCCTCTCCCGATTCAGGCCCACCAGCCCCAGCTCCCATTGCCGGCCACTGCTGCTTTTCCTGATGAGCAGCAGGGCCGGCGCTACAAAAAGAAGAAGCGCTCAGCTGACTGAGCTGAGCGCCAACGCAAACGACGACTCGACGAGAAAAAATGTTTTAAAAAAAACGCGGTACCACAGGCAGCCTCGAAGCATTGGCTGCTGGCTCTGCAGGCTCCGCCCGTCTCTTACATCACTGCCCCTGCTTCACGCAGGGAGCATCGGCTTCCCACCCTACTTAAGGAATGCTTTGGTACATCCGACTAGTTCCTGGATTTATCTGCTGCGTTAAAGGAAAGAAAATTATCAGGTAAGACATAATTTTACCTTATATGACTGGTTGATGTTTACACTTCTTATGTTCTATGTGAGTCCTATGAAAATGAATGAGCACAAAATAAAAACATGTTCCTAAGTTTATTGATTTTTGACTTTGTATTTTCTACTGTAGGGGTTTTTATTGGTGGTTGGTTTATTTTACAGCAAAGCCATTTTGTTAATAATCAAACCTCCTCCCCTAATCAAATCCATCAGATAGTTATTCTTCTACCTTGCATCTTCTGAGTTCCAATATTCACATTACCTACTTCATTTTTAATGCTACTTTATTGATTTAACAGGAAACACCGCGTCTGTTGTGATAGCATCCCCCCCCCCCCCCCCTCAAACTGGAGCCTATGTTTGTTGAAACACTCTCCAATGATAGGGGGGGGGCAGAGGGAGTAGATTTGTTCTTGTTCTTCACCCTGATTATTTCAAATTGCAGCATCTGGAACAACTGGAAAGACATTGATCAAGTATTTTATATCACATTCATTGTTGGTTTAATCATGAATTGATAATGAGTGTGATTGCTGGCCAGACTGGATGGACCATTCAGTTCTTTATTTTCTGTCATTTACTATGTTACTATTCTACTGATTTTTCCTTTGAGTAACTGAGGGGAATTATTGTGTAAACCAATTTACCAACATGCAGTTCCTGCCAAAGAGAAGCAACTTTCTAAGGAGTAATCTCTCCCCCTTACACAAACTGGGCACCATCTCCATGCCATTAAATAATTGTACTAATGGGCCTTTTGATATCTTAACACCTATAAGTGGCCCTAAGTAATAGGTCAGCAGCCTTCAATTCATAAGCCTCTCCACAGGACCAGAACGAATGTCCCAGGGAGACATCTTGTAAGCTTGTAAAATATTACCTAAGTTCTGCAATGCTGGCTCAATAGGTTTGCTTTGGGGAGATATAGACATATAACAGGAACTTATACTGTTGTTCTTATAAAGATATAAATAAGTAACACTTTTAATAATTTTCATAAACAATCTAATAGCTGCCCAGGATACGTCTCTTTCCCCTCAAAGTTGTATGTGTATTGTGATGCCACAGTTTCATAGTCCTTCGGTGGATCAAAGCTCCTGAGCAGTTTGTAAAGAAAGGAGATATTCACCTTAGATATTCATGCTAACAGAAAGATTTAAGACACCTGCGTCCATGCATCTTCTTGAATTTTGGCAGGGAACAATAAGAGGATGTAGTACCTCAATTGATAATAAATCAAGAATTCACACATTGGTTTCTTCCTCTCCTGTAAAAAGTCTCCCAGTGGCTGACAATTCCCCTCCTCAGTAATATAATTGTGTGCATTATTTCTGTGGAAAGCAGGAAATTCAGAATAGCTTAGGGAGAGGAAGTTTGGCCCTACTAGGCATTAGAAAATATAATATAGTATGTACCATGAGGAATATTAAGGACTGGATTAAGGGCACATCAATTTACACCACCATGGTTTAGAAACCCAGGTAGAAAATGTTGTTATTTCTCTTACAAGCTCCAGGATGGCAGCTTAGGACATATCATAACCAGGATTTGATATTGCAACTGAGGCTTTGACCTGTCAGGTGTATAGACACAGGGAGATTGGTCCTCAGTCATGCTGTTGCTTCCTTTGATGGGAAAATTGGTTTTGAGGCAAAGCTTTTAAGGTGTAATCTAGAGAGCTGGGAAGGATGTTGGTGATAAAGGGTATTATTATGCTTCTTCACGTCTCTATTTATTGAGGACCAAATTGTATAAATTGTGCACTAAAACAAATGCTCCGGCAGCCATCCTCAAAGAAATTAGCCCTCAGTATTCAGTGTTGGTGCCTGGACATTGCCCAGCACTAAATATCAGGGGCTAATTTAGATGGTGACAGTAAATGTTTAAAAAAAACGCTGACTGCTGCTAGCTGAATATCGGGGGATAATTTTATTACAGTATTAAAATGCTTTAAAATGAATGGTTTTAACAATAGCATGTAAAACTGGGTTTTTCACCTAATAATTAGATGATAATAAAGCTTTGTATATAGACATAGATGTAATTTTAGCTATTAATATGGATAGAGATAGCTATAAATATTGATAGATAACCATGTACAAGCGGCTGGAATAATTTTACAGATAATCTCCCTTAGATCATTTTGCTTTGAAATGAAAACCCATATGTATAATAAGGAGCTGTTTGCAAGTGCTTGGCATTATGAGTGTAAACCTGCAGTGAGCTCACTAATAAAAATGTTTTGCTTCCTATGAGCTTCATCATTATCTGAAGAAACTTCATTTTAAGAACGTTCTGGGTGAGGAAATGCTGTTTGATGAGAATGGTGATCTTGCCGTTGGATATGATATTATAAGCAGAGCCTATCTACCTGATGGAACATGGACTATTGAAGTTGTTGGAAGTTATAACCCTTATGCTCCACCACAGAAGGGCTTTACCATCAACGAGAAGGCGATTGTGTGGGAGAACTTGCTCAGCCAGGTCAGATGTAAGATGGAAACCACTGAACCATGCATATATCAATCACTTTCTTATAAAACATATAAGAATACCAAAGCTGATCACTGTTCTCTATAAGCTGAGCAGGAGTCCTCCAACTGCACTGCTGCCATTGGGGGGGACCTTCAAGTTCACTAGGCAGGCATGTCAATGGGCATACATTGATATGTGTTCCATTATTTGGTAGATGCCATAGGGGCATTGTCTATCATCTCTGAAGCCCCAGTGCCATTCTTTGAATATTTACTGACCACAGCCTGACTTTTAAAGTTGTCAGCCTGCTGGATCTTCTACAAGTCCACAGTTTTAGGTGCTTATGGTCATCCACCTCTTACACTACAGTCAAGTGTGGGGCTAGATTGGATCTCTCAATAGCAGGTGTCTTGTAAGGGTATCATGGTAAAGAGGAAATTCTGGGATTTTTTGGATCTGAGTAAGCAAACTAGCTGTGGTGCTCCAGTGACGAATGTGGTGCAATATTTTTCACATGAATTTAGTTTTATTGTCAACTTTGAGAAGTGTTTTTGAGGGAGTAGTCTAAGATGAACCCAAAGTACTATTAGTTCCCTCTACTGAAGACACAGGAAAAATAACATTTCAAATTTTTGTTGATGTTTTGGGTTCAGTAAAATGTACTGGCCAGGGCAAGAAACTAACATCTGCTAGATACATTATCTTAATATCGATCCCCTACGATCTAAATTTTGACCACTATACATTCGCTAGATTTTTGCCTTCAGGTTGGATACTTTATGGTTAAATTCAATGCTATGGTCCTAAATATTTTTCTTCACCTTAGATTGACCCCAAAGACCACCCATAATTTCAGCTCCTACCTTTAAAGAGGCCTTATCAAGTTATTTATTATTTATTATTTATTGCATTTGTATCCCACATTTTCCCACCTATTTGCGAGCTCAGTGTGGCTTACAATACATTGTGAATGATGGAAATACAATGTGTTACAGTACAATTATGGGTTACATTATGAGGAGTTATGGGAAGACAAAGTCAAGTCAAAACAACATTTAGAGCGTATATAGTCCACTGTTCTCTATTAATAAGATTAGGAATCTGGGGTAGCTGGCAGCTAGTATCTATTGGTTGTCTTTATGTGTCTTCATTTACCTGTTATCTATGATCATTTTTATTCATACATGCTTATATATCTACAAGTTTTATATCAATCCCTGAAGATCAGTTTATCAAATGACTAAATAAATAAATAAATTGTCTTTTTTTTTTCAAAGGGGTCAATTTAGGATCCTGAATCTAAAAATACAGCCTCTAAACACTATGAAGCATTGCCTTTCCATTTCTACCCATGGGAGCTATTATTCAGTAGTCCAATGTGTGCAATTCTGGTCACTTGCATCTTGGAAAAGATATAGTAGAAGAGGTTCAGAGCAAGGCAACTAAAATGATTAAGGGAACTGAATGACTTTTATTTAAGGAAATGTTAAGGTTGCTGGGATCTTTAGCTTGGAAAGAAACAGCTGAGGAAAGATCTGATAGAGGACAGTAAAATTCAGAGAGGAGTGGAACAGTGGCCTAATGGTTAGTGCAGTCAACATTGATCACAGGATCATGATCTTGATTCCCACTGCAGCTCCTTGTGACACTGCGTAAGTCACTTAACCCTCTATCCCTTCAGGTACAAGAAACTCTCTAGGGACAGGGATAGTACCTGCTTATAATTGGGGATAGTGAGGGATACAAATGCCATAATAAATAAATAAAAAGTAAATCCAGATCAAGTGCTTAGTTGTTCATTAAGTACAAAGACTAGAGCATATGCCATGAAATTACTAAGCAGCATATATAAAACAGATAGGAAAAAATATATATTCACTTAGGGGTCATTATACTAAGGTGCACTAAAAAGTGGTCTACCAGATTATCACGGGCTCTAAGACACAACTGTCACCAAAACAAATAGAAAATACCATGGTACTGCCCTTTTAGTGCACCTTAGTAAAAGGACCCCTACAACTTAACCTGCAGAGCTCAATGCTGGAGGATGTGGTAAAAGAAGGTTAGGGTAGTGGACTTTCAAAAAAGTTTCAACAAATTCAAATTCCTGGAGGTCAAGTCTATAAACCTTTATTAAAATATTCCAAAGAGTGGGAGGAAAAACATCAGACCCCAGGCCGAAACTAGTTTGGTTCTCACATACCTACAAATAGGGCAACCATTGCTTATCCCTGTGAGTAGGTAGCTTGGAATCTTGCTGAGATTTGGGATCTTACCAGCTGTGTTTGGCCTGGATTGTCCTCTAGCAGACATTGGGCTTGGACAATTCTTATATTCTTAATGATTGCATACCCACCAGCGAGCCTTCTCAGGTTCAGCCCCCATACTCTAGAATGTACTCATAGTGGGACTACATCTAAATCGAGACTATCTCTACTTCAGGAAGCAGGTAAAAGCCTGGCTCTTCTCCCAAGACTTTAATACATAGGGTGACTGACTATAGACCCATTCTGCACTTGCTTGCTACACACACTGTAACTTAGACCTGTTCCTTAAATCTTGATTAACTATACAAATAACTTGCCTTTAATTTAGCCACCCATTTACTTATCCCAAATGACTCTTTACCACACAACTTGTCCCCATGTATATATCTGCATTTGGCCCCTCAGCAATATGGTAAGCTGTACTGTAGAAAAGCATTAGTATCATAGCAATGTTATTTGAATGTTCTAATTGTGTGCTTAGAAATTCCATCACTATTATGTCTACATCACATTATATCTCTGTAATTTGAATTTCAATGCTGTTAAATACATATAATTTCGATCCTGTTTATTGGTAGTCCTATTATTAGGTTTCAATTTGCTGTTTTTAAGTTTTCCTTTTTCATTGTATTTATGTTTAACGTTAAACTGTACCTATTGTACACTGCCTTGGGTGAATCTCTTCATAAAGGCGGTAAATAAATCCCAATAAACAAAATAAACAAATAATATAAGCTTATCTGAATATGGTCATGCTGTATTCAGTGTTAATATCCATATAGGTAAGCTGTCTGAATATTTTGAACAAACATTATACAAATAAGTGATGTATATAAGGATAGACCTGCTCTTTCTGAGTATAATTAGCTATGTTTGGATAAGTTATACAGGTCCTAGATGAGTACTGCTGCTATCTATAAAATTTTACATCTGCCCCTCGAACACCCTTGTTTCCTTCTTGAGATATGCAGATCAATTTTGGCTATATGTTTTCTTTTATGGACAAATTATATCCACTTCCTGAGGCAACAAGTTTAACTAAAAAGCTTATCTGTCTGAGTCTTAGGAGCAGAGGGAAATATCAAAGTTAATTGAGGAAACAGAGGTATTTCATCATACTGGTTATTCAAGATATTAATTTTAAGGGTGACCAGCACAAGAACATTCATCAACACATTCCCCAATGAACCTCAATGAATGATTCCAGGTCAAACTTGTTTTCTCCGAGGACAAGCAAGCTGCATTAATCTCACACATGGGTCGACGTCCGCATCGGCCCGGGATCCGGCATTTAGCCATAGCAAAAAAAAAACTTTGCTAGAGTGCTCCGGCGCACGTGCGTGGACTGACTTCCCACTCGCTGTGCGAGCGCGCACCTCAGTTACTTTTTTTCTGTGACGAGGTGCGGCAGGTTCCTCCTGTGTTCCTCAAACTGGCCCCGGAAAGAATTGTTCTCGGAGCAATTTTTTTCGCTTTTTTTTCTGTACATTTAATTGTTTTCTTTTTTTTTTTTTTTTTTAAACAGAGGTTTAGGTTTCCTTTTTGAGTAAATCCTTAGCTTTTTTCCCCATTTTTAAATTTTCTTTCTTTTTCGACGCGGTCGGGTTTCTCCTCCTTTTTGTGCCCTTTTTATTGGCACAATCAAATCTTTTGAATTCACCGGAACCGTTTTTCCTTCCATGTCATCGAAGACAACCAGCGGCTTCAAACGTAATCTGTGCAACTGGACCATCTCAGATACCGATACCCATTCCTGGTGTATCCAGTGCCTTGGGCCCAACCACAGCCCAGCTACTTGTGCTCTGTGTCTTCGTATGAAGAAACGGACCCAAGTAGCTCGAGAAGCCCAATGCAGGAAACTTTTTGGGGCTCGATCCGGTCCTTTGACGTCGGCATCGGTACCTAGGTTGACAGCTTTGATGTTATAAGTACATAAGTAATGCCATACTGGGAAAAGACCAAAGGTCCTTCGAGCCCAGCATCCTATCCCCGACAGCGACCAGTCCAGGTCAAGGGCACCTGGCAAGCTACCCAAATGTACAAACATTTTATACATGTTATTCCTGAAATTGTTTATTTTTCCCAAGTACATTTAGTAGCGGTCTATGGACTTGTCCTTTAGGAAATCTTCCAACCCCTTTTTAAACTCTGCCAAGCTAACAACCGCCTTCACTACGTTCTCCGGCAACGAATTTCAGAGTTTAATTATGCATTGGGTGAAGAAAATTTTTCTCCTATTTGTTTTAAATTTACTACACTGTAGTTTCATCGCATGCTCCCTAGTCCTAGTATTTTTGGAAAGCGTGAACAGACGCTTCACATCCACCTGTTCCACTCCACTCATTATTTTATATACCTCTATCATGTCTCCCCTCAGCTGTCTCTTCTCCAAGCTGAAAAGCCCTAGCCTCCTTAGTCTTTCTTCATAGGGAAGTCGTCCCATCCCCGCTATCATTTTTGTCGCCCTTCGCTGCACCTTTCCAGTTCTACTATATCTTTTTTGAGATGCAGCAACCAGAATTGAACACAATACTCAAGATGCGGTCGCACCATGGAGCGATACAATGGCATTATAAAATCCTCACACCTGTTTTCCATACCTTTCCTAATAATACCCAACATTCTATTCGCTTTCCTAGCCACAGCAGCACACTGAGCAGAAGGTTTCAGTGTATTATCAATGACGACACCCAGATCCATTTCTTGGTCTGTAACTCCTAACGTGGCACCTTGCATGACGTAGCTATAATTCGGGTTCTTTTTTCCCACATGCATCACCTTGCACTTTTTCACATTAAACGTCATCTGCCATTTAGCCGCCCAGTCTCCCAGTCTCCCAGTCTCATAAGGTCCTTCTGTAATTTTTCACAATCCTCTTGCGAGTTAGCGACTTTGAATAACTTTGTGTAATCAGCAAATTTAATTACCTTGCTGGTTACTCCCATCTCTAAATCATTTATAAATATACTAGTAAAAATGGCCCATTTCTGGCGGCGATGAAATGGGCGCTAGCAGGCAGGGGACTCCCTTCCCCTCCCCTTACGCGTGTCTCCCTGGTGGTCTAGAGGTACCTGTTCAGTGGGGGCAGGAAAGAGAGTTGAAGTCTCGCAATGCAGCTTGAACTCTCGGCGGCCATTTTGAAATGCCGAGAGCCGGACTCCCACACGATGTAGCAAGGATGCTACCACCACCGCTACGGGCAGGAAAGAGGGGGCTCTTTCTTTCCTGCCCCCACCGAACAGGTACCTCTAGACCACCAGGGAGACAGGCGGAAGGGAAGGGGAAGGGAGGTGACAGGGGGGGAGGGACGTTGCTGAGGGTGAGTGTGGTACCTTGGGCGGGGCAGGGCGGTATAACTTTTAAGGGGCAGGGCTATGTGGGGAAAGGGGCCGGGTTGATGTGGACGTCCTGGGCGGCTGGGATTTTTTGGAAGGGGAGGAGTAGGGAAATACTGCTCCCCGTGCGTTAATTAGCCTTGTTTTCATGTTGCGCCCTCGACGTCATCACGTGTGACGCGAGGGCGGGGCATGAAGATATTGTGTGGCTTCACCACCATGAAACCATGAACCGGTGTGTGAGTGACTTCAGTGACGTCAGTGTCCTCAGAACGTTGAGGCTGTGTTTTATTATAGTAAATTAAAAAGCAGTGGTCCTAGCACTGACCCTGAGGAACCCCACTAACTACCCTTCTCCATTGTGAATACTGCCAATTTAATCCCACTCTCTGTTTCCTATCCTTCAACCAGTTTTTAATCCACAATAGGACTTTTCCTCCTATCCCATGACCCTCCAATTTTCTCTGTAGCCTTTCATGAGGTACCTTATCAAACGTCTTTTGAAAATGCAGATACACACTGAGGCGCATAATCGAACGCGAACGCCCATCTCTATGGGCGTCTATCTCCGAGAATGGGTAGGTGAAGGGGCGGGACAGACCATATTTTCGAAAAAATTGACGTTTTTCAGCTGGGTGTTTGTTTTTCTTAGCGATAATGGAAACTAAAAACGCCCAGCTCAAAAACGTCCTATTCTGAGCCATTTGGTCATGGGAGGGGCCAGGATTCGTAGTACACTGGCCCCCCTGATCTGCCAGGACACCAACTGGGCACCCTAGAGGTCAGTGCGGTGAACTTCAGAAACAGCTCCCACATGCATAGCTCCCTTACCACGGGTGCTGAGCACCCAACTCCCCTCCCCCAAAACCCACTACCCACAAATGTACAACACTACCATAGCTCTTAGGGGTGAAGGGGGCACCTACATGGGGGTACAGTGGGTTTTGGAGACCTCCCATTTACCAGCACAAGTGTTACAGGTAGAGGGGGGGATGGGCCTGGGTCCACCTGGCTGAAGTGCACTGCGGTGCCCACTAAAAGTGCTCCAGGGACCTGCATACACGCAGGCCTCTAGGACTTGTTGCTGCTATATAAATTTGGCACACCAGTTGACACCTGAAGACTAATCTCCCTGAAAACGTTCTTTATTGGAATAAGCACGCTTACTCACAGTTAACTGCAGATCAGAGGTTGTGCCCCACTGGTACTGAGATGAGCAGTAGGTCAGAGCTGGCAGAATGCTGTACAATGCCCTCTTTCAGCCACATTCAAGGTAAGAACTAAGTTCTGTAACGTGGCTAACACGTGAAAGGGAGCTAAAACTGGCTTACAAAAATGGCCACTACCTCATGGACTACCGGAAACATAACAGGGCACACTCTGACCCAGTAAGCAGGGGGGAAAGCATGATGGGAGTAGAGCCTACCAACTACCAACATCGTGAGCATTTGCCACAAGCTAGTGGAATCATGGAGCCCAATACCCTACACCCACCACAATGCATTGCTGATGTGACTCTGCAGTGCGCATAACAGAAAAGGTGTCACACTCACCCGAGAGCCACATCAGAACCAGGGAAAGGCTGTCAGAGGATAGAACACATTCTGCTGTTATGGAGGTGGGTACGGAATTTGAGGCTGGCATACAGGCTGGAAAAAAAGTTTTTAAAGTGGGTTTTGTTTGGTGGGAGGGGGTTAGTGACCACTGGGGGAGTCTGGGGAGGTCATCCCCGATTCCCTCCAGTGGTCATCTGGGCAGTTGGGGCACTTTTTTGGGACTTGTTCGTGGAAAAAAAAGGGTCCAAAAAAGTGACCCAAAATCGCGGTAAAAACGCCTTTTTTTCGATTATCAGCTAAAGACGCCCATCTCTCCTCGGCCAATAACCACGCCCCAGTTCCGCCTTCACCATGCCTCCGACACGCCCCCGTCAACTTTACCCATTTCCGCGATGGATTGCAGTTGGAAATGCCCAAAATCGGCTTTCCATTAGACCAATTTGGGCACCCACGGGAGAAAGACGCCCATCTCCCAATTTGGGTCGCAATATAGGCGTTTTTCTCTTTCGATTATAAAAAGGATAGGATCCTAAATGTTGACCACTATTAATATGCCTTGATTTTTGCCCTCAGGTTGGATACTTTATGGTGAAATTCAATGCTATGCACCTTAATTTTTTTTCTCCACCTTATATTCACCCCAAGGCCATCCATAATTTCAGCTCCTACCTACAACCAGGCGTTCTCAATTTATAGTCCTCTCTTCATGCAGTAATGTGCCAGTGCTAACAGATTAGCATGGGCATGCTTACTTTCCACTCCCAGACATGCCTTCCGCACCAAAAAAATAAAAAATCTTGGATACTGCTCTTTTCATGTGCCTTAGTAAAGGGACCTCTTTGTATAACTTAAGCTCTCGAACTCAATGCTGGAGAATGTTGTAAAAGAAGTTTAGGGTTGGTGGCTTTTCAAAAAGGTTTCGTCCATTATTAACAAATTCCAAAGAGTGGGAGGAAAAGCCTCAGACCTCAGGGTCAAACTATTTTGGTTCTCACAAACCTACAAATAGGGTATCCATTGCTTATCCTGTGAGTAGGTAGCATGGAATCTTGCTAAGTTTTGGGATCTTGCCATGTACTTTTGGCCTGGATTGTCCACTGTTAAAAACAACTATTGGACTTGGGCAATTCTTATGTTCTTCTTAATGACTGCATAAATGATATTTTAGCTGCATCCATATAGGAAACCCTTCTGAATATGTCGACAATACTTTATTCAAAAATTAGCAAAATTCAGAAGAACAATGATACAAATTGTATTTAATTATGCAAAAAGATATATATATATGCAACTAAAAATCTTTTGAGCATAACACAATCGTAAAAGCTAAATAGACAGGTTAAAAGACTATTGGGCTCATTTTCAAAACAGAAAAACGTCTAAAAACTGGCTTAAAGCAACATTTGGATGTTTTTCTCACAAAAAACGTCCAAATCAGCATTTTTGAAACATATTTTTAGACGTTTTTCTATGAAGTCTGTCAGAAGTGCATCCAAATCTCAAGGGGGCATGTCAGGGCAGTGTTCAGGCTAACTTTTGGGCGTTCCTAAGACTTAGACGTTTTTCAGTCATAATGGAACAAAACAAAAACGTCCAGGACTAAAACTTAGTTTTGAGCTAGACCTGTTTTTATAACGAATAAGGCACACAAAGTTGCCCTAAATACCCAGGTGACCACTGGAGGGAATCAGGGATGACCTCCCCTTATTCCCCCAGTGGTCACTAACCACCTCCCCCCCCCCCCCCAAAAAAAATGTGATGAAAAACATTACTTGCCAGTCTCTATGCCAGCCTCAGATGTTTAACTCAGGTCCCTGGAGTAGTCTAGTGGTGGGTACAGTGCACTGCAGACAGGTGGACCCAGGATCCTACCTCCCCTACCTGTTACACTTGTGGAGGAAACTGTAAACCCTCTAAAACTCACCAGAAACCCACTGTACCCACATATAGGTGCCCCTTCACCTGTAAGGGCTATGGTAGTGGTGTGCAGTTGGGGGTAGTGGGTTTAGGGTGGGTTTGGGGGGGCTCCGCAGACAAGCTAAAAGAGCAATGGTGAGATGTATACCTGGGAGCATTTTATGAAGTCAACTGTAGTGCCCGCTAGTGTACCCTATTGCTTTCCTAGAATGTCAGGGGGACCAGTCTACTAAAAATGCTGGCTCCTCCTACATCCCAATGGCTTGATTTTGTGTGTTTTGCACTTGGACATTTTTTTTTTCAAAAATGGACCAACCCCCCCCCCCCCCCCCCCCCCCCCCCCCATCATCCAAATCACAAAACCTTCTATTTTCAAAAACAAAAGATAGTCGTTTTTCTTTTTTGAAAATGACCTTCTTTCCTATTCATATTTTGGACATTTTTGCAAAATGTTCAAAGTTGGACTTAGACGTCATATTGAAAATGCCCCTCCACCTATTCTAAACTTGATAAATCAAGTTTAACAGAGCAAACCACCCAATTAGTAACCCATCTCAATTAAGCACTGGGTTAATGCATTGTATAATTTAAAGGATTTGCATTTTATGGTCCTGTTGCAGGTTCAACTCCCACGTGGAGGAGATGTTTCAGCTGTTTTGGAAAATAAAGAACTGTGTTTAATTGTTCAGGATTTTGTTATTCTCAAAGGATTTTTAGTTGCATTTATATATCTTTTTTTTAATAATTGAAGAAAATTTGTATCATTGTTCTTTTGAATTTAGCCTTTAGAAATTTTTGTGTTTATTTATTTTTTGGCTTGAATTTGTGTTTTCTCCCATTTATATTATTTACTGTTTGACCAAACTTTATACAAATACTAGTAAAAAAAGGCCCGTTTCTTAAACAAATGAAACGGGCGCTAGCAAGACTATAGAAAGAGTGAGAGTGTGTATATGTATGTGTGTCTGTGTGTGACACAGAGAAAGTGTGTGTGTGTGTCTCTGTGTGAAAGAGTGTGTGCACAGGTAGGGTGAAAATGAAGAGACAGCAGTGAAATTTTACATAGGACAGCTGAACCATTTGAGGCGTGTTTGTGTGTCTGTGTGAGAGAGTGTGTATATGTGTGTGGGTGCGTGTGTGTGAGAGATAGAGACAGTGTTAGTGTGTGTGTGTGTGTGTGTGTGTGCGTCTGTGTGAAAGAGTGTGAAAGGGTAGGGTCAAAATGAAGAGACAGCATTATAATTGTACATAGCACAGCACAAACATTTGAGGCAGTTCTTGCCTTATCTCCCCTGTCGCCCCCTCCATACCCAATGATTCGTTCCTTGTCTTCCATCCCCTCTGTGTCCAGTCTGTATGTGTGTGTGTGAGAGAGAGAGAGAGAGAGAGAGAGAGGTGCTAGCAGTCCCTGTGATAGTGGCAGGTCAGTTGCTCATTATAGCCAGTTAAGAGTGAGAGTGTGTGTGTATGTGCTGTTTTTTTCCCTTCCCTCCTATGCCCACTGTGTCCGTTGTTTGTGTGGAGATCAGAGATCTATATGGTCCTTTTAGCATTGCTGTTGATGTCGCGTAGCAACTGTGTGCTGCTGGTTTTCATTGTTCTGCGATGTGTGTTATGTCACGTTCCGTCGCTTAGTAACGGGTTCGCGATGCGATTGGTTGAGTGTCATTGGTCCGCCCTCGACGTCATGACGTCTGATGCGGGGGGGGCGGGGCCAACACTCATGGGCGAATTCCTGGTTTCACCACCATGCATTTAGAATGTTGGGACTTGTGGAGGCTTCAGAATGTTGGAGGTGCGTTTTATATAGAGAGAAGTTATCCATATAAAGTTAGACCTGCTCTTTCAGGGTATAATTTGCTATCTATGGATAAGTAAGGGTTCCTTTTACCAAGCTGTGGGGGGAAAGGACCATATGCTAGCGACTGGGGTCGTTTTTCCCACACACTAGGGCCGATTTTTCTGTAGCTGGTAAAAGGCCAACCCCCACCCCCACCCCCCCACCCCAAAAAAAAAATAAAATGACCAGAGAGAAATTTCAAAGTTAATTGAGGAAACAGAGGTATTCCATCATTCTGTTTAATGAAGATATTAATTTTAAGAGTGACCAGCACAAGAACATTCCTCAACACATTCCCTAATGAACCTGAATGACTGTGATTCCAGATCAAACTTGTTTCATAATTCATCATTAACTATATTTCCAATCAAAATAGTGCTCATTCCTCTCCCCTATATTCTACTGAATAGTTTAGTAATGAGACAAAAAAACTTAAAAATTTAGAACTAACTCATGTTTACAAAGAAAAGTAATACTACATCTGAAAAGTCATAATCCAGTGTTATCTCAGCTTTCTCATTTTTTTTCTCAATCCGCAGGCACCTCCACAGTCTGGATGCAGCCCGCGTTGCCTTCCTGGGTTCAGGAAATTAACCATGGAAGGGAAGTCCATCTGCTGTTATGTCTGTATTCGCTGTTCAGAAGGCGAGATCTCTAACCAAACTGGTGAGTGATAACAATATAATGAGGCATTCACTTGGGCACTGGTTATTCATCATTGAGTCTGCATCCAGCCTTTGCAATAAGCATTGTTTAATTATACTGTTTAATTATGCTGATGACACCCAACTGTATCTCTCCACACCAGACATCACCACGGAGACCCAGGCAAAGGTATCGGCTTGCTTATCCGACATTGCTGCCTGGATGTCCAACCGCCACCTGAAACTGAACATGTCCAAGACAGAGCTTATCGTCTTTCCACCAAAACCCACTTCTCCTCTTCCTCCACTTTCTATCTCAGTTGATAACACCCTCATCCTCCCCGTCTCATCTGCCCGCAACCTCGGAGTCATCTTTGACTCCTCTCTCTCCTTCTCTGCGCATATCCAGCAGATAGCCAAGACCTGTCACTTCTTCCTCTTTAACATCAGCAAAATTTGCCCTTTCCTCTCTGAACACACCACCCGAACTCTCGTCCACGCTCTCATTACCTCCCGCCTGGACTACTGCAACTTACTCCTCACCGGCCTCCCACTTAGCCATCTATCCCCCCTTCAGTCTGTTCAGAACTTTGCTGCACGTCTCATATTCCGCCAGAACCGATATACTCATATCACCCCTCTCCTCAGGTCACTTCACTGGCTTCCGATCAGATACCGCATTCAATTCAAGCTTCTCCTTCTTACCTACAAATGCACTCAGTCTGCTGCCCCTCACTATCTTTCTACCCTCATCTCCCCTTACGTTCCCGCCCGTAACCTCCGTTCACAGGATAAATCCCTCCTCTCAGTACCCTTCTCCACCACCGCCAACTCCAGGCTCCGCTCATTCTGCCTCGCCTCACCCTATGCTTGGAACAACCTTCCTGAACCCTTACGCCAAGCCCCCTCCCTGCCCGTCTTCAAGTCTTTGCTTAAAGCCCACCTCTTCAATGCTGCGTTCGGCACCTAACCCTTACCGTTCAGTGAATCCAGACTGCCCCAATTTGACTGCCCCTATCGGACCGACCGTTCACTTGTCTATTAGATTGTAAGCTCTTTGAGCAGGGACTGTCTCTCTTTGTTAAATTGTACAGCGCTGCGTAACCCTAGTAGCGCTCTAGAAATGTTAAGTAGTAGTAGTAGTAGTAGTATACTGGTGGCCATAGCTATATAAAAAAAAATCAAGGTATTGATGTCCAATATCCAGATAAATTTAGCACTCACATAGTATTTATTTATTTATTTATTTATTTATTTATAGTACATTTCTACCCCACATTTCCCACACACGCAGGCAAAGCATATATTCCGGAGCCTGCCCGTATATGATTTTATGAGTTAGGGAGCAAATTTTGAAAGAGATACGTTCCCTCACGGGCAACCAGTGGAGAAGGAAACGCAGAGGCTGAGCATGCTCAAAACGTGATTTTCCCAGGATCAGTCTCGCCGCTGTGTTTTGTGCAGTCTGGAATTTTTTCAAAAGATATCCAAGACATCCTGCATAAATCCCGCTGCAGTAATCCAGGTGAGATAGCACCAACCAATGAACAAGGGTGCGAAACAGGTCTCTAGTTAGGCAATTTCTGACCCGCCGAAGCCTCCACATTGCGTTAAACATTCGCTTAGTGACAGCTCGTACCTGAGCATCCAGATGCAAATGCTTATCCAAGGTCACCCCAAGGAGCTTTAGACTATTAGAGAGAGGGAGAACATGGTCATTTATAGTGAATGTATCTGTAGGGACTGAGTAGTAAGGGGAGTGGAGAATAAGGCACTGAGTTTTGTCCTTATTTAACTTGAACCGGAACACCCTCGCCCAATGATCCATTGTAGATAAGTTGGCAGCAATCAGATCTGAGATTTCAGCTACTGTGTCAGTGAATGGGATGGAGATGGTGACATCGTCGGCATAGATGTATGGATTTAGGCCTAAGTTGCTGAGGGCAATAGCAAGGGGGATCAGCATGATGTTGAACAGTGTAGGTGATAGGGGCGAGCCCTGAGGCACCCCACAGGAGGCTCTCCAGGGAGCAGAGGTGGTAGAGTTCACTTTGACCTGGTAGGATCTGGACGACAGGAAGCCCTTGATCCAGTGCAAAACAAAGCCGCTCACACCAAATGTGTCAAGGAGGTGTAAAAGGAGGTCGTGATCCACCATATCAAAGGCACTAGACAGGTCAAACTGCAGTAAAAGAATTTTAGTATTATATAAACTGTCGGCCCAATATTCAGCGCTAATTAACTGGGTACAAGGGGTTCCTATAAGATTAAATAGTGTTGACTGAATTCTACCAGTGTTTTCAGCAGCCCATAACTGGATATTCAGGCCAGTGTCTGGAGGGGGGGGGGCTGACATTAAATATCAAAACACATATGCAAATGGTGGTCGTTCGGGGGGGGGGGGGGGGAATTGACACGCGAAATCCTGGTGGTGATGCTAAATAGCAAAATGTTCTGTTGAGTAAGCAAAGATTTTTATCCAAATTTGCAAACATAATAACATAAGATTTGTAATTCTGAGTTATACCGAAGGTCCATTTAACCTGGTATCCTCTTTCTAACGGTTGTTAATCCAACTCACAAATACATAGCAGAATCCCCAAAAGTAAATAAACTCCATGCCCTTTATTTCCAAAGATAACCAGTGACTTTTCCAAGGACTACCTTATTAATGGTTTATGGGCTTTTACATGTAGTAACATATTAAAATAGTAACATATTAGATGACAGCAGATAAAGACCTCTACGATCTATCCAGTCTGCCCAACAAGATAAACTCATAGCATAAGGAAAGACATGATACTATCAGGGCACAAACCATACAAATTTGACGAGCACTGGCCTTGTTTTCCAACTTCTGAAGCTGAATCTGTTCAGCCATGATCACGGCACAGACCATAGAAGTTTACCCAGCACTGGCTCTGCTTTCCAATTACTGGTGTTGTCACCTAGTCACTATTAAGCTTCTTTGGATCCATTCCTTCTAAATAGGATTCCTTTGTGTTTATCTCATGCATTTTTAAATTTTATTAGCTTTTTCATCTCCACTCATTATTTTATAGACCTCTATCATATCTCCCCTCAGCTGTCTTTTCTCCAAGCTGAAGAGCTCTTGCGCTTTAGCTTTTCCTCATAGGGAAGTTGTTTCATCCCCTTTATCATTTTTGTCGCCTTTCTCTGTACCCTTTCTAATTCCACTACTCCAGTTTTGGCCTCACCAATGACTTGTACAAGGGCATCAACACCTCCTTTCTTCTGCAAGTTATACCCCTCACTATGCAGCCTATCATTCTTCAATCCATGGCCATCACCTTGTCACATTGTTTTATCATTTTGAGATCCTCAACACCATCACCCCAAGATCCCTTTTCTGAACTGAGCTTATCAATCTCTCTTGTCCTATCTGGTACAAATCCTTTGGATTTTGTACCCCACGTACATCACTCTACAATTTTTTGCATTAAATTTTTATGCCAGACCCTTGGCCATTATTCTAATTTTATGAGATCTCTTCTCATCGTTTCTACTCCCTCAGGGATATCCACTCTATTGGCTATCTTCATGTCATCTGCAAAAAGGCAAACATTTTCCTTCTAACTCTTCAGCGATGTCTCTCACAAATATATCAAACAGAATCTGCCCCAGCACTGACCCTTGAGGCACTCCACTGCTCTTCTTCCTTTACTCCTAGCGGATTCCATTTTCACCATTCTCTGTCACCATCCAGCTTATTTTTGAAAGAGAAAAATGCCCATATTTCAACCTAAATCGGGAGATGGGCATTTTTCTCGCAAAAGCGCCCAAATCGGTATAATCGAAAGCCGATTTTGGGCGTCTTCAACTGCACTCTGTCGCGGGAATGAATAAAGTTGATGGGGGTGTGTCGGAGGCGTGGTGAAGGCGGGACTGGGGCATAGTTATCGGCCGAGATGAGATGGGCGCGCTCGGCGGATAATGGAAAAAAGAAAGGCGTTTTTAGCGAGAATTTAGATCACTTTTTCTGGACCCTGTTTTATCATGAACAGGTCCCAAAAAAGTGCCCTAAATGACCAGATGACCACCGGAGGGAATCGGGAATGATCTCTCTGTCTCCCTCAGTGGTCACTAACCCCCTCCCACCCTAAAAAACAAAATGTTTAAATATTTTTTCCAGCCTCTATGCCAGCCTCAAATACCATACCTAGCTCCATGACAGCAGTATGCAGGTCCCTAGAGCAATTTTAGTTTAGTTGGTGCTGCGCAGGACCCATGCAGAGAGCAAAAATCGGAAGAAAAAAAAACATGCAAGTGCAGTCAGGGACTTCCAAATTAAAACAACAGTAATAGGGGGATTTGAACCAGCCACCTTCTGATTACAAGACCTGTGCTTTAACCACTGCATCACTTATTCAGTTGTTTAGACACCCTTCCCTTTCCATTAAGTCCCTCTAAGTTTCTGTCAGCCAATCACAGCTGTTTAGCTGACACTGATGTCATCTAAACGAGCTGTGATTGGCTGACAGAAACATGGAGGGACTTAATGGAAAGGGAAGGGGATCTAAACAACTGAATGGATGTTTTTACACATGGGCGTTTGCATTCGATTATGCCCCTCTATGTCAATCAGTTCCCAAACCAGTTCACCACTTTGGGTTCAATGTTCAGCCCTACCAGCTTATGAATAAGCTTTGATACGCCCCCCTCACAGAAGACTTACGAATTTCTGTGAGGGGGCGTATCAAAGGCTTTGTTGAAATCCAAGTAAATTACATCTAGTCCATGTCCTTTATCTTGTTTTTTGGTCACCCAGTCAAAGAAGTCAATCAGATTCATTTTCAGGATTTTCCTTTTGTAAAGCCATGTTGCCTCGGATCCTGTAACCCATTGGCTTCTAGAAAGTTAACTATATTTTCCTTCAGCATTGACTCCATTATTTTTGTACCAACGATGTGAGGCTTATCTTCCTGTAATTTCCCACTTCTTCCCCATCCCCGCTTTTGTGAAGAGAGACCACATCAGCTTGTCTCCAATCCCACGAAACTCTCGCATCTCTAAAGATCTATTAAATAAATCCTTACGAGGTCTTGTCAGGACTTCTCTAAGCTTAGTATCCTGGAATGAGATTTGTCCACTTTCAGATTTTCTTCCATGAAAGAGGCAGTATCCACTCCATTCCCACATATACCCTCGGCAGCCGACCGACCTCAGTCCTTCTCCAGAATTTTCTTCCATGAATTCCAAAGAGAAGTATTTCTGTAGCACATTTGTTTTATCCTCATCACTCTCCACATAGCCATTCTCAGAATCTTTCAGTCTTACAATTCCATTCCTAGCCTTTCTCCTTTCCCATTATATCTGAAAAACATTGTCACCTCTTTTGACATCTTTAGCCATTTTTTCTTCTGCCTGTGCTTTTGTTCGCTGCATTTTCCTCTTTCCTTCTTTGAGTTTATTCCGGTAATCTTCTCTGTGAACTTCTCGTTGTGTTCTTCTGTATTTCTTGAATGCTGCCTCTTTTGCCCTTTTTCTTTCAGCCACTTCTTTTGAGAACCATATAGACTTCCTTTTTCTCTCATTTTTGTTTACTTTCCTTGTATAAAGATCAGTTGCCATATTTATAGCAAGCTTGGACCACTATCCTGCTTATTTTCGAAAGAGAAGGGCGCCCATCTTCCAACACAAATCGGGAGATGGGCACCCTTCTCTCAAGGTCGGCCATATCGGCATAATCGAAAGGCGACTTGGCCCTTCCTCAACTGCTTTCTGTCGCAGGGACGACCAAAGTTCCCGGGGGCATGTCGGCAGTGTACCGAAGGCGGGATGGGGGCGTAGTTAAGAGATGTGTGTCCTCGGCCGATAATGGAAAAAAGAAGGGCGTCCCTGACGAGCATTTGGCCGACTTTACTTGGTCCAAATTTTTTTTACGTCCAAACCTCAAAAAGGTGCTCGAACTGACCAGATGACCACCGGAGGGTATCGGGGATGACCTCCCCTTACTCCCCCAGTGGTCACCAACCCCCTCCCATCCAAAAAAAAACAATTTAAAAAACATTTTTTGCCAGCCTCTATGCCAGCCTCAAATGTCATACCCAGTTCCATCACAGCAGTAGGGAGGTCTATGGAGCAGTTTTTAGTGGGTACTGCAGTGCACTTCAGGTAGGCGGGCCCAGGCCCATCCCCCCTACCTCTTACACTTGTGGTGGTAAATGGGAGCCCTCCAAACCCCCCCAAAACCCACTATACCCACATGTAGGTGCCCCCTTTCACCCATAAAGGCTATGGTAGTGGTGTATAGTTGTGGGTAGTGGGTTTTGGGGTTTTGGGGGGGAGCTCAGCACACAAGGAAGGGAGCTATGGACTTGGGAGAAATTTAGGAAGTCCACTGCAGTGCCCCCTAGGGTGCCCGGTTGGTGTCCTGGCATGTGAGGAGAGGATCAGTGCACTACGAATGCTGGCTCCTCCCAAGACCAAATGCCTTGGATTTGGTCGTTTTTGAGATGGGTGTCCTTGGTTTCCATTATCGGCGAAAACCGAGGTCGGCCATCTCTAAGGTTGGCGATCTCAATGGTCGACCTAAATGTTGAGATTTGGCCGTCCCCAACCGTATTATCGAAATGAAAGATGGACGCCCATCTTGTTTTGATTATACGGGTTACTCCGCCCCTTTACAGGGCCATCCTTAGAGATGGGCGCCCTTAGAGATGGGCACCTCTGTTCGATTATGCACCTCTATGTTTCCACATCACGTATGCCTACTCATGCCATCAGCTCCTTCTTTGGTATTCCCCTATTTTACCAAAATCATTAAGTCTGAAATCCAATACTTTTAGTTTTGTGCGTCTTCACTCTGCTTTCGCTGTTATATCAAAACATATCATGTGATGATCACTATTGCCTAGGTGGGCATCCACATGGACATTGGAAACACTTCCTCCATTTGTGAGCTCTAGATCCAGAGTTGCCCCTTCCCTCATGAGTTCTTCACCATTTGTGTAAACCTTTTCAAAGCAAAGCTAACTACTTTTGTGACATCCTCCTACAACAAATTTCAGAACCTAATAATGCATTGAATAGAAAAAAAATGTTTTTTTCCTATTTGTCCCCTAGTTTTTGTAATTTGTGAAAGAGCAAAAAACATTTTTGAGATCCTAGGGAACCAGGTTCAATTCCCTCTGCAGCTCTGTGTGACCCTGGGCAAATCACTTGGCTCTCCATTGCTCCGGGTACAATATATTGCTTCATCTGTGAGCCCATTAAGGACAGCTCAAGTACCTGTTCAACTGTATGTAAACCACCTTCACTCATGCTCTAATGAGGTGGTATATCAAATTAATAAATGTTTAATGATAAACCATTTTATGTTTTTCTATACCACTCAACTCATGATTTTACCCTATGTCATATCTTCCCTGTGGTTACTTCTCCAAGCCAAAGAAGCCTAAACTCTTTAGCCTTTGCTCATATGAGATTCAATCTGTTCTCAATCATTTAGTCACCTTTCTCTGTACATTTTCTAATAATGATCCATGGAAACAACAAGGCAAACTACCTGCAAACTCCAATGTGGACAAGAGCACCACATGGAGTGGCCTAGTGGCAGTGGTGTGCTGGAGCAGGCTCTCACAGGCTCTCGAGAGCCGTTTGTTAAGTTTTTAAGAATTTTGGGAGCCGGTTCTCCATGGCTACTTTAACAAATGGATCCCAAAATGTGGGCTTGGGCCCCTCCTGAATTCTCTTTTACTTTGCTGGCGAGAGAGAGCCCCCTGTTAACAATTTACCAGCACACCCCTGCCTAGTGGTTAGAGTGGTGGACTTTGTTCTTGGGGAACTGGGTTCAATTCCCACTGCAGGCACAGGCAGCTCCCTGTGACTCTGGGCAAGTCACTTAACCTTCCATTGCCCCAGGTACAAATAAGTACCTGTATATAATATGTAAGCCACATTGAGCCTGCTATGAGTGGGAAAGCGTAAGGTACAAATGTAATAAAAATATCAGTACAAAGTATACATTATTGCAGAGTCTCAGTCAAATAAAATGCCTGAGACGCTGCAATAAAGAATACTTTGGACCGATCTGCTGTGTTCTTTTCATTTTCTAATAATGTTATGCAGTCACAATGATACTATGCAAAACTTGAGCTGCAGTTGAAAAAGGTTTGGCTCATAGGAGGATAACATAGGCATTCATGTATGTCCTACAACAGATATTATTTGTGAGAAATAAGACAATATTTTTCATTCTCAGATATGGATACCTGTATAACATGCCCAGAGGACCAATGGCCTAATCAGAAGAAAGATGCCTGCATCCCAAAAGTAATAACCTTCCTGTCCTATAAAGAGCCTTTAGGAATAACTTTGACTTTCATCATAATTTTCTTCTTTCTCCTCACTGCTGTTATTCTGGGAATCTTTATTTATTACCGAGAAACCCCAATAGTGAAAGCCAACAACAGAGACCTCAGTTATGTTCTCCTCATCTCACTCATGCTCTGCTTCCTCTGTTCTTTGATATTCATTGGTCGTCCTGAAAAGGTGACTTGTATTCTACGTCAGATTGTCTTTGGGATTACTTTTTCCATTTCACTCTCCTCTGTATTGGCAAAAACTATCACAGTGGTCATGGCTTTCCAAGCCATCAAACCTGGGAACAAGCTCCGTAAATGGATGAGCTCCAGGTTCTCAAACTCTATAGTCCTTTCCTGTTCCCTTCTTCAGGCTCTTCTCTGTCTTATCTGGTTGTGTACTGCTCCCCCTTTCCCATATCTTAATATGAAATCAGAAACTGGAACAATTCTAATTGAATGTAATGAAGGGTCAATAGTTGCATTTCACTGTGTTCTGGGATATCTAGGATTTTTGGCTGGTATCAGCTTCATGATAGCTTTCCTAGCAAGAAATCTACCTGACAGTTTCAATGAGGCCAAGTACATCACTTTCAGTATGCTGGTGTTCTGCAGTGTCTGGGTCTCCTTCATCCCAACATACCTGAGCACCAAGGGCAAGTACATGGTGTCGGTGGAGATATTTGCTATTCTGGCATCCAGTGCTGGACTTCTGTTCTGTATCTTTCTCCCTAAGTGCTACATCATTCTGCTGCAGCCTGAAAGAAACAGAAGAAAATACCTAACTAAAATCTGTAATGATTAAAATATATGCAAATAATGGATTAATTTATTATTGCTATCTTTTGTTGGGAAAGTTCAAACTGAATGATATGTGTTTTTTGCAAGAAACTGCATCACTGGTAGAGGTCATCCTACATTTCACAATTTTTTTGTTATTATAGATAAAATATGATGTTATACACAATTTGAATATAAAATTTAGTTAAATATAATGGTGAATAACGATTTTGTCAGTGATACCTTATTATTGGAGTAAACCTTATACAGCTGAGTAGTTTTTCCGGGTCTTCCACCATCCTTCAAATTAATGGGAAAACATTAGTAATGTTTGGGGGCTACGTTTGAAGCTGCGTTATCTATTAACATAAAAATTTACATGTTCCAACAGTTAGGGGACTTTTATTAAGGTGCAGAATGCCTAATTCACCTACCCCACACTAAAAGAGCCTATCCGCGGGACATGCTGATGCGTCCCATGGTATTTTTTGAGTAGCGTCTCAAAAAGGATATAGTGGAATTAGAAAAGGTGCAGAGAAGGGCGATGAAAATGATAAAGGGGATGGGACGACTTCCCTGTGAGGAAAGGCTAAAGCGGCTGGGGCTCTTCTGCTTGGAGAAAAGACGACTGAGCGGAGATATGATAGAGGTCTATAAAACAATGAGTGGAGTGCAACGGGTAGACGTGAAGTGTCTGTTTACTCTTTCCAAAAATACTAGGACTAGGGAGCATGCGATGAAACTACAAAGTAGTAAATTTCAAACAAATTGTAGAAAATTATTCTTCACTCAACGTGTAATTCAACTCTGGAATTCGTTGCCAGAAAATGTGGTAAAGGTGGTTAGTTTAGCAGAGTTTTAAAAAGGTTAGGATGGCTTCCTAAAGGAAAAGTCTATAGACCATTATTAAATTGGACTTGGAGAAAGTATTTCTGGGATAAGCAGCATAAACTGTTTTGTACTTTCTTGGGGATCTTGCCAGGTATTTGTGACCTGGATTGTCCACTGTTGGAAACAGGATGGACCTTTGGTCTGTCCCAGTATGAGAACTTATGTACTTATGTAGTTGTAAATAGCAGATCTTCGTCTGCAGCGAGCATCAACAGATACATACTGTTCGCACCGGCCCCACAGCCTTCCCTCTGATGCATTCCTGCCTATCTGGAAACAGGAAGTTGCCTCAGAGGGAAGGCTGTGGGGCCAACATTAGCAATGTATATTAGTTGTTGCTTGCTGCCGGTGAAAATCTGCTATTTAAAAGGTATGTAGGGGAGGGGGCAGTGGCATACCAAGGGGGGGCCGTGGGGGCGGTCCACCCTGGGTGCACACCGCTGGGGGGGGAGCTGCGCGCCTATCGGCTCCGCTCATTCTGTGCTCCCTCTGCCCCGGAACAGGTTACTTCCTGTTCCAGGGCAGAGGGAGCATGGAACAAGCGGAGCCGACTGGTGCGTGGCACCCCCCCCCCCCCCCCAGCAGGTAAAAATGCACCCGGGGGGGTTGTCCTTTCTCTGGGGGGAGGTGTCCTCTCGCCAGGGGGGGTGTCCTTTCACCGGAGGTGGGGGGGTCGCGCTGCACCTGGGGGGGGGCGCATCGGCGATCCGCCCCGGGTGTCAGCCACCGTAGGAACGCCACTGGGAGGGGGGATGTTTGAGGGACCATATGGCATGCAGGCGAGAGTGGGAGAAACCAAATCACTTATGGAACAGGGTGGAGTTCTTCTGCTCACCCATCTTGGGCCCAGGCCCACCCAAAATTGGGTGTCTGGCTATGCCCCTTGTGCATTCATGCCCAATGCAGCTTACTGTTATATGTCTGCATCTGTTCACTAAGTATGTATTTTTTGAATGCCACAGCTAGCGTTTAACAAAATAGGATCACCGTTGGCTAGGAATATTGACCCGGCACTATTTTCTTGTTGTTCATGCTAAGGAAAGAGCGTATTTATAGTTAAAGCAAAAGAAAGTGGGCAGAAACTGGATGAACTAGGAGGGCAATTTTTGAGTGGATCTAGCCAGATACCTAAGGTTTTGTAGTAAACCAGTTAACACCAGGCACAGTTTTTCTGGCCATATTCAGGAGTTTCATTCTAAAATTGACTAAAAGGAAAATTTCTCAGGTAATTAACATACAGGAACTGTGAAGAGGGGAGAGAGGGCAGGCAAAAGACAAATAAGGGCAATAACTACAGGTACAGGGCAGTGGCGTTCCTAGGTCGGCTGCCACCCGGGGCGGATCGCCGCTGTGCACCCCCCCCCCCCGGGTGCAGCACGGCATTCCCCCCCTCCGCAGCATCAACACCCCCCCTGGCGCATCAACATACCCTGCATCAACACGCTGCTGGAGGGGTGTTGAGAGCAGCCGCGCGGCTGTCGGCTCCACTGGCTCCCTCTGCCCCGGAACAGGAAGTAACCTGTTCCGGGGCAGAGGGAGCAGGGAACCAGTGGAGCCGACAGGCGCACGGCTGCTCTCTGCACCCCTCCAGCAGTGTGCACCAGGGGCGGACCGCCCCCACCGCCCAGCCCTTGGTACGCCACTGGTTCAGGGGCAGCTGAGGAGAAAGGGACAAGAGGGAAAAAGCAAGGTCAATCAGCATGTGTAATTCAATAGAACAGAGAAAGGAACGCACAGTGGAATTCTGCATCACCCTGAAAAGCTAAAAATAAGATGGTCAAGAGACAGCATGAAACTGCAGCCTACATGTTGTCAAATAGATTATGTTTACTGCAAATCATTGCAATTGTTTTGTTGTATTTTTTTCTATACCTTTTGTGGCTTGTTCTCTTCTCTGCAGCTTGAAGCTGGGCTGGGCAGTGGCATTAGCCAAGGGTCATTGGCCCTCATTATTTGCTTGTCCACCTGTTTCCATCTGCTGCATTACATTCACCCTGATGTGCAGGGCCTGTGTGGTGACTGTTATCTATGAATGATCAACTTGCCATCAGCAGGGCCGGCCCTAGCTTCTTTTTTTTTTTTTTTTTTGCAAACTCCCCACTTTCAGCTCTACTTTTCACCCCCTATTGATTTATGCAAATGAGGCCCCACTTTGAATCTCTGCACATTGCCCTGCAGCCCTCAGCGTGTCCCATGGACCACTGCTGACAGTTACTTAAGGGGACAGGGCCATTCTCAACATGATTTATCGAGGTGAATTGACCAGGTTGAAAACTGACCGTACTTAACAAGGCTAAAAGCCCCTGTTCAAAAAGAAACAAATGGGAGAGACCAATGAAATTCCAACTAGGTATGACAAATTTATTAGAAACAATGAAAAAATGAGTATCCAAGGGGATACAACACTAAGGGCCCTGTTTATTAAGCAGTGTTATAGGCACGTTAACGTTTTTAACATGCGTTAACCATGTACGCGCATTAACCATGTATGTGCCTACAATATCTCTATAGCCGCCTACATGGTTAGCGTGGGACCTAAAAGTAGGTGCGCTAATAACACGAAAGCACCTTAGTAAACAGGGCCCTGAGTATACTGCAAAGAGGCTGATAAGTCTAATACATCAAAAAGACTGAAATGGACTCAATGCAGTCCTATGTTTTATGTTTCGGTGTGACAAACACCCGCTTTAGGAGTTAAGGATATACCAGTCTAGTTGACAATGCTAAAAGATCAGCCAGTGGGTTACAATACAGAGAGATCAACCAAAGACTCACAGTACAAAACTTCCTGTTCCGGGGCAGAGGGAGCAGGGAACGAGTGAAGCCGACAGGCGCGCAGCACCCCCCCTCCCCAGCAGGTAAAAATGCACCCGGGGGGGGTCGTTTCCCCAGGGGAGGTGTCCATCATTTCGCCGGGGTGGGGGAGTCGCGCTGCACCCGGGGGGGGCGTGCATCGGCGATCTGCCCCAGGTGTCAGCCACCCTAGGAACGCCACTGCTTCTACACATGGATTCTTTCCAAATTTCTGGCTTCCACTTCTGAATATTTCTTTCCCACATACATGTCCCCTAGCGATCTGCATCCTCCAGGCAGCCAATAATCCTCCTTCCCCAGGATGAGTGTAATTAGGAAGTCTAAGCAAATCTATAACCTTCTGTTCCCCTCCCCAATTATCTTTTAGATCCTAAAGCCAGTCTGAGATTTTTACAATAAAATTCCTCAATCATGGTTAGCTCAACTTCACCCTCCTCTTCCCCCCTCCCCGAATCACCCTCTAAAAGCAACAATTGGACATCATTCTTTTAAATAAACATTACAATAGCCCCTTTATCCAGAGTAAATGGTATTTGAAAACTGATCTTATAGTTAGAGAGTGTGTATGTGAACAACCCCCCTCACATATACACGATAAGAGCAATTTTTCAAAAGTCATTTATCCAGACAAATGGCTGCTTCTTTGGATAAAGGAGCTATCACCCTACCCCTTGGCATTTGGGCTGATTTCCTGACTCATTTGAGCCACGTAAAATGGTTGACAACATACAGTCTGAGTAATGCAATAAATGTGATTGTGAGCAGCCACTGGCTTTGTTCTGCTCTAGTTTGGGCACATGCTAAATTCATGAAAAGGACAGAATAACAGAAGAATAGAAACACACATATGAGTCCCTTTGAAGGCAATGAAAGGATTGAAAATAATAAGGCTGTTAACAAAAGGGATGTTGGTAAAAGAAAGTGAAGCTGTGTCACTGCCGTCTGGCATGAATGCCACTAAAACAAAGGAGGTCTACCTGAAAGAATTAATCAATCTAGACAGTCTCTATCACTTCAGAGTCCCTTATAATTTAATCACTCAAGGTTTTCTATAGAAGCAGCTGTTGGTAAGCCAGTGGGACTGAATGTTGGCAGAATTTAAAGCCTGACTTTAAAAGAGAGTGCTGTCTGACTTCAAGTACAGAAAGACTTTAAAAATCCAAACAAACTGTACTTCTGCTTTTTACTGGAGGTGTAGAGTCAATCCAAATCTATCATATATTATATTAATACAGTGGTTCCCAAACCAAATCCTGGAGGCACCCCAGCCAGTCAGGTTTGCAGGATATCCAGAATGAATATTCATGAGAGAGATTTGCATGCACTGCCTCCACTACATGCAAATCTATCTGATGAATATTCATTGTGGATATCCTGGAAACTTGATTGGCTGGGGTGCTTCCAGGATTGGGTTTGGGAGCCACTGTGTTAATAGACTCTTACATAAGAAATGTGAATGTGGCAGTGCCAGCAAGATAGTGAAACCCATCACCAAAAATAAAAAAGGGGTAGATTCTTGCCCCCAAAAGCTAAGAAAACAATGTGAATGAGGTAAATGAGTGTATTATAAAAGAAAAATCTATGGTTTTATTTCTATTTAATTTGGGGTTTTTTTTACAGTTTCATATTAATCCCTGGATTCTATATAGCATGACTGAAATTGCGTGCACAAATCCAGTCATATTCTGGATTTGTGCTTGCAATTTAATTATTTAACAAGCAAATCAACACTAAAGCAATTATTGACATTAATTGGCATTAATTAGAATTTACGCACACAGGGGCCCTTTTACTAAAAGGTTGACACGTGGCAACCCGGAATTACCACCTGCCCAACGCAGCTGCTGGTGGTAGTTCTGCCTTCAACGTGCACCATTTTGGTGCTGCTGGATTTTAAAAAATATATACCTCAAGGGGTTACCCAGCGGTGATCACTGCCTGGTTACTGCTGGGATAGCATGGGAGCCCTTACTTTCATCTTAATTGATGGCGGTAAGTGCGCCCCCCCCCCCCCCAGTGGTGTGCTGAAGCAGGCTCTCACAGGCTCTCGAGAGCCGTTTGTTAAGTTTTTAAGAATTTTGGGAGCCGGTTCTCCATGGCTACTTTAACAAATGGATCCCAAAATGTGGGCTTGGGCCCCTCCTGAATTCTCTTTTACTTTGCTGGCGAGAGAGAGCCCCCTGTTAACAATTTACCAGCACACCCCTGGCCCCCCCCCCCCCCCACATGGCCACACAGTAAGTGCAAGCTTATCGTATGGCCATGTGCTTTTCGGGCTTTTTACCCACTGCAGTAAAAAGGGCCTTGGCGCGAGGAAAAAATGGCTGATGCCGCTACCACAGAGCCCTTTTTACCACAGCTTGGTAAAAAGTTCCCACAACTTACAAAGCGTATTCTGGAAAATGGTGTGTGTAAATTCTAATATGCGCTGTCAAAAAGAGGGCATAATAAATATTCCTTAAAAATCTTACAGTTTCGATCTGATTGTACCAAATGCTTTTTTGGTGGTTTTATCAGAACCTCACTGTGGCTTTCCGGAAGTGTCCGATACATTTTACCTAAGATTCCAAAACAGTTCTTTAGAACATCATCACTGATCTTGGAAGCATTTGGTACAATCAGATTGAAACTGTAAGATCTTTAAGGAATATTTATCACGACCCCTGAGGCAGGCACTGTTGAGCGCCGAAACATGGCCTGTGTTGGGTCAATTTCATTAAACATTGTATCATTGTTCCAGCTCTGGAGGCCCTTTTGTGCTTCTTTTTGTTGCTGTATTTTGTGTATTATTGGACCCTCTCTTCTTTGCTGCCTGAAAAAGGGGGCATGGCCTTGGGTATGGAGTGGACGGGCCTTAGGCATTCTGAAAATCTGCACGCAGGGTTATAGAATACCCCTGCTCCGGGCCTACCTTAGATGCCATTATTTATACCAAGTTTTACTTGATGTAAATGGCCATGCCTAGAGTTAGATGCCACTAGGCATATTCTATAAACCCGTTAGGTGTATTCCATAAACCACACCTAAATCAAGGTGTGGTTTACTGAATGCGCCTAGGTGGAAATATTTTTGGTGCTGATTTTTCAGGTACCATATATAGAATCTAGTCCAAAGGACTTAATGTAAGAGGTACACTCACACTGAGCTCTTTGAGAAATTGGGGGCTCAACTATAGTCAGATTTTCTCTTTTGAGTTGTTTTTGGATTGTTTGTTTGTTTTAATAAATGAATAGATTTAGACACATTTACATTTTTTTGTACTTTTTATTTATACCAGTTTATCTTAACAAAATATACTTGTACGGAAAAGCATATACAAAATAAAAAAGAAAACAACAAACCAAGAATAACATCTTTAGGCAAATACTACTCCAGTCCACAAAACCGGTGACAAGTAAGAGAATGGGATATAAAAAGAACAGCTTCAAGAAATTAAGCTGACATGTCTCAGTTCAGTAACATTACTTTATACAATGTACAAAGACAAGAGAACAGAAAACTTCCCTCATACAATGGGAGCACCTAGTATTGGGGCTGAAGTCCACCCAGAAGAAACAAGCGTAGAAAGGTAGGAAGGTTCAAAAAAGACATATTTGACTACTGTAGCTTGATTACACATTTACAAGGGAACCTGCACATTTAATCTGTTTCTGTTAGGCTGTTATGTTATTACATTGTGTCCTTCACAAGCATTTCAATCAAATTAATATTTGTCTTTATGTTAATGAAGACACAGGATCCAAAAGATAATATTTAAAAGAAACAACCTATATTTCATGGTAAATGCAGATATCAGGAGCAGATATCCCTTAAGGCTGATGTCAGGAGCAGAAGAACCCAACAGAGACCACACAGTGTCCTCACAGGTTTCAAGCTCAGCTAGAAATAGAGCAATCACCTCACCGTAAGCATAATAATTTCACTTTCTTTCCTCATTCTTTAGTGTATAAATGTACAGGTCAAATTAATACATAATATTTTCTGCCTATCATTCAAACATCCGATTTGATAGCACCATCAAGAACTGTACATCACCCCTGCAATATCCAAGTGTAACAACTGGAGTGGAAAGAGCCAACATCCTCACAAAAGAAGCTGTTTCAACAATGTTAAAGCTGAAAGCTCATCTGGTTCTCATTGTATTGATGCTCTCTGACATCCTATGGAAGACGGCTGAGTGTCAGTGTACACTTAGAAACTACTTATCAGTTAATCTAAAACCAGGATATCATAGATATGGGGACATCATGATTGGGGGACTCATAGCAGTGGAATTCATTTATCTAGTTGATCATCCAGCCTTCACAACTGTTCCCTCATTTGAAGGACAAGGGTTGTAAGTAGTATCATGGTTTAGCTCCTATCTGCGACATCCCTGTAGTTTTAATTTGGTTGTCACTGCATGAACTGCAGATATAACCTGTGGACTTTTTACCAGTTCTATCAAATAAAGTATGAGTGTTTTCCTTTTGAAAGTTACCCTGGGGAAAATGACCTGCTAAGAGTTTAATCTTTTTCTGTCTATATGTTTCTTCTCAAATAATCATAGAAAAACTGTGTTCAATTTAACCTTCACAAAGGTCATTCCCTGTTTCCACATTCCGCTTGTCACTGAATTTCTTTTATATTACATTTTGTTCTATTTTGTCTTCCATCAGTACTCTATTCTCCAACCCCATATGTACTGGATAATAAGAAAACTCTTCTCTGCTATATCACTGAACCTCTGAGCACAATAATTCTCTAAAATCTTAATCAATGAGCTTTTACTGATTCTAACTTCAAAGATACATCTGAATACTTCCTTACTGCAATAGTTGAAATTCCCTTTTCATGTCATTTAATGACATTACACATATTGTCTCCGTTTCAGCAGACTACTTATTGCCAGATAGTCAGCTGATTACACCTTGTATTTCAATTAAGAACATAAGACTAGCCATACTGGGTCAGACCAATGGTCCATCTAGCCCAATATCCTGCTTCCTGGAGAACAATTCAGGTCATAAGTACCTGACAGAATTCCAAATCATTCTAAAATTAATGCTATTGATCCCAGGGACAAGCAGTCGCTTAACCATGTCATTCTCAATAGCAGACTATGAACCTTATCTCTATGAACTTGTCAACCATTTTTTAAACCTAGAGACACTAACCGCTGACACAAAATCTTCAACCAATGAGTTCCAGAGCTTAACTATTTGTTGAGGAAAAAAAGATTAGTACCATGTAACTTCCTTGACTGTCCCCTAGCCTTTGAACTTTTTCAAAGAGCAAAAAAATGTATTTATGTTTACCCCTGCTACACCTCTCAGTATGCCTCTATTTCTCCCTCAGCTGTCTCTTTTCCAAGGTGAAGAGTCTTTACCTCATAAGCCTTTCCTCATATGAGTGGAGTTTCATCCCCTTAATCATTTTGGTTCCCTTCTATGAATCTTTCCTAATTCTGCTATATCTTTTTAAAGATACGGTGACCAGAATTATACATAATACTCAAGGTGTGATTGCACCATAGAGCAATACATAGAGATTATAATATTCGTTGTCTTATTTTCTATCCTAGCATTCTGCTTGCTTTTTTTGGCTGCTGCCTTACACTTGGCAGATAATTTCAGTATATTGTCCATGATGACACCTAGATCTTTTTCTTGGATGCTGACTCCTAGGATGGAACCTAGTATCAAATAACTATGATTTGGATCATTCTTCCCAACGTGTATCACTTTGCACTTATCCACATTAAATCTTATCTGCCATTTGGATGCCCAGTATTCCAACTTCCTAAGGTCTTCCTGTAATTTTTTTCACAATCTGCATGCATTTTAACAACTTTGAATAGTTTTGTATTGTCTACAAAGGTAATCAGCTCACTCAGTGTTCCCATTTCCAGATCATTAATAAATCAATTAAATACCACTGTCCCAGGACAGATCCCGGGGGGACTCCACTATTCACAATCAAATGTTTTCTGAAAATCTAATGGCAAGGATACATATGATGTAACACTTCATACCATATGTAATGAGTTTATAATACTGGGCAGACTGGATAGACCATACAGGTTTTGATCTGCCACCACTTACTTTGTTAGGCAATACTTCCCTTGGCTGAATCCATGTTGACTCTATCCTATTAACCCATATTTGTTTTTGTGTTCAATTATTTTATTCTTTATAATAGTTTCTACCATTTTGCTATCTGATCCATAACAATATGAGCCAAGACACCCATGTCCTTTCACCCACCAGGACCAATATGTAACTGGTTTGGGGAGGCATTCTGCTGCCATCTGAAAAAATGGTGACACCTGAAAATAAGGGAGACAAACACGGCCGATGTAGCATTCTGTAGTGTATGCTGCTTTTCTATCATTCTACATTTTTTAAATACAGCAATACTTTGTATGTAATTAACTGCATTGGGAATAAAGTTTATTTATTTATTGCATTTGTATCCCACATTTTCCCACCTATTTGCAGGCTCAATGTGACTTACAATACATCATGAATGGTGGAAATATATAAGAGAATATACATTTAGTATTATATAGGATCTTGGGTAACATGATATTGATGAAACATGATAGTAGTGTAACAAGCAAATATTACAAGACAATTCTGGATATATGTGTAGGAGTTCACATTTGTTGATCTTTGTGGTACGCCTTGTTAAAGAGATGGGTCTTCAGTTCTTTCCTGTGCTTGCATTAGAATGCTGTGCTGAAGCTCAGTACACCAGTCTAACTCACAGCTTATTACATCCGGCACTTGACAGCACATAACCTGTAAATTGTGTGCCTGAATACCCAGAATTGTCAGATTCACCACATTGAAGCTTAGTGGTCTTTTTGTGAAACGTGACCACTAACTCATTTTCATATGTTACTTTGTGTGTTTTTCCATCACAGAAAATGCAGGACAGGGGAATCTGAAACACCCATCAAAAAGTACAAGCAGCCTTCGGGTGGGGGTGTGCGGGGGGGGGGGGGGGGATCCTGATCAATAAAATATTGACTTGACACCCTCATTCTTGAAGGCTCCTTCTATGTTTTGTGGCTTTTTGCATCACAGAAAGTCATTAATTCTGAATTTACTTCACCATTCACACTAGGCACGAAACCTTCTTACAGAGATTGATCACATTTTGAAATTAATTTGCAAAAGTTTGCAAAGCTCAGCACAAACACTTGTGTTCTATTTTTTGTGCATTTTTTTGAATGTTACTTGTGTGAGTCGTGTGAGTATGGGGTATTGTGAGTACAAGAAGTGTCAGCATTTAGGAAGACTATTGTGGAAGGATTTGGACACTTTACTCTCTCTCTTCCTGCTTTCCTTCTCTTTTGTTCACGTCTCCTATCTCTCCCTCCCTACGCTCACTCCCCCACCCCCGTTCTCCTACCTAACCTCCATTTCCTTTTTAAGGCCTTCTCCTTCTTATCACTGTTCCCTCTAAGCTGAGTGGGAGTCCTCCATCTATAGTCCTGCCAGTGGGGGGTGCTGTTTCACTATCATACTTTCAATACTGAGGGACAGGAATGTTCTATGGAACATAGAGCATAGAATGTTCTATGGAACCTGCATGTTCATAGAGATTGAAAATGCAACATTGAAGCACCACCCCCTACTGGTAGTAATGCAGTTGGCGGACACCTGCTCAGCTTAGATGGAACAGTGCTTCTTACTCCCTTCTTTTCTCTCCTTTCATTTCTGCTTTCTTCTCTTTCTCCTCCCCTCCCCCTTACAACATTTCCTAACTCTTCTCAGTATGGGACACATCTTCAAACGCATTGCATACAAACTTCTGCTAACACTTCAGTTGTTCCATCATAGGTATGGTCTCATTTTTATTGGTAGGGTAGGGAACATCCACATGTACCTCCAGCCATGCCGTCTCCCCCTGATGCCACTTCCTGAATCAGAGTCCTCTGGCCCTGCTTAATCTTGAGTGGTGAGGTTATTTAATGGGTCAGATGCATATGGTTGGGCAGAGAAGCAGAGGTGCTAGACTTCAGTGATTAAGGCTGTGTGCATGTGGGTAGATGCAGATGTGCCTGCTGAAGAATAGGAAAAACATGGTAGAAGATAGAGAGAGGAAAGACATATGCTTATTTTGTGCTAAACCTGAAGTGTGCACTTCTCCGTCATGTTTGCAGACAAAAAAGTAACAGACTCGAGGGCCCTTTTACTAAGGCGCACTGCAAAATGGCCTGTGGTAGTGGTGATGTATGTTTTGGGCGTGCACAGAATCATTTTTCAGCACACCTATAAAAAATGCCTTTTTAACATTTTTTCCAAAAATGGACCTGCGGCAAAATGAAAATTGCCATGCGTCCATTTTGGGTCTGAGACCTTACCGCCAGCCATTGACCTAGCGGTAAAGTTTCATGTGGTAACCAGGCGGTAATGGTCTATGCACGTAAAATGCTGATTACTGCCCGGTTACCGCCCACGCGCCAGTAAATAAAAATATTTTCCGGCGCGCATAGTGGGCACTCGTAAAAAATAAAATTACAGCACGGGCCACACGGTAGCCAGGTGGTAACTCAAAATCGATGCGCATTGGGTACGCGTAGGTGCTTACATGGCTTAGTAATAGAACCCCTCCTTTTCTAAACCTAATCCTAATCCATCACTCATGTCTGCTACCAATGTCTCTGTTTCTATATTTTTCAGTTTGATGCTAATTTAATATTATCTGTCATTTATTATCCTTAAAGTCATGTATCATTGAACTATTACAACTTCCTGGCCTTTGTGTCTGCGGTGGAGAAGATTAACAACAGCTCAGAGCTCTTACCCAACCTCACACTGGGGTTCCACATTTATACACCTTACAATTTATTCTTACCGTATACAATGGCCATGAATATATTATCAGGAATGGATTCCGGGATCCCAAACTACAGCTGCAAAACATCTGGACCACTGGGTGCTGTCATTGAAGGTCTTTCAGCTGAGCATTCGAGTGAAATTTTCAGCCTATCCAGGATATACCACTACCCACAGGTCAGGGGATATCTTAATTTATTTCACTCCTTCACCTTCCAGCAACACCTCTCTGTTTCTCTTCTGTATTGTCTCATCTCTCTTCCCATACCACCTTTATTTGATATTGCCTGTTTTCTGCCTTTCTCAATTTCATCCATCTCTACCTCCCCTCACTACCACCACCACCACCCAAACCATCCTGCATCCCCCCATTTGTCTTCCTTTCCTCTCCCCCTCCCACTCACTCACTTGGTCCCCGGTTCTTTTGCCAGGCTCATTGCCCAGGTCTCCATGATAGCAGCAGCACCAGCAGATTGAAGGAAGGCACATGGGCACTGCTCTGTGCATTCCACAGCTGGCTCTCTCAGTACCAGAAACAGTAAGTTACACCTTAGCAGCTGCTGTTCCCTGGAACAAAATCTTCAGTCAGCAACTTGTCTTCCAGAAAAGATTGTTTGGCTGTTTATTTTGTTCTCTTTTTGACTTAGGTTCAGTTAGAGAAATTCACCTTTTTTTCCCAGGACGTTTAAGTCAAGCTGTTTGATACTTTGGTTTGTTTCATTCAGGAAAATTAATGAGTTGCTTTAAGAATTTTTAAGCAAACTACTGTGGTGTGCACCACAGCTACAAGAAGTTACATCAGCTCTGAAGTTACTTCCTATTTCTGGGACCATCAATAGCACACACAGGGCAATATCCCTTTACTTGCCTTAAGAAACGTAGAAACATGATGGCAGATAAAAGCCATATGGACCATCTAGTCTGCACATCCTTAGTAACCTCTAACTCCTTCTCCTAAGAGATCCCACGTGTCTGTCCCATGCCTTCTTAAACTTTGACACAGTCTTCATCGCCACAACCTCCACCGGGAGGCCATTCCATGCATCCAACACCTTTTCCTTGAAAGAGTATTTCTTCAGATTCATCCTAAGCCTATTTCCTCTTAACTTCATTTTATGCCCTCTCATTCCAGAGGTTTCCTTCATTTGAAAAAGTCTCACCTCCTGTATATTAACACCACTGAGGTATTTAAACGCCTCTATCATATCCCATCTCTCACGTCTCTCTTCCAGCATACACATGTTGAGGTTCATGACCCTGTCCCTACATAAAAGTACTTAAGTACATAAGAGTAGCCATAATGGGTCAGACCTATGAGCCATCTATCCTGTTTTCCAAACAGTGGCCAAGCCAAATCACAAGTACCTGGCAGAAACCCAAATCGTGGCAACACTCCATGCTACAAATCCCAGAGCAAGCAGTTGCTTCTCATGTCTGTCTCAATAGCAGACTATGGACTTTTCCTCCAGAAATTTGTCCAAACCTTTTTTAAATCCAGCTGCACTAACCGCTGTTACAACATCCTCAAGGAAAAGAGTTTCAGAGCTTAACTATTCGATGAGTGAAAAAATATTTCCTCCTATTTGTTTTAAAAGTATTTCCATGTAATTTCCTTGAGTGTCCCCTAGTCTTAGTACTTTTGGCACAAGTAAACCTCTTTAGCCTTTCCTCATACGAGATGAGTTCCATCCCCTTTATTATTTTGGTCTCTCTTTGAATCTTTTCTAATTCCGCTATATCTTTTTTGAGATACAGTGACCAGAACTGAACGCAATACTCCTAATAATTCCTAGCATCCTGTTTGCTTTTGTGTTCACTGCAGCACAATGAGCAGAAGATTTCAGCGTATTATCTAAAATGACACCCAAATCCGTTTCTTGAGTGCTGACCCCCAAGGTGGACCCTAGCATCAGGTAACTATGATTCTGATTATTCTTTCCAATGTGGATCACCTTGCATTTCTCCACATTAAATTTCATCTGCCATTTGGATGCCCACTCTTCCAATTTCCCAAGGTCTTCCTGCAATATTTCACAATCCACACGTGTTTTAACAACCTTAATAGTTTTGTATCATCTGCAGATTTAATCACCTCACTCGTTGTTCCGATTTCCATATCATTTATAAATATGTTAAATAGCACCAGTCCCAGTACAGATCCCTATGGCATGCCACTGTTCACCCTCCTCCATTAAAAGAAATGACCATTTAAGCCTACCCTCTGTTTTCTGTCCAATAACCAATTCCTAATCCACACCAGAATCGTGCCTCCTATCCCATGACTCTTTAATTTTCTCAGGAGTCTTTCATGAGGAATTTTATCAAAAGCTTTCTGAAAATCTAGATACACTACATTAACCGGCTCACCTTTATTCACATGTTTATTCATGCCTTCAAAGAAATGAAGCAAATTGGTGAGGCAAGACTTCCCTTGGATGAACCCATGCTGACTCTGTCCAATTAAACCATGTTTGTCTATGTGTTCTGTAATTTTATTCTTTATAATAGTTTCCACTATTTTGCCCAGCACCAAAATGAGGCTTACTGGTCTACAATTTCCTGGAACACCCCTACAACCTTTTTTAAAAATCGGTATCACATTGGCTACCCTCCAATCTTCTGGTACTACGGATGATTTTAATGACAGTTGACATATTAGTAATAGCAGATCAGCAATTTCATGCTTGAGTTCTTTGAGTACCCTTGAATGTATGCCATCTAATCCAGGTGATTTACTATTCTTTAATTTGTCAATTTGACTCTGTACCTCTTCTAGGTTCACTGAGATTGCTTTCAGTTCCTCCGCATCATCACCCTTGAAAACCATTTCTGGTTCAGGCAGATCTCTTGCATCTTCTGTAAAGACAGAAGCAAAGAATTCATTCAATTTCTCCGCTATGGCCTTGTCCTGCCTGAGCGCCCCCTTTGCTCTTTTGTGATCTAACGGTCCCATGGATTCCCTCACAGGCATAGGAGCCGACTCTGTGGGTGCTTGAGCACCCCCAATATTGAGAAAATTTCTTGTATGTGTCCAGGGAGGGGTTATTTCCATTGGGCTTAGCACCCCCAATAATTTTGAAAAGCTGCTCACAGGCTTTGTTACTGTGAGTTTTAGCCTCTGCGGCAAGTTTCTCTTCATATTCTCTTTTAGCCTTCTTTATTAATACTCCGCTAGATAAAGCTGGGAGCTTCTTGAGGCTTTTTTCCTCCTTACACCCCCTAATTAATCTGCAAGTTCTGACCTTGAGAAGAGTATCTCTTGTATTTTATATTTGTGTAGATGGACTAACTTGAAGAGATCTCCCCCTTGTGTTGAGATTTAGTTTATATCTTTTTTACTTCACCTTTTAACCATGCTGTCTGACGTTTTCTCTTCTTTCCACCTTTGCAAATATGTGGAATGCATCTGAACTGGGCTCCTAAAATGGTATTTTTGAATAATGTCCAAACCTGAGTTAGTGTCCTAACCTTTGCAGCTGATCCTTTTAGTTTCTTTTTAACCATTTTCCTCATTTTATCATAGTCACCCTTTTGAAAATTAAACACAGCTACAGTAGATTTCCTTTGTGGGTTCATCTCAGATAGTAGCTCATACTTGATCATGTTATGATTACTGTTTCCCATTGGAACCAACACCGTCATCTCTCACACCATGTCCTGTACACCACCAAAGACCAGATCCAAAATGTTTTATTATCGTGACCACAGACCAGTTTTGTAGCCACCCTCTAGACCGACTCTATCCTGTTTATATCTTTCTATAAGTGCGGTTTCCAGAATTGTAGCACACAATATTCTAAAGGGGTCCTCACCAGAGACTTGTAAAAGTGCACTATTGCCTCTTTTTTCCTGCTGGTCATTCCTCTCCTTATGCATCTGAGTATCCTTCTGGCTTTGAACGTCACCTTTTCTACCTGTTTGGCCGCCTTAAGGTCATCATACATAATCACCCTGCTCTTCTTTCATACACAGAATCTCTGCATCCCCTATACTGTACCATTCCCTCGGGTTTTTGTGACCAAGTACATGACCCTGCATTTCTTAGCATTAAATCTTAGTTGCCAATTTTCAGACCATTCTTCAAGCTTCGCCAGATCCTTTCTCATGCAATCCACACCCTCCAGGGTTTCCACCCTATTACAGGTTTGGTATCATCTGCAAAGAGACAAACTTTCTGTTTTCTGTTGCTGTTGCTGCCCTGCTGACCTCAGGAAGCAGCAGGACAGTTGACCAATTAATGAGTAAATAGGCGGGGAAGGTCAAGCTGGGGCAATTAATTGCATTAAAATTTATAACATAGGTTAAAATTTTAACATGTTAAGGGGACGGTAATCCTTAAAGAGACTTTGGTGGTTACTGCTGCTGATCTTCCACTGGTCGCATTCCCAGTTGCAAAGATGGTGCTTATGTAAGGATAGATTTTTTTTCCATTAAATTTTATTGAAGTTCAGAAGTTATAACATTGCAATAGTAAGCATACAAAACAGTGTGTAAATACAATTCAAATACATTCAGAGGCATGTAACACAATAAAAGAAAGAGAGAGAAATATTTGTTGTTATCATTATAAAAGCCATCTACTTCTTGTTTCTAACAGTAATAGCAACCATGTTATTTAATTGGAACAAAAGACTTAATATATTCAGTGAGAGGTTCCCAGATTAAGTATTTTTTTTATAAAGGGAACCGTTTAAGGTGGCTGCTGCTAATTCATATTTGTGGTATAATAAAACTCATTGCCATCAGAAATGCTCATTTAAAAGTTTGTAATTTTTCCAATTATTTAGTATTAATTGTTGGCCAATAGTTATTATTATATCGAAGAGTGGTTTTTGGTTGTCAGTGAGAAGAGGAGAACAAGATTTGAAAACCACTATAGAACTAGTTAATGAGTGGTTAAATTGAAAACTTTTACTTATAATGTCCCAAATATTAGACCAGAAGAGGTGAATTAATGGGCATTCATAAATCATATGAATAGGAGTACCAATTTGAGAATGGCAGTGCCAACATAATTTAAAGGAGGTTAGACCAGTAGTATATAACTTTCTAGGAGTCCATATTGTTCTGTAATAGAGAAACAGCATGGACTGAGAGAAGTTGGCTGTTGATAAGGGTTTGTGAAGAGAATAACAAAGATAAGTACTACTATAATCAGGAATGGTTGTTTTAGTGTCGGATTTCCATAATGATACTATAGAGGCCTTAGACATATACTTATATGAGATCATTTTTTTGTAAATGAATGAAGCTATGTGCCCTTTGTCAAGAAGGAAGGTGGTTATTGAACGTTTTTCTACGCTTTAATTTTGTAATATTTTAGACTTCTTTAAACAGTGCATTAACTGCAGCCATCGATAATATTGTGTTGTGTCTAGTGAAAATGTTGAGTGTAATTGAGAAAATAAGAGGGTCAATTGTGAAGGAACTAGATATCTTTTAATGTCCATATGTTGTTGGATGACCAAGATGGCCACTAGCCATTAATTTGTATATTGGGATTAAACCAGATTGAGATATAAGAAGTTTTATTTATAGGAATGTCTAAAATACGATCAAGTTCGTGAAGGCATGATTTAGTATTAACTCTAATTGGGTTGTTTTTTAAAGTGATGGGGTATTGTGGTGGTTAAGAGAAGGTGTGTAGGTACAGGAAATAGGAGAGATGATTCCGAATTCAACCAGAGAGGAGAGTAGACAGAGTTCTCAACTGTGGATGAGAGCCAATGATAACCTTGTTGAGTTATAAATGCTTTGCGATATAGATAAAAGTCAGGAAACATGACACCAAATTCGTCTTTTGGAGCATTAAGCTTAATCATGGATATTTGAGGAGGCTTAGATTTCCATAGGATGAGGGAAAGAAGTTTGTCTATTCACTTATAAAACGTGGTGTGAAAAAGACATGGGATTATCCTTAATATAAAATTTATTTTAGGGGAGATCATCATTTTGATTGTTTCTACTCTTCTCCACCATGGTAAGTGTAATGGATGCCAGCTTGATGTTAGGGCTTTAATGAATTTTAGAATATTTTCACTGTTCATATTTAAAGTATCAAATTGTTGCTAAGATTGATACCTAGGTACTTGATTTTAGAGGGGGACCAGATTAAGCCAAATTGTTGAATCGAGCCTGAAGTAGTCTGTATGTTAAGAGGCAATGCTTCTGTTTTGGACTGATTTAATTCATATCAGGAGAATTTTGAGTAAGATTTAATTAGTACGTAAGTAATGCCACACTGGGAAAAGACCAAAGGTCCATCGAGCCCAGCATCCTGTCCACGACAGCAACCAATCCAGGCCAAGGGCACCTGGCAAGCTTCTTAAATGTACAAACATTCTATACATGTTTTTCCCAAGTCCATTTAGTAGCGGTTTATGGACTTGTCCTTTAGGAAACTGTCTAACCCCTTTTTAAACTCTGCCAAGCTAACTGCCTTCACCACGTTCTCCGGCAATGAATTCCAGAATTTAATTATGCGTTGGGTGAAGAACAATTTTCTCATATTTGTTTTAAATTTACTACACTGTAGTTTCATCGCATACCCCCTAGTCCTAGTATTTTTGGAAAGTGTGAACAGTCGCTTCACATCCACCTGTTCCACTCCACTCATTATTTTATATACCTCTATCATGTCTCCCCTCAGCCGTCTCTTCTCCAAGCTGAATAGCCCTAGCCTCCTTAGTCTTTCTTCATAGGGAAGTTGTCCTATCCCCGCTATTATTTTTGTCGCCCTTCGCTGCACCTTTTCCAAGAGTAGAGAGAGAAGACTTAGGTTTAGTGATATTTAATAGAATGTCATCAGCATAAGCTAAGATTTTATATACTGATGAGTTTATTTGTTGCATTTGTATCCCACATTTTCCCACCTTTTTGCAGGCTCAATGTGGCTTACATAAAGCCATAATGGCGATCGCCATTAACGGAATGAGAAATAACAAGGTATTATAACATTTAGAATACAAACAGTATTGAGAGTTGAGTTGTAGATCTGCTATTTTCTCATAAGAATTAATTGAAATTAATAGGGGTTCAAGGGCAATATTAAATAGTTAGGGAGAAAGAGGACAGCCTTGTTGAGTCCCTCTATTTAGATGAATATACATGGAAAGTTGGTTGTTAGCTATAATTCATGCAATTGGGTTAGTATACAGAACTTTTGTTTTTTCTATAAATTCTGTGTTGGCGCCAAACCATTTCATTACATGAAAAAGATATGACCACTCTACTCTGTCAAATGCCTTTTCAGCATCTAATGCAAGAACCATAGCAGGGTGAGTAAGAGATGTAGCAATGTTTGAGAGATGGAAGAACAGCCTAGAATTATCAGTGATTAGTCTGCCAGGCATAAATCCTACTTGATTTGGAGACATGATTTTTCCAATGATCTTTTTAATTCTATTAGCTAGAATTTTTGCTAAAATCTTATAATCTGTATTTAACAGGGAGATGAGTCTGTAGTTTTGAACTAATTGTGAGTCTTTATTTGGTTTGGGAATAACCATGATTATTGCTTCAGAGAAGTGATTTTTTGCTACTGTAGTTGGTGATAAGAAATGTATTGAGAAGGGATTTATAGATTTTATAGAGTTCAACAGGGATACCATCTGGACTGGGAGCTTTGTTTGGAGGTAGATCTTTGAGAACTTTTGCAATATCATCAAGATCAATTTATTTTGTGAGAAATTTGTTATCAGAAGAGGACCATTTAGGATGAGATAAGTTTGATAAAAATTTGTTGATTTCTGAGCTATCTCCACTTACTTCAGATTGATAAAGAGTGGAATAGAATTGATTAAAAGAGTCCAGTATGTTTGAGGTTGAAGTAATAATGTTGTTATTTTGCATTTTTTAATGAAGGTATTTGGATTTTAAGGGGTTTTTGTTTTTCATTTTGAGTAGTTTGCTAGTGATTTGCTACTTTTATTTCCTTCAATATAGTATTTGGATTTTGAGACAAAGATTTTTTGATTAGCTTGCTCACTTATTAATTTGTTATATGAGTATTTTAGTTGACATATAGCATTGAGAGTTAATTTGTCAGTTTGAAAGTAGCATTGTTCTTGTTTCTTAATATTATTCTCTATATTTGTAAGTTTGGTGAGCTGTTCTTTTTCTTTTGTGTGATGAGATAAATATAAATTCACCTCTTAGTGAAGTTTTGAAAGCTTCCCATATTGCCAAAGGTGGGATATCATCAGAAAGATTAAATTGGAAAAATTCAGTGATAAAGTTCTAAAGTCTAATTTGTATGTCTTCATCATCAAGTAGTTTTGTATTTAGTTTCCAAATAGGGGATTTGGATGGATTTTGAATAGGTTTGAAGAGGGATAATGTTATGGGAGCATGATCAAATATAACTATTGGTTTAATTGTGGATTCATAAACTTATGATAGCTGGGATGCAGAGATTAAAAAGTAATCTATACGAGAGTAACTGGAATGGGGGGAAGAAAAATGTGTGTAATATCTAATGGTTGGGTGATTCACGTCTCCAAGGATCCACTAAGTTAAATTGTGTAATTAAAGAATGAAGAGTGATATTAGCTTTGGAAAGAACTTTCGGAGAAGGGGTGTGTTTATCAATCCAAATATCAAGAGGAAGGTTGAAGTCTCCAGCTACGTATATAGGGAGTGGATCAAAAGAAGCTATTGGTTTAAAAAGACAGATGAAACAATCAGGAGAGTCTGAGTTAGGAGCATATCAATTTACTAGAAGAAATTGTTCATTTGAAATGGTGACTTTAGCAATTAGCCATCTTCCTTCTGTGTCGATAATCTGTTCATTTACTACTACTACTACTTATCATTTCTATAGCGCTACTAGACATACGCAGCGCTGTACATTTGAACATGAAGAGACAGTCCCTGCTCAACAGAGCTTATGATCTAATTAGGACAGACAAACAGGACAAACAAGAGATAAGGGAATATTAAAGTGAGGATGATAATATAAGGGTTCTGAACAAGTGAATAAGGGTTAGGAGTTAAAAGCAGCATCAAAAAGGTGGGCTTTTAGCTTATAATGATGTTAAGATTTTTATGAAAGAGAATTGAGACACCATGCTTACGACCTACTGAGGGTGCATCTAAAGTGTGAGAGATCCAAGGAAAGGTAGGCATAAAGCAGACAAGATTGGGCATATGTGTTTCTTGAAGGAAGATTATTGGGGGTTGTAATTTTTTGAGATGCATAAATACTTTCTTTCGTTTGATTGGATGTTTTAAACCATTCACATTCCATGAGACTAGTGCTATTGCGTTAGGTGAGTGAGTACTAGCCATTGTGGTGAGTGGATATGGTGGGACTGATAATGTGATATAAGAAGAGAAGGCTTTTGTGGGGAAGATGTTTCATCATAATTGTGTGTCTCTGATATGTAATAAAATTGAACGACATAAAGAGCAAATTGAGCTCGGTCAACACAAGAAAAAAATGTAATAGAGCAAGTGGCTAATATAGGGAAGTCTAGCGTGAAACCTATCCTTCCCCCCCCCCCCCCCCCCCCCCCCCATAGTTTCAAGAAAGTTAAGAAAGATTCTGGAATCATTCTAAGTTGAGTGATTGATAACTAGACAAAGGAGAAAGGTGAGTATTAGAGAAGAATGGGGTAATAATTAAATATAGATATATAATTAAAGCAAACTGATATAACAAGGTTGATTTGTAAAAATGCAATTGAATACATACTGGAAATCAGCAGTATGATACTAATATAAAATAGTTCAGAAACATCATAATATATTTGAGCTAAACGAGCTAGATAGTACAAAGAAAAAGAGAAAACAATTATACATCAAAAAGAACAACCTGTGATTAAGTCAAAGGTAATGAACTAGTAAATAAATTCTGTGATTGTATGATTAATAGATGATATCAAATATGCCATTGGCAAGCAGGAGTCAGTCAATACATGAGAATAATTGGTGAGAACCTGATAAGATTCGTAGGCATCAATAAATATTTAACACAGGCAAAAAATAAACATCATTAAGGAAAGAACCAAAAGAGAGTTTGTAAAGAATAGTCAAGTGACCAGGAGATTTAGTGCTCAATCTGCTGATAGAAGCCAACTTCCTATAGTGGGAATGTATGCATATTAGCGGAGTTGATGGTGGAATTTGCTGCTTATTTTGGAAGAAAATAGGATGACAGCAAGAGCTCACATATAGTAGAGCATGCATTAGAGAAATTTAGATTTAAAGTTTAACTTGTCAGTCAAGAGAAACTAGCATGCTTCTAGGAAATAGTATTTAATAGCATTAGAACAGTGAAATGTGCAGTAGCTAGAAAACGGGTAACTGTGAATTGCATCAAGCAAACAGACATACTTATGAGGAAGTTATGCCATGTCTTGGTTTTGAAGATGATCAGTGTATTCTTGAAGTAGTTCTGGAGAGTCAAAGTATTTGGTATTGTTGTTTATGGTTATCGTCATGCGAGCTGGATATTGCAGGCCAAAGCGCGCTCCTATGGATTTGAGTCGTGCATGCATTTCAAGAAAGGCTTTTCTTTTTCTAGCTGTTGTTTTGGCCAGATCAGGAACGATTAAAATTCTCTTACCTTCATTTTGTAGTGATGATTGCGTGCATGCAGCTGTGAGTATTTGTAGAGCATGTTGAAATCTGAGGAGTTTTGCAACAACCGGTCATGGGTGAGGTTGATTGAGCCGCGTTTGTGATGGCATGTGATGGGCATGCTCAAATTCCAGGGGTGGATCGAATGTGATGTTGAGAATAGCGGGAATCCATTTACTAAGGAAATCAATCATGTTGGATCCTTCAAGTCCTTCTTTGAGCCCCAGTATATGAATGTTTTTCCTCCGAGAGGGGTTGGAGAGATTTTCTAGTGCCAGCTGTAATATTTTGAAGTGTTTAGTGGAGGCATCCTGTAACTGTAAACAGGAGGGCTGCTTGATCAGAGCGGCATTCTGAATTTTCAAATTTTCACTTGAAAAGCACTGAGAGAGGAGGTAATAGAAGCAATTTCATTTCGGAGTTTGCAGGTGGTTTCAAAATGTTTAGATGTTAGTTCTCGTAATGCACAAAGTTCTTCTATCATGGGATTTGAAATATGAGGTGGGTTTTTATTTGGCACCATTTTCTCTGGTGTTGGAGGACCAGTTTTTTGATCTTTTAGAACCGGCTGCCAGAATGTTTGATGATTCCTGTTTAGATGATCTGGTTCCCGACATGATGGTCGATAGGATAAGATCAATCAAGAAGATTAATAAGTAAGATTCCAAGAATCTGAATGAAGATTGAGTTGCGCTGGAAGGGAGAGAGAAGGCTAGATGTCCATTTCTATCAAGAGCTAACTAGTGCCCCTGTAAGGATAGATTTTTGTTATACCATTTTGTTATATCTTCTTTCTGGTGCCCAACTTCTATTTGAGCATAACATAATGTGCCTAAAAGTCCTGCACCAGGTCTTCATATAATTTTTGTTGAGAGGTTGTGATAAATAAAGCCCTAACTGATTGACAGATTGTCCTCTGAATGGGTTGTTTCTTGTGCCGTTTTCTTTGGCTGTCTCCATTTCCTCTTATCCCATTGAGAAGTGCTATAACAGCATGAAAAATGATACAAACTACCCAGTTTGCAATGTCTGTGCTGTTGTCAAATTTGAAATAGCAGACTAGCCCTGTAAAAATCTTGAAAAATTGGATGTGATAACAAGAAAAACTCCATCATAGCTACAAAATTAATTTATAAGGAACAGAGTACACTGTGATAATATATCCCAGGAGTATAAGGTGATATGGGTCTCATAATAAATAGATTATGCAGTCAAAATTTAAACAAAAGTTATACATTTTGGACCAGATTCTATATTTGGCATCAAACAAATTGGTGCTGAAAAAACATGTTTAGTGCTAGTCTATAAACTTCACCTAAAGTTATGCTCAGTTTATAGAATACGTGTAGCAGGCTGCCGCATGACTAAAATTTAGGAGCAGCCATTTATACCAACTAAAACCTGATGTTATTTAGGTGCAGATTGGGCATATTCTGTAACACTGGCATAATTTTTAGAAACGCCTATGTCCTCATCTCCACAGTCTAATTTGTGCACTTCACTTTATATAATACACTTAGAGGTTTTTTTACCAAACTGCAGGAAAAAGGGCCCTGCGCTAGCGGCGATGGCCATTTTTCCCACAGCCAGTAAAAGTTTTTAAAATGGCCATGCAGTGGTGCTACCACTGCGCAAGCCATTTCTGGGATTTTCTTTTTCCACCAGAAATGGTGCACGCTCAGGGTGGGACTACTGCTGGCAGCTGCACTGGGCCGGCGGTAGTCCCAGAAGAGCGAGTGGAAAGCCCACGTTGGGCTTACTGCCGCTCTGTAAAAGGCCCCTTAGTGATCTCTTTGCGTAAATCATAATCATTGCCAATTAGACTGATAATTGTTTATTAACATCCAATTATCAGCGCTGATTGACTTGTTAACCAATTAAGTTCCGCATGCAAATTAGCTAAACGTGCTGATTTGCGTGTGGAACTTTAGTCACTATTTATAGAATCTGGAGTTTTCTGGTGTGATGAACACATAACAGCTTTTTCTTCCATATCCAAGAGAAGATCAGTTATGTAACCTGGATGCTAAAGCATTGCATGCATAAATATTTAGAATATATTTTGAACCAAATGGTAACTGAACACAGAAAGTCCCATGAAAAATACAACAAACCAAAAAGTGGGAAATGGAAGAGGACTAGGCAAACTGCAGGTCCAACAAGTCACATTTATTCCGTAAAATATAAAATATCGAGACCCAACATGGCACCATGTTTCGGCATACAGGATACCTGCCTCAGGAGTCTGATGGTGCGATAATGAGAATAAGATTGTGAAAATGTGAGTTGTTGAACTTGTGGTTTGCCTAGCCCTCTTCTGTTTCCCACTCTTTGGTTTGTTGAAGAATACATTTGTGCATATACTCGTGCTCGTGCCAGCAGGGTGCCTAAGCACTATTCTGCAAAAACCTGCTTAATTTACATAGTGCATATTTGTAAGGGAGATGTTCACAGGCGAGAAGCATGGCTGGGATATAAGTGGGGCTTCCATTTATGCACAGAACTGACAATATTGTATGTTGTGAAATACTAAGTTAATGGCTTGTTTCAATCAGATTTATATAAAGTACCACAGTTATAGCCAGTATATAGGCATATACTCCAACTATACCCTTGTTTTCCTGAGTTTCCATTAATATCATATACGAGGGGTAAGTCATTGGGAGAACGTTTAGGTTCAAAAACTTTTTTGATTCTCAAGTGACTGAAAACAAAAACCAGGGGAAGCAGATGACATGTGGACACTGTCAATGGTGTAGATCAGTGATCACAGGACATGTCTGGTTAGTTCCAGGGAGAGGACAAACTTTGAGGATTAGAAATATGACAACCTGTGATAGTAGTAACATAGTATCAAGCATATAAATGACAAGTGACCGACTCACCCGCAAATGCGCAATACAGACCTCCCTCTCTGTCCCGCCCTTGCGTCAAGACGTGATGACATCAGGGGGCGGAACAGAGAGGGAAACAGACGCTGCCGCTGCCGCTGGAGCCGAAGCAACATTGCCAGCGCACCAACCTCCATCCCCCCATCCCCGACGTCGCCACCGCCGCTCCCGCCCCCCTCCGTATCGGGCCCCCTGCACTGACATGACAGCGCCTCTGACCTCCATGTGGAAGCGCTGCAGGCAGCAGCAGAGCGATCTGCTGCTGCCTACAGCGCTTTCACACGGAGGTGAGAGGCGCTGTCATGTCAGTTCAGGGGGCATGGAGGGGGAGGGAGCAGCAGCGAGGAGGGTAGCTGGACATGGTGGGAGAGCAGGGGGGAGAGAGGAGGGTTGCTGAACATGGGGAGAGAGCAGGGCAGAGAGGAGGGTTGCTGGACATGGGGGGGCAGGGGAGAGAGCAGGGTTGGTAGGGGGGACACCAAGGGAAAGAGGAGGGTTGCTGGATATGGGGGGAGGGCAGGGGAGAGAGGAGGATCAGTGGATGGGGTGAGGCCAGGGGAGACAGGAGGGCTGCTGAACATGGGGGGGAGGGCAGGGGAGAGAGCAGGGCTGCTGGACATGGATCAATGGAGGGGAGGGGAGGGCAGGGGAGAGAGGAGGGTTGCTGGACATGGGGGAGGGCATGGGAGAGAGCAGAGTTGGTGGACGGGGGGAGGCCAAGGGAAAGAGGAGGGTTGCTGGATATGGGGGGGAGGCAGGGGAGAGAGCAGGGTTGCTGGACGGGGGGTGGGCCAGGGGATACAGGAGGGCTGCTGGACATGGGGGGGAGGGCGGGGAGAGAGCAGGGTTGCTGGACATGGATCGGGGGAGGAGAGGGCAGGGGAGAGAGGAGGTTTGCTGGACATGGATGGATGGAGGTGAGAATTATTACATTTTGCAAAACACAAATCTCGCCCGTTTTAACGGGCTTAACGGCTAGTATGGTATAATTTGCCCCTGTGACTTGATATATATTGGGAGGAGTGTGCGACCCATTAAGTTACACCTTTCAGAGCATAAGTCTCGAATAACCACGCAAAATACTCAGGCACCTTTGGTGGAACATTGGCTGCAGAGACAACGTTGAGGATATTAGATGGAGAATTATTGAATATGTAGGAGTAAGAAAGGAGGGTGGTTCAGTTGGAAAGCTACTTAATTTCAGGGAACAATGGTACATTTCTTCTTTGCAGACTGTAACCCCTTACGGCTTGAATGCTGAGCTAGAATGGGCATCGCTGATATGAGATGATTAATCTTTGACCCAATAGGAGCCAAGGGAGGAAGGACCATTACGTCACTATATAGATGATTATTTAAATGAGAATAAGAAATGCCGCTGCCATCTTTGCTGGGGGATTAGTCCCGAAGAGTCATAGCAGAGCTGGCACTAAAAAGACTCTGGGGTGAGATTTTGATAGAGATATAATCTTTAGTATATCCTTGCTTGAGTACCAGGAAATACTGGGATCTTGGGTGATGAGAGTAGATGTATTGATGTTGTTTTTTCTGTTATAGAGGAATGTCCTTGAGACAGCTCGCTTCTGAGCGAAACATGTATGTTGGACAGTAGAACCCCTGGGTCCGATCGAAAAAAGATCTAAAAGATAAGTTAATTAATATTTTTTCTAAATTAAAAAAATGGACAAATATAATTAAGTGAACCAATGAGGCGATGAGCACCGCTGAGGTCACTATATAAAAAATTAATAAAAGTGAATGTGAAAGTTAAAGTTGTCATTTAGAAGAATATGTATGTGAGATTTTCTTACTGAAGAACCTGTCTATTTGAATTTAGTTAGGTACCTGAGAACTATATACTGGCTAATATTCTATGTTGGCCATGTCTCTAACACATGTAGGCGCACACAGTTACACAAGCTCTAGGGCTGGTGTAAATTTGGGCACCTAAAAACAAAAACACGGCAGCAAGGCTTATATTTGGAAAAACGTGATTCAAAAGCGCTAAACCCCTCCAAGAAAAACTGCACTGGCTCCCAATCAAAGAACGTATTGCTTTCAAAATCTGCACCCTGGTTCATAAACTTATCTACGGCGAAGCCCCGGGATACATGACAGACCTCATAGACTTACTAACCAGAAATACAACCAGATCAACACGAACATACCTAAATCTCCACTACCCAAGCTGCAAAGAACTCAAATGCAAATCAACTTATGCATCCAGCTTTTCCTATATAAGCACACAACTGTGGAACGCACTACCAAAAGCCGTGAAAACAATGTACGACCACCTAAACTTCTGAAAATCACTAAAAAACAACCTGTTCAAAAAGGCATAGCCTACCAACCCAACCTAAATGCCTGAACCCTGAAACACAACGAAACCAAAGCTCGTGATGGACATAACATAACTCTTCCACTCTACGATTCCCTAATGTGCCTGTAACATATGAACCTTATCCTACCACAACATCACTTTGTATTTGTTCTCTACCAGAGTTCGCAAACGCCTTTACGGTACTATGTAAGCCACAATGAGCCTGCAAATAGGTGGGAAAATGTGGGATACAAATGTAACAAATAAATAAATAGTAAATGTTAAGCAGGGCCAGCCTTAATCAGAGGTGACATTGCAGCTTTACAGGGCCCCACCCTCCTAGGGAGGGGGAGAAGGCTGCTGCTATTCTCCACCCACTACTACTACTACTTATCATTTCTATAGCGCTACTAGACGTACGCAGCGCTGTACACTTGAACATGAAGAGACAGTCCCTGCTCGACAGAGCTTACAATCTAATTAGGCCAGACAAACAGGACAAACAAGAGATAAGGGAATATTAAAGTGAGGATGATAAAATAAGGGTTCTGAACAAGTGAATAAGGGTTAGGAGTTACAAGCAGCATCAAAAAGGTGGGCTTTTAGCTTAGATTTGAAGACGGCCAGAGATGGAGCTTGACGTAACGGCTCAGGAAGTCTATTCCAGGCATATGGTGGTGCAGCAAGATAAAAGGAATGGAGTCTGGAGTTAGCAGTGGAGGAGAAGGGTGCAGATAAGAGAGATTTACCCAGTGAACGGAGTTCCCGGGTAGGAATGTAGGGAGAGATGAGAGTGGAGAGGTACTGAGGAGCTGCAGAGTGAATGCACTTATAGGTCAATAAGAGGAGTTTGAACTGTATGCGGAAACGGATAGGAAGCCAGTGAAGTGACTTGAGAAGAGGGCTAATATGAGCATAACAACACTGGTGGAATATTAGTCGTGCAGCAGAATTTTGAACAGATTGAAGAGGAGAGAGATGGCTAAGTGGGAGACCTGTGAGAAGCAAGTTGCAATAGTCTAAGCAAGAGGTGATAAGAGTGTGGATGAGGTTTCTGGTAGTGTGCTCAGAAAGGAAAGGGCGAATTTTGGTGATATTATAAAGAAAGAAACGACAGGTTTCAGCAGTCTGTTGAATATGTGCAGAGAAGGAGAGGGAGGAGTCAAAGATGACCCCAAGGTTACGAGCTGATGAGACAGGAAGGATGAGAGCGTTATCCTCAGAAATAGAGAATGGGGGAGGAGGAGAGGTTGGTTTATGGGGAAAGATAAGAAGCTCAGTCTTGGTCATGTTTAATTTCAGATGGCTCTGAGACATCCAGGCAGCAATGTCACACAGGCAGGCTGATACTTTGGCCTGGATTTTGGCTGAGATTTCTGGTATGAAGAGGTAGATCTGAGAGTCATCAGCATAAAGATGATACTGAAAACCATGGGATGAGATCAGAGTACCAAGGGAAGAAGTATAGATGGAGAAAAGAAGAGGTCCCAGGACAGATCCCTGAGGTACACCAACTGACAGTGGGATAGAAGTAGAGGAGGATCCACTAGAGTATACACTAAAGGTACGCTTGGAGAGATAAGAAGAAAACCAGGAAAGAACAGAGCCCTGAAATCCAAGTGAGGACAGCGTATCAAGGAGTAGGCTGTGATCAACAGTGTCAAAAGCAGCAGATAGATCAAGAAGGATGAGGATAGAATAGAGACCTTTGGATCTGGCCAGGAACAGATCACTGGAGACTTTAGCAAGCGCTAAAGTCCACCCAGAGGCATCTCTCCTGCACACACTCCCTCCAAACCTGCCTGTACAATTCAGCTTCTCCCCCTCTCTTCTAATCCTTCATCTACCTTACAATTTGTCTCCTGCCACCTTCAGAATGCTGCTAGCATCGGGGAGCGGCAGTGATTGTCATACGCTGCCTGCAGTGGCATTCCTGGGGGGGCTGGCACCCGGGGCGGATCGCCGATGCGCCCTGCCCCCCAGGTGCAGCACCCCCCCCCCCCCGATGTAGCACGGACCCCCCCCCCCCCCCCGTCGAAAGGACACCCCCGCAAAGGAAACCCCCCCACACCGGGTGCACATCGCTGGTGGGGTGCCGCGCGCGCCTGTCCTCCGTTGTTCCATGCTTCTTCTCTGCCCCGGAAGCATGGAACAACAGAGGACAGGCGCACGCGACACCCCCCCTCCAGCGGCGTGCACCCGGGGCGGACCGCACCCACCGCCCCCCCCCCCCCCTAGGAATGCCACTGGCTGCCTGCATTCTGCTCCGGAGCCTTCCCTCTGACCTGTTCTGCCCCTTTTGATGCAACTTCCACTTTCCATAGGGTTGGAATAGTTCAGAGGGAAGGTTCTGGAGCAGCTGCAGGCAGCATAGTCCATGGTAGAATGCAGTGGATGAGTGGCCTAATGGTTAGTGCAGCAGGCTGCGGACCTTATGGTCAGCAGTGGTGGAAATCCTGAGGAACCAGGTTCCATTCTCTCTGTAGCACTTAGCCCTACATTCTCCCAAGTACAATCTATAATTTAGATAGTGAGCTCATTAGGGACAATGCAAAATACCTGTAATAGAAATTGTAAATCGCATGGTCACCTCAGGGATCACTTGCAGTATTTTTGTATTTTCAGCACTTGATAAAAATACAAAAATAAATACATTTAGGCACATCCGCTTATGCCAAGTCACTGCAGCACCTTAGCACCAAACATGGACACATCAGTATCCATGAAGAAAGGAAAGAGGTTGTATAGCACAACAAGTATATTCAGTATCCCAACAAATCCTGAAAACAATAGGGGCATAAACAATAAAATCAACAAAAACAAATAAACAGCCTTTTAAAAAAGCAAAAACTTCAAGTAAAAATGTAAATCTTTCTTTTAAATTCAATTATAAATCATTGTATTACAACAGAATACAAGAATATACCATAGGAGAATATTACATAAAACAAAACAGAAATTAGGTATAAGTACATAAGCATTGCCATACTAGGACAGACCAAAGGTCCATCAAGCCCAGCATCCTGTTTCCAACATTGGCCAATCCAGGTCACAAATACCTGGTAAGATCCCAAAAAAGTTCAATACATTTTATGCTGCTTATCCCAGAAATAAGCAGTGGATTTTCCCCATGTCAATTTAATAATGGTCTATGGACTTTTCCTTTAGGAAGCTATCTAAACCTTTTTTAAACACTGCTAAGCTAATGCTTTTACCACATTCTCTGGCAATGAATTACAGAGTTTAATTACACATTGAGTGAAGAAATATTTTCTCCTATTTGTTTTTAATTTAATACTTATTAGCCTCATTGCGTGCCCACTAGTCCTAATAATTTTGGAAAGAGTAAACAAGTGATTCACATCTACCCATTCCATTCCACTCATTATTTTATAGACCTCTATGAGTATCAAGTCCACATTATAGAACGCAACCTGAACTTCAAAAGAAAAAGAAAACTATTTAATAAGATATTATTAGTTAAACGTCTCTAACCAACAGGCATAATTCTAAATTCCTGGAACCCTAATAAACAATCTGTTCCTGATAACAATAAAGAAATTACATTAGTTTACCAATTCCTTATCCTGCAAGAAAATTTCCAACTGCATTACATCAAAAAATACATGCTTATTACTTTGATAAGAAATCAAACATTTACAAGAAAATTAAAGGAAAAATGTCCCACCAATTGCCAAGACTTTTACTTTTAATTGTAAAAAAGATGTCCTCTTAAGCTGAGTTGATCTAGAAACGTCTGGAAACATGCAAATTACCGACCCTCAAAAAGGAATTTCTTTGTTTGGAAAAAAAAAGCTTTCAATATCTCCAATTTAAATAATTCAGACTGCAATCTAATAGAGCATGGATCAGACCCTAAGGAGGGCATCGAGGTACAGCCCTACTCTCAGACCAGGGAAGCGTCCTCCCTCAATGTACCACATGGGTTGATGTCAACTTTTACGTCCATCGAGACACTGGAATCAAAGATCGCTCTACAGGTAGACTATTTAAAACTAACATCCACCCTTCAGCAGCAATTTTGAGATACAGAAGTTGCAGGACAGGAACAAAGGTGGAGTGTTCCTGCCTTTTTAGAAGAAATGAATAAATGGAGGGCCTGTGAGGTTTGAAGGGCCTGAAGAAGGTCCCAGGGTGGGGCTCTTATGTTACAATTTCAGTAGCAGCACCAATAGCAACAGAGGTCAATTGAGGGAAGGTGACTTTAAGGGGAAAAAAACAACTAGCATATAAAGTGAAAATTAAGGAAAAAGACAAAAAAACACAAAAATTATTCTGCTGTGTCTCACTGACAGCTCAGTACTGCTTTTTTGATACTTTATACCAATTGGCTTTGTCATACAATACTTTTTCTCCTCTTCTCTGTACAGTATAATTATGTTCTAAATATTTGATATGTGAATGAAATGTAAACTTACAACTAAGATGGTGATGAATTCAATCTTTTATTTTCAACAGATCAGCTACATCTCAGGGAATCTTGTCATGAGCGACAGAGTTAAGTTTCCTTTTTTCTACCGGACTGCCCCCAGCGAGCTGCACCTCTGTGCTGGCATAGTCAAATTATTAAAGCATTTTGGCTGGACCTGGGTCGGTGTCATTGCGTGCACTGATGAAATCAGCGTGAGAGCTGTGCAGATCCTGAAAGAAGGGATTGAACAGAGTGGAGGTTGCATTGAATTCATACAAACCTTCAGTCAGTCCAGTTCACTCTTAATTCAAGAAACACCTAAAATTTACAACACCATTATTACATCTTCAATTAAAGTGATTATTTTATATTGTAATAGAGACCAAACAGAGTTTGTAAGTTATACACCCATTTGGGAAGCACCTGGAAAGGTCTGGATCGTCACAGCTGAAAGCTTATTTACCTCAACTTCATACTATGTTGAAAGGAAAAACATCTTAGTTTTTACTGCGGGAAAGAAGAATATTCCAAGCTTTCATAAATTTGTTCGTGAGGTGAATCCTGCTCTATTTCCAAGTGATTCATTGACAGAGGAATGGTGGAAGGACCTTTGTAACAACCGATGCCCCGAGAGCATCCAAAGATCCTGTAGTAGTGATGAAACATCTAACTACATCTCGCACTGTGACATCGCAATCCTTGGGAGCAGTTATAATATATACAATGCTGTGTATGGCCTGGCACATGCACTGCACAACATGATCACTTCTAGATCGGAAAATACCACCCTGCAGAGTGGAGAAAGTGAGAGTGTTTTGGATTTGTTACCATGGAAGGTAATATCCTTTGACGGAGGAATGTTATTTTCAGAAAGAAGTGATGGTCTGTAGTTGCAGGATGCAGTGAAGTTTCTATACTCACACAGATGCTTCCTGCCCATGGTCAAGAGATGTGCACCGATGGAAAGGGTGTTGGAAGCATGAAATGGCCTCTTGGTGGAGGCCGTGGACTGTGTCAGAATTTAAGAAGGCATGTGGCAAGCACGTGGGATCCCTTAGGAAAAGGAAGAGTTGGTGGTTACAGAAAATGGGTAGACTGGATGAGCCATTTGGCTTTTATCTGCCATCATGTTTCTATGTTTCTATGATTCTTTGGGTACCCATAAAATATCTCTCTCTATAATATTCTTTTTCAGTTTTGAGTGTTCACTTCCCTCATGCTTTTCCAAGTCTCTAGAACCCCATACTAAACAATAATTTTATACTCCAAACACAAGATGAACCACTAGTCTCAATGTATAACTAGGTTTATCCAAGGAAACCAGAATGTGGCCAGATCACAGAGTTCCTCATTCTCCACTTGATGCTGCATCTTCCTTTACCATCGTACCCCACATACCCTGACATTTAGGGGGAGATTCTATATATGTCACCTAAAAAATTGGTGCAGAAATCAATGCAGACTAAGTGTATTCAATAAGCAGTGCCTAGATTAGGTATTATTAGGAAAAGAATGGAAAACAAAAATAAGGATGTTATAATGCCTTTGTATCGCTCCATGGTGCGACCACACATGGAATATTGTATGCAATTTTGGTCACCGTATCTCAAAAAAGATATGGTGGATTAGAAAAGGTGCAGAGAAGGGCGACGAAAATGATAAAGGGGATGGGACAGCTTCCTTATGAGGAAAGGCTAAAGCGGCTAGGGCTCTTCAGCTTGGAGAAAAGGCAGCTGAGGGGAGATATGATAGAGGTCTATAAAATAATGAGTGGAGTTGAACGGGTAGATGTGAAGCACCTGTTTACGCTTTCCAAAATACTAGGACTAGGGGGCATGCGATGAAGCTACAATGTAGTAAATTTAAAACAAATCAGTGAAACTTTTTTTTCACTCAATGTGTAATTAAACTCTGGAATTCGTTGCCAGATAATGTGGTAAAGGTGGTTAGCTTAGTGGAGTTTAAGAAAGGTTTGGACGGTTTCCTAATGGAAAAGTTCATAGACCATTATTAAATGGACTTGGGGAAAATCCACTATTTCTGGGATAAGCAGTACAAAATGTTTTGTACTTTTTTGGGATCTTGCCAAGTATTTGTGACCTGGATTGGCCACTGTTGGAAACAGGATGCTGGGCTTGATGGACCTTTGGTCTTTTCCAGTATGGCAATACTTATGTACTTTTATTTAAACGCAATATATAGAATACGCTTAGTCGATATGTCAGCACCTAAAACTACATGCCTCCATTTACACCATCGAAAACATGATATAAATCCTGGTACATAGATTTAGGCACAGTGGGACATATTCTATACCTACACATGTAAATTTCGAACGCCCATAACCATGCCCCTTTTTGCCTGTGTATGTTAGAAATTAGGCGCACTGCATTACAGAATGTGTTTAGTGAGTTGTGTGTGTAAATTGTAATTATTGCCAATTAGTGCTCATTATTGCTTGTTAAGAGCTCTTAAAATTGCTGATTAGCTAGTTATGCCAATTAAGTTATGTGTGTTATAGAATTGGCATAGATCTGTAGACGGACTATATAGAATCCATGGGTAAGGGGGAATTCTATAAATGGTGCCTAAAAAATTGACACCAAAAAAAATCTTAAGCAATATTCTACACGCTGTGCCTAAATTTCAGTGCAGTTCATAGAATTAATGCTTAAGTGGACAGGTTATACATAAATTTATGCAGCGGCTATTTGCTCCAACAAAAATGCGTTGCAAATCCCACACTTAAAATTTACACACAGAGCAAAATTATTCCTTAATTACACGCATAACTCAAAACCACACCACTAATCCAACCCCAAAATGCCAGTGACCCTCCAAATTAAATCTAATTAGTGCCAATAATTGCTTGTTAAAAAGCCAATTATTGGCACTAATTTTCTCATTATTCTAGTAAACAAAGGAAACAGAATGCTGAAATGGGGTGGAAGGAAACTAGTTCCAAGACTAACAGGAATATAATCCAAACAAATTTTATTCATCAAAAGCAACCAAAAAAGCCACAAACTGGTGAAGAGGTAGCCCAAAAGACACTACACGGGCTGTGTTTTGGCACTTAGCCTTCCTCAGGTGTCACCTGGGTTAAAAAAATCTTCATGACTTCTGGACTAACTGGAGTCAAGATATGAAAATATCTGAAAAACTTCAGAGCTGAGCAGCGTCTGCACAGCGTCATGGAATGTCCACCAAGCATGCTGGGATACAGATAGGCCCAGGGGGGGCATATCCAGACCTGGGGTGAGTGTTGAGGAGATGTTTGGGGAGGGTTGGGGGCTTCAAATGGCAGCAGGTTGGGGGAGGGGGATGGAAGACAGTGGACAGCTTTGTGGTCTTTAGAGACATTTAAAAAAAAAAAGGTTATGTGGGCCTCAGCTGATTATAGTCTAGAAACAATATAAGCTCAGGGGCCAGCCCCACAGAACTTAGCCCTCAATATTCAGTGCTGGTACCTGGTGTTCGCGACACCTGGAAATGGCCCGGCATTGCATATCATTGAGCCTGCCATGAGTGGGAAAGCGCGGGGTACAAATGTAACTAAAAATATCAGGGGCTAATCTAGCTGCGACCTTTAGCATTTTAAAAAAATGACCGCCACCAGCTGAATATCAAGGGGATTATTTTTTTCCAGTGTTAAAATGCTTTTCAATGGATAGTTTTGGCCAGTTGCATGTAATGAACTGGATTATCTGTTTTTCACCTAACACTCGATCTTAATAAAGCACATACATAAATATGTTTTGTATATAGCTATAGATATACTTATAGCTATAAATATAGGTAGAGATAAATAGATAGAAAAATAACCATGTACACGTGCCTGGAATAATTTTACAGATAATATCCCTTTTATATCATGTTGATTTGAAATGAAACCCCATCCCTATAATAAGGAGCAGATTGTATGTGCTGTACATTAGGAGTGTATCCCAACAGTGAGTTCACTAATAAAAATGTTTTGCTTTCCATTAGCTTCATCATTATCTGAAGAGTCTTCATTTTAAGAATGTTCTGGGTGAGGAAATTGTTTTTGATGAAAATGGTGAACTTGCCGTTGGATATGATATTATAAGCAAATTCTATCTACCTGACGGGACACGAAGTCATGAAATTGTTGAAAGTTATAACCCTTATGCTTCATCAGGGAAAGGCTTCACCATCAATGAGAAGGCGATTGTGTTGGAGGACTTGTTCAGCCAGGTCAGATGTAAGATGGGAACTACATTGATGATGTGTTCTATTGTGGATCACTTCTGAAGTCTCACTGTCATTCTTTGAATGCTTACTGACCATCATGACTGACATTGGTATCACCATGTCCACACATGTCTTTTAAAGTTGTCAACTTGCTGGATCTTGTACAAGCCCAAAGTTTTGTGTGTTTGTGGTCAACCATCTCTTGCACCACAGATTGTCTACAATCAGGTGTGGCCCTTGAAGGTAAACCTAGATTGGATTTCTCAACAACAGGTGTCTTGCAAGGCTGTTGCAAATGTTATGGTGAAGTGGGAGCTCTGTGATTTTTTTGGGATGTGAGTGAGCAAACTAGCTGTGGTGCTCCAGTGGTAGGAAATGGGTCACAAAGGGCTACTAATAATCCACATAGAAATCAGCATTATCAGGCTCATTTTCGAAAGAGAAGGACGCCCATCTTTCGACACAAATCGGAAGATAGGCGTCCTTCTCACAGGGTCAATATATTACAATACGCAAGACCTAAGATGGCCGCCGCTTAACGGTTATAAGAACAACAGGCTCCAGGGACCCTTGACCGAGCCAGATCGTACAATAGCTGTGTACTAACCTGTCTGGTTTGGTTCCGCGGACGATTGATGCGGGAAGAGATATGGAGCTCAAATTCGAGACCAATTTGAGCACTGCTTGTTGTGTCGGTCCGGAATCACCGAGGACAACCGGCCGCATTCACCTCCCTCCCAGGGCCGCATGTGCTAATCCCTCCCAGGGCCATTTACTTGGAGACCATCGCACGAGTTTGCAGCCTACAGAACGACAACACAGAAGCACTACTTACAGGTTGCTTACGGTACCTGAATTAATGCTAATATCAGCAGCACGGATCGGTGCCATGAAATTACTACCTGCATAGCTACCTGCAGCACTGTTCCAGTCTTGTTGCATGCCGCAGCCTCAGCTCCAGTCCTGCTGTTCCGGTCTTGTTGCTCCAGCGCTGCTTGCCCTGTTCCAGCCTGCAACCTCAGCTCCAGCCTGCAGCTTCAGCTCCTGTCCTGCATCCTCTGCTCCAGCCTGCAGCTTCAACTCCAGTCCTGCAACCTCTGCTCCTCTGTTCCAGCCTTCAGCCTCAGCTCCAGCCTACTGCCTCACCTTTGTTCGTGACTGTTATCTAGCGCTTGGGACTGCCTGAGTCACTACATATGGCTCCATTTCACATTCTCCTCCTATTACTGTCCCTTCCCAATCTACTCCTCCACCTGAAGCCACTGTGCACTACAGTTATACATTACCCTTTCATTGATTTTATTACCTCACCATCTCTCTTGTCCTCTTCCTTCCTCCTTGCTTTCTGCCTTCAACATTTCATTCCTTCCATTGTACCTTCCCCATTCTATCTGAGTTCATCTCGCCTTCGTCACCTTCATCGCCACTCCTCTCCTACTCTCCTCTGCACTCTCTTAATCCTTCTTCTTCTCTCTGCTGGAGACATCAATCCCAATCCTGGTCCCCCTCAACAACCCTCATCCTATTTGTGCAGGTGCACCGTGACCTCTCCAATCTCATCTCTATTCCTCTCCTCCCACCCTCTTCTCTGCCCTTCTCATGCGCCCTATGGAATGCCCGCTCCATCTGCAACAAACTTTCCTATATCCATGACCTTTTTTATCTCTCGTAGCCTCCATCTGCTCGCCATAACAGAAACTTGGCTGTGCCCTGAAGACTCTGCTTCAGTCGCAGCCCTCTGCCATGGTGGTTATCTCTTCTCCCATACTCCTCGCCCTGCTGGCCGTGGTGGTGGTATTGGACTATTACTCTCACCCTCTTCCAAATTTCAATCTCTTCTACCACCTCAGTCTCTCTGCTTTTCTTCATTTGAAGTCCACTCCGTCCACCTATTCACTCCTTTGCCTCTTCAATTAACAGTTATTTATCATCCCCCTGATAAGTCCCTTTCATCCTTTCTCAGTGACTTTGACGCTTGGCTTTCCTTCTTTCATGATCCTTCTTCCCCCTCCCTCATCCTTGGCGACTTTAACATTCATACTAATGATCCCTCCAACTCTTACGTTTCCCAGTTCCTCGCCTTAACATCCTCCTTCAATCTCCAACTACGCTCCACTTCCCCCACTCACCAAAATGGTCACTGTCTTGATCTTATCTTCTCCCATAACTGCTCTCCCTCCAATTCCTTTGCCTCAGATCTTCCCCTCTCTGACCATCATCTAACAACCTTCACACTTAAACTTCCTCCTGCCCAATCCCATCCAATCTTAACCAATTTATCTAGGAACCTTCAGGCTATTGACCCTACTACCCTATCCTCCAGTGTCTCGAACCTCTTCTCTACTACTGCACCATCCAAATCAGTCAATGAAGCCATCTCTTCCTACAATACTATTCTATCCTCTGCTTTAGACACTCTTGCACCTCTCACGCCCCGTCCTATAAGGCGTACCAAACCCCAGCCTTGGCTGACCTCTAAAATCCGCTACCTATGTTCCTGTGCCCGCTCCGCCGAACGCCTCTGGCTGAAATCTCGTGCCATTGCTGACTTCATACATTTCAAGTTTATGCTGACCTCCTTCCAATCTGCTCTTTTGCTTGCTAAACAGGACTATTACATCCAGATGACTAATTCTCTCGGCTCAAACCCTCGACTTCTCTTCGCCACACTGAACTCTCTCCTCAAGGTGCCTCCATCTCCAACTCCCCCCTCACTATCTTCTCAGACCCTAGCTGAATTCTTCCACGACAAGGTTCAGAAGATAAACCTTGAATTCTCAACCAAGTCACCCCCACCTCTCCCTCCCCTTGTCTGTTCCCTTAACTCCCCAACCCCTCTGTCCTTTTCCTCCTTTCCCGAAATCTCTCTCCTCTTCAATCAGTCCAAAACTCTGCTGCACGACTCATTCTCCACCAGAGTCGCTATGCTCACATTAGCCCTCTCCTCAAGTCACTTCACTGGCTCCCTATCCGTTTCCACATTCAATTCAAGCTTCTCTTACTGACCTATAAGTGCATTCACTCTACCGCTCCCCAGTACCTCTCCACTCTTGCCTCTCCCTACGCCCCCACCCCCCTCGGGTACTCCGTTCTGTGGATAAATCTATCTTGTCTGTCCTCTTATCCTCTACTGTTAATTCCAGACTCCGTTCCTTTTATCTCGCTGCAACTCACGCCTGGAATAGACTTCCCGAGCCTGTACGTCTAGCCCCATCTTTGGCTGTTTTCAAATCCAGGCTAAAAGCCCACCTCTTTAACGCTGCTTTTGACTCCTAACCACTACTCACTTGCCCTGTACCTTTTTATCCCCACCTCTTTAATTCCCTTACCTCTTAGTTGTTCTGTCTGTTTGCCTGTCCTATTTAGATTGTGAGCTCTTTGAGCAGGGACTGTCTTTTCATGTATGGTGTACAGCGCTGCGTATGCCATGTAGCACTATAGAAGTGATAAGTAGTAGTAGTAGGGTCATCCAAATCGGTTTAATTGAAAGCCGATTTTGCACATCCCCAACTGCTTTCCGTTGCAGGGATGGCCAAAGTTCATGGGGGCGTGTTGGAGGTGTAGCGAAGGTGGGACTTGGGCGTGCTTAACACTTGGACGTCCTCGACCCATAATGGAAAAAAGGGCGTCCCTGACGAGCAATTCCTAATCCAGTTCACCACTTTGGGACCTATCTTCAGCCCATCGAGTTTATTTAAAAGCCTCCTGTGGGGAACTGTGTCAAAAGCTTTGCTAAAATCTAAGTAGATTACGTCTATAGCATGTCGATGATTCAATTCTCCAGTTACCCAATCAAAGAATTCAATGAGATTAGTTTGGCACGATTTCCCTCTGGTAAAACCATGTTGTCTCGGATCTTGCAACTTATTGGCTTCCAGGAAATTCACTATCCTTTCCTTCAGGATCGCTTCCATTACTTTTCCAATAACTGAAGTGAGGTTTATCGGCCTGTAGTTTCCAGCTTCTTCCCTATCACCACTTTTGTGAAGAGGGACCACATCCGCCATTCTCCAATCCCTTGGAACCTCTCACGTCTCCAAGGATTTATTAAACAAATCTTTAAGAGGACCTGCCAGAACCTCTCTGAGCTCCCTCAATATTCTGGGGTGGATCCCGTCCGGTCCCATGGCTTTGTCCACCTTTAGCTTTCCAAGTTGTTCAGACACACTCTCTTCCGTGAACGGTGCTATATCCACTCCATTCTCAGATGTACTTTTGCCAGTCCCTCGTGGTCCTTCTCCAGGATTTTCTTCAGTGAAAACAGAACAAAAGTATCTATTTAGCAAATTGGCTTTTTCTTCATCATTATCTACATAGCGGTTTGCTGTATCTTTTAGTCTCACAATTCCCTTTTTAGTCATTCTCCTTTCACTAATATACCTGAAGAAATTTTTGTCGCCCCTCCTTACATTTCTAGCCATTTGTTCTTCTGCGTGCGCCATCGCCAGACATACCTAATTACATACATAATAAAAAAAACACATTACAACAACACAACATGAGACAGATCAGGTTGTTACATGATTTTAGTTTTGAGGGAGCAGTTTAAAGACACCCCCAAGGTATTATTAGTCCCCTTTACTGATGGCACAGGAAAAATAACATTTCAGATTTTTTGTTGATGTTTTGATTTCAGTGAAATGTACTGGCCAGGGCAAGAAACCAACATCAGCTGCATACAATATCTTAATATTAATCCCCTAGGATCCTAAATTTTCACCACTATTCATTTACCTAGATTTTTGCCCTGAATTTGGATACTTTGTTGTTAAATTCAACACTATGCTCCTACATTTTTTTATGCATCTTAAATTCACCCTCAAGGCCCCCATAATCCAACAGATCCAACGTAAATCCTCACACTCAGCAACACAGCATAACTAATGATCGTACTGGACAATTTATAATCTTCACTTCCTTCGACCCCATGACGCCTGATCCACACCTACCTCATCTGACCACAATATAACTTTGTATTTGTTATCAACCGAACTGGCAAACGCCACTACTGTACTATGTAAGCTACATTGAGGCTGCAAATAGGTGGGAAAATGTGGGGTACAAATTTAACAAATAAATAATCTCAGCTCCTAACTTTAACCAGGTCTTTTTAAATTATAGTCCGCTCTTCTCCATAGTTTAACCTGTAGGATTTGTAAGCCGCATTGAACCTACTAGTGAGTGGGAAAGCGCGGGGTATAAGTGTTACAAATAAATAAATAATCAGGATTAGGAACCTGGGGCAGCCAGTAAATAGTATCTATTGGGTTTTCTTTTTTAATGTATCTTCATTTACTTGTTATCTAGGATATTTTTTTTCATACAGTTTTGTATGTTTTTTTAAATTGGAATTTTTAATCCCTTTACCTTAGGAACACAAAAGAGAAAAAAATGCACTTTAGAAGAAAATTGACCAACAAATCATGAGGGAAGGAAAAAAAAACCTTAATCAAATTAGGTTATGTAGGCCATGTCAAGGTAAAATCTGAAAACATTATCATAAATATAACATGAAAAATTCTTTTTATTTCAAATATGCAGCTAAAACTCCCACCACATTATAGTACCATATCCTACTTCTAAACACGAAGAAATAATCTTTAAGGGAACATTATCACTCAAAATATTCTCCAAATGGAGATGGTCAAAAAAGATATATTGTTTGCCTTGCCAGAAAATTAAACTTTTACAATGGAACCTTAAAAAACAAAAAGGTTCCACCCACTTGAGAAACTTTTGATTTTAACTGAAGAAATAATGTTCTCCTGAGCTGCATGACCCTAGCTACGTCAAGAAACATTAAAACTTTTTGACCTTTTCCTTTTTAAATGAGACACATTGCAAGTTATGACATCAGAACCCCTTCCCTGAGGAAGTATCAAAACCTGTTCATTTCGGTGGAGGTTCTCATGGATTTGAAAACAGCGGCAAGTTAAGTGGCATTATCATAATTCTGATTATTTGCTGAAAACATTTGGAGTAATTTTAAGCTAAAAAGTACATATGTTAAAGTCTATCACAGAGTTGAAGATGAGTAAATAAAAACTACAATAAGGATCGATGAAGATTGGCACACCGTTGCTCTGGAACATCCAGTTAAACTCTGAAGATCCTTGTTAGTAAAAAGCTAAATAAATGGAGTAATACATGAGGAAAATTTAATATGTGAAAGCTGTGATGTATTGCATTGTGTACAAGGATATAGATGCTTAGAATAGATTTTAATATATTCTACATGTCCCTGCACAAAGGGGCCCTTTTACTAAGCTGTGTAAGTGTCTACGCATACCCAAAGGGTGGCAAAATGGAATTACTGCCCAGCTATTGCATGGCTCTTGCGGTAATTTCATGTCCGATATGCATGTACAAAAAATAATTTTTCTTTTTGGATGCATGTATAGGACGCGTGCCAAGTGGCATTTCACGTGCCTAGGTCATTACCGCCCAATTACCGCTTGAGACATTACCGCTAGGTCAATGGCTGGAGGTAAGGTCTCAGACCCAAAATGGATGTGCGGCAATTTTCATTTTGCTGCACATCCATTTTTGGCAAAAATTTAAAAGCATTTTTTACAGGTGCGCTGAAAAATGATTCTGCACACACCCAAAACATGCATCTACACTACTGCAGGCCATTTTTCAGTGAACCTTTGTAAAAGGGTCCCTAAGTAATTTGGTCCTATCTATTAGATTTAAAGTTTATCATAGGCATTTACACCAGCTTTTCATTAGTGTAAAAGGCTGTGCCTAAATTTTAGTCACATAGATGGCACTTCACGTATTTTATAAACTATGCATCAATTTTTTTAGCGATAAATATAGAATCAGGCCGATTGTGAGCAATTCTAGTCACCTGCATCTCAAAAAAGATACAGTAGAAGAGGTTTAGAGCAAGACAACCAAAATGATTAAGGGGATCAAATTACTCTTATTTAAGGAAAGGCTAAAGAGGTTGAGGCTCTTCAGACTAGAAAGATTAAAGTTTCTAAAATCCAGAGTAGAGTGGAACAAATCAATTGTTTACTTTTTCAGTAAATACAAAGACTAGAGGACATGCCATGAAATTACTAAGCAGTATATTTAAAACAAATAGGAGGAGGGAAAAAAAATATATATATATATTCACTTAAAGCTCTGGAACTCATTGCTGGACGATATGGTAAAAGAAGTTTATGGTAGCTGGGTTTACATAAAGATTTCGACAAATTCAAATTCCTTGAAGTAAACCATTATTATTATTATTATTATTACCATAAACCATTATTAAGGTAGATCTGTGGAAGCCACTGTGTCATGGAACCCAGGATGGTGAGCCCTTGGGCTGCAGCCAGGCTGCAGCAGACAAGTCCTCTGGGGAGGCGCAGAGCAGAGGCGAACCAGGCACTGAATACAAACAGGATACCAGACATTGCAAATAGAGCACACTCAAGACAAGCAACAAGCACCACCAGAAAAGGGAGATAGACCACTCAGGCGGGCCTCATGGCCAATCCGGAACCCACTCGTACAGAGTCCAAGCATACAGGCCAGAGGGAAGGGAAAAGAAACAGAACGGAATCTCCTGTGCAAGTACTACTCAAGCAGTGCTCACACACTGCACTAAACAAAGCCACTAACAAGGGGTCAAAAGACCCTACACACAGGCACAAAGAAACTGAAGAGGAGGAGACAACCCCACTAGACTCACATAGTAGAAACTACGAATAAAAGATAAGAAAACCACAAAGGAAGGCAGCACAGGACTGGGCTTAGGACCCCAGCTATAAATGAATAGTCCTAACCAAGTCAAACAGACATCACACAGAGAGGTAGCTCAAGGCTGAGCTAGTAGTCCCAGCAAACAGAAGAACCACCCACTCAATCAATCAGAGAGGATGCACAAGACTGTGCTAGTAGACATAGCTAAATGGAAGATCGGCCCACTCGTGCCACAGAGAGAGACCGCTCAAGGCTGCACTAATAGTCACAGCTAAGCAAATAAGCAATCCACTCAAACACAACCATAAACCTCAAAGAGAGAACTCAAACAGAAAGCACACAGGAAAAACTCAAGATAAGGCCACACAAAGGAACACTCACGGGTATGCCATACAGAACTCAAGGATAAGGTAAGCCACTCATAGGAATACACAAGGCTGGCTACGCAGCACTCAAGGGTAAAGGGGAGCCAACTATAGGAATACACTCTAGGCTATACTATACAACACTCAAGGGAAAAGGGAAGCCACTCATAGGAATACACAAGGCTGGCCACACAGCACTCAAGGATAAAGGGGAGCCAACTATAGGAATGCACTCTAGGCAGTACCATACAGCACTCAAGGGAAAAGGGAAGCCACCTATAGGAATACACAAAGCTGTGCCACTCAGCACTCAAGGGTCAAGGGAATCTACTCACAAGAATACACAAGGCTGGCCATACAGGACTCAAAGAGTGGAAGAGTGGCCTAGTGGTTAGGGTGGTGGACTTTGGTCCTGGGGAACTGAGGAACTGAGTTTGATTCCCACTTCAGGCACAGGCAGCTCCTTGTGACTCTGGGCAAGTCACTTAACCCTCCATTGCCCCATGTAAGCCGCATTGAGCCTGCCATGAGTGGGAAAGCACGGGGTACAAATGAAACAAAAAAAGGTAAAGGGAAACCACTCATAAGAATACACAAGGCTGTGCCACACAGCACTCAAGGGCAAAGGGAAACCACTCATAAGAATACACAAGGCAGTGCCACAGAGTCAAATAACAGACACTAGAGCAAAGGGAAAAGCAAGCAAACAGGGAAAGCTGCCTTTACATACACAAATCAGATAAGGAGCAATGCTCACAAGAATCAGGAGACAGACCAGCAGACCAAGAGTTAAAGCAGGCTAAAGGGAAAAGCTGCTTCTAAAACACATCAGAAAGAAGCAGGGCTTACACTGACTGCAATCAAAGGTTTAAAGCAAAGAAAAAAACAACAATGTTCTTACCAGAACTCAGCTAGGAAAGGAAGAGAAAAGCAGGCAGAGACAGAGTACACCCAGCTGCATGGAAGCAAGATAATCAGGGAAGCAGCTAGGCTATGGAAGCAAAGTAATCAAGAAAAGCTGCTGGTCTGGCAACAACTGGCTCTCTGAACAGTGAAAGGTAACAAGGGAAACCACACAAGGAAACAAAACAGGACTTTGCTTGGAAGCAAAGTTAACAGGCTAGTAATCCATACAGGTTTAAAGCACAACAACACACACAGAGAAAAAGAAGAGGGCCTTAAGCAGAACAACACATACAGAGAAACAGAAGAGGGCCTTAAGCAGAACAACACACACAGAGAAACAGAAGAGGGCTTTAATCAAAACAACCCACACAGAGAAACAGAAGAGGGCTTTGCTTGGGAATAAAGATAACATGCAAGTAATCCATACAGGTTTAAACCAGAACAACACACTGAGAAACAGAGGAGGGCTTTGTTTGAGGACAAACCTAACAGGGAAGTAATCCATACAGATTCAAACCAAAACCACTCACACAGGACTCAAGGCTGTGCCCAAAGGCACAGCATAACAAGAAGACCAGTTCCCTCAGAATCACACAACAGTACAACAAGAAAAAAGACCTGTTGCAAAGGCAACACAGGAAAGCTCCCTGGGTCCCTATAAAGGTGTAGGCTGATGATGTCACAAGTAGGAAATGAAGCAGAAGCAGGGAAACCAAAGTGAGGCTTGGCTAACAGGAAGAACAATAGGAAAAGGCAGACTGGAGAGGTCACAGAGCCAGATACAAAGAAACAGTAGGTCTGAACATACGGGCATGGTCACAACCATGACACATTGCTTATCCCTGTGGGTAGGTAGCATGGAATCTTGCTAAGTTTTAGGATCCTGATGGGTACTTTTGGCCTGGATTGTCCACTATTAGAAACAGATATTGGGCTTGGGCAATTCTTATGTTCATAATGACTGCATAACTGATCATTTTTCTGCATATCTTCATGCTGTATTCAGTGGTAATATCCCTATAGGTAAGCCTAATGAATATGTCAACCTAACTTTATACAGATAAGTTATTCATATAAAGTTAGACCTGTTCTTTCTGGGTATAATTTGCTATATATGGATAAGTTATATCGGTAGCGGGTGAAAATTTTACGCCTTCCCCTGGAACAACCTTGCTCCCTTCTTCTGATATATATAGATACATTTTGGCTATATGTTGACTTATATAGTCAAAATGTCTCTATTTGGTGAGGCAAAAAGTTTAAACAAAGAGCTTATCTGTCTGAGTCTCAAGAACAGAGGCAATTTTCAAAGTTAATTGAGGAAACAGAGGAATTTCATCCTATTATTTAATCAAGATATTATTTATAAGGGTGCCCAGCAGAAGAACATTCCTCAACACATTCCCCAATGAACCTGAATGACTGATTCCAGGTCAAACTTGTTTCATAATTTATCTTTAACTATATTTCCAGTCAAAATAGTGCTCATACCCAACCCTCATATTCTACTAAATAACTTGGTAATGAGACAAAAAAAAATCTTAAAAGGATGGAACCAGCTCACATTTAAAAAGAAAAGTCAAACCTCATCTGAAAAATCATAATCCAGTATTTATCTATACATTCTCAGATTATTTTTTCAATCCTCAGGCTCCTCCGCATTCTGGATGCAGCCCAAGTTGCAATCCTGGATTCTGGAAATTAACCAGAAAAGGAATGTCAATCTGCTGTTATGACTGTATTCCCTGTTCAGAAGGCGAGGTCTCCAACCAAACTGGTGAGTGATAGAATTAGAATAAGGCATTCAATTGGGCACTGGTTATTCATTATTAAGCACATATCCAGCCTTTGCAGTCAGCGTTGTTTAAAAATACTGGCGAAGGAACGTCACAGAGAGGGCCCGAAGTACAGAATAAAGTCCAAATAGCAAGAAAAAGCACCAGGAGCTTTCAAAGTCAAGACCCCAATTAATTTCATCATGTAACTTGAACATCAGTTCTTCCCTTAGTGACCCGACACGGGCCTTGTTTCAGCACACAGCACCTGCGTCAGGGGTGAAATAGGTTGTGACGTCTAAGAAGCAACGGAACTTACTTCTTTGAGAATGACAAGTTAGATGAATTCTCCCATTAAATGCTGATAAAATATACTAGATCACTCAGTGGAATTAGAGCAAAGGTGATCCCTCTTACTCGAATTCATAAGCCTTATTCTGACCCCTGACACAGGTGCTATGCACGAAACATGGCCCTTGTCGGGTCACTAAGGGAAGAATTAATGTTCAAGTTACATGATTAAAGAAATTGTGTCCCAATTTTGAAGGCTCCTGGTGCTTCTTCTTGCTATTTTAAAAATACTGGCGGTCATGGCTATAAATAAAATCAAGGTATTGATCACCAATATCTAGTCTAATTTAGCACTCAACTAGCTATGTATTATATAAATTATAGGTCCAATATTCTATTCAGCACTAATTAACTTTCCAGAAGGGGTTCCTATAAGATTAAGTATTGCTGACTGAATTATACCAGTACTTTCAGCAGCCCATAAGTGCATATTTCCACTCAAAATCCAGGAAGAGCACTGTCCAGTGGTGTGCTGGAGCCGGTTGTTAAATTTTATTGGTTTTTGCGAGCCGGTTGTTGAAGTCAGGCAGGGAGCACACAAACATCTGGGGGGGTTTTCTCCTCCTCTCTCCCTCCTCCCCCAGCCCCCACCCGCCCGTGTTGCATCAGCGGGCAGTACTCGGCAGCAGTGGCGTAGCCAGACCTGACATTTTGGGTGGGCCCAGAGCTAATGTGGGTGAGCACTATGTATGAGTAGTGTTTCTTGGGATACTATAAAATAATGCCTTAGAGTTCACTTGATGATGGATTTCTAAGTAGTGTGCCCAACAGCTGCCCTGCATCAACATAAACCACAAACATACTTAATGGAGAAAATAAAATAAAATACCTATATTTTTAAATATGGTTACATTATGCCATATCAAGTTTGACCAAATATAAGTCTATAATAATGACAAATATGTCAACACACATAACAGGATCCTGCACTATAATTACAAGAATGGCATATAATTTGCTTTGTAAGAAATGTAAATGTCTGATTAAGGAAAATAGGTAAAATACCTTTGAAGTCCTTTCCCCTTCCTTTGGCACCCAGAGAAAACTGCCTACACTTTTTTTTTTATTTTAACCTAGGCACTGCAGAGACCATCCCCACCCAAAAACCCACCAACTTGAGAAATAGACAATCTTTTAAAATTAACATGGGCACTATTAAAATGTATTGTTGGTGAATTTCTGGGTGAGGATGGGCTCTTCATTGTCTAGGTCAAAAGAAATATATTTAATGATTAAATATACCTTTTTTTTTGCCCTAGACAGTGAAGAGTCCACCCCCCCTCCCACCCAGAAGCCCACCACCAGAGCCATCATTTTGATTACAAGAGTAATCGAAATGCTGGCTGGTGGTGGGCTTCTGGGTGTGGGTGAGCTCTTCACTGCCTACAGGGCAAAAAAAAAGGTATATTTAATGATTAAATATACCTTTTTTGCCCTGTAGGCAGTGAAGTGTTTACCCCACCCAGAAGCCCACCACCAGCAGCCAGCATTTTGATTACAATTACACGACATGGTTAAAATTTAAAAAATGTATGAATTACCTGCTGCACGTGGTGCAGTGTGCACTGGCTCCTGTACCTTTTGTGGGGGGCTATGGGGGAGTGCTCCGCTTCTGTGATGATAAAGTCCGATTCTCGAATGATCTCTCCTCAATTCGAAGACCAATTCCCACGTTTCCAGAATCCAGGGAGGGCAGGCCAGGCTGAGGCTCGCACAACCCTGCGTGCATGTGGCCATGCAGCTATTGTTTTTAGCCTGCCCTCCCTCAGAACACGAGCGAGCACACGGAGCCAAGCGGAGCGAGAGCGAGGCTGAGAGCACTCCGCGCACAGCCACGTCCGAGTTGTACCGCTACGCGCTTCCGCGTAGGAATGGACGTGTGTGGATAACAACCAACCACGACGCACTCTGCCTCTAATAAGCCCGAAGCGAAGGTAGGTGGGCTGAATTGTGAATCTGATGATGATGGCTGAGCCGCGACCGCGACGTACACTAGGCTGTGTTTGTGCCAGTGGTGGGCGGGCCTGAATCGGAGCCTGGAGAGGAGAAATCAGCTGCCAGAGCGCCGCGAGTGCCGCCGTCTCTGCGCTAGGCTGCTGCTGCAGTTGTGTGTGACTGTGTGCGCTTGGGTGGGTGGGCCTGGACTGAAATTGGGTGGGCCTAGGCCCACCCAGGCCCACCCGTAGCTACGCCCCTGCTCGGCAGAGACAAGGCTCTGAGTGACCACCACTAGAGCTGCTGGAAGATTAAGGTCTGAACAGCGCTGCAGTTACAGCATCAGCCGGGTCAACTGTGTCGGCTCCAAGTCTATCAAGTGCATCTACAGACAAGTATGCAGCTCTAGCAGAATTAGACAGTGTGCTCAGCTCTCCAGCAACCTCTAGTAATGCATTTACTTCCACCAGTAATGTTAGCAGGTACTCTTCTTGTTAGAAGTTAAAAGTAATAGCCCTGCTGCTTAGGAAAGATTCAGTAAACAAAATTTGGCTCTTATTCTGGTCTGTTTCCTTTGCTGTGAGTTGTAAACAGATTGAGAGTAGTTCAGTTTTAGTAAGAAATTTGTGAAGCAAAATTTCAGGTCTGCATCTTGCCAGCTGTAATTTGAACAAGTGACCTGTTCTGTGGCTCAAGCATGAGCAGTTTGAAGGAATACGCAGAAAATAATTTCTTGTTAAAAATGCTGCTGCTGCCTTCTGCAGCTTGTTGAGGCTGGAACAGTAGAGCTCGAAAGCAGCACTTTTCTGCCTGTTTTTCCATATGAGCTTTGAGGCAGTATGGTTTGTGGGGGGGGGGGGGGGGGGGAGAGAAGATCATCAAAGGAGAGGCGGTGGCAAGAAAGGTCTAGCTACAGTGAAGGATAAAATGATCCAAACAGGAGAGGGAGAGAGCATAATACTTGGAAGAAAACTAGTGATGAAAGGAATGAGAGGAGACAGTAGGGCAGAAATGGTGGAAGGAAGGGAGAGTAAAAAAAAAAAAAATGAGGAAGAAAACCTTGGGTGAGAATGCAGAACATTACTGGGACAGAGTACTAGGCATCCCTGCTTTTGCATGTAAGTGCTTATCAGTAGGATCGGTGTCTAACTTTTTCTTTCCCCAAACCTTGCTGATGTCTGCTTTAACAAAAGGCACATTGATTCCTGCATAATGTTTGTGACATTATTATGTACCAGAAAAGCTGAGTGAATTTTTCCTTCCCCTCCCCCACTACCTCCTCACAAGTTTTCTAAACTTAGTGCAAAACTAATCTAACAAGTATATAAACATTTTTATCTTGTGAGGTTGGGCTTGAACATTTATATTCTATATATTATATGTGTGTAAATATACTAGGCATAAATGATATTCACACTAAATACATATATTTTCATAATGTAAACAAATATGGTACGGAAGGTATTTCAGAATCTGTAACTCAGGAATGTTTGTAGTTTGGAAGAAACATAGGGGGCTGCAAGTTAATCACACTTAACTCTGTGATTAATGTATTAATTACTATTCTGGCGTTTACAGTGTCTCCTGTAAACATCTCCTGCTCTCTTCCACACTCAACCCCTGTCCTCTGTGCAGTCTAGCCCCCGCCCTTCTTCTGGTAAAGGGCCATTAAAACAGATGTCATATTATAAGGATCAGGTGCTCAACATTCAGAGTTTCTATCTATTTATTTATTTAGTTAGTTAGTTAGTTAGTTACTTACTTACTTACTTACTTACTTACTTACTTACTTACTTATTTATGACATTTAACCCTGTTATTGGTGCAGAGATTTTTTTTCTCCTGGTAATGGGTTTCTAAAACAGACAACATGTTTATTTCTTTTATTTGCTGCATTTGTATCCCACATTTTCCCACCTCTTTGCAGGCTCAATGTGGCTTCCATTATGCCGCAATGGTAATCACCATTAACGGTTTGAGAAGAACAGAGTGTTATTACAATTAAGGTGCATAAGAAATCAAGAAAATTAGAAGTAAAGAAATAATTAATTCATATCAGATATGTGAGATATAGGATAAAGTATAGCATTAAATAATAACAGTGTGATTAAAGTAAACAAATTAAGGAGTTTAGTGTTAATTAGTTATGGGAATCAGGTTCTCAATGTTCAGAGTTTCTATCTATTTATTTACTTAATTATGGCATTTTATCCCACATTAAACATGAATTAGATTGGAACCTGGGAGCATTTTAAAAAAAATTCCTGGAGAGAGTAATGCATGACCCCCCGGCTCTCTCCCTGGGTATAGCCAGCTCTACAATTTGGGGGGGGGGCACGCAGAGGTGGACGGGGCGGTGCAGAGGTGGACCGGGGAGAGAGCCTGTTAAAAATTTACCAGCACACCACTGACTGAGGCCCTATCCTGTTACTGCTGGGGTGGTCCTGCGGTGTATTCTAGGTAAAGCCTGGACTTTCCTGTGCACTACAATATTCAGAAGTGTTGTCCAGATAACTTTCCCATAAGCTAAAGATTAGCAAATGATTAGCAGTGAACCCTTATTTATTTGTAACTTGATGTACGACCTTTAACTGACAAGCAAAGCAAGACGGTTAACAATAAAAATAACTATCTAGAAAATAGGTGTTGGTTAATGCTCCCACTCTAATGGCCATGTGCTAATGGGGAAATTTTAGTATAAGCTGCTTTATGGGAATATTTGGATTTGAAAAGATGGGGCACACGAGTAGCAGACAGAAGCAGAATAATTCTATAGTTCTTTCCAGTGTTAAGTGGTATTTTTACTCGTGACTCCTACTGATATTTGTCAGAACTTTAGAACACCAAGAGGGCATAATCGAAAGGGGCGCCCAAGTTTTCCTGAGGACTTCCTCGCAAGACGTCCCAGCGAAGGGGCAGGGAAACCCGTATTATCAAAATAAGATGGGCGTCCATCTTTCGTTTAGATAATACGGTCGGGAACGCCCAAATCTTAACATTTAGGTCGTCCCAAGAGATGGTCGTCCTTAGACTTGGTCGTTTCTGATTTTTGGTGATAATGGAAACTAAGGATGCCCATCTCAGAAATGACCAAATGCAAGCCCTTTGGTCATGGAAGGAGCCAGCATTCGTAGTGCACTAGTCCCCCTAACATGCCAGGACACCAATCAGGCACCTTAGGGGACACTGCAGTGTACTTCATAAATTTTTTTATTTTTTGTTACATTTGTACCCCGCGCTTTCCCACTCATGGCAGCATCAATGCGGCTTACATGGGGCAATGGAGGGTTAAGTGACTTGCCCAGAGTCACAAGGAGCTGCCTGTGCCTGAAGTGGGAATCAAACTCAGTTCCCCAGGACCAAAGTCCACCACCCTAACCACTAGGCCACTCCTCCACTCCCAGGTACATAGCTCCCTTACCTTGTGTGCTGAGCCCCCCAAAACCCACTCCCCACAACTGTACACCACTACCATAGCCCTAACGGGTGAAGGGGGTGGCACCTAGATGTGGGTACAGTGGGTTTTGAAGGGCTTACATTTACCACCACAAGTGTACAGGTAGGGGGGATGGGCCTGGGTCCTCCTGCCTGAAGTGCACTGCACCCACTAAAACTGTTCCAGGGACCTGCAAACTGCTGTCATGGAGCTGGGTATGATATTTGAGGCTGGCATAGAGGCTGGCAAAAAGTATTTTTTAATTGTTTTTTGAGGGTGGGAGGGGATTAGTGACCACTGGGGGAGTAAGGGGAGGTCATCCCCGATTCCCTCCGGTGGTCATCTGGTCAGTTTGAGCACCTTTTTGTGGCTTGGTCGTAAGAAAAAAAGGACCAGGTAAAGTCGTCCAAATGTTCATTAGGGACGCCCTTTTTTTCCATTATGGGTCGAGGACACCCATGTGTTAAGCATTCCCAAGTCCCGCCTTCGCTACGCCACCAACACGCCCCCGGGAACTTTGGTTGTCCCCGCGATGGAAAGCAGTTGGGGACGCCCAAAATTGGCTTTCCATTATACCGATTTGGGCGACCCTGTGAGAAGGACGCCCATCTTGCGATTTGTGTCAAAAGATGGGCATCCTTCTCTTTCAAAAATAAGCCTGCAAATGTTCTATTATTTGAGTAATCAAGAATTTTTGCTCAAATTTGCAAACATAAGAACATAAGCGTTGCCATACTGAGTTAGAGAAAAGGTCCATCTAACCTGGTATCCTCTTTCCAACAGTTGTCAATCCAAGTCACACGAACACAGCAGAACCTCAAAAGTAGATAAACTCCATGCCCCCTTATTTCCAGGGATAAGCAATGCCTTAATAATACTTTATGGACTTTTCCTCCAGGAATTTGTCTAAACCTTTTTATAACCCAGCTAAATACTTTTGTGACATCCTCCAGCAAAACGTTTCAGAACCAAAACATGCACTGAGTGAAAACAAAATATAGATATAGATATATACAGATATATATTTTTCCTATTCAGTTTAAAGGTACTACTTAGTAATTTTATGACATGTCTCCTAGACTCTGCAGTTTTTGAGAGAGTAAATAACCATTGTATATTTACCTGTACCTCTCCACTCATGGTTCTACTGACCTATGTCATATCTCCCCTCTGCAATTGCATCTCCAAACTGAAGAGCCCTAACCTCTTTAGCCTTTCCTCTAATGAGATTCGATCTATCCTCTTAAGAGTTTAGTCACCCTTCTCTGTACCTTTTCTAATAATGCAATGCAGCCACAAGAATACTATATAATAATGAGGCATGGTTGAAAAGGGTTTAGCCCTTAGGGGGTAATTTTATAAAAGGACGCCCATAATTAGGTGCCTAGAAGATGACAAGTAGGAGCCTGTTTTATAAAAGAATAGAGATTCATGTATGTCCTGCAACAGATGCTATTTGTGAGATATGACAATATTTTTCATTCTCAGATATGGATACCTGTATAACATGCCCAGAGGACCAATGGCCCAATCAGAAGAGAGATGCCTGCATCCCAAAAGTAATAACCTTCCTGTCCTATGAAGAGCCTTTGGGAATAACTTTGACTTTCATCATAATTTTCTTCTTTCTCATCACTGCTGTTATTCTGGGAATCTTTATTTACTACCAAGACACTCCCATAGTGAAAGCCAACAACCGAGACCTCAGTTACATTCTCCTCATCTCACTCATGCTCTGCTTCCTCTGTTCTTTGATATTCATTGGCCGTCCTGAAAAGGTGACTTGTATTCTCCGGCATATTGTCTTTGGGATCACTTTTTCCATTTCACTCTCATCTGTATTGGCAAAAACCATCACCGTAGTCATGGCCTTCCATGCCATCAAACCTGGGAACAAGCTCCGTAAATGGATACGTTCCAGGTTCTCAAACTCTATAGTCCTTTCCGGTTCCATTCTTCAGGCTCTTCTCTGTCTTATCTGGTTGTGTACTGCTCCCCCTTTCCCATATCTTAATATGAAATCAGAAACTGGAACAATTCTAATTGAATGTAATGAAGGGTCAAGAGTTGCATTTTACTGTGTTCTGGGATATCTAGGATTTTTGGCAGGTATTAGCTTCGTCATAGCTTTCCTAGCAAGAAATCTACCTGACAGTTTCAATGAGGCCAAATACATCACCTTCAGCATGCTGGTGCTCTGCAGTGTCTGGATCGCCTTCATCCCAACGTATCTGAGCACCAAGGGCAAATACATGGTGGCAGTGGAGATATTTGCTATCCTGGCCTCCAGTGCTGGACTTCTGGGCTGTATCTTTCTCCCTAAGTGCTACATTATTTTGCTGAGGCCTGAAAGGAACAGCAGAAAATACCTATCTAAAAACTGAAATGATTAAAATTTATGCAAATGATGGATTAAATAAATTATTGTTATCATTTGTTTGGCAAGTTAAAAGTGAATGATCTGGGCTTTTTTGTTTTTGTTTTTGTTTTTTTTTTGGCAGAAACTGCATCATTGGTCGAGGCCATCCTAAATTTCACATATTTTTATAACTAAAATAATATGTTATACACAATTTGAACATAAAACTTAAGTAAATATAGTGGTCAATAACAATTTTGTTGGTGATACTTTATTGTTGGATTAACCCTATACATGTGATTAGCTTTTCAGGGTCTTCCTCCATTCATCAAATCAGTGGGAAACAGTGGGGGCTACTTATGAAGCTGTGTTAGCTAGTAACATAAAAATTAACCTGTGACAACAGTTAATGAGGTACTTCAGCAGCTATTGCACTTTAACTTTGATAATACCCTCTAGTAAGTGGATATCCTCATGGCGGTTTACAAAATGGCCCCTTTTATGTAAATAGTACAGAGTCAGCTCTGGAGTTTTCTTATATGACATTTAAATTCAGTAAAGGACAGGAGTCAGGTGATGAGATAGAATTTTCAAAGGCTTTTCCAGAAATAAAACATGGTTTTACATTCAGAAATTAGGTTTTTCACAATTGTCCAAGATGTACACATGGCTAAAGCAGCTGCTTGTAACTATACATACAGAGCAGAAGATTCTGGGTTGAAGCCCTACCTTTCCCCTACCTTAGGGGAAAAATTGTGCTTGAATGGAGGAATAGCCTAATGGTTAGTGCAGCAAGCTTTGATCCTGACTACCTGGGATTGGTTCCCATTACAGCTCCTTGTAACCTTGGGCAAGTCACCTAACCCTCCATTGCCCCAGGTACAAAAGCTTAGATTGTGAGCCCTCTAGGGACAGAGAAAGTACCTGCTTAAACTATGTACAGCGCTGCCACCATCTAGTACTGCTATAGAAATTATCAGTAGTAGTACACCTAAGTGTATGTACATATTGGGGGGGGGGGGGCAGGTGTTTCTTAAGGTACAGTTGGGTTACAAGTCCATGAATCTTATTGTCTGGGGGCCCAAATCCCTGCTTCAGAGGATCTATACTCCCAAAGTTATGTACTACTACTACTACTTATCATTTCTAAAGTGCTACTAGACGTACACAGCGCTGTACACTTGAACATGAAGAGACAGTCCCTGCTTGACAGAGCTTACAATCTAATTAGTGCAACCCTAAGGGGTTAAAATAATCTTAACTGGGCTCCTCCAGAGGAAAGAAATAAGGGTTCTATAGTGGCATCACTATGGGCCAACAGCTGAGCAAGCTGAGACCTGGTTGCCTTGGCAACATGTTGCTGGTCAGTTGAGGGTTGGGCAATTGGGGAAGAAGGTGAAAGCAGTGAGAGTGAGAGGTGGTGTTGGTGGTGGCTTGAGAGAAAGAAAGAAAAAGTTGTAAGTTGTATTTGAGAAAGGTATGAATGCTGAAGTGCACAGTTGACATACAGATGGTGAGTGTCTGGTTAGAGGGAGGGAGACTATGATTCCTGTTTGTGGGAGTATTAAATGAGAAAAATCCTAAAGGTGTCAGAAAAAAAGGGTGAAAAAGGTTTTGAAGTGTGGTAGGGGAGAGTCTGAAGGTGGGTTTGAGAATTGAAAGAGAAAATCCTTAGGCTGTGTCTGTGTGAAAGGTAAGATGAATGATAGTGTGCTGGGATCAGTACAGGGCTTGGAATCTTAAAGAAAGTACAATGCTGCTTTTCTATGAGGGTGCAGTGTTTCCCAGATTGATCTGAAAGTTACAAAAGGTACTGTTATGCATTTAAGTGAGGTTTGTAGGATGGAATGTTGAAACACCCTTTGAATACAGAATGTGATACTGTGTGAGGTGCATGAATGCAGTGCAAGAGTCTGCTGCAGCATCCTAGAATAGGGACACATAGCCGTGAGAAATAGGGTTGGCACTGAGAAATCCTTTGACTTATTTTGTTTTAAGTAGAGTATGTGGCCACAGTATTGAACACTAATTAAATGTCACCAGGAAGGAGCCTGTTCCTGAATAAAGGGAGTTTAGGGTTTTGCCTCCAAGTTATGTTCTTTATAAGTGAGGTTTAGGGAGAAGAAACCTGTGAAGTACCCTGCATAAAAGACTTCTACAAGGGCCCCCACGCTAAGTGCCAATTTTAAAGGAAACCTTTATCAGTTTGAAATTGCCTAAGAAAGGGGAAAAGTTAGAAGAAATACCTGAATTGAAGTTGGTTCTTTTCCAGAAGTGAGGAGGGACTGCAAGGAAAGAGTTACATAAAGAATCAAATTCTTGACAAATTCTGAGAAAAAGTAAAATAAATAAAAAGGTTAAATGTGTTGTTCTTTAAAGGAAATTACTTCTCTGATGTTTAGGTTTTCTGTCTGAAGAGTAGAATTGACCTGTTGATATACAGAACAGACAAAGGTTAAATGTAAAGTTACATATTAAGGAAAAACAGTTTTGTTAAGGGAAGAAAAATGGTTCTAAACATAATATAGCTAAATACTTACCTTGATTGGAAAATATAAAAATAAAAAAACAGAATTCACATTCTAAGTGGAAGGTTTGGTTATTAAAAGATTTGGGTTAAATTGGGTAAGAATTGAGTTTAATTTCCGTCCTTACCTTCTTAAGGTGAGTAAGGAGGTTAGTTTTCTTTATATCCATCGCCTTGCTCCTGTGGATGATTCAGAGTCACTGGCACGACTACTGACATAGAGAACTCTGCTTCATTTCATCAGATCTAAATCGCTTGGGAGGGGGCGTGGCTTACATTAGGACAGACAAACAGGACAAACAAGAGATAAGGGAATATTAAAGTGAAGATGATAAAATAAGGGTTCTGTACAAGTGAGTAAGGGTTAGGCATTACAAGCAGCATCAAAAAGGTGGGCTTTTAGCTTAGATTTGAAGACGGCCAGAGATGGAGCTTGACGTACCGGCTCAGGAAGTCTATTCCAGGCATATGGTGCAGCAAGATAAAAGGAACGGAGTCTGGAGTTAACAGTGGAGGAGAAGGGTACAGATAAGAGAGATTTACCCAGTGAACGGAGTTCCCAGGGAGGAATGTAGGGCAAGATGAGAGTGGAGAGGTACTGAGGAGCTGCAGAGTGAATGCACTTATAGGTCAATAAGAGGAGTTTGAACTGTATGCGGAAACAGATAGGAAGCCAGTGAAGTGACTTGAGGAGAGGGCTAATATGAGCTTAATGACACTGGCGGAATATTAGTCGTGCAGCAGAATTTTGAACAGATTGAAGAGGAGAGAGATGGCTAAGTGGGAGACCTGTGAGAAGCAAGTTGCAATCGTCTAAGCGAGAGGTGATAAGAGTGTGGATGAGGGTTCTGGTAGTGTGCTCAGAAAGGAAAGGGCGAATTTTGGTGATATTATAGAGAAAGAAACAACAGGTTTTAGCAGTCTGCTGAATATGTGCAGAGAAGGAGAGGGAGGAGTCGATGACCCCAAGTTATGAAGCTGTGGCAAAAGGGGGCCTGCGCTGATATTGGCGGGTGTTTTTGACACGCACCGAGGCCCCCTTTTACTGTAGTGGGTAAAAGCAGGTTTCCCTTTTTCTTAAGGAAATGACCGTGCGACAATTGAACAACTTGCCACATGGCCATTTCGGGAGGACTACTTACCGCCACCCATTGAGGTGACGGTAAGGGCTCCCACGCTAACTCAGCAGTAACCAGGCAGTTAGCACCCACTGTTCCATCTAAGCTGAGCAGGAGTCCATCATCTACAGTCCTGCCAGTGGGGGATAATGTTTCACTAACAGATTTTCAATAATCAAATCAAAATTGGTAAACTGTCTCAGTCATAAAGCATATAGGGACAGGCTTATGAATCTCAACATGTATACACTGGAAGAAAAGCGGGACAGTGGGGAATGAGAGATGTTAATGCCTCATTGGCATTAATGTACAGGAGGTGAATCTTTTTCAAATGAAGGAAAACTCTGGAATGAGAGGACATAGGATGAAGTTATGAGGAAATAGGTTTAGGAGGAATCTAAGAAAATACTCTTTCATGGAAAAGGAGGTGGATGCATGGAATGGCCTCCCTGTGGAGGTTGTGGAGATGAGGACTGTTTCAGAATTTAAGAAAGCTTGAGATAGGCACATGGGATCCTTTAGGAAAATGAGGAGTAAGTGGTTACTGAGGAAGGGCAGACCGGGTGGGCCATTTGGCCCTTAACTGCTGTCATGTCTCTATGTTTCTCTAAAATAAAGGATAAACAGAATAAAAAGAGTTTAGATAGTCTAAATGTGGGGATCGCAAGTAATTGCTATTGCCTCAACCTAAGTGTCCTGCTAGACTATATGGAATCAATAAACATGACAAAAAAATGGATGGCCAGAAGACTGTAGAATCTTATAGATAAGTGACAGTATTTTATACATAATGCAGTGGGACAGGGATAGCTGGTGTGCTTGTTTGAGTAAAGGCATAATATGGTCATACTTTTTGACTCCATGATAAGTTTAATTGCTACATTTTGAATTAGTTGAAGATGTCAGTTGTTGGAAATGTTGATACATTGATAAAATGAATTACAGTAATCTAAGGGTCCCTTTTACCAAAATGGGTAAAATGTAGGTCTTTCTTTTTCTCAAGAAATGTCCGTGCAGCAAGTGAAGAACTTGCTGTGAGGCCATTTCAGTTGGAGCCCTTACCCAGCGGTAACTGGGAAGCACACGGCACTGCCCAATTACTACCAGGTACACACCGGCGCTACAAAAATAAATATATTATTGTAGCACCAGATATTATGGTGCACTGGGGGTGGGAAGTATCGCCAAGCTGGCAGTACTTTCTTTTTAGCGAGCGGTAAGCCTAAGTTGGGCTTACTGCTGCTTTGTAAAAGGGGCCCTAAATTATTAATGACTAAAGCACAAACTGATGAAATGAATGACAAATGGAATGAATCAATTTCAATTTATAGAAATAACGCTTAACTACAGATGAGATCTTAGCCTGAAAATTAAGGGTATCATCCAAAGTAACAGCTAAGGGCTCTGTTTACTAAGGTGCACTAGCATTTTAAGCGCATGCTAAAAATCAACACATGCTAACCATGTAGCTTTGGGAGTTGATGAGGTGGACATGGAAATTAGTGCATTTACAAAGAATCTGTTGTGTCAACCATTCTGGCTGTTGCCAATTATTTGTAGTAAAATAGATTGTAAATGTGAAGCAAGGAGCTTGGCAAATATTTTTGCATCAATGTTGATCATAGAAAGAGGTCAATACCTATAGACCATCTGAGGATCTTTGTCTGGTTTTGGTAAGACAATTATGGTTGCTCCAGTGAATGAACCACAAGCAAAATTGGTGAGAATCATATGCTCAAAGAACTGAGATAACTTAGGCACAAGAAGAGAGTGGAAAGCTAAATAAAACTCTACTGGAAGACCATCAGGTCCTGGTGTCTTCCCTTTAACCATACTTTTTAAAGTGTCCAGAATTTTATTCTTGAAGATAGGTTTTGTAAACATTAGATTATCGTTCTCATCTATGACTGGATGAGACAAATCTCTTTAAAAAAAATATCCTTTAGATCTATCAAGGGAGTTTGGGATGTGTATAAGTCATTGTCATAGCCATAAAAACATTCTAAAATAGCAGAGTCTTGAGTGACTAGAGTTTCAGAAGAATATCTGATGGCAGTTATAGAAGATCTTTCAATTTTAGACTTCAAAAAATTGGCTAAAAGATGCCCAGAACGATCTAGCTCAGCATAAGTGGCTGCATGTTGAAAATCTTTTTAGCTGCCTTCTTACTAAGGATGTTGTTATATATATAGCACTGATGATGCAATTGGTCAAGAATCTTCACATCACTAGGAGATTGTAAATATAAATTTTTGAGATGACTAATATCGCATTCTAAGTCTTTTAGCTCCTTCTTAGTTTTTTTTTCCAATTAGCAGAGAAAGTGATGATTATGCCTCTTATGAACGCTTTAAAAGCATCCCAGGTAGTGAACCAGTCAGTATCCTCAACTTTGCTCAACTCAAAGTAATCTGTGATGGCTATGGTGATATGTTCACAGAATTCAGGTGTATCCAACAGTGAGGAATTAAAGCACCAGTTAGTTGTTTTAGATAGCTCTGTAATACCTGCTAATTGCATCGTAACTAGGGCGTGATCTGACATTGTTATAGCCTCAATGACCATATGAGGCTATTGAAGATGTCTAGTTACAAGAAAGAAATCAATTTGTGAGTATGAAGCATGTGGAGGAGAGGAAAAAGTGTAAGAACGCTCCATGAGATTTTATTTTATTTATTTATTTGTTACATTTGTACCCCACATTTTCCCACCTATTTGCAGGCTCAATGTGGCTTGCATAGTACTGTAATGGCGTTTGCCAATTTGGTTGATAACAAATACAGGTGATATTGTGGTCGAAAGAGGTAGGTGTGTATTAGGCACCATGAGGATCGAAGGGAGTGAAGACTGTATATTGGTTAGGATGCTGTAAGCGCCATGGATCCACAAGATTAAATTGAGTAACATATGTCTAGAAGCTTAAGCTGAGCCTTACTTTTCTTAAGGGAAGCAGAGGACTTCCTGTCCATGTCAGGATTTATGGTTAGATTAAAGTCACCAGCAATAATACATGGAATATCACCCTCCATCGCAAGCAAATCAGCAATAGTATTAAATAAGTTTGGATTGTCAGCTTTTGGTACATAGATATTGATTAATGTCAATTTCTTTTTGTTGACACATAAGGAAACTTTAATTCAACCGACCACTGGAGTCAGTAGCATGAGAAAGTAGCACGCTTCCTTATAAGAATCAGGTACCATTCTTTCTTCCTTCTGCTGGTAAAAAAAAAAAAAAAGAGGAGGATGAGCCCAATGACAGGAGAATTTGAGGGACTCCGCAGCAGATGAGTTTCCTGAAGCAGAGCAATGTCAGGAGAAAATTTGACAATAGTTCAGAATTTTAGTTCTTTTTATAGGATTGTGGATACCTTTGACACTGAGGGATATACAATTAGTTTTAAAGGACCAATAATATAATCAAAATATAAATAATGTCCACATCTTATCAAAATCTCATGCAAGAACGTGGTGCACATGAAGAAAAAAGCTGTGGGTCAGTGAGATCAGCAGGAAGAACATATGTGAACAACTCAAAACTGCAATAACATCATGATAACAAAAAAGTCACTACAAATATTACTCTGCTACAACAGATAAGGTGGTAACAATAAAGTTGGTGTTCTTCATAATAAAGCAATATATAAACATTGAAATTAGAGTTATTACGCAGAGAAGGAAGGAAACAAACATTAATAGGCACACATGACTTCAATCTTGTCAGGTCTGATGTCCATTCCATGCACACAAATGAAAATATGCCTCAAACTGTGCCTCTATAATTACAGACGCTCTTGAACTCAAGAGCATATGTCAATCAAACAGAGAGTGACATCTAGCTCTAAAGTAGACGATTAGCAAACAGTATGCAGTAACTATCCAATAAGAACAAAAAAACATAGAAGGAAAAAATCTTTACAACAAGTTTAGGGTAAGGTGCTGGACACATTCCATGGACAGGAGATCAACTTAGTTCAAGCACTGCACTACTTGTTGGACTACAAGGACATACATGGTGAATTATTGTCTTTTGACTCCTGATGTAGGCATTTGCTTGTGCTGAAACACAGCCATGCCAGGCTCTTTGAATATTTTGAATATTGACAATTAAAGAATCATTTGGCTCCTACATTCGTTTGACTGACTCCACTTTTTTGTTTCATCTTTCATCATAACTATCCGATCAGCCAGCATTATAGTACTTTAGGTTGAAAAAAGGTAAGAAAGTGAGTGTATCAGATACCTTTAAAATATTATATTCAGAAAATCAAACATGCGTTCACACAAACACACACAAGTGCAAGTATATACACAGCGATATTAGTGAACAGAGCATGGATTAATGTGATAATAATAAAAAAAAAATAAAGCAAGCAAGCAGAATATAGTAAGTAATCAATATTATAACCTCATGAACCAAAATTACTCGGTATTCAATAGGAACCGACTGAAAATAATAAGAAACAGAATAAGGAATGTCAAGTCAAATGCAAAGTGCTGATAAGGAAGGCAAAGAGGAACTTTGAAAAAAAGATTGAGTTGGAGTCAAAAACATATAGTAAACATTTTTTTAGGTATATTAAAAGCAGGAAGCCGGCAACAGAATCGGTTGGACCACTAGATGACCAAGGGGTAAAAGGGGGGATTGGAGAAGACAAAGCCATAGCTTAGAGATTAAATTAATTCTTTGCTTTGGTCTTCACTGAGGAAGATTTGGGAGAGATAGCAGTGCCAGAAATGGTATTTGAAGCTGACGAGTCGGAGAAACTGAATTAAATCTCTATAGACCTAGAGGATGTAATGGGGCAATTTGACAAATTGAAGAGTAACAAATCTCCTGGACCGGATGGTATTCATCCCAGAGTACTGATAGAACTGAAAAATGAACCTGCAGAATTATTGTTAGTAATATGTAATTTATCCTTAAAATCGAGCTTGCTACCAGAAGATTGGAGGGTGGCCAATGTAACGCTGATTTTTTAAAAAGGTTCCAGGGGAGATCTGGGAAATTATAGACCGGTGAGTCTTACGTCGGTGCCGGGCAAAATGGTAGAGACTATTATAAAGAACAAAATTACAGAACATATTCAAAACCATGGATTAATGAGACAAAGCTAACATAGATTTAGTGAAGGGAAATATTGCCTCACCAATTTATTACATTTCTTTGAAGGGGTGAATAAACATGTGGATAAAGGTGAACCGGTTGATATTGTGTATCTGGATTTTCAGAAGGCATTTGACAATGTACTCATGAAAGACTCCAGAGGAAACTGGAGAGTCATGGGATAGGAGGTAGTGTCCTATTGTGGATTAAAAACTGGTTAAAAGATAGAAAACAGAGAGTAGGATTAAGTTGTCAGTATACTTAATGGAGAAGGGTAGTTAGTGGGGTTCCCCAGGGGTCTGCGCTGGGACCCCTGTTTTTTAACATATTTATAAATGACCTAGAGATGGGGGTAACTAGTAAGGTAATTAAATTTGCTGATGACACAAAGTTATTCAAAGTAGTTAAATCGCGGGAGGATTGTGAAAAAATACAAGAGGACCTTACGAGATCGGGAGACTGGGCGTCTAAATGGCAGGTGACATTTAATGTGAGCAAGTGCAAAGTGATGCATGTGGGAAAGAGGAACCCGAATTATAGCTGCGTCATGCAAGGTTCCATGTTAGGAGTCACCGACCCAGAAAGGGATCTAGGTTTCATCGTTGATGATACGTTGAAAACGTCTGCTCAGTGTGCTGCGGCGGCTAAGAAAGCAAATAAAATGTTAAGTATTATTAGGATAAGAATGAAAAACAAAATTGGGAACGTTATAATGCCTTTGTATCACTCCATGGTGCGACTGTACCTCGAATATTGTATTCAGTTATGGCCGCCGCATCTGAAAAAAATATAGTGGAATTAGAAAAGGTGCTGAGAAGGGCAACGAAAATGATAAAGGGGATGGGACGACTTCCCTGTCAGGAAAGGCTAAAGCGGATGGGGCTCTTCAGCTTGGAGAAAAGACGGCTGAGGGGAGATATGATAGAGGTCTATAAAATAATGAGTGGATTGGAACAGGTAGACGTGAATCTTCTGTTTACGCTTTCCAAAAATACTAGGGCTAGGGGGTATGCGATGAAGCTACAAAATAGTAAATTTAAAATGAATCGGAGAAAATGTTTCTTCACTCAACGTGTAATTAAACTCTGGAATTTGTTGCCAGAAAATGTCGTAAAGGCAGTTAGCTTAGCAGAGTTTAAAAAAGATTTGGCCGGCTTCCTAAAGGAAAATTCCATAGACCATTATTAAATTGGACTTGGGAAAAATATTTCTGGGCTAAGCAGTATAAAATGTTTTGTACTTTTTTGGGGATCTTGCCAGGTATTTGTGACCTGGATTGGCCACTGTTGGAAACAGGATGCTGGGCTTGATGGACCTTTGGTCTGTCCCAGTATGGCAATACTTATGTACTTACGTAATTAAACAAGAGCATGGACATGCAGAATATACAGTTATTAGCAGAAATAAGAAAGTTATAAAATTTGTTCTCATGTCTTGACAATTGGCACAGGGAGCACAGCTTCCAGAAATTCAGCAAGGTCATCGGGCTCTGTGAAATTTCTGGTAGAATTGTTATAAGACCCGCAGGCATGCGGGGGTATAACAGGCCAAAACAAGCATTACTCTCCTTCAAGCGGGGTCTGTAAGCCAGTATTCAGAAGTACATAAATATTGCCACACTGGGACAGACCAAAGGTCCATCAAGCCCAGCATCCTGTTTTCAACAACAGCCAATCCAGGTCAGAAATACCTGGCAAGATCCCGAAAAAGTTCAATACATTTTATGCTGCTTTTCCCAGAAATAAGCAGTGGATTTTCCCTAAGTCAATTTAATAGTGGTCTATGGACTTTTCCTTTAGGAAGCATTCCAGACCTTTTTTAAACTCCGCTAAGCTAACCGCCTTTACCACATTCTCTGGCAACGAATTCTAGAATTTAATTACACATTGAGTGAAGAAACGTTTTCTCCAATTCGTATTAAATTTACTACTTTGTAGATTGTGGCGTTGAGCTGTTGATTTACTTAAATCTGGTACTATGGGTATAGATTGTCCTTCATATTTGAGATGCGCTTTCAGTTTAATACGTTTCATTATAACTACGGTTTGAGCATATCTCAGAAGTTTAACAAGCACAGGCCTGAGATACTTGTTAGACTATGATCTTTGTGATGGTATTCTATAAGCTGCTTCTATCTCCACATCATGTTCAAATTGCAAGTCAAGGAGGGACAGCAAAAAAGTGAGAAGAAATATGTTTAAATCGTAATCTTCTCTGCCGTCACTTAAACCAAGAATGCGTAAGTTATGTTTTCAGGATCTGTTGTTAGCTTCATCAGGCTCACATTTGAGAACAGCCACATTATTAACATGATGCTGCTGCATTTGAATATTTTCTTTTGTGACTAATTGCTTATTTTCTAGCCTCTCAATGCCTGCATGGTACTGAGTAAGACCCTCCCTTGAAGAGGAATTATCCTCTTTAAGTTCTATAATATTTTCTTTGACATCCGTCATGAGGTCACGAAGTGATCTAATCTCTTCAAGTATGGTGAGTGAAGAAGCATTCTCAAACTTACCTCCGCTTTGCTTCAACGTAGACGCAGGGGCGTATCTGAACTGCGGCGGTAGGGGGGGCCAGGGCCAGAGTGAAGCTGTTTCTGAGTCTGACGTCCTGCACGTAAAACATGCAGCGACGTCAGACTCAAAAGAAACTTTCGTCGGCGCCAGCTTCAGTGGAAAAATGAAAGGACCTCAGCTTGGCTGGCGGGGGTTGGGGGTCCCCCGCCAGCTGACGGAATTCTTTAAAGGCAGCCGGCAGCGGCAGGAGGACGCGGACCTCGGCTGGCGGGGGTTGGGGTCCCCCGCCAGGTAAGGTAGGCGAGCAACGGAGGGGGAGGGTTGGCAGCGGTAGGGGGGTCCAGGGCGAAATCTGCGGGGGCCCAGGCCCCTGAGGCCCCACGCAGATACGCCCCTGACGTAGAGTTCAGATCAGTTTTAGGTCTCTTATTTCCTTTGTCGCCATTATGAAGTAGTTGTGACACTAACAGTGAGGCGATCAAAGGAATGCAGCAGGATAATATTGATTCTTGTAGTGTTATCACTGGAGCTGCATTCCTATGCTGCCTTCTTATTGATGCTTGCAAGTGTCCCCTCCCCCCTTGCCAAGACTCTTCATCATTACACTGATCGGACAGGCACCTTCACCTGTGGCTGTCACTATTATCCTGTAACAGTTACTAAACATTATGTGCTTTAAATAACAAGAACCCATGGTCCTCCCTGAGCATAGAGGAGGAGGTGGCACAAGCTGGGCTGATGGATAAACAGAGATTCCCGCTACCAAAATACACACCTCGTCCTCATAAGGAGGCGGAGCAGTGGGGACCGACAGTGCTTCTAAATCAGTCTTAGCAGCTGTGTTACCCCCATTACTATAATCTCTGTCACGCATAGAATTTATAAATGATTTAGAGATGGGAGTAACTAGCGAGGTAATTAAATTTGCTGATGACACAAAGTTATTCAAAGTCGTTAACTTGCGACAGGATTGTGAAAAATTACAAGAGGACCTTACGAGACTGGGAGACTGGGCGGCAAAATGGCAGATGACGTTTAATGTGAGCAAGTGCAAGGTGATGCATGTGGGAAAAAAGAACCCGAATTATAGCTACATCATGCAAGGTTCCATGTTAGGAGTCACCGACCCAGAAAGGGATCTAGGTTTCATCGTTGATGATACGTTGAAAACATCTGCTCAGTGTGCTGCGGCGGCTAAGAAAGCAAATAAAATGTTAGGTATTATTAGGAAAGGTATGGAAAACAGGTGTGAGGATGTTATAATGCCGTTGTATCGCTCCATGGTGCGACCGCACCTTGAGTATTGTGTTCAATTCTGGTCGCCGCATCTCAAGAAAGATATAGTAGAATTGGAAAAGGTGCAGCGAAGGGCGACTAAAATGATAGCGGGGATGGGACGACTTCCCTATGAAAAAAGACTAAGGAGGCTAGGGCTATTCAGCTTGGAGAAGAGACGGCTGAGGGGAGACATGATAGAGGTATATAAAATAATGAGTGGAGTGGAACAGGTGGATGTGAAGCGTCTGTTCACGCTTTCCAAAAATACTAGGACTAGGGGGCATGCGATTAAACTACAGTGTAGTAAATTTAAAACAAATCGGAGAAAATCTTTCTTCACCCAACGTGTAATTAAACTCTGGAATTCATTGCCGGAAAATGTGGTGAAGGCGGTTAGTTTAGCAGAGTTTAAAAAGGGGTTGGACGGTTTCCTAAAGGACAAGTCCATAAACCGCTACTAAACGGACTTGGAAAACTCCAAAATCCCAGGAATAACATGTATAGAATGTTTGTATGTTTGGGAAGCTTGCCAGGTGCCCTTGGCCTGGATTGGCCACTGTCGTGGACAAGATGCTGGGCTCGATGGACCCTTGGTCTTTTCCCAGTATGGCATTACTTATGTACTGTAAATATTCTGCAATGCATTTTATTTTTGTACAGGATTTTTATCTTTTGACTCTATGCCATTCTTAACACATAACATCGCTCACCACCAATTTGATTAGCCCTATCATTTTATATACTTCTGCTCCTGATATCAGAGTCCTATTGCTTACCTCTTTTTACCAGCTACACCTGCTGTAAACTGCATTGAGTGAATCTCTTCATAAAGGTGCTTAATACATCTTAATAAATAAATGTTACTGTGCTGTTTCCTGAATGGCTTTGCACAGAGGATAATGAACAGCTAGTCACATGTATAGTTATTCCAATACAAATGCATCATCATCAATATTCTGTTGGGACCATACTAACTTTTTAATGTATTTTTATACAGAATTGATGTATTTATGTAGATTTAAGGTTCAATCAGTGATGCAGTATCTTGGGAAAATTTCAAATTATTCAACTTAGACAGACTCAACGTTTATCAGCCGGATATTCCAAGCCACTTATCCTCCTGTTTACTAAGCCCGCTAGCGGCTGCCGCATGGCAATGCTGACACGGCCCGTTCAAAGTGAACAGGCTGTGTCGGCATTAGCGCACGGCAGCCACTAGCACAGCTTAGTAAACGGGGGTTATGCAGGTGAAAGAACCTGCTACTCAGGTAAGTGCCGCTCACCACGGCCATACCTTCATTTTCAGTGACATTCTCCAGATGAGATTGTTGAAAATCAATGCAAACTACCCTGGCTTAATTTGTATAACTCTTGGGTGATCTGTGGGCAAAGTAAAAAGATCCCAGGAGTTTTTATTTTATTTGCAGTTTCTTGATACACTGGTTATTGTTAGGCAGTTTACAATTGTAAAGCAAAAATAGATAATAGAAGAAAGGAAATATATTTAAATACAGTAAAAGATTAGGGGATATGTAACCCGAGATTGGGTGGCAGAGCTGGTGGCGGGAGGTGGGGATAGTGCTGGGCAGACTTATACGGTCTGTGCCAGAGCCGGTGGTGGGAGGCGGGGCTGGTGGTTGGGAGGTGGGGATAGTGCTGGGCAGACTTACACGGTCTGTGCCCTGAAAAGGACAGGTACAAATCAAGGTAAGGTATACACAAAAAGTAGCACATATGAGTTTATCTTGTAGGGCAGACTGGATGGACCATGCAGGTCTTTTTCTGCCGTCATTTACTATGTTACTATGTTACTATCGCCCTTTGGTGAAAGAGCCCCTTTATCTGCTTAGCTATCTGGATAGCAGGCTCAAGGCCCTGTTTAATAAGGTGCACTAGTGTTTTTAGCACGTACTAAAAATTAGCACACACTAACTGTGTAGATGCCCCTAGAAATATTATAGGCATTTTAAACGGTTAGTGTGTGCTAAAAATGCTAATACACCTCTAGCACAGCTTAGTAAACAGAGCTTTCAATATCACCACTGAGATAGTGCCAGCAGTCACCACTGAATTCAAATATTCAGGGCCAGCCACTATCCAGATACCATTGTTGAATATCTGGATTTTTTTTAGCTGTGGCAACCAGTGTTTTAAAAATAACGTAATTGCCTTGGCTGAATATTGACTCAAATATTATGTAGAAGATAAGGTAAAAGTCTACCAGAGGTAGACGAACACCAAAATACCACGAAGAATCAACAGTACGAAGACAGTGGGAAGTGGGCCAGTGACTCAAGAGACCAGGGCAACAGACAAATATCTGAAGATATTTATTGAAGACTCAAAACAGATCTGTGTTTCGGCCACAGGCCTGCCTCAGGAGTCTTGGTAGCTGTGTGAATAGATAAATCTCTGAAAGATGGTTACCTTGAAATGTTGTAATACGTAGCTTTAATGCGGACACATTGTTTAGCTCAAGTGCCAATTTTCTTTTACAGCAGGGGCGTAGCTACGGGTGGGCCTGGTTGGGCCCAGGCCCGCCCACCCACTTTTCCTCCAGGCCCACGCCAGCCCCAGCTCCCATTGCCAGCCACTGCTGCTTTTCCTGTTGAGCAGCAGGGCCGGCGCTACAAAAAGAAGAAGCGCTCAGCTGACTGAGCTGAGCGCCAACACTAACGACGAGAAAAAAATGTTTAAAAAAAAAAAGCGCGGCACCGCAGGCAGCCTCGAAGCATTGGCTGCTGGCTCTGCAGGCTCCTCCCGTCTCTTACGTCACTGCCCCTGGAGCGACGCAGGGGCAGTGATGTAAGAGACGGGAGGAGCCTGCAGAGCCAGCAGCCAATGCCTCAAGGCTGCCTGCGGAGGTGCCGCGCTTTTTTTTTTCAACTTTTTTTGTCGTTAGTGCTCAGCTCAATCAGCTGAGCGCTTCTTCTTTTTGTAGCGTCGGCCCTTCTGCTTAATAGGAAATGCAGCAGTGGCCGGCATTGGGAGCTGGGGCTGGTGGGCCTGAATCGGGAGAGGGAAAATGGATGGCAGGATGGGGAGAAAGAGGGAAAACGGAAGGATAGGGAGAGAAAGAGGGAAAACAGATGGGAGGATGGCAGAGAAAGAGGGAAACCGATGGAAGGATGGGGAGAGAGAGGGGAGACACTGGAAGGATGGGGAGAGAAAGAGGAGAGCTGCTGCATGGAAAGGGGGAGTAGTGAAAGATTGGAGAATAAGAGGAAGGGGCATGGGGAGAACAAGGGTGAGAAAAAGATAAAAAGCCATAAGTAGATGAAGAAAATTAAAGAATGGATAGTAAGAATGAATTAAATCTGGACACAGAGAGAGGCAGAAAAATATTGAAGAAAGCAAAGAAAAAGAAAAGAAAAATGACAAATGGCCAGGAAACCCTGGCAGAAGAGTTAAGCGAAAACGAAGGAAAGCAGAATCTAGAGACTGGGAGCAACACAATGAGAAAAAGTAAATGGCCATACAACAAAGGTAAAGAAAATAATTTTATTTTTAATTTAGGATAAAGTAATATGGTGTTAATAAAGTTTCAGAGATCAATACTTCCTTCCTTAGGTCAGGAGAGGATACCGTAACAGCATTATACTGACCTGAGGCAGGAGGTTTTGACCTCTCAAAGCTCACTGAAAAGGATTAGGCTATTAAATAAATTGTCTGAAATCGGATGCTCTGAAAAGCAGTACTTTACCCTTTGTGACAAATGCATCTGAGTGTGACTAAATTTTGCTGGGGTGGGTGGGGGGTAGAGAGAAAATTTTGTGCCCACCCACTTTGGGTTCAGGCCCACCCAAAATTGGCAGTCTGGCTACGCCACTGTTTTACAGGTCTTTTTCAAGACCAATTACATTACGTCTTTTTCAAGACCAATTACATTACAACATTTCGTGGCCAAAACACAGATCTGTGTCGAGTCTTCAATAAATGTCTTCAGATATTTGTCTGTTGCCCTGGTCTCTTGAGTCATTGGCCCACTTTCCACTGTCTTTGTACTCAAATATTATGTATCCATCACATATACAATACTAATCATTTCGAGTTTTTTGTTAGGAACTTTTTGATGTTTCTGTCAGGCCTCAGCAGAATAATATAACATTTAGGGAAAAACATACAGCCCAGAAGTCCAGCACTGGAAGCCAGGATAGCAAATGTCTCCACTGCTACTGTATATTTGCCCCTGGTGCTCAGGTATGTTGGAATGAAGGAGACCCAGACGCTGCAGAACACCAGCATGCTGAAGGTGATATACTTGGCCTCATTGAAACTGTCAGGTAGATTTCTTGCCAAGAAAGCTACAATGAAGCTGATACCAGCCAAAAATCCTAGATATCCCAGAACACAGTAAAATGCAATTAATGATCCTTCATTACATTCAATTAGTATTGTTCCAGTTTCTGATTGCATATTATGAAATGGGAATGGGGGAGCAGTGAACAGCCAGAAAAGACAGAAAACAGCTTGAAGAAAGGAACAGGACAGGACTATAAAGTATGAAAACCTGGAATCCATCCATTTCCGGAGCTTGTTTCCAGGCTTGGTGGCATGGAAGGCTATGACCACAGTGACAGTTTTTGCCAGTACAGAGGCGAGAGAGATAGAAAATGTGATCCCAAAAACAGTCTGTCGGAAAAGGCAGGTCACCTTCCCAGGACGTCCAATGAATATCAAAGAGCAGAGGAAACAGAGCATGAGAGAGATGAGAAGAATGTAGCTCAGGCTCCTGTTGTTGGCTTTCACTATGGGAGTGTGCTGATAGATAATGAAGATTCCCAAAATGACAGCATTAATGAGAAACAATAAAATATAGATGAGAGTCAAAGCTATCCCCAAAGGCTCCTCATAAGATAGGAAGATTACCACTTTTGGAATGCAGGCATCTCTCTTCTGATTGGGCCATTGGTCCTCAGGGCATTTCATACAGGTATCCATATCTGAGAATTAAAAATATTGTCTTCTTATCTCACAAATGCATCATTTATAGGATTGAAATTAACATTTTCCACTGCATTAAGGGATATTTTTTAAATTGTAGTTTATAATATTACAAAATATGTAGTGCTATAGTAATTTGTGGCCAATAATCATCTAGGTCAGGGGGGTCTAACCTTGGTCCTTGAGGAGCCCAAACCAGTTGGGCTTTCAGGATTTCCTCAATGAATATGCATGACTTCTATTTGCATGCACTGCCTCAATTATATGCAAACAGATCTCATGCAAAAATTCATTGTGGAAATACTGAAAACTCAACTTGTTGATGGCCAAGTTTGGAAATCCTTGATCTAGACAATTTTGAAAGTCATTTTTTCATGTTAGTATTAATTTACACCTGTAAAAGAGGTGTCTTAAAACTGTGTTCCTTCACCCAGCAAAAAATATGCACAGGATTCCACAGCATACATACCTTCTTTAATTATTATTATTATTATTTCAATCATAATACATAAGTATCCACTTGTTACATGAAACAGGGAAAATACATCTGAAAAAATATATATAACAACGTATTTATCCCTTCCTTAGACCACCAATATCGGGAGAGTGGCTAATAAGATAAGGAGATCAAATTAGGTATTCATTAAGATTAGAAAGTAAGGCCCATGCCTAAATTTTAACCACAGCTATGTAATCTTAAACAACCAATTAAGCAGATATTACATTACTAGTCACCTTCTTCAGGTCTAGAAAGGTTCTAAGCTGTTCCGATGTTTTAAAAAAACCAAACAAACATATTTCACCCCTCAAATACATTTACAAGGGTACACCAGTAAAAACGTTGCACCCAAAGTCTTTACTTCTTCTCTCATATCCAGGAAGCACTTTCGTCTGTCTTGAGTAGATTTAGTGTAACAATACAGAGAGGGTCCAAAGTGCAAAGCAAAGTCCAAAATATAGCACAAACCACCAAGAGCCTTCAGAGATGGGACACAGTTCTTTAATGGTAAAAGTTAATCATCCAATGTGGACCTGTCATGGGCCGTGTTTTGGCGTGGAGTGCCTGCTTCAGGGGTCGAGTGTGTTCAAAGACCAAGCTTCTTCCCTACTAGATAGGGGGATAATCCGATTGGTTAGAAAGTAGTTACTCAATGCATCGAGATCATAAAGTCCCTTAGTTCCTCGATTAACTACTTTCTAACCAATTGAATTTAGTAACATCTGGGAATATCCACAATTTCTGACTACAAAACTTTTGCTGAGCATTCTTAAAGTACAATTTCAAAATTGCATTAAAGTCCTGCTCGTATACAAGTGATACCATTAATGTGGCTCTATTGGTAACATTTGATAATGACTCTTCCAAAATGAAGGAAATATCTCTTCAATCATTAAACTTCTCTTCTTCCTGAACCTGCTCGAGATCTTCAGGAGACCTTCCTAATTTCTTCTTTGTAGGCAAAAAATATATCTTGTTAATGAAAGGAATAAGCTGAGGAGAAATCTTTAAATTTTCAATAAAGTATTTTTTAAACAGTTCCAATGGAAGGACTCCAACAGGCCTTGGGAAATTTAAGATCTTCAAATTCAAATGTCTTTGAAATTTTCAATTTATTCAATTTTCTGATGAATAACCAAATTATCTTTCATAATAGCTGCTACATTATCTTTAAGCTTAGAAATATCAATTTGAAATGTTTGTACCTGTTCCATGAAATCTTGCTTTAATTTATCCACCGACTTAGAAAGCTGCTCCACTGTAGAGACCAAATTCACAGTTTCCTATGTTGATCTTGCAACGGAAGAGTTCAACCTCTCAATTGCTTGCCAGAGGGTGTCTAGTGTAACCATCATGGGAGAGTTCAGTATTCCCTTCCTTTCAGAAGTTACAAACTCCATCGCAACTCGGTCAAGAGAACTGCCATCACCACAGGCCCCAGACTGACTTCCGCAAGCGTGGGACCCATCTTCTCTTCCCGAATCACAGCAGGACATGATGGTGCTTAAGCATCCGGAGGTGAAAGCATTGTATCATGCTCCTGGAGCGCTGAGGCTCCTTCCTCAGCACCCAAAGCGGAGCCCGCTCTGGCTTGATTCTGTGGACGCCGGAGTGCGAAGTCGTCCAAAGTTTGCTGTATCGGAGAAGACGTCAAGGCTGACGATGGTAAAGACTTGACAGTCCCCTTTCTCTTGGTATAGTAGGAAAAACTAGAAACTTTCTGCAGTCCAAACAGTGCGATCTTGCAGCTCTCAGAATCTAAGCACCATCTTGGCCACTCCCCACAGCAGACATACCTTAAGCTACAGTAGGCACACATATTGCTAGGGATGTGTTTAACTTGATGATTTAAGCTTTTATTGACAATATTGTATCTAATGGGTTGAATGTTTTATTTTAAACAACCACTCTGTAGAAGGTGACTTTATCTATTGCCCTCAGATTTCTGGACTGCACTAAAGCTATTGTTTGTTTCTGTCTAGTATAGATTGTTGCACTGTACATCAGATCACCTAAATCTTTGATCAGAGCTTTGCAAATGGTTATGAACTCAGTAGCATTAGTCATGTTTGTCATTATCAAAACTCACATTACTCTGTGTTTGGAAAAGTTATACTGGTTACCTATTGAAAGTAGAATTACTTTTAATCTTGTTGTTTTAGTATTTAAAATGTTACATGGGATGGTGGGTGGGTACTTAAAATCACTGATTTCTCCTCACCAGTCAGCTTGGTCATTATGTTCTCAAGCTAATAACTATTCAAATTCAGAGGCATTAAAAACACAGGCATCTTTCAAGCTTTTACATTTTAATATGATGAAATATTTTATGTTTTAAATTGCCGTGTGTGATGCTTTCAAATGTTTTAAAAAATAAATTATGATATGTATTTAATATTGTAATCCATGTAGAATTGCAATTGCAACTTAGATTGGCAGAATATAAGCTCTTTTAAATAAATAAAATAAATGGAGAATAATAATGCATTTTCAGATTGCTCTGTTATGTTCGTGAAAAAGGACCACAGAAAGAGCAGGTGCAAACAACTCTTCAAACAGAACGTGTGCACCTAGTTTCATTTTGAAAATCTGGGGGCTTTGTTGTTATTTTGGCAGTTTTAAAATTGACCCACATAACTTAGTGGTCCTTTTACGTAGCTGCAGCAAAGAGTGGCCTTATCATGCCCTTAGCTGGTCTTTCCTGCATGCTAAGGCCATTTTACTGCAGCATTGTGTCACTTGTCACCTTGTTTATGGAGAATCTCTGTTGTGTCTCTATTTGCTGATACCAGCACCAATTCCACCCAGAAGCAACATACTTTTCAACATTTTCCTTGCACCTCTCCTCACCCTGACACAATCCATAGATTTAATCACATTTGTATATACAGACAATATCCAAATTCTTTGTCTTATCAATTCCACAGACTCTTCTGACTTAGCTTCACTGAATTCCCGACTCAAAATTATTACAATATGGTTTTCCAACAATAAATTGTTTCTTAATCCTGAAGAATCCAAAACTTACCTATTTCCTGCAACAGAACATTCTACTCTATTCTCTCCTATTCTATTAAATGATTTCCCAATTCATTTAATGAGGTGGGAGGGATTGTGAGACTAATCAGCCTGCTGTCCTCGGAGAATACCTGCTACAGGTAGTATCTTTGCTTTCTCCGAGGACAAGCGGGTTGCATTATTCTCACACGTGGGGTATCCCTAGCATCCAGGCTCACCCAAAACAATAAACATCAGTCAATTGGGCCTCACAACGGTGAGGACATAATGTAGATTAACCTTAAACTATATACAGCTAGGTGACAGTGCAGCCTGGAACAGAATAAAACTGGGCCTAAGGGGGTGGCGTTGGATTCTAAACCCCAAACAGATTCTGCAGCACCAACTGCCCAAACCGATTGTCGTGTCAGGTATCCTATTCAAGACAGTAATGTGAGGTAAATGTGTGGACTGAAGACCATGTTGCAGCCTTGCAAATCTCTTCAATGAAGGCTGACTTTAAGTGAGCCACCGACGCAGGCATGGCTCTGACATTATGAGCCGTGACATGACTCTCCAGAGTCAGCCCAGCTTGGACATAAGTGAAAGAAATTCAATCTGCTAGCCAATTGGAGATTGTGTGTTTTCCGATGGCGACTCCCCTCCTGTTGGGATCAAAAGCAACAAACAACTGGGTGGACTGTCTGAAGGGCTTCGTCTGTTCCACATAAAAGGCCAATGCTCTCTTGCAGTCCAAGATACGCAAGCTGCTTTCACCAGGGTAGGCATGAGGATGGGGGAAAAATGTTGGCAAGACAATCGACTGGTTCAGATGAAATTCCGACACCACCTTCGGCAGGAACTTAGGGTGTGTGTGGAGGACTACTCTGTTGTGATGAAACTTAGTAGAAGGTGCATCCACTACTAGGGCCTGAAGCTCACTGACCCTACGAGCTGAAGTAACACCCACCAAGAAAATGACCTTTCAGGTCAAGTACTTCAGATGGCAGGAATTCAATGGCTCAAAAGGAGCTTTCATCAGCTGGGTGAGAACGACATTGAGATCCCATGACATTAGCGGAGGTTTGACAGGGATTTTTGACAAAAGCAAACCTCTCAGAAAGCGAACAACTAAAGGCTTTCCAGAGATAGGCTTACCCTCTACACACCGATGATAAGCACTAATTGTGCTGAGGTGAACCCTTACGGAGTTGGTCTTGAGATCGGACTCTGACAAGTGTAGAAGGTATTCAAGCAGGGTCTGTGTACAACAAGAGAGAGGATCTTGGGCCTTGCTGTCACACCAGGCAGCAAACCTCCTCCATTTGAAAGAGTAACACTTCTTCGTGGAATCTTTCCTAGAAGCAAGCAAGACCCGGGAGACACCCTCTGAATGACCCAAGGAGGCAAATTCTAAACTCTCAAAATCCAGGCCATGAGAGCCAGAGATTGGAGGTTGGGATGTAGAAACGACCCCTCCTCTTCCTCCAATCTCCACGGTTCTTCGGAGGACAACTGCAGAAGAAGAGGGAACCAAATCTGACGCGGCCAGGAGGGTACAATCAGCATCATGGTTCCACGGTCTTGCTTGAGTTTCAGCAAAGTCTTCCCTACTAGAGGTATGGGAGGATATGCATACAGAACGCCTGTTCCCCAGTGTAGGAGAAAGGCATCCGACGCTAGTCTGTCGTGAGCCTGAAGCCTGGAACAGAACTGTGGGACATTGTGATTGATTTGAGTGGCAAAAAGATCCATTGGAAGATCTTGCGGGTGACGCCCATGTTGAGTGACCACTTGTGAGGTTGCATTACCCTGCTCAGTCTGTTGGCCAGACTGTTGTTTATGCCTGCCAGATAACTGGCTTGGAGAAACATGCCATGATGGCATACCCGAAGCCACATCTGGACGGCTTCCTGACATAGAGGGCAAGATTCAGTGCCTCCCTGCTTGTTGGTGTAGTACATCGCAACCTCATTGCCCATTTGAATCAAGATAATTTGGTTGGATATTCGATCTCTGAAAGCCTTCAGAGCGTTCCAGATCGCTCATAGTTCCAGGAGGGTGATCTGTAGACCTTTTTCCTGGAAGGACCAGTCTCCCTGATTGTGAAGCCCATCTACATGAGCTCCCCACCACAGAAGGGATGCATCCTTTGTCAGCACATTTTGTGGCTGAGGAATTTGGAATGATCATCTCATGGTGGACAGTTGGATTACATCCTCTAGATCCCCTGCAGCTTGATACCACTGGGAAGCTAGGGTCCATTAAGCTGATCTTATATGTAGATGTGCCATGGGTGTTACATGAACAGTGGAGACCATGTGCCCCAGAAGTCAACATTCGACGAGCTGTGATCTGCTGAGACACTCAAACTATGGACACCAGGTCCAGTAGGTTGTCCGCCCTTGTCTCGGGGAGATAAGCCTGAGCCGTCTTCGTGTCCAGTAGTGCTCCAATGAACTCCAATTTCTGAACAGGAGTGAGATGGGACTTGGAGTAATTTATTACGAACCCCAGTAGCTCTAGCACTTGAATAGGCATCTGCATGGACTCCAGAGCACCGTCCTCCGAGGTGCTCTTTACCAGCCAATCTTTGAGATAAGGGAACACATGTACTCCCAGTCTGTGTAGCGACGCTGCGACTACTGCTAGGCATTTTGTGAAAACTCCAGATTCAGACGCCAGGCCAAAGGGCAGTACACAGTACTGAAAGTTCTGTGTTCCCAGCCAAAATCAAAGATACTTCCTGTGAGTTAGAAGTATCGAGATATGTGTGTAAGCGTCCTTTAAGTCCAGAGAGCATAGCCAATCATTCTCCTGAATCATTGGAATAAAGGTGCCAAGGGAAACCATCCTGAACTTTTCTCGGACTAGGAATTTGTTGAGGGGCCCTTAGGTCTAGGATGGGACGCATTCCCCCTGTTTTCTTTTGCACAAGGAAGTACCTGGAAGAGAATCCCAGCCCTTCTTCCCCTGGTGGAACTGGTTAAACTGCATGGGCCTTTAGAAGAGCGGAGAGTTACTCTACAAGTACCTGCCTGTGCTGGGAGCTGTATGAATGAGCTCCCAGTGGGCAATTTGGAGGTTTGGATTCCAGATTGAGGGTGTATCCTAACTGGACTATTTGAAGAACCCACCAGTCGGCGGTTATGAGAGGCCACCTTTGGTGAAAAAACATTAACCTCCCCCCAACTGGCAAGTCGTCTGGTACGGACACTTTTACTGTGGCTATGCTTCACTGGAGCCAGTCAGAAGCCCGTTCCTTGCTTTTGCTGGGGGAGCAGCCCTTAGGTCTAGGATGGGACGCATTCCCCCTGTTTTCTTTTGCACAAGGAAGTACCTGGAAGAGAATCCCAGCCCTTCTTCCCCTGGTGGAACTGGTTCAACTGCATGGGCCTTTAGAAGAGCGGAGAGTTACTCTGCAAGTACCTGCCTGTGCTGGGAGATGTATGAATGAGCTCCCGGTGGGCAATTTGGAGGTTTGGATTCCAGATTGAGGGTGTATCCTAACTGGACTATTTGAAGAACCCACCAGTCGGCGGTTATGAGAGGCCAGCTTTGGTGAAAAAACATTAACCTCCCCCCAACTGGCAAGTCGTCTGGTACGGACACTTTTACTTTGGCTATGCTTCACTGGAGCCAGTCAGAAGCCCGTTCCTTGCTTTTGCTAGGGAGCAGCAGGGGCCTTAGGCACATGCTGTTGACGAGAACTAGCGCGCTGGGCTGAGCCTGAGCAGGCTGGCGAGATACTGGAGTGTACCTACCAAAAAACTTCCTAGTGGAGGAGGTTGTAGCAGAAGGCGCCTGACGGGAGAGAGAAGCCATAGCATCTGTGTGCTTCTTGATCTGCTCAACGAGATCTTCCACCTTCTCTCCAAAAAGGTTATCCCCCCCCCCCCCCCCGGCAAGGAGCATCTGCAATTCTCTGCTGGACCGAATGATCTAGGTCAGAGACCTGCAGCCATGAGAGTCTGTGCATCGCTATACTCTGAGCAGAGATCCTGGATGCTACATCAAAAGTTTCATAAGCATCCCTGGCCAGGAATTTACAACAAGCCTTCTGCTGCCTGACCACCTGGCAAAAATGTTCGGCCTTCTCCGGTGGGAGGGCATCGACTAAACTGGACAGCTGCCTCAGCAAGTTCCGCAAGTGGATGCTCGTGAAGAGCTGGTAGGACTGAATTTGGGCAGCAAGCATAACGGCCTGATACACCTTCCTCCCAAGAGTCCAAGATTCTAGCTTCTCTGCCTGGGGGCGCTGAAGCATAGTCCCTAGAACTCTTGGCTCTTTTGAGGGCAAAGTCCACCACCATGGAGTTATGGGGTAACTGAGACCTCATTAACCCAGGCTCACCGTGGATCCGATACTGGGAATCAGTGTTTTTGGAGATCATGGTACCAGACAGAGGGGACGCCATGTTCCGCATAAGGACTTCCCTGAGTAACTTGTGCAGAGGAGCTGTCGCTGCCTCTTTAGATGGAGAGGTGTAGTCTAAAACCTTGAGCATCTCAGCTCTGGGCTAATCATCCACATCTACAGGGAATGGAATGGCTTCCGCCATTTCCCAAACAAAGGGGGCAAAGGAGAGGCTCTCCGGGGGAGACAGTCTCCTTTCAGGTGGAGGGGATGGTTCAGAGGGTATCCCAAAGGACTCATGGGAGGGGAAGTACCTGGGTGACTCCCACGAGCACTCCTCTACAGTATCAGAAAGCACTTCCCTCATTGACCTCTGAGACTGCACCTGCCTTGACACCGAAGACCCACGGTCTCGATGGCGATGCCAAGGAGCCTACACCCGCATAGACTCCGGTGAAGCTTCCTCCATCTACGTCGATGGGGAGCCGACCTAGGTGGCAGCCAACACCATGGCCTCAAGCGGCACCAAAGACGGGGACCTCACTGCAGGTGAAGGGCCAGACACCACTGCAGCCGGCGGCATGGAAGGCGCAAGCACCCCTGACGCCAAAGCAGACTGATGCAGCAGTCCTTCCAGAAGTTCTGGAAGTAGGGCCCAGATGCGCTCGTCTAGAGCCGCCATCAGAAAAGGCTACGGGGCCAGTGGAGGTACCGGTGGCAGAATCTGCTGAGGTTCAGGAGCAGGTGCCGGGCTTCTAAGAGGCCGATGCATTGGCACCTCCTGTATGGAGGGGGAGCGGCCTCCTGGTGCCAACGCTTCTCGGGTGCCAAATCCTTCGATGCCCCGGGGCTCCCGGCACCGTGTGTCGAAGGAGAATGGTGACGGTCCTTGTTTGCCTTCGCTCAATGTCCATCACCGAGACTCCTCTGTGCTGACAAGGACGATATGGAATCCTCACATCTCCTCAGGGTCGGGTCCAACAATGGTCAGTCCCGGGGGGCCTGCATAGCAGGAGGCCTTGAGACAGGTGGAAACCCACTCGACACCTCACTATTTCCAGCGCGACTTGGCCTCTCAGCAGCCATTACCTCTGCTTCTGATGTCGATGCCTCCCTCAATGTTGACATTGACACCGGCAACCTTAGGATCGATGCAGATGCCGACATCGAAGGACCAGACTGAGCCCCAAAACGTTTCTCACGAAGGGCTTCTCGAGCTACTTGGGTCCATTTCTTCATATGAAGATACAGAGCACAATAAGCTGGGCTGTGGTTAGGCCCAAGGCACTGGATACGCCAGCAATGGGTATCGGTATCTGAGATGGTCCGGTTGCACCGAGTACAACGTTTGAAGCTTCTGGGTGTCTTCAATGACATGGAAAGAAAAACGGCTCTGGCGAAATAACCAGTGGCCAAGAATATGTTACAAAAACAAAGTGGGAAGTGGACCAGTGACTTCAGGACATAGAGACTGAGATGGTATATAAAGGAGTAAACTTTATTGTAGACTCGACACAGTATTGTCTACAATAAAGTTTACTCCTTTATATACCATCTCAGTCTCTATGTCCTGAAGTCATTGGTCCACTTCCCACTTTGTTTTTTTTGCATCTTTACCCCGTGGGATTTAGCGGAGACCCTACCCCAAGAATATGTCACATCATAACAATATCACTCACCAGTTTGGTTGGAGACCTCTCCCTCTGGACAGGGAATACAGTCATAGCAGCAGAGGGGTTCTCTTTCCCTGGTTAATTTCCTGAAGCCAGGAAGACAGCTTGGGCTGCATTTGGATTTTGGAGGGATCTAAACATTTGAGAAAACAAAATCTGAATAACTTGAGATAACTCTGGGCTATGAGTTTTCAAATGAAGTGTTACATTTCTGTTAAATAGGAGCCAGTGCTGTCCATTTAGCTTCACAAGCTCATTACCAGTGGAATATGGGGACGATATACAAGTCCTGTTTTCATTAGAAATATAGATAAAATATGAAACAAGTTTGACCTGGAATCAAATGTTCAAGTTAATCTAGAAATGTCTTGAGCAATGGTTTTTTGCAAGTCACCCTACAAATTTAAAACTTGATTAAACAATATGAGAAAATACCTCTGCTCTCTCAATTAATTTTGAAATTTCCCTCTGATCATAAGAGTCAGAACTTCAGAATAGGATCTTTAGTTGATGGCATTGCAGCTTTCTCTTTTACTTCAAAGTCTTAACATTTATCTAAAGGATCAGAAATGATGATCCATTTAAATATATTAAGGGTAGAAGGGACACAGCCTGAGCATTGCGCTACACAATCTTTTGGGATGATTTTACTAAGGAAGTTGCATATGTTTCCTTTGGTTGAACTTGTCTCCTCTCTAAATGGATACATTTTGGCCATATAAACCCACATATAGTCAAACTTTAGTTGTACATCTAAAGGAGGGAGTAAGGATGTTATAGTTCCATGGCTAAAAAATTATATAGATAATGGCAGTATTGATCCACTATCCAAATTCAGTAAATTAGACTTCAGAAACAGCAGTTCTAACTTTATGAGAAAAATATTATAACAGAGCACCTGGTTTAGAGGAAAAGTAGGCACCTATTTAAGTGCTGTTTTATAAAGATACGTGGAGGGGCATTTTCATATGACACTCAAGTTTTTTTTTTAAAAACCTCAAAATACCCAGAAAAACACAGACATAATAGATTGTCAGGATAGACATATTTCAGTATTTCAGTGTTTGAAAATACAATGTAAAACCATCACTTCCATGCCATGTCATCTCATAGGTCATGCAAAGCAATGATGTCCTCCAGCAACCCACATACAGGCCACAATGCCCCCTGCACCTGCCTAGCACTGCACAACTAAACTGCTACACAAGTCATGTAGGATGAGTCTGATTCATCTGTGCACTATGTTCACACACAGGTCACCCTCCAGCACCAGCCCACTAGCAGCAAGAGGAGGACAGAGAGAGAGAGAAGAAAAGGAGAATTAGGAGGCTGTCCTTCTAAGGCAGCCCAGAACCCCTCCCCCCCAACAGTCATTGCTCAGCCTGCAGCTGACAAGCCAGCCACCCCCTAACTACTCACAGAGGAGGAAATCTGATGGTCAAGGACCCTGGCCTGTGGGAGGTTCCACACACCTCACCATTTCCAAAAATACTAGGACTAGGGGGCATTCATTGAAGTTACAAAGTAGTAAATTTAAAACAAATTGGAGAAAAAGTTTCTTCATTCAATGTGTAACTAAACTCTGGAATTCGTTGCCAGAGAATGTGGTAAAGGCACTTAGCTTAGTGGGGTTTAAAAAAGGTTTGGACGGCTTCCTAAAGGAAAAAAAATCCATAGACCATTATTAAAATGGACTTGGGGAAAATCCACTGCTGATTTCTTGGATAAGCAGCATAAAATGTTTTGCACTTTTTTGAGATCTTGCCAGGCATTTGTGACCTGGATTGGCCACTATTGGAAACAGAATGCTGGGCTTGATGGACTTTGGTCTGTCCCAGTATGGCAATGTTTATGTACTTCCGCACCCTAGGGGCCTAGGCCGCAGGAGGCAGAGGAGGAGGAAGAGAAGGTGAATAGATATGAAGACATGCCACTACTGGATGGGGATGAGGAGACAGAGGAAGTACCTCTTCAGGCAGAACGTCTGCTGATGTTACCAGCTGCAGTCCCCAATGACACTGCAGCCACTCCTGCAGGTGACAATTCTCTGGTGTTTTTGCTGGGCCAGATCCTACTGCACATCACTACTCAGTGCAGAGATATGCAGCCAGGATTTGCTGTACTCCAGGCCATCCTTCATAGCCTCCTAGAGGCCATCACAAGGCAGCAGCATTAGTAGGGACTGCAGGACTTAAAGAAGATCCATCACTTCTCTATATATATATAGGCAAAAGTTTATTTTCTTCCACTCAAATATGTTTGTTGTTGTTTCATACACATCAGTACAGCTCCGTTATTTTGATATATGTATTTATGTAATGACATGGGATGCTGACTATCACTGTGGTCACCACAGTGATAGCACATAGCTGGAGAAAGGAGACTGCAAATAATGGAGTGGGAGAGAAGGTGTGTGAATTGTACAACTGGTTCTCATTCATTGCAGCTATGTAGCACTGACAGGTGCCTCTTCAAAAGTCAGGCAAATGGAGGGCTAGGGTATGTGGGCGAAGTTACCTGGAGACTTGAAGCTGCCAGCCCTAGATCCCCAGGCTACTGTTCAGGCCAGACCTCCAGTTATAAAGCCAGGCTGCGGGGAGCGGCTGCTGCAACACAGTGGCCAACTCTAGCATCAGGACTCTGTGTCACCATCACAGCACCTGGCAAAGGTATGAGGTATATGGGAGCTGCTATCAGGCTTCACCGTGTGGGTGGATAGACATCATTGCAGTTTTCCCTCCCAGTTCCCTCTCCCAGATGATGGCTGTAGGGCAGCTGGGAGTTGAGACCTTTCCTCACACTTGACGTCAGGCCTTTACTACTCCATACCTGCTTCTGGGGTCACCCCAGCCACTTAGGTGTTCAGGAGATACAAAAGAATGTTGCACAGAGAGATCTCCAGGTATTGGCTGTGGTGCATACACAGATCTCTCATGATGGCTCTTTTTGGATATTCTGAGTGCCTCCTGGATCAGGATGTTGAATCCCTGTAGCAAGGGGAACAGCCTCACTTCCACCTGGACAACAGCCAGAGCACAGGCATTATTCCTCTGGTGGTGGTTGGGGGAGGGGGGGAGAAAGGGTGTCCAGCGATATTGTAAACAAGGAAGCTTTCAATTGTTCAATGACTACAAAAAAATATACTCGTAATTTATACATACTTCATGCTTTATCCAAGTACTACATATTCAGCAGCACAGACTTAAAAGGATATCTCTTTAAATATCTAGCTATAATCATCAGTCAGATAACATTTCCAGTTACCACTAACCAAAGAAGATGCCACTTAATACTGCCTTCTAAGTTGTAGGGGCTTGAATTTAGCTGACTTTTAATCTGAAAAATTGGGGGTTGACATTCAAAGCGATTTAACCAGCCAGAAACAGCTCCTGGCCAATCAAATTGCCTGTTCTGGGCTAGCTGTTAATTTTCAGTGGCACTTAACTGGTTAGTGTCACTGAAAATAACCAGTTAGCATTAAACTGAAAACTGGCTCTTTTAGGAGCATTCTGGAGGTGGAGTTGGCAGTTGGCTGCTTAAGTGCTGATATTGAAAACTTAACTGAGCAAGTTAACTACATAAATAGGACCACATAAAAGTCAGTCATATATTTATGTGGCAACTCATAGAAGGTTGCAAGCGACGTGACTACATCACACCATTTGTGCAAAAACTTTATTGGCTACCAGTACAATACAGAGCTAAATTTTAAACTCTATGTCTGATATTCAAGACCCTGAAAGGAAATGGCCCCGAGTATCTGAAGAATAGGATGATCCTCCACACATCGCCAAGGACACTAAGGTCCTCCCAAGGACTTTCACTAACTACACCCTCTCCAAAAGACATTACACAATGTGATACCCGCAAGCGAGTCTCCTCCGGAGTAGCCCCCACACTCTGGAAGGCATTGCCAGAAAGGCTTCACTTAACACAAGACTACCTTTACTTCAGGAAGCAGGTGAAAGCTTGGCTCTTCAACCAAGCCTTTAATGGAAGAAGTAACTAACTTGTTAGTCTCACTCACACACACAAGGATTGACTCGGGCTGCACATACTGCAGTGGGACATGTTTATCCACTCCTACCCTAGCTGAGATTATATTTAACCATCTCTCTGACCTCATGTGCAACTTTCTTCAAATCAGTCACCTTACTTTCTAATTCTTTCTACTTTTTTACTCATCTATATGTTACAACTTTGCCTTACCCTTCACTACCAATTGTAATGTTCTATTACTTATTTTGTAGTCATTGCAAGTAGTATACCATGCCATACTTTGTATTGTTACTTGAATATTTTTACTGCTGTAATTGCCTATTGCTCATGTTTGATCTATTCTTACTGTACACCGCTTGAGTGAATTCCTTCAAAAAGGCGGTAAATAAATCCTAATAAATAAATAAACGCATAACCAGTTAAGTTCTGAATATCGCACTTAACCGGCTATGCATTAGTCAGCTTCAGAAACCCAGAAATTCAGTTCTGAATCTCGGACATGGCTCGGCACTGAATGTCTAGTTTAATGCTGGTGGCAGTCAGCAAAACACTGATTGCCACTGGCCAAATATTGTGCCCCAGGTTTCTTAGGGTCTTGTTTACAAAGGGGTGCTAGCATTTTTAGCACACGCTAACCATGTAGATACCCATACTATTACTATGAGCGTCTGTAAGGTTAGAACACACTAATTTATAGCGCACGCTAAAAACACTAGCGTGCCTTTGTAAACAGGGCCCTAAGTGTGGTTGAAACTAGAGTTCTAACTTAGAAGGTGCTCAGTCTTTTATTGAATATCAGACTTGGTAATGTTATGATGCCAGTAAATATAGTTCCATACATTCAATGTTGTGTTGTTACTTAAATCTGACCTGGGTGAATTCGCTGTCCCACACAATTGCCTTCTCATTAATGGTGAAGTCCTGCCCCAAGGGAGCATAAGGATTAAAACTTCCAACAATTTCATTCCTCTGTGTCCCATCAGGTAGAAAGACTGTATTTATTATATCATATCCAATGGACAGGTCACCATTCTCATCAAAACGCATTTCCTCTCCCAGAGCATTCGTAAAGTGGAGGTTTTTCAAATAATGATGAAGCTAAAGAAAAAGCAGATTAATTTATTTTTATTTACTGATGATACAAAGTTATTCAAGGCAGAATTGCCAGATAGTGAAAATTTTTCCAGCCTGACTCAAGCTAGAAATTAGGCCAAAAATAACGACACCAAAAATAGCTGTGTGAGGAGCGGGGGGAGGGGGTGTCCTTGTCTGTCCCATCTCTGTCTATCTATCCATCCCCCCCCCCCCCCCACCAGCCTGTAGTCACTGCCTCACCCGTGCTATGCTCACTTTGCCTCCTTCTCCATCCTGGCTACCACGGGTGCTGCTGTTAATGAGCCCTGCCTCCTCCTCCCTCCTCCTGACTCGGCACATGATGACAAACCTGATGATGTAGGCATGAATGAAAGAAGCTATTGGAGCCCCAGAAAGAGGCCTGAAATGCAAAAAGCTCAGTAGTTGGAACCAGAAACAGCCACCCAAACACACAAACAGACACAACTAACTAAAGGTAGCCCCAAAACCCATGACATATGACCACCAGGAATTTTTCGTGACTGACTTTAAAAACCCACCCAAATGGGTGGAAAAACATGGAGTTGGCATCTCTGATCAAGGCTGTTAAATCACAAGAGAAGTGCAAAAAAATTGTAAGAGGACCTTAAAAGACTGGGAGACTGGTCATCCAAACACATACGCACACACACACTAAAGGTAGCCCAAAAGCCCATGACTCAAACCACCAGGAATTTTCCATGACTGACTTTAAAAACCTACCAAACTTAGTGGAAAACATGGAGTTGGCATCTCTGATCAAGGTTGTTAAATCACAAGAGAATTGTAAAAAAAAATTGTAAAAGGACTTTAAAAGGCTGGGAGACTGGGCATCCAGTTGGCAGATGAAATTTAATGTGGGCAAGTGCAGAGTGATGCTCTTAGGAAAGAACAACCCATACTATACTACTACTTAACATTTCTAGAGCACTACTAGGGTTACACAGCGCTGTACAAATTAACAAATAAGGACAGTCCCTGCTCAGAAGAGCTTACAATCTAAAGGACGAAATGTCAAGTTGGGGTAGTTTAGATTTCCTGAGAAAAGGTGTAGTGATTAGGTGCCGAAGGCGACATTGAAGAGGTGGGCTTTGAGCAATGATTTGAAGATGGGTAGGGAGGGGGCCCGGCGTATGGGCTCAGGGAGTTTGTTCCAAGCCTGGGGTGAAGCGAGGCAGAAAGGGCGAAGCCTAGAGTTGGCGGTGGTGGAGAAGGGTACTGAAAGGAGGGATTTGTCAAGAGAGCGGAGGTTACGGGTGGGGACATAAGGGGAGATGAGAGTAGAGAGATAAGGAGGGGCTGCAGATCGAGTGCATTTGTAGGTGAGTAGGAGAAGCTTGAACTGTATGCGGTATCTGATCGGAAGCCAGTGAAGTGACTTGAGGAGAGGGGTGATATGAGTATATCGGTTGAGGCGGAAGATAAGACGTGCGGCCGATTTCTGGATGGACTGAAGGGGGGATAGGTGGCTATAGCTAAATGATGCAAGGTTCTATGTTAGGAGTCATCACTGGGAAAAGGCTCTGGATGTTATTCAGTTACCTTGATGATACTTTGATATCCTCTGCTCAGTGTGCAGGTGGCCAATAAAGCAAATAGAATTTTAGGAATCATTAGGAAAGGAATGGACAGTAAAATAAGAGAACAATGCAGTGCCTTTGTGTCCCTCCACGGTATGACCACATTTCAATTTTACTCACCACTTCTCAAAAAACATATAGCTAAATTAGAAAAGTTACAGAGAAGGGCAAATAAAATGATAAAGGGTATGAAATGGCTCCCCTATGAGGAAAAGCAAAATACGTTTGAGCTCTTAAGCTTGAAGAAGAGATCATCAATGGCAGATATGACAGGGGTCTATAAAATAATGAGTGGAGTGGATCAGGTAGACGTGAATCGCTTGTTTACTTTTTCCAAAACTATAAGGATTACTGAAAAGGAAGAAATGTGGCTTCAGGCATGTGCCTGAAGGGTGGAGCCATGAGGAGCCCTGAGGAATCAAGAAGCAATTGTTTCATCTTTTAAAGTGAGAAAGATCTGTGCAGGTGTCTTGTTTAATTGTGGTAAAGTGTGAAATTAAGAACATTGATGTTTCAAACCCTAAATAACTGGCCTCACGGACAAACATATCCCAATTGTATGGAGGTCCAGGTGGATCCAACATGTTAAATTCTTCTTCTATGGAGTCAAGTCCCTTACTTGAACCTGATGGGAGAACCTTTCTCCTACCACCTCTTGCTTCTCCAGGAGAAGATTTTATTTTGGAGGGCCAGGATTTAGCTTTGATGGCCAACCAGGGAGAGCCCGTCTCTCCTACAGGAATGATCTTTTTGCCTTTGCCATCTATGGTTTCTTTTCTTCTCAACCTTCTGGTATTCTTCCTGCTAGCAGCTTGCATGCACAAGTATCTTTGACAGATATTTGGACTGTGCTTTCAAGACCAGGAAAGCTACTAAGAGAGACAGTCTCCCAACTGTATTTTTCTGTAATTGAACTGCAGCTAAAATGGGTGAGTTGAGAAACGTGTGGTGCAACTTTAAAAATTTAATATTGAGAAGAAATTTCAAATTTGGAATTTGTATATTTCTAGTTTTTTGGGTAACAAGGATAAATTGTTGTAACATCAGAAGCCTGAGATGATGAAAATTATAGTTAGATCAAAATATAGCTAGCTTACCATGGGATTCCCTAACTGAAGATGTGCAGGAGGAGCTGGCGGAAGCGTTTACTTTCAGATCCCAACAGAAGGTTCCACTGACGCTCCACCATAGGCACATAAAAGACACAAAGGCAGAGCTCGACACTAGGAAGCTGGCAGAGGTATGGAGTGAGGAGCTGGGCGTGACTATAGCTGCTGAAACGCTGAAAGATCATGTATTGGGGCTACGGCGGATAACCCATTTATCAAAACATTGGGAAATCCAATACAAAATGGCACTCAGAGCCCACATACCACCAAGGAGGGCATTTTATATGGGGCTGTCCCTGGATGGGGCGTGCCCAAAATGTGGGGCAGAGGGAGCCACCCTTGGACATATGTTTTGGGTTTGCCCAAAAATTCACACTTTCTGGGGCAGGCTACTGAAGTGGATATCACGTATATGGCACAGGGACTGGCAATTAAATCCAGAGCTACTATTTGGAAAGCTACAAATCTGTGGTCCAAATCAGCTGGGTATGAAAGAATTTGCGTCTAGAGCCATTATTGTAGACAAACATAGCATATTAACAGCATGGTTGTCTCCAAAGCCCCCTCTATACCAGTCCTGGAGAGGGGAGATGATACAGCTTATGAGATTTGAAAGACTGGAAGCAAAGCAACAGCCCCCCACCAGAGAGAGGAGCTTCTACCACAGGTGGGGCCCGTTCATGGACACATTGACGCCTAAGGCACGAGGGTACTTACTGAATATGTAAAAAGACAGGGCAGTACGGCCCACAAGACAATTATGGAATTGGAATTGCCATTGCCATTGGGAGGGGGGATGGAGGGTGAGGAGGGTTCAGTATTTAGAAGTTTGCTGTTAACAGAGGAGATTGTATAAGAATTGAGATTGTTTGCACCAGCGAGTATGTACCTCAGTTATGAAAACGTCAATAAAAATCATTTAAGCATAGTTAGATCAAAATAGTTGAGATTTCTCAATTTTCCAAAGATTTGTTATAGACCCCTGATATCTTTTCAGAAATATCTTTCAGAATTTTCACAATCTCCAATTCGGAGCATCTGGCCATTTCTAAATTGCTTTTATTTGGCAGGTAACATTTCTTAATCAAATAAAGAAGAGTGCTCTTGATATACGTAATTACACAGACTACCAGATTTTGACCTCAGCTTTTTTTTGGAAAGTTCTGAAGAAATGATTGATCAACATGCTACCCTCAGTATTTCATTGGTAACCAATTATGATAGAGGTTTAGTTTTTAAATCACACTTTAAAAATAAAGATAAGTTGTTCTGTGATCATAACACAGAAATAAAGAAAATTATGGCAGATAAATAATGTGTGCTTATCCAGTCTGCCCATCCATACCATCTACTATCCCTTCCTTTGCCTTAGACGTCCTGTGTGATTGTCATACACTTTCATGAGTTCAGATAGTCCTTATCTCCACCACCTTCACCAGGAAGTTGTTCCACATATTTACCACCTTTTCTATAAAAAAAATATTTCCTTAAATTACTCCTGAGTCTATCATCTTTCATCTTCATCTTATACCCCCTCATTCCAGAACTTCCTTTCAATTGAAAGAAACTTGCCTCCTATGCAATTATGCTGCGTAGGTATTTAAATGTCTTCTATCATATCTCCTCTCTCCTGCCTTCCAAAATATACATACTGAGATCTTTAAGTCTGCCCTCCTACACGTTATAACAACAAACACTGACCATTTTAGTTGCCACCCTCTGGACCAACTACATCCTGTTTATATATTTTTACTGTTGTCCCCAGAAATGTACACAGTATACTAAATGAGGTCTCACCAGAGACTTATACAGAGGCATTGCCATCTCCCTTTGTACCTAAGAATTCTCCTGGCTTTTGCTGTTGCTCACTCGGACATTTTTTTAGTGTGTTTGATTATGGCAATTTGGACATTTATCTGCCCCTTTTGAGACATTTTTCTGCTTTGAAAATGAAAACCATAAGCTTTGTACTCCATTTTATAAAGGGAAAATATGATCCTATTTTACATACAATGGCAAATGAATTTTCTAAGTTGTCTTGTTCATAGAGCCCATATTTATAAAGTTGGTGGGATTTAGTTGTGCTTTATATTCCATTCCTATCTCAAAATTAGCTGTATGTTTGTGACCTCAGAAATGGACTTGAGGAAGCCACTGCTTGTCCTGGGGTTGGTAGCATGGAATGTTCCTATTCTTTGTGATTCTGAATGGAATCTTGCTATTCTTTGGGGTTCTACATGAAATGTTGCTACTATTTAGGTTTCTTCCAGGTATTTGTGACCCGGATTGGCCACTACTGGAAGCAGGATACTGGGCTAGATGGACCATTGGTCTGACCCAGTATGGCAATTCTTATTCTTATATGCGAGTATACAGACTTAAACTGCATCTTGCATTCTTTTCACACGGTACAATTACATAGCATCCCTTCTTTCTGAAAATAACATTGCTGTAAGAAATGAAACTTACCTTCCATGGCAAGAAATCCAGAAATTTCTGACTTTCTCCACTCCACATGGTGGTGTTTGCAGAATCAGATATGACCACGTTATGCAATGCATGTGCCAGGGCATACACAGAATTGTATACACTATAAATGTTCCCAAGGTGTATGGTGTCACAGTGCATAAAGTAGGGTGATATTTCATTACTGCCGCAGGATCTTCGGATGCTCTCGGGGCATTGGTTGGTACACAGATCCTTCCACCACAGGTCTGTGAGCGAATCATTTGGAAAAAGGGCAGGATTGACCTCACGGACAAATTTGTAAAAGCTTGGAATATTCTTCTTTGTTTTTAAAAATGTCAAGGTGTTGTTTTTATCATCAAATCCCAAGGAATAGTGTGAGAGAAAATCCCATTCAGCTGTGATGATCCAGACTTTTTGAGGTATTTGCAAAACATTCATGTATTTTATAGCTCCTGTATATCTTTTATCAGCATATAAAATAATTACATTGGCTGAAGATGTCTTGATGTAAAGATTAACCATATCTTCAAGTGGGATAGTTCTGGAGTGACTGAAGGTTTTTATGAACTGGATACAACCACCATTCTGCTCAATCCCGTCTTTCAGAATCTGGACAGCCCTCATGCTGCTGTCATCATCTGCTGCAATAATACTAACCCAGGTCCAACTGAAAAACTTCAGTAACTTGATTATCCCAGTACAAAGGTGCAGCTCACTGGGGACAGTCCGGTAAAAATAAGGAAACTTAACAGTGTCACTCATAAAAAGATTCCCAGACATATAACTGATCTGTTAAATATAAAACATCAATTTCATCACCATCTTCATCATATCAAATATCTAAAAGAATAATTGTACCTTGAAGAGCAGAGAAAAAGTGGAAGATGAGTGGAGGGGCATAATCGAAAGGGACGTCCAAGTTTTCGATTCAGGGGCGGGGAAACCTGTATTATCGAAACAATATGGACATCCATCTTCTGTTTCAATAATATGGTCGGGGATGCCCAAATCTTGAAATTTAGGTCATCCTTTGAGATGGTCGTCCCTAGACTTGGTCGTTTCTGATTTTCGGCGATAATGGAAACCAAGGATGCCCATCTCAGAAATGACCAAATCCAAGCCCTTTGGTGTTGGGAGGAGCCAGCATTAGTAGTGCACTGGTCTCCCTGACATGCCAGGACACCAACGGGGCCCCCTATGGGGCACTGCAGTGGACTTCAGAAAATGCTCCCAGGTACATAGCTCCCTTACCTTGTGTGCTGAGCCCCCCCCCCCCCCCACCCCACCCCACCCCCCAAAAAAAACCCACCACTCACAACTGTACACCACTACCATAGCCCTTACGGGTGAAGGGGGCACCTAGATGTGGGTACAGTGGGTTTTTGGTGGGGTTTGGAGGGCTCACATTTACCACCACAAGTGTAACAGGTGGGGGGGTTCTGTTCTTGGTCCCCTCCTCTTTTCTATCTACACTTCTTCCCTTGGTTCATTAATCTCATCCCATGGCTTTTCCTACCATCTCTATGCTGATGACTCCCAAATCTACCTTTCTACCCCTGATATTTCACCTTGCATCCAAACCAAAGTTTCAGCGTGCTTGTCTGACATTGCTGTCTGGATGTCTCAACGCCACCTGAAATTAAATATGACCAAAACCGAGCTTCTCATTTTCCCCCCTAAACCCACCTCCCCACTCCCCCCGTTTTCTATTTCTGTTGATGGCTCTCTCATTCTCCCTGTCTCCTCAGCTCGAAACCTTGGGGTCATCTTTGACTCTTCTCTCTCCTTCTCTGCTCATATCCAGCAGATTGCCAAGACCTGTCGTTTCCTTCTTTACAACATCCGTAAAATACGCCCCGTTCTTTCCGAGCACTACCAAAACCCTCATCCACACCCTTGTCACCTCTCGTTTAGACTACTGCAATCTGCTTCTTGCTGGCCTCCCACTTAGTAACCTCTCCCCTCTCCAGTCGGTTCAAAACTCTGCTGCCCGTCTCGTCTTCCGCCAGGGTCGCTTTACTCATACTACCCCTCTCCTCAAGACCCTTCACTGGCTCCCTATCCGTTTTCGCATCCTGTTCAAACTTCTTCTACTAACCTAGTATCTCTCCACACTCGTCCTTCCCTACACCCCTTCCCGTGCACTCCGCTCCATGGATAAATCCTTCTTATCTGTTCCCTTCTCCACTACTGCCAACTCCAGACTTCGCGCCTTCTGTCTCGCTGCACCCTACGCCTGGAATAAACTTCCTGAGCCCCTACGTCTTGCCCCATCCTTGGCCACCTTTAAATCTAGACTGAAAGCCCACCTCTTTAACATTGCTTTTGACTCGTAACCACTTGCCTCCACCTACCCTCCTCTCTTCCTTCCCGTTTACATTAATTGATTTGCTTACTTTATTTATTTTTTGTCTATTAGATTGTAAGCTCTTTGAGCAGGGACTGTCTTTCTTCTATGTTTGTGCAGCGCTGCGTACGCCTTGTAGCGCTATAGAAATGCTAAATAGTAGTAGTAGGGTACAGTGGGTTTTTGGTGGGGTTTGGAGGGCTCACATTTACCACCACAAGTGTAACAGGTGGGGGGGGGGATGGTCCTGGGTCTGCACCCACTAAAACTGCTCCAGGGACCTGCATACTGCTGTCATGGACCTGAGTATGACATCTGAGGCTGGCATAGAGGCTGGCACAAAATATTTTGGAAGTTGTTTTTTGAGGGTGGGAGGGGGTTAGTGACCACTGGGGGAGTAAGGGGAGGCCATCCCCGATTCCCTCCGGTGGTCATCTGGTCATTTTGGGCACCTTTTTGTGGCTTGGTCGTAAGAAAAACAGGACCAGGTAAAGTCATCCAAGTGCTTGTCAGGGACGCCCTTTTTTTTCCATTATAGGTCGAGGACGTCCAAGTGTTAGGCATGCCCAAGTCCCGCCTTCGCTATACCTCTGACATGCCCCCGTAAACTTTGGCCATCCCTACGACGGAAAGTAGTTGTGGGTGCCCAAAATCGGCTTTCCATTATACCGATTTGGGCGACCCTGTGAGAAGGACGCCCATCTTCCGATTTGTGTCGAAAGATGGGCGTCCTTCTCTTTTGATAATAAGCCTGATTGTCAATTGGCATGTAGTAGCAATACAACTGTGCTGAGCTCATAGTGAGAGACAGCAGAGAATCACACGGCTGTGCAAAGAACATGTTTTGTTCATTTTAAAAATATATATTTTTCATTGATCTTCATAGAAACAGAGGAGTAGCGTGATCAACAGGACGCTTCCAAAGAAACCGAGAAGACGAAAAATAAGGAATAAAAATGACACAGCGATATTTTTGTGGACACGAATCTCCTTTTAGTTTTGCTTGTGCTTTTTACCAAGGTACCCTATATATCCACCAATCATTAATCTTTTAAAAGGCTTGATTCGGTTCATCTCCACCTACTGGCATTTACCATATACAGACTCCTGAGGCAGATGCTTCTCGCCGAAACAGTGCCGTGCCGAGTTTTATCTTCTACTATTAAAGAACATTTTTATTCCTTATTTTTCATCTCCTTGGTTTCTTCAGAAGCATCCTGTTGATCACGCTACTCCTCTGTTTCTGTGTTTCCCCTTGTAGCGGATCCAGTTTCTCCACTTTTATGGTTGTTTTTCTCATTGATCTTCATGTCATGTTCTGGCTGTTTTCTTGTTTTGTTTTTAAAATGGAATAAATTAAGCAAACTCTTATAAATAAAACAAATTTAAAAGATTACATTTCCCCTTTCATTTGCAGATTTAGGCATGTCTGTACAGTGAATTTGGCTGAACCACCCAATGAAAAGTTTGTATCAGCAGGATAGAAGGGGATATTGTAAACCCCCAGTAGTGCTTTTGTGTGCGCAAAGGCTCTCTAGTGGGTCCCGTCCAGGTTCACCTGCACTGAGCTTCTGAACAGCTTGAAAGACGCATGCACTTCTTGCTCTCCACCCTGTCTCACTGGCCCTATACTCTTGAGCAAGACTCCAGCTGGTCTTCTGTTACTAATGTGCAGGCACCCTCTTCAATATCCTGGGCTCCTGCTTCACTCAGGGTGACTGCTCGGACCTGCCTTCCTTCCCCTGGAACTCCTTTCCAGCTATGTCCAACATGTCCCGGTCATTCCTCTTGCTCACGGACAGTGACCCACTGCACCCTGGGACTATAACTCTGCTTTTTCAGCCTTCACAAATATGCAGATTAGTCAGTCATCATATGCAAATTCACTTTAGTGTTAGAACCTGGATTCAGTCTGGTGGGAACACTTCTTTCCAGCTCTTATTCATTTACTACAAATTCACTCACTGAGCCCATTTACTGTGTGGAACCTGGGTCTCAGTGTCTAACAGCCTCCACCCCTGGATAGGACACTCTTCACTCTCCACAACTTTATCGTCCATCCTCCACCCCCACGGCTGTTAGTTACTTTAACTTCACACAATACATAATGTCCCAAATCCTGTCCACCGCCAGGTAAAGTACCTCTTGGGGTTTGGAGGGAACCTTCAATTAACCCTTCTGTTGAGCTCTCCTTCAGCAGGTTTCTTCCTTCACTTCCTCCCGGCTTGTAATCCTCAGGCTCCAGGCGTTGCAGGTCCCCCCCATCTTCTCTCTCTAGCTCCTCAGGAGGTACGGTTTATATAGGGCTGCTACTAGCCCAGCACACCCTTTCTGGGCCCCTCCTCCTAGTTCTGGAAGAGGCCAGCACCCTCTGGGTGTCCTTCTCTTAACAGGGACTCTCTGCTATAGATCCTCCCTGGTCCCCATGTTCAGGCCTCAGCTGGAGCTCCCCCTGCTGGCCCCTTCAGGTCATTACCCTGATGTCCATTTTCCTATTGCTGGTAGGAGAGCGCCCTCTAGCAGCCTCCTCAGGGTAGGGCAGTCCTGTGTTTATCACAATATGTAAAACCTAAGCACATTCGGGGTGCTGGCATCCATGACTCAGGAATGCTGCTGTTTACTGCCTAGCTTAGTAAAAGGGAGTTTGACTGTCTTTATAGGAGGTCTTCAGTTAGTGGGGCTTAGGGTTACACACCAGTTAAGGTATGTATAGTTTAAGTTAGGGGCACCAGACATACAGAGATGCACACAGAGGACCAAAATACACTCATGAAAAGTACACAGACAAGGAAACAGAAATAATAGCTAGATAGGGCCGCCGAGACAGAGGGGCAAGGGAGTCAAGATTCTCCCATACCCGGCCTCCAAAGGGGGCACAGTCATAAGCATTGCTATGTGGTGGCACAAACGCCAACCAGCATTAAACTCCCCCCTGCCCTCGCTTGGTTCAGTATCTCTCTCTTTCCCTCCTCCCTTTGACAGTGTTCCTGCAGGCTACTGGCAGGATCAAAAAAGAAAACAACCTGCCTCTGCCTGGCCTTAGAAGTGTTCCCTCTGCTTTGTCCTGCCTCCTCTGATACAACTTCCTATGTCCGCACAGGTGGGACACACAGCAGAGGAAACACTTCAGAGGCCAGCCAGAGGTAAGTTGCTTCTTTTTTATGCTGTCAGCAGCCCTCAGAAACACTGCCGAGGGGAGGAGGGAAAGATAAGAGAGATATTGAACCTAGTTAGGGGCAGCACCAGTGGTGTGGTGGCAGTGGCAGTGAGCAGGCAGGGGAGGGGCACATTGTATGCCCCGGGCCTGGCTTTGTCTCTCAGCTGCCCTGCAGCTAGACCTGAAGATACACAGGTAAATGCAAGCAGACAGACTAATACACAGGAAATAAAGCTGATCAGAAAGCAGAAGAGTAGCGCTATAGTAATTATTTGTAGTAGTAGTAGAAAGGGTGGGTAAGAGGAGGGAGAGGGATAAGAAGCATGAAGAGCAACATTGACTGACTACTAACAAGCAAAGGAATACTGCACCACAACCCACAGCATCTTGGCATCCTAGGAATAAGTGAAACCTGGCTAGATGAAAGTGGGGGTTTACCACTGGCTGAACTATGCCCAACAGGTTTCAATATCCAACATCAACCAAGACCAGGAAGGCGGGGTGGATGGGTAGCAGTCTTGGTTTGGGATACAATCAAACTGCACAGAATATCCATCCCCCAGCTACATGAATTTGAATCTCTTTTAATACAACTTGAAGAGGAGAAACCAATCTGGCTGCTCATGGTATACAGAGCACCTCGTATCAACACATTATCTGTGCAAGAACTCCTAGACCTGATTACTCAAGTGACCCTGAATTACCCTAGGCTGGTGATTATGGGAGATTTCAATCTACACATCGAAACCCCAGAAACCATCACAGCTGCCTTCTTGGACACGATGACAGCACTAGGATTTACACAGGTGATCAATTCTGCAACCCATGAAAAGGGTCACATAATAGACCTAGTATTCTACAAAGGGGTGGATATCAAAGAATTCTGTGATAACAGTATTGAAATAACACCCCTATCGTGCTCAGACCATTTTCTAATTAAATTCTCCTTAAGTGACCACCTGAAACAAATGGCACCTCCCAGATTTTGGAAGGAGATCAGAGACAAAAAAAAATCTGACCGCTGAGAATTTCCTAGAGGCCTTGGACTATTCACATGTGGATGAAAAGACAACAACAGTGGCAGAACAAGTTGGCATCTGGAATACACACTTAGCCAAGATCTTAGAGAAAACAGCACCACTAGAAAAGGTCTTATGCCCCACTCACAAACGCTCACCTTGGTTTTCTCCAGAACTTCGGATCCTTAAACGTGAAGGATGAAAACTGGAAAGGAGATGGCACAAATCTCAACTGGATGAAGACAGACTAAACTGTAGGAAGCGCATGGCAAAGTACTGCCAAGCCTTAACAGCAACCAAAAAACAGTATTTCTCTCAATGCATTGCACAGGCTGCCAATTCAACCAAGCAGTTGTTCAGTATAATAAACAGCCTACTGCAGCCCCCACACCAGAACCAGCCTATCTAGTCTAAACTGAACTGCAATGATTTTGTTGCATACTTTGCCAACAAAATTAAAAGCCTCCGCCAGGATTTATAGGCAATCCCACCCAGTCCCCAACCAGTCAACCAGGAGTGCACAAACTCACCCCCCCCCCCCCCCCCCGACAGAGACAGATGGGACACTTTTAACCCAATTACAGAGGAGAGCCTTGACAAAATCCTAAGAGATCTTCGACCAACTACCTGCTCCCTCAATCCCTGTCCATCAAAGATAGTGCAGCAGGCAAGTATGGGCCTTATAGAAAGTGCCACAAAAATTGTGAACACCTCTCTTTCTAATGGGCAGCTACCAACAGCGTTAAAAAGGGCAGTGATCCGCCCTCTGCTGAAGAAAAACAACCTTGACCAGGACAAATTTGAAAGTTACAATATCCCATTTCTAGGGAAACTCATAGAACAAACAGTCTGTGTTCAACTTAATGACTGGCTAGAAAAGAGAAACTGGCTAGCTCCATGTCAATCTGGATTCAGACCTGGTTATGGTACAGAAACGGTCCTCGTACCCTACTAGATGATCTTCACAGAAACCGAGACAAGGGATTCACCTCAATGTTAGTAATTCTTGACTTCTCAGCAGCTTTTGACACTGTGGATCATGATGGAACAGTACTTGCTTGGTTCAGATCCTATCAGACAGGCAACAATCCATAATGTTTGGCAGCAACTCATTACCACCATGGACACTGACCTACGGGGTACTACAAGGATCGATACTGTCACCTGTTCTGTTCAATATGTACCTCAAGCCACTAGCTGAGTTGATTTGATGAATGGACACTCAGTTCTACTTCTATGCAAATGATGTGCAGCTACTCATACCCATTGAACCCGATTTACCTACAACCTTGAACAAACTGATTACCTGTCTAACATCAATTCAAGAATGGGCTAAACACAACAAACTTTGCTTGAACCCAAGCAAAACCGAGCTTCTCTAGGTCCCTAACACAAGCGGATACATATGTTTGTAGGCATTTAAACTCGATGGTGGGGGTGGCATATGGAAGGTCACTTCAAGTGATCACCCCCAGCTAAAGCTAAAGACAAGATGTGACAGTAGAAAAGAAAGCAATGAAAACAGCAATCTTAGCAATTCACTTCTTACCAACACAGCAGGAAGTGATACTAAAAAAACTAAACAGAAGACAAAAATTCCATTGAAATATAGATGGAAAGCGATGACCACAAATGTGCCCAGTCTAAGCAACAAAGTTCATGACCTGCTAGCCCTGATGTTAGAGGCAGACTTAGACATTGTTGCAATCACGGAGACATGGCTCAATGATTTCCATGAATGGGATGCAAACATACCAGGCTATAATCTATTTAGGAAGGATAGAGATGGTTGTAAAGGTGGATGAGTAGCTCTGTATGTGAGAAATGATATCGCAGCGACTGAAATGACAGGGGCCTGGGGAAAGGAAGAAGCGATATGGATCACCTTAAAAAGAGATGATGGAACCTTTGTCCACATGGGTGTTGTCTACAGACCTCCGACACAATCGGAGGAACTAGATAAAGATCTGGTCACAGATATCCAAAAGTTGGGAAAGAAAAGAGAGGTGCTGTTGCTGGGAGATTTCAATCTGCCGGATGTGCATGGGCGTAGACTGGGGGGGGGGGCGAGGGGGGGCAATGCCCCCCAAACGCAGGGCCGGCACCAGGCAGCTCTCCCTTCGCCCCGCCCTCTCCCCGTTCCTTCTCCTCCCCCCCGCCCCCCCATGAGCCGGCTCTCCTCCCTCCCGATCCGTCCCTCACCGACCTGATCTTCGAATCCTTTGCCTGCCCGCTAGTGCGCTCTCCCCTGCTGGTTCGCGCTTTAAAAATGGCCGCTGAGACTTCCAGAGGCAGCCTCGCGAGACTTCTGCTGAAGTCTCGGTGGCCATTTTGAAGCGCGAACCGGCAGGGGAGAGTCAGCGCTAGCGGGCAGGCGAAGAATTTGAAGATGAAGTTGGTGAGGAACGGATCCGGAGGGAGGAGAACTGGCTCGCTACGGGGGTGGAGGAGAAGGAACAAGGAGAGGGCGGGATGAAGGGAGGGCAGGGGAGAGGAAGGTCACTGCTGGACTGGGTGGATGGAGGGCAGGGGAAAGGAGGGCCACTGGGCATGGGGTCAGGGGAGAGGAGGGTCACTGCTGGACTGGGTGGATGGAGGGCAGGGGAAAGGAGGGCCACTGGGCATGGGGACAGGGGAGAGGAGGGTCACTGCTGGACTGGGTGGATGGAGGGCAGGGGAAAGGAGGGCCACTGGGTATGGGGACAGGGGAGAGGAGGGTCACTGCTGGACTGGGTGGATGGAGGGCAGGGGAAAGGAGGGCCACTGGGCATGGGGACAGGGGAGAGGAGGGTCACTGCTGGACTGGGTGGATGGAGGGCAGGAGAAAGGAGGGCCACTGGGTATGGGGACAGGGGAAAGGAGGGTCGCTGGGTATGGGTGCTTGCAGGGCAAAGGGAGAGAAGGGTCGCTGGACATGGGTGGATGGAGGGCAGGGGAGAGAAAAGAAATGCTGGACATGGATGGAGGGGAGGAAAGAGTGAGGAAGGAGATGAGATGAGGGAAAAGGAAGAGAGGAGAAAAACTGCACATGGATGAAGAAAATAGGCAGAAGCTGAGGAACAGAAATGAAGAAGAAAGGAGGAAAGGAAAGAAATAAATGGAAAGGAAGCCCTGGAAACGGAGTTAAGAGGACAGATAGCAGCAGAATGAATCAGATAGTGGACCAGCATGATCAGAAAAACAGTCACCAGACAACAAAGGTAGAAAAAAAATCATTTTATTTTCATTATAGTGTTTGGAATATGTTCACTTTGAGAATCAGGTGCTCAACATTAAAAGTTTATATTTACTTATTTTTACCCCCCCCCCCCCCCAGGCTCTCTCCCCGGCTATAGCCAGCTCTGCAATTTGGGGGGGGGGGGCGCAGAGTGGGACCGGGGGGAGAGCCTGTTGTTAAACATTTACCAGCATACCACTGCCTGCCGCCAAACCCGCTGCCTCTCCGATTCAGTGGCTATCCATTGGCAAACGAACACTGGTTATTCCCAAAAAAGCCAGCTCTTGCTCCCTTCCTTCCTCCATATTAGCATAATTAGCATATACATATATGCAAATGAATATGCTAATATGCCCCGCCCCTTCCTTTGCCCCCCCCCCCCCCCAAATGAAACAGTCAAACTACGCCTATGCGGATGTGGATTGGAAAGTTCCATTTGTGGAATCAGAAAAAAAGTAGAGAGATCATCAGTGGTGTGCTGGAGCCGGCTCGCACCTGCTCGCAAGAGCCGGTTGTTAAATTTTCTTCCGGCTTGCGAGCCGGTTGTTGAAAATAGCGAGCCAGCTCTGGCTCTCCTCCCTCCCTCCTCCCTCCGGATCCGCCTCACCGCCCGCTTGTTTCGTGAATTCTTCGGGGCAGGCAGTCTTGCCTGCCCGCTTCCAGCGCTGACTGTCCTCCCTTGCCGATTCGCCCTTTAAAAATGGCCGCCGAGACTTCCAGAGGCGGCCTCGCGAGACTTCGGCTGAAGTCTCAGCAGCCATTTTGAAGCGCGAGTCGGCAAGGGAGGACAGTCGGCGCTGGAAGCGGGCAGGCAAGACTGCCTGCCCCGAAGAATTCAAAAAACAAGCGGGCGGTGAGGGACCGGATCGGGAGGGAGGGTGGGAGGAGAAGAATTCACGAAACAACTCAGGAGGGGGTGGCAGGGGGGAAAAGGGAGTCGCTGCTGGGCATGGGTGGATGGAGGGGGTCCCTGGGTATGGGTGCATGCAGGGCAGGAGAGAGGAGGGTACACTGCTGGACATGGGTGCATGTAGGGCAGGGGAAAGGAGGGTCACTGCTGGACATCTGGGTGCATGCAGGGCAGAGGAGGGTCGCTGGGTATGGGTGCATGCAGGGCAGGGGAGTGGAGGGTCACTGCTGGACATGGGTGCATGCAGGGCAGGGCAGGGGAGAGGAGGGTACACTGCTGGATATAGGTGCATGCAGGGCAGGGGAAAGGAGGGTCACTGCTGGACATGGGTGCATGCAGGGGAGAGAAGGGTTACTGCTGGACATCTGGGTGCATGCAGGGCAGGGCAGAGGAGGATCGCTGGGTATGGGTGCATGCAGGGCAGGGGAGAGGAGGGGAGAGAGAAGAAATGCTGGACATGGATGGAGGGGAGAGAAGAGTGAGGAAGGAGATGAGATGAGGGAAAAGGAAGAGAGGAGAAAAACTGCACATGGATGAAGAAAATAGGCAGAAGCTGAGGACCAGAAATGAAGAAAGGAGGAAAGAAATAAATGGAAAGGAAGCCCTGGAAATGGAGTTAAGAGGACAGATAGCAGCAGAATCGGATACTGGGCCAGCATGATCAGAAAAACAGTCACCAGACAACAAAGGTAGAAAAAAAATCATTTTATTTTCATTATAGTGTTTGGAATATGTTCACTTTGAGAATCAGGTGCTCAACATTAAAAGTTTATATTTATTTACTTATTTATGGCATTTTATCCCACATTAAACGTGAATTAGATTGGAACCTGGGATCATTTACATTTTTTTCCTGGAAAGAGTAATGCATTGTCCCCCCCCCCCCCCCCCAGCTATAGCCAGCTCTGCAATTTTGGGGGGGCGCCGAGGTGGACGGGGGGGGGGGGGCGCAGTGGTGGACGGGGGGGGGGGTGCCCAGGTGGACTGGGGAGAGAGCCTGTTGTTAAAAATTTACCAGCACACCACTGGAGATCATAGATGCTTTTCAAAGTGCTCTACTCATACAAATGATGATGGAACACACGAGGGAGGGAGTGACGCTGGATCTGGTGCTCACAAATGGGGAAAGTGTGTCAAATGTCTGAGTGGGTGCTCACCTGGGCAACAGTGACCATCAAACAGTTTGATTTAATATAACAGCTGAAGTGGAGGGCAGCCATTCAAAACTCAAAGTCCTAGATTACTGCTAGCCTGCTAATGCTGACTTTAGTAAAATGGGGGAATACCTGAGGAAGGAGCTGATGGGTTGGGAGTACATACGAGAAGTGGAAGGGCAGTTGTCCAGGCTGAAAGAAGCTATAAATATGGCTACAAATCTTTATGTAAGGAGAGTAAATAAAAGCAAGAGAAAAAGGAAACCGATATGGTTCTCCAAGCAAATGGCTGAGAAAATAAAGGCTAAAAGAGTTGGCATTCATGAAATACAGAAAAACGCAAGAACACAAAGAGGAATACCGTATGAAACTGAAAGAAGCCAAGAGAGAGATACGTCTGGGAAAAGCGCAAGCAGAAGAACAAATGGCTAGAAGTCTAAGGAGGGGCGACAAAAAGGAGGAAGACTAAAAATGGAATTGTGAGACTGAAAGACGATGCGAACCGCTATGTGGATAATGATGAAGAAAAAGCAAATGTGCTGTTTTCATGGAAGAAAATCCTAGAGAAGGACCACGATTGACTGGCAAAAGTACAAATGACAACTGAGCGGATATAGCACCGTTGACGCAAGAGAGTGTTTATGAACAACTTGAAAATCTAAAGGTGGACAAAGCCATGGGACCGGACAGGATCCATCCCAGAATATTGAGGGAGCTAAGACAGGTTCTGGCAGGTCCTCTTAAAGATTTGTTTAATAAATCCTTGGAGACGGGGGAGGTTCCATGGGATTGGAGAACGGCGGATGTGGTCCCTCTTCACAAAAGGGTTGATAGGGAAGAAGCTGGAAACTACAGGCCAGTAAGCCTCACTTCGGTTATTGGAAAAGTAATGGAAGCGATGCTGAAGGAAAGGATAGTGAATGTCCAGGAATCCAATAAGTTGCAAGATGCGAGACAACATGGTTTTACCAAAGGAAAATCGTGCTAAATGAATCTCATTGAATTCTTTGACTGGGTGACCAGAGAACTGAATCAAGAACGTGCGATAGATGTAATCTACTTAGATTTCAGTAAAGCCTTTGACGTGGTTCCTCACAGGAGGCTCTTGAATAAACTTGACAAGCTGAAGATAGGACCCAAAGTGGTGAAATGGATTAGGAACTGGTTGACGTACAGATGCCAGAGGGTGGTGTTTAATGGAATTCACTCGGATGAGGGAAAGATCAGTAGTGGAGTGCCTCAGGGATCGGTGCTGGGGCCGATTCTGTTCAATATATTTGTGAGCGACATTGCCGAAAGGTTAGAAGGTAAAGTTTGCCTTTTTGCTGATGATACCAAGATTTGTAACAGAGTGGACACCCCAGAGTGAGTAGAAAACATGAAAAAGGATCTGCAGAAGCTAGAAGAATGGTCTAATGTTTGGCAATTAAAATTCAATTACAAGCCACTAAACCCTTATACTATATTTATACTGTGCATCACGTATAGTGCACTATTCTAATGGTACTACCTCTCCAAACAATACTATACAATACAACTGGGAACGGGTCTAACAAACTCCATTTTGATTTTCTTCACTGCACAATTTTAAAGTGACTGGGATCGTCTCTAGAAAGTTGGAACAACTTGTCAAGTATTAAGATAAGTGGTTTCCCACGAACCTGTGAATTTGTGAATGATATATAAAAGAAATAATTACCATCTTATTAGAATTACAACACCACACAGGATAGGTAGGAGGTGGAGTGCAATGATGTACTAAATGAGAAAAACACAATGTAAGACCAGTCTAGGGATGTTTTTCCAGCCACTGAGCACTATTTGAATGCAAAAGAAAAATATAAAAAAAGTATAGTATTGTTTGGAGAGGTAGTACCATTAGAATAGTGCACTATACGTGATGCACAGTATAAATATAGTATAAGGGTTTAGTGGCTTGTATTTGGGTAATAAATAAAAACCCTGAAGGGACAATCATACCCCAGTGGTGAATACTAATTAAAATTCAATGCAAAGAAATGCAAAGTGATGCACTTAGGTAGTAGAAATCCACGGGACACATATGTATTAGACAGTGAGATTCTGATATGTACAGGCAGGGCGAGGGATCTTGGGGTGATAGTATCTGAGGATCTGAAGGCGATGAAACAGTGTGACAAGGCAGTGGCCATAGACAGAAGGATGCTAGGCTGTATAGAGAGAGGTGTAGCCAGCAGAAAAAAGGAGGTGTTGATGCCGCTGTGCAAGTCATTGGTGAAGCCCCACTTAGAGTATTGTGTTGTTTTGGAGGCCGTATCTTGCTAAGGATGTAAAAAGAATTGAGGCGGTGCAAAGAAAAGCTACAAAAATGGTATGGGATTTGCGTTACAAGACATATAAGGAGAGACTTGCTGACCTGAACATGTATACCCTGGAAGAAAGGAGAAACAGGGGTGATATGATATAGACATTCAAATATTTTAAAGGTATTAATTCGCAAACAAATCTTTTCCGGAGATGGGAAGGCGGTAAAACTAGAGGACATAAAATGAGGTTGAAGGGGGCAGACTCAAGAAAAGTGTCAGGAAGTATTTTTTCACAGAGTGGGGGATACTTAGAATGCCCTCCCGCGGGAGGTGGTGGAGATGAAAATGGCAATGGAATTCAAAAATGTGTGAGATAAACATAATGAAATCTTGTTCAGAAGGAATGGATCCTCAGAAGCTTAGCCAAGATTGGGTGGCAGCACTGGTGGTTGGGAGGCAGGGCAAATACTGGGCAGACTTCTATGGTCTATGCCCTGAAAACCAAGGATAAATCAAGGTCAGGTATACATATAAAGTGGCACATATGAGTTTATCTTGTTGGGCAGACTGGATGGACCGTACAGGTTTTTATCTGTCGTCATCTACTATGTTACTATGATACGGGATGAATGATCTATAGAGAAATAGTGGTAAACCCAAATGGAAAATTTGGAAAAGCAGGACCAAGATCTTGAAGGATAATCGAATAGGTAGCCAGTATTCTCAGTATTCTGTTTTTAACAATGGGGAGATGCTATCAAATTACTGCCATGTTTTAAATTAATTGTAATACAGATATCAAAAAGGAATATTCATTCAGAAACCTAACCAGTTATTAACTACACAAGCCGTACATAATGAAAAGTGCTCAACAAAACAATGCATTTAAATTTCAAAGATGGAGGAAAAGGCCTCAGAGACTGTCTGAGGACTTTTATCTATTGTAAGAGATTATATTCTCAACAGACAAAGATAATCATTGGTCAAAAAACCTTACCTAATGAACTTTATTTTCTTAAGTAATTTTTCCTAAAATTTTAATAGAGCATGTTCAGTGTCCACCATTCAATCTCACTTATCTTGATCCTTCAAGCATTCATCTTTATCAAGAGACATCTGTAGAATTATGAAACATCCAAACAATTTGCAATCCTAGCTTTCAGAGACCTCCTTAGTCCATTGCTAGCCTCCCCCCTAAATCTTTGGTCCCTAGACACAAGCCTATTTTGGTTATACCTTATTCAGGCTTTGGGTGCAGAAACTCTGGCATTGGTCTCAAATACAAATACATGAATTCCTGGGCATTCAACACAGACTCACACAGAGCCATACACTGCAGGGATGAAGATGTTCTTTCTCCAATTACAACAGTGGCTGCAAAAAAGCACCTTTTTTTAAGGGGTTGAAAATCCCAACCATCAGAAGCAAATTTCTAGTTACTATGAAATTTGTTGAGCCCAACTTTAAAGATGGGTTCTCTAAGAGGTTGTGAAGATAATCAAGATGCCCTCTGACCTGTGGGTAGTGGTACATCCTGGACAAGCTGGAAAACTGACTTGATAACTCAGTTGGAAGACCTTCAATGATAGCAGCCAGTGGTCCAGATGTTTTACAGCTGTAGTTTGGGATCCCGGTGTCTGTTCCTGAAAATATTTTCATGGTAGCTTTATACATTAAGAATAAATTGTTGTAAGGGTTATAAATGTGAAAACCCAATGTGATGTTGGGTAAAAGCTCCAAGCTGTTGTTAATCTCATCCACTGCAGAAACAAAGGCCAGGAAGTTGTAATAGTTCAATGCTACAGCACTTTAAGGACAATAAATATCAGATAATATCAAATTAGAACCAAACTAAAAAATATAGAAATATATACATTGGTAATAAACTTGAATGATATGAACACAACCCATTACAAACTTTACAGATTGGTCTAATAACAAAATAGAAAAGAGAATTCTCCTGGGTTAGTACAAACTAAGTGCATCTCTTCTTTCTGTCCTTCTGTCCCTTCTATTCCTCAGCAGTACCCTAGAAGAACTAAATGGATATCTTGCCCACATGCAGAGAGCCACAAGCCCTGGACTCTAGCACCTGTTCCTCTACCCAGGTCAATGCAATTAATAATGTACCACCATAGATTATGCAGGAGCCAGTGTCAGCTGAATGAAGACGTGGTATAGGATGGAGGTGGCATGGCTGGGAGTGCCAGTGGACATTCCCAGTACCTGCCTCTATTGATGTGGCCAGACCTTCAGTAGTGTGGCTGGAAGTACCAGTGGAGGTTCTCACTTCCTACCTTCACTGCTGAGGTCAGATCCATTGCCAAGCAGCTGGTAGTGCTGGAGGAAGATCACATCCACCACAGGAGTAATATGAATAAGTCTACGTGGAGAAACAAGAAAGGAGGAGGAGGGGGGAAAGGAAGAGAGAGTGAAGGGAAGAGGATGAAGAAGGGGAAGGAATGAATAGTAACAAAATTGGAGCTGAGTGAAGAGGAAAGAATGAATAGAAGAGGGAACCGAAGAGAGAAAGGGTGAGAAAAAAAAGAAGAAAATGGTTGGAACAGACTCATACACACTCCTCCCCCCACTCCTATTGAACCCCTCTCCCCAACTTTGCAATTATACTAACCCCATACCCACACCACCTCTGCAAGATATTTTATTTTTAGAGTCTGGTGTACTAAACTTCAATCTTATATCTTGCCTAACACCTTCCTTCTCTCTTCCCTCACCTAATCTTTGTACATTACTAATTGTACCTGATATCATGGAATGATTACGTCATAACCAAACTCTGTAAGCCACATTGAGCCTGCAAATAGATGGGAAAATGTGGGATACAAATGCAATAAATAAATAAATAAATAAATAAATAAATAAATAAATAAAATAGATAAAAAGAAAGAAAAAAATACACACACACAAAACCAGAAAAATATGTTGCTGCAATTTGTACAGTTTTGCAAACAAATTGCAGCAACATATTTTTCTGGTTTTGTGTGTGTCCAGTGAAAATGTGTCCATTGGTCAGTTTTTGCAAGCAAGAGCTAATGTGATATAGTTAGCTATATTTTGGTAGGGACAGTAGCACATTTTCATGCAAAAGTTAATTATTCAACTCAGTTTTATAGATAGCTATGGCTGACTTTTGTACAAAATGGCAGAAAACTTACAGGAATCCCATGGGTTAATAAATTTTGTGCTTTGAGGTTTAACTGGCGATTCAGCCATATTCTTTACTAGTTCTGTGCAGCTCAGTGTTGTCCCAACAGGAAATAAAAAAAAGATTCCATAGCCCAGAAGATAAGAAATCCCACCGAGCAACCATATATTTTATTTTATTTATTTATTGCATTTGTATCCCACATTATCCCACCTATTTGCAGGCTCAATGTGGCTTACATAGTTTTGTTAACATAGTCATTGCAGGTTCATGTGGCTTACATAGTTTTGTTAAAAAAGTCATTGCAGGGTGACAGATACATTTAATATTGTGCCGAGGTTAAGTAAGGGTAGAAGTAAGAAGGAAAAGGGTGATTAAGGTAATTATAGTCGGTGAGCTATCTTGACTGAGTGGGTTGTCGTGTGGATTAGTGTGACTGTTAGTTCTCATTGTATGCCTTGTTGAAGAGATATGTCTTCAGAGATCTGCGAAAAATTGTTGTTTCGTTAATTGTTCTCAGGTCTGTAGGCAATGCATTCCACAGTTTCGTGCCCAAGTACGAGAATGTAGTATCGTGCATCTGCTTGTACTTTAGTCCTTTACAACTGGGGAAGTGCAGGTCGAGGAATTTGCGGGATGCTCTTGTGGCGTTTCTTGGAGGTAAGTCTACAAGGTTTAGCATGTAGATTGGGGCGTCTGCGTGGATGATTTTGTGTACAGTCGTGCAGATTTTGAACGTAATGCGCTCCCTAAGTGGGAGCCAGTGGAGCTTCTCTCTTAAGGGTTTTGCATTTTCATATTTAGTTTTTCCAAATATGAGTCTGGCGGCCGTATTCTGATTTCTTTCATCAAGGTTGTCATAGAGGTGACTGGAAGTACACTGGAACCTAAGAATGGAACTAAAATCAGCTGACTGGAAATACATAAACTACTGAAACAGACACTCTAAATGCAATGTCATAAAATAGGTGAATTCTATTTATTGAAGCGAGATATTAGGATGTGTCCTGCTAATGAGAAGCTGTACAGCTAAACTTGACTGCAACTATGAAAATACTTTCAGGTCAAAATACAGTTATATACAAAAAATGAAAACTCACCAGTCAATATTCAGCCTATGACGGTCAACATGTTTTTTTGGTTGAAACACTGGCTGCAACAGGCTAATTTAGATCCAGATACTCAGTATCAGGCCATATCTGGCTACCAACAATGGATATCCAGGTCAAGAGTGGCCACCAGAAGTTATCTATGCACAGCTTATAGTCAACAGCTGTATCCAGATAACTGCCTTTTTTTCTGTCCTAAGTTAACTGGCTGATTATTGTTGGTACTCATATAACTCCAAGCTCTACCCATCTCCAACTCTGGACCAACCTGACTCTAACCAGATAGTGCCAATGTGTTCTGCCTGGATTTTGAATAGCACTATCAACTAAGTACCTCTGAAAATTCTGATTAGACTCTGTGAGAAGGAATTATCTGGGTAACAGCCACTCTTAGCCAGATAAATCCACTTGAATATCAACTTCTTGTTGAATAAGATCTTGGGAAAATACTGGGTTCAGAAGTAGTTTAGCGATACAACAGAAAACCCATTTTCTTACCACCCAGTTCATAAGAGGTTGGAGAACAGATGATTTGGTACTGATAGAAGCCATATAAAATGGGGCAAAGTGTGAGCTGAAAGAAATTCAGTTATCAATCAGCATGCGGAAACAGGGAATGAGGTTTGCAAGAGTAGTCTTAGGATAGTGTGTACAGATTTGTGGTAAGATGGGTTAGTCTGGCGATCCCATGCACAAAAGGACTTGATCATAACCTTTTACATTAGCCTATGATCAACTGTATTTAAAACATGTATTGATTTTAACATAACCTCACTCTGTAAGCCACATTGAGCCTGCAAAAAGGTGGGATAATGTGGGGTACAAATGCAATAAATAATAATATGATGATGAAGAAAATTTAAATGTATGTAACAAAAATCATATCTTGAGGTGCCAAAGTAGTTAAAGATGGGCTCTAAAGAAGAAAAGAAAGGACAGGAGAGGTGAAATGCAAGGAAAAGCACATAGTCAAGTGGTTGTGCAAGAAAGTAAAATGAAGAGAAACTCAGAAAGAAGATTTTTTTTCCCATAGAGAGTTTGATGGATATCTGAAGTAGTTGAATACAATAATGCTTTGGATAGATATGAAGAGGGCACTTTCCACAAACCATTTACCCAGGGTCTTAGGCTGTCAGAAAACTTCCCATCATACACATTGGTAATCATGCACATCAAGAAAAAGTGTATTTTTATCCACTGAAACATATGTGGTCTTAGAATAGGCGTTAGGTTGGGAGACACAACAACACATCAACATATCCATTTGTAAAAAGTGAGCATGATGATTTTAAGGGAAAAAGCATCTACAGAAAAGGCAGATGCAAACCATAGTGAGTATTTTTTCCCTGTGCTATTTTCAAAGGGAAAACACTCATAAGTACATAAGTATTGCCATACTGGGAAAGACCAAAGGTCCATCAAGCCCAACATCCTGTTTCCAACAGTGGTCAATCCAGGTCACTCATACTTTATATTTGAGAATTTATACAAAATTCACAAGAAAAAGTACCTATGACAATTTTAGCTGAACCCATGATTTTTTTTGTTACATTTGTACCCCACACTTTCCCACTCATGGCAGGCTCAATGCGGCTTACATATACAGGTACTTATTTGTACCTGGGGTAATGGAGGGTTAAGTGACTTGCTCAAATGTTCCCCAAATGACATTGTTGTCACAAGAAAGAGATGGAAGACCAGAGATCCAGTAGAGCCAGTGACAGCTCAGTTGTCCTTATTTACCAAAATGTCCAATGCTTCTATAGTCCCAAAGATATAGTTTTGATAATTATAAATTTTTATCAAAAACATACAGGACTGGAAGTGAGGTACAGCTTGGATCTAACTAAAGTAGACACAGTGCAGGTGGCCAGAAAGGGTTATATCCAAGGGTACTGAAGGAACTTAGGAAAGAAATGGTGGCTCTGATATCTGACCTTTTCAATGTTTTCTTAGAGTTAGGAGTGGTCCCTATAGGATCAGAGAAGAGATCTCTCTCTCCCCATAAGTGGAAGTAAGAGGTTAGGAATTACGAGCCAGCTAGTCTTATCTCTGTGGTGAATACATTAATAGAAATGATGCTGAAAAAGAGGATGGTGCAGTTTTTGGAATCCAGTGGATTGCATGATCTGAGGCAACATAGTTTACTAAAGGAAGGTCTTATCAGCTTTATCTGATTAATTTATTTGACTAGGTGACAAGACAGTTGGATCAGGGGATAGTGCTAGATGTGCTACTTAGAGTTCAAGAAAAGTCTTTATACAGTTCAGCTTAGAAAACGTATAAATTAACTAAGTATCCTTGGTATGGGCCCTAAAGTGACTGACTAAGGTTAGAAATGATTATGAAGGAGACCAATAAAGGGTAGCAGTAATGGAGTTCACTCTCAGGAAAAGGGTCTCACCAGTGGGGTGCCACAGGGATCAGTTCTTGACCCCATTCTTTTTACACCATGTTCTCCTTTCAAGGTCCCAAGCGGAATTCTTTGTCACCTCATCTTATACAAATTACTTCTTTACCACTCTTCAAATTTGAACTTAAAATGTTTTTTTTTCAGGATGCCTTTTCCCTTACCTAATGCTTCTGATGAGGCCATAGATATCTGGTAAACTTTATCCCCTCCCTTCTGTTCTTTCCTATCTACGTTGTAGTTCTTATGTATCCTACTGTTGCTTGTTTGTCTCTGTTTTGTCTTTCCCCTCACTTTTTTTTCTTTTACTAGATTGTAAGCCACCCGGATGGTTGTTCTGCTGGGTGGGATAGTAAATTTTCAATAAACTTGAAATATACCATTTTATAAGCAAAATTACAGAAAGGCTGTTGGGGAAGGTTTGCCTCTCCTTCTATGATACCAAAATCTGTAATGGGGTATCTGGGAACAGTCTGGATAACATGAGGAGAGATCTAGTGAAACTTGAAAAATGGCCTAAAATTTGGCAGCTATTGCTAAAAAATACAGGGTCATGCATTTGGACAGTAAATCCCCAAGAGAACGGTACAGTACAACAGATGAAGTACTTCTGTGCACAAAAGAAGAGTGCACCTGACGGTAATTGTCTCTGATGATCTTAAGGTGGCCAGAAAAGGCAACAGTAAAAGCCAGAAGGATGCTTGAGTGCATAGGGAGAGGAACTGCCAGCAGGACAAAGGAGGTGATGGGGCCTCTGTATAAGTCTGTAGTGCATAAGTCATAATTCAGTAGACCGAAAAGGACAGGGGAGGGGGAAGGTGGGATGGATATTAGGGGATAGACCATGGTTCATTTGTTTACAATGAATATTACCTATCAATTCATTGTCATCTATGCTTTTGTTGAGTACAAATGAGTTTTAAATATAAGTCTTTAGTGTGAGCACATTTAGAGTACTGTATACAGTTCTTGGGACTGCACCTTCAAAAAGATATAAACAGGATAAAATGAGTCCAGAAAGTGGATACTAAAATGTTCAGTGGTCTTTCTCATAAAGCGTATGGGAATAGACTTAAAGTCTCATTATGGAAGAAAGACGGGAAAAAGGAAATAAGATAGAGACATTTAAATACCTCTGTGACATAAACATACAGGAGACAGGACTCTTTTCATTGAAAGAAAACTGTAGAAGCAGGTAACATAGGATGAAGGTGAAAGATGATACACTCAGGAGTAATCTAAGGAAACATTTCTTTATAGAAAGGGTGATAGATGCATGGAACGGATATCCAGCGGAGGTGGTGAAGATGAGGACTATATCTGAATTCAGGGAAGCCTGGGAGAAGCACAGAGAATCTCAAAAGGAGAGGAAGGGTTTGTACTGGTTAGTAGTTGGTATGAAACGGCAGACTGGATAGGCCATATAGTCTTTATTAGCTATCATTTTCTATATGTCTGCGTATGTGTTTGTTAAATGTATATTGTATCTGAGGCACTTTGTAATTTTTTTTTCCTGGTCTGTGAATGTGTTTCATAGACAAATAATTGCTTCAAAGATTCTCACAATCTACAAAGGGCTCTTAGATTGTTATTAACGCCATAGTTTGCTAAGGAATAGTGGCAGGATGATGTAAACTTTCAAACAGACTCCTGCATTGAAAAATCCTTCTAATGTGTTAGCTATATCTGCAGTTGATGCCAGTAACCAACCACAATAAAATCCAAATATCTTAGATAGCAGCTAAGCTATGATGCTACTTACAAGGTATTTCCTTGAAATGAGGAAAGAGTTGTGAAGGAGGGAGGCTCATATGGATAAAAGACGTTCACAGTTACAAGTCCTCCAATCATGATGTCTCCGTCCCTGTGGTATGGTGGTTGTGGTTGTGGTTGTAGCTGCCAGTTTCTAAGTGTGCACTGACACTCAGCAGTCTTCCACAGGACGTAACAAAGCTCCACTAAAATTAGAACCAGACGAGGTCCCATGATGGGTGATGTACAGTTTTCTATGGTCCTACCCAATTGAATATTTGAATGACTGGGCAGAAATGATTAAGTATTGAAATGCATAGAAGTAGACCTCTGCATATACACACAAGCAAAAGTCTAATGCTGACAGTGAGGCGACTGCTCTTTTTTTAGCTGATGTCCTACAGCTGTGAGGACATCATGTGGTCTTTACTGGGCCCTGCTGCTCAGAGGTTCAGCCTTAAGGGATATCTGTGCTTGAAATGTTCATTTACTATTAAATGTAGGTTGTTTCTTTTAAATATAGCCTTATAGATCATGTTCCTTCATAAACAAAGACAAATATTAATTTGATTGGAATGCTTGATCAGGAATATAATATAATAACATAACAAAATATATACACAGCATGATTATTATGTCCATATTGCATTCTTCATCCTTCTCCCTGTCTATCAAAGCATCATTTTGGCTTTTGCTGTTACCTTTTCTAACTGTTTAGTGACCTTAATATTGTCAGACACAATCACAGAAATACTTCATCCTCTATACTGTACAACCCTCTTGGATTTCTGCAGTCATAAATTTAGCTGCAAAATTCTACACAATTCTTCAAGCTTTGCTAGATTCCTTCTCATGTTATTCGTGCCTTCCAAGCAGGGGTGGACTGACAGTAATCTGGGCCCTCGGGCATAAAGGCCTCCAACCACATCTCTCAAAAGTGATTAAATTAGATAGAAGTTAGGATACAGTGGGCGCTTTCCTGTTGTAGGCCCTTGGTCACTGTCCTATTGTCCTAATGGTCAGTCCACCCCTGCCTCCAAGGTACCTCCCTGTAACAGATTTTGGTACCATCCACAAACAGGCAAATCTCATCTCTGTGTCATTTCTATTCTTACCCTTTGTCTTCACAACTCTCCATTTCTCTTCTTCCCAGTATCTTTCTCCTTCCTTTTCCCCTTTCTACAACATCTACCCCCTACATCTTAGCCCTTGACCCCTCTCCTGCAGAACCCACATTAACATTGGCACTCACATCCACATTCGTACTCACTCACAAATGAAATCAAACAACAATTTTTAAAATGGAAGAACAACTTGACTGCAGCTTTCTTTCGTTAACAACCACTATGAAATTATTACATACAACTAAATATCAGGCAACCTTCAGTTTAAATTACCCATCTACGTTGCTAGTCGGCAATGGACTAGCTGCACCAATTTCACTTAAATATATTTAAATATTCATCTTATATGTATTTCAGTGAGACTGGCGGTGTTGACAAGGCCTCACCTCAGCTGGTTGTGGTCTCACACACCAGCATCTCATAGCCAAAGAAAATAATAATTCAATCGTAATTGCAGGTTGCTTACCAATTATTCATTGTTTTTTCCACAACTGAGACCCCCCAAACCCCACCCCAGATTAACAACACAAACACCAAATCTAAATATAAAAGCACAGAACACATTATCCCCGTAAAACATTTTAAAAGGCAAAATTAGAACAACCCACAAAAAGGGGGGGACTGGGAGAGGATATATTTTTTTAATTATCTCCCTCATCCACACTCCCACCACTCACCACCCTAGCCCTTCCTCACAAAATAACTCCACAGACTGAACATTCCATTTCCTTCCTGCCTTCCCAAAAATCCAAACAATCCACCAGTTAGCCCCTTTGTGTAACCACTGTTTCTATCATCTAAACACCATAGTAAAAGTTCCCTTCACTCGTTTTCAATGTAAGTTTTAATTTGAATTTTATTCCCATAACCAAAGATAATGAGAATGGTTATGTGGAAAGTGAGGAGGATAAAGCGAATGTGCTAAACAATTACTTCTCTTCTGTGTTCATGGAGGAAAATCCTGGTAAAGGACCGCGGTTGGCTGCTAAAGGAATATTTGGGAATGGAGTGGATACTGCGCCATTTATGGAAGAAATAGTTTATAAACAGCTGGAGAATCTGAAGGTGGACAAAGCTATGGGGCCAAATGGGATACATCCCAGGATACTGAGGGAGCTCAGGGAGGTCCTGGCAGGACCTCTTAAAGATTTATTTAATAGATGGGAGACGTTCTGCGAGATTGGAGACGAGTGGATGTGGTCCCTCTTCACAAAAGTGGAGACAGGAAAGAAGTAGGAAGCTACAGACCGGTAAGTCTCATGTCGGTGGTAGGAAAAGTAATGGAGTCGCTGATGAAATAAAGGATAGTTAACTTTCTAGAAGACAACGGGTTACAGGACCCGAGGCAACATGGCTTTACCAAAGGAAAATCTTGCCAAACGAATCTCATTGACTTCTTTGACTGGGTGACAAAAGAAATGGAATCCGCACACAGGTTATTTATGCCATCCGCTGCCCGTGCCTTAAATGGTACATCGGTCAAACTAAGCGTAAAGTCAAACAACGCATAGGGGAACATCTTAGCAATATACGGCTGAATAAAACAGATGCTCCATTAGTAGCACATTGGTCACCGAAGGACATCAGGAATCAGATTTAAAATATGTAGTTCTTACCCAGATTCAATTACGGTGGGAGGGTGACATAACAGCTTTATTGACACAACAAGAACAAAGATTCATATACTTATGGGATACGGTACAACCAAAGGGTCTCAACAAGGAAATTGAATGGTTAGCGCTTTAGCCCTGGTTTTGAGATCACATGATATTTCAATTAGCATTGAGGATTACAACTGGGGACTGACGTATATAATATGTGCCACTAGCTTTTGCCGAGATCGTGATAGCAGGGATGTGCTTGAATTGAGATTGCTCCCGGTAAGCCTTAAGATAAATTTCAGTGGGATGAGATTGAAACTGATAGTAGAGTTATTATTTTATTTAGAAGGTTTAGTTGACTAAAGACCATGTGTTTTCAGCTTTGCTTACAGTTTATGAATACATTCCCTTGAAAACGCCATGATGGAGAAACGTGGCCCCACGTCGGGAATAACAATGGAACATTGATTTTAATCACAGAATCATTAGTGCACGAGGGTGAAGGAGTACATAAGTACATAAGTACATAAGTAGTGCCATACTGGGAAAGACCAAAGGTCCATCTAGCCCAGCATCCTGTCACCGACAGTGGCCAATCCAGGTCAAGGGCACCTGGCACGCTCCCCAAACGTAAAAACATTCCAGACAAGTTATACCTAAAAATGAGGAATTTTTCCAGTCCATTTAATAGCGGTCTATGGACTTGTCCTTTAGGAATCTATCTAACCCCTTTTTAAACTCCGTCAAGCTAACCGCCCGTACCACGTTCTCCGGCAATGAATTCCAGAGTCTAATTACACGTTGGGTGAAGAAAAATTTTCTCCGATTCGTTTTAAATTTACCACACTGTAGCTTCAACTCATGCCCTCTAGTCCTAGTATTTTTGGATAGCGTGAACAGTCGCTTCACATCCACCCGATCCATTCCACTCATTATTTTATACACTTCTATCATATCTCCCCTCAGCCGTCTCTTCTCCAAGCTGAAAAGCCCTAGCCTTCTTAGCCTCTCTTCATAGGAAAGTCGTCCCATCCCCACTATCATTTTCGTCGCCCTTCGCTGTACCTTTTCCAATTCTACTATATCTTTTTTGAGATACGGAGACCAGTACTGAACACAATACTCCAGGTGCGGTCGCACCATGGAGCGATACAACGGCATTATAACATCCGCACACCTGGACTCCATACCCTTCCTAATAACACCCAACATTCTATTCGCTTTCCTAGCCGCAGCAGCACACTGAGCAGAAGGTTTCAGCGTATCATCGACGACGACACCCAGATCCCTTTCTTGATCCGTAACTCCTAACGCGGAACCTTGCAAGACGTAGCTATAATTCGGGTTCCTCTTACCCACATGCATCACTTTGCACTTGTCAACATTGAACTTCATCTGCCACTTGCACGCCCATTCTCCCAGTCTCGCAAGGTCCTCCTGTAATCGTTCACATTCCTCCTGCGACTTGACGACCCTGAATAATTTTGTGTCATCGGCGAATTTAATTACCTCACTAGTTATTCCCATCTCTAGGTCATTTATAAATACATTAAAAAGCAACGGACCCAGCACAGACCCCTGCGGGACCCCACTAACTACCCTCCTCCACTGAGAATACTGGCCACGCAATCCTACTCTCTGCTTCCTATCTTTCAACCAGTTCTTAATCCATAATAATACCCTACCTCCGATTCCATGACTCTGCAATTTCTTCAGGAGTCTTTCGTGCGGCACTTTGTCAAACGCCTTCTGAAAATCCAGATATACAATATCAACCGGCTCCCCATTGTCCACATGTTTGCTTACCCCCTCAAAAAAATGCATTAGATTGGTGAGGCAAGACTTCCCTTCACTAAATCCGTGCTGACTTTGTCTCATCAGTCCATGTTTTTGTATATGCTCTGCAATTTTATTCTTAATAATAGCCTCCACCATCTTGCCCGGCACCGACGTCAGACTCACCGGTCTATAATTTCCCGGATCTCCTCTGGAACCTTTCTTAAAAATCGGAGTAACATTGGCTACCCTCCAGTCTTCCGGTATTACACTCGATTTTAGGGACAGATTGCATATTTCTAACAGTAGCTCCGCAAGTTCATTTTTTAGTTCTATTAATACTCTGGGATGAATACCATCAGGTCCCGGTGATTTACTACTCTTCAGCTTGCTGAACTGACCCATTACATCCTCCAAGGTTACAGAGAATTTGTTTAGTTTCTCCGACTCCCCCGCTTCAAATATTCTTTCCGGCACCGGTGTCCCCCCCAAATCCTCCTCGGTGAAGACCGAAGCAAAGAATTCATTTAATTTCTCCGCTACGGCTTTGTCCTCCTTGATCGCCCCTTTAACACCATTTTCGTCCAGCGGCCCAACCGACTCTTTGGCCGGTTTCCTGCTTTTAATGTATCTAAAAAAATTTTTACTATGTATTTTTGCTTCCAACGCTAATTTTTTCTCAAAGTCCTTTTTTGCCCTCCTTATCTCCGCTTTGCATTTGGCTTGGCATTCCTTATGATCTATCCTGTTACTTTCAGTTGGTTCTCTTCTCCACTTTCTGAAGGATTGTTTTTTGGCTCTAATGATTTCCTTTATCTTACTGTTTAGCCACGCCGGCTGACGTTTAGTCTTTTTTCCCTTTTTTCTAATACGTGGAATATATTTGTCCTGAACCTCCAGGATGGTGTTTTTAAACAGCATCCACGCCTGATGCAAGTTTTTTACTCTGCGAGCTGCTCCTTTCAGTCCAGCAGCAATGGTACAAGACTCATCACAGAAAGTTAACAAACCAGCCAAGATAAGTGAATCCATCTACCTATTACCAACATTATAACTGACCGCAGAACACTATTGTGGTTTAACATGACAGGTTGGTAGGCAGGGTCAGTGCTGTGATGGTTGGATGCTGCTGGCTAACTCCGTAACATATGGTTATATGGCACAACAGCAAATTCTGAGCACTGTATATTAAAAATAAATATATATAGATAGAATACATTATATAAGATACAGGAACATATACTGGTGGAATTATTGCAGTTAAAATGTAATGCCAAGAAGTGCAGAGTAATGCCTTTGGGATGTAGAAACCCAAAAGAGAGATACCAAATAGGAGGGGTGAGATTAGCAAGCTCGACTCAGGAGAGAGACCTTGGGGTGTTGGTGTCGGAGGATATGAAGGTGAAGAAAACAATGTGACAAGGCGATGGCTGTGGCTAGAAGGATGCTAGGCTGCATAGAGAGGGGTATAACCAGCAGAAGAAAGGAGGTGTTGATGCCGCTCTACAAGTCATTGGTGAGGCCCCACTTGGAGTATTGTGTTCAGTTTTGGAGGCTGTATCTGGCTAAAGATGTAAAAAGACTGGAAATGGTGCAACGAAAAGCTACGAAAATGGTATGGGATTTGCGTTGTAAACCATACGAGAGACTTGCTGACCTGAACATGTATACCTTGGAGGAAAGGAGAAACAGGGGTGACATGATACAGACGTTCAAATATTTGAAAGGTATTAATCCGCATACAAACCTTTTCTGGAGACGGGAAGGTGGTAGAACTAGAGGACATGAATTGAGGTTGAAGGGGGGCAGACTCAGAAGTAATGTCAGGAAGTATTTTTCACAGAAAGGGTGGTAGATGTGTGAAATGCCCTCCCGCGGGAGGTGGTGGAGATGAAAATGGTAATTTATTTATTTGTTGCATTTGTACCCCACATTTTCCCACCTATTTGCAGGCTCAATGTGGCTTACATAGTACCGTCAAAGGAATTCAAACATGCGTGGGATAAACACAAAGGAATCCTGTTTAGAAGGAATGGATCTATGGAATCTTAGCGGACATTGGGTGGCGACACCGGTATTTGGAGAATAAAACCGGTGCAGGGTGGACTTTTACGGTCTATGCCCTGAGAAAGGCAGGGACAAATCAAACTTGGATATACATATAAAGTATTACATACCATGTAAAATGAGTTTATCTTGTTGGGCAGATTGGATGGACCATTCAGGTCTTTATCTGCCATCATTTACTATGCTACCATGAGGTGGGGAGCACTTACTGCCACTCATTGAGGTGGCATTAAGGGCTCCCACGATAACCAAACTTTAACCGGGCAACGCACAGTGAAGCCTGATTATCGCTGGGTTAGCTCTGCACTATAAAAAATGTATGGCTTGCTGGAAACGGCGCATGCTTGAGGTGGAACTACCAACTGCGGCCATGTTGGGCCAGTGGTAGTTCCTAGTTAGCATGCGGTAAGCCTGCATTGGGCTTACCGACGCTTTGAAAAAGGACCCCTAATTTTTTGTTCACATTTGACCCTACCCCATCCACTTCCAGGATATCCTAAATAAGAAGGCATACACTTCAGCTGGAGCGATGCCAATGCTATATATCGCCCTCGGGTAATTCCTCGGACTTTGCCCTGCTCCCTCTCTTAGATATCCTAACTTAGCAGCAGAAGTCAACCCCTTGGCTGCTGAATACCACATACATTGTGTGACAGCTTGCCAAGCATTTCAAAATTCACAAACTGGCATTTAGGGGTCAATTCTATAACAGGTCATCAATAACTGTGTACCTGGTAAGAGCCTGTTCTATAGTTAGTGTCAGTGAACATCCCCAAGCGCCAGAGATATGCCTGTAGCTATTCAAAGTACAATCCCACCCAAGTTCTCCTGCTGTATACACAAGCTGTCATGTTCAGGAGGATGCCCTGGCCCTTGAACCTGACCCCCAAACTCTGTCTCCTGGAGGTTTAAATATGGCTACCAATCTGTCAGTATTCCCGTGATACTATTTTCATCATCAGAAGACAGGGTACCAAATTTGGAAATAAGCCTTTGTTCTGTCTTAAACAATGAATTGTTCACAATGCCACCTCTGGTAATGTATTTGAGGACTACCCCCCCCCCCCCCCCCCCCACCTCCACGCACACTGTTTACAAAGCCACACTAGCAGCTGGTGGTACAATACTGCCAACACAGCTCATTTACTTTGAATGTGTTGTGCTGGCTTTGATGTGCTACTTTGTAAACAGGGGGAGTTTACACTTATAAGAGTTACCTTTGAATTCCATTGGACCTGTATAAATCAGCACCCTTGAGAGGAATGTTAGAACTGCTGCCAGAGCTGTGCTAGAATGTGATAGTGGTTTCTAAAATCCAGAATGAAGTGTAACAGTAAATCCAAATCAATTAGGTACTTTTTCTGTTGCTTTTTGATTGCTTACTGGTTTCTATGATATAATTGCAATATATGCATTGACCACATTTATAATGTCTGAAGCACTGATCATTTGAAAATTCCATTTTTTTATATTTTAGATAGGCTTCACCAACATATTGGCCAAATTTCTCCTTTGACAATATGCAAAGGTTGGCTGCTTCTCAAAGTCATCATACATCTGTAGAACATACCAATATTTATTTTTTTTATTACATTTGTACATCATGCTTTCCCACTCATGGCAGGCTCAATGTGGCTTACATGGGGCAATGGAGGGTTAAGTGACTTGCCCAGAGTCACAAGGAGCTGACTGTGCCTGAAGTGGGAATTGAACTCAGTTCCTCAGGACCAAAGTCCACCACCCTAATCACTAGGCCACTCCTCCACTCCAATGTTCTGGATTAAATTGCAGATTGCACTTGAATATGCTGACGTGACTGCCACCAAAAACAATAGCTTCCAGGTCAAGAACTGCAGGTATCAAGTGGCTCAAAAGAGTTTTCATCAGCTGGGTGAGAAAGACATTGAGGTCTCATGACACTTTCAGAGATTTGAGTAGAGTCTTTGTCAAAAACAAACCTCTCATAAATCAAACTTCTAGAGGCTGTACAGAGATAGGTTTACCTTCTACATGATGATGGTAAGCGCCAGTTGCACTGAGGTGAACTCTTACAGAATTAGTTTTCAACCCAAACTCAGGGGCCCTTTTACTAAAGGGTTGCCGTGTGGCAACCCGGAACTATTGACAGCCCAACGCAGCTGGGCCATTTCTGGCACTGCTGGAATTTTTTTAATACCTCAGGGAGTTTCCCGGCAGTAATCGGGCAGTACCATGCACTGCCTGGTTTCCACCCAGATAGCATAAGAGACCTTACACCCACCTCAATTGGTGGCGATAAGTGCTCCCCACTGCATGGCCATGCAAGTGCAAGTATGATGTGAGTGTGACATGCACAGTAGAGCTCATGTAGCCTAGTGACCTCATCATCTGCTCAGCTGAGACCTGCTGGCTCTGCTCAACTCAAAGAACTGGGTCTATCAGGGCTCCAATGAACTCCACTGCTAAAGTGGAAGTAGATGAAACATTGAGTAGTTTATAAAAAGCCCTAGTAACTCCCTTCTCCACTGCCTATCTCTATCTACTTATCCCTTTTATTATTCTGTTATACTTAACTTATACCTTCTCTAACAATTTGCTGTATTCCCTATTACTATGTAAGCCGCACTGAACCTGCTGTGAATGGGAAAGCGCGGGATACAAATGTAATAAATAAATAAATAAATAAACATCCAAGTGATTGTCTGTATTGTTTCTTGAGCATCCTTCTACAATATGCTCTTGACCAGTCTGCTGTCCAGGTAGAAAAATACATGCACTCTCAGTCTGTGTAGTGACACTGCAACTACAGCAAGGCACCTTGTGAAGATTCAGGGAGTGGATTTGAGGCCCAAGGATATGATACTGCTAATGCATGTGTGTAATAATCATTATTTTGTAGTGCACAAGTATATTTTTATAACTTGCTTTGTATTTTGCCATATTGTTATTTATATATCTATAATAAATAATATATTTCCAGTTTTGGCATTATTCTTTTCATTGAGAGTCAGCCTGGCAGGAACCTAAGGGCCAAATAAGAGGTACTGTCATTCCTACAACGAGTCCACAATAATTGCTATTTAGTAATTTTCTGTCCACCTAAGTGCTTCTACAGCCTTCTCAGTCTTTTCTTAATTTTAACAAACAACATTATTCACAAGAAAAGGAGTTTGAGCCCTCTTTCCTAGTAAGCCACACTGGGACAGACCGAAGGTCCATCAATCCCAGCATCCTGTTTCCAACAGTGACCAATCCAAGTCACAAGTACCTGGCACAATCCCAAAAAAAGTACATTACATTTTATGCTGCTTGTCTTAGAAATAAGCAGTGGATTTTCCCCAAGTCCATTTTAATAATGGTCTATGGACTTTTCCTCTGTACTGGGATACTCCTGGACCTCCATGGGCTCGCTCATCCCTCTCTCCTCTTCTGTTTCAATATGAGTCTTTATACAGTCCTGCACCTCCCTGGGAAGCCTCTCCCCCACTGGGTGGTACTACCAGGGTTTTTCTGGATTATTCCACCCCCTTCTGTCATCCCTCCCTCCTCCTGGTGAGTCCCAGTGCCCTCTGCTGGAAGAACCCTTCATTTCACTTTGCTGACCTTTTTCACTTGAAATAAGAGGGAAAGGGGATGGGCCTAGGGAGGTTTCTCCTTTTGCTCCAGTTTCCCTCTTACATACCCACCCCTTATGTTATCAGCCATTTTCTCCCTGATAGGGTCATCCTCCACTGCTCAGGAGAGGGTATCCGCATTATGGTGTTCCTTGCCTGCTCGATGTTGTGTTTTATAATTGTAAGCTTGGGGAGCTATATACCACCTAGTTAGCCTGGGGTTGGAATTCTTCATCTGCCCTTACCACCTTAACGGGGCATGATCGGTTATGAGCAGGAAAGACCTTCCTGTCAAATAATATCATAAAGCTTCCCCTACCCATGGAATAGCCAGGGATTCCATTTCAATTGTGGCATATTTATTATGCTCATGAGGTAGTAATTTCCTGCTTAAGTATAATACCGGGTGCTCCTCCCCATTAAGGTTCTCAGATAGGGCAGTACCTAGGCCACATTCAGAGGCATCTGTCTGCAAAATTAATTGTCTAGAGAAATCTATCCCTTGGAGAATTGGCTCATGGCAAAGACTGATCTGAAGGAGCTGAAATGCTTTTATTTCAACAGGCCCCATGATAATTGCTTAGGCTGATTCCTCTTTAACACGTCCGTTAGGGCTGCTAATTTATCTGCAAATTTGGGGATAAATCTATGATAGTATACTACTAGACCTATGTAATTGTTTCTTAGTTTATGGTCTCAAAATAATTTTGGATACTTTTTACTTTATTAATCAATGGTCTGATCCTACCTTTCCCTATTAGGTACCCTAGGTATTTAACTTCGGTCTGTCCTATCGAGCATTTCTTTGGGTTGACAGTTAGGCCGGCTTTTCCCAAAGCTTCTGAAACCCACCTAAGGTGTTGGACATGATCCTTCCATGATTTACTAAAGATTACGATATTATCCATGTAAGTAGCTGGATACACTTGGTGATTCCGTAGAATTACATTAACTAACTGTTGGCACATTGATGCAGAACCATGGAGTCCAAAAGGCGTACAAGTGAATTGGTACAGACCCCCAGGGGTACTAAAAGCAGTTTTAGCCTTTGATTGCTCTGTTAAAGGGATCTACCAATATCTGTTGGTCAGATCTAAGGTGGACAGATAACTGCCCGTACCTAGCTGTCATGGTTGTGGCCGTGCCCCTACATCCAGACTCACCTTTTTCCAGTGATCTGGCTCTGTGACTTTTCTAGACTTCCTTGTCCCTGCATTGATGCATCTGCTGCCTAGTGTGCCTGCAATCCAAGCTTCGCTTTGGTGTGCTTGCAATCCAAGCCTCACTCTGATGTGCCTGCAATCCAAGCCTCACTATAGTTTATTCAAGCCTTGTGGTGACATCAGCAGCAAGTCCTTTATTAAGCACCTGGGAACTCTCATGCTTTGCCTTTGTAAGAGGTCTCTTAATCTTGTCTTTGTGTTACCTGTTTAGATCATATCCCTGTTTAGCTTTGTTCCTGAGAGTCTTGCTCCTGAAGGTCTGTTCTGTGTTTCTATGAGTCTTGTATTTCAATGCTTTGCTTTGTTTCTGTGAGTTTTGCTTTTGAACCTTTTTCCTGAAAGCCTGGCTCTAGAGCCACACCCTGCTCTTGGTGTCTGTATCAGTTTGACTCTACTCTTGGCTCCTGCTTTTAGTCTAGCCCTGCTTGTGACTCTTGCTACAGTTAAGCTCTATGTTTAAGCCAAGCTCTGTTCCTGCTTTCTGTATGCCCTGTTCTGTTTCCTTTGTGTGTGGTTCTTTTTTTGTACCTGTATGGACTACATTTTAGTTAGCTTTGGTTTCAAGCTCTGCTTGTACTGTTTCTGGGCTTGTGTAGTTCTTGTCTGTTTATTCTGAGAGTCTGTAGAAGCCAGCATCGTCCCTGATTATTTCACTGGTATGCAGCTGTGTCTGCTGCCTCTCAGTCTGCCTGGCCTTTCCCTTCCCAGCTGTGGGTGCTGGTAAGCACATTGCTTCTTTGTTTGTTTGTTTGTTTGTTTGTTTGTCTTCCTTGTAGCCTGTTTTAACCCTTGGTGTGCTGTGTTTGTGACCTGGCTCTTTTGAGCACTTTCCCTTTGCTGACTTGTGTATTAGAAGCATCTTTTCCCTTAGTCTGCTTAATCCTTTGTCTGCTATGTTTGCTTCCTGGCTCTTGTGAGCTCTGTTTCTGCCAAGTTCTGTTCCTGCTGTGTGTTTGAACCAGGTTCTGCTCCTGCTGTGTGTTTGAGCTAGTTCTGCTCTTGTTCCCTGCCAAGCCAAGTCCCTTTCAGAATCCTGTTCCAGCCAAGCCAGGTCCATTCCAGAATCCTGTTCCAGTCAAGCCAAGGATGTTCCAGAATCCTATTCCAGCCAAGTTTGTTCCAGAATCCTGTTCCAGTCAAGCCAAGCCAAGTCTGTTCCAGAACCCTCTTCCAGCCAAACCAAGTCTGTTCCAGAATCCTATCCCAGCCAAGCCAAGTCTGATCCAGAATCCTGTCCCAGCCAAGCCTGATCCAGAATCCTGTCACAGCTAAGCCAATCCAACTCTGTTCCAGAATCCTGTCCCAGCTATGCCAAGCCAAGTCTGTTCCAGAATCCTGTCCCAGCCAAGCCAAGTTTGATCCAGAATCCTGTCCCAGCCAAGCCAAGCCTGATCCAGAATCCTGTCCCAGCTATGCCAAGCCAAGTCTGTTCCAGAATCCTGTCCCAGCTATGCCAAACCAAGTCTGTTCCAGAATCTTGTCCCAGTCAAGCCAAGCCTGTTCCAGAATCCTGTTCCAGCTAAGCCAAGCCAAGTCTGTTCCGGAATCCTGTCCCAGTCAAGCTAAGCCAAGTCTGTTCCAGAATCCTGTCCCAATCAAGCCAAGCCAAGTTTGTTCCAGAATCCTGTTCCAGCCAAGCCAAGTCCATTCCAGAATCTTGTTCCAGCCAAGCCTGTTGGAGAATCATGTTCCAGCCAAGCCAAGCCCGTTCCAGAATCCTGTTCCAGTCAAACCTGGTCAAGAATCCTGTTCCAGCCAAATCTGTTCAAGAATCCTGTTCCTGCCTTGTTTATTGTCTTGCTTCTCTTATTCTTGTTGCCTTGCTCCTACCCTGTCTTGCCTGTCTAGTGGTGCTTTGTCTTATATCACTCAGTCTAGTCCTATCCAGATCCAGTCCTTGCCTTGTCCTTGTCTTGCCCTTTTCTGGACCCAGTTTTAATCTAGTTCCGTGTCTTGCCTAGCCTTGTATTACCTGGGTCTCAGTCCCAGTTTTAATCCAGTTCTGAGACTTGCCTTGTCCTGTCTGGGTTCCATTTCTGGTCCTTTGCCTTGTTTTCCTTGCCTCGTCTGGATCCAGTCCTTTTTCTGTCCATTGTGTTTAGTTACCTCTGTCCTGCCTTGTTGAGTCTGTTTGTTTATCCTCGTCCAGTCTGTTCTGATTCCTGCCTGTGCCAGCCCAGGTGATTTGTTTGCCAAAGCTCCAGCTTTGGTCCAAGAGCTCACCATTCCTTGACAGCTGTGACACTAGCTGTTCTAACAGTTTATCAATTTGAGGCATAGGATAGTCATCAAATTGTGAGATGGCATTAACCTGATGAAAATCTATGCAAAAGTGCTGTGTTCCGTCAGGCTTGGGGATAAGTACTATAGGGCTTGACCAGGGGCTCTTGGTGGGCTCTATACCTCCTAACTCTAACATTTCTTTTATTTGCTCTTATATTTCCTTCCTTTTTGCCTCAGGTAGCTGATAGGGGGGTTGTTTTATAACTCTTTTTGGAGGAATAATAATTTCATGCTCTAATATATGGGTATACCCTAGCCTCCTGTCTTTGCCGTGCTGTTAATTCCTTTCCCATGTCTACGCTCTCTACTTTCCTGAGATCATTCACTTGCAGTCCCCAGTCATCCTCCTGGTCTTCCATACAAAGGGTAATCCATACCTCCCTTTCCTTCAATGGTTTTCATAGATTTACGAGTAAAGTCTGCCTTTTCCCCTTCTTATTCTGAACTTCATATGAAAAGGGGCCCATTTGGTGCTTCACTGTCATGAGACCCTTCCATTGGGCCAGTAATTTGTGGGGAGAGGAGGATATTAATACCAATAATAAGTCTCCCTCTTTTAATGTGCTACTTTGAGACCCAGCATCATAAAATGTTTTTTCTTTCTTATGATATTGCTTCAAGTTGTCACTCGCTACTTGGTTATTTGGCATAACTTCTCCTTAAGTCCATCCAAATAGTATATGACATTCATGGGATGGAATTCTTCTCATTATTTTCTCCTTTAGACCCCTAGAGAAGCTTGTATCTGCTCCCTCGCAGCATACAATACGAAAGATAATAGCTGAACCCAGTCATTCCCTTGATCTCCCAATCCCCGGTGTAACATATCCTTTAGGGTTTTATTAAATCATTCCACTAACCCATTAGTTTGTGGGTGATAGGCAGAGATTTTCACATGTCTAATCCCAAATTCATCCCTTACTTGTTTCATAGTGCTCAATATAAAATTACTTCCCCTATCGGTAATAACTTCCCAGGGAAATCCCACATGGCAAAAGATTTTCACTAACTCCCATCCTTGATGTATTAAGTAGAACGGGTAAAAGTGAATCGATTTTTCAATCTTTCAAAAAGTACAAAGACCAGGGAACACTCAATAAAATTACATTGAAATACTTTTAAACCCAGCATATCTGGGTTTTAAAAAGTTTGGGGCATGTTCCTGGAGGAAAAGTCCATAGACTATTATTGAGATGGACATGGGGGAAGCCACTGCTTACCCCGAGATTGTTAGCATGGAATATTGCTACTAATTGGTTTTCTGCCAGGTACTTGTGACCTGGATTGCTCACTGTTGGAATCAGGATACTGGTCTGGATGGACCATTGGTCTGACACAGTATGGCTAGTCTTATATTCTTATGAGGGATAAAAGACAAAAATGGAAGGAAGACTAACAAAAAGAGAGTGGAAAAGAAAGTCCCAGGCAAAGTTAATGGCTCAAGCAGCAAACGCAGAAAATAAACAATCTGGAATGCACTTTTGGAGATGACCTTAGAAAAAATGGCCATACATAGGATGGTCCTATTCCATACATACAAACACCCCCCTTGCCCCCCCCCCCCACCCCAGAACTACAGGTAGAATGTAATCTCTAAAGGCAATGGCAAAAATCTTGCCAGAAGGAAGACAGACTTTACTGTTGGAAGTGCATTGCAATGTACCACCAGGCCTTAACAGTAGCCAAGAAACAATCCAGTCAATATTCAGCCTGCAGTGGCTGCCATTTTTTTAAATAATTATGGCTGCCATAGACTGATTTAGAATCAGATATTCAGTGCCAGACTATATCCAGCTACCAGCATTGAATATCTCATTCTTGATTCACTGACAGTTCACTTTTGCTGTCCTAAGTTCACTGGGTAACTATCCAGGTATCACCACCAAATTCGGCAGTGCAGATATAACTCTTGAAATCACCCAAACTCCACTTCTGAGCCATAATGGCATAGCCTGGAGAGTGCTGGAGTGGTCTCCCTGGATTTTCAGCAGCACTCTCCAGGTAAGTATCACTGAAAATCCAGGTTAGACCTTGTGAGCAGAAGTGATCCAGGTAGGAGCCACTACTATCCAAATCATACTTCTGCATATCAATCTCCCCCCTTATACATAGTAGATGATGACGGCAGAAAAAGACCTGCATGGTCCATCCAGTCTGCCCAACAAGATAAACTCATATGTGTATACCTTACCTTGATTTGTACCTGTCTTTTTCAGGGCACAGACCGTATAAGTCTGCCCAGCACTATCCCCTCCTCCCAACCACCAGCCCCGCCTCCCACCACCGGCTCTGGCACAGACCGTATAAGTCTGCCCAGCACTATTCCCCGCCTCCCCACCACCAGTCCCGCCTCCCACCACTGGCTCTGGCACAGACTGTATAAGTCTGCCCACCACTATCCTCGCCTCCCAACCACCAACCCCTCTTCCCCCCACCGGCTCCGCCACCCAATTTTGGCTAAGCTCCTGAAATTGGGTGGCGGAGCCGGTGGGGGGAAGAGGGGTTGGTGGTTGGGAGGCGAGGATAGTGGTGGGCATACTTATTTTTCTTAATGTATTAAAGAGGCTGCAAATTCAACCAAGTGCTATTCAAAACAGTAAATGATCTACTGCAATCCCACATAACATAACTGGCCTTCCTAATCACAACTGACCAGCAATGATTTTGCCAGCAAAATTAAAAGTTCCACCAGGTGGGGGAAGAGAGGTTGGTGGTTGGGAGGCGAGGATAGTGGAGGGCAGACTTATACGGTCTGTGCCAGAGCCGGTGATGGGAGGCGAGACTGGTGGTTGGGAGGCGGGAAATACTGCTGGGCAGACTTGTACGGTCTGTGCCCTGAAAAAGGCAGGTACAAATCAAGGTAAGGTATACACATATGAGTTTATCTTGTTGGGCAGACTGGATGGACCATGCAGGTCTTTTTCTGCCATCATCTACTATGTTACTATGTATGTTATCTTGTTGGGCAGACTGGATGGACCGTGCAGGTCTTTTTCTGCCGTCATCTACTATGTTACTATCCAGCTTATAATCGAACGAGAATAACGCCCAAGTTCCGACCTAAATCGGGAGATGGGCGTTCTTCTCACAAAAACAAATAAAGCGGCATAATCGAAAGCCGAACTTTGGACGCTTTCAACTGCACTCCGTCGCGGATGCGGACAAAGTTGACGGGGGAGTGTCGGAGGCGTGGTGAAGGCGGAACTGGGGCGTGGTTATCACCCGAACAGAGATGGGCGCCCTTCGCCGATAATGGATGCGTTTGTAGCTAGAATTTAGGGCACTTTTCCTGGACCCTGTTTTTTTGACGAATAAGGCCCCAAAAAGTGCCCTAAATGACCAGATGACCCCCAGAGGGAGTCGGGGATGACCTCCCCTGACTCCCCCAGTGGTCACTAACCCCCTCCCACCACAACAAATGATGTTTCACAACTTTTTACTTTCACCCTCAAATGTCATACCCTCCTCCCAAGCAGCAGTATGCAGGTCCCTGGAACAGTTGTTAGGGGGTGCAGTGGACGTCAGGCAGGTGGACCCAGGCCCATCCCCCCCCTACCTGTTACAATTGTGCTGCTTAATGCTACTAGTCGTCCAACCCCCCCAAACCCCCTGTACCCACATGTAGGTGCCCCCCTTCACCGCTTAGGGCTATAGTACTGGTGTAGACTTGTGGGCAGTGGGTTTTGAGGGGGATTTGGGGGGCTCAACACCCAAGGGAAGGGTGCTATGCACCTGGGAGCTCGTTTACCTTTTTTTTTGTTTTTGTAAAAGTGCCCCCTAGGGTGCCCGGTTGGTGTCCTGGCATGTGAGGGGGACCAGTGCACTATGAATCCTGGCCCCTCCCACGAACAAATGCCTTGCATTTATTCGTTTTTGAGCTGGGCGATTTCATTTTCCATTATCGGTGAAAAGCAAAAACGCCCAGCTCACACCTTGGCGAATAAAGCATGGGCGTCTATTTTTTTAAAAAAAATACGGTTCACTCCGCCCCTTCACGGACCCGTTCTCGGAGATTAACGCCCATGGAGATAGGCGTTTCTGGTCGATTATGCCCCTCTATGTCACCAAGCTTCCCAACAACTAAAAACGAGGACACATCCTTGTCCCCACTGTGTAAAGTTATCTGGGATTCATTCAACCAGATAACAGAGGAGGATTTCAAAACAATCTTAAGTGGCTTACAGCCCATTCTGACCCCTTCACCCTTGCCCAGCAAGGATAGTACAGCTGGAAACAGAGACCTCTTTGAAGGGGCAACAATTGTTAACTCTACTGTTGTGTAAGGGCAGCTGCCAACAGCACTAAAAGGGCTATAGTGTGCCCCCAACTGACAAGGACAAGCTGCAAAACTACAGTACTGACCAGTGTTTAACGTCCCTTTCCTGGCAACACTTATAGAACAGTCTACCTTCAACTCAACAACTGGCTAAATGGTTGGATCCATTTTAATCTGGCTTCAGACAGGGGTTTGGAATTGAGATTTGCCTCAATGAATTGGTTAGTCTATTTGGTGCCACCTGTCTCTGTTAATTTTGTTCCACCTGACACAGTTACCCCTTTTAATATGTGTTGACAGTTTCCACAGAAATCACAATTGGAGATTTCTCAGCAGCCTTCAACACGTGGACCATCATATCATACTTACATGGTTGATAGAAATAGGTATCAGTGCCACAGCATTTTCATTTATTTACTTATCTATTTACAGCATTTCTATTCCACATTTCCCAACCAGTGCTGTTTCAATGTGGCTTACATGGAACTAAGAAATACAATAAGATAGGGGATCTGAATTGCATAGAATCAAAGTCGCTTGAAGAGGGATAAGGGGAGAAGTGATGCAGAAGGAAATAGGTTTGAATCTTACCCATCAGATGGACAACAATTTGTTCTGCTCTGCAACAATCAATAAATTGATTTATTTGCGCATTAAAGATTATCCATAGTGTTTGATCATTTTAGAGATAAATATATACCATTCTGTGTATAGGCAATAGAATAAGATTCAAACATTGTTTGTCTAGATTTTGATCTAGTATTCCTATATTATGTACTCATCTAGAAATATTGTCTTTTGTGATATGCAAGAGGTTTATTTAAGCCAATATGTGTTTTCTGATTTTGATGTTGTATTGATTTGATAATGACCACTGTCTGTAACATACCCTTTGTTAGTGCAATGTTTTAGATGTTTATATTGTCTCTTTATATTTTGTTATTGTTTTATGTTGTTTATAAATTTTATATAATCTATGTGTTTTTATTTGTATAGACTCCTGACGCAGGCCTATATGGCCGAAACACAGCTGTGTCGAGTCCCTTTCTTCCTGCTATTTTTTGGCTAATAAAGTTGATTTTTAATTTTTATAACCAAAGTGTCGTCTATTTAATGTATTTATATTTTTTAATACATATTCTGTGATTATTTTTATATTTTGATAATTTTATTATTTCCATTTTTGGGCCATTTTATTTTTATTTTTACTTTTATTTGTGTTTTTGTGAGTCATCACTGTTTTGTTTTCTGTTGTTTTTTTTGTGAAGACTGGTTTCTTCTGTTTTTTTGTATCACATTTGATTGAAGAACGACCATGGGACACATCAATGTGTCGCTCGATAGAGCCCTTTTAGTGTACTGTAAGCACATTAGGCCTACTGTGCCTTAATTAAAGACCCCTAACTGTTGAACATATTAATTTTTATGTTAATTGCTAACGCAGCTTCATAAGTAGCCTCCAAGTGTTACTACTGTTTCCCAATGATTTGATGGATAGAGAAAGACCTTGGGCACTGAACCATGAGGGTACCAGAGAGATCCACACTGTCATCTATTTTATTTAATACCTACCTGATGGCTCTAGGTGACCTGCTTTAGTTGATGGATACAAAATTCTACATCTATGCTGATGATGTGCAGCCACTCATACCCATCGAACCAGACCTACTTTGAGTAAACTGACTGCCTATCTAACAGCACATCAGTAACTGTAAAAAACAAACAAACAAAAAACAACAACAAACTCTGTCTGAACCCAAGTAAAATAGAGATTCAGTTGGTTCCTAAAACAAGCAGAGAAGTATCTGACTTCAAAACACCATTTGGGAAGTACGAACTTCCCCTATAATCACAGGTTAAGAATCTTGGGCTAATTCTAGATTCATCTCTTGCTTTGATCTTGTAAATTCAAGCAACCTTTAAAAGCTGCTTCCATCATCTGGGGCAGCTAAAAACATCTATTTCCATATATCAAAAAGATGAGTCAGCTACTGTGGTCTATGCCATGATAATGTCAAATCAAAAAGAGTTTGCACCAGCTACAACTAATTCTGAATGAAGCAGTATGGCAGAGGGATGCAAGCGGTGTGATCATAGCACACCCTTCCTGCAAAAACTACACTGGTTTCCAGTACCCTATAGGGCCAAATTTAAAAACACCAAGTTTGATTTTCAAGGTCCTTAGACAAAATTGCCAGAATACTCAACGAACGTAAGCCCTTTATACAACTTTGAGAGTATAGATCTTCTGAAGCAGGAGTGGAATTACAGAGATCTAGGTCCTCAGGCAATAAGGGTCATGGGTCCCTAAGTACCTATGAACAATGATTCTTTTTGGAACACATTTCAATTAGACACCATAGCCAGTGCCATATTTGTAAATTAACTGTCTGCCCAACTCTACCTTATGAATTGTCGCCCTTCTTGCCTAATATGTACATATATTTAGGAGTATATATGAACGCCGTTGAGCATTGTGGAAAGCCCAATTTCGGCATGTAAAATCATGTTTTATTTGTGGAAAAAACTTTGAAAATTCTATCTTATGGTCACTTCACCTGACTCCTGTCCTTTACTGAATTTTAATGCCATTCTTAAGCAATCAAAATCCAGAGCTAACTGTGCACTATTTACATAAAAGGGGCCATGCTTTACAACATGGTGAGGCAATCCACTTACTAGATGATATTGTCAAAATTAGTGTGTGGGTTTATTAATGGCAATCCATTAGTTTCCCCAATAGCACGTGACTATACTACCAGGAGCACTTACACATGCCAGCTAATAGATTTGCATGGGCACACGTGATTGTCCACCCCCTAGACAGGCCTCCCATGCCAAAAATAAAAAATATTTTTTGTATGGGGTTAGCGTGCACTACTGAAAAAATACATACTCTACCTGCTCACCCTCCAATTTCTGCGCATCTGCTTTTCCTCTCTCAGATCATCACCTGATCACCTTCACACTTCATCACCCTCCCCCTCAGTCCCGCCCAACACTAACCACTACTTTGAAAATCCCCGTATTATGACTGCATATCTATTAGTTTTGAATTGATTTATTTGCGCATTAAAGATTATCCATAGTGTTTGATCATTTTAGAGATAAATATATACCATTCTGTGTATAGGCAATAGAATAAGATTCAAACATTGTTTGTCTAGATTTTGATCTAGTATTCCTATATTATGTACTCATCTAGAAATATTGTCTTTTGTGATATGCAAGAGGTTTATTTAAGCCAATATGTGTTTTCTGATTTTGATGTTGTATTGATTTGATAATGACCACTGTCTGTAACATACCCTTTGTTAGTGCAATGTTTTAGATGTTTATATTGTCTCTTTATATTTTGTTATTGTTTTATGTTGTTTATAAATTGTATATAATCTATGTGTTTTTATTTGTATAGACTCCTGACGCAGGCCTATATGGCCGAAACACAGCTGTGTCGAGTCCCTTTCTTCCTGCTATTTTTTGGCTAATAAAGTTGATTTTTAATTTTTATAACCAAAGTGTCGTCTATTTAATGTATTTATATTTTTTAATACATATTCTGTGATTATTTTTATATTTTGATAATTTTATTATTTCCATTTTTGGGCCATTTTATTTTTATTTTTACTTTTATTTGCGTTTTTGTGAGTCATCACTGTTTTGTTTTCTGTTGTTTTTTTTGTGAAGACTGGTTTCTTCTGTTTTTTTGTATCACATTTGATTGAAGAACGACCATGGGACACATCAATGTGTCGCTCGATAGAGCCCTTTTAGTGTACTGTAAGCACATTAGGCCTACTGTGCCTTAATTAAAGACCCCTAACTGTTGAACATATTAATTTTTATGTTAATTGCTAACGCAGCTTCATAAGTAGCCTCCAAGTGTTACTACTGTTTCCCAATGATTTGATGGATAGAGAAAGACCCTTAAAAGCTATTCACACATATATGAAGTTTAATCCAATAATAATACATCACTAACAAAATTGTTATTGACCATTATATTTACTTAAATTTTATGTTCACATTATGTATAACATCGTATTTTAGCTATAATAAAATGTTGATAGTCTTGATCAATCATGCAGTCTCTAGCAAAAACACATATCATTGATTTTGGACTTGCCCAACAAATGATAACAATAATAAATTACTCCATTTTAATCATTTCAAGTTTTAGTTAGAATTTTTTTTCTGTTCCTTTCAGGCCTCAGCAGAATAATGTAGCTCTTAGGGAGAAAGATACAGCCCAGAAGTCCAGCACTGGAAGCCAGGATAGCAAATATCTCCACCGACACCATGTACTTACCCTTGGTGCTTAGATATGTTGGGATGAAGGAGACCCAGACACTGCAGAACACCAGCATGCTGAAGGTGATGTACTTGGCCTCATTGAAACTGTCAGGCAGATTTCTTGCTAGGAATGCTAGGATGAAGCTGATACCAGCCAAAAATCCTAGATATCCCAGAACAAAGTAAAAAGCAAATAATGACCCTTCCTTACATTCAATTAGTATTGTTCCAGTTTCTGATCTCATATTAAGATATGGGAATGGGGGAGCAGTACACAACCAGATGAGACAGAGAAGAATCTGAAGAAGGGAACAGGAAAGGACTATACAGTTTGAGAACCTGGAACCCATCCATTTCCGGAGCTTGTTCCCAGGTTTGATGACTTGGAAAGCCATGACCACTGTGATGGTTTTTGCCAATACAGAGGAGAGTGAAATGGAAAAAGTGATCCCAAAGACAATCTGTCGGAGAATACAAGTCATCTTTTTAGGATGGCCAATAAAAATCAAAGTACAGAGGAAACAGAGCATGAGTGAGATGAGGAGAATGTAACTGAGGTCTCGGTTATTAGCTTTCACTATGGGGGTTTCTCGGTAGTAAATAAAGATTCCCAGAATAACAGCAGTGATGAGAAAGAAGAACATTATAATGAAAGTCAAAGTTATTCCTAAAGGCTCTTCATAAGATAGGAAGGTTATTACTTTTGGGATGCAGGCATCTTTCTTCTGATTAGGCCATTGGTCCTCTGGGCATGTTATACAGGAATCCATGTCTGAGAATGAAAAATATTGTCTTATTATCTCAGAAATAACATCTGTTGCAGAATATGCATGAATGTCTATGTTATTTTATAGAAAATTAAATCTTATGAGCCAAACCCCTTTCAAGAACAAGTATTGTATCATATTCTTGTGGCTACATAGCATTATTAGAAAATTTACAGAGAAGAGTGACTAAATGACAGGATAGATCAAATTTCATATGAGGAAAGGCTAAAGAGGTTAGGAATCCACAGCTTGAAGAAGTAACAGCAGAGGGGGGATATGACAGAGGTCTGTAAAATCATGAGTGGAGTGTTTAAAATTTATTAATTTGATATACCACCTCGTTAGCGCATGAGTGAAAGCGGTTTACATACAACTGTACAGATACAGCACTAAAGACGAAACTGTTCAGAAAAGCATACCCCACCAACCCAACATAAAAAACCTGGACACTTGTGACACAATGTAACCAAAGAACACCACTTGTACCTCATTCCATCACATTATCACTTTGTATTCACTCATACCATGTGTTTGTTCAGACCGGAATCGGCTAACGCTGCTAACGGTAATATGTAAGCCACATTGAGCCTGCAAATGGGTGGGAAAATGTGGGATACAAAAGCAACAAATAATAATAATAATAATAATAATACTTGAGCTGTCCCTAATGGGTTCACAATCTAAGTAGTATTTTGTACCTGGGGCAATGGAGGGCTAAGTGACTTGCCCAGGGTCACATGGAGCTGCAGAGGGAATTGAACATGGTTCCCAAGGATCTCATAATGGTTATTTACTGATTCACAATGTACAAAGACTAGGGGACATGCCATAAAATTATTAAGTAGAATATTTGAACCAAATAGGAAAAATACTTTTTTCTGCTCAATGCATGTTTATGTTCTTTGGATGCTGGAGGATGTTACAAAAGTAGCTGGGTTTTGAAAAGGTTTAGATAAATGGTGATGGATTGCATGAGGGAAGGGGTGACTCTGGATATAGTACTCACAAATGGAAGCATTGCTTCCAATGTCAGGGTAGGTGCCCACCTCGTCAATAGTGATCATCACACAATTTGTTTTGATATAAGAGAGATAGCAGAGTGAAGATGCACAATACTCAAAGTATTGGATTTCAGACTTACTGATTTTGGTAAAATGGGGGAATAACTGAAGGAGGAGCTGATGGTATAGGTAGCCATAGGTGATGTGAAAATGTAGTGGTCCAAACTGAAAGCTGCTAAAAATATGGCAACTGATTTTTATACAGGGAAAAAAACCAAGAAGAGAAACAGGAAGCCTAGATGGTTCTCAAAACGAGTGGATGAAAAAAAATAAGGGCAAAAGAGGCTACATTAAAGAAATACAGAAGAACACAACAAGAGGATCCCAGAAAAGATTAATGGATTAAACTCAGAGAAGCAAAGAGGGAAATACAGCTAGCGAAAGCACAGAAAAGAAAAAAATGGCTAAAGATGTGAAGAGAGGTCAGAAGACCTTTTTCAGATATATTGTGGAAAGGAGAAAGACTAGGAATGGAATTGTAAGACTGAAAGATGCTGAGAATGGCTATGTGGAGAGTGATGAGGATAAAATTAACATGCTAAACAAATACTTTTCTTCAGTGTTCACAGAAGGAAATACTAGAGAAGGACCAGAGTCAGTTGCTGAGGGTATATCTAGGAATGAAGTGGATATTGCACTATTCATGGAAGAAAGCATTTATAAACAGCGTGAAAACTGGAAAGTGGACAAAACTATGGGACCAGATGGGATTAATTCCAGGATATTGAGGGAGGTCAGAGAAGACTTAGCAGGACCTCTAAAGGATGTATTTAATAGATCTTTAGAGATGAGTGAGTTTTTGTGGGATTGGAGACAAGCTGATGTGATCCTTCGCAAAAGCAGGGACAAGGAAAAAGTGGGAAATTACAGACCGATAAGCCTCACGTCAGAGGTAGGAAAAATAATGGAGTTGCTGCTGAAGGAAAAGATAGGTTATTTTATTTTATTTACACAATCTTATATCCCACAATTATCCAAAAACAAGTTTCGGTTCAATGTGGCTTACAAGTAGCAAGAGGTATTACAGTGTGATTTTTGGTTACATGTGTTACGGAACATTAGTGACATTCGAGATTATTCACAGGATTTCTTAAATAGATATGTTTTTAGTTCTTTTCTGAACTGGAGATGTTGTTGATATTTCTTATGGCCTTGGGGATTGATTTCCACCAATTGAAACCCAGGTAGCTACACCCAGCTGTGTAAATGGATTTGTAGGTGATGTTGCTGCAGTTGGCTAGGTATAGTAGTAAGTAGCCCCTGGTTCCTGGGTTTGCGTTACTTGGTGATAATTCAATCAGATCTAGCATGTAATCAAGAGATATGCCGAATAGTATTTTGAAGAATAAGGTGCTGGTCTTAAAGAACAGTCTAGCCTTAATTGGGAGCCAGTGTAGTGGAGTTACTCTATTGTATTTCGACTTTTTGAATATTAATCCTGCTGCTGTGTTTTGGACGGTCTGCAGTGATTTTATCATGCTTTCTTTGCATCCTAAGTATGCTGCATTGCAGTAGTTCATTTGTGGTAATATCAGAGATTGTACTTTAAGACGGAATACTTGCCTTGGAAAATAGTTTCTAATCCTTTTCAGTTTCCATAGAGTTTCAAAACTCTTTGAAGTCACTGCTGAGACCTGGTTTTCAACAGATAGATGTTTGTGGATAATGATTCCTAATATATTTAGTTGTGGTTCAATAGGATATGTTGTTTGGTCTATTGTTAGTGTTTGGAAGGAATTAGGATTAGTTAACTTTATAGAAGCCAATGGGTTACAGGATCTGACACAACATGGCTTTACCAAAGGAAAATCCTGCCAAATGAATCTGATTGACTTATTTGACTTGGTGACCAAAGAACTGGACAAAGAACATGTGCTATAAGTAATCTATTTGGATTTCAGCAAAGACTTTGATACAGTCCCTCACAGAAGAATAAGCTGAGAGGGCTGAACATAGGACCCAAAGTGGTGAACTAGATTTGAAACTGGTTGACCAACAGGGTGATAGAGGGTGGTGGTAAATTGAATCCATACAGAGGAAAAGATGGTGAGCAGTGGAGTGCCTCAAGGGTTGGTGCTGTGACTGATTCTGTTTAATATATTTGTGAGAGACATTGCTGAAGGGTTAGAAGGAAAAGTTTGCCTTTTCACAGACGACAAGAAGATAACCAATAGAGTGGATACCCCAGAGGGAGAAGAAATCATGAGAAGAGATCTCCAAAACTTAGAAGAATGGTCAAGGGTCTGGCAGTAAACATTTAATGCAAAAACATCAGAGTAATGCAGGTGGGGTGTAGAAATCCAAAGGAGATGTACCAGATAGGAGAAGAGAGGTTGATAAGTTCAGCTCAGGAGAAGAACCTTGGGGTGATGGTGTCTGAGAATCTCAAGATGATGAAAAAATGCAACAAGGTGGTGGCCATGGACAGAAGGGTGCTAGGCTGCATAGAGAGGGGTATAACCAGCTGAAGAAAGAAGGTGTTGATGCCTCTGTATAAGTCATTGGTGAGGACAGACTTGGAGTATTATATTCAGTTTTGGAGGCCGTATCTTGCTAAGGATATAAAACAACTTGAAGCAGTTCAGAGAAAAGTGGTGAAAATGGTATGGGGTTTGTGTTGCAAGATGTTTGAGGAGCTACTTGATGACCTGAACATATATACCTTGGAAAAGAGGAGAAACAGCTAACTGTAAATCCACTAAATCCAGTGCTTTTTATTTTCTCTCACCCGCATTATGGAATTTATTACTGCAATGTCTTTGACTTGAAACATCATATATCTCCTTTCAGGCTTCATTAAAAACTCATTTTTTTTCAGCAGGTTTTTGCTGTGTAGGCCTGGGTAGATTCTGCAGCGGGAATCGGGGGTGTTAGATGATAAATTTATTTTGCTTTATATATACAGTGCAATCCGCTTAAGTGCAAGGGTCTGGGACCAAAGAAATACATGCAGTTAACCGGAGCGTGCACTTGACCGTTGTGACCCAAAGAAGCTTGACATCTGATAAAACATATGTACAGTACTATTTATTATACGTACAGTATACAGTCTCCATTAACTGACGTTATACAGTCTCCGTTAACTGATGTTAGGCTTAGTTGAAGTAATCAGTCATAGTCCTCTGTACACTCTTGTGTCTGTGAGTTCCATAGACTATGTCTGCCAGACGGTAAAAACTGTCATAGCACTGACATCCAGTGGCCTCCAGATAGGCCCGCATGGTGTTGAGACTCTACAGCACTCTTGCAAATGTGATAGGAGTGTTGGATTATTTGTAGTAAATAATTAGCAGATTTTTATACACACAGCTTCAGCTTTAGAAATGTTAATTTCTTTTCTTCATCTCTCTCACATACACCCCAGAATAATTCACTGCTGAGTCACTTTAAAGTTGAAGTAACAAAACATCTGTTTACTCACAGTTTGTAGTTAGATTATATTCAGACAGGCTTATATAAACATAATACTATACATTTGGATTATCAGCTCTTTCCATGTGCTTAGATGGTAATGGATGCTCACACCACCATTGATCCTCAGCTTAGGAGAGATCATGAGCTCCATGTGCTGTGCCTAACCCCCACAGGAAGTTGCATGGGTGTGACCTCTCTAAGCAATTTACATCAGAGGTCACAGAGTAATCACAGAGAAAAAAAACATTTCTGACAGGCAATGCATGTTAAATACAATACATTATTCCAACAAACCCCTTCTCATGCATAACTGTCATGCAATTATTAATTCACACAAAGTCCAAGCTTTATACGCAGATTCTCAAAACGTTCTCTGGGTAACGGTTTGGTCATGATGTCAGCTGTCATCTCACTGGTGTGACAATAGTGTAGACTGATGACCCCTTCTTTCGCCAACTCTCGCACGTTGTGGTATTTCGTTGCGATGTGCTTGGTGCGTGACTGAACCTTGTCATTCTGTGACAGTCTGATGCAGCTTTGATTATCTTCCATTATCTGGATTGGTCTCTGTTCATCTATTCCAAAATCCAGCAAAAGTTTTTCAATCCACATCAGTTCTCTGCATGCTTCTGATACGGCCACATATTCAGCTTCTGTAGAAGACAGACTCACAATACTTTGTTTATGACTGGCCCAAGAAATTTGTACATTTCCATACATAAACACATATCCACTTGTGGATTTATAATCAGAATGATCCCCTGCCCAATCTGAATCACAGTAACATATTAGTTTTGGATTACTATTGGCTGAAATCTTCAATTTACAATCAATGGTACCTTTTAAATACCTTACCATCCTTTTAACTGCAGTCCAATCTGATTTGGTAGGTGAGCTGACCCTTCTGCTCAAAATTCCTACTGCATTTGCTATATCAGCCCTGTATGTGGTAGTCAGATATAAAAGCTTACCTATGGCTGATCTATATTGGATGTTATCTGGTAAAGGTTCTCTTACTGTTTCATCCTTCAGAAAATCAGTGATCATGGGAGTGCTTACAACTTGGGCATCTTGCATACCTAAACTTTCAATAAGCTCATTTATTTTCTGCTTCTGGCTTAGAAGATAAGAACCATCATTTTGTTTCTCAATTTCTATACCAAGATAGTATGACACATTACCAAGTTCTTTTATCTCAACATTCTGGTTTAAATATTTTACAATGTCCTTGTACTCTTGCTCACTTTCGCTTGCAATGAGCAGATCATCAACAAAAGCTAAAATGTATGCATATTGTCCATTTCTGCACCTAGTGTACAAGCATTTATCTGCTTCACCTTGCTTAAATCCTAAATTTGTCAATATTTCATGCAATTTGTCATTCCAACATTTTGCACTTTGCTTTAATCCATAAAGACCTTTGTTTAATTTACACACTAGCTGTCTTTGTTTTGTATTTATGAAACCTGTTGGCTGTTCCATGTACAAGTCTTCAGTTATATCTCCATGAAGAAATGCTGTTTTCACATCAATGTGGTTGACTTGCATGCCTTTTGAGACTGCAATGCTCAGAAGTGTTCTAATTGTCGTGTGTTTCACTACAGGTGCAAACACTTCATCAAAATCTTCTCCATATTTTTGAAGATATCCCTTTGCGACTAATCTGGCTTTATACCTTTCCACTTTTCCTTGTGCATTCCTTTTTAACTTGAATACCCATTTGCATCCTATAGCTTTCTTGCCAGGAGGTAATTTTGTAAGAATCCAAGTATTATTTTTATGCAATGCATCAATTTCTTCTTGTGCTGCTTTATGCCATTCAGCAGCTTCTTCTGCTGGCATTTTCTCAATCTCATCCCATGTTAAGGGCTCTTGAGCTTCTGCTGACTTTGTTAGGTAAGACAGTCTTGGGGGTGGAACACCTTTGTTTTCCCTGGATGAGCGTCTGACAACAGGTTGGTCTGACCTTTCCGCATCCTCTAAATCTGAGAGTCCTTCTCCAATTGATTCCCCTTCTCCAACTGTACTGTCTCCTGCGATGATCCTTTCTGTGTCTGCTTCCTCTGCCTGTTCCTCGTTAGATACAGATGAGTTGCTTTCAGACATCTGCCTTGGTATGGCATTTATATACACTGGCATGTCTATTATGGTTCTAGTTTCATATTCTGGATGATAAGGCTCATCTGGGATAATCCAGCCTTTATCAACCCTTTTGTTTTCATCAAAATATGTAACATGTCTTATGCCAACAATGCCAGTTTTCAGATTCAAAATTCTATATCCTTTGTGTCCTGGAGCATAGCCAACTAAAATGCCCCTTTCTGTTGTGGAATCCAGCTTATGCCTTCTTTGCTTTGGTACATGAGCATATGCTGTACTTCCAAATGTTCTTATGTGTGACAGGTTTGGCTTCCTACCTTGCCATGTCTCATGTGGTGTGCGCTCAGCGCCTTTAGTTGGCATTCTGTTTTGTAGGTACACTGCTGTGAGAATGGCTTCCCCCCATAGTCTTTTAGGGAGATTGCTATCTGACAGCATACATCTGGTCATTTCCACAAGTGACCTAAATTTTCTCTCTGCAACAGAATTTTGCTCTGGTGTATAAGCTACTGTTGTGATATGCTGAATGCCTTCTTGTTCTAGAAATGTGCACATGCTTTGTGAAGTGAACTCACCACCATTGTCGGTCTGAAGAACCTTTGGTTTTTTTTCAAATTTATTGCTCACCATGGCTACGTATTTCTTCAGCATGTCTGTGACTTGACTTTTTTCTTTCAGCAAATAGGCCACACAGTATCTAGAGAAATCATCCAAGAATATTAGCACAAATCTGTTATTTCCCAATGATGGGATATTAAACGGTCCACATAAGTCACTGTGTATTAAGTCCAGCACTTTATTACTCCTATTTCCTGTGTATGCAGGAAATGAGGGTCTCACACCTTTTTGAGTAACACAGTCTATGCATTTCTCCATTTTACCAGTATCTGCACTTATCTGAATGCCAGTGGCTAGTTGCCCACTGTGAAGATCCTGGATCACCTTAAAATCACGATGTCCCAGGCGGCGATGCCAGATTTCCAGACTACATTTACCATCATTCTTCCTTACTTGCGCCAGATGTGAGGCTTCACCTGAAATGCTCAGTTTATAAATATCATTATGCATAAAAGCTTCAGCATACACTTCATCATTTTTAGAGATTGTGCACTTACTGTTTTCAAAATGAATCACAAATCCCTTCTTATCTAATGTAGATACACTAAGCATATTGCAAACTGCTTGGGGAATATACAAGACATCACTTACAGGAATTTCTTTAACTTCATTAGACACTTTGCATTTTAAGAATCCAATGCCTTTTGCTTGGATCTTAGCAGTCCCTGCGTTTGCAGTTTTAAGAATACCTTCTTCTGGACTCATTTCCTGAAAGAAATCCTTAGAATTGGTTAAATGGCATGTGCTCCCCGAATCCAAAATCCAAGTACTTTCATTTGAATTATTATTTACCATAGTCAAAGATTTTTCTACCATTAGAAAGCCCTTATGTTTATCATTGTCTTTCATACATTTCCTGGTTGGAAAATTCTTTTCTTCCATTGGCTTAGGTGAGCTAGAGGGAGTGTTTTGTGTTTCCTTACACCATTTAGATACATGTCCCTCCTTTCCACATGAATAGCAAATCAGCTTGCCCTTGGGTGGAGTTTTCCCATAGCTCCGCCTTCCTCTGTTCTTTGCCAAGAAATTTGTTTCATTTCTCTCTGACTGACTTTGAGAACACTTCTCCTTAGAATCATTAATTATGCATTCCTGCCTCAGTTTTGATGCTGCCTGTTCAAAAGATTGCCCTTCAATGGCTTCATTTACAGACCTAAAAACATCAAACTTCTTTGATAGTGAGGTAAAAAGAAATGCTCTTTTCAATGCATCACACATGGGAATTCCAGAAAGTTCTAACTTTTGAAATGAAGACATAAGATGCATAATGTGATCATTACATTTACTTTTATCCCTTAATTTGGTTTCATTCAACTCTGCCAACCAAATTGGTTGCTGTTTTGCATATGTAGTTGCATACATAGTTCTCAGTTTATATAAGATGTCCTTTGGTGTATCTTTTCCCTCCACTAATATGGCTTGTTTCTCTGAGAGAGCTTCCAAAAACATGCACTTCACATAATAGTTTGCATTGTCCCATTCAGCCATATTTTCAGCTGTTCTGTTTTGGTCTAAACATATACTTAATTTCTTTGCTTGAAGGAGACATCTGAATCTTAGTTCCCACTGCTGATAATTAAATTCAGTTAATTTAGGCACCTTGAGAGAGTAGAAAAATGGTGAATTTCCTCCCTCAGCCATTTCTTAGCCTTGCCTTCTGTTTGTTGTGTGGGGGGAGAGAGAGAGACAGACTGAATCTTTCTTTTAAAACTTAAGAGAAAAATGTGGCTTTTTTACTGCCTGGTAATATTTCTCTTCTTTTTCAATTCCTGACACTGGGCCCATAACCCTTTTGTTGGATTATTTGTAGTAAATAATTAGCAGATTTTTATACACACAGCTTCAGCTTTAGAAATGTTAATTTCTTTTCTTCATCTCTCTCACATACACCCCAGAATAATTCACTGCTGAGTCACTTTAAAGTTGAAGTAACAAAACATCTGTTTACTCACAGTTTGTAGTTAGATTATATTCAGACAGGCTTATATAAACATAATACTATACATTTGGATTATCAGCTCTTTCCATGTGCTTAGATGGTAATGGATGCTCACACCACCATTGATCCTCAGCTTAGGAGAGATCATGAGCTCCATGTGCTGTGCCTAACCCCCACAGGAAGTTGCATGGGTGTGACCTCTCTAAGCAATTTACATCAGAGGTCACAGAGTAATCACAGAGAAAAAAAACATTTCTGACAGGCAATGCATGTTAAATACAATACATTATTCCAACAAGGAGGTTGTTGAATTTCGTCAGCATGTGCCTCGCTGCTCATTTCATCATCTGTTTCATCATCAGCCGTTGCCTGCATGTAGGCACGTATCTGGACATCAATGCTGTCGTCAGCTGTTTGTAGATCGTAATCAACAGCTGCGTAGTGATGAAACTCCTCTTCAGTAACACCGGCTGGGATGTCAATAGCCTGTTCATCTGATGCATTTGCAACAGCTGCATCTGTTTCATCCCTCTCCACATCCCTAACAAAGCTTGCCCGCTTGTAGCAGTTCACAATGGTTGCCTGTGTAACATGATTCCAGGCTTCTTTCTGAATATGTAGGGAATCCAACAGTGATAGCTTACGAGCCAGTTCAACAGCACGTTTATCCTTGCCAGTCTGGTCATCCATAACACCAGACGACGTAGCACAAGAGCTCGATAATGTTGTTTGAAATTGGCTATTATGCCCTGATCCATAGGTTGGATCAGAGAGAGATAGTGTTTGGTGGCAGGAAGACCACCTTGACGTTAGACAGCCTGACATCATCACTGTGTGCAGCACAATTATCACAAAGCAACAAAATCTGACGCTTTTGTGCTCGCATTCTAGTGTCTAACTTCTTTAGCCACTGCTTCCAAATTTCCCCAGTCAGCATTAGCCTCGTATGACACAGGAAGTCGCTTAACATTCTTGAAGCAACGGGGCTGTTTGCTCTTTCCAATGATGAAGGGTTCCAACTTCTCACTCCCATCCATATTGCAGCAAAGGAGGATCGTCAGTCAGTCCTTCGACGTTTTACTTCCTGTAGTTTCGGCTTGTTTGAATGCAAGTGTTCCATCAGGAATCGCTCGCCAGTAGAGACCGTTTTCTTCAGGATTGAAAATGTCACAAGGTGCAAACTCGTTCAAGATGGTAGGAAGAACTGAAACAACCCAATTTTCAGCACCAAAGTCATCAGCGTCTTGTTTTTCACCATGTTGTTTCTTGAATTTTATGTTGTTCCACTCGTTCCATCTTTCCAACCATCCAACAGTGGCTTTGAATTCAGTTAGTCCAAGACTTTCAGCTAGTTGATTAGCTTTCTCCATAAGCAGTGGACCACTGACAGGAAACTGGCTGCTCCTGACTTGAGAAAACCACTGAAGAAGAGCATCTTCTATATCCTCAGCTTTTCCCACCCGTTTAAGTTTCTGGTGTGGATTTGTATTGTTTTGCCAGTCTTCCAGAAGCTTCAAGATACATGAAATTTGACTGGGATTGACACCATATTCTTTAGCAATAGATGCTTGACTTTCTTTGTTTTCTAATTTTTTAAGAACTTCTATTCGTTCAGCCAGTGTTAAAGTCTTACAGTTGCGCGATGACGACGACGACCCCAGTGTACACTAACAACATTCTTTCGCTTCTTCTGCCTGTGGCAGTTAACCAACGAGATTTCAAATTTACCTCCTCTTTATCACGTGCCAATCAGCTTCCATATTCCGTGCGCGCAAACAGGTCCCTGGAGAGCCTAGTGGTTGGTGCAGTGCACTGTGGAGAAGGTGACCCAAGTCCATAGCCCCCTCTGTTAAACTTGTGGTGAAAGTGTGAGTCCCTCAAACCTACCAGAAACCTACTATACCCACATATAGGTGACACCTGCAGAAATATGGGATATTGTAGTGGTGTACAGTTGGGTACAGTAGGTATTTGGTAGGTTTTGGAGGGATCACTATACAGTATAAGGGAGCAACTGTGAGATGTGTAACTGTGAACTTTTACGTGAAGTCCACTTTAGTGTCCCCTACGGTGCCCCTGTATTCTACTAGGATATCTGTTTGGCCAGTCTAAATGCTGGCTCCTCCTACTTCCCAATGACTTAATTTTTCTGCGTTTTTCACTTGGACTTTTTTTTTTTCAAAATGGACCAAAAAAATAAACGCACAGAGCACAAAACATCTAACAAATAGTCACTGTGGAAAAAAAAGATAGACATTTTTGCAGCTCCTTGTGACTCTGGGCAAGTCACTTAACCCTCCATTGCCCCAGGTACAAATAAGTATCTGTATATAATATGTAAGCCGCATTGAACCTGCTATGAGTGGGAAAGTGCGGGGTACAAATGTAAGAAAAAAAATGGCTATATTCCCCAATTGATTTTTTAATGTTTTGAGCAAAACGTCCAAAGTTGGACTTAGATGTCATATCGAAAATGCCCTTCCACGTGTAAAAGTCCATAAACCATTAATATGTACTCATGGGGAAGGTCACTGCTTATCCCTGGAACTAAGTAGCATGGAGTTTATCTACTTTTTGGGATTCTGCTATGTACTTGTGACTTGGATTCACAACTGTTGGAAAGAAGACACCAGGTTAGATGGACCTTTGGTCTAACTCCGAATGACAACTCTTAAGTTATTATGTTTGCAAATTTGGACAAAAATTCTTGATTACTCACACAACAGAACATTTGGGGTCCCTTTTACAAAAGCAAAGCAAGGCTACCACAGGCTTCCCACGTGGCTATTTGACACTATCACCAGGATACCGCAGGAGCCTGCCCCCACCTCACATCAATTTTTTTCCCTTGGGTGGCCACCAGCTGCATATGTGCTGTGATATTCAATGTCAGGCCCTCTCCAGATATTGTCCTTGAATATCTAGTTATGGGCTGCTGAAAACACTGGTAGATTTCAGTCAGCGCTACTTAATGTTATGAGAACCTCTTCTACCCAGTTAATTAGCGCTGAATATTGGTTTACATAACACATAGCTGTGTGAGTACTAAATTTATCTGGATATTAGTGATCAATATCGATTTTTTTATAGCCATGGCTACCAGTATAATTAAACAACACTGACTGCAAAGGTTGGATGCAGGCTCAATGATGAAAAACCAATGTCCAAGAGCATGGCTCATGTTATCACTTACCGGTTTGGTTGGAGACCTCGCCTTCTGAACAGGGAATACAGTCATAACAGCAGATAGACTTTCCTTCCCTGGTTAATTTCCTGAACCCAGGAAGGCAACTTGGGCTGCATCCAGACTGTGGAGGTGCCTGAGGATTGAGAAAATAATCTGAGAAAGTTGAGATAACACTGGACTCTGACTTTTCAGATGCAGTTTTACTTTTCTTTGTCAATGTAAGCTTGTTCTATCCTTTTCAGTTTTTTCATCTCATTACCAAGCTATTCAGTAGAATACAGGGGTGATATATGAGCACTATTTTGAATGCAAATAAAGATAAAGTATGAAACAAGTTTGAGCTGCAATCAGTCATTGAGTTTCATTGGGGATAAGAAGGTATGTGAGAACCAAAACAGTTCCAACATGGAGTCTGAGGTTTTTCTTTTTATAAAGTTTATTTAAAGTTTCTCACAAAATGCAAACAGCCGCTCAAACAGTGACAAATCTAGCAAACATAATAAGCCAAGGGCATAACATACAGCTTTGGTATGTGGCCAAAACCCCATTATATTCATGAATAGTAGGGGTAAAGTAAGCTTCCCACCCCCTCAAAAAATCCTCCCTCCCTCCCCTCCCCTTCCTCTGAGAAAGAAACATCAGAATGGGAAAACTGTCCAGTTCAAGTGCAACCAACCGGTGTGGCTGCGGGGTGTAACCAGGTACCTCTAAGTGCAGCCAAGGATAGAACAATCTCCTCCAGCCACAGGCTCCCGGTACAGTCAAGAAATAAATGTCCACCAGCAACTTCAATCTTAAGGACTTAATTCCATGCAGGTTTCTAGTAGACCTGATACACAGTTCCAACAGCAGCATTCACCTTCAATCTTAAGCACATATAAGCCACCTGAAAGTGTGTGGCAAATAGTCCCCTTTAAGCAGTAGGCTATCAGCACATACCAGGATTCAATACAGGCTCACAGTCAGCTCCAGTCTGGGCACAATAAACAGTAGTTCAATTCCAAATAGAAGCAGTTCAGTTCATCATCACAGTTAAATTACAAAGCAGCAGTTTCTACCTTCTACTCTCTTTACCTTCATAATGAGTTCCATACTTTAGGGACTTCTCATACCCAAGGGATTCCACCCTGCAACTGCTTCTCTGGTAGATTCAATACTTTGGGGACCTCTCTTACCCAAGGGTTTTCAGCCTGCAACTGCCTCTCTCTCTTGAGACTCCTTCCCACCTGCCTAATCAATCCCTGGCTTCTGCTACCACAACCAATCATTCTCCTCTCATTAGCTTCCCCCACACCCATACCAGCTGAGTTAAGCATTAGACTAATGATGAGCTCCTGCACACAGGGTTTCCTATCTCTCTATCCCCCTAGTGGCAGCCAATCTACACGTCCTGCCAGCTTACACCCATGTCTTCCCTTATTGCAACTAGGAGTCCAGTCCGGGTTCTTCATCTCACCCCCTGACTCCTTGCCTGCAATGCCTTCTGGGACTTGTATTTCAGACTGAAACTGCCTTAACCCAACTATCCTGGATGTGACTCTATCACAGAGGGCAGGGGGCAAAATCGAGTCCAGCCACTTTGTATAACTGTCCCAAACACGGTGGTAAGAGCAGCTTATTCCTGTTAAGCACTGTCAACTTAGACATTAAGGGGTCCTTTTACTAAGGTGCGCTGAAAAATGGCCTGTGCTGGTGTAGACGCATGTATTAGACACCAGCACACCTGCAAAAAAGGCCTTTTTGGGCTGAAAATGGATGTGCAGCAAAATAAAAATTGGCATGCATCCATTTTGGGCCTAAGACCTTACCGCCACCCATTGACTTACCAGTAAAGTCTCACGTGTTAACCGGCCGGTAATTGTCAGCATGCATATACTGCCACACCGGAAATTTTCCGGTTCATGTAGTGGATGCAAGTAAAAAATGAAATTACTGCTCGGGCCACGCGGTAGCCGGGCAGTAGTTCCAAATTGGCACGTGTTGGGTGCATGTAGGCTCTTACATGGCTTAGTAAAAGGGCTCCCAAATGTATATAATGTAACTTAGTGATCAGAACAGAGTGACCAGGCAGAGTAGGGGTTTTCCAAGCTGAAGCCACAGAAGGTGTCCAGCTGTGACTATCATGTGGACCAATTTCCTCTTATGCTGGGGCAAAGCGAAGGGGCCAACGGTGGAAAAAAAACTTAGGGGGACAACTAAGAGGGTAAAAACTGTACAACAGGCATGGACGCAGTTCAAAAATACCATCCTGGAGGCCCAGGCCAAACATATTCCACAAATTAGAAAAGAAAGACGGAACTCCAAAAGACAGCCGGCCTAGTTGAAAAGTGAGGTGAAGGAAGCTATTAGGGCTAAAAGAAATGCCTTCAGAAAATGGAAGAAGGAACCAGGGGCGTATCTGCTATGGGGCCACAGGGGCCTGGCCCCCGCAGATTTGCCCCTGGACCCCCTTACCAATGACACTCTCAACCCCCCTCCTCCTGCCGTCACTCCGCTGTTGCACCTCACCTCCCTTTGCTGGCGGGGGACCCCAACCCCCGCCAGCCGAAGTCTCCGTCCTTCCTTCCTTCCTTTGTTTGAGATTGGTGGTTTCTGACGTCCTGCACGCACGCACGTACAACGTGCAGCGTGCAGGACGTCAGAAACCACCAAACCCAAACGAAGGAAGGACGGAGACTTCAGCTGGTGGGGGTTGGGGTCCCCCGCCAGCAAAGGGAAGTGAGGCATGACGGCAGAGTGACGGAAGGAAGGACGGAGACTTCGGCTGGCGGGCCAGCCCCCGCCAGCAAAGGGAGGTGAGGCGCGACGGCGGGAGGAGGGGGGGTTCAAAGTAGTTGGAGCTGTCTTCCGCAAGAGGGGGGGGTTTAAAGTAGTCGGGCGGGGGGGCAGTGGTGGCGTCGTCGTCTTCGTCTTCAGCGGGGGGGGGGGTCAGTGCCGCCGGGGGGGGCTAAAATGTGCCCCCTCTCCTCGGCTCTGGCCCCCCCTACCGTTGAAGTTCAGATACGCCCCTGGAAGGAACCATCTGAAAATAACAAGAAGCAGCATAAGGAGTGTCAAAGCAAATGCAAGGTGCAGATAAAGAAGGCCAAGAGGGATTACGAAAAAAAGATAGCATTAGAGGCAAAAAAGCATAGTAAAAAAATTTTTCGGTATATTAAAAGTAGAAAGCCAGCAAAAGAATCGGTTGGGCCGCTGGATGACCGAGGGGTAAAAGGGGTGATCAAGGAAGACAAAGACGTAGCAGAGAGATTGAATGAATTCTTTGCTTCGGTCTTCACCGAGGAATATTTGGGTGGGATACCGGTGTCGGAAATGATATTTCAAGCGGACGAGTCAGAGAAACTTACTGACGTCACAGTAACCTGGAGGACGTAATGGGGCAGTTCAGCAAACTGAAGAGTAGCAAATCTCCTGGGCCAGATGGTATTCATCCTAGAGTACTGATAGAACTGAAAAATGAGCTTGCGGAGCTACTGCTAGTGATATGCAATTTATCCTTAAAATCGAGCGTGGTACCGGAAGATTGGAGGGTGGCCAATGTAACGCCCATTTTTTAAAAAGCTTCCAGGGGAGATCCGGGAAATTATAGACGTCGGTGCCGGGGAAAATGGTAGAGGCTATTATTAAAAACAAAATTACAGAGCACATCCGAGGACATGGATTACTGAGACCGAGTCAGCACGGCTTTTGTGTGGGGAAATCTTGCCTGACCAATTACTTCAATTCTTTGAAGGAGTAAACAAACATGTGGACAAAGGGGAGCTGGTTGATATTGTGTATCTGGATTTTCAAAAGGCGTTTGACAAGGTACCTCATGAAAGGCTACAGAGGAAATTGGAGGGTCATGGGATAGGAGGAAAAGTCCTATTGTGGATTAAAAACTGGTTGAAGGATAGGAATCAGAGAGTGGGGTTAAATGGGCAGTATTCACAATGGAGAAGGGTAGTTAGTGCTAGGACCGCTGCTTTTTAATATATTTATAAATGATTTAGAGATGGGAGTAACTAACGAGGTAATTAAATTTGCTGATGACACAAAGTTATTCAAAGTCGTTAACTCGCGACAGGATTGTGAAAAATTACAGAAGGATCTTACGAGACTGGGAGACTGGGCAGCTAAATGGCAGATGATGTTTAATGTAAGCAAGTGCAAGGTGATGCATGTGGGGAAAAAGAACCCGAATTATAGCTATGTAATGCAAGGTTCCACGTTAGGAGTTACGGACCAAGAAAGGGATCTGGGTGTTGTCTTCGATAATACACTGAAACCTTCTGCTCAGTGTGCTCCTGCGGCTCGGAAAGCGAATAGAATGTTGGGTATTATTAGGAAAGGTATGGAAAACAGGTGTGAGGATGTTATAATGCCATTATATCGCTCCATGGTGCGACCGCACCTTGAGTATTGTGTTCAATTCTGGTCGCTGCGTCTCAAGAATGATATAGTGGAATTGGAAAAGGTGCAGTGAAGGGTGACTAAAATGATAGCGGGGATGGGACGACTTCCCTATGAAGAAAGACTAAGGAGGCTAGGGCTTTTCAGCTTGGAGAAGAGACGGCTGAGGGGAGACATGATAGAGGTATATAAAATAATGAGTGGAGTGGAACAGGTGGATGTGAAGCGTCTGTTCATGCTTTCCAAAAATACTAGGACTAGGGGGCATGCGATGAAACTACAGTGCAGTAAATTTAAAACAAATCGGAGAAAAGTTTTCTTCACCCAACGCGTAATTAAGCTCTGGAATTCGTTGCCGGAGAACGTGGTGAAGGTAGTTAGCTTGGCAGAGTTTAAAAAGGGGTTAGACAGTTTCCTAAAGGACAAGTCCATAAACCGCTACTAAATGGACTTGGGAAAAATCCACAATTCTGTGAATAACATGTATAGAATATTTGTACGTTTGGGAAGCTTGCCAGGTGCCCTTGGCCTGGATTGGCCACTGTCGTGGACAGGATGCTGGGCTCAATGGACCCTTGGTCTTTTCCCAGTGTGGCATTACTTATGTACTTACGTATGTACTTAATAGACATTTGGCATGCCCAACACATCCAATGCCAATTGCATAACCTGTTCCCAAAAGGACTGTACAACAGGGCATGTCCATCAAATATGTGAAAATGACCCCTGTGCCCCACAACCCCACCAGCAGGCATCACAACTTTGTCTATACATATATTTCAGTTTCACCAGAGTGTAGTACCTTTGGTATAATATTTTGTAGCTATTCTTTACCATATTAGATGCTATAGAAACTCACAACAAGGACTGTAAATATTTCTCCCATGTCTCCATTGCAAACTTACTTCCTAGGGCATTTTCCCAAACAGTTTGATATTCAGGTGGTACAGGGATTTGGAGCAGTAAAGCTCAATAAAATCTAGTCATGCTTCCTCTACCACTACCTTCCTGAATTGTCCATTCCAAGGAAGACTGCTCTTAATTAACTCTACCCAGGCTCTACGTCGAACGAAGTCTGACACTTGTCTGTAACAGAAAAAGTCTCACTGGGAAAGGCCATATTCTTCCCACATCTCATCAAAGGGGATCAGTGTGCCATCTTCTGTTAGCTGCCCTAAAATAGATAGGCTGATCACCTCCCAACCAGTGTAGGTTCTATCCTGCTGTCCTGGTGTAAATCCCTCAACAAAGGGAATGGTAGTCTCTTGGAAGTAGATCCTAGACCATAAGAGTTTTAAACAAACATTATGCCACAAGTTCATGGTCAGGCCCATGATAGGGTTTCCTGACTTTTTCATCTGCCAATAATGGAGACAGGCAGCCAGGGGAATACTCTCTGGGGGATCTCTCCTACCATAGCCTGCTCCAACTGAACCCAACTTATATTGGGGTCTCAAATCCAACTGGTAATATATTTGAATTATGCTGCTTGATAAGAAAATTTAGGCACTGCCCTGCCACCCTGGTAGCAAGATTTGTAAAACATCTTCTGTTGCATCCTGGGTGGTTTATTCTACCAGATATAATGGAACACCCTCCTATGTATTCTTCTAAAGAAGACATCTGGGATCAATACTGGGAGTGCTGTGAAGAGGTATAATAGTTTGGGGAGTGTCACCATTTTAATTGCTTGTATCCTTCCTACCCAGGAAATATGTAAATGTAGCCACCTATCCAGCTCCTCCCAAAAGGATTTAAGTAGTGTGGAATAATTTGCCTGATAGAGTGTATGTAGTGTTGTGGTGAAATTGATCCCTAAATATCAAAAGTGGTTGGTGACCCACTTAAAGGAGAAGGTCTTTTTTTATTTCTAATTGTTCCAGAGGAGATAATAAAACTGCCAACAGCTCTGATTTGGATGGATTGATCGAGAAACCTGAACTCTCCCCAAATTACTTAAGTAAAGACATGACCTCTGCTAAGGACGTCATTGGGTTGCTGAGAGTGAATAGTACATCATCTGCAAAAGGCAGCATCTTTTGATTGATCCCCCCACATGAAATACCCTGAATCACCTCACTCAGCCTTACATGCTGAGCCAGGAATTCCATAGCCAGAGCAAAAAGGAGTGGTGACAGTGCACAGTCCTACCACACCACTATCGCTAGGTGAAACGGGTCAGTGTGTGTCCCATTAATGTGCAATCTTGCCATCAGATCCTGGTAAATAATCTGGATCCATTGCAAAAATCTCATTGATATACCCACTTTAGCCAACGTGGAAAACATATAAGGCCATCTGCGTAAATTCCTTGGATTACTACAGACTTAGGAACAAGATTTGCTTGATTGATTAGGTGGCATACTTTCCGAATGTTATCAAAGATCTGGCGACCACAGATAAAGTCAATCTGGTCATCCTTGATCAATTGAGGAACAAAATGTTGCAGCCTAAGGGGAAAGAATCTTGGTAAAAATCTAATAGTCAATATCCAATAGTGAGATTGGGCGGTAAGTACCACACTGATCAGTTGGTTCCCTGGTTATAAAATCACTGTAATGCCCGCTAGCCTCCAGGATTCAGGGAGCATTGACCCTGTCTCCCAGCTATTGAATAAAGTAGTGAGTAGGCGTACAAGGTAGGGTTTAAATAAAATTTAGAGTGAAATCCATCCATTCCAGGTGCCTTCCCTTGTGGCATATCCTGAATAGCCCTCAAAGAATCCTCATCCAAGACTGGGCTTGACAACTGGGTAGGCGCTACAGGACATAGACAAGGCAAGGGGACTGAGGCCAAAAAGAGATCTATATCTAGGGGTGAAGCCTGTTGCTCAAGTGTATACAATGTATTATAAATTGTAGAAATGCATTCTGGATCTGATCCTCTGCTGAGCAAGTGTTCCCATGAGAGTCTTTAATTTTTAACACTGATGTTGGGAGCCAACAAGAGGAGGAAATATTCTAGACCTAGTGGAGCGCATGATTTGGTGCAGGAGGTAATGGTGCTGGGGCAGCTTGATAGTGATCATAATATGATCAGATTTAATATTGGCTTTGGAGTAAGTACACACTACACACAAGAACTTCAATACGTTAGCATTTAACTTTCACAAAGGAAACTATGAGAAAATGAGAAAAACGATGAAAAAAACTTAGAGGAGCAGCTGCGAAGGTCAAAAATTTACATCAGGCATGGATGCTGTTCAAAAATACTATCCTGGAAGCCCAGACCAAATATATTCTGTGTACTAAAAAAGGAGGAAGGAATACCAAACGACCGCTAGCATGGTTAAAAAGTGAGGTGAATGAAGCTATTAGAGCTAAAAGAAAATCCTTCAGAAAATGGAATAAGGATCCGATTGGAAATAATAAGAAACAGCATAAGGAATGGCAAGTCAAATGCAAAGAGCTGATAAGGAAAGCAAAGACATTTTGAAAAGAAGATTGCGTTGGCAGCAAAAATACATATTAAAGTTTTTTTAGGTATATTAAAAGCAAGAAGCAGGCAAATGGACCACTAGATGACCAAGGAGTAAAAGGGGCACTCAGGGAAGTCAAAGCCAGAGCGAAGAGATGAATTATTTGTTTCGGTCTTTACCGAGGAAGATTTGGGAGAGATACCATTGCCAGAAATGGTATTCAAAGCTGATGACTCAGAGAAACTGAATGAAATCTATATAAACCTGGAGGATGTAATAGCACAATTTGACAAATTGAAGAGCAGCAAATCACCTGGACTAGATGGTATTCATCCCAGAGTACTGATAGAATTGAAATATGAACTTGCAGAAATATTGTTAGTAATATGTAATTATCTTTAAAATCAAGAATGGTAACAGAAGATTGGAGGGTGGCCAATGTAACACCAATTTTTAAAAAGGTTCCAGAGGTGATCCGGGAAATTATAGACCAGTGAGCCTGATATCAGTGCCGGGCAAAATGGTAGAGACTATTAAAAAGAACAAAATTACAGAGCATATTCAAAAGCATGGATTAATCAGACAAAGCCAACATGGATTTAGTGAAGGGACTGTAGGCAGTCTATAATGCAAGAAATGGCTGACTACAAACACCCAAAACTCTGGACTTGTACAACATCCAGCAAGCTGGCAACTTTAAAAGTAATTTGTGATCATGGCTATACCAATTTCAGTTATGCTGTGGTCAGTAAGCATTCAAAGAACAACACTGGAGCTTCAGAGGTGATCCACAAAGCCCCTGTGTCATCTACCAGAAAATGGAACACATCATCAATGCGTGTACACTCACGTCTGCCTACTGGTCTTGAAGATCCCTCCCCCACACACACACTGGCAGCAGTGCAGTTGGAGGTCTCCTGCTCAGCTTAGAATGAACAGTGAGCAGCTTTGGTATTCTTATATGTTTTATAAGAACATGCATGATATGTGCAGGGTTCAGTGGTTTCCATCTTACATCTGACCTGGCTGAGCAAGTTCTCCCACACAATCGCCTTCTCGTTGATGGTAAAGCCCTTCTCTGGTGGAGCATAAGGGTTATAACTTCCAACAATTTCAATAATCTCTGTTCCATCAGGTAGATAGGCTCTGCTTATAATATCATATCCAACGGCAAGATCACCATTCTCATCAAAAAAGATTTCCTCACCCAGAACATTCTTAAAATGAAGATTCTTCAGATAATAATGAAGCTAATAGGAAGAAAAACATTTTTATTAGTGAGCTCACTGCAGGGATACACTCCTAATGCCAAGCACTTGCAATTTGCTCCTTATTATAGAGATGGGTTTTTATTTCAAAGCAAAATGATATAAGGGAGATTATCTGTAAAATTATTCCAGTTGCATGGTTATCTATCTATATTTATAGATGTAATTACATCTATATCTATATATAAAGCCTTATTAAGGTCAAGTTATTAGGTGAAAAACAGAGGACCCAGTTTATTACATGTAAGTGGTAAAAACTATTAATTTTAAAACATTTTAACACTAGAATAAAATAATCCCCCAATATGCAGCCAGCAGAGGTCAGCCTTTTTTTAAACACTTACTGTCACCAGCTAGATTAGCCCCTGATATTTAGTGCTGGCAATGTCCAGGCACTGACACTTAGCGGAGATTAGGTGGCGACGCCGGTAATTGAGAAGCAAAACCGGTTTGGGGCAGACTTCTACAATCTATGCCCTGATCGTGACTGAATAGATATGGATGGGCTGGAGTGTAAATTTTAAGGGGTTTCAGAACTTAGTACAAGAACAGTACTGGGCAGTCTTCTACGGTCTGTGCCCTGAGAATGGCAAGGACAAATCAAATTCGGGTATAAAATATCACATACCATGTAAAATGAGTTTATCTTGTTGGGCAGACTGGATGAACCGTACAGGTGTTTATCTGCCGTCATTTACTATGTTACTATGTATAATATTGAGGGCTTATTTCTTTGGGGATGGATGCCGGAGCTTATGCAGATCCCAGCTAATATTCAGCCGGAGCCCACATAAGACAGTTATTCAACTGAATATCAGCTTCAACCTGAATAACCTTTTTTTTTTTTTTTTTTTTTTAAACATTTAAAAAAAAAAATTCCCCTCTAAAGCCCTGAAAGCTGCTCACTGCCCTCCCTCCTCCTCCTCCTCCTCCCCTAACCCATTGCCATTTGAAGCCCACAATTCCCCCAAACATATACTTAACCTCCCCCCCCCCCCCCCCAGTTTTAGTATGCCTCCCGGGCCTACCTGTATCTCTGGTGGTCCAGGAAGGGGCGATGGGGCTGGAGCGAAGCCCACTCACTCCATCTCCTTGCTACTGTCCTTTGCAGATGACTGGGATGACTTCTCACAGCAGGTCACAGTAGTAGGCATGAAGACGAGGTCTGTTTTACAGAAAATAGCAGGAGTGTGCTAGTCCTGTTATCTGGCCTGAAGCCAGTAGGCAGAGCTTGTCACCATATCAATTACATGGTTTTGGATGTACAAAGATGGCAGCGCTGCATTGGAGAAAATGAAAACCACCATGGGTGAAGTGGCTTCAGCCTTGTGATGTCACGCCGTCTCCTGTTAAATTTCCTTGGCAGAATCCAAGACTCTCTCAGCGGAGCAAAGCAGCATAATAAGTGAAATGAAGATCCCAAGGAAGGGAAAGAGACTACATGCAACGCTGACAATAGCAGAGCACTGGAAGAGGGAAAGGAGTCACTTGCATTGCATTGGCAGTGTTTACGATATAATTGTAATGTGACAGTGTATTGTTTTATCCCAAAGATAGGACTGATTAGCAGGTTTTGGCTTAGGTGTTTTAGTGTTTATATTCTTCTGAATATTGATTTTTAAAATAACTCCACACCTCTGACATTTTGTGATATTTCCTCTCTACTTTTTTTGTGGGGGGGGGCTATGTGTGATTTTGCTGCTGCTTTTCTATAACTGTGGTCGAGGGAAGGACAGAAGATTAATGTCCAGATGCATCATTCATACTCTTCCAATACCTTCTCTATCTATTGGGGTTCTTTTTCATCCCTCAGCATAATAGAAACCATGAGCCTGATACTCAAAGTGATTTAAGTGGGCAGGAGAGGCTCCTGCCCCATTAAATTGCCTGTTATCACCTAACCCCCGATATTCAGAGCACTAAACTGGACAGTGCCATTGAATATCAGCTCTGACCACTCACGTAAAAAGTAGAAGAACCAACAGATATGTGGTTGCCAACGATATTCAGTACTGGCTCCCTGACAGCAGTATGCAGGTCCCTGAAGCAATTTTAGTGGGTGCAGTGCACTTCAGGCAGGCGGACCCAGGCCCATCCCTCCCCCGACCTGTTACACTTGTGCTGGTAAATGTGAGCCCTTCAAAACCCACCAAAACCCACTGTACCCACATTTAGGTGCCCCCCTTCACCTGTAAGGGCTATGGTAGTGGTGTACAGTTCTGGGGAGTGGGTTTTGAGGGGGGGTTGGGGGGCTCAGCACCGAAGGTAAGGGAGCTATGCACCTGGGAGCAATTTGTGAAGTCCACTGCAGTGCCCCCTAGGGTGCCTGGTTGGTGTCCTGGCATGTGAGGGGGACCAGTGCACTACGAAGGCTGACTCCTCCCACAACCAAATGGCTTGGATTTGGTTGTTTTTGAGATGGGCGTCCTTGGTTTCCATTATGGCCGAAAACCGGGGACGACCATCTCTAAGGTCGACCATCTCTAAGGTCCCCGACCGTATTATCGAAACGAAAGATGGACGCCCATCTTGTTCCGATAATACGGGTTTCCCCGCCCCTTCGCGGCTCCGTCCTTACAGATGGGTGCCCTTAGAGATGGTCGTCCCCGTTCAATTATTCCCCTCCACGTATTGAGTCTTATTACTGGCCTCTGAAAAACTCTTGCTGTTTGTATACAAAAAAAGGAAGAATGATTGGCATTATGATAATAAATGGATGTTGTTCCAGGACTACTCAGCCCAAGTAACCACCCAACAAAAGGAATTGCATACTATCCCCTGGATTCTATATATTGCACTGAAATCCAAGTGTATTCTATAACAACGTGCGTAACTTAATTGACAAACTAATCTGCTTTGATAACAGCACTTAACAAGCAATAATGAACACTAACCTAATATAATAATTTGCACTCCCAATGTTCCAATGTCTCTGGCTGCGTTCGTAACATTGGAACGTTGGAGGAGCAGCTTCAGCCCTTCACCACGCCCCCCCCCCCCCCCGAGGTCGCCGCCGCTCACCCCTCCACAACCCCAGGGTGCCATCGCTTCTCCCCTCCACCCCCCCCCCGAGGTCGCTGCAGCCACTGCTCCCCCATACACCCCCCCCCCCCCGAGGTCGCCGCCACTCCCCCCACCTCCGTCCAATGTCAGCTCAGCTGCCATTTCCGGCCACTGCTGCTTCTGTTTAGCAGCAGCAGCCGGTACAAAAACAAAACCAAAAAAAAAATTAAACCTGCAAAAATGCTTTTACAAAGGAAACGGCTCACTGCAGGCAGCCATCAGCTGTCAGCTCTGCAGCCGCTCCTCCTCTCACCTCTCACGTCGCTGTGCTCCTCCGGGGTTCTACTCCAGGGGCAGTGACGTGAGAGGAGGAGCGGCTGCAGAGCTGACAGCCGATGGCTGCCTGCGATGCCCCGCTTCCTTTTTAAAATCATTTTTGCAGGTTTAATTTGGTTTTTTTGTTTGTTTTTGTACCGGCTGCTGTTGCTCAACAGGAGAAGCAGCAGTGGCCGGAAATGGCAGCTGAGCTGACATCGGACGGAGGGGGGAAGTGGCGGTGACCTCGGGGGGTGGAGGGGGGAGCAGTGGGTGCGGCAACATCGGGGGGAGGAGCGGTGGCACCCTGGGGGGGTGGAGGGGGGAGCGGCGGCGACCTCGGGGGGGGGCGTGGTGGCAAGGGCAGCAGGGCTGGGGCCTGAGACCAGGGAGGGGAGGGGGGTCCAGAGACCTGAGAGGGGGGAGGGGGTCCTGAGACCGGGGAGGAGGGGGTCCTGACACCAGAGAGGGAAGGGTGTTCTGAGACCAGAGGTGAGAGGGTCCAGAGATCTGAGAGGAGGGGGGAGGGGCACCAGAGAGGGAGGGGGTCCTGAGACCACAGAGAGGGAGGGGGGAGGTATCTCTGTCACACACACACACTCTCTCTCTCTCTCTCTCTCTCTCTCTCTCTCTCTCTCTCACAGTCAGTGTCTTTCTCTCACTCTCATACACTGTCTACCACACACTCTATGTCTCACACTGTATCACATTCACTCTCTATGTGTCACACAGTCACTCTCAAATACTCTCTCGATCTCATACACTCTCGCTCTCACAGAGACACATTTTGGAACACCAACTGATACACTCATTTCCCCCGCACATAACCATGCCCCTTTTTGGCTGATTGCATTAGAATATAGGTGATTCTGGGCAAGTCTCTTAACCCTCCATTGCCCCATGTAAGCCACATTGAGCCTGCTATGAGTGGGAAAGCGCGGGGTACAAATGTAATAAAAATAAAAATAAATACGCACTCGCACATACTCTCATTCTCACACACACACTCTCTCATATACACACTCGCACCCACACTCACTCATTCTCTGTCACACACACACACACTCACACATTCTGTCTCTCACACAGTCACTCTCACACACACTCTCTCAAACATACACACTCCGAGGAAAACCTTGCTAGCACCCGTTTCATTTGTGTCAGAAATGGGCCTTTTTTACTAGTTGGCTATAATTAGAATTTGTATGCAGAACTCACTAAGTGAATTCTGTAACAGATCACCTATATTCTAATGCAATCAGTCAAAAAGGGGCATGGTTATGTGCGGGGGAAATGAGTGTATCGTTGGTGTTCCAAAATCTGTGCGCCATTTTCCTTGGTGCATGTAATTCTAGGCACTAGGATATCAACTAAGCATATTTTATATACCATGCCTAAATCTAGGTGTCGCTTATAGAATATGCTTAGGCAGAAATTTGTTCCATGTGGATTTTTCAGGCGCCCTATATGTGCAGAACTGACAAAAATTAACATAAAATTTAATATACACTATGGTTTTGCAAGTTCAAAGTAGAGCAACCAACAACAATTGCACATCAGCGTGAGAAGCAGCGCATGCAGTCAGTGGGGCACAGACTGACAATGGTAGAAGAAGATGCAGGAAAAAATGAGCAAGTCTGTGGTCTGGCCACAGATTGGAGACGAGATAATATATTCCTAACAGAATTCTATGCCAATAAAAGTCAGAATGCTGCACAAAAAATTAAAAATTGTGAGTATAAAATTTGCAAATTCTACAAAATTTTGTGCACAAAATTTGCAAATTGTGCAATTTTGTCATAATATAACCAATATTATAGCCCACCCCACTACACACATATATTTTTCCATATTTTCCTTCCGCCATAGCATCCACCTTTTTTTTATAGCCCCCTGCCCTTCTTTCTCCTCCCCCGTCCAAAATATTCACCTTTTTTACAACCTCATTCCTCCCACCCTTTACAGCATCCACATTTTTACAGCTCCCTCCCTCCACCTACATCATCCATCTTTTTTTACAACTCCCTCCTTCCTTCCCTCCCTCCACCTGCAGCATCCACCTGTTTTTACATCCCCTTCCTTCCTTCACCCACCCACAGCATCCACCTTTTACAGCCACCTCCCTCTCTCCTTTTACAGCATCTACCTTTTTTTTACATCCCCCTTCCTCCCTCCCTCCATCCACAGTACCCACCACCTATTCTGTGCAGCTCATTCCCTCTCTCACTTTACAGCATCTACTTTTTTATAGCTCCCTTCCTCCCTCTCTCCACAGCATCCACCTTTTTTACAGTCCTATCCCTCCCTTTACAGCGTCCACTCGTTTTACAGCCCCATCTCCTTCTCTCCATCCCTCAACCACTCCATAGCATCCACATCCACCTTTTTTACAGCCCGCTCCCTCCCTTCCTCCACCCACATCTTTTACAGCTCCCACTCTCCCTACACTCACAGCCATCCATATTTTTCAGCTGCTCAGGCATTCACCCATGTGTTAGGAGGAGATGCATGAGGTGTAACTCTTTGCAGTGGGAAAGAACCCCATTCTTTCCTGCCCGCTGCGCTGCTCTGGGCCGGTGCAGCCGCTTTTTCTAAATGGCCGCCAAGACTTTATATGGCAGTCTCACAAGATTACCGCTTGGATAAGAGTGCTTGTTTCAAGCATTGCTTTGTAGTGCACAATTTATACAATTTGCTCCTTAATAAACAGAGAAGTAAAGAAGCATAATATGATTTCATGCATAATGTAGTATGTACCATGAGGAATATTAAGGGCTGAATTAAGAGCACATCACTTTATACCACCATAGTTCAGAAACCCAGGTAGTAAATTTGTTATATCTCTTACAAGCTCCAAGATGGCAACTTAGGACATATCATAACCAGGATTTGAAACTGCAACTGAGGCGTTTCACCTGTCAGATGTATAGACGCAGGGAGATTGGTCCTCAGGTCTTGCTGTTCCTTCCTTTGATGGGAAAATTGGTTTTGAGGCAAGGCTTTTAAGGTGTAATCTAGAGAGCTGGGAAGGATTTTAGTGAAAAGGGGTATTGTTACTGAGGAAGGGAAGTGTACGCCTCTGAGAGACATTTTACAGGGGAGGAAGAAAACAATGTGTGAATTCTTGATTTATTATCAATTGAGGTACTACATCCTGTTATTGCTCCCTGCCAAAATACAAGAAGATGCTTAGAAGCAGGTGTCTTAAAACTTTCTGTTAGCATGAAAATCTAAGGTGAATATCTCCTTTCCTTACAAACTGGTCAGGAACAGAAATGCCCATCTGGCCTCTCCCCCACCCCCTCCCTTACCATACAGCCATGCAGTTTGGAAGGAACAGGTGGCCTTCTGTATGGCCACACTTATGACACATATGTACCAAAGTTTCTCTTTCACATTTCACCTGTCCTGCAACCCAGATTGCTGCCTCCTCTCACATCAACCCCAGCATTTGATAATATGTAGTGCACAAAGTAGAGACACACACCTTGTTATATCAAAAATATGAAACTTGTATTGAACCAAACAAAAAATAGAACTATGTACAATTTTTTTTTTAAAACAAAGTTTCTCAAGGGAGGCCTTGTCCTCCACCCTGCATGGCCCTTTGCAGCAGGCAAATGAGCAGCACCAGGAGCAGCGTCTGTGCCCTGAAGTGTTGCTTGTTAGCCTGCAGCATCGCTGACACCTCCTTCAGCAACTGGTTTTGGGCATGCACCAGTTGCTACAGGAGGTGCAGTTCTGGTGCTGGTGCTGGGTTTGGGGCTGGGGATGGGGCTGATGATGGTGTGGAGAAGGCTGGTGGTGTTGGGCCCTTCTCATCCCCCTCAAGGGGAGGCATATCGTGCCAGGGGTCTGGCCCTTCTGCTGTCGCCGCCGCCTCCTCCTCCTCCACCACCACTGATGCACGCAGTCCTGCCTCCTCCTCCTGCTCCTGCTGCTGCTGTCGCCCTGTGTATGTAAAAGGATTGTAATTGAGATTAGCACATTCAACATGGCTTGCATAGTGCAGGAGCTGGCTGGCTGGCATGAGGCAGGAATGAGGAAAGGTGGAGTCAGTGGTCAGGGCCGGTCTTAGCAAGTGCGGGGCCCCATGCAGACCAATTTGGTGGGGCCCCATCCTAGCCCCGCCCACCCTAGCCCCACCCCCCACTCTAGATTCACCCCATTGATAAGATTATTCCATTTTTAGAACATTTTTTTATTTATTAAATTTCAAATAAAGACAAATGAAGCTAAACTTGTACAAAAAAACTGATTGAAATAATAAGCACAATGCTGTCATGAAACTTCCCCTCCCCAGAAATTATTCAGTTCAAGTCCACTACAATTAGTAGTTCCAATTCTCATAACAAAGGAGAATAAAGGAAAAATATTAAGAAAAGATCCAGTACTTTCAAATTCCCCTATTACTCTGTAACCCATCAAACCAGAGAGGCAAGTAGCCACATCAGTTACTAAATAGTTTGAACTGATTGTACCTACTTTATATCAGATTTTGCTACTTCATGATTTCCATTCTCAGATTTTAGCTTAGTAATCTTTTCTTCCTGTGATTGCAGTCTAGCTTCCAAATGACTAATTCAAGGTGTCATATCATTAATTACTGGATGGAGTGTTTTAGCTAAATCTGTTATTGCCATCCAAATTTTTATCAGGAGAAATATCTGCAGATCTATGTGAAAATAACCCAGATATGTTAGAAACAGCCTCTTCCAAGCCAGAAGATCTTACTTGCTCAGCTTCTCTAGCAACTAATGTTGTTGGGCCAAACCCCTCTCAGGGAGGCAGACATTTCCAACCCTTGCACCGTCCGCAAGCGTCATTAGATGAGAGAGACACTTCTCCTGATCTCCTGCCTGCATGGAATCCGATTTCGATTTGGCATAAGTGCACAACTGTTGGCGTCAGCAACGATGGCTCACCTCATGTCCTCACCACCTCCGACCAGGCTCCAGCTTTTCCCGCTCAGTGACTCTCGCCCTCGCGTCCGGAAACAGGAAATACATCAGAAGGAGGGACATTGAGCAGGAAGCTGGAGCCTGGAGGTGAGCCGTCGCGCTGCAACTGTCTGTCGTCGCCGCCGGGGGCGGGGCCGTATCTGCCTGGGCTGGCTCGCTGGCATCGCTCAGTTAGTCACCGGGGTCCGGGGACTCGGGAGCTGACGGCGGGCTCAGCAGGCTTAAGCCGGAGTGGGTGCCGTGCCGGTGGTGGCGGGAGCGGAGTGGCCGAGCCGCGGGAATGGGGATCATCTCAGGCGACTAAGGCAAGCAGCGGCGGAGGCACGAGCGAGGCAGAGTTGAGGCGCTGCGTGGGGCCCCCTTAGGCGCGCCGTGCGGGGCCCCCTTAGGCGCGGGGCCCTATGCGGTCGCCTTGGTCGCCTCTGCCTAAGACCGGCCCTGTCAGTGGTGAGGCCCGGGTTATACACATGGGGTGTGAGATACATGAGATGACATGACAGGGAACCCTGGAAGCTGGTCTGAAAAAGGAGTACTCAAGATGTGTTGACAGGGAACACTCATTCCTCAGCAGCATGTTAGCATTTTGAGTTGTGACTATAATAGGATGACCATTTGGGGGGGGGGGAGGGGGGAAGCACTATTTCTTTACATTACTTTCAAATCATGCTATGACATCCACTAAGAGCAGGACATCAGGCAAGAATACCATGAAACAGTATCCACTCCAGAAAGGGGGATACAGAAGTGAGGCATGTCATCTCATTCATCGCAGAGAAAGTTAGTTGGAAGTTGCAGCTACACTCATGGGAGGGTAGCTGCAACCTCAGGCCTTGATCTGGGTCAGAGGTGTTATGACTTACTATTTGCCTATTAGCCACATGGAAACTGATATTGTAGACGACATTTGCATTTTTAAATAAATACATTTACAAATGAGTACAGGTGCCCTGTTTACAATACTTACGTCGAGCCCTGAGGCGCAGTCGCACGCTCCAGATAATGTTGGGGTTGTCCCACAGTATACGGCGGAACCTGCACCTCAGGGACTCCAGGTCCCTCCGGATGCCAAAACGTCTGCAAGATACAAGTTTGCACACCAGGAGTCAGGGGATGGCCCTTCTTGCCTACACAACACAAATTCATTTGGCAGCCAAATTGTAGAGACACACAACACTGATGGTTGGGGGGGGACGGGACATTACATTGGTACAGGTGATGTCATTGAGGTGGACATGAAGACAGAGAGTACCGTTTGTGTGCAGTATTCTAAGGATGTGGGAATGGTTTTCCTTTCTAGTACATAGATTCTATTAATGAATGTGCATGTGCACATATCACTGATTACCCTTGAATGCAGACTACAGTTAGTGCTTACATTGCTAAGGGAGCTCTTAAATGTGGTGCTACAAGAGGAGGACCTGATAGCCCAGGAACAGTGTGTGTGTGTGTGGGGGGGGGGGGGGGGGGGTGAAAAAAAGCAGATACCTTTCCAGCCTCTGTCTTATATGTGTCCATGTTCTAATAGACACAGTCCTGGGGGGCAGATGGTGGTGGTAAATAAATAGCCTGCACCGGTGCTTCAGGCACAGCTGCACCAGGAGCAGACTCTCAGCGACACTGAAGTTTGGCTCGCATCTGAGAGACATGTTTCTCAGTGAATAACCGTTGGAAAATGTGCATCACCTTATATGGACGCCCATGCGTGATGGACGTCTTTACATGCACAGTTCCATATATGGATGGGTCTGCACGTGGACATCCTGGCTCATATATAATGGGTCCGCACGTGGAATACCATGACGCATGGACCATCATCACACTTGCGGGGCCTTATATGGATGAGTACGTGTTCATACGTGTGGAGCCTTCCTTATATGGTTCATTATCAAGTGTGCGAACCTCTTCATATATACAATTAAAAAAATATGAATATTCCTTATATTTTTCGATGTTCCGCAAGTACAGTGAATGTAGTTGCGGAAAATCCAGGTACGGGAAATATAAATTTATATTCATAGTGCAAAGTACAGTAAAAAGGACGTGTTTCTTGGAGAACTGCCGAAGGACGGCGGTTCTGCAAGATGGACGTCCTTCTACAGTTCTGCGAGAAACGTCCTTTTTACCACACTTTGGACGTCCTTGATTTGGTCGTTTCGCACTGCGATTTTGGAATGTCTGAGCACGTCCATACTATTTTTCGATTATGCCTACCTGATTTTGGACAACTTCGTGAGGACGTTCCAATTCTGACTTGGACGACCTTTCGAAAATGCCCCTCCACATCTCCCCAAAGCAAACTTATTGAGCCAGCATTGCAGAACTTAGGTAATATTTTACATGCTTACAAGATCAGGTCTCCCTGGGACATTCGTTCTGGTCCTGTTGAGAGCAGTGGCATTCCTTGGTCGGCTGCCACGCAGGGTGGGTCGCCACTGCACAGCTCCGTCCCCTGGGTACAGCATCGTCCATCCTCCCCCCCCCCCCCCCCAGGTGCAACATTTCCCCCAGAGCATCACTGTCCCCCACCGGTGTATCACCTCTAAGCACCCCCCCCCCCCCCGGTGCATTCTTCTTACCAGCTGGGGTGCAGGGTGCAGCCGCGGGGTTGTTGGCTCCGCCGGTTCCCTACTGTTGTATCCCTACCTTTTATTCCTCGGGCAGCGGCCATATTGGAAGGATCATCTGAGCAGCAACCATTTGGGGTAGAGCATCTAAGGGGCAGCCATCTTGGGAGGATCGTTTGAGGAGCAGCCATCTTCGGTAGCTCATCTAGGAGGCAGTCATCTTGAATGTCTTTGGGCGTGCCCTATGAGATCTCTCGCCTCTCAGCTGAAGACCAGGTTCCTCTGATTGAAGACCTATTTAAGAGCTGGCCTGGGACACCATCTTTGCTTCGGCTTCTATCTTGTTAGAGGTTTGGTGCTGGTGTTTAAACGTTCTTCTGCCAGTTTTCCTGTTGATGCTGACTTGGATTGAGCCTGACCATTCTCTGCTTGCTGTCTGCCCTGACCTGTGGATTGAACCTAACCATTCTCTGCTTGCTTGCTGCCTGCCCTGACCTGTGGATTGAACCTGACCATTCTCTGCTTGCTTGCTTGCTTGCTTGCTTGCTGCCTGCCCTGACCTGTTGTCACGTTTTCAAAGCTGGAACCTGGTTTGTGAGCCCTTGGACCACTGCCGAGGAGCGGCAGTGACAGGCAAAACCACCCCACACCGGAGACTAGGCAGAACAGGACTGGAACTCCGGACTGGAGTTGCAGCAGAGGCAAACAGGCAGGACTAAAGCAGAACAGGCACACTTAAACTTCACCTGCACTTGGCCACTTTTCACTAGAGTTGAGCACCTGGCTTCATGTGGCCGGCAGGATTTACTGGGAAAGGCAGGACTGGAGACCCCACTAGGCTGAACCAGGACTGAGGGACAGAGGGGAAAGGAATAAACATGGGCAGCAAGGCAGGAAACTGGGCTAGGACTCACAGCAAAGACAACACAACCCAAGGCAGGGAATGAACAAGCTAGGGGACAGAAACTGGAAGATGCAAGCAGCCACAAAAGCAGGAAACAAACACTGACAAACAATGGAAAGAACTAAAAGCTGCAAGCAGCCACTGAAGACAGACAACATAGAAACCTAAGCACTACACAAAGAACTACAAACAAGGAGCAAGACTAAGAAACAAGCAAACCCTAAACTAAACATAGACTAACTAGAAACAGGCAAGAACTTCAGGCAAGAAACTAGAACAAGGAAACAAACTCAGGCTGAAGTGCAACAAGCACCAACATACCAGGGCCTTAGACGCAATGCAAAGGCAAAGGCAGAGAGTATCAAAATGGCTAATAAGCCCAGCAGCACCTGGAGCTCACTGCAACAATCACCAGGCAGCTATGGGTGCTGTGCAGGGCCAAACCTGACAGACAAGTCTGGCAGCCTGGAAGATCCGGACTGCACTGGACTAAAGTCTGGAACGGGTGATAGTCCATAGCAGCCACTGGTTCTGGCCACCAGAGGACGAGGTGAGCACAGACGTAACACCTGTGGATTGAACCTGACCATTCTCTGCTTGCTGCCTGCCCTGTGGATTGAACCTGACCATTCTCTGCTTGCTGCCTGCCCAATCTGTGTTCCGGATCTGTTCTACTCCTGCCTGCCACGGCTGGTGGCCATCTGACCCCGACTGTATCCGGAAGTCCTGGTGGCCACCAGCACCTGGGAGCTCAACTCCCAGGGAACGGTGGTCACTTCCCAGATGAAGCTAGGGGTTGTCCGGCTGCCTGACCGAGTGCGGCGCTTCGCAGATCCTCCGTACTCTGTCAAGGCGCAAGGGCTCACTACTGCAGTGGCAACACCTGCTTCCTCTGCCCTAGAACAGGAATTAACATCAGAGGGAGCAGGGAACCGGTAGAGCAGACAGCTATGCGGCTGCTCCCTGCACCCCTCCTGCAGCGTGCACCCGAGGCAGACCGCCCCCACTGCCCCACCCTTGGTATGCCACTGATTGAGAGGCCCACAAATTGAAGGCTGCTGGCCCATTACTTAGGGCCACTTGAAGGTGTTAAGATATCATTAGTACAGTTATTTAATAGTTTGGCAATAGTGCTCAGTTTGTGTAAGGAGGAAAAATTACTCCTTAGAAAGTTGCTTCTCTTTGGCAGGAAGTGCATGTTGGTAAATTGGCTTACATAGTAATTCCCCTCAGTTACTGAAAGGAAAAATCAGTAGAATCGTAACATAGTAAATGACAGCAAATAAAGACCTGAATGGTCCTTCCAGTCTGCCCAGCAGTCACACTCATTATCGATTCATGATTAAAACAATGAATATATATGATATAAAATACTTGATCATTGTCTTTCCAGCTGTTTCATACGCTGCAATTTGAAAGGATCAGGGTGAAGAACAGGAACAAGTCTACTCCCCCCCCCCCCCCCCCCCCCCCCACCCAGCATTGGAGAGTGTTTCAACAAACATAGCCTCCAGTTTGAGGGGGAGGATGCTATCACAACAGGTGTGGTGTTTCCTTTTAAATCAATAAAGTAGTATTAAAATGAAGTAGGCAATGTGAATATTGGAACTTAGTTATTCTTCTACCATGTATCCTCTATCTGATGGATTTGATTGGGGGAGGAGGTTTGAATATTAACATAATGGCTTTGTTGTAAAATAAACCTACCTCCAATAAAAAACCCACAGAGTAGAAAACACAAAGTAAAAAATCAATAAACTTAGAAACATGTTTTTGTTAAGTGCTCATTCATTTTCATAGCACTCACATAGAACATAAGAAGTGCAAACATCATCCTGTCATATAACCATTGATGTTCACATTTGTAATGGTCTACTTGAGTCCTATGAAAATGAATGAGCACAAAACAAATTTATTTGTCTAAGAAAGTGTATTGATTTTTTTTATTTTGACTACATTTTGTACTGTATGGGTCCTATTGGTATTTGGATCTATTTATTTACTCCCCATTGAATTTTAATGAATTATTCCTCTTAAAGTTTGATTTGTGACGTAAACCTATAAATGAGAAGAGCAAGGGGTCTTTCATTGTGGAGAATGCCAGTTGATGGGGAAGGAAAGACAACAAGGGATATAAAATGGAAACATTTGGTTATTCATTTGTTAATACTAGTGGGCAAATTCATACTGTTCTGCAATGTTTTAACTGGAAGATTTCTTTTATATGATGCAGATGTTTTGACAAATAGGAAAAAGATGTACCTGACATGGAAGTAATTTAAAACTAAAGCAGTAAAAACACATTGACAGCTAAGCAATTAATACTAGCCTTATAATTTTTATATATGCTTTATATTCAAATTCTATCTTTCAAATTGGTGCACATCTGTGAAGGTGGGTAGGAAGCCTCTGTGTGAGTATAGAGACTTCACAACATCCTGAAAATTATAAACCATCACTTCTTTCTGAAAATAACATTCTTCCATCAAACATTATTACCTTCCATGGTAAAAGGTGCAAAACGTTCTCATTTTCTGAGCTCCACCTGGTGGTATTTCCAGAACTAGAACTGATCATGTTATGCAGTGCATGTGCCAGGGCATAAACAATATTGTATATATTATAGCTGCTCCCAAGGTGTATGATATCACAGTGAAAGAGGTTGTTAAATATTTCATCACTGCTGCAGGATCTTTGGATAGTCTTGGGGCAGCGGTTGTTACAAAGGTCCTTCCACCATTCCTCTGTCAATGAATCATTTGGAAATAGAGCAGGATTCACCTCACGAACAAATTTATGAAAGCTTAGAATATTCTTCTTTCCTGCAGTGAAAGCTAAGATGTTTTTCCTTTCAACATTGTATGAGGGTGAGGAAACTATCCATTCAGCTTTGTTGATCCAGACCTTTCCAGGTACTTCCCAAATGGGTGTATTTCTTACAACCTCTGAGTAGTCTCTATTACAATACAAAATAATCACTCTAGTTGAAGATTTAATGATGGTGTTGTAAACATCAGCCATATTTTCAACCCTGAGTGAAGTGGATAGGCCCTACAACACGCAGAAACAAAAAGTAAAATGGGAGGGAAGGAAGATGCTGGACCAAAGTGCAGAGATGCTAAGAGTAGTCTTTCCCAAACATTGAAGAGTACTACCTTAATTAGTGAGATTGAAGGCTAGTGAGTGAGGGTTTTCTTGCAGTGCATTTGGTGTATACAATTTGTCAAAATGGAGAAGAGATTGAGTCCTAAGGAAGGTATTGACAAGCAATAAATGCCTTCAAGTGCATGTAAAAATGGATTTATATATCATGACATATCATAAGGATTACAGTAGGCAGTAGAACATTAATACACCTAATGGAAAACTAAAAAAGCTGGATTAGTACAGATCAATCCTACACAGAATCAGTACTAACAGAATACCCAGCCTTTTTCAAACACAGGTAGACCCTCAAGTATAGAATAAGTAACCACAAACTAAAAACAGAAATATGTAGACAAAAATTACACTGAACCCCCAAGAAGCTACATCCTGCATATGGTGCAACACCAGAAAAATATGAACAGTAACACATGTCCCTCTGTACTATGCAAATATACAAAGAGCAGATGTAAATTTCAAAAACTGTCATAGTCCAATTACTGCATTATCCATTAACAAAATGAAAACAGAAAATAAGATAATACTTTTTTTTTACTAACTTATTACAGTTTTTAACTAGTTTTCAAAAGCCAAAAACATCCTTGCTTAATTTAGGACAAGCATACTTTTAACAGCAATATAATGTCTAGACCTAAAAGAGGAGGTTTTGGTCTCCGAAAGTTAGTAAAAAAATGTATTTTACCTTTGCTGTCTGGTCACTTAATTTTTTTTTTTTTAATGTGTTGGCCTCAGTCTCTGGTTCCTGCTTTCCTGTCGTCTTTTAACTCTTTCCAAGGGTCTCCTTTTTTCTCTTCTGTCTTTTTCACCTCCTCCACTACATCCAACTCCAGCACTGATCTGTTCCTTTCAGCTTTCTTCCATTTCTTCTGCCTGTCCATTCTGCTATCATTCATGTTATCCAGACTTCAATCTCCCTTTTTTTTTTACTGCGTCTACATACAGCTTTCCATTTCTTTTCCCTACTCTGGCCCTCCCATTCTTCTTCCCCTTACTCCCCAGTCTTTCACTAACTCTTTCCTCTCTCCCCTTCCATCCAGCATCTTCTCTCTTTACTCCTGCAATCCAGCATCTTCTCTCTCTCCCTTCCCCTACAACCATCCAGCCTCTCCTCTTTGTCTCTCCCCCCTACCAACCAGCAATTCCTCTCCTGTCTTTCTCTCTCTCCCCCCCTGCTAGCCAGCATCCTCTTTTAATTTGTCTCTCTCTCTTTCCCCCCCCCCACCCCGCTAGCTAGCATTTCCTCTCTTGTACCCATCTCCCCCATCCAGTATCTCCATTGCACCTCATGTGGTCCGCGCTAATAAACATCCCTCCCGTTGCACTTATCCCATCCCATCTCTTTCTGCCCCTTTCACCCACCCACCTTTCAGCACAATATCTCTCCCATTGCACTTTGCTTGGTCTGTGCTAATAAACATGATTAGCAGAAGCGCGGGACCGTGGCTCTCTGCCTGCCGCTACTGCTTCCTGTGCCGTTCTTGCCTCCTTTGAGGTTAACTTCCGGGTCGGCACAGGAAGCAGTAGCGGCAGGCAGAGAGCCATGGTCCCGTGCCTCTGCCATGCATGTTTATTAGCGCAGACCAAGCAGGAGAGATATTGTGCTGAAAGGTGGGTGGATTAAAGGGGGAGAAAGAGATGGGATAAGACAGGATAGGAGGGGCAGTGGGGTCCGGGAAAAATTGCAGTTGGGGCTGGGGAGGCTTAGCCTCACCAAGCCTCTTATATGGGGTGCCTATGTGCTAAGGTATAATTTACTATTACTGGGACTGAAAGAGCCAGCTGTGGAATGCACAGTGCATTGCCTCCATGCTTTCCTTCAATTTGCTGGTGCTGCTGCCATCATGGAGACCGGGGAAAGCAATGGGCCTATCAGTGGTGACAAAGAGGGGCATTTTCAAAAGAAATGTCTAAGTCAGAATTTGGACGTTTTACAAAGACGTCCAAATTCCAAACCAGAAAGAAGGTCATTTTCAAAAAAGATGGATGTCCATCTTTTGTGTTCGAAAATACCATGGACGTCCTGTGATTTAGATGTTTTGCAATTTGGACGTCTTTGATTTTCAGCCATTTTCGGAAAAAAAAAAAAAACGTCTAATTGTAAAACATCCAAAGTCAAGCCATTGAGATGGAGGAGGAGCCAGCATTTTCAGTAGACCGGTCCACTTGACATCCCAGGACAGCAATCGGGCACCCTAGGAGGCACTGCAGTGGACTTCATAAAATGCCCCCAGGTATACATCTGACCATTGTTCCCTTACCTTGTGTGCTGAGCCTCCCAAAACCCACTACCCCCGACTGCACACCACTACCATGGCCCTTACGGGTGAAAGGGGTATCTATATGTGGGTACAGTGGGTTTCTGGTGAGTTTTGGAGGGCTCACAGTTTCCTCCACAAGTGTAACAAGTAGTGGGGGTATGGGCCTGGGTCCACCTGTCAGTTCACTGCACCTACTACTAAACTACTTCAGGGACCTGCATGCTGCTGTCATGGACCTGAGTATGACATCTGAGGCTGGCAAGTAATTTTTTTTAGCACACTTTTTGGGGGTGGGAGGGGGTTAGTGACCACTAGGGGAGTAAGGGGAGGTCATCCCCGATTCCCTCCAGTGGTCATCTGGTCATTTGGGGCACCTTTTTGTGCCTTATTCGTAATAAAAACAGGTCTAGCTCAAAATGGCGAAGTTTTAGTGCTGAACATTTTTGCTTTGTTCCATTATGGCTAAAAGCCATCCAAGTCTTAGGAACACCCAAGTCCCGCCTTGAACACACCCCTGATACGCCCCCTTGAGATTTGGACGTCCTTCTGATGAACCTCAGAGAAAGACATCCAAAATTAGGTTTTGATTATACCGATCTGGACGTTACTGCGAGATGGACGTCCAAATACTGACATGTCACTTTTTGGGCATCCATCTCTTTCGAAAATGAGCCCAAAAGTGAGTGAGTGAGACAGGAGGGGATAGTAATGGGAGAAAAATGGAGATCTGCAGTATGGTGGTGCTGGTGGCAAGGGAAGGGAGAGATGGGACAATGCTAGATAGGAGGGATAGGAGGGAGAGAGGCAGAAAACAGGCAATATTGGATGGATGTGATAGGGGAGGAGCAATGAGACAATACTGGATGTAGGGGAAGTAATGGAGAGGTGGTGCTGGATAGTGAAGGTGTGAAGTAAAATTAAGATATCCCCTGACCTGTGGGTAGTGGTATATCCTGGACAGGCTGGAAAACTCACTCGATTGCTCAGCTGGAAGACCTTCAATTATAGCACCCAATGGTCCAGATGTTTTGCAGATGTAATTTGGGATTCCGTTGTCCATTTCTGAAAATATATTCATGGCTGCTGTATACATTAAGAATAAATTTTCAGAAGGGTTATAAAAGTGTAACCCCAGTGTGAGGTTGGGTAAGAGCTCCGAGCTGTTGTTAATCTCCTCCACCACAGACACAAAAGCCAGGAAGTTGTAATAATATAATGATACATGACTTTAAAGATAGTAAATAACAGATAATATGAAATTAGCTTCAAACTAAAAATACAGAAACTGAGACATTGATAGTAGGCATGAGTGAAATAGAGTTAAGATTAGGTTAGAAAAAGAGTTTCTTACATATTTGTCTGCTAACATGATGAAGAAGTGCACACTTCAGATTTAGCACAAGATAAGCACATTTCATTCCCCCCTATCTCTGTCTCGGTCTCTCTCTCCCTTCCCCTATGGTTTTCCTATTCTTCAGCAGGTACCTGCCATGCTCTAGGGCCAAAACAGGTACATCTACATCCTACCTATATGCACACAGCCTTAATCACTGGACTCCAGCACCTCTGTTTCTCTGTCCGTCTATATGCATCTGACTAATTAAATAAACTCACCACTGAAGAATAAGCAAGAGCTAGGGGAGACTGATTCAGGAATCAGGGGGAGATGGCATGGCTGGAAGTACCAGTGGTGGTTCCCTCCCCCCCTCCCCCACCACCACCACCAATAAAAATGATGCCTTACTTATGATGGATCAACTGGAAGTGTTAACGGTTCATATACAATGCAGCTGAAGATGTGCCCCAAACTGTGAAGAGTTAGGAAATATAGGGGCCCTTTTACTAAGGTGACTAAGGTGTATAAGCCCCTACTCGCATCCAACACGCGTCAATTTTGAACTACCGCCCGGCTACCATGTGGCCCAAGCAGTAATTTCATTTTTACATGCATCCGATACGCACTTCCGAATTTTCTACCGCGTAGATCTAACTGTGCGGTAATCAGCAGTGTATGCGCGCAGACGATTACCACCCGGTTAACACGTGAGACTTTACAGCTACGTCAATGGTTTGTAGTAAGGTCTCAGGCCCAAAATAGATGCATGCAGATTTTTATTTTGCTGCACATCCATTTTTGGCAAAAAAGGCCTTTTTTGCAGGCACGCTGAAAGATGGACCTGAGAGCGTCCAATACACGCGTCTATACCAGCGCAGGCTATTTTTTTAGTGCACCTTAGTAAAAGGACCCCATAGAAATGGGGGAGCAAAGAAAGCAGAAATGAAAGGAGATAAAAGAAGGGGGTAAGAAAGAGGAGGCCTTAAAGGGAAAGGGAGAAGGAGGAGGTGAGATTGGAGAATAGGAGGGAATTAGTGTAGAGAGGGAGAGAAGGGAGAAAAATAGAAGTGAAGCAGGAATGGACAAACCCCAAACTGAAAAATGAGCTTGCAGAACTATTGTTAGAAATATGTAATTTATCCTTAAAATCGAATGTGGTACCGGAAGATTGGAGGGTAGCCAATGCAACGCCGATTTTTTTAAAAGGTTACAGAGGAGATCCTGGAAATTATAGACTGGTGAGTCTGACGTCGGTGCTGGGCAAAATGGTAGAGACTATTATTAAGAACAAAATTACAGAGCATATTCAAAGGCATGGATTAATGAGACAAAGTCAACATGGATTTAGTGAATGGAAATCTTGCCTCACCAATCTACTACATTTCTTTGAAGAGGTGAACAAACATGTGGATAAAGGTGAGCCGGTTGATATTGTGTATCTGGATTTGCAGAAGGCGTTTGACAAAGTACCTCATGAAAGACTCCAGAGGAAATTGGAGAGTCATGGGATAGGAGGTAGTGTTCTATTGTGGATTAAAAACTGGTTAAAAGATAGAAAACAGAGAGTAGGGTTAAATGGTCAGTATTCTCAATGGAGAAGGGTAGTTAGTGGGGTTCCCCAGGGGTCTGTGTTGGGACCGCTGCTTTTTAACATATTTATAAATGACCTAGAGATGGGAGTAACTAGTGAGGTAATTAAATTTGCTGATGACACAAAGAGGGGCATAATAGAACGGCGCTGGCCAAATAGATGGCCGGCCACCTTCGGGGCCAGCTCCGCAAGGGAGCAGAGCCAACCGTATTTTCGAAATATGGTTGGGGCCGGCTAAATCGATCATCGGGTTTAGAGGAGATGGCCGGCTTCGCTTTTCAGCGATAATGGAAACCAGGCCCAGCCATCTCAAACCCAGCGAAATGCAAGGCATTTGGTCATGGGAGGAGCCAACATTTGTAGTGCACTGGCCCCCCTCACATGCCAGGACACCAACCGGGCACCTAATAAAATAATAAAAATAGCACCCAGGTGCATAGCTCCCTTACCTTATGTACTGAGCCCCCCCAAATCCCGCCAAACCCCAATCCCCACAACTGTACACCATTACCATAGCCCTAAGGGGTGAAGGGGCGCACCTACATGTGGGTACAGTGGGTTTTGGAGGGCTCAACATTAACCACCACAAGTGGAACAGGTGGGGGGGGATGGGCCTGGGTCCACCTGCCTGAAGTGCATTGCACCCACTAAATACTGCTCCAGGGACCTGCACACTGCTGTCAGGGAGCTCGGTATGACATTTCAGGCTGGCAAAAAAAAACTTTTTAGGTGGGAGGGGGTTGGTGACCACTGGGGGAGTAAGGGGAGGTCATCCCCGTTTCCCTCCGGTGGTCATCTGGTCAATTGGGGCACTTTTTTGTGACTTGGACCTAAAAATAAATGGGCCAAGTGTAGCCGGCGAAATGCTTGTCTGAGCTGGCCATCTTTTTTCCATTATGGGGTGAAGCCGGCTATCTCGTAACCACGACCCCGCCCTGTCCCCATCCCGCCCCCAAATCCCGCCTTCTGTACCCTCCCTTGAAGGTTGGCCAGCTAAAATCGGCTTTCGATTATACCGATTTGGCTGGGATCAGGAGATCGCCGGCCATCTCTCGATTTGTGTCGGAAGATGGACGGCGATCTCTTTCGAAAATAAGCTCAAAAGTTATTCAAAGTTGTTAAATCGCGGGAGGATTGTGAAAAATTACAAGAGGACCTTACGAGACTGGGAGACTGGGCATCTAAATGGCTGATGACGTTTAATGTGAGCAAGTGCAAAGTGATGCATGTGGGAAAGAGGAACCCGAATTATAGCTATGTCATGCAAGGTTACACGTTAGGAGTCATGGACCAAGAAAGAGATCTAGGTGTCGTCGTTGATGATACGTTAAAACCTTCTGCTCAGTGTGCTGCTGCGGGTAAGAAAGCAAATAGAATGTTAGGTATTATTAGGAAAGGAATGGAAAACAAAAATGAGGATGTTATAATGCCTTTGTATCGCTCCATGGTGCGACGGCACCTCAAATATTGTGTTCAATTCTGGTTGCCATATCACAAAAAAGATATAGTGGAATTAGAAAAGATGCAGAGAAGGGTGATGAAAATGATAAAGGGGATGGGACAACTTCCCTATGAGGACAGGCTGAAGCGGCTAGGGCTCTTCAGCTTGGAGAAAAGGCGGCTGAGGGGAGATATTATAGAGGTCTATAAAATAATGAGTGGAGTTGAACAGGTAGATGTGAAGTGTCTGTTCACACTTTCCAAAAATACTAGGACTAGGGGGCATGCGATGAAGCTACAATGTAGTAAATTTAAAACGAATCAGAGAAAATATTTCTTCACTTAACGTGTAATTAAACTCTGGAATTCGTTGCCAGAGAATGTGGTAAAGGCGATTAGCTTAGCGAGCTTTAAAAAGGTTTGGACGGCTTCCTAAAGGAAAAATCCATAGACCGTTATTAAATGGACTTGGGGAAAAGCCACTATTTCTGGGATAAGCAGTAGAATGTTTTGTACATATTTGGGATCTTGCCGGGTATTTGTGACCTGGATTGGCCACTGTTGGAAACAAGATGCTGGGCTCGATGGACCTTTGGTCTTTCCCTGTCTGGCAATACTTATGTACTTAAGGACGCCCATCTCCCGATTTGTGTCGGAAGATGGGCGCCCTTCTCTTTCGAAAATAAGCCTATAAGTGATACTAAGAAAAGATACTCGGAGTTTGTTCCAGAGTTTAGGACCCAAAATTCTGAACATAGACTTCCTGCTAGCTTCAAGTCTAATGAGATGAAAAGAAGGAATCTCCAGTAAAATCTGGGAACCAGAACTAAAAGACCTGGATGGTAGGTAGAGTCATAAACAAGAGGCAATAATAGAGGGGAGCATTTGATGCATTGTTTTAAAACTAAAGTGCCTTTTGCTTTTCGGATCTAAGATGGCTGCACATATGTGACGTGTGAAGGCATCTGTTGCTTTTTACCGCGATGCCGAAGAGGAGGGGATGGGCTGCTGCTGCTGTGGCCTCTCAGTGCTCAAGTGCCCCTTCTGTGGTGGGCTTGATCGACTCTTTTGTACAGAGGGATGGGATTCCTTCTGGGTCAGTGAGCAGCCAGCTGGAGCTACAAGGGGCAGATGGAGGTCCTGGAAGGCTCCCTGGGCTTGAGGTGTCACTCAGAACTGACATAAGAGCCCCCCCCCCCCCCAAAGATGAGGCAGCAGCTCCCCGATGTTGGCACCATTGACCCTAAGATTGGAAAGTTCCGCAGCAGCCGATGGACAAGAGGCACAGAATCATACCGTGGTAACCTTGGGAAGCCTAGATATGCTGACTTTGCCAGTAGGGGCTTCAGCGACTCTTTCTGTTTTTCTGGGGGAGTCTGAGGCTGTGAGTAAAGAGAGAGATTCCTCTTTACAGAGTGGAGGAGTAGCCTAGTAGTTACTGCAGCAGACTCTGATCCTGGGGAACTGGGTTCAATTCACACTACAGCTCCTTGTGACCTTGGTCAAGTCACTTAACCCTCCATTGCCCCAAGTACAAATAAGTACCTCTATATACTATGTAAACTGCTTTGAATGTAGTTGTAAAAGCCACAGAAAGGCAGCATATCAAGTCCCATTCCCTTTCCCTTTAACAACAGGTGATGCAGTCTACTTTAACCTTTGTCAAGTCACCTGAGGTTACCCTGGATAGTTTATGGTCTTTAATAGCAAACCTGGGTAAATCGTTGTGCCCCCAGGTCTAGAAATTGAGTCAAGATCTTTGTTTTGGAGGGGAAAGTGAAGGAAACAGATACCGGATTGAAAGCTTTAACTCTGCAATTAAAGGCACAAGAGAAACAATATCAGAATATACAGGATGTTCAGACTAATATTGTGAAAGATTTATCAGCAACCAAATGGAAATCCTTGAGAACAGGGGTAATATGTGTGTACCAAGATGTACCTGCTAGAATTCTGGCTGTCAAATTTTGTGCTGATTGCCTTCAAAGAAGATTTTGGAAGTCCTAACAGCAGACCATTACAATAATCAAAACAAGGGAATATCAAGGATTGCAATACTAGTATGAAATTAAATGGATTCAATAAATCTCTTAAGCGTCTCACAAGTCTCAATTTGGAGACAATTAAACCAATCAATTTAGATACTTGATGTTACAATGTTAGTCCAGTATCCAGAATCACCCCATATTATGTATTTTATCAAATAATTCAATCTTCATCTCATTGATCATAAAAAAATGAAGGGACATCTGAACTAACAAAGTTGGACAGTAGTAAGATCTGAGTTTTTTGTATATTAAGTTTCAAATGATTGCCTCTTAATCATACATGCAGATTTTCAAATGTCCTACTCACAGGATTCTCTAATCTTAACAAGAATTGAATGTCATCAGCATAAATTTTAAATATTTAATAACTCATAGAGAATTTGGTAAATATCTGAAGTACTTCAATACAAATCAGCATCAGATGCAAACGTGCTTTGGAGAGATTTGGGGAGGGCACTTTTCACAATCTGTTTACACAGGATTTTAGGCTGTCTGAAAACATCCACTCTCTACATTGGAAAAAGTGTACACAAAGAAAAAAGTATTTTTACCTGTCAGAAGATTATGAGGTTCGAGAGAGACAACAACACATCTAGTTGCGTGTTATTATGATTATTTCAATAGGAAAAGATCAAACAGAAAAAGATGAAAGTCTTAGCATGTAAAATTTCCCCAGAGTAACTTTCAAGAGGAAAACACATACGTTATCTATGAGAACTGGTAAAAGTCCACAGGTTATACCTACAGTTCATGCAGTAAAATCCCAAATAAAACTACAAGCCAGTCTCAGATAGGAACTAAACCTTGATGCTACTTACATCGCAGATCTTTCAAATGAGGAAAAACTTGTAAAGGATGGAGGTTCAAGTAGATGAAAGATATTTAAAGATATGAGTCCTCCAATCATGATGTCCCCATCTCTATGGTACCCTGGATCTAGTTTTGTTAAGAAGTAATTTGTAAGTGTACACTGACACTCAGCCATCTTCCACAGGATGTCACAGAACATCAATACAATCAGAATCAGATGAGGTTCAGTCTTTAACATTGTTGAAATAGCTTCTCCTATGATAATGCTCACTCTTCTCACTCCAGTTATTACACTTGGTTATTGTGGCGATGATTTACAGTTCTTGATTGTGCTATCAATTTGAATATTTGAATGAGGCAGAAAATATTAAGTATTAATTAGGCATGTGCCTTTACAGACAAGGAGAATGAGGAAAGAAAGTAAAATTATAATGCTTAGAGTGAGGTGACCGTTCTATTTCTAGCTGAGCTCCAACACCTGTGAGAACACTGTATGGTCTCTGTTGGGTCTGTTGTGCAGAGGTTCAGCCTTAAGGGATATCTGCTCCTGACATCTGCATTTACCATTTAATATAGGTTGTTTCTTTTAAATATAATCTTATAGAAACTGTCTTTATTAACATAAAGACAAATATTAATTTGATTGAAAAGCTTGTGCAGGACACAATGTAATAATATAATAGTATAACATAGTTGATAATAAAAAATTTTAAAAAACAGATGAAATGGCCCATCCACAGTGCAGTGATTCTGTCCATACTGCCTTGAATACATCTGAAATTCCAGTCAGAGATTGTGACTGGTACAAAGGGGGAAAATTATCAAGGTGTGGTAAGAGGCGAGTCTTTACTGCACTTTGATTTACTATGGGAGTCACCAACCTGCAGCACCTCTTTACTGCAGGTTGTAAACTCCAGTTGTAATGGACTAATGCTTCTGGATCACATTGCTCAAGGGTCAGTACCAGCCCAAAGTATCAGGACCCCTTTTACCAAGTTGTGGCGCCGACACGTGTTTTTAACGCACACTGAGGCCTCCTTTTACCACAGCGGGTAAAAGGAAATCTCTCTTTCCTGCAGGAAATGGCCGTGCAACAAGTAAACCACTTGCCACGCAGCCATTTCAGGGGGTGGTGGTAAGGGGTCCGGCACTAACCCGCAGTAACTGGGCAGCGCACAGCACTGCCCAATTACCATCGGGTACATTCTGGCGCTACAAAAATAAATATATTTTTGTATTGCTGGATATGACAGCACACTGCTGCAGTAACCTGGTGGTACTTACTGTTTAGCGAGCGGTAAGCCCACATTGGGCTTACCACTACTAAGTAAAAGGGGCCCTCAGTGACTTAAGGTCCTCCCCAAACCAAATTCACCTCTAAAGTGCCCCCTTCCCACAAGACCTCCCCCCCCCCCAGAGTGATTTCACAGTCTGTCCAGTCGCCCTAGTGGAGGAAGTCAAGTGAAAGTTGCCTCCCCCCAACACCCCAAGTGATGGTGGTAAGGAGTATGGGCAAAAGAAGCAAGCCCTTATATAGAAACATGACTCCTAGTGGTAATGCCATGGTAGTGCCTCTAGGGGTCACCAGCACCATTTTAGTTTTTGGCATCTACAAGGGCAGGTGCAAGTGGGTATTGAACCTTCCCACACCACTAACTGCCATCAATTCCATCAAAGTAGAACCAGAGGTCCTTCAGGTGGGTGGGGAGAGGGGTTGGGGGTTGTTGCTTAGGCAGCTTGCCTAGGGGCAGTTTTGTCTGGGCCCCACCACTAGCAGGGGTTAGTTGTGTTGGGGGTCACTTTGTGGGGGGAGTCCCCTGAAGAGATATTTTGTTTTATACAAAACTTCAATAATCATTAGTTACAATAATTTTCGATAACCTTATGGTATTAAATATAACCCACTGTCAAGATCCTCATAGACTTATTACTGTAAAGTCTCTGATATCTTGGCACATCAGTCACCTGAAGTCTCTATTATTTTTATGAAGTCTCTTTTATTGAATAAATCACAGATAATTTACTCACAGACAGATGTTCAGAGGTGCTGCTCCAGGGCACAGAGACTCCTTAATCTGAGAGCTGTTGGACATGGAGATCTGAGGAGAGGTAGCTATATTGCAGGGGGGGAAGGATAGCTGAACAGGTAGAAATGGTTCAAAGCTGGGTGACTGGAATGTGCGCTATCTCATTGGGGAGGAGATATTTTCAAAGTAAAAAACCAGGTTCGTTACAGGGAGTTTCAACAGGACAGAGCTGTCTGGAAAAAGATGGTGCATGCTCCATGTCTCTGGCTAGATGGTGGAATGCCTCATGGCTGAAGGGACAAAGAGGTGTTGAAGCTTCACACAGGCTCAGGGAGGAGCAGATAGAGACCAATGGGGACAGAGCCTGCCAATGGGTAGCAAGGGGTGGTCCTAGAGGAGTAAGACTGAACAGGAAATGATAGCAAGTAGACATAGGAGCCAGGCTTGGCTGAGAGAGAAAAAGGGGTCTGGGCAGCCTCACCACTAGTGGTAACCGTTCTTATACAGATAAGCAAGTGTGGCTGCACTGCCTGTGAACTACATTACCCACAATGCATTGCTCAGATAGCTTTGCAGTGAGAAACTGCAGCAGTGACAGTCCTTAGAAATGAGAATAGCAGTAAAGGCATTAAACACATTTTAGGATCACATTATAAACTAGTGCAAGGCTGTCAGAGGACAAAACACTCCCCGACTGGTATCGGAGATACCACTATCATTATTATCACAATGTATCAAATTAATCGCATGCAAAATCCATTATTGACATTCAGGCTGTCCACCGGCTGTCACGATCCCAGGCTTCAAACAAACAGTCATGAACTCTGGAACAACGTGGACCCTTAGCCTATTGTCGTCGAGCGGCAGCAGGAGGCAGAACCTCCCAAGCAGGACTGGACTAACAAGCTTGGCTTGGCTGGAACCAGATGCTGGGATGGACTTGGCTTAGCAGGAACAGGATTCAGGATACTCAAACAGGCTGGATGGGAACAGGATTCAGGATGCTGGAACAAGGTTCAGGATACTCGAACAAGCTGGATGGGACCAGGATTCAGGATACTCAAGCAGGATTCAGGATTTTCAAACAACTTGGCAGGAACAGAATCTGAAAGCAAACAGAGCAGAGACAAGCAGGCAGAGGACTGGAGCTGAAGTCAATCAGGACAGACACAAGCAGGATACAAAGCTGGCCTACACAGACAAACAACAGAACTAAGGCTGAAGCTAAGGTAGAGGGGGACTAGATCAAGGCAGGCTAGGCAGGACACAAAGCTGACCCACACAGACAAACAACAGGACTATGGCTGAAGGCTGAACCTAGCACACAAACAGACCGAGAAGAACAGAAGTGCCCACAGGCACACAGACTATGAACAAGGTAGAAGTGCTACACTTCCTTATAGCAAGACAGAGGCAGAAAATACACAGAACCCAAAGTGCGGCTTGAAACACACAGGAAAGAAACAATGCAGACAGTAGCCAGCACATCAGCTGACCCTCGGGACAAAGGGTCAGAGAGGGATCACGACCACAGTCGTGACACTGGCTGTAGGGTCATCTTCTTCATCACACAGGAGCTGAAACGAGAGACAGACAACAACAACACTAGACAACACAAAAGAAAGAGTCTTCGAGTCTTTGGTCTTCATGGGAGGGTGGCGACTCTCTGTGCTTGTGCTTCTTTGGGTGGTCCAGGAAGCAAAATCTTGGTGGTGGATCATGCGGGCCATTCACTGTAGACAGAATGCTTCATTGGGTGCACTGTTGCTGCTGGGTGGAGACCCAAAAGGTGAATTCCCAGCTTAGGCCAAGCCATCATCGAAATGAGGATGTGTCCACACCCAAGTCTAGATCCTTCAGGTCTCTGGCACGGTCTACTGAAGGGAATGACTCATTTACTGCTTATGCTTACATGGGTATTGCCCCCACCCTAAGGATTTCAACTAGCCTCACCCCAACCACCCTCTAGCCTCCCCAAACAGCTGAGTCACCGAGTGCATATGCCTATGATGATTTTAACCCTCCCCTCTCTCCCAGCCCTTCAGCCTTGCTTGATTTTAGAAAAGTCTGCTCCCCCTGATGTCAAAATCTGGCTACGCCTCTGATCCACTGTTCCATCAAAGAATGTGTATAGAACTGAATACAAGGCAGGGTCTATAAAGGAATTTACACTGTTCCCAAATAGATAAGATAGGTTATGAATTAATCAAAAACATCCCAGATCCTTTTTAGGTATAATACCCAATGGCGATATAACAAAATCCTCAAAGGGTGGGTCAGAAAAAGGACCTACAATATGTCCCAATTGAAATTCTTTCCCCAATTTCTCATTTACAATAGGCTGATAACGATCTATAAAAGTATCATTCCTACATCTGTGCTGTAAAGATGGACCTGAAAATGGAATAACAAAACCCTCAGCAAACTCATACCATAATAATTCTGCTGCCTTCTTATCCAGATAACACTGCAACCACTTACTCAGTTCTTTCAGATCGAATGGGGATAGGGCTTTACACTTAAAAGCTTGAAGGTCCGGACAATCCTCCATACCTTCCTTGCCCCATACACCCAAGTCCTGCCCATCCACATTTAAATATAGGGCGAGTTCCTTGACATTGGCTGCATCTGTGAGGGAATCGTACAACACACCAGGGTGCTGATGCAGGGTCACACAAAGTGCTGATGGTGGAATGGAGGACTTACAATGAGTGATCTCAATAACTGTGTTGTGCAGGCCATGCTGCTTCAGGCACATGTACACAGAAGAGGGTCAGGAGCAGACAGCATTCTCAGAGGATATATAGGCCTAGGACTGAGTTTCTGGAGGTTCTCAGGAGGTTCTGCTTTGATATGGCTGCCAAACACAATCTCTGTCAGCAGTTTGATCCTATTAGAAGTGTGCATGTAATGCAATTTTATTTTGTTTAGTCTCCCGTATTGTTTGTAGATTTTATTTTGTTTTTATAAATGTTTATTTCAGGGCAATTTTGTTAATTATGAGGTGACTGCATTGGGCAATGTATCACCCCCGCCCCCCTGCCCATTTCCCCAGGTGTCAGAATCAATCTACTTCCCCCAGCAAGAAGGCAGATGATCATCCCAGCACTTATCAAGGGTGTTGATGGTAAGAGCAATCCCAATTCAATCTCAATCATATTGCTACCACTAGGGGTCAAGCTGCCTAATAAGGAGTGTACTCAGAATATCTAGGGACCCTTTTATTAAGGTGTGCTGAAAAATGGCCTGTGTTGGTGTAGGTGCATGTATTGGAAGCGCGCAGGACCATTTTTCAACACTCCTGCAAAAAAGGCCTTTTTTGGCCAAAAATGGGCATGCAGCAAAATAAAAATCAGCACATGTCCAATTTAGGCCCGAGACCTTACTGCCACCCATTGACTTAGTGGTAAGGTCTCACGCGTTAACCGGGTGGTAATCGTCAGTGTACACTGCCTATTACCGCCTGGTTAGCACCACGTGGTAGAAAATAGAAATTATTTTTGGATGTGCGTCAAAATTAGAATTGTCACCCAGGGCACATGGTAGGCAGGCAGTAGTTCTAATTTAATGCCCGTTGTATGTATGTAGGAGTCTATGTGCCTTAGCACTGCCGTAGCGAGGGCTATCGGCACCCGGGGCGGGTTGCCTCTGCGCACCCCCCCCCCCGGGTGCAGCACGGCGTGACCCCCCCCCTCTGCGGCGCACCCCCCCCCCCCCGGAGCGTAACCCCCCAGACTGCATTGTTACCTGCGGGAGGGCCGATCCGCCCCGAGTGCACGTCACTCAGAGCTGCGTTGGCCCCACTGGTTCCCTGCTCTCTCTGCCCCGGAACAGGACCGCCCCCCCCCCCCTTCCTACGCCACTGTGCCTTAGTAAAAGGACCCTCTAGTGCCAGAGTCTTTGGAGTCAGCCTTCAGATCACAGAAGCTGAATTCAAGAATGCAAGATCCTTTAAGGCCAGGTTTGGAACCATAGAACTTGGAATCCCTGGAGATGGGCTGTCACAGGAACGGCCAGGGTTGGAGTATCTAGAACTGAAATCTGCAATATAAGAGCCCCTGACATCAAGCCTAGAATACCAGAAGCTGAAGCCTTGGGAGCAGGAGGCTTTGAAACAAGCTTAAAACCATCTACTTAGGAATCTTTGGAGCACGTGAGGGCATGCCAAACTTGAAAGTCATGGCAGTTACATCTTGGCATCTCTACTAATGCTTCTTGGGTGCCAGCAAACATTTCAGGGAAAGACTCAGAAGGCTCCTGAAGAGTTACTAGAAGCTTTCAGGCAGAGGGGCTAATTGCAACCTTTACTGTCTGAGACATGTTTCATGGGATTTCTGAAATGTGTCAGTAATTGAACAACCAGGACCTGCAGCAGGCCTGGTAAATGTCTCTGATAGAATAGTAGTAACTGGGAATTTCATATAAGGATTCAGGATTGTGAGGCCAAGTGAAAATCTTTACAACATTTCTGGAATACTTTCCCCAGAGCTAACAGGGCTAGAAACAGCACAAGAAAAGACTTTGGAGTCAATCTCTGGAGCAATGATTATTTATTTATTTATTTGTTTGTTTGTTTATTTATTCATTTTATTTATGTCAGTTTATATACCGTATCTTATTGCAACTGCAAGACAGAACGGTTTACAATTTGTAAATAGAAAAAGAACAATGCAACATTATATGTACAGTTTAGACAAACAATGAAACTCCAATCATTACAGGAAAGCACAGCAAAACCAAAAATTAGCTACATAAGATTAAAACAGACTAAATCATGATTTAATATACAGGAAAGCACCGCAAATACAGAATTGAGTACATAGTATAAGCTACACAAACATAAACAGTACAAATTATGATTTAATATACATTGAAGATACCCTTTTATAACCTTGCTTCCATTATTATAAATTCTATTCTACATAATTGATAAAGTAAAAGGTTTTCAAAAGTTTCCGAAAATGAAAGTAGGATTTCTCAAGTCTGATCTCTTTTGGAAGGCCGTTCCAAAGAGAAGGGAACAAGTAAAAAAAAGCCGATCTCCGCGTAGATTCCCATCTGGCCCTAGCGAAAGGAGGAATCACTAATCTGTTATCTGTTAGGGTTCTAAGGGTTCGTGTGGCAGTATAAGGAATTGTTAAATTCGACAAGTAGTCAGGGTTTAGTGTGTGAAAAGCCTTATGGGTCAAGACTAAGGCTTTAAACCTTACTCTTGCTTCAACCGGAAGCCAGTGCAGTTGATATAATAAAGGTGTTACTCTGTCATCCCTCCGGGCTCTACAAATCATACGTGCCGCTGTATTCTGTATTCTTTATAGTCATTTCAAGCTAGCTTGAGTAATCCCTGCATATATGATATTACAGTAGTCTAAGCTTGAGGTGATGTAAGCAGATGTCAATGTTTTAAGGGAATCCCTACTAATTGAATTCCTAACTAACCTAAGATGGAAGAAAGATTTTTTCACTACATCGGATATTTGTTCCTCAAAAGTCAGAGCAGAATCAATTATAACCCCAAGGTATCTAAAGGATTTAACTGTAGGGATGTTCTGGCCAAATAGCATAGGTACCACTGCAAGACATGTACCTTGTCCTATTATCCAAGATGTTACAGTCTTATCTGGGTTTAATTGATATGTTGTCAGCCAGTCTGCCACTTTATCCAGACAGATTTGAAGCGGTGTAAGGTCTATATTAGACGGTTTAACATAATGAATAAGAAGGAAATCGTCTGCATATGAGTAAAAACTAATACCCATTGTTTGAATGAGGAGTGCCAAGGGACTAACATATAGATTAAACAGTAATGGGGACAGGACCGATCCCTGTGGAACCCCACATGATAGATTGTATGTTGTAGAAGAAGATTGCTGCTGAACTACTTTGAATGAACAATCGGTAAGAAAGGATATAAACCACTTCATAATTGTCCCTGAAATACCAGTCTCACTTAATCTGTCAAGAAGTAGTTTATGATTAATTAACTCAAAAGCTGCAGATAAGTCGAGTGAAACAACCAATGCGATATAGCCATGCTCAAAAAAGCCAGGAAGAGTTTCCCACGGATCTCAAGACCAGACAGGGAAACTTTGATGTACACAGTACAAACAGACTTCCAAGTTACCCAGTTTCAGGGGGTAGATATTGGGCCAACCTCATTCTGATGCATGATGGGATCTGCCACACTGATTTCAATGGATAGAATCAGGGACTACAAATACTACACTGTTTTGGAATGGCCATTTTTCCCTTCTGGAACTGGATATCTTCGTAGCTTTGATTTTGATTATGAGAATCATATTGTGATAGACCAAATGTGGTATTGCTGTTTCTAAGTGACATTACTCATACATGAAGAGCCCTTTTACTAAGCCATGTAAGCATTTACACACGCCCAACGAGCGCCAAAATGGAGTTACAGAGTGACTACCATGTGGCTCATGTGGTGATTTCATTTTTGGCACGCGTCCGATACGCGCATCTAAAAAATCATTTTCAGACGCGTGTATTGGACATGCGCCAAGTGGAATTTGATGTGCATAGGTCATTTCCACCTGGTTACCACATGAGTCTTTACCGCTAGTTCAATGGCTGGCAGTAAGGTCTCAGACCCAAAATGGACACACGGCAATTTTGATTTTGCCGCATGTCCATTTTTGGCAAAAATGTAAAAAAGACCTTTTTTACAGGCGCGCTGAAAATGTACATAAGTATTGCCACTCTGGGGCAGACCAAGGGTCCATCAAACCCAGCATCCTGTTTCCAAAAGTGGTCAATCTAGGTCACAAATACCTGGCAAAATCCCATAAAAGTACAAAACATTTTATGCTGCTTATCCCAGAAATAGTGGGTTTTCCCCCAAGTCCATTTTAATAATGGTCTATGGATTTTTCCTTCAGGAAGCCATCCAACCCTTTTTAAAACTCTGCTAAACTAATCGCCTTTACCACATTCTCTGGCAACGAATCCCAGAGTTTAATTACAGCTCAGCACTAATAGTCAGTGTGAGACAGCCAGTTATCTCCACTTTCACATAGCGGTTAGCCAGCTAAATCACGCAATATAACCAGCTAACCGTGATTATTCAGTGCTTCACCACCTAAGTTTAGCAGCCAAAGCGGATCGCCTAAATAGGAGTCCTAACTTTGGCCGCTATAAACTTAACCGGCCAGTGCTGAATATTAACTTGGCCAATTAACTTTAAACAATACCCCCCCCCCCCCCCCCCCCCACTACCACCCAAAAAAGAAAGATATTCAATGCCGGTCAGTGGAAACCGGCATTGAAAATCCAGGCTCAGTGCCAATCGTAGGACTTTGCTGGCTTGCCTCCCGTGGGCTGAATATCAATCGGGTGTGTTTTAAAATGCTGTAACTGGTGTTTCAAATAATGTGATCACTGCTGGCTCTAAATATTCACCTGACATAGGGGGGGTCTTTTACTAAGGCATACTGGCATTTTTAGTGCTCGCTAAATAAAGACTAACTAAATTTCCAGAAAGCACTAAAGACGGACCTGTTCAGAAGAGCATACCTCACCAACCCAACATAAAAATACCGGACAACTATGACACAATGTAACCAAAGACCGTATTGGACATTACCTGTCTCTTCCTCCCCCTCTCCCTCTCTAAGTTCCCCCCAATTGTACCCACCATACATGTACCTTATCTACCACAATATCACCTTGTACTCATTCATACCGTGTATGTGTTCAGACCGGAATCGGCTAACGCCGTTAACGGTACTATGTAAGCCACATTGAGCCTGCAAAATGGTGGGAAAATGTGGGATAGAAATGTAACAAATAATAATAATAATAAAAGTAGGCCTGCGCTAAACGCTAAAGATGCCCATGTATTCCTATGGGTGTCTTTAGTGTTTAGCGCACGCCTATATTTTTAACGCATGCTAAAAATGCCGACACGCCTTAGTAAAAGACGCCCACAATGTTTATGTTGCTTGTACTAAGGGAAGAAAGTGTGTTTGTATCTGTAGCCACAGTAAAAGAGAGCTGGCAGATGGGCAAAGAAGTATTGTTTTACCTAATATTCTAAAGGCAATTTTTGAACGGTTGTAAAGTTTTATTTAGCCACTGTGGTATTACCAGCTATCATCAGGCAAACATTTTCTAACTAGATTAAGGTGAATTTACTGTCAAAACCTGCCTTGAAGTAATCAGGTGGAATTAGTGAGGCAATTAACATGAAGGAACTGCTGAGGGGGGGGGGGGGGGGGGGGGGAGAAGGGCAGGCAAGGGACAAGAAGCAATAACCAGATGTTTATGATAGTTCAGGGAAAATATGCAGAAGGGGAAAAGCAAGATCTGTTTGTTTAATTCAGAAAAAAAAAATCTGAAACAGGAAAGCACAGCGGAATTCAGGGTGACCCTGAAAAGCCAAAAATAAAGTTGGATAGTCAGCATGAAACTCCAACCTGAATATTGTCAGAAAGGATTGTTTTTACTGTAAATCAATATAAATGGCAAAGGGTGTAATTAGTATGCTATTTAATTAAAGCAGAGCAAGGTCCAGAGAGTGAGAACTAATTAATAACTTCTTTTTCTGCCTGAGCACACCTGATGTTTCTTTTGTTTTCCTTTTTTATTTCCCTGCTGTAACTTGTTCTCTGCAGCTTGAGGCCAAGTTAGGAAAGGCATTTGGCTCTCAGTCAATTGTTCTTTGTTGCTTGTCTACTAGTTTCCATCTGCTGCATTACACAGGCCCTCCCATACAGAGTCTGTGTGATGTTTGTTATCGAAGGAATATTCAAATTGCAGTTAGGTAAACACAAAAGACAATTTTCAACATCATTAACCAAGATAAATAGACCTGGTTGAAAAATAACCGTATTGAATGAAGCTAAAAGTGTAAGGCACCCAAACTTTTAAACAAATTGAGGGGAGGTGTTCTCAGAGGAGGAAAGGGATCTTAGAGTTGCCACACAATTCAGGACATTCCTGGCAAGCTGAGAGGCTGACACTCAAAGTTGCACCCCAAAGCTGTGCCCAGATGGGCCCACAATAAAACAGTAATGCAAAAAACTCTCACTAATGCTCAAAGTGCTGATTTTTACATTTTATGCATGGTTAAATCATGCTGTTAAACAGGTAGTAGTAACATAGTAGATGATGGCAGAGAAAGACCTGTACGGTCCATCCAGTCTGCCCATCAAGATAAAGTCATATGTGCTACTTTGTATGTATAGCTGACCTTGATTTGTATTTGCCATTTTCAGGGCACAGACCGTAGAAGTCTGCCCAGCACTAGCCCCACTTCCCAACCACTAGCCCCGCCTCCCAACCACCAGTGCTGCCACCCAATCTCTGCTAAGCTTATGAGGATCCCTTTCTTCTGAACAGGATTTCTTTATGTTTATCCCACGCATTTTTGAATTCAGTTACTGTTTTCATCTCCACCACCTCATGCTGGAGGGCATTCCAAATATCCACCACCCTCTCCATGAAAAATACTTCCTGACCTTACTCCTGAGTCTGCCCCCTTCAATCTCATTTCATGTCCTCTAGTTCTACCGCCTCCCCGTCTCCAGAAAAGGTTTGTTTGCGGATTAATACCTTTCAAATATTTGAACATCTGTATCATATCACCCCTGTTTCTCCTTTCCTCCAGGGTATACATGTTCGGGTCAGCAAGTCTCTCCTCATACGTCTTGTAACGCAAATCCCATATCAGTAGAGAGAGGAATGTGCATGACACATGCGCACAAAAGTTTTGCGGTAAGCGTGGCTCTTGTGCGCATGTCCAGACAAAAAGGGAAGTGACAGAACATATGGGCACTTTTTCTTCAGTGCCTAAGTTTGAACCTCACAAATATTACTAGCGCATGGAAGTTTTGCAAAGCACAGAACAGGCGCGGATGTGAGTTTTACATTGGCTCTGACATGCGCACATGTTTGTTCCTTCCCATCTGGCTTTAAAACTTGCAGGAGCCTCCTCCTGCTTGTAAAAGAAGATAGAATCTGCAGTTCAGTGTGAAAAATTGGCACCATCCACGCTGTCTATGACCTGGCAATACCTTTTCGGTGTTATGGGCCATCATTTCCTTCTGTGCGTTGCAATGCTTTCATGTGTGCATTGCAAAGGAATACTTACTGGCCTCATTACATCCATTTTAATACATTTCAATACAATTTGTGGCCATCTTTACTGTGCATGTTAACACCGACGTTCAAGCCCTCAGAGAGTTTGGTGCACAATGACGTGTACGCAAACCAGCCATTAATTGCATGTTAATGCTGGTGGTAATTTTGAGCATTGGCCCTTGAGTCAGCCTAGTTTTATCTCGTTGCACAGATAGACTGGCATTCCTAGTTTTCTTAGAGAAACTGGAATTGCAGGCCTGTGGTTCCAAGAGAAGCAAAACTTTCTTCACCTTCTGTCAAAATAAAGTTGAATCAGAAGCATTTCTTAGCAAATATGGTTAAGTGGCTCTTTTGGAAAACCTGTATAGTCAAATTTTCAGGAAAACTGCAACAGAATAGGCATGAGATTTGGAGGGTAGGGGGTGGGGTAATCAGGATAGAGTAGGGTTACCATATATATATGAAGACAAAAAAGTGTGGATAGTCCTCAACAACTTTGGCTGGCTTCTGAGATACGTGTGAAAGTCTTTGTTTCACATATGCTTAAAGTTGTGCCTGCACGAACAAAATTCTTTTGACAGATTCAACCAGCAAGGAAACAGCAAAGATATCAGCAATGTCTTTCTCTCTCTTTAGCACCCCCACGTTTCCAGATTGATTAATAGGCCAGAGATGGGTTCTCTCATTATGTGGGTAGGTGTGTTGGTCATAGGCACATGAAAGAAAAAGAATTTTTTCTAAAAATTAAAAATCTTGGTGGACATATCCTCTTAAGAGAGGATGATTGGTAACTCTAGGTCAGAGCACTAGGCTAAGAACCAGTAAAACCACATTCAAATCCGCTGCTGCTCCCTTTGATGGTAGGCAAGTCAGTTAGGGGTCCTTTTACTAAAATGCACTGAAAAATGGCATTTGGTAGTGTAGGCCTTTTTTTTTTTTTTTTTGCTGAAAATGGACGTGCGACAAAATCAAAATTGCCAGCAGTAAAGAATCTGGGCGGTAATGACCTGTGCATGTCCATTACATGCACCCGAAAATAAAAAAATATTTTTCAGACGTGCATATCGGACGCGTGCCAAAAATGAAATTACCACAAGAGCCATGTTGTAGTCGGGCAGTAACTCCATTTTGGCACGTGTTGGGTGCGTGTAGATGCTTAAGCGGCTTAGTAAAAGGGCCCCTTAACTCCCCATTACCTCAGTTACAAAAGTAGATTCGAAGCCATCTGGGGACAGTGCACCTGAATGTAATTCACCTTGACTTACTACTAAAAAATAAGTCAGCTAAATCCAAATAAATAACTACTCCAAGCTCTGCACTTTGGAGGTATCCCAAACTGAGATCCTTTCCCACAGGAGGCAGGATAGTAGTGCTTCTTCCTTCAATTGCCTTCTTCTCGGACCCACAAGGGACTGGTGGATCTTGCAAGATTCTAGGGGGCATAAAAGGTTCAAATTGCAGATGGTAGGTGGAAGTTATGCAGAATGATTCAAGGAAGGTTTGTTGCTTTCTTCCTGGCAGTCACGAAGGAGGTGAGGCCTGGAAGATGAGGTGCACTGATGGTCCAGCCAGCCTTTAAAATCCAAGGCTGTTGCTGTTTTCGCTATGACTGAGCCTTAGATAGGTCTTTAGTAAGAACAGGCCCATGAGGTAAGGGAGATTGGAGGTGGGGCAAAGATGACTTAAGCATTAGGCATAAGAATAGCCATACTGGGTCAGACCAGTGGTCCACCAAACTCAATATCCTGTTTCCAACAGTGGCCAAGCTAGGTCACAAGTACCTGGCAGAAACAGTGGCATAGCCAAGGGTGGGCCCAGGCCCATCCAGCAGCAGCACACCTATGCTGTGGCTGGCAGGGATTCCCAAGCCACACCAGCTGAAAACTCCCAACAACTGTCCCTTCTGCATACCTTGTAAATAGCAGATCTTTGTCTGCCGCAAGCAGCAGCTAATACAATCCGGTCCCACAGCCTTCCCTCTGACGTGTTCCCACCTATTCAGAAACAGGAAGTTGTATCAGTGGGAAGGCTGTGTGGCCAACATGAGCAGTGTGTATTAGTTGCTGCTCGCTGCCAGTGGAAAAATATTATTTAAAAGGTATGCAGGAGATGGGGGATGTTTGAGAGACCATATGGCATGCAGGTGAAAATCCCCTGTGGGGTGGGGCAGGGTTCTTCTGCCCACCCATCTTGGGCCCAGACTATTATGTGTCTGGCTATGGCCCTGGGCAGAAATCCAAATAGTGGCGACATTCCATGCTACCAATCCCAGGGCGAGCAGTAGGTTTCCCATGTCTGTATCAATAGCAGACTATGGACTTTTCCTCCATGAACTTATCAAAACCTTTTTATTAAACCCAAGTATGCTAACCGCTCTTACCACATCAACTAACAAACAGTGCCACAGTTTAACTATTCATTCAGTGAAAAAGTATTTCCTCCTATTTGTTTTAAAAGTATTTCCAAGAAACTTCCTTGAATGTCCTCTAGTCTTTGGAACGAATAAAAAAAAAAATCAATTCACTTCTACTCATTCTACACTACTAAGGATTTTGTAGACCTCAATCATATCTCCCCTCATTCTTCTCTTTTCCAAGCTGAAGAGCCCTAACCTTTCTAGCCTTCCCTTATATGCAGTGCTTTTTTTGTGCCAGTACGTGCTGGTACGGCATACCGGCTCCTTTTTTTCCCTAGGGCAGGCTCACCTGCTTTCTGTTCCTGTCGCCCCGCGTTTAAATCTTTTATTTTTTTTACCTGAAGTCGCGTCGCCGGCAGCAATGTTAGTGAAAGCAGCAGGCTCACCTCCTCCAGCCTTCCTTCCCTCTCAGTGTCCCTCCTTCCTCTGATGTAGTTTCCTGTTTCCACGAGGGCGGGACACTGAGATAGAAGGGAAGGCTGGAGGAGGCAAGCCTGTTGCTTTCACTAACGCCACTGCCGGCGCTGCAACTTCAGGTAAAAAAATATAAGATTTAAACATGTGGCGGCAGAAACAGAAGGCAGGGCTGTCGGGGAGCTAAGGGCGCGGGCAGTTGGAACTGGAACTTGACGGGGCTAAAAAGGGGGGCAGATGGAGGCTGGGGCAAGTCACTGGACATGGATGGGAGGGGAGGGCAGGGGCGAGAGGAGAAATTGCTGGACATGGATGGTTAGGGGAGGGGAGAGGAGAAATGCTGGACATGGATGGGAAGCGAGGATAGTGGCAGAGGAGAATCGCTGGACATGGATGGAAGGGGAGGGCAGAGGAGAATCCTGTTTCCAACAGTGGCCAATCCAGATCGCAAATACCTGGCAAGATCCCAAAAAAGTACAAAACATTTTATACTGCTTATCTCAGAAACAGTGGATTTTCTCCAAGTCCATTTAATAATGGTCTATGGACTTTTTCTTTAGGAAGCCATCCAAACCTTTTTTAAACTCCGTTAAGCTAACCGCCTTTACCACATTCTCTGGCAATGAAATCCAGAGTTTAATTACACATTGAGTGAAGAAAAAGTTTCTCCGATTCATTTCAAATTTGCTACATTGTAGCTTCATCGCATGCCCCCTAGTCCTAGTATTTTTGGAAAGCGTGAACAGACGCTTCACATCTACCCGTTGAACTCCACTCATTATTTTATAGACCTCTATTGTATCTCCCCTCAGCCACCTTTTCTACAAGCTGAAGAGCCCTAGCCGCATTAGCCTTTCCTCATAGGGAAGTTGTCCCATCTCCTTTATCGTTTTTGTCGCCCTTCTCTGCACCTTTTCTAATTCCACTATATCTTTTTTGAGATACGGTGACCAGAATTGAACACAATATTTGAGGTGCGGTCACACCATGGAGCGATACAAAGGCATTAAAACATCCTCATTTTTGTTTTCCATTCCTTTCCTAATAATGCCTAACATTCTATTTGCTTTCTTAGCTGCTGCCGCAGCAGCAGCACACTGAGCAGAAGGTTTCAACGTATCATCAACGACGACACCTAGGTCCTTTTCTTGGTCCATGACTCCTAACGTGGAACCTTGCATGACGTAGCTATAATTCGGGTTCCTCTTTCCCACATGCATCACTTTGCACTTGCTCACATTAAACGTCATCAGCCCAGTCTCCCAGTCTCGTAAAGTCCTCTTGTAATTTTTCACAATCCTCCCACGATTTAACAACTTTGAATAACTTTGTGTCATCAGCAAATTTAATTACCTCACTTGTTACTCTCGTCTCTAGGTCATTTATAAATATGTTAAAAAGCAGCGGTTCCAGCACAGACCCCTGGGGAACCCCACTAACTACCCTTCTCCATTGAGAATACATTTAACCCTACTCTCTGTTTTCTTTTAACCAGTTTTTAATCCACAATAGAACACTACCTCCTATCCCATGACTCTCCAATTTCCTCTGGAGTCTTTCATGAGGTACTTCATCAAACGCCTTCTGAAAATCCAGATACACAATATCAACTGGCTCACCTTTATCCACATGTTTGTTCACCCCTTCAAAGAAATGTAGTAGATTGGTGAGGCAAGATTTGCCTTCATTAAATCCATGTAGACTTTGTCTCATTAATCCATGCTTTTGAATATGCTCTGTAATTTTGTTCTTAATAATAGTCTCTACCATTTTGCCCGGCACCAACGTCAGACTCACCGGTCTATAATTTCCCGGATCTCCTCTGGAACCTTTTTAAAAAATCGGCGTTACATTGGCCACCCTCCAGTCTTCCGGTACCACACTCGATTTTAAGGATAAATTACATATTTGTAACAATAGCTCTGCAAGCTCATTTTTCAGTTCTATCAGTACTCTGGGATGAATACCATCCAGTCCAGGAGATTTGCTACTCTTCAGTTTGTAGAACTGCTCCATTACATCCTTTAGGTTTATAGAGAATTCATTCAGTTTTTCCGACTCGTCAGCTTCGAATACCATTTCTGGCACCAGTATCACTCCCAAATCTTCCTCGGTGATGACCAAAGCAAATAATTCATTTAATCTCTCCGCTACGGCTTTGTCTTCCCTGTGTGATAGAGTCACATCCAGGATAGTTGGGTTAAGGCAGCTTCAGTCTGAAATACAAGTCCCAGAAGGCATTGCAGGCAAGGAGCCAGGGGGTGAGATGGAAAACCCGGACTGGACTCCTAGCTGCAATAAGGGAAGGCAGGGGTGTGAGCTAGCAGGATGTGTAGATTGGCTGCCACTAGGGGGAAAGTAAGATAGGAAACCATGTGTGCAGGAGTTCATCATTAGTCTAATGCTCAACTCAGTTGGTATGGGTGTGGGGGAAGCTAATGAAAGGAGAATGATTGGTTGTGAGAGCATAAGCCAGGGATAGATTAGGCAAGTGGGAAGGAGTCCCAGGAGGAGAGAAGCAGAAGGAGAGAAGAGGGTAGAGTGAAGCAGATGCAGGCTGAAAACCCTTGGGTAAGAGAAGTCCCTAAAGTTGTGCAGGCTGAAAACCCTTGGGTAAGAGAGGTCCCTAAAGTATTGAATCTACCAGTGGAGCTGATGTAAGGTGGAATTCCTTGGGTATGAGAAGTCCCTAAAGTATGAAACCCTTATGAAGGTGAAGAGAGTAGAAGGTAGAAACTGCTGCTTTGTGATTTAACTGTGATGATGAATTGAATGGACTGCTTCTATTTGGAATTGAACTACTGTTTATTGTACACTGGATAAAGAGCCCAGACTGAAGCTGATTGTGAGCCTGTATTGAATCCTGATATGTGCTGATATCCTGCTTAAAGGGGACTATGTGCCACACATTTTCAGGTGGCTTACATGTGCTTAAGATTGAAGGTGAATGCTGTTGCTGGAACTGTGTATCAGGTCTACAAGAAACGTGCATGGAATAAAAGCCTTAAGATTGAAGTTGCTGGTGGACATTTGTTTCTTGATTGTACCAGGGGAGCACTCTCCCTGGGGACACCTGATTGACCCTTTTACTCATCGGTCATCTAGCGGTCCAACTGATTCTTTTGCCAGCTTCTGCTTTTAATATACCTATAAAAATTTTTACTATGTGTTTTTGCCTCCAACGCAATCTTTTTTTCGAAGTCCCTCTTAACTTTCCTTATCAGCGCTTTGCATTTGACTTGAATTCCTTATGTCGTTTCTTATTATTTTCAGTCGGTTCCTTCTTCCATTTCCTGAAGAATTTTCTTTTAGCTCTAATAGCTTCCTTCACTTCTTAACCACGCCGGCTGTCGTTTGGTCTTCCGTCCTCCTTTTTTAATACGCAGAATATATTTGGCCTGGGCTTCCAGGGTGGTGTTTTTGAACAGCATCCACGCCTGATGTAAATTTTTGACCCTCGTAGTCACTCCTCTAAGTTTTCTTTTCACCGTTCTTCTCATTTTATCATAGTCTCGTTTTTTAAAGTTAAACGCTAATGTATTTGATTTCCTATGTATACTTACTTCAAAGCTAATATCAAATCCGATCATATTATGATCACTGTTATCAAGCGGCCCCAGTACCATTACCTCCCGCACCAGATCATGCACTCCACTATTATTTATCGCAAACCACGGTGATTGTTAAGACAGATCTCTCCCCACATTTTAGACACCAGACCATGATATAGTATGAATAGGCTGGAGTGGAGGAGTGGCCTAGTGGTTAGAGTGGTGGACTTTAGTCCTTGGGAATTGGGTTCAATTCCCACTGCAGGCACAGGCAGCTCCTTGTGACTCTGGGCAAGTCACTTAACCATCCATTGCTCCAGGTACAAATAAGTACCTAAGCCACATTGAGCCTGCCATGAGTGGGAAAGCGTGGGGTACAAATAAAAAAAAAGAATAGTAGTATTGTATGTCTTGCAAGCACTTTATCTTTATATTTATCATGTTTGGTATTCATATCATTTCAGGTTCTTTTATTTTGATAAACTGTAAGAATCATGGATTGTTACAGTTTTATTTATTTATTTTCCTAATAGCACGAACTGACAATACACTGAGTAATACATTTTGAGTAACCGCTCATGTTATTTCTGCTGTCCTGTTGGTAAGCCCTGTTTTCCTTTTACTTTTCTGCAGTCTCACCACCATGTGGATGTTGCTGTTTTATATTTTGTTACTTAGTTTTTATTATCACACATTAACCACATATTTCACATTTCACTTTAAAGTATGTCAGTAGACCTTCACATTCACTACAGTTTACTTCATGTGTATACATTTTCTCCACAATGAGTGTCACATTGTATCAGGGTGCATTTAAGTCACTTTTTTTTTTATCAGGGTGCATTTATGTCTCTGTTTTCTGGTACACATGTGTTATTCTCTATTGAATTCTGTTTATTCTGGATTTTGGTCACAGTACAATTTTTATGTTGGGGCAGAAGGATGATAGGCTGCATAGAGAGGGGTATAACAAGCAGAAGAAAGGAGGTTTTGATGCCCCTCTACAAATCATTGGTGAGGCCCCATTTGGAGTACTGTGTTCAGTTTTGGAGGCTGTAAAGGTGGTAAATAAATCCTAATAAATAAATAAATAAAGATGTAAAAAGACTGGAAGCGATGCAAAGAAAAGCTACAAAAATGGTATGGGATTTGTGTTGCAAACCATACAAGGAGAGACTTGCTGACCTGAACATGTATACTTTGGAGGAAAGGAGAAACAGGGGTGAGATGATACAGATGTTTGAAAGGTATTAATCTGCAGACAAACCTTTTCTGGAGACAGAAAGGGAATGGTACTTGATATATCACCTTTCTGTGGTTTTCATAACTACATTCAAAGTGGTTTACATAGTATATACAGGTACTTATTCGTACCAGGGGCAATGGAGGGTTAAGGGACTTGCCCAGTCACAAGGAGCTGCAGTGGGAATTGAATCCAGTTCCCCAGGATCAGAGTCTGCTGCACTAACCACTAGGCTACTCCTCCACTCTAGGAAAGTACTAGAACTAGGGGATGTGAATTGAAGTTGAAATGGGGCAGACACAGGAGTAATGTCAGATGAATACATGGAATGCCCTCCCACAGGAGGTGGTTGAGATGACAACAGTAATAGAATTCAAACACGCGTTGTAAAGAGAATGATCTTCTGTGTGATGATGAAGCTCCCACCTCAGGTTCCCAGATCCCTCTTTCACTCAGGGTGAGCTGGTTCTCAAACAAAGGCAAACAGAGTCAGGTCTTATCAACAGGATTTCTTTCATACAAATCTTTATTCCAGCCTCTGGGGCACACTTCTCTTAGCTTAAAACACTTTCACAAGCTTGAACAGTTCTTCCAGCTTAACCAGTTCATTTCTTCCTACTCAGTGCAATCTTCCATTTTAAACATTTCTTCTTGCACAGTTCAATATCTATAGATTTCTTCCCCCTGAGCCCTCTCTCACAAGCCTTGGGCTCAGTCATAGATTTCTTCCCCCTGAGCCCTCTCTCACAGGCATTCAGGCTCAGTACTAACTCAGTCCCCGGACACACAATCTCTTCAGCTGGGAACACACAGTACCTCTCCACTGTTCTAGACACAGTCTTTTCATCTGGGACACACAGAGTTCTACCACCCATCCAAAAGGCCCAGCCAGTACTTCTCATGGGGTTCCTCCGGCTTCAGCTACCAGCCTCCCTCTGCAGCTGCTGGCTCTCCTCCCCCTCCTCACAACTCAGGAGGGGTGTTAAGTAGTTAATGGCCAAACAGGACCCAGCCCCTAACCAGCTGCACCTGTTCCCACCTCCAGGACTCTCCCCGGTCCTAGCGACCTCCAGCTATACCTGCCCTTACTGGCTCCTTTTTGTGACTCACCTAGCCCTTCTCCCTGGACATTTTAGGGGGGACAGCGCCCTCTAGGGGCCTAACCAGGGTAGGACAGCCTCTTCCTTATCACAGCGTGGGATAAACATAGTAAAGTGAGTAACATAGTAGATGACGACAGCGAAAGACCTGCACGGTCCATCCAGTCTGCCCAACAAGATAACCTCATTTGTGCTACTTTATGTGTATACCTGACCTTGATTTGTATCTGCCATTTTCAGGGCACAGACTGTAAAAGTCTGCCCAGCACAAGCCCCGCCTCCCACCACCGGCTCTGCCACCTAATCTCTGCTAAGCTTCTGAGTACCCATTCCTTCTGAACAGGATTCCCTTTATGTTTATCCCACGCATTTTTGAATTCCGTTACCGTTTTCATCTCCACCACCTCCTGCGGTAGGGCATTCCAAGTATCCACCACTCTCTCCTTGAAAAAATACTTCCTGACATTTTTCCTGAGTCTGCCCCCCTTCAACATCATTTCATGTCCTTTAGTTCTACCGCCTTCCCATCTCCGGAAAAGGTTCATTTGCGGATTAATACCTTTCAAATATTTGAATGTCTGTATCAAATCACCCCTGTTTCTCCTTTCCTGCAGGGTGTGCGTGTTCAGGTCAGCAAGTCTCTCCTCATATATCTTGTAGCGCAAATCCCATACCATTTTTGTAGCTTTTCTTTGCACCATTTCAATTCTTTTTACATCCTTAGCAAGATACGGCCTCCAAAACTGAACACAATACTCCAGGTGGGGCCTCACCAACGACTTGTACAGGGACATCAACACCTCCTTTCGTCTGCTGGTCACACCTCTCTCTATACAGCCTAGCAACCTTCTGGCTACGACCCAGGGGCGTAGCCATGGGTGGGCTTGGGTGGGCCTGGAATATGTTAACTTTGGGAAATGTGCATAGCGGATTTCTTTTTATTGTTTTAAGTAGAAAAGGAAATGCGCTTTTGTTTTGTTTTGGGGTTTTTTTCTCCAGTGTTGCAGTATATGCTGAGGTTCCCAGTTCAATTTTGTCTATATATCTTTATTTCTAATTTGTGATCCTTGTTCTGTAATTTGTGAGGGTCTGTCAGTGTGACTTTAACGGCAGATGAGGAGATTGGAGAGGAGAAGGAATTGGGGGAGAGGCTTTATTTTCTGCCCTGGTCACCAGCATGGCTAACGGCAGCCCTGACCCTTGCTGTAGCTAGTGGGGATTCCCAAGCCCTACTAGCTGGGGTCTCTTCTGAAGCTGGCCAGGGATGCCTTCTTCTACTGAGCTTGGCAGATGGGGACAGCATCCTGGAGCCACTGACAACTAAGCATGTATGAGGTGCTGGCATCAGTGGCTCAAGGAATTGCTGCTGCCTACTGGGCTTGGTGGAGAGGAATTCTGGCCATCTTTACTGGAGGCCTTCAGCTGACAGAAATTGGGGATCCTCATCTGCTAAAGTATTTATATTTTGAATTGGGAAGTGCTGGGGGAAAGGGGGGGGAGAGAAAATTTTGTGCCCACCCACTTTGTGCTCAGGCCCACCCAAAATTGGCTGTCTGGCTACGCCACTGCTACGGCCACCTCTTGTCACACTGTTTCGTCACCTTTATATCCTCAGATACTATCACCCCAAGATCCCTCTCCCCATCTGTACATATCAGACTCTCACCGCCTAACACATACGTCTCCCATGGATTTCTACTCCCTAAGTGCATCGCTGTGCATTTCTTCGCATTGAATTTTAATTGTCAAACCTTAGACCATTCTTCTAGCTTCCGCAGATCCTTTTTCATATTTTCCACTCCCTCCCAGGTGTCCACTCTGTTACAAATCTTAGTATCATCCGCAAAAAGGCAAACTTTACCTTCTAACCCTTCGGCAATGTCACTCACAAATATATTAAACAGAATCGGCCCCAGCACCGATCCCTGAGGCACTCCACTACTCACCTTTCCCTCATCCAAGCGAATTCCATTAACTACCACCCTCTGGCGTCTGTCCGTCAACCAGTTCCTAATCCAGTTCACCACATCGGGTCCTATCTTCAGCCTCTCAAGTTTATTCAAGAGCCTCCTGTGGGGAACTGTGTCAAAAGCTTTGCTGAAATCTAAGTAGATTACATCTATAGCACGTCCATGATTCAATTCTCCGGTCACCCAGTCAAAGAATTCAATGAGATTTGTTTGGCACGATTTACCTTTGGTAAAACCATGTTGTCTCAGATCTTGCAACTTACTGGCTTCCAGGAAATTCACTATCCTTTCCTTTAGCATCACTTCCATTACTTTTCCATTAAACAAATGAGGCTTACCGGCCTGTAGTTTCCAGCTTCTTCTCTATCACCACTTTTGTGAAGAGGGACCACATCCACTGCTCTCCAATCCCATGGAACCTCTCCCGTCTCCAAGGATTTATTAAACAAATCTTTAAGAGGACCTGCCAGAACCTCTCTGAGCTCCCTCAATATCCTGGGATGGATCCCGTCCGTTCCCGTGGCTTTGTCCACCTTTAGGTTTCCTAGTTGTTCATACACACTCTCTTCCGTGAACAGTGCTATATCCATTCCATTCTCATATGTACTTTTGCCAGTCAATTGCAGTCCTTCTCCAGGACTTTCTTCTGTGAAAATAGAACAAAAGTATCTATTTAGCAAATTTGCTTTTTCTTCATCTTTATCTACATAGTGGTTTGCAGCATCTTTCAGTCTCACAATTCCCTTTTTAGTCATTTTCCTTTCACTAATATACCTGAAGAAATTTTTGTCACCCCTCCTTACCTTTCTAGCCATTTGTTCTTCTGCTTGCGCTTTCGCCAGACGTATTTCTCTCTTGGCTTCTTTCAGTTTAATCCGGTATTCCTCTCCGTGTTTCTCTTCTTGAGTTTTTCTGTATTTCAGGAACGCCAACTCTTTAGCCTTTATTTTCTCAGCCACTTGCTTGGAGAACCATATCGGTTTCCTTTTTCTCTTGCTTTTATTTACTCTCCTTACATAAAGGCTAGTTGCCATATTTATAGCTTCTTTCAGCCTGGACCACTGTCCTTCCACTTTTCGTATGTCATCCCAGCCCATCAGCTCCTTCCTCAGGTATTCCCCCATCTTACTATAGTCAGCATGCTTAAAATCCAGGACTTTGAGATTTGAGTGGCCGCCCTCCATTCAGCTGTCATATCAAACCAAACTGTTTGATGGTCACTGCTGCCCAGGTGGGCACCCACTCGGACATTTGACACATTATCCCCATTTGTGAGCACCAGATCCAGCGTCACTCCCTCCCTCATGGGTTCCGTCACCATTTGTCTGAGCAGACCACTTTGAAAAGCATCCACGATCTCTCTACTTCTTTCCGATTCCGCAGATCAAACCTTCCAATCTACATCCGGCAGATTGAAATCTCCCAGCAACAGCACCTCTCTCTACTTTCCCAACTTTTGAATATCCGCGATCAGGTCTTTATCTAATTCCTCCAATTGTGTCGGAGGTCCGTAGATAACATCCATGTGGACAGAGGTTCTATCATCTCTTTTTAAGGTGATCCATATCGCTTCTTCCTTTCCCCAGGTCCCTGTCATTTCAGTCGCTGTGATAGCATTTCTCACATACAGAGCCAGGACGAACAGACGGATGCGGAAATGTTAAAGGAAATCAGGGATGCAAACAAACTGGGCAACACAATAATAATGGGGGATTTCAATTACCCGCATATAGACTGGGTTAATGTAACATCTGTACACGCAAGGGACATAAGATTTCTTGATGAAATCAAGGACAGCTTCATGGAACAGCTAGTTCAGGAGCCGACAAGAGAAGGAAAAATACTAGACTTAGTCCTTAGTGGTGCTGATGATCTAGTGCAGGGGGTAACGATACGAGGGCCGCTTGATAACAGTGATCATAATATGATCGGTTTTGATATTGGCATTGAAGGAAGTGAAACTAGGAAATCAAGTACGCTAGCGTTTAACTATAGAAAAGGTGATTACGACAAAATGAGAAAAATGGTGAAAAAAAGACTGAAAGGAGCAGCTCGCAGAGTAAAAAACTTGCATCAGGCGTGGATGCTGTTTAAAAACACCATCCTGGAGGTTCAGGACAAATATATTCCACGTATTAGAAAAAAGGGAAAAAAGACTAAACGTCAGCCGGCGTGGCTAAACAGTAAGATAAAGGAAATCATTAGAGCCAAAAAACAATCCTTCAGAAAGTGGAGAAGAGAACCAACTGAAAGTAACAGGATAGATCATAAGGAATGCCAAGCCAAATGCAAAGCGGAGATAAGGAGGGCAAAAAAGGACTTTGAGAAGAAATTAGCGTTGGAAGCAAAAATACATAGTAAAAATTTTTTTAGATACATTAAAAGCAGGAAACCGGCCAAAGAGTCGGTTGGGCCGCTGGACGAAAATGGTGTTAAAGGGGCGATCAAGGAGGACAAAGCCGTAGCGGAGGATTTGGGGGGGACACCGGTGCCGGAAAGAATATTTGAAGCGGGGGAGTCGGAGAAACTAAACAAATTCTCTGTAACCTTGGAGGATGTAATGGGTCAGTTCAGCAAGCTGAAGAGTAGTAAATCACCGGGACCTGATGGTATTCATCCCAGAGTATTAATAGAACTAAAAAATGAACTTGCGGAGCTACTGTTAGAAATATGCAATCTGTCCCTAAAATCGAGTGTAGTACCGGAAGACTGGAGGGTAGCCAATGTTACTCCGATTTTTAAGAAGGGTTCCAGAGGAGATCCGGGAAATTATAGACCGGTGAGTCTGACGTCGGTGCCAGGCAAGATGGTGGAGGCTATTATTAAGAATAAAATTGCAGAGCATATACAAAAACATGGACTGATGAGACAAAGTCAGCATGGATTTAGTGAAGGGAAGTCTTGCCTCACCAATCTAATGCATTTTTTTGAGGGGGTAAGCAAACATGTGGACAATGGGGAGCTGGTTGATATTGTATATCTGGATTTTCAGAAGGCGTTTGACAAAGTGCCACACGAAAGACTCCTGAAGAAATTGCAGAGTCATGGAATCGGAGGTAGGGTATTATTATGGATTAAGAACTGGTTGAAAGATAGGAAGCAGAGAGTAGGATTGCGTGGCCAGTATTCTCAGTGGAGGAGGGTAGTTAGTGGGGTCCCGCAGGGGTCTGTGCTGGGTCCGTTGCTTTTTAATGTATTTATAAATGACCTAGAGATGGGAATAACTAGTGAGGTAATTAAATTCGCCGATGACACAAAATTATTCAGGGTCGTCAAGTCGCAGGAGGAATGTGAACGATTACAGGAGGACCTTGCGAGACTGGGAGAATGGGCGTGCAAGTGGCAGATGAAGTTCAATGTTGACAAGTGCAAAGTGATGCATGTGGGTAAGAGGAACCCAAATTATAGCTACGTCTTGCAAGGTTCCGCGTTAGGAGTTACGGATCAAGAAAGGGATCTGGGTGTCGTCGTCGATGATACGCTGAAACCTTCTGCTCAGTGTGCTGCTGCGGCTAGGAAAGCGAATAGAATGTTGGGTGTTATTAGGAAGGGTATGGAGTCCAGGTGTGCGGATGTTATAATGCCGTTGTATCGCTCCATGGTGCGACCGCACCTGGAGTATTGTGTTCAGTACTGGTCTCCGTATCTCAAAAAAGATATAGTAGAATTGGAGAAGGTACAGCGAAGGGCGACGAAAATGATAGTGGGGATGGGACGACTTTCCTATGAAGAGAGGCTGAGAAGGCTAGGGCTTTTCAGCTTGGAGAAGAGACGGCTGAGGGGAGATATGATAGAAGTGTATAAAATAATGAGTGGAATGGATCGGGTGGATGTGAAGCGACTGTTCACGCTATCCAAAAATACTAGGACTAGAGGGCATGAGTTGAAGCTACAGTGTGGTAAATTTAAAACGAATCGGAGAAAATTTTTCTTCACCCAACATGTAATTAGACTCTGGAATTCGTTGCCGGAGAACGTGGTACGGGCGGTTAGCTTGACGGAGTTTAAAAAGGGGTTAGATAGATTCCTAAAGGACAAGTCCATAGACCGCTATTAAATGGACTTGGAAAAATTCCGCATTTTTAGGTATAACTTGTCTGGAATGTTTTTACGTTTGGGGAGCGTGCCAGGTGCCCTTGACCTGGATTGGCCACTGTCGGTGACAGGATGCTGGGCTAGATGGACCTTTGGTCTTTCCCAGTATGGCACTACTTATGTACTTATGTACTTATGTACTCCTCTACCTTTACGACCATCTCTATCCTTCCTAAAAAGATTATAGCCTGGTATGTTTGCATCACATTCATGGGAACCATTGAGCCAAGTCTCCGTGACTGCAACATTGTCTAAGTCTGCCTCCAACATCAGGGCTTGAAGGTCATGAACTTTATTGCTTAGACTGCAAGCATTTGTGGTCATCGCTTTCCATCTACATTTCAGTGGAATTTTTATGTTCTGTTTAGTTTCTTGTTTAGTCTCACTTCGTGCTTTGTTGGTAAGAAGTGATTTGCTAAGATTGTTGTTTTTGTTGCTTTCTTTTCTACTGACGCATCTTATCTTTAGCTGGGGTGACAACTTGAAGTGAACTGCCTCCATATGCCATCCCCACCTTCTAGTTTAAATGCCTAAAATGTATTGTCTGAATTTCTCTCCAAGGATTTTTTTTTCCTGCCACAGTCAGATGCAGCCCATCGTTACGATATAGTCTTTTGTTTAATCATATATTGCACCATCCTCCTATGTACCTAAATCCTTCTTGGTAACACCACGCATTGAGCCAGCTATTGAAATTCTCAGTACTTTGCAATCTTCTCTGTCCCTTTCCAAAGGCAGGGCTACAGACCATATAAGGAAGCGATTCCCTTATATGGTCTGAAGCCCTGCCTGGCGCATCCCAGGATGCACTGGGAGGGGCTGGATGCCGCCATTTTGCGGTGGTGTCAACTAGGAAGAGGAGGGAGGCAGGCTACCTCCCTCCTCCAACTAAGGTACGGGGGCAGGGAGGGTTTTTTTTTTAACAGACACTTTTTAAGCGGCCACTGGACCACCAGGGACCATTTTCTGTGGGTTTGGGGGGGGGGGCTGGAGACCCACCAGATCTCCAGCCCTCCCTGAACCTGGGGGCATGGGATTGTCGCTCGCTGGGAGGGAGGGAGGGGTTTTTGCCGGCGGCCACTGGATCACCAGGGACCATTTTCCGGGGGGTTGGGGGGGCTGGAGACCCATCAGATCTCCAGCCCTCCCTGAACCTGGGGGGGTCGTTGTCGGGGGGGGACCAGAGGTCCACCGGACCTCCAGCCCCCTGTTGGTAGGTTTGCTTTGGGGGGGAACAGGGACCTGCCAGCATGCAACTGCATGCTGGACAGGGCTCACCATTCCTCCCCAATGATCTGCAAACCCTAACGCCAGCTCGGAGCTGGTGTAGGGTTTGCCGCGGTGAGCGACCCAAATTTTGGTGCACTGACCGCTGATCATTGGCGATGAATGCACTAAGCCCTGTTTAGCATGCATTAGCATGCTACTTTCGCAAAGAGCCCTCGAGGGCTGTGATCATGGGGCGCTAGCAAACGCCGGCGCTAGTATGGCACTAGCAGCCTCTAGCGCCGGTGTTTGCTTTTGATCATCTGCCTAATCAAAAGCAAACGCCGGCTCTGACCGTATTATCGAAACGAAAGATGGCCGGCCATCTTGTTTCGATAATACAGTCGGGTATGCCGCTTTACGGGGCCGTCATTAGAGATGGCCGCCCTTAGAGATGGCCGGCCATGTTCAATTATGGCCCTCCACGTTATATGCATATACTTAACAAGGTTCACAGTCAGTAAATTTTTAAGCTGTCTTGTATAGTATCTTGCCCTAGATATGACCTTAACATTGGTCAGCAAAAATACATGTTTTGTTCCATTCTCAAGATGCCCCTCCCTCTCCATGATTTTAAGCAAGCTTCCATAACCGTCTCCACCCCCACACACATCTGTGTCTTAGTAAAGGGCCCACTTTCCCTTCTCACATCACTTTCCCAACAAATCACATTAAATGCATAAACATGTTTTTGGGTCCAGTCTAGTCAGGAGGAGTGTGAGTCACAAAGCTGTCCTTGCACAATTTCACAAGGTCACCCTGCAGCCTGATCTAGTTAGCAAGGATTGAAAAAAGCACACAGAATAATTAAAGAGGGGGATGGAATAGATCTTACAGGTAACCCTTGTTTCATTATTCAGAGGGGTGCTCTGAAAATACAGACATTAGGAGTTCAAGCCCCACCCCCCAAGTTCCCTACACATGGGTTTCATAAAGGCTAAGGGACCTGACACTATAAGGTTAAGTAACAGATAACCACACTTTATTAATGAGATGAGCCATTCAAAGAACAGAGAGCTCCTATGTAGGGCAGGTACTAGGGTTTCTGGCACCCCCCCCTGCAGCCTATTAGTCAGCGCTCCCTACCCATCCAGCATCTCCTCTCTTTCTTTTCTTCTCCCAACCCCTCCCCTCCCCTGTATAGCACCTTCTCTCTTCCCTCCCCTCAATGAGAGCAATACAAACCCCTCCGTTACCAGGCACCTGCAACCAGTGCTTTTTCTGTAGGAAAAAAGGTACTGGTACTCATTATGGGTAACCTTAGGGGCGGGATCACTATGGCTCCACCCCCACAGTAGCCACACCCCTTTTACCAACCATGGCACATACAGGAATGCATTGGCGTTTCTAACGTTTAGCACGCCCACAACTTTAGCGTGTGCTAAAAACGTGAGTACACCTTAGTAAAAGACCCTCATAAACAAGCATCATTGAAAATATTACACCAGTATAGAAGAAAAATAACTTTTTTTTTATTATAAATACATTTCTATAAGCTGTTACAGCTCCAGTACACCAAAAATGACACAAACCAAATTAGCATACAGACCAGGAATTAGGAAAACAGTCTTGACAAATCTGAAAAACAATGTGTTATTAAAATCCCTATTCAGACACTTGGCCTTGCAGTCACACATGCAGAACAGAGATAGCCCCTCTTCAAATTCTTCACAAATTAACCTGAAATCCTAAGAAGCTAGACTCTGCATGCAGCACAATACCAGAAAAACAGAAAAAAAACACATTGCTATAGATTGCAAAAGACAGCAGATGTAAATTCTAAAATTGGACATATTCCAAACACTAAAATGAAAATAAAATGATTTTTTTTTCTACCTTTATTGTCTAGTGATTGTTTGTCTGATCATGTTGGTCCCAGTCTCTGATTCTGCTGCTCTCTATCTGTTCTCTTAATTCCATTTCCAGGGCTTCCTTTCCACTTATTTCTTTAGGGGCACTTTTACTAAGCCGCATAGGTGTGTATGTGTGTATATACATCAATTTTGACCTACCGCCTGGCTACCGCATGGCCCAGGCGGTAATTTCATTTTTGACGCACATCCGCTATGCGCGCTGAAAAATGTTTTTTAGGGTTCCCTTTACTAAGCTGCGTAGATGCATACACCCATCCTACGGGTGTCAATTTTGAACTAGCGCCCAGCTACCGCATGGCCCAGGCAGTAATTTCATTTTTGATGCACATCTACTATGCATGCCGGAAAATATTGTTTATTTTCCGGTGCACAGCGCTAACCTGGTGGCAATCAACATTGTACGCACGCTGATTACTGCCTGGTTAACGCATGAGACCTTACTGCTAAGTCAATGGGTGGCGGTAAGGTCTGAGGCCCAAAATGGATGCATGACAATTTTCATTTTGCCACACATCCATTTTAGGCCAAAAAAGGCCTTTTTTGAAGTGTACTGAAAAATGGATCTGCGCGCATCCAATACACGCATCTACACCAGCACAAGTCATTTTTCGGCCTTCTTTCTTCATTTCATGCCCTACTTCAATAAGTAAAAGCTGGGTCCTCTGCGGACATGACTTGAGGAGGTATAAAGTGGATCCAGTTTTTGCCTATTTTCTCCATTCAGGTGCAGTTTTTCTTCTCTCTTCCCTTTCCATCATCTCCATCAATATGCATCTCCTTCCTCTCTCTTCCCTCCCCTCCCTCCATCCATACGCATCTCCTTCCTCTCTCTTCCCTCTCCTCCATCCAGTCCAGCATTTTTCCTCTCCCCACCATCCATGTCCAGCATTTCTCCTCTCTCTCCTCTCCTCCATCCATGTTCATCTCACTTCCTCTCTCTTCCCTCCCCTCCATCTATGTATAGCATTTCTCTTCTCTCCCCTCCCCACCATCCATATGCATCTCCTTCCTGTCTTCCTCCTCTCCATCCATGTCCAGAATTTCTCCTGCCCTGCCCTCCATCCATCCATGCCCAGCAGCTCTCCTCTCCCCTGCCTTCCCCTCCATCCATATCCAGCAATTCTCTCTCCCCTGCTTCCTCCATCCATCCATGTCCAACAATTCTCCTCTCTCCCCTGCCCTCCCCTCCATGTCCAGTGATTTCTTCTCTTTCCCCTGCCCTCCCCTCCCATCCATGTCCAGTGATTCTCCTCTTCCCTCCTCTCTCATCCATATCCAGTGATTCTCCTATGCCCTCTATCCTCCCCTCCCATCCATGTCCAGCGATTCGTCCCAGCCCCTTTCTACCCCCCTTTTCAGCCCCTAAGTCCCAGTTACGACCCAAGCCCACCTACCCGCCCTCTTCTCCCGCAACATCCCCCTTTTTGTTCTTGCCACCCTGCGTTTAAATCTTTTATTTTACCTCAAAATCAAAGCGACAGCAGCGGCAGCAGTGGCAGCAGTGAATGAAGCAGGCTCGCCTCATCAGCCTTCCCTTCCCTTTCAATATCCCAATTTCCTCTGATGTAATTTCCTGTTTCCGTGAGGGCGGGACACTGAGAGGGAAGGAAAGGCTAACAAGGCGAGCCTACTTCTTTCACTGCTACTTCTTTGACTTTCATGTAAAATAAAAGATTTAAACGCAGAGCGGAAGAAACGAAAGTGAGCTGGAACTGTGAACCGCCAGTGGCGGTAAACATTGCTTGTGGTGGCCTCCAAAGGTCAGTGCTCCCCTGCCATGCTTACCGTGCTTACTGGGTTGCACTGGCCCTGCTCCAGTGAACAGATCTGAACCTGCCATCAGTAGCGTAGCTAGGTGGGGCACCAGGGGAGCGGCCGCTCCCCAAAACAGAGTTCTGCCGGTGCCTATTTTTTTTTCGTCCTGTTGCAGTGAAAATGTGCACCGGCGGAAGACCGCTTTCACTCCCCCCACGCCATCAACTTGCCTCATCCTGGCTCTGCTTCTGGTCAATTGCAAACCCATGATGACAGCCATCTTAGTCTGGCCCCAGGCCAGAAAGGCACAAGCCATAAGCAAATCTCCTCCTGCCCCCACCCTCTGGAAATTTAGAATTTTTAAGTTGTGATTTCTACCTGTGCCTGAAACTCTCTTTGTAGTACCATGTTTCCCCGAAAATAAGACACTGTCTTATATTAAATTTTGCTCCCCAAGACCTGCTAGGTCTTATTTTCAGGGGAGGCCTTATTTTTCGGGGAAACATCGGGGTCACCCCCCACCCGAGATCGCCGGCTCCCCACCTCGATCGGCGACTCCCCCCACCCTCAGTCGCTCCCGGAACTAACCTCTTAAACGCTTTCTTTCACCTTCACACTCGCCTCAAGCAGCAGGGTAGGCCACTCCTTCCTTCCGTGTCCCGCCCTCGCCTGACGTAACGTAACATCAGGCGAGGGCGGGACACGGAAGGAAGGAGTGGCCAGCCCTGCTGCTTGCGGCGAGTGCGAAGGTGAAAGGAAGCGTTTAAGAGGTTAGTTCCGGGAGCGACTGAGGGCGGGGGGAGTCACCGATCGATGGGGGGAGCCGGCGATCTCGGGTGGGGGGGTGACCCCGATGTTTCCCCGAAAAATAAGGCCTCCCCTGCTAGGTCTTATTTTCGGGAGAGGCCTTATATTTTCAAATTGCAGCAAGACCTCTACTAGGTCTTACTTTCAGAGAATGTCCTATTTTCGGGGAAACACGGTAGTCAAGTTTATTGTATCCATCATGAAGCTTTATTTTGTTTAAAATTATAAACATGGCAAGCACACTACTTTATAAAAATATGAAGGAATATGTAAAGGAAGAAAAATGCAAAAAATGATGGTTGATGTGTGTACAATATCACTGAGTATCGTTATTTTCTTCTCTCTAAGACTTTCTATATGATTAATAATTGTTGTTTAATAAATGTGCAATTTGTATAAGATTATATTAAGAAAGAAAGAAAAAAACAACCTAAATTTAATGTCAAACACACATATCTGGAGAAGACATCCCTTGAGTGAATCTTCGAGGAGCAGGACTCCATAAATATTTAACAGTGCCCTCACCAGCTGCTGAATCACAGCTAATAATACATCTGTGCAACATCAGAATGAGACTTGTGCTGTCTTTGCATGGATTTACAGGTGTGCAGTTTGAAAATTCTTGGTCATAATATGACTTTTTCTGCACATTATTTTAATAACCAATACCTCTGAAACTTCCTCATACCACAATTGCAGAGCAGGGCAAGCAGGACTTTGTTTCATAGGAAAAGCTGTTTCACAACCTGAAAGATGGCAGCAACTCTGGTCCTGATTTTGATACTTTGCTACATCAAATGGAAAACCACCGAGAGCCAGTGTCCACCATTGAAATATGGAAGGTTCAAACCAGGATACCACAAGGATGGAGACATCATGATTGGAGGAATTGTTACAATGAGAGATTTAATAATCGAAGAACCACCGTCCTACACCACTTTTCCCACATGGCATCATATGTACTTGTAAGTAGCACAGTGGCTTAGATCCTATTGGAGACACACTTATGATTCATTTGGTCTCTGACTTGAACTGCCAATTTGATTTGTAGCTTAATGAAGGATCTTTAGATAAGGTAAACCTTCATGGGATTTTACATTTGTCTAACAGTATACAGTGAGATAGCAGGAATTTAATCATGATCTAAGGGTTTACAGTTATAAATCAGGGTCTGTCAATAAATTAATTGCCATTACTAAAACATACAGAGGTAGATATTCAAAATGATTTAAGCCATTAACTTCTGGTTTAACCACATTTGTCTTTTAGGGGGTCTTTTACGTAGGCACGCTGGCATTATTAGCATGCATTAAAAATAAGTGTGCACTAAACGCTAAAAATGCCAATGTAATCCTGTGTATTCACTAGGTATATATAAGTTTTAGGTGGTGAAGGGAGTACTTAGTCAATTATCTCATTATACTCAGCTTCAACTTCACATGAATTACACATCCTTATTCAAAACATCATGGTCTAGTTAGACAAAAAAACTTTAATAAGATCGTCAGACCAGCGTAGCTGCCTCTATAATGGCTAATGTGAGCCAAGCATATTTCAGAGGCAGTACCGCAAGCCTCATTGATCCTAATTTTTGTTTATAACTTCTTTTTAAACTTTTTTTTACTTTCATTAGTTATCATTTATCTTGATATTTATAGAATTTAATACTTAGCTTTTCAGCAACAGTTAACATGCTTAGTGGAGACTCAGATTCACTGACATAGATCCATGTTTCGCAGTACTCTGTTTCAAGGCAGTCTCCTGTTTTCTCAAGGTGGTTTTCTAAGATGGCCACCTGTATGTTTTAGTAATGGCAATTAATTTATTGACAGACTCTGATTTATAACTGTAAACCCTCAGATCATGATTAAATTCCTACTATCCCACTGTAAATTGTTAGAAAACCGCCTTGAGAAAACAGAAGACTGCCTTGAAACAGAGTACTGCGAAACATGGATCTATGTCGGTGAATCTGAGTCTCCACTATGCATGTTAACTGAAGCTGAAAAGCTAAGTATTAAATTCTATAAATATCAAGATAAATGATAACTAATGAAAGTAAAAAAAAGTTTAAAAAGAAGTTATAAAAAAAATTAGGATCAATGAGCCTTGCGGTACTGCCTCTGAAATATGCTTGGCTCACATTAGCCATTATAGAGGCAGCTACGCTGGTCTGACGATCCTATTAAAGTTTTTTTGTCTAACTAGATCATGATGTTTTGAATAAGGATGTAATTCATGTGAAGTTCAAGCTGAGTATAATGAGATACAGTAAATGTAATCCTGTGGGCATCTTTGGCATTTAGCATGTGCCTATTTTTAACGTGTGCTAAAAACCTCAGCGCATCTACAGGAAACGGATCTTCAGATCAATCTCCTGGAGCTCCGAGCAATTTGGAATGCTCTAAGGGCTTTCAGAGATCGACTGTCCAACCAAATTATCTTAGTTCAAACAGACAATCACCCTTTGTGCCAGGAAACCTTCCAAATGTGGCTCTGGGCACACCGCCACAACATGTTTCTCCAAGCCACTTATCTGGCAGGTGTAAACAATGGCTTGTCTGACAGATTGAGCAGGATAATGCAACCTCATGAGTGGTCTCTGAACATGGGCATAGCCCACAAGATCTTCTGAGCATGGGGCATCCCCTCGGTGGATCTTTTTGCCACTCAATCACAAGATCCCTCAGTACTGTTCCAGGCTTCAGGCCCATGACATACTAGTGTAATATATGGTAACATATATTAAATGTTTTTTTTCCTGGGGCTCTGGGGGGCTGTTCCAGGGTTTTGGTGGATGCTGCTGGCTGGGAAAAGGTTTAAAGTTTAGTTTGGGAATTGTTAATGGAGTTAGCTGAAGAAAGTATGAGATGTTTCTTAAATGTGGTTTTATTTTTCAAGAAATAAACCATGATTAAGTGGGGATTGTACTTTAAAATGTTCCTTTCTGTTTTGGGTACAAGTCAGGTTAAAATTGACTTTGAAATTCTCTCTGTATAAGAAGTTTTGCATTTACTTCTATGGGGGAGGGAGATTCTAAACAGATCAGAAAAAACAACTGTCTTTCTCTGACAAGCTGATTGGTTGAGTGATGTCAGATCCTCTAGGGGGGGGGAGTGAGTTGCCAGGGAGACTGGAGTGAGCAGAGAGACCAGGGCTGTGAACATGGATTGAGAAAGAAAAAACGTATAGTGTGTGTCTGTGTAAAAGTAAGAATAAAAGTATGGATTTTGTGAGTTTAAAGTGAAATGCGATATTGAAAAAGGGTACTTTAATATTGAAAGTGAGTGAAGGTGAGCTTTGGTGCTGAGAATGAGATGATTTGAGCTTAAAAATGAGTACTTCAATAAACAGACTGCCTTTTTCATGATTGTGTTGCTGAATACATGTGGGGAAAAACTGATGTATTTTGGGAGGGAGAGAGCTGTACTAATAGAAAGCTGTGAGAAGTTTTAAACCAAATTTAGTTTGGTTTGGAGTGAAACAGACGAAACAGTGCGACAAGGCGGTGGTGGTAGCTAGAAGATTGCTAGGCTGTATAGAGAGAGGAGTGACCAGCAGAAGAAAGGAGGTTTTAATGCCCCTGTATAAGACGTTGGTGAGGCCCCACCTGGAGTATTGTGTTCAGTTTTGGAGGCCGTATCTTGCGAAGGATGTTAAAAAAATGGAAGCGGTGCAAAGGAAAGCTACGAGGATGGTATGGGATTTACGTTCCAAGACGTATGAAGAGAGGCTTGCCGACCTGAACACGTACACCCTGGAGGAAAGGAGGAACAAGGGTGATATGATACAGACGCTCAAATATTTGAAAGGTATTAATCCGCAAATGAATCTTTTCCGGAGATGGGAAGGCGGTAGAACGAGAGGACATGAAATGAGATTGAAGGGGGACAGACTCAGGAAAGATGTCAGGAAGTATTTTTTCACGGAGAGGGTGGTGGACGCTTGGAATGCCCTCCCGCGGGAGGTGGTGGAGATGAAAACGGTAACGGAGTTCAAACATGCGTGGGATATGCATAGAGGAATCCTGTGCAGAAGGAATGGATCCTCAGAAGCTTAGCTGAAATTGGGTGGTGGAGCAGTTGGGGGGAAGAGGGGGTGGTGGTTGGGAGGCGAGGATAGGGGAGGGCAGACTTATACGGTCTGTACCAGAGCCGGTGATGGGAGGCGGGACTGGTGGTTGGGAGGCAGGTAATACTGCTGGGCAGACTTATATGGTCTGTGCCCTGAAAAGGACAGGTACAAATTCAAGGTAATGTATACACATATGAGTTTGTCTTGGGCAGACTGGATGGACCATGCAGGTCTTTTTCTGCCGTCATCTACTATGTTACTATGTTACTATGTTAGAGGTATGTATGTCCCAGCATGCAGTGAATGGAATGGTTAAGTTCTAAAGGAATTTAAGGTCATGGAAGGTGGAATGAGAGTCTGTAGGCTCAGGTATTAAGTGGACACATGGCTGCCTACTCTTTTTAGAATAGGGGAAAACAGTTGAGACTCAGGTTCTGAGAGACTGTGATTTCTGCTGGTAGTTATACTAAGTGAAAGAAATTATAAGGGTGTCAGGAAAAAGTGTGTAAGGATTTTAACTCTGACACAGGGGAAGGACTGAGAGGTGAATCTGTGATTTGAAGAAAGAAGCCATTAAGCTGTGTCTGGGGGGGAAGGTGTGTTGTTTGTGAGAGTTCTGAGTTCAGTGCAAGCAAGGTTTGGAATCTGGCTTCAGAATAAAGAAAATCCAGCACTGCTGTTGTCTGAGTATGCTGTATTCTCCAGATTGATCTGATAGCTGTGAAGGGAAAAGTTATGCTTTTATGTGAAGTCTGTGATATGGAATGTTGAAGCCTGCTGGATCATTTTAGACTAGGGAAACAACAGTGAGAAATAGGTTTTGTAGTGAGAAAACCTTTAACTTATTTTATTTAAATTAGAGAGTTTGGCCACAGTATTGAGAATTGGTTAATAGTCACCAGAGCCTGAACAAGAACAGAGGGAGTTCAAGGGTCTTGCCTCCATTTATTTTCTTTATAAGTGAGGTTTAGGGAGAAGAAATCTGGGGGAGTCATCCTCTGAAGGGTTCCAGATGAGCTCCAATGCAAAAAAAGACATCACCTTAATAAATTCAACCACAGCTAAGTGACATTGCCAAGGGTGTTGAAAGAAATATATTATTTTTTCACAACATTTTAAGGGAAAACAAAGGAACAGACCATCAGATATTAAAAATCCATGAGATCCCTGCACAAACACCAATAGTGCACACAAAGAGACCAATTTCTACATCAGGAAAGAGAATAACCACAAATATCTGATTTTGATAAAAGACAATTTAAATACTTATCTGAAAAGGTTCTTTTCCGCCTTTTTAGGTGAAACAGACAAAGTTAAGGGTATACATGTAGTTCTATATTTGAATGTTGAATATGTTATTGCAGTTCTATTAAGCTTCACACTAATTGTGAATTTGAGTTTATTTGAATGAAAATTTGCTTGCTTTTGTATTCAATAAAGAAAGAGATAATTTGCAAATCTGAAAGTTTGGTGCTTCCATTTCAGGAACAAATCCTAAATTTAGATTCTTTTCCTCCTTTATTCTTTGAGAGTAAAGGACGAGGTTAGTTTATTTGTTCACTCCCTCGGCTGTGAGTGTGTGTTCCCTGGATATCTGGGAGCACATCACTACAGTCCAGCCGAGAGGGGTGGCAACAGTATCACCATTTGAATATGGAATGGGTCACTGTGTGAGATCTGAAGGCAGTGCAAAAGTCTTCTTCTGCAACAGTTTATAATAGGGAATTAACAGTGAGAAATAGGTTTTGTAGTGAGAAAACCTTTAACTTATTTTATTTCAATTAGAAAGTTTGGCCACAGTATTGAGAATTGGTTAATAGTCACCAGAGCCTGAACAAGAACAGAGGGAGTTCAAGGGTCTTGCCTCCATTTATTTTCTTTATAAGTGAGGTTTAGGGAGAAGAAATCTGGGGGAGCCATCCTCTGAAGGGTTCCAGATGAGCTCCAACGCAAGAAAGACATCACCTAAATAAATTCAACTACAGCTAAGTGACATTGCCAAGGGTGTTGAAAGAAATATATTATTTTTCCACAACATTTTAAGGGAAAACTAAAGAACAGAACAGCATCAAATATAAAAAAAAAAACCCATGTTTTCCTGACTTGCTAAGTGTTCTGGGTTCAAGTGAGATCCTTGCACAAACATCTATAATACCCATAAAGACTCAAATTCTGACATCAATAGCAAGGAAAGAGTATTAAAACAAATATCTGATTTTGACAAAAAGACAATTTAAATATTTATCTGAAAAGGTTCTTTTCTGCCTTTTTAGGTGATTTTGTTGAAAGAAACAGACAAAGTCAAGGGTATACCTGTAGTTCTACATTTGAATGTTGAATATGTTATTGCAGTTCTATTAAGCCTCACACTAATTTTGAATTTGAGTTTATTTGAATGAAAATTTGCTTGCATTTGTATTCAATAAAGAAAAAGATATTTTGCAAATCTGAAGGTGCGGTTCTTCCAGTTCAGGAACAAATCCTAAACTTAGATTCTTTTCCTCCTTTATTCTTTGAGAGTAAAGGATGAGGTTAGTTTATTTGTTCCACTCCCTTGGCTGTGAGTGTGTGTTCCCTGGATATTTGCCACGACTACAAAAACAGGTATCTTGGAGCACATCACTACAGTCCAGCCGAGAGGGGTGGCAACACTAGCGTCAGATGCCTTCCTCCTTCATTGGGGGACAGGTCTTCTGTATGCGTATCCTCCGATACCTCTGGTGGGAAAGACTTTGTTGAAACTCAAGTAAGACTGCAGAGCCATGATTCTGATTGCGCCCTACTGGCCCCATCAGATTTGGTTCTCTTCTTCTGGAATTGTCCTCTGAAGAACCATGGAGATTGGAGTGTTTTCCAACCCTCATCACACAGAACGAGGGGCCGCTGAGCGTTGGTCTTTTACATGGAGCAGACGAAGTCCTTCAGACAGTCCGCCCAGTTGTTCGTTTCTTTTGATCCCAACAGGAGGGGAGTCTCCATCGGTAAATGCACCATTTCCGGTTGACTAGCAGATTGCATTTCCTTCGCTTATGCTGAAGCTGGGCTGACTTTAGAAGGTCATGTCACGACTCACAATGTCAGAGGCATGGCCACGTCAGTGGCCCACTTGAAGTCTGCCTCCATTGAAGAGATTTGCAAGGTTGCAACGTGGTCTTCAGTCCACACATTCGCATCTCATTACTGCCGTGAGCTGGATACCCGACACAACAGTCGGTTTGGGCAATCAGTGTTGCAGAATCTGTTTGAGGTCTAGAATCCAACTCCACCCCCCTAGGCTTTATTCTGTTCCAGGCTGCAGTCTCAGTTAACTTTCTATAGTTTCAGGTTAATCAACATTTTGTCCTCACCGTTGTAAAGCCCAGTTGACCATTGTGTGTTGTTTTGGGTGAGCCTGGATACTAGGGATACCCCACTTATGAGAATGATTCAGCCTGTTTGTCCTCTGAGAAAGCGAAGATACTTACCTGTAGCAGGTTTTCTCCGAGGACAGCAGGCTGATCATTCTCACAATCCCTCCCACTTCCCCTTGGAGTTGTTTTCTCTAACTTTTTCTTATTCTGTTGAATTAAACTGAGGAGCGCGGTTGCACGGTGGGTGGGAAGGCACTCCACGCATGTGCGGTGAGGCGCAGCAAGTGCATCAGAAGGCTGTAGCAAGTTTTTTGCTATTTATTATGCCGGCTCCCGGTCCAGCGCAGATCGTCGACCCACTTGTGAGAGTGATCAGCCTGCTGTCCTCAGAGAATACCTGCTACAGGTAAGTATCTTTGCTTTACTTTAGTAAAGTAACAAATGTTATCTTGTACTTCTTTACAAGTAAAAGTAACAAAACTTGTACTTAGTACAGTAACTAATTACTTACGTATTGAAGTGGTCATGAAGTGTTCTCTTTTTGTGCTAAAATTGGGAAATGGGAATCCTTAAGTCTCTCAACCTTTGTCTTCCCTCTTATGCTGAGGACAGCACCAAGGTGCATGATTGATGGTCAGAGGCAGATTAAGTAAAGGAGAGCAACAGGTGGCTCATTCTGTAATTATTTTGTAATGTCTGACCATTTGTAGTAAAATGGCTCTTCTCTGTTCACTAAAATTTGTCTTCACATCTGTAGGAGATTTTAATTCTACCCAAACTGACATTTATGACCTACAGACTGAGCTGTGGCTAGTGGTCTGGCTTTATATAGTGGACCTTGGCATCCTCGCGGGGTCAGGCTGTGAGTTTGCCCTGCTTTCGAGTCTTTCTCAGTCTGTGATGGGTAAGCCGGGTATTCTCCCTGCCTGTCAAACCCGGTGCTGTTTCTCGTTGGCCTGCTCTGCATCTCTGTCCACTGTCCCCTGCTTGGCTCTGGCTGGCACAGGATTCGTTGCCTCAGCCTGTTCAGTCTGGCCCAGTCACTGGCTCTCTAGCCTGGTCGGGCTTTGCTCTGTCAAACTTTACTCCTTTGTAGGCTGGTGCAACATTTCTACCATCAGATTCCAGACTGTATGGTTTGGGACTCCAGTGTAGTTCTGTCTCAGTAAGTCAGTACTTCCTTTGTCTCCGGGTGTCAGCCTTCCTCATTCTTTTGTTGGGAGGTCTTGTGCCTGGTCTGGTTTGGTTGTGGAGTCTTCTTCCTTACGGTGGTTGAGCTTGCCCTCCTTTCTCTCAGCTGTGGTCGGAGCCACTTCTCTTGGCACTGGAGGGAGGTTCTAGCGCTGTCTTGGCGATGGCAATTTCTTTCGGTGTCTGGCCGCTTTTCCTGTCCCCGTCTCTGGGGACTGGCGATGGCAATGCCTCCTTGGGCTTGTTCTGGCTCTGCAGTCCAACCCCACTTGCGGACTGCTTTGGTACATCCCACTTATCTCTGAATTGATCTGTGGGACGCAATGGAAGGTAAAATTAGTTCTTAACTGAACATTTTCTTTCTATTAGTCCCAACAGATCAATCCAAAGGTCCACCCTTTGCTGTTCTTGTTGAGGACATAGTGTGTAATTTTTTTTTTTTGTTACATTTGTACCCCGCACTTTCCCACTCATAGCAGGCTCAATGCGGCTTACATATTATATACAGGTACTTATTTGTACCTGGGGCAATGGAGGGTTAAGTGACATGCCCAGAGTCACAAGGAGCTGCCTGTGCCTGAAGTGGGAATCGAACTCAGTTCCTCAGGACCAAAGTCCACCACCCTAACCACTAGGCCACTCCTGTATGTTGTTCTTTTATATTTGTATTCAACATGACACAAATTACGCAAAAAATTTTTATTCCGCAACCTCTTCCTCAAGCCTTTTCCTGTCATCTCTTTACCTCGACTACTCTGCTCTCTCGCACCCTCCCGCACTTCTCTCCCCTCCCACACCCTGTTACATTCCATTACACCCATTCCCATCAACTCACCCGTTGCTCTCCCAAAGGAAGACCCCTCCAATGGATCTTCCACAGCAGCATTCTGCACCGGAACATCAACTCGCCTCTGCATGCCACGTGCCATGTCACCAGTTGTAGCACCAACTTCCACCCTTTGACCCATTTCCTGCTCCATGTGCAATCCCACCTGACACCCCATTTCAACACCATGTCCACTGCTCACACCCTCTGCCCCATACACAGAGCCCCCCATATCTACCACCCCCTCCCTGTTGTCCCCCCTTCAGATGTACTCATACCATGTTTTTTCTTGGCACTCACTTTTCCCCACCTTTCCCACTCTTCTTTGGCCCCATCTACACTGTTTTTTTGTTTTTTTTTTAATAAATATAATTTCCCACGCCACTCACTCCCCAAACACCCCCAGTCAAAATCCCCAACCAAACACCCTCTATAATTAACCTAATATATCCCCAACTTCCTTCCCACAACCACAGCCCACCAGTTCAACCATTCCCCTGATAAACCCACCCTTAACACCTCACCAATTCCAAGAATCCTTACCCAATTATAATCCTTTCCCACCCTTTCAGCCCTCCAATAAACCTTCTCCCAAACCTTCTCCCAATTCACCCCAGTTTCACACTGACATCACACACTGTAAAACACCTCAATTACAGTTCCAAACCCTCCAGCCCCACCAATATCACAGTCCCCACAGAACCATCCACTCCCACACGTGTCCTCACCCACCCACCCCCTATAAAAACCCGTCACTCCTCCGTTATGAAATCCCCAATTTCCCACCACTTAAACAAACCGCCAACCTAAAAAAACTCCTCCTTCAACTTCTTCCGATATCTCCCGCACCTCCCGAAACCGGAAGTGCCTCTCTCTAACCCTCGTGTTCCTCCGCCTCCCTCCCCAACTGTAACAAACTTCCAACCCGCTTTCCCCCACACAAATTACCACCAAACTTCAATTACCCCCCCCCCCCCCACGGTTCTCCGTTTCTCTTCCCCCCTCACCTCCGCGAAACTGAAAGTGACGCGAATAGCCGCTCCTCAAAGTACCGTCGCCGATACACGCTCACGCAGCCGCTCCCCCCACTCTTAAAACCCACTTCCGCCCCTCGTTTCGCCGCCCCCACACACAAAAACACCCCCAACCCAATCTTTTTCCACACACCTCCTCCCCTATTCCACCGTTTACTTCACCTCAGCAAAACCGGAAGTGGCGTCGCGAATCGCTAATCTATTGAAATACCAAGCCTCTCACAGTCCCACCTCAGGTAAGCACAAATTACTTCCGTTTTTCCTTTTTAAAACCTTCAAAAAATCCTTCAACTACCTTCCAACCACCCTCCCCCTCTCCTACCTAACTAACTATCCTTTCCAGCGCCAAATTCCTCCTATCCTGTCCTTTTCTTCCTAACCAATCCAATTCCTTTTCCTTCAACCAATCCCCTTTTCTTTCCCTTTGTTGCTGCCCTGCCAGCCTCCAATTAATTCACCCCACTACCCTCTCTTTCCCCTCCCCCCACCCCTCATCAATCTAACTTGGCTGCTTCTCTCTCAGCCAATGTTATCACCCTCACTAATTAACAGTGAGGGTTTCCTTATATGACTAATTTAAATACCTTTGTGTTTACATCAACCAGTATGTCAAGGTCACCCCACTCTCCCTTACCTCCGCTTTGGTCCTATGTGACGTGTCCCGCTAACTTACACAGTGCTCCCTCTGGCCTCCTGACAGCTGCGCGTGCTAATGTGGGGGAGGCTGGATTTGGGTTGATGCTACTCGGGTCTGCCCCTCACTGACATCATACTCTGGGTCTTCTTCTGCAGTCGTTTTCTCTCTCTTTGTCTTGCAACAGGTTGTACTGGTTCCAGTGTCCTGTACAGCATCTGCTTCCAGCCCAGGTTCCAGCTTCTAGTTCCAGCCCTGAGTCACAGCTTCCAGCTCAGCTGCAACTTCCAGCGCTGGTTCACGGCTTCTAGTTCCGCTACAACTTCCAGCCTGCGTTCCAGCTCCAGCACAGCCTGGGCTTCCAGCACAGCTCCTGTTTCCAGCACGTCCTGATTCCAGCTCAGCTCCTGCTTCCAGTCCTGGTTCCAGTTCCAGCACTGCTTTGGCTTCAAGCACAGCTTCAGCATCCAGTTCTGGGTACAGCTTCCTGCTTTCCTCAATGCCTCTACTGGAACAATCCCAGGGACTCGCCCATCACTGTTTCACCATGGTCCAAGGGGTCATTCATGCTGAAATGTGACACAGTACCTCTCTTTTGAACTTTAGATCTCTCATCTTGTTTGTATTTGCACATGTGCATTGCAGAAGTTAGATAAATCTGGTCTTATGTTGACCAAGATGCTCATATCACATCTCAGCTGGATTACTGTAACACTGGGTATGTCAGCCCCCCACAGCTACTTCTTCAATGTCTTCAATCAGTACAAAATATCACAATCTGACTTTTCTGCCATGCACATAGGTCTGATCATATCATACCACTCCTCTGTTGCCATCACTGGCTTCCAGTCATGTTGCAAATTCAGTTCAAACTCTTGACACAAAGCTGTTTCTACCAATTTCCCTCCCAATTTGACTGAATTTATCATCCCATACTAATCTTTCTGTCTTTAACTTTAATCAAATTCCTTGTGGCTTTTCAAACCTCCATCTTCATCGATGCAACTTGGTACTGCTAGACGTGCAACATTTTTCTTTTTGGCTTCTATTTTGTGGAATTCAGGTGGAAGTTATCAGTATGGGCTACCATTAAGACAGGTTATTTTACTATTAGCCCAGGTTATTAGTTACTATTGCATAAAGTGAAACTTCTACTCAAACAACAGTTATCAGTAAAATTGCCCATCTAAATGGTAGTCCATATTGATAATTCCCCCCATTAGTATCCATGTAGCCACTGAGTGGGGTATGTACTTGCTGAAAAAAGAGAGGACCTGGAGAGAGAAAGAAAAAGTTAAAAAAAAAAATCTAATTTGAACTATACATACAGAGTAACATTTCCCATCCTGTTATTTCTTGGAAAGCTACAATTAATGACCTGTAGATCAATTTTAAGAAGGATTTCTGTGATTTCCAGCAGCAGGTAACCACATAAATTCTCTCTCCATATAATTGCAATACGGCATACAGATAGTAGGTGTTGAATTTTTGACTGACCAGCTTTATGACACCCTGGGGGTGAGGGATGGACAAAGCCAGGTCAGTAATAATAAGTATCCTATGCAAGACAATTTTATAAACAAGGCGCCAAGATTTAGGTATCAAATATGTATGTAAGTGATTAGAGTATTGGCATATTCACTGATATGTTCATACACAAATGCCAATATTCTGCATGTGCACTGTTCTGTAACTATATGAATATCTTTAATAGTGCATAGTCAAAAGGTAGCGCACACATGGGTAGAGTCTGGGTGGGTCACAGGCAGGGCTCACATTGACACACACAACTTATAAAATATTGTGCATATCTTCAGCATTTAATTGTGAGCATTTATCCCAACTCTATGACTGATGTATGTGCTCACATGTATATGCATATGTAGGGACTAACCACAATAACCAAGTCTCGGGAGAAGACCGGCAAAGAGTGAGAAGCACAAATAAAGCACAATACTGGCAGCAAATAGAAAATGAAATCAGAGATAATGAATTATGCAAAATCACCCAAAATGATGGTAAAGTATTTAAGTATTATTATTTGTTACATTTGTATCCCACATTTTCCCACCTTTTGCAGGCTCAATGTGGCTTACATTTTACCGTTAACGGTGTTAGCCGATTCCGGTCTGAACAAGTACATGGTATGAATGAATACAAAGTGATATTGTGGTAGAATGGGGTACATGCATGGTAGGTACAATTGGGGGGAACTTAGAGAGGGAGAGGAGAGGAAGAGACAGGTAATGTCTATTATGGTCTTTGGTTACATTGTGTCGCAAGTGTTTGGTATTTTATGTTGGGTCGGAGGGGTATGCTCTTCTGAAAAGGTCTGTCTTTAGTGCTTTCCGGAAATTTAGGTGGTCGAGCATAGTTCAAGGATTAAAGATAACTCACACTAGCCCTAATCCTGAAACTAATAGGATACCTAACACTCCCAAGCCCTCAAGAGGACAGCAGTTCAACCTGGCAGATGATAACTCATGAACTCTGGATCTGCAGCAGTCAGGAACTAGTGATGGGTCACAACCAGGAATTCAGGCAGTAGGTAAGCTCTTCCCAGCTGGGCAAGAGCAAGCAGGAAAGTGATGCCACAGATTAACGAGCCTTCATCGAGTGGCCAGCTGACAGCATCTATCTCAGGCTGCATCAGATAACAGCTAGCTGATAACAGCTTCAAGGAAGGGGGTCTTATACCCTCTCCTCTGGCTTTGGTGCCATGTTGTCCAGCATAAGATGTCATGGTGGTTTCCACTGTTGTGTTTTGGGGGCCTAAGGAGCCAGATCTTGCTGGCATAGATGTTCCCTTCTTGTCCTAAGCACAGTAAACAAAGTTGCAATGAACACCTGTTTTGCCTCTGTCAGCCTTGATGTCTCAGCAAGGTCTTTGAGGCCTATTAGAGATGCCAGCCTGGAAACTGACATGGCCAAAGTCTGTAAAAAGTCTGGTTCACACTGTAGAATAGTGCTTCATGGTAGTGCCCTATGCAGGGACTTTGTCCCTACACATACACAGGTATATACCCACTTATGCTGGTTTCTGTAAAGGAGGGTAGGCGATTACCAGTTGCCCTCCAGTCACCTATATACAGGTTCCATCGTGGTGATATTCAGCCTGTATACAGATAGCCTGTGCTTTTAAGTTTAGGCCTAAAACCATAGGGATAATGGCTGGCAGCCTGAGATTATTCCTTACTACGGTAGTAAAAAAGGCCCGTTTCTGACACAAATGAAACGGGCGCTAGCAAGGTTTTCCTTGGAGTGTGTATGTTTGGGAGAGTGTATGTGAGAGTAACTGTTTGAGAGTCAGAGTGAAAGTGTGAGTGTGTGAGAGAGAGAGTGAGTCTGGGTGTGAGTGTGTTTGTGAGAGAGTGTGTGTGTGAGAATGAGAGTGTGTGCAAGTGTGTATGTGAGACACAGTGTGAGAGAGAGTGTGTGTGTGTGTGGGCGAGAGAGTGTGTGTGAGACACAGATTCTCTGTGAGAGTGAGTGTATGAGACCAAGCGAGTGTGTGAGTGACTGTGTGGCACATAGAGAGTGAATGTGATACAGTGTGAGACAGAGTGTGTGAGAGTGAGAATCAGAAAGACATTGTATATGAGAGAGAGAGTGTGAGCCGTGCCCTCCCAATCCATGGCCATCTGTCCCCTGCCCCCTCCATTCATCCTTTTCCAGCAATTCCCCTATCTCCCTGAGCCCTGCCCTCCCAATCCATGGCCATCCATGTTTCTCTGTCACCTGCCCCCTCCATTCATCCCTATCCAGCATTTCCCCTCTCTGCCTGAGGCCTGCCCTGCAATCCATATCCATCCATGTCCATCTGTCCCCTCCATTCATCCCTATCCAGCAATTCCCCTCTCCCTGAGTCCTGCCCTTCCAATCCATGTCCATCCATGCTCCTCTGTCACCTGGCCCCTCCATTTTTCCCTATCCAGCATTTCCCCTCTCTGCCTGAGGCCTGCCCTGCAATCCATATCCATCCATGCCCATCTGTCCCCTCCATTCATCCCTATCCAGCAATTTCCCTCTCCCTGAGTCCTGCCCTTCCAATCCATGCCCATCCATGCTCATCTGTCACCTGGCCCCTCCATTTTTCCCTATCCAGCAATTCCCCTCTCTCCCTGAGCCCTGCCCTCCCAATCCATGCCCATCCATGCTCCTCTGTCCCCTGCCCCCTCCATTCATCCCTTTCCAGCAATTTCCCTCTCTCCCTGAGGGATGCCCTCCCAATCCATGCCCATCCATGCTCCTCTGTCCCCTGCCCCCTCCATTCATCCCTTTCCAGCAATTTCCCTCTCTCCCTGAGGGATGCCCTCCCAATCCATGCCCATCCATGCTCCTCTGTCCCCTGCCCCCTCCATTCTTCCTTTTCCTGTAATTCCCCTCTCTTCCTTCCATGACCCCCCCCTCGCATCCATGCTCCTCTCTGTCCCATGTCCCAGCCTGGCCCGCCCTCTTCTTCCCCCCCCCCTCTTCGCATCCATGCTGTCGTTTTTCCCCTGCCCTCCTGCTCCCAATGTTCAACTTTGCTGCCCACCCTCTTCTATCCCCCCAACATCCCTTTTCTTTTGGTTTTTTTTTTTAAATTTACCTCCGTGGTGGCGGTTCCAGCAGCGCAGCGTCAGGGAAGGAGGCGGTGTTTCCGACGTCTAGCCTTCCCTTCGCTGTGTTCCGCCTTCTTCTGACATCATCATTGACGTCAGAAGAAGGCGGAACACAGCGAAGGGAAGGCTAGAGACGTCGGGAGCGCCGCCTCCTTCCCTGACGCTGCGCTGCCGGAACCGTCACCACAGAGGTAAATCTAATATACTAAAACGCACCATACGTGGGTGCGATCAGTTTGTTTTTTTTCTGCCCTCGCGATCCGTGTGTTTTCCCCACCCTCGACGTCATGACGTTTGACGCGAGGGCGAGGCAGAGACGGCTGGGTGGCTTCACACCACGAACGCCACGAACCCTTCAGGAAGTGTTTTAGTGACTTCAGAACGTTGTCCTCATTAGAACGTTCACGGTGCGTTTTATTATATTAGATATTCAGTGTCAATGCCTATCCTTATAGCAGTTCTTAATTTATTTATTTTTCAAACTCTGCAGCTGGCCTTTAAAAGCACACACTGGCTATAGACTTTGAAAATAGTTCCACAGCTTTCTTTCCATCTTTCAGTGAGTGATTGTCTGATCTTCATTGTCTTTACAGTTTTAATAAAGAAAACTATTTCGATTACCTGGCCATTGTTTCTGCAGTGGAGGAGATTAACAATAGCTCCGAGCTCTTACCCAACGTCACACTAGGGTTTCATCTTTACGAATCTTACCTGAACCCATCCTTTCTGTTTGGGGATGTCATGAGTATATTTACCGGTATGGACACCTCGGTTCCTAATTACCGCTGCAAATCATCTGGCACGCTGGCTGCTATCATTGAAGGCCTTCAATCAGAGGAATCAAATCAGATGTCCAATATTTTCAGGATGTACCACTATCCACAGGTAAAGGGACTGTTCTGTTTTCTTTTACTGTTTAATCCATTAAGAAAAGAGTGAAGTATGGGGAATGCTGTGATACATCAGTTTCAATTAAAAAGAGCATTAGAATGGGGAAGTGGCTAATTGCATTTAGGTCTTCTTTTCAGTGTCTATATTTGGGCCCTTTTGCTAAGCCGCGTAAGCATCAACGCGTGCCCAACACGCGACAAAACGGAGTTACTGCCTGGCTACCGCATGGCTCTTGCAGTAATTTCATTTTTGGCACGCGTCTGATACGCACGTCCAAAAAATATTCGGACGTGTGTATCGGGCACATGCCAAGTGACATTTGGCACACGTAGGTCATTACCGCCTGGTTACCATGTAAGACTTTGCCGCTAGGTCAATGGCTGGCAGTAAGGTCTCAGACCCAAAATGGATGTGCGGCAATTTTCATTTTGCTGCATGTCCATTTTTGGCAAAAATTTTAAAAAGGCATTTTTTGCAGGTGCGCTTAAAAAATGATTCTGCGTGCGCCCAAAAAATGCATCTACATTACTGCAGACCATTTTTCAGCGCACCTTAGTAAAAGGACCCCTAAGCTGTGTTACAAAGTGGCGTTAGCATGCCCTTACATGGGGTTTCCCTGCATGCTAAGGACATTTTTACCATGACCGTAAAAATGGCCTTTTTAAAATTTTTACATTAGTGACCATGGTTAATGTTGCCATTAGTGTGTGGCCATTGAAAAAATTAGACCATAAGGGCTCACACACTATTCCTGTGCTAATCAGTAAGGAAGGAATTCAAAAATTGAGCTGAAAAATTGGTGCTGATAAAACTGAGCACTATGCACGTATTCTATACAGGGAACACACCCTTTGCAGAATAGCATTTGGTGTGGATCCCACAGCTAACCTTTGGGCACCGACGCTTCTTCGCTAACCTGCAGTGTCCCTTTATAAAAGGAGCCCTAAATTTTCTGCTGAACAAAATCACCTAAATGTAGGAGCTTAAAAGTTTGTAGAAATCATTTAAGGTGACAAAGATGATGATGGATTAATTATTCTTATTATTTTTTAAACAGATCAGTTTCATCTCGCAGAGTCTTCTAATGAGTGACACAGTTAAGTTTCCATTTTTCTACCAGACTGCCCCCAGTGAAATACACCTCTATGCTGGGATAATCAGGTTACTGAAGCATTTTGGCTGGACCTGGGTTGCTATTGTTGCATCCAATGATGAAAGCAGCCTGAGGGCGGCTCAGATCCTGAGACAAAGGATTGAGCAGAATGGTGCCTGCATTGGATTCATAGAAATCTTCAGTCGGAGCAATCTCAGGCCAGAGAGAAAATCTAAAACAAAAAAGATTAACATGTCATCAATTAAAGTGTTTATTCTCTTTACTAATGCAGAGGGTCTAAGCTATCTACCCCTTCCTATGTTCTTTTCTGGCAAAGTCTGGGTCACTAAAACTGAACTGAATTTACCCTTGAAATTTGAAAAAAAAATGACTTTAAACAACAACACTTTATCATTTGTACTTGTACAGAAGAAGATCCCAAGCTTTACAAAATTTATCCAGGAGGTGAACTTTTCCCTGTTTTCAAGTGATAAGCTCACTGCGCAGTGGTGGAGGGGCCTGTGTGACAGCCAGTGTCCGAAATACCTAAAAAGATCCTGCAGATCTGATGTAGAATTGTCATCTTTCCAAACCTGCAACACCAACTACATTAGGAACAGCAATAGTGTATATAACGCTGTGTACGCCCTGGCACATGCACTGCATGATATGCTCATGTCTGGCTCGAGAAACAACACCACATGGAGTAGAGAAATGTTGAAATTATCTGATTATTTACCATGGAAGGTAACATCATTTGTTATATTGTGTTGTTCAGAAGAAAGAGAAAGTGAGACAAAGCAAGCTGTGAAAGGAAAGGCTTTGAGCAAAAGGAGGCCGGGGGCACTGGAGACTCTGGGTGTCTTTTACTAAGGCACGCTCACGTTTTTAGCGCGCGCAAAAATTGTGGGTGCGCTAAACGTTAGAGACGCCCATAGGAATACATTGTCGTCTCTAATGTTTAGCACGCGCTAAAAACGTAAGCGCGCCTTAGTAAAAGACCCTATCTGTGATCCCAAAGAGACACTGAAACCCCATGATCACAGAATGATTTCATGATAAGATTCTTTACAAGAAGAATAGCCAAAGTGGGGAAATCATGCAAAGCATGGTTAATGTAATTCTGTTCACCTTTTCACCAAATATACCCCCTAATTCTATCAAAAGTGCTAAAAAAGGCACGTGCAAATATAGGCATGCACCCAAATTTTGTGCATATCTTAATTGAATGATGAGTGTAATAGCACCAATAATTGGCTTTTTAACAAGCCATTATTGGCGCTAATTGGCATCTATTAAGATATACTTGCATAAATTTAGGCGCATGATTTTATAACATCCTGGAAAAGGGGTCATAAAAACGGGAGTGTCATGGGAGGTTAAGGGCGGTGCACGGGCATGCATTTGGGTTATATGTGCAATTATCGAATAAGGGGGCTCCAGAATAAACTGCTATGGATTTACAGCCTGTCTCACTGACACAGACTACCCAGTAATTACTGTGGATTTTTTTTTATTCGTATTAAGTAAATGAAACCTGTATTAGAGGAGCTAAATTCTACAATGATTAAGGAATATACAATGTTTAGCTATATACACACAATGATTAGAAACAATCATAAACAATCATTACATCACTGGTCTCTACATCTAAGCAATGCAAAGAGTTCTTAGACCAGGAAAAGAAACAATACATACACTATACATACAATCATCACTGGTTCTTACGTTATCCAGGCTCTTATCATCAGCTGGGGGGGGCCTGTTACAGCGAAGGCCAGGAGCTTTTTAGACCAGGAACAGATCCTCTGCATAGTACATACGTTACTCACAGATGAGCTCCCACTCTGCTGTGACAAGCCCTCCCTTTTTATTAGGCTCTGAGCTCATGTTCAGAGCTAGGGAAAGTTACAGAATGCTTCTAAGGAAAATTATAGAATGCTTCTCTGTTTAGGTAAACAAGCCATACTGTGGGAACGTGGTCACATGCTCCCCAACTCCAGGTGGCCAGCCTGGAGCTGGAAACAAATGCCATCCTCCCCTTCACATACCAAATTAGTTAGAGCTGTGTCTTATCTTCTGCATTCCAACTTATTTTTACACAATCAAAGTTAAACAATCATTTTTAAACAGAATTACTTCTAATCAACAATACAGACCTCGAGTGCACTGGTCGATCAAGATAAAGATGAAAAACAATCTTTAAAATTCACTTCCATTACAATCGGTCCTTGATTTTCAACTCTGTCTGAACAACAGTCCATACATAAAACAACAAAAAAAACCAAAACAGATTATACAAATGAATAATATACTGAGCACTAATTTCAACAAACACACTAAAATTAACAGGAAGTACAATTCAAGGGCAAATGGTAATAATACTGCCCACTAATAACTAACCAAAATTCAGTATTACAAATAATACACACTGCTTAGTTATATTAAACTACACAATTTGCCCATAAAAAAAGGTCAGTGCACAAGGCAGTATTTAAAATTATTAATCAGGTTGTGGAAGGAACCCACTGGTGAAATTCACCTCAACAAGTGTTCAGAGTTAGTCATCTTGAGCCTTATTCCATTGTATAAGGGCAAATAAATGTTACAACATGCAAGTAGTAAATTATGCTATATTAATTTCTACTTGTAAACTATCTGATTATAATAAACTATGAGTATAATAAAATAAACCCTTATCATATTGCAAAATAATAAGCTGATTAATGTCAGTTCTAATACATTCTGTTTTGTCTAAAGTTTCAGCATCAATAGCCTTTATTATCTCTACACTTGTACTAAAAACTCCTAACAGTGTATCATACCAAGCTCATTTTACTCTACAATTAAGGCAATTAAAAGTACTACAGTTTTTACATAGGTCTTCATAGGTGTAGTGTTCACACAAGAAGAATATAAACATTTGCTAATGGTGTAAATGTCAACAATGTCCGCATTTTTGGGTCAACAATGCTGTATTGTCTGTCTCTGACTTGTGCAAGTCATATTCTTTCCATATTTGAGTGTTGTTGACAGTTGCCCATAGGACACATCTAGCTGGCTGAACATGTGTAATTATCTTGTTGTCAGATTTCACTCTGATTCTTCCACTGCCAAATCAGCTTGCCTTGTCTTTTGGTGGTAAGATGTAGTTGTCCACCGGGGGTAATGGCAATACCCAAAGACACCATAAGAAGGAGGATTATACTGACTCTTACAAGGATCTATAAATGAAACATATTAACAGATTAATTACTCTCTAAGATAACATTTATTCGCTGAGACATAAGTCCATTTTTCCCGCCCAGATCAGAGGATCAGGATGGTATTGTCCGCCCCTTGGGCAATAATTTTAGCAGGCTGTGGGGGCCCATTTTCTTGGGTAACCCACACCTTTGCACCTGCAGATAGATTAGTGGATCCAAAGCCTTTATCCCCTCATGTGGTAAAGGTGGTGGGTGGATCCACCTTCACAATTCCAATTAAGCAATTCTTTCATTAGCCTGAATTAACACATCATGTGGACCTTGGTTATTAAGTTTAACCCTTACTTCTCCTTGATAGTCTGTATCAATCACCCCTCCCAAAACCTGTATTCCTTTCACTGCCAGGCTTGAACGGGGGGCTATCAATCCGAAATATCCTGTTGGGATAGCCACCCCTATTCCTGTATTTATTACTTGAATATCTTTTTCTAACAATTTAGCCATTTGTAGAGCATATAAATCCAGCCCTGCTGCTCCTGGAGTGGCCCTGTAGGGCATCATAGCTCCTGCTGTAATTTCCCAATATCCTAATTGGTCATGTTTGATAGTCAAGACTTGTAGATTAGGAGTAACCATTCACATTAGGGGTGTTTCTGCTTCCCCAATAGGCCGATTATTAAGTATCCTTAAGGCCTCTACCAAATTTACTTTTGAGCAGTCCTAACTTCACCCCTTTAACTTATGTGGCCTTAGCTGAATATTGCCGGTGCCTGCATAAGCTCTGGCTCCTCCCCAGCGCTGCCTCTTGGTCCACCCCTGACTGGACGCTCAGAGGTAATATTGAGCAGCACTCTCCACTTTAGTGCCACCCCCCTAAGGAATTCAGACCAGGAGCGGAAGTCATAATCCCCCAAATGTTGTAAATGGTGGGTAAAGTTGTGCTCGCAACTTAATTGATCAACAAGCCAATTAGTGCTGATAATTGGCAACAACTGGAATTTCTGCACACATCTGGTTCTGTAATGGAGTGCGCCTAAATCCTATCACGCGTAACTCTTTGGGGACATGATCAGGGTCATTCCGGGGGGGGGGGCATTGCAAACTTTTATGAGCATTGATATAGAATCAACCCAAACTGTACCTAACTTAGATGCCAGTATTTAGACCTGCTTATACCAAGCCTAATTGCAGGCACCTACAGTTAGGAGCAGCTTAGTACTAAGCATGATTCTATAAAGGACGTGAACTTATCAGAACCAATTTATAGGTGATCCTTATAGAATTTACTACACTGTGGATAGGTATGACAAGAGACTCTAAATTGTAATGAGAAAAAAGGTGCCAGATAATATGAAAAACACAATATTCCTGAAAGTGGAAAATAACTTTAAATCTGTCAAGAAATATAATCACATGTGGCAGTGTAGTGTCAATAATGGAGATCATATACAGAGGCCCATGAAAGAAAATGTAGCAATAGGTTACTGAGGGGCCCCTTTTACTAAGACCTGACTAAAAGTGGCCTGCACTGATGTAGGCGCATGTTTTGGACGCGCGCTAGTCCATTTCCTCAACGTGCCTGGAAAAAAGGTGCTTTTTTTGTGCCAGAAAATGGACGTGCTGCAAAATTTAAACCAGCATGTGTCCATTGTTGGCCTGAGACCTTACCGCCACCCACTGACTTAGCGGTAAGGTCTCACGCGCTAACTGAGCGGTAAGGGTTCAATGCATGTAAACTGCCGATTACTGCAAGGTAAGCGCCATATGGTAGAAAATAGAAAATGGGCGTGCACTAAAAATGGAATTACCGCCCAGGTCACATGGTAGCAGGGTGGTAGTGCCAATTTGAGGCACCTACTCACCTTAGTAAAAGGGCCCCTGAATCAAAGCCACAAGTTCTCTTATATTCTTAATAAATAATCCTTTCCTCAGTTGTTGGTAGAAAGGAACTAGTTATGAGAAAAGTTAAATAAGCTGTTGACACATAACCATAAAGTGTTCTATATAATACAAATAGCAAAATACATTAATTAAAACCACATTATAAAGAGAAGTATTAGAACATAATTAGACTAGATTTGTTTTTCCTATGGCCCAGCTTTAAGTTTAGTGTTAACATAGATAGTATCCGAATGCCAAGTCTGATGCAGTGCAATCCAGCATAGTGGCCAGTAGCTAGAAGATGGAAACATGAGAGACTTGATTATATTTAGTTATGAAATATATAGACACTTCTTATAATATCATATTAATTGTATCAATGAAATTGAATATAAAGTAGAACAGCTGATGAACTGATGGCAGATTTAAGATAATATAATTATCCTAATCAGTCTCTGTCTCCAACAAGTTGAAAATACAAATCTAAATCTGAAAATAAGACAAAGATGATATAAAGCGACATCATCCTTTATGTACCTCTGAGTGTTACTAGAGGAAGAAATGTTGATTGAATTAATAGTAGATGAATGATATCCAAAAGAAATCCTCTTGGCCTCATGACACACATTAATGATTTAGAGGAGAGCTGCTTGAGCCATTGTGAACCAGTAGTAGTCAAGAAAGTTTTCCAAAGTCTTCAATGAATGCTCAAGTATGGCTAACTGCACATTTTGATAATTCAGATCTCAAGGGTCCTTTCACTAAGGTGCACTGAAAAATGGCCTGCGGTAGTGTAGACGTGTTTTGGGTGCGCACAGAATTATTTTTTAGCGCACCTTCAAAAAATGCCTTTTTAAAATTTTTGCCGAAAATGGACATGTGGCAAAATGAAAATGGCCATGCATCCATTTTGGGTCTGAGACCTTACCGCAAACCATTGACCTAGTGGTAAGGTCTCACGCGGTAACCGGGCGTTAATGGTCTACTTGCGTCAAATTCCACTTGATGCGTGTAGCTGCCATGCGTCAGAGAATAAAAAATATTTTTCACATGTGCATAGGTTCAATCATGCCCCCTGCCCCCTATATGGTTATTAAAACGTTAATTGTCCATCCTGTCCCCTACCAAGAAGTAAACACATTACTACCTTGTCGTCCAGCCAGGAGCAGCAGTGGAAGGAGCACCAGCAAGCGGTCAATCAGGACCCCAGTTCTCTGGGAAGTGAGAGGATGCCGGCTGCTGCTGCCTGCTGCACTCTTCCCATTGGCCATGCGTCTGGGCTGGCTCATCACCTTCTCCTGCTTACAGCTTACTTTTGAGCTGCGCTCAGTGCATACATTAAGCATCTTGCCGCTATAGAATTTGTTTTTTTAATAATAGCTTCGGGCTGGGGTCAGGCCAAGCAGGGACACTGGTGTCACTACTACTGCAGCCTGGGACGGGAGGAGGTGGAGCAAGTAGGCGAGATCCCTCAGCCAATCAACATGACGGTAAAAAGGTAGGCTTCATTTGTACCGCGGGTGCTGGGGTTATGACCACTACCACGGGGTGGGGAAATAATCTGTCTGCAACCACGGTAAAACTTTAAAATTTGTTTCCATTCCTGAGGTTTTACTGCAGATTACCGCTCCTGTGTCATTCTCTATTTGTCAGTATATTTTTGTAGTTTTTCTGGATCTATATACAAGGTAGTTTTGGTAGCATAAGTCACAAATATACCAAATCTAGCAATTTTCTATCAAAATGGCCTCTTTTTAGAGGATCTCTCACACCCTGCTTCTGTCAGAGTCAAGCTCCCTAGATCCTTCTTGTCATTAACTTTTAGCAAGGCAGAGGAGGGTGATTATTAGCTCAGCTTTCTTACCCAAATAAGTGACTATTTATCCTGGTAAATTGCTTTGACAATCGCCCTCAATATCTTTATTTTGGTCCCTCTCTTTCTTTCCCTTTCTTTCTCATATATCTATTTTTCTTTTTCTTTCATTCTCTCTGATTTTTAAGCCTATGAAATCTAAAGAAGCATGTATTAGAAATCAAAATTTAAATATGATTCTTGTATCGGCCTTTCTCTTTATTTTTTTTTATATTTTCATAATAATAATCATACTGTCACCTGATTCACACTTGCTTGTCCTATTTTTCAACCACTGATCAGTCTTGTAATATTATGTGCTAAGTGATTATAATATACAAATGGACAAGCACCTAACACATATTAAACAAGATTTAGCAGTGGTTTTAAGATAGGAAAAAGCAGGTATGAATCACTGAGAGACAGTAGAGTTAAAGAGAAAAAAGCAACAGTAATGCCAGTAGTAATCAGCATCATTGGTGCAATCCCCAATAACCTGGACCACCATCTAAACACATTAGGCCAGGGGTGGGCAACCATGGTCCTCGAGAGCCACAACCCAGTTGGGTTTTCAATATTTCCACGATGAATATGCATAAGATCTATTTTCATACAGTGAAACCAGTACATGCAAATCAATCTCATCCATATTCATTGTGGAGATCTTGAGAATTTGACTGGGTTCTGGACCTTGAGGACTGCAGTTGCCCTCCTTTGTGTTAGGTATTAATAAACTTTCCAGCTGTCAACTTCAAAAAGGAGCCCTACTTGGTATAAACCATATTCTATGACGATACCTAAGAACAGCCATACTGGGTCAGGCCTATGGTCCATCTAGCCTAGTATCCTGTTTCCAACAGTGGCCAATCTACTACTACTATTTAGCATTTCTATAGCACTACAAGGCATACGCAGCGCTGCACAAACAAGGTCACAAGTACCTGGCAGAAACCCAAATAGTAGCAACATTTCATGCAACCTTTCTTAGGGCAAGCAGTGGCTTTCCCCATATATATATTATTGCATTTGTACCCCACGCTTTTGCGCTTTCCCACTCATGGCAGGCTCAATGCGGCTTACATGGGGCAATGGAGGGTTAAGTGACTTGCCCAGAGTCACAACGAGCTGCCTGTGCCGGGAATCGAACTCAGTTCCTCAGTTCCCCAAGACCAAAGTCCACCACCCAACCACTAGGCCACTCCTTCACTCTGTCTCAATAGCAGACTATGAACTTTTCCTCCAGAAATTTGGCCAAACCTTTTTTAAACCCTGATATGCTAACCACTGTGACTACATCTTACGGCAATGAGTTCCAGAAATTTATTTTATTTTTTTATTTATAAACATTTAAATTTTTACAAGCGATAAAACAACTTGCCAGAAATACAGAGAAAGTAATATATAGGAATTATTTCAGTCAGGTAATTCTATTCTCTTCCTTAGACCACTAAATAGGGAGAGTGAGACAAGACAAGGAGATCAATTAAACAGTAAACAGAAAAAAAAGTGGTATTAACCTGATTATCCCCAGATATTACTCATCTAATTCATTATTCCACATTGATCATCTGGTTGGCTTCTTCAAGGCCAATACGGTGTATAGTCAAATCATTTCATTGAAAACATACTTATTGTCCAATATTAGTTAGAGGATCTCCAGAGGAAATCCGGGAAATTATAGACCAGTGAGTCTGACGTCGGTACCGGGCAAAATGGTAGAGGCTATTATCAAGAATAAAATTACAGAGCACATACAAAAACATGGGCTGATGAGACAAAGTCAGCACGGATTTAGTGAATGGAGGTCTTGCCTCACCAATCTACTGCATTTTTTTGAGGGGGTGAACAAACATGTGGACAATGGAGAGCCGGTGGATATTGTGTATCTGAATTTTCAAAAGGCGTTTGACAAAGTGCCTCATGAAAGACTCCTGAGGAAACTGGAGAGTCATGGGATCGGAGGTAGGGTATTACTATGGATTAAGAGCTGGTTCAAAACTCTGCTGCCCGTCTCGTCTTCCGCCAGGGTCGCTTTACTCATACTACCCCTCTCCTCAAGTCGCTTCACTGGCTCCCTATCTGTTTTCGCATCCTGTTCAAACTTCTTCCACTAACCTATAAATGTACTCACTCTGCTGCTACCCAGTATCTCTCCACACTCGTCCTTCCCTATACCCCTTCCCGTGCACTTTGCTCCATGGATAAATCCTTCTTATCTGTTCCCTTCTCCACTACTGCCAACTCCAGACTTCGTGCCTTCTGTCTTGCTGCACCCTACGCCTGGAATAAACTTCCTGAGCTCCTACGTCTTGCCCCATCCTTGGCCACCTTTAAATCTAGACTGACAGCCCACCTCTTTAACATTGCTTTTGACTCGTAACCAATTGTAACCACTCGCCTCCACCTACCCTCCTCTCTTCCTTCCCGTTCACATTAATTGATTTGATTTGCTTACTTTATTTACGTTTTTGTCTATTAGATTGTAAGCTCTTTGAGCTGGGACTGTCTTTCTTCTATGCTTGTGCAGCGCTGCGTATGCCTTGTAGCGCTATAGAAATGCTAAATAGTAGTAGTAGTAGTAGTGGTTGAAAGATAGGAAGCAAAGAGTAGGGTTGAATGGTCAGTATTCTCAGTGAAGAAGGGTAGTTAGTGGGGTCCCTCAGGGGACTGTGTTGGGACCGCTGCTTCTTAACATATTTATAAATGACCTAGAGATGGAAGTAACTAGTGAGGTAATTAAATTTTCAGATGACACAAAATTATTCAGGGTCATCAAGTCGTAGGAGGAGTGTGAAAGATTACAGGAGGACCTCGCGAGACTGGGGGATTGGGCGTGCAAGTGGCAGATGAAGTTCAATGTTGACAAGTGCAAAGTGATGCATGTGGGTAAGAGGAACCCGAATTACAGCTATTTCATGCAAGGTTCCATTTTAGGAGTTACGGACCTAGAAAGGGATCTGGGAGTCATCGTGGATAAGACGTTAAAAACGTCTGCCCAGTGTGCTGTGGCGGCTAAGAAAGCGCACAGAATGTTGAGTATTATTAGGATAGGGATGGAAAACAAACACGAGGATGTTATAATGCTGTTGTATCGCTCCATGGTGCGACCGCACCTCGAGTATTGTGTCCAATTCTGGTCGCCGCATCTCAAAAAAGATATAAAGGAATTAGAAAAGGTGCAGAGAAGGGCGACGAAAATGATAAAGGGAATGGAATGACTTCCCTATGAGGAAAGGCTGAGAAGGTTAAGGCTCTTCAGCTTGGAGAAAAGGCGGCTGAGGGGTGATATGATAGAAGTCTACAAGATAATGAGCGGAGTAGAGCGGACAGATGTGAAGCGTTTGTTTACACTTTCAAACAACAACAAAACCAGGAGACACAAGATGAAGCTAGAATATGGTAGATTTAAAACAAATAGGAGAAGTTTTTCTTTACTCAGCGTGTAGTTAGACTCTGGAACTCGTTGCCGAAGAATGTAGTGACAGCAGCTGGCCTTACGGAATTTAAAGGGGATTTGGACAGATTCCTGAGGGAAAGGTCCATTGAACATTATTAATTTTTTTTTTTTGGGGGGGGGGGGGGGTTGCCAGGTTCTTGAAGCCTGGATTGGCCGCTGTCGGAGGCAGGATGCTGGGCTTGATGGACCCTTGGTCTTTTCCCAGTATGGCGGTGCTTATGTACTTATGTACATTCTTTCTCTTTTAAAAACCAGAAGTTATTTAACAATACATATACTTAAGTCTCTAATTCAGATCCCACTGATATAAGTAATCCCAGTTTTCACAGGCTTCACTCCTTTTAAAGTAATAATTGAGGAAATATTTCTGAGGAAAACTAGGAGTCATACCCGGAACTCTGGGAAAAACAATAATCTCAATATTAATCATCTATAATAATGCTCATTTTATTATTCAAAGTTTCTGGTCTATTATCATTTTCAAGATCATAACCACTTCTTGCTCGTGTAGAATCATTTGTTATATCAATTTTTCACTCTCAAAAGGTTCAGTTAAATTGTCCATGTAACTCTCTAGTAAAATTATATCTGAAACAAAATTATTTACTGCCACCGTTAGGTCCCGAAGCACCTTCCAGATGGTATTCAATGTAACCTCCACAGGAGCCAAAAATTCCAAGTTGATTTCTCTTAGGTGTTTAGGAGTGGTTCCGCCGATTCGGGTTCTGCTGTACACGTCCTCCTCTTTGTAATTTTTGAAAGAGTAAAAAACTCAATTCACTTCTACTCATTCTATACCACTCAGGATTTTGTAGAACTCAATCATATCTCCCCTCAGCCATCTCTTTTCCAAACTGAAGAGTCCTAACCTCTGTATCCTTTCCTTATATGAGAGGAGTTCCATCCCTATTATCATTTTTGGTCGCTCTTCTTTGAACCAATACCTAAAAATCTATATCCAGTCTCTAAAATCTGGTAGACTGTGTATAGAATTACATAATAATCTTAGAATAAAGTTAAGCAGAAACATGTTTGAACTTGGTAGTTAACTTGACAGACAAGCTCACTACTGAAATTCTAATTTTTAGCTTCATCATTATCTGAAGAACGTCCACTTTAAGAACAATCTGGATGAAGAGATCTTTTTTGATGAGAATAGAGAACTGAACACTGGCTTCAATATTATAAATCTAGTCTATCTACCCAATGGAGTTCTGCAACGTGAAATTGTTGGAAGTTATAATCCTTATGCTCCCCAAGGACAGGATTTCATCATCAATGAGAAGGCAATCGTATGGGAGAGTTCATTCACCCAGGTCAGATTTAAGAAACATTACAGAATGAGGGAAGACACTGGGCCACGTTGCATCATGCATGTTGTTAACTGCAGCTGTGAATCTGGATTATCATAATTTGATATGATGCAAAAATAATAGAGTAATAGACCTTGCAAATATGTTTTTGAATTGATAAAGGCATGAATATTTATGTTCAGAGAAAACTGAGAAGAACTATTCTGGAACAGGATATTGGAAAGGGGCAAAAAGAAATTAAATAAGAAAGGAGAAAGCCAAATTTGAAACTAATTTAGTTGTCTAAGTAAAGACTTAGGGGATCTTTTACTAAGGTGCGTTAGCATTTTTAGCTCACACTACAGATCAGCTGATGCTAAACGCTGAGATGCCCCTAGTATATAACAGGTGTCTAAGTGTTTAGCGCCAGCTGATTTGAAGCATGAGCTAAAAATTCTAATGCACCTTTAGTAAAAGACCATTTTAGCTAGATAGACCAAAGTCTATCATAAATGGTGGTTTTTAAAGGGTCTAGGGGGTAAGGTTTTGTGCAGCTAATTCACAAAGCATGGCTTTAACCCATTTTTACTGGCCAAGGAATTAATTTATTATTAATTTAGATTTTGCCTTTTTCAGTAGTAGCTCAAGGTGAGTTACATTCAGGAATACTGGCTATTTCTCTGTCCCAGGAGGGCTCACAATCTAAGTTTGTACCTGAGGCAATGGAGGGTTAAGTGACTTGCCCAAGATCACAAGGAGCAGCAGCGGGATTGGAACTGGCCACCTCTGCATTTCAAAACCAGTGCTCTAACCACTAGGCCACTCCTCCACTCAATGCTTAAATGGTTTCAGTGCAGGTATTAACATGTAAAAGTATGTTAATGTGGCCATTTCATATTCCCTGGCCAAGGGAACCTTTTCACCAGGTCTGAGGAAACTCCAAGCCTAGCCCCCCCCCCCCCCCCCAATCCATACCTTTAACAAAGCAGGAGCAATTCCCACTCAGAGGCAGGAGTGGGCATCACTCCTGCCTTGTTCTAGGTATGTTATTGGGGGCTAGGTTTGGTTTGTGGGGTGGGAGGGAGGGAGGTCCCACTAGACTACCAGAGATTTGAGGTGGGGGGACTTGGTGGGAAGGGAAGGGACTACTAGACTACCAGGAAATTTGTGTGTGGGGTGGGAAGGAGGCAGGGGGGCAATAGACCACCACAGTGATTTTTTTATATATATGAAGAGGAGGGGGTTGGATATGTGGGAGAGGGGTGGGTGCTGCTAAGCACCAGAGATATGATTGTTGGGGTGGTGAGAGGTATCAGATTGGGGTTTAATGCTACAGTATGCTTTAGAAGTCAACTTTCCTGCCAGTGCTTGAGCCTACCTGCTTCTATCAAAAGTAAGGATACCTGGAAGAAAATGTCTTGAACTCAGAAACTCTCCTGGCGAACGCAATGGCTATCAGAAGACTTTTTTTTACAGTAAGTTCCATAAGTGTAAATCTTGTAAGTGGTTCATACAGCACACTCCGCAAGGATTTCAGTGCCAGAAGATTCCATTCCATTCCAACCACCTGCAAGGGAGGACAGAGATTAGTAACTCCTTTCAAATAATGGGCAGCTAAGGAAGAATTCTGCTTCTGACCTGTGAAACAAGCAAGTGCTGCCACCTGGAGCTTCAAGGAGGCCAGAGCTAGTGTAATATATAGTAACATATATTAAATGTTTTTTTCCTGGGGCTCTGGGGGGGCTGTTCCAGGGTTTTGGTGGATGCTGCTGGCTGGAAAAGGTTTAAAGTTAGTTTGTGAATTATTAATAGAGTTAGGTGAAGAAAGTGTGAGATGTTTCTTAAATACGGTTTTATTTTTCAAAGAATAAACCATGATTAGGTGGGGATTGTACTATAAAATGTTCCTTGCTGTTTCAGGTTAAAATTTGACCTGGAAATTCTGTATATAGGAAGTTTTCCAGTAACTTCTATGGGGGAGGGAGATTCTAAAACAGATCAGAGAAAAAAAACAGTCTTTAGCTGACAAGCTGATTGGTTGAGTGATGTCAGGTGTTCCTCTGGGGGGGATGAGTTGCCAGGGAGCAGTGTTGCCAGGTGGGCGGTTTTACCGCCCAATTGGGTGGTTTTCCGCGACCCGCTGCAGGAAATTTTTGCCTGCGGCGGGTTGCGGTTTTTTGGGCTTGTTTTGGGTCTTTTGGGCGGTTTTTAAAGCGGTTTTTTCAGCAGCGGGGGGTGGGGTTAGTGATGTTTTGGGCGGGGTTAGTGACGTTCTGGGCGGGGCCGATGATGGGGAGGCGGGGCCGATGACAGAGGAGGCGGGGTCGATGACTGCAGGGGCGGGGTTGATGATGGCGGGGGCGGGGTGATGACGGCAGGGACGGGGGTGATGACGCGGGGGTGGGGGTGTCAGGGGCGGGGTTTGACTTTGGGCGGGTTTTGGGCTGGATTTGGGCTCGTTTGGGTGGGAAAAAAATTTTCCACCTGGCAACCCTGCCAGGGAGACTGCTGAGCAGATAGAGCAGAGAATGACTGGGAGAGAATGTATGGTGTGTCTGTGTAAAGTAAGAGGAATAAAAGTATATTTTATGAGTTTAAAGTGAAATGTGACATTGAAAAAGGGTACTTTGATATTGAAAGTGAGAGAAGGTGAGCCTCGGTACTGAGAATGAGATGATTTGAGCTTAGAAGTGAGTACTTAAATAAACAGACTGCCTTTTTCATGGCTGTATTGCTGAAGTCATGTGGGGAAAACATGTGTTTTGGGTGAGAGAGCTGTACTAATAGAAAGTTGTGAGAAAGTTTAAACCAAATTTAGTTTGGTTTGGAGTGAAACAGAGTTATGTTTCTGCATGCAGTGCATGGAATGGTTAAGTTCTAAGGGAATTTAAGGTCATGGAAGGTGGAATGAGAGTCTGTATGCAAAGGTACTAAGAGGACACATGGCTGCCTACCATTTTAGGGTGAGAGAGGCTTTGATTTGTGGTGGGAATTGTACTACATGAGAAAGACTAAAAGTGTGTAAGGATTTAAAGTGTGACACGGGAAGGACTGAGAGGTGAATTGGATTTTTGAAAAAAAGAAACCATTAAGCTGTGTCTTTGGGGAAGGTGTGTTGTTTGTGAGAGTTCTGAGTTCAGTGCAAGCAAGGTTTGGAATCTGACTTCAGAATAAAAAAAAATCCAGCACTGTTTTTGTATGAGTATGCTGTATTCTCCAGATTGATCTGATAGCTGTGCAGGGAAAGGTTATGTTTATATGTGAAGTCTGTGAGATGCAATGTTGAATCACCATTTGAATATGGAATGGGTTACTGTGTGAGATCTCTGAATGCAGTGTGAAGCCTGCTGGATTTTAGAACAGGGAATCAACAGTGAGAAATAGGTTTTGTAGTGAGAAAACCTTTAACTTATTTTATTTCAATTAGAGAGTGTGGCCACAGTATTGAGAACTGATTAATTGTCACCAGAGTGGAGTTCGTTCCTGAAGAAGCCCAGGCAGTTTTAAGGTTTTGCACCCAGTTATTTTCTTTATAAGTGAGGTTTAGGAAGAAGAAATCTGGGGGACTCATCCTCTGAAGGGTTCCGGATGAGCTCCAACGCAAGAAAGACATCACCTAAATAAATTCAACTACAGCTAAGTGACATTGCCAAGGGTGTTGAAAGGAATATATAATTTTTTCACAACATCTTAAGGGAAAACTACAGAACAGAACAACATCAAATATAAAAAAATCCATGTTTTCCTGACTTGCTTAAGTGTTCTGGGTTCAAGTGAGATCCTTGCACAAACATCCAGAATACCATAAAGACTCAAATTCTCACATCAATAGCAAGGAAAGAGTATTCAAACAAATATCTGATTTTGATAAAAAGACAATTTAACCCCTCCGAAGGGACACCACCTTGTAAGTGGTGGAGGGGCTTCCGTGTTTCAATGACTTAGAGGGCTATGCTGAAGGGTTACCCATATCAGACAGGCCTCTGAGGAGAAACCAGACAAAGAGTGTCACAAACTGGAGGATCCAAGATGACGTTGAGAGAGGAGATACGTTAGTTGAGTTCCCGTTTTACACCAGAATACCTGAAGAAGTAGGCGCACTCCCCAGAGAATGGGGAAGGAAAAAGGCAAAGCCGTGGTGTTGTCCTCCTCGAAAACGGCTGGGGTTCCCACCACTTCTCAGTCTACTTTGGAAAGATTCGGGGTTATAACGTCGGGGATATCAGTTCCTGCTTCGGGGAACAGCAAGGCATTATTGCCGAATCTCAGTGGAGAGGGAGTGACTTTGAGTCCCCCTGTTGGCATGACCTCTCTAAGACCCGGAAACAGTAACGCTTCGCTATGGAGGTCGACAGTGGAAACGCCCGAAGTGGGTTAGGATTCTCACGCAATCCGAGGAGGTCCTGGCGCAGCATTGACTCAGGATAATAAACCAACTGGGGGATTGAGAGTGAGCTCTTCCCCCCGAAGGTATCTGGAGCGGTTTCTGTGGAGAAATTGGACCTGGTGAAGCCAAAAAATGTCATAATGGAAGCACTATGGGAAGTGCTGCAGAGTGTGAATAATTCTCTTCTTCAGATGTCAAACATTTTCAGGAATAAATATGTGATTATATCAATACTTATCTAACAAAGTGGAAGTCCAAGATATAAAAATAGAGACTTTGATTGCGGAAACGGTTTCTCTACGAAAATCAGTTAACCTGGTAATGAAGGACAGTCATGTTTCTTGTAAAAAAGTGGAACTTCTGGAGAACCAATTAAGGAAAAATAACTTGAGAATGATAAATCTTCCTAAAATACCCTATATAGAGAGTTATATTACTAGTAAATTTTGCCTTTGATTTAGATAGGAACAATGTTTTGAAATTGTATTTCCGATACATGACTGATAGTTTTTTGGGTTCAAAGATAAATATATTTCCTTATATATCAAGGGAATCGCAGACTAGGAGGTGTGAACTCTTGGCTTTTAAGCCAAGAATCATTGCCCTAGGTGGGACCTTCCTAGAGCGATTCCTTTGTAAGTGTTTTATTTCCTTATTACTTATTTGTTGAACCCAAGAAATTACAAGAGTTTGTGGAGTTAAAAGAACAGATGAAGAACCCTCTGCAGCAACTTCCTTTAGTTACCACTGTACCGGCTGCAATTAACGATTAACCTTCCTCCCTCAGAAAATATGAATTTGTAAGATTAACCATTTGGTGTTTTTCTTATTTTCTTTGAGATTGTTTTCCTGATCTTGGATCCCCCAATTGTGGACAATTATATATATTGTTGTGAAAAAATGTTTTTTCGTTTTCCTTATATTAATTTCTGTTTTTCCTTACATTTATGTGATAAATGTGAATGTAATTAAGTAAAATGATAAATTTAAAAAAAAAAAGACAATTTAAATATTTATCTGAAAAGGTTCTTTTCTGCCTTTTTAGGTGATTTTGTTGAAAGAAACAGAAAAAGTTAAGGGTATACATGCAAAATTACATTTGAATGTTGAATATGTTATTGCAGTTCTATTAAGCCACACACTAATTGTGAATTTGAGTTTATTTGAATGAAAATTTGCTTGCATTTGTATCCAATAAAGAAAAAGATAATTTGCATATCTGAAAGTTTGGTCCTTCCATTTCAGGAACAAATCCTAAATTTAGATTCTTTTCCTCCTTTATTCTTTGAGAGTAAAGGACGAGGTTAGTTTATTTGTTCCACTTCCTCGGCTGTGAGTGTGTGTTCCCTGGATATTCGCCACGACTACAAACATCAGGTATCTGGGAGCACATCACTACAGTCCAGCCAAGAGGGGTGGTAACACTAGTCAGACCTTCTTGAGGAAAAGCCAAAATAAGAGCAAAGGACAAATAAAATGGGGGGAAAGCCTTGTCCATGCACCAGCTCTCCACACTCTCATACAGGCTACTCAAGTAGAATAGGGAAGAAATTACTTGCTTTGAATGAAGTCTTGAGCGAGTAGCCCATTGTGCTGTGGCAGCTGCAGTGGCTAGTGGACCTCTTTTAGAAAGATTGCACATGTTTTTCCAATAGCGTGGACATACATGAACCATGGTGCATGCATCAACCATTGTACATATATAACATTATCAGGAAAGAGTGCACATGCTTTCTGAAACGGACTGCCCTGTTTGCAAATAGTGCATACTCTTTGGAAACATGGTACACTATTTCATAAAGTAAGCACGCTCTTGACGGCATCGCCCCAAAACAAACATGAATACTGTCCAAAGTAATCCAAAATAAACAACAATGCAAACAATATGGGAAATGAAAAAAAAAACTGACATTTTTTGAGCTGCCCATCCCTATTTCTGACTGAACCAAGACAGTTGAAGGGGAGGAGGAGAATATTGTGTAAATAGCCAGTTGGCCTCTGCCTAATTCTTGTCACTGTGTTTAGTACTGTCTTTTATTGCTGAAAGAGATAAATTTTAAGTCAAGTTGCTGGTTCAGAACTCCAGCTTGAGACTATATGGAATCATTGAAAGCAAGAAGGGTGCAGCATGAGTGGATGTGACCAGCTTAGAAAGGAGCCTTAATTTTGAAGGTAACCTGTAAAATAAGAAAGATCAGTGCACATGACATTTCAAGCTGAATTTCAGATTCCAGAGGCTTGAAAGTATGAATTGTCCCACAGATGGACAAAAATGGAAACCTGCATTTTAACAATCACAGGTAACGGATATATCAAATTACCCAGATTTTTCTTTCAATGTTTAGACACCTCCTCAAGCCAAATGCAGTGAGAGCTGCCCTCCTGGCTTCAGAAAATTAACCAGGAAAGGAGAGCCCGTCTGCTGCTTCGACTGTATTCCGTGTCCACAGGGAGAGATCTCCAACCAAACGGGTGAGTGATATCATGTGACATGTCAGCGACTGTGGGTAATTTGCTATGGTGCCATTTTTAACAGACAAAAAAAACACCTCAAGCTTGGCACAAAGCAGCAGATGGACATTTTTCTCAGCAAAACATCTAAATCATGATTTTCAAAACTCAGAATTGGGACATTTTACTCTGCAGTTCATCTGAATTGCAAGGGGGCATGTTAGAGGTGTGTTTTGGGTGGAACTTGGGCAGGATTTAAGTCTGGACATTTTTCCTTTATAATGGAATAGAAAAAAAAGTCCAGGGCAGAAGAGAACTACATGTTTATCTAAACTTGTTCTAGTCACAAATAAGTCTGATGTATATGGACTCCAACCTATCTGCTCTCCTTCAAAGTAAATAAACACAGTTCTATACAGATGCAAACAGTGTCCACCACTGCAGTAAATAGAATGTTTTATAAACTGCTAAAAGAAGGAGAGTCCGAGTCAGAAGGTAGTTATTAATATGAGAAGAAGCTTTTTATTAAACTTACCAATTAAGACACTGGCATAAGATTAGGTTAGGGCTCTTCAGCTTGGAGAAAAGGTGGCTGAGGGGTGATATGATAGAAGTCTACAAGATAATGAGCGGAGTAGAGCGGACAGATGTGAAGCATTTGTTTACACTTTCAAACAACAACAAAACCAGGGGACACAAGATGAAGCTAGAATATGGTAGATTTAAAACAAATAGGAGAAAGTTTTTTTTTACTCAGCGTGTAGTTAGACTGTAGAACTCGTTGCCGGAGAATGTAGTGACAGCAACTGGCCTTACGGAATTTAAAGGGGGTTTGGACAGATTCCTGAGGGAAAAGTCCATTGAACATTATTAATTTTTTTGAGGGGGGGGAGGGTTGCCGGGTTTTTGAAGCCTGGATTGGCCGCTGTCGGAGACAGGATGCTAGGCTTGATGGACCCTTGGTCTTTCCCAGTATGGCGGTGCTTATGTACTTATGTACTTATGATTATTTCAGGATATGTAGTACATTAAATCGGAATAAATCATTCACGATAGTCTATAAGCTTTTCTCATATGAGAGTATGTATACTGGACGCAAGTGCGACTTTACAGTATTACTTCTATAATCTTCCGTGATTTAGGCTATCAGTTATATACCCTTTAAATCACATGCATTTGCATCATACATATTTCTGTTCTCATTTTCCTTGTATAATTATAATTACTAATTTACTTAGTATCAGCATTAGTGAATTTCCATAGAATCAGCAATTAGTTACCAAAACGTGCTTAATCTAACATTTACAGTAATTTCACCTATCAGCAGGTCATCAGGGTCATTCGCATTTGCAACATAAATGTCCCTGTAACCACAGGTTCTGTTTACTCCTTATCACCTGTTCAAAATTCCCCTAAATCAGCAGAGCCCATAAACCATTTTCTAATGAGATCATATTTCCGTTCCCTAGCAAACTGCTAGCAAACAGCATTCACTTCCTTGTTAACTCATGTTGTAAGGTTCTAAAGAGAACTTCGGTTACATAAGCATTTACTACTACTACTATTTAGCATTTCTATAGCGCTACAAGGCGTACGCAGCGCTGCACAAACATAGAAGAAAGACAGTCCCTGCTCAAAGAGCTTACAATCTAATAGACAAAAAAGTAAATAAAGTAAGCAAATCAAATCAATTAATGTGAACGGGAAGGAAGAGAGGAGGGTAGGTGGAGGCGAGTGGTTACAAGTGGTTACGAGTCAAAAGCAATGTTAAAGAGGTGGGCTTTCAGTCTAGATTTAAATGTGGCCAAGGATGGGGCAAGACGTAGGGGCTCAGGAAGTTTATTCCAGGCGTAGGATGCAGCGAGACAGAAGGCGCGAAGTCTGGAGTTGGCAGTAGTGGAGAAGGGAACAGATAAGAAGGATTTATCCATGGAGCGGAGTGTACAATTGCAAGCAACTTACTGTTTGTCCTTTTAACCTTTTGAGGCCTAGCTCAACACACAATCATGCAGGTTATTGTTCAGCCTATGCTGTGGTCCTATGGTCATGTCCCATATATTCCATATTAACACTGAAAAGGTGCTCTAACTGATCAACTGAACACTGGAGGGATGAAGGCATGACTCCCCCTAAACCCCCTGTGGTCACTGAGCCCTCCCATCCCCCAAAGATGTGACATTGACAGTAAATACTAGGCTCTATGACAGCTCCAGATATTATGGTCATTCCTAAGACAATAGCAAGCAAAGTGGATGGATTAGCCTAGTAGTCGGTGCAGTGGACAGTGAATGGGACCCAAGTTCAATTCCCAGTTTAACTCTTTAATTTCAGTTCTGGAGCATAGAAATACCTCCTGTAAATATAGTGACCTGCATGCCTGAGGTCTATTGAAATGGTAGACCATTAGCTGCAGTAGGTTTCTCAGTTCCTAGAGAGCACACCGTACAATATGAAAGGGCTTACATTGGATTTGTACTTGGGTCCCCTTATGTGAAGTCTACTGCACTGACCACTAGGCTCCCCCTCTGCAGCACTGGGATGTCTATGTGGTCAGTTCATTAGGAATGCTACCAAATAGACCTCCCTATGTTTTTTCTTGGGACCTTTTTTTATGGTACTTACAGATGGATGTGTTGAGACTGAAAACATGTTACTTTAATACATAATTGAACCAGAAATGTAGAAGTTTTTCTGGTTCGATTATAGCTGTGTGCTAGACTAATTGGATTGAAATAATTTTGGCAAAACGTCTCAATTCGGATTTGGATGTCATAACAAAAATGCCCCGCCACAGCTGCCACTGTGTGAAACTCAGAGGTATGCAAAAAATTATGGAAAATAAGAACTCAGCATAGGGCATAGTCATCCATTTTTTGATGGGATGAGCGTCTTTCTTATTTTGTAGCTTGAGGAAAATTGCCCTAGATAATAATTCCCAAGTTCACCCTCCATTTTAGAGGGGTAGTTATCAATGTGGGCTACTGTTATACAATCGTCAGTGGCGTAGGAAGGGGGGGCGGTGGGGCAGTCCACCCTGGGTGCACACCGCTGGGGAGGGTGTCGACTTCACTGGTTCACTGCTTACTCTGCCCCGGAACAGGTTACTTCCTGTTCCGGGGCAGAGAGAGCAGGGAACCAGCGTAGCCGACGCAGCTCCCAGTGACGTGCACTCAGGGCGGAGCGGCTCTCCCACCCGCCCTCTTTGGTAAGAATGTGCTCCGGGGGGGTGCATGTGTGCATGCACCGAGGGGGGGTGCACCGTGCTGCACCCAGAGGGGAGGGGTGCGCAGCGGCGAACCGCCCCGGGTGTCAGCCGCCCTCGCTACGGCACTGACAATCGTAAAATAACCAGATTAACAGTAGCCCACACTGATAACTTCCTCCTTAAGTATCATTGCATAAAGTGGGACCTGTGCTAAAACAGCACAAGTTAGCAGTAAAATAACCTGTCATAATGGTAGCCTATACTGATATCTTCCCTCTTGGCTGATTTAACCTACCAGTTCATTGTGGAATGGGCATGTCAGGTTTATGATTGGAAGTGTCCATCTGGTCAATTTGTTATTTCATATTTTGTATAATTTGTTACTTAATTGTCATTGGTGAAAACTGAGGGCTTCTTTTCCGAAGCGTCACTGGCAATTTTCGCATGGCAAATGGGAGGAAGCCTTTAGGAATTGAATGGGCTTCCTCTCATTTACCGCAAAGGAAATACTAGTGTGGCTTTAAAAGAGGCCCTGAGTTTCTTGATCAGAAGAAAATACATTTTCCAACAAATAAAAAAATGATTTGTATAGAAGAAAAGCCAGATCATAACTGAGAACTTCTCCCTATAATCAGAAAAGAACCTAAATATGTTGATCCAAAGAGGGTAGTGATAACGGCATTCAAATATAGGAAAAGTGAAAAGAATACATGGCCAGTATAAGTTTTCATTGAGTAAAGTGATATGGTAGCCATGTCAGTCCACTTTTAAAGGTAATAAATACAAATAAAGCAAAACATAGAAAAGAAAATAAGATGATATTTTTATTGGACTAACAATACATTTTTTGACTAGCTTTCGAAGGTAACCCTTCTTCAGATCAGAAATAAGCAAATATTGACAAAACTCAGAATATATAAGTGAAACACAAGAGCATTCCAATGACAGTCTCACAGTGGGTGACAAAGCAGTAAATTTTTACAGATTATAATGGGCTAGAAAACCCAGATCTTTGTTAAGTCCTGTCTGATGGGTGTCAAAATATTTCATCATTTTGACTTCAAAGCTCTTTACATTCCTGGATTGTCTTAAATTTTCCTTTTAGTATAAAATCATTGATGCAGAGTTCTGGTTTTGTAAAGTGATGTCCCACAGAGGTAACATCCTGCAAGCCTGATGTTGCGATGTTTCATATGATGTTTATGTAGATTAAATCTCATCTTTATCGTCTGGCTTGTTCCATGGAATGGTCACTGCAGTTTACAGCCAAAAACATAATTGACCATCAATTTAAATCACTCCACTGCCAACATCCCTTCACATTTAGCCGAAATATACTTAATAAACCCCAAAACTTCCAGAATTCAGAAAAAAAGGCCTGATCCGACAAAAGCCTCAATAACTCAACACAGATGAATGCAGGCTAGGATCAAAATGCCCTCTGGAAAATTAAATGATTTTGTTCCTAGCAGAGCTCCAGGGGAACAGTTTTTAATAGCACAACCACCACACTGCTCAAGGCCCTTTACATTCCAGCTGAATCACCAGGAAAGATAGTTAAGCTAGAAGATCTTGCTGTGAGGACTGCAGATAGCATTCTATTGATCACTGTCATTCAAGGTCTTACCAACCAAAATGGAAAGTTTAAATTGTTTCTCCATTTTATTTGAAGCCAATTCAAATCCTTCAAAGTAGGAAGCACATGATCCTTTAGCCTTCTTGACCACCAACATTTTTGTGGTTGAATTCTGTAACAGCTGCAACTGAAGTAGGTTGCTCAATTGTAATCCTTGGTACAAAGAATTAAAGTAATCCAGCCTGGTGGTAATTGACACATGAAAACTGTAGCTAAATTCTTTCCAAATAGAAAAGACAGGGGTGCTAAATCAATGATAGGCTTCCATTGATTTAGTTGTCTGAACTACAGAGGAGATCTGGGTTGTACCTCCAAATCATGCAACACCTCTTTGGGTAACAAAGCCTGATTAGCAATAAAAACATCCTATCACTTCTGATCATACTTAACGTTTCCAACTTATCTGGATTAATTTTTTTGTCTAGCCTTAGCCAATCATACTGCCCTTTTACTAAGGTACGTAGGCGCCTACGTGCATACAACATATGTCAAATTGGAACTACTGTCCAGCTACCGCATGCCCTAGGAGGTAATTCCATTTTTGACACGCGTCCAAAATACACGGTAGAAATTTTCTACCTTGTGGCGCTTACCCAGCAGGAATCGGCAGTGTACACATGCTATGCGTGAGACTTTACCACTATGTCGACGGGTGGTGGTAAGTTCTCATGCCAAAAATGGACGCGTATTGGTTTTAATTTTGCCACATGTTCATTTTGGCCACAAAAAAGGGCCTTTTTTGCAGGCACTGAAAAATGGACCTGCGCGCATCCAATACATGCACCTACACCAGTGCAGGCCATTTTTCGGCTCGCCTTAGTAAAAGCACCCCAAAGTTGGGCGACGTTTATAGAATAATGCTTCATGCCAGGAACCACAACTACATTCACACCAACGAAACTTTGCTATAAATCCCTTGACTAAATTAGGCCCGGATCCCCATTATTGCATAACAATGTGCTTAAATTAAAGGAACATCCCTGATCCACCCATGACCCTCCCATGGCTGTGTCCCCTTTTTGGATCCACTAACCAGTCAAGTACAACTGAATATCAGCAGATTGCCCTGCACCAATGAATTAACCATATCAATTTTACAGTGTTAATGTTGCTCACTTTCTAGCAAACAATAGCAGCCATGTGTTTTTTATTTAATGAGATGAGTTGAAATTATTCTTTGTAAAGTGTCTGCCTATATTATAGAGCAACAGTATCTGCTGTAGTCTGAAGTATAGAGAATTAATTTAATGTTCATGTACTATCCCAAAACCAATGCTGTTTATGAGATATTGAGACAATATTCATCTTCCTCAGATACTGACAATTGTATGAAATGTCAAGAGGACCATTGGCCCAATCATAAGAGAGAAACCTGTATCCCAAAACTGATAATTTTCCTGTCCTACAAAGAAGCTCTAGGGATGGCTTTGACTACCAGCAGCATTTTCTTCTCTCTTATCAATGCAATCATTCTGGGAATCTTCATTCATTACCGAGACACACCTATTGTGAGAGCCAATAACCGGGACATCAGCTATATCCTCCTCATCTCCCTTATGATCTGCTTTCTATGCTCCTTGTTGTTCATTGGCCGTCCTGAGCCCGTGACCTGCATTCTCCGCAACACTACCTTTGGGATGACTTTCTCTATCTCACTCTCTTCCATACTGGCAAAAACTATCACTGTGGTTATGGCCTTCCATGCAACCAAGCCTGGAAGCAAGCTCCGGAAATGGATGGGTTCCAGGATCTCATATACTATAATACTTTTCAGCTCTGTTTTTCAATTTATTCTCTGTCTCATCTGGCTGTCTACTGCTCCCCCATTCCCATATCTTAATATGCAATCAGAAACTGGGGCAATACTACTTGAATGTAATGAAGGGTCAATGATTGCATTTTACTGTGTTCTGGGTTTCCTGGGATTTCTGGCTGGTATCAGCTTCATCATTGCGTTCTTATCAAGAAATCTACCTGACAGTTTCAATGAGGCCAAGTACATTACTTTCAGTATGCTTGTGTTCTGCACTGTTTGGATAACTTTTATTCCAACATATCTGAGCACAAGAGGAAAATACATGGTAGCAGTGGAGATATTTGCCATACAAGCTTCCAGTGCTGGACTGCTGGGATGTATTTTTATACCCAAATGTTGCATTATTCTATTGAGGCCTGATATGAATAGCAGGAAATATTTAACAAAAAACAACTGAAATAAACATTTCTTTTTAATGCTATGGAAGTTCAAGCTGTGCGAATTCAAATTTGTGGAATTATCTTTGAATTGGATCTTTAAATCATATACCCCACTGTTTACTAAGCCACACTAGCGGCTGCCATGCAACAATGCAGACACAGCCCATTTGAAGTGAATGGGCTGTCGGCACTAGCAATGCAGCTTAGTAAACAGGCGGGATAATCATAATGCTCAGGTTTTTCTAAAAATAATAATTATAAACAGAGAGAGAGAGATCTATCATATATCCTTTAGTCTTGCATTCAATCCTATGTCCCAATATTCAAAGCCCCTTAAATCCACTGGTGCCACCTAACCCCAATATTCTGCAGCAGTAAACTGGACAGTGTCCCTGAATGTCACCTCTGACTGGTGCTAAAAAAATGATTAGGAGCAGTATGGGGAGGGGCGGCATTAGAAAGAAGCCCTAGGTTATGAGGATGCCTTTAATATTCAATTCCAACACCTGCATCCCTCAATGGCCTAATTTAGGACATCTCAAAAGCTTTTTTAAAATAGGCACCTGATTAACTTTTTAAATGTGCTCTTGCCCCCCTCCATTCTTCCCACTCTCCCTCCTGCCAGCCTGAGCCATGTATAAACCAAGTGCCCCCTCCACAACAGGCCATGAGAGGTTGTAGCAGTCATTTTCTCAGCCCAGCTGCAAGAGGCAAGAGCAAAGGGCTGCGCTCCTGCCCCTATGTATCCACTGGTCCACCAGGGAGCAGAGGTAGTTCCTGAGAGAGGCCTACCTAAACCACTGGTGTTGGGGGTGGGGGATGAAGAGTTGGGGTCCTTGTCCTTCCAGGTGGTTTGGCTTATACATGGCTCGGGCTGGAAGAAGGGAGGGTAGAAAGGAAGGAGGGTGCCAGGAGGGGGATGGTGGCATTAAAAGCACATTAAAAGTTATGTGGTTCCTGGCAAATATTCAGCCAGGGTCTGCATAACTGTCTTATGCAGGCCCTGGCAGAATATTGGCCAGAACCCGCAAAATCCCCAGCAGCCATCCCCACCATTGTTAGCGCTTTAAAAATGCTGTCTGCCATAGGCTAAATATCAAGGGAAATGTCTTCAAACAAAGAAAGGAAATTCTCAGTTCCCATTTTCCATTTAGGTAGTAAATCTGTTATGAAGGTACCAATGTTAGTAGTAGTTCAAAAGGTTAAGGAAAAAGAGATTAGCCTTCAAATACTACAAGAGACTGAAAAAGAGGAAGACAGATGACAATATCTGAAAAAGCTAAGAGAAGCTGGTAAAGTAGTCAGGAAAGTAAAGATACAAATTGAAGGAAAAAAAGAGGTTTTCTGGTGCCTCATTTCTATTCATGAACCTCTAAGCTGAAGTCACAGCAGGTGTCAAACTTCTCTTTGATATCTGGTTATCATCTGAAGGAGTTACACACTGTATGGGTTATCAATAGAAATCAAACAAAATAAAACATGGAAAAGAAAATAAGATGATACCTTTTTTATTGGACATAACTTAATACATTTCTTGATTAGCTTTCGAAGGTTGCCCTTCTTCGTCAGATCGGAAATAAGCAAATGTGGTAATGTATGGGGTAATTGACTAGTGAGCAGCTGACAGTCAGGCTCCTTATATAGAAGTTGTTGTTCTCAGCAAGAAGGGTCAAAATTCTGCTGTATAGAAAAGGGAGACAGACTGCAGCTAGTCTTGTATGAAGCCTCTACTTTAAGGTAAACATTTTATCTCGCAGAGCAGCATCTTTTGCGTCAGAAGCCAGGTCTGAATTTCAGGTTCCCCTGGGACTTGGTACCTGGGATCTTTCCAGCTCTGATAAAATAACAGCACCCATTCCGTAATGTGCCATTTTTGCAAAAACTTCATTGGCTACCAGTACAATACAGAGCTAAATTTAAAACTCTATGTCTGACCTTCAAGGCACTTAAAGGAAATATTCCTGAGTACCTGAAGAATAGGCTAATCCTCCACACACCGCCAAGGACACTAAGGTCCTCGCAAGGACTATCACTAACCACACCCTCTCCAAAAGACATTACACAATGTGATACCCACAAGCGAGCCTTCTCCGCAGTAGCCCCCACACTCTGGAATGCGCTGCCTGAAAGGCTCTGCTTAGCACAAGACTATCAGGAAGCAGGTGAAAGCTTGGCTCTTCAACCAGGCCTTTAATGGAAGAAGCAACTAACTTGTTAGTCTTACTCACACACATAAGGAGTGACACGGACTGCACACACTGCAGCAGGACATGTTTATCCACTCCCATCCTGAGATAATATTTAACCATCTCTCTGACCTAATGTGCACCTTTCTTAAATTAGTCACCTTATTTTCTAACTCCTGTTACTCTCTTACCTGTCTATATGCTCTTTTATTATACCCTACACTATCAATTATAATGTTCTATTACGCATTGTGTTGACATTGTAAGTAGTAGACTTTGCCATACTTTGTATTGTTATTTGAATATTTTTACTGCTGTAATTGTTTACTGTTCACGTTTGATTTATTCTTACTGTACACCGCCTTGAGTGAATTCCTTCAAAATGGCAGTAAATAAATCCTAATAAATAAATATGATAGAGAAGGCATATTTACCTTTTGATGTGAGGATGTCATGAATCTCCTCGATGACCTTCTTGTAAAGTTCTTTCTGCCATTCTCCCAGAATGGCCCACTCCGCTTCCAAGAAATAAGCAGAAACATCCTTAAATGCGACCAATGCCTGGAACAGCAGACAGGAAATCGTCAGACACAGTTTCATTAACATGTCTTTTAACAGACTAAATGTTATATGATCTCTGTCAGTAAGAAGGGCAGGCAATGCGGCAGCGCTGGACACCGGTGCTGGACAACGCTTCAGCTGGCGGGGGTTGGGGATCCCCGTCAGCCAAGGTATTTGCTGCGGCAGTGGGTGGGGAGCAGCAAGGGGGTGATGGTGGCAGCATAACAAAATGTGCCCCCCCCCCACCTCAGGCTCTGGCCCCCTTCCACCGCGAAGTCTGGCTACACCCTGATTAGAGCAATGCCCTAACGTGAATTATGTAAAAATTTGCATTAAATTAGACCTCCCAATACTCAGCTTAGAACTAATTTGCATAAAGCCAGAGCACAAATAAACCAATAGCAGACTTATGCAAGCTTCCCACACCTGAATACTTCCATTAAAACTCTTGCATACACTTTTGAACTTTATATTTATTTATTTATTTATTTATTTATTTTATATTTTAGGTGTCAGTGCAGATATCTGGTGACCTCACTGCACCTGGGCAATTTTTCACGCCATTTAAGGGTCACCCTAGTTACCAAAAAGCCCATAAGTGTCCCCCTCCTTTTCCCAGCAACCACTGGGCTTTAATTAAAACTGCGCCACATGGGGGCATGTGCGATTGCTCAAACACCCTGATTTCAGCCAAACTAATAGTTCCATAATTAGACCCTTCTCAGGTCACAAGTCCCCCCTCACTCAAATTATTTAATAAAATTGATGGTACAGTGGTCCCCGAGGCTCCGGAGCCATCGGCATCTTTTTCTACCGCAAATGCGTGATGTCTTTGATGATGTCAGCGCGTTTCCCCAATGTTGTGCTCACATGCCCAGCGATTCCCAGGCCCCAGCAGGCCTCAGCAAATACGGGACTCTTCCTGCCAGCCATGCCTGGCTCCCTTCACCTCAGCGGTGGCACAGAACCCCACGGTTTTTCCACAGCGGACCCTCCACTGGCAGCAGACAAACCCTCAGAGACCTTTCCCAGAGCTCCCAAGGCCAGGTAAATATAAAAATATATATATATTTTATACTGGTTACATTATGCTAAGTGCTTCTACAGATTTATTTTAAATTCTTTTTATTATGAAAAATGAAGATAGTTGGAAAATATTATATATCTTGAATGGAAGACTTGGCCCTTCCCCCGGCAGAAGAGTTACCCCCCCCCCCCCCCCCCCCGCCCCCCAACTCTGCAAAGAGTTTACTGCATTCTAGTAATCCCCAATATAATGGAGGATTACACTAGAGATAGTGCAGAATATACATTTTTAATAAAATAAAATCATCTTATATTGGAGTTATTCTCTAATTTTCTGTGTGTTTTAAGTTTACTGTAAACCTCTTTTATCTTAAGTGGAACTAGACCAACTGCTTCACTCCAACACAGACAAATAAAGAAAGAGAAGAGAAAGCTGGAAGAGCTGCACTTTGATCTTTTGTTTAGCTAAGCAGAATATTAACCCCCCTGTTTACTAAAGTTTAGCTCAATCTGCAGCTGGGCTCATTTTATTCCTATGGGCCCTGCTGCAATTAGGGTTACCATATGGCTCCAGAAAAAGGAGGACGGATTGAGCCAGCCGGGTTTTACTTCCATTGCTTTCAATGGAAGTAATTGAGCCAGCCAGGTTTTACTTCCATTGCTTTCAATGGAAAGCAATGGAAGTAAAACCCGGCTGGCTCAATCCGTCCTCCTTTTTCTGGGAGCTTTAGTAAACAACCCCCTAAATGTTTCCAACACTGACAAACAAAGAGAGAGAAAAGAAAGCTGTGCACAGAAATGTTTTCCTTATAGTGCTGGAACCCTGTGTACAAGAGAGGAGAGAACAATTTCTTACCTGATCAGAAACTAGGGCAGACATTTCCCTGCTGTCCCCCCCCCTCCCCCTCCCCCCCCCCCCCCCCCCCCCCCCCCCCCCGCTGGATTTTGCTGCTGCTGCTGCTGCTGGAATGGATTCAGGCTGGAGATTTCCCTTTTCTGGACAGATGAATAAAACAGGAAGTGGTTGAGCTGATTCCAGGTCTCTGATAAATTTGTTCCTCTCTCCCTCTGCAGATCTGAGATTGGGTCTTTTAGGGATTTCCAGACCCCAGAGACAGAAAGTTTCTCAATACCATCTCTACGCTGATGACTCCCAAATCTAACTCTCTACCCCCGAAATCTCAACTACCATCCAGACCAATGTCTCAGCCTGCCTGTCTGATATTGCTGCCTGGATGTCTCAGCGTCACCTGAAGCTCAACATGGCCAAAACCGAGCTTCTCATCTTTCCCCCTAAACCTACCTCCCCCTCTCCCCCCTTTCTCTATTTCAGTGGATGGCACTCTCTTTCTCTCTGTCTCATCTGCTCCTAACCTTGGGGTCATCTTTGACTCCTCTCTCTCCTTCTCTGCTCACATTCAACAGATTGCTAAAACATGTCGTTTCTTTCTCTACAACATTAGCAAAATCCGTCCCTTCATCTCTGAGCACTCTACCAGAACCCTTATCCACACTCTTATCACCTCTCCGTCTTGATTATTGTAACCTACTACTCACCGGCCTCCCTCTTAGCCATCTCTCTCCTCTTCAATCAATCCAAAACTCTGCTGCACAACTCATTTTCCACCAAAGTCATTATGCCCATATTAGCCCTCTCCTTAAGTCACTTCACTGGCTTCCTATCCGTTTCTGTATTATATTCAAACTTCTCCTATTGACCTATAAGTGCATTCACTCTGCCGCTCCCCAGTACCTCTCCACTCTTGTCTCCCCCTACGTTCCCCCTCGAGTACTCCATTCTGCTAATTCAAGACTCCGTTCCTTTTGTCTCGCTGCACCTCACGCCTGGAATAGACTTCCCGAGTCTGTACGTCTAGCCCCGTCTTTAGCTGTTTTCAAGTCCAAACTCAAATCCCACCTCTTTACCACTGCTTTTGACTTGTAACTCTCTTACCCTGTCCTTTTTCCTCACCTCTTTATTCCCTTACCCTTAATCGTTCTGTCCATTTACCTGTCTTATCTAGATTGTAAGCTCTTTGAGCAGGGACTGACTTTTGTGTATGGTGTACAGTGCTGTGTATGCCTTGTAGCACTATAGAAATGATAAGTAGTAGTAGTAATAGTACTTTTGTTCTCAGTCTTTTCCCTCTTTGCAGCTATGCAAAAAAAAGCAGCACAGCACTTCAGCGCCTCCCCTCCACCCTTATGAGCTCCCTCCCCCTCCCTCTGCTGAGGTCATTCTGGGATTTCCCATCTACAAGACGTTAAAAACTTCTGCTCAGTGTGCTGCGGCAGCTAAGAAAGCGCACACAATAGAAAACAAACACGAGGACGTTATAATGCTGTTGTATCGCTCCATGGTGCGGCCACACCTAGAATATTGTATCCAATTCTGGTCAACACATCTCAAAAAAGAGAAGGTGCAGAGAAGGGCAACAAAAATGATAAAGGGAATGGAACGACTTCCCTATGAGGAAAGGCTGAGAAGGTTAGGGCTCTTCAGCTTGGAGAAAAGGCGGCTGAGGGGCGATATGATAGAAGTCTACAAGTTAATGAGTGGAATAGAGCAGACAGATGTGAAGCGTTTGTTTACACTTTTAAACAACAAGAAAACCAGGGGACACAAGATGAAGCTAGAATATGGTAGATTTAAAACAAATAGGAGAAAGTTTTTCTTTACTCAGCCTGTAGTTAGACTCTGGAACTCGTTGCCAGAAAATGTAGTGACAGCAGCTGGCCTTACAGAATTTAAAGGGGGTTTGGACAGATTCCTGAGGGAAAAGTTCATTGAACATTATTAAGAATTAAGTTTTGTTTGTTTGTTTTTTTTGGGGGGGGGGTTGCCCGGTTCTTGAAGCCTGGATTGGCCACTGTCAGAGACAGGATGCTGGGCTTGATGGACCCTTGGTCTTTTCCCAGTAATGGCGGTGCTTGATTTATTTATTTTTATTTATTGCATTTGTATCCCACATTTTCTCACCTATTTGCAGGCTCAATGTGGCTTACAGAGTTTGGTTATGACATAATCATTCTATGATGTCAGTTACAATTAGTAGTGTTCAAAGATTAGGTAAGGGAAGAGAGAAGGAAGTTGTTAGGCAGCGTTGAAGGTGGACTGTGATAACTGTGTGGATTGGTGGGGTAGTTTTGTAAGGCTATGGCTTCTCTTTGTAGGCCTTCTGGAAGAGATGTGTCTTCAGGGATTTGCGGAACTTAGTTATTTCATCAATGGCTTTCAGGGCTGTAGGTAATGCATTCCACAACTGCGTGCTCATATAAGAGAAGGTGGTGGCGTGTATCAGCTTGTATTTTAGTCCTTTACAGCTGGGGAAGTGCAGATTGAGGAATTGGCGGGATGATCTTATGGTGTTTCTGGGAGGCAAATCCACAAGGTTTAGCATGTAGATTGGGGTGTCTGTGTGAATGATTTTGTGTACTATCATGCATATCTTGAATGCAACACGTTCCTTGAGAGGGAGCCAGTGAAGTTTCTCTCTTAGGGGTTTTGCACTTTCATATTTAGTTTTTCTAAATATGAGTCTGGCGGTGGTATTCTGGGCTGTTTGGAGTTTTTTGATAGTCTGTTCTTTGCAGCCAGCGTACAGTGCGTTACAGTAGTCCAGATGACTTATTACCAATGACTGCATCAGGGTACGGAAGATATATCTCAGGATGAAAGGTCTTACTCTTTTGAGTTTCCACATGGAGTGGAACATCTTTTTCGTTGTGTTCTTCACGTATCGAGTGTGAGGTTTCGGTCCATGGTAACTCCAAGAATTTTTAGATTTTGTGCGACGGGGAGAGAACAGTATGGTGTGGTTATTGTGTAGTAGTTGTTTTTGTTGTGTTGTGAGGTGAGGACAAGACAGTTTTTTCTGCGTTGAGTTTCAGCTGCAATGCATCCGCCCAGGAGTGCATGATTTGGAGGCTTTGGTTGATCTCGTTGGTGATGGGATGTAGATCTTGACGTCGTCTGCATATATGTAGGGATTAAGGTTTTGATTGGCTAGAAGTTTGGCTAAAGGTATTATCATTAGGTTGAAGAGAGTTGGTGATAGGGGGGGATCCTTGGGGAACTCCACATTCAGGTGTCCATGGGGGTGATATGTCCACATTCGTTGTTACTTGGTAAGATCTTGTGGTCAGGAATCCTTTGAACCATTTGAGAACTGTACCTGCTACTCCAAAGTATTCTAGTATATGTAATAGTATTCAATGATTAACCATGTCAAAGGCGCTGGACATGTCGAATTGTAGGAGGAGTATGTTGTTACCAGTTGCAATTGCTTGTTTGAATGAGTTCATTGCAGATACTAGTACCATTTTGGTGCTGTGATTTGACCGAAATCCTGATTGAGACTCGTGCATAATTGAGTGTTTATTTATGTAGTCAGAGAGTTGTTTCATCACTATGCCCTCCTTGAGTTTGGTTATGAGCGGAATTGATGCTACTGGGCGATAATTGGTAAAGTCCATTGTGTTTTTCTTAGCATCTTTTGGCAGCGGAGTAAGTAAGATGTTTCCTTTCTCCGTGGAAAAGAGACCATTTTGAAGCCTGTGGTTTATATGATCCGTGAGGTCTTTTTTGAATTGTTTGGGGGTGGATCTTATTAGGCTATTGGGGCAGATGTCTAATTTGCATTGTGACTTGGCGTATTTTCCGAGCCATTGTGAGAATTCATTTGACAATATCGTGGCAAAGTTGGTCCATGATCGATCTGCTGGGCTTTCCCCAGGTTTTGGGTCAAGACATTCAAGGATGCTTGTGAACTCAGTAGTGTTGGTAGGTATCATGAGTCGGAGCTTTATAATTTTTTCATTGAAGTAATTCGCAAGATTGGATGTGGATGGGGTTTCTATATTGTTAGAGGTAACCGGTGTAGTATTTAGGAGTTTGTTTACGAGTGAGAAGAGTTTGTGTGTGTCCTTGTAGTTTGGTCCTATTTTGGTTTTGTAGTATGTTCTTTTAGTTTGTCTGATAGTGTATTTGTATTTTCTTTGTAGCTTTTTCCAGTCGTCTTTTTTCTTGGTCCATGCTCGTTCTAATCTTCTGACCTGTGTTTTTAGTTCTTTCAATTCTTCATTAAACCATGGTATTGAGTTTTTTCTATGTACTTATGTACTTAAGGTGGATCTGTGTAGAAAGCAGATAGCAGATCAGGGAAATATGATGTGAGGTCTTGACATCTTCTTGCATTTATGTCCTTGCAGTTCTTGAGACCTGACTCTTTCTGAAAATTCTGGACCTCTCACTATGTAGTATTACATTTATATCTTGTTAGTGTTTATTAGGGCACTTTAATGAATTTTATTTTTGTGCAAAGTGCTTCATGAAATTGCAGTAAGACAGCAAATGCAGTGCAGTGATTGGATAGTAAATGATCTCAGCTTCTGGATCTGTGTTTAACTCCTGGTTGTAAGGAGGGTTGAAACAGTGTTGCCAGATCTGAAATGCATAGGGTTACCATACGTCCAGATTTATACGCTGAAGTCTTGAAAGGACGCTGCTTGAACACTCGGCAGCCATTCTGAATCGGCGCCGGGAGCAAGAGGGGTCTACAGCAGGGCTGCCAAGAGACTGAGCCGGGCCCTGCCGCCGCCCCCCCCCCCTACCCCGGATCATCACTGCTGCCGCCCTCCAACTCCAAATACCTTGACTGGCGGGGATCCTGAGGCCCTGCCAGCAGAAGAAATCTTCCTCTATTGCTGGTCTTCACTTTGTCGCATTGCCTGCCCTGCCCCTGAGGCTGCTTTTTCTCTCACGCAGCGCATGATTGGTTTCAAAACCCATCATGTGTGGCCTGAGGGGAAAAGCAGCTGCTATAGAGAGAGAGATACAGAGAGGGGCTGGTAACTAATGAGGTCAATGTGAAAAAGGTTATGACAGATGTGAAATCTATCTCAGTATTCAGACCTTTAGGTACAAGAGTGTTTAAGGTATATATCAAATGTTGCTCCTCACGCAAGAGTTTGATATCAATACTGCCACCAAGCCATGTTAGTTGTGTTTTATTACAAAAAAACCTTAGTCATCAATGCGTCACTAAAGGTGACACTCTATCTTTCTCCATTTACAACTTCTGTGTTCAATTATTCTAGTTTTTATTACCCTTTTTGTTTTGCCCATATAGGTCAACTTACTTGGGCAAGTAATGACCTTTGAAGCTATTACAGACAATTATAATAATATGTTGTCATTTTTGTCTGCCACAGAAAAGTTTTTTTTCAGAAGGTGAAGTTATACCTCTTATGAAATTTTCATGAGGCTGTTTTAGTGTGGTTCACATATTTGATGATCTTTTTATTTATTTATTTATCTCATTTGTACCCCACCCAAGTGTCAGGCTCAATGTGGCTTACAACGGACCACAGAGGCAGACGCCAATGCAGTAAAATGAAGCTAATACAGCAGAAAAAACCTACAAAAAGGTATTATTACACATTTGATTATCAGGCTCACTTTCAAAGAGAAAAACATCCAAAAAGTGACATAAGTCTGCATTTGTTTTTTGAAACCTTATTTTATTTATTTATTTGTTGCACTTGTATCCCACATTTTTCCACCTATTTGCAGGCTCAATGTGGCTTACAAAATGTTATAGCAACATGTACACATTATAGGATACAAATTTCAGAGTATAGATACAGATGGGTACATAGAATATCATAGCAATCATACTAGATGTTTTTCTCTGAAGTCCGCCAGAAGTGCGTACAAATCTCAAGAGGAAGTGCCAGGGGTGTGTTCAGGGCGGAACTTTTTTCAGCCATAATGGAACACAACAAAACCGTCCAGGACTAAGACGTTTTGAGCTACGCCTGTTTTTATAACGAATAAGGCACAAAAAGGTGCCCTAAATAACCAGATGACCACTGGAGGGAATCAGGAATGACCGCCCCTTATTTCCCCCAGTGGTCATAACCCCCTCCCACTCCCCAAAAATGTGATGAAAAACATTACTTGCCAGCCTTCGTGCCACCCTCAGATGTTATACTCAGGTCCACTAGAATACCATGGCGATCCCAGGAATAGTCTAGTGTTGGTTGCAGTGCACTGCAAACAGGTGGACCCACGCCTATACCTCTCCCTACCTGTTACACTTGTGGAGGAAACTGTGAACCCTCCAAAACTCACCAGAAACCCAGATGGGTACCTGGGAGCAGTTTATAAAGTCCACTGCAGTGCCCCCTAGGGTGCCCTATTGCTGTCCAGTAGACCAGTCTACTAAAAATGCTGGCTCCTCCTACATCCCAATGGCTTCATTTTGTGTGTTTTGCACTTGGACGTTGTTGTTGGGTTTTGTTTTGTTTTTTTCAAATATGGACCAAAAAAAAAACTGTCCACATCACAAAATGTCCACAGTATTTTCGAAAAAAAAAGATAGACGTTTTTCTTTTTCAAAAATGACCATCTTTCTTATTCGAATTTTGGACGTTTTTGCAAAACGTCCAAAGTCAGACTTAGATGTCATATTGAAAATGCCCCTCTATATATCTTATTTTTATGTGACCTTTTTTGTGTCTCTTAAAGAATAGGTCTTTGAAAATCTAAATCTTATATTTTTATACCTGGTTTTGTATTGTCATTAGGAGACTTTCTCTGATGATCTTTCTAGAAACGTGTATGACTAAATATTAGGTAGGAACCTTCCCCCCCCCCCCCCCCTTTTTTTAGCATATTATTTTATCTTTACGTATGTTTTAAATGTTCTATATTGCGTATATATTTTTATATGTTTTAGTTTTTTTATTTGGTTGCATTTTCTGTATTTTGTCATGTTGGGACTCCTTTGTTGTTCTTGAAGATTACTGAGACAAAAGAATTTTTTGGACACCATCTGTGAGAGGTTTTCCTTCTTTCCGCTAGTTTTTTCTCCTGGTGCATCCCATTTGTGGAGGTTTTATCTTTCTGTTTGTGCTTGGGGATCTCTGCCAGCTCAGGTATTTATTAAATTTTGGAGTCATGGGCGGGGGGCAGAGGAAATACTGTATCCATACTTTGGGCTCAGGCCCACCCAAATTGGCATATCTAGTAATCCCACTGCTAACACCAGTTGCAGTTTTCCGTATTCTTGTGTGCTATAGGGTGGGAGGGAGGACCGAAGCCAATGATGCCTTGAACATTTCGCCTGAAGGGAGGGGGTGCCAGGAGCCTCTTTATGAGCTTTGTTTCTGTTTTAATTCCAGAATGAACTCAAGGCCCTTATCTTGTCTCTGGTGTCATTAGACATGGACTATTGAATTCATTAGAATAAGTGTTTTTTCCTCCTATGTAATCATAGGTGCCTCGTAAAAAAATGCTTGGGGAAGCTAAGCCTCCCCAGCTACAATTGGGACCTCCACTAATTTTAAAGCCAGCAGCAGCTAGAACCCAGTCTACCTCAGCAAGCTGATCTCACAGACCTGACCTGCTCTCATTGCAGTAATTGGTGTCCCCTCCCCCTCACAACCTGCAAGCACTGTCCGGGGCTGTTGTCGGCTTCAGGTGCCGGCATCTGTGGTCTGACGGTGTTGCCAATTTGCATTGATCACTGCCAGTAGCAACACTGTAGTGATTAAGGCAGGCTGTCTCATGGTCTCGGCCTTCCCATTGATGCCTCTCGCCCATGCAGAACAGGAAGTTACATCAGAGGTGGGTGGGACGTATCACTGATGGGCGAGGACAAGTGGGATGTATAAGAGAGCACTTTAATGCAATTGCCTTATATACACCTGGTGCATTCTCTGGTTACATGTGTGACTTTTACAAGCCAGTTTTAGAAAATCATAGCATTTTTTGGCACACTGTAGAAGATACTGTCTGACAATATACGGTCAAAACACTTACTATCTATATACTTCATTATGCATAGGATTTGTCATCTGATGTCTCTTCATAGGTTTCATGTGCAACTGTTTAAATTGGTAAATCTGTAAATGACTAATTGTTACAGTTATGTACCTGTTAAGCAAAGTTTACTTAATCTGTAACAACTGGCTGTTTTCTGTCACAGTTTTGGATCATTAAAGTAGTAGACGCTCCTGGTATTCTTACCAACTGATTCAGGTGGAAATATGGTATGAAGAATATTCTGTTCCTTCTAGCACAGCTGAACTGGTTTGTCTGGCCACCAATAATATTTGCTGGATTTTATCACAACAGACCCTTAACACATCCAGGACTAAAACTAAGACATTTTGAGCTACACCTGTTTTTATAACAAATAAGGCACAAAAAGGTGCCCTAAATGACTGATGACCACTGGAAGGAGTCGAAGATTGCCTCCCCTTACTCCCCCAGTGGTCTCTAACCCCCGCCCAACCCCCCCAAAATGTGATTTAAAACATTACTTGCCAGCCTGAGATGTAATTCTCAGGTCCATTAGAACAGCATGCAGGTCCTGGAGTAGTCTAGTGGTGGGTGCAGGGCACTGCAGACAGGTGACCCAGGCCCATATCTCCCCCTACCTGTTACACTTGTGGAGGAAACTGTGAGCCCTCCAAAACTCACCAGAAATCCACTGTACCCACATATTGGTGCCCCTTCACCCGTAAGGGCTATGGTAGTGGTGTTCAGTTGGGGGTAGTGGGTTTGGGGGGGGGGGGGCTCAGCAGACAAGATAAGGGAGCAATGATGAGATGTGTACCTGGGAATATTTTATGAAATCCATTGCAGTGCCGCCTAGGGTGCCCTATTGCTGTCCTGGGATGTCAGGGAGACCAGTCTACTAAAAATAATCGTCCTGCATCCCAATGGCTTGATTTTGTGCGTTTTGCACTTGGACTTTTTTTTTTTTTTTTTTTCAAAAATGGAACAAATAACAAAACCTTATTTAAAATAGTATTTTCAAAAAAGATAGATGTTTTTCGTTTTTGAAAATGGCCTTCTTTCCTATTCAGATTTTGGATGAAAGATATCGAAAATGCCCCTCCGTCAAGCAGATCACCAGCAAAGACCTCCTTAATTATCTTCAGGGTGTCTGGCTTATCTTCTGCTGCTGAAGGAACTTTCTTCCATTCCTTGTAATGAACTTTTCTACTTAAATCCACTGTGACAGCAGTTACCATTTTTTGTCCATCTTTGCATGACGTGGACACATGATCATTGGTTTCACTGCTGCACAAGATGTTTCAACAGAAGGGGCTGCCATACTCAATTTTCAAAGCCTTTAACTTCTACTTTATATGTTCATGAATACGGCATTTGCACTGATCAACTGGTGAATTTCTCAATATGTCAACATTTCCAGGACTCAGCTTAGCAAAGTTAGAAAAGCTTATTGTGATATCTGGAGGGCACATTTGAAATACTTCATATGCTTCTCTCAAGTATATCACAAGGAAATGTTTACGCACTTAAACTGGTATCATGTCTCATTTGCTTTGTGGCACATCTGTGGAATGTGGAAAGTGCAATGAAGCAAAAACAATTAAATGCAGGTTGTTTTCTGGAGGCTAATTAAGATATTTAAATATATCAAACTGGCAATTTGATGTATTATTAACTGCATTTTGTGCTGAGAAAGCGTTAGTTACATATGTGATATCACACACATAACCAAAAGTTATGTGTATGACTTACATTACATGTATATATCTTACAATGCGTACACCTAAGTTTATTACTATTTTAAGATACTAACCCCATTTGTTTGCCGGACTTTCAAAACCAGAGTATCACAACTTGTGTCAATTGGTGATTAAGTGAGTGGAGGAGTAGCCTAGTGGTTAGTGCAGTGGACTTTGATCCTGAGGAACTGAGTTCAATTCCCACTGCACCTCCTTGTGACTCTGGGCAAGTCACTTAAACCTCAATTGCCCCTGGTACAAGATAAGTACCTGAATATATGTAAACCACTTTGAATGTAGTTGCAGAAACCTCAGAAAGGCAGTATATCAAGTCCCATTTCCCTTTCCTTAAATAAACATTGTACTAATCATTTAAGTAAAAATACATTTATATATAAAGAGATATAGCTTTTCAATTGTTTTAAAAAGAAGACATATGATCATAGTAATGTTTTATATGTATATCATCAGCCATTTGTTTTTTCATGTTGATAAAAAATTAATGAAGAAAACAAGATATTAAAATGCTTAAAAATAGTAATAATTTTATACACGTTTACTTGTTGTACCGTGCTGTGATTATAATGTTTCAGGAGCTGTGACACATTTTTGAACTTCAGACTATTGGGCAAATTGGGAAACAGAAATGACAGCAATCTATGCAACTTCAGTTTTCTAAACAACAGGACCCACTTTGTGGAGAATGTGCCTCCTAATGAAGTTTCCACAGTTTAATTGGAAAATGTTGTCATGGACTCAGGGAGGGTGAGCCCTTGAGATGCGCAGGCGAGTTACCAGGGCTTGATACAGTACTAGGCAAGGAGTCAGGTAAGAGGTAAGCAAGGCACAGACAAGAGACAAGGCAGGAGAGGCTGGAACCTGAGACAGGGCAGATTAGGCTGGATCTAATATCCCAACGGTCTTTTTCAAGGCCCATTTCTATTCTAATTTCCTAGTTTCATGTTTTTTTTGCAGATTGTTATCTGAAAGACCATTTGCAGAGATTCCTGAGTCAGGCCTGTGACCGAAACACTGTACTGTGTCGAGTCTTCTGTCAATAAACAGTATATAAATGTCCGAAGTTCCCTCCTATCTCTGGACTGCTAGATCTATTTCCCGCTCCTTGACTTTTCCCATGAAAAAGGCTGAGCCAGGGCATGCACATGCTGGACACCGCAACTCAAGTTGCCCATCTCCACAGAAGGACTGACCGGAGGTGGAAGGAGAGCCTCGGATGCCCACTGCCTGCCATAGATGGGTCAAGGCATGACAGGTCACTACCGCAGTCATTATGAATGTATTATCTGCAACTATTTTGCTTTTAAAATATTAATGGCGTGCAGGAACATTTAAAATGTTTCTCTCTTGTATGATTCATTATATGCCATTTGCATCTTGGTCTTGCTTTTGAAACATTTATCACATAATGAACTTTTAAATAGTTTCTCTCCCATGTGCTATTTCAGCTCAACCTTTCTTCTGAAATATTTATCATACTCTAAACAGTTAAATAATTTCTTTCATATATGAATCGTTTCATATATGGAGTGGAGGAGTAGCCTAGTGGTTAGTGCAGTGGGCTTTGATCCTGGGGAACTGAGTTTGATTCCCACTGCAGCTCCTTGTGACTCTGGGCAAGTCAGTTAACCTTCCATTGCCCTTGGTACAAAAAAGTACCTGAATATATGTTAACCACTCTGAATGTAGTTGCAAAAACCTCAGGTGGTATATCAAGTCCCATTTCCTTTTCCCCCTTCATGCAGTGTCAGAAATCCCTTCCCTGTGAAACATTTATCACATTCTGAATATTTAAATTATTTCTCTCCCATCTGAGTCATTTTGTGCTTTTTCAAGCAGCCCTTGCTTTTGAAACATTTATCACAGCATGAACAATTAAATGGTTGCTTTCCTGTCTGAATCCTTTCATGCCTTTTTTTACCTCAAACTTGATTTTAAAACACTTATTACATTCTGAACATTTAAAAGGTTTCTCTTCTGTATGAGTTCTTTGGTGAAGTTTTAGGTGGGTTTTGGTTCTGAAATATTTTTCACTTTTTGAACATTTAAATGGTTTCTTTTTTTTTTGTTACATTTGTACCCTGTACTTTCCCACTCATAGCAGGTTCAATGACTTGCCCAGAGTTGCCTGTGCCTGAAGTGGGAATTGAACTCAGTTCCCCAGGACCAAAGTCCACCACCCTAACCACTAGGCCACGCCTCCACTTTCCAGTATGAGTCCTTTCATGAAGTTTCAGCTTTCTCTTGATTCTAAAACAGTTATCATATTCTGAGCAATTAATTTCTCTCTCCTGTATGGGTCAATTGTGAAGTTTTAGGTGGATCTTTCTATGTATCATCTCGATCTGGCATTTGAAACATCAAATAATGAACATTTGTTTTTTTCCTGTATGAGTCCTTCAGTGAACATCTAGGTGGCCCTTCCTTCTGAAACAGTTATCATATTTTGAACATGTAAACATTATTGTTTGTGTTGTTTTGTGAAATTTCAATTGCTTTCCTATATGACTCCTTTTGTGCTGTGTCAGATCATACTTGCTTCTGAAACATTTTTCACATTCTACACTCAAAACGGTTTCTCTCCAGTATGAGTCCATCGGTGAATATCTAGAGAGACCATCATTTTGAAACATTTATCACATTCTGAACATTTAAATGGTTTCTCTCCCGTATGACTTCTTTCATGAGTTTTCAGATGGGCTGTGCTTCTAAAACATTTCTCACATTTTGAACATTTGAATGGTTTCTCTCCCATATGAATCCTTTGGTGATATTTCAGACCCATCACACTTCTAAACCATTTATCACATTCTGAGCATTTAAATGGTTTATCTCCTGTATGAACTTTTTCATGAGTTTTCAGTTGGCCCTTACTTTTGAAACACTTATCACATTCTGAGCATTTAAATGGTTTCTCTCCTGTATGAATCTTTTCATGCTGTGTCAGATTACCCTTCCATGTGAAACATTTATCACATTCTGAACATTTAAATGGTTTCTCTCCAGTATGAATTCTTTCGTGAATTTTCTGCTCTTCTTTGCTTCTGAAATATTTATCACATTCTGAACATTTAAATGGTTTCTCTCCTGTATGAATCTTTTCATGCTGTGCCAGAGTACTTTTCATTCTGAAACATTTATCACATGATGAACATTTAAATGGTTTCTCACCAGTATGAATTCTTTCATGATTTTTCAGCTTTTCTTTGCTTCTAAAATATTTATCACAATCTGAGCATTTAAATGGTTTCTCTCCTGTGTGAATCTTTTCATGCTGTGCCAGATTACCCTTCCATGTGAAACATTTATCACATTCTGAGCATTTAAATGGTTTCTCTCCCACATGAATTCGTTCGTGAATTTTTTGCTGGGCTTTGTTTCTGAAATATTTATCACATTTTGAGCATTTAAATGGTTTCTGTCCTCTATGAGTCCATTGGTGAATATCTAAGGTGGCCTTCCATCTGAAACATTTATTGCATTCTGAGCACTTAAATTGTTTTTCTCCTGTATGAATCTTTTCATGCTGTGTCAGAGTACTCTTCCTTCTAAAACATTTATCACATTCTGAACATTTAAATGGTTTCTCTCCTATATGAATCTTTTCATGCTGTGTCAGAGTACACTTCATTCTGAAACATTTATCACATTCTGAACATTTAAATGGTTTCTCTCCTGTATGAATCTTTTCATGCTGTGTAAGTGTACTCTTTATTCTGAAATATTTATCACATTCGGAACATTTAAATGGTTTCTCTCCTGTATGAATCTGTTCATGCTTTGTCAGAGTACCCTTCCTTCTGAAACATTTATCACATTCTGAACATTTAAATGGTTTCGCTCCTATATGAATCTTTTCATGCTGTGTCAGAGTACACTTCATTCTGAAACATTTTTCACATTCTAAACATTTAAATGGTTTCTCTCCAGCATCAGCATGAGTCCATCGGTGACGATCTAGGGAGACCATCATTCTGAAACATTTATCACATTGTGAACATTTAAATGGTTTGTGTCCTGTGTGAGCTATTTTATGCCTTTGCAGGCTACTCTTTTGACTGAAACTTTTATCACATTTAGAATAGTTAAATGGTTCCTTTTCTGCATGAGTCATTTCATGCAATTGCCGATAGGCTTTGCTTTTGAAACATTTATCACATTCAGAGCTTTCACTCTTGAGTATACCTTGACAATCATGAACGTCAGTGCTTAGCCTGCTTATGTGGTGTCCAATAAAATTTGAGTCGGTGGTACAGCTCTCCCAAATATCAGCACTTTTAAAATCTCTCTCACCTTTCAGTCTTCCAGATTGTACAACCTTTGGGCAATAGCTGCAGTTTCTCTTTGGTCTGAATAATCTTTCTCCTTTCTGGGCTATTGCTTTTATGCTGCTTGGTGTTATGTTACTGCTACCTTCCTCACAGTCAGACGAAGGATCTGTGTTGTCTCTTGAGGTATCTTCGTGTTTCTATTCCTCTTTCTGATGCTCATCACACATTCCCACTCTTTCACTATCATTCCTAAATCCATCATCTGTTGGATAAAAAATAAGAGTATGAAAAAAAAAAATTATGTGGGTGCCGGCCCAGTATTCAGTACTGGCAACAGCAGAACCCTGAGCTCCTCCCAAATGTCTCCCCCCTGTACCGTCTCTGACCTGCCCACTTTTTTGTGAGTGGTCAGATGCGATATTCAGGGGTACTGCCTGCTTTAGTGCCAATGAATAGTGGGAATTTGGAAGCCCGGGGGATTTAAGTGCGCAGGAATCTCTCCTGCCTGCTTAAATTGCTTTGAGTATCAAACCTTAGGTGTTCACAGTTACAAATTCACACCCCACATAAATATTTTGAATGCGATATCCTGAACTTTGTGTGTAAATACCAATATTTTGCCTATGCAATATTCTGAAAATATTCTCTTAACTTACAGAGGGAGAAATTTGGTCTTCCCTCATTTTTTTAAATTGCTATACAGTCATATATTTTATTGTTATACTATACTACTTTAGTCTAATGCTATGTAGAATGAGAGGGCATGAAATGAGATTGAAGGGGGGCAGACAAGAAAAATGTCAGGAAGTATTTTTTCACAGAGATGGTGGTGGATGCTTGGAATGCCCTCCCGCGGGAGGTGGTGGAGAGGAAAACGGTAACGGAATTCAAACATGCGTGGGATAAACAAAAAGGAATCCTGTTCAGAAGGAAAGGATCCTCAGGAGCTTAGCCTTGAATGGGTGGCAGAGACGGTTGGGAGGTGGGGATAGTACTGGGCGGACTTATACGGTCTGTGCCCTGAAAAAGACAGGTACAAATCAAGGTAAGGTATACACAAAAAACTAGCACATATGAGTTTATGTTGTTGGGCAGACTGGATGGACCATGCAGGTCTTTTTCTGCCGTCATTTACTATGTTACTATCCTGCTTATAATCGAAATAGAAAAACGCCTATATTGTGACCCAAATCGGGAGATAGACGTTTATCTCACAAAAACGAATAAACCGGTATAATCGAAAGCTGAATTTGGACGTTTTCAACTGCACTCCGTCGCGGATGCGGACAAAGTTGATGGGGGCATGTCGAAGGCGTGGTGAAGGCGGAACTGGGGCGTGGTTATCTGGCGATCAGAGATGGGTGTCTTTCGCCGATAATGGAAAAAAAATATGCGTTCTTAGCGAGAATTTAGGGCACTTTTCCTGGACCCTGTTTTTCCACGAATAAGGCCCCAAAAAGTGCTCTAAATGACCAGATGACCACTGGAGGGAATCGGGGATGACCGCCCCTGACTCCCCCAGTGGTCACAAACCCCCTCCCACCACAAAAAATGATGTTTCAGAACTTTTTATTTTCACCCTCAAATGTCATACCCACCTCCCTGGCAGCAGTATGCAGGTCCCTGGAGCAGTTGTTAGGGGGTGCAGTGGACTTCAGGCAGGTGGACCCAGGCCCATCCCCCCCCTACCTGTTACAATTGTGCTGCTTAATGCTTAGTCATCCAACCCCCCCAAACCCACTGTACCCACATGTAGGTGCCCCCCTTCACCCCTTAGGGCTATAGTAATGGTGTAGACTTGTGGGCAGTGGGTTTTGAGGGGGATTTGGGGGGCTCTACACACAAGGGAAGGGTGCTATGCACCTGGGAGCTCTTTTATCTTTTGTTTTGTTTTTGTAAAAGTGCCCCCTAGGGTGCCCGGTTGGTGTCCTGGCATGTTAGGGGGACCAGTGCACTACGACTCCTGGCCCCTCCCACGAACAAATGCCTTGGATTTATTCGTTTTTGAGCTGGGCGCTTTCATTTTCCATTATCGCTGAAAAGCAAAAACGCCCAGCTCACAACTTGGCGAATAAAACATGGACGTCTATTTTTTTCGAAAATACGGTTGGGTCCGCCCCTTCACGGACCCGTTCTCGGAGATAAACGCCCATGGAGATAGACGTTTTCGTTCGATTATGCCCCTCTATGTATTTGATGTTATCATAACTCCTGTAAGCCAGATAGAAAACACTAGCCTCAAATTAAGCCTATAAATGCCCTGTGCAGATTCACTTTAAGCCAGTATCCTAATAACAAACAAAGTTAGATGAGTGGCCCCTCAAGCCTTCCATCATATTCCTCAGATTCAAGTCACCAAGAATAAAAACAGTTCATGTGTCACTTTTTTTTTTTCACAAACGTGTCCAGTTCATTTGTGATTTCAACCGCCAATCTGCATGTGCCCAGTAGACCATTTTCTGTAATAAAATGTATTTATTTATTACATTTGTACCCCACATTTTCCCACCTATTTGCAGGCTCAGTGTGGCTTACATTGTACCATAATGGCCTTCACCAAGTCAGTAGATAAAATCACATGTCTACAGAACAAACAACCTTGGGTTGGTTCTGAACTGCTGTGGAGGAACAAAAAAAAGAAAAGAATCCTAGGATCACATGCCTCCTTCCTTAGCATTCAGTGGCAAGTACCATAGCAGTGACCTTCACAAGGGTGGGCCAGCCATACCCATGATCCACACTCTATCCAGTACTTCATCCTTTCTTGCCTGCAAATCCAAACTATAATGTCTCAAAAAAAAAACAAACATATAAAAATGCCCAGACAAATGCCTTACAAAGATCTAGAGATTCCTCTAGACCACTTTCTGCACAGGCAGCCTCTAAGGCACCGGTTTCCAAACTGTGAGTCGTAACCCCAATTGCATCGCGAAATCTTCGTTTGGGTTTACAAGTAGTTGGCACAGCATCAGCATTCTCTTTCCTGTGAACATCACTGCCGGAAAGCTGCCTCACTGAGATGGCAGCAGCAATGGTAAAAGTAACAGCAAGTCATGGAGGTCTCTCTCTCTAGCTGATAGTTTCTTTCTCTCTCATATGAGTCTGGTGAAAATTTAGGTGGGCCTTGCTTCTGAAAAGCGAATGCTACATACCTGTAGAAGGTATTCTCCAAGGACAGCAGGCTGATTGTTCTCACTGATGGGTGACGTCCGCGGCAGCCCCTCCAATCGGAATCTTCACTAGCAAAAGCCTTTGCTAGCCCTCGCGCGCCGATGCGCACCGCGCATGCGCGGCCGTCTTCCCGCCCGAAACCGGCTTGAGCCGGCCAGTCTTATGTGTAGCAAGACAAAGACAAGGGAAGACACAACTCCAAAGGGGAGGCGGGCGGGTTTGTGAGAACAATCAGCCTGCTGTCCTCGGAGAATACCTTCTACAGGTATGTAGCATTCGCTTTCTCCGAGGACAAGCAGGCTGCTTGTTCTCACTGATGGGGTATCCCTAGCCCCCAGGCTCACTCAAAACAACAACCATGATCAATTGGGCCTCGCAACGGCGAGGATATAACTGAGATTGACCTAAAAAATTTACCAACTAACTGAGAGTGCAGCCTGGAACAGAACAAACAGGGCCCTCGGGGGGTGGAGTTGGATCCTAAAGCCCAAACAGGTTCTGAAGAACTGACTGCCCAAACCGACTGTCGCGTCGGGTATCCTGCTGCAGGCAGTAATGAGATGTGAATGTGTGGACAGATGACCACGTCGCAGCTTTGCAGATCTCTTCAATGGAGGCTGACTTCAAGTGGGCTACCGACGCAGCCATGGCTCTAACATTATGAGCCGTGACATGACCCTCAAGAGCCAGCCCCGCCTGGGCGTAAGTGAAGGAAATGCAATCTGCTAGCCAATTGGATATGGTGCGTTTCCCCACAGCCACTCCCCTCCTATTGGGATCAAAAGAAACAAACAATTGGGCGGACTGTCTGTTGGGCTGTGTCCGCTCCAGATAGAAGGCCAATGCTCTCTTGCAGTCCAATGTGTGCAGCTGACGTTCAGCAGGGCAGGAATGAGGACGGGGAAAGAATGTTGGCAAGACAATTGACTGGTTCAGATGGAACTCCGACACAACCTTTGGCAGGAACTTAGGGTGAGTGCGAAGGACTACTCTGTTATGATGAAATTTGGTGTAAGGAGCCTGGGCTACCAGGGCCTGAAGCTCACTGACTCTACGAGCTGAAGTAACTGCCACCAAGAAAATGACCTTCCAGGTCAAGTACTTCAGATGGCAGGAATTCAGTGGCTCAAAAGGAGGTTTCATCAGCTGGGTGAGAACGACATTGAGATCCCATGACACTGTAGGAGGCTTGACAGGGGGCTTTGACAAAAGCAAACCTCTCATGAAGCGAACAACTAAAGGCTGTCCTGAGATCGGCTTACCTTCCACACGGTAATGGTATGCACTAATCGCACTAAGGTGAACCCTTACGGAGTTGGTCTTGAGACCAGACTCAGACAAGTGCAGAAGGTATTCAAGCAGGGTCTGTGTAGGACAAGATCGAGGATCTAGGGCCTTGCTGTCACACCAGACAGCAAACCTCCTCCATAGAAAGAAGTAACTCCTCTTAGTGGAATCTTTCCTGGAAGCAAGCAAGATACGGGAGACACCCTCTGACAGACCCAAAGAGGCAAAGTCTACACTCTCAACATCCAGGCCGTGAGAGCCAGGGACCGGAGGTTGGGATGCAGAAGAGCCCCTTCGTCCTGCGTGATGAGAGTCGGAAAACACTCCAATCTCCACGGTTCTTCGGAGGACAACTCCAGAAGAAGAGGGAACCAGATCTGACGCGGCCAAAAAGGAGCAATCAGAATCATGGTGCCTCGGTCTTGCTTGAGTTTCAACAAAGTCTTCCCCACCAGAGGTATGGGAGGATAAGCATACAGCAGACCCTCCCCCCAATCCAGGAGGAAGGCATCCGATGCCAGTCTGCCGTGGGCCTGAAGCCTGGAACAGAACTGAGGGACTTTGTGGTTGGCTCGAGATGCGAAGAGATCCACCAAGGGGGTGCCCCACGCTTGGAAGATCTGGCGCACCACTCGGGAGTTGAGCGACCACTCGTGAGGTTGCATAATCCTGCTCAGTCTGTCGGCCAGACTGTTGTTTACGCCTGCCAGATATGTGGCTTGGAGCACCATGCCGTGACGGCGAGCCCAGAGCCACATGCTGACGGCTTCCTGACACAGGGGGCGAGATCCGGTGCCCCCCTGCTTGTTGATGTAGTACATGGCAACCTGGTTGTCCGTCTGAATTTGGATAATTTGGTGGGACAGCCGATCTCTGAAAGCCTTCAGAGCGTTCCAGATCGCTCGCAACTCCAGAAGATTGATCTGTAGATCGCGTTCCTGGAGGGACCAGCTTCCTTGGGTGTGAAGCCCATCGACATGAGCTCCCCATCCCAGGAGAGACGCATCCGTGGTCAGCACTTTTTGTGGCTGAGGAATTTGGAAAGGACGTCCCAGAGTCAAATTGGACCAAATCGTCCACCAATACAGGGATTCGAGAAAACTCGTGGACAGGTGGATCACGTCTTCTAGATCCCCAGCAGCCTGAAACCACTGGGAAGCTAGGGTCCATTGAGCAGATCTCATGTGAAGGCGGGCCATGGGAGTCACATGAACTGTGGAGGCCATGTGGCCCAGCAATCTCAACATCTGCCGAGCTGTGATCTGCTGGGACGCTCGCACCCGCGAGACGAGGGACAACAAGTTGTTGGCTCTCGCCTCTGGGAGATAGGCGCGAGCCGTCCGAGAATCCAGCAGAGCTCCTATGAATTCGAGTCTCTGTGCCGGGAGAAGATGGGACTTTGGGTAATTTATCACAAACCCCAGTAGCTCCAGGAGGCGAATAGTCATCTGCATGGACTGCAGGGCTCCTGCCTCAGATGTGTTCTTCACCAGCCAATCGTCGAGATATGGGAACACGTGCACCCCCAGCCTGCGAAGTGCCGCTGCTACTACAGCCAAGCACTTTGTGAACACCCTGGGCGCAGAGGCGAGCCCAAAGGGTAGCACACAGTACTGGAAGTGACGTGTGCCCAGCTGAAATCGCAGATACTGTCTGTGAGCTGGCAGTATCGGGATGTGTGTGTGGGCATCCTTCAAGTCCAGAGAGCATAGCCAATCGTTTTCCTGAATCATGGGAAGTAGGGTGCCCAGGGAAAGCATCCTGAACTTTTCTTTGACCAGATATTTGTTCAGGGCCCTTAGGTCTAGGATGGGACACATCCCCCCTGTTTTCTTTTCCACAAGGAAGTACCTGGAATAGAATCCCAGCCCTTCTTGCCCGGATGGCACGGGCTCGACCGCATTGGTGCTGAGAAGGGCGGAGAGTTCCTCTGCAAGTACCTGCTTGTGCTGGAAGCTGTAAGACTGAGCTCCCGGTGGACAATTTGGAGGTTTCGAGGTCAAATTGAGGGTGTATCCTTGCCGGACTATTTGGAGAACCCACTGATCGGAGGTTATAAGAGGCCACCTTTGGTGAAAAGCTTTCAACCTCCCTCCGACTGGCAGGTCGCCCGGCACTGACACTTGGATGTCGGCTATGCTCTGCTGGAGCCAGTCAAAAGCTCGCCCCTTGCTTTTGCTGGGGAGCCGAGGGGCCTGGCTGAGTCGCACGCTGCTGACGAGAGCGAGCGCGTTGGGGCTTAGCCTGGGCCGCAGGCTGTCGAGAAGGAGGATTGTACCTACGCTTGCCAGAAGAGTAGGGAACAGTCTTCCTGCCCCCAAAAAAATCTTCTACCTGTAGAGGTAGAGGCTGAAGGCTGCCGGCGGGAGAACTTGTCGAATGCGGTGTCCCGCTGGTGGAGCTGCTCTACCACCTGTTCGACTTTCTCTCCAAAAATGTTATCCGCACGGCAAGGCGAGTCCGCAATCCGCTGCTGGATTCTATTCTCCAGGTCGGAGGCACGCAGCCATGAGAGCCTGCGCATCACCACACCTTGAGCAGCGGCCCTGGACGCAACATCAAAGGTGTCATACACCCCTCTGGCCAGGAATTTTCTGCACGCCTTCAGCTGCCTGACCACCTCCTGAAACGGCTTGGCTTGCTCAGGGGGGAGCGCATCAACCAAGCCCGCCAACTGCCGCACATTGTTCCGCATGTGTATGCTCGTGTAGAGCTGGTAAGACTGAATTTTGGCCACGAGCATAGAAGAATGGTAGGCCTTCCTCCCAAAGGAGTCTAAGGTTCTAGAGTCCTTGCCCGGGGGCGCCGAAGCATGCTCCCTAGAACTCTTAGCCTTCTTTAGGGCCAGATCCACAACTCCAGAATCATGAGGCAACTGAGTGCGCATCAGATCTGGGTCCCCATGGATCCGGTACTGGGACTCGATCTTCTTGGGGATGTGGGGATTAGTTAAAGGTTTGGTCCAGTTCGCAAGCAATGTCTTTTTAGGACATGGTGCAAGGGAACAGTGGACGCTTCCTTAGGTGGAGAAGGATAGTCCAGGAGCTCAAACATTTCAGCCCTGGGCTCGTCCTCCACAACCACCGGGAAGGGGATGGCCGTAGACATCTCCCGGACAAAGGAAGTGAAAGACAGACTCTCAGGAGGAGAAAGCTGTCTTTCAGGAGAGGGAGTGGGATTGGAAGGAAGACCCTCAGACTCCTCGTCAGAGAAATATCTGGGGTCTTCTTCCTCTTCCCACGAGGCCTCACCCTCGGTGTTAGACACAAGTTCACGGACCTGTGTCTGCAACCGCGCCTGACTCGACTCCGTGGAGCCACGTCCACGATGGGGGCGTCGAGAGGTAGACTCCCTCGCCCGCATCGGCGAAGCTCCCTCCGCCGACGTAGTCGGGGAGCCTTCCTGGGAGGCGACGGCAGCCGGTACCGCACGCGGCACCGACGCCGGAGACCTCACCTCGGGCGATGGGCCAGCCGGCGCCACGCTCGACGGTACCGGTGGCGCAAGCACCGCCGGTACCGGAGGGGTAGGGCACAACAGCTCTCCCAGAATCTCTGGGAGGACGGCCCGGAGGCTCTCGTTCAGAGCGGCTGCAGAGAAAGGCATGGAGGTCGATGCAGGCGTCGATGTCAGAACCTGTTCCGGGCGTGGAGGCTGTTCCGGGCTGTCCAGAGTGGAGCGCATCGACACCTCCTGAACAGAGGGTGAGCGGTCCTCTCAGCGTCGATGCCTGCTGGGTGCCGACTCCTTCGGCGACCCAGAGCTCTCGGTACCGACATGGGAAGGGGACCGGTGACGATGCTTCTTCGACTTCTTGGGACGAAGCATGTCACCGGAGCTTCCCGGTACCGACGAGGAGGACGTAGAATCCAGCCGTCGCTTCCTCGGGGCCGAGACCGAAGAGGGTCGGTCTCGGGGGGGCTGTACCGCAGGAGCCCTCAGGGTAGGGGGAGACCCACCCGAAGGCTCACCGCCACCAGCAGGGGAATGGACAGCCCTCACCTGCACTCCAGACGAAGCACCACCGTCCGACGACATCAGCAGACGAGGTCCCGGTACCACCGACGTCGATGCAGCTATCCGATGTCTCAGCGCCGATGCAGAGGGCCGATGCCTCGATGCACTGGCCGCCGAGGTTGAAGGTCTGGACGCTGAAGACGTCGATGCACTCGATACCCCCGGTGCCGATGCCGACGAAGAGCCCGAGAACAAAGTGTTCCACTGGGCTAACCTCGCTACCTGAGTCCGCCTTTGCAAAAGGGAACACAGACTACAGGCCTGAGGGCGGTGCCCAGCCCCCAGACACTGGAGACACGACGCGTGCCTGTCAGTGAGCGAGATTACCCGGGTGCACTGGGTGCACTTCTTGAAGCCGCTGGAAGGCTTCGATGTCATGGGCGGAAAAATCACGCCGGCGAAATCGAAAGACGAAATGGCGAAATTTGGCACAGAAAAAAGGGAAATTTCGACCGGGGCCTAAGTAAGGCCTACCCCGACGACGAAAGAAAACTTAACGGGGCGAAAAAAACTCGAAGTAGAGGAAGGAAAAACCGGAAGCGGCTAATCCAAAAGATTTCTGGATTTTCACAGAAAAATGTCGAAAACGACGCGCGAGGTCGACTTTCCGGGGCACGAACGGTAAAACACAACCGTACCGAGCGCGGAGAAAAGAAGACTGGCCGGCTCAAGCCGGTTTCGGGCGGGAAGACGGCCGCGCATGCGCGGTGCGCATCGGCGCGCGAGGGCTAGCAAAGGCTTTTGCTAGTGAAGATTCCGATTGGAGGGGCTGCCGCGGACGTCACCCATCAGTGAGAACAAGCAGCCTGCTTGTCCTCGGAAAACAATTATCACATTCTGAACAATTTTAAATGGTAGTAGTACTTTGGGAGGGATATATTTAATGAAAATACAAGAAGAAACAAAGTTGACTTTTTTTTTTTAATTAGGTTTCCTGGTAATTTTGAAAAATGAGGGTTTTTTTGGAAACTGGACTTTAATAGGTACCTCAGTGTGTACTAGATTGATTAAAGTTTAACTGCCAGACCTTTTGACCATTCTTCTAATTTTTGGAGATCTCTTCTCATGGTTTCTACTCCCTTAGGGTTATCCACTCTATTGGCTATCTTTGTGTCATCCACAAAAAAGGCAAACTTTTCCTTCTAACCCTTCAGCAATGACTCCCACAAATATAGTCCTAGTACTGATTTGTGAGGCACTCCGCTACTCGCCTTCCTTTCCTCCAATTGGATTCCCTTTACCACCACCCTCTGCTGCCTGTCGCTCAAACAGCTTCCAATCCAGTTCACCACGTTGGGTCCCAAGTTCAGCCCTCCCAGCTTATTCAGGAGTTTTCTGTGAAGAACCGTATCAAAGGCTTTGCTAAAATCCCAAATAGATTACATCTAGTGCATGTCCTTCATCCAGTTCTTTGGACACCTAGTCAAAAAAATCAATCAGATTGGCTTGACAAGATTTTCCTTTCGTAAAGCCATGTTGCCTCTGATCCTGCAATCCGTTGGATTCTAGGAAGTTAACTATATTTTCTTTCAGCAGTGACTCCATTATTTTTCCTACCACTGATGTGAGGTTTACTGGCCTGTAGTTGCCCACTTCTTCCCTGTCCCTGCTTTTCTGAAGAGGGGCCACATCCATTCCTGGCCAATCCTATGGAACCTTTCCCATCTCTAAAGATGCTTAAGAGGTCCTGCCGGGATTTCTCTGAGCTCCCTCTATATCCTGGGATGTATCCAATCCGGCCCCATAGCTTTATAAACGCTTTCTTCTGTGAATGGCGCAATATCCATGCCATTCCCAGATATACCATCGGCAGGCAATCATGGTCCTTCTCTGGGATTTTCTTCTGTAAACACCGAAGAGAAGTATTTGTTTATCAAGCTCGCTTTATCCTCATCTCTTTCCAAAAAGAATGAGGCTACATGGCAAGCAACAAAAAAGAAAGAGTAAAGAGGCTATATGACAGGGCCAGGGAGACAGAGAGAAGCGCAGCATGTTAGAGGGCACAGAAGGTGAGTGAGTGAAGATGCTGCATGCCAGGGGGCAGAGATAGAGAGAGGGGGAGTGAAGAGGCAGCATGGAAGGAGGCAGAGAGATAGATAGACAGTGTGAAGAGGCTGAATGGAACAGTTAGAGAGAGAGAGAGAGAGAGACAGGAGACAGACAAAGAGAGAGAGAAGAAGCTTAATGGCAGGGGACAGAGAGAGAGAGAGAGAGTGAAGAGACTACAGAGAGGTTATGTGATTCTGTTTTGTACAGTGAAGAATTTTGGAGTGAATTTTCTAGAGTAAATAGTAAAAATTATAGTGTAGAAGTAATAACAAGCTCTGCTTTTGATCTTTGTAATGGTTTTGTTAGAACATAAGAGTAGCCATACTGGGTCAGATCAATGGTCCATCTAGCCCAGTATCCTGTTTTCTGAACAGTGGCCAAGCCAGGTCACAAGTACCTGGCAGAAACCCAAATCGTAGCAACACTCCATACTACAAATCCCAGGGCAAGGAGCTGCTTCCATTGTCTGCCTCAATAGCAGACTATGAACTTTTCCTCCAGGAATTTGTCCAAACTTTTTTTAAACTCAGATACGTTAACCGCTGTTACCACATCCTCCGGCAAAGAGTTCCAGAGTTTAACTATTCGTTCTATGAAAAAATATTTCCTCCTATTTGTTTTAAAAGTATTTCCATGTTAACTTCCTCGAGTGTCCCTTAGTCTTTGTACTTTTGGAACAAGTAAAAAATCGATTTACTTCTACTCGTTCTACACCACTCAGGATTTTGTAGACCTCAATCATATCTCCCCTCATCCGTCTCTTTTCCAAGCTGAAGAGCCCTAATCTCTTTAGCCTTTCCTCACATGAGAGGAGTTCCATCCCTTTTATCATTTTAGTCGCTTTTCTTTGAACCTTTTCTAATTCCACTATATCTTTTTTCAGATATGGCGACCAGAACTGAACGCAATACTCAAGGTGCGGACGCACCATGGAGCGATACAAAGGCATTATAGTATTTTTTGTCTTATTCACCATCCCTTTCCTAATAATTCCTAGCATCCTATTTGCTTTTTTGGCTGCCGCCACACACTGAATAGAAGATTTCAGCGCATTATCTATGACGACATCCAGATCTTTTTCTTGAGCGTTGACCCTAGCATCAGGCACCCTGACCACTGATTTCATGGTTCACTTAGTCAATAGTCTTTGGAGGAAGGTTCTTTACCCGATTCCTTAAAAAATGCATCAGTAATGTCATTGATAAAAAATGTTAAACTGGATAATACCAACGCTGAGAATTTGAGACCTATCTTACCACTTCCTTTTATAGCTAAGGTGATTGAAAAAGCTGTGTTGCTTGAATTGGTGGATGTTTTAAATCTCAATTTGTCTTCAGATGTGAGCATGACACCAAAACTTTGCTGCTTTCGATGACGCATGTTATAAGAGCAGGTTTTGACAACTGGACTTCTTATTTGAGTCTCCTTAGATATATCTGCGGTGTTTGATTCACTGTGCCACACACTACTTTTGCAAAGCTTGAGTTCCATCGGTATTACTGGGGTGGTTGGGAGATAGTTTTCCTCTTTTCTGGAGTGAACGGAGTTTTTGTGTTGTTAAATGATCGTATGGATCTGCGATAATAAAGTTAATGACTGGAATGCCCCAAGGGTCTGCCCTTTCAGCAATTTTGATCTTTCTTTATGCATTTTGCTGAAGGGACTGGGTCTTTTCTATAGAATTTACGCTGATGATATACAATTCTTCTTTAAAATTGAGACTTCTGTGGTGGATTAAATTGTTAGGTCTCTAATTAAAAACCATTAAGCAATGGTTGAGTGTGAACTGTCTTGGTTTAGATATGTCCAAAACTCAAGTAATTTTGATGTCCAGGTTTCCAATGGAAAATATGCACAAATCTTTTATGATGGAGTAGAAATATTGTTTAGTACAAACATTCGGTCATTGGACGCGATTTTAGACCTAGTTTTGAGTACAAAATCTCAGGTTTCTAAACTAATTAGTACTGTCTTTTTTTTTTTAAACTGAAGCTTAGTAAATGTTTAAAAGATGATCTTTGTCAAAAGTATAATGATACCACACTTCAATTATTGTAATGAGTTGTATATTGATTTACCAAAAAATGTTGTACGTTCTCTTCAAGCTGCCCAGAATGTTGTTGTGTAGGTTTTGCTAGGGTTAAGGTGTTTTCAGACCAGTACTCCTGAGTTGGTTTCTTTACAATGGTTACCAGTACATTTTAGATTTTAGTACAAGATTTTATTGTTAGTTTTTCAAGTGATGATCAATAAGGTTTTACCTGTTACTACATCTAGCTACATTTGCATCAAACGATCATTGAGATCGTCCCCTAGTAATCTTTTGAATATTCCATCTTTTAAGTCGATTTATCTTGATGAATATAGAAATTCTATTTTCTGTATTATTGGGCTGAAGCTTTGGAATTCTCTCCCCCTGAATTGAGAGCTCTGAGAAGTTGCCCGAATCAGGGCCGTGCCTAGGGTCTCTGGCGCCCCCCTGCAGCCTATCAGTTGGCGCCCCCCCTGCAGACTATCAGTTGGTGGCGGTGGCGGTGGCGGCGGCGCCCCCCCCCCCCCCCCCCCCCCCCCGTGAAAATGATCGCTCACCACTTGCCACACTGACAGGAATTGTCAGCAATATTCTTAGAAACAAATTGCTATACATTGCAAAATAAGATAGCAGATGTAAATTCTCAAAGTGGACATATTCCAAACACTAAAATGAAAATAAAATTATTTTTTTCTACCTTTGTTGTCTGTTGACTTTCTTTTTCTGATCATGCTGGCCCAGTATCTGATTCTGCTGCTATCTGTCCTCTTAACTCCGTTTCCAGTGCTTCCTTTCCATTTATTTCTTTCCTTTTCTCCTTTCTTCTTCATTTCTGGTCCTCAGCTTCTGCCTATTTTCTTCATCCATGTGCAGTTTTTCTCCTCTCTTCCTTTTCCCTCATTTCATCTCCTTCATCTCTCTTCCCTCCCCTCTATGTCCAGCAATTTCTCCTCTCTCCCTGAGCCCTGCCCTCCCAATCCATGCCCATCCATGCTCCTCTGTCCCCTGCCCCCTCCATTCATCCCTTTCCAGCAATTCTCCTCTCTCCCTGAGCCCTGCCCTCCCAATCCATGCCCATCCATGCTCCTCTGTCACCTGCCCCCTCCATTCATCCCTATCCAGCAATTCCCCTCTCTCCCTGAGCCCTGCCCTGCAATCCATATCATCCATGCCCATCTGTCCCCTCCATTCATCCCTATCCAGCAATTCCCCTCTCTCCCTGAGGCCTGCCCTGCAATCCATATCCATCCATGTCCATCTGTCCCCTCCATTCATCCCTATCCAGCAATTCCCCTCTCCCTGAGCCCTGCCCTCCCAATCCATGCCCATCCATGCTCCTCTGTCCCCTGCCCCCTCCATTCATCCCTTTCCAGCAATTCCCCTCTCTGCCTGAGGCCTGCCCTGCAATCCATATCCATCCATGTCCATCTGTCCCCTCCATTCATCCCTATCCAGCAATTCCCCTCTCCCTGAGCCCTGCCCTCCCAATCCATGCCCATCCATGCTCCTCTGTCACCTGCCCCCTCCATTCATCCCTATCCAGCAATTCCCCTCTCTCCCTGAGCCCTGCCCTGCAATCCATATCATCCATGCCCATCTGTCCCCTCCATTCATCCCTATCCAGCAATTCCCCTCTCTCCCTGAGCCCTGCCCTCCCAATCCATGCCCATCCATGCTCCTCTGTCCCCTGCCCCCTCCATTCATCCCTTTCCAGCAATTCCCCTCTCTACCTGAGCCCTGCCCTCCCAATCCATGCCCATCCATGCTTCTCTGTCCCCTGCCCCCTCCATTAATCCCTATCCAGCAATTCCCCTCTCTCCCTTCCATGACCCCCCCTCGCATCCATGCTCCTCTCTCTCCTCTCGCTCCCATGTCCCAGCCTGGCCCGCCCTCTTCTCCCCCCCCCCTTCGCATCTATGCCCCCCCTTCGCATCCATGCTCTCGTTTCTCCCCTGCCCTCCCGCTCCCATTGTTCAACTGCCCGCCCTCTTCTCTCCCCCCAACATCCCTTTTCTTTTTTTTTCTTTTTAAATTTACCTCCGTGGTGGCGGTTCCGGCAGCGCAGCGTCAGGGAAGGAGGCGGCGCTCCCGACATCTAGCCTTCCCTTCGCTGTGTTCCGCCTTCTTCTGACGTCATCCTTGACGTCAGAAGAAGGCGGAACACAGCGAAGGGAAGGCTAGAGACGTCGGGAGCGCCGCCTCCTTCCCTGACGCTGCGCTGCCGGAACCGCCACCACGGAGGTAAATTTAAAAAGAAAAAAGAAAGAAAAGAAAAGGGATGTTGCGGGAGGGCGAGCGAGGTGAGCATGGTGCGGCGGCGCCCCCCAGAGGGAAGCGCCCCCCTGCCATGCTTACCTCGCTTACAGTGTTAGCACGGCCCTGGCCCGAATTTAAGAAAGCTTTAAAAACTGTATTATTCCAAAGGTCTTTTAGCTCTAGTTAGGATGTGAATCATGGGCTAGAATTATTGTCTGTTCTGCTATTCTTATTTGTTTTATGTTTGAACATGTAATTTCTGTCAATAATTATATCTGTATTTCATTAGCAGCAGGCTATAAATTTTAGAAATAAATAAGCATGGAAGTGGAGAGGGGGAGAGAGAGAGAGAGAAAATGTGAAGAGGCTGCATAGCAGGGGGCACAGTGAGAGAACTAGAGAGAGAGAAGAGGCAGCATAGAGAGAGAGAGAGAGAAAAAACATAGAGGGGAGAAAGCGAGAAGAGGCTGTATGGAAAGGGACACAGAGAGGAGTGAGAGAGGGGATACATGGTAAAAAGCACAGAAGGAGAGAAGAGGCTGTTACTATTACACGGACCTTATATTCTGCTATCAAGGGTTTTTTTTTTTTTTGTTACATTTGTACCCTGTGCTTTCCCACTCATGGCAGGCTCAATGCAGCTTACATATTGTATACTGGTACTTATTTGTACCTGGGGCAATGGAGAGTTAAGTGACTTGCCCAGAGTCACAAGGAGTGCCTGTGCCTGAAGTGGGAATTGAACTCAGTTTCTCAGGACCAAAGTCCACCACCCTAACCACTAGGCCACTCCTCCACTGTTTGTTGGACCCATGTCAGTCCCACACAGCATTGGTACCAGCATGTTTTTCATCATGCCTACTTCTCTGTATCCAGGCTTGGTACCCCAATCCACGAATACTCGCGCAATGAGCACACAGTCTCTCTGGATCCATTGGCTAGCACTACCTCTGAAGTGCAACAAAGAAAGGAAAATTGTAGCCAGTGGGTAGAGGGTGGCAGTACCACTGAAGCTGGCTTTCCAGAAAGCTGGGGTAATCTGTAAGAAATGCTCTAAGTGCAAAATCTTACTGCACTTTAGTAAGACCTGATTGTTCTCATCTGCCTTCACCTCTATAGAATTTCCTTTTATTGTTTCTGTTGAATCAGTTTTGTTTTCTGGTAACTGTTACATGGATTTTACAGATTTTATTTTCTTGGTCTTTCTGTTCTTTATAGAGTTTATTATACTGTACTTGTTGGATAATATTTTTGTTTCGTGTTCTGTGATCTATCTTTTATCTGGAGTCCATAAGGCAGTTTTATAAACATTAATAATAAATAATATAAAAAGTAAATGTTATACTTGCCTGTTACAGGAGAGTAAATCTGTTCAGATGTCTCTGATTCAGGATGATCCATGAAGGGGAGATCTTCCTCTTGTTTAATGCTCAATGAGAACACAGATGTTACAGTGGGGAAGCCTGTGATGAGAAAATAAACATGTCTTGTCTAGGAGTATTCAGCGAACCCCGATAAAATCTACTTTCTAACACAAGATTTAGTTTCCACATCTTTGATTTTAAAGACCCATCTCCTGTGATCTGAAAATGCAAAGCCCTTTAACTCCAAAGCATTCACTTATTTGTGCTGGGGTCGTTCATGTTTACTTTTCCCTCCAGTTCACAGTGTTGTGCAAAATATTTCTTAGGAGTTCAAAAATGAACACAGTCACTCCATTTTTGTACATCTTACACTGGCTTCTTTATTTAAATTAATGTTCCTGGTTTTTAAAATACTGAATGGGATAGATCCAGCCTATAAAAAACATTTTATAACTTTATATACCCCTTGAAGAGATTTGCATTCTTTGACATGTGTTTATATGATACAAGAAAGAAGCCATTTCCAGGATAGGGTCCAGTTAGATTGAACTTGTCACCAACTAAATTATGATGTCAACCTTTTTATAAGATCTTTAGAAATACACTCATGACGCGATATAACGAGCGTCGATTGAACGCTGTTGAATAAAAGCATGAAAGAAGGGGAGTGGAAAGCTCCATGATTACAACAAGCTGTTTTAACACTAAACTAAATCTCCTGAGGCATGAGAAAAGGGCATTAAAACATCGGCCAAAGGCACGGCTCCAGAAAGTCTGTGGGATAAGGGAAAGCAGATGCGGCATGTTCTATGATTAACAGCGTTGTGGTATTCAGAGACTTGCACAGGGATGTTGTATAGTCAGATGCCAAAGAAAAATGCTATATAAGACCAATGAGAGATCTGAGCAGTAAGCATTTTGACTCTTTTGCCTTAAGCATTCTGTATATAGCATTCTGATTTCTCTTGTACATTGCTTGTTTATATTGCTTATAAAAGAAATGCTTCCTGAATACCCAATTAATGGTATTCAGTTTGTAAACTAAAAAAGTGAATAAACTTTTTATATTAAATAGGAAATTCGTCTGGCCTTTTCTACAAAAGTGGCGACCGCGGAAGGACAGAAGATTTATGCCGCACACGGAAAAGAGAAGGCGAGACGAATGACAAATTAAGTGTTTGTTGTTAACAAAGTTTTTTACAGGATTGGATTGTGAGAGCAAGCGTTGTTTAAGCCTGATTTCTGTGCACCACGGAAGTAGGAGTGATCAACCTACTGAAGTGGACATACGGGTGACGACTCCTGGGCTTGCTAAAAAGAAATAAGAAGACGCGTGAGTAAGCTTACATTGTGGACTTATTAGTGGTATATTTGTTTAGCTTTGTAGTTTTCTTTTTTGTATATTTTCTTTGTTTAGGTGCATTAGTATATTTTTGTAGGTTGTGGCTCTATAGGAGAAATTGTAATAGTCAGAATAAAATGGAAGGGAAAGGGGCAGAGAAGAAAGAAACTCCTGTATTTACTTTGTATTTAGATTTAGATAGTCAAAAAAAATGTACTCCTTTGCAGCATGTCATAGAATTATTCCCATTAGAAAAAAAACAGATTGAAGAGACACATGAGAAATGGATCAAATATGATGCAAAGGATTCTTTTTTGAGCTGGTCTCAGTATGGATCGTTTGAAAAAATACAGCAAGAACAGGAAAAGCAGCCTTTGGTTCAGCCTGAAGGTTGAGGAATGTCATCTGGTTTTGATTTCTCGGGTGTACAGGTTAGAAAGGTCAGGAAGAACTGAAATTTGTTTTGTTCCTTTTAAAAGATTGTTTTAGATTAGATTTAAATAAGTTTGATTTTGTCTTATAAGGTGATCTCTGTTTATTTTAAAATATGTGTTATTCTGTTTAATTAATAAGTTCTAGTTCTCTATGTGGAATGTCTTTGCAATTTAACTTTGTCTGACCCTTTTTTAAGTGAGATTCCTGCAGTGTTAAGAGATCATCTGGTTTGAATTAGTCACAGTCCTAGCTAGTTTTGTGTGTAGGGCTAATAGGTGAAAGAGGTGATTTAAAATCTCTAATAACCTCTGAACAATATGATTTGTCAACATAATTTGAGGCTGAGGGACGGTTACAGGTTAGTCCCTCAACAAAAACCAAAGGTAATCCTGTTCAAATTGACACCCAGACCGTCAAAGGCAATTTTTAGGGAAACCCATGTAGCTGCAGAGCTTGTGAGAATGGATAAAATCAAATGTGGGGAGTTACTAAAAACCTGTTGGAAGTTAAACATCTCCCCTTCCCCCGTGACAAGGGAGGACCTACATCACTTGAGGATGTACAGAATTTGACAAAAGCAGGAACTCAATTGACTATTGGGGATTTTAAAGCTTTATGTGCAGCATCAGGTATCAGTATTTCTCAAAGTTGGGCAGCTATGATTAATCAAAATAATGAAGTAAATACACCAGTAGCTTTTTTATCAGGCTCTTTTAATCATGTGGAAAAGGGAATGAAAGAAATACCAAAGTTATTGACAGCTATTGTGGCAGCAGTAGGCAAATGGAGAGCACAAATGCCTTTTGTTCCTATTGTAATACATACCAACCACACGATTAAAACGCTGTTGAGCCCTAGCCAGACGGCATTGACAGCCACTAGATTTGGAAAATATCAAGCAGTACTTTTAGGACAAGATATAAGAATAATACCATTAACTAAAGAACAAAGAAATAAGATAGATCTGCTTTTTCCTGTCGATCAAGAGGGTGAGATCGATACTATAGAAATCCCTACATTTCACTGTCTTACTTTTGAACCCTTATCTGATGGGTTAATATGGTTTACAGATGGAGCTTGTGAAAGGACTGTTGCAGGCTTTGCCTGCGTGCAAGTGGATGAGAATCTAAGAAAGATAATGCAAGTACAATATAAAACCCCTCCTGACCATACTGCACAGCATGCTGAACTTTTGGCCGTTATTGCGGCCTTACAACAAACTGATATGACTCAAAATGTCACTATATATACTGATAGTGGTTACGTTGCAAGTTCACTACAGTATCATATATTAAAATGGCAACGTAGGGGGATGATAACCAGTGCAGGTAAAAATTTACAACATTACACATATTGGAAATTGCTGTTTGAAATTTTGGCAAGAAGGGAACGTGAAGGTAGAAAAACTGCAGTTGTGTGGACCCCGGCCCACACTGAAAGGCCAACCTTTGAGGCACAAGGTAATGCAATGGCTGATGCAGCAGCAACGGAGGTGGTTAAGCAAAGTGAAAAGATTTTGTATAATACTAGACAGACACAGGAAGGGCCACTTACGAATGTAGATAAGATTGAAATGTGGCAGCCAGAGGAACAGGAAAGTGAAAAATGGTTGAAGAGAGGATGTATGAAATTGGGAAGTGAATGGTTTAATGCAGAAGAAGGATTACCTTGCATGCCAATGAGCCAGGCGATTAAGGTATTGCTTGGGTGGCATGCAACCATGCATTGGAACAGAGAAACAATGAAACAACAATTTGAGCAAAGATTTTGGACTTTAAAAATTGATAACCTGATTCAACAGGTTGTGCAAAATTGCATGGTATGTAATATTAACATACCTAAAAGAGGTCCTAAAATATCGCCTGGGACACTTCCAATACCAGAAGGCCCAGCAAAAGAATGGTATATTGATTTCACTGATATGATTGTTCCAGTGCAGGGAAAAAGATATTTGTTAGTTTGGATGGATGCTTTTTCAAGGTGGATAGAAGCATTTCCATGTAAAAGGGAGACAGCACATGAGGTGGTACAATGCCTGGTAACTCATATTATGCCAAGACATGGGTGTCCGTCTAGAATAATTTCTGATAACGGGACACATTTCAATAACAGTATTTTGAAAGAAATGGAAACGATTATGGGTTTAACACACAGGAAAGTATCAGTGTATCGCCCCACCTCCAATGGTTTGGTGGAGCGCTACAATGGCATTTTAAAAACAAAATTGAGAGTTTTACTAAAATCTCTCAATAAAGAAATGGTGGGAAAATTATATACATGGCTTGATGTATTGCCATTAGCATTAATGACAATAAGGGCCCAACCTAATGGGCGTACTAAATTGTCCCCATTCCAAATTCAGACAGGACGTCATTTCTTCCCAATGCAGACAGCAAGTACTGATAATACAACTCAGTACTGGCAAAAATTACAACCAATGCTAAATTTAACCAGTGACATGATTCGTACCAATGTGTCACATCAGGTAGGGAATAATGATGTTTGTGCTTTTAAAGTAGGTGATCTAGTACTACGAAAGAACTTTACACATAAAACGTGGAAGGATCCTGTGTATGTAGGGCCTTTTGCTATCACGGCCCTTACTCAGACCGCTGCCCGTCTGGAAGGTCATACTTCTTGGATACATTTATCAGATATTCGACGAACTAATAATATTGAAATGGACAAAGAATGAACAAACATCATGTCCCTAAACATGATGGTATTGGGATGTTGTTGTTTGTTAATGGACAATGAACACATATAGACTTGTTACAGCGGCCAAGATGTTGAATTTGACTGATTGTATCATATGTGCCCACATCCTTGTCCTTGCCAGTTATGATGTATGGGACTACAATGATAAAATTGGGTGGGCACCGTTATCCCAATGATACCTGTGTAAAGGATGATGGAAACCTTCATTGGACAAATGAGACTATTTATAAGCAAGCCTTGCTTACGGACGACATCATTTTGGTGTCTGATTAATAGTATGACAACTGGAAACATTCCCCCGATAAAGTGCAATTACACACACAATGTTGTAACAGGTAATTGGTCTATAGAAGGAAGTACAGTGATTGTAAATGTCACAGCCACCAGAGAAAAATGTGGCAATAAAACAAGCTGCAATAAGACTTTAACTCAATGGTATGTAACAACTGATTCAATGAATGTTAATACTTTGGAATATGCTTTTAATTTGTGTAATTTTTAATGCCACATCAGCTAATGAAAAGTAAGAATGAATGACAGTGTATTCCCCTTTGATGAAGCTCACTGTCCTATAAATTATATACCTCAAGAGATATAAATTTTGTACCCTAGTACAATTGAATCTGTTTAATGCTGTGTAACATGTGTATTAGCATGTTTGCAAAGATGTGCCAGGATGCTTTTAAAATGATAATGGTAACTGAAATCAAGAATGAATAGAACTTTAATATGTCAGCCAAAAATATTGAAAAAGCGTGCAGAAACTGAATGCCACAAACATGGGGGAGGAGATTTAGAAGGGAGGTAAGGAAACAGACTGGAGCTGAAACAGATGTTTGAGTCCTGGAATACCAGGCCTCAAAGGGAGGATGTTGAATAAAAGCATGAAAGAAGGGGAGTGGAAAGCTCCATGATTACAACAAGCTGTTTTAACACTAAACTAAATCTCCTGAGGCATGAGAAAAGGGCATTAAAACATCGGCCAAAGGCACGGCTCCAGAAAGTCTGTGGGATAAGGGAAAGCAGATGCGGCATGTTCTATGATTAACAGCGTTGTGGTATTCAGAGACTTGCACAGGGATGTTGTATAGTCAGATGCCAAAGAAAAATGCTATATAAGACCAATGAGAGATCTGAGCAGTAAGCATTTTGACTCTTTTGCCTTAAGCATTCTGTATATAGCATTCTGATTTCTCTTGTACATTGCTTGTTTATATTGCTTATAAAAGAAATGCTTCCTGAATACCCAATTAATGGTATTCAGTTTGTAAACTAAAAAAGTGAATAAACTTTTTATATTAAATAGGAAATTCGTCTGGCCTTTTCTACAACGCGGATCCGCCTACAATGCAAACAGCCTATGGAACCCTGTTATCCTTCAGCCTCTTCAGATCTTACTGAGTTAAACTGGCAGTTAACAGAACAGAGCCCACACATGAAGTATCAATAAGCATTGGCTCTTCCCGTTCATGTGCACATTTATCGCACTGTACAATTTACTAAAGCATAGTGTTATCAAATGTCTTCTAAAGGTAAACAAAGGCAAGGGACGATCAAAGAAAAACTAAATGCACTGGATATGCTAAAGACAGGCCTTACCCAAGCAAATGTGTCTTGTAAGCTTGGTGATGGAAAAGCAACACTGCATGGGTGGATAGAGAAAGCGTCCATCTTGGATTTCAATGAGAGTGAGGGACTGCAAAAGAAGAGATTTTTGTTTTCCAATCCTTTCCTAATAATACCTAACATTCTATTTGTTTTCTTACTCACCACAGAACATTGAGCAGAAGGTTTCAATGTATCATTGACGATGATGCCTAGATCCCTTTCCTGGAACCTTGCATTAAGTAGCTATAATTCGGGTTCCTCTTTCCCACATGCATCACTTTGCACTTGCTCACATTAAATGTCATCTGCCATTTAGACGTCCAGTCTCCCAGTCTCGTAAGGTCCTCTTGTAATTTTTCACAATCCTCTTGCGATTTAACAACTTTGAATAACTTTGTGTTGTCAACAAATTTAATTACCTCACTAGTTACTCCCATCTCTAGATCATTTATAAATATGCTTAAAAGCAGTGGTCCCAGCACAAATTATATCTCAATGAAAGAGTGGATCAAATGGTGGGGGGGAGGGGTTGAACTATATGTTAAAGAGGGAATGGAGTCAAACAAACTAAGCATTCTACCTGAAACAGATAGCAGTATGGAATCATTGCAGATTGAAATGCCATGTATGAAATGAAGGAGCATACTGGTAGGGCTCTACTACCATCCGCCAGGTAAGAACATAAGAGTAGCCATACTGGGTCAGATCAATGGTCCATCTAACACAGTATCCTGTTTCCAAAAAGTGTCCAAGCCAGGTCACAAGTACCTGTCAGAAACCCAATTATTAGCAACATTCCATGCTACCAATGCTGGGGCAAGCAGCTGCCTCCCCATGTCTGCCTCAATAGCAAACTATGGACTTTTCCTCCAGGAACTTGTCCAAACCTTCTTTAAACCCTGATACGCTAACCGCTGTTACCACATCCTCCGGCAAAGAGTGCCAGAGTTTAACTATTTGTTGAGTGAAAAAAGTATTTCCTCCTATGTGTTTTAAAAATATTTCCATGTAACTTCCTCGAGTATCCCCTAGTCTTTGTACTTTTGGAACGAGTAAAAAATCGATTTACTTCTTCTTGTTCTACACCACTCAGGATTTTGTATCTCCCCTCATCCGTTTCTTTTCCAAGCTGAAGAGCCCTAACCTCTTTAGCTTTTCCTCATACGAGCGAAGTTCCATCCCCTTTATCATTTTGGTCACTCTTCTTTGAACCTATTCTAATTCCGCTGTATCTTTTTTGAGATATGGCGACCAGAACTGAACGCAATACTCAAGGTGCGGATGCACCATGGAGCAATACAGAGGCATTATAGTATTTTCGGTCTTATTCACCATCCCTTTTCTAATAATCCCTAGTACACTGTTTGCTTTTTTTGGCCACCGCTGCACACTGAGCAGAAGATTCCAGTATATTATCTACAATGACACCTAGATCTTTTTCTTGAGTGCTGACCCCCAGGGTGGACCCTAGCATCAGGTAACTATGATTGGGATTATTCTTTCCAATGTGCATCACTTTGCATTTGTCCACTTTAAATTTCATCTGCCATTTGGTTGCCCAGTCTTCCAGTTTCCTAAGGTCTTCCTGCAATGTTTTAACAACCTTGAATAGTTTTGTATCATCTGCAAATTTAATCACCTCACTCATCATTCCAACTTCCATATCATTTATAAATATGCTAAATAGCACCAGTCCCAGTACAGATCCCTGCGGCACTTCATTGTTCACCCTCTTCCATTGAGAGAAATGACCATTTAACTCTACCTTCTGTTTTCTGGCCAATAACCAATTCCTAATCCAGAGAAGGACATTGCCTCCTATCCCATGAATTTTAATTTTCTTAGAAGTCTCTCATGAGGAACTTTATCAAAAGCTTTCTGAAAATCTAGATACACTACATCAACTGGCTCACCTTTGTTCACCTTCAAAGAAATGAAGCAAATTGGTGAGGCAAGACTTCCCTTGGCTGAACTCATACTGAGTCTGTCCCATTAAACCGTATTTGTCTACTTGTTCTGTAATTTTATTCTTTATAATAGTTTCCAGACAGATGAAGAAATGTTTACAGAAGATAGAAAGCTGGCAAATTAGGAAACAATACAATAACGGATTATTTCAATTACCCCAATACTGAATGTATAAATGTTACATTAGGGAGGTAAAATTCCTAAATATAGTAACTATCTAGTCCTTAGTGGAATGCAGGGCATGGTACGAGAGGTTACTTTGTTGGATTCTCTGGGAAACTGTGATCATAAGATGATCAAATTTGAGCTGATACCTGGAGAGAAGTCACTAAGGAAATCTACTGTAGCAGCATTTAATTTTCAAAAGGGTGACTACGATAAAATCGGCCGCAAAGGTTAGGACTTTAAATCAGGCATGGACGTTGTTTAAAGATAACATCGTGGAAACCCAGATGAAACGTATTCCTCGTATTAACAAAGGTAGAAAGAAGAGCAAACGACAGCCAGCATGGTTAATAGGTGAAGTGAAAGAGCCTATTAGAGCCAAAAGGGCATCCTTCAAAGAATGGAAAAAGGATCCAAATGAAGAAAATAAGAAGCAACATAAGAACTGTTGAGCTAGATACAACAAAGTGCTGATAAAGAATGCTAAAAGAGAATATGAAGAAAAACTTCCCATGGAGACAAACATCACAAGCAGTAATTCTGTGAGGGAATTCGTGGGACCATTACAGAATGAAGGAACAAAAGGGGCACTCAGGGAAGACAAGGCCATTGCAGGCAGATTTAATTAATTCTTTGCTTCAGTCTTTACGGAAGAAGATGTAAGAGACCTAGCTGTACCAGAAACGGTTTTCAAGGGCGACAATTCTGAGGAACTGAAAGAAATTTCGAACCTGGAAGACGTACTGAGCTAAATCGACAAGTTAAACAGTGATAAATCACCTGGACTGGATGCTATACACCCCAGGATACTGAAAGAACTCAAACATGAAATTGCTGATCTGTTGTTAGTGATCTGTAACCTGTCGTTAAAATCATCCGTAGTACCTGAAGATTGGAGGGTGGCAAATGTAACACTGACTTTTAAAAAGGGTTCCAGGGAAATTTCCAGTAAAATTCTCAGGGTGCTGCAGAGGCACATTTTGGGGGCTTATTTGGAAAATATACCCTCAGAGAATACAATGGGAAGTATTATATTAGCCAAAATTAGGCTGGATGTACCAAACTTGGTGTGATATTGCAGAGCAGCTCAACTAAGACTGCTTGTCGAATACAGGAGAGTTGGGATTCCTCACCCACACGGAATTAGTTTGGTAACAAAAAAATACTTTAATCTAATGTAAGGAATTGTTGTAGATTAAGAAAGTTACTCAGTGAGATGCTCTAAATTATGAAGCTTTTCGGCCAGGATTGTCTTGTGAAGCTTACAGGAGGTGGGATTTAAAAAGCCTTTATCGAATGGGACAGTTAATAAAAGGAGGTGAGATAGTCAGTTTTGTTGAGCTAAATGGGAAATATGAATTGGAAAACAGAGACTTCCTGTGGAGGAGTGGCCTAATTGTTAGAGCACCAGGTTTGCTATTCAGAGGTGGCTGGTTCAAATCCCACTGCTGCTCCTTGTGATCTTGGGTAAGTCACTTAACCTTCTATTGCCTCATGTACAAAATTAGATTGTGAGCCCTCCAAGGACAAGGAAAATACCTAGTGTACATATAATCTACCTGTACAGTCCATCCAGTCTGCCCAACAACATAGATTCATTTTACATGGTATGCAATACTTTACATACATACATACCTGAGTCTGATTTGTCCTTGACATTCTCAGGGCACAGACCGTATAAGTCTACCCAGTACTGTTCTTGTACTACAATTTCTGAAGTTAACATCGAAGCCCCTTAAAATTTACACTCCAGTCCATCTATATCTATTCAGTTATGATCAGGGCACAGACCAAAGAAGTCTGCCCAGCACTGGTTTTGCTTCCCAGTTACCGGTGTTGCCACCCAATCTCCGTTAAGATTCCGTAGATCCATTCCTTCTAAACAGGATTACTTTGTGTTTATCCCACACATATCTGAATTCCATTACCATTTTCATCTCCACCACCTCTCATGGGAGGGCATTCCATGTATCTACCACCCTCTCCGTGAAAAAAATGCTTCCTGACATTACTCCTGAATATGTCCTCCTTCAACCTCAATTCATATCCTCTAGTTCTACCACCTTCCCGTCTCTGGAAAAGGTTTGTTTGCGGATTAATACCTTTAAAATATTTGAACGTCTGTATCATGTCACCCCTGTTATGCATTATAACTTGCATCATAAGTTACAAGTAGATTTTGGAGCTAAGGTGACCCCATATGAGCAGGTCTTGAAGAAACCTGGGACAAAGAGGCTGCTTTCCAGGCTCTATGAAGCAATAATGGCTCCAGCTACAGAACTATTAAGCCAGCCTACCTCAAAACATGGAAAAGCAATTTCTAAAAACCAGGATAGAAGAAGTGAACTGGCCAGACATCTTTCTAGCTATAGCTAAAATTACCATTCCAGCAAACATTTTAGAAAATAGTTATAAAGTTCTATACAGAGCACACCTACTCTTTTGCTGAAATGGTCCTAGAAGGGCGATGGAGGGTATTGGAAACTGCAGGCATCTGGGAGACTACTTGGTGGGAGTGCCCAAGAATTAATACATTCTATTCATTAGTTGGTAAGATATACCTCTTCCAAATATATCTTTGCATAACTCTTCCTCAGATTATGCCTCCTGAATGATCTGATGGAAGGGTGAGGCTATTATGAAAATACATTCACGGGTTCGCGGTGCTTGGCTGCAAGATGTGCGACTGCACAGCTCTGGAACTAGACAGAAATGCCATCTCTCTCTATGTGGTTGCAGCTTATTGGAGAGATTTGTTTTACAAGCAAGTTGACAGCATTGCGACATCACTCTGTGGACAAACTGGAAAATTTGTGGGACCATTTGTAGTGTTGGGAGAATAAGTCGGAAGGTAGGGAGAGGGGGAGGAAGGTTGAATATAGGTAGTTAATAGGGGAGACCATTGGGTATCATTGGTGTTGATAGAAGGTGAATAAAGACAGAATTTGGCGATATGATTCGGATGAGTTTCTAACTGATGGATGATGTTGTTGCTATTTTTGAAAACCAATAAAACTATAAACTAAAAAAAAACACACACACACACACACACACATCCTGATCTAATCTGCTAGCTCAGGACATCTCAACCTCATCTCCAGTCTCTGCAGTGATCCCCCTTCACTAACCAAATACTCTGAAACCCTGCTGGAGACCTGGGAATCATTCAGGACCTGGTAGCTTAAGAAAACTGAATTCTAATCACTAAGAAACAAAAATGTAACTGAAAATCTCTAGTAACATTTATCATCTCTGTGAAAATGTAGGAATACTTCACAACACACCGCAAGGATTTTATTATGAAGGAATTCTTGACTCACCATTCTTGGTATCGATATCCTCCTCTCCTCCCTCCAGCTGGTCACTGACAGGAACGACTTCCATTTTCAGGATCTCTACCATGGAGTCAGCAGTGTAATTTTGGCTACCTATAAGAAGAATGGAAAAATAACTTCAGGTTTTAAAGGAAAGATTAGGACCTAAGAAAATCAGTAGTTCACTTATACTGAGATGAAGGGAATTTTATGAGCTCTGAAAATAGAAGTATCCTGGTGGAAGGAGTTAAGGAACTTGGTAGCTCTGAAAATGAACCATGACATACAACACAAACAGGTTCCTACAATACTACAGTAAGGAAAACTGTTGCAAATATGCTGTTTATTACAGAATCCCACCTTTCTGCAACCTGGTGCCACCAATATGGATCTTCCTGTCTCTCTTCCCCATTACCGCCAGTGGGTGACTACTCAACTTTTCTCTCTCCTAATATGGATACTGGTGGTCACCTTCCCTGCTGCTTTGAGCAGGGGAGCCTATCTGCCTCCATCACTTTTCTTATTCTATTAAGAGAACCCTATGAGACTGGGCATCCAAATGGCAGATGATGTTTAATGAGAGCAAATGCAAACCATAGCTACGTGATGCAAGGCTCCGCGTTAGAAGTCACTGCCCAGGAAAAGGATCTAGGCGACATCGTTGATGATACACTGAAATCCTCTGTTCAATGTGCACTGGCAGTTAAAAAAGCAAATAGAATGTTGTAATGCTTTTGTATCACTCCATGATGAGACTGCACCTCAAATACTGTGTACAGTTCTGTTCATTGCATCTTAAAAAATGATGTAGCAGAATTAGAAGAAATCATCCAGAGACTCTCTCATACACAAAAACACATACACACTTTGTTCTATGTAATCAGAAGGCCTTGTCAGTTCTACTTTTGTTATACTGTGAGCCACACTGAACTTGAATCCTATTTGAGATAATGTGGGATTATAAATGCCATAAACAAATAAATAAATAAATAAATAAATGTTACAGAGAAGGGTGACAAAAATGATAAAAGGCGAAGGGACAACTCCACTATCAGGAAAAGGCATCAAGGGCTCTTCAGCTTGGAGAAGAGGTGACTGAAGGGAGATATGATAGAGGTATATAAAATACTGAGTGAAGTGAAACAGGTAGACGTGAATTATAAGAACATAAGAATAGCCATACTGAGTCAGACCAATGGTCCATCGAGATGGAATCCTGCTTCCAACAGTGGCCAATCCAGATGACAAGTACCTGGCAGAATCCCAGATAGTAGCAACATTCCATGCTACCAATCCAGGGGCAAGCAGTGGCTTCCCACTTGTCCATCTCAATATCATCCTGAAACCCTGGTGTGTTAGGTGTGCATCCAAGACACAGTTGGGAAACAGAGAAAGAAATCTGACTTGCAAAACCCTGCCAACCCACCTTATGACCAAATAAGGCGCAGAAAGTTTTCCCCTTTTTTGATAAGCTTTTTTTTTTTTTTTTGAGTCCACACAGGTGGGAATGCACACTTTCGGCTTAATTCTATAAAAACACCTTGTTTACTCTTTCCAAAAATACTAGGACTAGGGGGCATGCAATGAAGCTACTAATTACTAAATTTAAAACAAATCTCGGGGCCTAGATGTCTTTACAGGCCTTTTTTGCAAAACATTTCAGCCTTTGGTATCGCCTTTACATACTCGATTGTTCAATTCATTGCGAGCAGGGGAAGCTCTGTCATACTACATTAGACTGGCTGGCATCATGGTATTGCCTAAGCCTGGTAAAGACATTACAGAATATGGAGGTTATAGGCCAATCTCGCTCCTGGGCATAGACACCAAGATAATGGGCTCGGATATTGGTGGAACGTCTATCTGGATATATGCCTACTATAATTAACCCTGATCAGGTAGGATTTATTACTAGAAGGCAAGCAGCTGATGGTATCAGAAGAGTACTTAATATCTTTTGGAAAGTATATCAAGAGTGGACACCTATGATAGGAGTAGCAGTAGACGCTGAAAAAACATTTGATAGGGTAGACTGGGAATTTATGATGGGGATGCTAAGAAAGGTGGGCATTGGGGAACGGTTTATTAGCTGGATATTGAATCTATATACCCAACCACTGGCATGTGTCAGAGTTAATGGACACTATTCACCATTTGTTTTACACTGGGGAATGCAGAAAGTGCCCACTGTCGCCCCTGTTGTTTGCCCTGGAGCTAGAACCTATGGCACAAAAGCTTAAGGAAAGTTTAGAAATTGAGGGACATATAAAGGAAGCAAGGAACATTATAAAGTGTCCTTGTTTGTACATGATCTTTTGATATTGACTCAAGGTACAGTAGCTAATGGCAGAATAAAGAAGCTTATTGGGATTCAGAGCTAACCTCGGAGATTTTGAATATATCCCTTCCCAAAGGGCAGGAGACGAATCTTAAGAAAGGTTTTCCATGTCAATGGGTTTCTGGCTCCATTAAATATTTGGGTATCAAACTAGGGAAGGACTGTTGGTACCGAGATTTAGAGAGGTAGGATAAATTAATACTGTCCTGGATAGGAAGGATGTAGGCAGTGAGAAAGATGGTTCTCCCTACATTTTTATATTTATTCCAGGTTCTCCCTGTTGAAATACCTCCTATAACGTTTCAACATTGGCATAGAAAGATATTTTGCTTTATATGGGGAAGGAAGAGATCCAGAGTAGTTTGGGAGACTGTGTTCCAATCTAAGGGGAATAGGGAGATGGTATACCCAAACTGGAAAAATATTACCAAGCTCTACAACTTAAGGCAGGGTGGCAGGTACCCCAACCCAAACAATGGGTCCTAGCAGAAAAAGAGTCTAGTAGTTTTCAGCCGAAGTTTCTCCCCTGGGCTTAAAGACCTTCAAGAGGACCAAAACACATTCATGAGGACCACTATGGGCCTATGGCTCAAGGCATGTCCCTATTTATTGAAGAATAAGACATGGACTTATTTTCAACCTGTGGGACATACAGATAAGTTTGTACCTGGGCGCGGCAATAGCTTGTTTCAAAGATGAGAGAGACATGGAGGGGCATAATCAAAAGGGGCACCCAAGTTTTCCTGAGGACATCCTCGCAGGACGTCCCCGCAAAGGGGTGGAGAAACCCGTATTATCAAAACAAGATGTGTGTCCATCTTTCGTTTCGATAATACGGTCAGGGACGCCCAAATCTCAACATTTAGGTCGACCTTAGAGATGGTCGTCCCTAGAGATGGTCATCCCGATTTTCGGCGATAATGGAAACTGAGGACGCCCATCTCAGAAACAACCAAATCCAAGCCATTTGGTTGTGGGAGGAGCCAGCATTCGTCGGGCACTGGTCCTCCTCACATGCCAGGACACCAACCGGGCACCCTTGCAGGCACTGCAGTGGACTTCAGAAAAAGCTCCCAGGTGCATAGCTCCCTTACCTTGTGTGCTGAGCACCCCAAATCCCACTACCCACAACTGTACAACACTACCATAGCCCTTAGGGATGAAGGGGGGCGCCTAGATGTGGGTACAGTGAGTTTCTGGTGGGTTTTGGAGAGCTCACATTTACCACCACAAGTGTAACAGGTAGGGGGAGGGATGGGCCTGGGTCCACCTGCCTGAAGTGCACTGCAGTACCCACTAAAACTGCTCCAGGGACCTGCATACTGCTGTCATGGAGCTGGGTATGATATTTGAGGCTGGCATAGAGGCTGGAAAAAATATTTAAAAAATTTTTTCTTTAGGGTGGGAGGAGGTTAGTGACCACTGGGGGAGTAAGGGGAGGTCATCACCAATTCCATCCGGTGGTCATCAAGTCATTTAGGGCACATTTTTGTGGCTTGGTCGTTAAAAAAAAGGACCAAATAAAGTCATCCAAGTGTTCGTCAGGGACACCCTTCTTTTTTCCATTATCGGCCGAGGACGCCCATGTGTTAAGCACGCCCCAGTCCCGCCTTTGCTACGCCTCTGACACGCCCCTGTGAACTTTGTTCGTCCCCTCAACGGAAAGCAGTTGAGGATGCCCAAAATCGGCTTTCGATTATGCCGATTTGGGCGACCCTGTGAGGACGCCCATCTTGCGATTTATGACGAAAGATGGGCGCCCTTCTCTTTCGAAAATAAGCCTGATGGTCTTCTCTACTTTGGTCAATTTATAGAAGATGGCCAAATTCTGCATTTTGGAATCTTGCAAGTTTGCTACCAACTGGCAGCTAGAGATGTATTCCCTTAACTTCAAGTTAAACATTTCATTCAGGTAGAACAACTAATAGCAGGAGTGGAGGCTTTAAGTCAGCTTTGAAACTTTAGGAGGTCGACACGATAGTAGGGATTATATATCTTTTGTTTATGGGCTCCTCAACACCTTAGATAAATGGAAGGCTAGCCACAGGGGGGTATGGGAGAGGGATCTAGAGAATTTTCTGAGGAGGAATGGAAAAATATCTCATTGCAATCTTATAAATTGTCATATGCACCTCAGATTAATGAGAACAGTCTTCAGGTACCAGTGAGATACCATTACTCTCCATCTAGGTTACGAGTCATTATGAGGAAAGAGGATGGTTTATGCTGGGGGTGTAGCCGGAAGGGAACATATACTCACATCTGGTGGGAATGTCCTAAGATCCAGAAATTATGGAAGTGTCTGCATATGGCAACAGTAGGGAAAATGCCCTACTAAGTGGGAAAGTGAAATGGATAACGGGAGCTATGGATAAAATAATGCTATTGATTTTTACAGCAGCTCAGCTGCCGATTGCCTTACATTGGCATACAACCATAGAGATGGTTAAAAACAGACTATCAGGCTTATTTTCGAAAGAGAAGGGTGCCCATCTTTCGACACAAATCGGGAGATGGGCGTCCTTCTCCCAGGGTCTCCCAAATCGGCATAATCGAAAACCAATTTTGGGCGTCCTCAACTGCTTCCCATCGCAGGGAAGTTTACCAAAGTTTACGGGGGCGTGTCGGAAGCATAGCGAAGGCGGGACTGGGGCGTGTTTAACACATGGGCATCCTCGGCTGATAATGAAAAAAGAAGGGCGACCCTGATGAGCACTTGGCCGACTTTACTTGGTCCATTTTTTCTTGTGACGAAGCCTCAAAAAGGTTCCCGAACTGACCAGATGACCACCGGAGGGAATCGGGGATGACCTCCCCTTACTCCCCCAGTTGTCACTAACCCCCTCCCACCCTCAAAAAAAAACTTTTAAAATATTTTTTGCCAGCCTCAAATATCACAGCCAGTTCCCTGACAGCAGTATGTAGGTCCCTGGAGCAGTTTTAGTGGGTGCAGTGCACTTCAGGCAGGCGGACCCAGGCCCCTCCCCCCACCTGTTACACTTGTGGTGGTAAATGTGAGCCCTCCAAAACCTACCACAAACCCACTGTACCAACATGTACATGCCCCCTTTCACCCCTTAGGGCTATGGTAGTGTTAGTACAGTTGTGGGTTTTAGGGGGGGGGGGGGGGGCTGGGGGACTCAGCACACAAGGTAAGGGAGCTATGCACCTGGGAGCAATTTCTGAAGTCCACTGCAGTGCCCCCTAGGGTGCCTGGTTGGTGTCTTGGCATGTCAGCGGGACCAGTGCACTACGAATGCTGGCTCCTCCCACGACCAAATGGCTTGGATTTGGTCATTTCTGAGATGGGCGTCCTCGGTTTCCATTATCGCTGAAAACCGGGGACGACCATCTCTAAGGACGACCATCTCTAAGGTCGACCTAAATGTTGAGATTTGGGCGTCCCCGACCATATTATCGAAACGAAAGATGGACGCACATCTTGTTTCGATAATATGGGTTTCCCCGCCCCTTTGCAAGTACGCCCTCAGGAAAATTTGGGCGCCCCGTTCAATTATGCCCCCCATGTATTATATGCGAGAAATATAGACTGACGGCCTTAAAATCTAATAAATGGAAATATTATCAAGAAACGTGAGGAAGATTTCTCCAGTTGGAAGGACACTCTTTGAGTGGGGGGAAGGGGGGAGATAAGGGATGGTCTATTTTTAGTTTTTCTTTATTGCAGGATGGCAGATCATTATGTAAAAAATGTATACTTGTTCTTAATTTTTTTTTGTTAGGAGATGCTGTCAGTTATTTTGCTTGAAAATTAATATAAAGTTACAAAAAAAGAAAGAAAATGACGGTTGTGACTTCCTGTGGCAGCCTCGTGAGACTGTTGCAGGAGGCTGCGGCTGCCATTTTGGAACTGGGAATAGCATCATTATGATAAACTACTGCATTATGTACTGTGATTTGCATTAACCTATCAGCAATACAAAATCTCCATGACAAAGTCAAATCAGTCATGTTCTTCCACAACAGTGCAGCACTCCACCTCCAGAAGCCCTCTCTTATCCCCAAGACACTCTAGGATGAAGGGTTTTGCAGACCTGATCCCACCCCTGGGATACTCACCTCTATCAGTGCCTCCTCTATCTCCACAGGCAGTTTAATCTGTCCAAAGTAGGGAAATAGACAGTAGGAGCAGAAGAGGGATGACAGCTTTTTATCCCAGCAGTGCTGAAATCCTGAATGATCCCAGCTGACTTTAGTAAAGATATGCAGGAGGATTTTTATACTTACTTGTTACAGAAGGATGAGTCTGTTCAGATATCTCTGATTCAAGATGATTCATGAAGGGGAGATCTTCCTCTTGTTTAATGCTCAGTGAGAACACAGACGTTACAATCGGAAGGCCTATGAAAAGAAAACACATTTACAAGGATTTACCAAGAATCAGATAATATTAAATTAGGAAACTGATTTTAAGTGTCCAAATGTTTGATGTTAATGTCCCATCTCTTGTGATCTAAAAATGCAAAGCCCATTAAATCCAAAACATTTACTTACTGTTCGTGGGGTCGTTTGGATTTTCTTTTCCCTCCCACTCAAATGGTTGAATGAAATATTTCTCATCTTCCTTTTTAATCTTGAATATAACATCAGGATTAACAATTGAATAACCTGTCAATAAGAAGTAGGAAAATTACATTTCAATTGTATCTGTACAATCCCTCAAGATGGTTCTATCTGCTTCATGTTTTGATGGAGCAGTGTGTGATGTGTGCATGGAGGTTTGTGTATACGTGCATGTAGGGACAAAGCATGTAGCACTATTGTGAAACAATATTCTACATTGTGAACCTGACTTTTCACAGACTTAGGCCATGTCAGTTTCCATGCAGAGGCTTGTTCCTGTAACAGGCCTCAAGCACATTGTGACACATCAAGGCTAACAGAGGCAAAACAGCTGTTCATAACATAACAATTTTAGTTTACTGTGCTGGGGACCTTCAAGAGCTGGGTCCCTGGGTCCCCAAACTAGCTTCACAACATTGGCAAACCCCAGATGTCGTCATCGGTCAGCATGACTTCGATTTCTAAGGAAAAGGTATAAAAGGGACTACAAAGTAAACAGTAGCTTATCTGGCTATTATCTGATGCAGCTCAAGAAGAAAGCTGCTCCAGCCAGCCCAACTGGCCACAGGACCATGCTTAACATAGTAACATACTAAGTGACGGCAGATAAAGACCTGTACGGTCATCCAGTCTGCTCAACCAGATAAAATGAAGATACTTACCTATAGCAGGTATTCTCCGAGGACAGCAGGCTGGACATCATAACGCATGGGTCGTCATCCGCGACGGCCCAGGAGCTCAGGAATTTTAAAGAAAAAATTTTTTTAAGCTTCCAGAAGCAGCGCGACAGGCACGGGAACAACACACAAGTGACTTCCTGCCCGCGCGCTTCCCTCAGTTATATAACAAGCAAGAGAAAGAGAACAACTCCAAAGGGGAGGAGGGAGGGTTGTGATGATGTCCAGCCTGCTGTCCTCGGAGAATACCTGCTACAGGTAAGTATCTTCATTTTCTCCAAGGACAAGCAGGCTGGACATCATCACGCATGGGGTATCCCTAGCACCCAGGCTCACTCAAAACAATAAACAAATGGTCAATTGGGCCTCACAATGGAGAGGACATAACTGAAATTGACCTAAAAACAAACACAACTAAGTGAGCGTGCAGCCTGGAACATAACAGAAATGAGCCTAGGAGGGTGGAGTTGGATTCTAAACCCCAAACAGATTCTGTAACACCGACTGCCCAAACCGACTGTCACGTCGGGTATCCTGTTGCAGGCAGTAGTGAGATGTGAATGTGTGGACTGATGACCACGTCGCAGCCTTGCAAATCTCTTCAATAGAAGCTGACTTCAGATGAGCCACTGACGCAGCCATGGCTCTGACATTATGAGCCGTGACATGGCCCTCCAAAGTCAACCCAGCTTGGGCGTAAGTGAAGGAAATGCAATCTGCTAGCCAATTGGAGATTGTGCGTTTTCCGATGGCAACTCCCATCCTGTTGGGATCAAAAGAAACAACTGGGCAGACTGTCTATAGGGCTTCGTCCGCTCCACGTAAAAGGCCAATGCTCTCTTACAGTCCAAGGTATGCAACTTGTCCTCACCAGGGCGGGTATGTGGATCGGGAAAAAATGTTGGCAAGACAATTAACTGGTTCAGATGGAACTCCGACACCACCCTCGGCAGGAACTTAGGATGAGTGCGGAGAACTACCCTGTTATGATGAAATTGAATGTAGGGAGCATGAACTACCAGGGCTTGGAGCTCACTGACTCTACGAGCTGAAGTAACAGCCAACAAGAAAATGACCTTCCAGGTCAAGTACTTCAGATGACAGGAATTCAGTGGCTCAAAAGGAGCTTTCATCAGCTGGGTGAGAACGACGTTGAGATCCCATGACACTGGTGGAGGTTTGACAGGGGGCTTTGACAAAAGCAAACCTCTCATGAAGCGAACAACTAAAGGCTGTCCAGAGATAGGCTGACCTTCTACACGGTGATGATAAGCACTGATTGCACTAAGGTGAACTCTTACTGAGTTAGTCTTAAGACCTGGAGCCTGGAACAGAATTGAGGGACTTTGTGATTGTACTGAGTGGCAAAAAGATTCACCGAGGGGGTGCCCCACGCTCGGAAGATCTTGCGGACAACGTCCATGTTCAGAGACCACTCGTGAGGTTGCATGATCCTGCTCAACCTGTCGGCCAGGCCGTTGTTTACGCCTGCCAGATATGTGGCTTGGAGAAGCATACCATGCTGAGTTGCCCAAAGCCACATCCTGACGGCTTCCTGACACAGAGGGCGAGATCCGGTGCCCCCCCTGCTTGTTGGTGTAATACATAGCAACCTGATTGTCTGTCTGAATTAGGATAACTTGGTTGGACAGCCGATCTCTGAAAGTCTTTAGAGCATTCCAGATCGCTCGCAATTCCAAGAGGTTGATCTGAAGATGCGTTTCCTGGAAGGACCAAACTCCTTGAGTGTGGAGCCCATCCACATGAGCTCCCCACCCGAGGAGGGATGCATCCGTCGTCAGCACTTTTTGCGGCTGAGGAATTTGGAATGGGCGTCCCAAGGTCAGATTGGAGCGAATAGTCCACCAGTGAAGGGAATTGCAGAATTCGGTGGGAAGATGGATGACATCCTCTAGATCCCCCGAAGCTTGACACCACTGGGAAGCTGGGGTCCACTGAGCCGATATCATGTGTAGACGTGCCATGGGTGTCACATGAACTGTTGAGGTCATGTGGCCCAGAAGTCTCAACATCTGCCGAGCTGTGATCTGTTGGGATGCCCGAGCTGAGGATACGAGAGCTAGGAGGTTGTCCGCCCGTGCCTGGGGAAGATAAGCTCGAGACGTCTGTGTGTTCTTGGGATAATTGATGACAAACCCCAGTAGTTTGAGCAATTGAATAGTAATCTGCATGGATCGTAGAGCTCCTGCCTCCGAGGTGCTCTTCAGCAGCCAATCGTCGAGATAGGGGAACACATGTACTCCCAGTCTGCATAGCGATGCTGCGACCACTGCCAAGCACTTTGTGAAGACTCTGGGTGCAGAGGCGAGACCAAAGGGCAGCACGCAGTACTGAAAGTGCTGAGTTCCCAGACGAAATCGAAGGTACTGCCTGTGAGTTGGGAGCACCGAAATGTGAGTGTAGGCATCCTTTAAGTCCAGAGAGCATAGCCAATCGTTTTCCTGAATCATTGGAAGAAGGGTGCCCAGGGAAAGCATCCTGAACTTTTCTCGGACCAGATATTTGTTCAGGGCCCTTAGGTCTAGGATGGGGCGCATCCCCCCTGTTTTCTTTTCTACAAGGAAGTACCTGGAATAGAATCCCAGTCCTTCTTGCCCGGGTGGAACAGGCTCGACCGCATTGGCGCTGAGAAGGGCGGAGAGTTCCTCTGAAAGTACCTGCTCGTGGCGGGAACTGAAAAATTGAGCTCCCGCCGGACAATTTGGAGGCTTTGATTCCAGATTGAGGGCGTATCCGGACCGGACTAGTTGTAGAACCCACCTGTCGGAGGTTATGAGAGGCCACCTTTGGGGAAAAAATATAAGCCTCCCTCCGACAGGAAGATCGTCCGGTACAGACACTTTGATGTCGGCTATGCTGCTCTGGAACCAGTCAAAAGCTCGTCCCTTGCTTTTGCTGGGGAGCCGGAGGGGCCTGATGAGAGCAGGCCTGCTGGGGGCGAGCCTGAACAGGCTGTCGAGAAGCAGGAGTGTACCTACGCCTATTAGAGGAATAGGGAGCACTCCTCCTCCCTCCAAAAAACCTCCTAGAGGAGGAGGTAGTAGCAGAAGGCGTCCAGCGGGCGAGAGAGTCCATAGCATCATGGTGCTTTTTGAGGGAATCAACCATATCCTCAACCTTCTCTCCAAAAAGATTGTCCCCCCGGCAAGGAACATCCACCATACGATGCTGGGTCTTCTGATCCAGGTCCGAGACAGCCAGCCAGGAGAGTCTGCGCATCACGATACCTTGAGCAGCCGCCCTGGATGCAGCACCAAAAGAATCAAAAGCTCCCCTGGCCAGGAATTTGTGACACGCCTTCTGCTGCCTGACCACCTGGTGAAAAGGCTCCGCAAGCTCAGGAGGAAGAGCTTCAACCAAACTGGACAGTTGCTTTATCGCGCTCCTTAAGTGGATGCTGGTGTACAGCTGGTATGTTTGAATCTTGGCCGCGAGCATTCCGGCCTGATACGTACGCCTCCCAAAAGAATCCAAGGTCCTAGACTCTCTGCCCGGGGGCGCTGAAGCATAGTCCCTAGTACTCTTGGATCTTCTGAGAGCAGAGTCCACCACCATGGAATCGTGAGGAAGTTATGTCTTCACCATCACAGGCTCACCATGGACTCTGTACTGGGACTCGGACTTCTTGTTGACAACTGAATTAGATAGAGGGCAAAACCAATTCCGCAACATCACTTCCCTGAGTGTATTGTGCAGGGGGGCCATTGCAACCTCTTTTGGCGGAGAAGGATAATCCAGGACCTCGAACATCTCAGCCCCGGGCTCATCCACAGCCTCCATGGGAAAAGGAATGTCCCTAGACATTTCCCGCACAAAAGATGAAAAGGAGAGACACTCAGGTGGAGATTGTCTAACCTCAATAGATAGAGTGGATCAGATGGAAGCCCCTGAGAATCTTCCTCTGAAAAATATCTGGGGTCTTCTTCCTCACTCCATGAGTGCTCCTGTTTGGTGTCGGACAATAGCTCTCGAAGAGCAGCCCGAAGCCGATCCTGCCTCGACCTTGAGGATCGATGTCCTCGTGAAGGGCATCGAGAAGTGGACCCTTGCCTGGACTCCGGCAAAGCTTCCTCCATCGAAGTCGAAGGAGAGTCCACCCGGGTGGCAACTGGCTCAGGCACCGCAAGCAGTACCAAGGGCTGGGACCTCCTCGCAGGAGATGGGGCAGGCGCCGTCTCAGCAATAGGTACCGGAGGCACAAGCACCTACGGTACCGAGGCAGAAGGACGCATCATCCCCTCCAGAAGGCCTGGAAGCATGGCCAGGAGACACTCATCGAGGGCTGCCATCGGAACAAGCTGTGGGATCGGTATGGGAGTCGGTGGTAGAATCAGATGAGGTTCGAGAGCCGGTACCTGGCTGCCAGACGACCGACAAGTCGGCACCTCTTGAATGGAGGGCGAGCGATCGTCCCGGCGCCGACGCTTCTCGGGTGCCGACTCCTTCGGCTCCCCGGTGCTCTCGGTACTGTGACGGGAAGGAGATTGATGGCGATGCTTCTTAGACTTCGCCCGACGCCCGTCATCGACACTCCTCGGTACCAATGAGGACGTGGAATCCTCACGCCTCCTCGGGGCCAGGTCCAACTCAGGACGGTCCAGGGGGCCTGCATAGCAGTAGGCCTGGAGACGAGTGGAGACCCGCTCGATGCCTCGCTGCTCCCAGCTGTAACCGGTCTTTCGGCAGCCATTACCTGGACTCTCGATGCTGCTTCCCTGGACGTCGATGCCGTCGACCTCGGCACCGATGTCAATGCCGACGTCGAAGGACTGGTCCGATCTGGAAAAAGCTTCTCATGCTGAGCCTCTCGAGCTACCTGGGTCCTCTTTTTCATTAATTTGCAAAGCTTACACGAAGCTGGCAAATGGTCGGGCCCGAGGCACTGGAGACACCAGGCGTGAGGATCGGTCGACAAGATGGTACGACTGCAGCAGGAACAGCGTTTGAAGCCGCTGGGAGTCCTCGATGACATGGGAGGAAAAATAGCGGTCGAAAAATCAAACGACTCGATGGTGCCAATGAAAAGGCACGAAAAAAGGAAAAAGCCACGTGACGGGGCGGCCTAAATATGGCCGCGACCGGAGGAGAAAGGAAACTTAAAAACGGGGGGAAAACTAAGAAAAAATAAGGAATTCTTTCTTTTTCTTTTTTTTTTTTAAGTTTAGATAGGACTTTTTTTTTTTTTTAAGTTTAGATAGGAGAGAAAAAGGTAGCAAAAGCTACAACCGGAGCGCATAAACGTGACGAAAAAAACGTCTCCTGGGCCAGAACGCGAGGAGCGGCAGAAAAACAACCCCTCTTCACGAAGCGGAAAAAAGGAAACTGAGGGAAGCGCGCGGGCGTTGCGGGCGGAAAGTCACTTGCGCATGTGAGGAAGTGCCTAATACGCTTCAACCTCCACATTGAGAGGAATATTCTTTTTGTGATGAGATTAGCTTGGCTATCCAGAATCAAGTGATTATCCAACAGTACTCCAAGGACTTTTAGACATGTAGAGATCTGAAGAGTGTTATCCTTAATGATGAGTGTGGTCGGGATAACTTTATTATGTTGGGACAAAAGGATTAGACTTCGCGTTTTGTCTTTATTGAGTTTAAACTGAAACGCATTAGCCCAGGAATCCACTATGGAAAAGCTAGCAACTATTGAGTCGTGGACTTCAGCTAGTGTGGATTTGAATGGTATATAGATGGTCACATCATCCGCATAAATGAATGGGTTGAGGCCAAGTTTAGATAAGGCATTCGCAAGAGGAATCAACATGATGTTGAAAAGGGTAGGAGAAAGGGGTGAGCCTTGAGGTACTCCACAATAGGCTTTCCAGGGTGCCGAAATGATAGATTTGGCTTTGACTTGGTACATTCTTGAGGACAGAAAGCCCTTGATCCAGTTAAGCACATTACCGCCTATTCCAAATGTATCCAACAGGTGGGTTAGAAGACTATGGTCTACCATGTCAAACACACTGGACATATCAAATTGAAGTAGTAACACTTTGTTCCCAGTAGATATTAATCTTTTAAAGTTTGACAGGAGGGTCACTAGTACTATTTCGGTACTGTAATGTCGATGAAAACCCGATTGTGAGTTATGTAGAATACAGAAGTGATTCAAGTAGTCGGTTAGTTGATGGTTAACAAAACTTTCCATTGTTTTGATGAGCAATGGGATAGATGCAACTGGGCGATAGTTTGAGATGACTGCAGCTTTGATTTTCGGGTCCTTAGGAATAGGTGTGACGAGTATGTTTCCGTGCATAGATGGGAAGAGACCCTTCTGGAACATGACATTTAGATAGGAGGTAAGGTCAGCAATGAAGCAAGCAGGAGCAGATTTTAACAGGTAACTAGGGCATATGTCAAGACCACAATGTTTTTTTTTTAACTTGGTGACTGCCTTTGCTACACCATCTTCTGTTAAAGTAGCAAAAGTAGTCCAGGACAGATCAGCCGGACAAAAGACTGGTGGAGGAACAGGTCCGTTGAGGAAGGCATCGGTAGCATTGTTACAACGTGGTAAGGACTGTTGCAGCATTTGGATTTTTTCATTGCAACATGATGCCAGTTTGTCAGCCAAAGGAAGGTCAGCTTGTGAAGATGGAACCCTGTTGATATGAAGGAAAGCATTTAAGAGTTGATGAAGTTGCTTTGCGTCACTGCCTGCTGACTTTAGCTTAATGGAAAAATATGATCGTTTGGCTTGTTTGATAGCATATTTGTATTTGCGGAGACTTATTGCCAGAACGATATAGGGTCGACTACTCCTCATGTATAGTATGTTATGAGATCACGTGATTTGGGGACTCTCGATTTCCGCCAGTGTAAGGTGAAGTGCAGTTTATGATGATCAGACCAAGGAGTGGCTGACCACCTGATGTCTGATATATTGAAAGTTGTATTGATTAGGAACTTAAAGGAGATGAGGTCAAGTGCATGACCTTTAGCATGTGTTGTGTCTATACTTGGACAATTAAGATCCCAGAGTTGAAGGATGTCCAAGAATTGGTTTGCACACAATGAATGTGGGTCATCAAGATGGAGATTGAGATCACCCAGGATTAAAATATTTGAGTGGGTCATGCAGGTGTTTGAGATAAAATCCATGAGATCAGCCTGGCAGTTGCTCCAGTTATTTGGTGGTCTATAGAACAGGACACTAACTAGGTAGTCATGAAGTGTTGATTGATGGATTTTGATTGCAGCAATCTCAAGGAAAGGGGAGATAAAATTTGTGCATGTTTCAACAATGAGATGGGAGCAATATATTACCGCTATTCCACCTCCCCTCTTTCCTTTTCTGTCCCAGTGTTCAATCTTGTAGCCCTGTGGACAAAGGTCCAAGAATATAGGGTCCTTGGGCACATGGATCCATGTTTCCGAGATGAAGAGAAGATCAAGGTCCTCCTTTAAGATCCAATCCAAAATAACATAAGGCCTATTCACTACTGATCTGGCGTTGACGTATCCCATTCGAAAGTGCTGATACTGGTCAGTCCCTTTCTTAAAGTTATTTTTCTTAGGCATCTTGCAGTAAAAGTAGATGAGTTTGGGTGTGTCTTAAGGATTGATTGATTCGACTGATTGGTGCGAGCAGTTAAGTGATTAGCGGAAATTCTTCTATTGTTGGTGACTAGTGGGATAATGTTTACTTCAGGAACGGAAGCAGTGAGCGTGAAATAGATAAGAATGGATGAGTACAAAATTAGGAAAAGAGTTAAGGAGAACATGACGAATGTTACATGCAGGAAAGAAGCCTGTCTGGGGAAAAGGTGAGGCCGAAGTCACAGTTGGTGCTACTGGTTTGCAACAAGTAAATGAGTTTGCTTGCTTTGCTTTAAGTGATCAGGAATGACGGCTGCACTGGGAAAGGGAATCCAAGACCAGTCTGTGTTCAGCTTGTTTGCACAGGAAGTTGATGAAGCAGATCATAGGTTTACTTGTGCTTCAGCTGAGCGTAAAAAGGCTTCTGCATTGCCACTGCACCGGCCACTAGCCACGTGGAGCCTTTTTGCACTTCTGTATTGGGTACATAAAATTTGGGGACCACTGCGCCTTTAAAAACGGCAATCCCAGCAGTAAGAAGGAGGCGGGCACAATCAACACAAACCCCAGGTCCTAATCCGCATCGGGAAAGAGCCTCCAAAGTCAATGTAGTTCCCTAAACAGCAGTTGTCCACAATGAAGAACAGGCACCCAACCATGCAGGTAGGACAGCCACTGGGCCCACCCGAGCCAACCGCCAACTTCAGCCGCGACTGTCAAACCCAGCCCAGAAGCAACTCGAACTGGGCTACCGGCCAGCAAAATCAAGATCACAGGTGATTAAGCAAGATCGAAAATCCAGATCAGCAGGTATGAGGGAGAAAATAGCTATCAATAAACCCGAAGAGCAACAGAAACAGCTGTTAATGCTGGCGCCATTTTAGAATTCTGAGCTGATATCTGGAGTAAGATCACTAAGGAAATCTACTGTAGCAGCATTTAGTTTTCAAAATGAGGAATATGGTTAAAAAGAAGACAAAAGGTCAGCGCAAAGGTTAGGACTTTAAATCAGGCATGGAGGTTGTCTACAAATACCATTGTGGAAGCTCAGATCAGATATATTCCACATATTAATAAAGGTGGAAAAAAGAGCAAACAGCCAGTTTGGTTAAAAGATGAAGTGAAACAGGCTGTAAGACAGACGATTGATTGATTGATTGATTGATTGATTGATTGTTTGTATGTATTGTAGTTGCTATAAAGTACGCCAGCACCACGGACCCTGAAGCAAGAAGTGGGGCCGTGGCATGGAAAGACTGAGCGTTAACGAGAGCAACGTCTAGTCAAAGCCAAGATAAGTGCGAGTTTTGACTTTCAATAAATAACAGGGAGGAGGAGGTTTTTTAAGGCTGTGATGACAGATAGAACTCCTATGAATTGATAGCCATAGAGCTATGTTTCATGAGTCTGTTGAGGCTTTTTCCTCCTTTATAACAGAATATTGAAGTTTATAGCTTAGAAGATATTTAGAGATATACTGAGTGACTGATCCTAGGCAACCCTATATTTTTGAATAAGTAGGTATTCTTTTAAGTGGCCTGCCACTTGATTAAGATTATATCATAGAGGTTTTCTGGCACAGAGAATTCTTTTCATAACCCTCCTAGGTGGAGGCATTGTCTTCTGGTTACCATTTAGAGGTATTATATGCTGTGCAATGTAGTTAACTAGCGTGCAGCTGAAATGTCATGATGTTATGCAAAAATCTCAGATGAACTCAGAGGTAAATCCTCTCTCTGGTCTTCTGTATAGGAATGGGAGAGAGACTCCAGCTGGTGTGGTGTGAAGTCTCAAGGTATATATTTTATCTTACAACAGAAAGCAGCATCTTTTTCAGATCCTGTAGCAGTGGAGTCTTTCACAGGCTCCTACTGAATATGGGATGGCATCAGAAGCCAGGTTCTAAATTTCAGGTGCTCATGGTATCTAGGTTCCTGTGATTTCTGCGCCACTGATTCCATAATGCACTTTTTTGTAGATGACAGAAGTATTTACCTCGTGAGATGAGGATGTCATGAATCTCCTTGACAACCTTCTTGTACTGCTCCTTCTGCCATTCTCCCAGAATGTCCCAGTCTGCTTCCAAGAAATAAGCAGCAATATCCTTGATGGCCAATACCTAGAACAGCAAACAGGACAGTCTACATCAAAGTTTCAATATTATTTCATTTCATTTTACTTTTTTATATATATCAACATACTTCTAGATGGTTTACAACAAACATATGTAATAGTTCACATAAAAAGAAACAATAACAGAAACAGTAAATAGGTAAGCAGAAGAAAAGTCATGCTTCTTATCTTTTTTCAAAAATTCTAATAATGCTACACACACCGGAGCTTCAAGGGTAAATTGTTCCAGTTGTGTACAACATAATGAAAACACACACTGTCTCATAGAAGTTTTATTCCACAGCACTGTGTTATGGAATTTGTCATGCAATTATGCCCCTCTGTGCTCTGTGAATGCTTCTTCTGGAGCCTGTTACTACAGACTTCAGCACGTCCTGTTCAATGTAGCCACAGGCCTGATAACGGTTATATCTGCAAACCAGTACAAACCGGTTTTAGCTGGACTGTTGGTAAACATGTGGTAATGACCAAACGCATGGGCGTAAACTCTGTGTACGTGCATGATTACTTAGGAACCGGGCAACATTATGAGGAAGGGGAAAAATGTTCCAAAAAGATGTGCTACACCTTAACCAGGGCAGAATCAGGCTGCTGGAATTAGTGTTTAAAAGGAGGTACAACAACTTTTAAACTAGAACTTGGGGGAAAGTTGACAGTTGCTGAGGAGCAGATGGATTGGGATTAGGTATCTTTAAAGGACACTATCAGAACAGAGGAGCTGCAACAAAGGCAGATCTAGGCCAGATTCCTTCAAGGGAAGAGCAGATGGAGAGTAAAGACTGCTAACTATACCTCTCAACTACTAAGCAAGCTGTAAATCCAGTACAGACGAAAAACACACTTTGAAATGTCTATATACAAATCCTAGAAGCTTGAAAAATAAGATGGGAGAGTTAGAGAATATTGCACTAAATGAAAAGTTAGATATAACAGGCATCTCAGAGATCTATGGAAGACACTGTGATATCAGAGTACAAATTATATCACCATGATAGAGTGGATTAAACTAGAGGGTGGTAGCGCTATATGTTATTGAGGAAATTGAGTGAAACCGAATAAAAATTCAGCAGGAATCAGATTGCAAAGTGGATAGAGAGAGGTCAGAAACAGTGAGAGATACAGGGAAGATTATAAAAATTATAATGGATGAGAGACAATAAACAAGATGAAGAGAAGAGAGAGCAACATGGGTAAGGGTGGGGGAGACTAAAAGAAAGAAAAGAAATTAAAAGCAAAAAAAAAAAAAAGAAAACTCACAATTGAAAGGAGAAAAGTAAAAATAAGAACAACACATTATCTACACAACAAAGTTTAGAAGTCAGAGGCTGCGATTATAACACCTCATTCTCACTATCCCTGGTCCAGAGGAGGCATCTTTCTTATAAGAAAAGTTTGTATCACCTTATTATTAGTTTTAATCCAGGCTTCGTCACAGGCTTCAGGCAGTTCCTCACATGTGTTTGTGGTGGTCAGATTTTCTCTTTCCTTAGATCCTTGAGGCTCAGTCTTGAATCCATCGTGCTCAAACTGGATTAAAATGTCAGGCTTGGCATTGTAAGAGCCTATTATAAGAAAAAGACAGCACAATATGTTAAAAAAAATTTTACGTCAAATACAGCAGTGACAAAATGTTGAAGCTATTTTCGATCGAGTAAGCAGCAGCACTTGGTTGAGAGACCTTGTTTATTGTATAAGGTGTATTTTTACCCTTTATTTCTTTTGAAAAGTTAGCATGTTCAGAAATATCTGACAGAAGGCGCCTGAAGAAGGCCACTGAGGCCGAAACATGGCTCTTGTCGAGTCACTGGACGTTTTAATACATTTCTAGTTTATCTTGAATGTATTTGTGTGATTGTGAGGGTTCCTGTTCTGTTAAAAATGGTTACCACAGAGCCTATAGAATTATGCTGTTTTTCACAAGCACCTCAACTGGTACAGAAGCAAAAAAGAGGGGTACTGCTGTACTGATCATCATCAGAAATGTATTCTAGAAATACCCTGATATTTTCATACTGTGATGAACAACTGCTTTCTCAACAGCTACAAACAGCTCTGTTGTAGATATCTGTCATCAGGACTTTTTTTTTTTGTTTGTTTTTTATACAGGCTGTTTTCCATCTAGTTTCTGTATATATCAGATTTTGCTGGACACCAACAACTAGAAAAGTGTTAAATCATTATAGTCAGCTGTCAGCAGTTTTTAGCTGCTTATAACCACAGGCTGAACTAACCCCAGATAGTCAATGCCGGAACATGTCCAGACATAAGCATTGAATATACAGGTAAGTGTTGACACAGACGTCAATAGAGCATTGGCCAATATTCAAACCAGTGCCCGGTAATCTTAGAAGATAAAGTTAGGCCAGCCTGTTTGTTATCCATGTTCGTAGCTGGTTAGTGAACTGAATATCAGTGCAACCAGTAAAGTGCTAGATCAGCCTAAGCTCCACCCTCATACTATCCGGTTAATACACTGGCAGTCAGAGGGGATATTCAGTGATACTATCCAGTGAAGGGCCACTGAATGTATGAGAATGACCAGCTCAGTGCGGTTTAACTGGTTAGGAGCCTCTCCTGTCCAGTTAAACCCTTTAGAATATCAGGCCCTTAGATTCTATAAGACAGTGTAGAAGAGGTCTTCAGCCCCCACTAGAATTCCTGGCAAAGAATTCCTAGAATGGGGATACGTTGAAACGGCAACAATGGCATAAAATGCCCCCCCCCCCCCAACATTAAGAGGCAGGTATTGCCATTTTACCACCTAGATCACCTTATGCCACTATCCAGCTTATTTTCAAAAGAGAAGGATGTCCACCTTTCGACACAAATCGGGAGATGGGCGTCCTTCTCCCGCGGGTGCCCAAATTGATATAATCGAAAGCTGATTTTGGGCGCCCCCAACTGCAATCCGTTGCGGGGATGAACAAAGTTCACAGGGGCATGTCGGAGGCATAGAGAAGGCGGGACTGGGGCATGTTTATTGGCTGAGGAGAGATGGGCATCCTCGGCCGATAATGGAAAAAAGAAGGGCGTCCATGGCAAGAATTTGGTCCAATTAATTTGGTCCCTTTTTTTTTTAGGTCCAAGTCACAAAAAATAGTGCCCGAACTGCCCAGATGACCACCGGAGGGAATCGGGGATGACCTCCCCTGACTCCCCCAGTGGTCACTATCCCCCTCCCACCCTAAAAAAAAACAACTTTAAAAACTTTTTTTGCCAGCCTTTATGCCACCCTCAAATGTCATACTCCGGTCCATCGCAGCAGTATGCAGGTCCCTGGAGTAGTTTTAGTGAGTGCAGTACACCTCAGGCAGGCGGACCCAGGCCCATCCCCCCCCCCTTACCTGGTACACTTGTGGTGGAAAATGGGAGCCCTTCAAAACCCACCAGAAACCCACTGTACCCACATGTAGGTGCCCCCCTTCACCCCTTAGGGCTATGGTAGTGGTGTATAGTTGTGGGGAGTGGGTTTTGGGGGGCTCAGCACCAAAGGTAAGGGAGCTATGTACCTGGGAGCAATTTGTGGTCCATTGCAGTGCCCCCTAGGGTGCCCGGTTGGTGTCCTGGCATGTGAGGGGGACCAGTGCACTACGAATCCTGGCCCCTCCCACAACCAAATGCCTTGGAGTTGTTCGTTTTTGAGATGGGCGTCCTCGGTTTCCATTATCGGCGAAAACCGAGGGCGCCCATCTCTACAGCCGGCGATCTCAGCATTTAGGTTGAGATTCGGGCGCCCCCAACCGTATTATCGAAACGAAAGATGGATGCCCATCTCGTTTCGAAAATACGGTCGGCCCCGCCCCTTCGCAGCGCCATCCTTGGAGATGGGTGCCCTTAGAGATGGGTGTCCCCGATTGAAAATGCCCCTCTATGTCAACATTTACACTGGCTTCTTGTGCATTCTCACACTCTGTTTAAAATATTATGTCTAGCATATAAGGCATTTTGTTTGGGAAAGCCAGCATGTCCTTCTTCTTTGGTTATCCCCTACACCCTGTAACGGCTTCTTCGATCTTTGAGCGCTAGCAGATTCCTTTTATCCGCACCCAAGCAGGCTTTCTATGATACGTCATTCGGCTTTCTATTTTTGCTGCTCCTAAGTTATGGAATGATCTCCCAGGATACATTTCTCATCAGGAGTTTAAAATTTTACTCAAGACTCATTTTTTTGAAACTGCTTTTGGCACATGATTTGAGTCAGATGGCCTGATCTGATGCCTGATGTTATCCAGTTTGCAGTCCGATTGTTGCTTGGCATGAACGGTTCTTTCCTGTTAAAAATGTTAGCGTTCTTTTTCACATTCATTATTTCATTTGTAAATCGCTTTGATCTGCCTGTCGGCAAAAGCAGTATATCAAGATTAATTAAACAAAAGCATAAACACAAACATAGATCAGTGACCTTTATGTCAGTGCTGGAGAGTCAGCAGCAGCTTCTAGAGACCCCTAGAGTGGACCACCATGATCAGACTTGATTTTCCGATATATGGAGAGAGATTTTATAGTTACTGCAGGTGACAGAATCAGTTTTTAAAGGCTGTTTGAATTTGAAATACATGTTCAAACTTTGTACGAATGTGTTCATCTTCAAAGGAACAGGAACACCAATTATTGTAAATTGGGGGGGGGGGGGGGGGACGACTTTATCTATGTGAGCTATTGTTAAGATGTATTAGTAAATACGTCTCAAAGCATAAAATGGGTAAAATAGCACAAGAGTTAAAATAACACATTAACCTACCTGTTTACAAAGCCGCGCTAGCAGCTGCAATGAGCTAATGCTATCACAGCCCATTCATTTTGAATGGGCTGTGTTGGCATTCGCTTGGCTTTGTTGGCATTAGCGTGGCTTTGTAAACAGAGTAACAGTAGACCACATTGATAACTACGCATCTTAATGTCTAGAACTTCAGACCTTTCTGAAAACCAAATACATTCAGACTTCTCAGGGTTTAATCTGAATTTGATATTAGTAAATATCATAAGAATATAGATTTATGTTTATTACAACCACAGCCCTAGGTGTGTATACAATTCTCAATTTGGACTTCTATTTAGGACCTAGTGAAGTACTGGGCTAGGAAAATGTAAGCCTGGAGGTATCTCCTGACAAAGACAGTGCTAAGGACAGGAGGGAACATCAGGTACAAGATAACAGAGGGGACCTGAGTGTTTGTTGGGTCACAGGGAACTTTACAGTGTCAGAGAAGGTAAAATAGAAGCCAGTAGGCAGAGAGTGGCAGAACAGCTGAAACTGGATTCCCAGAAAGCTGAGGTAACCTGCACAAAGGGTCCCTAGGCACAACCTAAAGAGACCAGATATGACTGTATCAGGCTTTCAAGAATGCTGGAGTCATCCGCACAGAGCTTCCCTAATTGTAGCACTGACTTAACCAGAACCAAAGAGGAAGACAACAAGATTTGGAATAACCTGCCACAGATAGTGACAGAGAGGAAAAGAATATAAGAATACCTGGGACAGATGGAGAGTAGTGCCAGAAGAAGGCTGAGGGGTTGAAGGACACTGGGGGAGTCTGAACTGGTCTGCATTTTAAGTGATCACCTACCCAAAATGGTAGAGAACCAGCACAGAAGACAACTGGGCCTGGCAGAAGCATCATATAACCCATTCTCCTCCAGTTCTACAATTAGTCCCTTCCCACAATAAATATGAACTCCCTAATCTCTCCTTGGTCCTCATTGTCTGTCATGAATAGACTATAAGCTCTGTTCAGCAGGGACTGTCCCTTTCATGTCTGTGCACAGTGTGATGCACATCTAGTAACACTATAGAAATTAAGTAGTGTGTTGCCCCCAGATGGCATTATTGTCAGGGTTGCCATATATAAAAAAAAATTCCCACACAAAACCGCCCAAAACCCGCCCAAAAACCGCACACACCCCACCCCCGACGTCATCAACCCCGCCCCTTCCGTCATCACCCCCACCCCCGCCGTCATCAACCCCGCCCCTTCCGTCATCACCCCCGCCCCCGCCGTCATCAGCCCCATCCCTTCCATCATCACCCCTGCCCCCGCCGTCATCAGCCCCGCCCCACCATCATCGCCCCGCCCAATATGTCAACAAACCCCGCCCAAAACGTCACAAACCCCGCCTCTGTCGCCATTAGCCCCACCCCCCGCCGGCCGAAAAACCGCCCCAAAATCCGCACAGAAAAAACAAAACGAGCCCAAAAAACCGCAACCCGCCACGGGCAAAAGTTTCCCGCGGCGGGTTGCGGAAAACCGCCCCGCCCATCTGGCAACCGTGATTATTGTCTATATTTAATAGGAATATGATTTATATAGACAGCACTGTTTACTGGGGCTTCCCCTCCCCCCTGTCTACAGTTGCAGTGTCCTGTGATTGGCTCCTTGTCAGCTTTGTTTCTATTGGTTGTTAGCTCTGAGTTAAGGCCAGCCCTCTAGTCTGTGTCTTGCATGCTGATCTTTCTTGGTTCCACTGTGGTTCCATCAAGGTTTTTACCTTCTCTTTCTCCACTCTCTCTCCTTTAGGTTCTTTCCTTACAGCAAATCCCTTCCCAAGTCTCGTAAAGGCTTTTCCCTTAAGTTGCTGTAAAAGGCATTTTCCCTTTGTTCTCCCTGTTTGAGTTCACAGCTTTGCTTCTCAATAGTGCTGTGATCTGTCCTCTCCTTGCCTTTGAGGTGGCTGAGTATGGACACCATTTTGCAGTAGGCACAGATCTTACTGTAGATTGGATTCTCTTTGTGTATTGAGAGAATTGAAATAAAGAAGATTTGCCTAAGAACTGAGAGTCTAGTGGTAAAGTTTTCTACTCGAGGAGGAGGAGGAGGTTTAACAGACAGTGAGGTCATACTGGTCAGTAACACTGGACTGGACAGTAGCACTGGGCACTAACAAGTGATGAGATTGAGGCTAAAGACCTACCTGTTTGATGCTGCTTTTGACTCCTAACTTGTCACTTGCTCGTAACCTTTACCTTGCCTTCCTCTCTTCAATAGTCCCTTTCCCTATGTGTCCTTCTGTCTGTCCTACCCTTATCCCTTATTGGTCCTATCTGTCTGTCCCGATTTAGATTGTAAGCTCTTTTGAGCAGGGACTGTCTTTTCTTCATGTTCAATTGTGAAGCGCTGTGTACGACTGGTAGCGCTATAGAAATGATTTATAGTAGTAGTAGTAGTACTAGTAGTAGAGCAGGGATTGTTTCTTACATGTCTATGTACAGTGCTGTGTATTCTACTAGCGATATAGAAATGATAACTAGTAGTACTAGTAATAGTAGTAGTGCTGCTGCTCAACCACACACCCCGGCAGTATCTGCTTTACAGAGAGGATAACGGCTTCTTATCCTACCAGCTCTCAAGTTCTAAATAATCCCGGATGACTTTAGTAAGATGTGCAGAAGGAATTTATACTAACTTGTTACAGGAGGGTGAGTCTGTTCAGATGCCTCTGATTTAGGAGGATCCATCAAGGGGAGCTCTTCCTCTTGTTTAACACTCAGTGAGATCGCAGACGTTACAATTGGAAGGCCTGTTAAGAGAAAACACATCTAGAAGGATTCACCAAGGATAAGATAATACTAAATTAGGAAATGGATTTTAAGTCTCCAAATGTCTAGAGACTTTGATCTCAAATAATTCAGAGCCCTTTAAATCCATAACATCTACTTACTCTTCATGGGATCATCTAGGTTGTCATCTTCCTTTTTAATCTTGAACATAACATCAGGATTAACAATTGAATAACCTATAAATAAGCAGGAAAATGGCATTTAAATTTATATGTAGAACACCTGAGGAGGTTCCATATTTTCCTATTCTCAACATGGTGTGTGCGTGTATCTATAAATGGTACTCAACAGTTGAGCGCTATTTATACAATAGCATTTCGTACCAGGATCCAAGCCCATGAAACATGATAAAAATTCTCATGCCTAATTAGGGTGGATCTCCCTTATTCTGTAATACTGCATGCAAATACCAGGAGCCCCTGATCCACCAATGCCCCTCCCATGACCACAACCCCTTTCTGGATCCACACATATGTGCCTATGTAGTAGATGATAAAGAAGGCATATTTACCTCGAGATATGAGGATGACATGAATCTCTCCAATGACCTTCTTGTACAGCTCCTTCTGCCATTCTCCTAGGATCTCCCAGTCCACTTCCAAGAAATAGGCAGAAACATCCTTGAATGTGACCAAGGCCTGGAACAGCAGAAAGGACATTATCAGTCACAGTTTCATTATCATGTTTGTGTAACAGACTTTGTCATATGACCTGTCAGTAAGATCAGATCTCCAGTAAAGTATAGTATGAAGAGAGCTCTGTCTCCTTAAATCTCCAATATGTTGAACAGACTTCCTGGTCCTTACACTGGAAATCTCTCATGTTGACTGATTTTAGCAGTTGGAAGACGGAGGAGGCAGCAGCAACTGAAGAGGTGGGAGGTAAAGAGGCTGCTAGGTTAGTGCAGGGAGGTTGGAGGAAGAACTGGAGACAGCCATCTAGATAAACACATGATTATTCTTGCTATTTCGCTCGACCTATCTACAGCGTTTTATATAGTTAATCATGAACTTGTTGGTTTATGGGTGGCGCTTCCATTTGTACCATTCCCTTAAATCTCCTTGGTACTGTTATTCAACCAGTTAGCTCTTTCTGTTACTTTGGCATTACTCTCGATTCCCACTTGACATTCATCCCTCATATTACAAATTTATGTAAAACTGGTTTTAGATTCTCCGCCAGCTATGCACTGCTCGTCTCAAAAAATATATAGTGGAATTAGAAAAGGTACAGAGAAGGGTGATGAAAATGATAAAGGGGATGGGACGACTTCCCTATGAAGAAAGGCTAAAGCGGCTAGGGCTCGTCAGCTTGGAGAAAAGACGGCTGAGGGGAGATATGATAGTGGTCTATAAAATAATGAGTAGAGTGGAACAGGTAGACATGACTCACTTGTTTACTCTTTCCAAAAATACCAGGACTAGGGGGCACACAATGAAGCTACTAAGTTAAGTAGTAAATTTATAACAAATTGGGGAAAATATCTCTTCACTCAACATGTAATTACTACTACTACTAATTAAGTTCTGGAATTCATTGCCAGAGAATGTGGTGAAAGCAGTTAGCTGGGTTTAAAAAAGGTTTGGAGAGCTTACTAAAAGAAAAGTCCATAAGGCATTATTAAAATGGACTTGGGGGAAAATCCACTGCTTATTTCTAGGATAAGCAGCAAAACATGTATTGTACTGTTTTGGGATCTTGCCAGGTACTTGTAACCTGGATTGGCCACTGTTGGAAACAGGATGCTGGGCTTGATGGACCTTCGGTCTGTCCCAGTATAGCAACACTTATGTACTTTTCATTCACTTGTTTTGCTCCTTCTTATCACTAGACTTGATTATTGTAATATCATATAGCATGGTTGTTACTACTACTACTATTTAACAATTCTAAAGCGCTACCAGGGTTATGCAGCGCTGTACAATCTAACAAAGAAGGTCAGTCCCTGCTCAAAGGAGCTTACAATCTAAAGGACAAAAAGTGCAGTCAATCAAATTGGGGGCAGACTAGATTTCCAGGATAGAGGTACAATGGATAGGTGCCAAAAGCGACATTGAAGAGATGGGCTTTGAGCAAGGATTTGAAGATGGGCAGGGAGGGGGCTTGGCGTATGGGCTGAGGGAGAAGGGTACTGAGAGGAGGGATTTGTCCTGTGAACAGAGGTTACGGGTAGGACCGTAAGGGGAGATGAGGGTAGAGAGGTAATGAGGGGCTGCAGATTGAGTGCATTTGTAGGTTAGTAGGAGAAGTTTGAACTGTATGCGGTACCTGATCGGAAGCCAGTGAAGTAACTTGAGGAGAGGGGTGATATGAGCATATCAGTCTAGGCGGAAGATAAGACAGGCAGCAGAGTTCTGAATGGATTGAAGGGGGGATAGATGGTTAAGTGGGAGGCCAGTGAGGAGTAGGTTGCAGTAGTCAAGGCGAGAGGTGATGAGAGAGTGGATGAGAGTTCGGGTGATGTGCTCGGAGAGGAAGGGGCGAATTTTGCTGATGTTATAGAGAAAGAAGCAACAGGTCTTGGCTGTCTGCTGGATATGGGCAGAGAAGGAGAGGGAGGAGTTGAAGATGACTCCGAGGTTGCGGGCAGATGAGACGGGGAGGATGAGGGTGTTGTCGACTGAAATAGAGAGTGGAGGGAGAGGAGAAGTGGATTTGGGTGGAAAGACAATGTGCTCGGTCTTGGCCATGTTCAGTTTCAGGGGGCAGTTGGACATCCAGGCAGCAATGTCAGATAAGCAGGCCGATATTTTGGCCTGGGTTTCCACAGTGATGTCTGGTGTGGAGAGATAAAGCTGGGTGTCGTCAGCATAAAGATGATATTGGAAACCATGAGATGAGATCAGCGAGCCCAGGGAAGAGGTGTAGATTGAAAAAAGAAGGGGTCCAAGGACAGATCCCTGAGGAACTCCAACAGAGAGTGGGATGGGGGTGGAGGAAGATCCATGAGAATGTACTCTGAAGGTACGGTGGGAAAGATAAGAGGAGAACCAGGAGAGGACAGAGCCCTGGAACCCAAATGAGGATAGTGCAGCAAGAAGTAAATTATGATTGACAGTGTCAAAAGCGACGGATAGGTCGAGGAGGATGAGGATGGAGTAGTGACCTTTGGATTTGGCAAGGAACAGGTCATTACAGACTTTAGTGAGTGCCGTTTCTGTCAAGTGTAGAGGGCGAAAACCGGATTGAAGCGGATCGAGGATGGCATGAGAGGAAAGAAAATTAAGGCAGCGGCTATGAACGGCGTTCAAGTATCTTGGAGAGGAAGGGTAGGAGGGAGATGGGGCGGTAGTTGGAAGGACAGGTAGGGTCTAGTGATGGTTTTTTGAGAAGTGGTGTGACTACAGCATGCTTGAAGGTGTCAGGGACAATTGCAGTGGAGAGAGAGAGGTTGAGGATATGACAGATGGGGAGGGGTGACAGTAGGAGAGATGGTGTTTAGTAAGTTGGTGGGGACTGGATCAGAGGAACAGGTAATGCATTTCGAGGAAGAAAGAAGGTGGGCGGTTTCCTCCTCGGTGATATCAAGAAAAGAGGAGAAGGAGGCCTGGGTTGGTTGGTTGAGGGAGTGGGTTAAAGGGTGAAGAGGAGGAGGTGGCTTGGTAGTGAATTCGAGGTTGATCTCAGCCAAATCTCAAAAAAATTCAAACAATCCAAAATATGGCCATTAAACTCATCTGCTATGCACGTAAGTTTGATAGTATTTCCCCTCTATTTCAGAAATTTCATTGGCTTCCCATGGAACAACATATTAAATATAAACTTTTTCTCTTACTTTCAAAACACTTAGATTTGGATTTCCTGATTTATTTGGGATCTTTAACTACCTCTCACTCTCCAGCCAGACTTTTACGTTCATTAAACAATCACTGTCTTATTCTCCCTGGTCCCAAAACTGTACAACTCGAGTTCACACATCACCATGCCTTTTTCTTCACAGCCCCTTGCTATTGGAATTCTTTACCCTTACCTTTGCATTCTGAACTTTCTTTCAAAAAGTTTAAAATATCCTTAAAATTTGGGCTTTTTATAGAGGCTTGAATCATCACCCTCCCTCTTTTCATTTTCCCTTTAAATGTCCTCCTCTTTGTCCATCCTTACAGTTATACCCTGTTTGTTTGTTTGTCGGTTGCTTGTCTCACTTTCCTATTTAACAATTATAGTTCTTTTCTTTCTTGTACTTGTATTTTAACTTCACTGGCGAAAGAAGGGAATACACCAAATCCAAGAACACATATCATACACATCAAGAGGGCATGTAGACGCGAAAACATTCTGGCAACTGATATACAACAATGAATGGACAGCACAAACAGAATCCACAAACTACCTCCTGGAATGGGATAAAAGATGTAAATGCATACTAGATGAAATAGCACCCTTACGAACAAGAGCATCACGCAAACACAGCTCGATACCATGGTTCAACCATGAACTGAAAAAGCTAAAAACACAAGCTTGGCTAACTCGAACGAGCATGGAAAAAAACAAAAGACAAACACTCTCTCAACACATGGAAACAATCACAAAGAAAATACGCAATAAGACAGACCAAAAGATCATATTACAAAACTAAAATAGGAACAGATTACAAAGACACAAAGAAATTATATCAACTCGTGAACAAGCTCCCAGATACCAACCTGGTCACTGTATCGAACACAAGACACCCCATCTGCAGACAAACTTGCTAAGTATTTCAACAAAAAAATTGTAAACCTATGCAACACGCTACCACAAGGCAACACTGACATCGAAAACTTCCTAAACGAGCTGGACCCAACCATTAGAGAACACCCGGCTGACCGCACCTGGCTAAACTTCTCCTTCCTTACCGTCGATACTGTAGCACTGGCGCTCAGGAGGTTCGCCAACACTCACTGTAAACTAGACACCTGCCCCAACAACCTAATGAAATCTGCCCCTGACCGCTTCATAGCAGATCTCACATCCCACCTAAACTACATGCTTCAGCAAGGTCTCTTTACGAAGGAAAAGGGCAATATTCTACTCACCCCAATACCAAAAAACACCACGAAAAAAGCAAATGAAATCACCAACTACCGTCCAGTTGGATGGAAAGCATGGTAGCCAAACAACTAACAGAATATATAAATAAATTCTCAATACTACATGAATCACAATCTGGTTTTCGCCCGTTACACAGCACAGAAACAGTACTACTCACCCTCCTAGCCAAATTCAAGCAGGAAATAGCAATAGGCAACAACATCCTCCTCCTCCAATGCGGCATGTCTAGTGCATTCGACATGGTAAACCATAACATATTAATAAGATTACTCGACAAATTCGAGATTGCTGGCAACATACTCAGTTGGATCAAGGGCTTCCTTACCACAAGAGCATATCAAGAAAAGTCAAAAACAAACATTTCATTACCATGGAAAGCAGACTGCGGAGTACTACTAACATATACATAGTAACATAGTAGATGACGGCAGAAAAAGACCTGCACGGTCCATCCAGTCTGCCCAACAAGACAAACTCATATATGCTACTTTTTGTGTATACCTTACCTTGATTTGTACCTGTCCTTTTCAGGGTACAGACCGTATAAGTCTGCCCAGCACTATCCCTGCCTCCCAACCACCAGCCCCGCCTCCCACCACCGGTTCTGGCACAGACCGTATAAGTCTGCCCAGCACCATCTCCACCTCCCAACCACCAGTCCCGCCTCCCACCACCGGCTCTGGCACAGACCGTATAAGTCTGCCCAGCACCATCCCCGCCTCCCGCCACTGGCTCTGCCACCCAATCTCGGCTAAGCTCCTTAGGATCCATTCCTTCTGAACAGCTACTACTACTACTTATCATTTCTAAAGCGCTACTAGACGTATGCAGCGCTGTACACTTGAACATGAAGAGATAGTCCCTGCTCAACAGAGCTTACAATCTAGTTAGGACAAACAGGACAAACAAGAGATAAGGGAATATTAAAGTGAGGATGATAAATTAAAGGTACTGAACAAGTGAGTAAGAGTTAGGAGTTAAAAGGAGTACCACAAGGATCACCACTATCGCCAATCCTCTTCAACCTAATGATGACCCCACTAGCCAAGAACTTATCCAGCCAAGGCCTTAACCCTTTCATCTATGCAGATTATGTCACTATATACATTCCTTACAGATCTACACTGACAGAAATTACTAACATAATCAAGATCAGCTTGAATACCATGGATTCTTGGGCAAATGCATTTCAACTAAAACTCAACAAAGAAAAAACCCAATGTCTCATCCTTTCATCCCAACACACCACGGACAATCCCACAACTATTAACACCCCAGACCACACTCTACCTGTCTCAGACAGCCTGATAATCCTCGGCGTTATATTGGACCACAACATAACACTTGAGAGCCAAGCAAAATTCACAACAAAGAAAATGTTCTACTCAATGTGGAAACTCAAACACGTGAAACAATTCTTCCCGAGGGAAACATTTTGCAACCTGATACAATCAATGGTACTAAGCCATGCAGACTATTGCAATGGAATTTATGTGGGATGCAAAGAGCAAACCCTAAAGAAACTTCAGACCACTCAAAACAAGGCAGCAAGACTCATCTTCGGAAAAACAAGATTTGAAAGCGCAAAACCCCTCTGCGAAAAACTACACTGGCTCCCAATCAAAGAGCGCATTACCTTCAAAATCTACACTATGGTTCACAAAATTATCTAAGGTGAAGAACCGGGATGCATGACAGAACTGATCAACCTACCAACAAGAAACGCATCCGAATCAACGTGAATGTACCTAAATCTCCACTACCCAAGCTGCAAAGGACTCAAATACAAATCAACTTACGCATCCAGTTTTTCATACATCAGCACACAACTGTGGAACGCACTACCAAAAAACCTGAAAACCACATATGACCACTTACACTTCAGAAAATCACTTAAGACCCACCTGTTTAAAAAGGCATACCCCACTGGCCCAACATAAACGCCTGATATCAGCGACACAACAACACCAAAGTTCGTAACGCCCATCACACAACCCTCTTTATGTGGTCCTACAACATGAACCTTATCCTTCCACAACATCACCCTTGTATTTGTTTACTCCGGAGTTTGCAAACAGCTCTCCGGCACTATGTAAGCCACATTGAGCCTACAAAAAGGTGGGGAAATGTGGAATACAAATGTAACAAATAAATAAAATAAATAAACTTGTAAACCGCCCAGTTCTGTTAGTCAGCTTGGCTGGTATAGTAAGTTTTAATAAACAAACATGGCATGATGTCACAAAACTGAAGTTGGTTTCCCCCAGCAGCTGCTATATTGGCACACCCAAAACAATGCAAGGAGGCTATTAGCGCTGTATCCAGTTTGTCATTGTTCATTGTTATTTTATCTCAGTTATATTTAGAAACATGCCAGATAGAACTTACCAAAGATCTGGGCTTTGTATCCCACTATAAACCATAAAATTCTACTGCTTTGTTATTCTCTTATCCGCCATTCCTCTCCCTATCTGTCACCCACCCAGCTCTCCCTGTTTCTCACCTAACCTACCCCATCCACTTCCTGTGAGACTGCATTGGAATACTTTTGTGTTTCACTTACATATACTGTTATTTATCAACATTTACTTATTTCAGATCTGAAGAATATGGGTTACCTTCAAAAGCTAATCAAAAAATGTATTAAGAGAGTCAACTTAAAATGTACTTTTTAAAGATAGCATTTAATTTAATAGATTAATGAGAGCTGATCATCGCAAGATATGTCTGGTTAGAGCCATGATTTCCCTTTTTCATCTTGCAGCACACTTACACGGCGCAAAAATTGTCAAGGCACACCACTAGAATCTAACCCATATCCACCCATCCCCGCTAAGATCCATTCCATCCTCACAAGTAATCTCCTCCATGCCCACCTGTACTTGTAACCCTCAGCACCAATATACCTACTACTGGGAAACTGGAACAAGATGGATTGTTACATATTCCTACACAGACACCATATGCCAGCAGAATCATTTACCTCAGTTGCAGATGCAGAACATAACTCTCACCTCATATAAAACAAGGAACTGCAAAAAAAAAAACATGCAGACAAAACTAAAAGTAGAGATACGAACTCTACATGTCGTGCAATACGAAAGAAATGCATGAATTCCGCATGTTTGCGCATAATCTGTGCTCTGAGGCTGGATGGCTGGCCTCCCCGCTGCCCCCCCCCCCCCCCGAGCATCGGTGGGGCCTCCCCTGCCCATGGCGCAGGCAGGCAGGCTGGCTGACTCCTCCACCGCCCTCCCAGGCCTACCTGGTGGTCTAGTGGCCTCTTTGGGGGCAGGAATGCGCATGTTGTGATGTCTTGTTCTCAGTTCAGTCTTCTGATTGAGTGCTATATTTTACTATCTTTTCTAATTTTCAGTGTTTTAAGTTTATTGTAAACAGCTTTGATCTTGTTATTAAATGTTTTAATAAACATTAAATTAGACGAATGCTTCACTCCAACACAGACAAATAAGGAAAGAGAAGAGAAAGCTGAAAGAGCTGCACTTTGTTATTTTGTTTAACTAAGTATATTAAATAAACATAAACTAGACCTACTGCTTCATTCCAACACAGACAAGTAAGGAAAAGGGGCCTTGATATACTGCCTTTCCAGGTTTTTGCAACTACATTCAAAGCAGTTCACATATATTCAGGTACTTATTTTTGTAACAGGGGCAATGGAGGGTTAAGTGACTTGGACAGTGTGCTGCAGTGGGAATCAAACTCAGTTCCCCAGGATCAAAGTCAAAGTCCACTGCACGAACCACTAGGCTACTCCAGAGCAAGCTGAAAAAGCTGTGCACAGAAATGTTTTCCTTTTAGTGCTGGAACCCTGTGTACAAGAGGAGAGAGAATAATTTCTTACCTGATCAGAAACCAGAATAGACATTTCTCTGCTGTTTTCCCTCTGAATTCTGTTGTTGTTGCTGCTGCGATGGATTCGGGCTGTAGATTTCCCTTTTCCTGGAGCAAGAGGAGGTTGAACTGATTCCAGGTCTCAGATAAATTCCCTCCTCTCTCCCCCTGCAGATCTGAGACTGGGTCTTGCAGGGATTTCCAGACCTCAGAGAGGGAAAGTTTCTGCTTTCGTGTGAGTCTTTCCCCTCTTTGCAGCTCTCTGCGACACACAAGAGAAAGAAACAAAGCAACAGAGCATGCTCAGAGCTTCTCTAAGCAAGAAGGTTTAATAGAGACAGGAGTAGAAGAAGTGAGCCTACTGTAAGCAAGGAAGCCAAGCTGGTTAATCTCAGTTTCCGCTTCCCCATGCAGTCCTCATTGCCATACACTCAAAACAAAGCAAGCAAACCTATTATCCTGTTTCCTGATGAGTTCATCTTAACTGTAGTTGTAATCTGTATTGGGAAGCCTGATGTTGTAAAGATGATGGAATATATTGAAATTAAATGGAAGTAGAATTAAACTTTCCTTTCATTGGGGCACATAATCTGTTTTGTAGAAGTTTACCTTTTAGATACACAAATGGACTATTCTGTTTTGAACATGTTTCAGGGGCAAGTGATTTTTATAAGTCAAAATAAAAAATTAAATATTTGGTTTCATGTAGATAGATTTCTTTTGTTAAACATATATGGCCTATATACATGGTTGATAGTTTTTTGGGTTCAAAGATGCATATATTTCCTGACACATCAAGGGAATCACAGACTGGGAGGTGTGAGGTCTTGGCTTTTAAGCCAGGAATCATTGCCCTAGGTGGGACCTTCCTAGTGTGATTCCCTTGTAAGTGTTTTATTTCCTTATTACTTATTTGTTTGAACCTAAGAAATTATAAGAGTTTGTGGAAACAGATGAAGAATCCTCTGCAGCAACTTCCTTCAGTTACCACTGTACCGGCTGCAATAACCGATTAACCTTCCTCCCTCAGAAAATGTGAAGTGTAAGATTAACCATTTTGAGTTTTTCTTATTTTCTTTAAGATTGTTTTCCTGATCTTGGATCTTCCAATTGTGGACAATTATGTAAATATATATTGTTGAGAGAAAATGTTTTCCTTACATTTATGTGATAAATGTGAATGTAATTAAGTAAAATGATAAATAAATAAATAAAATAAAATAAAACAAAACGTATATGGCCTATAAGTCCCTAATGCAGTCCATTGGTTTTCTTATATTTTGTTCTTGTGATGACCACTGTGCCCAGTGCATTTTTCTAGCAAAAAAGGTGTCGGTACTCAAATGCCAGGCCATTCTTCAGGGGTGGGGTGATCACTGAGGGACCCAGCCATCCCACAATAGCCAGGCCCCCTGCAACCAGTCACAGAATCCATGACAAGGCAGAATTGGTGTGTAGAGCCTGAGTTCTTTCATTAAAACTTTCATGGGTCAATTTTAGCAGACAATGGAAAAGGTGCCGGTACTCAGTACCCCCGAGTACCCCCTCAAAAAAAGCCCTGACTGTGCCATAACTTAAAACTCTGGTCGATAATAAAAGGAACTCATTTGTGAACACTATCCACCCTAAAATGTTGTTTTCTGGCTGTACATGAAGAATTGTGATATTGAATAAATAAGTGTATGTTTGTATCTTGTTAAGGATGTAAAAAGAATTGAAGCGGTGCAAAGAAAAGCTACGAGAATGGTATGGGATTTGCGTTACAAGATGTATGAGGAGAGACTTGCGGACCTGAACATGTATACTCTGGAGGAAAGGAGAAACAGGGGTGATATGATACAGACGTTCAAATATTTGAAAAGTATTAATCTGTAAACGAACCTTTTCCGGAGATACGAAGGCGGTAGAACGAGAGGACATGAAATGAGACTGAAGGGGGGCAGACTCAAGAAAAATGTCAGGAAGTATTTTTTCACGGAGAGAGTAGTGGATGCTTGGAATGCCCTCCCGCGGGAGTGTAAGCATTTATAGGTGAATAACTCTTCTGGGCAAAGCTACCCACTGAGTAGTTCCCAGGTTCCGTTTACAGGAGTCTGGCTAAACCAACTTCCTAGCTCTGTCCAGGGGTTATATATTATAAAGGAACCTGGCTGTTCTGGGCCTACACCAGAACTTTTCTTCTGTTAGAGAGAACTGGAATAAAAGTAAAGTCACTGCTGTGAAATATATTAATTTATTATATAGGTAAGAAAATAGAATAATACACCCTACACTACAGCTCAGCTGTACAAATGTAGCTCCCTTATGCTGATAAGCAACTGTAGAATGTATTGTCTAACTAAAACACTGATATCACTGGTTACTAGGTTATTAAACAATCCTGATTAGTAATACTGACTAGGTCATGAAGTAATACAGTTAGCAGCACATCTGCCTGATCACAAAGTTCTGACTAACCCGCCTTTGCTGAGGTAAGAACCCACTAGCTAATCCCCGACTATAGGAAACAAATCCCTGTAATTCTCACCGAGCCGACTCTAGGTGGTCTCTCAGATGAAGTGGACACAGGTTTTTTCCTTTAGACTCCAGCTGTTTTCCACAGCGAGTCCCAGTCTTAGGAAACAGCACAGGCTCTCTGCAGCATGCAGGATTACAGTCTCTCTGGCCGGTAGAGCTGAACCAACAGGTACTTTCTTCAGATGGTCAGTTCACAAGGTTGTGGACCACTTCAGGTCTCACTGGTCTTCTTGCCAGCTACCCTTCTTCCAGTAGAACCAGACAAATTCTCCCTTTCTTCTTTTGTTTCTTCTCTTCTGTCTGTCCTCTGACTCCTCTTTCTGGTTTTCGCTCTCTGCCCCTGATTCCCAGGTGACCAGACAGCAACCAATCAGGATCTTGTCCAGCTCCTTCCCTGAGCAAGAAAAACCTTTTTTTGATCTTCCAGTTGTTACATTGTGGTATGCATTCCTGTCTCTCATCAGACTCGCTGGCACCATGGCCTTACCCCCTGTAGCTCATCAGGGAGGTGCAAGGGTCAGATAGCCCACTGCATATCCTTGAGTTTTTTCCAGACCTGCCAGTTATTTACCACAAGCAAAGCTCTGCCACAAACAGAAAGTTGAATCTGCTTGGTCACTGAAGTGCAGGGTCTTAGTTCACAGACTCCATCTTGACATAGTTGTATACACAGGCTGAGAGCAGCAGAGTGAGGCTCACAGGGAAATAGCCCTACAGGAGGTAGTGGAAACGAAAACAGTAACGGAATTCAAACATGCGTGGGATAAACATAAAGGAATCCTGTTCAGAAGAAATGGATCCTAAGGAGCTTAGCCAAGATTGGGTGGCAGAGCCGGTGGCGGGAGGCAGGGATGGTGCTGGGCAGATTTATACGGTCTGTGCCAGAGCCGGTGGTGGGAGGCGGGACTGGTGGTTGGGAGGCGGCGATAGTGCTGGGCAGACTTACACGGTCTGTGCCCTGAAAAGGACAGGTACAAATCAAGGTAAGGTATACACAAAAAGTAGCACATGTGAGTTTATCTTGTTGGGCAGACTGGATGGACCGTGCAGGTCTTTTTCTGACGTCATCTACTATGTTACTATGTTACTATGTTTGTGTCCCTAGTCATGCATTCTAAGTTTATATAATCCTTTCAAGAAATCCAGTTGATCATTTAACTTGTTAGTGGAACATAACCACAGAGGCATAGTCGCATTATCAATATGGTAATACTAGGGCCCAGCTAAGGAACAGGCAGTGGTGTAGCAAGAGGGGTGCCAGGGGAGCGGCCACTCCCCCCGACGGACTTCTGCCGACGCCGGCACCTATTTTTTACTCGTGTTGCATTTAAAACACGTGCTGGCGCCGGCGGAAGTCCGTTCTCACTCCCTCCGCTCCTTGAACCTGGCTCCGCTTCTGGGAACAGGTTATTTTGAGTTAATCTTCACTGGATCAAACTTGCTTTCCTTGTGCCATCACTATCCAGCAGGTAGGCAGTGTCTTAAAAGGTGGAGGATAAAGGCTTTTCTTTTTACATTTATATCACACATTATCCCAAGTGAAGTCTGGTTCAATGTAGCTTACATTTTAAAATACAGTGAGACAGAATAATAGAATTGAGTTAAATCATAGGAACAAATAGATGGATATGTCTGGAACATTTAACAAAGTTGAGATTAGCATATATACCCAACTGGGCATTTAAAACTTTGTCCTTTAATGATACCACATGTTCAGAAATCATAGCCATTAAGTATAGGCAATTATTTAAAGATTATCACATGCACACACCAGAACAGGTATTCATCACATTACAAAAGTAAACAACAGCTTCTACAGAGTATATCCAAATTTTAATTTGTATTTCCTCATTTCCATCTTCCAAAATTCCAGACAGCAGATGTACACATCAACAGGACCCAAAGCAATTGAAAACAAGTAAAGTCAGAAACAACACCGTTTATACTAAATTGTTCAACCACCCTTAGGATTCACCTTTGGGTTTAAAACGTAAACCATGTGTATGTAAGGTCTGGATAAACAAATTAAAACAATCAAAGTTTAAAACAAATACCCATGTGTAATACATGGTAGCAATAATGAAACAAATATTCACATAGCAGGCAGCCTGAGACAACAGGTTTATTTTCCACTGAACATAATTAACTTTGTAAGAACTTGGCGGCTAATAGTGTGCTGAACTGGACAATGTTGTCACATTTGTAGACTGACTCTGGACTTCTGTATGAAGGTAGCTCAACCCTTATTATTCAATATCTGTCCTTTAAATAATAGTAATAAAAATATCAAGTACATTTTTATAATATACCTCTGCAATCCACAAAACAAAAGGAGCAAGTTCCCACATGCCATCTTTTTCTTTTGATCTAGGCAAAGGGAAAAAATGTAAATGCTCCCAGGTTTCAATCTAATTCATATTTAATGTGGGGTATAAATAAATAAAAATAGAAACTCTGAATGTTGTGCACCTGATTCTCATAACATAATGTCTGTTTTACCAGGAGAAAAAAATCTCTGCATGAATATAACACGTGCTAGGGTGTCCCTATAACTAGCCCCTTCAAATGACACACTGATTACGATTTATAACACATTACTACTCTACCTATGAAAAGTTATTCCGTTATTATTCTTCCTCTGTGTACATCTGTATGCTGCACAAGCCAGCATGTTTAGAAACATAGAAACATAACGGCAGATAAAGGCCATATGACCCATCCAGTCTGCCCATCCTCTGTAACTCCTAATTCTTCCTGTTCCTAAGCAATCCCACGTGCTTATCCCATGACTTTTAAATTCTGGCACAGTCCTCGACTCCACCACCTCCACCAGGAGGCCATTCCACGCCTCCACCACCCTTTCTGTGAAATAATACTTTCTTAGGTTACTCCTAAGCCTATTCCCTCTTTACTTTGTCATATGCCCCCTCATTCCAGAGCTCTCCTTCATTTGAAAAAGGCTCTCTTCCTGTACATAAATGCCCTTGAGATATTTAAACGTTTCTATCATGTCTCCTCTCTCCCTCCTCTCTTCCAGCGTATACATGTTGAGGTTCATAAGCCTGTCCGTATAATTTTTGCATTCAAGACCGCTTACTAATTTCGTAGCCGTCCTTTGGACTGACTCCATCCTGTTTATATCTTTCCGTAGGTGTGGTCTTCAGAACTGCATGCAGTACTCCAAATGAGGCTTCACCAGAGACTTATACAACGGCATTATCACCTCCTTTTTCCTGGTGGTCATGCCTCTCTTTATGCACCCAAGCATCCTTTTGGCTCTGGCCGTCGCTTTTTCTACCTGTTTGAAAGCTTTAAGGTCATCAGACACAATCAACCCCAAGTCCTGCTTTTCCTTCGCACACTGAAACACTACACCCCCTATACTGTACCGTTCCCTCGGATTTTTGCGACCCAAGTGCATGACCCTGCATTTTTTGGGATTAAACCTTAGTTGCCAAATATCGGCCTGTTCCTCTAGCTTCGCTAGATCCTTCCTCATGTCATTCACACCTTCCAGGGTGTCCACCCTGTTGTAGAGTTTAGTATCATTCGCAAAGAGACAAACCTTACCAGACAGCCCTTCCGCAATATCGCTCACAAAGATGTTAAAAAGAGCCGGCCCTAGGACTGATCCCTGCGGTACTCCACTGACGACCTCCTTTTCTTCAGAGCAAGCTCCATTTACCACCATCCTCTGTCTCCTACCATTCAACCAATTTTTTACCCAATCTGTTACTCTAGGTCCCGCACCGAGGGAATTCAATTTATTTATCAGTCGCCTGTGCGGAACCATGTCAAAGGCTTTGCTGAAATCCAAGTGTACCACATCAAGCGCCCCTCCCAAATCCAACTGTTTGGTCACCCAGTCAGTCAGATTCGTCTGACACGACCTGCCACTAGTGAAGTCATACTGCCTCGGGTCTCGCATTCCATGTAGTTCAAGAAATGTCACAATCCTCCTTTTCAGAAGTGTTTCCATTAGCTTACTCACCACCGAGGTCAGTTGCCATATGAAAATATGAAGGAGATTAAATGCAAATACTACCAACAATAAAGAGCGACAATGCGGATGCAGCAGCTCATAGGTTTGCTTGCTTTGTTTTGAGAGTACAGCGATGACAGCTGTGTGAGGAAGGGGAGACTGAGACTGACCTAGGGTCTCCTGTCTATTAAACCTCCTTGGTGTCAAGCAGGTTTAATGACAAGAGATGGCATGATATAAAAAAGCTGAAGCTGTCTCCATCCACTCCACGCAATGAGGTTTTAATTATCTCCAATGAAGCAGCCGCCACCTTGATACACCCAAAACAATGTAATTGACATGGCAACAAGCTCCGCCCACTGGCTTTAGCTTAGATAATGGGCCAGATAGACTTATTCATTCTCCTTGATCTGTGTAGAAAGAAGACTGTGGGTCCTACACAGGAAGAACAGATCAGAGAAATGATAGTCTTGAATCGATGTCCTTGTGGTTCTTGAGACCTGAATCTATCTGAAATTTCTGGACCTCTCACTACATAATATTACATTTATCTCTTGCAGGTGCTTATTTAGACACTTAAGTTAATTTTTCTTTTTGTGCAGATTGCTTCTTGAAATTGCATGAAGACGGCAGATGCAGGGCAGTGTAATTGGATTGTAAATGGTCTCAGCTTCTGGATCTTTGCTTAACTCCTGGTTGTAAAGGGGTTGAAGCAGTGTTACCAGATCTGAAATACAAAATTATATGGTAACCCCATAATTATTTTATTTTAAAAACATCATCATACACTGTGTGGAAGTGGAGGAGTGGCCTATTGGTTAGGGTAGTGGATTTTGGTCCTGAAGAACTGAATTCAATTCCCACTTCAGGCACAGGCAGCTCCTTGTGACTCTGGACAAGTCACTTAACCCTCCATTGCCCCATATAAGCCGCATTGAGCCTGCCATGAGTAGGAAAAGCGCGGGGTACAAATGTAACAAAAAAAAACAGTTAACATTTTAGTTAATTCTCATTTTTTTCAGAAGCCACACACATAACTTACTCAAGCTTGTGGTTAACTAGACCTATATTCTACTTGCAAGCTAATTTCTAAGTTATATTTTCTTAAAGCATAAAAGTTTAGCTCTTTATTTCCATAACTGCAAAAATGGAAAGTAGATAGGCAGTAAAACAGTTTAAAAAGTTGAGAATGTAGGCATGCACCAGAAGTCCCATCATGCTCAGGTCAGGAAGGATTTAAGTAGCGGGGAATGGAGGCACTGTAGTTTTTTGGCTGGCAGGGCTCGGCATCCCTGTCAGCAAGGTAAAAGAGGTGCTGGAGTTCTGGACAGGGCCAGAGCCCAAAGTGAGGGTGTTCGCTTTCGGATATGTATATTGCAGATGCAGAGCTGCCAAGGGGTTTTTAGTACACGCCCCCAGACCCATCATGCTTTCCTTGGCTCCACCTACTTTACATGGCTCCGCCCCCTGGCACACCTCAAACCCACGGCCATTTTAGAAACTATTTTATTTAATAGCCTGATACCCTTTTCAATTAGCTTTCACAGGCCCAAACCTCCTGCCTCAGGTCAGTATAATGCTGTTATGGTATCCTCTCATGTCCTGAGGAAGGAGGTGTTTGTCCCTGAAAGCTAATCAAAAAATGTTTTAAAATCAGTGAAGATATCACCTTATTTTCTATTTTGTGTTTTATTTGCATTTATTAAACGTTATTAACACTGCTACTACATTAATTTATCCTAAATTAAAAATAAAATTATTTTCTTTACCTTTGTTATCTGGCCATTTACTTTTTCTAATTGTGTTGCTCCCAGTCTCTTGATTCTGCTTTCCTTTGTCTTCTCTTAACTCTCTTGCCAGGGTTTCCTGTCTATTTGTCATTTTTCTCTACTTTTTCTTTATTTTCTTCTTCCTCTCTCTCTGTCCAGATTTAATTCAGTCTTACTATCCATTCTTTAATTTCCTTCTTTTTACTTCATCTACCTATGGCTTTTCATCTTTTCCTCACCCTTGTTCTCCCCATGCCCCTTTCTCTTATTATCCAGTCATTCACTGTCTCTCTATCTCTCTACCCTTTTATGTTCAGTGTCCCCTCTCTCTCCACATCCTTCCAGTCACTCCCCTTTCTCTCCCCATCCTTCCATCCATTTTCCCTCTTTCTCTCCCCATCCTTCCATCTGTCTTCCCTCTTTCTCTCCTTATCCTTCCATCTGTCTACCCCCTTTCCTGATTCTTCAATCCAATGTCTACCCCCTCTCCCAATCCTTCAATCCAGTGCAGTGGCGTAGCCAAACACACTTTGGGCTCAGGCCCATCCAGTAGCAGCATACCTATGCTGTGGCTGGCAGGGATTCCCAAGCCCCACCAGCTGAAAACTCCCAACAACTGTCCCTGCTGCATACCTTGTAAATAGCAGATCTTTGCCTGCAGCAAGCAGCAGCTGATACATACTGCTTGATCCGGCCCTACAGCCTTCCCTCTGATGTGTTCCCACCTATGTAGAAACAAGAAGTTGCGTCAGTGGAAAGGCTGTGTGGCCAACATGAGCAGTGTGTATTAGTTGCTGCTTGCTGCTAGTGGAAAAATATTATTTAAAAGGTATGCAGGAGAAGGGAGATGTTTGAGAGACCATATGGCATGCAGGTGAAAATCACCTGTGGGATGGGGCAGGATTCTTCTGCCCACCCATCTTGGGCCCAGACCAGTGACGTTCCTAGGTCGGCTGCCACCCGGGGCGGATCGCCGATGCGCACCCCCCCCCCCCCCCGGGTGCAGCACGACACCCCCCTCCCAGCACATCAACCCCCTCCCCCCCCCCCGGTGCATTCTTGGCTGCTGGGAGCAGCCGCGCAGCTCTCGGATCCGCTGGCTCCCTGCTCCCTCTGCCCCGGAACAGGAAGTAACAAGTTTATGGAGATAAGGTGGCTCTTGGTCTTAGAATTCAAGAATTCTACAATTACTGGCAAGGTGAAAGGGAAACCATCAGAGTGTTTGCGTACAAATTGCAGGAAAAGCTGGAGACCATCATGAAAAGAGATAGGAGAAGAATGGGCAATGCGGAGTAGTCCTTAAAAGAGCAGTTTATAATTGGATTACAGGATGAAACTTTGAAGAGGAAAATTTCGAAGCGAAGTGAATATAACCCAACCATGCCTTTCTCTGATTTGATGCAAGCTGCCATTAGGTGGGCTGGTGAGGAGAGGGGATTAGCCTCTTGGGAGCAAGCACCAAAAAGAATACTGCAACGAAACATAGAGGAGGCAGGCGATTATAGTTGTTCCGGAGAGTCTGCTACAGTGGCAATGATGCAGCAGATGACTAGCTTGTTCTCCAAAATGTGCGAGCGTCAAGAGGAGGAATGGGACAGGCAGAGGAGAGAAACAATTGGAGGTATTTGAACCCTCCAAGAGAACGTTCGGGACCTAGCCAAAATTGGAGGCCTGCAAGAACCCAGTCTGGTGAGATTATCTGCTTTCGGTGTCAGGAACCAGGGCTTATTGCCAGAAACTGCCAACATGAACGAATAAGTCGACCCTATTCGGGAATCAGGAAAGAGGATCTAGCTGTTCCAAGCACGAGTGGAAATTTCCCAAAAAACAGCAGTGTCCGCGGTGATCCGTCAGAATCACAAAAGGGAAGTGAACCCCGTGCGATGGTTCGGATGCAAAGGAATTTGGGTAACGAAGAGTCTAAGGAAGAGAAACTTTTTGGGGAGAAAGCTATTGGGTCCAGTCCTTTGTTGAAAGTTAAAATTGATAGAGTGGAAACATTGTGCACAGTAGACACAGGTTCTAGTGTCTCCACGATACTAGCAAGTTTCTTCTACAAAAACTTTAAAAACACAAATTGTCTGCAGGATGCAAGTCAGTTAACACTGGTGGCAGTGAATGGGACTGATCTCCCGGTTCTGGGTTACATCGATGTAGATGTACAATGTCTAGGACAGCTGGTGCCGGAAAGATGTATCTTTATTGTGAAGGATAACTTCCAAGATGGTCAAGTGGACAATACTTCTACCCAAGGCATCATGGGAATGAATGTTCTACAACATCTGGAAGGGTTATTCAAAGACCTATCCTATTTTACCCTAGAACCAGTAAAAATAGCGAGGATTCTGTCTAAAATCTCCCAGAAGAACTCCAACACCAGAGAAAATGATAGTTGGGTGAAATTACAATGGAGTGCGGGACAAATCATCCTGGCCATGTCAGAAAAAATTCTAATGGGAAAATGTCAACGGGTCAGGAAGACTTCTGGAGTGTTAATGGTGTCGGCTTCCAGGAAAGTTAATTTACCAGACAAGATCATGGTAGCCAACACTTTGGTGAAGCAGTGCAGGGGGAACGTACCGGTCCGTATGATAAACATTGGAACCCGAGATGTCACCATTCCGGGAAGAGCTCAAATTGCAGAAGTGAACTCGGCTGAGTTGTTAACAGCTGTGGTTGATCCGGAACCTTCTGAAGATTTGGTTAAGGACTGGGAAGAGTTGCTCCAAAAAGTAAAAGTAAAATTGTCTGCGGAACAAGCCCAGATGTTAAAAGAATTGCTTTGGAAACATAGGAAGGTATTTTCCAGCAATGATACTGATATTGGGTATACCAGCTTGATAACCCACAAGATAAATACGGGGAATGTGCATCTCATTAATCAACTGTTCAGGAGAGTGTCCCTGCATCTTTTTGACCAGTTTAAGTCTCATGTGCAGGATTTAGTTCATCAAGGCATCATACAAAGGAGTTACAGTCCTTGGGCATCACCTGTGGTGGTAATACGAAGATGGAAGTCTTCGCTTCTGTTGTGACTACCGTAAATTAAATGCTGTGACAGTCAGGGATGCCTAGCCTTTACCACGAATTGATGAATCCTTGGACGCATTGGGAGCCTCCAAGTGGTTCTCGTCGCTGGACATGACCTCTGGCTACATTCAATTGGGGATGTCTCAGGAAGACATAGAGAAAACCGCTGTTACCACTCCTTTCGGGCTGTTTGAGTGGACTCGTATGCCTTTCGGCTTATGCAATGCGCCGGCTAGCTTTCAGCGCTTGATGGAAACGGTCTTGAGTGATTACGCGTTTCAGATCCTCTTACTGTACCTAGATGACATCCTGATCTATGCGCCGAGCTTTGAAGAGAACTTGAAAAGGTTGGATTTGGTCTTCCAATGGATGAAAGAAGTTGGCCTGAAGCCCTCTAAGTGCAGGATTGTCTGTCAAGAGGTCCGTTTCTTAGGGTATATTGTGTCCAACCAAGGTGTGTCAGCTGACCCAGAGAAAGTGAGAGTATTGCAGGAATGGAGGATTCCAAAGACCAAGACGGAAGTCAGGAGCTTTATGGGGTTCGCCAGTTTTGACCATCGCTTTGTCCAGAATTTCGCCCAAATTGCAGCCCCATTTCATGCTATCACGGGAAAGTCCGCACCTGAAGGAACATTGTTTGCATGGAGTGAAGAATGCCAGCAAGCATTTGAGATGTTAAAGGAAAAGTTCTCGTCCGCTCCTATTCTGCCGACTACGCAAATTTGTTACTCCCCCCCTCTGTTCCGTTCTGGCTAGGTGTAGAATAGCAGGAGACCCAGAGTACACACAATTAGTAGTCGGCCGTTACTCTGGGTTACCTCCGGAAACAGGGAGAGGAGTATCAAATACACTAACCTCCTCTTCCACTCAGGAAGTAGAAGAGGAAAATAAACTAAATTCAGGATTTACCTCCCTTTGAGAATAATAAACAAGATCTCACAATTTATGATCTATAAGCAATTAACCTTTTAATGTTGAAACTCTGACTCTTGTAATTTAACAGGCAATAAAAATAACATTGTATCTTTTCCTTTACCAACTTTTCCCTTGTTCATTATATGATTACATTTTTGATAAATTGTATCCACTCCATTTTAACATTCCCTTTGTATTTTAACAGGATACTTTTCACAACTTCGCCACTCCGCTTCAATCAGATAAGTATTACAATTCTTTCCCTTGTCTCTGTACCCTTTCAAAATAGTAAACCTGTGTAAAAATTCTTTGATAGGTTTAATTAGTTTTGTAAGAAATTTGATTCTTTGTGCAACGTTTTTATTTCCACAGGACCTTTCTATTTTCTCCCCATGGACTCAGGACTCAGGTAAGTATTTCCTCCCTTATTCCTTGGTTTCCTTTCTCTCCTTTCTAATGCCACTTAGCTATAAGGATTTGTCAGTCACTCTTGCTGTCCTCCAGAATTGAAGCTGCTTGCTTGCGTGGGGGCCCAGATGCTTCTTCAGGTGTCCAGTCTTCCGGGTTTCTCCTTCTTCTTCCTACACCTTGCTGAACCAACCAAAATGGGAGGCAAAACCCTCTCTCCCTATCTTTATATATTAACTCCAATCTTGTGACCTTAAATTTTAAGCTATCAAAACTGTGGCCATGTATAAACTGGAACCAAATGTAAATGAAGTATCTTCCTCTTTTAAACCTATGCTGCTTTTGAGTTCCCTATCTAAAGAAGGAGCGGCACAGGAAGTAGCAGGAACCCACTCACCCTTCTCTTCAAGCAGCTCCCTTCAGCAAGCCCTTTCACACCACATTCTATCTTTTCAGTTCCTTCCTAGACTTCTTCTATTGAGTACCTTTCTTACTCAATACAGTCTCAGAATTTCAATACAGCAATGCTGATGTGCTATACATTTTACACCTCCATGCTCAATTAAACTATTAGTCAATTTCCAGCCTCTATTCACCCTGCACACAACCTGAACTATTTATTCCCAAACTCAGTGAAACATTTACATTTCCCCTTCAAATATTCCCTCTCTGAGCTCACACTCCTTTACATCCACCACTTTCCCAATTCTGTTACTGTGTATATTTCCCTTTTACTCATCAATCATTGCCAGCCTCAACAACACACATCCTCTCCTCACCACAGCACCAACTCATTCTGCCAACTGCCAGCACTCCCGTTGCCTAGGTAATGGAACTTTGGCTGGAGTTCCGGTGAACTCCCAGCCAATAAAATGTCTTTCTCAAAATTCCTTTTTTTTTCTGCTGACACACGGAATCTTGCCCAGCACAACTGACTCTCCATTTTCATTATATTTTCCCCATAGGGTATAATGGAGAAAATATATAACTTAAAAAAACCTAACTAAACTAAACCCAAATTACCTCAAATTTTCCCCAACAATTAAATCCCTTACCCACTACTGAATTATGTTTTTAATACTCAAAAATCACTATTTTTAATCTCCACCCCCTAACAAATTCCCATAACCCCCTTTAAAAATCCCAGATTTAATTAAAATGTATATCAGAAATTAAGTTAACCCATCCTTTACCTACCACGTCGAATTTATAATTTTAACCCTTAAAGAACCCCTTGTTTTACACCCCCTTCCAAAACCTCTATTAAAAATATTAAAATTCCAAATTTAACCCGCCAGAAAAATTCCCTAAAATCCCCGACCCCAAATCCCCAAACACAATTCAAATCACATTAACCCCTTAATGTTTCCTTGTCTGTGCTCATCTCGCCCCCTGATGGCCAGAACCGGTGGCTGCTATGAGCTGTCACCCATTCCAGACTTCAGCCCAGTCTGGTCCGGATCTTCCGGGCTGCCAGACTTGCTTCTCTTGTTTGTGCCTGAACAGCACCCGTAGCTGCCTCGTGATCCCTGCAGCTGAGCTTCAGCAACTGATGGGCTTTATAGACACCTGGAAGCTTCTATATTTGCCTTCGCATCGTCTAAGGTCCCTGGTATGTTGGTACTTGTTGCACTTCTGCCTAGTCTGGTTTCTTGTCTGGTTCTAGTTAGTCTATGTGTAGTTTAGCTTAGGTTTATTGCTTATTTCCTTGTCTTGTTTCTGGTCTGTATCCCTTGTCTAGTTCCTGTTGTCTGTGTTTCTTGCTAGTGGCTGCCTGGCAGCATTCAGTCCTGATTCTTTTCTGTCTATGTCTCTTGCTTAGTGGCTGCTCCGCAGCTTTCAGTCCTGACTCTTTTCTGTCAGTGTTTGTACCCTGTTTCAGTGGCTGCTTGTCAGCTTTCAGTAATGTAAAAACAGCAAAGAATTCTTACGACTTTGATTCTCAAGATATTCTATTCTGCTATGCATATATGCTTGATTCTTTATTAATGTACTATAAAATTGTTTTAGTTCTTTAATTTTATTTTCAAAAGAGCGTATTTTAGAGGCGTGTTGACTCAGTTAAATAGAATGGGCCTCAATCACAACCTTTGAGTTTGCCAATTTTCCTACTGAATTTAGAGTTGAGTTAAGAAGCTACGTGGAGGGGCATAATCAAACGCGAACGCCCATCTCCATGGACGCCCATCTTCGAGAACATCCCCGCGAAGGTGCGGGACAGACCGAATTTTCAAAAAAGATGGGCGTCCATCTTTTGTTTCAAAAATACGGTTTGTACAGACCAAATCCCATGGATTTGGTCCTTTCTGAGATGGGCTTTTTTTTTTTTTTAGCGATAATGGAAACTAAAAATGCCCAGCTCAGAAACGTCCTAATCCAAACCATTTGGTCTTGGGAGAGACAACTGTACAACACTACCATAGCTCTTAGGGGTGAAGGGGGCAACTACATGTGGGTTTTAGAGGCCTCCCATTTACCACCACAAGTGGTACAAGGAGGGGGGGATGGGCCTGGGTCTGCCTGCCTGAAGTGCACTGCAGTACCCACTAAAACTGCTCCAGGGACAGGACTTGTTGCTGCTGTATAACCTTGGCACACCAGTTCACACCTGAAGACTAATCTCTCGAAAAAAAGTCCTTTATTTGGATAAGCACGTTTACTCACAGTTAACTGCAGATCAGAGGTTGTGCCCCACTGGCAACGAGTCTCCCTGGTACTGAGATTAGCAGTAGGTCAGAGCTGGCAGAATGGTGTACAATGCCCTCTTTCAGTAACGTGGGTAACACATGAAAGGGATCTAAAACTGGCTTACAAAAATGGCCACTACCTCATGGACTACCAGAAACACAACAGGGCACACTCTGACCCAGTAAGCAGGGGGAAAAGCACCATGGGAGTAGAGCCTACCAACTACCAACATCGTGAGCAGTTAACACAAGCTAGTGGAATCACGGAGCCCACTACCCTACACCCACCACAATGCATTGCTGATGTGACTCTACAGTGCACATAACAGAAAAGGTGTCACAGTCACCCGAGAGCCACATCAGAACCAGGGAAAGGCTGTCAGAGGATAGAACACATTCTGCTGTCATGGAGGGGGGTACGGCATTTCAGGCTGGCATAGAGGATGGGAAAAAAAGTTTTTTTAAGTGGGGTTTTTTTGGTGGGAGGGGGATAGTGACCACTGGGGGAGTCCGGGGTGGTCATACCCGATTCCCTCCGGTGGTCATCTGGTCTTTTAGGGCACTTTTTTGGGACTTGTTTGTGAAAAAAATGGGTCCAAAAAACGTGACCCAAATTCACACTAAAAACGCCTTTCATTTTTCGATTATCAGCCAAGGACACCCATCTCTCCTCGGCTGATAAACACGCCCCACTCCCGCCTTCATAATGCCTCCAACATGCCCTGTCAACTTTGGCCATTTCCGCGACAGAATGCAGTTGAAGAAGCCCAAAATCGGCTTTCGATTATACCGATTTGGGCGCCCACGGGAGAAAGACACCCATCTCCCAATTTGGGTCGAAATATGGGTGTCTTTCTCTTTCAAAAATAAGCTGGATAGCGTCCCAGAGTCCAATGTAACTATTTCAGACTTTTGCAACCTCTTTGCTACCATCTCTGGACATTTCTTACACTCACCTACCCCATTGCAGGTATTTACAGCAGGTTGCAAATGTAGCCCTACTATAGAGCTGCTAGAAATCAAGGGGGGCGAAGACTCCAACAGCTGGCTCAGTGATGAAGGAAGAGGGGATAGGAACTCTGCCACATCTCTCTCCACAGCTGCTGCCACTGTATTCCCAGGCTGCGCTGAACCAAACCTCTGCAGGGGACTAAGCGAAGCCTGCTCAAACTGCCGCCAGAAGAGATTTCATTAGCTGAGGTTGGTAAGCTGGAGGGAGCTCAAAATTGCTCCAGGGTAAGAGCTCCCTGAGGTGTGTCTACTCTTGTGGCCATTTTGGATACCCTGCAAGTACTCTAGGATGTATACCATCTAGTCCAGGTGATTTGCTACTCTTCAATTTGCCAAATTGTTCCATTACATCTTCCATGTTTGCAGAAATTTTTTTCAGTTTCTGTAGAACTGGTGTTTACTAAAAGTCAAGTTAAGTTGCCTGATTTTTTAGTATTCTGAATAATTGGAAAACCTGATTTTTTAATATTCTCAATTAGAAAACCTAACAGTGATGCAGTCATATTCTGTAGACTGAAAATACTATATATAGATTGAAAATTGAAATAAAAATCTTAAAAAGGCAAAGGAGGCAACATAATGTTAACAGGCCTGGCAATGGGCATGGAGAGAAAAGTGCGATAAGACCATGGATGGCAAAGAGCAGGGCAGTGAGAGCTCTATAGAGGAAACACTGGGACTTCCTGAGTTTGAAGTTGTTTGTTTTCTTCTTCCTGGTTATTTTTATTTTTGAAACACTATATTTATTGCAATAAAGTGGTCAAAAACAAAACAGTAAGCAAGTGGCATTCATTTCATTTACTTTCACATTTATAACCCGCTTAACCATGATCATAGCACTAGTCAGGGTACAATACGTATATCATAGGGGATACAATAAGCACATCTTTGACACTGGATCATCGTTGTCATTACAATGCAAACCTTCACAGGATCCATATATAGTCGATTCGATGGAATAATTTCATAGAAAAAGTGTTTTCTTAATTCACAACCTCTCTCTTCCAGTGTTCCAGCTTCCTCTTCCAACTGCCAGCCAGAGAGCCTCTCTGCAACAGTCAGCAAAGCTGTTGCTAAGCCAACAGAAGCTCAGCTCTCAGCTAATTCTAAAGACCTATGTTGCTGGCCACAATGGAACTCTGGGACTCAGGTAATTTTATTTATTTTATTAACCCCTCGGGTACAATAAGCACATCTTTGACACTGGATCATCGTTGTCATTACAATGCAAACCTTCACAGGATCCATATATAGTCGATTCGATGGAATAATTTCATAGAAAAAGTGTTTTCTTAATTCATAAAATTTCTAAATGTATGAATACCAAGATATGAAAACCACATAACGTTATTAGAAACTGTAATGTTTCTTGAACAGCCATGTCATGAAACCTTGACTAAATGGCTCATATGTCTGCTGTGAATGCAATTCCAGAGGTCGAGAGTGCTGAAAATGCGGTCCTATACCATCAAGATTCAGGGCGTCTTTTACTAAGGCGCGTGATAAAATTGTGGCCACGCTAAACATTAGAGATGCCCATAGAAATGCATTGGCATCTCTTACGTTTAGCGTACCCACAATTTTAGTGCGCACTGAAAACGTGAGCGTGCCTTAGTAAAAGACCCCCTACATTTCTTCACTGGAAGGAGAGAAGCTTTCAACTGATCCTCGAAAAGTAAAAATTGATTATTCTGTGGAGTAATATGGCTGAATCAAGTTCGAAGTTGTTTGTAGATAAATGAAGCACAGTCAGAAACAGTGAACCAGATAATTTTATTATCAGCTTTACAGTTTAATCTTTGTATGTTTGTTTATTGTTTAGTTTGGAAGCCACGTTTGTGTATTGTGGTACAGGGCAAGGTGGCAGGACGCCAAGTTATCCTTGTCTGCTTTACACCTATTTCTTCCGCATTATTGCTAGAAGGTTCTGCTCTGCACAACTTCTGCTGCCCCTGCAGGTATGGTTGCTCCATGTGGCCATGTCAGCTCGCCTTGGAGGAATGTCTGGGTAGCTTGGGTCCTGGATTCCTCCTGGTGTTGCTCCTCAGTAACCTTGGTAGAAATTGTAGTGTATGGGCCCTGAGTCTGGGCAATGCTGATTACTTCTTTGAGGTCCTCCTCCCATGTGCAAGAGCAGTTAGGTCCCTTTGGATGGATGACAAAGATATTAATGGGTGCATTGTAATTGATGATTTGTTGAGTTGTTTTTGTCTGCTGGAACCATGCCCAGAATGTTTTGCAGAGGTCAAACAGGTTTTTGAGAACTTCCATTGTAGTAGATTAAATGCCCTGCAGTCCTGAGAGGGGAGCAGGTGTTTGGAATTTCTATAGTCTGAATGCTCACCCAGAGCTCTCTATACACAGGCAAAGGGTCCTGGGTTAATAGTGCATTTTTGACTGTGGCCATGAGTGCAAACAAAGAATGGTGCACATTCTCCTGCATTTGGAGCTGTTGTGATTATCTTGAATATGTTTCCTAATTTTGGCAGCCGGCCATGTGGAATGAGTCATGGTAGACTCATTGTAATATTCCTAACAATAGTTCGATTCTCGCATAACATGTACAATGTAAGCCATAACCAAGCTGTACAACTGTATTTCCACTATTCATATCTTATTGTAAGCCACACTGAACCCGAAAAGAGGTGGGAAAATGTAGGATACAAATGCAATAAATAAATAAATAAATAAATAAATAAATAGACAGAAAGCAGTTGCTTTGCACCACAGGAAAGAACAGGAAGTTAGGGAGCGAAACATTCATTTTGTAGCCACTCCCTCACGCCTGGGTGAGATGAATGATAAGAACAGGGTTCTGGTTAGCCCGATGTTAGTAGTCGTGACAGCTTTCCAGGAACCCTGTACCCAGGAATGGAGAGGGAACAACAAAACTAACCTCGCCTCTCACTCTCGAAGAATGAGAGGGAAAAATAAATTAAGCTAGGATTTGTCCTGCTTCTGGAAGAACCAAACTTAACAATCTGCAATAATAATATTAGTTTTTATTTTGCCCAAAATGAGATAAGTATATATTCATATCAACCTTTATAATCAATTGTAAGTAAATTATCACATTTTTAATCATCAATGTTCCCCTTTTCCCAATTTTCCATTTCCCCGATATTTCAGTATAACCTCAACATTTCCACTTTGTTTCAGTATAAGTTAACTCTGCAGTTTTTGTAGACTTTCTTTCCTTTACAGAATCTTTCCTCAGTACCTGCTAACAGAATCACTATCAGATAATTATATATACTCCTAAATATTCCAACAGTTTAGCTCCTTTCTCAAACTTTTAAGCTTATTTTAGTTGCAAGAAATTGATTCTTTGTGAACTCTTTTTGTATTTTCACAGAACTTCAGGATATCTTCAACCTGTCAGCCTAGGTAAGTATATGTCTTTTCTTTGCCATTCAAACTTGTGGCAACTTAACTGTAGATGAATTTTTATGTTGTTTTCCTCCTTGCAATCTTTCTTGCTAAGTTGGGAGCCCAGGATATGTTCCAAGTTTTCGTGCTCCTTTTCGGTTTCTTCTCCCTTCACCTCACTCTTAACCAAATAAAATGGATGCAATACCCTAACTCCTTAGCCTAAACAATCACTGCACTAGGTGTCTTTAATTGTTTTTCAAAAATACTGGGCCACAGTAACTTTGAACAAAATAAAAGTAACCAAATAATCCCTTACTTCTAAAACCTAGTCTGTACTTTGTTTTCCCTATTCAATTGAACACACTCAACATTTATACACTGTTGCAACCTATCCAGTCAGCAACATACAGATTTTTGGTAACTCCCACACTACTATCTCACTTTTCCACTCACCACACAGCTATTCTCACCGTTCCAGGCTACTTCTTCCCAAGCAACCCAATTTAATTTCCAAGCACTCAGAATTTCTTTCAAATATTACCCATCCACACTTTCCTTCTATCCTGTCACACTCCCTTAGCCCTGCACATCCCTTTCAGTTCTTTCAATCACTCCCTAGAACATTTAAATCAGTTTCTTTCTTCCCAGCCTCTGCCACACAGTTTCACCTCCTCTCACTTCCACAGTCAGCCAGCACTCACCCTCCTAAGCCACTCTAAATTTAAGCCCAGTTATTCCCTTTCACCCCAAACCCTTTCTAAAAGACTTTAATCCTATTTTCAGTCTCTCATTCACAGAGCTCTCAGACACACAACCTCTCTCTTCCAGTGCTCCAGCTTCCTCTTCCAACTGCCAGCCAGAGAGCCTCTCTGCAACAGTCAGCAAAGCTGTTGCTAAGCCAACAGAAGCTCAGCTCTCAGCTAATTCTAAAGACCTATGCTGCTGGCCACAAAGGAACTCTGGGACTCAGGTAATTTTATTTATTTTATTAACCCCTCGGGTACAATAAGCACATCTTTGACACTGGATCATCGTTTTCATTACAATGCAAACCTTCACAGGATCCATATTTAGTCGATTCGATGGAATAATTTCATAGAAAAAGTGTTTTCTTAATTCATAAAATTTCTAAATGTATGAATACCAAGATATGAAAACCACATAACGTTATTAGAAACTGTAATGTTTCTTGAACAGCCATGTCATGAAACCTTGACTAAATGGCTCATATGTCTGCTGTGAATGCAATTCCAGAGGTTGAGAGTGCTGAAAATGCAGTCCTATACCATCAAGATTCAGGGCGTCTTTTACTAAGGCGCGTGATAAACTTGTGGCCACGCTAAACATTTGAGATGCCCATAGAAATGCATTGGCATCTCTTACGTTTAGCGCACCCACAATTTTAGTGCGCACTGAAAACGTGAACGTGCCTTAGTAAAAGACCCCCTACATTTCTTCACTGGAAGGAGAGAAGCTTTCAACTGATCCTCGAAAAGTAAAAATTGATTATTCTGTGGAGTCATATGGCTGAACCAAGTTCGAAGTTGTTTGTAGATAAATGAAGCACAGTCAGAAACAGTGAACCAGATAATTTTATTATCAGCTTTACAGTTTAATCTTTGTATGTTTGTTTATTGTTTAATTTGGAAGCCACGTTTGTGTATTGTGGTTCAGGGCAAGGTGGCAAGATGCCAAGTTATCCCTGTCTGCTTTACGCCTATTTCTTCCGCATTATTGCTAGAAGGTTCTGCTCTGCACAACTTCTGCTGCCCCTGCAGGTATGGTTGCTCCATGTGGCCTTGTCAGCTCGCCTTGGAGGAATGTCTGGGTAGCTTGGGTCCTGGATTCCTCCTGGTGTTGCTCCTCAGTAACCTTGGTAGAAATTGTAGTGTATGGGCCCTGAGTCTGGGCAATGCTGATTACTTCTTTGAGGTCCTCCTCCCATGTGCAAGAGCAGTTAGGTCCCTTTGGATGGATGACAAAGATATTAATGGGTGCATTGTAATTGATGATTTGTTGAGTTGTTTTTGTCTGCTGGAACCATGCCCAGAATGTTTTGCAGAGGTCAAACAGGTTTTTGAGAACTTCCATTGTAGTAGATTAAATGCCCTGCAGTCCTGAGAGGGGAATTTCTATAGTCTGAATGCTCACCCAGATCTCTCTATACACAGGCAATGGGACCTGGGTTAATAGTGTTTTTTTGACTGTGGCAATGAATGCAAACAAAGAATGGTGCACGTTCTCCTGCATTTGGAGCTGTTGTGATTATCTTGAATACTAGGAAAAAATGCCCGTTTCTGAGGGCAATGAAACGGGCGCTAGCAAGGGGCCCCCTCCCTCCATCCCTCCGAGCTACTTGCCTTGTTAGTTCGCAGTGGCGTTTCGGTTTCGGGCCTCGAGTGTCATAGCTCCGCCCTCGACGTCATGACGTTTTGACGCTAGGGCGGTGCAGACACTCCAGGGCACACCAGATATCTCGGGCGCCTCAACTTCCGTGGAGGCTTCAGAACGTTGGGGTTGCCTTTTATATAGAGAGATGTTTCCTAATTTAGGCAGCCGGCCATGTGGAATGAGTCATGGTAGACAGAAAGCAGTTGCTTTGCACCACAGGAAAGAATAGGAAGTTAGGGAGTGAAACATTCTTTTGAATCAGTAAACATACAGTCATCCTGCCAGGCAGGAAGCCAGTAAGATAGAGCAGAGTGGTTTTCAAAATCGTCTTACTCTGTCTTTACTACTACTCAAGTAAATAGTTCTAAATCAAAGTTAGAAACTACTGGAAATTGCCAAATACAAACACCATTAAAGCAGGGGCGTAGGCAGACATTCAATTTTGGGTGGGCCTAGCCCAAGATGGGTGGGCAAAAGAACTCTGTCTTGTCCCACAAGTGATTTGGTCTCTCCCTCTCTTGTCTACATGGCATATGGTCTCTCAAACATCCCCCCTCCCCCACTTACCTTTTAAATAGCAGATTTTACCGGCAAGGAGCAGCAGCTAATACACACTGCTCATGTTGGCTCCACAGCCTTCCCTCTGAGGCAAATTGCTGTTTCCGCATAAGTGGGAATATATCAGAGGGAAGGCTGTAGGGCTGGAGTGGACAGTATGTATCATTCGCTGCAGGCAAAGATCTGCTATTTACAAGGTATGCAGGAGGGACAGCTGTTGGGAGTTTTTGGCTGGGGGGGCTTGGGGATCCCTGCCAGCCACATCATAGTGTGCTGCTATTGGGTGGGCCTGAGCCCAAAGTGGGTGGGCCTGGGCCCACCCAGGCCCACTCTTGGCTATGCCACTGCATTAAATCTTTAAAAAATGCTTTCCAAATCTCCAAATCTTTCTTCACCCAACGATTCAAACGTATAAAATGATGTTTGCTTTTAACACCCTTTGACACAACCCCAATCTTCTAGTAAATATCCCTCCCTTTGGAATAACGCGACACGCAAAGTTAAGATGACCTCATAATCTTTGCAGCCGATTTAAAGCAGGGGCGTAGCCACGGGCGGGCCTGGATGGGCCCAGGCCCAGCCACTTTCCCTCCAGGCCCGTCCAACCAATGTCCGCCCCTCCGCGGGTGTCAGCAGGTGGGGGGGGGGGGGGGTGCTCTGCAGGCACCACAGTTCCCACCTGCCTACCAGCTCCGTCGTCGGACAGAGAGATGACCCTCTTCTGCCACCCTGCACCCAGCCTTAAAAAAGAAAACCGAAGAAGTGCCTCGCGTCTGATGTGCTTTGCGCTGCTGTAAGGCAAGCAACTCGCCTCGTTGTGTTGGCCCTTCAATCACTGTGTCCTGCCCTCGCAGAAATAGGAAGTTACATCAGAGGGCGCAACACAGTGATTGAAGGGCCGACACGACGAAGCGATTCGCTTGCCTTACAGCATCACAAAGCAGAGCAGAGGCGAGGCGCTTCTTCAGTTTTATTTTTTAAAGCTGGGTGCCAGGTGGCAGAAGAGGGTCATCTCTCCATCGACGGAGCTGGTAGGCAGGTGGGGACTGGGTCAGGGAGGGGGGGCTCAGATGGGAGAATGGGTCAGGGTGGAGGGGGGCTCAGATGGTTGAAGGGGATGGGAACTGGGCCAGGCAAGGAACGGACTCAGATGGGAGAAGGGGACGGGTCTGGGTGGGGTGGGGAGGGGCTCAGATGGGAGAAGGGGATCGGCTCTGGGTGGGGTGGGGCTCAGATGGGAGAAGGGGCGGGGTGTGGGGTCTGAGAAGGGGGCAAGAGGGAGAATGGGTCTGGGGCTGAAAAGGGGGGCCCTAATGCAAGGCATGTGGATGAAGGGAACTGGGGGCTGAAAAGGAGGGTAGGTGGGATAAGGGGGCTAGTACTGGAACTGGGGGCTGAAAAGGGGCAGGGGCTGAAAGTGTGCGAACTGGGGGCTGAAAAGGGGACAGAGAGATGTGGCTGGGGCTGGAGCTCAGGACTGGTGGGAGAAAAGTGCTGGGGTTGAACCTGGGGACTGGGGGCTGAAAAGGGGACAGGGAGAACTACTACTACTACTAGTATTACTACTACTATAAATCACTTCTATAGCGCTACCAAGAAGTGGCTGGTGCTGAAGCTCAGGACTGGTGGGAGAAAAGTGCTGGGGTTGAAACTGGGGACTGAAAAGGGGACTTGGAGAAGTAGCTGGGGGCTGAATCAACGGAATGGTGGGAGAAAAGGGCTGGGACTGAAACTGGGGACTGGTGGGATAGTGGGGCTGAAACTGGGGGCTGAAAAGGAGCGGCAGGTGGGAGATGTGTGCTGGGGCTGGAACTAGGGGCAGGTGGGATAATGGGGCTGGAACTGGGGGCCGAAAAGAATGGGCAGCGAGAGGGAGGGCAGACCCTGGATGGATGGGAGAGGGAGGGTAAATGGTGGATTGAAGGGGGAGAAAGAAAGGGCAGACAGTGGATGGAAGGGACGGCAGAGAGGGTAGACACTGGATGGCAGAGAGAGAGCGAAGACAGATGCTGGATGGAAGGAAGATGGTGAAAAGAAGATGAGGAAAGCAGAAACCAGAGACAACAAACTGTAAATACTACTACTACTACTTAACATTTCTAAAGCGCTACTAGGGTTACGCAGCTCTGTACAATTTAACAACGAAGGACAGTCCCTGCTCTAAAATAAAATATATATTTTTATTTTTGTGCTTTAGGATAAAATAGTATTGTAGATGTGTTAATAAATGTTTATAAATAGAACATGTAAATAAGGTAATCTTTGTATTAGACTAATTTTAATACATTTTGACTAATTTTCGGAGAACAAAACCCCCTTCCTTAGGTCAGGATAGGATACTGTAACAGCACTATACTGTATTGACCTGAGGACGGAGGTTTTGGCCTCTGAAAGCTAAATGTATTAGTTCAATAAAATGGTATTATTTTATTTTCTATATTTGTTTTATTTCTATTTGTTAATTTGTAAAGTGGTGATTGGTATTTGTTAGTTTTTTTTTCAAATTTACATCTGTCGTCTTTATATTTTGCACAGTACTAGGGGACATTTTTGGTTTCTGTGGTGTTGCATTGTATGCAGAGTCTGGCATCTTGGGGGTTCAGTTTAATTTTTGTCTAAATAGAAAGTTTATGATTACTTATTCTATAGTGGATTAGGGTGTATCTGTATTTCTGAAAAAGACATGGCTTTCAGTTGGCATTGACTATGCAGGATCGACGATCTGTACTCTTCTGTCTGGTTTCATTTTACAATAGGTGAATTGATGTTCTAGTGCTCACTGTAGTGTTTAAGATGCTTTTCTTTTCCTTGTGTGACTTGTAGAAATGACTGCTTATGGTATGCTAGAATTGCTCTATAGGTCCTGAGTATTTTGTATTCTCGGTATACCTAGTACTGGATTTTGGAGGGGGGTGTTAAAAAATGACCGGCCCTGGGTGTCAACTACCCTAGGTATGCCACTGCTTTGATCGCTGTTGCTGCCTTTTCTCCTGCGGCTGATGCCAAACTATAGGGGAGAGGCGCTGTGAGGGCCCGGTGGCAGATGGAGGGGGTGGGTGGAGGGGGGAGTGGCAGCGACAACCTCAGGGGTGGCGGTGGGGGCGGGGCCATGGGGGTGCGGAGGATGGCGGGGAAGCTGTCATTTCAAGGAAGGGGGAACGGCGGCGACCTCGGGGGGCGAGGCTGTGAAAAGCTCTCATTTCAATGCAGGGGAGGGGGAGCGGCGACGGCAACATCGGGCAGGGGGGGCAGCGTCGGAAGGGAAAAAAGAAAGCAGTGCTCGTCAGGGACACTTGGGACATGCAGCTTGTTTTTATTTTTTTTTAGATCGCTTTCCCACAGCAGCCCCAGCCTAACGAGAGGTGCAGACCTCACATTAGGGTTTCCATGGTAAGGGGAATCGGTAAACATTAGTGCATCTCATTATAATAGCCTTGCAACGGTAGTGCAGCTCATTATAATGATTTGCATTCTGTTTTCGTTAGCTGCTACCATGATCGGAAAATGGCGTTTGGTGCATGCTATGGTTTACTACTTGCTCGTTAATGGCTCGTTAAGTTTAGTGCATATGGGCCTCAGTTTAATTAAGAGAAGGGAGGGAAGGGTTTGGGTAGGGAAGAAGCAATACCTGAGAATGGCCAGTAGAGGGAGTGACAATGTTAAAACCTCGTTTCCATGGGTACAGAATCAGTACAGCATTTCACCCACCTGTGAGGAGAGGGAGGATAGAGATATCCCAGCTGTGAGGAGTGGGGAATCAAGGGAGCAGGGTGGAGAGGTATCTGATTGGATGGAAGTCCTAGAAGAAGGGCTTGGTAACCCAGGGGAGGGGGAGGTGTGGGGAGAGCAAGTGCCCATGGACTGTGAGGAGCCAAAAGACCAGACTTTGCAAGTATAAGAGGGCAGCCTGGACGGACACAGGACAGGAGTGAAATATCTGGTAAGAGGGAGGTGAGCTGCCCAGCCTGCATCTTTCTGATTGGAGTAAGGATCAGGAGCAGGCAATCTTTTTGTTTTTCTGACATTTTTGTGAATCAGTTTTGTTTCTTTCTTTTATGTACTGTGGATTACTGAAACTGAAAACTGACAGCCATATTGAATAAGGATTATAAAGTGGACTTTGTATTTTGGTTCTAAATTCAAAGAGACTAGTTGATTAAGTCTCTGGATTAAAACTGTGGTTTATAAGAGGAGTTTATTTTTGACTTTGCTGCTGATTGTACTGAAAGACCAGGGCTGCTATTGGAGGGCAGCAGCCAGGGATTAATCTCCACATACCCCAGACAACAGGGAAGTTTGCAAGAGTTAAGAGCACTGAAAGAGGGGAAGTGAAACTGGAGACTGGGAACAAGATGATTAGAAAAATAAAATAGCCAGACACCAAAGGTAGGAGAAATTATTTTATTTTCAGTTTAGTGATTGAAATATTTCAGTTTCATAGGAACCAGCTCTGTGGGTGCTGTGGATACTTGATCATCCCCAGTACTGAGCAAACTCCTTGATGGTGTCCAGGAAGAGTAATTTCCATTGGGTTGAGCGCCTCCAAAATTCTGAAAAGTTGGGTCCTAAGGTCAGTTTTGAGCATTTGCATTTGCTGCCTTCATATTTTTTTTGATTCACAAAGCCCTATTTTGTACTCAGTACATATTCCTTTAGGTATCATTTCTTTTTTAATCCTAGGGAAAAATGTACAAAAACAAGCCTTAGGGATGGCTGTGAGGCAGAATTCCTAGCACAGTGGCCATACAGACATCCCAGCAGAGCAGAGAGGCAACCTAGTGGAACCAAGAAGTCAGCTAGCCCACTCCTGCCCTCAAGGCAGGTACACTTGGGGCTCATTATCAAAAGAGAAAAACATCCAAAAAGTGTCAAAGCAACATTTTGAAGTTTGTTTTCTCAAAACTTCCAAACTGGTATTTTGTACACCTGTTTTGCAAAATTCTATCTATGCAATGCATTCAAATCACAAGAGGGTATGGTGGGGATGTTTTGAAGGTGGGATAAGGGTGCAAATAGGTGGGAACAAATGTGGGGTACAAATGTAACAAATAAATAAAAATAAAAAATGTCTAGGGTTGAAACGTCAACATTTTCATCTAGACCTGTTTTCAGAACAAATAAGGCACAAAAAGGTGCCCTAAATGACCACTGGAGGGAATCTGGGGTGACCCCCCCCCCCCAGTGGTCACTGAGCACCGCCACTCCCCAAAAATGTGATTATACATATTACTTGCCAGCCTTTATGACTGCCTCAGATGTTATAGCCAGGTCCATTAGAGCAGCATGCAGGTCCCTGGAGTAGTGGTGGGTGGGTGTAGACAGGTGAACTCAGGCTTTTTGTGGGGTTTCATTTACTTTGTGTACCTCCTGTTTGGGAGCAGCTAATTTTGGGGTATTGAGACTCTGATAGCTTGGGGTGCCACAGCAGGGTTCTAGGTTAGACCCCTAAGCTTGACTTGAGATTCTGCTGCGACAGAATCAAGGGTAAAGAAGTCCCGTGGCAGATTCTTGTCTGCTGTTCTAGAGGGGAAGAGTAGAGAAGACAGAATCTGACAGGAGTGAGTTTCCAGGACTTGTTCTGTGTTGATTTCATAGGTTGTGGAATCAGGAGTAGCCTTCTTAGTTGGTTGGTTGGTTCCAAGCACAGAACAGATGCAATTATGGAAGACAATGACGGACAAAGTGCACCAGGAAATCGGTCTAAAATTGGATTCAGAGCCTGTTATCTTTTTAAATGGGAGAAACAAGCTAAATGGGGGAGGCAGGGTTAACATTAAGGGCCCTGTTTACTAAGCCGTGCTAGAGGCACGTTAGCGTTTTTAGTGTGCACTGTGTAGTCTCCCATAATATTCCTAAGGGTGCCTACACGGTTGGCATGTGCTAAAAACGCTAGTGCACCTTACTAAACAGGGCCCTAAGTGAGATAGTTATTGGAAACTCTAGGAAAAAAAGAATTTTTGTATATGTGTCACTAAAGTTAAATTTAACTGTATGCCTCCCCCCCTCCCCGGAAGCAGGTTGATACTAGTAAAGTGAAAGTAATACTGGTTGCTAAGAGTTTCCAGAGCTGAGAGGCTAACACAGATCTTACATTGTGTTAACAATAAGACTGCGTTCCCGAGGCCCCAGGCTTTGTAAGTATGGATTCCAAACCTGCAAAAAGGCCTTTCTACGCTTAGAGGACCCTCTAGCCTCCCAATTTGCCAAAAGATGCAACTGATTCCTCCAGTGCCAATACTCCGGAGGCTCCGATGATGTCCAATACTGTAGAATGACTTAGCCACCAGACTCAATTTGCGGCATAAAAGACTGGCATATCTTGACAGAGGAAAAAAGGCTCCAGGTGCATCCAACAAAAGTTGATTCACTGATCCGCTGAGTTCATGATCTAACAATCGAGATAAAAACTTTCTCACCTTTGCCCAAAAGCCCTGTACCCTGTGCCCTAAGCACATCCAAAAAGCATGAAAGTAGGTGTGGCGAGGGTGATTACACTTGAGACAACTCGGATCTCCAAGACCCCCCCCCCCCCCCAGCCAATTGTGCTTTTGTAACACCCTGTACCCACACTCTCTAAGTCTCGCAACGCAACTGTAGACAATAAAGGTACACTCTGAAGTGTGGCAGCGACATCCCAATTCCCCAAGGACACCCCAGAATCTACTGCCCATTTTTTTGTTTTTATTACATTTGTACCCCGCGCTTTCTCACTCATGGCAGGCTCAATGCGGCTTACATATTGTATACAGGTACTTATTTGTACCTGGGGCAATGGAGGGTTAAGTGACTTGCCCAGAGTCACAAGGAGCTGCCTGTGCCTGAAGTGGGAATCAAACTCAGTTCCTCAGTCCCCTTCCCCAGGACCAGTCCACCACCCCAACCACTAGGCCATTTATCTCTTAGTGAGGAAACAATCCTTGCCAGGATCCCCCTTCACAAGGGCTCTGTGGAGCTGTGACACAGACAAACCTCTGTCTGGCACTTCCTGAAAGCTTTAGACTTGTTACAGATGGACCAAAAATAAAGAACAACAACGTGGATGCAGCAGCTCCTATGTTTGCTTGCTTTGTTTTGAGTGTATGGCAATGACGGCTGCACGGGAGCGAGGAAACAGAAATCAACCAAATAGGCTTCCTTGCTTACAGTGAACTAAATAGGCTCACTTCTTCTTACTTGGTGGGAGGAGGTCTGAACATGCTCTGTTGCTTTTGATTTCTTTGTCTAGTATTTGCAGAGTTGCAAACAGGGAAAAGACTGGGAACGAAAGCAGAAACGTTCTGTCTTTGGGGTCTGGAAATCTCTGCAAGACCCAGTCTCAGATCTTCAGAGGGAGAGAGGAGGGAATTTATCCGAGACCTGGAATCAGTTCAACCTCCTCTTGCTCCAGGAAAAGGGAAATCTACAGCCCGAATCCATCCCAGCAGCAACATTAGAATTCAGAGGGAAAACAGTAGAGAAATGTCTATCCTGGTTTCTGATCAGGTAAGAAATGATTCTCTCTCCTCTTGTACACAGGGTGGGCTCCAGCACTAAAAGGAAAACATTTCTGTGCAGCACAGCTCTTCCAGCTTTTCTGTGTTGGAGTGAAGCATTAGTCTAATTTACATTTATGTTTATTAAAACATTTAATAACTAAGCAAAAGATCAAAGCTGTTTACAGTAAACTTAAAACATATAGAAAATTAGAAAAGAAGTCCAATATAAGATAATAAAGTATATCACTCAATCAGAGGACTGAACTGAAAACAAGACATCACAACATGCTCTTTCCTGCCAGCAAAGAAGTCTGGGAGGGTTGCGCAGTGTTGCCAGATGTAATAAAATTTTCCAGCCCCAAACCACGCCCCCCTGCCCACTACGTCAACACCCCCGCCCACTACGTCACTAACCACGCCCCTGCGGGGTGAGAAACCGCAGCTGGCGGTGAAAAAAACCACGCCCGGCTCAAAAAAAAGAAGCCCAAAAAACCACAACCTGCAGCGGGCAGAAATTTCCCGCAGCGGGTCGCGGAAAACCGCCCAATTGGGTGGGAAAACCGCCTACCTGGCTACCTTGGTTGCAGGGGGAGTCAGCCTGCCTTTACCATGGACTGGGGAGGGCCCACTGAGGCTCAGGGGGCAGTGGGGAGGCCAGCCATCCAGTCTCAGAGCACGGATTCTGCGCAAACATGTGGAATTCTGTGCAAATTCACCGCTCCGCAATTGTGCAGAATTCCAGCAGGTGTAACTGTACGGAGGACTTGCATTTCTTTCTATTTCTCTTGTGTTGCACGACATGTAGAGTTCAATATCTCTGCTTTTAGTTTTGTCTGCATGTTTTTTGTGGTTCTCTATTTCGTATGAGGTGAGAATCATGTTCTGCATCTGCAACTGAGGTGAAGGATTCTGCTGGCACGTGGTATCTGTGTAGGAATGTGTAACAGTCCATCTTGTTCCAGTTTCCCAGTAGCAGGTATATTGGTGCTGTAATGTATTTCAGTAGCATATTTAAATGAAATAATTACTTCTGGGGGTTACAAGTACCGGTGGGCATGGAGGAGATTACTTGTGAGGATGGAATGGATCTTAGCGGGGATGGGTGGATAAGGGTTAGATTCCAGTGGTGTGCCTTGACAATTTGTCGCTGTATAAGTGTGCCGCGAGATGAAAAAGGTTGAAAATCATGGTTCTAACAGACATATCTTGCAATGATCAGCGCCACCCATAAACCAACAAGCGACGGTTTTCTGTTTATTTAAGACCAGTTTATGTACTGAGAGATAGAAATAGTATGAAGGCAGTTTTGAAGGGGGCCAAGAAGAGGGGAGTAAGGATTAGTAGGAAACAAGAGGAGAATGTCATTGGTATGAAGACACCCATGGATTGAATAAGAGAAGCTAAAGGACTTAGAAATAAATTAAAGAGCATCGGAGAAAGGACAGACCCTTGCGGGACACCACAGGTTAAGGGACATAGTGAAGCGTTAGATGACTCAAGCAAAATCTGATAGGAACCATTAGAGAGAAAAGATGAAAACCAGGACAGTATGGAACCAGCAATGCCTAGAGAAGATAGATGTGATAATAGAAGTTTGTGATTAACTACATCAAATGCTGCGGATAGGTCGAACGAAATAGCAAGAACAATCATGTGTTTATCTAGATGGCCATCTCCGGTTCTTTCTCCAACCTCCCTGCACTAATCCACCAGCCTCGTTACATCCCATCTCTTCAGTTGCTGCTGCCTCCTCCTTCTTCCAACTGCTAAGATCAGCCAACATAAGACATTTCCAGTGTAAGGACCAGGAAGTCTGTTCCAAAATATTGGAGATTTAAGGAAACAGATTTCTCTTCATACTATACTGTACTGGAGATCTGATCTTACTGACAGAGGTCATATGACAAAGTCTGTTACACAGACATGATAATGAAGCTGTGACTGATGGTGTCTTGTCTGCTGTTCCAGGCCTTGGTCACATTCAAGGATGTTTCTGCCTATTTCTTGGAAGTGGACTGGGAGATACTGGGAGAATGGCAGAAGGAGCTATACAAGAAGGTCGTCAGAGAGGTTCATGCCTTCCTTATATCTCGAGGTAAATATGCCTTCTTTATCATCTACCACATAGGCAGATATGTGTGGATCCAGAAAGCGGGTGTGGTCATGGGAGGGTATTGGTGGATCAGGGGCTCCTGGTATTTGCAAGCAGTGTTACAGAATAAAGGAGATCCACCCTAATTAGGAATGAGAATTTACACCATGTTTCATGGGCTTGGATCCTGGTACGAAATGCTATTGTATAAATAGCGCCCAACTCCTGAGTACCCTTATAGAATAGCATTGCTATCGGTGCCAGTTTTTTAGCCACACACCCACACAGCATGTTGAGAACAGGAAACAAGATGGAGCCTCCCCAGGGGTTCTACATATAAATTTAAATGCCATTTTCCTACTTATTTATAGGTTATTCAATTATTAATCCTGATGTTATATTCAAGATTAAAAAGGAAGATGAGAAATATTTCACTCAACATTTTGAGTGGGAGGGAAAAGAAAACCCAGATGATCCCATGAAGAGTAAGTAGATGTTTTGTATTTGAAGGGCTCTGACTTTTCAGATCAAAGTACCCAGACATTTGGAGACTTAAAATTTATGTCTTAATTTAGTTTTATCATATCCTTCGTGAATCCTTCTAGATGTGTTTTCTCTTAACAGGCCTTCCGATTGTAACGTCTGTGTTCTCCCTGAGTGTTAAACAAGAGGAAGCTTTCCCCTTGATGGATCCTCCTAAATCAGAGGCATTTGAACAGACTCACCCTCCTGCAACAGGTTAGTATAAATTCCTCCTGCACATCTTACTAAAGTAATCTGGGATTATTTAGAGTTTGAGAGCTGGTAGGATAAGAAGCCGTTATCCTCTCTGTAAAGCAGATACTGCCGGGGTGTGTGGTTGAGCAGCAGCACTACTACTATTACTAGTACTACTAGTTATCATTTCTATATCGCTAGTAGAATACACAGCACTGTACATAGACATGTAAGAGGCAATCCCTGTTCTCCTACTAGTACTATCACTTGTTAGTGCCCAGTGCTACTGTCTAGTCCAGTGTTACTGACCAGTATGACCTCACAGTCTGTTAAACATGGTTGCCAGATGGGCGGTTTTCCGCAACCCGCCACGGGAAACTTTTGCCCACGGCGGGTTGCGGTTTTTTGGGCTCGTTTTGTTTTTTCTGTGCGGGTTTTGGGGCGGTTTTTCGGCCGGCGGGGGTGGGGCTAATGGCGACAGAGGCGGGGTTTGTGACGTTTTGGGCGGGGGTTTGCTGACGTATTGGGCGGGGCGATGACGGCGGGGCTGATGACGGAAGGGGTGGGGCTCATGACGGCGGGGGTGGGGGTGATGATGGAAGGGGCAGGGTTGATGACGGCGGGGGCGGGGGTGATGACGGAAGGGGCAGGGTTGATGACGGCGGGGGTGGGGGTGATGACGGAAGGGGCGGGGTTGATGATGGCAGGGGTGGGGTGTGTGCGGTTTTTGGGCGGTTTTGTGTGGGAATTTTTTTTTTATTTGGCAACCCTGCTGTTAAACCTCCTCCTCCTCCTCCTCCTCCTCCCTGAGTTGAAAACTTTACCACTAGACTCTTAGGCAAATCTTCTTTATTTCAATTCTCCCAATACCCAAAGAGAATCCAATCTACAATTCAGCTGCCTGTAAGATCTGAGCCTACTGCAAAATGGTGTCCATACTCAGCCACCTCAAAGGCAAAGAGAGGAGCCAGATCTCAGCACTCCTGAGAGGCATAGCTGTAAACTCAAACAGGGAGAAACAAAGGGAAAATGCCTTTTACAGCAACCTAAGGGAGAAACCTCTAAGAGACTTGGGAAGGGACTTGCTCTAAGGGAAGAACCTAAAGGAGAGAGAGAGGAGAAAGATCAGCTCTCAGAAAAGCTGCTAACACATGGCATGCCAGGTACGTAGACTGAGCCTTTCACGTTCACCCCCTGCAGGGTCAAAGGAAGAGGGCTGGCCTTAACTCAGAGCTAACAAACAGTAGAAACAAAGCTCACAAGGAGCCAATCACAAGACACTTCAACTGTACACAGGGGGGAGGGGAAGCCTCAGATGCACACACAGAAACTTGATCAGATCATTCAGCAAGCAACGCCGCGCAGCCGAGAAGAGGACTTCGGCTGTCGGGGGTTGGGGTCCCCCGTCAGCACAGGTACGCGACGGCGGCGGGGGACGGTTTTCGGCAGGAAGGGGGGTCGAGAGGGTCGCGGCAGGGGGGTCCAGGGGTCAGTAACGCAGGGGGGGGTGTTGAAATCGGAGGGAGGGGGGAGTCTGGAACTCGGTGGGAGGGGCGTGAGGGGGCCTTGAACTGGAAGGGAGGGGGGGGGGGTTGATATGCCAAGGAGGGGGCGTTGGTGCAGCGAGGGGGGGGGGGGCTTTGGTGATGTGCGATGTGGGGGGGCTCCTTATGTCACAGCCAATCTGGTGTCTCCTTTCCAGTGACGTCAGCCTGGCTACGGAGCTTAGCTCAGTAACTCCGAAGGAGCCACGGACACAGGCAGGCCCATTAGAACGTTGAGAATTATTATATAGGATAATGCTCTTTAATCATTTCTATAGCATTACTAGATGTGCACAGCACTGTACACAGACAGACAAGCAGGACCAAGGAGAGATTAGGGAGTTAACATTTATTGTGGGAGGGGGCTAATTGTAGAACTGGAGGAGAATGGGTTATATGATGCTTCTGCAAGGCCTAGTTGTCTTCTGTGCTGTGATCACATAAAATGCAGACCAGTACAGACTCCCCCCATGTCCTTCATCCAACCCCTCAGCCTTCTTCTCTCACTACTGTCTATCTGTCCCATGTATTCTTATATTCTTTTCCTCTCTGTCACTTCAGTATTTGTGGCAGGTTATTCCAAATCTTGTTGTCTTCCTCTTTGGTTCTTGTTAAGTCAATGTTACAATCCGGGAGGCTGTGTGTGGATGACTCCAGCATTCTTGAAAGCCTGACATGGTCATATCTGGTCTCTTTAGGCTGTGCCTAGGGCCCCTTTGTGCAAGTTACCCCAGCTTTCTGGGAATCCAGCTTCAGCTGTTCTGCCACTTTCTGCCTATTTGCTTCTATTTTACCTTCTCTGATACTGTAACACAACAAACACTCAGGTCCCCTCTCTTATCTTGACCCTGATGTTCACTCCTGTCCTTAGCACTGTCTTTGTCAGGAGATACCTCCAGGCTTACATTTTCCTAGCCCAGTACTTCACTAGGTCCTAAACAGAAGTCCAAACTGAGAATTGTACATACATCTAGGACTGTGGTTGTAATAAACATAAATCTATATTATTATGATATTTACTAATATCAAATTCAGATTAAACCATGAAAAGTTTGTTGTATTTGGTTTTCAGAAAGGTCTGAAGTTGGTGCGTAGTTATCAATGTAGACTACTGTTAACTTGTTATTTTATCACTTACTTGTGCTATTTTACCACTTGGTCCCATTTTATGCATTGAGACCTATTTACTAATAACGGGTTAACAGTAAAATAATACATCTTAACACTAGCTCATATTGATAACTTCCTCCCCTAAATTTACAATAATGGGTGTCCCTTTGAAAATGAACATATTCATATAAAGTTTGGACTTGTATTTCAAATTCAAACAACTTTTAAAAACGGATTCCATCACCTGCAGTAACTATAAAATCTCTCTCCATATATCGGAAAGTCAAGTCTGATCACAGTGGTCCCTACCATAATAATGTCATAACTAGACTACTGTAATGCCTCTAATAATCTTGACCAGTAACAACTGGTTTTAACTGTAGGCAGTACAAGGCACTATGAGAACAGGAACATTCTAGGGGTCTGTAGAAGCCACCACTGACATAAAGGACACTGATCTATGTTTGTGTTTATGTTTATTTAATCTTGATATACTGGTTTTGCCAACAGGCAGATCAAAGCGGTTTACAAATAAAATAATGAATGTAGAAAAGAATGCCAACATTTTTAACAGGAAAGAACCGTTCATGCCAAGCAACAATCGGATTGCAAACTGGATAGCATCAGGCACCGGAGCAAGCCATCCAACTCAAAAATAGAAAGCCGAATGACTTATTTTCTCATAACAGCCTGCTTGGGTTTGGATAAAAGGAATGTGCAAGCACTCAAAGCAGATCGAAGAAGCCGTTACAGGCAGGGTATAGGGGATAACCAAAGAAGAAAGACAGGCTTTCCCAAATGAAATGCCTTATGTGCTAGACATGATATTTTAAACAGAATATGAGAATGCACAGAATGCCAGTGTAAATGTTGACATAGAGGGGCATTTTCGAAAGAAATGTCCAAGTAGCGATTTGGACGTCTTTGCAAAACGTCCAAATCAAGGGGCGTGGAAACCCGTATTTTCAAAAAAAGATGGATATCCATCTTTCGTTTCGAAAATACCGTTGGAGACAGGGCCGGTCTTAGCAAGTGCGGGGCCCTATGCAGACCAATTTGGTGGGGCCCCATCCTAGCCCTGCCCACCCTAGCCCCGCCCCCACCCTAGCTCCGCCCCATTGATAAGATTATTCCATTTTTAGAACATTTTTTTTATTTATGAAATTTCAAATAAAGACAAATGAAGCTAAACTTGTACAAAAAAACTGATTGAAATAATAAGCACAATGCTATCATGAAACTTCCCCTCCCCAGAAATTATTCAGTTCAAGTCCACTACAATTAGTAGTTCCAATTCTCATAACAAAGGAGAATAAAGGAAAAATATTAAGAAAAGATCCAGTACTCTTCTTCATGATTTCCATTCTCAGATTTTAGCTTAGTAATCTTTTCTTCCTGTGATTGCAGTCTAGCTTCAAATGATTAATTCAAGGTGCCATATCATTAATTACTGGAAGCAGTGTTTTAGCTAAAGCTGCTATTGCCATCCAAATTTTTATCAGGAGAAATATCTGCAGATCTATGTGAAAATAACCCAGATATGTTAGAAACAGCCTCTTCTAAGCCAGAAGATCTTACTTGCTCAGCTTCTCCAGCAACTAATGTTGTTGGGCCAAATTCCTTTCAGGGAGGCAGACATTTCCAACCCTTGCACCGTCCGCAAGCGTCGTTAGATGAGACACTTCTCCTGATATCCTGCCTGCATGGAATCCAATTTCGATTTGGCATAAGTGCACAACTGTTGGCGTCAGCAACGATGGCTCACCTCAAGTCCTCACCACCTCCGACCAGGCTCCAGCTTTTCCCGCTCAGTGACTCCCGCCCTCGCGTCCGGAAACAGGAAATACATCAGAAGGCGGGACATTGAGCGGAAAGCTGGAGTCTGGAGGTGAGCCGTCGCGCTGCAACTGTCTGTCGTCGCCGTTGGGGGCGGGACCGTCGCTGCCTGGGCTGGCTCCGCTGGCATCGCTCAGTTAGTCGCCGGGGTCTGGGGACTTGGGAGCTGACGGTGGGCTCAGCGGGCCCAAGCTGGGGGTGGCGCCGCGCCGGTGGTGACGGGAGCGGAGTGGCCGAGCCGCGGGAATGGGGATCATTTCAGGTGATTAAGGCGAGCAGCGGCGGAGGTCGGAGCGGAGGCACGAGCGAGGCAGAGTTGAGGCGCGCTGCGCGGGGCCCCCTTAGGCGCCGTGCGGGGCCCCCTTAGGCGCGGGGGCCTATGCGGTCACCTTGGTCGCCTCTGCCTAAGACCAGCCCTGGTTGGAGACGTCCAAAATCTTAAATTTGGATGTCCCTGGATTTGGATGTCCGTAGACGTGGACGTCTTTGACTTTCGGCGATTTTCGAAACCAAAGACGTCCATGTCAAAAACGTCCAAATGCAAGCCATTTGGATGTGGGAGGAGCCAGCATTTGTACTGCACTGGTCCCCCTGACATGCCAGGACACCAACTGGGCATCCTAGGGGTCACTGCAGTGGATTTCATAAAATGCTCCCAGGAACATAGCTCCCTTACCTTGTGTGCTGAGCCCCCCCCCCCCCCCCAAAAAAAAACCCCAAAACCCACTACCCACAACTGTACACCACTACCATAGCTATAAGGGGTGAAGGGGGGCACCTATATATGGGTACAGTGGGTTTGTGGTGGCTTTTGGAGAGCTCGCTTTTTCCTCCACAAATGTAACAGGTAGGGGGGGTATGGGCCTGAGTCCGCCTGTCTGAAGTGCACTGCATTACCCACTAAAATTGCTCCAGGTACCTGCATGCGTTGTCATGGACCCGAGTATGACATCTGAGGCTGGCACAAAATATTTTTAAACATGATTTTTGAGGGTGGGAGGGGGTTAGTGACCACTGGGGGAGTAATGGGAGGTTATCCCCGATTCCCTCTGGTGGTCATCTGGTCATTTCGGGCACCTTTTTGTGCTTTATTTGTAATAAAAATACGTCCGGGTGAAAACGTCCAAGTCTTCATCAGGGACGTCCTTGTTTTTTTTCAATTATGGGTCAAAGACGTCCAAGTGTTAGGCACGCCCAAGTCACACCTTCGCTACGCCTCCGACATACCCCCTTGAAATTTGGATGGCCTTGCGACGGACTGCAGTTGGAGACATCCAAAATCGGGTTTCCATTATACCGATTTGGACGTCCATGGCAGAAGGACGGCCATCTTCCAATTTAAGTTGAAAGATGGACATCCTCTTTCAAAAATGAGCCCAATTGTGGCATAAGCAGGCTTATTTTTGAAAGTGATTGCCTGCGATCTTCCGACTTAAATCGGGAGATGGCCGGCGATCTCTCAAATGCAGCGAAATCGGTATAATCGAAAGCAGCTTTTTTGACACCATCGCCGCTTTCCTGTCGCCGTGCCGGCGAAAGTTCAAGGGGGCGTGTCGGCAGCGTAGCGAAGGCGGGACATGGGCAGGCATGGGCGTGGCTACCAGATGGCCAGCTTTCGCGGATACTGGAAAAAAAAAGCGGCGTTAAGCAGTATTTCGCTGGGTTTACCTGGTCCTTTTTATTTTCACAACCAAGCCTCAAAAAGGTGCCCCAACTGACCAGATGACCACCGGAGGGAATGGGGGATGACCTCCCCGTAGTCCCCCAGTGGTCACCAACCCCCTCCCACACTAAAAAAATAAAAAACTTTTTTTCCCATCCTGTATGCCAGCCTCAAATGTCATACCCAGCTCCCTGACAGCAGTATGGAAGTCCCTGGAGCAGTTTTTAATGGGTGCAGTGCACTTCAGGCAGGCAGACCCAGGTCCATCCCCCACCCCCTACCTGTTACACTTGTGGTGCTAAGTGTTGAGCCCTCCAACCCCCCCAAAACCCACTGTACCCACATGTAGGTGCCCCCCTTCACCCATAAGGGCTATGGTAATGGTGTAGAGTTGTGGGGAGTGGGTTTGGGGGGGATTTGGGGAGCTCAGCACCCAAGGTAAGGGAGCTATGCACCTGGGAGCTATTTGTGTATTTTTGTAACATTTTTAGAAGTGCCCCCTAGGGTGCCTGGTTGGTGTCCTGGCATGTCAGGGGGACCAGTGCACTACAAATGCTGGCTCCTCCCATGACCAAATGCCTTGGATTTCGCCGGGTTTGAGATGGCCGTCATTTTTTCCATTATCGCTGAAAAACAAAACCGGCGATCTCAAACCCGGCGAACTCTGGCACTTGGCCGGGCTAAACTGTATTATCGAAAAAAAAAGATGGCTGGCCATCTTTTTCGATAATACGGTTTCGGCCAGCTGTTGCACCGCCGCCAAAATAGATCGCCGGCGACGTTCGATTATGCCCCTCAAGGTGATCTAGGGGGTTAAATGGCAATACCTGCCTCTTAATGTGGGGCGGGGGGCATTTTATGCCATTATTGCTATTTCAACACCCCCATTCTAGGAATTCTTTCCCATTGGTGCTGTTTAGTGGGGGCTGAAGACCTCTCCCACACTGTCTTATAGAATCTTAGGGCCTGATATTCAAAAGGGTTTAACTGAGCAGGAGAGGCTCCTGACCCATTAAACTCCACTGAGCTGGTCATTCTCATACATTCAGTGGTCCTTATCTGGATAGTATCACTGAATATCTCTCTGACTGCCAGTGTATTAACTGGATAGTGTGAGGGCGGAGCTTAGGCAGATCCAGCACTTCACTGGTTGCACTGATATTCAGTTCACTAACCAATTACAAACATGGATAACAAACAGGCTGTCCTAACTTTATCTTCTGAGATTACCGGGCACTGGTCTGAATATTGGCCAGTACTCTATTAACGTCTGTGTAACTCACTTACCTGTATATTCAATGCTTATGTCTGGATATGTTCCGGCATTGACTATCTGGGGTTAATTCAGCCTGTGGTTATAAGCAGCTAAAAACTGCTGACTGCCTCTACCCTATAATGATTTAACAGTTTTCCAGTTGTTGGTGTCCAGCAGAATCTGATATATACAGAAACTAGATGGAAAACAGCCTGTATCAAAAAACAAACAAACAAAAAACCCTCCTGATGACAGATATCTACAACAGAGCTGTTTGTAGCTGTTGAGAAAAGAGGTGCTTGCCACAGTATGAAAATATCAGGGTATTTCTAAAATACATTTCTGATGATCAGTACAGCAGTACCCCTCTTTTTTGGTTCTGTACCAGTTGAGGTGCTTGTGAAAAACAGCATAATTCTGAGCACTTATAGGCTGTGTGGTAACCTTTTTTAAACAGAAGAACAGGAACCCTCACAATCACACAGATACATTCAAGATAAACTAGAAATGTATTAAAACATCCAGTGACTCAACAAGAGCCATGTTTCGGCCTCAGTGGCCTTCTTCAGGTGCCTTCTGTCGTATGTTTCTGAACATGCTAAGTTTTCAAAAAGAAAGAAAGGGTAAAAATACACCTTATACAATAAACAAGGTCTCTCAACCAAGTGCTGCTGCTTACTCAACCATAAATAGCTTTTTGTCACTGCTGTGTTTGACATAACTTTTTTTTTTAAACCATATTGTGCTGTCTTTTTCTTATAATAGGCTCTCACAATGTCAAGCCTGACATTTTAATCCAGTTTGAGCAAGATGAATTCAAGACTGAGCCTCAAGGACCTAAGGATAGAGAAACTCTGACCACCACAGGCACATGTGAGGAACTACATGAAGAATGTGATGAAGCCTGGATTAAAACTACTAATAAGGTGATATAAACTTTTCCTATGCCTCCTCTGGACCAGGGATAGTGAGAATGAGGTGTTATAATCACAGCCTCTGACTTCTAACCTTTGTTGTGTAGATAATGTGTTTGTTCTGTTTTTCTTATTTTTACTTTTCTCCTTTCAATTGTGAGTTTTCTTTTTTTTTTTTTTTTTTTTTGCTTTTAATTTCTTTTCTTTCTCTTAGTCTCCCCCACCCTTACCCATGTTGCTCTCTCTTCTCTTCATCTTGTTTATTGTCTCTCATCCATTATAATTTTTATAATCTTCCCCTGTATCTCTTACTGTTTCTGACCTCACTCTATCCACTTTGCAATCTGATTCCTGCTGAATTTTTATTCGGTTTCACTCAATTTCCTCAATAACATATAGCGCTACCACCCTCTAGTTTAATCCACTCTATCATGGTGATATAATTTGTACTCTGATATCACAGTGTTTCATTAGTTATCTTCCATCTCTGAGATGCCTGTTATATCTAACTTTTCATTTAGTGCAATATTCTCTAACTCTCCCATCTTATTTTTCAAGCTTCTAGGATTTGTATATAGACATTTCAAAGTGTGTTTTTTGTCTGTACTGGATTTACAGCTTGCTTAGTAGTTGAGAGGTATAGTTAGCAGTCTTTACTCTCCATCTGCTCTTCCCTTGAAGGCATCTGGCCTACTTCTGCCTTTGTTGCAGCTCCCCTGTTCTGATAGTATCCTTTAAAGATACCTAATCCCAAGCCATCTGCTCTTCAGCATCGGTCGATTTTCCCCCAAGTTCTAGTTTAAAAGTTCAAATCTTCTAGGATTTGTATACAGACATTTCAAAGTGTGTTTTTTGTCTGTACTGTATTTACAGCTTGCTTACTAGCTGACAGGGATAGTTATCTGTCTTTACTCTCCATCTGCTCTTCCCTTGAAGGCATCTGGCCTATTCCTACCTTTGTAGCAACTTCCCTATTGGGATACCCTTCCGTATAATGATTTAGCAGTTTTCCAGTTGTTGGTGTCCAGCAGAATCTGATATATACAGAAACTAGATGGAAAACAGCCTCTATTTAAAAAAAAACAAACAAACACCTCCTGATGACAGATACATACAACAGAGCTGCATGTATCTAGTGGGGATGGTCTTCCGACAGCCACCCAGCTTAAAACACAAACTAGTGAGAAGCAAGCTCCCAATAGAAACTCAAAAAGAAGAGCGTGGCACACATCCTTGCAATATATCCAGCTGCAAACTATGGCAAAATATTTCACAGGATCCCACAGTCATTCACAAAGGAAAAATCAAACATATAAACAGCAAGTGACCATACTCACTTGCAAATGCTCAGTACAGACTTCCCTCTCTGTCCCGCCCTCGCATCAAGACGTCATGACGTCAGAGGGCGGAACAGAGAGGGAAACGGAGTCGAATTGTCGGACGTCACCGCTGCCGCCTGGAAAGGAACATCGCGTGAAACAACCTCCCCCCTCCTCTCCCGCCGCCGCTCCCTCCCCTCTCCGTGCTGGGCCCCATGCACTGACATGACAGCGCCTCTCACCTCTGTGTGAAAGTGCTACAGGCAGCAGCAGATCACTCTGCTGCTGCCTGCAGCACTTCCACACTGAGGTGAGAGGCGCTGTCATGTCAGTGCATGGGGCCCAGCACGGAGAGGGGAGGGAGCGGCGGCGGAAGTGCTGCAGGCAGCAGCAGAGTGATCTGCTGCTGCCTGTAGCACTTTCACACAGAGGTGAGAGGCGCTGTCAGGTCAGTGCAGGGGGCCCGGCATGGAGGGGGGAGGGAGCGGAGGCGATGAGGGTAGCTGGGCATGGGGAGAGGGCAGGGGGGAGAGGCCATGGTTGCTGGACTTGGGGTGAGAGCAGGGCACAGAGGAGGGTTGCTGGACATGGGGGGAGGGGGAGGCTAAGGGAAAGAGGAGGGTCACTGGATATGGGGGGGGGGAGGATCGGTGAATGGGGTGAGGCCAGGGGAGAGAGGAGGGCTGCAATACTCACCTGTTTTTACTGGCTTAACGGCTAGTATTCAACATAAAGGAATCCTTCACATGCTCATCTTCAATGTGGTATATGTCATTCAATGTAAAAAGTGTGACAAAGGGTGCTATATTGGAGAAACAAGCCAGATGCTAAAGAAGAGATTTAATTTACACAGACATCGTATGAAAAATGCCAGTACCAACCAGGATGTCACCTCTCTGGGGCAGCACTTTACAAAACCAGAACACTATATCAATGATTTTATGGTGAGAATACAATCCAGGAACGTAAGACCTTTGAAGTCAGAATGATTAAATATTTTGACACCCACCAGACTGGACTTAACAATGATCTGTGCACTGTACCTCTATACCACTGTGCTATCCAATCACCTCTCCCCCACCCTGAACCAATCAAACCCTGCAGTACACAGGAAACCTGTGATAGGGTGATTGCCACATCTGAGTTTGTGGTTAAGCAGGCATCTCTGTATGCAAATGTCAGGAGAAACTAACAGTAACACACAGAAAAGCAAAGCCAAAGGAATATGCCAGAAAAGTCTAGAACAGCATTTTAGTGAGATTTCAGCACAGTGTGGTCAGAATGGCCTAATAATGAATATGGAAAAGACTGAGATGATGGTGTACATACGAGCTGTACACTTCTCCGGATTTTTGTCTTTATCCTCCGTTCTTGAACCTATTCCAATTCAGAATCAAACCTCTTATCTAGGAATAGTTCTTGACTTTGCTTACATTTCATCCACAGGTTTTGTTATGAGATTTTTTTGTTTGTTTGTTTTAACTTTGGTGCTTCAACTTCAGTATGTCAGATGATTTTTGTATGCTGACTGAATTGTTGATTTTACCTTCATTTGGTTATCGTAATATTCTATATTTAGCTTTGCCTGATGCAGTGCTTAGGCCTTTTGCAACTCTCCTAGAACACTGCAACCCATCTTATTTCTGGATGTGGACTATTTAGAGGAAATTCTACAACTGGGAGCCTCCATATAGGTGCCCCAAGGACATGGAGTAGGATCCTATTTCATAACAGAATCAAAGGGACTAGGTTCCATTGTAGAAAATACTGGCTTAACCTGATAATCAACATGCCTAACATTTAGATGCTCAGTGTTACCAGCCATAGAGCTGGCGTAAGTGCAGGCACCTAAATGAGGTTTTCTGTAAGTTAAGTGCTTAGTCCTGCCCACGACTTGCTCATGCTCTGTCGCTGTGTCAGCCCCCTTGCAAGTGGGTATTTGCAAAATAGCGCTTAGATGCCTTCTAGCAGTAAGTGATAAGTAGTAGTAGTAGTAATGCAGGTACATGCACAAATACACGCTGAAATGTTTGTATTCTACGCATTTATGTATGTGCCATCTAGATTATAGAGTTGCCCATTTAATGCCTAGTTCTTCCATTCTGAGGGAATTGCATTGGATACCTGTAAAATATTACACATTACTTAAATGTCTTCCTTCTAGAAACCTTCATTTTTCTTAGTAGTGCTGTGATATAAAACTTCCTTGAGCTAATGTGATGTAGACAGCTGGAACACTTTACCCTTGAAGTTGCGCTGTGTGTAGCATTTATTTATTTATTTATTTCTTTAAAGATAAAGACTTGACTGTTTTCTTCTGCTTATTTGTTTTTGAATGATTTTCTATTTCTGTCATTGTTTCTTTTTATGTGAACTATTACATATGTTTGTTGTAAACCATCTAGAAGTATGTTTATATATAAAAAAAAATAAAATGAAATAGTATTGAAACTTTGATGTAGGCTGTCCCGTTTACTGTTCTAGGTATTGGTCATCAAGGATATTGCTGCTTATTTCTTGGAAGTGGACTGGGACATTCTGGGAGAATGGCAGAAGGATCTGTACAAGAAGATCGTCAAGGAGATTCATGACATCCTCATCTCACAAGGTAAATATGTCTTCTCTGTCATCTACCACACAAGCACTTTATGGAATCAGTGGTGTAAAAGTCCCAGGAAGTAGATACCATGGCCACTTGAAATTTAGAATCTGGCTTCTGATGCCATCCCATATTCAATAGGAGCCTGTGACAGACACCACTGCTACAAGATCTGCAAAAGTTACTGCTCTCTGTTTTAAGATTAAATGTATACCTTAAACTAGAGGCTTCACACAACACCAGCTGGAGTCTCTCTCTCTCATTCCTACGAAAATATTTATGAACAGAAGACCAGAGAGAGGATTTACCTCTCAGATTTCTTTTGAGATTTCTGCATAAGGTCATGACATATCAGCAGCACACTAGTTAACTATATCGCACAACATATAATCCCTCTAAATGGTACCCAGAAGATTAGCACTTGCAATGCCTCCACCTAGGAGGGCTATGAAAAGAATTCTCTGTGCCAGAAAACCTCTATGATACAATCTTAATCAAGTGGCAGGCCACTTAGAAAATAAGACTATAAGAATAGCCATACTGACTCAAACCAGTGGTCCATCTAGCCTAGTATCCTGCTTTCAGCAGTGGCCAATCCAGGTCACAAGTACCTGGCAGAAATCCGATTGGTAGCCCCATTCCATGCTACCAGTCCTGGGGCAAGCAGTGGCTTCCCCCATGCCCATCTCAATAACAGACTATGGACTTTTCCTTGTTTAAATCCAGATACACTATCCGCTGTTACCACACCCTCCAGCTAAGAGTTCCACAGGTTAACTATTCTTCCAGTAAAAAAATATTTCCTCCTATTTGTTTTAAAAGTATTTCTATGTAATTTTATTGAGTGTCCCCTGGTCTTTGTACTTTATGAATGAATGAAAAATTGATTCACTTCTACCCGTTCTTCACCACTGAGGATTTTGTAGAACTCAGTCATATCCCCCTCAGCCATCTCTTTTCCAAGCTTTTCCTCATATGGGAGGAGCTCCATCCCCTTTGTCATTTTGGTCGCTCTTCTTTGAACCTTTTCTAATTCCACTATATCTTTTTTGAGATACAGCGATCAGAACTGAAAACAATACTCATAAGCGGTCGGTGGCCCAACTGTTTGGGGAGGCTAAAGGGGGCGGGGTTAGGGGTGGGGCCAGGGGTGGAGCTTAAATCCATAATTGTCTGATAACACGCAGAAAGAAAGAAATAAAAATAAAAGTCACAATTAATACCTTTTATTAAATTTAGATATTAGATATGTATCATATGTCAAAGAATAAAGTGGTTGCTCAAAACATATTCTAACCACAATCGCTCAACTGCAAAACACTATGCACAACTTTGTCCAAAAACACACTCAGAACCTTACTGTACCATAAATATTACACTGGGCAGACCTAATACACCAATATACCATCCATACGGAAAATGCAGACTGTCAACAATATGAAACAAGGGATCATATCATCACAATTCTCATGTAGAGCCACAAAACACCCTAATTCATGTTTAATGTGGGATAAAATGCCATAAATAAGTAAATAAATATAAACTTTTAATGTTGAGCACCTGATTCTCAAAATGGACATATTCCAAACACTATAATGAAAATAAAATGATCTTTTCTACCTTTGTTTGGTGACTTTTTCTGATCATGCTGGCCCAGTATCCGTTCTGCTGCTATCTGTCCTCAGTGCAGGTCAGGAAGTCATCCTCGTTAAATATCTCCCTGGCAACCCAGGACTCCTCCAGCCAACCCCCCCTGCTTTCCCAGCAGTAAGGTAAACAAACCATAAACCAATTTCTACAACTGCTAGAGGGCTTTCACTGCAGCTCCTGCTGTGAGAATGGAGGTAAATCAACAATTTAATCCCCTCAGAGCAGCTGGACTCCACAGCTGATCCATTCTGCTGCAGCAGGGGGGAGGCTTAGCCTCTCCAAGCCTCTTATACTGGGTGCCTATGACAATACTCATGGTGAGGTTGCACCATGGAGCGATACAGAGGCCTTATAATATTCTTGGTCTTGCTTTACATTCATTTTCGTAATAATTTCTAGCATCCTGCCGCCACACAATAGACAGAAAATGTCAGCGTATTGGGTACACTGACACCTAGATCATTTTCTTGAGTGCTGACTCCTAAGGTGGACCCTAGGATCAGGTAACTATAATTTGGATTATTCTTCCCAATGTGCATCACTTTGCATTTGTCCACATTAAATTTCATCTGCCATTTGGATGCCCAGTCTTCCAGTATCCTAGGGTCTTCCTGCAATTTTTCGCTATCTACATGCATTTTGACAACTTTGAATAGTTTTATGTCATCTGTAGATTTAATCATCTCACTTGTTCCATTTTCCAGATCATTTATAAATATGTTAAATAGCACCGGCTCCAGTATAGATCCCTGCAGCACCGCTATTCAGTGGTGCACCGCAGGGGATCAGTCCTTGGGTCGGCTCCTTTTAACATCTTTGTGGGAAATTCTGTAATATGATTGACACCCTAGAGGGTGTGACTAGCACGCGTAGGGATCTGGCGAAACTGGAAGAATGGTATATTGATTGGCAACTCAGATTTAGTGCTAAAAAATGCAGAGTCATGCACTTAGGTTGCAAAAAACCAAGGGAACAGCGTGACTTGGGAGTGATTGTGTCAGATGATCTCAAAGTGGCCAAACAGGTAGAAAAGGTGATGGTCAAAGCCAGAAGGATGCTTGGGTGCATACAAATGGCCAGCAGAAGGAAAGAGGTTATAGTGCCCTTGTAGTCTCTGGTGAGGCCTCGTTTAGAATATTGTATACAATTCTGGAGACTACATTTGCAAAAAGATATAAACAGGATGGAGTCGGTCCAGAGGGCGGCTACAAAATTGGTCAGTGGTCTCTGTCACAAAGCATATGGGGACAGACTTAAGGCTCTCAATATGTATACTCTGGAAGAAAGGCGGGAGAGGGGGGATATGTGGCATTAATGTACAGGAGGTGAGCCTCTTTCAAATGAAGGAAAACTCAGGAATGAGGGGGCATAGGATGAAGTTAAGAGGTTATAGGCTCAGGAGTAATCTAAAGAAGTACTTTTTCAAGGAAAGGGTGGTGGATGTGTGGAATTGCCTCCCAGTGGATGTGGTGGAGTCGAGGACTGTGTCTGAATTTAAGAAAGCATGGGACAGACAGACACATGAGATTTCTTAGGGAGTGGAGCAGATAGTAGTTTCTGTGGATGGGCAGACTCGTTGGTCCATTTGACTGTTATCTGCCATCATGTTTCTATGTTTCATATCTGTTATAACAGACTGTTTCAGCTTCTTCTTTATACGTGCCTGGGATTTCTGTGGGGTTAGCACCCCCGGTCCCTGTTATAGCTTCTCCTCAGGAGACGGAACAGTCACAGGCTAAACGGAGACGAGTTCTTTGTGATTCTGAATTGGGCTCTGCTGACCCCCCTTCTTCTATTGCCTCTGAGGGAACTGTAGCCCCTTCTGCTATTTCAGTCAGGATCTTGCAGATTTAGAAGAGGAAGAGCTTCCAGATGAAGTAGACAACCCCACGGTGGTTCAGGTGTTCCACGGGGTTAGCACCTCATCGCTACCATGGGCACTGACCTGTGGGGACCACAAGGATCGATACTGTCACTTATTCTGTTCAATATCTCAAGCCACTAGCTGAGCTGATTCGGTCTTTGGATACTCAGTTATACATCTTCACGGATGATGTGCAGCTACTCATACCCATAGAACCTGACTTACCTACAGCCTTGAATAAACTGATTATCTGTCTTAACATCAATTCAAGAATGGGCTAAACACAACAAACTTTGTCTGAACCCAAGTAAAACTGAGCTTCTCTAGGTCCTTAACACAAGTGGACATGTACCTGACATCAAATCTCTTTTGGGATGTATGAACTCCCCTCAAATCACAAGTCAGAAACCTTGAAATACGCTGCCTCTCTCCTTATATCAAGAAGGCAAATCTTATCCCAGTTGTGTATGCCATGATAACATCAAGACTGGATTACTGTAATGCACTCTACACTGGTTTGACTATAAAAGGTCTGCACCAGCTCCAATTGATTCAGAATGCTGTGGCAAGACTAATAGAAGGTTGCAAACGATGTGGCCATATCACACCATTTTTGCAAAACCTTCACTGGCTACTAGTACAATACAGGGCTAAATTTAAAATTCTATGTCTGATCTTCAAGCCCTTAAAGGAAATGGCCCCAATTTGGTTTCTACGCCGACGGGCGTTTCTGCTGCCGGGGCGGGGAAGAGCCCCGGCTTGGAGAGCGAAACTTCGCTCAGCCCGCTAGGACCTATAGCTCCCCCACCGCCACAAGTAGACGGGGCTGGATTACCGAGTGAAGGTATAGATTCGAAGGGACGGCAGACCCCGTCGAAAAAGATGGCAGAAGATCTGACCTTGTTGGGGGACATCCAGATTTCGCCAGGATTGGCGTTAGAAGAAACAACAACGAGGGGGACCCGGAACGGTAGTCTCGAGGAGGAAGCCTCATTGTGCGCGATGGCGATTCAGCCCCTGGCGAAACCCCAGGAAATATCCCTGGACTCTATTTGGACGGCTCTTGAAGCCCTACATAAGGTCTGTACTTCCTTTATTTCGGTTTCATTGAATAATTCTAGACAAGTAAAAGACCTTAAAGAAAAAGTTGAAGTGATTTCTGCTAAACAAGTTGCAATGGAAACTGATATAGTGAAAACTCAAGAACAGCAATCTCAAATAGCAGGAGATCATCTGATTATTCACAGAAAACTTGAAAATCTAGAAAATTCTTCAAGAAATTTAAATTTATTAAATTTTCCTCAAACACAATATATGTCTGCTAGAGAGCTGTTTAACAAACTTTTGAAGGAGATTTTCAAATATCCAGAGGACTCTTTGCCTCCACTGCAAAAAAATATATTACCTTAAACTACAGGGGAAAAATTCTCAATCGTCCCCTATTGAGTTACAAGCATCTTCTGAATCTTTGGATGTATCCAGACTATTGGAGCAATCTCAGGAAGAAATTAAAACTCGTGCTACTTTAATAATATCCTTTGTCTTTATACAAGATAAAGAGGCTTTATTAAGATTGTATTTTAAGAATTTACAGCCTCAATTTGTGGGAGATAAGATTTTGATGTTCCCAGATATTTCTAAATGGACTCAGCAAAGGAGAAAGAAATTTCTGGAATTGAAGCAGAAAGCTGTGGAAATAGAAGCTACCTTTCAATTAAGGTTTCCATGCAAATGTTTAATTTTTTTCAAGAATAATAGATATATATTTTATGAACCTGAACAATTGTCTAGATTTCTGCTTACGCATGGGAAAAAGAACTGACCAAATAAATGTTGGAAATATAGTTAAGATGTAAATTTAGAAACCGCCTGCTCTAACTTAAATGTTAATTATTTCCACTTTAACCAACTTCCTTTGGTGATATTTGGATTCTCTCTTATTTGTGGACTGCTGAAAATCAATGTTCATATAAATTCCTTTTGGAATTTAAAATTTGGAATAATTTACTTGAAAGTTGTTATTTAAAACATTGATGTATCATTCAAAGTGTGTTATCTTTGTTTAAAGCAAAATTAATAAAGAATTAAAAAAAAAAAAAAAAAAAAGGAAATGGCCCCAAGTACTTGAAGAACAGGATGACTCTGTACGCACCTCCAAGGACACTAAGGTCCTCCCAAGGGGTATCCCTAACCACACCCTCTCCAAAAGACATTACACAATGTGATACCAGCAAGCGAGCCTTCTGAAATGCACTGCCTGAAAGGCTCCGCTTAACACAAGACTATCTCTACTTCAGGAAGTAGGTGAAACCTTGGCTCTTCAACCAGGCCTTTAATGGAAGAAGTAACTAACTTGTTAGTCTCACTCATGCACACAAGGAATGACATGGGCTGCACATACTGCAGCATGACATGTTTATCCACTCGTACCCTAGCTGAGAGAATATTTAATCATCTCTCTGACCTCATATACATCTTTCTTTAAATTAGTCACCTTATTTTCTAATTCCTCTTACTCTCTTACCTATCTATATGTTCCATCTTTGCTTATACCCTACGCTGTCTATTAAAATGTTCTATTACGTATTGTGTTGACATTGTAAGCAGTATACTATCAAAAGCTTCAAAAAAACTGCAGAGTATTTAAATTAGAAACTATTAACTGTAAGCCAATACCCTGAATCTGTGTTGTTAATTTGGCACTTACATCAATTGTCAATTATTTATTTTTATATAAAATAGCTCAAAAGCCCAGGGTACCTTTAGATTAGGACACCAACTGAAATGGCTATCATCATAGGCTCCTCCACCGCCCGAAAACACCTACAGAATAAAAACTTCCGAAATTTTTTTAATATTGGAAGAAAAAAATCTGTAGTAAAAAACGGGAGGCGAGGTGTTAACTATGACACATTTTTGATTTAAGTGCTCAAATCTCAACCCTCTATTTTAATTTTGAAATTGAAAAACTTATCAAAAATATTAAGAAGATCTCAGAACGAGGACAACACCATTTTTAATTAAGCTTCTGAGTGGGAGTAAAAACCAAAGCTGACCCGCTATTATGATAGATCGATGGAGTTAAAGCTTATTATAGTTTTTAGTTTACTTGTATCCTCAACCAAATATATATATCGTCTTTGTAACTGATCTCTCAGAGCAATAAGAACGACTTTTTTTACTTAGCTTTAAGTCGAGGTGAAAACAACAATCCCACTCTGTTGCTATCGATGGTAAAAAGTCCAAACATGTTATGATCTTCAATTGATTTCAATCCCCAACCGGATCTGTATAACAACTCTCAAAATTTCTCTCTCGATTTCTCACATCAATCAAAGTTTATCTCTCGATTTCTCGACAGTATAGGGACCCATCTGTTTCCCTGCTTCTTCAGGAGAAATTTAAAATAACAAATTTCTGTTTTTCATTTCAATCCTCGCGAGAAAATGGCTCAAAATGGTGGTTGTTTAACTAGGATGCCTTCAGAAATGACTCCTCCCTATAATGACATCATCACTGGTAATATCCAATCAATGAGAAACAAATGTTCTCAATAGAACGCCTCCCATTCCAATTGTCCATTTAACTCTTTAGAAAAAACTGTTTGTAAACGATAAATCCATCTCTGTTCTTTTTGATGTAGGACTCGTGAAATGTCCCCTCTTCTACCATTCTACAAAATACAGGAGATCACTAAGAATGGAGTACAACAAGGCTTTCTCACTAAGAATGAACCATAAGAATGCAAAAATATCCATATTCTACTTACTCCCGAAAATACACAAAACATTGATACAACTTCCAGGAAGGCCAATTGTGTCTGCCCGAGATTCTCTTCTGGAAAGAACACGTAAATATGTAGATGGTTTTTTATCACCATTAGTCCTGAATATTATTTCTCACATTAAAGATACAACACATTTTCTTAACAAAATAGAGGAATTATCATTTAAACACATCTCAGGACTATTAGTTACGCTAGATGTGCACTGCCATCCCTCAACAAGAAGCGTTAAAAGTTTTAGAACAGGCCCTTGAGGCTCGTCCTAAACCGGTCACGGTTCCAACTAATTTTTGGGTTCAGTTGTTACAACTAGCTCTTTTTAACAATTATTTTTTGTTTAATGAAGAGCTTTATTTACAACTTTCGGGAACAACAATGGGAGCAGCATTCGCACCAACAGTGGCCAATTTATATATGGCGAATTTAGAAGAACAGCGCATTTACAAACTCCCTCTATTCCAGTATACATCTTGTTGGTGGCGGTTTATCGACGATATTTTAGTTATTTGGGAGGCAAGTGAAGAGATGTTACAACGATTTATTTTGGATTTAAATGCATGCCATCCTTCTATTAAGTTTCAACATCTTGTTCAAAACAACTGAAGTCAGCTTTTTAGATGTAAAAATCACTAAAGTTGAAGGAAAGTTAGAATCAGATGTTTGTATTAAATCAACTGATCGAAATTCACTTCTTTCATATGATAGCATGCATCCTCTTCATATCTGAAACAATTTACCCTTTGCACAATTTTTGCGATATAGACAGATATGTGATTCCCCACAGAAATATAAAAAATCAGCAGATCAATTGAAGAACAAATTACGGGATAGAGGTTACCCCAAGAAAATAATCAAACACGCTTATGTTGCAACGGTTTTTATTGATGACTTATCAAAACAAAGAAATTGTACAAACCTCCAGCAATGTACTACACATATTCCACTAGCAATACACTGATCGACCCCATACATTACTTAATGTCATCAAGTTTTTAACAAATATACCCACTGTCCCCGCTCCCTTCCATCTCCCACTTCTGCTCAACATCAGGATGAGGCCATGCACTTACATATAATTGCTTAAAGACAACCAAAAGCAAATTATTAATAATTCACCGTTTAGTTATGATACCCTCAACCTGTAAACATGTTTTCCCCCTCCACCCCAATACCCATTCCCCCTCAAAGGAAATATGTACAACAGGGTCTGCAGCACTTCCTGTTGTGTAGGCTCTCGACAATATCCAATAGCATTACCTCTGTTAGTACAGTAACTTCATGATGCCCATAACCACCAGGCAAAGTACCTAAGCGACTCTTCAGGAGTGATGTAGTAAATATACAAATCAATCAGATTGCCCCTGTTACCAATGACTATACTTATCCATCCCCCCACCCACCCCGACACCCTTGTCCCATCCCACCCGAAAACATAAGTGTGGATCAGCAGTTTAAGATGTAACTTCTCCCCTTGTCGGGTAGGGTACTCCAAAGTGGTTCCCATCTTGCCCAAAACCGTGCCCCAGGGATACTGTCCCATTGCTTAGCTCCACATCTATCCACCCTCATCTGATGTATCATCTGAGTTCTCCAAACTTGCAAAGAGGGGCCTGAAGGGGAGAGCCAGGATTTTAAGATGGTGTTAATCCCAAAGAATACCACTAGGCAAACCAGCCGGAGGATCCAAGGTGAACGAGTAACTCTGAAAAAGGAGTAGCGGGTCCCATACTAATGAGCAATTCCACATGGATTGCACCACCTTCAAGATTCCCCTCCAAAATCGACTCGCCGAGGGGCACGACCAAAACATATGCCCCAGGGAGGCCATTCCGCTGCCACATTTCAAACATACCCCAGTCCCTCCAATCTTTGCCAGCATTGCCCTCCTAGGAGATATATATAATCTCGTTGAAATATTGAAAGCCTCTGTGAATACAGATTCTTTATATATTCTTGACACAACTCTGGGGAGACCTTGCAACCTAAGTCATTCGCCCAACTTTTGGCCAATCGATCATAAAGCTATCTCAGCCGTCGTGTCCTTCAGCTGCTGATGATGGAATTTCAACAGCACTGATTACTGTGAGCCCAAAGAATATCCCTCTGTTATAATATCGAGAACATCTTCCATTAAATCTGTCCACAGCAGAGATGAAATATAATGCTGTAATTGGAGGTAGGCAAAATATTGCCCAGGGTGAATCCCATATTGTATTTGCAGGTCTCTGAATGGTCTAATGTGACCCTCTTCATTAACCACCTGGGCAAGGTAAATAATACCCTTTTTTGCCCAGGCCCCAAATACACTAGTCCCCCAACCTGGTGGAAAGGCGGGATTATGACAGAGAGCAACGGAGTGATCCTAGCAGATAGGTGATGCCTTCTACACATCCAACGCCAGGTGGCTGTTAGCGAGGCCAGTAAGGGGTGGTGTCGAAGAGTGTCCTGCGGAAGCTGCACTCCAGAGTGAATTAACTGACTAAAATGAACCTCTGGAAAGAGGGAGGTCTCTAGCCCTGTTAAAGAAAATTCTGACGTCCATCTAAAGCACTCATTTATATGATGCATCGAACAAGCAATCGTTAAGTGCCTTATGCTCAACAAACCCATCCCTCCACTCTCTTTCGGTGCAGTCAAGATAGCCATAGGTAGTCTAGGTCACCTACCTCTCCAAAGAAATGCCTGTATGTGCCGTCCCAAGGCCCTCTCATCTTTCTTTAGCAAACATAATGGCAGCTGTTGAAACACGTAAATCCACTCAGGTACCAAAATCATGTTGAATAGCGCGATCCAACCCCATAAGGATAGTGGTATATCCCGCCATAACATAAGTTTCCGTATCGTGATCTCAAGTAAGGGTCCCACATTAGTTGCGTATAATGAAGATAAGTCTCTTGTAATGTGCATCCCCAAATACTTCAAGGATCCCTTAGCCCATCTAAAAGGGAACTGCCCTCTCCAAGACTGTTCTAAGTCATCATCCAAAGCCAGAGCACATGATTTTTGTAAATTCAAGAAGAACCCTGATACCATTCCATACTTTTCGATAACCTCTAGGGATTTGCTCAGGGATTCCTGTGGCTCGGACAATAAAGTATGATGTCATCCGCGTAAGCCAAGGCTACCCTCACTTCAGTCCCTACCCTAACTCCTGTGACCTCTGGGGAGTTATTCAGTAGCCGGATCAGGGGTTCTAAGGAAATACCAAAAAGAAAAGGAGATAAGGGACACCCTTGTCGCGTCCCCCTCTGCACCACAAATCTAGCCGATCTACACCCGTTGACCAGCAATTGTGCCTCCATCCCCGAGTAGAGCGCCTTGATAGCCCTCAAAACCCACTCTGGCAGACCCACCCACTCAAGTACCCGAAGAGATAGCCCCAATTCACCTGGTCAAACGCCTTGGCCGCGTCCAGACATACCAGCATAATAGAGGCTCCCGTTCCACTTCTCTGAGCCATCGAGAGGAGAATTCTCCTAACATGCCAGACAAAATGTCGCTTAGGGATAAAACCCACCTGATCTGGACTGATGAGTTCCGCCATGTGCGGTGATAACGTATTATTCAAAATCTTGGCCAGGATTTTAATGTCAACATTTATTAGAGAGATCGGTCGGTACGACTCAGGCTCCTCTACAGGCTTGCCAGGTTTGAGCCAGAGAGATAGCAATGCAGTATTCTCTTGTACGGGAACTTGCCTCCCTGGGTAACCGATTTATAATATTCAAACAAATCCCCCCCCCCCCCAGTGAGCAACGCATAGTCTTATAAAACTCACCCGAGAATCCGTCAGTGCTTGGTGCCGAATGAGACTTCAGCCCTTTAATCGCAAGTTGCAGCTCTTTATACTGTAATGGAGTCATCTTTGATTCCTCTCTCTTCTTCTCTGCACATATTCAACAGATCGCCAAAACCTGTCGTTTCTTTATCTACAACATTAGCAAAATCCGCTCCTTCCCTTCTGAATATGCTACCAGAACCCTTATGCAAACCCTTGTCACCTCTCGCTTGGATTATTGCAATTTACTTCTCACTGGTCTTCCTCTTAGCCACCTCTCTTCTCTCCAGTCTGTCCAACATTCTGCAGCACGACTTATTTTCCGCCAAAATCGTTATACCCACACTAGCCCACTCCTCAAGACACTTCACTGGCTCCCTGTCCGCTTCCGCATACAGTTCAAACTTCTCTTACTGACCTTTAAATGCATCCACTCTGCAGCCCCCCGTTACCTCTCCACTCTCATCTCTCCCTACATTCCCCCCCCCCCCCCCCCCCGTAAACTCCACTCACTGGACAAATCCCTCTTGTCGTCCCCCTTCTCCTCCACTGCTAATTCCAGGCTTAGTTCCTTTTCCCTCGCGGCACCTTATGCCTGGAGTAGACTTACTGAGCCTGTATGTATAGCTCCATCTCCACCTGTTTTCAAATCTATGCTGAAAACCCACCTTTTCACCACTGCTTTTGGCTTCTAGCCTCTACTCAGTTGCCCTCCCCTTGTTCCTTCTCACCCAGTACTTCCCTCACCCTTAATTGTCTTGTCTGTCTGTATTACTTTTAGATTACAAGCTCTATTGAGCAGGGACTGTCTCTGTGTGTCAGGTGTTCAGTGCTGCATACGTCTGGTAGCGCTATACAAATGTTTACAATAATAAATAATAATAATAATTGTGCCCCGAGCGTCTCTATCACTGACTCCTTCAATGTAGGCATCCCAGCTCGGGCACGAAATTCATCTACGTCTATCCGGGATGGGTCCTCTTGCGCACTATATAGAGATTGGAAATGGTCTTGCAGAATTTGCCTTACTGCTTTTGGCCTATTTGTTACCTTCCCCTGCTTGTTCCGTAATGCTGTGATTGAGCGGTACCCCTTGTTAACTGCCACCAACCTGGCCAAGAGTCCCCCCGTTCGGGACACACACACTTTGATTCACCTGTGTGGCGATAAAAACGCAGACCACTAGACCCTGAGGCAGGTCACCAAAACGCTGGCCATCGTAGGTCGTGGTCAGAATTTAAGGTGCAGGAAGGACCCGAATGAGAAGAAGCAACAAACAAGCTAAGTAATCTGATGCATAGAAAATCTATATTTATGAAATTTAGCTAATGAGCAAAGCTAAGAAAATATTAAAATAAAATAAAAAGTAAAGAGGTTTTTGGCCGATGATGAAGCAGTCCAGCCCCCGAAGCTAAAACCAGAGCTGGGGGCTTCTTGAGGCCGTTTTTCCTCTGTGATATATACAGCGATCAAGCATTAAAAGTTATAGCTTGACACCCAATGCTCTATACATAGAATCTCCTGTCCCTCTAGTTATTAGATATAATGGCAGCAATAATAGCAAATGTAATCAGAGACAATACTTGTGCAGAATTACCCATAATGGTGGTAAAACAATGATTTCATATACCTGTCAAGGCAAAGATAACACACACTATCCCCTGGTCCAAAAACTTATAGGACAACTGACACCCAAGGCATTAAGGAGAAAGCAGTTCAATCTGACGGATGATAACACAAACACTGGATCCGAAGGCAGTCAGGGACTGAAAATGGAGGAATCCTGGCAGGGATGGTAGGTGTGCAGCAGCAGAGACCCCAGGCTGGTTAGCAGATGGTAGCTCTATCCAGGCAGGCAAGCATGCAGGTGGGGTGGGGGGAGGCCACATATCTTGAACAAGATTGGTCCTGTGGCCAGAGCAGCTGTCTTTTTGAGCTGCATCAGATAATAGCCAGATGAGCTACTGTTGACTTTGTAGCCCCCTTTATACCTTTTCCTCAGAAATCAAAGAGTCATACTGACCAATGATTACATCTGGGGTTTGGCAATATTGTGTATTAATTTGGGGGCCCAAGGACCTGACTATGCCATAGATCAGTGGTTCGCAAACCTGGTCCTGGAGGCACCCCAGCCAGTCAGGTTTTCAGGATGTCCACAATGAATATTCATGATAGAGTGCCTCCACAGTGTGCAAATTTCTCATGAATATTCATTGTGGATATTCTGAAAACCTGACTGGCTGGGGTGCCTCAGGGACCAGGTTAGGGAACCATTGCCATAGACGTTTTCTTCTTGTCCATGAAGGTCCCCAGCACAGTAAACAAAAGTTGTTATGAACAGTTGTTTTGGCTCTGTACAGGCCTTGATGTGTCACAGTATGCTTGAGGCCTGTTACAGGAACAAGCCTTAGCATGGAAACTGACATGGCCTAAGTCTGTGAAAAGTCAGGTTCATAATGTAGAAAATTGTTTCACTGTAGTGCTACATGCTTCCCTACAATACACACACCTCCATGCACACAATCACACATGGCTCCATCAAAAAATGAAGCAGAGGGAACCTCCCAAGAGATTCTACAAATACAATTTAAATATAATTTTCCTACTTCTTATCGACAGGTTATTCAATTGTTAATCCTGATGTTATATTCAAGATTAAAAAGGAAGATGAGAAATATTTCACTCAACCATTTGAGTGGGAGGGAAAAGAAAATCCAAATGACTCCACCAACAGTAAGTAAATGTTTTGAATTTAATGGACTTTGCATTTTTAGATTACAAGAGGTGGGGACATTAACATCAAATATTTGGACACTTAAAATCAGTTTCCTAATTTAATATTATCAGCTACTTTGTGAACCCTTGTAAATGTGTTTTCTCATCACAGGCCTCCCATTTGTAACTTCTGTGTTCTCACTAAGTATTAAACAAGAGGATGATCTCCCCTTCATGGAAAATCCTGAATCACAGATGTCTGAACAGACTCATCCTTCTATAACAAGTAAGTATAAAATTCTTCCTACATATCTTTACTAAAGTCAGCTGGGACCATTCAGGAATTCCACGCTGGTGGAATAAATGGCTGTCATCTCCTCTTCTCCTCCCTATGTCTATTTCCCTACTTTGGACAGATTAAACTGCCTGTGGAGATGGAGGAGGCACTGATGGAGGTGGGTATCCCAGGGGTAGGATCAAGTCTGCAAAACCCTTCATCCTAGAGTGTCTTGGGGTTGAGAAAGGGCTTCTGAAGGTGGAGGTTTCTGTACTGTTGTGGAGGAACATGACTGATTGACCTGGTGCAGTTTGACTAAGGCATGGATATTTTGTATTGCTCATAGGTTAATGCAAATCACAGTACATAATGCAGTTTATCATAATGATGCCATTCCCAGTTCCAAAATGGCGGCTGCAGCCTCCCGCAACAGTCTCATGAGGGTGCCACAGGAAGTCACAGCTGTCATTTTCTTTTTTTTGTAACTTTATATTAATTTTCAAGCAAAATAACTGGCAGCATCTCATAACAGAAAAAATTAAGAACAATCTAGGTACCGGAAGATTGGAGGTTAGCCAATGTAACGCCCATTTTTAAAAAAGGTTCCAGGGGAGATCCGGGAAATTATAGACCGGTGAGTCTGATGTCGATGCCGGAGAAAATGGTAGAGGCTATTATTAAAAACAAAATTACAGAGCACATCCGAGGACATGGATTACTGAGACCGAGTCAGCACGGCTTTTGTGTGGGAAATCTTGCCTGACCAATTTACTTCAATTCTTTGAAGGAGTAAACGAACATATGGACAAAGGGGAGTCGGTTGATATTGTGTGTCTGGATTTTCAAAAGGTGTTTGACAAGATACCTCATGAAAGGCTACAGAGGAAATTGGAGGGTCATGGGATAGGAGGAAAAGTCCTATTGTGGATTAAAAACTGGTTGAAGGATATGAAACAGAGAGAGTGGGGTTAAATGAGCAGTATTCACAATGGAGAAGGGTAGTTAGTGGGGTTCCTCAGGGGTCTGTGCTAGGACCGCTGCTTTTTAATATATTTATAAATGATTTAGAGATGGGAGTAACTAGCGAGGTAATTACATTTGCTGATGACACAAAGTTATTCAAAGTCGTTAACTCGCTACAGGATTGTGAAAAATTACAGAAGGACCTTACGAGACTGGGAGACTAGGCGGCTAAATGGCAGATGACGTTTAATGTGAGCAAGTGCAAGGTGATGCATGTGGGAAAAAAGAACCCAAATTATAGCTACGTCATGCAAGGTTCCACGTTAGGAGTTACGGACCAAGAAAGGGATTCCGGGTGTCGTCGTCGATAATACACTGAAACCTTCTGCTCAGTGTGCTGCTGCGGCTCGGAAAGCAAATAGAATGTTGGGTATTATTAGGAAAGGTATGGAAAACAGATGTGAGGATGTTATAATGCCGTTATATCGCTCCATGGTGCGACCGCACCTTGAGTATTGTGTTCAATTCTGGTCGCCACATCTCAAGAAATATAGCGGAATTGGAAAAGGTGCAGCGAAGGGCGACTAAAATGATAGCGGGGATGGGACGACTTCCCTATGAAGAAAGACTAAGGAGGCTAGGGCTTTTCAGCTTGGAGAAGAGACAGCTGAGGTGAGACATGATAGAGGTATATAAAATAATGAGTGGAGTGGAACAGGTGGATGTGAAGAGTCTGTTCATGCTTTCCAAAAATACTAGGACTAGGGGGCATACGATGAAACTACAGTGTAGTAAATTTAAAACAAATCGGAGAAACTTTTTCTTCACCCAACGCATAATTAAACTCTGGAATTCGTTGCCGGAGAGCGTGATGAAGGCGGTTAGCTTGGCAGAGTTTAAAAAGGGGTTAGACGGTTTCCTAAAGGACAAGTCCATAAACCGCTACTAAATGGACTTGGGAAAAATCCACAATTCCGGGAATAACATGTATAGAATGTTTGTACGTTTGGGAAGCTTGCCAGTTGCCCTTGGCCTGGATTGGCCGCTGTTGTAGACAATGCTGGGCTCGATAGACCCTTGGTCTTTTCCCAGTGTGGCATTACTTATGTACTTATGTTCTTATGTACATTTTGTACGTAACAAACTGCCACCTTCCAATAATGAAAAACTAAAAATAGAACCTCCCATCCCTTATCTCTCCCACTTCCCTCCCCAAAACTCAAAGAATGTCCTTCCAACTGGAGAAATCTTCCCCACATTTCTTGATAATATTTCCATTTATTAGATTTTAAGACAGTCAATCTTTATTGCTCGCATATATTACATGGTCTTTTTTTAACCCACTCTTTGGTTGTATGCCAGTGTGAGGCAATCAGCTACCGAGCTGCTTTAAAAATTAACGACATTAATTTATCCATAGCTCCTGTTATCCCTTTCATTCTCCGAGGACAAGCAGGCTGCTTGTTCTCACGACTGGGTGACATCCGCGGCAGCCCCCACCAACCGGAAAAAAGGCTTCGCGGGACGGTCGGGACGCAGGGCACGCCCACCGCGCATGCGCGGCCGTCTTCCCGCCCGTGCGCGACCGCTCCCGCCAGTTCCTTTTTTTCCGCACCTGGAGAGAGTCGTGCTTTGCCGCTCTCTCTACTTCAGCCGCCGGATTCTTGCGATCGCGTATACGCGGATCGCGCTTCGTTAATTTAAATTTATTTTCCTTTTATTTTCTCTCTTCAAAAAAAAAAAAAAAAACAAAGAGAGACCCTGCGCGTGTGGAGCACGCGCTCCCCTTCTTTTCCCTCGCTTCCAGCGGGGACGCTGCGTGGCGGCCTAGTGGCCGCACGGTCGTTTTCTTTTTTCGTGGTGTGATTTTAGCCACCATTGCCGATTTTGACTTCGCCGACGCGATTTTTCCGTCGATGTCCTCAAAGGTCCCGAGTGGATTTAAAAAGTGTGGTCGCTGCGGCCGGCCGATCTCGCAGACCGTCACCCACGCTTGGTGCCTCCAGTGCCTCGGGCCGGAGCACAATCTCAAGTCGTGTTCTTTGTGTCTCAGTCTCCGGAAACGGACTCAGGTTGCGAGGCAAGTTCTGCGGGACCGTCTTTTTGGAACTTGCGCCGGCCCCTCGACGTCGACCTCGACGGCATCGGTATCGACGCCCGGCCCTTCGGTACCGGTATCGATGCCCGAGACATCGGCACCGATGGCAGCGACCCCAGGAGAACAGGTCCCGTCGGCCCGCCGGTCCTCCGGTGAGAGTGGGGGTGAGAGGCCGCGTGGGCAGTCGGCCCCGGTCACGCCCTCAGCTCGTGGCCCACGGGACCGAACCCTGTCTGACCCGGTACCTCGAGACCGAGGGGGATCGACCTCCTCCTCCTCCATGCCCTCCGGCGCCAGTGACGTGCATCGGAAGAAGGATAAGAAGCGTCGTCACCGGTCGCCTTCGGTGCATCCCGAAGAGGAGGCGACGCCGAAGCGTCATCATCGTGAGGAGAGGTCTCCGTCGGTTGTGGAGGTACCGACGCGTCGGGGTTCCGGCACCTCGGTGCCGTCTCCTGGCCCCCAGCAGCTTCCGGCACCGACACCCTTGCCGGCCCCACCGCCTTTCCCGGCAGCGGGCCTGGACGAGTGCCTCAGAGCCATCCTTCCGGGGATCCTGGAAGGGCTGATGCGCCAGGCTGTGCCGGCGCCGGGGGTGCTTGCGCCCCCGGCGCCGATGACTGTGGCGCCGGCGAGCTCTAGCCCGGTGCCGGGGCTGTCGACACCGCCGCCGCTTGCGGTGCCGGTCTCGACCGCCACGCAGGTGGAGTCCCCGTCGACGTCGATGGAGGGAGCTCCGTCCCCGCCGGCGCGGGAGTCCACCGCTCGACGACACCGAGACCTCGGTGCCTCGACGTCGAGCCGGGCCCGGTACCGGACTCAGCTACATGAGCTAATGTCCGATACCGAGGATGAGGACTCGTGGGGGGAAGAGGAGGACCCGAGATATTTCTCCTCAGAGGAGTCTACGGGCCTTCCCTCGGACCCCACGCCTTCACCGGAGAGGAAGCTCTCACCTCCTGAGAGTCTCTCCTTTGCCTCCTTTGTGCGGGATATGTCTATTAGCATTCCCTTCCCCGTGGTCTCTGTGGAAGAGCCGAGGGCCGAGATGCTCGAGGTCCTCGACTATCCATCACCACCTAGAGAGTCCTCCACGGTGCCGCTGCACAATGTCCTGAAGGAGACGCTGCTCCGGAACTGGGTGAGACCGTTAACTAACCCCACCATTCCCAAGAAAGCAGAGTCCCAGTACAGGATCCACTCTGACCCAGAGCTCATGCGGCCCCAATTGCCCCATGATTCAGCGGTCGTGGATTCTGCTCTCAAGAGGGCACGGAGTTCGAGGGATACCGCCTCGGCGCCCCCGGGGCGGGAGTCTCGCACTCTGGACTCGTTTGGGAGGAAGGCCTACCAATCCTCCATGCTCGTGACCCGCATCCAGTCATACCTGCTCTATATGAGCATCCACATGCGGACCAATGTGCAACAGCTGGCGGACCTGGTCGATAAGCTCCCGCCGGAGCAGTCCAGGCCTTATCAGGAGGTGGTCAGGCAGCTGAAGGCGTGCAGAAAGTTCCTGTCCAGGGGTATTTTTGACACCTGTGACGTGGCATCTCGTGCTGCGGCCCAAGGTATAGTGATGCGCAGGCTCTCATGGCTGCGCGCCTCTGACCTGGACAACCGCACCCAGCAGAGACTGGCTGACGTCCCTTGCCGGGGGGATAATATTTTCGGTGAGAAGGTCGAGCAGATGGTGGACCAACTGCATCAGCGGGAAACCGCTCTCGACAAGCTCTCCCACCGGGCGCCTTCAGCATCCACCTCCACAGGTGGACGTTTTTCCCGGGCCCGGCAGGCTGCACCCTATTCTTTTGCGAAGCGTAGGTACAACCAGCCGGCCCGAAGGCCTCGTCAGGCACAGGGACAGCCCCAGCGCGCTCGTTCTCGTCAACAGCGTGCGCCTAAGCAGCCCCCTGCGCCTCCACAGCAAAAGCCGGGGACGGGCTTTTGACTGGATCCATGGGAACATAGCCGCCCTACAAGTGTCCGTACCGGACGATCTGCCGGTCGGAGGGAGGTTAAAATTTTTTCACCAAAGGTGGCCTCTCATAACCTCCGACCAGTGGGTTCTCCAAATAGTGCGGTGCGGATACGCCCTGAATTTGGCCTCCCTGCCTCCAAATTGTCCTCCGGGAGCTCAGTCTTTCAGCTCCCATCACAAGCAGGTACTTGCAGAGGAACTCTCCGCCCTTCTCAGCGCCAATGCGGTCGAGCCCGTACCACCCGGGCAGGAAGGGCAGGGATTCTATTCCAGGTACTTCCTTGTGGAAAAGAAAACAGGGGGGATGCGTCCCATCCTAGACCTGAGAGGCCTGAACAAATTCCTGGTCAAAGAAAAGTTCAGGATGCTTTCCTTGGGCACCCTTCTGCCAATGATTCAGAAAAACGATTGGCTATGTTCCCTGGATTTAAAGGACGCATATACTCACATACCGATACTGCCAGCTCACAGACAGTATCTCAGATTCCGCCTGGGCGCACGGCACTTTCAGTATTGTGTGCTGCCCTTTGGGCTCGCCTCTGCCCCACGAGTGTTTACCAAGTGCCTCGTGGTGGTAGCGGCCTACCTACGCAAGCTGGGAGTGCACGTGTTCCCATATCTCGACGATTGGCTGGTCAAGAACACCTCGGAGGCAGGAGCCCTCCGGTCCATGCAGTGCACTATTCAACTTCTGGAGCTGCTGGGGTTTGTGATAAATTACCCAAAGTCCCATCTCCAGCCAACTCAATCTCTGGAATTCATAGGAGCGCTGCTGAATTCCCAGACGGCTCAGGCCTACCTTCCCGAAGCGAGGGCCACCAATCTCTTGGCCCTGGCTTCGCAGACCAGAGCGTCCCAGCAGATCACAGCTCGGCAGATGTTGAGACTTCTGGGTCATATGGCCTCCACAGTTCATGTGACTCCCATGGCTCGTCTTCACATGAGATCTGCTCAATGGACCCTAGCTTCCCAGTGGTTCCAAGCCACCGGGAACCTAGAAGATGTCATCCGCCTCTCCACCAGTTGCCGCACTTCACTGCTCTGGTGGACCATACGGACCAATTTGACCCTGGGACATCCATTCCAAATTCCGCAGCCCGCGAAAGTGCTGACGACGGATGCATCTCGCCTGGGGTGGGGAGCCCATGTCGATGGGCTTCACACCCAGGGTCTGTGGTCCCTCCAGAAAAAGGATCTGCAGATCAACCTCCTGGAGCTCCGAGCGATCTGGAACGCACTGAAGGCTTTCAGAGATCGGCTGTCCTGCCAAATTATCCAAATTCGGACAGACAATCAGGTTGCAATGTATTACGTCAACAAGCAGGGGGGCACCGGATCTCGCCCCCTGTGCCAGGAGGCCGTCGGGATGTGGCGTTGGGCGTGTCGGTTCGGCATGCTCCTCCAAGCCACGTACCTGGCAGGCGTAAACAACAGTCTGGCCGACAGACTGAGCAGAGTCATGCAACCGCACGAGTGGTCGCTCCATGCCAGAGTGGTACGCAAGATCTTCCGAGCGTGGGGCACCCCCTCGGTGGACCTTTTCGCCTCTCAGACCAACCACAAGCTGCCTCTGTTCTGTTCCAGACTTCAGGCACACGGCAGGCTAGCGTCAGATGCCTTTCTCCTTCATTGGGGGACCGGCCTCCTGTATGCTTATCCTCCCATACCTTTGGTGGGGAAGACCTTACTGAAGCTCAAGCAAGACCGCGGCACCATGATTCTGATAGCGCCCTTTTGGCCCCGTCAGATCTGGTTCCCTCTTCTTCTGGAGTTGTCCTCAGAAGAACCGTGGAGATTGGAGTGTTTTCCGACTCTCATTTCGCAGAACGACGGAGCGTTGCTGCACCCCAACCTTCAGTCTCTGGCTCTCACGGCCTGGATGTTGAGGGCGTAGACTTCACGCGTTGGGTCTGTCTGAGGGTGTCTCCCGGGTCTTACTTGCCTCTAGGAAGGATTCCACTAAAAAGAGTTACTTTTTCAAGTGGAGGAGGTTTGTCGTGTGGTGTGAGAGCAAGGCCCTAGAACCTCGTTCTTGCCCTGCACAGAACCTGCTTGAATACCTTCTGCACTTATCAGAGTCTGGCCTCAAGACCAACTCAGTAAGGAATCACCTTAGTGCGATTAGTGCTTACCATTATCGTGTGGAAGGTAAAGCCATCTCTGGAGAGCCTTTAGTCGTTCGATTCATGAGAGGCTTGCTTTTGTCAAAGCCCCCTATCAAGCCTCCTACTGTGTCATGGGATCTCAACGTCGTCCTCACCCAGCTGATGAAACCTCCTTTTGAGCCACTGAATACCTGCCATCTGAAGTACTTGACCTGGAAGGTCATTTTCTTGGTGGCAGTTACTTCAGCTCGTAGGGTCAGTGAGCTTCAAGCCCTGGTAGCTCATGCTCCATATACCAAATTTCATCACAACAGAGTAGTGCTCCGCACCCACCCAAAGTTCCTGCCGAAGGTGGTGTCGGAGTTCCATCTTAACCAGTCAATTGTCTTGCCAACATTCTTCCCCAGGCCGCATGCCCGCCCTGCTGAACGTCAGTTGCACACATTGGACTGCAAGAGAGCATTGGCCTTCTACTTGGAGCGGACACAGCCCAACAGACAGTCCGCCCAATTGTTTATTTCTTTCGACCCTAACAGGCTAGGGGTCGCTGTCGGGAAACGCACCATCTCTAATTGGCTAGCAGATTGCATTTCCTTCACTTACGCCCAGGCTGGGCTGACTCTTGAGGGTCATGTCACGGCTCATAGTGTCAGAGCCATGGCAGCGTCGGTGGCCCACTTGAAGTCAGCCACTATTGAAGAGATCTGCAAGGCTGCGACGTGGTCATCTGTCCACACATTCACATCTCATTACTGCCTCCAGCAGGATACCCGACGCGACAGTCGGTTCGGGCAGTCGGTGCTGCAGAATCTGTTTGGGGTGTAAATCCAACTCCACCCTCCAGGACCCGAATTTATTCTGGTCAGGCTGCACTCTCAGTTAGTTGTTCTTCGTAGGTCAATTTCTGTTGTACCCTCGCCGTTGCGAGGTTCAATTGACCTGGGTTCTTGTTTTGAGTGAGCCTGAGAGCTAGGGATACCCCAGTCGTGAGAACAAGCAGCCTGCTTGTCCTCGGAGAAAGGGTATGATACATACCTGTAGCAGTTGTTCTCCGAGGACAGCAGGCTGATTGTTCTCACCTACCCTCCCTCCTCCCCTTTGGAGTTGTGTGTTTCATCTTTTGCTAGTTATTCAACTGGCGGGAGCGGTCGCGCACGGGCGGGAAGACGGCCGCGCATGCGCGGTGGGCGTGCCCTGCGTCCCGACCGTCCCGCGAAGCCTTTTTTCCGGTTTGTGGGGGCTGCCGCGGACGTCACCCAGTCGTGAGAACAATCAGCCTGCTGTCCTCGGAGAACAACTGCTACAGGTATGTATCATACCCTTTCTCCCACTTAGTAGGGCATTTTCCCTAGTACACGGTATATGAGTCTCAAGTAACTGTTGACCATACACAAATAATTCTTTCCATAATTTCTGGACCATAGGACATTCCCACCAGATGTGAGTATATGTTCCCCTCTGGCTACACCTTCTCCAACATAAACCATCCTCTTTCCTCATAATGGCTCGCAGTCTAGATGGAGAGTAATGCCATCTCACCAGTACCTAAAGACCATTCTCAATAATCTGAGGTGCATATGACAATTTATAAGATTGTAATGAGATTTTTCCATTCCTCCTCAGAAAACTCTCTAGATCCCTCTCCCATACCCCCTGTAGCTAGTCTTCCATTTATCTAAGGTGTTGAGGAGCCCATAAACAAAAGATATATAACCCCTACCAACTTGTTGATCCACTAAACTTTCAAAGCCGACTTAAAGCCTCCACCCCTGCTATAAGTTGTTCTACCTGAATGAAATGTTTAACTTGAAATTAAGGGAATACATCTGTAGCTGCCAGTTGGTAGCGAACTTGTAACACTCCAAAATGTAGAATTTGGCCATCTTCTATAAATTGACCAAAATAGAGAAGACCATGTCTTTTCCATCTTTGAAACAAGCTATTGCCACGCCCAGGTACAAACTTATCCGTATGTTCCAAAGGTTGAAAATAAGACCATGTATTATTCTTCAGTAAATAGGGACATGTCTTGAGCCATAGGCCCATAGTGGTCCTCGTAAATGGGTTTTGGAAATCTTGAAGGTCTTTGAGCCCAGGGGAGAAACTTCAGCTGAAAAATACTTGCCTCTTGTTCTTCTAGGACCCATTGTTTGGGTTGGAGTACTTGTCACTCTGCCTTAAGTTGTGGAGCTTCGTAATATTTTTCCAGATTGGATATTCTCATCCCCCCATTCCCCTTTGATTGGAACACAGCCTCTCGAACAACTCTGGATCTCTTCCTTACCCATATAAAGCAAAATATCTTTCTATGCCAACATTGAAATGTTATAGGAGGTATTTCAACAGGGAGAACTTGGAATAAATATAAACAATTAGGGAGAACCATCATTCTCACTGCCTGCATCCTTTCTATCCTGGACAGTATTAATTTATCCTAACTGGTACCAACAGTCCTCCCCTAGTTTGATACCGAAATATTTAATAGAACCAGAAACTCATTGAAAGGGAAAGCATTTCCTAAGATTCATCTCCTGCCTTTCTGAAAGGGATATATTCAAAATCTTTGTCTTAGTGAGATTAACTCTGAAGCCCAATAATCTTCCATATTCTGCCTTTATCGCCTCTAAAGAAATGATAAGTAGTAGTAGTAAAGCCATTAGGGCTTTTTCTGTACCTTGAGTCAATATCAAAAGATTATCTGCAAATAATAACACTTTATATTCCTTTCTTCCTTGTCCCTCAATTTCTAAACTTTCCTTAAGCTTTTGTGTCATAGGTTCTAGCTCCAGGGCAAACGACAGGGGCAACAGTGGGCACCTTCTGCATTCCCCAGTGTAAGACAAATGGTGAATAGTGCCCATTAACTCTGTCACATTCCAGTGGTTGGGTACATAGATTCAATATCCAGTTAATAAACCGTTCCCCAGTGCCCACCTTTTTTAGTATCCCTATCATAAATTTCCAGTCTACCCTATCAAATGCTTTTTCAGCGTCTACTGCTACTCATATCATAGGTGTCCACTCTTGATATACCTTTCAAAAGACGTTAAGTACTCTTCTAATACCATCAACTGCTTGCCTTCCAGTAATAAATCCTACCTGATCACGGTTAATTATAGTGGGCATATACCCAGATAGACGTTCCACCAATATCTGAGTCCATTATCTTGTTGTCTATGCCCAGGAGCGAGATTGGCCTATAACCTCCATATTCTGTAATGTCTTTACCAGGCTTAGGCAATACCATGATGCCAGCCAGTCTTATGTAGTATGACAGAACTTCCCCTGCTCACAATGAATTGAACAATCGAGTATGTAAAGGCGATACCAAAGGCTGAAATGTTTTGCAAAAAAGGCCTGTAAAGACATCTAGGCCCCGAGATTTGTTTTAAATTTAGTAATTAGTAGCTTCATTGCATGCCCCCTAGTCCTAGTATTTTTGGAAAGAGTAAACAAGGTGTTTTTATAGAATTAGGCTGAAAGTGTGCATTCCCACCTGTGTGGACTCAAAAAAAATAGCTTTTCAAAAAAGGGGAAAACTTTCTGTGCCTTATTTGGTCATAAGGTGCGTTTGAAGGGCTTTGCAAATCAGATTTCTTTCTCTGTTTCCCAACTGTATCTTGGATGCACACCTAACACACCAGGTTTTCAGGATGATATTGAGATAGACAAGAGGGAAGCCACTGCTTTCCCCAGGATTGGTAGCATGGAATGTTGCTACTATCTGGGATTCTGCCAGGTACTTGTCATCTGGATTGGCCACTATTGGAAGCAGGATACCGTCTGGATGGACCATTGGTCTGACCCAGTATGTCTATTCTTATTTATTTATTTATTTGTAACATTTATACCCACATCTACCTGTTCCATTTCACTCTGTATTTTATAGACCTCCATCATATCTCCCCTCAGTCATCTCTTCTCCAAGTTGAAGAGCCCTAGCTGCCTTTTCCTAATAGGGGAGTTGTCCCATTCCTTTTATCATTTTTGTCGCCTTTCTCTCTACCTTTTATTTATTTATTTATTAATTCATGACATTTATATTCCACATTATCTCAAATAGGATTCAAGTTCAGTGTGGCTCACAGTATAACAAAAGTAGAACTGACAAGCCCTTCTGATTACATAGAACAAAGTCTCTCTCTCTCTCTCTCTCTCTTATATATATATATATATATATATATATATATATATATATATATATATATATTGTAGTGAGGGAAGGCAACACACTTTTTGCTGCTGACGCTGCCTTAACCCCGACCAGGTACGCCTTTTAATTCGGAGGGGGGGGGGCGGCCAGCCGGCTTGGTGGGAGGTTGGGAGGCCTGGTGCTGGGTGGGAGGGAGGGATGTCTGCCGCTGGGAGGGAGGCCTGCCTGGTGCTGGGAGGGAGGGCGGGAGGGCAGGGGGGAGAGGAAGGTGGCTGGAGGGGAGAGGAGGGTTGCTGGACATGGATGGAGGGCAAGAAATGAAGAAGAAAGCAGGAAAGTAAAGAAATGGAAAGGAAGTCCTGGAAATGGAGTTAAGAGAACAGATAGAGAGCAGCAGAATCAGAGACTAAGACCAATATGGATAGAAAAACAAAATCACCAGACAACAAAGGTAGAAAAAATCATGTTATTTTCATTTTAGTGTTTGGAATATGTCTAATTTGAGAATTTACATCTGCTGTCTTATTTTGCACTGGGTATACTGGAGCTGTAACAACTTACAGAAATGATTTATAATGAAAAAAAACATGTTATTTTTTTCTCCTATACTAGTATAATATTTTCAATGATGTCTGTTTATATGCGCCATGGCTGGTGTAAGAGGTGTGGCTGTCATAGGGGTGGAGTCATATGTGGTGACCCCGCTCATAATGAGTACCAGCACCTGTTATTCAGGTTAAATTGCCCTGTTGGCACTTTGCGATAAATAATTAGATTTTGGGTTGCTGTTTGGGCACTCGGTCTCTGAAAGGTTCGCCATCACTGGTCTAAGGTATTCAAAAATGGGGTGACTCGGTTCATGTTTGACCCCCCTAGAAATATTTTGCACAACACTGAACTGGAGGGGAAAGATAACATGAACGACCCCAGCACAAGTAAGTGAATGTTTTGGAGTTAAAGGGCTTTGCATTTTCAGATCACAGGAGATGGGTCTTTAAAATCAAAGATGTGGAAACTTAATCTTGTATTAGAAAATAGATTTTATTGGGGCTCACTGAATACTCCTAGACAAGACATGTTTATTTTCTCATCACAGGCTTCCCTACTGTAACGTCTGTGTTCTCATTGAGCATTAAACAAGAGGAAGATCTCCCCTGCACGGATCATCGTGAATCAGAGACATCTGAACAGGTTCACTCTCCTGTAACAGGCAAGTGGAACATTTACTTTTTATATTATTTATTATTAATGTTTATAAAACTGCCTTATGGATTCCAGATAAAAGATAGATTACAGAAAACAAAGCATAAATATTATCCAACAAGTACAGTATAAAGACTATAAAGAACAGTAAGACCAAGAAAATAAAATCTGTAAAATTCATGTAACAGTTACCAGAGTACAAAAAAAGTAAAACTGATTCAACAGAAACAGTAAAAGGAAATTCTATAGAGGTGAAGGCAGATGAGAACAATCAGGTCTTACCAAAGTTACCTTTTACTAAAGTGCAGTAAGATTTTGCACTTGGAGCATTTCTTACAGATTACCCCAGCTTTCTGGGAAGCCAGCTTCAGCGGTATTGCCACTCTACCCATTTGCTACGATTCTCCTTTCTTTGGTGCCTTCAGAGATAGTGCTAGCCAGTGGATCCAGAGAGACTGTGTCCATTGCTCGAGGATTCGATTGGGGTACCAATCCTGGATACAGAGAAGTAGGCATAATGAAAAACATGCCGGTACCAATGCTGTGGGGGACTGATGAATATTACCCTTGATAGAATATAAGATCCGTGTAATAGTAACAGTAACAGCCTCTTCACTCCCTCTCTCTTTCTGTGCTTCTTACCATGTATCCCCTCTCTCTCTCCTCTCTGGGCCAGATGTACTAAACTTAACAAGCCATTAATGAGCAAGTAGTAAACCCTGGCATGCACTAAAGGCTTCTTCGAGCCATTTTCCGATCACGGTAGCAGCTAACGAAAACGGAATGCAAATGATCCAAAGGCTATTATAATGAGCTGCACTACGGTTGCAAGGCTATTATAATGAGATGCACTACCGTTTTCCGATTCCCCTTACCGTGGACAACCTAACGGGAGGTCTGCACCTCTCGTTAGGCTGGGGCTGCTGTGAACGGGACCCATAGAGACCAGTGGAAAAGCGCCTAACACCCATCTAAAAAAAAAAAAGAACAAGCTGCGTGTCCGAAGTGCTCGTGAGGGACTTTTTAAATAATTTTTTTTGTAAGTTATGGCACCTTTGCTATGCCTGTGGCAGTCTCTGCGCCTCCCTGTGCCGCCCAGGAAAGGAAGACGCCGACGCGCTCACCCCCTCCACGGCCTGCTGCAGGAACGCTGCGATTCGGTTCGCCTCCCTTCCATGATCCCGGCTCAGCCTCCACCCCTGAGAGCCCACCCCAGGCAAGAAAAGTGCAGGAGAGCGCAGTTGAGGACGTCCATTGTCCACGTCTTCGATACCCATCCATCTTCCACCCCTAAGTCTCTCTCTGCCAATCACAGCGCGTTTAGCTGAGCTAAACGCGCTGTGATTGGCTGAGAGACCTCCAGCTCTCTCTCAGCTGAGCTAAACACGCTGTGATTGGCTGAGAGAGACCTAGGTGCGGAAGTTGGACGGGTATCGAAGACATGGATGATGGATGTCCTCAACTGTGCTCTCCTGCATTTTTCTTGCCTGGGGTGGGCTCTCAGGGGTCACGTAAGGGAGGCGAGCCACATCGGAGCGTTCCTGCAGCAGGCCATGGAGGGGGTGAGCGGCGTCGGCGCCTTCCTTTCCTGGGCAGCACAGGGAGGTGCAGGGACTGCCACAGGCATAGCGAAGGTGCCATAACTTTAAAAAAAATCTTTTTTAAAGTCCCTCATGAGCACTTGACATCCTTTTTGGACGTATTTGGCATGCGCAGAGCAGCCAGCATAATGCTTGGCTGCTCTGCGCATGCTCGACTGGCCGACTGTTTACCGATGGAATAGAGAATGCAAGTGAGCTACAATGAGCAGCTCGTTTGCATTCCTTTTCCTTGATGCATGCCCGTTCCTTACCAATTCGCTAAGGGAATCAGTAAGGGAAGGGCTTTAACGAGTCTTTAGAGCATCTCCCTCTCTGTCCTTTTCCATTCAGTCTCTTCTTTATTTCTTCCCTCTTTGTTTCCCTTGTCACACAGTGTCTTCTCTCTCTCTCTCTCTCTCTCTCTCTCTCTCTCTCTCTCTCTCTCTCTCCTCCCTGCCATCCTCCCACCTGTTTCATTACCAACGATTTAGAGATTATATAAATAGGAAGGCAAAGACAGAACTGGTTCGGCAGCAACTTCACTCTTCCCCTCTGTGTCCCCTGCCATACAGTTTCTTTTCGCTCTCTCGCTCTGTGGCCCTACCATGCAGCTTCTTCTCTCTGTGTGTGCCCCCTGCCATGTAGCATCTTCATGCTCTCTCTCTCTCTCTCTGCCCCTTGTCATCCAGCCTCTCTCTCTCTCATTCTCTGTCTATATGTCCCCTGCTATGCAGCCTGTTCACTTTCTCTCTCTCCCCCCCCTCTCCACTTCCATACTTATTTATAAAATGTATAGCCTGCTGCTAACAAAATACAAACATATTTATTGACACAAATTACATGTTCAAACAAAACTCTTATAAAACAAATAAGAATAGCAGAACAGACAATAATTGTAGCCCATGATTCACATCCTAACTAGCTTTCTTAAATTCGGGCAACTTCTCAGAGCTCTCAATTCAGGGGGAGAGAATTCCAAAGCTTCAGCCCAATAATACAGAAAATAGAATTTCTATATTCATCAAGATAAATTGACTTAAAAGATGGAATATCCAAAAGATTACTAGGGGATGATCTCAATGATCGGTTGATGCAAATGTAGGCTAGATGTAATAACAGGTAAAATCTTATTGATCATCACTTTAACAATAAAAATCTTGTACTGAAGTCTAAAATGTACTGGTAACCATTGTGAAAAAACAACTCAGGAGTACTGATCTGAAAACACCTTAACCTTAGCAAAACCTGCACAATAACATTCTGGGCAGCTTGAAGAGAACGTTCGACATTTTTTAGGTAAATCAATATACAACTCATTACAATAATCGAAGTGTGGTATCATTATACTTTGGACCACTGTAGAGAAATTTTCTTGAGAAAGATCATCTTTTAACCATCTACTAAGCTTCAATTAAAAAAAAAGACAGTACTAATCACTTTAGAACCTGAGATTTCGTATTCAAAGCTGGATCTAAAATCACATCCAATGACCGAATGGTTGTACTAAACAGTATTTCTACTCTATCATAAAAGATTTTGGCATATTATCCACTGGAGAACTCGACATCAAAATTACTTGAGTTTTGGACATATCTAAACCAAAACAATTCACACTCAACCATTGCTTAATGGTTTTTAAATATTTATTTATTTTTTGTTTATTTGTTACGTTTATATCCCAAATTTTCCCACCTATTTGTAGGCTCAATGTGGCTTACATAGTACCGGAGAGGCGTTACAGACTCCGGTGTAAACAAATACAAAGTGATGTTGTGATAAGATAAAGTTCATGGCTGAGAAATTTAAAACCATTATAGAGTTGGAAAAATTGACTGATAAGCGTAAGGGGAGATATAATCCAGAGGCACCTGAATGGATTCATCTAACAGATATTGAGGGGGTTTAGGGGGGTTTGGGCTGTTGGGGGACTCAGTTGTTGAGGGGTTAGTGAGGGGGAAGGGGGAGAATAGGGGAGATAAAAGGGTTATAAGCATAATGTTAAAATAAAAATTAAATTGTTGCATTGTCATGTGCTGGAGCCAATGGCTCGTTGTTATGTTTGAGATGTTATTTCAATAAAAATTCAAAGTTAAAAAAAAGATAAAGTTCATGTGGCACAGCCACACTAGCGAATCGTACAACGGAAGAGTTGTGTTATGTCCATTACGTTCTTTAGTTTTGTTGTGTTGCAGAGATCAGGCATTTATGTCGGATCGGTAGGGTATGCCTTTATAAACAGGTTAGTTTTTAGTGTTTTCCGGAAGTTTAGGTGGCTGTTCGTGGTTTTCAAGGCTTTTGGTAATGCGTTCCACAGTTGTGTGCTTATGTAGGAAAAACTGGACACGTAAGTTGATTTGTATTTGAGTCCTTTACAGCTTGGGTAGTGCAGATTGAGGTACGTTCGCGTTGATTCGGATGTGTTTCTAGTTGGTAGGTCGATCAAGTCTATCATGTATCCCGGAGTTTCACCGTAGATAATTTTGTGAACCAGAGTGCAGATTTTGAAAGCAATGCGTTCTTTGATTGGGAACTAGTGTAGTTTTTCGCGAAGGGGTTTTGCACTTTCAAATCGCGATTTTCCGAAGATATGCCTAGCTGCCGTGTTTTGAGCGGTCTGAAGTTTCTTTAAGATTTTTTCTTTGCATCCTGCATAAATTCCATTGCAGTAGTCTACATGGCTTAGTACCATTGATATTTAGATTGTAAGCTCTTTTGAGCAGGGACTGTCTCTTTGTATCAGGTGTTCAGCGCTGCGTGCGTCTGGTAGCGCTATACAAATGCTAATAATAATAATTGTATCAGGTTGCGAAATGTTTCCCTCGGGAAGATTTGTTTCACGCGTTTGATTTTCCACATTGAGTGGAACATTTTCTTTGTCGTGGATGTCACTTATTTATTTATTTATGGTTCTCTTATATCCCACATTTTCCCACTCATGCAGGCACAATGTGGATTACAGAAAGTTAAGTAAAAATTACAAAGTTGGAAACTTAGGAAAGTATACAAGAAGCAAACAGGGGGAACAGTATCTAACAGTGTTAAGTTGCGGTCCATTGTAACGCTGAGGATTTTCAGGCTGTCTGAGATAGGGAGGATGTAATCTGGTGGTGTTGATAATTGTGGGGTTATCTGCGCTGTGTAGGGATGAGAAGATAAGACAGTGTGTTTTTTCTTTGTTGAGTTTTAGTTGAAATGCATTTGCCCAAGAGTCCATGATGTTCAAGCTGATCTTGATTTTGTTGGTGATTTCTGTCAGTTTAGATTTGTAAGGAATGAATATTGTGACATCGTCTGCATAGATGAAAGGGTTAAGGCCTTGGTTGGATAAGGACTTGGCTAGTGAGGTCATCATTAGGTTGAAGAGGATCGGTGATAGCGGTGATCCTTGTGGTACTCCACAGTCTGCTTTCCACGGTGATATGTTTGAGTTTGATTTTACTTCATATGTTCTTGTGGTTAGGAAACCCTTGATCCAGCTAAGTATGTTTCCACCAATCCCGAACTTATCTAGTAATCTTATTAATATATTATGGTTTACCATGTCGAATTGGAGGAGGAGGATGTTTTTGCCTATTGCTATTTCCTTCTTGAATTTGGCTAGGAGAGTGAGTAGTACTGTTTCTGTGCTGTGGTGGGGGCGAAAAACCTGACTGTGATTCATGTAATATTGAGAATTTGTTTATGTAACCTGTAAGTTGTTTGGCTACCATGCTTTCCATCAGGTTGACTGACAATGGAATGGATGCTACTGGACAGTAGTTAGTGATTTCATTTATTTTTTTCTTGGTGTCTTTTGTTATCGGGGTGAGTAGGATATTGCCATTTTCCTTAGGGAAGAGACCTTGCTGAAGCATGTAGTTTAGGTGGGATGTGAGGTCTGCTATGAAGCGGTCAGGGGCGGATTTTATTAGCTAGTTGGGACAGGTATCTAGTTTACAGTAAGTTTTGGGGAACCTGCTGATCGCCTGTGCAACTGCATCAATGGTAAGGAGGGTGAATTTTAACCAGGTTCGGTCAGCTGGGTATTCTCCAGTGGTTGGGTCCAACTCATTAAGGAAGATTTTGATGTCAGTGTTGTCCTGAGGTAGCGTGTTGCATAGGTTTGCAATTTTTTCATTGAAAGTTTGTCTGCAGATGGGATGTCTGTATTTGATGTAGTGACCAAGTTGGTGTCTAGGAGTTTGTTCACGAGTTGGTATAATTTCTTCGTGTCTTTGTAGTCTGTCCCTATTTTAGTTTTATAGTATGATCTTTTGGTCTGTCTTACTGCGTATTTGTATTTTCTTTGTGATTGTTTCCATGTGTTGAGTGTGTGTTCGTCTTTTGTTTTTCTCCATGCTCGTTCGAGTTTCCTGGATTGTGTTTTTAGCTTTTTCAGTTCATCATTGAACCATGGTATTGAGTTATGCTTACGTGAAGTTCTTGTTCGTAAGGGTGCTATTACATCTAGTATACATTTGCATCTTTTATCCCATTCCACGAGGTAATATATGGAGTCTGTTTGTGCTGTCTATTCATTGTTGTATATCTGTTGCCAGAATGTTTTTGTATCTGCTTGACCTCTTGTGCTGTAGGATGTGTGTTCTTGTATTTGGTGTAATCCCTTCTTCCGCCAGTGTAGGGATAAATTTAATTTGTAGTGATCAGTCCAGGGTGTTTCTGTTAATTTAATATCTGTTATTATTAGGTTCTGGTCTGTTGAAAGTTTGTGTGAGATAAGATCGAGTGTGTGCCCTTTGACGTGGGTTGCTTGCATTTGTGGCCATTTGAGATCCCATAGGTGGAGGAATTCCTTACATTCTCGTGCGTTGATTGAGTCTGGGTCTTCTAAGTGAAGGTTGATGTTTCCTAATACTAGTACATTGGAGTTGTTACACATGTGTTCAAACTGAAGTCCATGAAGTTAGTCTGGCCTTCGTTCCAGTTACCTGGAGGTCTGTAAAACACGACACAATTTAAATGATCGCGTAGGATTTTGTTGTGGATTCTGATTGAGGCAATTTCTTTTTTTTTTTTAATTATGTTTATTGAAATTTTTGAATAACAATATACAACATTTGTCATATCACAATCATATGGCACATATATAGAACTTCCATAACCAATAACAGGAAAATGAACAAATTCCCTCCTCCCTCCCTACCCCTCTACCTAACATGAGAAACTCTTACTCATTAATGAAGGTTAGTTGTATTAAGGTCGATTATTTCGCTTTCAGAGTCTAGGAACAATCAAGTGGGGTGCATCAAGATCTATCCCATTGTGCCCTCTCCATGTGCGGTATCGCTCCCATAGCAGGTTAAATTTTGTTATATGTCCCGATTTCAAGGCTGTCAGTTTTGACATTTGGTAGAGATAGTCCATCTTATGTATCACCCGGATCACCGGTGGTGTCATTGTACTTTTCCACGCTGCCGCCAATGCTATTTTCCCAGCTATAAACCATATAGAAGTAAGTCGATGGTCAGAAAGGCGAACTCCAGGTGGGCGAACATGCAGTAAGCATATCTCAGGTTTAGCTGGATATCGCACCCCAGTCACTTGAGCAAACGTATCAATCAATTCCGTCCAATATAGTTGGATCTTATGACAGAACCACCAAATATGGGCCATATCCCCCACCATTGCACACCCTCTCCAACATTGATCAGACCCTTTCCCATACATTTTTACCAATCTCTTTGGGGTATAATACCATTGATACAATATTTTATAGCTGTTTTCAGTGAGGGAACTGGAGACAGAGGCATGTAACATTTGTTCTAAAGCTTTTTCCCATTGGGTCTTATCTAGGGTTATCTGTAGATCCCGCTCCCATCGTTGTATATAGTGTTGTATTGGGGCCTGATCAGCAAGCAGGGCCCCATATAGGCGAGATACACATCCCCTATGACTGCCCGCCCTCATTGCTTTTTCTATATCTACCTCCTCCCGAACCAGTTCTGTCTTTGCCTTCCTATTTATATAATCTCTAAATCGTTGGTAATGAAACAGGTGGGAGGATGGTAATCCATAGTCCTCCTGTAATTCCTCAAATGGGATTACTTGGTCATCTTCCCACAATTGACTTAGTGTGACCAGACCCCTCCTTTCCCATTGGCCATAGAGAGGATTGTCTATCCCCAACGGGCTTCCCGGGGCAGTTTTTATTGTCATCTGTTGAAAGTGTAGTCTGTTGGGTAGAGTCCTTTGCCTAACCGCCCACCATGTTTGCAAGGGGTATTGCACTGCCAGTGGGGCTTTCCTAATATAAGACTGGAATTGGCTCTTTGGTAGCCACAGTATAGAGCGTAAGTTTGCTAGTCCCATCCAGTGTTGTTCCATTTGGACCCATGATTTAGTACTACCAGTGCTCCACTCCGCTAATACTCGTAGCTGTGCTGCTTGGTGGTATAAAGCAAAATTTGGGACCCCCATTCCTCCTCTTTTTTTTGATTGATACATAACAGCTGCACGCACCCGTGGCGGCTTATGCTGCCATATATAGGCGAAAACCTTTCTGTTAAGTTGTCGAAAAAATCCCTTCGGTACTGGTAATGGTAGTGCAAGGAACAGGTATAAAAGCTTGGGCAAAATCATCATTTTTATGGCTGCCACACGTCCCAACCAAGACAACTCTAACCCCTCCCATCTGTCAAGATCTCGAAAAAATTCTTTAAGCTTCTGGGGATAGTTAACTTGATGGAGGTCCGACATTTTGGGTGTTAATTGAATGCCCAGATATCGGAGGGACCGCTGAACCCATTTGATCTGAAATTGCTGTCGCAGTGAGGCTTCCTCCTCTGTCATCAGCCCCAATCCCAAGGCCTCAGACTTATCAATATTCACCCGGAACCCGGACATATTGCCATATTGATTCAATTCTTGTAATATATACGGTAAAGACTCGCCTGGGTTAGTCACTGTTAATAAGATATCATCGGCGAATAACATGACTTTGTGTGTTAGATGCCCCACCTGAAGACCGTGTATGTGCGGGTGTTGACGTATGCATTGGGCCAAGGGCTCCATTGTTAGTGCAAACAGCAGTGGAGACAAGGCACAGCCCCGACGGGTCCCACGTTCTAATGTTATTGGGTCAGAATTGGATCCATTGATTCTCAGTATTGCTAATGGCTGGGTATATAATAATTGGAGCCATATTATAAAACGCCCTGTAAATCCCATTCGTTCTAGTACTGCGAACATAAAGGCCCAATTGACCCTATCAAATGCCTTTTCGGCGTCTAAAGATAGGAGCAACATTGGCTGGCTGGTGTTGGTTGCCTCATGAATCAAGTGGAGCGCCCTGCGAATGTTATCTATTGCTTGCCTTCCCATGATAAATCCCGCCTGGTCTTCTTGTACCAGCTTCGGCATGAGCCTTTGTAGTCTCTTAGCCAATATCTTAGTAAAAAGCTTATAATCCGATCCCAACAAGGAGATCGGACGGTAAGAACCACAGTACTGTGGATTCTTTCCGGGTTTAGGCAAAACTACTACATTTGCTATCCGCCAAGTATAAAATAGCTCCTCTTGGGTATCAAGCTCATTGAATGCTCGGACCAGTAAAGGGATTAAAAGCTTGCTAAATCGTTTATAAAATTTGTTTGTGAATCCATCTGGGCCCGGGGATTTACCGTTAGGCATATCGCTTATGGCCCACGCCACCTCATCTAATGTGATCGGTGCAGAGAGCGCCTCTGCCTCCACCACTGTCAACGTGGGAAGCGCCGCCTTTGCAAGGTAATTCTGGGCTTCCTGCGCATCTAAAGTCCCCTCCGTTTTGTATAAGGCTGTGTAAAAGTCTGAGAAGGCTGTCTTGATATCCTCTCGTGTTATGCATAGTTTCCCCTCCCTATTGAATATGGAAGGTACTTGTGTATGGGTATAATGCTTTTTTAACTTAAATGCTAGTAATCGTGAAGCTTTATTTCCAAATTCGAAATGAGCTTGTCTCACCCTTTGGAGGTGCTCTGCTATCTCTGCCATTTGAATCTCCCTAAGCTCTGTCCGTAATGTATGCATGCGGTGGTTTACAGCTCCCGCCCCCGGTCGCCCTGTAGATTGATCAGTGAGGTCTCTCAACTCCGCGTGTATTTGTTGGGTCCTCGCTCTTACCAGTCGTTCTAGGTGGATCTGTAAGGATATAACTTTTCCCCGGAGCACGGCCTTACATCCTTCCCAGAGGATCCCAGCCGATACTTCATTATTATCATTGATGTCAATGTACTCTCTAATATCCGCTTCTATCCTGGCGGCTATGACTGGGTCTGCTAATAGTTTGTCACTAAAGCGCCACTGTGGTGTCTCAGGGCTCATTACCTTCAATTTCAGCTCAAGTACGACTGGGGCATGGTCTGACCATGTCCTCGGATATATTTGAATATCGACAGCATTTGTCATTAATGTCAAGTGTCCCATCCAAAAATCTATGCGGGAATGAGAGTTGTGTACAGCTGAGTAAAATGTATAGCTTTTAGTTTGGGGATTTCTGTGTCGCCAGATGTCTACTAGTTGCCATTGTCTCATAAATTTATACAATTGGGATCGATCTGCTTGTGAATAGCATATCCCTTGTGTAGAGTTATCTAGTGTTGGTTGTAGTGTGAGATTATAATCACCACCCATTAAAAGGGTCCCTTCAACATGTTTAGAGAGGAGCACTGATAGGTCCGAATAGAAGGCACCTTGTTGATCATTGGGAGCGTATATATTTAAAAGTGTCAACACCTCCCCTTCCACTTTTACAATCAGCAATAAATATCTACCCTCTTTGTCCCTTACTACTCGTTGCACCTGCCAGGGATATTTATGGGATAATGCTATCAGGACTCCATTCTTTTTTCTTTCTGTGAGACATGATGCAAAAAATACTTGCTGTGATCTCATATTACTACACAGACGCTCTGCCTCCTGCAGTAAATGGGTCTCTTGAATAAATGTTATATCTGCATGGAGACGTTTTATCTCCTGAATCATGAGATGTCTCTTTCCTGGGGAATTAAGTCCCTTTACATTAAGGGTCATGCATTTGACAATACTCATCTCAACTGTGTGGCAATCTCTTCTGTCCCTCTTCCATTCCCAATCCTCTGGTCTTTCCCCTCTTGAAAGTCCTGCTCCCTAACCTTCAGGTAATGTCGAATCTGATCTAATCTCCCCCCAACTAGAAACTCCCTTGCCCTCCCTTCCCCCTTTAAGACATCCCCGTAGCCAAAACACAAGGGTGTCATAGAGGGAAGTGACCCACCCCCCTACATATTATCGATTAACAATTTGGGCCCCACTGCTTAGAGCAAAGTAATGCTAAGTGCTAAGTGCGCAACTGAAAGGCGCTTTTTGCATAGTAAATGATCATCACAGTACAAGATTCAATCTTACAGTCATTTTCTTGCGACTTATGGTTGGGATCAACCATTGTTGTGCCTGTTCCTCCAGTCACTTCTTTGCTTTGTCTTCAGGTCTTCTTAGCTGAGTATCAGAGTGTTGTCGCTGTAGTCGGCCTTTTCCCGCTGTGACCCGCTGCCATCTTGGTCTGTCTCCAATTGATGGTACACGTTTCCTGGGAGTATTAATGTCCCCGCTGGGGCCTGCTTCCGGAAAGATGTGCGCTGCCTCTGCAATATCTCGTATTTGGCATTGCTTCCCCTCCTTGTAGAATCGCAGCACAAAAGGGTGGCCCCAGCGATATTTAATCCCCTTGTCTTTCAAGAATTTCGTGAAGGGCCGGAGTTCTGCCCTTCTTTTCAAAGTAGCCACAGCCAGGTCTTGGTAACATTCAATGTGATACGTATCCCATTCAAATCCTGGCGTGGAACGCGATGCCTGCATGATCTGTTCTTTTAATTTAAAATCGCTAAAGCATGCAATAATATCTTTTGGGCGGTTTGATGTTAGAGTTCCTAGGGCTCTGTGGGCCCGCACCAGTTGGATTGTAGCAGGGTCTCTTGTGATTTGAATGTTCTGGAGCAGCGCACTCGCGATTTTTTGAACCGTCTGTTCACAATCTGTATAGTGTGGTGTGTCTGGAAGACCCCGAAATCGTACATTGCATCGGCGGCTCCGATTCTCAAGGTCTTCTATTTTATCCCAGACTTGTTGGGTGTCTTGTCGGGCCTCACGGTGCTGGGAATCGAGTGTCTGGATTAAATCTGTTTGCTCCTCCAGGCGGTCTTCTATTTCAGTTACTCGTAGGCCCAGCGCGCCTATTTCTCCGCGTAGCTCCGCCCCCATCGCGGCGATGTCTGCCCGCACTGCTGTAATTATCTCCGTTTTTATCTCTTGTAACCATCCCCGAATTTCTTGCATATTTGTGTCCTCCTGGATCCGTCCCTCCCCCGTAGCGAATAACGACGGGGAGAGCGGCGGGGGACTTCCCCCTCGGGATTCGGGCTGGCGCTGTTCGGGGGCTGGCGTGGTTGAGCTCGCGGCTGGGCCCGTATACGCAAAAGTTTGTAAGTCGACCGCTGGGGCTTTCGAGGTCATCATATATCGCTTACCCCTAGTTTTAAACGCTGTTTTCTTGCGTTTCCTAGTCGCGCTTGCTTGTTCTTTATGCAGTGGGTTTCCTGATTGTTTGGGGCTGATCGGAGCTCGTGGCTCAGGCAGCCATTTCAGGTGGTGACGTCACTTCCTCCCCTGATTGAGGCAATTTCAAGTTGAGGTGTCATGGACTCGGCAGTGGTTTTGCTGGTAAAGTGGGATCAATAGATTAGTGCTATGCCTCCACCTCTCTTTCTTTTCCTTTCTGGTCCAGTGTGTGATTTTGTATCCTGGAGGGCACAGGTCTAGGATTATGGGGTCCTTTTGGTCGTGGATCCAGGTTTCATTGATGAAGAGTAGGTCAAGGTCTTCTGCCATGATCCAGTTTGTTAGTATTGTTGTTTTGTTTACTGCGGATCTGGCGTTGATGTAGCCCCCTTGGATTGTTTGGAATGGGTCTTCTGCGTTTGGTGTTGTGTGGACTTTTATTAGTTGTCGTTTCTTTGTTGAGGTGAGTTTGTTTGGACCCTTCTTTGCATTCTGTAGTGGTTGTCTGCATGTTGGTATTCTTCCTTTGTTTAAGTTGTTATCAGTTTGAGGTGTGGTGTATCTGATCAGTATTTGATGATTGTATAGTATGCGTATAATGTTACTTTCTGCAAGAGGGGTGGTTAGTGTTAAGTGGATCAGTGTTAAGGAGTAACATAGTAACATAGTAGGTGACGGCAGAAAAAGACCTGTACGGTCCATCCAGTCTTTCCAAGAAGATAAACTCATATGTGTTGCTTTATATGTATACCTGACATTGATTTGTATCTATCATTTTCAGGGCACAGACCGTAGAAGTCTGCCCAGCACTAGCCCCGCCTCCCAACCATCAGTGCTGCCACCCAATCTCTGCTAAGCTTCTGAGGATCCCTTCCTTCTGAACAGGATTTCTTTATGTTTATCCCACGCATTTTTGAATTCTGTTACCGTTTTCATCTCCACCACCTCCCGCGGGAGGGCATTCCAAGTATCCACCACTCTCTCAGTGAAAAAATACTTCCTGACATTCTTCTTGAGTCTGCCCCCCTTCAACCTCATTTCATGTCCTCTAGTTCTGCCACCTTCCCGTCTCCGGAAAAGGTTTGTTTGCGGATTAATACCTTTCAAATATTTTAATGTCTGTATCATATCACCCCTGTTTCTCCTTTCCTCCAGGGTATACATGTTCTGGTCAGCAAGTCTCTCCTCATACGTTCTGTAACGAAAATCCCATACCATTTTTGTAGCTTTTCTTTGCACCGCTTCAATTTTCCAAAACTGAACACAATACTTCAGGTGGGGCCTCACCAACGACTTGTACAGGGGCATCAATTCAACACCTCCTTTCTTCTGCTGGTCACAGGAGATTATTAGGAGTAGCTTGAAGTTATTCATTTTGGTTTCTTTTCGCTGTGGGCTACTAATAAGACTGAGTTTTGATGACTGGATGCGTGATAAGACTTTTTTACTTTGATGTGGGGTCTGGTGTTCTGGTCTTGTGTGTTATTTCAGGCTTAGTCTTTGGTTAATATTGTGGGGTTATGTATGTGTGTGTGCATGAGGTTAGTGCATGACCTGGTTTTTGTTTGTGTATGACTGTTTGAGATCTTGTCTGCCTGCACTATTTCTCAGTATGTTTTCCTTGGGTTAGGCGATGTGTGGCTTTGTGTTACCTTTTGGTTGGGCTGTTTTGGGCCACTTTCGTTGTATGCCTCGTCAGTTGATGAATTTGATCTGCGGTTCGAAATTCCCTTAGATCCTGCTGTTGATTTTCTTGCCAGCTGTTCTGACTGGTCGCTTTTGTTTGTTTGTTTTCTTGATTAGGTGCGGAGTCTGCTCTTGTAAGAGGGGAGGCTAGAGGTGTAGAGACTACTCGGTATGAAAGCTGTGCTGGGACTTGCTTGAAGTTGCTTCCCTCTCTTCACTTCAATTAGAGACCTAACAATTGAATCCACCACAGAAGTCTCAATTTTAAAGAAGAATTGTATATCATCAGGGTAAATTCTATAGAAAAGACCCAGTCCCTTCAGCAAAATGCATAAAGAAAGATCAAAATTGCTGAAAGGGCAGACCCTTGGGGCATTCCAGTCATTAACTTTATTATCTCAGATCTATACGATCCTTTAACAGCACAAAAACTCCGTTCACTCCAAAAAAGAGGAAAACTATCTCCCAACCACCCCAGTAATACCGATGGAACTCAGGCTTTGTAAAAGTAGTGTATGGCAGATTGAATCAAATGTCGCAGATATATCTAAGGAGACTTGAATAAGAGGTTGATTTGTCAAAACTTGTGCTTATAACATATGTCATCGAAAGCAGCAAAGTTTCGGTGTTATTCTCATATCTGAAGACAAATTGATATTTAAAAAATCCACCAATTGAAGCAACACAGCTTTTTCAATCACCTTAGCTATGAAAGGAAGTGATAAGATAGGTCTCAAATTCTCAGCGTTGGTATTATCCAGTTTAACATTTTTTATCAATGACATTACTGATGCATTTTTTAAGGAATCAGGTAAACAACCTTCCTCCAAAGACTATTGATTGAGTCATGAAATCAATGGTCAGTGTGCCTGATGCTAGGGTCCACCTTGGGGATCAGCGCTCAAGAAAAAGATCTGGGTATTGCTGTAGATAATACGCTGACATCTTCTGTTCAGTGTGTGGCGGTGTCCAAAAAAGCAAATAGGATGCTAGGAATTATTAGAAAAGGGATGGTGAATAAGACCAAAAATGCTATAATGCCTTTGTATCGCTCCATGGTGCGTCCGCACCTTGAGTATTGCGTTCAGTTCTGGTAGCCATATCTGAAAAAAAGATATAGTGGAATTAGAAAAGGTTCAAAGAAGAGCTACTAAAATAATAAAGGGGATGGAACTCCTCTCACATGAGGAAAGGCTAAAGAGGTTAGGGCTGTTCAGCTTGGAAAAGAGACAGATGATTGAGGTCTACAAAATCCCGAGGTGTGTAGAACGAGTAGAAGTAAATCGATTTTTTACTCGTTCCAAAAGTACAAAGACTAGGGGACACTCAAGGAAGTTACATGGAAATACTTTTAAAACAAATAGGAGGAAATATTTTTTCACTGAACGAATAGTTAAGCTCTGGAACTCTTTGCTGGAGGATGCGGTAACAGTGGTTAACGTATCTGAGTTTAAAAAAAGGTTTGGACAAGTTCCTGGAGGAAAAGTTCATAGTCTGCTGTTGGGGCAAACAATGGAAGCAACTCCTTGCCCTGGGATTTGTAGTATGGAGTGTTGCTACGATTTGGGTTTCTGCCAGGTACTTGTGACCTGGCTTGGCCACTGTTCAAAAAACAGGATACTGGGCTAGATGGACCATTGATCTGACCCAGTATGGCTACTCTTATGTTCTAACCAAACTATTACAAAGATCAAAACCAGAACTTGATATTACTTCCACACTATAATTTTTACTATTCATACTAGAAAATTCACTCCACAATTCTTCACTATACAAAATTGAATCACATAACCTCTCTGTAGTCTCTTCACTGTCTCTCTCTCTCTGTGTCCCCTGCCATTAAGCCTCTTCTCTCACTTTGTCTATCTCCTGTCTCTCTCTCTCTCTCTCTCTCTCTCTAACTCTCTAACTCTTCCATTCAGCCTCTTCACACTCTCTATCTATCTCTCTGCCTTCTGGCGTGCAGCATCTTCACTCACTCACTCACCCTCTGTGCCCTCTACCTTGCTGCTCTTCTTTCTCTGTCTCTGGCCCTGACATGTAGCCTCTTTACTCTTTCTTTTTGTCGCTTGCCATGCAGCCTCATTCTTTTTGGAAAGAAATGAGAATAAAGCGAACCTGCTAAACAAATACTTCTCTTCGGTGTTCACAGAAGACAATCCCGGAGAAGGACCGCAGTTGCCTGCCTATGGTTTATCTGGGAATGGAGTGGATATTTTGCCTTTCACAGAAGCAAATATTTATAAACAACTTGAAAATCTGAAAGTACACAAAGCTATTGGGCTGGATGAGATACATCCCAGGATACTGAGGAAGCTCAGAGAAATCCTGGCGAGACCTCTTAAGGATTTATTTAATAGATCTTTAGAGATGGGAGAGGTTCCACAGGATTGGCCAAGAGTGGATGTTGTCCCTCTTCACAAAAGCAGGGACAGGGAAGAAGTGGGCAACAACAGGCCCAGTAAACCTCACATCAGTGGTAGGAAAAATTATGGAGTCGCTGCTGAAAGAAAATATAGTTAACTTCCTAGAATCCAACGGGTTGCAGGATTGGAGGCAACATGACTTTACCAAAGGAAAATCTTGCCAAACCAATCTGATTGATTTCTTTGACTAGGTGTCCAAAGAACTGGATGAAGGACATGCACTAGATGTAATCTATTTGGGATTTTAGCAAAGCCTTTGATACGGTTCTTCACAGAAAACTCCTGAATAAGCTGGGAGGGCTGAACTTGGGACCCAACGTGGTGAACTGGATTGGAAGCTGTTTGAGTGACAGGCAGCAGAGGGTGGTGGCAAAGGGAGTCCAATTGGAGGAAAGGAAGGCGAGTAGCGGAGTGCCTCACAAATCAGTACTAGGAACGATTCTGTTTAGTATATCTGTGGGAGTCATTGCTGAAGGGTTAGAGGGAAAAGTTTGCCTTTTTTGTGGATGACACAAGGATAGCCAATAGAGTGGATAACCCTGAGGGAGTAGAAACCATGAGAAGAGATCTCCAAAAATTAGAAGAATGGTCAAAAGGTCTGGAAGTTAAAATTTAATCAATCTAGTACACACTGAGGTACCTATTAAAGTTCAGTCCCCCCCCCCCCCCCCCCCCCCCGAAAAAAAAAAAACCCTAATTTTTCAAAATTACCAGGAAACCTAATTTTTTTTTAAAAGTCAACTTTGTTTCTTCTTGTATTTTCATTAAATATAACCCCCCAAAATACTACTACCATTTAAAATTGTTCAGAATGTGATAATTGTTTTAGAAGCAAGGCCCACCTAAATCTTCACCGATGGACTCATATGAGAGAGAAAGAAACTATCAGCTAGAGAGGGAGACCCTCATGACTTGCTGTTACTTTTACCATTGCTGCCGCCATCTCAGTGAGGCAGCTTTCCGGCAGTGATGTTCACAGGAAAGAGAATTCTGATGCTGTGCCAACTGCTTGTAAACCCAAAAGAAGATTTTGCAATGCAATTGGGGTTACGGCTCACAGTTTGGAAACCGGTGCCTTAGAGGCTGCCTGTGCAGAAAGTGGTCTAGAGGAATCTCTAGATCTTTATAAGGCATTTGTCTGGGCATTTTTATATGTTTTTTTTTTTTGAGCCATTATAGTTTGGATTTGCAGGCAAGAAAGGATGAAGTATTGGATAGAGTGTGGATCGTGGGTATGGCTGTCCCACCCTTGTGAAGGTCACTGCTATGGTACTTGCCACTCATCTGAACTGCTTTGGAGGAATGCTAAGGAAGGAGGCATGTGATCCTTTCTTTTCTTTTTTTAGTTCCTCCAGAGCAGTTCAGAACCAACCCATGGTTATTTGTTCTGTAGACACGTGATTTTATTACAGAAAATGGTCTACTGGGCACATTCAGATTGGCGGTAGAAATCACAAATGAACTGGGAAGTTTGTGAAAAAAAAAGTGGCACACGAACTGTTTTTATTCTTGGTGACTTGAATCTGAGGAATATGATGGAAGCATTGAGAGGCCAGTCATCTAACTTTGTTATTAAGATACTGACTTAAAGGTAATCTGCACAGGGCATTTATAGGCTTAATTTGAGGCTAGTGTTTTCTATCTGGCTTACAAGAGTTATGATAACATCAGTTCTCCGAGGACAAGCAGGCTGCTTGTTCTCACGATTGGGTCATCGTCCGTGACGGCCCAGGAGACCAGCAGTCCATAAGAAAAAACAAAAACTTGTAGAACACACCGGTGCGTGGGCAGAGCGAACCGCGCATGCGCGAACGGCTTCCCGCCCGCGGCGCGAGTGTGCCTCTCAGTTTCTTTTGATCCGCGTCTTGAGTGACACGTTTTTTTTTTTTCTATTGTGCTCAATTTCGGCTCAGGAGACTTAGAGGGGCATAATCGGACGTGAACGCCCATCTCCATGGGCGTTTATCTCCGAGGACGGGTCCGCGAAGGGGCGGACCAGACCATACTTTCGAAAAAGAAGGGCGTCCATCTTTTGTTTCAGTAATACGGTTTGTGCCGGGCAACTGCATCGCATTTGGGTGGATTTGAGCTGGACGGTATCGGTTTTCAGCGATAATGGAAACTGACGGCGCCCAGCTCAAAAACGAACAAATCCAAGGCATTTGGTCATGGGAGGGGCCAGGATTCGTAGTGCACTGGTCCCCCTCACATGCCAGGACACCAACCGGGCACCCTAGGGGGCACTTGTAACAATTACAAAAAAAATTAAAATACCTCCCAAGTTCATAGCTCCCTTACCTTGGGTGCTGAGCCCCCCAAATCCCCCCCAAAACCCAATGCCCACAACTCTACACTATTACCATAGCACTTATGGCTGAAGGGGGGGCACCTAGATGTGGGCACAGTGGGTTTTGGGGGCAGTTTGGAGCGCTCCCATTTAGCAGCACAAGTGTAACAGGTAGGGGGGGATGGGCTTGGGTCCACCTGCCTAAAGTCCACTGCACCCCCTAACAACTGCTCCAGGGACCTGCATACTGCTGTGATGGAGCTGGGTATGACATTTGAGGCTGGCATACAGGCTGGAAAAAAAAGTTTTTAAAGTTTTTTTTTTGGTGGGAGGTTGTTAGTGACCACTGGGGGAGTCAGGGGAGGTCATCCCCGATTCCCTCCGGTGGTCATCTGGGCAGTTGGGGCACTTTTTGGGGACTTGTTTATGAAAAAAAAGGGTCCAAAAAAGTGACCCAAATTCTCGCTTCTGGCGCCCTTCTTTTTTCCATTATCGGCCGAGTGCGCCCATCTCTCCTCGGCCGATAAACACGCCCCCAGTCCCACCTTCACCACACCTCCGACACGCCCCCGTCAACTTTGTCCGTTCCCACGACAGACTGCAGTTGGAGGCGCCCAAAATCGGCTTTCAATTATACCGATTTGGGTGCCCATGAGAGAAAGGCGCCCATCTCCCGATTGGGAGGCGGGGCTGGTGGTTGGGAGGCGGGGATAGTGCTGGGCAGACTTATACGGTCTGTGCCAGAGCCGGTGGTGGGAAGCGGGGACTGGTGGTTGGGAGGCAGGGATAGTGCTGGACAGACTTGTACGGTCTGTGCCAGAGCCGGTGGTTGGGAGGTGAGGATAGTGCTGGGCAGACTTATACGGTCTGTGCCAGAGCCGGTGGTTGGGAGGAGGGGCTGGTGGCTGGGAGGCGGGGATAGTGCTGGGCAGACTTATATGGTCTGTGCCCTGAAGAGCACAGGTACAATTCAAAGTAGGGTATACACAAAAAGCAGCAAATATGAGTTATCTTGTTGGGCAGACTGGATGGACCGTGCAGGTCTTTTTCTGCCGTCATCTACTATGTTACTATCTCCCGATTTGGGTTGAAATATAGGTGTCTTTCTCTTTTGAAAATAAGCAGGTTAGTTTAGCGTTTACCGCTCCCCGTTTTTCTTTTTTTCTTCGTTGTAGTAGTTTATTTTTAAAAAAAGAGTTAGTTTTTCCCTTATTTTATTAGTTTTTCTTCACTTCTTTCCTTCTTTTTTCATCGCGGCCACCTTTTAGGCTGCTCGGCCGGGTCTTCTTTTCCTTTTTTGTGCCTTTTTATTTGGCATGATCGAGTCCTTTAATTTCGCAGCCGCCGTTTTTCCGTCCATGTCATCGAGGACTCCCAGCGGCTTCAAGCATTGTCCTCGCTGCAACCGGACCATCTCGGGTACCGACCCCCATGCGTGGTGTCTCCAGTGCCTTGGGCCCGAACATTTGCCAGCTGCTTGTAAGCTGTGCTCTTTAATGAAAAAGCGGACCCAAGTGTCTCGGGATGCTCAACGTGAAAGACTTTTTGCTGATCGGTCTGGTCCTTCGACGTCGGCATCTACATAGGTACCGAGGTCAGCGGCATCAGCGTCGATGTCGAGGGAAGCATCGACTTCGAGAGCGCAGGTAATGGCTGCTGAATGACCACATCCTCTTCGGTACCGAGGAGTCTCGATGACAGGCATTGAGCGAAGGCTAAGAAGCACCGTCATCATTCTCCTTCCATGCGCGGTACCGAGAGCTCCGGAGAGCCGAGGGATTCGGCACCCGAAAAGCGTCGGCGCTGAGAGGACCGCTCACCCTCTATACAGGAGGTGCCGATGCGTCGGTCTTCTGGTAGCTTGGTACCGGCTCTTGAGCCCCCTCAGATTCTGCCACCGGCTCCTGCACCGGCCCCACAGACTTTTCTGATGGAAGCTCTCGATGAGCGCATCAGGGCCCTTCTTCCACAGCTTCTGGAGGGATTGTTGCGCCAGTCTGCTTCGGTGCCAGGGGTGCTTGCGCCTTCTGCATCGACTGTGGAAGCGGCATCTGGGCCTTCACCTGTGGTGAGGTTCCCGTCCTCGGTGCCGCTTGTGGCATCGACGTCGGCCACCACCCGGGTCGATTCGACATCGGCGAGGAAGTTTCGCCGCAGTCCAGGCAGGAATTGACTTCTCAACATCCCCCTCGAGGCCGTCATTCCTCGACATCGAGACAGGCTCGGGTTTGGGCTAGTTTCTACACTCAAGGAACTTTTGTCTGATACCGATGATCAGAGCTCGCGGGAGGAAGAGGAAGATCCCAGATACTTTTCTGAAGAAGAGTCCTATGGGGTCCCCTCTGATCCTACTCCGCCTATTGAAAGAAGGATGTCTCCCCTTGAGAGTCTTTCTTTTTCTTTCTTTGTTCTGGAAATGTCTAAGGATATTCCCTTCCCTATGGAGGTTGTGGATGAGCCCAGGGCCGAGATGCTCGAGGTCTTGGACTATCCTTCTCCACCCACAGAGGTTGCAACGGCCCCCTTGTATTACACACTCAGGGAAGTTCTTTTGCGAAACTGGTCGTTCCCTCTATCTAATCCAGTGGTCCCCAAAAAAGCTGAGTCCCAGTACAGAGTCCATGGAAAACCAGTAATGGTGGTGGACTCTGCTCTCAGAAGAGCCAAGAGTACTAGAGACTATGCCTCGGCGCCCCCAGGCAGAGAGTCTAGGACCTTGGATTCTTTTGGGAGAAAGACGTATCAGGCCGCTATGCTCGCAGCCAAGATCCAAACATACCAGCTCTACACAAGCATCCACTTGCGGAACTCGGTCTAGTTTGGTCGAAGCACTTCCTCCGGAGCTCGCCGAACCTTTTCACCAGGTGTTCAGGCAGCAGAAGGCGTGTAGCAAATTCCTGGCCAGGGGTACTTACGACACTTTTGATGTGGCATCCCGAGTAGCTGCTCAAGGTATAGTGATGCGCAGACTCTCATGGCTGCGTGTCTCAGACCTGGATCATAAGACCCAGCAGCTAATGGCGGATGTTCCTTGCCGGGGGGATCTTTTTGGAGAAAAAGTAGAGGATATGGTCGATCAGATCAAGAAGCACCATGATGCTATGGATTCTCTCTCCTGCCAGGCGTCTTCTGCTACAGCTTCCTCATCTAGGAGGTTTTTTGGAGGGAAGAGGAGTGCTCCCTATTCCTACAATAGGCGTAGGTACACTCCTGCTTCTCGGCAGCCTATCCAGGCTCAGTCCCAGCACACTCGTTCCCGTCAAAGGCGTGCGACTAAGGCCCCTGCAGCTCCCCAGCAAAAGCAAGGGACGGGCTTTTGACTGGCTCCAGTGCAGCATAGCCTCAGAAAAAGTGTTCGTGCCAGACGACTTGCTGGTCGGAGGGAGGTTGATATTTTTTCACCAAAGGTGGCCTCTTATAACCTCCGACAGGTGGGTTCTTCAAATAGTCCGGTTAGGATACACTCTCAATCTGGAATCCTTGCCTCCAAATTGTCCCCTGGGATCTTAGTCTTTCAGCTCCCAGCACAAGCAGGTACTTGCAGAGGAACTCTCCGCCCTTCTAAAGGCCAATGCGGTTGAACTCGTTCCACCAGGGGAAGAAGGGCTGTGATTCTATTCCAGGTACTTCCTTGTGCAAAAGAAAACATGGGGATGCGTCCTATCCTAGACCTTTTCTTAGTCCGAGAAAAGTTCAGGATGGTTTCCCTGGGCACCCTTCTTCCCATGATTCAGGAAAACAATTGGCTATGCTCTCTGGACTTAAAGGATGCCTATACCCACATCTCGATACTCCCAGCTCACAGGAAGCATCTTCGATTTCAGTTGGGAACTCGGCACTTTCAGTACTGTGTACGGCCTCGCGTCTGCGCCCAGGGTCTTCACAAAGTGCCTGACAGTTGTCGCAGCATTGCTACGCAGACTGGGAGTGCATGTCTTTCCTTATCTTAACGATTGGCTGGTGAAGAGCACCTCAGAGGCAGGCGCTCTACAGTCCATGCAGATGACTATTCGAGTGCTAGAGCTACCGGGGTTCGTAATCAATTATCCAAAGTCCCACCTTGTCCCGGTTCAAAAATTGGAGTTCATTGGAACTCTGTTGGACACATGGACGTCTCGAGCTTATCTTCCCCAGACAAGGGCAGACAATCTCCTGGCCCTAGTATCTTTGGCTCGAGCGTCTCAAGAGATCACAGCTCAGCAGATGTTGAGACTCTTAGGGCACATGGCTTCCACAGTTCATGTGACTCCCATGGCACGCCTACATATGAGATCAGCTCAGTGGACCCAAGCTTCCCAGTGGTGCCAGGCCACAGGGGATCTAGAGGATGTGATCCATCTCTCCACCGACTTTTGCAGTTCCAGTGTCATGGGATCTCAACGTCGTTCTCACCCAGCTGATGAAAGCTCCTTTTCAGCCACTGAATTCCTGTCATCTGAAGTACTTCACCTGGAAGGTCATTTTCTTGGTGGCAGTTACTTCAGCTTGTAGAGTCAGTGAGCTCCAAGCCCTGGTAGTGCATGCACCTTATATCAAGTTTCATCATAACAGAGTAGTCCTCCGCACTCACCCTAAGTTCTTGCCGAAGGTGGTGTCGGAGTTCCATCTGAACCAGTCAATTGTCTTGCCAACATGTTTTCCCTGTCCACACACCCGCCCTGGTGAGGACAAGTTGCACACCTTGGACTGTAAGAGAGCATTGGCCTTTTACGTGGAGCGGACAAAGCCCTATAGACAGTCCTCCCAGTTGTTTGTTTCTTTTGACCCTAACAGGAGGGGAGTTGCCATCAGAAAACGCACAATCTCTAATTGGCTAGCAGATTGCATTTCCTTCACTTATGCCCAAGCTGGGCTGACTCTGGAGGGCCATGTCATGGCTCATAATGTTAGAGCCATGGCTGCATCCATGGCTCACTTAAAGTCAGCTTCCATTGAAGAGATTTGCAAGACTGCAACGTGGTCATCAGTCCACACATTAACATCTCACTACTGCCTTCAGCAGGATACCCGATATGACAGTCGGTTTGGGCAGACGGTGCTGCAGAATCTGTTCGGGGTTTAGAATCCAACTCCACCCTCCTAGACCCATTTTGTCAGGTTCCCAGGTTCAGAGCCTGCGGGGCCGGGCTCTGGAGCAAACGTGAGCCCTTGGGCTGCTGCCGAGGAGCGACAGCAGCAGGCAAAACCCGCCAACCAACACTGGGCAAGCACACCGGCAGGGACTGCAGGCACCACCCAGCGAGCCGGAACACATGGACTGGAATCCCCCGGACTGGAGGACACAGGACTGGAATACTGGATGGGAACACACTGGACTGGAACACACACCGGACTGGAACACACACTGGACTGGAGCACACTGGACTGGAGAATACTGGACTGGTCCGTACAGCTTCACCTGCACTTAGCCACTGCCCCCCCAAGGGTTTAGCCCCTGGGTTCGAGTGGCCAGCAGGACTTACCAGAAACCAGATGACACAGGGACCAGGACTAGAACAAGCTTGAAACTGAAGTGCTCCTAAATCCTAAACTGGCAAAAAGTGTTCCTAAGCCCTTGTTTGTCCTGTTTGTCTGTCCTAATTAGATTGTAAGCTCTGTCGAGCAGGGACTGTCTCTTCATGTTCAAGTGTACAGCGCTGCATAAGTTTAGTAGCGCTATAGAAATAAGTAGTAGTAAGTAGTAGACACCAATAGAAGAGCTCCTAAGCCCTACATTAACAGCTGTGCTCCTAACAGAAACTAACAGGGGTGCCCCTACGCCCTACACTAACAAAAGTGCAGGGAAGCCACAAGGGAAAAGCAAGGAAGAAAAACACAAGAACTAGCAAAGGTGCTTCCTAAGCACCGAGCTACAGCTGTGCCCCACAGCACTAAACTAACCAAGCACTAAACCCACAGAAGTGCTTCTAACAGAAACTAACAGGGGTGCAGGAAAGCCACAAGGGAACAAGCAGGAAAGCCAAATACACAAACAACACAGGTGCTTCCTAAGCACTAAACTAACAAGGGTGCTCTAAGCACCAAACTCCAGCACTACACTAATAGAAGTGCTTCTCACCATAACAACAGGGAAAGCAGGGGAGCCAAAGGGAAAAAGCAGGGGAGCTAAACACTTACAAGTCACAAGTGCACACTGCACTAACACTGACCTTAGCAAAAGCAAGCAGGGAAACTAGACACAGTCAGAAGTGCACACTGGCACCACCCTACCTAAAGCAAACACAACCGTTGCAAAGGCCCTGAAGGGAAGAACACCACTTCCTTATCAAGGCCCTCCCAGATGATGTCACACTCCCTAGAGCCAGGCAGACAGCACACTGAAACCCCGAGAGGCCTAACCCACACCAATGCAGCACCGTGAAGCTCTTGAAGCCAGTACACCCAAAGAGAGGTAGAGCTAACTCAGTCCACACACACAGCTGTAGTAAAGTGAAACAATTAGAGTCATGCTGCTGGAAGCTGCCAGCATAGAGAGAGAGAGAGCTAGCTCAGAAAGGACAGACAAAAGAAACAGAAGCCAGCTAAGAAGCTGACCCCCAGGAAAAAGGTAAGTTTGATAGGGGTTCTGACCACGATCATAACACATTTATGCTCTGTTCCAGGCTGCACTCTCACTTAGTTGTTTTTCTTTTCAGGTCAATCTATGTTATGTCCTCGCCGTTGCGAGGCCCAATTGACCTATGTTCATTGTTTTGAGTGACAACACCACAAAGAAGAGTCCAAAAACTCCCGCAGAAGGACAAAATAATAGCTTCCGCTCATTTTTGTTATTACATTGTTTTGAGTGAGCCTGGGGGCTAGGGATACCCCAATCGTGAGAACAAGCAGCCTGCTTGTCCTCGGAGAAAGTGTAGATACATACCTGTAGCAGGTATTCTCCGAGGACAGCAGGCTGGTTGTTCTCACAAACCCTCCCTCCTCCCCTTTGGAGTTGTTCTATTCTCTGTTTTTGCTTTTTATTAAACTGAGAGGAACGCTCACGCGGCGGGCAGGAAGCCGTTCGCGCATGCGTGGTTTGCTCTGCCCGCGCGCCGGTGCGTTCTAGAAGTTTTTGGTTTTTCTTATGGATTGCCAGCCTCCTGGGCCGTCGCAGAAGACAAACCAATCTTGAGAACAATCAGCCTGCTGTCCTCGGAGAATACCTGCTACAGGTATGTATCTACACTATACATAGCATTAGAATAAAGTAGTATAGTATAACAATAAAATATATGACTGTATAGCAATTTTAAAAAATGAGGGCAGACCAAATTTCTCCCTCTGTAAGTTAAGAGAATATTTTCAGAATATTGCATAGGTAGAATATTGGTATTAACACACAAATGTCACAATATCTCATTCAAAATATTTATGTGGGGTGTGAGTTTGTAACTGTGAACACCTAAGGTTTGATACTCAAAGCAATTTAAGCAGGAAGGAGAGATTCCTGCCCACTTAAATCCTCTGGGACCGCCTAACCCCCAATATACATTGGCACTAAAGCAGGCTGTACCCCTGAATATCGCATCTGACCGCTAACAAAGAAAGTGAGCAGCTCAGAGACGGTACAGGGGGGAGGCATTTTTGGAGGAGCCCAGGGTTGTGTGTTTGCTGGTTCATACAGGATGTAAACTACTGAATACTGGGCCGGCACCCACATAACTTTTTTTTTTTTCATTTGACACCCCCCCCCCCCCCCCAAGCCCTCTGCTGCCTTCCTGACAAAGCTCCCTCCTTTCTTTCTTTCTCCCTTCCACCCCCAGCCGGTTCTACGTCTATCGCAGGTGCTCCTGTGGGTTTTCAGAGCAGGTGCGCAGCCTCCTCACTCCTGCCCCTTGTGGCTTCCTGCTTTAAGAATGTCAATTTCCATAGCTGTAAAATTAAGGATCTTACTCTTATTTTTTATCCAACAGATGATGGGTTTAGGAGTGATAGTGAAAGAGTGGGAATGTACGATGAGTGGCAGAAAGAGGAATGGAAACACGAAGACACCTCAAGAGACAACACAGATCCTTCATCTGACTGTGAGGAAGGTATTGGTAGCATAATACCAGGCGGCCTGAAAGCAATAGGCCAGAAAGGAGAAAGATTAGACAGACCAAAGACAAACTGCAGCTATTGCCCCAAACTTGTACAATCTGGAAGACTGAAAGGTGAGAGAGATTTTAAAAGTGCTGGTATTTGGGAGAGCTGTACCACTGACTCAAATTCTATTGAACACCACAGAAGCAGACTAAGGACTGGCGTTCACGATTGTCAGGGTATAAGAAATAAAAGTTCTGAATGTGATACATGTTTCAAAAGCAAAGCCTATCTGCAATTGCATGAAATGACTCACACAAAAAAGAAACCGTTTAAATATTCTAATTGTGATAAAAGTTTCAGTCAAAAAAGGAGTCTTCAAAGTCATAAAATATCTCACACAGGTTCAGAATGTGATAAATGTTTCACAAGGAAGGGTAATCTGACACAGCACAAAAGGATTCATACAGGAGAGAAACAATTTAAATGTTTGGAATGTGATAAATATTTCAGAATCAAAGCCCAGCTGAACATTCACAAAAGAATTCATACGGGAGAAAAACAATATAAATGTTCAAAATGTGATAAATGTTGCAGAAGTAAGCATGATCTGGTACAGCACGAAAGGACCCATACAGGAGAAAAACCATTTAAATGTTTAGAATGTGATAAGTGGTTCAGAAGCAAAGCAAATCTGCAGTGTCATAAACGGACTCATTCAGGAGAGAAACCATTTAAATGTTCAGAATGTGATAAATGTCTCAGAACCTGGAATGGTCTGAAATGTCACAAAACAACTCATACAGGAGAGAAACCATTTAAATGTTCAGAATGTGATAAATATTTCAGCAGAAAGGTTGGGTTGAAACAGCATGAATGGATTCATACAGGGAAACTATTTAAGTGTTCAGAATGTGATAAATGTTTTAGAAGGAAAACGTACCTCAAACTTCACCGAATGATCCATACAGGAGAGAAACCATTTAAATGTTCACAATGTAATAAATGTTTTAGAAGGAAAATTGAACTTGAACTTCATCGAATGACCCATACAGGAGAGAAACCATTTAAATGTTCAGAATGTAATAAATGTTTCAGAAGTAAGACTGAGTTGAACTCTCACAAAATGACACATACAGGAGAGAAACCGTTTAAATGTTCAGAATGTGAAAAATGTTTTAGAAGTAAAACAGAACTCAAATACCATCGAATGACCCATACAGGAGAGAAACCATTTAAATGTTCAGAATGTGAAAAATATTTCAGAAAGAAGACCCAGCTAAAACGTCATCAAAACACTCATACAAGAGAAAAACCTTTTAATTGTTCATAATGTAATAAATGTTTTGTGCCTTTTCACCTCGACCTTGCTTTTAATAGGATTTACATAGGAGAGAAATCACTTATATGTGTTCAGAATGTAATACATATTTCATAGTAACATAGTAGATGATGGCAGAGAAAGACCTGTACGATCCAACCAGTCTGCCCAACAAAATAAACTCTAGCCCCGCCTCACAACCACCGGTGCTGCCACCCAATCTCTGCTAAGCTTCCGAGGATCCATTCATACTGAACAGGATTCCTTTATGTTTATTCCACACATTTTTGAATTCTGTTACCGTTTTCATTTCCACCATCTCCTGCGGGAGGCCATTCCAAATATCCACCACTCTCTCTGTGAAAAAATACTTCCTGATATTTTTTTTTTAGTCTTCCCCCCTTCAACCTTATTTCATGTCCTCTAGTTCTACCACCTTCCCATCTCCAGAAAAGATTTGTTTGCGGATTAATACCTTTCAAATATTTGAACGTCTGTATTATATCACCCCTGTTTCTCCTTTCCTCCAGGGTATACATGTTCAGGTCAGCAAGTCTCTCCTCATACATCTTGTAACGCTTCCAGTCTTTTTACATTCTTAGCAAGATACGGCCTCCAACACTGAACACAATACTCTAGCTGAGGCCTCACCAACGACTTGTAGAGGGGCATCAACACCTCCTTTCTTCTGCTGGTCACATCTCTCTCTATACAGCCTAGCAACCTTCTGGCTACAGCCACTGCCTTGTCACACTGTTTTGTCACCTTCAGATCCTCAGATTATCGCCCCAAGATCCCGCTCCCTGTCTGTACATATCAGACTCTCACTGCCTAACACATACGTTTCCCGTGGATTTCTACTCCCTAAGTGTATCACTTTGCATTGAATTTTAATTGCAAACCTTAGACTATTCTTCTAGCTTCTGCAGATCCTTTTTCATGTTTTCCACTCCCTCCGGGTGTCCACTCTGTTACAAATCTTGGTATCATCCGCAAAAAGGCAAACTTTACCTTCTAACCCTTCGGCAATGTCACTCACAAATATATTAAACAGAATCCGCCCCAGCACTGATCCCTGAGTCACTCCACTACTCACCTTTCCCTCATCCGAGTTAATTCCATTAACCACCACCCTCTGGTGTCTGTTCATCAACCAGTTCCTAATCCAGTGCACCACGTTGGGCCATCTTCAGCCTATGAAGTTTATTTTTTATTTTTATTTATTTTTGTTACATTTGTACCCCGTGCTTTCCCACTCATGGCAGGCTCAATGTGGCGGGCAATGGAGGGTTAAGTGATTTGCACAGAGTCACAAGGAGCTGCCTGTGCCGGGAATTGAACTCAGTTCCCCAGGACCAAAGTCCACCACCCTAACCAGTAGGCCACTCCTCCACTCAAGAGCCTCCTGTGGGGAACCATGTCAAAAGCTTTGCTGAAATCTAAGTAGATTAGATTTCAGAAGCAAGAACAACCTGAAAATTCATGAAATGATTCATACAGTAGAGAAACCATTTAAATGGTCAGAATGTGATAAATGTTTCAGAAGGGGGCTGCTTTAACAGCATGAAAGAATTCATACAGGAGAAAGCCCATTTAACTTTTTAAACTGTGATAAATGTTTCAAAAGCAAGGCCTACTTGTAAAAGCGGAAAAGTGACTCATACGGGAGAGAAATCCTTTAAATATTCAGAATGTGATAAGTGTTTCATATGGAAGGGCTTTCTCACACTGCAGGTTATCAACAGAAATCAAACAAAATAAAACATGGAAAAGAAAATAACATGATACCTTTTTTATTGGACATAATACATTTCTTGATTATCTTTCGAAGGTTGTCCTTCTTCGTCAGATCGGAAATAAGCAAATGTGGCAGCAGATAGTATATATAAGTGAAACATCCAAGCATTACTTTGACAGTTTGACAGGGTGGGAGGGTGGGGGTGGGTAGGAGGTATGCATGGGCACATCAAAGCATTTCATTGATAGTCTAACAGGATGGGTGTGGATAGATGAGAGGAGGGTGATAAACAGAGAAATACAACTTTATGGTTTATAATGGGCCAGAAAACCCAGGTCCTTGTTAAGTCCTGTCTGTTGGGTGTCAAAATATTCAATCATTCTGACAGTGTTCCGGTCTTGTAAAGTGTTGGCCCACAGGGGTGGGAACCTGACTGGCACCGGCTTTCTTCATGTGATGTCTATGTAGATTAATCAAGAAATGTATTAAGTTATGTCCAATAAAAAAGGTATCATCTTATTTTCTTTTCTATGTTTTATTTTGTTTGATTTCTATTGATAACCTTTAAGAGTGGACTAACACGGCTACCACACCTCTTCACACTGCAGGAAAAGTTTCATATATGAGAGAAATTATTTAACTGTTCAGAGTATGATAAATGTTTCAGAAGAAAGGCTGAGCTGAAATAGCACATGGGAGAGAAACTATTTAAAAGCTCAGAATGTGATAAATGTTTCAAGAGCAAGGCCAAAATGCAAATGGCATTTAATGAATCACACAAGAGAGAAAAGTTTTAAATGTTCTTGCATGTCATTAATATTTTAAAAGCAACATTGAGCTGAAATGACATGAAATGACTCATACAGTAAACCAGTTAAATGTTGTAAATGTCATGAATGTTTCAGAAATAAAGCCCAGCTACATTCTCTGAAAAAGTCCATTTGCAAGTACATAAAGTGGCCCTTTTACTACAGTGCGGCAAGCCTACTGCAGGCTTCTCGCATGACAATTTGGAATGACCACAGGGCTGTAAGGTATGTTATCCACTGATTTGTAAATGTTCTAAGTAGGGTAATAATTAAGGTATTCCTCATTTCAGTTTGTGTGTGTTTGTTCCTAGTTTTTTTGTGGGGACATTTCATCATGTTTTGGGTGTGTGATCTCTTTCCTATCATTTTTATGGAGCTCCTTTCCTAATGTTATTGATTTTACTTGAACTGTAAACCACTTTGAATTTCTTGGCAACTAGAAGCTGTATATAAAACCAAGAAATGATCATAGCTGAGGTGGAGATGGAGAAAGGAGCCCCAGAAACAAGATAGCATGTTAAATTAGGGACAGAGACAGAAGTCAACTGAAGAAGAAGAAGAATTGCAAGACAAGGAGTCAGTGTTGGAGAAATTGGGAATTGAGTTGCTGGCTTATGTTGATATAGAAAAATGTGCTGGACTCCAAGAGAGAGAGAGGTTACGAGTGGTGTGCTGGAAAATTTTTAACAACAGGCTCTCTCTGGGCATAGCCAGCCCTGCAATTTGGGGGGGCCCTGGGTGGACTGGGGGGCAATGCATTTCTCTCTCTCCCCCTCCCTCCCCATGCGGGCATGCTAGACATACCTTTGCTGGCAGGGAGGCCGAGCCCCACCAGCCACTCCCTGCTGCTTATTTCTGGCTCTGAGCAGCATGCCAGGAATTCTCATGCATACTTGTGCGAGAAGTCCTGGCATGCTGCTCAGAGCCAGAAACAAGCAGCGGGGAGCAGCGGCACTCCATTTAATTTGGCTGGCGGGACTTGATATCCTTGTCAGCAAAGGTGGCCCATCTCAATGCTGGAGATTTACCACTGCTATTCTGCTCATTCCTACCCGTAACCTCCGCTCACAGGACAAATCCCTCCTCTCAGTACCCTTCTCCACCACCGCCAACTCCAGGCTCCGCCCCTTCTGCCTCACCTCACCCTATGCTTGGAATAAACTCCCTGAGCCCATACGCCAAGCCCCCTCCCTGCCCATCTTCAAATCCTTGCTCAAAGCCCACCTCTTCAATGTCGCTTTCGGCACCTAACCATTGTACCTCTGTCCAGGAAATCTAGATTGCCCCCAATTTGACTGACTGCACTTTTTGTCCTTTAGATTGTAAGCTCCTTTGAGCAGGGACTGTCCTTCTTTGTTAAATTGAACAGCGCTGCGTAATCCTGGTAGCGCTTTAGAAATGTTAAATAGTAGTAGTAGTAGTGAAGACCAATGAGTAAGGTTTTTCTTGTGGGCCCCAGGCCCCCAGCCATGTCTAAAACCAGTTCTGGCAGACGCACATTCCAAAAACTGACATATTCTAAACAATAAATAGAAAATAAATATCATTTTCTACCTTCATTGTCTGGTCATTTTATTGTTCTTATTGTGTTGGTCTCAGTCTCTGATTTCTGCTTTCCTCTTTCTTCCTTAACTGTTTTGCCAGAGTCTACTTGTCCATTTGGCACTTCCTCTCTCTTCATGTCCACTATCCATCTTCTCTCTGCATCCCTATCTGTCTGATCCAGCATCACTCCCTATATTCCTACCATGTTGAGCATCTCCCATCTCTGTGTTCCTATTCTTCTCCGAGGACAAGCAGGCTGCTTGTTCTCACTGATGGGTTGACGTCCTCGGCAGCCCCCTCCATCGGAAAGTTTACTAGCAAAGACCTTTGCTAGTCCTCGCGCGCCCATGCGCACCTCGCATGCGCGGCCGTCTTCCCGCCCGAAACCGGCTCGAGCCGGCCAGTCTTCTTTCGTCCGCGCTCGGTACGGTCGTGTTACGCCGTTCGTGCCCCAGAGAGTCGACCTCGCGCGTCCTTTTCGACGTGTTTTTTCCTTGTTTTCTAACAAAAAGTTCGGGAAACGCTCCGGAAGTGTTCCGGAAGACCCTTTCGGGTTTTCTGCCCTTCCCGTAATTTCTCAGTTTTTGCCCCGTAAGTTTTCTTTCGTCGTCGGGGTAGGCCTCTTTTGGCCTCGGTCGAGATTTTTCTCCCTCTAAATTTTGGTGCTTCAATTTTCGCCATTTCGGCTTTTGATTTCGCCGGCGTGATTTTTCCGCCCATGACATCGAAGCCTTCCAGCGGCTTCAAGAAGTGCACCCAGTGCCACTGATAGGCACTCTGCGTGTCTTCAGTGTCTAGGGGCCTAGCACCGCCCTCAGAACTGCAGTCTGTGTTCCCTGTTACAAAGGCGGACTCAGGTAGCGAGATTAGCCCAGTGGAACGTTTTGTTCTCGGGCTCTTCGTCGACATCGGCACCGGAGGCATCGAGTGCATCGACGTCGTCAGCGTCCGGACCATCTTCCTTGGCTGCCGCTCCATCGACTGCATCGAGGCATCGGACCTCTGCATCGGCGCCGAGGCATCGGGCGACTGTATCGACGTCGGTGGTACCGAGACTTCGTCTGCTGATGTCGTCGGACGGAGGTGCATCGTCAGGAGTGCAGGTGAGGGCTGTCCATTCCCCTGCTGGTGGTGGTGAGCCTTCGGGTGGGTCTCCTCCTACCCTGAGGGCTCCTGCGGTACAGCCCCCCCGGGATCGACCCTCTTCGGTCTCAACCCCGAGGAAGCGACGGATGGATTCTACGTCCTCCTCGTCGGTGCCGGGGAGCTCCGGTGACATGCTTCGGAAGAAGTCGAAGAAGCATCGACACCGGTCTCCTCCCCGTGTCGGCACCGAGAGCTCTGGGTCGCCGAGGGATTCGGCACCCAGCAGGCATCGGCACCGAGAGGACCGCTCACCCTCTGTTCAGGAGGTGTCGATGCGCTCCACTCTGGACAGCCCGGAACAGCCTCCTCGCCCGGAACAGGTTCTGACGTCGACGCCTGCATCGACCTCTCAGCCTTTTTCTGCAGCCACTCTAAACGAGAGCCTCCGGGCCGTTCTCCCAGAGATTCTGGGAGAGCTGTTGCGCCCTACCCCTCCGGTACCGGCGGTGCTTGCGCCTCCGGTACCGTCGAGCGTGGCGCCGGCTGGCCCATCACCCAGGTTGAGGTCCCCAACGTCGGTACCGCGTGCGGTGCCGACCGCGGCCACCTCCCAGGAAGGCTCCCCGACTACGTCGGCGGAGGGAGCTTCGCCGATGCGGGCGAGGGAGTCTACCTCTCGACGCCCCCACCGTGGACGGGGTTCCACCGAGTCGAGCAGGGCGAGGTTGCAGACACAGGTTCGTGAACTTGTGTCTGACACCGAGGGTGAGGCCTCGTGGGAGGAAGAGGAAGACCCCAGATATTTCTCTGACGAGGAGTCTGAGGGTCTTCCTTCTGATCCCACTCCCTCTCCTGAGAGACAGCTTTCTCCTCCCGAGAGTCTGTCTTTTGCTTCCTTTGTCCGGGAGATGTCTACGGCCATCCCCTTCCCGGTGGTTGTGGAGGACGAGCCCAGGGCTGAAATGTTTGAGCTCCTGGACTATCCTTCTCCACCTAAGGAAGTGTCCACTGTTCCCTTGCACCATGTCCTGAAAAAGACATTGCTTGCGAACTGGACCAAGCCATTAAGTAATCCCCACATTCCCAAGAAGATCGAGTCCCAGTACCGGATCCATGGGGACCCAGAGCTGATGCGCACTCAGTTGCCTCATGACTCTGGAGTTGTGGATTTGGCCCTAAAGAAGGCTAAGAGTTCTAGGGAGCATGCTTCGGCGCCCCCGGGCAAAGACCCTAGAACCTTAGACTCCTTTGGGAGGAAGGCCTACCATTCTTCTATGCTCGTGGCCAAGATCCAGTCTTACCAGCTCTACACGAGCATACACATGCGGAACAATGTGCGGCAGTTGGCGGGCTTGGTTGATGCTCTTCCCCCTGAGCAAGCCAAGCCTTTTCAGGAGGTGGTCAGGCAGCTGAAGGCGTGCAGAAAATTCCTGGCCAGAGGAGTTTATGACACTTTTGATGTTGCGTCCAGGGCCGCTGCTCAAGGTGTGGTGATGCGCAGGCTCTCATGGCTGCGTGCCGCCGACCTGGAGAATAGACTCCAGCAGCGGATTGCGGACTCGCCTTGCCGTGCGGACAACATTTTTGGAGAAAAAGTCGAGCAGGTGGTAGAGTCTCTCCACCAGCGGGACACCGCATTCGACAAGTTCTCCCGCCGGCAGCCTTCAGCCTCTACCTCTACAGGTAGAAGATTTTTCGGGGGAAGGAAGACTGGTCCTTATGCTTCTGGTAAGCGTAGGTACAATCCTCCTTCCCGACAGCCTGCGGCCCAGGCTAAGCCCCAGCGCGCTCGCTCTCGTCAGCAGCGTGCGCCTCAGCAAGGCCCCGCGGCTCCCCAGCAAAAGCAAGGGGCGAGCTTTTGACTGGCTCCAGCAGAGCATAGCCGACATCCAAGTGTCAGTGCCGGGCGACCTGCCAGTCGGGGGGAGGTTGAAAGCTTTTCACCAAAGGTGGCCTCTCATAACCTCCGATCAGTGGGTTCTGCAAATAGTCCGGCAAGGATACACCCTCAATTTGGCCTCAAAACCTCCAAATTGCCCACCGGGAGCTCAGTCTTACAGCTTCCAGCACAAGCAGGTACTTGCAGAGGAACTCTCCGCCCTTCTCAGCGCCAATGCGGTCGAGCCCGTGCCATCCGGGCAAGAAGGGCTGGGATTCTATTCCAGGTACTTCCTTGTGGAAAAGAAAACAGGGGGGATGCGTCCCATCCTAGACCTAAGGGCCCTGAACAAATATCTCGTAAAAGAAAAGTTCAGGATGCTTTCCCTGGGCACCCTTCTCCCCATGATTCAGCAAAACGATTGGCTATGCTCTCTGGACTTGAAGGATGCCTACACACAAATCCCGATACTGCCAGTTCACAGACAGTATCTGCGATTTCAGTTGGGCACACGCCACTTCCAGTACTGTGTGCTACCCTTTGGGCTCGCCTCCGCGCCCAGGGTGTTCACAAAGTGCCTAGCTGTGGTAGCAGCGGCACTTCGCAGGCTGGGGGTGCACGTGTTCCCATATCTCGACGATTGGCTGGTGAAGAACACATCCGAGGCAGGAGCCCTGCAGTCCATGCAGATGACTATTCGCCTACTGGAGCTACTGGGGTTTGTGATAAATTATCCAAAGTCCCACCTTCTCCCAGTGCAGAGACTCGAATTCATAGGAGCTCTGCTGGATTCTCGGACGGCTCGCGCCTATCTCCCAGGGACGAGAGCCAACAACTTGTTGTCCCTCGTCTCGCGGGTGCGAGCGTCCCAGCAGATCACAGCTCGGCAGATGTTGAGATTGCTGGGCCACATGGCCTCCACAGTTCATGTGACTCCCATGGCCCGCCTTCACATGAGATCTGCTCAATGGACCCTAGCCTCCCAGTGGTATCAGGCCGCTGGGGGTCTAGAGGACGTGATCCACCTGTCCACGAGTTTTCTCAAATCCCTGTATTGGTGGACGATTTGCTCCAATTTGACTCTGGGACGTCCCTTCCAATTTCCTCAGCCACAAAAAGTGCTGACCACGGATGCGTCCCTCCTGGGATGGGGAGCTCATGTCGATGGGCTTCACACCCAAGGAAGCTGGTCCCTCCAGGAACGCGATCTGCAGATCAATCTTCTGGAGTTACGAGCGATCTGGAACGCTCTGAAGGCTTTCAGAGATCGGCTGTCCCACCAAATTATCCAAATTCAGACAGACAACCAGGTTGCCATGTATTATGTCAACAAGCAGGGGGGCACCGGATCTCGCCCCCTGTGTCAGGAAGCCGTCAGCATGTGGCTCTGGGCTCGCCGTCACGGCATGGTGCTCCAAGCCACATATCTGGCAGGCGTAAACAACAGTCTGGCCGACAGGTTGAGCAGGATTATGCAACCTCACGAGTGGTCGCTCAATTCCCGTGTGGTACGACAGATCTTCCAGGTGTGGGGCACCCCCTTGGTAGATCTCTTCGCATCTCGAGTGAACCACAAAGTCCCTCAGTTCTGTTCCAGGCTTCAGGCCCACGGCAGACTGGCATCGGATGCCTTCCTCCTGGACTGGGGGGAGGGTCTGCTGTATGCTTATCCTCCCATACCTCTGGTGGGGAAGACTTTGTTGAAACTCAAGCAAGACCGAGGCACCATGATTCTGATTGCTCCTTTTTGGCCGCGTCAGATCTGGTTCCCTCTTCTTCTGGAGTTGTCCTCCGAAGAACCGTGGAGATTGGAGTGTTTTCCGACCCTCATCACACAGGACGAAGGGGCGCTTCTGCATCCCAACCTCCAGTCGCTGGCTCTTACGGCCTGGATGTTGAGGGCGTAGACTTTGCCTCTTTGGGTCTGTCAGAGGGTGTCTCCCGCATCTTGCTTGCTTCCAGGAAAGATTCCACTAAGAGAAGTTACTTCTTCCATTGGAGGAGGTTTGCCGTCTGGTGTGACAGCAAGGCCCTAGATCCTCGCTCTTGTCCTACACAGACCCTGCTTGAATACCTTCTGCACTTGTCTGAGTCTGGTCTCAAGACCAACTCTGTAAGAGTTCACCTTAGCGCAATCAGTGCATACCATTACCGTGTGGAAGGTAAGCCGATCTCAGGACAGCCTTTAGTTGTTCGCTTCATGAGAGATTTGCTTTTGTCAAAGCCCCCTGTCAAGCCTCCTACAGTGTCATGGGATCTCAATGTCGTTCTCACCCAGCTGATGAAACCTCCTTTTGAGCCACTGAATTCCTGCCATCTGAAGTACTTGACTTGGAAGGTCATTTTCTTGGTGGCAGTTACTTCAGCTCGTAGAGTCAGTGAGCTTCAGGCCCTGGTAGCCCAGGCCCCTTACACCAAATTTCATCATAACAGAGTAGTCCTCCGCACTCACCCTAAGTTCTTGCCAAAGGTCGTGTCGGAGTTCCATCTGAACCAGTCAATTGTCTTGCCAACATTCTTTCCCCGTCCTCATTCCTGCCCTGCTGAACGTCAGCTGCACACATTGGACTGCAAGAGAGCATTGGCCTTCTATCTGGAGCGGACACAGCCCCACAGACAGTCCGCCCAATTGTTTGTTTCTTTTGATCCCAATAGGAGGGGAGTGGCTGTAGGGAAACGCACCATATCCAATTGGCTAGCAGATTGCATTTCCTTCACTTACGCCCAGGCGGGGCTGGCTCTTGAGGGTCATGTCACGGCTCATAATGTTAGAGCCATGGCTGCAGTCGGTAGCCCACTTGAAGTCAGCCTCTATTGAAGAAATTTGCAAAGCTGCGACGTGGTCATCTGTCCACACATTCACATCTCATTACTGCCTGCAGCAGGATACCCGACGCGACAGTCGGTTCGGGCAGTCAGTTCTTCAGAACCTGTTTGGGCTTTAGGATCCAACTCCACCCCCCGAGGGCCCTGTTTGTTCTGTTCCAGGCTACACTCTCAGTTAGTTGGTAAATTTTTTAGGTCAATCTCAGTTATGTCCTCGCCGTTGCGAGGCCCAATTGACCATGGTTGTTGTTTTGAGTGAGCCTGGGGGCTAGGGATACCCCATCAGTGAGAACAAGCAGCCTGCTTGTCCTCGGAGAAAGCGAATGCTACATACCTGTAGAAGGTATTCTCCGAGGACAGCAGGCTGATTGTTCTCACAAACCCGCCCGCCTCCCCTTTGGAGTTGTGTCTTCCCTTGAAGTGTATTGTCTTGCTACATACTGGACTGGCCGGCTTGAGCCGGTTTCGGGCGGGAAGACGGCCGCGCGAGGACTAGCAAAGGTCTTTGCTAGTAAACTTTCCGATGGAGGGGGCTGCCGAGGACGTCAACCCATCAGTGAGAACAATCAGCCTGCTGTCCTCGGAGAATACCTTCTACAGGTATGTAGCATTCGCTTTGCCCTATCCAACATATCTCTTCTGTGTCCCTATGCCCCCAGCCACATGCTAGCATCTCTCCCCCTCTCTCCCCCAAGGGGTCCAGCAAGTATTCTTCGCTCTTCCCTCACTTTTGTTGTCTCCTCTTTGCAGGGTCAGCACTTCTCTCCCTGCCTGTCTTGCCACCTCTCTCTCTTTCTTGCCTTTCCAATCCCCTTCACCCATGGGATATGGTAGTGGTGTACAGTTGTGGGGAGTGGGTTTTGGGTGGGTTTGGGGGGCTGAGCACACAAGGAAAGGGAGCTATGTTCCTGGGAGCAATTTCTGAAGTCCATTGCAGTGCCCCCTAGGATGCCTGGTTGGTGTCCTGGCATATCAGGGGGACCAGTGCACCAGAAATGCGGGCTCCTCCCATGATTAAAGGGCTTGGATTTGGTCATTTCTGAGATGGATGTCCTTGGTTTCCATTATCGCCGAAAATCAGAATTGACCAAGTCTAGGGATGACCATCTCTATGGATGACCTAAATTTCGTGATTTGGGCGTCCCTGACCGTATTTTTGAAACGAAAGATGGACTTCCATCTTGTTTTGATAATACGGGTTTCCCCGCCCCTCCATCGGGACGTTTTGCAAGGATGTCCTCAACAAAACTTGGGCGTCCCTTTCGATTATGCCCCTCATCGACTTCTAGAAAGTTAACTATCCTTTCTTTCAGCAGCGACTCCATTATTTTTCCTACCACCAACGAGAGACTTACCAGTCTGTAGTTTCCCATTTGTTTCCTGTCTCCACTTTTGTGGAGAGGGACCACATCCGCTCTTCTCCAATCTCACGGTTCCTCTCCCGTCTCTAAAGATCTATTAAATACATCTTTAAGAGGTCCAGCCAGGACTTCTCTGAGCTCCCTCAGTATCCGGGGATGAATCCCATCCGGCCCCGTAGCTTTGTCCACCTTCAGATTCTCAAGCTGTTTATTTTTTTTTTCAATAGTTTTTTATTGGAAAACTTCAAAATATACTTGTTCAACAAATATTCTAGCATCTTATTTAACGAATTTAGACCCATACAAACCACTTATTTGTCCAACATATATCTCAACAGTGTCTTATATAGCTAAACACAGTACAAATCAAAAGGTGGCATTATAATGTCTTCCTTTTATCGCCAGTCTGATCTGCTACCGCTTTGTTCTCCAATATCTTTTTTCATTTTTACCCCTCCAACTCTTTCTTCCATAAACGGCGCAGTATCCACTCTATTCCCAGATGTTCCCTCAGCAGCCGACCTCGGTCCTTCTCCAGGATTTTCCTCCGTGAGCACCGAAGAGAAATAATTGTTTAGCACGTTCACTTTATCTTCATCACTCTCCACATAGCCATTCTCATTATCTTTCGGACTCACAATTCCATTCCTATCTTTTCTCCTTTCTCCAATATATCTGAAAAAGGTCTTGTCACCTCTCTTCACATCTTCAGCCATTTTTTTCTTCCGCTTGCGCTTTCACTAGCTGTATTTCCCTCTTTGTTTCTTTGAGTTTAATCTGATTATCTTTTCCATGATCCTCTCATTGTGTTCTTTTGTATTTCTTGAACAAAGCCTCTTTTGCCCTTATTTTTTCAGCTAGTTGTTTGGAGAACCATATAGGCTTCCTGCTTCTCTTGTTTTTGTTTACTTTCCTCACATAAAGATCAGTTGCCATATTTATAGCAGCCTTTAGCTTGGACCACTCTTTTTCCACATTTCCTATGCCTTCCTACACCAACAGCTCCTTCTTCAGGTATTCCCCCATTTTATCAAAATCAGTACGTCTGAAATCCAGTACTTTGAGTTTTGTGCGTCCGCACTCCGCCTTCACCCTTATTTCAAACCATACAGTGTGATGATGAGGACATGAATTGAGGTTGAAGGGGGGCAGACTCGGGAGTAATGTCAGGAAGTATTTTTTCACAGAAAGGGTGGTAGATACGTGGAATGCCCTCCCGCGGGAGGTGGTGGAGATGAAAACGGTTACAGAATTCAAACATGTGTGAGATCAACACAATGGAATCCTATTTAGAAGGAATGGATCCGCAGAATCTTAGCGAGATTAGGTGGCGACGCCGGTAATTGGGAAGCAAAACCAATGTAGGGCAGACCTCTATGGTCTACGCCCTGATCGTAACTGATTAGATATGGATGGGCTGGAGTGTAAATTTTAAGGGGCTTCAACATTAGTTTCAGAACTTAGTACAAGAACAGTGCTGGGCAGACTTCTACGGTCTGTGCCCTGAGAAAGGTAAGGACAAATCAAACTCGGGTATATATATAAAGTATCACATACCATGTAAAACGAGTTTATCTTGTTGGGCAGACTGGATGGACCATTCAGATCTTTATCTGCCATCATTTACAATGTTACTGTGTTACTATGGATCATGGTTATGGATGCGGGGGGAGGGGGGCTGTAAAAAATGGTGAATGGAGTGGGTATAGGGAGGGGGCTGGAAAAAGATTGATGAGTGAGGGGACATGTACATGGAGGAGAGAAATGGGGGGAAATGCAGTGTATGGGTAGAAGGGGATAGAGAGGAGAGGAGACTTGTTTCAAAACAGAAGATCTATGAGTCCTAAATGCAACAGGACTGACTCCTAGATGCACTAATTTCCTGTTATACCACTGATCGCTATTTCCAATAGTAAACAGTACCGAGTTGGAAATAGCCAGTGATGCTTAGAAAAAACAGGATGCAAATGAGCTGCTCGCTGTTTTTGTGAGCAGCTTATTTGGGGGGGGAAACCAATCAGTCTGTCTAGCATGCACAGAACAGCTAATCGCTAAGCGTAGCTGCTCACTGCATGCTCAGAGTGGTGCTACAGTTGAACCCCTTTATAACATGCCCTGCTATAATGTGAATCACTTATAATGTGATCATGTCTTGGCTCCTTTTTTAGCTTACATTTCCTCTCCAGCCAATGTCTAGCTATGCTTCCCTGCAGAGGCAGACTGAGGGTGGTCTGGGGTCCGGAGAGTCTGGTAGCCTCTGCGGGGGGGGGGGGGGGGGGGGGGGAGGGGGGAACATGTTCTTTCCTGCCCGCTGTGCTGCTGTTTCTCCCCCGCCTGCCGGCGCCGCCATGTTTTCAGAATGGTGGCTGAGACTTCCTGTGGTATTCTCGCAGGTCTCGACAGTCTCGGCCGCCATTTTTAAAATATGGTGCTGCCATGCGGGGGAGGGGAATAGCGGCAGCGCAGCAGGCAGGGCAGGAAAGAACATGTTCCCCCTGCTGAGGCCACTCAGTCACCAGCAGCGCGCCAGGCATCCGGGCAGAGCTTCTGGGTCTCCTAGAGCCTCTAGGCTCTTGGGCACTGCCCGGTTGCCTGAATGGTCAGTTTGCCCTGCTTCCTTACTTGAACCCCATTCCAGTACTGTGAACCCCAAAGTCTGTAGTCATGAGAAGCCAGTGTAAAGAATATAAGGCCACTGTACAATCAAATCAGAATAATGTGGAGAATATAAAGCCACCAAGAGGATTGAGACCCAGTGTGTCTTAAACAAAAAGTGTTAGAAATTATGATGACTACTGGGTTTCAAGGGGGCATTTCTTGCAAATTACCCCAGCTTTCTGGGAAGCCAACGTCAGCTGTACTGCTACTGCCTACCCATTGGCTAGCATTCTCCCCATGTTTGTTCATCCCTTCAAAGAAATGTAGTAGATTGGTGAGGCAAGATTTCCCTTCATTGAATCCATGTTGGCTTTGTCTCATTAATCCATGCTTTTGAATATGCTCTGTTCTTTATTATAGTCTCTACCATTTTGCCCAGCATTGACGTCAGGCTCACCGGTCTATAATTTCCTGGATCACCTCTGGAAACTTAAAAATCGCCGTTACATTGGTCACCCTCAAATTTTCTGGTACTATGCTTGATTTTTTTTAAATATTTATTTCTTTATTTCAAATTATTAACAAGAATAATCTTGTTAGTGAAATACAGCCAGGAAATTACTAATTGAAAATTACATCAACATTATTAGGAAACAACATTTCACTTTCTCAGACCACAAAATTGGGAGGGGGGTGAAATGAATAGAGAAGTTTACATGCATAAAATTATTAAATTAAACAAAACAAGCTGCATTCCTCCCATTAAAGATACAGATGTTATTTCAGTTGTCTCATATCTAGAAATGACTTTAGCTGATCTGGTGAATAAAACACATATTTTGTCATACCCATTTTTACAATGCATTGACATGGATATGCTAGAAAAAAGGACCCCCCCCCCCCCCTACTTCCAATGTCCTTTTCTTCATTGCTAGAAAAACTTTCCTTTTCTGTTGGGTTTGCTTTGTAACATCAGGATATATCCAGATTTTTCCCCTCCAAAGAGGGTATTAATATTCTTAAAGTAAAGTCTCATAATGGCATTTAGATCTTGCTCAATTACAAAGGAAACAATGAGAGTAGTTCTTTCTGCGGTGTTATCCAAGGATTGTTCTAATAAAGCTGAAATATTATCCACGTCAATATTTGTTTTTCCTACGTCTCATGTTTTCCCTTCTTTCCTCTCAGGATTTGCAATGTAGTATATTTTATTTATAGGAGGAATAGCTTCAAGTAGAATTTTTAAATTTTCATTTAAATATCTTTTAAACAGTTCCAACGGGGAGTTTAGGAAAGTTCAAAAGACGCAGATTCAACCGTCTGTTATAATTTTCTATCTGTTCAATTTTACGGCGTAAGTCAGTATTATCTTTAACAGCTATATTTTTGAATTCTTGAAGTTGTTCAGCATCCTTTTGTATATTTATTACTTTTGTTGTTAATTCTTGCTTAACTGAATCTACCATCTGTTTTACTTCTTCAAATTTTACATTTAAAGCATGTACTTCACCTGATGATTTTTGTAGTGTTACGTCCATTTTATTCAACATCAGCCAAATCGTCTCCAAGTTTACCTCCAGAACTTTCTCTGAGAAACCAATCTCAGGACTCAGCGTCCTTCATAGGGGCTCTAGTCCCTCACTCGATGCCTCTTCCACCACACTTCCGGTGGTGAGCTGGGCCGTCCCTTGAGCAGCTATCGACGCCGGACACGGAGGGAGCAGCAATGCCGGTGGTGAGAGGGAAACGTCCTCCCCCCATAGGGATTCCGCTTCTCTGGTAAGCCCCACTATGGGATCTGTTCCCTTCGGAGTTTGGGAGGTTGCGGTGAAGAAACGTTCTAAGCTCAGCTGGGTAGGCGTAGAGGTAGAGGAAGGCGAGAGCACCCTTCTCACAACTCCTTTGCATTTAGTATGTGGCATTTTCTTTGAGGAAAAATAATTTTTCTCCCCAGCTTAGCAGGAGCGCTTCACTCACCATCCAGCTATGCAGCAGCCATCTTGACACGTCCCCTTGTTCTCACTATGCTTGATTTTAAAGATTAATTGCATATTACTAACAATAGTTCTGCAAGTTCATTTTTTAATTCTATCAGCACTCTTGGATGAATACCATCTGGTAGAAGTGATTTGCTACTCTTCAGTTTGTCAAATTGCGCCATTACATCTTCCAGGTTTACAGAGATTTTATTCAGTTTCTCTGGCTTGTCAACTTTGAATACCATTTCTGGCATCAGTATCTCTCCCAAATCTTCCTCGGTGAAGACCGAAGCAAAGAATTCATTTAATCTCTCTGCTATGGCCTTGTGTTCCCTGATTGCCTCTTTTACCCCTCGGTCACCTAGAGGTCCAACTGATGCCGGCTTCTTGCTTCTAATATACCTAAAAACATTTTTACTATGTGTTTTTGCATCCAATGCAAACTTTTTTCAGTCTCTTTGCCTTCCTTGTCAACCCTTTGCATTTGAGTTGCCATTCCTAATGTTGTTTCTTATTATTTTCAGTTGGATCCTTCCTCCATTTTCTGAAGGATTTTCTTTTATCTCCTTCATCTCAGTTTTTAACCATGCAGGCTGTTGTTTGGCCTTCCTTCCTCCTTTTTTAATACATGGAATATAACTGGCCTGGGCTTCCAGGATGATTTTTTTGAACAGCATACACACCTGATGTAAATTTTTGACCTTCACAGCTTTTTTTTTCATCGTTCTTCTCATTTTATCACAGTTTCCTTTTGAAAGTTAAATGCTAACGTATTTGATTTCCTTCATATGCTTACTGCAGAGTTGATATCAAATCTGATCATATTATGATCACTGTTATCAAGCGGCTCCAGCATCATTACCTCCTCCACCAGATCATGTCCTCCACTAAGGACTAGGTCTAGAATTTTTCCTCCTCTTGTTGGCTCCTGTACCTGCTGTTCCATAAAGCAGTCCTTGATTTTGTCAAGGAATTTTACCTTCCTAGCATGCCCTGATGTTACATTTACTCAATCAATATCGGGGTAATTGAAATCACCAGTTCACCACTTTGGGACCTAAGTTCAGCCTTCTCAGCTTATCAGTTTTCTGTGAGAAACCGTATCAAAGACTTTGTTGAAATCCAAGTAGATTACATTTAATTTATGTCCTTAATCCACTTCTTTGGTCACCCAGTCAAAGAAGTCAATCAGATTCGTTTGGCAGGATTTTCCTTTGGTAAAGTCATGTTGCCTCAGATCCTGTAACCCACTTCAACTATCCTTTCATTCAGAGCAGCGACTCCATTAATTATTTATTATTATTATTATTATTATTATTATTATTATTTTGCATCTAACTTGCCAGTGCTTATGATCATCTTGCCTTTTTACTCATATGGGCATTTTCTGCAAGGGATTTAGCAGTTTAGATGGCATCACCATTTTCACCAATGCAGCTCTTCCCATCAATGTTAATGGGAGGTCTCTCCATTTCTCACGAAGTCACTTAGAGGGGCATAATCGAAAGGGACATCGTCCTTTCGATTTGGACGTCCTCGCAGAATGTCCCCAACCAGGGATGTCCATCTTTTGTTTCGATAATATGGTCAGGGATGCCCAAATCCTGAAATTTGGTCGTATTTAGAGATGGTCGCCCCTAGACTTGGTCGTTTATGATTTTCGGCGATAATGGAAACCAAGGACGTCCATCTCAGAAACAATCAAATCCAAGCCATTTGGTCATGGGAGGAGCCAGCATTTGTAGTGCACTGGTCCCCCTGACATGCCAGGACAGCAACTGGGCACCCTAGGGGGCACTGCAGTGGACTTCAGAATTTGCTCCCAGGTACATAGCTCCCTTACCTTATGTGCTGAGTCCCCCAAACCCACCCAAAACCCACTACCCACAACAATAGCTCTTACGGGTGAAGGGGGGCACCTAGATGTGGGTACAGTGGGTTTGTGGTGGGTTTTGGAGGGCTCGCTGTTTCCTCCACAAATATAACAGGTAGGGGAGGTATGGGCTGGGTCCGCCTGCCTGAAGTGTACTGCACCCACTAAAATTGCTCCAGGTACCTGCATACTGCTGTGATGAACCTGAGTATGAGATCTGAGGCTGGCAATCAATATTTTTAAAGATGTTTTTGAGGGTGGGAGGGGGCTAGTGACCACTGGGGGAGAAACGGGAGGTCATCCCTGATTCTCTCTGGTGGTCATCTGGTCATTTTGGGCACCTTTTTGTGCCTTAGTCGTAAGAAAAACAGGACCAGGTAAAGCGTCCAAGTGTTCATCAGGGACGTCCTTGTTTCTTTCAATTATGGGTCGAGGACATCCAAGTGTTAGGGACGCCCAAGTCCCACCTTCGCTTCGTTACCTATCCTGTTAATGCACTGAATATTACCGCTAACTGGTTAGGCAACTGCTCCGCTCAAACTCTGCCCCAGGCCCTCCCTAATCTCACCGGTTAGAGGATGGCCAGTTTGAGGGAATATCCAGCAGGCCTGTCTAGTTAAGTGTCAATGAATATCCCCGCTTAGCCCTGACTAAGTGATTTAAGTGACAAGACCAAGGAACAGCAGTGGTGCAGCAAACCACCACAATGAAGATTGAACTTCCATAGCCGAGCAAAGTCTCGCCACACTGCCCGAATGGGTTTAACCATCACACTTGTACGCAGGTGAGTCGGTAAAACAGAGGCCTAGCATCATGCAATACATAGAGGAGATGAAGGGGGAGAACAGAAAGCAGATTCCATGGACAACGGAATATAAGTATCTCTTTGGGTAAGTCAGTCACAAAAATGTCTCAACATGCAGGCCATATTGTATAACGACATCTGGCAGGCCTAGGGCCCCCTGCACCAATTACCTACCAAAAATTGAAATTTAATCTTCAGTTTTTTGCTCCCCTCTCCCAACAAAAGAAAGTGAGAGACTAAACTATTGAGAGATTTCAAATCTTTTGAAGTGAGATATAGAGGAAGGGTTTCTCCCCACTTGGGGAAAATGACCATAGAAAAGAGATTTATACACCCCAACAAAGATAATGGGAGGCTAGCTAGACCATTGGCGTGATTTGTCTGTAGTAAAGGAAAACAAGTGAGATACATTAGTATGGTATAGTTGAGAAGGAGCCACACATAACTGAACCCCCAAATTGGTAAAACAATCAAAAGCTCAACGCAAAGGGTAACCCAAAGCCCCCCAAGCCGCCTCATCCACATTAATTGATGGAACCTCAGAATTCATTAAATTGATATGAAAGCCAGAGAAAGCTCCAAATTCCATAAGGACATCTAGAAAGGCAGACAAGGAAGTCCAGAGTTATAAAGAAAAACCAAAAGATTGTCTGCAAAGATTTTAAAGGTATCCATGCCAAGCTGCACTCCCTGAACATCCACTGTCCCCAGGATATCCCGGACCAAAGGGTCCAAAACAAGAACAAAAACTCAATGACTAATTAACCTCTGGAATTCATTGCCAGAGAATGTGGTAAAAGCAGTTATCATAGCAGGGTTTTAAAAAAGGTTTGTATAATTTCCTAAAAGAAAAGTCCAAAGGCCATTAAGATGGACTTGGGGAAAATTCACAGCATATTCTAGGATAAGCAGCATAGTATATCAAGTTACAAATAAATACAATAATAAATACAATAACATAATGTTTTACTGTTCTGTGATCTTGCCAGGTACTTTGGTCTGTCCCAGTAAGGCAATGCTTATGTTCTTATACCTGTTTTCAGCTCAAAATTCATCTTCATGTAGCTTCCTCGTCCCAGAAGGCCCTGCAAGCTCTACTATTACCCTTGACCGAATACCTCGAGCCTGCAGTTCATCTCTGAGCTTGGAGACAATTAAACTAACCTCGCCTCCAAAGACCTAGACCATGGAAGGGAAAGACAACTAAAAGGATTTTAAGACCCAGTAACCAGACAGATGGTAAGTACAAGTTACTAGTTGTTTATTTAAACCCAAAAATGGGGTATGGAAAAAAATGATGTTCTTTACACATTAGGTTCTTTTGTGACATAAAAATACATTTATACATAAACTAATAGCATAATTTTCTTCTTACAGGTGCAGCAGTAGAACAACAGTGAAACCAACAGACAAGTATTAACCAAAGTATCTTATTTGTTCTCTCTCAATCTATAAATTTCCTTTATATTGTGTGTCTCAAGAATCAATTATTTTGAATTACTTTGTCTTTTAGGTGTGAACACCCAGATTCAGTCTCTACAACAGGTAAGTCAGATTAAGCTGTGACCTTTCAGTGTCCTTTTGCAGTGTCCTTTTGCGTAGGAGTGAAGACTTATCTTTGGCCCTTCTTGGAGCTTCTTTGTTCTTCCCCCTTGTATGTTGGAGCTCAGGATCTTCTCTTTCAGTACAGGAACCTACTGCCTCACCCTTTAAATGAAATCAACAAAAAAACCTTCCTTCCTGACTAACAGCAGGAACAGCACTAGCTGACTAACAGCAGGAACAGCACTAGCTGAGATTCAGGGATAACTGTGGCTTGCTAACTAACAAAATAAAGAATAATTGAATAACCTTAAATAGTTTCTCTATTCTTGTACTGAGCTCCCTAACTAAGGAAGGGCACTCTTCATTGGATCTTGCAGTCACATAGAGTCACACAGCTCTCAGCATCTTTGCCTCTCCAAATTCATGCAATCCTCCACTCTAGTGCACCAGCATGTGAACACACATACTGCAAGCCCAACCTTAAGCTTGGAGACCAGTTTTCCTAGTGGCTTAACTGGGATTACTTGCACAAATTTGTTTCACACAATCATGGTCTCTCTACCAGTCTTAATTGTAAAACTTTTAAATAGCACACAAACAAAAAAAGTTTAGTTCTTTCTTTCTCTTGTTCAAATCACCTTCAGCACACTTCACCTGCATCCAGCCAGTGTTTCAGCACTAAACACTGGCAGAGAAATTCCCTTTCAGATACTTAAACAGTACACAAACATCAGTTTTAGAACTTTCTTTCTCTGCTCAATTCCAACACTTTTCACTTTCAACTCTCTTCACCTGTATTCAGGAATTTAAAGCTCACAGAAAAACTTACTTTCGCACACTTTTCTGTCTAGAAATACAGTCATGCACTCAGAGCTCTCCCAAAAAACATATTTCCTCTTCAGTGTCTTTTCAGCCCCCTCCACTTCCTGGCAAACTGTTGCCAAGGGACACTGGGTCTCTGAATCGCCAGCTGGCCTCTGCTGGCCAATAAAGAGTCAGAACACAGGGTGTTTGCCTCATGGACACTAATTAACATTTTTTCACAATCTCCATTTTGGAAAATAACTTTCCATAGGAAATAATAGAAAAGCTATACTTTCAGACAAAACCCCATAAAATTTCTATACAATCAGATCAAAACATCCCACAATCATTGGTGCCATCAAACCACACATACAGTGTATCTTTCACATGTTTAAACACACATCTAAATACATTTACAGACTTTTCTCCAACACTCAGAGCATTGGGGCAAGCCGCAGTCAGCGCAGCTCCATGCAGGAAGTCCAGAACTGCTTCTGGAGTCACAGCAGTGACCAACGATCTCTGGGAGCCCAGGTAAAAATAATTAAAAATATATATATATAACCCACCGGGTTACATTCATTTTAAAGCTTAAAAGTTATAGCGCTCATTTTCAAAAGAGAAAAACGTCTCAAAAGTGTCACAAAGTGGCAGATGAACATTTTTTTTGCAAAAACATCCAAGTTGCGATTGTCAAAACTCATATTTGAGATGCTTTTCTCTTCAGTTTGTCCAAATCATAAGGGGGCAGGATTTGGGTGGGGCCAGAATTTGGATGTTTTTGAGTGACAATATAAAAAAAATGTCTAGATTCAAGATGGCAACATTCATCTGATACACGCTGAGCCTCTCTGATTGTTCTCTTTGTCTGCGATGCCGAAGCGTAGGGGAAAGTCGGCGGTTGGAGCCTCACTGCGACCACCCCCACAGGTCTTCGGTTCTATGGAGTCCTTTGTGGTGAGGCCGGGAAACTAAGTGCGGTCGGTAGGAAGCCTGCTAGAGACGCTTGGAGAAGGTAGAGATCTGGTGGCGTCTCCTGGGCTGGAAGTCACCTTGACCCCTGACAGTAGAGCTCCCCCCTTACAGCTACTAATTAGCAGTTCCCCACTGTCAGTGATAGGGACTCCACTGCAAGGAAATATGGTGGAGACACTGTAGAGAGGCTCTTGGTCAACCAGCGTCGGACGGGGGAATCAACGGTTTTTCTAAACCCACAGCCTGAAGTGGCAGGAATTTCATCTAATGTGAGTGATCTGATTTGGCAGACAATGAGCAAGAAGTAAGTCCTCAGATGCAAGACTTGATGCCTTCTTCACAATTTTCTTCTTTTTTGAGTAGTAAACCTGCTGAAGTAACTTTGAACGCTCTTTGGGTCCTAATTGTAAATCTGGGTAAGGAGTTATGCTCTCAAGTTCAAAAATTAGAACAACGAATTGTCTCACAAGAGAAAAAGTTGGAAATAGTTGACTCTGAATTTAAGCAATTAAAGGGACGAGTTGAAAAACAGGAGAAAGAAATGGAAAATATACAGAAGATGCAGGAAGTTATAATTAAAGACACAACTGATCTCCGCAGGAAGATAGAGACATTGGGGAATATAACAAGAGCTAATAATCTACGCTTTTTGAACTTTCCAAGGACTTTTTCTATATCTCCCAGAGAAATGTTAAAATGATATATTAAAGAAATCTTAGGGGTTTCGGGAAATCTTAGGGGTTTCGGGGTTTCTGAAGATAATATGCCTCCGTTTTCTCAAGAAAAATTCTAGAGGATCAGCAAAAAGACTTAGTTCAGGATAATTTACCATTGAATATTTTGGATATTTTGGAATCCTCGGATACTGAGAATGCTATATCTTCAACATTGCTTGTAACTGTTACTCTTGCGCCAGATAAAGGCTGGCTGTTGAAATTGTTCTTCAAAAATAGACAAAAACATTTTCTGGGCTTTAAAGTTCAAATTTTCCCAGATGTAACAAGGGAAACCCAAAAGAAACGTTGACAGTTTCTTTTGCTTAAACCAGCTGTCCTTCTGATAGGAGCTACATTTTATTTGTGATATCCCTGTAAATGTGTAGTTAAGCATCAAGATGTAAAGTATGTTTTTTTTAACCTTCTCAACTTACTGTTTTTCTTGCAGGCAAACAGACCATGGGGTAAATAGCTCTAATTACAAAAAGGGGGGTTCCTAGTATATCAGGGCTAAAACCAGTGGTGTGCTGGAGCAGGCTCTCACAGGCTCGCAAGAGCCGGTTGTTAAGTTTTTAAGAATTTTGGGAGCCGGTTGTTAAAGTAGGGCCCTCCATGGCTACTTTAACAACTGGCTCCCAAAATGTGGGCTTGGGCCCCCTGCTGAATTCTCTTTTACTTTGCTGGTGGGGATGCTGAGCCCTGCAAGCCAAGTAAATAGACTACTGCTGCTCCCCGCTCCTTGTTTCCAGCTCTGAGCAGCAGGCTGGGACTTCTCCAGCATGTGTGAGAAGTTTCAGCATGCTGCTCAGAGCAAGATGTTGGGAGTGGTGGCAGTCCATTTATTGGCTGCCAGCAAAGGTATGCCTAGTGTGCCCGCATGAAGGGAGGAAGGAGAGAGAGACAAGTGTTGCTCCCCTCCCCCCCCCCCCCCCCCCCCCCGGCCACCCCTGGCCCTTCCAACTGCAGAGCTGGCTACGTCCGGAGAAAGAGCCTGTTGTTAACAATTTACCAGCACAGCTCTGGCTAAAACTTCAATATATAAAAAAATTTCTCTGCTATATTTATTTATATTTTGCTCACACCTTTTTCACTAGTAGCTCAAGGTGAATTACATTTATGTACACTGGGTATTTCTCTGTCCCAGGAGGACTCACAATCTAAGTTTGTACCTGAGGAAATGGAGGGTTAAGTGACTTGCCCAAGACCACAAGGAGCAGCAGTGGGATTTGAACGGGTCATCTCTGGATTGCAAGATTGGTGCTCTAGCCACTAGGCCACTACTCCACTTGGAGCTTAGATCAATAGGTGTGGACTTGAGTTAAGCTACCTAAATATACCTCTTTAATTTTTTAGAAGAAAAATTAATTAATTATGTTGGATAGCTATACTTTGCTGTACAAGATAATTCCTTGGTTGGAAAATTTTTGAAATGTTAATTAAAAAATGTCTAGAGCAAAAATTGGCATGTTCTTATCTAGACCTATTTCAATCACAACTAAGTCTCAAAAAAGTGCCCTCACTTAGCAGTTGACCACTGTAGGGATTAAGGCATGACCCTTCTTGATCCCCCATTGGTCACTGACCCCCTCCTACCTCCACCCTTAAGATGTAACAGTACATACCAAGCTCTATAACAGCATCAGACATTATGGCCATTCCTATTAAAGCAGCAACCTGGTCCCAGGAGTAAACTAGTAGTCAGTGCAGTGGATGCTAAATAAAGGGACCCAGATCCATATCCCACTCTAACTAGTACACTTGTGATGAAAATTGTGGTGAGTTTCCTTATTGTTACCTGCATTGAACTTGGTGGTTTTTGCGGGATATATGATTGTCATATAATGTAATTTTTATTTTTTGTGTCCTCTTTTTTGTCCCCACAAATATGGTAGCTACCTCTGAATAATGATGGTACCTGGGTAATTTCTGGCAACTGCTCCAGACCTGGATATTCAGTGGCAATACCCGGATAAGGGCCAGCAAGTAATATCCAGTTCTAATTGTATTTATTTATTATTAGGATTTATTTACTGCCTTTTTGAAGGAGTTCACTCAAGGCGGTGTACAGTAAGAATAGATCACACATGAGCAATGGGCAATTAAAGCAGTAAAAATATTCAAATAACAATACAAAGTATGACGTAGTATACTAACAATGTCAACACAATACGTAATAGAACATTTTAATTGATGGTGAAGGGTAAAGCAATAATGGGACATATAGATAGGTAAGAGAGTAAGAAGAGTTAGAAAGTAAGGTGATTAATTTAAAGAAAGTTGCACGTGAGGTCAGAGAGATGGTTAAATTTTATCTCAGCTAGGGTAGGAGTGGATAAACATGTCCTGCTACAGTATGTGCATATGTGTGAGAGAGAGACTAAGAGCAGTGCCTTAGCGAGGGCAGCTGACACCCGGGGCGGGTCGCCGCTGCGCACCCCCCCCCCCCCCCCGGGTGCAGCACGGCGCACCCTCCGGAGCGCACCCACCCAAAGCGCGTAATTACATGGGAAAGCAGCGAGGGACGGGCGGGAGGGCCGAACCGCCCCGAGTGCATGTCGCTGGGAGCTGCGTCGGTTCCGCTGGTTCCCTGCTCTCTCTGTCCCGGAACAGGTGGTGTGTAAAGGATCATCCTATTCTTCGGGTACTCAGGGCCATTTACTTTACGTGCCTTGAAGATCAGACGTAGAGTTTTAATTTAGCCCTGTATTGTTCTGGTGGTCAATGAAGTTTTTGCACAAATGGTGTGATGTGGTCATGTCTTGCTGCTGCATTCTGAATCAACTGGAGCTGGTGCAGGTCATTTGTAGTCAGAGTCAGACCATTGTATAGTGCATCGCAGTAATCATTTGGCAAATGCAGTGTTGGGGCAGAGCCTTGGTGGAGCCAGAAGTTACTCCATTATCTAGAAAATCATACTGAGATATTCAGTGCTGGTAGGTAGCAAAGAAAATGATTGATAATGTTGGCCAGGTCTGGACTGACTGCGGTCTTGTGTGTTCACTATGTATAAATCTGTGATCATGGCCCTGATGGGCTCTGCAAGGTATCAAGTCACATGAATTTGGGTAGGTGTCTCCAATGTAGTAGAGTGATATTGGTTTCTGCCAGTTAACACTAGAGCTGTGGCCTGTGTCAACAAAGATTATCCATCCATCCAAAATATTTATAAGCCTGATTTAAAAAAGCATTTTAGAACCTTATTACAAGTACACTCAAGGGTTCCCTCCCTCATATCCTCACCTTTATCTGCCAGTCCCCCACTGTACTAATGAATTATCTTTGTTGACACAGGCCATATAAAGAACAAAATTACACAGCTTATTCAAAAGCATGGATTAATGAGACAAAGAGAGGCATAATCGAACGTCGCTGGTGAAATAGATCACCGGCGATCTATTTTGGCAGCGGCGCAATAGCTGGCTGGAACTGTATTTTTGAAATAGATGGCCAGCCATCTTTTTTTTTTATAATACGGTTTAGCTCGGCCAAATGCCAGAGTTCGCTGGGTTTGAGATCGCCGGTTTTGTTTTTCAGCGATAATGGAAAAGAATGCCGGCGATCTCAAACCCGGAGAAATCCAAGGCATTTGGTCGTGGGAGGAGCCAGCATTTGTAGTGCACTGGTCCCCCTCACATGCCAGGACACCAACCGGGCACCCTAGGGGGTACTTCTAAACATTTTTTTTAAATATACAAATACCTCCCAGGTGCATAGCTCCCTTACCTTGGGTGCTGAGCCCCCCAAATCCCCCCCAAAACCCACTCCCCACAACTCTACACCACTACCATAGTCCTTATGGGTGAAGGGGGGCACCTACATGTGGGTACAGTGGGTTTTGGGGGGGTTTGGAGGGCTCAACACTTAGCACCACAAGTGTAACAGGTAGGGGGGGTGGACCTGGGTCTGCCTGCCTGAAGTGCACTGCACCCATTAAAAACTGCTGCAGGGACTTGCATACTGCTGTCAGGGAGCTGGGTATGACATTTGAGGCTGGCATACAGGCTGGTAAAAAATGGTCTTTATTTTTATTTTTTTAGTGTGGGAGGGGGTTGGTGACCACTGGGGGACTACGGGGAGGTCATCCCCCATTCCCTCTGGTAGTCATCTGGTCAGTTTGCTTACTTTATTTTTTTTTTGTCTATTAGATTGTAAGCTCTTTGAGCAGGGACTGTCTTTCTTCTATGTTTGTGCAGCGCTGCGTACACCTTGTAGCGCTATAGAAATGCTAAATAGTAGTAGTAGTAGTTGGGGCACCTTTTTGAGGCTTGGTTGTGAAAATAAAAGGACCAAGTAAACCCGGCAAAATACTGCTTAACGCCGCTTTTTTTTCCATTATCCGCGAAAGCCGGCCATCTGGTAGCCACGCCCATGCCCACCCATGTCCCGCCTTCGCTACGCCGCCGACACGCCCCCTTGAACTTTCGCCGGCGCAGCGACGATGCTGTCAAAAAAGCTGCTTTCAATTATACTGATTTCGCTGCTTTTGAGAGATCGCTGTTCATCTCCCGATTTATGTTGGAAGATGGCCGGCGATCACTTTCAAAAATAAGCCTTAAGTAGAGAGGTGTATTTCTCTGTTTATCACTCTCCTCTCCCACCCATCCTGTTAGACTATCAATGAAATGAAATGCTTTGATGTACCCATGCATACCTCCTACCCGCCCCCACCTTGCTAGACTGTCATTGAAATGCTTTGAAGCTTCACTTATATATACTATCAACTAACACATTTGCTTATTTCCGATCTGACGAAGAAGGGCAACCTTCGAAAGCTAATCAAGAAATGTATTAAGTTATGTCCAATAAAAAAGGTATCATCTTATTTTCTTTTCCATGTTTTATTTTGTTTGATTTCTATTGATAAAAAATAAGCCTGAAAGCCAACATGGATTTAGTGAAGGGAAATCTTGCCTCACCAATCTACTACATTTCTTTGAAGGGGTGAACAAACATGTGGATAAAGGCGAGCCGGATGATATTGTGTATCTGGATTTTCAAAAGACTCCAGAGGAAATTAGAGAGTCATGGGATAGCAGACAGTATCCTATTGTGGCTTAAAAACTGGTTAAAGGATAGAAAACAGAGAGTAGGGTTAAATGGTCAGTATTCTCAATGGAGAAAGGTAGAGTGTGGGGTTTCTCAGGGGTCTGTGCTGGGACCGCTTCTTTTTAACATATTTATAAATAATTTAGAGATAGGAATAACTAGTGAGGTAATTAAATTTGATGATGACACAAAGTTATTCAAAGTTGTTAAATCACGAGAGGATTGTGAAAAATTACAAGAGGAATTTATGAGAATGGGCATCTAAATGGCAGATGACATTTAATGTGAGCGAGTGCAAAGTGATGCATGTGGGAAAGAGGAACCCGAACTATAGCTACATAATGCAAGGTTCCTCATTAGGAGTCACCGACCAAGAAAGGGATTTCAGCATCCTTGTTGATGATACGTTGAAATGCTCTGTTCAGTGTGCTGCGGCGGCAAAGAAAGCAAATAGAATGTTAGGTATTATTAGGAAAGGAATGGAAAACAAAAGTGAGGACGTTATAATGCGGTCCATGGTGTGACTGCATCTCAAATATGTTGTTCAATTCTGGTCGCAGCATCTCAATAAAGATATAGTAGAATTATAAAAGGTACAGAGAAGGGCGATGAAAATGATAAAGGGGATGGCACAACTTCCCTATGAGGAAAGGCTGAAGCGTCTAGGGCAGAGGGAAGATATGATAGAGGTCTATATAATATGAGTGGAGTGGAAAAGGTAGATGTGAAAATATTAGGACTAGGGACATGCAATGAAGCTACAAAGTAGTAAATTTAATACGAATCAGAGAAAATTTTCTTCCTCACTTGTAATTAAACTCTGTATTCGTTGCCATAGAATGTGGTAAAGGCGGTATTTTAGCAGGGTTTAAAAAAGGTCTGGACATCTTCCTAAAGGAAAAGTCAATAGACCATTATTAAATTGACTTGGGAAAATCCACTGCTTATTTCTGGATAAGCAACATAAATGTATTGAGCTTTTCTGGGATCCTATAACCTGTTAGCTTCCAGAAAGTTAACTATCCTTTTCTTCAGCAGTGACTCCATTATTTTTCCTACCACCTATGTAAGGCTTACTGGCCTGTAGTTTCCCACTTCTTCCCTTTCCTCCACTTTTCTGAAAAGGGACCATATCAGCTCATCTCCAGTCCTGAGGAACTTCTCCCATCTCTAAAGATCTATTAAATAATCCTTAACAGGACCTGCCAGGACTTCTCTGAGCTTCCTCAGTATCCTGAAATGTATCCCATTCGGCCCCCATAGCTTGTCCATTACCAGATTTACAAGCTGCTTATAAACGCATTCTTCTGTGAATGGCGTAATATCAACTCCAGTTCCCAGATAACAGTATACCCTCAGCAGCCAACCTCGGTCCTTCTCCAGGATTGTCTTCTGTGAACACAGAAGAGAAGCGTTTGTTTAGCACACTCGCTTTATCTTTATCATTCCCCGTATAGCTATTATCAGCATCTTTCAGTCTTACAATTCCATTCTTATCTTTTCTCCTTTCCCCAATATATCTGAAAAGGTCTTGTCACCTCTTCTTTACATCTTTAGCCATTTTTTCTTCTGCCTGTGCTTTCGCTTGCCTTATCTCCCTTTTGGCTTCTCGGTGATTTGTGCCATGTTTTCCTTAGTACAAAAGGTGGAGCTTAAATTTACATGTGATCCCAGTGCCTAAGCACTATTCTATAAGCCATGCTTAACTTGAAGCGCCGCTTATAGAATAACGCTTTTTTCGGCACCAATTATTTGGTGCTATATATAATATTCACCCTTAACTGGATAATGCAGAGTGTGATGTCACCAAATACCCAAAGGTGTAGGCTGAGTGTCTAGTGACCATCTGCCGCCTACCTGAAGGTGTAGGAGGCAGATAAGCTAGCTCCTTTAGCCAAAAGGCGGTCGACGATGACCCTCAGTATTCTAAGGGCTATTTACTGCAGCGAGTTTATCCACCTACTCTGTAGTAATTGTCAAAATGAATGTGTAGTAGTTGCTAAAGTACCATATTATCTATTGGTGCATTTGAATTTCAATGTTAACAGTTAATGAAGCTGAGAGTGAATGAGGAGTCTAATGGTTAGTGCAGTGGGCTGAGAACCTGGGGAACCAGGTTTAATTTCCACTGCATCTCCTTATGACTCTGGGCAAGTCACTTGGCCCTCCATTGCCCCAGGTACAAAATAAGTACCTGTATATAATAAGTAAACCACTTTGACTGTAACCACAGAAAGGCAGTATATCAAATCCCATCCCCTTTCCTAATTAGCCCCCAAGGATTTCCCCATTGAGTGGATGACTCAGAAATCTATTCAATAGTTATTTCAATAAAAAGATATCAGCAACAACTTTATTATGGACCACTATATCTACTTAATTTTTATATTCAAATTGTGTGCAGTATCTAATTTTAGCTATAATATTACATATGTGAAATTTAGGATTGCCTCAACCAATGATGCAGTTTCTGGGTTAAAGAAGGACATTCAATTTGGACTTGCCCAACAACTGATAACATTTAAATTAATCCATCTTTTGCACAAATATTAATCATTCTAGTTTCTTGATAAGCATTTTCTGCTGTTCCTTTCAGGTCTCAGCAGAATAACAAAGCACTTAGGGAAAAAGATACAGCCAAGAAGTCCAGTACTGGAAGCCAGAATAGCAAATATTTCTACCACTACCATGTACTTGCCCTTGGTGCTCAGGTACGTTGGGATGAAGGAGAACCAGACGTTGCAGAACACCAGCATGCTGAAGGTGATGTACTTGGCCTCATTGAACCTGTCAGGTAGATTTCTTGCTAAGAAAGCTACAATGAAACTGACACCAGCCAGAAATCCCAGGTAACCCAGAACAAGGTAAAATGCAACTATCGACCCTTCATTACATTCAGTTAGTATTGTTCCAATTTCTGATTTCGTATTAAGATATGGAAACGGGGGAGCAGTGAACAACCAGGCAAAACACAGAACAGTTTGAATAAGAGAACAGAAAAGGACTATAAAAGCTGAAACCCTGTAACCCATCCATTTCCGGAGCTTGCTTCCAGGCTTGGTGGCATGAAAGGCTGTGACCACAGTGATGGTTTTTGCTAGTACAGAAGAAAGAGCGATGGAGAAAGTGATCCCAAAGGCAGTCTGTCGGAGAATACAGGTCACTTTGTCAGGGTGTCCAATGAATACCAAGGAGCAGAGGAAGCAGAGCATGAGGGAGATGAGGAGAATGTAACTGAGTTCTCGGTTGTTGGCTTTCACTATGGGGGTGTCTTTGTAATGAATAAAGATGCCCAAAATGACAGTATTAATGAGAATTAAGAAAATACAGACTAAAGTCAAAATTATTCCCAAAGGCTCTTCATAGGTCAGGAAGGTTATCACTTTTGGGATGCATGTATCTTTCTTCTGATTCGGCCATTGGTCCTCTGGGCATTTCAAACAAGCGTCCATATCTGAGAATTGAAAATATTGTCCCATTATCTCACAAATAGAATCAGTTATAGGACAGTAACTTTTCCCTTATAATAAGATATGTTTCAAAATGGCAGACCTTACTTAACTGCCTTCATCACATCAGTATCACAGATCAAGTCTTAGCCTGGTTTGAGTCATACCTCGCCTCCAGAACCTATACAGTGAGCTTCCAAGGAACTACCTCTGAACCATTCTCCACAAGTTGTGATGTCCTCACAGATCTATATTGGCACCAACCTTGTTCAACATCATTATTACCCCATTGCTAACTCTCGTTCAATCAATCAACCTCATTGGTTTTATTTATGCTGCTGATATTGAGATTCTGACAAATATAGACCCCACCAACCTGCAAGAAATTCATTCCCTAACAATAAACTCTCAAAGATCACTTCCTGGCTAACAAACCAGAAGCTAAAGCTGAATTCAGAAAAATCAAAGGTCATCTTATGTAGTGGCCAACCCCATATAGTTCTTTCAATTCCACTCCTGCTTCACAATGTACAGAGTCCTGTAGTTTCTTCTATGAAACCTCTAGGCATTATAATTGACAATGATCTCAATTTCTGGACCCAGATTTCAACTTTGATTCGGTGATGCTTCAACAAACTGCACCTGAGATCCTAGTACACTCTCTTGTCTTGTCTCAAATTGATTATTGTAATTCATTATGCAAAGGGCTATGACAGAAAGATACACAACATATTCAATTGGTTCAAAATAACCCTGTTAAAGTGATCAATAGTGCGAAAACGTTTGATCATTTCACACTGTTAATGAAAGTCACTCACTGGCTCCCTATTGCACGTAGAACAACCTATAAGATTCTACTTCTGGTACTTAAAATAGTCACCACTGAGTCCCCTCCTTTCCTGGCACATGTTTGACTCCCTATTCTCCGTCACAAGCCCTTCGCTTCTCTCCACAACATCTTCTAGCCATTTCCTCTTTTTGGCACATCAGATATGATACCACTCGTAATTTTATGTTTTTCTGTTGTTGGCCCCACTCCCGAACGCCTTACATCTCCAGCTAGGATCACACATTTCCTTAAACAAATTTTAAACCGATCTTAAAACCTTCCTCTTTGAAGATGCTTTTTCCATAAAATAATTATGGTGACTTTGATGATAATCTCCACTTCTCCCCTGGATGAGCATGTCTACATCTGAAACTACCCTTTCTATCATTCTCTGCTACTCCCTGTCCTATCACATATTGTAGTTCCTTCTTCCTCCCTCTCATTACTGTCTACCCTCCCCCTTCCTCCTCTATCTCTAGTTTTTTAATCCTATTTTTATTAGTTTTGTTAGCTGCTCAGATAATTCTGATAGTTTGTGGGATATTAAGCACTAAATAAATTTAGAAACTTGGACAGTAGCAAACATTAAACAAGTAATAAATGATTTTACTGGAAATGAAATCATGCATTATGTCTTAGACTTACTTGCAACTGAAATGTATACTTCTAAAGGATTTATTGAAAAATCAGATACTACAAGCTCAACATTGGTAACTTGATTGAGATGTTTCTAAGTGTTTCAGTGATATGGCTATCCTCACTGATTATTGAAATCACTGATACTTTATAGATACTTGACTCCTGAAGCAGGCAATCGTTGCCAAAACATGGACTGTGCCAAGTCTGTGGTAGCTGGTTTTCTCAATAATTCATATTTGATTACAATCAACCTCTGGATATTTATCTGTTTTGTTTGGCCTACATCCCTTCCCTACTACTCCAGTTGTCTCAACCTTCCCATAGGGACATTCCTTCTTCTGTCAGGCATTGCTTTTAAAGGATTCCATACGTCTTATCCAATGGGGGTGTGATTAGTTTGCTAGCAGTACCAGTTTCATATTTTTGGATTAGACACAAGGTATTCCACTAGGACATTTGAAGACCTTCTTACATAGAATACTGGAGATTGCAATGAGATGTCCAGATCAGGATGTGCTCAATTCTGGTGATGTTTTTCAAAAGGGATAAAAACACTAAATGGAAGGAAGCGATTTTATTTGGGGACAATACACGTCCCATGTTTCAGAAGATGTTTGCATCAGAGGTCAATATGGATATACCACAACGCATAATTCCCATTCTTTGCTGTTTTTATCCCATTTGTGGCCTATTTCACTGTCTTGATCCACATCTTTTTTGTGTTGTTGCTTCCCTCCTCCTTGCTTGGTAAACATAGTAACGTGGAGGGGAATAATCGAACATCGCTGGCAAAATAGATCGCCGGCGATCTATTTTGGCGGCAGCGGCGCAACAGCCGGCAGGAACTGTATTATCAAAAAAGATGGGCCGGCCATCTTTTTTTTCGATAATACGGTTTGGCCCAGCGAAATGCCTTGGATTTTCGCCGGGTTTGACATCGCCGGGTGTGTTTTTCCACGATAATGGAAAAAACTGCCGGCGATCTCAAACCCGGCGAAATCCATGGCATTTGGCCGTGGGAGGAGCCAGCATTTGTAGTGCACTGGTCCCCCTCACATGCCAGGACACCAACTGGGCACCCTAGGGGGCACTGCAGTGGACTTCATAAATGCTCCCAGGTACATAGCTCCCTTACCTTGTTTGCGCTGAGCTCCCTAAATCCCCCCCAAAACCCATTCCCCACAACTATACACCACTACCATAGCCCTTAGGGATGAAGGGGGGCACCTACATGTGGGTACAGTGGGTTTTGGGGGGGGGTTTGGAGGGCTCACATTTACCACCACAAGTGTAGCAGGTAGGGGGAGAATGGGCCTGTGTCCACCTGCCTGAAGTGCACTGTACCCACCTTTGTGGGAGGGGTTTGGTGACCACTGGGGGAGTACAGGGAGGTCATTCCCTATTCCCTCTGGTGGTCATCTGGTCAGTTGGGGCATCTTTTTGAGGCTTGGTTGTGAAAATGAAAGGACCAAGTAAACCTGGCGAAATGCTGATTATTGCCGGGTTTTATTTTTCCATTATCCGCGAAAGCCAGCATCTGGTAGCCATGCCCATGCCCACCCATGTCCCGCCTTCGCTTCGCCGGCAACACGCCCCCTTGAACTTTTGCCAGCGATGCGAAGGGAAAGCGGTGATGCTGTTAAAAGCCAGCTTTCAATTATACGCTTTTCGCCACTTTTGCGAAATCGCCGGCGATCTCCCGATTTGTGTCGGAAGATTGCCGGCAAAAAGTTTTGATTATAAGCTGGATAGTAATATAGTAGATGATGGCAGAAAAAGACCTGCACGGTCCATCCAGTCTGCCCAACAAGATAACTCATATGTGCTACTTTTTGTGTATACCTTACCTTAATTTGTATCTGTCTTTTTCAGGGCACAGACAGTATAAGTCTGCCCAGCACTAGCCCTGCCTCCCAACCACCAGCCCCTTGATTTGTATCTGTCTTTTTCAGGGCACAGCTCCAACCCTCGTCGTCTCTTCACCACCCTTAACTCCCTCCTCAAAGTGCCCCCCGCTCCCACTTCCCCTTCACTCTCTCCTCAATCACTGGCTGACTACTTCCGTGACAAGGTACAAAAGATCAACCTTGAGTTCACTACCAAGTTACCACCTCCTCTTCAGCCTGTAGCCTTATCCAATAACCAACCAACCATGGCCTCATTCTCGTCCTTTCCTGAGATCACCGAGGATGAAACCTCCCGCCTTCTTTCCTCCTCGAAATGCACCACCTGTTCCTCCGATCCCATCCCCACCAACCTACTTAACACCATGTCCTATACTGTTACCCCCTCCATCTGTCCAATCTTTAACCTTTCCCTCTCCACTGCAACTGTCCCTGACACCTTCAAGCACGCCGTAGTCACACCTCTCCTAATAAAAACCATCACTTGACCCTACCTGCCCCTCCAACTACCGCCCCATCTCTCTCCTCCCCTTCCTCTCCAAAATACTTGAGCGCGCCGATCACAGTCACTGCCTTGATTTTCTCTCCTCTCATGCCATCCTAGATCCACTTCAATCTGGTTTTTGCCCTCTACACTCGACAGAAACAGCACTCTCTAAAGTCTGCAATGACCTGCTCCTCACCAAATCCAGAGGCCACTATTCCATCCTCATCCTCCTCGATCTATCCGCTGCGTTTGACACTGTCAATCATGATTTACTTCTTGCCACACTGTCCTCTTTTGGGTTCCAAGGCTCTGTCCTTTCCAGGTTCTCCTCTTATCTCTCCCACCGCACCTTCAGAGTACACTCTCATGGATCTTCCTCCACTCCCATCCCACTATCTGTTGGAGTTCCCCAGGGATCTGTCCTTGGACCCCTTCTCTTCTCAATCAACACCTCTTCCCTAGGCTCACTGATCTCATCTCATGGTTTTCAGTATCATCTTTATGCTGATGACACCCAGCTATATCTCTCCACACCAGACATCACCGCGGAGACCCAGGCCAAGGTATCGGCCTGCTTATCCGACATTGCTGCCTGGATGTCCAACCGCCACCTGAAGCTGAACATGTCCAAAACCGAGCTCCTCGTCTTTCCACCTAAACCCACCTCTCCTCTTCCTCCACTCTCTATCTCAGTTGATAACACCCTCATCCACCCCGTCCCATCTGCCCGCAACCTCGGAGTCATCTTCGATTCCTCCCTCTCCTTCTCTGTGCATATCCAACAGACTGCCAAGACCTGTCGCTTCTTCCTCTTCAACATCAGCAAAATTTGCCCTTTCCTATCTGAGCACACCACACAAACTCTCGTCCAGGCTCTCATTACCTCTCGCCTTGACTACTGCAACTTACTCCTCACCGGCCTCCCACTTAACCATCTATCCCCCCTTCATTCCGTTCAGAACGCTGCCGCACGTCTTATATTCCACCAGAACCGATATACTCATATCACCCCTCTCCTCAAGTCACTTCACTGGCTTCCGATCAGATACCGCATACAATTCAAGATTCTCCTCCTTACCTACAAATGCACCCGGTCTGCGGCTCCTCACTACCTCTCTACCCTCATCTCCCCCTATGTTCCCGCCCGTAACCTCCGCTCACATGACAAATCCCTCCTTTCAGTTCCCTTCTCCACCACTGCCAACTCCAGGCTCCGCTCATTCTGCCTTGCCTCACCCTATGCTTGGAACAATCTTCCTCAGCCCCTACGCCAAGCCCCCTCCCTACCCATCTTCAAATCTCTGCTTAAAACTCACCTCTTCAATGCTGCTTTTCGGCACCTAACCTTTCGTGAAATATAGTATGCCCTATCAGACGGACTCTACACTTGTCTTTAGATTGTTTAGATTGTTTTTAGATTGTACACCTGTCTTTTAGATTGTAAGCTCCTTGAGCAGGGACTGTCCTTCCATGTTAAATTGTACAGCGCTGCGTAACCCTAGTAGCGCTTTAGAAATGTTAAGTAGTAGTAGTATAAGTCTGCCCAGCACTAGCCCCGCCTCCCAACCACCAGCCCCTTGGTGTTGATGTTTTGCAAAAGGCAGGAGTACATGCATATTTGCTTCCCATGTTGGGTCTTCAATAAAAGCTGAATATGGGCCTAATAGTGACTAAACAGTGTCCATGAGCATGCCAAATTATAACATGAAATCACTCACCAGCTTGGCTGGAGACCTCGCCCTCTGGACAAGGGATACAGTCATAGCAGCAGACAGGCTCTCCTTCCCTGGTTAATTTCCTGAACCCAGGAAGGCAACTCGGGCTGCATCTGGACTGTAGAGGTATCTGAGAATTGAGAAAACATCTGAATAACTTGAGATAATACTGGATTATGACTTTGCAAATGCAGTGTTACTTTTCTGTCTAAACGTGAGCCGGTTTTCCCATTTAGTTTTTGAGCTCATTACCAAGCTATTCAGTAGAATATGGAGGTCAGTATGAGCTCTAATTTGATTGGAAATATAAATAACATGAAATAAGTTTGACCTAGAATCAGTCATTCAAGCTGATTGGGGAATTTTATGAGCAACGTTCCCATGCTTTTCACCCTTATTAGTTTGATTAAACAGTATGAGAAAATACCTCTACTTTCTCAAATAACTTTGAATTCTCCCTCTCCTCTTAAGACTTGGGCAATGAGAAAAGGACTTTTGTTTCTTTATTCATTTAGCTAACATCAATCAGTGAGTTTCATTCAGCTTCACTAGGTATTTTTTGTTTAAACTTGATGCCTTCTCAAATGGATATATTTTGGCCAAATTTATCTTGATATGTGAATATACTATTCATTGACTATCCAGATAACTTATCCATTGATATTAAATTACACTGCAGGCTAAACTATATAGATATTACTGATGAATATAGCATGAAGATATGCAGATAAATTAGTATATCTTTATGCAGTCACAGTAACATAGTAAATCACAGCAGGTAAAGACCTGAATGGTCCATCCAGTCTGCCCAATAGTCACACTCTTTATCAAGTCATGATTAAACCAACAATGAATGTGACATAAAATACTTGACCATTTTCTCTTTTTGGCATTTCTGGGTCATGTTGTAGAATACAATGTACATTGCTCACAGATGCTCTTAAAAACAAAAGGAGGAAAAGATCTCAAAAGATCCAGGTGCTCAAGTGAACTTGTCACTAGCGTGACTCTGACTCTGATGGGGAGTTACTTATTTTTCTATTTTCTACCATGGGGGACATTCCCAGCAGTAATCAGCAGTACACTGTATGGTTGTTGCATGGGTAGCACATGAGCCCTTACCGCTAAGTCAATGTCTGGAGGTAAGGGCTCAGGTCATAAATAGATATGCACTAGATTTAATTTTTGTGCATGCCCATTTCCCGACCGATTAAAAAATTGCCTTTTTCCCAACCTTGGTAAAAAATGGCCCAGCATGTGCCCAAAAGACATGCCCACACTTCTGCAGCCCACTTTTTACTGTGGCTTTGTAAAAAGACCCCATAGTGAGCAGCTCAAAATGGGACGTGGCATGAGTGTGTCAGGGCTTTCCCAAAAATTAGGCACCATGTTAAAGGCTGCCATCAGTTGGGCACGAGAATTTACCCTAGGTTCTGGCAGACATAAATCCTTGGAATTGACTTTAAGTGCGATTCTTTAAATGGTGCTCTGTGCAGTGCGCCCTTTAGAGAATACTGGTTTATCGCACAACTTTCCGGCACCTAACTTTGGGTCCCATTTACTGAATCTCTCTCAATATACACATGGTTCAGTGTTTTGCATCTTGTTTTTGTATTATTTAGTTTAGTTTATTAAAAATGTGATATACCGCCCTTCACAATCACATCAGAGCAGTGTATAGTAGTCAAATAAAACCATGAGGAAAGGCACGACAAAATACAAGGAAAATAAAATGTTAATTTAATTAAATTAATTAATTAAATTTAGTAAATTAAGTAGACGGTAGTACCAATCTAGGCAATTTTAAATAGGTGAACTTTCAACAAAGATTTAAAATGACCAAATAATTGCTCAGAATTGAGGGTTAGCAGGAGAAGCATTCCAAATAGAGGGAACCAGATAAAAGAAAGCAGAGTGATGTGTAGATTCCAAATTAGAAAAATGAACAGGAGAAATAGAAAAGCCGGAGAGATAGAGAGAACAGAGAGGGTGATAAAGGGTTTAAGGAGAAATGAGAGCAGTGAGATATGAGTGGGGGGGGGGGGGGGGGGGGTGCCAATGTTAACGGCCTTAAATGCCAGAGTGAGGAATTTAAATTGAATTTAAATCAGACCCCGTTGAATGTGCTATCCCACATGGTCTTTTCATAGATGGTAAATTCCTGCTCTGGTGGAGCATAAGGGTTATAAGTTCCAACAATTTCATTAATCTGTGTCCCATCAGGTAGAAAGAAATTGCTTATAATATCATATCCAACGGCGAGATCACCATTCTCATCAAAAAAGATTTCCTCACCCAGAATGTTCTTAAAGTGGAGGTTCTTTAGATAATGATGAAGCTAATAAAAAAGAGAAACATAGTTACTGGTGAAACTCACTGCAGGGTTAAACTCCGAACTTCAAGCACATACAATCTTCTCCTGATTTTACAGACATGTTTTCATTTTGAAGCAGCATTAGGGTGGAGCTTATTTTTGAGGCAAAACATCAGTTAAATCAATGAACATTTATTGGTAGCTCAACAACAATGATGTTCTAAAGGCATCAAACAGTAATAATTCCGCAATCCACGTATGGCATTCTTGAATATGGGCTGTTTGGGCTTGTTAGTGTTGAGACTCAGAACCAAAAACCCAACACCTCACCCATACAAATTTCCCAACTGGTTTCTTAGGACCACCAGTCTGATAAGTACCAAAAACAACTATAAACAAAAGAAGCTTCTTACATTACAGTTTATTCTTACCCAAGAACATGAAAAATAAGAAATAATAGAAAATTAGGAACAGCACGTAAGAAACAGGGTAGTGAGGGAACATAAAGAAAAAGGAGGTGCCAGGGAAATGGTTGTATATTCCTTAGTCTATTGAGACTGAGGAAGATTTTCATCGCCCCCCTCCCCCCCTCCCCCGCCTTTGAGAGCAGGCATTTATATAGTGTTTATCAGCCCCAAAGAACAAAGAACTGTTTTTTTTTCAGGAATACATCATACAGGATATGTAATTTGTTTGTTATAATTGCCAAAAGGTACATAAAAAAATATTGCCTTTCCTTAAAAGATACATTTCAGTCCTTTTGTTAAATAAACACATCCCCAGTAAAACAAACTTTACCTTACTTCAAAGGAGTCAGAATTCCTTTCTCACAGACCCTACCCCTGCAATATGTCATTCTCCTTTCCTGTCCTGGCCACAGAATCTTGTCTTGCACCTCTGCCTTTTGCCCTTCACATGGAAATTAGTTCTGCAACCTAAAATTCTCCAATTAGCCTCCTTGAACACCAGTGGCGTACCTAGGGTAGTTGACACCCAGGGATGGTCATTTTTAACACCCCCCCCCCCTCCAAAATCCAGTACTAGGCATACCGAGAATACAAAACACTCAGGACCTATAGAGGAATTCTAGCATACCATAAGCAGTCATTTCTACAAGTCACACAAGGAAAAGGAAAGCATCTTAAACACTACAGTGAGCACTAGAACATCAATTCACCTATTGTAAAATGAAACCAGACAGAATAGTACAGATCGTTGATCCTGCATAGTCAATGCCAACTGAAAATCATGTCTTTTTCACAAACACAGATGCACTCTAATCCACTATAGAATAACTAATCATAAACTGTCTATTTAGACAAAAATTAAACTGAACTCCCAAGATGCCAGACTCTGCATACAATGCACCACCACAGTGAGGGAAGGGCCGACGCGATGAGGCGATTTGCTTCTTTTACAGCAGAGCAGACACGAGGCGCTTCACTGATTTTTTTTAAGGCTGGGTGCCGGGTGGCAGGAGAGGAGGGTCGTCTGTCGATGGAGCTGGTGGGCAGGTGGGGACTGCGGCACCAGCGGAGCACTCCCCCCACCTGCTGACACCCGGGGCGAACCGTCCCCACCACCCCGCCCTTGGTACGCCACTGTTGAACACACTCATCCTAAACAGTGAATTGCATGACTCATTGTCTTTCAATTACCTGGCCAGAGGAAGGGAGGAAGGGGTGGGGTACTTGCTTGTTTGTGCACCAGCACCAAATGGCCTTGTTTATTTCCTTTGTAATCCACAGAAGAAAAAAGGGTCTCCACACTTCAAACATCTGTAGATTAAGATTAGTTCTTTATATTAAATATTACCAGCACTGGAACTGCATGGTCTAGGCCTTCATAAGTGCAACTCCACCAACAGGACCGATGAGAACCAAATTAGGCTGTCAGTGTTTTTTTACACACAGTTGAACAACAAATTGAACATGTAACTTCATCACATGTCACCCAGTATGCTGACATCATTAGTCATCACCTTCTGCAAAAACGGAAATTACAAAATTTTGGCAATCAATAGAAATAAAACAAAATAAAACATGGAAAAGAAAATAAGATGATACCCTTTTTATTGGACATAACTTAATACATTTCTTGATTAGCTTTCGAAGGTTGCCCTTTTTCGTCAGATCGAAAATAAGCAAATGTGGGCACATTCTACATGCTACCCAAAATCCACAAACCTGGAAACTCTGGCAGGCCAATCATATCAGGTATTGGCACACTCATGGAGGAAATATCTGGACTCATAGAGGGAATTCTGAAACCTCTCGTGCACAAAACAAACAGCTTCTTACAAGACACCACAGTCTTTCTGAATAAATTGAAAAATATCAAGCAATGGATGTAGAATCACTATACAGCAGCATTTCCCCATGCGGATGGTATAGCTGCATGTGGGAAACTCCTAAGAACATCCACACTGGGACCATCAATACTCACCACTACTACTACTACTTAACATTTCTAAAGCGCTACTAGGGTTACGCAGCACTGTACAAGAAACTATTACAAGATTAATCAAATTTATTTACCTCACAACTACTTCCACTTTAACAATGATATCTATCTACAAATGATGGGCACCAGGACAGCACCCCCAATATGCCAACCTCTTTATGGCTGAGCTGAAGAGACATTTCTGAATACATACCAGGACCAAACCCCTAAAATACTACTGGTACATCGATGACATTTTTATGATTTGGACTGAGGGGGAAGAAACTCAAACAATTTTACAATTCTTTCAATACATACCATCCTTCAATCAGATTCAAAATTGACTACTCCTCAGAAAAAGTCAATTTTTTGGACACCACAGTCTCAATCAGCGATGCCTATATACAAACATCTATATACAAGAAACCCTCAGACAGATGCAGCTACCTCCACAAATCCAGCTTCCACCCTTCACATACAAAAAGATCCATTATTTACAGCCAAGCCACAAGTTACCACTGTATCTGCTCTGACCCAGGGGACAGAGACAGACACCTTGAAATCCTGACTGTATCCTTCAAACAGAAAGGCTACAACCCCAAAATAATCTCCAAGAATATTACCTCCTCCCTCAAAACACCCAAAGAAAATCTGCTACAGTACAAAGAAAAAAAAGTCACAGACAGAATCCCCCTTATAGTGACATACAACCCAGAGCTGGAAAAGAAAATCATAAAAGATCTGCAGCTTTTTACTCCAGGAGAATGAATTACCAGTGCTGGCCTTCCGACAGCCACACCAACTTAAAACACAAGCTAATTAGAAGTAAGCTCCCAACACAGACTCAAAAAGAAGAGAATGGCACACATTCTTGTAATATATCCAGCTGCAAACTATGCCAAAACATTTCACAGGACCCCATAGGCGGTCGGTGACTCAACTGTTTGGGGAGGCTAAGATGGGTGGGGCTAAATAGTGGGTGGGGTTTAAGGCGGGGCCAAGGTTGTGGTTGAATGGAGTGTGATTGGGAAGGTTAAAATCCTTAGTGTAGGGAGTAGCCCTTAGATTGTAAACTCTCCAGGGACAGGAAAATACCTATTGCATCCTGAATGTAATTCTCCTTGAGCTACTGCTGAGAAAGGCGTGATCTAAATCACATCCAGAAGACTAGTACCACACATAATAAAGTGATTATAAAACACAAAAAATGTCACTTAGGACTAAAGAACAATTCTACAATACCATAATAGCACTAACTTCCAGGAGTCACACAGCAAGGGCAGCAGCGTAAACAGTGGCAGTGGGCACTAGAACATCAATACTGGAAAACTAAAACAAGCCGGATTAGAACAGAATCAGCCCTACATAGACCATTCAATGTTAACAGAATACCTAGTTGTTCACACACACAGAACACAGATAGACCCTCACCAGGTATAGAACTAAAAATAGACATATGTAGACAAAAATACAAATACTTATGGATTACAGCAATATAACTAGGCCCATACGTCAGATGTACAGTCATATGTAAAGCATTTAAATTTTCTTCACCCATATTCTTAAAAATACACTATTATGATTTTTAAGAACTTCTGAAATTACACCGAACCCCAAGAAACTAGACTCCCCAATGCAACACTAAAATATATGCCAAATGTAAAGATAGCAGATGCAAATTTTAAAATATGACATATTCCAATCACATTACAAATTAACAAATAAAAATAAAGCAAAAAAATGGAAATAAGGCAATATCTTTTTATTGGACTAACGTAATACATTGTTCAACTAGCTTTCAGAGGCCAAACCTTCCTTCCTCAGATCAGGACAATATAGTGCTGTTATGGTATACTGTTCTGACCTGACGAAGGAGGCTTCGATCTCCAAAAACTAGTAAAAAAAACAAATGTATAGGTTAGTCCAAAAATGGTATCATCTTATTTTCCATTTTTTTGTTTATGTTTATAAGAGTAGAATAACATTACTACCACACTACTTTATCCTAAATTAAAAATACATTTTTTTCTACCTTTGTTGTCTGGCCGTTTTAATTTTCTAATTGTGTTAGTCGCAATTTCTGCACTCTGCTTTCTCCCTATCAAGGATTTCTTGTCCATTTGTCCTTTTTCTCTCTTCTCTTGTCTTCTTCACATCCTCCACTACATCCATCTCCAACATTGATATTTTCCCTCAGCTTCCTTCCATTTATTTTTATCCATTTTTCATTCATTCTTACTAGAGTCTTCAATTTTTCCTCTTTTTACTGAATCTACCTAGAGCTTTCCATCTTTTCCTTTCCTTTTATTTCCCAGTCTCATTAACTCTATTCTCTCCCCTTCCAACCAGCATTTCCTCTTTCCCCCTTCCATCTAGTGTATCCTCCTCCCCATTCATCCAGTGCCCCCCACTCTCCCATTCCAAACCAATGTGTCTCCTCTCTCCCCCCTTCCGAGTGTCTCCCTTTCTCTGTCTCCCCCTTCCATTAGTATGTCCCCACTCCTCCCTTCCATCCAGCATGTCCCCTCTCTCTCCTCCATTCAGCTTCTCCCCTTCTCTATCTCTACTTACATCCAGCTTTTCCCACCTCTCCCATCTTCCATCCAGCATGTCCCCTCTCTCCCCCTTCCCTCCAACATATCCTCTTTGTCTCCCCCTTTTCAACCAGCATGTCCCCTCTCTCCCCTCCCTTTAGCTTCTCCCCTCTGTCACATCTTCCATCCATTGTTTCTCTCTCTCTCTCTCTTTCTTTCTTTCTTCCCTCCATCCAACATCTCCCACTCCCTCCCCCTTCCATTCAGCGTTTTTTCTCTCTCTCTCTCTTTATCTTTCCATCCAGTCTCTCCCCTGTCTCTCTGTCTCTCACTCTCTGATTGTATTTCCTCTTCCCCTTCACTCTACCGATCAGAACTTAAGTGGCTGCTGCATTTCGGGACTAGCCGCGGAACAGGCATTCTGCATAGGCGCGACTTCCGACTCTGCTGTTCTTCTCAGTCACTGGGAGAGGAAATGACGTTGGGGAGAGGGCAAGGCTGGCAAAGTCGTCACGTCAGTTGCGTGACTACAGGAAAGTGCAACCCCGCGGCTCTCTTCTCTTTTACTATTGCTCCTCTGAGTCTAAACCGGCAGTAGTGGCAGTCAGAGTTAGCAACGGGAGGAAGGTAGTCAGAACAGAAGTCATGGTTGGGGCTGGGGAGGCTTAGCCTTCCCAAGCCTCTTATACCGGGCGCCTATGTAGGACCCCACAGTCATTCACAAAGGAAAAATATTCAACATAAAGGAATCCTTTACATGCTCATCTTCCAATGTGGTATACATCATTCAGTGTAAAAAATGTGACGAAGGGTGCTATATTGGAGAAAGAAGCCAGATGCTAAAGACAAGATTTAATTTACATAGCCATCATATGAAAAATGCCAGTGCCAGCCAGGATTGTCCTGCCTGTGGGGCAGCACTTTACAACACCAGAACCCTGTACCAGTGATTTATAGAATCCTGAAAGGTATCTTTAAAAACAATACAGGAAACGTAAGACCTTTGACGTCAGACTGATTTAATATTTTGGACACCCACCAGACAGAGTTAACAAAGATCTGGGTTTTCTAGCCCATTATAAACCATAAAATGTACTGCTTGTTTGTCACTCTTCTGTCTCCATGCATATCTCCCTGTATCTCACCTATCCACCCCCATCCTGTTAGACTGTCACTGAAATGCTTTGATGTTTTCACTATATATATACTGTCATCTACCAACATTTGCTTTTCCAATCTGACCAAAGAAGGGCAACCTTCAAAAGCTAATCAAGAATGTATTTAAGTTATGTCCAATAAAAAAGGTATCATCTTATTTTCTTTTCCATGTTTTATTTTGTTTTATTTCCATTGATTACCTTCAAAAGTGGACTAACATGGCTACCACACCTCTCTACTCAAAATTTTGGCAGAAATCAAGAATCCCAATAAGAGACCTGCAAAACTAGAACAAACATTTAGAGAGTGGCATTTGCTGAAGATCAAAGAGTGGCAAGTCTGTAACACAGCAACTCAGAGAGTCTGAGTTTGCCTCCAAGCTTGATGATCTTTTTGACATTGCTCATATCAACATTTTCTGCATAATCACAAGCAGTTCTTGCTGGCTGAACATGAAAAGGGGAGAAGAGGATCAATGACTGGTATCGATGCACCATTAGCTGCAAAGAGAAACAAAAGAGAAGCAGCAGAATCTTGCAAAACTTAAAAGAGTTGCATATGTGTTTGCATGTCAAGTGGTGCTTAGATGGCAACTCTGGCTGTATCAAGGTCGGTGCTCGGCTGGCTTGTACGATCTGAGTCCGACAAGGCAAGCTGAACCCCCCCCCCACCCCCACCCCCCCCCCCCCCCCCACACACACACACACACACACAAGACCAGAATACCAGACCCCACACCAAAGAACAAAGTCTTATCACACATCCAGTCAGCAGAACACGGCCTTATCATTAGGCCACAGTGAATAGAAACCGAAATGAATACCTTCAAACTACTCGTAATAACCTACTCCTTAACACTGATCTACCTAACACGAACAACCCCGCTTGCAGAAAGTAACAGTATACACATACTGTACAATCACCAACGATTGACCAGATACACCACACCTCAAAAAACTGACAACTTAAACGAAGGAAGGCAACTAACATGCGGATGACCACCACAGAACAGAAAGAAGGGCCCAAACAAACTCACCTCGACAAAGAAATGACAACTAATAAAAGTCCACACAACACCAGACGCAGAAGACCCATTCCAAACACTCCAAGTGGGCTACATCAATGCCAGATCCGAAGTAAACAAAACTGCAATTCTAACAGACTGGATCATGGCAGAAGACCTCGACCTACTCTTCATCAACAAAACCTGGATCCATGACCAATAGGACCCCATAATCCTAGACCTTTGCCCTCCAGGATACAAAATCACACACTGGACCAGAAATGAAAAGAGAGGAGGAGGCATAGCAGTAATTTATCAATCACCCTTTACCACCGAAACCACTGCTGAATCCATGACACCTCAATTCGAAATGGCCTCTATCAGAATCCACAACATAAAACTCTGCAATCATTTGAACTGTTTCCTGTTCTACAGACCTCCAGATAACTGGAATGAAGGCCAGACTGACTTCATGGACTTCATTTCAAACACACGTGTAACCAACTCCAATGTACTAGTAATAGGAGACATCAACCTTCACCTAGAAGACCCAAACTCAATCAACGCATGAGAATGTAAGGAATTTCTCCAATTATGGGATCTCAAATTGCCACAAATGCAGGCAACCCACGTCAAAGGGCACACACTTGATCTCATCTCACACAAACTTTCAACAGACCAGAACCTAATAATAACAAATATTAAATGGACAGAAACACCCTGGACTGATCACTACAAACTAAACATCCCTACACTGAGGGAAGAAGGGATCACACCAAACACAAGAACACACATCCTACATAATAAGAGGTCAAGTAGACACGAAAGCATTCTGGCAACAGATAAACAACAATGAATGGTCAGCTCAAACAGACTCCATATCATACCTCATGGAATGGGATAAAAGATGCAAATGTATACTGGATCTTCACGTAAGCATAACTCGATACCATGGTTCACCGTTGAACTGAAAAAGCTAAAAACACAATCCAGAAAACTCGAACGAGCATGGAGGAAAACAAAAGATGAATACACACTCAATACATGGAAACAATCACAAAGAAAGTACAAATACTCTATAAGACAAACCAAAAGATCATACTATAGAAATAAATAGGGACAGATTACAAAGACACAAAGAAATTATACCAACTCGTGAACAAACTCCTAAACACCAGCCTGGTCAGTACATCGAATACAGACATCCCATCTACAGATAAATTGGCTAAGTACAATGCAATCTGCTTAAGTGCAAGGGTCTGGGACCAAAGAAATACATGCAGTTAACCAGAGCGTGCACTTAACCGTTGTGATCCAAAAAAGCTTGAATCTGATAAACATATGTACAGTACTGTTTATATTTACATACAGTATACAGTCTCAGTTAACTGACATTAGGCTTACTGAAGTAATCAGATATAGTCCTCTGTACACTACTTGGGACGGCGAATCCCATAGACTACATTCTGCCAGATGGTAAAAACTATCATAGCACTGACATCCAGTGGCCTCCAGATAGGCCCCGCATGGTGTTGAGACTCTCCAGCACTCTTGCAAAGTGGACAGGAGGAGGTGTTGAATTTCATCAGCATGTGCCTTGCTGCTCATTTCTTCATCTGTTCCATCATCAGCTGGTGTAGGAGCATATCTCGACATCAGTGCTGTCTTCAGCTGTTTGTAGATCGTAATCAACAGCTACGTAGCAATGGAACTCCTCTTCAGTAAAACCGGTTGGGATGTCAATAACTTCTTCAACTGACGCGTTTGCAACAGCTGCACCTGTTTAGACCCTCTCCACATCCTTAACAAAACTTGCCCACTTGTAGCAGTTCACAATGGTTGCCTGTGTAACATGATTCCAGGCTTCTTTCTGCATATGTAGGGAATCCAACAGTGATAGATTACGAGCCAGTTCAACAGCACATTTATCCTTCCCAGCCTGGTCATCCATAACACTCATCAGACGACGTAGCACAAGAGCCTGATAATGTTGTTTGAAATTGGCTATTATGCCCTGATCCAGAGGTTGGATCAGAGAGGTAGTGTTTGGTGGCAGGAAGACCACCTTGTCTGCTTCCAAATTTCCCCAGTCATCCATGAATTTGTGTTAGCCTCGTATGACACAGGAAGTCGCTTAACTTTCTTGAAGCAACGGGGCTGCTTGCTCTTTCCAATGACGAGGGGTTCCAACTTCTCACTCCCATCCATATTGCAGCAAAGGAGGATCGTCAGTTGGTCCTTCGATGTTTTACCTCCAGTAGTTTCGGCATGTTTGAATGCAAGTGTTCCATCAGGAATCGCTCGCCAGTAGAGACCATTTTCGTCAGCATTGAAAATGTCACGAGGTGCAAACTCATTCAAGATGGTAGGAAGAACTGAAACAACCCAATTTTTAGCACCAAATTATAAGCGTCTTGTTTCTCACCATGCTGTTTCTTGAATTTTATGCTGTTCCTCTCCTTCCATCTTTCCAACCAACCAACAGTGTTTTTGAATTCAGTTAGCCCAAGACTTTCAGCTAGCTGGTTAGCTTTCTTCATAAGCAGTGGACCACTGACAGGAAACTGTCTGCTCCTGACTCGAGAAAACCACCGAAGAAGAGCATCCTCTACCTGCTCAACTTTTCCTGCCCGTTTTCGTTTCTGTTGTGGATTTGTATTGTTTTGCCAGTCTTCCAGAAGCTGGTCTTTCTGCTTCAAGACATGTGAAATTTGACTGGGATTGACACCATATTCTTTAGCAATAGATGCTTGACTTTCTTTGTTTCCTAATTTTTTTAAGAACTTCTATTCGTGATCCAAGATGGCGATGGTGTGACTTGCACTGACCAGACGCGTTCTGAATATGCTCAAGTGATCTGGAAAGAGCCTCTTACCTGCTGTTTCAGATGGGTAAGAGACGAGGGAAAGACAGGGAGATTCCCTCTGCCCCAGGCAATAAATCCCCGCTCCAACAGCCGACGCTCGAACACTTTGGAATTGCGTCTGGCTCAGGTATGACCTCTACTCCTGCTGCTGGAGTCCGCCCCTCGGAGCCGACCGACAGTGTCGATGGGGCTTCTTTGAGCCCTGTCCCACGTACAGCACCACCCCAACCAGGAAGAGAGAGCTTTGTGGCGAGTCCTGTTTCTTCAATCCTGTCAAGTGAAAGGAGCATTCAGGGAGGGAACTTGCTCGAAGCTGGAACAAACGCTGTAAGCTTGAATATTCCAGAGGAAAGCTCTACTCCTGCTGTGACTGTGAGTATCCTGGAACAAGTTGTTAAAGCACCTCCACTGGTTTTTGAGGGGAAGTTGGAAAGACCTGCTGTAGTGACATTAGAGTCACTTTGGGAATTAAATTCCACAACTCTCTCTGCTTTACAAACTATGATAATAAAGAATTCTGAAATTATCAAGGTTTTGGCTGGGTCTACATTGAAACAATTACAAATTAATGACTTCCAAGCAGCAGAGGTAAAAACCATCTCTGGCAAACTTGAAAAAATGGAAATCGTGGAGCAGTCTTTGATTAAAGAAAGGAATTTTGCCTCTAAACGCTTGGAATATTTGGAGAATCAATCAAAGAGACTTAACCTAAGAATTATTAACTTTCCTAAATCTCCACTTGTGTCACCAGTACAAACGGTTAAGAAATATTAGTAGAAATCCTGGGATACTGAAAATTCTTACCACCTATTACAAGGGCATACTATTTGCAAATTACTGGGAAAAACCCAGACAATTTAAACCCTCAAGATGTAATGAATTTGACTGAGTTCCTGGAATCATCTCTGGAGGTTGTCACACAAAGAACTACTTTGTTAGTGACATTTGCATTAGAATTAGATCGAGATGCTGTACTCAGACTGTCCTTGAGACATTTGAATTCTTTATTTTTAGGTTCAAAAGTAAGGGTTTTCCCGGATTTATCCAGGGAAACCCAAAAGAGAAGAAACTTATTTCTTTTACAGCGTCCTAGGGTAGTAGCTTTAGGAGCAAATTTTCAATTGAAATTTCCTTGTGTTTGTAGGATACTGTATCAAACAAAGCAATACCAATTTTTTGAACCTAAGCAGTAAGAGGATTTTTTATTAAGCAAAGAGAGTGTAATTGTGAAAATTTAATCCTGAATGTAACACTGTATAGTAGCTTGGATTAAGTCAACAGAGCATGGTGCAGTCTTTGGTTTAACAATTAGAGAATAGGCTTTGTTATATTGGCTTATAATTTAATTTCTTTTTCTTGGATCAATTCCTAAATTGTGGCCGATAAGAGTTTTTTTTTCTATTTCTCTTTGTATTATTGTTTCCCTATGATGATGTTGCATATTTCGTGTATTTTATTCAAGATTTATTGAATATTGTAATTATTAAAATTAAAAAAAAAAAAAAGAACTTCTATTCGTTCAGCCAGTGTTAAAGTTTTACAGTTCCGCTGCTGCGATGACAACGACCCCGGTGCATGCTCCAACAACATTCTTTCCCTAATCTGCCTGGGGCAGTTAAAGAGGTGGTAAATTCTAAATCTCGGTTGTCACGCGCCAATCGGCTTCCATATTCCATGCTCGCGCTTATGCGGAGACTTTCCTGCAGAGGAGCGGTCTTAAACCATGCATATAAGCGAATCTTGCACTTATCAGTGGTGTGCTAAACCGAAGTTTGTCCCCATAGAAATTGATGGTGCCAAAAACGAGACCGAACTACGGAATGCAGTTAAACAGAGCATGCGCTTATCCGACGTGCACTTAAATGGAGTGCACTGTATTTCAATGAAAAAATTGTAAATCTACACAACATGTTACCTCAGGACAACACTGACATCGAAAACTTCCTTAATGAATCGGACCCAACCACTGGAGAATGCCCAGCTGACCGAACATGGGTAAATTTTGCCATACTCGACGTCGACACAGTAGCACTGACGATCAGAAGGTTCTCCAACACCCACTGTAAACTAGATACTTGCCCCAACTACCTAATGAAATATGCCCCTGACCACTTCATAATAGACCTCACATTCCACCTAAACTACATGTTTCAGCAAGATTTCTTCCCTAAGGAAAATGGCAATATCCTACTCACCCCGATACCAAAAGACACCAAGAAAAAAGCAAATGAAATCACTAACTACCGTCCAGTAGCATCCATCCCGTTGTCAGTCAAGCTAATGGAAAGCATGATAGCCAAACAACTTACAGAATATATAAACAAATTCACTATACTACATGAATCACAATCAGGCTTTCACTCCCTCTACAGCACAGAAACAGTACTAATCACCCTCCTAGTCAAATTCAAGCAGGATATAGCAATAGGCAAAAATATTCTCCTCCTCCTCCAAATCGACATGTCTAGTGTATTCGACATGGTAAATCACAATATATTAATAAGACTACTAGATAAGTTCAGCATTGGAGGAAACATACTTAGCTGGATCAAGGGTTTCCTAACCACAAGAACATATCAAGTAGGATCAAACTCAAACATATCATCACCGTGGAAACCAGACTGCGCAGTACCACAAGGATCACCACTATCACCGATCCTCTTCAACCTAATGATGACCCCACTAGCCAAGTCCTTATCCAACCAAGGCCTTAACCCATTCATCTATGCAGACAATGTCACAATAAACATTCCTTACAAATCCAAACTGACAGAAATCACCAACGAAATCAAGATCAGCTTGAACATCATGGACTCTTGGGCAAATTCATTTCAACTAAAACTCAACAAAGAAAAAACACACTGTTTTATCCTCTCACCCCAACACAGCCGTGGGCATTCCCACAACTATCACACCCCCGATTACACCCTCCCTATCTCAGACTACCTGAAAATCCTCGGCCATTACAATGGACCGCAACCTAACCTTAGAGAACAAGTGACATCCAAAACAAAGAAAATGTTCCACTCAATGTGGAAACTCAAACGCATGAAACACTTCTTCCAAGGGAAACCTTTTGTTACCTGATACAATCAATGGTGCTAAGCCACCTAGACTACTGCAATGGCATCTATGCGGGTTGCAAAGAACAAACATTAAAGAAACTTCAGACCGCTCAAAACACAGCAGCTAGGCTCATCTTCGGAAACACCGATTTGAAAGCGCAAACTCTTCCGTGAAAAAACTACACTGGCTCCCAATCAAAGAATGCATTGCTTTCAAAAATCTGCACTCTGGTTCAACAAAATTATCTACGGTGAAGCCCCGGGATACATGACCAAATTGATTGACCCTACCAACTAGAAACACATCCGAATCAACACGAACGTACCTAAATCTGCACTACCCAAGTTGCAAAGGACTCAAATACAAATCAACTTATGCATCCAGTTTTTCCTACATAAGCACACAACTGTGGAACGCATTACCTAAAGCCTTGAAAACTACGTACGACCACTTAATCTTCCAGAAAAAGCTAAAAACTAACCTGTTTAAAAAAGCATACCCTACCGATCCAACATAAATGCCTGATCTCTGCAACACAACAAAGCCAAAGTACGTAATGGATATAACACAACTCTCCCACTGTACGATTCCCAAAAGTGGCTGTGCCACATGAACTTTATCTTACCATAATACCACTTTGTATTTGTTTACACTGGAGTCGGCAAACGCCGCTCCGACACTATGTAAGCCACATTGAGCCTACAAATAGGTGAGAAAATGTGGGGTACAAATGTAACAAATAAAATAAAAATAAATATAGCAATTTGGTTGTAGGATGGGCTGGAGAGAGCTTTGACAGAAACTCCAGCAATTTGGAATGTGAGAACAGATTCGGGCAGACTTTTATGGTCTGTGTCCTGCAAATGACAAGACGGATTTGGATAGGCTGGAGTGGCTTTGACGGCAATTCTAGTAGTTGGAACATAAAGACAGAGCCAGGAGGACTTCTATGGTCTATTTCCCAGAAACACCAATTGTATAATATTATGTTCATTGTTGATTTAATCTTGAATTGATAATGAATATGACTGTTGGGCAGACTGGATGGGTCATTCAGGTCTTTATCTGCTGTCACTTACTATGTTACTATGTTACATCATCAAATGGAAGATTTGCAAAGAAGAGAAACTAAAACAGGAGTATTGATATCATCAAGTAGTAGTTCTGGGGATGAGAATGTAGGCAATACAGTGACCTCATGACCAAAGCATGGTTTATCCGGATACCAAGAAACTAGGCTTCCTCTCATTTGCCACGTGGGAATCTGTAGCACAGTTTATAAAAAAGGCCCTAAGATTGTCAGGGCTACACAAATTTTGCTGCTTTTCTCCAGCATTGCTGCATTACAGATTTGAACACGGCAAAATGTTTGTCTGAATATGTTGCATAATCGATACAGAACTGATTCATGAAACAAATTTGTGTTTCTGCTTTTTTGTTAATAAGGGGCCCTGTTCCTAAGCTGTGATAAAAGAGAGCCTGCACTAGTGTCAGTGCGTGTTCTTGATGCACTCAGGATCCTCTTTCACTGCAGCAGGTAAAAGGCTGGTTTTTTTGTAAAGAAATGTCCATGCGGTAAGTGAACTCGTCTGCGAGGAATCCAGTCTCCTACTAAGGCATACCTACTGAGTCACTGATCATAGGAGGCTGATCAGTGCATATCCCAGCCAAAACGACCACCACTTGCTAGACAACCAGATACAACTTTACCTAAACCAACAACACATTGCCCTTGTTAATGGAACCTCTCTGCCTCCAACAACTGAACGGCATCCAGAGCAACAGAGCTCTGCGCCCAGGACATCACCCCCGAGCATCTAACTGTGAGTAACCTACCATCCCCAAACTGATACCAAAATGAACATAATCAAAGTACTCCTAACAATCTACTCCCTCACACTATCCATCCCACTTAAAGAAAATAACATCGTACCCATCCTACAAAATCACCAATGGCTGATCAAATACTCCACTCTTCACCAAACTGACACCCATCAAATTAAAGGAAGACTATCTAAATACGGACAATACCAACAAAACGGAAGGAAAAATCATAATAAACACACACCATCCAAGGAACGACAACTAATAAAAATCCACACATCATCAAACCTAGCAGCCCCATACCAAAATATCCAAGTGGGCTACATTAATGCTAGGTCCGTAGTTAACAAAACCACAATAATATCAGACTGGATCAGCTCAGAAAACCTCAATCTTATCTTCATCAACAAAACATGGATCCATGATCAAAAGGGACCCCATAACCCTTGAACTATGCCCCCTAAGTTACAAAATCACTCACTGGACCAGAATGGAAAAGAGAGGAGGAGGCATAGCAATAATCTACCGAGCCCAATTCACCAGCGAAACCATTGCTGAATCCATAACACCCCAACTAGAAATTGCATCATTCAGAATCCATAACAAATCCCTGATCGATCACTTGAACTGTGTCCTGTTTTATAGACCGGCCGGTAACTGGAACGAAAGCCAGTCTATTTTCATGGCCTTCATCTCAAACACTTGTGTAAACAACTCCAATACATTAATACTAGGTGACATAAACCTTCACCTAGAAGACCCCAACTCCACCAACGCACGAGAATGCAAAGACTTCCTACAGTCCTGGGATCTTAAATGGCCTCACATGCAAGCTACCCACATCAAGGGACACACACTAGACCTCATATCACACAAACTGTCCACAGATCATAACCTACTAATAACAGAAATCAAATGGACAGAAACACCTTGGACTGACCATTACAAATTGAACCTATCCCTAGGAAGAAGGGATTAAACCACACACCAGCACACACAACCTACACCACGTGAGGGCAAATAGATTCACAAGCATTCTGGCAAATGATATATGACAACGAATGGAAAACATCTACGGACTCCATACACTACCTCAACAATTGGGAGGACAGATGCAGAAACGTACTAAACGAAATAGCACCCTTAAAGACAAGAACATCAAGAAGAAAAAACTCAATACCATGGTTCAATGACAAATTAAAAAAACTCAAAACAAAATCCAGGAAACTTGAACGAGCATGGAAAAAAAACAAAAGATGAACACACACTCAATGCATGGAAACAAACACACAGAAAATACAAATACGCAATAAGGCAAACCAAAAGGTCCTATTACAAAACTAAAATAGGACCGGATTACAAAGATCTGAAGAAACTATTTCAACTTATAAATAAGCTAATAGACACCACCTCTATTAAAACAACCAACACAGACATTCCCCCCACAGACAAACTTGCTAACTACTTTAATGAAAAAATAAAATTACGCAGCACACTTCCTCAGCACAACACTAACATCGAAAAACTTCAACGACCTGGACCTAATCCCTGGTGGATGCCCAGCTGACCGCATCTGGTCAACATTTACTCTCCTCACCACCGAATCAGTTATAAAAGCAACTCATAGGTTTGCCAATACCCACTGCAAACTGGATATATGTCCCAGTCATCTACCCAAATCCATCCCTGACCACTTCATAGCAGACCTCACATCCCACCTAAACTTCATGCTACAACTAGATCTCTTCCCCGAGGAATATGGCAACATCCTACTCACCCCAATATCAAAAGACACCAAGAAAGACACAAACGACCTAACCAACTACTGCCCAGTTGCGTCTATCCCACTAGTAGTCAAACTGATGGAAAGCCTGGTGACCAAACAGCTTACGGAATACATGGACAAGTTCTCAATGCTACAAACTATTGAGAACTTGTCCAGGGATTAGGTCCAGGTCGTTGAAGAAGTTTTCGACTCACAATCAGGATTCCATCCCCACCAAAGTACTGAAACTGTACTAGTCACTCTCCTGGCCAAATTCAAGCCAGAAATAGCCACAGGTAAAAGTATACTTCTCCTCCAATTCGACACGTCGAGCGCATTCAACATGGTAAACCACAATATACTACTAAGACTCCTTGGCCACTTCGGGATTGATGGAAATGTACTTAACTGGATAAAGGGTTTTCTAACCACCAGAACCTACCAAGTAAAATCAAACTCAAACATATCACCACCGTGGAAAGCTACCTGTGGTGTACCTCAAGGATCACCATTATCACCAATACTCTTCAACATGATGATGATCCCACTGGCACAGTCCCTGTCCAACCGAGGCCTCAACCTGTTCATCTATGCAGATGATGTCACAATCTACATTCCCTTCAGTCATGACTTGACAGAAATAACCAATGAAATCAATGACAGCCTGAACATCATGGACTCCTGGGCAACCTCATTCCAACTGAAACTAAACACTGAAAAAAACACACTGCCTCATTCTCTCATCTCAACATAACAAATACAAGCCCACAACCATAAACACCCCAGAACACACCCTCCCTAATTCAGACAGCCTAAAATTACTCAGCGTCACAATTGACCACAACCTTATCCTTGAGAGCCAAGTAAACTCTGTAATAAAGAAAATGTTCTACTCAATGTGGAAACTTAAACGAATAAAACCCCCACCGACCCAACATAAATCCCTACACCCAGCAACACAGCATAACCAATAACCGCACTGGACAATATATAATCTTCATTCCCTTCGACCCTTACGATACCTGACACACATCTACCTCATTCAACCACAACACAACCTTGTATTTGTTATCAACCAACTGGCGAACGTCTTTACGGTGTTATGTAAGCCACATTAAGCCTGCAAATAGGTGGGAAAATGTGGGGTACAAATGTAACAAATAAATACACTATTTACGACATGGCAATTCTGGGGGCGAGTTTTTACCGCCACCCATTGAGATGGCATTAGGGGCTCCCGCACTAATCCGGTGATAACCAGGCAGTGCATGGTGCTGCCCAATTAACGACGGGTAAGCTCTGGTGCTACAAAAATAGGTTTTGCAGACCTCCTAAGCAAATAAACTGTCAATATCAGAGGCATCTGATGGAAATTCCTGAAATGAGGATCCATCAGAATCTATATCTACCAAAAGCTGTCCCATAGTCTTCTCAGTAGACAGTAGAGGTTGCCCACCTGTTCCACTTGGCTTTACATGTTGCTGGTATCCTGTTACCTCACCCTGTGTTGCTTCTGCCTTCCTTCACCTCTGTGTAGAGATAGGAGCAAAAAACTAGTCTTTCATAGGTGCACTTAAAGCTGCAGATGTTTGAACATTATTTTTTACAGCAATTTCTCTTGGATTTCTAGTAAGCTTCTGCAGATGTAGAACTTTCTCTTTGTTCCTCCCTACAATGCTGCTGCTGGACCGAGATCAAAAGAACATGAGTTGCCTTACTCGTCAGACCTAGGATGCAACTAGCCCAATATTCTATTTCCAGCAGTGACCAATCCAGATTACAAATATCTGGCAGAGTCCACAAAAGGAAGATAAGCAGTGGCATTTCCAGGTCTACCTTAATAACAGTTTATGGGCTTTTCCTCCAGGAATTTATTCAACCTTTTTTAAACACAGCTACACAGTTTTAACCACTTGCTCCAGCAATGCGTTCCAGAGCTTAAGCTAGCACCTCTCTCTCTCTCTCTCTCTCTCTCTCGCTCTCACTCACTATCTCTGATTCTCTCTGTCTGTCTGTTTCTCTTTCTGATTCTTTCTGTCTGAGTGCAAAAAAAGAAATGATGAACCGCTCTGCTTTCTTTTACTTTCCTAGTCAGGAATTTGAGGGAAGAATCAGAAGCTTAGGTTTGTGTAGCTGCTTATGAAAGTTTTTGCAAGATTGCTGAACTGCTTTTTCTCTAATAGGCTTTGGTTTGTCCAACTTCTCCCATCCCTTGGGCTGTCTCTGAGCTTAAAATAAATGAAATGAATAAGGATTTGGTTCAAACCAGCATCTTTTCAACTGGTTTGTTGAAAAATATAGAAAGTGCCATTCTTCCAAACAAACATGCCTAACAAATTTATAAGTATAAAGAAGAGATTTATCACTGGGCAGATATTTTAGAGATGAACAATTTTGAAAAGATGTACAACTAAACTTTGCAGCCCATTTTGAAATGGGAAAAGTTGTACTAACTTTTTATTTATTTGTTACATTTGTACCCCACATTTTCTCACCTATTTGCAGGCTCAATGTGTCTTACATAGTACTGTAATGGTGTTTGCCAATTCGGTTGATAACAAATACAGGTTATATTGTGGTCTAATGAGGTAGGTGTGTATCAGGCACCATGAGGGTCGAAGGGAATGTAGAATGTATATTGTCCAGTACGGTTATTGGTTATGCTGTGTTGCTGGGTTTAGGGATTTACGGTGGATCGGTGGGGTAAGCCTTTTTGAAGAGGTTGGTTTTTAGTGATTTCCTGAAGTTTAGATGGTCATGGATTGCTTTCACAGCTTTTACTTGCAAAGGAAACCAAATTTTCAAAATCATCTTGTTTATGATCCCCTTTTTAGCAAAGTAAGTAGAATTCGATATTCAGTATTAAATAACCAGGCAGGAGTCTCTCTTACCTGTTTGTTTTTCTAACTAAGCAGAGGTAGCATTTTTAGCTCACAGTAGAAATCAGTAAGCAGTAAACACCAAGACACCCATAGGAATATAATGGGTGTCAAAGAGGGGCATAATCGAACGGGGTGCCCAAGTTTTCCTGAGGACATTGTCGCAGGACATCCCGGCGAAGGGGTGGGGAAACCTGTATTATCAAAACAAGATGGGCGACCATCTTTCGTTTCAATAATACGGTCAGGGATGCCCAAATCTCAACATTTAGGTCGACCTTAGAGATGGTCGTCCTTAGAGATGGTTGTCGGCGATAATGGAAACCGAGGATGCCCATCTCTGAAATGACCAAATCCAAGCCATTTGGTCATGGGAGGAGCCAGCATTCATAGTGCACTGGTCCCCCTGACATGCCAGGTCACCAACTGGGCACCCTAGGGGGCACTGCAGTGGACTTCATAAATTGCTCCCAGGTGCATAGCTCCCTTACCTTGGGTGCTGAGGCCCCCAAAACCCACTATCATAGCCCTAAGGGGTGAAGGGGGGCACCTAGATGAGGGTACAGTGGGTTTATGGTGGGTCAGGTAGGGGGGATGGACCTGGGTCCGCCTGCCTGAAGTGCACTGCACCCACTAAAACTGCTCTAGGGACCTGCATATTGCTGTCAGGGAGCTGAGTATGACATTTGAGGCTGGCTTTAAAGTTTTTTTTTTTAGGGTGGGAGGGGGTTAGTGACCACTGGGGGAGTAAGGGGAGGTCATCCCCGATTCCCTCCGGTGGCCATCTGGTCAGTTCGGGCACCTTTTTGAGGCTTGGTCGCAAGAAACAATGGACCAAGTAAAATCGGCCAAGTGCTCATCAGGGACGCCCTTCTTTTTTCCATTATCGGCTGAGAACGCCCATGTGTTAAGCATGCCCCAGTCCTGCCTTCGCTATGCTTCCAACATGCCCCCGGGAGCTTTGGTCATCCCCGCAACGGAAAGCAGTTGAGGGCACCCAAAATCTACTTTCGATTATGCCGATTTGGGTGACCCTGGGAGAAGGACGCCCATCTCCCAATTTGTGTCGAAAGATGGGCGCCCTTCTCTTTCGAAAACGAGCCCAAAAGCGTTTTCCACCAGCTAATTTCTACTGCAAGCTAAAAACGCTACTGTGGCTTAGTAAAAGACCTTTCTAGATATATAGCACTTTGCAACTTAGTGCCACTGAATTTCAGTTCTGACTCTGCTACAGAACTATTTGATCAATGCCAAGGCAATCCAGGGGCAGAGATGGGCTGTACTTGGAAGTTATCTGAGCACTGCTGATATTTAGTGACAATGGCTGGATAACTAAGAAACACAGAAAAATGAAAGCAAATAAACCCATATGACCTATCAAGTCTGCTCATCCATGCCATCTACTCTCCCTATCACAGATCCTATGTACTTGCTCCAAGCTCTCTGAACTGAGATACTGTTTTCATCTCCACCACTTCCACCAGGAGGCCGTTCCACAAACTCACCACCCTTTTCATGAAGAAGTATTTCCTCAGGTTACTTCTGAGTTTATCCCCTTTCACCTTCATCCTAAGCCGCCCCATTTCAGAGCTTCCTTACAATTGAAAGAGACTCGCCCTCTTGCTCATTTATGCGGCATAGGTATTTCAATGTCTCTATCATATCTCCCCTCTTTCTTCTAAAGTATACATATTGAGATCTTTGTCTGTCCCCTACACTTTATGACGAAGACCACTGACCATTTAGTAGCCGCCCTTTCTGTATGAGGTCTCACCAGAGTCTTATTCAGGGGCATCATCACTTCCTTTTTCCTACTGGCCCATTTCTCTCCCTATGTACTGTTTAAATGTCTCTTTTCTAGACCTCCTTCTGACTCTTTCCCACGGGGGACTAAAGGTACTTATTTCATATAACAGGTTCTGTAGTTTCTCTGACCTCCATTGTCACCCAATCACAAGGGGGTCTGTTCTGGGGTGACATTAGGAGCCGTAATTGAAAACTAATTCCCATAACTACTGCTTTCTGTCTTTCTGGATCTAGGTATACTCTGGGCCATTTATGTTCCCATATAAGGCCTATTAAAAATCTGTCTAAGTTTCTCCAAAGACTGAGTGTCACTTGTATGTGATCTGCCTTGTAGGCTAAATGTAAAGTAAGGAGAAGATAGAATCAATACAAATAAAGACAGAGATAGGTTTAAATAGATAGGTACATTTTATTTCTTACCCAAAGACAAGTCTTCAAGTTGGTACAAATACAGACATCAAACAGATTCTGAGTTCATCTGCACAGGGCCCTGCCGTCTGAGAGAAGCGTTGGGGAAGATTCCGACACTAAGGCAAAATCTCCCCTCTTTTATACACAAACCTCTCCATAGAAGTAAATGGTGAGATACCTTGCTCTCAATTTCTGAGATGATACTTTCCCACGCGGTCTTATCAGCATGTTTTGGGAACAAGTTCTTTTTCTCATCTCACGGTCGAGATGCCAGTTTCACATCTCCCTGTCGCAATACTTTTCACACCATCTTATGAACTCTGTATGACCTCTGTATCATTTTATACAAAATTATAAGCTCCATTTTATTCATCTGATCCATCATTCTTTCATTACAGTGCTGTATTTGATTTAAAAATTGTACCAATTTGTGGCATCCAAGCATCCTTCTAGCATTCACTATCTCCTTTCATATCTGTTTGGCCATCCTAAGATCATCACATACGATCACACCCAAGTACTGCTCCTTTTCTTCACCCCCTAAACTGTACTGTTCCTTCCAGTTTTTGCAGCCCAAATGCATAACCCTGCATTTTTTAGCCTTAAATCTCAGCTGCCAAATTCCAGACCATTCCTTTAGCTTCACTAAGTCCTTTCTCATATATCCATACCATCAGGGATGTCTACCCTATTGCAGATTTTGGTATCATCAACAAAGAAGCAAACCTTACCAGACAGCTCTTCAGCAATATTGCTTACAAAAATGATTTTAAAAAACCAGCCCAAGAGAGGAAGAGCTCAATTTTCCACTACCTTCTGTCCTCTTCCACTCAATCGGTTCCTAACCCAGAACAGTCACTTTAGTCACTTTAGTGCCCATACCAAGGACACTCAGTTATCTATTAGTCTTCTTTCGGTAACCATGTCAAATGTTTCCTAAAATGTAAATATACTGCATCTATTTCTCTCCTCAAACAACTCTCTGGTCAGTCAGTCAAATAAATTAATTAGATTTGTCTGACAAGACCTGCCTAGTGAAACAATGTTGCCTCAGGTCCTGCAATCCATTGGATTCCAAAAAATTTATTATTCTCCTGTTTTTAAAGTGTTTCCATTAATTTACTTACCACAAAAGTCAGACTTACTGGCCTGTAGTTCTCAACCTCTTCCTTAATTACGCTTTTGTGGAGAGGGACTATATTTGCTCTTCAGTCCCCCAGGACCACTCCCAACTCTAGAGAAGCTTTGAAAAGGTCAGCCAGTGGAGCCATTAGAACTTCCCTAAGTTCTTTCTGTACCCTCGGGTGCATGCCATCCAGCCCCATCAATTTGTCCACCTTTAGTTTAGGCAGCTCCTCAAAAACACAGTCCTCTGAAAATCAATCAGGGACTACTCCTCCTCCATTCCTATTTGTGTTTATCATCTGCGGACCTGCTCCAGGCCCTTCATCTTTGAACATAGAACAGAAATATTTGTTAAGGAATTTGGCCTCATCTTGAGTCTCACAATGCCACTTTTGCACTTCTTTCTATCACTGGCATATGTAAAAAATGTCCTGTCCCCCATTCTACCATATTGGTTGTTTGTTTTTCCATTTGTATCTTTGCTTTCCTGAATACTCTACCAGCTTCTCTTAGCTTTTCTAGATATTGTCGCCTGTCTTTCTCTTTCTGCAATCTCTTGTAGTTTATAAGGACTAACCTCTTTTTCTATACCTTTTCAGCTACTACTTTGAGAACCAAGCTCTCCCTTTTGCTCTTACTTTCACCAAAATGTTTGTTGCCTTTACATTTCAGTTTTATCCACTGCTTTCCAACTTCTTCCAGACAACAGTTCCTTGAGGTAATTCCCCATCCGAACAAGTTAGTTTTTTTATGTCTAGGATCTTCATTTTTGAATGAACCCTCTCCACACCTATCTTAATATTAAGCCAAACCATCTGGTGATCACTGGATGCCAGATGATTACCTACTATAACACTATCTCAATTAGTAAACACTAAGTCCAGTGTGATCCCATCCGGCATGGGTTCTAATACCAACTGCTGGAATAGTTCCCCCTGTACAGAATCCAGGATCTCCCTACTTCTCAAAGATCCAACAATAGGGATACTCCAACCAACATCTGGTATATTAAAATCACCTATTAGTAGTACATCACCTTTCCCAGCTAGATTTTCAATGTCTTCAATTAAATCCCTGTCTAATTTAAAACAAATTTGAAAAATATTCTTCACTCAACCTATCATTAAACTCTTGAATTTGATGCCAGAGAATGTAGTAAAGCAGAGTTCCTTTAGGTGGCTTCCTAAAGGATAAGCAGCATAAAATCTATTGTACTGTTTTGGAATCTTGCCAGGTACTTGTAACTAGTTTGGCCACTGTTGGAAAACAGGATGCTGAGCTTGATTGACCTTTGGTCTGTTCCAATACAGCAATACTTATGTACTTATGACTGTGAAGGAGGCCTGTATATCCACACCGTTGTAAATACATTTGCCGTTCCTTCTTTCCAGATTGACCCACAGTTTCTCTCTCTTCCTCTGTAGGTCCTGCAATATGTGGCTTTAATTTATTTATTTATTGCATTGTATCCCACATTATCCCACCTCTTTGCAGGCTCAATGTGGCTTACAATATATAGTGAAAAGTGGAAATGAGAGGAGTTAATATTAGTGTAACAGAAGTGGAAAGTATGATGAAGTTATCATATGGGGCACTGTCAACAATGCTTACTAGATATATGTGGGATTTTCATATGTTTTAGTCATTGTGGTATGTCTTGTCAAAAAGATGTGTCTTCAGCAGTTTTCGGAAGTTGGTCAGTTCATAAGTCGCTTTTAGGTTACGTGGCAATGCGTTCCAGAATTGCGTACTCATATAGGAAAAGGTTAATATCTTTAATATATAATGCCACTCCCCCTCCCTTTCTTCCTACCCTGTCTTTCTTGAACTAACTGGTCAAACTGGACCACATATAAAGCTGCCCTAATGATGCCTGATTAGTAATCTGGGTACTGGTACTGTGTAACAGCTGGCCCCAGAAAATATCCAGGTCCTTGTGGACTGCTGGAAAGTAAAATATTTTCATCTGGGTTAGGCCCATCACAGAATATCCAGATCTAATTCAACCCATGGCAATCAGCATTTAAAAAAGCCCTGACAGCCATAGGATAAATATTACGTATGTAGTTTTTATAAGTACTTTTATCTTTCCTATGTGATAAACCACCCTTCTGCAATGAGTCAGAGCAGAGTGGTTTACAATCTAAAATTATATAAAGAAAGGAACGTGAATATACAGACTTCTCTGCGTCCTCCTTCCCTTCCACACTGTTCAATCATATACCATCACTTCTTTATCAAAATAACATTCTTCTAACATAGGATAATACCTTCCATGGGAAAAAATCTAAAAATCTCTCATTTTCTCCACTCCACATGGTGCTATTTCCAGAACCAGAAGTGATCATGTCATGTAGTGCATGTGCCATGGCATACACAGCATTGTATATATTATAACTATCTCCAGAGTTTACAATGTCACAGTGTAAAAGATAAAAAGATGTTTCATCACTGCTGCAGGATCTTTGGATGCTCTTGGGACACTGGTTGTTGCACAAGTCCATCCACCACATCTCTGTGAATGAATCATTAGGAAACATGGCAGGATTCACCTCTCGGACAAATTTGTGAAAGCTTGGAATAGTCCTCTTTGCGACAGTAAAAGCTAAGGTGTTTTTTTTTATCAACGTTGTATGAGGGTAAGAAAAATCCCCGTTCATTTGGGATGATCCAGACCTTTCCAGGTACTTCCCAAATGGATGAACGTCTTATAAGCTCTGTGTACTCTCTATTACAATACAAAATAATCACTTTAGTTGAAGATGTAATGATGGTGTTGGAAAGTTTATCTGTATTTTGAAGCATGGGTGAATTGTACTGATGGAAGGTTTCTATGAATTCAATGCAACCTCCACTCTCCTCAATCCCTTCTCTCAGGATCTGCACAGCCCTCATGCTGTTTTCATCATCAGCTGCAATGATACCGACCCAGGTACAGCCAAAATGCTTCAGTAGTTTGATTATCCCAGCACAGAGGTGCAGCTCACTGGGGACAGTCCGGTAGAAATAAGGAAATTTAACCGTATTGCTCATGACAAGATTCCCCGTGGTGTAACTGATCTGCTGAAAATAAAAAATTGAATTTATCAGCACTTTGTCATGAAAACATCACATTTCTTTCACATAGAAAATATTTAGAGCATAATTATACTGTAAAGAATGGAGGTGTTAAGTCAACTGGTACGCAGTAGCCAAGAAGCTATTCCCCCTTCCCCATGTGAAGTCTGTTGCTGCTACTGATGAAATTCTGAAATAAAGCCCCACCCTGGGAAATTCCTCCAAACCCTCAAACTCCACAGATTCTTTGTTTATTAATTTCTTCACCAGGCAGGATCAGTCCACTCTTATTCTGTCCTTCTGCTTCTGTAGATCAAAATTGCCATACAACTTGAGCGTGGGTGGTAGCTTTACATACAGTAGGTTGGGTAACTTTATAAGTTCATAAGTATTGCCACACCAGGGCAGACCAAAGGTCCATCAAGCCCAGCATCCTGTTTCCAACAGTGGCCAATCCAGGTCACAAATACCTGGCAAGATCCCGAAAAAGTTCAATACATTTTATGCTGCTTATCCCAGAAATAAGCAGTGGATTTTCCCCGAGTCCATTTTAAGAATGGGTTATGGACTTTTCTTTTAGGAAGCTATCCAGAAAACTGAGCTACTGAGATGTGCATCTGTATTTTATAAATTTTGCATTAGGAGACCTATCTCTATCCACTCTCATTCTATGACTGAACAGCAGTAAACATTATGAGGGCAGGTGTATTGTTCATATATGCCACATAGAACTAGATTTGATATCTGGATATTTGTGGGATATAAGGCTAATAAAATGAAAAGAAATAGACACCCAAAAAAGAGGATATTTTCCTAAAAATTAAGAAAAACCTAAGGGACATATCTGAAGAAGCCGATAAAGAGGACATATGGTGATTCTATATATATGCTAGGTCTAGAACTAGATGAACATAGAGGGTATCTTGAAGAGAATAGTCAGGTTGTATGGGTGGATGCTGTAGTAGTAAAGACATGAATTAAACCAACTTTCTGCTTTTTGGCATCTTGCAGGGTGCCTCGACCACTGAGGACACAAGCACAAGACACCTTGAATGGGGGTTAGCAGATTATTTTACATCCGTCAAAACCTATGTGAATGTTCTACTCAGCTCAGCTCAGTTCTGCTGCTGGGAACCCTATATGTGCACCTATGGGACATGATAGCCTTACCCTGCTCATTTTGATCTATATATAGTATTTTGGGGCAATTCTATGACAGGGCACCTCTGATTGGGCCCCCCAATATAGCACATGGAGCACATGTTCTAGAAGGGCTAGTGTAAATGAGTGTGCATAAATGTGACACTTTCATGCGTGAATTGCAGGGTGTGATTTGGGTGGTACTAGGGTGGGCCCAAAACATGTACATCCATACTGTATTTTAGAAGGGGAGGGGACATTTAAATCAAAAAAGGATGGACATTGGGCGTTACACCTGCCATTTGTGTTGTCCAGGTTTCAGAACAATATTCGTATGGAGTAGCGCTCCAGTGGGTGGAGTAGATGAGGTCATCTCCTTCATTTCCCAGTGATTGGTGCACCCCTCCCCCAGAAAAAACATTAATAATGAACAGAATGAAAACATGGAACCAATCTCACTGACAACTCTCCTTCCCCCTCCAGCCACCTCAGACATTAGACATAAGAATAGCCATACTGGGTCAGAGCAAATGTTGATCTAGCCCAATATCATGCTATTAATAGTGACCAAGCCACACACACAGTAACACAGAGGAGATCCAGGAAATTATAGACCGTGTGAGCCTGACGTCGATGCCTGGCAAAATGGTAGAGACTATTATAAAGAACAAAATTACAGAGCATATTCAAAGCATGGATTAATGAGACAAAGTCAACATGGATTTAGTGAGGGGAAATCTTGCCTCACCAATCTACTACATTTCTTTGAAGGGGTGAACAAACATGTGGATAAAGGTGAGCCGGTTGATATTGTGTAACTGGATTTTCAAAAGGCGTTTGACAAAGTACCTCATGAAAGACTCCAGAGGAAATTGGAAAGTTATGGGATAGGAGGTAGTGTCTTATTGTGGATTAAAACTGGTTAAAAGATAGAAAACAGAGAGTAGGGTTAAATGCATAGATGGTCGGTAGCCAACTGTTTTGGGTAGGCTAAAGGGGGTGGAGCTTACCTCCATAGCGACGTCAATGACGTCGCTGCCAAGGGGCCGGAGCTAACCTCCATACTCTCCGTGGAAGCGACGTCAATGATGTCGCTGCCATGGAAGTAAAACAATTAAAACGCACACGCGAGGGGGGCGGGTAGGGCGGGCGCAACACCCAAATGAAAGTCGACCATTGGGCTGGGGAAGCTTAGCCTCCCCAAGCCTCTTATACGGGGCGCCTATGGTTAAATGGTCAGTATTCTCAATGGAGAAGGGTAGTTAGTTGGGTTCCCTAGGGATCTGTGCTGGGACTGCTGCTTTTGAACATATTTATAAATGACATAGAGATGGGGGTAACTAGTGAGGTATTTAAATTTGCTGATGACAGAAAGTTATTCAAAGTAGTTAAACTGCGGGAGGATTGTGAAAAATTACAGGAGGACCTTACAAGACTGGGAGACTGGGCATCTAAATGGCAGATGATGTTTAATGTGAGCAAGTGCAAAGTGATGCATGTGGGAAAGAGGAACCCGAATTATAGCTACATAATGCAAGGTTCCACGTTAGGAGTCACCGACCAAAAAAGGGATCTAGATGTCATCGTTGATGATACATTGAAACCTTCTGCTCAGTGTGCTGCAGCGGCTCAGAAAGCAAATAGAATATTAGGTATTATTAGGAAAGGAATAGAAAACAAAAATTAGGATGTTATAATGCCTTTGTATCGCTCCATGGTGTGACCGCACCTCGAATATTGTGTTCAATTCTGGTCGCCGCATCTCAAAAAAAAATTATTGGAATTAGAAAAGGTGAAGAGAAGGGCGACAAAAATGATAAAGGGGATGGGAAGACTTCTCTATGAGGAAAGCCTAAAGCAGCTAGGGCTCTTCATCTTGGAGAAAAGACAGCTGAGGGGAGATATGATAGAGGTCTATAAAATAATGAGTTGAGTGGAACAGGTAGATGTGAAGTGTCTGTTTACGCTTTCCAAAAATACTAGGACTAGGGGGCATGCAATGAAGCTACAACATAGTAAATGTAAAACAAAAATCCATTGCTTATTTCTGGGATAAGCATCATAAAATGGTTTGCGCTTTTCTGGGATCTTGCCAGGTACTTGTGACCTGGATTCACCACTGTTGGAGAGAGGATGCTGGGCTTGAAGGACCTTTGATCTGTATTTTGTGTCTTTTAGACTGTAAGCTCTTTTGAGCAGGGACTGTCCTTCTTTGTTTAATTGTACAGCGCTGCGTAACCCTAGTAGCGCTTTAGAAATGTTAAGTAGTAGTAGTAGTAGTAGTGATCTGTCCCAGTATGGCAATACTTATGTACTAAAGGTGCTACTAGATTTACACAGCACTGTACACACTGTGGGCACACAATCTAAATTTTTGTACCTGAGGCAATGGAGGGTTAAGTGACTTGCCCAAGGTTATTAGAAGCTACAGTGGGAATCAAACCCAATTCACCAGGATCAAAGCCAACTATTGATATTTTCTTAGCAGTAGTTTTGTTACAAACTCTTATTTTAAAGCAACTAATATACTTCCCCAAATAAAACAAAGTATCAGATAGCCTGACTTACACTTCCTGAAAGCAAAGGAAAATGTGTCTTACTGACCTCAAGCACAAGTAGAATAAAAGTAACAGGAATACAACCTTTTGTGCCAGGAAAGACACCAATTTGTCCCAACCTGTGGGAATTATATGGTAAAATATTTTACCAGTAAACTGCAGGATATGCATTCTCTTTGTAACCATTCAAGACAAGACCTACAAGTCTCATAGATATTTCTAAACATTGAACTTTTTCACTTATCCCTCTGTACCACTGTGGCTTTAATTTGAGCCTCACTTGTGAGGCTCACCATCTGGAGAATTAGTTGGCTAGAGCCAGCGTTAAAATAATAAATGTACCCACCTCGTAACAACTGCCATTCCTTGGAACAGGATCTTCATTCAGCTTCTTGTTTGCCATAAAATAAAATAAACAGTCATACAACTTTTTGCTTGGGTTCATTTTGAGCAATTCCCTTTTGTTTCCAGATAGAAAATATCAGGCTGCGTGATACTTTGATTTGTTTCATTCAAGAAAATGTATTAGTTATAATGAAACAAGCAACAAAGCCCATTTTGTGAAAAATGAAACGGGCCCTAGGAAGGCTCTCATCTAAGAGATTTCTCCTCTCTCCCCTGCCCTTCCCTCCATGTCCAGCGATTCTCTCCTCCCATCCATGTCCAGTGATTCTCCTCTGTCCTGCCCTCCCCTCCATGTCCAGCGATTCTCCCATCCCATCCAATCCATGTCCAGCGATTCTCCTCTGCCCTACCCTCTCATCCATGTTCTGCGATTCTCCCCTCCCCTCCCATTCCATCCATGTCCAGCAATTCTCCCCTCCCATCCCATCCATGTCCAGCGATTCTTCTCTGCCCTGCCTTGCCCTCCCATCCCATCCATGGCCACGATTCTCCCCTCCCCTCCAATCCATGGCCAGTGACTCTCCCCTCCCATACCATCCATGTCTAGCGATTCTCCTCTCCTCTCCCCTGCCCTGAATCATCATTTAAATGTTACAGTTTATCACCATTAAGAGTGAGTGGTTAATAATTTGGTTTCATTCTGCTAAAGGTAGAGGTTCTGTAAGGAAGGCTTATAGAAGAGGGAATGAAGTGAAATCAAAGATGCTCCCTGACCTGTGGGTAGTGGTATATCCTGGAGAGGCTGGAAAACTGGCTTGAAAGCTCAGCTGGAAGACCTTCAATAATAGCAGCCGGTGGTCCAGATGTTTTGCAGTTGTAATTTGGGATCCCGGTGTCCATTCCTGAAAATATACTCATGGCAGCTCTATATGTTAAGAAAAAGTTATCATAAGGGTTATGAATGTGGAATCCCAGAGTGAGGTTGGGTAAGAGCTCCGAGCTGTTGTTAATCTCCTCCACCGCAGAAACAAAGGCCAGGAAGTTGTAATAGTTCAATGCTACAAAACTTTGATGACAATAAATATAATTTAATATGAAATTAGCATCACACTATAAGCTACAGAAACATACATTAATAGTAGACAAGAAATAGGTTTAGGATTAAGGTTAGAAGCATTGTTTCTCATATTGGTCTGATAACAAAGAGCAAAACGTGCATGTTCCAGGTTTAGCACAAATTAACTGCATTTCTTTCCTATTTTTCTCTTCACCTATATCTTTATCTATTCTTCAGCCATGCTTTCAGGCCACAGCAGGTAAATATACATCCTACCCATATGCAGACACCCATAATCACTGGACTCTAGCACTGCTGTTTCTCTGCCCATCCATAGACATCGGAACCAACAATATAAACTCCCCACCCAAGATTATTCAGGAGCCAAAGGAGGTAGGATGAAGAAGTGGTATCAGGAGAGATGCCATGGTTGGAAGTACAGGTGGAAATTCCCAATCCCCAGCAACAAAAATGAGGCCAGATCCATAATAGAACAGCTGGAAGAGTTAGTGGAAATTCACATCCACCACAGGTGAAGATGTGCCCCATAGTGTGAAAAGAAAGAAAAGATAGGAAGGGGAGAGGGAGGAGGAGAAGGAAGAGAAAGGAAGGGGCTAAGAGCAATGAGGAAGCGGAGGTGATGTGGGAGATCACTACATGCCTCAATGAAGCTGACTAGTTAAAGTTTCATGCAAATGTTCACTATCCAATTCATTTTTAAAGGTAGCTGTACTAGACTTTTGTGCAAAATGGTAGACAACTCACAGGAAACCCCTCAGGTTACTACCTCAGTGCCTGAAAACTCTTCATACAAGTAAATTTCCAAAACTCTTACTGCACAGATTGTGTGTTTTTAGGTTTCACTGGATATTCAGGCAAACACTTCACGGTTGTATGCTGTGAAGCATCGGATGTAATAATCTGTGCATTAAAACATTGACTGAGCAACAGCACAAAATGCTCTAATGCATGTGCAGAACTCTGGTCTTGATGCAGTAAACTACTGCTGCTTTAGAAAATGTGTAATGAAAGATAATTGTGCACTCTATGGATTGCTGCAACGGACGTGTTTGTTTCCCTTCCTATCAGGTGTCACCATTTCCCAGATAACAGAAGACAAAGAGGGAAGCACAAAATGCCGTGGTGATCTGGTGAGAGTGAAAATCCAGTGCTGTGGCTACTAGGATGCTCAGGATCAGATATCCACCATAGGTGGCGTAGTGACCTCAGCAGAAATAAAGTTTGTGCACAAAGGGAGAATTAGGATGGAGGTCATTCATACAAAAATGAGCAAAATGATGCTAGTCTGAAGAATAAGTCACACACAGAGGGGCTGAAGGAGCTAAAGAAATACTCGACAGAAGAAGAAAAGGAAAAGGAAGATATAATGCAAGTTTTCAAATACTTTTGTGCATTGAATAAGGTACAAACAAGTAGTATTTTCAAAAGAATGAAAAGCTCAATATTAACAGGATGTTAAAGAAATAAAGAACAGGAGAACCTGAAAAAGAGATATGAAATTTTTCTTTCATGGAGAGTATGGTGGATATCTAAAGTAATTCAATACAAAACAGCGTCAGAATGTAAATGTGTTTTGGAAAAATCTGCGGAGTTCAGTTTTCACAATACTTTTACCCAGGATCTAAAGCTGTCTAAAAACCTTTATTTTTTTTTTGTTACATTTGTACCCCGCGTTTTCCCACTCATGTTCATTGGAAAAAGTGGACACAGGGAAAAGTATATTTTATCTGCCTGAAGTGTATGAAGGCTTGAGAGAGACAACATTTGTGCATTTTTCACAGTGATTTTAAGGGAAAAATATTCAAAAATAAAGAGATGAAAATCTTAGCAGGTCCTTTTTCCCCAGGTCACCTTTCAAAGGAAAAATACTCAGACTTAATGTGAGAGAATTACTAAAATGTCATCAGGTTATTTTTCCAATTCATGTCAGTAACCAACCAAAATAAAACCCTCAAGCCTATAGAAACTAAAATACTATCCAAAAATGACAGAAACACAGGAAACAAACCAAAGTAGTAATCCTAGCCCCAAGAATATGAAACCTGTTTCTGTAAAAATGTCCGCTAACTTCCAAACATTTATCACTACTACTTGACAAGGGAAAAGAATTCATTGACTCTCATAGTTCCCAATAAGGAACTCATTTAAGAACCTCACAAATATACCACTGTAATGGTATCAGTTTATTACTGAAATATGTAGCATATTTGCTGGATTATATATACACCAATATATTTGTGTATCTTTTAAAAATATATATTTGACACGGCAGCAGAGAGAATAGTTTCATTTCAAGCCCCTCTCTCTCCATTCCTTTTTCTGGGAACTTCTGAGAGCAGGGATAGTTAATCACAAACACTTAACAAACACAAAAGAGCTTCCTCTGCCCTCCCACCTAACAAAAGATGGACTAAGGTGGGCACCTGAATAAAACAAAGAACTCAGAGGAAGCATAAACAGGACATTTGCCTGTCAAAGGTATACCTGCCCCTCCCATCATCTATCAGACAAATGGACGCCAGGACATCTGCAGAAAGAAGGACTTATAATGTGGTCATGTGAACAGACTACATTAACCATAATGCCTTACAAAATATCCAGGACATGCACACACCATGCTTCTCTGCTAACATTATAAAAGGCCTGGAAACAGCCCAGCTCGCTCTCTTGGAACCTGCCTCCTCTTGGGACCTGCCTCCTCTTGGGACCTGCTGCTCTCTTTGGGGTCTGCTGATGCCTTGCTCCTGAAACATGTGCTCATCAACCAGCTGGACCACAGCATGCCTGTAACAAGGACTTGTAAGTTAACCTACCTGCTACTTTGTTCTATTTTATGCACAGATTACCTGTAAAGATCTTTTAAAAACCTACCTCTCGTGTGCAATTGTATATTAAATCAACCTTTTTGAAGCTAAAAATACGGTCTCTTTGTGTTCTGAGTATACTTAATTTATTTAATTTATTGCAATTATCACCTTTGGTGATTGGTAGAGAAATCAATATAAATACAGCACCTGCTCTTAAATTATAAGCAGTGGCGAGTTGCTCTAGAGCTATTTTCCCCAAAATAAATAATTTCTTGTAACACCACCATCATCGGTCCTAATCCTTCTTATTTTAATATAATTACTGTAACCTCTTTGAGCAGGGACTGTCTTTCTTCTATGTTTGTGCAGCGCTGCATATGCTTTGTAGCGCTATATAAATGCTAAATAGTAGTAGTAGTACTGTGCCCTTAAATATATATTAAACTTGACCCTTTCAGCAATGTCACACAATAATATAACTGCCGGTGTGAATAGAAATAGCCGGATGGGATATTATATATTCCTTCTTATAAACAAAGCACTTATTTTTTAAAGCTGCTCTGAACTCATAAGCTCTTAGGCTCAATGGAACCATTCGTTTCGCCAACTTCAGCTTTGTCAGGAGCAAATGCATCAGTGCCTTACTGAAATCAACTACTTTAAAAGAATAGTGCTTTGTTTACAAGAAATAGTATATAATATCCTATCAGACTATTTCTATTCACACTGGCAGTTATATTATTGTGTGACATTGGTAAAAGTGTTAAGATTTATATATAATTAAGAGCACGTATTTATATTAAAATAGGAGGGTTTTGGACCGATAATGGTGGTAGATTTGTGAGGTTCTTAAATGAGTTCTTTTTCCTCATCAACTAGTAGTGATAAAAGATTGTAAGTTAGTGGACATTTTTACAGAAAGTTAAACAGGTTTCATATTTTGGGTCTCAAATAGGAATTAAGCCATGATGCTACTTACAAGGTATGTCCATCAAATGAGGGAACAGTTGTGAAGAATGGACCTTGAAATGGGTTAAAGGTCTCTACAGTTATGAGTCCTCCAATCATGATATCCCCATCCCTACGGTAACCTGGTCGTAGTGGTATTGATAAGTAGTTTCCAAGTGTGCACTGACACTTGGCCGTCTTCCACAGGATGTCACAAAGCATCAACACAATCGGAACCAGATGAGCTTCCATCGTTAATGCTCTGAAACAACTTCTACTGTGATAATGCTCACTCTTCCTGCTCCAAATGTAGTTGCTGGGTATGGTGTCAGATGCTGTATAGTTTCTGATGGTGCTATCTAACTAAATATTTGAATGATGGGCAGAAAACATTAAGTACTAAACTGCAATGAAGGATTAAGAAAGACAGCAATGTATTGCTTATGATGAGGTGACAACTCTATTTCTAGCTGAGCTACATCACCTGTGAGGACACCATATGGTCTCTGTTGGGCTCTGCTGCTCAGAGGTTCATCCTTAAGGGATATCTGCTCCTGACGTCTTCATTTATCTTGAAATATAGGTTGTTTCTTTTTAAATATAACCTTACGGATCCACTGTCTTCATTAACTTAGAGACATTAATTTGATAGGAATACTTGTGTGGACTGCACGAAACACAACATTATAATACAATTGATGATATAGAAAAAGATGAAAAAGCTCATCCACTCTGCACAGGTATTGTGTCTATACTGCCTTGGATACATCTGAGATTCCAGTTAGAGTGAGACTGATATACAATATCTCTCCAGGAGAGTCTATTTTGTCCCTTCCTTCATAATCCAGCACCTTGAATAGCATAGTACTCTGATCCCTATTACTACATCCTGCACCCCATCTTTCTCATATTTAACCACAAGGCTTTATAATAATTAAAATAAATCTGCTTGATACAGATTTATTCCATTGGCCTAAGCTAAACACATAAATCCAATGAGGTGACTGAATACTGACCCCTCATGAGTTCTGGAAGAGATTAATGGAACAATGGTCAGGCTGCTTCTTTATCTCCACCACTGTCTACTTCAAGAAACTGAGTTCTATGGAGGAGGAAACTAATGGTCTGATAACTCAGGAAAGCACAGAAAAATGAAGGCAGATAAAGACCATATGGCCTATCTAGCCTGCTCATCCATGTCATCTACTCTCCATATCTCTTCCTAAGAGATTCTATGTACTTGTCCAAAGCTTTCTTAAATTCAGATGATGTTTTCATCTCCACCACCTCCACTGGGAGGCTGTTCCTCAAATTCACCATCATTTCCACCTTATACAACACCTGCTGCTCTCTCTTACAGGCCCATTTTTGAAAAAGAAGGACGCCCATTTTTGAACACAAATCGGAAGATGGGTGTCCTTCTCATAGGGTCATCCAAATCGGTATAATGGAAAGCCGATTTTGGACGTCCCCAACTACTTTCGTTTGCAGGGATGGCCAAAGTTCCTGGGGGCATGTCTGAGGTGTAGTGAAGGCGGGACTTAGGCGTGCCTAACACTTGGATGTCCTCGACCCATAATGGAAAAAAAGGGCGTCCCTGACGAGCACTTGGACGACTTTACCTGGTCCTGTTTTTCTTACGACCAAGCCACAAAAAGGTGCCTGAAATGACCAGATGACCACCAGAGGGAATCGGGGATGACCTCCCCTTACTCCTCCAGTGGTCACTAGCCCCCTCCCACCCTCAAAAAAATCTTTCAAAATATTTTGTGCCAGCCTCTATGCCAGCCTCAAATGTCTTACTTAGGTCCATGACAGCAGTATGCAGGTCCCTGGAGCAGTTTTAGTGGGTGCAGTGCACTTCAGGCAGGCAGACACAGGCCCATCCCTCCCCCTACCTGTTACACTTGTGGTGGTAAATGTGAGCCCTCCAAAACCCACCACAAACCCACTGTACCCACATCTAGGTGCCACCTTCACCCATAAGGGCTATGGTACTGGGGTACACTTGTGGGTAGTGGGTTTTGGGTTTTGGGGGGGGTTGTGGGGCTCAGCAGACAAGATAAGGGAGCTATGTTTCTGGGAGCAATTTCTGAAGTCCACTGCAGTGCCCCCTAGGGTGCCCGGTTGGTGTCCTGGCATGTCAGGGGGACCAGTGGACTACAAATGCCGGCTCTTCCCATGACCAAAGGGCTTGCATTTGGTCGTTTCTGAGATGGGCGTCCTTGGTTTCCATTATCGCCAAAAATCAGAAATGACCAAGTCTATGGACGACCATCTGTAAGGACGACCTAAATTTCAAGATTTGGATGTCCCCGACCGTATTATCGAAACAAAAGATGGACGTCCATCTTGTTTCGATAATACGGGTTTCCCCGCCCCTCCATTGGGACATTCTACAAGGATGTCCTCATGAAAACTTGGACGTCCCTTTCGATTATGCCCCTCCACGCCTCCTTCCACGTTCCCATTAATGCCCCACATTTCTCTTTATTTAACTATCTCTCTCAATTAACCTAACTCACCAGCAGAAATCCATCCCTTGGCTGCTAAGCATCATATACAGTCTATGCCAGCATGCTATCACTTTCAAAACTCTCAGACTGGCATTTTCTTCCTGTTGATGTCATGCACTGTAAGAACAGTGTACTGTCCACTAAATTATAGATAATTTGCAGACTTCTTCATACACAAAACATAGACAGCCAAATACAGAACACAGAGGCAAATGCAGAGGTGTGGAAAGTGGCACTCTAGATCTAGTTGAGGCGACCTGGGACATCAGAAAGCAGCAAAGATCAGTGCCATGAATAGTGGATCTGGGGTATATACACAGAAGAGGAGCCTGGTCAGAGCGGCCTAGTACAGGAGACCATGGAAAGGTATATGAAAGTTCCAGCACAACTCCAGGAGAGCTGGGCAGGGCTCTGAAGTTGTACTAGTGAATTCAATCCCCTGTTCATAATGGGGTCAGATGGTTGTAGGCATAGGAGCCAACTTTTCAAAATTATTGGGGGTGCTAAGCCCAGTGGAAACAACCTCTCCCTGGACACATACAAGGAATTTTCTCAAGCACCCACGGAGCCGACTTCTATTAGAGCCCCCTCCCCCAACCAGGCGCGCTGCCTTATTCTGATTCATAAATACATAACTACTACTACTACTTAACATTTCTAGAGCGCTACTAGGGTTACGCAGCGCTGTACAAATTAATAACTAAGGACGGTCCCTGCTCAGAAGAGCTTACAATCTAAAGGAGCATTGCCATACTGGGACAGACCAAAGGTCCATCAAGCCCAGAATCCTGTTTCCAGCAGTGGCCAATCCAGGTCACAAGTACCTGGCAGAAACCCAAATACTACCAACATTCCATGTAGAACTCCAAAGAGTAGCAAGATTCTAGAATTCTAAAGAATAACAAGATTCCATGCAGGATTTCAAAGTGTAGCAACATTCCATGTAGAACCCCAAAGAGTAGCAAGATTCTACAATTCTAAAGAATAACAAGATTCCATGCAGGATTTCAAAGTGTCACAACATTCCATGTAGAACCCCAAAGAGTAGCAAGATTCCATTCAGAATCTCAAGTACATAAGTGTTGCCATATTGGGACAGACAGAAGGTCCATCAAGTCCAGCATCCTGTTTCAACAGTGGCCAATCCAGGTCACAAATACCTGGCAAGATCCCAAAAAAGTACAATACATTTTATGTTGCTTATCCTAGAAATAAGCAGTGGATTTTCCCCCAAGCCCACTTTAATAATGATCTATGGACTTAGAGCCTAGGCAGTACTGCAGCTTTAAACTGGTGTTTTGGGCTGCGCAGGGGAGTTGAAATCTCTTGCAGTCCAGCGAGTTACAGATACAGACTGAAACGACCCATCTACTGCTTTACTGGGGCTCATTTTCAAGGCACTTTTAGTTAGACTTGAAAAGTTCCATAGGTTACCATGTAACTTTGCAATTCTTAGTGCTTTGAAGATATGCCTCGCACATCTGCTTGCAATCAGCACGTTTCAGTAAGCCTGTGACCTCTGGCTGCCTTCCAGAAGGGGTGGAAAAGGAGAGAAAGTCTGAAATCAAGCTGAAGTAGAAAGGGGTTCAGATGCCCGAAAAAAAGTAGCTGGCCAGCAACTCCGGATCGGCAGGTAGGGAAGGAGCAGAGGAGGTGGGGGGGTGGGATGGAAGCTGAGGTTTTGGGCCATAAATGTGCGGCTGAAGAAGCCCTTGACAGGGTCCAGGGTCCAGGGTGAGGGGTATTCAAAGTTCGCGATAATCCTGGTTCTGACGAGGGGACAGGTTCTTTTATGAGACAAAAAGTCCTCTCTTTCCAAATTGCATAATGTTATCAACTTTGGAAATGAATAAGAAGAAGCAAATTCAATGTTTTTTTACAATTTATTTTGAAGGGGGTTTTAACACGTTTTAAGAAATGAACGATATAAACGTGTACAAGTGTTTTCTGGATATCAGGTCTCTAGTTGCCTGTAAAGTTCAGTTTTCAGAACGTTTCAACAATCTCAAGACATAACAAAGTATAATACCGTAGAAGTTTACCTCCTTGGGCTGGGATGTTAGGTGTTTGTGATAACTTTCCTGTCAATCGATGGTGCATCCACAGACCCAATTCTGCTGTATACACAGCTGCCCTCAGGCTCCCGAGCTCTCCCTCTGCCTCAGCATCCTGCCTATGTGGGACAGGAAACTGCTGCACACTGCTGGTGGGCCCGGAAGTTGAAACAATGAAGCTGTGTGGGCGGGCCATGGCAGGGTCGGGACTGCAGCGGGACTCGGGAGCTGGCCTGGGACTCAGGTGGGACAGGAGGACCGAGGACATGCACTCACGCATGGCGCCACCGGCCTGCCACTGCCTAAGTTCGGGCTTTTGCGATGGCGGCGCCGGAAGCTCCTCTGTGCTCTGCCTCTGTTGCAGCATGATGATGATCATCCCGCCTATGCGGGACCGAAAACTGCAACAGAGCAGAGCCAGAGGGAAAGCTTCCGACGGCGAAGGCAGTGTCTGCACTGACACGGAGACAGAGTCAGTCCGGAACATTGAAGGAGGCGGAGCTGGCAGGCGGACAGCACAGCGGTGCAGCAGGGAAGGAGTCGGGAGTCGGGACAGTGTGCAGGGAGCGGGACCGGGCGGGAGGGACTTTATGCTCACGTCACATCGTCACGTGCCACTGCCAAATTATTGGGGGTGCTTGAGCACCCACAGCACCCACGGAGTCGGCACCTATGGTTGTAGGGATAGAGAGGGATACTGCCGCGCAGGTGCTCAATTAAAAAGAAGTTGGGTTATTGAGGCCTTGTGCTGGCTCAGAAGTGCAGGCGCAGCATAGAAATGACAGTTGAAACTGAAAGCAAGGCAAGAGCCGGTCGACAAAAGGGGAGTGATGCTAGACAATGTGAGAGAATGTGTAGGATGAAAAACAAAGCAACCAAAAAAGAACTCTGATATTCAGTGCAATACAAGGGTTGCAAGGAGCAGGAGCTTACAGAGTGACAGGGCTCGTGCTGCTTCGAGCCTATCTTTGAACTGTGGCTAGTTGCTGAGGCAGTTGGGAGCACTGTTCCCTACAAGCTGAGCAGGAGTCCTCCAACTACAGTCCTGCCAGTGGGGGGTGCTGTTTCACTATCATGTTTTCAATATTGAGGTACAGGCAAGTTCTGCAGAATCCAGGGAACCTGCCTGTCCCTAGAAAATGAAAACACAACATTGAAGCACCACCCCCTACTGGTAGCAATGCAATTAGAGGACAGCAACTCAGCTTAGAGGGAACAGTAGTTGGGAAGGAAACTGTTAAATGGGAAAGGGCATGTGTTGTGTGAGCTCTCTGTAAGAGACACATTTGTTTAAATTTTCTTTTAATATTCAAGCACCTTCTGACCTCATATGCAACTTTCTTTAATTGAGTCCCCTTATTTTCTAACTCCTGTTACTCTGTCTTGTCTATTTGTATCCAAAAATGATATCCACTATTGTATCTGATATATTTTTTTATTAGGAGGAAAGACCTCAAATCATAAAGGGACACTCCTTCATTGATAATATCAACATTAGGGAGAACCTTTAAATCATCAAGAGTAAAAACCTCCTTTTAATTTTTATTTTATTTTACACATATATATGGCTTCTGCGCCTTACTTTAATCGTTCAAAATAACGATAACCGTCTATTGAACAATAGTACGGGATAATTGCACTTAACTTTTTAATCTACAGTCGGTTAGACATACATAGTTACATAGTAGATGACGGCAGAAAAAGACCTGCACGGTCCATCCAGTCTGCCCAACAAGATAACTCATATTAGCTGCTTTTTGTGTATACCCTACTTTGATTTGTACCTGTGCTCTTCAGGGCACAGACCGTATAAGTCTGCCCAGCACTATCCCCGCCTCCCAACCACCAGCCCCTCCTCCCAACCACCGGCTCTGGCACAGACTGTATAAGTCTGCCCAGCACTATCCTCACCTCCCAACCACCAGCCCTGCCTCCCAATCACCAGCTCTGGCACAGACCGTACGAGTCTGTCCAGCACTATCCCTGCCTCCCAACCACCAGTCCCGCTGCCCACCACCGGCTCTGGCACAGACCGTACAAGTCTGTCCAGCACTATCCCTGCCTCCCAACCACCAGTCCCGCTGCCCACCACCGGCTCTGGCACAGACCGTATAAGGCATTGCAAGGCCTAGTTCAGTCTTATGCAAACTTGTATGTACCTCATTTCTCATACATATGTTTTTAAGCTACATACTCAATGTTTTGTTTATTATAGACCCCTGAGGCAGGCATAGTCGAAACACGGTGCCGTGTCGGGTATTAGAAGAATAAAGTTTTTTTCATCATATTGTTTGTCTCCTGGTGTTTCTTGGAAGGGCCTTGCTGGTAACACTATTCCTCTTCACGTGTATCTTCATACATAGTGGACCCAGGTCTTCCGCTCCTGCGGCCACTCCTGCACCAAGGCATCCAATCCTTCCGAGAGACTGTCCTTCCTCCGGCTAAAGGATTGAGTAATCTTGGCAACTGCACTGCTACTCTTAAATGCATCTCAATGTTTTTCAAATGCTAAATGTCTTAACTGCACTGCTATTCTAAAATGCATCTGAAGGTTTTTCGAATGCTTTGCTTTTAATGCCTTGCTTACAAATGTTTCTAAGTGCCTTGCATTATAAATGATTTATTTCACTTAAATGTTTAATGCCAACATAAATGTATTAACTTGCCTCGCTACCTTTAAACACATGCCAAAACCTCTCAATCTGCCTTACTTCTAAACGTCTTGAATGCCTACCTTTTAAATGTTCTATAAACGACCTACCAGACATCTAATAACACCATAAAGAGACTCGATCTATCACCTGCTACATAAATTTAAATACTTACTACGGACCTCAGAATAACTGCCAATATGAACACCAACAAACTGATTATGATAATCTACTTCCTCCCCCTAATATATCATGCATGGACTATTCCTAACACAGACACCAATCTGCCTACAACACATGCACCCCATATACAATTTACGCATAACCCACCAGAACAAAAGAACAACAATCAATTAAAAGGAAAAACAAATATATACGGAAACAACCAACAGAAAGGGAAGAAAGGACACAACAAAACTAGACATCAGGAAAACAGACAACTAATAAAAATTAAGACATCAACGCCCCAAATTGAACCTTACCGTTCAATCCAAATGGGATATATAAACGCCAGATCAGTAATAACCAAAACAGAGACCATAACAGACTGGATCATTGCAGACAACCTTGATTTCCTATTTATCACTGAAACCTGGATCCATAACCTTCAAGACCCTATAATTTTAGAATTATGCCCACCAGGATACAAAATTACACACTGGACAAGAAATGGAAAAAGAGGAGGAGGAATAGCCATAATATACAAATCTGAGTTCAACATCACAAACATAGCTGAATCCATACTGCCACAACTTGAAATTGCTTCCATAAGTATAAGTCACCCAAATTTGAAGGAACACCTTAACACAGTCATACTCTACAGACCACCAGGCAACTGGTGAGATAGCCAAACACACTTCATGGACTTTATCTCGAACACCTGTATCTCTTCCTCTAACCTCATCATAATAGGAGATATTAACTTACATCTGGAAGATCTCACCACAACAAGTACTCAAGACTGCAAAGAGTTCCTACAACTATGGGATCTACATGGACCAAATACGCAACCAACACACAAAAAAGGACACACATTAGACATCATAACACACAAATTTGACCACGACACAAACTTTATATTAACTAACACTAAATGGTCACCTACACTGTGGTCAGACCATTACAAAGCACATATTACCCTCCAATGGAGAATGAAAGACCTACCAAACAAACAAATACGAAAAACTTACACCACAAGGGGAAAAATAGATCCGGATGAATTCTGGCAACAGATCTACATTAACGGATGGACAATAAAGACAGACACAATCCAATTCCTCTCCAAATGGGATAATAGATGTAAATTAATACTAGATAACATTGCCCCAATCCAAACCAGAACCTCGCACAGAAAAAAACTCAATACCATGGTTCAATGAAGAATTGAAAAAACTCAAAATACAAGTCAGAAAACTAGAACGTGCGTGGAACAAAAAGAAAGACGATCCCACTCTTAATGCCTGGAAACATCTCCGAAGGAAATACAAATATACCATAAGACAAACCAAAAGACAATACTACAAAACTGAAGTTGGGCCAAACTACAAAGACACACACAAACTCTTCCAACTTGTGAATAAATTATTTGGCACTACCCCAGTCACCAACAACAGTAAAGACACACCAGGAGCCAACGACTTGGCGAAATACTTCAAGGAGAAAATCATACAACTGTGACTCAAAATACCAGCCAGCCCAATCGAATACACTACACTCCTAGAGTGCCTAGACCCAGACCCTGGAGTCTACCCATCAGACAGGATCTGGACTGAATTTACTATATTACCAGAAGATCTTATCTTACAAACAATTAAAAGATTCGCCAAATCTCACTGCAAATTAGATATATGCCCAAACAACCTCATGAAGTTGGCCCCCCCAACAATTTATAATGGACCTAACTAACCATGTGAACTTTATGTCACAAAATGGACTCTTCCCAGGGGAGAAAGGCAACATTTTACTCACCCCCATACCCAAGGATGCAAAGAAAAATGCCAATGAACTAACGAACTATAGACCAGTAGTATCTATTCCCTTAATCACCAAAATAACAGAAGGCATGGTGACCAAACAACTTACAGAGTATCTAAACAAGTTCTCAATACTACACGATTCCCAGTCAGGATTTCGCTCTAATCATAGTACGGAAACCGTACTAGTCACGCTTATAACCAAACTCAAACAATTGATAGCAAACGGCAACAACATACTACTGTTACAATTCGACATGTCAAGCGCATTTGACATGGTTGACCATGGAATTTTATTACACATCCTTGAATACTTCAGAATCGGAGGCAACGTTCTCAATTGGTTTAAAGGGTCCTTAACCACCCGCTCATATCAAGTGACTTCAAATTCGACTACATCAGCTACTTGGACACCTGAATGTGGAGTTCCACAGGGATCTCCCCTCTCACCGACCATATTCAACCTGATGATGACACCCTTGGCTAAATTACTATCGAATCAGAATCTAAACCCATATATATATATATATATACGCTGATGATGTAACGATCTTTAGCCCATTCAAACATGATCTAAGAGAAATCTCCTATGAAATCAACCAAAGCCTACGTATTATGAACTCCTGGGCAGATGCATTTCAATTGAAACTAAATGCAGAAAAAACCCAATGCCTAGTACTCACCTCGCAATACAACAAGAAGGAATTTACCACCATCAACACACCTAAACTAAGTCTACCAGTTTCGGACACCCTAAAAATTCTCGGAGTCACCATTGACCGACACCTAACACTCGAGAATCATGCGAAAAACATAACTAAAAAGATGTTTCACTCAATGTGGAAATTAAAAAGAGTCAGACCATTTTTCCCAAGGAATGTCTTCCGCAACCTGGTACAATCATTGGTACTTAGTCATCTGGACTATTGTAACTCACTCTATGCCGGCTGCAAAGAGCAAATACTCAAAAAACTCCAGACAGCCCAGAACACAGCAGCCAGACTTATATTCAGCAAACCAAAATACGAAAGCGCAAAACCCCTATGTGAAAAACTACACTGGCTCCCACTCAAAGAACGCATCACGTTCAAAATCTGTACCTTGGTCCATAAAGTCATCCATGGTGACGCCCCAGCCTACATGTCAGACCTAATAGAACTACCGCCCAGAAACACGAAAAAATCCTCTCACACATTACTCAATCTTCATCCTCCCATGTGTAAAGGCTTGAAATACAAATTAATGCATGCATCAACTTTCTCCTATACAAGCACACAGTTCTGGAACGCGCTGCCACGCAACCTGAAAATGGTCTATGAAATGACCAACTTCCGCAAACTACTGAAAACCTATCTCTTCGACAGAATATACCAAAAAGATCAACACGTGTAACTGTTCATTCTTTAAGATAGCCAGAAATGTTCTTTAATGTTTTTGCTCTAACACTATCATGTATTTCACCATCATGTACCCAAAGCTTTCTGTAAAACCAAATGTATAATCTTCTATTTCCAGTATCCACGTTGAATTGTAAGCCACATTGAGCCTGCAAAGAGGTGGGATAATGTGGGATACAAATGTAATAAATAAATAAATTGTGGAAAGTTGCTATGATTTCTATGATCAGAAGCCCCCACTTGCACACAATAAGGGCAAAAACTTCTTGTCCTAAGCTCCAGTCTCCTAGATCAAGAAAGTTCCTGCTGAGGTAATCCATCTGAACACTGTCCAAGTCCATTACACGTGGAGGAAAGATACATTAGATGGCACTCCATCTAGGACTTGAAAAGAGCAGCTTCTAGCGCCACCAGGTGGCTCTTCGTGACTCTCTCTGGTGATTGATGTAGGTCACTGCTGTTGCATTGTCCAACATGACTCGCACCACCTTGCATTGTAGGAGCTCATGGAAAGACTACAGTGCCAGATGAATTGTTATAGTTTCCAGTCTGTTAATTGACCAGCGCTGCTCCTCTTTGGCCAACCAATGGCCCTGAGCCACGTGTCCTAGTTAATGTGCCTCCCAGTCTTGAGACTGGCATCAGTTGTCACCACAGTCCACTGGGGGGGGGGGGGGGGGTACTCACACCCCTCCCCCCCCCCCCCCCCCCCGCCAGATTGTGTGTCTGCAGCCACCACTGCAGGCTGTGCTTCACCAGTTCCCGAAGGGGAAATTCTCCTCTAAATCTTGCTTCTGGGGGGATTGCCATGATAGCAGTGCTGTCTGAAGCAGTCTCATGTGGACCCCAGTCCACTGCACCCCTTCCAGACATGCCACCATAAAGCCAAGAACATGGGGTGATGAAGAAAGCAAACCTGGGCCTGCAGCTTCTGTATTCTTGCCCCTGGAAAAAACATCCTGCCTAGTTTGGTGTCGAAACGAACTCCCAAATATTCCAGGCTCTGCAACGACTCCAGATGACTTTTGACCAGGATGACTACCCAGCCCAATGACTGCAGCACCTGCACAACTCTAGAAAGGATTTTGCGCAAGATTTCCCCCACTTTGGGCTCAGGCCCCCTCCAAGCATGCAATTCCCATTAAATGTCTGGCGGGGATGCTGAAGCCTTGTCGACCAAAGAAATTAATTGCCGAGGTGCTCCCTTCCTCCTCACACTGCTATACAAAAGAAGACTCCAGTCGCCAACGCTAAAACTCCCTGCGCATGTTCAGTTCTTGCGAACTGGGCATGTGTGAGGAGTTCCAGCTACATGTTTGGAGGGGGCCTGAACCCAAAATGGGGGGTCCCAGGCCCCCAAAGCCCCCTCCCCCACCTTGTACATGGCCAAAATAAAATCAGAGGAAAAATCCACCCCAGAAGTTTCCTGCTGCGCAAATGGGCCCTGTGATGTGGAAGCAAGAGAAATCAGCTCCAAGAGCGGGAGCTGCTCTAGAGCAGACACTGCAGACAATATGGTGGTAGTTTTTGCCAACAATCAAGGCCACTGTCATCACTGGAATCTCTGCATCAGTTGTTTCAGCCATACCCCCTTAGGGAACCTTAGACTTGAGGGAAATGCAAGCCGGGACATCGGAGGCTTCCACACCACTTTGAGCCAGACAAAACTTACAGAGTTCTGCTATGTCCAAACCTCTTCATTAGCACAGGAAGCACTGGAATCACAGTGTCCACAGACAAAGCACAATGAGAATACACTCACCTACTGTGAAGGACAAAATAAGAAGGGCTGAAAGAGGTTGCAAAACTGAGGAGAAATTCTTACCTGATAATTTTCTTTCCATTAGTTCTTCACACTATTCCAGGACAAGTGGGTAGTCATGTTCATCAGCCATCCCATGCTTCAACAAGGTTTCTTCCCTGAGGAATATGGTAATATCCTACTCACCTCAATACCAAAGGACACCAAGAAAAAGACCAATGATCTCACCAACTACCGCCCAGTTGCTTCTATCCCACTAGTAGTTAAATTGATGGAAAGCATGGTGACTAAACAGCTTACAAACAACCTGAACAAGTTCTCTATATTACACTAATCACAATCAGGATTTCGCCCCCTGCATAGGACTGAAACTGTAATAGTTACTCTTCTGGCCAAATTCAGGAAATAGCTACAGGTAAAAGTATATTTCTCCTCCAATTCGACATGTCGCGCGCATTTGACATGGTAAATCATAATATCCTACTAAATCTTCTTGACTACTTTGGGATTGGTGGAAATATACTTAGCTGGATTAAAGGTTTTTTAACCTCTAGAACATATCAAATAAAATCGAATTCAAGCATATCATCACCACTATCACTAACACTCTTCAACAGAATGATGATTCCACTGGCCAAATCCTTATCCAATCTAGGCCTTAACCCGTTCATCTATGCAGATGAATGCAGATGATGTCACAATTTATATTCCTTTCAGACACGACCTGACAGAAATCGCCAATGCAATCAAGATCGGTCTGAACAAAATGGACTCATGGGCAAATTCATTCCAACTGAAACTGAACACTGAAAAAACCCATTGCCTCATCCTTTCATCTCAACACAATAAGTTCAAACCTACAATCTTAAACATCCCCAGACCACACCCTCCCTATTTCAGATAGCCTAAAAATACTCGGCGTTATAATAGATCACAACCTGACACTTGAAAGCCAAGTAAATTCCACCACAAAGAAAATGTTCCACTCAATGTGGAAACTTAAACGTATAAAACCTTTCTTCCCGAGAGATGTATTTCGCAATCTCATACAATCAATGGTATTAAGCCACTTAGATTACTGCAATGGAATTTATGCAGGATGTAAAGAACAACTTACTAAGAAACTCCAGACTGCCCAGAACACAGCAGCCAGACTGATCTTCGGTAAATCAAAATTTGAAAGTGCCAAACCCCTTCATGAAAAAATGCATTGGTTTCCCACCAAGGAACATATTGCCTTCAAGGTCTGCACCCTGTTCCACAGGATTATCTACGGCGAAGGTCCAGGATACATGTCGAACCTCATATATTTGCCATCCAGAAACAGAACCAGACTATCCTGAACTTATTTAAACTTACATTATCCAGACTGCAATGGTCTCAGATACAAATCAACTTATGCATCCAGTTTCTCTTACATAAGTACACAACTATGGAACGCACTGCCTAAAGCTGTGAAAACAATCCACAACCATCTTAACTTCAGGAAGTCACTGAAAACCAACTTGTTTAAGAAGGCATACCCCCAGATCCAACTTAAATCCCTACATCCTGCGACACAGCAAAACCATGGACCGTATTGGACATTTGTAACCATCCCTTTCTTATCCCTTTGTTGCTTTAAACACATGATACTTGTATGACTACTACTCTATTGTGTATTTGTATTTTACCGAACCGGAGCTCACCTCTACGGTACTGTGTAAGCCACATTAAGCCTGCAATTAAGTGGGAAAATGTGGGATATAAATGTGATAAATAAATAAATAGTGTATTTCAGTTCCTTTCATTTGTGTTATCTCTTCAACCTCTGGATCCAGGGAAAGTAAAATACTTCTCTGTCTCTGACACATCTGAAGGGCAATTTATAACCTAGGCATGCAAGTTTATATGTACCTTATGTGTGTACATGTTTAGAATGCTGGCATTTATTCATATATGTGTGCACTTAAGCACAGAATTGCTAGCATGTCCTCTATGTGCTGTTCTGCACATAACTACTTAACTTACATAGGGCAGTGGCGTAGCCAAGGGTGGGCTTGGGTGGGCCCAGGCCCACCCACTTTGGGTTCAGGCCCACCCAGTAGCAGCATACTTATGATGCCCCACCAGCTGAAAACTTCCAACAAGTGTACCTCCTGCATACCTTGTAAGTAGCAGATCTTCACCTGCAGTGAGCAGTGACATACATACTGCTCGTACCGGCCCCACAGCCTTCCCTCTGATTTATTTCTGCCTAGGTGGAAACAGGAAGTTGCATGAGAGGGAAGGGTGTGGAGCCAACATGAGCAGTGTGAATTAGTTGCTGCTCGCTGCTGGTGAAAATATGCTATTTAAAAGGTATACAGGAGAGGGGGTGATGTTTGAGAGACCATGTGGCATGCAGGCGAGAGAAGGAGAGACCAAATCACCTGTGGGATGGGGCGAGGTTCTTCTGCCCACCCATCTTGGGCCCAGGCCCACCCAAAATTGGGTGTCTGGCTACGCCCCTGACATAGGGGCTCATTTTTTAAACAGAAAAACATCCAAAAGGCAGCACAATGCGACAGATGGATGTTTATTTTGGTCTAAAACATCCCAATTGCTATTTTTGAAACTCATTGTAGAGATGTTTTTCTATGCAGTTCATCAGCAGTGCATCCAAATCACAAGTGGGCATGTCTAGAGTATGTCAAGGGTGTGTTGGGGTGGGATTTGGGCTTTCCTAAAACTGGGGATGTTTTTCTGCCATAATGGAACAAAGCAACAATGTCCAGGGCTAAAAGATAGAAGTTTTGATCTAGACCTGTTTCAAACATGACAAAAGTCATAAAAAGTTACTCAAAATGAGCAGATGACTACTGAAGGGATTATGGCATGACTCCCTTACTCCTCCAGTGGTCACTGACCCCCTCCTACCCCCTCCCCCAAAGATGTAAAAGAAACAGTACAAACCATGTTCTATGACAGCTTCAGCTGTTATGGTTAGTCCTATTAGAACAGCAAGCAGGTCCCTTAAGTAGCCTAGTGGTCAGTACAGTGCATTGTAGAGAAGGGAGCCTAGGCCCATATTTCACTCTTAACTGTTCCACTTATGGTGGAAAGTGTGAGTCCTCTAAAATCCACCAAAAACTTACTGTACCTACATATAGTTAGCCCTTTACACACCATTGAGACCTCTAAGGTCCTCTCAAGCATTATCTGTACCCTTGTCAAAAGAAATTGTATGATGTGATACCTGCCAGTGAGCCTTCTCAGGAGTAGCTCTCATATTCTGGAATTTACTTCCAGAGGCACTACGTACAATTTGAGACTACCTCTACTTCAGGAAGCAGGTGAAAACCTGGCTTTTCTCCCAAGCCTTTAATACATAGGGTGACTGACTATACATTCATTCTTCACCTGGACTAGCTTGCCACACACTGACACTGGGTCACCCTTCCAGGATCTGGCCAGGACCAACCCTGCGTAGCAGATATGCTGCCGTGCCAGCTTCTATCTCCTTTGACACTGGTGAATTCCTGTTCTCTGCCCCTCCGGCCACAGCTTCCTTGAGTGACTGCTCCTTTAGCTTGCCCTTTACTGATAACCCCAACAAACGGACAGAAACTCCAGCAGTCTTATAATAAAGGGGTTCACTTTTATTCACATCAGTTCAGTTGTAGTGACCTCAGCAACACAGTAAAATGATCTCACTTTAAAGTCCTTGACAAGTTTCCCTTGCACAATGCCAAACAGAGATTTCCTGTTTATTTACTGAACATAGTCCAATAACCGCTAACACCACCTTCCTCCTCTTCTCAGATAGTCACCAATTATCAGGTTAAACCTCAGTTCCTTACAACAGACAGTATTTAACTTCTTGTACCCTTAACCTTCTTAAGCACTTGCTGCCACAGGTTCCTTCCCAGCTGTATCAATCCTGTCCTCCCCTTTTCAGACAGTTGAGGCAATACCTTAGCCAGGAAGCTCTTCACCTTAGCACCAGCAGTCTGTGCACATGCCACCACCTTCATTCTCTCCTCTTCATTCTCCTCCTTTTTATCCCATTCCATCTCCTCTACCTGCTCCCAGGGCTCCCCCAGCTGCTCTTCATCACCCTCATCAGAGACCATCTCCCAATCCTGCTCCTCCCCCTCCACTTCCTGTGAGTCTTGTGTTGGGTCAGGTGCATTGTGGGAATTGTGGTTCCTAGGCTCATCCCTTATTCTAATTGGTTGCTTGACCACCAGAGGGCGCATTCCCCGTCTATAAGGGACCTGTACATGTCTTATACTCCCTCCCTGGGGCTGCTCTCGCTTTCCCTGAGACCATCTTCTCAGTAACCTCTTACAACACACTATAACAGATTAGTTCATTTCTTGCTAAACTGTTACAAAGACCTTGAGTTTGGTCAAACATCTATTCTACTGCTATGGATTTACAGCCTGTCTCACTGACACAGGCTACTCAATAAGTACCGTGGATTCTTTTGGATTCATATTGAGTAAATGAAACCTTTATTAGAGGAGATAAAATCTACAATGATTAGGATATAGACAATGATTAGCTATATACACACAATGATTAGCTAAACAATCATTACATCACTGGTCTCTACATCTAAGCAATACCAAGAGTTCTTAGACCAGGAAAAGAAGCAATAATACACTATATACATACAATATCACTGGTCCTTACATCATCCAGGCTCTTATCATCAGCTGGGGGGGGGGGCATTACAGCGAAAGCCAGGAGCTTTTTAGACCAGGAACAGATCCTCTGCGCACGTTACTCACAGATGAGCTCCCACTCTGCTGTAACAAGCCCCCCTTTTTATTACGCTTAGAGCTCATGTTCAGACCTGAGGAAAATTACAGAATGCTTCTCTGTAAACAAGCCATACTGTGGGAATATGGTCACATGCTGTCCAACTCCAGGTAGCCAGGCTGGACCTGGAAAGCAAGCACCATCCTGACCTTCACATACCAAATTAATTAGAGCTGTGTCTTATCTTCTGCATTCCAACTTATTTTCACACAGTTAAGGTTAAACAATCATTTTTAAACAGAATTACTTCTAATCAACAATACAGACCCTGAGTGCACTGGTCGATCAAGACAGAGTTGAAAAACAATCTTTAAAATTCACTTCCATTACACCTATTTATCCCAACTGACTCTGTACCATGCACCTTTTCCCCATCATATATCTGTACTTGGTCCCTCGGCTATATCATATATCTGCACTTGGTCCCTCAGCTATATGTTCTAATGCCTGTTTATTAGGTGTATCATTAGCATTCTGCTAACACTGCATTATATCTCTGTTATTTGAATTTCAGTGCTGCTGCTGTGTATATTTTTGATACTGTTTCATGCTATTATTAGGTTTCAATTTGCTGTTTTCAAGTTTACCTCATTTATTGTATTTATGTTTATACTTGGTTATTTCACTCTTGTAATACTGTTTAAAAATTTGTAAGTCTTATGTTAAACTATACTTGCTATACACTGCCTTGGGTGAATTTACATAACAAAGGAGAACATAAAAGTAGCCATACTGGGTCAGACCAATGGTTCATCTAGCCCAGTATCCTGTTTCCAACAATGGCCAAGCTAGGTCACAAGTACCTGTCAGAAATCTAAATCATGGAAACATTCCATGCTACAAATCCCAGGGCAAGCAGTTGCTTCCTGTCACGATTGTGACTATTTTCCATGTCTGTGCTCACTTTGCCCTCTGGTGGCCGGACCCTGTGGTTGCTATGAACGGTCTTGTTCTTGTTTCTCAAGCATGTTCCAGAGGTCAGTCTGGTCCAGATTTTCCAGTCTGCCAGACTTGCTTGACTTGTTTGTACCTAAGCAGCACCCTTACTTGCCTTGAGATTCCTGCAGCTAAGCCTCAGCTGGTGATGGTCTTTATTAAGCACCTGTGGGCTTTGCTGCTTTGCCTTTACAACGCCAAAGGTTGAGGTTTGTGTGCTTTCTGCACTTCTGCCGTCTTGCTTTGCCTTGTTTCTTGTCAGTATTTATAGTCTTAGTCTGTGTTCCTAGCTAGTTTGAGTCTCCTGAATCCTGTTTTGAATCCTGTCCTGTTTGCTCCTTCCCTGTCTACTTTTGGCTTCCTTCCCCTTCTGTTTGTGAACCTTGTATCTTGTCTGTTTGAGACCCTGTATCTTGAATCCTGTTCTAGCCAAGCTTGTGTCTGTATTTCTTGTCTGTTTGAGACCCTGTATCTTGAACTCTGTCTAGTCTAGCTTGTTTCTACCCTCTCAGTCAAGTAAGTCCTGCTGGCTGCCTGCACCTACGGGCTCAACCCCTAGGGAATGGCGGTCAAGCGCAGGTGAAGTCCTGTTCCAGTCATGCTAGTTCCTGAATCCTGTTCTAGCCAAGCTTGCTTGTCAGTCTTGAATCCTGCTTGTGATTCCTGATTCCGGTCCCTGCCAAGCCAAGTCCATTCTGGTTCTGCTTATTCCTGCTTTGCCTGCCTACAGCTTCTACTCCAGTCCTGTTGGTCCAGTCCTGGTTGGAGGGTTTTGCCTGCTGCTGCCGCTCCTCGTCAGCAGCCTAAGGGCTCACGTTACTCCAGAGTACGTGCCTGCGTGTTTTGAATCTGAGAACCTGACACTTCCCCATGTGTCTCTCAACAGCAGACTATGGACTTTTCCTCCAGGAACTTGTCTAAACCTTTTTTAATCCCAGATACGCTAACCGCTGTTACCACATTCTCCAGCAAAGAGTTCCAGAACTTAACTATTTGTTGAGTGAAAAAATATTTCCTCCTATTTGTTTTAAAAGTATTTCCATGTAACTTCCTTGAGTGTCCTCTATTTTTTGTTCTTTTGGAACGAGTAAGAAATTAGTTTACTTCTACTCATTCCACACCATTCAGGATTTTGTAGACAGCAATCATAATCTCCCCTCATCTGTCTCTTTTCCAAGCTGAAGAGGCCTAACCTCTTCAGCCTTTCCTCATACAAGAGGAGTTCCATCCTCTTTATCATTTTGGTCTTTCTTTTTTGAACCTTTTCTAGTTCTGCTATATCTTTTTTGAGATACGGCAACCAGAACTAAATGCAATACTCAAAAGTGCAGTTGCACCATGGAGTGATACACAGGCATTATAGTATTTTCAGTCTTATTCACCTTCCTTTTCCTATTAATTCCTAGCCAGGGCCACCGAGAGACTGGGCCGGGCCCGGGACAAGGCCGCCCCTGCCCCCCCCCCCCCAAGGTCGGTGCCACTCCCCCCTCCACCCGCTCCCCTACGTCCGCCACCGGGCCGGGCCCCTGCACTATATGTAGATCCTTCAAGAGGTAGTGTGTCATGATTTAGACTCTACACCTTTTCTGATGTTTTGGTGCCACCTCAGTAAGGCCAAAACACAATCTCTCCACTGCAAAACACTATATACAAACTTGTGCAAAAACACACCCTATAACCTTACCAAACCATAACAGCACTAATTCCAAGGACAGTACGAGCTACAACCTTATGCGTGGAAAGGCAGCACTGTAATTACACCGGGCTCTAAAACACCAGTACACTACCTAATGAAAAACAAAGCAAAACAAAAAGGGCTGCAAATACTACACACTAGCAAATACTGCACCTTGATCACACATGAAAAACACATGACAACAGATATGACACAAGGAACTAGAAATAAAAAAAATATGAAGGCAAAATACTGAACTGGAAAGTTACCTCAAGAAGTCAGACTCAGCATGCAGCAATACTAGAAAAATTGAAACTTAAATGAAAAATATCACAGATACACATTTTCAAAAGTTGACATATTCCAATTAATAAATTCTTAATAAAATACTTTTTTCTACCTTTGTTGACTGATCATTTAGTTTTTCTATTCGCTTTGGTCCCAGTGTCTTCTGTTTTATGCAGTGTCTTCTTTCCATTTGATATTTTTTCTCTCACCATGTCCACCATCCTCCTGTGTCCTTATGCGTCCTGTCTACCATATGTAGCCCTGTCCCTATCCTTCCTCCAGTTTCAGCATCTGCCCTTAAAGTGTTCTGATCCAGCCCTTAAATTCAGCAATTTGCCCTCCATCCATATCCAGCATTTCTCCTCACTTCCCTCCCCTCCATCCATGTGCATGTACTTCTTGTCTTCCCTCCCCTCCATCCATGTCCAGCATTTCTCCTCTCTCCCTTCCCCTCCATCCGTGTGTATCTCCTTCCTTTGTCTTTCCTTCCCTTCATCCTTGTCCAACATTTCTCCTCTCTTCCCTGCCCTCCACTCCATCCATCCATGTCCAGCAGTTCTCCTCTCTTCCCTCCCCTCCATCCATATGCATCTCCTTCCTGACTTCCCTCCCCTCCATCCATCCATCCATGTCCAGCAACTCTCCATTCTCCCCTGGCCTCTCCTCCATCCACCCATATCCAGTAAATTTCCTCTCTCCCCTGCCCCCTCTATTCATCCATCCATGTTCAGCAATTCTCCTCTCTCCCCTGCCCTCCCCTCCTCTCCTGTCCAGCAATCTCTTCTCCCCCTTGCCCTGCCCTCCTCTCCTGTCCAGCACTCTTCTCTCCACCTGCCCTGCCCTCCTCTCCTGTCCAGCGCTCTTCTCTCCACCTGCCCTGCCCTCCCCTCCTGTCCAGCAATCTCTTCTCCCCCTTGTCCTGCCCTCCTCTCCTGTCCAGTGCTCTTCTCTCCACCTGCCCTGCCCTCCCCTCCTGTCCAGCGATCTCCCCCCTCCCCTCCTGTCTAGTGATCTCTTCTCTCCCCCCTGCCCTGCCCTCTCCTCCTGTCCAGCAACCTCTTCTCTCGCCCCCTGCCCTCCCCTCCTCTCCTCTCTATGCCCAGCGATCTCTTCTCTCCCCCCTGCCCTCCCCTCCCCTCCTGTCCAGTGATCTCATCTCTCCCCCCTGCCCTCCCCTCCTGTCCAGCAATCTCTTCTCTCTCCCCCTGTCCCCTCCTCTCGGTGGCCCTGTTCCTAGCATCATGTTAGCTGCTTTGGCCGCCATTGCACACTGAGCAGAAGTTTTCAGCATATTATCTACAACAACACCTAGATCTTTTTTTTGAGGGCTGACCCCCAAGGTGAACCCCAGCATCAGGTAACTATGATTCAGATTATACTTTCCAATGTGCATCACCTGGCATTTGTCCACATTAAATTTCATTTGCCATTTGGACGCCCAGTCTTCCAATTTCCTAAGGTCTTCCTGCAATATTTCACAGTCCGCTCGTGTTTTAACAATCTTGAATAGTTTTGTGTCATCTACAAATTGAATCACCTCACTCGTCATTCCAATTTCCATATCATTTGTAAATCTGTTAAATAGCACCGGTCCCAGTACTAATCCCTGCAGCACTCCACTGTTCACACTCCTCCATCAAGAGAAATGACCATTTAACCCTATCCTCTGTTTTCTGTCCAATAGCCAGTTCCTAAACCACAGAAGGACATTGCCTCCTATCCCGTGACTCTGATTTTCTCAGGAGACTCACGTGAGCAATTTAATCAAAAGCTTTCTAAAAAAACTAGATGTGCTACATCAACCAGCTCAACTTTATCCACATGTTTATTAATGCCTTGAAAGAAATGAAGCAAATTGGCGACTAGAGTTACGCATGCAATTTTGGCCTGAATTGGGCACATAACTTGATTAACAAACTAATCAGCGCTGATAATTGGACCCTAACAAGCAATTAACCGCACTAGTTGGCAATAATTAGAATTTAGAATTTACACAAACTACTCTACGCGTATTCTATAAAGTAGTACGCGTAAATTCTACCACGTTGATTTCAAAAGGGCATGTGGTCATGGGAAGACCATGGGCATTCCTAAAATATATGTGTAGTGTTATAGAATACACCCGCTTCCCACTTAGGCTTGGGAATTTACACAAGGTTTTTCTTGTCTTAAATGGCCCATGACTACATTTAGTCACATGGACGTGCACTAGGCATATTCTATAAACTGTGCCTAACTTTAGGCATACTTTATAGACTGCACCTAGGCGTATTTTTTTGACATCATATATAGAATCTAGCCCCATGTCTTTGAAAATCAACATCTGTCTCATCACCTCTTTTATACACACACAACTGCTGTCTTTACTGCCCTTTAATGAAATATGTATGCAAACAGAAACCCAACTAACTGAGCTCTTTAAGCAAAAAGGCCTATTTACTGCAGTTAGTTTATCCACCTCCTCTGGAGTAATTGTCAAAATTAATGGGTAGTAGTTGCTAAGGTATCATATTAACTATAGGTGTATTTAAATTTTCATGTTAACAGTTAACAAAGCTTAGCGTGAAGGAGGAGCCTAATGGTTAGTGCAGTTAGCTGAGAACCCGGGGAACCAGGTTCAGTTCCCACTGTAGCTCCTTATGACTCTGGGCAAGACACTTAGCCCTCCCTTGACCTGGTGGAAAATAAGTACTTGTATATAACATGTAAATCACTTTGACTGTAACCACAGAAAGGCAATATATCAAATTCCATCCCCTTTCCTAAATAGTCCCCAAGTGTTTCCCCATTGAGTGGAGTATGATTCAGAAATCTAATCCAATAAAGTTATTCCAATAAAAAGATACAACAACTTTATTATTGACAATTATATCTACTTAATTTTTGTATTTAAATTGTGTATAATATCAAATTCTAGCTTTAATATAACATATGTGAAATTTAGGATTGCCTCAACCAATGATGCAGTTTCTGGGTTAAAAAAGAACACTCAACTTGGACTTGCCCAACGACTGTTAATATTTAAATTAATCCATCTTTTGCACAAATATTAATGATTGTTGTTTTTTTGAAAAGCATTTTCTGCTGTTCCATTCAGGTCTCAGCAGAATAACATAGCACTTAGGGAAAAAGATACAGCCAAGAAGTCCAGTACTGGAAGCCAGAATAGCAAATATTTCTACCGCTACCATGTACTTGCCCTTGGTGCTCTGGTATGTTGGGATGAAGGAGATCCAGACACTGCAGAACACCAGCATGCTGAAGGTGATGTACTTGGCCTCATTGAACCTATCAGGTAGATTTCTTGCTAGGAAAGCTACAATGAAACTGACACCAGCCAGAAATCCCAGGTAACCCAGAACACAGTAAAATGCAACTATTGACCCTTCATTACATTCAATTATTATTATTCCAATTTCTGATTTCATATTAAGATATGGGAATGGGGGAGCAGTGAACAACCAGACAAGACACAGAACAGTTTGAATAAGGGAACAGAAAAGGACTATAGAAACTGAGACCCTGGAACCCATCCATTTCCGGAGCTTGCTTCCAGGCTTGGTGGCATGAAAGGCTGTGACCACAGTGATGGTTTTTGCTAGTACAGAAGAAAGAGCGATGGAGAAAGTGATCCCAAAGGCAGTCCGCTGGAGAATACAGGTCACTTTGTCAGGGTGTCCAAGGAATACCAAGGAGCAGAGGAAGCAGAGCATGAGGGAGATGAGGAGAATGTAACTGAGTTCTCGGTTATTGGCTTTCACTATGGGGGTGTCTTTGTAATGAATAAAGATCCCCAAAATGACAGTATTAATGAGAATTAAGAAAATACAGATTAAAGTCAAAATTAACCCCAAAGGCTCTTCATAGGTCAGGAAGGTTATCACTTTTGGGATGCAGGTATCTTTCTTCTGATTTGGCCATTGGTCCTCTGGGCATTTAATACAAGAGTCCATATCTGAGAATGAAAAATATTGTCCCATTATCTCACAAATAGAATCAGTTATAGGACAGTAACTTTTCCCTTAAAATATGTTTCAAAATGACAAACCTTACTTAACTGCTTTCATCACATTGGTATCACAGATCAAGCCTTAGCCTGGTTTGAGTCATACCTCGCCTCCAGAACCTATATAGTAAGCTTCCAAGGAACTACCTCTGAACTATTCTCCACCAGTTGTGATGTCCTCACGGATCTATTTTGGCACCAACCTTGTTCAACATCATTATGGCCCCATTGCTAACTCTTGTTCAATCAATCAACCTCACAGGTTTTATTTATGCTGATGATATTGAAATTCCAACAACTATAGACCCCACCAATCTGCAAGGCATTCATTCCCTAACAATAAACTCTCAAAAATCACTTCCTTATTTAGTGACCAACCATAGGCGGTCGGTGGCCCAACTGTTTGGGGAGGCTAAAGGGGGCGGGGTTAGGGGTGGGGCCAGGGGTGGAGCTTAAATCCATAATTGTCTGATAACACACAGAAAAAATAAATAAATAAAAATAAAAGTCACAAGTAATACCTTTTATTAAATTTAGATATTAGCTATGTATCATATGTCAAAGAATAAAGTGGTTGCTCAAAGCATATACTAACCACAATCGCTCAACTGCAAAACACTATGCACAACTTTGTGCAAAAACACACTCAGAACCTTACTGTACCATAAATATTACACTGGGCAGAACCTACTACACCAATATACCACCCATACGGAAAATGCAGACCGTCAACAATATGAAACAAGGGATCATAATATCACAATTCTCATGTAGAGCCACAAAACACCCTAATTCATGTTTAATGTGGGATAAAATGCCATAAATAAGTAAATAAATATAAACGTTTAATGTTGAGCACCTGATTCTCAAAGTGGACATATTCCAAACACTATAATGAAAATAAAATAATCTTTTCTACCTTTGTTGTCTGGTGACTTTGTTTTTCTGATCATGCTGGCCAAGTATCCGATTCTGCTGCTATCTGTTCTCTTAACTCCGGTTCCAGGACTTCCTTTCCATTTATTTCTTTACTTTCTGCCTTTCTTCTTCATTTCTTGCCTTACATCCGTAAGTAAAAGCTGGGTCCTCTGAAGACTTGACTGTCCAGTGGATCCAGCTTCTGCCTATTTTCTCCATCGATGTGCAGGTTTTACCCCTTTTCCCTCATCTCATCTCCTTCCTCTGTCTTCCCTCCCCTCCATGCATGTCCAGAATTTCTCCCCTTCATTCATGTGCATCTCCTTCCTGTCTTCCCGTCTCACCATCCATGTCCAGCAACCCTCTTCTCCCCTCTAGCCACCCATGTCCAGCAACCCTCCTCTCTCTTCCCTGCCCTCCCCTCCATCCACCCATGTCCAGCAACCCTCCTCTCCCTTCTAGCCACCCACCCATGTCCAGCAAATCTCCTCTCCCCTGACCTCCCCTCCACCCATGTCCAGCAACCCTCCTCTCTCCCCTGCCATCCCCTCTATCCACCCATTCCAGCAATCCTCCTCTTTCCCCTGCCATCCCCTCTATCCACCCATTCCAGCAACCCTCCTCTCTCCCCTGCATCCCCTCTATCCACCCATTCCAGCAATCCTCCTCTCTCCTCTGCCATCCCCTCTATCCACCCATTCCAGCAACCCTCCTCTCTCCCCTGCCATCCCCTCTATCCACCCATTCCAGCAACCCTCCTCTCTCCCCTGCCATCTCCTCTATCCACCCATTCCAGCAATCCTCCTCTCTCCTCTGCCATCCCCTCTATCCACCCATTCCAGCAATCCTCCTCTCTCCTCTGCCATCCTCTCTATCCACCCATTCCAGCAATCCTTCTCTTTCCCCTGCCATCCCCTCTATCCACCCATTCCAGCAATCCTCCTCTTTCCCCTGCCATTCCCTCTATCCACCCATTCCAGCAACCCTCCTCTCTCCCCTGCCATCCCCTCTATCCACCCATTCCAGCAACCCTCCTCTCTCCCCTGCCATCCCCTCTATCCACCCATTCCAGCAACCCTCCTCTCCCCTGCCCTCCATGCATACCCAGCGCCAGCGCGATTCTCCTCTCCCCTTCCCCTCCCCTCGTTTACTATCTGCCCCGCGCCATCTTTAATTTACCTGCGTCCCAGTATCGGCCCGCCGCGTCATTTCAAAGCCCGCCTGCTGCCTGTCTCTAGTCTTCCCTCCATTCGCGATGTGATTCGTTCGGCAGAGTCCCGCCTTCTGACATCATTTCCTTGAGGGAGGGACTCTGCCGAATGAACACATTGCGAAGGGAGGGAAGAATAGAGACAGGCAGCAGGGCGGGCATTGAAATGACACGGCGGGCCGACGCTGGGACGCAGGTAAATTAAAGATGGCGCGGGGCAGTTAGTAAATAAGGGGAGGGAACAGGGAGACTCATGGCGCCACCTAACTCTTTCCTGCTGTGGCTGGGGAGGCTTAGCCTCCCCAAGCCTCTTATACCGGGCGCCTATGTGACCAACCCCATATAGTTCTTTCAATTCCACTCCTGCTTCACAATGTACAGGATCCTGTAGTTTCTTTTCTGAAACTTCTAGGCATTATAATTGATAATGATCTCAATTTCCACAAAGGGCTATGACAGAAAGATATACATCATATTCAATTGATTCAAAACAATCCCGTTAAATTGATCAATAGTGCAAAAAAGTTTAATCATGTCACACTGTTAGTGAAAGTCACCCACTGGCTTCCTATAAGATTCTACTTCTGGTGTGTAAAATAGCCACCACTGGGTCCCCTCCTTTCCTGGCACATCTTTTGACTCCCTATTCTCCATCAAAAGCCCTTCACTCCTGTCAACAACATATTCTAGGCGTTTCCTCTTTTCGGCACATTAGATATGATACCACTCACAATTTTATGTTTTTCTATTGTTGGCCCCACTCTCTGGAATGCCTTACATCTCCAGCTAGGATCACACATTTCCTTAAACAAATTTTAAACCGATCTTAAAAGCCTCCTCTTTGAAGATTCTTTTTCCATAAATGAATTATGCCAACTTTGATTATAGTCTCTTCTCCTCCCGAGATCAGCCTATCTACATCTGAAACTACCCTTTCTATCATCCTCCTCTACCCCCCTGTCCTATCACATATTGTAGTTCTTTCTTCCTCCCTCTCATTACTGTATACACTTCCCCTTCCTCCTCTATCTCTAATTTTGAATCCTATTTTTATTAGTTTTGTTAGCTGCTCAGATCATTCTTATGGTTTGTGGGATATTAAGCACTAAATAAACTTGGAAACTTGGACATTAGCAAACATTAAGCAAGTAATGAATGATGAGTTTACTGGAAATGAAATCATGCATTATGTCTTAGAAGTACTTGCAACTGAAATATATGCTTCTAAAGAATTTATTGAGAAACCAGACACTAGAGACTCAATATGGTCCGAGATTGCCTGCTGTAAAGTATTTATTTATTTATTAGGATTTACTTACTGCCTTTTTGAAGGAATTCACTCAAGGTGGTGTACAGTAAGAATAGATCAAACATGAGCAATATGCAATTAAAGCAGTAAAAATATTCAAGTAACAATACAAAGTATGGCATGGTATACTACTTACAATGTCAACACAATATGTAATACAATATTAAAATTGATAGTGAAAGGTAAAGCAAAGATGGAGCATATATAGGTAAGAGAGTTAGAAGAGTTAGAAAGTAAGGTGAGTAATTTAAAGAAAATTGCACATGAGGACAGGGAGATGGTTAAATATTATCTCAGCTAGGGTAGGAGTGGATGTCTTTTGGAGAGGGTGTGGTTGGTGATAGTCCTTGAGAGGACCTTAGTGTACTCGGTGGTGTGTGGAGGATCATCCTATTCTTCAGGTACTCAGGGCCATTTCCTTTAAGGGCCTTGAAAATCAGACATAAAGTTTTAAATTTAGCCCTGTATTGTACTAGTAGCCAATGAAGTTTTTGCTAAAAAGGGTGTGATGTGGTCACGTCACTGTCAACCTTCTATGTGTCTTGCTGCATTCTGAATCAACTGGAGCTGGTGCAGGCCCTTTGTAGTCAGACCATTGCATAGATCAATGTAGTAATCCAGTCTTGATGTTATCATGGCATGCACAATTGGGATAACATTTCCCTTCTTGATATAAGGAGAGAGACAGCATAGCTGTCGCAAGTAGAAGAAGCAGCTCTTGAAGATTGCTTGGATTTGGGCAATCAGAGTATGTGTTGAATATAACTGTTTTCCAAGGTTCCTGACTTGTGCGTAGTTGAAGTGGTAAACTTAATTGAGACATTTCTAAGTGGTACGGCTAGCCTCACCAATTATTAAAATCACTGATACTTTACAGATAACTCCTGAAGCACGCAAAACACGGACTGTGTCAAGTCTGTGGTATCTGGTTTCTCAATAAATTCATAGACTACAATCAACTTCAGAATATTTGTCTGTTTTGTTTGGCCTACGTCCCTTCCCTACTACTCCAGTTGTCTCAACCTTCCCATAGGGACATTCCTTCTTCTGTCAGGCATTGCTTTTAAAGGATTCCATATGTCTTATCCAAAGGGGGTGTGATTAGTTTTACTAGCAATATCCAGCTCATATTTTTGGATTAGACACAAGGTATTACACTAGAACGTATGAAGACCTTCTTACATAGAATACTGAGATTGCAATTGAGACGTCCAGATCAGGATGTGCTCAATTCTGGTGATGTTTTTCAAAAGGGATAAAAACACCAAATGGAAAGAAGCTGATTTTATTTGGGGACAATACACAGCCCATGTTTCAGAAGATGCTTGCATCAGAGGTCAAATATGGATACACCACAAAGCATAATTCCCATTCCTTGCTGTTTTTTGTCCCATTTGTGGCCTATTTCACTGTCCTGATCCACATCTTTTTTGTGTTGCTGTTTCGCTCCTCTTTGCTTTGTGTTGATGTTTTGCAAAAGTCAAGAGTACATGCATATTTGCTGGCCCATGTTGGGTCTTCAATAAAAGCTGAATATGGGCCTAATAGTGAATAAACGGTGTCTATGAGCATGCCAAATTATAACACAAAATCACTCACCAGTTTGGCTGGAGACTTCTCCCTCTGGACAGGGGATACAGTCATAGCAGCATACGGTCTGTCCTTCCCTGGTTAATTTCCTGAACCCAGGATGGCAGCTCATGCTGCATCTGGACTGCAGAGGTATCTGAGGATTGAGAAAAAATCTGAATAACTTCAGATAATTCTGGATTATGACTTTGCAAATGCAGTGTTACTTTTCTGTCTAAACTTGAGCCATTTTTCCCATTTAGTTTTTGAACTCATTACCAAGCTATTCAGTAGAATATGGAGGTCAGTATGAACTCTATTTTGATTGGACACAGGCTGTAAAAGTGTACCCAGCACTGTCCTCACATTTCAATTTTTATTTATTTATTTATTTATTCTTTATTAACTTTTTATAATTTACAAGATAAAATGGCAAAACAGCAGGTAATTGTTACAGAGATTGCTATGGTAATAAGTACAAAAAAAAAAAGAAAAACACAAATAAAAAGGATTATCCAATCCTAACTAGTGTTAGCTTTAGCATTCTCTAATAAAATTAAGTGAACATTTTGGAAATAACTTTTGCTTTCTTAGACCACAATCCAATTTAGGAGAGGAGAAAATTAATTCAGGAGAAACAATAGGTAACATTACTTAAGGATAAATGGCCTGGCTCAAAACCCCCCAGCAATATATGTTTATCTCTTTATTATTCACTACAAACTATCTGGGCAGTTTTTTACTTTCTATAAACAATTTAAGCTGATCTGGCTCAAAAAAGATGTATTTATTTCCCAAGTATTTAATACAGCATTTACATGGGTATGCCAGCAAAAAAGTAGCTCCCATTGTTTTAACCTCTTCTCTATAACTAAGAAAAACCTTTCTGTGGTCTTGTGTAGATCTGATCACATCCGGAAAAATCCAGATTTTTTGACCACAAAATGTTTTTTGGGAATTTTTAAAATACAATCTTAATAAAGCATTCATGTCCTGTTCAAAGACAAATGACACCAAAAGAGTCTTTCGTGTGGTTACTTCTGATATTGATTCTTCCAACAAAGCAGATATGTCTTGTAGATTCAGTTCAGAAATTCGATTATTTTCTGTTGGATTCACCTTAGAATTTTTAGAATCAGGCAAATAGTAGATTTTGTTAATTGGTGGAATTGCAGTTTGGGGGTAAGCCAGAACTTCAAGCAAATATTTTTTCAGGTAATCAATTGATGATATTCCAATTGAGACAGGAAAATTTAAAAAACGCAAGTTTAATCGTCTATTGTAATTTTCTAGGTGTTCCAGCTTTAAAGAAACTTTAATTTTGTCCTTTATCAGGGCATCCGTTACCGTTTTTAAAGAGGAAATTTCCGATTTCTGAGTAGAAAAGTCAGTTTTAACATTCTCAAGAGCTGAAGTTAAAGAGTCTATTTAAAGCTGTATCTTGCAAAGTTTTTGTCACCGCAGCAGTAAGTTGTTGAAGAGCCAACCAGATCGTTTGTAGAGTAACCGCTTGTGGAGCAGTAAGCTCATTGTTTGTACCTTCTGCTTCCTGGGGTAGAGCTCCACCGTCTGAGGGCCTCTGGTCACCGACTTCCGGTTCCATCGTGTCCTCATCGCTCGTCCGAAGGATTGCAGGGCAAAACGGCGAATTAAGATTCGGTGGGGATAAAGATGTCTCAACCCCTAAGGGAGATGTCGCTCCTTCGACAAGTCCACAGGCGGGATTCCTCTCACCAACGTTTACTGGGGTGCTGGAGACAAAACGCAGAAGCATTTGCTGACCGGGGGTGGGTAATCGGGCCGGCGGTAGTAGACCCTTTACCACCCCCTTCCTCTTAGTATGCGGCATAATAGTAAGTAGAAAACTTATGCAGGAGAGTTTCAGCTCATGCGACCGCGGAGCCTCAAGCTTGAGCCGCCATCTTAACTCCTCCTAAATTTTTATTTATAACCATTTAAATTTTTACAAGCGATAAAACAACTTGCCGGAAATACAGAGAAAGTAATACATAGGAATTATTTCAGTCAGGTAATTCTATTCTCTTCCTTAGACCACTAAATAGAGAGAGTGAAACAAGACAAGGAGATCAATTAAACAGAAAAAACAACGTGGTATTAACCTGATTATCCACAGATATTACTCGTCTAATTCATTATTCCACATTGATCATCTGGTTGGCATCTTCAAGGCCAATACAGTGTATAGTCAAATCATTTCATTGAAAACATACTTATTTTCCAATATTAGTTAGAAATAATACATCTGATTGCATTCTTTTTTAAGTAGAGAGGTGTGGTAGCCGTGTTAGTCCACTCTTAAAGGTTATCAATAGAAATCAAACAAAATAAAACATGGAAAAGAAAATAAGATGATACCTTTTTTATTGGACATAACTTAATACATTTCTTGATTAGCTTTCGAAGGTTGCGTTCTTCGTCAGATCGGAAATAAGCAAATGTGGTAGCAGATAGTATATATAAAAGAAACATCAAAGCTTTACTTTGATAGCCTGACAGAGTGGGAGGGTGGGGGTATGCATGGGGACATCAAAGCATTTCATTGATATTCTAACAGGATGGGTGTGGATAGGTGAGAGGAGGGTGATAAACAGAGAAATAAACAGAGAAATACAACTTTATGGTTTATAATGGGCTAGAAAGCCCAGATCCTTATTAAGTCCTGTCTGTTGGGTGTCAAAATATTCAATCATTCTGACTTCAAAGGTCTTATGTTCCTGTATTGTTTTAAAGTTACCTTTCAGGATTCTCACTGTGAAATCACTGGTGCAGTGTTCTGGTCTTGTAAAGTGTTGGCCCACAGGGGTGGGGGCCTGACTGGCATTCTTTTTTAAAAACCAGAAGTTATTTAACAATACATATACTTAAGTCTCTAATTCAAATCCCCCACTGATTAAAGTAATCCCAGTTTTCACAGGCTTCACTCTTTATAAAGTAATAATTGAGGAAATATTTCTGAGGAAAACTTTAGGAGTCATACCTGGAATTCTGGGAAAAACAATAATCTCGATATTAATCATCTATAATAATATTCATTTTATTATCAAGGTCCCCCTCACCTGTCCTCGTCCTATCCACGCAACCGATCCCAGAATGCCTCCAATCTCATCTCTATTCCCCTCCTCCCCTACCCTCTTCCCTCCCCCTCTTGTGTACCCTATGGAATGCCTGCTCAGTCTGCAACAAACTCTTCTTCACCCATGATCTCTTCATCTCCCGTTCCCTTCAACTGCTCGCCTTAACTGAAACCTGGCTCACCCCCGACGACTCTGCCTCAATCACGGCCCTATGCCATGGAGGTTATCTTTTCTCCCACACTCCCCGCCCAGTTGGCCACGGAGGAGGCATTGGGTTTCTACTCTCGCCCTCCTGTAGTTTTCAACCCCTCCTCCTGCCGCAGTCTCACTGCTTCTCATCCTTTGAAGTTCATGCCATCCAGCTATTCTACCCAATGCCACTCAGAGTTGCAGTCATCTACCGCCCCCCTGATAAGTCCCTCTCTTCCTTCCTTACCGACTTCGATGCTTGGCTCTCCGTCTTTCTTGAACCCTCATCTCCATCCCTCATTCTTGGTGATTTTAACATTCACACTGACTACCCATCCGACTCCTACGCTTCTCAATTCCTCACTCTGACATCCTCCTTCAACCTCCAGCTATGCTCTACCACCCCTACTCACCAAACTGGCCATTGTCTCGACCTCGTCCTCTCCTCTTCCTGCTCACCTTCCAATTTCTGTGCCTCAGCTCTTCCTCTCTCAGATCATCACCTAATCACCCTTACACTTCATCACCCTCCCCCCAACCTCGCCCAACGCTAACCACCGCTTTCAGGAATCTCCAGGCTATTGACCCTCCAACCCTATTCTCTCATATCTCTAACCTCCTCCCTTCCATCACGTCTTCCGAGTCTGTCGACAAGGCTGTCTCTGCTTACAATGCCATTCTCTCTTCTGATCTGGATACCCTAGCACCATCTGTCTCCCGTCCCACTAAGCGTACTAATCCTCAGCCCTGGATGACCCCTTGCATCCGATACCTTCGCTCCTGCACCCAATCTGCTGAACGCTAGTGGAGGAAATCTCGAACCCATTTCGACTTCATTCACTACAAATTCATGCTATCCTCCTTCCAGTCCTCCCTATTCCTTGCCAAACAGGACTATTATACCCAATTGACTAATTCTCTCGGTTCCAACCCTCATCATCTCTTCGCCACCCTTAACTCCCTCCTTAAAGTCCCCACCGCTCCCACCCCCCACCCCTCATTCTCTCCTCAATCACTGGCGGACTACTTCCGCGACAAGGTGCAGAAGATAAACCTCGAATTCACTACCAAGCCACCTCCTCCTCTTCACTCTTTAACCCACTCCTTCAACCAACCAACCCAGGCCTCCTTCTCCTCCTTCCCTGATAACACCGAAGAGGAAACTGCCCACCTTCTTTCTTCCTCGAAGTGCACCACCTGTTCCTCTGATCCCATCCCCACCAATCTACTTAACACCATCTCTCCTACAGTTAACCCCTCCATCTGTCACATCCTCAACCTCTCTCTCTCCACTGCAACTGTCCCTGACACCTTCAAGCACGCTGTAGTCACACCACTTCTCAAAAAACCATCACTGGACCCCACCTGTCCCTCCAACTACTGCCCCATCTCTCTCCTACCCTTCCTCTTCAAGATACTTGAACGCGCTGTCCATAGCCGCTGCCTCGATTTTCTCTCCTCTCATGCCATCCTCGATCCGCTTCAATCCGGCTTTTGCCCACTTCACTCGACAGAAACAGCACTCTCTAAAGTCTGTAATGACCTGCTCCTTGCCAAATCCAAAGGTCACTACTCCATCCTCATCCTCCTCAACCTATCCGCTGCTTTCGACACTGTCAATCATAATTTACTTCTTGACACACTGTCCTCATTTGGGTTCCAAGGCTCCGTCCTCTCCTGGTTCTCCTCCTATCTCTCCCAACGTACCTTCAGAGTATATTCTCATGGATCTTCCTCCACCCCCACCCTGCTCTCTGTTGGTGTTCCTCAAGGATCTGACCTTGGACCCCTTCTTTTCTCAATCTACACCTCTTCCCTGGGTTCACTGATCTCATCTCATGGCTTCCAATACCATCTTTATGCTGACAACACCCAGCTTTATTTCTCCACACCAGACATCACGGTGGAAACCCAGGCCAAAGTATCGGCCTGCCTATCAGACATCGCTGCCTGGATGTCCAACCGTCATCTGAAACTGAACATGGCTAAGACTGAGCTCATTGTCTTAACATAGTAACATAGTAGATGACGGCAGAAAAAGACCTGCATGGTCCATCTAGTCTGCCCAAACCCTCTTCTCCTCTTCCTCCACTCTCCATTTCTATTGACAACACCCTCATCCTCCCCGTTTCATCTGCCCGCAACATCGGAGTCATCTTCGACTCCTCCCTCTCCTTCTCTGCCCATATCCAGCAGACAGCCAAGACCTGTCGCTTCTTTCTCTATAATATTAGCAAAATTTGCCCGTTTCTCTCTGAACAGACCACCCGAACCCTCATCTACTCGCTCGTTACCTCTCGCCTTGACTATTGCAACCTACTACTCACTGGCCTCCCACTTAACCATCTATCCCCCCTTCAATCCGTCCAGAATTCCGCTGCGCGTCTTATCTTCCGCATGGACCGATATACTCACATCACCCCTCTCCTCAAGTCACTTCACTGGCTCCCGATCAGATACCGTATACAGTTCAAGCTTCTCCCACTAACCTACAAATGCACTCAATCTGCAGCCCCTCATTACCTCTCTACCCTCATCTCCCCGTACGTTCCTACCCGTAACCTCCGCTCACAGGACAAATCCCTCCTATCAGTACCCTTCTCCACCACTGCCAACTCCAGACTCCGCCCCTTCTGCCTCGCCTCACCCTATGCTTGGAATAAACTTCCCGAGCCCATAAGCCATGCACCCTCCCTGCCCATCTTCAAATCCTTACTCAAAGCCCACCTCTTCACTGTAGCTTTCGGCACATAACCACTTACCTCTATTCAGGAAACCTACACTGCCCCATTTGATTGACTGCATACTTGTCCTTTAGATTGTAAGCTCTTTTGAGCAGGGACTGTCCTTCCTCATTTAAAATTGTACAGCGCTGCATAACCCTGGTAGCGCTTTAGAAATGTTAAGTAGTAGTAGTAGTAGTAGTAGTAGTCACAGTTTCTGGTCTGTTATCATTTTCAATATCATAACCACTTCTTGCTCGTGTAGAATCATTTGTTATATCAATTTTTCACTCTCAAAGGGTTCAGTTAAATTGTCCATGTAACTCTCTAATAAAATTATATCTGAGACAAGGTGTTTAGGAGTGGTTCTGCCGATTTGGGTTCTGCTGTAAACGTCCTCCGTCTCAGCATATGCCTCTAACTCACTCCTCCACTCCTTTGGACATGGTGGTTGAATAATTCTGGAGCAATGGAGTTGTTTTTTCCAGGTCCAAGAGCGTCGACACTCTTTGGCCGGCGCTAATCAAAGGACTCGCCAAACCTTTCATCTGTGGGCAGTTCATCGCGCAGCGGTCCCGCACTTGCTGCTCAGGGGACAAAACGCTGGCCATCGGCGGCTGACCACTGGTTGTCCTCTTCCTCTGCAAATGCAGAGAGGAAATTTACGTAAAGAAGACAAAACTTCAGAGGGCAGCTGGGCCGTTGGGCATACGAATTTCAGGTCGCCATCTTACCACTCTCCCAGTTTGGGACACACTTTGGTTTCTCCTCAGAGGCCTGTCTGATATGGGTAACCCTTCAGCATAGTCCTCTGCGTCACTGAAACACAGAAGCCCCTCCACCACTACAAGGTAGTGTTCCTTCGGAGGGGACATTCCAAATTATTGAAGTTTACATCAAAGCCCTTTCCAGCCCATCCTAATCCAGATTTCCATGTACAAGGCCAAGACTGTATAAACTTGCTTAGCACTGGCCTTAGTTCTTCACAACCAGAGTCACCATCTAAGCACCACTCGACATGCAAACACACATGCAACCATGTAAGTTTTGTTGTTTATAGCATTCATTTTCTAATTAGAAATCCTCTGTGTTCATCCCACACCTTTTTGAATTCTGTCAAATTTTTTTCTCCACCTCCCTTGGGAGGGCATTCCAGGCATCAACCACCCTCTCCATGAAAAAGAATTTCCTGACACTACTATTAAGTCTACCACTCTGAAACCTCAATTAATATACTCATGTTTTACCATTTTCCCTTCTCTGGAAAATATTTGTTTCTATATTAATACCTTTCAAGTATTTGAAAGTCTGTACCATATCTCCCCTGTACCTTCTCTCCTCTAGGGCATACATATTCAGGACTTCCATTCTCTTCTCATACTTCTTTTGTCCCAAGCCCCATACCATTTTTGCGCCTTCCTCTGGACTGCTTCAAGTCTTTTTACATCCTTAGCCTCCAAAAACTGAACACAATAATCCAAGTGGGGTCTCACCAGTGACTTGTAAAGGGGCATCAACACCTCCTTTTTTCTGCTGGTTACTTCCATCCTTCTGGCTATGGCCACCACATTCTTGCAGTGTTTTGTTGCTTTCAGATACTCAAAGCTTAACCATGTATTGAGTGAAAAAATATTTTCTTCTATTATGTTACATGCATTGCTATGTAAATTCAAAAAGCACACAGACTAGTCAGTGAAGAATTGTCATGTGGGAAAGAAAAACCCTAACTATAGCTACATCATGTGAGGTTCCATATTATGATTCACCAACCAGGGAAGGAATCTAGGTGCCATCGTTGATAATACGTTGATAACCTCTGCTCAGTGTGCAGGGGCGGTTAAGAAAGCAAATAGAATGTTAGGTATTATTGGGAAAGAAATGGAAAACAAAAATGAGGATGTTATAATGCCTTTGTATCACTCCATGGTGCGATCGCACCTCAAATATTGTGTGCAGTTCTGGTCTCCGCATCTCAAAAAAAGATATGGTAGAATTAGAAAAGGTTCAGAGAAAGACAGCGAAAATGATAAAGGAGATGGGACAACTTCCCTTTAAGGAAAGGCTAAAGCAGCTAGGGCTCTTCAGCTTGGAGAAAAGGCTGCTGCGGGGAGATATGATAGAGGTCTATAAAATAATGAATGGAATGGAATGAGTAGACATGAATCGATTTTTTACTTTTTCCAAAAATACTAGGACTAAGGGCACACAATAAAGCTACAAAGTAGTAAATTTAAAATGAATTGGAGAAAATATTTCTTCACTCAACGTGTAATTAAACTCTGGGAATTCATTGCCAGAGAATGTAGTAAAAGCAGTTAGCTTAGCATGGTTTAAAAAAGGTTTGGATAGCTTACTAAAATAAAAGTCAATAAGTCATTATTATAATGGTCTTGGGGAAACTCCACTGCTTATTTCTGGGATAAACAGCATAAAATGTATTGTACTGTTTTGGGATCTTGCCACTGTATTGGCCACTGTTGGAAACAGGATACTGGGCTTGATGGACCTTTAGTCTATCCCAGTATGGCAATACTTATGTACTTATTTTTCTATTTTCTACCACGGGGTCATTCTCAGTGGTAATCAGCAGCACAGCAATGTTGCGGCGCACTGCGTGGTTACTACGTGGGTAGCAAATGAGCCCTTACCGCTAAGTCAATGGCTGGTGGTAAGAGCTCAGGCCATTAATAGGTGTGCACTAGTTTAAATTTTTGCGCACATTCTTTTCCCGGCTGATTAAAAAATGCCCCTTTTCCCATCCACGGTAAAAAAAATGGCTCAGTGTGTGGCCAAAAGACATGCCCACACTACCACAGGCCACTTTTTACTGTGGCTTTGTAAAAAGACCTCATAGTGAGCAGCTCAAAATGGGACATGGCATGGGAGTGGCATGAGTGTGTCAGGGCATTCCCAAAAATTAGGCACCATGTTAAAGGCTGCCATCAGTTAGGCATGAGAATTAACCCTAGGTTTTGGCAGGCATAAGTCCTCAGGCCCAAAGTTGGGCACAAGAATTGGCTTTAAGCGATTTTCTTTCAATGGTGCTTTGCGCAATGCTTTGCGTCCTTTATAGAATGCTGGTTTATCTCATATCTTTTTAGCACCTAACTTTGGGTCCCATTTACTGAATCTCTCTCAATATGCATATGGTTCAGTGTTTTCCATCTTGTTTTTTGTATTATTTAATTAAAAATTTGAAGGGACATAATCGACCGGGGCGATCAAATTTTCCTGAGGCCATCCTCGCAGGACGTCCCCGTGAAGGGGCAGGGAAATCCGTATTATCGAAACAAGATGGGCGTCCATCTTTCATTTCGATAATACGGTCGGGGACGCTCAAATCTCAACATTTAGGTCAACCTTAGAGATGGTCGACCTAAATGTTGAGATGGTCAACCTTAGAGATGGTCGTCCCCGGTTTTCGGCGATAATGGAAACTGAGGACGCCCATTTCAAAAATGACCAAATCCAACTCATTTGGTCGTGGGAGGAGCCAGCATTAGTAGTGCACTGGTCCCCCTGACATGCCAGGACACCAACCGGGCACCCTAGGGGGCACTGCAGTGGACTAACTGATGCACTAACTGAACGGAAAAAGCCCTTCCCTTACTGATCCCTTAGCAATTCAGAAAGGAACGGGCACGCATGAAGGAAATTGCATGCAAATGAGCTGCTCGCTGTTAGCTCATTTGCACACGATTTCCTTCCTAAGGAGGGGAAGCCAGTGCAGAGCAGCCAAGCATTATGTGTGGCTGCTCTGCGCATGCCAAAGATGGCTTCATACACGCAGACAAGCTGCGTGTATAATAGCCATCTACAACCTTAAATAAATTGCCGTCTACAACCTTAAAAAACACACAAGTCCAGGTGAAAACGTCCAAGTGCTCGTCAGGGACGTCTTTTTTTTTTTTTTTTAGTATGGGTGAAGGACGTCCAAGTGTTAGGCGCCTTCACTATGCCTCCATCCCTGCAACGGGTAGTTGAGGATGTCCAAAATGTGGATGTTCCTGTGAGAAGGATGTCTGCTATGCCTCTGACACCCCCTTTATTTATTTATTTATTTATTTATTTATTTATTTATTTGGATTTTGGATCACAAGTAGCAGCAGTGGGATTTGAAGTGGTCACTTCTGGATTGCAAGACCAGTGCTCTAACCACTAGACTACTCCTCCCCTCCACTCCACTCCCTTGAAATTTGGCCGTCCCTGTGGGGGGGCAATTCAGGACATCCAAAATGTTTGACGTCCACACCTTCTCTATGCCTCCGCTGACACACACATACCTCCCCCCCCCCCCCCCGGCTGAAAATACTACACGCTAGCAGAATACTGCACCTTGATCACACATGAAAAACACATGACAACAGATATGACACAAGGAACTAGAAATAAAAAAAATATGAAGGCAAAATACTGAACTTGAAAGTTACCTCAAGAAGTCAGACTCAGCATGCAGCAATACTAGAAAAATTGAAACTTAAATGAAAAATATCACAGATGCACATTTCCAAAAGTTGACATATTCCAATTAATAAATTCTTAATAAAATACTTTTTTCTAACTTTGTTGTCCGATCATTTAGTTTTTCTATTCGCTTTGGTCCCAGTGTCTTCTGTTTTATGCAGTGTCTTCTTTCCATTTGATATTTTTTCTCTCACCATGTCCACCATCCTCCTGTGTCCTTGTGTGTCCTGTCTACGATCCTTCAGTTTCAGCATCTGCCTCCATCCATATCCAGCATTTCTCCTCACTTCCCTCCCCTCCATCCATGTGCATGTACTTCTTGTCTTCCCTCCCCTCCATCCATGTCCAGCATTTCTCCTCTCTCCCTTCCCCTTCATCCATGTGCATCTCCTTCCTTTGTCTTTTCTTCCCTTCATCCTTGTCCAACATTTCTCTTCTCTTCCCTGCTCTCTACTCCATCCATCCATGTCCAGCAGTTCTCCTCTCTTCCCTCCCCTCCATCCATGTGCATCTCCTTCCTGACTTCCCTCCCCTCCATCCATCCATGTCCAGCAACTCTCCATTCTCCCCTGGCCTCTCTTCCATCCACCCATATCCAGTAAATTTCCTCTTTCCCCTGCCCCTCCATTCATCCATCCATGTTCAGCAATTCTCCTCTCTCCCCTGCCCTCCCCTCCTGTCCAGCAATTCTCCTCTCTCCCTGCCCTCCCATCCAGCGAACTCTTCTCCTCCCGTCCTGCCCTCCTCTCCTGTCCAGCGATCTCTTCTCTCCCCCTGCCCTGCCCTCCCCTCCTGTCCAGCGATCTCTTCTCTCCCCCCCCCGCCCTCCTCTCCTGTCCAGTGGTCTTAGTTCTCTCCCCCCTGCCCTCCTGTCCAGCGATCGCTTCTCTGCCCCCTGCCCTCCCCTCTTGTCCAGCGATCTCTTCTCTCCCCCTGCCCTCCTCCCCTGTCCAGCGATCTCTTAAGTTCTCTCCCCCCTGCCCTGTCCTCCTGTCCAGCAATCGCTTCTCTCTCCCCCTGCCCTCCTCTCCTGTCCAGCGATCTTAGTTCTCTCCCCCTGCCCTGCCCTCCTGTCCAGCGATCGCTTCTCTCTCCCCATGCCCTCCCCTCCTGTCCAGCGATCTCTTCCCTCCCCCTGCCCTCCCATCCTGTCCAGCGATCTCTTCTCTCCCCCCTGCCCTCCCCTCCTGTCCAGTGATCGCTTCTCTCTCCCCCATGCCCTCCCCTCCTATCCAGCAATCTCTTCTCTCCCCCCACCCTCCCCTCCTGTCCAGCGATCTCTTCTCTCCCCCCTGCCCTCCTCTCCTGTCCAGCGATCTCTTCTCTCCCCCCTGCCCTCCCCTCCTCTCCAGCAATCTCTTCTCTCCCCCTGCCCTCCTCTCCATGTCCAGCGATTTCCTCACCCCCTGCCCTCCCATCCATTGTCCAGCGATTCTCCCTGCCCTCCCTCAACTCCCCGACAGCCCGCCTTGCTCGCCATTCCTTCCAGGCCCCCCCTGCCATTCCTTCCTACCCCCCCCCCCCCCCCGCTTAACCGTTTTATGTTTCTTTCTCCGTCGCCGGCAGCACTGCCATTCATTCTTACAGGCAGCTCCGCTCCCCTCTGCCGCGTCCATCTGGCCCTCTCTGATGCACTTCCTGTTTACGTAACGTAGGGCCAGATGGACGCGGCAGAGGGGAGCGGAGCTCCCTGTAAGAATGAATGGCAGCGCTGCCGGCGATGGAGGAAGAAACGTAAAATGGTGAAACGCGCGGGGGGGGGTAGGAAGAAATGGCAGGGGGGCCCGGAAGGAATGGCGAGCGAGGAGGGCTGTCGGGGAGCTGAGGGAGGGCAGGGAGAACCGCTGGACAATGGATGGGAGGGCAGGGGGTGAGGTCATCGCTGGATGCAAGGGACGTATGGTGCTGGGCCCCCCTGGAGGCCCAGGGAATTTTGTCCCCCCTGTCCCCCCCTCTCGGAGGCCCTGTTGGTCGTAAGAAAAAATGGACCAAGTAAAGTCGGCCAAGTGCTCATCAGGGACGCCTTTCTTTTTTCCATTATCGCTCAAGTACACCCATCTGTTAGGCATGCCCCAGTCCCACCTTTGATACGCCTCCATCACGCCCCCCAGGAACTTTGGTCATCCCTGCGACAGGAAGCAGTTGGTGACGTCCAATATCGGCTTTTGATTATGCCAATTTGGGCGAGCCTGAGAGAAGGACGCCCATCTCCCAATTTGTGTCGAAAAATGGGCGCTCTTCTCTTTCGAAAATAAGCCTGTTGATATACCGCCCTTCACAATCACATCAGAGCAGTGTGCAGTAGTCAAATAAAACCAGGAGGAAAGGAACTATAAAATACAAGGAAAATAAAATTTAAATTAAATTAATTGAATTTAGTAAATTAAGTAGACTAACCGCCTCATAATCGAAAAAGAAAAACGCCTATATTTCGACCCAAATCGGGAGATGGGCGCCTTTCTCCCGTGGGCACCCAAATCGATATAATCAAAAGCCGATTTTGGGCGTTTCCAACTGCAATCCGTTGCGGAAACGGATAAAGTTGATGGGGGCGTGTCTGAGGCGTGGTGAAGGCGGGACTGGGGCGTGGTTATCGGCCAAGGAGAGATGGGCGTCTTTAGCTGATAATTGAAAAAAAGGCGTTTTTACCACGATTTTGGGTCACTTTTTTTGGACCCTTTTTTTTCACGAACAAGTCCCAAAAAAGTGTCCCAACTGGCCAGATGACCACTGGAGGGAATCGGGGATGACCTCCCCGGACTCCCCCAGTGGTCACTAACCCCCTCCCACCAAAAAAAACCCCACTTTAAAAACTTTTTTTTCCAGCCTGTATGCCAGCCTCAAATGTCATACCCAACTCCATGACAGTAGAATGTGTTCTATCCTCTGACAGCCTTTCCCTGGTTCTGATGTGGCTCTCGGGTGAGTTTGACACCTTTTCTGTTATGCGCACTGCAGAATCACATCAGCAATGCATTGTGGTGGGTGTAGGGTATTGGGCTCCGTGATTCCACTTGCTTGTGGTAAATACTCATGATGTTGGTAGTTGGTAGGCTGTACTCCCATGGTGCTTTTCCCCCTGCTAACTGGTTCAGAGTGTGTCCAGTTGTGTTTCCGGTAGCCCATGAGGTAGTAGCCATTTTTGTAAGCCAGTTTTAGATCCCTTTCATGTGCTAGCCACGTTAGAGAACTTAGTTCTTACCTTGAATGTGGCTGAAAGAGAGCATTGTACAGCATTCTGCCAGCTCTGACCTACTGCTAATCTCAGTACCAGGGAGACTCGTTGCCAGTGGGCCACAACCTCTGATCTCCAGTTAACTGTGAGTAAACGTGCTTATTCCAATAAAGGACGTTTTCGGAGAGATTAGTTTTCAGGTGTAAACTGGTGTGCCAGTGTTATACAGCAGCAACAAGTCCTAGAGGCCTGCGTGTATGCAGGTCTCTGGAGCACTTTTAGTGGGTACCGCAGTGCACTTCAGGCAGGTGGACCCAAGCCCATCCCCCCCTACCTGTAACACTTGTGCTGGTAAATGGGAGGTCTCCAAAACCCACTGTGCCCACATGTAGGTGCCCCCTTCACCTTTAAGTGCTATGGTAATGGTGTAGAGTTGTGGGCAGTGGGTTTTGGGGGGGATTTGGGGGGGCTCAGCACCCAAGGGAAGGGAGCTATGCACCTGGGAGGTAATTTAATGTTTATTTCTATTTATTACAATTGCCCCCTAGGGTGCCCAGTTGGTCTCCTGGCATGTGAGGGGGACCAGTACACTACGAATCCTGGCCCCTCCCACGACCCAAAGCCTTGGATTTGTTCGTTTTTGAGCTGGGGTGCTTCGGTTTCGATTATCGCTGAAAAACGAAAATGCCCAGCTCAAAAAACGCCCACATCCAATGCATTTGCCTGGCACAAACCGTATTTTTTAAACTAAAGATAGACGTCCATCTTTTTCGAAAATTCGGTTCGGTCCGCTCCTTCACGGACCCGTTCTCGGAGATAAACGCCCATGGAGGTAGGCGTTTGTGTTTGATTATGCCCCTCTATAGTTCCAATCTAGGCAAGTTTAAACAGGTGGGCTTTCAACAAAGACTTAAAATGACCAAACGATTGCTCAGAATTGAGGGTTAGCGGAAGAAGCATTCCAATGAGAGGGAACCAGATAAAAGAAAGCAGAGTGATATGTAGATTCCAGATGAGACAAATGAACTGGAGAAATAGAAAAGCCAGAGGGAAAGAGAGGGTGATAAAGGGTTTATGGAGAAATGAGAGCAGTGAGGTATGGGGGGGGAGGTGCCAATGTAAACGTCCTTAAATGCCAGAGCGAAGAAATTAAATTGAATTTAAATCAGACCCCATTAAATGTGTTGTTCCACGTGGACGTCTTTTCATAGATGGCAAATTCCTGCTCTTGTGGAGCATAAGGGTTATAAGTTCCAACAATTTCATTAATCTGTGTCCCATCGGGTAGAAAGAAATTGCTTATAATATCATATCCAACGGCGAGATCACCATTCTCATCAAAAAAGATTTCCTCACCCAGAATGTTCTTAAAGTGGAGGTTCTTCAGGAAATAATGAAGCTAATAAAAAAGAGAAACATAGTTACTGGTGAAGCTCACTGCAGGGTTAAACTCCGAAGTTCAAGCACATACAATCTTCTCCTGATTTTACAGACATGTTTTCATTTTGAAGCAGCATTAGGGTGGAGCTTATTTTTGAGGCAAAACATCAGTTAAATCAATGAATATTTATTGGTAGCTCAACAACAACGATGTTCTAAAGGCATCAAAAAGTAATAATTCCGCAATCCACATATGGTGTTCTTGAATATGGGCCAATGGGAACCAAATTAGGCTGTCAGTGTTTTTTACACACAGTGGAACAACAAATTGAACTCTATCAACATGTCACCCAGTATGCTGACATCATTAGTCATCACCTTCTGTAAAAACAGAAATTACAAAATTTTGGCAGAAATCAAGAATCCCAATAAGAGATCCACAAAACTGACAAACTAGAACAAACATTTAGAGAGTGGCGTTTGCTGACGATCAAAGAGTGGCAAGTCTTTAACACAGTAAGTCAGAGAGTCTGAGTTTGCCTCCGAGCTTGATGATCTTTTTGACATTGCTCATACCAACATTGCTGGCTGAACTTGAAAAGGGGAGAAGAGGAACAATGACTGGTATTGATGTACCATTAGCTGCAAAGAAAAACAGAAGAGAAGAAGCAGAATCTTGCAAAACATAAAGGGTTGCATATGTGTTTGCATGTCAAGTGGTGCTTAGATGGCAACTCTGGCTGTATCAAGGCCGGTGCTGGGCTGGCTTGTACGATCTGAGTCCCACATATAGCAATCTGGTTGTAGGATGGGCTGGAGAGAGCTTTGACAGAAACTCCAGCAATTTGGAATGTGAGAACAGGGCCAGGTAGACTTTTATGGTCTGTGTCCTGCAAATGACAAGATGGATTCGGATAGGCTGGAGTGGCTTTGACGGCAATTCTAGTAGTTGGAACATAAGGACAGAGCCAGGAGGACTTCTATGGCCTATTTCCAAGAAACACCAAGTATATAATATCATGTTCATTGTTGATTTAATCTTGAATTGATAATGAATATGACTGTTGGGCAGACTGGATGGACCATTCAGATCTTTATCTGCTGTCACTTACTGTGTTACATTGTCAAATGGAAGATTTGCAAAGAAGAGAATCTGAAACAGCAGCATGGGCGTAGTTTGGGGGGTGAGGGGGGGCATTGCCCCCCCAAACGAGTGCTACTTTTACCTTGCAGTAAACAGTTGTGCTGCATCATTTGGATAAATCCCCCCCCCCCCATGGAAAAGCAGTGTGCACCAGTTCACCCGCACCTCACACTCATGCGCTTTGCAAGGCTGAAAGGCTCCTCCTCTCTCTGCTGCTGCGGTGCCGCCTGCTTTAGTCCTACCCCCTCTAGCATGAAGTGTGCGACAGAGGACCAGCAGCGGCAGTACGCGACCCACGACAAGGCTCCGCTGTGTGCTGTCATAGCCATTCCACCTCCCCAATGGCAATAATGACCTCCATCTATTGTCCCGGGCTGCCGACAACTTTCCTCCCTCCAGCTCCCCGCGTTCCGACGGTGATTGCTAACCTGCTTCAATTGCTGCCAGCAGAGGCACTGCAGCGATTGAAGGGAGCTGCCTCGATCTTCATTGTGACGTGTCCTGCCCACGCGGAGCAGGAAATTGCATCAGAGAAGGCAGAACATGTCACAGGGAAGATCGAGGCACCCAAGCAGCATCTTTCAATGATGCTCCTTCCGGCAGCGATTGAGGCAGCTTAGCAAGCACCATCGGAGCACGGGGAGTAGGAGGGAGGGAGAGAGAGACTCTGGAACCACGGGGAGGGGGGGGGGGGGGAGAAAATGCAGGCAAAAGAGAGGGAGAACTAAGTGCTACTCTGCTGGAATGGGAAGGGAGAGGTAGGGAGAGACAGACAGGAAGAGGTGCTAGAATTTTTTGAATGATGCTATCAGTTATAATGTTGGTTTTACCTGGTAACTGAAATTAGCTGGAAGGGGGTGATTTCTTTATGCATAGAAGGCCCTGCTGTCTTACATTACTAACTTAAAACTGAGTAGGTTGAACTCTGAGTCCTATCCTTTCACCATCCAGGGCAGCAAGGGAGGCAGAAAATGGAGAAGCTGTTGTGCAAAGTCTTTGGATAAAAATAGTATTGGGAAAGGATATTTTGAGCTTTTGTGGGGGAGCTGGCTTTTTTGGGAATAACCATAATGAATATGTATGTAATTCATGGTGCATCCAGATTTGACAGTGCAAGACCTTTGCGAGAGAAACTGCACTGGCTTCCCATCAAGGACCGTATCACTTTTAAAATTTGCGCTCTAGTACATAAAATCATCTACAGCAAAGCCCCAGCATACATGGACACCCTGATCAACTTGCCACCACGGAACTCTCATAGGTCTGCACGATCATATTTAAACCTCCATTACCCAGTATATTCTGGACTTAAATACAAAAGAACCTACGCATCAACTTTCTCCTACACTAGTGCTCATCTCTGGAATGATCTGCCTAAATTAGTGAAATTTACCGCTGATCATCCTACCTTCAAAAAGCACCTCAAGACCTTTCTATTTGGCAAAGCATACGCATCACTCCCGTCTGGCATCTCTAACTTCTGAACTATCTTCCCCGCTGTCATATTACCACCTCTGCTTCTCTCTTTTTCTTCACTTCGCTTCTGTCCTTTCCCATTATACTTCTAGGACATTAACTGTTTGACCTTGCCTGCTGTTTGTTTTATGTAGATTGTTGTAAGCCACATTGGGCCTACCCTTGGGTGGGAAATTGTGGGATATAAGTGCTGTAAATAAATAAATAAATAAATATGTATGCAAATGAATATGCTAATATGCCCCACCCCATCCTTTGCCCCCCCCCCCCCAAATGAAACAGTCAAACTACACCCATGAACAGCAGTATTGATATCACCAAGTAGTAGCTCTGGTGATGAGAATGTAGGCAATACAGTGACCTCATGACCAAAGCACGGTTTATCCGGATACCAAGGAACTAAGGGCTTCATCTCATTTGCCACGTGGGAATCTCTAGTGCAGCTTGTAAAAGGCCCTAAGATTGTCAGGGCTACACAAATTTTGTTGCTTTTCTCCAGCATTGCTGCATTACAGATTTGAACACGGCAAAATGTTTGTCTGAATATGTTGCATAATTGATACAGAACTGATTCAAGAAACAAATTTGTGTTTCTGCTTTTTTTTGTTAATAAGGGGCCCTGTTCCTAAGCTGTGATAAAAGGGAGCCTGCACTAGTGTCAGTGCGTGTTCTTGATGCACTCAGGATCCTCTTTCACTGCAGTGGGTAAGAGGCTGGTTTTTTTTGTAAAGAAATGTCCATGCGGTAAGTGAACCATTTACCACATGGCCATTTTGGGGGTGATTTCTTACTGCCACCCATTGAGATGGCAGTAGGGGTTATCCCACTAATCCGGTGATAACCAGGCAGTGCATGGTGCTGCCCAATTAACGACGGGTAAGCCCTGGTGCTACCAAAATAGGAGATATTTTATAGTGCCGGAAATGGCATGCACTGCGGTAGCCCAGTGGTAGTTCTGGATTTGCATGTGGCAAGTCTGTTGCTGCGTGCCAACCCATTAGTAAAAGGGCCCTTAAATTTGTTATTTTCATCAACTTTGAGATGATTGAGTTACCTCCTGATTTTCAAATAAAGGGTTCTAAACTTTTGGCAAATATTTTTAGCTATGGTGGAACAATTCTAGGGGGTAAGATCTTTGAGAATCAGCATATTTATTCTCCCACCCTAAGCAACAAGTGACATGGGACAAGTTGGTCACTGTCAGGATAATTCTATAACTTGGTGCCAAATACTTACCCATGGCTCCCTCTGACACTGGACAAGTCACTCAACACTCCATTGCCCAAGATATAAAACTTAGATTGTGAGCCCACTAGGAACAGATAAGTTCCTGTATCTAATATGTAAACCAGTTTGGTTTTACCACAGAATGGCGGCATATCAAGAATCTAAAACATAATAAACATATGTGAGTACCTGAAAAAATAGGATGATCCTCCACACACCGCCAAGGACACTAAGGTCCTCCCAAGGACTTTCACTAACCACACCCTCTCCAAAAGACATTACACGATGTGATACCCGCAAGCGAGCCTTCTCCGGAGTAGCCCCCACACTCTGGAATGCACTGCCTGAAAGGCTCCGCTTAACACAAGACTATCTCTACTTCAGGAAGCAGGTGAAAACTTGGCTCTTCAACCAGGCCTTTACTGGAAGAAATAACTAACTCGTTAGTCTCACTCACACACACAAGGAATACTCAGGCTGCATATACTGCGGCAGGACATGTTTATCTACTCCTACCCTTGCTGAGATAACATTTAACCATTTCTCTGACCTCATGTGCAACTTTCTTTAAATCAATCACCTTACTTTCTAACACTTCCTACTTTCTTACCCTTCTATATGTTACATCTTTGCTCTACCATTCACTATCACCTATCATGTTCTATTAGGTATTGTTTTGACATTGTAAATAGCATATACTATGCCATACTTTGTATTGTTTTTGAACATTTTTACTGCTGTAATTGTCTATTGCTCAAGCTTGATCTATTCTTACTGTACACCGCCTTGAGTGAATTCCTTCAAAAAGGCGGTAAATAAATCATAATAAATAAATAAATAATACATTAAATTTGTAGGTATGAGCCATTTTTTAAGGTCACTTTTGAAGTGCATATAGCATGCAAGGGAAATGGAGCTCTGGATGTGTCTCAAACTTATGCGCATAAATTAAAGAACAATATAGGCTATGTGCTTTCTAAGGTACACTTAGGGGCATCCAATTAAGCCTGCCATACGGTTGGCATAAGTGGTTGAACCTAAATCTTGATGCACTGATTTGGGTTTACCTGAGTATTCTAGGAGAACAGAGCACCCTAGGGGGCACTGCAGTGGACTTCAGAAATTGCTCTCAGGTGCATAACTCCCTTACCTTGTGTGCTGAGCCCCCCAACCCTCCCCCCAAACCCACTACCCACAACTGTACAACACTACCATAGCCCTAAGGGGCGAAGGGGGGCACCTACATGAGAGTACAGTGGGTTTGTGGTGGGTTTCGAAGGGCTCACAAGTGTAACAGGTAGGGAAGGATGGGCCTGGGTTCGCCTGCCTGAACTGCACTGTACCCACTAAAACTGCTCCAGGGACCTGCATACTGCTGTCAGGGAGCTGGGTATGACATTTGAGGCTGGCAAAAAATATTTTTAAAGTTTTTTTTTTTAGGGTGGGAGGGGGTTAGTGACCACTGGGGGAGTAAGGTATATGTCACCTTACAATGACAATGTTATCAGAACTATGTAAACCACATTGAGCCTGCAAATAGGTGGGATAATGTGGGATACAAATGCAATAAATAATAATAATAATAGTAAGGTGAGGTCATCTGGTCATATCGGGCAAATTTTGGAGGTTTAGTCGCAAGAAAAAATGGACCAAGTAAAGTCAGCCAAGTGCTCGCCAGGGACTCCCTTCTTTTTTCCATTATCGACCAAAGATGCCCATGTGTTAAGCATGCCCCAGTACCACCTTCGCTATGCTTCTGACACGCCCCCGGCGCGGGTGAGGGTGGATGAGGGGTTAGGATTTTGTGCCCTTCCCAACCCGCCCTGTGTTGTGTGGTTTGTCTTTAGTTACAATGGATAGTTGGTGACATGTTGTGGATTTATTGTATAATGATTTTGGTGGGATGGTTATGGTGGGTATGTGAGTTTGGGTGGGGAATTGGAAGTCGGTAACAGCTTTTGAGTCAGCCGGATATGTGGGGATAAAGAGGCACCAGATGCGGTTAAGTGGATATTGGTTAAAAGATATTTTGATGGAAAAATTAATTGCTTTGCTTGCTTTATTTTTGTCTATTAGATTGTAAGCTGTTTGAGCAGGGACTGTCTTTCTTATATGTTTGTGCAGCGCTGCGTACGCTTTGTAGCACGGAGCATTTTTCTCTTTACATCTAATCTTCTTCCCAGTTGCTAAAGTACCTCAGTCGTTTATGGCCCCTATTCACATTCTCTTCCTAGCCCTGTCCCTTCCTAATCTTTTCCCTCACCCCCTACCTCTCTCTGCTACAGGAACTCACTGCCCATCCATCGACTTCATCACCTCACCTTCTCTCCTACCCTCTTCCTCCCTCTTGGCTTTTAATCTCCATCTCTTTCTTCCCTCCATTTTGCCTTCCCCATTGCCTTCGATGCCTTCGTGGCCACACCTCTCCTACTCTCCTCCGCTCTCTTTTACTCCTTCTCTTACTCTTATCCGGTGACATCAATCCCAATCCTGGCCCCCCCTCACCAACTATTATCCCAACTCTACAGATCTCACCGCGACCTCTCTAACCTCATCTCTATTTCTCTACTCCCCTCCTCTTCTCTGCCCTTCTCTTGCGCCCTATGGAATGCCCGCTCTATCTGTAACAAACTCCCCTTTATCCAGGACCTCTTTATCTCGCATCACCTCCATCTGCTCGCCATAACAGAAACCTGGCTCTGCCCTGATGACTCTGCTTCAGTCGCAGCCCTGTGCCATGGCGGTTATCTATTTTCACATACTCCTTGCCCTGCTGGTCGCGGGGGCGGTGTTGGACTACTTCTCTCTCCCTCCTCCAGAATTCAACCCCTTCTTCCACCTCAGTCTCACTGTTTTTCCTCCTTTGAAGTCCACTCTATCCGCCTTTTCTCTCCTCTGCCTCTTTGAATAGTGGTCATTTATCGTCCCCCTGATAAGTCCCTTTCATCCTTTCTCAGTGACTTTGATGCCTGGCTTGCCTTCTTCCATGATCCTTCCTCCCCCTCTCTCATCCTTGGTGACTTTAATATTCCTGCTAATGATCCTTCCAACTCTTATATTTCCAAGTTTCTCGCTTTAACGTCCTCCTTTAATCTCCAACTATGCTCCACCTCCCCCACTCATCAAAATGGTCACTGTCTTGATCTCATCTTCTCCTCCAACTGTTCACCCTCTAGTTTCCTTGCCTCTGATCTAGAGGTCTGCACGGGAACGGGGTTTGCGGGGATCCCGCGGAGTCCGCGGGAATCCCGCGGGTTTCCCCCCTGGTAAGCGGGAGTGCCGCGGGAACGGAACCCTGGTCAGTGGGAGTGCCGCGGGAATGGAATCCTGGTCAGCGGGAGTGCCGCGGGGATCAAGGCTGGCCAAAAATCGCGGCCAGCCCCCCCAAAAAAGCTGCCCAAAATCCGGCTATAGATGATGCCGATGGCTGTGTGTGCAGGGGGAAAAGGAAACAAAGGCGATCCTAAGTGGCGTCAACATTTTGACGTCATCCCGTCTCCTGTTTTTCTTCAACCTCCTTGGTTCCACCCCCTCTTTAACGCAACTTCCTGTTTATGGCACAGCGGATTGAGGTCGAGGAGGGAAAGAATTGTGTCTGAACTGAGGGGCGGGGCGCCAGAAGAGGAATCCCTAACCCAACCAACTCTTCCTGTTGTAGTGTGGGTGACATCTTGAATGAGTTTGAAGGTAGGATGTGGGGAGAGTTTGAAATTGACAAAGAGGATCAGGGGGGGCGTTCTGAATTGGGGAGAGCTGAAGAGAGAGGGAGAGATGGCAGACCGCGGGGACTGGAACGGTTTGGTCGTCTTCCTGCATGCGTATGAAGAGGGGATTTGGTATTTCTGAGGGGTATGTGGGATAGTAGGGAAGAACTTAGTCTTTTACGTATATACTGCAGTCTAGTAATGCTATGGTAACAAATAGTACGGATTATGTGTGAGACTGGAGATGGGGGTTGGTGAAGACTCAATGAACCTGAATATAGGAGGCAGCTCTGTAGGGATCTAGTATTAAAAATTAAAAAAAAAGTGCAATATGAAGTTTGCAGCTAATGGAAGGTGTCTGCAGGGGCTTTTGAGAGATCTGTGTAAGACTGGGGGCTTTTTTCCTTCTTAGGAGGGTCTAGCTGGAGAACATGATGGGAGGTAACTAGCTGAAGAATGCCAATCCTCTGATTTACCAGCGCTCTGGGGACCGGCAGGTGACAGCTCAGGATGAAGATGAGGATATCCCAGATAAAATAGATGACCATGAAATATTTGATATCCTTTTCCTGCGCAGCCCTGAAGGCTGTGTACGAGAACCAGGAGGTATTTCCCAGGAGGGCTTCAAATGTTATGTTATGCTTTCTGAATCTATATTCAACCCAGTTTCTGTCTTGGATGTTATTTTAATCTGATCTTCACATGTGTTCTTTTCTCCTTGCGCTGGGAATAGATAAGGGCTGGATTCTCTGGACCCTATGCATTCCATCTTAAATTGGGCCTGACTATTGGCAGATCCAGAGCATGCGGCTTTTAGTTTTGCAATGGTATCTGGTTAGAAGTCTAAACGGATGGAGGCTTTTTGCCAGATCAAAAATTAGGACCTTGGTGCTTAGTCGTTGTTACCACTGTTGTTCACAGGATCTGGCTCTCTTCTCTGCTATTAGCATACCCAAGTGTCCTCTGGATCCCCTTATGGCTTTTAAAAAGTGGAAAATATTGGATCCAGAGGACTCGCCTTCCTTTTCTTCTTTGTGCTTCTGATCACTTTAAAACTGGTGTAGCTAGGTGGGGCCATGGTGGACTGGGCCCCTGGTTGGCTGGACGAAGTCTTCAGCTAGCGGGGGTTGGGGTTCATCTGCCATCTTGACGTCCTTCATCCATAATCTAAAAAAAAAAAGGACGTCCTTGACGAGCACTTGCACGTTTTCACCCGAGTCTCTCTCTGTCTCAACTCAAGTTCAACACGTGCAGGAGATTTGCTCAAGTTGTATGTAGTGAGTCTTCCAGGCACTGCCAGACCTCGGTATCCACAGAAGAGAACGGCACAGAGGTGAGCTCAGCTGACCAATAATTCTCTTTATTTTAGTGTGGAAAAACCTTCAGTTTGTTTTATGTATTTATTGCCCTTTTTCTAAGATTCAATATATTAATGAGTGAAAAAATATTTTCTCTGATTCGTTTTAAATGTATTACTCTGCACTGTGTGCCCCCTGTCCACTCCACTCAGTACTTTATACTTCCTTTTTTTATGGGGACGGGCGGGGATGGAGGAGATCACTCACGGGGATGGGCGGGGACGGAGGAGATTACTCACGGGGACGGGTGGGGACGGGTTAGATTCTGGCGGGGATGAGCGGGGACGGGTTTGATTCCGGCGGGGACGGGCGGGGGTGGGTCTTATTTCTGTCCCCATGCAACTCTCTACTCTGATCTTCCCTCCTCTGATCACCATCTTATAACTTTCACACTTAAATCTCCTCCCTCCCAGTCCCGTCCTATCTTATCTAATTTATCTAGGAATCTTCACGATATTGACCCTTCATCTCTATCCTCCCATGTTTCAAACCTCCTCTCTACTGTGGCACCATCCACGTCTGTCAACGAGGCTGTTTCTTCTTATAACAATACTCTATCCTCTGCCTTAGACACTCTTGCACCTTTGATGACCCGCCCTATAAGGCGTACAAAACCCCAACCTTGGCTGACTTCTAATATCCGCTACCTACGTTCCTGTACCCGCTCCGCCGAACGCCTCTGGCGGAAATCTCAGGCCCTTGCTGATTTCTTACACTTTAAGTTCATGCTGACCTCCTTCCAATCTGCTCTTTTACGTGCCAAACAGGATTATTATATCCAACTGACCAACTCTCTTGGCTCTAACCCTCGACTTCTCTTCACCACATTGAACTCTCTCCTCAAGGTGCCCCTCCCCCAACTCCCCCTTCATTATCTCCTCAGACCCTTGCTGAATTCTTTCACGACAAGGTTCAAAAGATAAACCTTGCATTCTCTACCTCACCACCTCTCCCTCCACTAGTCCGTTCTCCTCTCTTTCCTTCCCCTCATTCCCTTTCCTCCTTTCCTGAAGTTACTATTGAGGAAACTACACTTCTCCTTTCTTCCTCAAAATGTACCACCTGTTCCTCTGATCCCATTCCCACCCACCTTCTTAATGCCATCTCTCCTGCTCTTATTCCTTTTATCTGTCACATTCTCAACCTCTCACTTTCCACTGCGACTGTCCCTGCTGCCTTTAAACATGCTGTGGTCACACCTCTCCTTAAGAAGCCTTCACTCGACCCTACTTGTCCCTCTAATTACCGACCCATCTCCCTCCTTCCTTTTCTCTCCAAATTACTTGAGCGTGCTGTTCACCGCCGCTGCCTTGATTTTCTCTCCTCACATGCTATTCTTTACCCACTACAATCTGGTTTTCGCCCTCTCCACTCAACCGAAACTGCGCTTACTAAAGTCTCCAATGACCTATTACTGGCTAAATCCAGAGGTCAATATTCCATCCTCATTCTTCTTGATCTTTCTGCTGCTTTTGACACTGTCGATCACAGCATACTTCTCGATACCCTGTCCTCACTTGGATTCCAGGGCTCTGTCCTTTCCTGGTTCTCTTCCTACCTCTCCCTCCGCACCTTTAGTGTTCACTCTGGTGGATCCTCTTCTACTTCTATCCCTCTCCCTGTTGGCGTACCTCAGGGTTCTGTTCTTGGTCCCCTCCTCTTTTCTATCTACACTTCTTTTTTTTTAATTTTTTATTTATAATATTTTCATTTCACATTCATGTTTATACATAAATTCAGAAAAAATAGGGAAAAAAATATCATGATTAAACATTACAAGAAAAATACATTTTTTAAAGACCACAATAATGTTGTCCAAAATCTAAGCAATCAAATATTATAGATAATTAAAGTAAGAAGAGGTAGAAGGCAACTTCTATGAGTACAGCCGATACATAGCATAATATTCAGGGTCTGATTTACTATTCCTTACTAAAGACAAACTCTTGAAGTTTCTCAGGTTCAAAGAAAATATAATTCTGGGAATTAAAAACTACCACACATCGACAGGGATACTTAAGTAGGAAAGTTCCTCCTATATTAAGCAATCTAATTTTAAGCTGTAAAAAAGCTTTCCTCCTTTTCTGCGTGTCCCTGGATAAGTCCGGAAAAATCTGGATCTTCGCTCCTAAGAAATCTTCATTGATATGGCGAAAATATAATTTGAAGATGTTGTTTCGATCTAGCTCGAATGCAAATGTCACTAGCATGGTAGTTCTTTCTGTGACTAACTCTAATGAATCCTGAAGAAATTCAGTTAAATTCAATTGTGGAAGAGATCTCTCTCCTCGAATTCCAGCAATATATTGAATCCTAGTTATTGGTGGGATATTTTCCATCGGAATAAGTAAAATGTCTTTTAAATATTTTTTAAACATCTCCAGAGGTGGCAATAAAGGAGTCTTAGGAAAATTCAGTATTCTTAAGTTATTTTTTCGAAGTTGATTTTCTAAATACTCTATTTTCCTGAACTGAATAATTTTTTCCCTGGAGACAGGTGAAGAAAAATTTTTTAAAGTTTGTACCTCAGTTTCCAGAGCCTCCAGCTTAGTGTCATGAGTATCCAATCTAGCAGAAAGATTTTCTTGATTCAGTTTAATCTCCGCCACTTCACCTTGTGTTGTTTTTGTTGTCTGCGTAAGGATAGCATGCAAGCCCTGAATAGCGTCCCACAATGTATCGAGGGTCACGACAGCTGGTCTACTTTTATTTCCAGGCGTCTCTGGGGGCGTCCCGTGCGTTGGCTCTGTTAGGGGTGAAATTCACCGCCCCAACCGCTCTGATATTTCCGCAGGGGATGAGGTGGCGACGGGGCCTCCTCCTACAGCTGCCAGGGTTATGACCTCTTCGGGTGCCCTATGGCGTTGTTCCTCCAGCGCCAGTACTCCTCCCCCAGGCCTTGGAGGCACTGCGTGTGAGGGAGGACTGAAAGAGACTCCCTCAATGCTACGTTCCGGCATCTCTACCGGAGTTATCGAGGTGCTCACAGAAGTTCCCGGTGTGCGCAGAAACATCGCGTCCAAAGTCCCCTGTTGCATCGGAGAAGATTCCTTCCGGCTCGAGGAGGTGAGAGCGGGGGTCTTCCCCTTTCTTTTCCCCATAATGGGCTCCGAAAGGTTCCGATACGCCAGGAAAGATATTGGCGTTCAGGAGCTGCGTTCACACATGTCTACCTCAGACGCCATCTTGGACCGTTGACCTTCTATCTACACTTCTTCCCTTGGTTCATTAATCTCATCCCATGGCTTTTCCTACCATCTCTATGCTGATGACTCCCAAATCTACCTTTCTACCCCTGATATCTCACCTTGCATCCAAACCAAAGTTTCTGCGTGCTTGTCTGACATTGCTGTCTGGATGTCTCAACGCCACCTGAAATTAAATATGACCAAAACCGAGCTTCTCATTTTCCCCTCCAAACCCACCTCCCCGCTCCCCCCGTTTTCTATTTCTGTTGATGGCTCTCTCATTCTCCCTGTCTCCTCAGCTCGAAACCTTAGGGTCATCTTTGACTCTTCTCTCTCCTTCTCTGCTCATATCCAGCAGATTACCAAGACCTGTCGTTTCTTTCTTTACAACATCCTTAAAATCCGCCCCTTTCTTTCCGAGCACTCTACCAAAACCCTCATCCACACCCTTGTCACCTCTCGTTTAGACTACTGCAATCTGCTTCTTGCTGGCCTCCCATTTAGTCACCTCTCCCCTCTCCAGTCAGTTCAAAACTCTGCTGCCCATCTCGTCTTCCGCCAGGGTCGCTTTACTCATACTACCCCTCTCCTCAAGTCGCTTCACTGGCTCCCTATCCGTTTTCACATCCTGTTCAAACTTCTTCTACTAACCTATAAATGTACTCACTCTGCTGCTCCCCAGTATCTCTCTACACTCGTCCTTCCCTACACCCCTTCCCGTGCACTCCGCTCCATGGATAAATCCTTCTTATCTGTTCCCTTCTCCACTACTGCCAACTCCAGACTTCGCGCCTTCTGTCTCGCTGCACCCTACGCCTGGAATAAACTTCCTGAGCCCCTATGTCTTGCCCCATCCTTGGCCACCTTTAAATCTAGACTGAAAGCCCACCTCTTTAACATTGCTTTTGACTCGTAACCACTTGTAACCACTCGCCTCCACCTACCCTCCTCTCTTCCTTCCCGTACACATTAATTGATTTGATTTGCTTACTTTATTTTTTGTCTATTAGATTGTAAGCTCTTTGAGCAGGGACTGTCTTTCTTCTATGTTTGTGCAGTGCTGCGTACGCCTTGTAGTGCTATAGAAATGCTAAATAGTAGTAGTAGTAGCGCTATATAAATGCTAAATAGTAGTAGTAAATAGTAGTAGTAATAAAAAGTAACTTGTGAGCGGAACCACCACAAGTGAGATGTGGCTTGACAGCACCGTGAGTCACATAGAATAAAGGGGGTCATTTTCGACAAGTCAGAGAGCGAGTTTCGTTACCGAATGGCTCTGTTAAACCGCTCTGAGAATGCTAACATTGGTCTGGAAGAATTTAATGCATTGGGTAAAGGTTAAGTTATAGAATTGAGTTATATATTTATAAATGGAAGCTGTGGCCAAAATTTAATTCCAATGATGAGTTGTGGTATTATTATTTATAAATTAATAGATTGTAAGATGAGGACTGGATGATGTGCGAATGTCAATGTTAAGATCTATTATTTACAGCGAAGCCACAAGATACCACTGTATCTGCTCTGACCCAGGGGACAGAGACAGACACCTTGAAATCCTGACTGCATCCTTCGAACAGAAAGGCTACAACCCCAAAATAATCTCCAACAATATTGCCTCCTCTCTCAAAACACCCAGGGAAAATCTGCTACAGTACAAAGAAAAAAAAGCCACAGACAGAACCCCACTTATAGTGACATACAACCCAGAACTGGAAAAATTAAGAAAAATCATAAAAGATCTGCAGCCTCTACTCCAGGAGGATGAATTACTGAAAGAGATATTCCCATCCCCACCAGTGCTGGCCTTCCGACAGCCATCCAACTTAAAACACAAGCTAATTAGAAGTAAGATCCCAACACAGACTCAAAAAGAAAAGAATGGCACACATCCTTGCAATATATCCAGCTGCAAACTATGCCAAAATATTTCACAGGACCCCACGGTCATTCACAAAGGAAAAATATTCAACATTAAGGAATCTTTCACGTGCTCATCTTCCAATGTGCTATATATCATTCAGTGTAAAAAATGCAGCGAAGGCTGCTACATTGGAGAAACAAGTCAGATGCTAAAGAAGAGATTTAATTTACATAGACACCATATGAAAAATGCTAGTACCAATAAAAATGTCATGCCTGTGGGACAGCACTTTACAAAACCAGAACACTGTATCAGTGATTTCATGGTAAGAATCCTGAAAGGGAACTTTAAAACAATACAGGAATGTAAGACCTTTGAAGTCAGAATGATTAAATATTTTGACACCCACCAGACAGGACTTAACAAAGATCTGGGTTTTCTAGCCCATTATAAATCATAAAATTGTACTGCTTTGTCACCCTCCTGTCTCCATGCATATCTCCCTGTCCCTCATCCACCCGACTCCTCCTGTCTTTCACCTATCCACCCCCATCCTGTCACTGAAATGCTTTGATGTTTCACTTATATACACTGTCATCTACCAACATTTGCTTATTTCCGATCTGATGAAGAAGGGCAACCTTCGAAAGCTAATCAAGAAATGTATTAAGTTATGTCCAATAAAAAAGGTATCATCTTATTTTCTTTTCCATGTTTTATTTTATTTTATTTCTATTGATTACCTTTAAAAGTGGACTAACACGGCTACCACACCTCTCTACTCTGGTATCATCCACAAAGAAGCAAACCTTACCAGACAGCTCTTCAGCAATATTGCTTACAAAAATGATTTTAAAAAACCAGCCCAAGAGAGGAAGAGCTCAATTTTCCACTACCTTCTGTCATCTTCCACTCAATCGGTTCCTAACCCAGACAGTCACTTTAGTGCCCATACCAAGGATACTCAGTTTATCTATAAGTCTTCTTTGCATGACTGTGTCAAAGGTTTTCCTAAAATGTAAATACACTGCATCTATTTCTCTCCCTCGATCAACTCTCTGGCCAGCCAGTCAAAGAAATTAATTAGATTTCTCTGACAAGACCTGCCTCTAGTGAAAACGTGTTGCCTCAGGTCCTGTAATCCACTGGATTCCAAAAAAATTATTATTCTCTGTTTTAAAAGTGTTTCCATTAATTTATTTACCACAAAAATCAGACTTACCGGCCTGTAGTTCTCAACCTCTTCCTTGATTGCGCTTTTGTGGAGAGGGACTATATCTGCTCTTCAGTCCTCCAGGACCACTCCCAACTCCAGAGAAGCATTGAAAAGGTCAGCCAGTGGAGCCATTAGAACTTCCTTCTGTACTCTTGGATGCATGCCATCTGGCCCCATTGCTTTGTCCACCTTTAGTTTAGCCAGCTCCTCATATTTAGTTATTTATTTAGATTTTGCTCACACCTTTTTCAGAGTAGCTCAAGGTGAGTTACATTCAGGTACTCTGGATATTTCTCTGTCCCAGGAGAGCTCACAATCTAAGTTTGTACCTGATGTAATGGAGGGTTAAGTGACTTGCCCAAGATCACAGGGAGCAGCAGTGGGATTTGAGCTGGCCACCTCTGGATTGCAACACCAGTGCTCTAACCACTAGGCCACTCCTCCACTCCGTAAACACAGTCCTCTGAAAATCAATCAGGGACTACTACTCCTCCATTCCTATTTGTGTTTATCATCTGCGGACCTGCTCCAGGCACTTTATCTGTGAACATAGAACTGAAATATTTGTTAAGGAATTCGGCCTTATCTTGAGTCTCATAATGCCACTTTTGCACTTCTTTCTATCACTAACATATGTAAAAAATGTCCTGTCCCCATTCTACCATATTGGTTGTTTTTTTTTTCCATTTGTATCTTTGCTTTCCTGAATACTCTACCAGCTTCTCTTAGCTTTTCTAGATATTGTCGCCTGTCTTCCTCTTTCTGCAATCTCTTGTAGTTTATAACGACTAACCTCTTTTTCCATACCTTTTCAGCTACTACTTTTGAGAACCAAAGCTCTCCCTTTTGCTCTTACTTTCACCAAAATGTTTGTTGCCTTTACATTTCAGTTTTATCCACTGCTTTCCAACTTCTTCCAGACAACAGTTCCTTGAGGTAATCCCCCATCTGAACAAAGTTAGCTTTTCTGACGTCTAGAACCTTCACTTTTGAATGAACCCTCTCCACACCTATCTTAATATTAAGCCACACCATCTGGTGATCACTGGATTCCAGATGATCACCTACTATAACACTATCTCAATTAGTAAACACTAAGTCCAGTGTGACCCCATCTGACATGGGCTCTATTACCAACTGCTGGAATAGTTCCCCCTGTACAGAATCCAGGATCTCCCTGCTTCTCAAAGATCCACAATAGGGATACTCTAACCAACATCTGGTATATTAAAATCTCCTATTAGTAGTACATCCCCTTTCACATGTAGATTTTGAATATCTTCAATTAAATCTCCGCCTAATTTAAAACAAATTGGTAAAAATATTTCTTCACTCAACCTGTAATTAAACTCTTGAATTTGATGCCAGAGAATGTAGTAAAAACAGATTAGCATGGTTTAAAAAAGGTTTGGGTGGCTTCCTAAAGGATAAGCAGCATAAAATGTTTGGAATCTTGCCAGTGTTATAGGAGGCAGAAGGCCTCCAATTATTTAATATACAGAATTAATTCCTCATATTTCTGGACAGAGACAAATGGAAGTTTCTCTCTTTCTAATCATGGGAAAAGCTTGCTGGAATAGCAATTACTCTCTACCCCTCCTCTTGCCAAGTCAGGTGATTAAACCTGATTGCCCACGATCTCTCCCATTGAATATGGTCAGGCCTCAGGGAGCTCAGGAGACAGAATTCTTTCCCATGCCCTTTGAAGCAAGGCTACTTCAATCCAGGAGAGAATTACTCTTTTTGTTGTAACTATAAGAGGACATAACACATAACACTTGCAGAAGACATCTTTCTGTCTAAAACAAAAGATCAATACTGTATCTCACAAAGGAGAGGCAATTGAACTTCTCTGAGAAGCAGGCAACTGGAGCCTCTTGTAGCTTTCTTTATTATGCATTTCCTTGTAAAACAAGAGAAACTATGTTATGACATAAACACAGAGGCTGGGCTATCAGGTGAGAAATATATCACATCTGAAAGGAAACAGTTTAACTCTTGTCTCCACTTTTAGAATAAGGATATAGGAGAAATACTAAGATCAAAGGTTCTGAGAAATATATTCGTGTGTGAGGAAAGCTGTAAAGATGAATAGAAGAGATATAGAGGGGCATTATCGAACGACGCTGGCAAAATTGATCGCCAGCGATCTATTTTGGCGGCGCCGCAACAGCTGGCCGGAACCGTATTATCGAAAAGATGGCCGGCCAACTTTTGTTTCGATAATACGGGTGGGGCCGGCCAAATGCCACAGATCGCCGGGTTTGAGATGGCCGACTTTGTTTTTCAGCGATAATGGAAACTGGAACCGTCCATCTCAAACCCGGCCAAATCCAAGGCATTTGGCCATGGGAGGGGCCAGCATTCGTAGTGCACTGGTACTTCTGGATGTTTAGATCTTGCTGATCAGTTATATTATGACTTACTTGTTCAGGAGTGCTGTATTTTGTGATACTGTTTTGAGAAATGTTCAAGAAAGACTTCATACAAATGAAAAAAGTCCCTGCCGTGTATTTTCCCTTGATGGCCGTCCCTGACGTGCACTTCCCCTCTGAAAGTGCACTTCTCTTAATGGCCATCTCTCTCCCCGAACAGGGAAATCAGAAGTTTTTGCACACTGCTTTTTTTTGTAGCAACAGTGGGGTTTGAACCAGCCACCTCTGCATTACAAGACCAGTGATGTAACCACTTGGCCACAACTCCACTTACTTGTGTGTCCCTCCCTTTTGATTATACCCCTCCAGGTCTCTCTCAGCCACTCACAGACAGCTTAACACACTGTGATTGGCTGAGAGAGACCTGAAGGGGTATAATCAAAAAGGAGGGACACCCAAGTAAGTGGAGCTGTGGCCAAGTGGTTGCATCATGGCTCTTGTAATGCAGAGGTGGCTGGTTCAAACCCCATTGTTCCTACAAAAAAAAGCAGTGTGCAAAAACTTCTGATTTCCCTGTTCAGGGAGAAAGACGGCCATTAAGAGAAGTGCACTTTCGGAGAGAAAGACGGCTATTAAGGGAAGTGCACATCAGGGATGGCCATCAAGGGAAAATAAACAGCAGGGACTTTTTAAATTTGTATGAAGTCTTTCTTGAACATTTATCAAAACAGTATCACAAAATACAGCACTCAAGAACAAGTAAGTCATAACATAACTGATCAGCAAGATCCTTTTTTTTTTTTACAAGCTGGCCAACTGGCTTCCCCTCCTAGGAAGGAAATGTTTTAAAGTTTTTTTTGGGTGGGAGGGGGTTGGTGACCACTGGAGGAGTATGGGGAGGTCATCCCCGATTCCTTCCGGTGGTCATCTGGTCAGTTTGGGCATCTTTTGAGACTTGGTCGTGAAAATAAATAGACCAAGTAAAACCGGCCAAATGCTCGTCATCGCCGGTTTTCTTTTTTCCATTATCAGCTGAAGCTAGCCATCTCGTAATCACGCCCACATCCCACCTTCACTACCCTGCCGACACGCCCCCCTTGAAGTTTAGCCGCCTCCGCGACGGAATGCCGGCGAGTGTGTCCAAAAATCGGCTTTCGATTATACCGATTTGGCCGGTTTTAGGAGATGGCCGGCCATCACCCGATTTGTGTCGGAAGATGGCCGGCTATCACTTTCGAAAATAAGCTGGATAATATCCAAAACATTTGGACAAGAGACCAACTGCATCTTCAAAGGAAATGTAAACAGATGCTATGTATTTCTTTATTGACAGGAGATCCTGACTGACTGTAAGATGCTAATTAAGGAGGGGAGAAGTCCTTCCCTCCCTCTTGCTCTCTGTATTGTAAGGGAAAGAAAACCCTATTTAAACCTTTTTGTAAGGCAGGAAAGAGGGGCAGTGTACATCTCATTTGGCTCCCAAGCCAGGGAGTCTGAAAGAATGTCCTGTTTCCATTTTCCTTGTATTTCAATTTCTATAATATGCTCTTCTTTCTATCCTGATCTGTATCTATTCTATTTCTTATTTTTTGTCCTATTTCTGGATAAAAAATAAACATGTGTTAACCCCAGGAAGCTTCCTTGGCTCTCTTTTCTTTGTTATTGTCTTAAGCAGGCTTAATCAGCTGTCAGTTTGTAAAGATACTAGTTGAGAGGATTGTTTTGCATGAGTAGTGCTGGCTGAGTAACGGCTCTGGAGAGCAGCACGAAAGGCGCTAACACCAGGTACTTGTAACTTAGTTTGGCCACTGTTGGAAACAGGATGCTGGGCTTGATGGACCTTTGGTCTGTTCCAGTACAGCAATGCTTATGTACTTATGACTGTGAAGGAGGCCTGTATATCACACCATTGTAAATACATTTGCCGTTCCTTCTTTCCATATCGGCCCACAGTTCCTCTTCCTTCCTCTGTGGGTCCTGTAATTGTGTGGCTTTAATATAATCTTTAATATATAATGCCACTCCCCCTCCATTTCTTCCTACCCTGTCTTTCCTGAACTAACTGGCCAAACTGGACCACATATAAAGCTGCCCTAATGACGCCTAGTTAGTAATCTGGTTACTGATTATCAGCTGGCCCCAGATAATATCCAGGTCCTTGTGGACCGCTGGAAGTTAAATATTTTCAGCTAGGTTAGGCCCATCACAGAATATCCAGATCTAATTCAACCCATGGCAATCAGCATTTAAAAAAGCCCTGACAGCCACAGGATAAATATACATATGCAGTTTTTATAAGTATTTTTATCTTTCCTATGTGATAAACCACCCTTCTGCAATGAGTCAGAGTGGTTTACAATCTAAAATTATATAAAGAAAGGAACGTGAATATACAGACTTCTGCATCCTCCTTCCCTTCCACACTGTTCAATCATATACTATCACTTCTTTATCAAAATAACATTCTTCTAACTTAGGATAATACCTTCCATGAGAAAAAATCTAAAAATCTCTCACTTTCTCCACTCCACATGGTGCTATTTCCAGAACCAGAAGTGATCATGTCATGTAGTGCATGTGCCATGGCATACACAGCATTGTATATATTATAACTATCTCCAGAGTTTACAATGTCACAATGTAAAAGATAAAAAGATGTTTCATCACTGCTGCAGGATCTTTGGATGCTCTTGGGACACTGGTTGTTGCACAAGTCCATCCACCACATCTCTGTGAATGAATCAATAGGAAACATGGCAGGATTCACCTCACGGACAAATTTGTGAAAGCTTGGAATAGTCTTCTTTGCAACAGCAAAAGCTAAGGTGTATTTTTTATCAACATTGTATGAGGGTAAGAAAAATCCCCATTCATTTGTGATGATCCAGACTTTTCCAGGTGCTTCCCAAATGGATGAACGTCTTATAAGCTCTGTGTACTCTCTATTACAATACAAAATAATCACTTTAGTTGAAGATGTAATGATGGTGTTGGAAAGTTTATCTGTATTTTGAAGCATGAGTGAATTGTACTGATGGAAGGTTTCTATGAATTCAATGCAACCTCCACTCTCCTCAATCCCTTCTCTCAGGATCTGCACAGCCCTCATGCTGTTTTCATCATCAGCTGCAATGATACCGACCCAGGTACAGCCAAAATGCTTCAGTAGTTTGATTATCCCAGCACAGAGGTGCAGCTCACTGGGGACAGTCCGGTAGAAATAAGGAAATTTAACCGTATTGCTCATGACAAGATTCCCTGTGGTGTAACTGATCTGCTGAAAATAAAAGATTGAATTTATCAGCACTTTTGTCATGAAAAGATCACATTTCATTCACATAGAAAATATTTAGAGCATAATTATACTGTAAAGAATGGAGGTGTTAAAGTCAACTGGTACGCAGTAGCCGAGAAGCTATTCCCCCTTCCCCATGTGATGTCTGTTGCTGCTACTGATGAAATTCTGAAATAAAGCCCCACCCTGGGAAATTCCTCCAAACCCTCAAACTCCACAGATTCTTCGTTTATTAATTTCTTCACCAGGCAGGATCAGTCCACTCTTATTCTGTCCTTCCGCTTCTGTAGATCAAAATTGCCGTACAACTTGAGTGTGGATTGTAGCTTTACATACAGTAGATTGGGTAACTTTATAAGTACATAAGTACTGCCACACCAGAGCAGACCAAAGGTCCATCAAGCCCAGCATCCTGTTTCCAACAGTGGCCAATCCAGGTCACAAATACCTGGCAAGATCCCGAAAAAGTTCAATACATTTTATGCTGCTTATCCCAGAAATAAGCAGTGGATTTTCCCCCGAGTCTATTTTAAGAATGGGTTATGGACTTTTCTTTTAGGAAGCTATCCAGAAAACTGAGCTACTGAGATGTGCATCTGTATTTTATAAATTTTGCATTAGGATACCTATCTCTATCCACTCTCATTCTATGACTGAACAGCAGTAAACATTATGAGGGCAGGTGTATTGTTCATATATGCCACATAGAACTAGATTTGATATCTGGATATTTGTGGGATATAAGGCTAATAAAATGAAAAGAAGTAGACACCCAAAAAAGAGGATATTTTCCTAAAAATTAAGAAAAACCTAAGGGACATATCTGAAGAAGCCGATAAAGAGGACATATGGTGATTCTATATATGCTAGGTCTAGAACTAGATGGACATAGAGGGTATCTTGAAGGGAACAGTCAGGTTTTATGGGTGGATGCTGTAGTAGTAAAGACATGAACTAAACCAACTCTCTGCTTTTTGGCATCTTGCAGGTGTTTGGACTACTGAGGACACAAGCACAAGACACCTTGAATGGGGGTTAGCAGATTATTTTACATCTGTCAAAACCTATGTGAATGTTCTACTCAGCTCAGGGAAATGCTGCTGGGAACCCTATATGTGCACCTATGGGACATGATAGCCTTACCCTGCTCATTTTGATCTATATATAGCATTTTGGGGCAATTCTATGACAGGGCACCTCTGATTGAGCCCCCTGATGTAGCACATGGAGCACCCATTCTATAAAGGCTAGTGTAAACGAGTGTGCATAAATGTGACACTTTCATGCATAAATTACAGGGTGTGATTTGGGTGGTACTAGGGTGGGCCCAAAATATGGACATCCATACTGTATTTTAGTGTAATGGTATCAGTTTATTATATTTTGCTGGATTATATATATATACCAATATATTTGTGCAGCTTTTATATATTTGACACTGCAGCAGAGAAAATAGTTTCATTTCAAGCCCCTCTCTCCCCATTCCTTTTTCTGGGAACTTCTGATAGCAGGGATAGTTAATTACAAACACTTAACAAAGACAAAAGAGAGATATATAACTCTCTCTCTCTGCCCTCCCACCTAAAAAGACTGAACAAAAGGTGGGTACCTGGACGCTCATCAGGACATCTCTGAAAACCAAAGACCCAAGAGACCGAAAGTCTGGAGAGCCCATTGAAGACAAAGACTTCAGAGGGGAAACCATAAACAGGACATTTGCTTGTCAAAGGTATACCTGCCCCTCCCATCAGCTTTCAGACATGTGCAGAAAGGAAGGACTTATAATGTGGTCATGTGAACAGACTACATTAACCATAATGCCTTGCAAAATATCCAGGACATGCACACACCATGCTTCTCTGCTATCATTATAAAAGGCCTGGAAACAGCCCAGCTCGCTCTTGGAACCTGCCTCCTCTTGGGACCTGCCTCCTCTTGGGACCTGCTGCTCTCTTTGGGGTCGGCTGATGCCTTGCTCCTGAAACATGTGCTCATCAATCAGCTGGACCACAGCATGCTTGTAACAAGGACTTGTAAGTAACATAACTTTTGATCTAGACCTGCTACTTTGCCTTACTTAAGCACAGATTATCTGTAAAGATCTCTTAAAACCTACCTCTCGTGTGCAATTGTATATTAAATCAATCTTTTTGAAGCTAAAAATACGGTCTCTTTGTGTTCTGAGTATATGGTATCTTTTATATGTACTTAATTTATTTAATTTATTGCAATTATCACCTTTGGTGATTGGTGGAGAAATTAATATCCTAAAACTTATAAATCCAGCACCTGCTCTTAAATTATAAACAGTAGCGAGTGCTCTCTAGAGCTCTTTTCCCCAAATAATCATTTTTTGTAACATATTTATTTGTGGAGAACGTGGGCAGATATTCTGTGCGAGTAGAGTGAGGTAAATTATATTTTTGTATTTTGCTGCTTTATAGAGAACTGAGTATCAGGTTTCATTAATTAAATTTCCGATTGATAAATTGATAAGGTTTTCAGGTATTCAGAATGCTGTGCTGGATGGATGTTTGGTCTTATTTAGGTACTTATGCACTCATGTACTTTATGTATTTCATAATCAAATCTTTAGGCATGCTCTGGCATAAAATAAAAACCAATTTTGCAGTTTCTTTTGAGAAGGACATAGATAACCCCACTTTGCCTAAGCAATGCGTAGAATCCTCTGGCCCTAATCCTTGGACCCGTAATGTGACTGATGATATTTCCACCCCCTCTGATATTGAAACAAAATTTGATTTATATTCAATTAAGGAAGGGAGCAAGAGAATTTCTGCATGCACTTGGTTAATGTGGACCATATATAAGAAAGCCTTAAAAGAACATGCAGAATTGAATGAGAAGTTACTAGCCAAAGAGAGAGAATGCATGCAGGTAAACACAGAAAAGGATTTTCTAATCACAATGGCTAGTTGCTTAAATGATCAATTAGACGCCCTTAGAATACAGGTGCAAAGGCAGGCAGCACATGAGACTAAAATGAAAGCCCAAATTTTAGCTTTAGAAATGCAGGCCAGCCAGGTTCCAGACTTGAAGCATTTAATCAGGGAATTAACACTGCAGATGCCCCCTATAGATGAGAATATTGATCATGTACAGGATTCACATTTGCAGGGGTCAGCCTTTACGGGTCTCCCATGTGCCCCTCCAGACCCAAATACAGCTACAGCCATGCCTGTTTCAGCTGTGGTAACAGTATCACAGTCCACACCCGTAGCAGGAGGTTCAACTAGAACCACTAGTTCCCAGGCCCCCTCACAGCATCCAAAACCTCAGCACATATATGCACAACCTGTTCTGCAGTCTAATTTAAATGCTCATGATTCAGCTCCTCAACACACAGATGCACCACCTGGGCTGCATTCTGATCTAAGCTCCCATAGAAGGGTACCTCTAATAAAGAAATCAGCTCCTCAATATGTAGATACTGAAACCCGCAAGCAAGCATGGGACATTTTAAAATCTCATGGTGAGAATCTTTCTTTTTGGGAAAATAAACCCACTAGTACCCTTACTGCAAGAGCCTTGCAGATATTGCAGACAGCTGCCCAGAACTCTTACAACAATAACAAGAGAAACCTGCCCCCAGATAAGCAGAAACCTATAACTGCAGGTCCTACCGTGCCAGACACTGACATATTCTCAGGCCTCCCTGAAATGTATCTCAATTAAACATGAGGAGACGCATCCAGCCTGGACTGGACTTCTCCACAGCATGACCCACTCTGCAGATGGCAGGGAAATCCAGGTGGTTGATAGGTTGGACAGGAAAAATAGAAAAAGTTTTTGCTAAGAATTTAAAATGTAGCTTCTATTGTTCTTTTGATTAAAAATGTAGCTGCTATTGTTCTTTTGAGTGTGTAAGATTTAGTAATGTCTCTCTGCAATAAGTAAGATTTAAAGATGTTGCTTCTATTGTGACTATAGTATGTTTGAGAAATAGATGTACCTATATAATATTGTTTAAGGATTTAGAAATGTCTTTTTTCTGATGAGTGACTCCCACTGGAGTTGAAACTAAAATACTGGGTAAGAAGTTTTAAAAATGCCTCCTTATAATAGGTAACTCCCGCTGGAGCTGAAACTTAATATTGTGCTTTAATGTGAATTAACAAGATATGCTTATTTTTATAGAAAAGAAACTAAAGCTTAAGAAAATAAAGCCTGTCTGCACTGCACGCTGCTCGCATACAATGGTCTAAGATTATGGGAAGGAACTGTGAACAAGAGAGGGATTCCCCCACCAGAACCAGCCATGTGACCTGCTAAACTTAATGTGAAAGTGTCTGTCTTTTTCAGAGTTCGAGTTCTACTTATGAGATATTAATATTTTTATGGCGCTAGTAATTAATATATATATGGCTATCTCAGATACCTGTTCTACATTTTAAAATAGATCTATGCCTCTTCTACATTTTTAAATGAATAGATCTATGCTGTTCTACTTATGAGATAGTAAATGAAACTGCTGTGGTAATCCAAGATGAATGCCGCAGATGATGCTTTTGGTGCTTTATTAATTTTGCTAATTGTTGCTTATTTCTAAATGAATGAAAATGCTTTGGCAATCCAAGATGGATGCCGCGTACGTTGCTTTTGTGTTCTTGTGTTCTACTTGCAGGTTAAGCTCAATCCTGGATCTGGAATGGACGATCGGAGACCTAAAGGCCTAATAGAGTTCTTTGTTTGTTTGTCATGTGGTCTCCATGTTACATGTTTGTTTTATGTTATGGGGTACCCAAGAAACTATAAGCAGACATTAATAGACCCTCCCTACTAACAGTCCCTCCATTAGTTCACATTGTCCAAGAAAGAAAGAAAAAAAAGAGACAATTTTCACTGGCAGACGAGCTATAGAAAAGAAAACCATGTTCACTATTATTCAAGCTATGGCTCACATATAATAAATCTACTAATTGCTATCTAAGGTTATATATTCACATGTGTATATTTGAAATTATGAGCAAAGGTTTCTCTTTACATGATCTATCAGGTACAATCAGTACAGGGAATGTTTCTAACCTTTTTAGTTTATTATACATCACAGCCAGTACGTGCAAAATGCTCTCTCTGGAATGAAATATTGGCTGTGTGCTAAGCACAATTAACATATCTTTTCTAAATTCTTTACAACATTAAACACATGAGTATTGTCTATTAAAGTGCTACATTAAACACTGCTAAAGCAGATAAATATGGTAACCTTTTACCACACTCATTACCCATAAATAATTTCTCTCTGAAAAAATAAAAAGGTTTCTCTCTGAAGAATAAAAAGTTTCTCTCTGAAAGGTAGTTCATGGCACTATACCATGACTCTGTTTTTGTTTATTTGGTCAATGATTAAGTAAATGTTATTGCATAGGATTGATAGGAATAATTGTTTTGTGTGTAATAGTAACCTAGGAAATTATTATAATTGCATACATATGTCTTTCTTGTTTCTAATGAAACAGTAGTATAATAGCTCCACATTTACACTCTTGCTTATGTATTAGAACTATCTGTCCTTTTATCACTGCTGTGAATACCTCAGTTAGCCCCTGAGATAGAGAATATAGGGAAACATTCACAGAGTATTTTTCCTTGGAATGTCAAACGCTGAGAATAGTGACGGAATAGATTGTTCCACCCCATTGCGGTGGTATAAATTGGTCAATTGCGCACTCTCATGCTATTGATTTGACTAGCATACTGGGTAAGATATCCTGTGGCACAAACTTGGGAGCAGCCTATGCCCCTGAACAGGTGACACAAAAAGAGGTGGTCTCTGGAAAATAGAGCAAAATGGCACTTCTGTGGCTGAAGTCATATAAAGTGTACTTGCAATCCTATTTTAAACCAGAGCAAAGCCATACTCTGCCACCTGACTGACTAGAAGTCTAATGAAACTGACCACAGAAAACTTAACCCTAGCAGCCTAAATGTAAGTCATGAGTAAACAAAAGTAATAATGATGAGTCTTTTTGCTTATAACAGTCATATTCCAGCTAAGGACATATTCCAAGATTCATAGTGATGTGACATAGTAGATGACGGCAGGAAAATACCTGCACGGTCCAGTCTGTTCAGTGTCCACTATTAAAAGATTCACCTCTCCCAATACACATGTCCATGTAAACAGTTCAGTATCTTTGCTATTGTTCTTTTGAAATTATGCTACTGTATTAGGTTAGAGTTAAGGGTTTCTTTTGTAGCCTTTATAGTTTATTTTTATGGTTCTTCGCTCCAAATTTTATGTTAATATTTGTCACTTAGAACCAAGAGAGGGAGTGTAATGGTATCAGTTTATTATATTTTGCTGGATTATATATATATATATATACCAATATATTTGTGCAGCTTTTATATATTTGACACTGCAGCAGAGAAAATAGTTTCATTTCAAGCCCCTCTCTCCCCATTCCTTTTTCTGGGAACTTCTGATAGCAGGGATAGTTAATTACAAACACTTAACAAAGACAAAAGAGAGATATATAACTCTCTCTCTGCCCTCCCACCTAAAAAGACTGAACAAAAGGTGGGTACCTGGACGCTCATCAGGACATCTCTGAAAACCAAAGACCCAAGAGACCGAAAGTCTGGAGAGCCCATTGAAGACAAAGACTTCAGAGGGGAAACCATAAACAGGACATTTGCTTGTCAAAGGTATACCTGCCCCTCCCATCAGCTTTCAGACATGTGCAGAAAGGAAGGACTTATAATGTGGTCATGTGAACAGACTACATTAACCATAATGCCTTGCAAAATATCCAGGACATGCACACACAATGCTTCACTGCTAACATTATAAAAGGCCTGGAAACAGCCCAGCTCACTCTTGGAACCTGCCTCCTCTTAGGACCTGCCTCCTCTTGGGACCTGCTGCTCTCTTTGGGGTCCGCTGATGCCTTGCTCCTGAAACATGTGCTCATCAATCAGCTGGACCACAGCATGCTTGTAACAAGGACTCAGGGCCGGTTTTAGGCAGAGGCGGCCGCATAGGGCCCCGCGCCTAAGGGGGCCCCGCGCGGCGTGCCTCGCCTCTGCCTCGCTGACCACGCTCATCTGCCCTCCACCCATGTCCCGCGACGCGAGTCTCCTCATTCCCCTGCTGCTCCCCCTCCCTCCAGCCACCTGAGACATCTCCCGTCTGACCCCCCCTCCCCGACCCGCCAAACGACCCTCTTCTGTCGCCCGCACCTCACCTGACCCGACCCAGCATTTAAAAAAAACCTCCAAGCGGCGGTGCCGGTGCCTCGCGTCTGAGGGAAGAAAACTCGCTTCGTCGTTGGCTGGCCTTCCCTCAAGTCCCGCCCTCTGATATAACTTCCGTAAGGGAGGGGGGGTCAGACGGGAGATGTCTCAGGTGGCTGGAGGGAGGGGGAGCAGCAGGGGAATGAGGGGACTCGCGTCGCGGGACATGGATGGAGGGCAGGGGGGATGGGGGGGTTACTGGACATAGGTGGATGGCAGTTGGCAAGGGGGGCAGAAAGGTCGCTGGACATGGGGTGAATGGAGGGGAGGAGGGCTTCTGGACATAGGGGGATGGCAGGAGAGGGCAGGGGGCACAGGAGGGTCGCTGGACATGGGTGGATGGCAGGGGAGGGCATAGGGGACAGGGGGGGTTGCTGGACATGGATGGCAGGGGGGACAGGAGGGTCGCTGGACATGGGTGGATGGCAGGGGGCACAGGAGGGTCGCTGGACATGGGTGGATGGCAGGGGAGGGGGTTTCTGGACATAGGCGGATGGCAGGGGAGGGCAGGGGGCACAGGAGGGTCGCTGGACATGGGTGGATGGCAGGGGAGGGCATAGGGGACAGGGGGGGTTGCTGGACATGGATGGCAGGGGGAACAGGCGGGTCGCTGGACATGGGTGGATGGCAGGGGAGGGGGGTTCTGGACATAGGTGGAGGGCAGGGGGCACAGGAGGGTCGCTGGACATGGGTGGATGGCAGGGGAGGGGGTTTCTGGGCATAGGTGGATGGCAGGGGAGGGCAGGGGGCACAGGAGGGTCACTGGACATGGGTGGATGGCAGGGGAGGGCATAGGGGACAGGGGGGGTTGCTGGACATGGATGGCAGGGGGGGTTCTGGACATAGGTGGAGGGCAGGGGGCACAGGAGGGTCGCTGGACATGGGTGGATGGCAGTGGAGGGGGTTTCTGGACATAGGTGGATGGCAGGGGAGGGCAGGGGCACAGGAGGGTCGCTGGACATGGGTGGATGGCAGGGGAGGGCATAGGGGACAGGGGGGTTGCTGGACATGGATGGCAGGAGGGACAGGAGGGTCGCTGGACATGGGTGGATGGCAGGGGAGGGGGGTTCTGGACATAGGTGGAGGGCAGGGGGCACAGGAGGGTCACTGGACATGGGTGGATGGCAGGGGAGGGGGTTTCTGGACATAGGTGGATGGCAGGGGAGGGCAGGGGTCACAGGAGGGTCGCTGGACATGGGTGGATGGCAGGGGAGGGCATAGGGGACAGGGGGGGTTGCTGGACATGGATGGCAGGGGGGGGTTCTGGACATAGGTGGAGGGCAGGGGGCACAGGAGGGTCACTGGACATGGGTGGATGGCAGGGGAGGGGGTTTCTGGACATAGGTGGATGGCAGGGGAGGGCAGGGGGCACAGGAGGGTCGCTGGACATGGGTGGATGGCAGGGGAGGGCATAGGGGACAGGGGGGGTTGCTGGACATGGATGGCAGGGGGGGTTCTGGACATAGGTGGAGGGCAGGGGGCACAGGAGGGTCGCTGGACATGGGTGGATGGCAGGGGAGGGGGTTTCTGGACATAGGTGGATGGCAGGGGAGGGCAGGGGGCACAGGAGGGTCGCTGTACATGGGTGGATGGCAGGGGAGGGCATAGGGGACAGGGGGGGTTGCTGGACATGGATGGCAGGGGGGGGTTCTGGACATAGGTGGAGGGCAGGGGGCACAGGAGGGTCGCTGGACATGGGTGGATGGCAGGGGAGGGGGTTTCTGGACATAGGTGGATGGCAGGGGAGGGCATAGGGGACAGGGGGGTTGCTGGACATGGGTGGCAGGGGGGACAGGAGGGTCGCTGGACATGGGTGGATGGCAGGGGAGGGGGGTTCTGGACATAGGTGGAGGGCAGGGGGCACAGGAGGGTCACTGGACATGGGTGGATGGCAGGGGAGGGCAGGGGGCACAGGAGGGTTGCTGGACATGGGTGGCAGGGGGGACAGGAGGGTCGCTGGACATGGGTGGATGGCAGGGGAGGGGGGTTCTGGACATAGGTGGAGGGCAGGGGGCACAGGAGGGTCACTGGACATGGGTGGATGGCAGGGGAGGGCAGGGGGCACAGGAGGGTTGCTGGACATGGGTGGATGGCAGGGGAGGGCATAGGGGACAGGGGGGTTGCTGGACATGGATGGCAGGGGGGGTTCTAGACATAGGTGGAGGGCAGGGGGCACAGGAGGGTCGTTGGACATGGGTGGATGGCAGGGGAGGGGGTTTCTGGACATAGGTGGATGGCAGGGGAGGGCAGGGGGCACAGGAGGGTCACTGGACATGGGTGGATGGCAGGGGAGGGCATAGGGGACAGGGGGGGTTGCTGGACATGGATGGCAGGGGGGACAGGAGGGTCGCTGGACATGGGTGGATGGCAGGGGAGGGGGTTTCTGGACATAGGTGGATGGCAGGGGAGGGCAGGGGGGACAGGGGGGGTTGCTGGACATAGATGGATGGCAGGGGGGACAGGAGGGTCGCTGGACATGGGTGGATGGAGGAGAGAGAAGAAATGCTGGACATGGATGGAGGCAAGGGAAGAGTGAGGAAGGAGATGAGGTGAGGGAAAAGGAAGAGAGGAGAAAAAGTGCACATGGATATAGAAAATAGGCAGAAGCTGGATCCACTGGACAGTCAAGTCTGCGGAGGACCCAGCTTTTACTTACGGATGTAGGGCAAGAAATGAAGAAGAAAGGCGGAAAGTAAAGAAATAAATGGAAAGGAAGCCCTGGAAACGGAGTTAAGAGGACAGATAGCAGCACAATCGGATACTGAGCCAGCATGATCAGAAAAACAAAGTCACCAGACAACAAAGGTAGAAAAAACTATTTTATTCAGGATTTATTAATTGGAATATGTTAGTTTTTGGAAATGTGCATCTGTGATATTTTTCATGTAAGTTTTAATTTTTGTAGTATTGCTACATACTGAGTCTGACTTCTTGAGGTAACTTTCCAGTTCAGTATTTTGCATTCATGTGTTTTTCAGGTGTGATCAAGGAAGGTGCAGTATTCTGCTAGCGTATAGTTTGCAGCCCTTTTTGTTTGTTTTTTTTCACTAGGTTGTGCACTGGTGTTTTAGAGCCCGGTGTAATTACAGTTGCCTTTCCACTCCACGCATAAGGTTGTAGCTCGTCCTGTCCTTGGAATTAGTGCTGTTTATGGTTTGTTAAGGTTATGAGTGTGTTTTTGCACACGTTTGTGTATAGTGTTTTGCAGTGGAGAGATTGTGTGTTGGCCTTACTAAGGTGGCACCAAACATCGGAAAGGGTGTAGAGCCTAAATCATGACACACTATCTCTAAAAGGGTGTTTTGTGGCTCTACATGAGAATTGTGATATTATGATCCCTTGCTAGCTTCATATTGTTGATAATCTGCATTTTCCGTATGGCTGGTATATTGGTGTATAAGATATTAATTGTGACTTTTTCTTTTTTACTTATTTTTTTCTGTGTGTTGTCAGACAATTATGGATGACAGAGTCGGAGTCTTCTTGAGTCAGAGAGTTGTGGTATATATTTTAAAACAATTTTAATACCTTGGTGGTCTATATGTTTTTATATTGTACATTATATTTTACATATCACTTAATTTTATTGTATATCTTTTCATTTCATTTTTATTTTATTGCATATATGGGTTACAGAGTAATAGGGGAATTTGAAAGTACTGAATCTTTTCTTAATATTTTTCCTTTATTCTCCTTTGTTATGAGAATTGGAACTACTAATTGTAGTGGACTTGAACTGAATAATTTCTGGGGAGGGGAGGTTTCATGATAGCATTGTGCTTATTATTTCAATCAGTTTTTTGTACAAGTTTAGCTTCATTTGTCATTATTTGAAATTTCATAAATAAAAAAATGTTCTAAAAATGGAATAATTTTATCAATGGGGTGGAGCTAGGGTGGGGCGGGGCTACAGTGGGGCGGGGCTATGGTGGGGGTGGGGCTAGGATGGGGCCCCACCAAATTGGTCTGCATAGGGCCCCGCACTTGCTAAGACCGGCCCTGCAAGGACTTGTAAGTAACATAACTTTTGATCTAGACCTGCTACTTTGCCTTACTTAAGCACAGATTATCTGTAAAGATCTCTTAAAACCTACCTCTCGTGTACAATTGTATATTAAATCAATCTTTTTGAAGCTAAAAATACGGTCTCTTTGTGTTCTGAGTATATGGTATCTTTTATATATACTTAATTTATTTAATTTATTGCAATTATCACCTTTGGTGATTGGTGGAGAAATTAATATCCTAAAACTTATAAATCCAGCACCTGCTCTTAAATTATAAACAGTAGCGAGTGCTCTCTAGAGCTCTTTTCCCCAAATAAATCATTTTTTGTAACATTAGAAGGGGAGAGGACATTTATATAAAAAAAGGATGGACATTGGGCATTAGACCTGCCATTTGGGTTGTCCAGGTTTCAGAACAATATTCGTATGGCGCAGCGCTCCAATGGGTGGAGTAGATGAGGTCATCTCCTTCATTTCCCAGTGATTGGTGCACCCCTCCCCCCAAAAAAGTGAAAATGGTGAGGGTTTGTGACTGCTGCCAGAGACAGAAATGACCTTGTTTCTATAATGGCTGACATATTAATTTATGATTCAGCATATAAACATTTATATTAGGGGTTTTCAACCCAGTCCAACTGGCTGAGAGTACCCCAAGGACTGGGTTGAAAACTTCTGATTTAACATGATGTATATTGGAAAAACCACTGCAGAAAAAACAATAATGAACAGAATAAAAACATGGAACCGATCTCACTGACAACTCTCCCCCCCACCACCAGCTCAGACATTAGACATAAGGATAGCCATACTGGGTCAGAGCAAATGTTGATCTAGCCCAATATCATGCTAATAACAATGGCCAAGCCACATACACAGTAACACAGAGGAGATCTGGGAAATTAAGCCTGACCTCGGTGCTGGGCAAAATGGTAGAGACTATTAAAAAGAACAAAATTACAGAGCATATTCAAAAGCATGGATTAATGAGACAAAGCCAACATGGATTTAGTGAAGGGAAATCTTGCCTCACCAATCTATTACATTTCTTTGAAGGGGTGAACAAACATGTGGATAAAGGTGAGCTGGTTGATATTGTGTATCTGGATTTTCAGAAGGCGTTTGTCAAAGTACCTCATGAAAGACTCCAGAGGAAATTGGCGAGTCATGGGATAGGAGGTAGTGTCTTATTGTGGATTAAAAACTGGTTAAAAGATAGAAAACGGAGAGTAGGGTTAAATGGTCAGTATTCTCAATAGAGAAGGGTAGTTAGTGGGGTACCCTAGGGATCTGTGCTGGGACTGCTGCTTTTGAACATATTTTAAATGACCTAGAGATGGGGGTAACTAGTGAAGTAATTAAATTGGCTGATGACACAAAGTTATTCAAAGTAGTTAAATTGCGGGAGGATTGTGAAAAATTACAAGAGGACCTTACAAGACTGGGAGACTGGGCGTCCAAATGGCAGATCACGTTTAATGTGAGTAAATGCAAAGTGATGCATGTGGGAAAGAGGAACCCGAATTATAGCTACAACATGCAAAGTTCCACGTTAGGAGTCACCGACCAAGAAAGGGATCTAGATGTCTTCGTTGATGATAGTTGAAACCTTCTGCTCAGTGTGCTGCAGCGGCTCAGAAAGCAAATGGAATGTTAGGTATTGTTAGGAAAGGAATGGGAAAACAAAAATTAGGATCTTATAATGCCTTTGTATCGCTCCATGGTGTGACCACACCTTGAATATTGTGTTCAATTCTGGTCGCTGCATCTCAAAAAAAATATTGGAATTAGAAAAGGTAAAGAGAAGGGCAACAAAAATGATAAAGGGGATGGGAAGACTTCTCTATGAGGAAAGCCTAAAGCAGCTAGGGCTGTTCATCTTGGAGAAAAGACAGCTGAGGGGAGATATGATAGAGGTCTATAAAATAATAAGTTGAGTGGAACAGGTAGATGTGAAGTGTCTGTTTACACTTTCCAAAAATACTAGGACTAGGGGGCATGCAATGAAGCTACAACATGGTAAAATTATGTATCATACCTGATAATTTTCTTTCCATTAATCATAGCTGATCAATCCATAGACTGGTGGGTTGTGTCCATCTACCAGCAGGTGGAGATAGAGAGCAATCCTTTTGCCTCCCTATATGTGGTCATGTGCTGCCGGAAACTCCTCAGTATGTCGATATCAAAGCTCCATCCGCAGGACTCAGCACTTAGAGAATTACACCCACAAAGGGACACTCTGCCCAGCTCACCACCGCCGAAACGGGGGAGGGGAATTAACCCAGCTCATCCCCACACAAGTGGGGGAGGGGAATCCATCCAGCTCATCCCCGCAGAGCGGGGGAGGGACACCACACCCGCCGATGCGGGGGGATCTGGCTTATCCTGCAACCGCAACCGCGGGAGGAGCTGACTGACCCTAACACCGCCGAAGCGGGAGGGGTACAAAGCTGCCCTACAGCCGCACGAAGCGGGAGGGAGTGCCGGCAGAATTTAAATCTCAATCCAGCCCCGTAAAACGGAGGGGAGAGGAATGCAGCAGCTCACTGTAACACAAACTCGTCTCAACTCTTGAAGAATCCAAGTGAAAAAATAACTTGAACACGAAGTCTTCCTGAACAGGAACTGAAGACTAAACTTGAATCTGAAATGCAACCAGAATATAAACAGTACAGATATCTGGGAGGGACTATGGATTGATCAGCTATGATTAATGGAAAGAAAATTATCAGGTATGATACATAATTTTACCTTCCATATCATCAAGCTGATCAATCCATAGACTGGTGGGATGTACCGAAGCAGTACTCACCCAGGGCGGGACATAGAAATCCCTGACCGCAACACTGAAGCTCCAAACCGGGCCTCCGCCCGAGCAGCCACAGTCAAGCGGTAATGCTTGGAGAATGTATGGGCCGAAGCCCAAGTTGCCGCCTTGCATATCTCTTCCAAGGAGACGGAACCGGCCTCTGCCATCGAGGCCGCCTGAGCTCTTGTGGAGTGAGCCTTCAGCTGGATAGGCGGCACCTTCCCCGCGGCCACATAAACCGCTGCAATGGCTTCCTTGACCCATCTTGCCACTGTAGGCTTAGCAGCCTGCAGACCCCTACGAGGACCTGCAAACAGGACAAACAGATGATCCGATTTCCGGAAATCATTGGTCACTTCCAAGTATCTGATGATGACTCGTCTCACATCCAGATATTTGAGAGCAGAGTATTCCTCTGGGTAGTCCTCCCTACGAAAGGAAGGGAGACAGAGCAGCTGATTCACATGGAAGCGAGAAACAATCTTGGGCAGGAAGGAAGGCACTGTACGAATAGTCACTCCTGCCTCAGTGAACTGCAGAAAAGGCTCTCGACATGAGAGTGCCTGGAGCTCGGAAACTCTTCTGGCTGAAGTGATAGCCACCAAAAAGACTGCTTTCAACGTCAGGTCTTTCAGAGATGCCCTCGACAAGGGTTCAAAAGGCGGCTTCTGCAATGCTCTTAGCACCAGATTGAGATTCCATGCAGGCACCACAGAGTGCAGAGGAGGGCGCAGGTGATTAACTCCCTTAAGAAAGCGCACCACATCTGGCTGTGAAGCCAGGGAAACACCCTTCAGGCGGCCCCTGAAGCAAGTCAGAGCCGCTACCTGGACTTTAAGGGAACTGAGCGACAGGCCTTTCTCCAGACCTTCTTGCAGGAACGCCAACACTGAAGAAATTGGAGCAGTGAAGGGAGAAAGTGAGCCTGCTTCACACCACGCTGCAAAGGTACGCCAAACCCTGGCGTAAGCAGTAGAAGTAGAGCGCTTCCTCGCTCTCAGCATAGTGGCGATGACCTTGTCTGAGAAGCCCTTCTTTCTCAGACGCTGCCGCTCAATAGCCAGGCCGTAAGACCAAAGGGGGAGGGATCCTCCATCACCACGGGACCCTGATGTAACAGGCCCTGCTCCACAGGCAGTCGCAGAGGATCGTCGACTGAGAGCCTGATCAAGTCCGCATACCAGGGACATCTGGGCCAGTCCGGACCCACCAGGATTATCCGGCCCGGATGCTTAGCCACCCGGTCTAGCACCCTGCCCAACATGGGCCAGGGCGGGAACACATAGAGAAGCTCTTGTGTCGGCCACTGTTGGAGAAGAGCATCTACTCCCAGGGATCGAGGGTCCCGTCCTCTGCTGAAAAAGCGCGGCACTTGGCAATTGGCCGATGACGCCATCAGATCTAGGCTCGGCTGGCCCCAGCGCTTCTTGATGTCCAAGAACGCCTGAGCAGATAGCTGCCACTCTCCGGGCTCCAAGGTATGGCGACTGAGAAAGTCCGCCTTGACATTCATGACTCCGGCAATGTGGGCCGCTGACAGCTGTTCCAGGTTCGCTTCCGCCCACTGGCATAGATTCATGGCCTCCTTGGCTAGAGGGGCGCTCTTGGTACCTCCCTGGCGGTTGACATAGGCCACAGCAGTGGCATTGTCCGACAGGACCCGTACTGGCTTCAACGCCAGTACCGGGATGAACTCCAAAAGCGCCAACCGAATGGCTCTGAGTTCCAGGAGGTTGATAGACCACTTTGCCTCTGCAGGAGACCAGAGCCCCTGCGCTGTCCTTCCCAAGCAGTGGGCTCCCCAGCCCGTCAAAGAGGCGTCCGTCGTGACGACAATCCACTCTGGGGTCACCAGAGGCATCCCTGCAGACAACTTGTCTGTCTGCAGCCACCAGCTCAGCGCCTTGCGCACTGCTGGGTCCAAGGGAAGGCGCACAGCATAATCCTCCGACATCGGAGTCCAGCGCTGCAACAGAGAGTGTTGTAGTGGTCTCATATGAGCCCTGGCCCAGGGCACTACTTCCATCGTGGCCGTCATAGAGCCCAACAGCTGCACATAGTCCCAAGCCCGAAGAGGAGAGGCTACTCGGAACTGGTCCACCTGAGCCTGAAGTTTGACAATCCGATTGTCTGGCAGGAACACTCTGCCCACTTGGGTGTCGAATCGAACTCCCAGATACTCCAGGGACTGAGTCGGGCGCAGCTGGCTCTTCTCCCAGTTGATGATCCACCCCAGGGAGCTCAAAAGAGCAACCACCCGGTTCACAGCTTTGCCGCACTCTGCATAAGAGGGGGCTCGGATCAACCAGTCATCCAGATAAGGATGGACTTGTACTCCTTCCTTTCGCAGGAAGGCCGCGATGACCACCATTACTTTGGAAAAGGTCCACGGAGCAGTAGCCAACCCGAAAGGGAGGGCTCTGAACTGGAAGTGTCGTCTCAGGACTGCAAAATGCAGGAAGCGTTGATGAGGAGGCCAGATGGGAATATGCAGGTACGCTTCCTTGATGTCCAAGGAAGCCAAGAACTCCCCTGCCTTCACTGCCGCTATAACAGAGCGGAGAGTCTCCATGCGAAAGTGCCGCACTTTCAAGGCCCGATTGACCCCTTTGAGGTCGCGGATAGGCCGGACAGAACCTCCTTTCTTTGGTACCACAAAGTAAATGGAGTAACGTCCCTTGCCAATCTGATTTTCTGGCACCGGAACGACCGCACCCAGGCGGATCAGGTTGTCCAAGGTCTGCTGCACTGCCACAGCTTTGACCGGAGACTTGCAGGGAGAGAGTACAAACCCGTCTCTTAAGGGTCGGCAGAACTCTAGCTTGTAGCCGTCTCTGATGACTTCCAGCACCCAAGCGTCTGAAGTTATTGTGGTCCACTCGCCCAGAAACGAGGACAGCCGTCCTCCAATCTGCACTGGGGCGTGGACCAAGGCCCCGTCATTGGGTACGAGACCCTGGGGGAGGACCGGAGGGAGCACCTCCGGGACGGCGGTCTCTGCGAAAGGAATGCTGCTTGGGGGAGAAAGTCCTCTTGAAGGAAGAGGGGGCAGAGGAGCCCGACCTGCCCGGGCGGTACCGACGGGCTTCCTGAAACCGTCCTCTGGAGGTACCGGAACGAGTACTAGCCCGAGCCCTGACCTCTGGTAACTTCTTGCCCTTAGACGTGCCGAGATCGGTCACGATTTTGTCCAGCTCGACCCCAAAGAGCAGCTTGCCTTTAAAAGGCAATCTAGCCAGGCGGGATTTAGAGGCGTGGTCAGCAGACCAATGTTTCAGCCAAAGCCACCGCCGCGCAGAGACTGTCTGAGCCATGCCTTTAGCTGAGGCTCTCAAGACATCATACAGCAAGTCTGCCAAATAGGCTAAGCCCGATTCCAGGGCCGGCCAATCAGCCCTCAAGGAAAGATCTGAGGGGGAAGCCCGCTGCACCATAGTCAGGCACGCCCTGGCCACATAGGAACCGCAAACCGAGGCCTGCAAACTTAAAGCAGTCGCCTCAAAGGACGACCTTAAGGCCGCCTCCAATCTTCTGTCTTGGGCGTCCTTTAGGGCCGTGCCACCTTCCACCGGCAAAGCCGTTTTCTTAGTCACCACAGTGATTAAAGAATCCACGGTAGGCCACAGATAGGCCTCACGTTCACTTTCAGGCAAAGGATAGAGGCGGGACATAGCCCTAGCCACTTTGAGGCTCGCTTCCGGGACATCCCATTGAGCCGAAATTAAGGTGTGCATGGCATCATGCACGTGGAAGGTTCTAGGCGGGCGTTTCGTCCCCAGCATAATGGCAGAGCCAACAGGGGCTGAGGGAGAGACGTCCTCCGGAGAGGAAATCTTCAAAATGCCCATGGCCTGCACTAACAGGTTGGGCAAATCCTCTGAGCTAAAAAGCCGCGCTGCAGAGGGGTCATCCGCTCCAACCGAGCGGGGATCCGTCTCCTCCAAGGAATCCGCAAAGGACCGTTGGGAGAACTCAGATACGCTGCCCTCATCTACATCGGAGGAGACAAGGTCCTCCAAGGCCTGGGAATCAACCCGAGGGCGTTTACCTCCGGGGACCTCAACCTCTTACCAAACGAGGGAGCAGGGGCAGCGTTTTGCATAAGGAAGGCCTGATGCAGCAGCAAAACAAACTCGGGGGAGAAACCCCCCAGACTGTGCACTTCCGCAGCCTGGGCTACAGCCCTAGACGCACCCTCAACCGGCGCTCGCAAGAGCGGGGGAGAGACATGCTGCGCATCCAAAATGGCGTCCGGCGCGACACTCCGCGAAGGAGCCGCGCGGGAAAAACGGCGCTTAACTTTAGCCGCTTTGGTGCCATCGCCCAAATTAAGGGCGTCCATGGCATTAATGTCTCCCTCAAGGGCGGCCCACGAAGAAGCCGTCCGAGCCGCGTGGCCGGCCAAGATGGCGGAGGCGAGCAGCGGGGGATGGGCGTTTATGGCGGGAAAAACCGCCACGCCGGAGGAAGGACCGGGACACTCATCGGTCACGAAACTGTCACCCAACAAGGGCGAATCAGACTTTAAGACCCCCGCATCCCCTCTAGAAGCGCCTAAGCGATCCGGGGAGCGAGTCTTTGCGCCCTCGCCCTCCGACGCCATATGCCACGTGGAGATCAATCGGGGAACCCCCTGCCCGCTATAAAAAGGTAAAAATTACCTGCTTTCCGCTCCGAGCTGTAACGACCTGGTCCCAGTGAGTAGCTGCAATAAACGTTTAAATAAACGTCGAAATAAACGCCTTTAAGGACGTTCAAAATTTTTTTTTTTTTTTTTTTTTTTTTAACGGAGCCAGCGGGAGGGGGGAGAAAAGGAGGGACCTGGCGCCACCAGGTTTGCACTTGCTCAAGAAGAGCCCTCAACCCCAGGCACTCAACAAAACCTAAAAATTAGGCTTGGAGGCCTAGCCAGAGCTGCTGCTGTGTGTGACCACCACCTGCTGAGATAGAGAACATACAGAGGAGTTTCCGGCAGCACATGACCACATATAGGGAGGCAAAAGGATTGCTCTCTATCTCCACCTGCTGGTAGATGGACACAACCCACCAGTCTATGGATTGATCAGCTTGATGATATGGAAAGTAAATTTAAAACGAATCAAAGAAACCTTTTCTTAACTTAACTTGTAATTAAACTCTGGAATTTGTTGCCAGAGAATGTGGTAAAAACGTTTAGCTTAGCGGGGTTTAAGAAAGGTTTGGACGGCTTCCTAAAGGAAAAGTCCATAGACCATTATTAAAATGGACTTGGGGAAAATCCATTGCTTATTTCTGGGATAGGCATCATAAAATGTTTTCTGCTTTTCTGGGATCTTGCCAGGTACTTGTGACCTGGATTCACCACTGTTGGAGACAAGATGCTGGGCTTGATGGACCTTTGATCTGTCCCAGTATGGCAATACTTATGTACTAAAGGTGCTACTAGATTTACACAGCACTGTACACACTGTGGGCACACAATCTAAATTTTTGTACCTGAGGCAATGGAGGGTTAAGTGACTTGCCCAAGGTTATTAGAAGCTACAGTGGGAATCAAACCCAATTCACCAGGATCAAAGCCAACTATTGATATTTTCTTAGCAGTAGTTTTGTTACAAACTCTTATTTTAAAGCAACTAATATACTTCCCCAAATAAAACAAAGTATCAGATAGCCTGACTTACACTTCCTGAAAGCAAAGGAAAATGTGTCTTACTGACCTCAAGCACAAGTAGAATAAAAGTAACAGGAATACAACCTTTTGTGCCAGGAAAGACACCAATTTGCCCCAACCTGTGGGAATTATATGGTAAAATATTTTACCAGTAAACTGCAGGATATGCATTCTCTTTGTAGCCATTCAAGGCAAGACCTACAAGTCTCATAGACATTTCTAAACATTGAACTTTTTCACTTATCCCTCTGTACCACTGTGCTAGAGCCAGCGTTAAAAGAATAAATGTACCTACCTTGTAGCAGCTGCCGTTCCTTGGAACAGGATCTTTATTCAGCATCTTGTTTGCCATAAAATAAACAGTCATACAACTTTTTGCTTGGGTTCATTTTGAGCAATTCCCTTTTGTTTCCAGAAAGTAAAAGTCAGGCTATGTGATACTTTGATTTGTTTCATTGAAGAAAATGTATTAGTTATAATGAAACAAGCGACAAAGCCCGTTTGTGAAAAATGAAATGGGCCCTAGGAAGGCTCTCATCTAAGCGATTTCTCCTCTCTCCCCTGCCCTCCACTCCATGTCCAGCGATTCTCCTCTGTCCTGCCCTCCCATCCGTGTTCCGTGATTCTCCCCTCCCTCCCCTCCCATTCCATCCATGTCCAGCAATTCTCCCCTCCTCTCATCTCCCCTCCCATCCCATCCATGTCCAGCAATTCTCCTCTGCCCTGCCTTGCCCTCCCATCCCATCCATGTCCACGATTCTCCCCTCCCCTCCAATCCATGGCCAGTGACTCTCCCCTCCCATCCCATCCATGTCCAGCGATTCTCCCCTCTTCTCCCCTGCCCTCTTCTCCTTCCTGCCGCCCTGCCTTTAAGCCATTCATGTTACCTCAGGTCGCAGCGGCAGGAGGCTCGGCTCGTGGAGCCTCCAGCCTTCCCTTGCCTTCCCTCTCAGGGTCTCACCCTCCTATGATGTCATTTTGTCTTTCCGTGAGGGTGGGACACTGAGAGGGAAGGGAACGCTGGAGGCGAGCTGACTTCGGCTCATTTGCATGTTGTTACAAACCCAGCCAGCCAGCCATCCAGGGAAGCAGATTGCTGCTTTAGAAACCCACTAGTTTACTTGTGAGGAATTTCCCTCTCAGACTTCTTATTGCACTGAGGGTTAATAATTTCACCCTCATGAGTTAAAATAATACATCACACTTATTAATCACGTTGATCTTAATGTTTGAACCAGAGGCAACAGAAGTTAAAGCCATAAGAAATACCAGGAGGGGGAAATAGGATGCCTCAGTCCACTACTCTGTTGTTCATTTTACAAGCTTTTGTTTCTGAATCATCATTTAAATGTTACAGTTTATCACCGTTAAGAGTGAATGGTTAATAATTTGGTTTCATTCTGCTAAAGGTAGAGGTTCTTTAAAGAAGGCTTATAGAAGAGGGAATGAAGTGAAATCAAAGATGCTCCCTGACCTGTGGGTAGTGGTATATCCTGGAGAGACTGGAAAACTGGCTTGAAAGCTCAGCTGGAAGACCTTCAATAATAGCAGCCGGTGGTCCAGGTGTTTTGCAGTTGTAATTTGGGATCCCGGTGTCCATTCCTGAAAATATACTCATGGCAGCTCTATACGTTAAGAAAAAGTTATCATAAGGGTTATGAATGTGGAATCCCAGAGTGAGGTTGGGTAAGAGCTCCGAGCTGTTGTTAATCTCCTCCACCGCAGAAACAAAGGCCAGGAAGTTGTAATAGTTCAATGCTACAGTACTTTGATGACAATAAATATCATTTATTATGAAATTAGCATCACACTATAAGCTACAGAAACATACATTAATAGTAGACAAGAAATAGGTTTAGGATTAAGGTTAGAAGCATTGTTTCTCATATTGGTCTGATAACAAAGAGCAAAACGTGCATGTTCCAGGTTTAGCACAAATTAACTGCATTTCTTTCCTATTTTTCTCTTCTTCTATATCTTTATCTATTCTTCAGCCATGCTTTCAGGCCACAGCAGGTAAATACACACCCTACCCATATGCAGACACCCATAATCACTGGACTCTAGCACTGCTGTTTCTCTGCCCATCCATAGACATCGGAACCAACAATATAAACTCCCCACCCAAGATTACTCAGGAGCCAAAGGAGGTAGGATGAAGAAGTGGTATCAGGAGAGATGCCATGGTTGGAAGTACAGGTGGAAATTCCCAATCCCCAGCAACAAAAATGAGGCCAGACCTATAATAGAACAGCTGGAAGAGTTGGTGGAAATTCACATCCACAGGTGAAGATGTGTTCCATAGTGTGAGAAGAAAGAAAAGATAGGAAGGGGAGAGGGAGGAGGAGAAGGAAAAGAAAGGAAGGGGCTAAGAGCAATGAGGAAAAGGAGGTGATGTGAGAGATCACTACATGCCTCAATGAAGTTGACTAGTTAAAGCTTCATGCAAATGTTCACTATCCAATTCATTTTTAAAGGTAGCTGTACTAGACTTTTGTGCAAAATGGTAGACAACTCACAGGAAACCCCTCAGGTTACTACCTCAGTGCCTGAAAACTCTTCATACAAGTAAATTTGCAAAAATCTTACTGTACAGATTGTGTGTTTTTAGGTTTCACTGGATATTCAGGCAAACGCTTCACGGTTATATGCTGTGAAGCATCGGATGTAATAATCTGTGCATTAAAACATTGACTGAGCGACAGCACAAAATGCTCTAATGCATGTGCAGAACTCTAGTCTTGATGCAGTAAACTACTGCTGCTTTAGAAAATGTGTAATGATAGAAAAGTAGTGAACAATGCAGATTGCTGAATCGGTGGCGTTTGTTTGTTTCCCTTCCTGTCTGGTGTCACCATTTTTCAGATAACAGTAGACAAAGAGGGAACCACAAAATGCAGTGGTGATCTGGTGAGAGTGAAAATCCAGTGCTGTGGCTACTAGGATTCTCAGGATCCAGTGGCGTAGCAAGGGCAGGGCGGTGGGGGCGGTCCATCCCGGGTGTCAACGGGTGAGGGGGTGCTCTGCTAGCAAGTCCCTACCAGCTCCATCCACCCGGCAGCTGTGTGGTGTGGCGCCTCGCGTCTGCGCTGCTGTAAGAGAAGAAAATCACCTCGTCGGCCCTTCCCTCACTCTGTCCCACCCTTGAGGAAATAGGACGTTAAATCAAAGGGCAGGACAACACAGTGAGGGAAGGGCCAACGAGGCGATTTTCTTCTTTTACAGCAGCACAGAGTCGGTGGACAGAGCTGGTAGACAGGTGGGGACTGGGTCGGGGGGGGGGGGGTGCCGTGTTGCCGTGTCACGTCGGGGGGGGGGGTGCCATGTTGCCCTGCAGCCGGAGGGGGGGTGCATGCAGCAGCGATCCGCCCCGGGTGGCAGTGAACCACAGAATGCCACTGTCAGGATCAGATATCCACCATAGGTGGTGTAGCAACCTCAGCAGAAGTAAAGTTTGTGCACAAAGGGAGAATTAGGATGGAGGTCATTCATACAAAAATGAGCAAAATGATGCATAGTCTTAACAATAAATCACACACAGAGGGGCTTTGTTTATAAGAAATAATATATAATATCCTATCAGACTATTTCTATTCACACTGGCAGTTATATTATTGTGTGACATTGGTAAAAGTGTTAAGATTTATATATAATTAAGAGCACGTAATTATATTAAAATAGGCGGGTTTTGGACCGATAATGGTGGTATATTTGTGAGGTTCTTAAATGAGTTCTTCTTCCTCGTCAACTAGTAATGATAAATATTTGTTAGTGGACATTTTTACAGAAAGTTAAACAGGTTTCATATTTTGGGTCTCAAATAGGAATTAACTACTACTACTACTACTACTATTTAGCATTTCTATAGCGCTACAAGGCATACGCAGCGCTGCACAAACATAATGGTGGTAGATTTGTGAGGTTCTTAAATGAGTTCTTTTTCCTCATCAACTAGTAGTGATAAAAGATTGTAAGTTAGTGGACATTTTTACAGAAAGTTAAACAGGTTTCATATTTTGGGTCTCAAATAGGAATTAAGCCATGATGCTACTTACAAGGTATGTCCATCAAATGAGGGAACAGTTGTGAATAATGGACCTTGAAATGGGTTAAAGGTCTCTACAGTTATGAGTCCTCCAATCATGATATCCCCATCCCTATGGTAACCTGGTCGTAGTGGTATAGATAAGTAGTTTCCAAGTGTGCACTGACACTCGGCCGTCTTCCACAGGATGTCACAAAGCATCAACACAATCGGAACCAGATGAGCTTCCATCGTTAATGCTCTGAAACAACTTCTACTGTGATAACGCTCACTCTTCCTGCTCCAAATGTAGTAGCTGGGTATGCTGTGGGATGCTGTATAGTTCCTGATGGTGCTATCTAACTAAATATTTGAATGATGGGCAGAAAACATTAAGTACTAAACTGCAATGAAGGATTAAGAAAGACAGCAAAATTGTAATGCTTATGATGAGTTGACAACTCTATTTCTAGCTGAGCTACATCACCTGTGAGGACACCGTATGGTCTCTGTTGGGTCCTGCTGCTCAGAGGTTCATCCTTAAGGGATATCTGCTCCTGACATCTTCATTTATCTTCAAATATAGGTTGTTTCTTTTTAAATATAACCTTACGGATCCACTGTCTTCATTAACTTAGAGACATTAATTTAATAGGAATACTTGTGTGGACCGCACTAAACACAACATTATAATATAATTAATGATACAGAAAAAAATGAAAAAGCCCATCCACTCTGCACAGTTATTGTGTCTATACTGCCTTGGATACATCTGAGATTCCAGTTAGAGTGAGACTGATATACAACATCTCTCCAGGACAGTCTATTATGTCCCTTCCTTGGTAATCCAGCACCTTGAATAGCATAGTACTCTGATCCCTATTACTACATCCTGCACCCCATCTTTCTCATATTTAACCACAAGGTAAAATAAATCTGCTTGATACATATTTATTCCATTGGCCTAAGCTAAACACATAAATCCAATGAGGTGACTGAATACTGACCCCTCATGAGTTCTGGAAGAGATAATGGAACAATGGTCAGGCTGCTTCTTTATCTCCACCACTGTCTACTTCAAGAAACTGAGTTCTATGGAGGAGGAAACTAATGGTCTGATAACTCAGGAAAGCACAGAAAAATGAAGGTAGATAAAGACCATATGGCCTATCCGGCCTGCTCATCCATGTCATCTACTCTCCCTATCTCTCCCTAAGAGATTCTATGTACTTGTCCAAAGCGTTCTTAAATTGAGATGATGTTTTCATCTCCACCACCTCCACTGGGAGGCTGTTCCTCAAATTCACCATCATTTCCACCTTATACAACACCTGCTGCTCTCTCTTACAGGCTCATTTTCGAAAAAGAAGGGCGCCCAGTTTTGAACACAAATCGGAAGATGGGTGTCCTTCTCATAGGGTCATCCAAATCGGTATAATGGAAAGCTGATTTTTGGACGTCCCCAACTACTTTCCTTTGCAAGGACGGCCAAAGTTCCTGAAGGCATGTCGGAGGTGTAGTGAAGGCGGGACTTGGGCGTGCCTAACACTTGGATGTCCTCAACCCATAATGGAAAAAAAAGGGCGTCCCTGACAAGCACTTGGACGACTTTACCTGGTCCTGTTTTTCTTACGACCAAGCCACAAAAAGGTGCCTGAAATGACCAGATGACCACCAGAAGGAATCGGGGATGACCTCCCCTTACTCCTCCAGTGGTCACTAACCCCCTCCCACCCTCAAAAAAATTGTTCAAAATATTTTGTGCCAGCCTCTATGCCAGCCTCAAATGTCTTACTTAGGTCCATGACAGCAGTATGCAGGTCCCTGGAGCAGTTTTAGTGGGTGCAGTGCACTTCAGGCAGGCAGACACAGGCCCATCCCTCCCCCTACCTGTTACACTTGTGGTGGTAAATGTGAGCCCTCCAAAACCCACCACAAACCCACTGTACCCACACCTATGTGCCACCTTCACCCATAAGGGCTATGGTACTGGTGTATAGTTGCGGGTTGTGGGGTTTGGGGGGCTCAGCAGACAAGATAAGGGAGCTATGTTTCTGGGAGCAATTTTTGAAGTCCACTGCAGTGCCCCCTAGGGTGCCCGGTTGGTGTCCTGGCATGTCAGGGGGACCAGTGGACTACAAATGCTGGCTCCTCCCATGACCAAAGGGCTTACATATGGTCATTTCTGAGATGGGCATCCTTGGTTTCCATTATCACCAAAAATCAGAAATGACCAAGTCTATGGACGACCATCTCTAAGGATGACCTAAATTTCAAGATTTGGACGTCCCCGACCGTATTATCGAAACAAAAGATGAACGTCCATCTTGTTTTGATAATACGGGTTTCCCCGCCCCTCCATTGGGACGTTCTGTGAGGACGTCCTCATGAAAACTTGGACGTCCCTTTCGATTATGCCCCTCCACTCCTCCTTCCACATTCCCATTAATGCTCCACATTTCTCTTTATTTAACTATCTCTTTCAATTAACCTAACTTAGCAGCAGAAATCCATCCCTTGGCTGCTGAGCACCATATACAACCAAGATTTGGTTGGGATACCGGTGCCGGATAGGGTATTCGAGGCTGATGAGTCGAAGAAACTTAATGAAATCTCTGTAAACCTGGAGGATGTATTGGGGCAGTTCTGCAAACTAAAGAGTAGCAAATCTCCTGGACCAGATGGCATTCATCCCAGGGTACTGATGGAACTAAAAAATGAGCTTGCGGAGCTACTGTTGTTGATATGTAATTTATCCTTAAAATCAAGCATGGTACCAGAAGATTGGAGGGTCACTAATGTAACGCCGATTTTTAAGAAAGGTTCCAGGGGAGATCAGGGGAATTATAGACCGATTAGTCTGACGTCGGTGCCGGGCAAAATGGTAGAGACTTTCATTAAGTACAAAATAATAGAGCACATTCTAAAGCATGGACTGATGAGACTAAGTCAGCATGGATTTAGTGAAGGGAAGTCTTGCCTCACCAATCTACTGCATTTCTTTGAAGGGGTAAACAAACATGTCGACAAAGGTGAGCCTGTGGATATTGTGTATCTGGATTTTCAGTCCAGCAGCGAGAGGGGTGCTACCCAGTCTTTTGCGTTGAGTGCCATATGCATGATTATCTCCCAGTTGGTGAGATGTCATATGTGTGTGCCTGATGCAAGGAGCTCCTAGACCTCAGAAAGCGTGTCCGTTCTCTCGAGGCTAGAGCAGCAGATTTGGTAGATATGAGGGAGATAGAGAAATACATAGAGGAGACCTATAGGGATGTTGTACAGAGGTCCCACCTCCAGTCAGGTAGCCTCTGTGCTACCTTGGAGGAGGGAGGTCTCCCAGAAGGTGAAGTAGGAAGTACTCCTGTAGCCAGGACCTACCCACCAGAAGATGTACTATGCTCTCGTGCTGGGGATATATCTTCAATGGCTGACCGGGAGGAAAAGGTTAGAACAGCTGTAATACTTGGCGATTCAATCATTAGGAATGTAGATAGCTGGGTGGCTGGTGGACGGGAGGATCGCCTGGTGACTTGCCTACCTGGTGCGAAGGTGGCGGACCTCATGCGGCACCTAGACAGGATTTTAGATAGTGCTGGGGAGGAGCCGGATGTCTTGATACACGTGGGTACCAATGACGTAGGAAAATGTGGGAGAGAGGTTCTGGAAGCCAAATTTAGGCTTTTAGGAAGAAAGCTCAAATCCAGATCCTCTAGGGTGGCATTTTCTGAAATACTACCCGTTCCACGCGCAGGCCCCAAGAGGCAGGCAGAGCTTCTGAGTCTCAATGTATGGATGAGACGATGGTGCAGGGAGGAGGGTTTTAGATTTGTTAGGAACTGGGCAACATTCTGGGGAAGAGGGAGCCTATTCCGAAACAATGGGCTCCATCTTAACCAGGGTGGGACCAGGCTGCTGGCGTCGGCATTCAAAAAAAGAGATAGAGCAGCTTTTAAACTAGAAATGGGAGAAAGGCTGACAGTCGCACAACAGCGCATGGTTCGGGATAAGGTATCTTGCAAGGATACCTCACAAACAGGGAAGATAGGGTTTCTGGATAGTGAGGTTACACAACAGACCATGGTAGGCCAGGTGCCCTTAAATACAACTAAAGATAAAACAAAAGATGGCAAATCAATAGTGTCAAGCACTAAGCATCATGCAAATAGGAACAACAAACATACTCTGAAATGTCTATATGCAAATGGTAGGAGTCTAAGAAATAAGATGGGAGAGTTGGAATATATTGCACTAAATGAAAAATTGGACATAATAGGCATTACTGAGACCTGGTGGAAGGAGGATAACAAGGGGGACACTGTCATACTGGGGTACAAAGTATATCGTAGTGATAGGCTGGACCAGACTGGTGGAGGGGTAGCATTGTATATTAACGAGAGCCTTGACTCAGATAGATTACAAATTCAGCAGGACACAAATCATTGTGGATTGAAATTTGAATCATTGTGGGTTGAAATTCCATGTATAAAAGGGAAAAGGACGGTGATAGGAGTGTACTACCGTCTGCCTCGACAGGATGAGCACGTAGACGTAGAAATGATAAAAGAAATCAGAGACGCAAACAGAATGGGCAATGCGATAATAATGGGTGACTTTAATTATCCAAATATAGACTGGGTAAATGTAACATCGGGACACGCTAGAGAGGTACAATTCCTTGATGAAATCAAGGACAGCTTTACAGAGCAGCTGGTATAGGAGCCGACGAGAGAAGGAAATATTCTAGACTTGGTCCTTAGTGGAGCGCATGATCTAGTGAGGGACGTTATGGTACTGGGGCCGCTTGATAACAGTGATCATAATATGATCAGTTTTGATATCAACCCTGAATTAACTATACACAGGAAGTCAAATACGTTAGCGTTTAACTTTAAAAAAGGAGACTATGATAAAATGAGAAGAACGGTAAAAAAAAACTTAGAAGGGCAACTGACAGGGTAAAAACTGTACAACAGGCGTGGATGCTGTTCAAAAGTACCATCCTAGAGGCCCAGGCCAAACATATTCCTTGAATTACAAAAGAAAGATGGAAGTCCAAAAAACAGCCGGCGTGGTTGAAAAGTGAGGTGAAGGAAGCTATTAGGGCTAAAAGAAATATCTTCAGAAAATGGAAGAAAGAACCATCTGAAAATAACAAGAAGCAACATAAGGAGTGTCAAAGCAAATGCAAGGTGCAGATAAAGAAGGCCAAGAGGGATTACGAAAAAATAGCATTAGAGGCAAAAAAACATAGTAAAAATTCTTTTCGGTATATTAAAAGCAGGAAGCTGGAAAGAGAATCAGTTGGGCCGCTGGATGACCGAGGGGTAAAAGTGGCGATCAAGGATGACAAAGATGTAGCAAAGAGATTGAATGAATTCTTTGCTTCAGTCTTCACCGAGGAAGATTTGGGTGGGATACCGGTGTCAGAAATGGTATTTCAAGCGGACGAATCAGAGAAACTTACTGAATTCACAGTAAACATGGAGGACGTAATGGGGTATTCAGCAAACTGAAGAGTAGCAAATCTCCTGGACCGGATGGTATACATCCTAGAGTACTGATAGAACTGAAAAATGAGCTTGCAGAGTTTCTGTTAGTGATATGCAATTTATCCTTAAAACCGGAAGATTGGAGGGTGGCCAATGTAACGCCGATTTTTTAAAAAGGTTCCAGAAGAGAGCCGGGAAATTATAGACCAGTAAGTCTGACGTCAGTGCCGGGCAAAATGGTAGAGGCTATTATTAAAAACAAAATTACAGAGCACATCCAAGGACATGGATTAGTGAGACCAAGTCAGCACGGCTTTAGTGTGGGGAAATCTTGCCTGACCAATTTACTTCAATTCTTTGAAGGAGTAAACAAACATGTGGACAAAGGGGAGCCGGTTGATATTGTGTATCTGGATTTTCAAAAGGCGTTTGATAAGGTACCTCATGAAAGGCTACAGAGGAAACAGGAGGGTCATGGGATAGGAGGAAATGTCCTATTGTGGATTAAAAACTGGTTGAAGGATAGGAAACAGAGAGTGGGGTTAATGGGCAGTATTCACAATGGAGAAGGGTAGTTAGTGGGGTTCCTCAGGGGTCAGTGCTAGGACCGCTGCTTTTTAATATATTTATAAATGATTTAGAGATGGGAGTAACCAGCGAGGTAATTAAATTTGCTGATGACACAAAGTTATTCAAAGTTGTTAACTCACAAGAGGATTGTGAAAAATTACAGAAGGACCTTACGAGACTGGGAGACTGGGCGGCTAAATGGCAGATGACGTTTAATGTGAACAAGTGCAAGGTGATGCATGTGGGGAAAAAAGAACCCGAATTATAGCTACGTCATGCAAGGTTCCACGTTAGGAGTTACGGACCAAGAAAGGGATCTGGGTGTCATTGTTGATAATACACTGAAACCTTTTGTTCAGAGTGCTGCTGCGGCTAGGAAAGCGAATGGAATGGTTTTTTTTTAAATATTTTATTTATAGTTTTCATCCAAATTTAACAACTCACAAGAGAAGATTACAATATGAGAAAATGTACAATATCTCTTATATGTATTACAATTGAAATGTTTACACTCTACTTTCGACCAGAAATATAAAGTAATAGCATCCAAGAAGAAAAAAGGGGGGAAAAAAAAGGACAAAGTTTTTACAGTGGGGTTGTTGTTACCAAGTAACCCTTCCCTAAGCATATCATACAGTATGGTCTGGTAATCCTACTACTACATTCACATCCTCTTTTGAAACTAAAAACTTCTCTAATTGTTTAGGATCAAAAAATTGAAATGATTTGGCTTGATATAATACTCTGCATATATAAAGGAAATTTTAACATATAGTTTGCTCCAAGTGCCAGAGTCCTCTGACGTAGTGCTAAAAAAGCACTCCGTGTTTTTTGGGTCTCTCTAGCCATATCAGGGAATATTCTTATTTTAGATCCAAAAAAAGTAGATTCTAAATGTCTAAATGAAATTCTTAAGACTGTGTCACGGTCCATTTCTAAAGCAAAAACAACCAAAGCAGTCAACCTCTGAGAAATTACTTCCAAAGATGATTCAAGAAATGATGTCAAGTTCATCGCTTCTCCTCTGTTCGGTTGGAGAGTCTCTGAATTTGATTTATTTTGTAGATATTGTGCCCAAACAATAGGAGGTAAGGAATCACTTGGCATTCCTAATACCTCAGTCAGATATTTTTTCACCATATCAATCGGGGAAATTAAGGGAGATCTTGGAAAGTTCGTGAATCTCAAAATTAAGTTTTCTTGATTTATTTTCAAGAGATTCTAAACGTCATAATATATAATTTTTATCCCTAATTGAGGTTTGACTGATAACTTCCAAAGATTGCATTTTCTCTCCCAATTGTTCTATTTTAGAAGTATGTTGATTAGTTGTCTGTGCTTGCTGGAGGGCAACTTAAGATAACAACTTAATTTCAGCTGAGTTCTGTTTGTTGTTGTAAAGAGGATTGCAAAGCAGTAGTTTGATCCCAAAGTGACTGTAATGTCACCACGGCAGGTTTTTTTAACACATTCTGCTTGAAAAACCAGAGGGGGGGGCATTAGCAATTTGCCTCAGTGTACTCACAGTCTGCTCTTCCACCAGTTCAGCCCTGGATGTTAACACTGCTGAAGAGAGGCTCCCTCCCTGCTCTCTCCGCTCCTCTATGGGAAGCTGTGACACAGGACTTTCTTCAGCTTCCAACCCTCTTGGTTGCAGGGGAGCCGTGCGCATGACAGGGCTGAAAGAAACCCCGTCTACACTGCTGGCCAGCTCATTAGTTCCGGCTCCAATAGCAGGGGAAGGTGTTTGACTCGGGCCAGAGACCACACCAAATTGCTCGAGCTTTGGCTGCTGTAGAAGGTGGGTTCCACTCGTAGTGAGGGATTAACCCAAGTTTTCCCTCTCCTTTTCCCCATAGTAATAGGGAATCAAAGCCCTCTCGCAGCGTTCTGAAGGAGCAAGTTGAGCACGTCTGGTACAACAGCTCTCTAGGTGGCCATCTTGGATCCCTCGTCCAAAAGCGAATGGAATGTTAGGTATTATTAGGAAAGGTATGGAGAACAGATGTGAGGATGTTATAATGCCGTTGTATCGCTCCTTAGTGCGACTGCACCTTGAGTATTGTGTTCAATTCTAGTCGCTGCATCTCAAGAAAGATATAGTAGAACTGGAAAAGGTGCAGCGAAGGGTGACAAAAATGATAGCAGGGATGGGACGACTTCCCTATGAACAGTGGTGTGCTGGTAAATGTTTAACAACAGGCTCTCTCCCCGGTCCACCTCTGCGCCCCCCCCCCCCCCATCCACCTCTGCACCCCCCCCCCCCAAATTGCAGAGCTGGCTATAGCCGGGGAGAGAGCCTGGGGGGGGCAATGCATTACTCCAGGAAAAAAAATTAAATGATCCCAGGTTCCGATCTAATTCATGTTTAATGTGGAATAAAATGCCATAAATAAGTAAATAAATATAAACTTTTAATGTTGAGCACCTGATTCTCAAAGTGGACATATTCCAAACACTATAATGAAAATAAAATGATTTTTTCTACCTTTGTTGTCTGGTGACTTTGTTTTTCTGATCATGCTGGCCCAGTATCCAATTCTGCTGCTATCTGTCCTCTTAACTCCGTTTCCAGGGCTTCCTTTCCATTTATTTCTTTACTTTCCGCCTTTCTTCTTCATTTCTTGCCCTACATCCATAAGTAAAAGCTGGGTCCTCCGCAGACTTGACTGTCCAGTGGATCCAGCTTCTGCCTATTTTCTTCATCCATGTGCAGTTTTTCTCCTCTCTTCCTTTTCCCTCATCTCATCTCCTTCCTCACTCTTCCCTCGCCTCCATCCATGTCCTGCATTTCTTCTTTCCCTTCCCTCTCCTCCATCCACCCATGTCCAGCAACCCTCCCCTCCATCTACCCATGTCCAGCAACCCTCCCCTCCCCTCCATCCACCCATACCCAGCAGTTCTCTTTGTTTCCCTGCCCCCCTCCAGCCACCCATACCCAGCGATTGTCCTCTCTCCCCTGCCCCCCCTCCAACCACCCATACCCAGCGATTGTCCTTTCTCCCCTGCCCCCTTTCCAGCCACCCATACCCAGCGATTCTCTTTGCTCCCCTGCCCCCTCCAGCCACCCATACCCAGTGAATGTCCTCTCTCCCCTGCCCCCCTCCTCCAGCCACCCATGTCCAGTGACTCCCTTCTCTCCCCTGACCCCCCTCCAGCCACCCATACCCAGCGATTGCCCTCTCTCCCCTGCCCAGTGGTGTGCTGGAGCCAGCTCGCACCGGCTTGCAAGAGCCGGTTGTTAAATTTTGTATGGACTTGCGAACCGGTTGTTCCCGAGTGCAAGCCGGCTCTCCTCCCTCCCTCCAGATCCGGTCCCTCACCTGAGTCACCTTGTCCAGTGAATTCTTCGGGGCAGGCAGTCTTGCCTGCTCGCTGCCGGCACTGACTCTCCCCCGCTGCTGGATCGCTCTTTAAAAATGGCCACTGAAACTTCCAGCGGTGGCCTTGCGAGACTTCTGCTGAAGTCTTGGAGGCCGCCCTTGTAAGTCTCGGCGGCCATTTTGAAAAGCGATCCGGCAACGGGGGAGAGTCAGTGCTGGCAGCGGGTAGGCAAGATTGCCTGCCCTGAAGAATTCGCTGAACAACTCGGTGGCTGGAGTGGGTGGCAGGGGAGAGAAGGGAGTCACTGGACATGGGTGGCTGGAGGGGGGGCAGGGGAGAGAAGGGAGTTGCTGGACATGGGTGGCTGGAGGGGGGCAGGGGAGAGAAAGGAGTCGCTGGATATAGGTGGCTGGAGGAGGAAGGGGCAGGGGAGAGAAGGGAGTCGCTGGACATGGGTGGCTGGAGGAGGAGGAGGTGGAGGAGGGGGGCAGGGGAGAGAAGGGAGTCGCTGAGCATGGGTGGCTGGAGGAGGGGGGCAGGGGAGAGAGGACAGTCGTTGGGTATGGGTGGCTGGAGGGGGGCAGGGGAGCAGGGGCAGTGGTGTGCTGGTAAATGTTTAACAACAGGCTCTCTCCCCGGTCCACCTCTGTGCCCCCATCCACCTCTGCGCCCCCCGTCCACCTCTGCGCCCCCCCCCCCCCCAAATTGCAGAGCTGGCTATAGCCGGGGAGAGAGCCTGGGGGGGGTAATGCATTACTCTCGAAAAAAAAAAATTTAAATGATCCCAGGTTCCAATCTAATTCATGTTTAATGTGGGATAAAATGCCATAAATAAGTAAATAAATATAAACTTTTAATGTTGAGCACCTGATTCTCAAAGTGGACATATTCCAAACACTATAAAGAAAATAAAATGATTTTTCTACCTTTGTTGTCTGGTGACTTTTTTTTTCATCTTTACATTTTTTTATTATTTATTTAAATGAACAGTATAAAGCATACAATCCTGCTCCTAATCAACCTCAATTCTTAGAGAGTATACAACATGCGTCTCAAACAAGTTTATATCATTACATTTCCTAGCACCAATGTCCATTATAGTAGTCATAACATCAACAACAAGGGTTCACCCTTTCCTCTATCCAACCCTACCGAACTACCTTTAAACAGATATCCCACTATATTCCAAACTGTTTATAACTGCCTACCCTCTATCCCAAAAAACATATACTAAGATTACATCCCAATTCTCCCTCCTCCCTACCCCCAATCCCCCCCAGCATTTGTATCCCTCCCCCCCTCCCCTCTTTAGGACTTAATCTTCTCCAGGCTATTCAGCAGTCGAGACCAACTCCTCCTCGTCTCAATTTTTTTTTTTAAATTACATTTGTACCCCGTGCTTTCCCACTCATGGCAGGCTCAATGCGGCAGGCAATGGAGGGTTAAGTGACTTGCCCAGAGTCACAAGGAGCTGCCTGTGCCGGGAATCGAACTCAGTTCCTCAGTTCCCCAGGACCAAAGTCCACCACCCTAACCACTAGGCCAATTCTCCATTTCGGCGATACGCCGTGAGACGCTCCATATTTATCAGTAGTTCCAATCTGCCCTTCCAATCACCCATTGATGGCGGGTCTGCAGTTCGCCAACCACGTGCTATAAGACATTTTGCTCCAGCCAGCCCCCATCTTAGCAATTTGCTCCATTCCCAGGAGTCGCCCTCATTGTACAGTCCCAGCAAACACGCTTTAGGACTACACACTAGCGACTCCCCTGTCATTTTTACTAAGTTTTTCATCACTGCCTGCCAGAATTATATCAATCTTGGGCAGGACCACCAGATATGCATAAAAGATCCCCTACTCTGCCTACATCTCCAACAAAGATCAGAAGCATTGGGGAACATACGTTTTAATCTCTCTGGTGTATAGTACCAACTTGTCAGAACTTTGTATGCATTTTCTTGTACCAAAGCGCACGTTGACGCTTTTTGGACCTCTCTACAGATCTTCTCCCATTCCTGGTCATCAAAGCTACAACATAATTCCTTTTCCCACGCCTCCTTAAACCCAAAAGGATCAGGATCATTACCCCTCATGAACTTATAGAGCACCGATATGTGCCTAGGCACCTTCTGTAACAACCCCCACAAATTCTCCAGACTCTCTCTTTCCTGTGGGTTCTCTCCCTTCCATCCCATTGTCCCCAGATAGGACTTAATCTGCAAATACGAGAAAAAATCTTCATTTGGAAGCCCATACTTAACCCTCAACTCCTCAAAGCTCTTAACTCTACCTCCCTGTAGTACATCTCGGAAACTCGAAAAGCCTAAGTACTCCCACCGCTTAAAAACTCCATTCTCCCTCCCCGCCCTGAAACTCGGTTCCCAACGTATCCCTGCCCCTGTAGAAATACCCTTACCCTGTCCCATCTGAGTCCGGAAATCTCTCCAAGTCCCCAAAAGATGTCTGAGATATGGATTCTCTATCCCCTCCAACACCCCCCCCTATTCCCTCAGTAGTCCACAAAAATGATTTTAATGCCCTTTGTGGGAAATAGGACTGCTCCACTTGACCCGTTGGTTTTAGTCTATCTCGTTCCCATGCCAAAACCATCCTAACTTGTGCTGCCAAGTAATACCACTCGATCCGTGGTACCGCTCTGCCCCCCCCTTTTTAACTCTCCCCACATCACTCTTCCCGCTAAGCGTGGGTGTTTACCTCCCCACACAAACTGCAAAACCTGTCTTTGTAATCGCCTTAATTGTTGTCTGGGGACTGCTACTGGTAAGCACTGAAACAGGAATAATAGCCTAGGCAGCATATTCATTTTTATCACTGCTATTTTCCCCCACCAGGATAACCACAGCCCCTTCCACCTAGAGAGATCCATCCTAATCTTATCAACTATCTTACCATAATTAAGGCTATATATCTTACTCAGATCTTTAGGAATCTGAACCCCCAAATACCTAATATGAGACTTAGCCCATTTAAAATCAAACAGCTGTCCCAAATGGACTTCTTCTTCCTGGGAGACAGAAACCCCATCACTTCACTCTTATCCATATTTACCCGCAACCCCGCGTACTGTTCATACTCCCCCACATAGGCGCCCGGTATAAGAGGCTTGGACAGGCTAAGCCTCCCCTGCTGTGCTCTGAGAGGTTTAAATTGTTGATTTACCTCCATCCTCACAGCAGGAGCTGCAGTGAAAGCCCTCTAGCCTTGTGTAACCAATTGTAGAAATTGGTTTATGGTTTGTTTACCTTACTGCTGGGAGAGCAGGGGGAGGGGGGGTTGGCTGGGTTGCCAGGGAGATATTTAAGGAGGATGACTTCCTGACCTGCACTGAGAACAGATAGCAGCAGAATCGGACAACCAGACAACAAAGGTAGAAAAGATCATTTTATTTTCATTATAGTGCTTGGAATATGTCCACTTTGAGAATCAGGTGCTCAACATTCAAAGTTTATATTTATTTACTTATTTATGGCATTTTATCCCACATTAAACATGAATTAGGGTGTTTTGTGGCTCTACATGAGAATTGTGATGATATGATCCCTTGTTTCATATTGTTGACGGTCTGCATTTTCCGTATGGGTGGTATATTGGTGTATTAGGTTCTGCCCAGTGTAATATTTATGGTACAGTAAGGTTCTGAGTGTGTTTTTGCACAAAGTTGTGCATAGTGTTTTGCAGTTGAGCGATTGTGCTTAGAATATGCTTTGAGCAACCACTTTATTCTTTGACATATGATACATATCTAATATCTAAATTTCATAAAAGGTATTAATTGTGACTTTTATTTTTATTTATTTTTTTCTGTGTGTTATCAGACAATTATGGATTTAAGCTCCACCCCTGGCCCCACCCCTAACCCCGCCCCCTTTAGTCTCCCCAAACAGTTGGGCCACCGACCGCCTATGCTCCCCCAACACCTCTACCACCACCCTCAGCGTATTCTCTGGCTCCCTCACATAGAGTAGTAGGTCGTCTGCATATAGCGCCAGACGATGTTCTCTTTGTCCCACCATTATACCCCGATATTTGGGATGACTCCGCAAAAACTCTGCCAGGGGCTCTATATATATGGCAAATAATAATGGCGACAGGGGACACCCCTGTCTTGTCCCTCTACCAATTGGGGAAAAGGGGGTGTATTGACCATTGACGCACAGACAAGCCCTGGGCGCGGCATATAACGCCATAACCCACTTGCAAAAGTTTTCTCCGAGGCCCATTCTTTGCATCACAGCCTTCAAAAATTCCCATTCGACTCTGTCAAAGGCTTTCTTAGCGTCAACTGCCAAAAACACCACCCCCGGATATCTATGTTGCGCCTCCCACTGTAAATGTAATGTACGCCGTATATTATCTCCCACTTGTCGGCCCGGGATAAATCCCGACTGGTCATCCCCTATCAGTCTCTGTAAGACCCCCCCCAGCCTATTGGCCAAAACCTTGGCCAATATCTTGACATCAATATTCAGGAGGGAAATGGGTCTGTAAGAACCACAGGATGTAGGATCTTTATCCGGTTTGGGCAGTAAAGAAATTCCTGCCTCCATCATTGAATTCGAAAATCCCCCTCCCTCCAATAGTCCATTCCCTAATCTAAGGAGCCAGGGCCCAAGTTCTTCTACAAAGCACTTATAAAACCGGGCTGTATACCCATCTAACCCCGGGGCTTTCCCATTCGGTAGATTCTTAATGACCCTCTGCACCTCCCCCAGTCTGATCGGCTCCCCCAGGTGGGCTTTTTCCGCCTCATTTAAACATTTTAATTCTATCTTATCAAGATATTGGACAATCTCCCCCATTGTCCTACTCCCCTCCTTCTTGTATAACTCCTTATAGTATGCCTCAAAGCTCCCCGCAATATCAGCATCAGTGTGGTGCCATCCACCTTTACCATCCCTCAATTGTTGAATCAGCGCCTTAGTTCTTCTAGCTCTTAACATCTGAGCCAAATAGGCTCCCGCCTTATTGGCAAATTCAAAAGTCTGCTGTTTCAATCTGGTTCGCATATAATCTATGTCAATCATCTGCCACTGTGCCAGTGCTCCCCTTATCTTTTTAAGCTCCTCTCCCAACTGTTGCGTAGGATGCTGCTTGTGCTGCTTTTCCACTTTGATCAGTCGCGTTCTCAACTCTAATAGCTGCTGCCCCCGTTCCCTTTTCTTTCTCGCCCCCCCCACTTTATCAACACTCCTCTAACTACTGCCTTCATTGCGTCCCAGAGCATCTCATCCTTAACTTCCCCATTATCATTAAACTGATAGAAGTCCTGTATTGATTTCCTAATTTCCTCCCTTACTACTTCATCCCCCAATAATGTGTCATTTAGCTTCCACAAACCTCTACCAGACTTGCCCCCTAGTCCCTTAAGCTTTACCCATATGGGCGCATGATCTGAAACATGGCATGATTCGATTTCGGCTGCTTCTACCATGTGCCAGCTATTGCTATCCAATCTTGCATAGGTCTGCACCACATGCGAAAAGTGTGTATAATTTCTCTGTGTCCCATGCATTAATCTCCAACAGTCAACCACCTCATTTTCTTTCAAAAACCGCTTCATAGCCTTACGCCCAACGCTCCCCGCTTGTCCCGTGCCCCCTGACAAGTGGTCCAGCACTATATCTGGAACCAGGTTAAAGTCCCCTCCTATAACCTGATCTCTAATGAACCCATGTAATTCCTTCATCAAATTTTCAAATTTTCAAAAAATTGCTTCTGATCTTCGTTGGGTACATACAGATTGAGAAGTGTTATTTCCCTCCCTTGCCACAGGCCCCTGATACCCAAACATCTTCCACTCGAATCCCGAAATTCCTCCTATATTATCAACCCACAATTGTGCTTCACCAATATTGCCACTCCTCCTACTCTCCTGTTCTCTTTGCCCTGGTGAACCAGTACTTCTCGAAATGGCCTACGCCGCAGCAAATGTGTGTCCCTTGGCCTTAAGTGTGTTTCTTGAAGCATCGTAATCTCCCACTTTAATCTATTCAGCTCTTTAAATACTCGACTGCGTTTCCCCTGGTTGTTAAGTCCAATCACATTCCATGATCCTACCACTACCCTCCCTCCATCTCTCCCTCCCCCTCCCACCTTACCATTCCCCTTATCCCCACCCTCCCTGCCCATCCCCCCTCCCTTTGCCGATCTCTGTTGCAAAAGATCAGCTATTGAGGAACATGTAGGTAACTTCCCAGAGGCTTGAATCGGTGTAGCGAAATCAACCACCCTCTGTTTTACCAATCCCTCTCTCCCAGCTCCCCCCATATCCCCCATCCCGGGCATAGCTCATCAAAGCCCCAACTTACAATGTCATTCACATCAGTCCCAAGGTACTATCAAAACACTTGGTCAGCTCAAAGGCTCCACTGACTAAATAAAAAAAAAGGGGGGGGAAGAGGGAGGTCGGGGAGTGGAGCCCCCGGCCCGGGCTTAACCAACTGCAGTATGTTCCTCATCACCAGCAGGTTCCCGATATCCCGAGTCTGGCGCTTCTTAACAAATTGACAAACTTCTTTCTCTTGAAGGTGCAGCCTGTGATCTCCATTCGCCCTCCAGCTCCTTCCATCTCAATCCGGCTGACACCTCTGGCTGTAAGCCCATCATATACTCCCAGCGCCGCACTTTTTACCAACATCCTGCTTTCTGTTATTAAGAAGTTCCAGCCATATTGTCTCCTCTTGTCAGAGTTAATCAAAGCCTGTCAAAATCAAGCCTCAGGCCAGTTGTTTATCTGCTTTTTCTCATGCTCCACCACAACCTACCCCCTCCCCTCCATCCACCCATGTCCAGCGCCGCTCCTGTCCTCCCTGCCCGCCCCTGCCATCCACCTATGTCCAGAAGCCCCCTCCCCTCCATCCACCCCATGTCCAGCGACCCTCCTGTCCCCCCTGCCAACTGCCATCCACCTATGTCCAGTAAGCCCCCCGTCCCCCCTGCCCTCCACCCATGTCCCGCGACACGAGTCTCCTCGTTCCCCTGCTGCTCCCCCTCCCTCCAGCCACCTGAGACCCCTCCCGTCTGAGCCCCCCCTCCCCGACCCGCCAAACGACCCTCTTCTGCCACCCAACCCGCCCGCACCTCACCTGACCCGACCCAGCATTTTAAAAAAACCTCCAAGCGGCGGTGCCTCGCGTCTGAGAGAAGAAAACGCGCTTTGTCGTTGGCCGGCCTTCCCTCAAGTCCCGCCCTCTGATGTAACTTCCGCAAGGGTGGGACTTGAGGGAAGGCCGGCCAACGACGAAGCACGTTTTCTTCTCTCAGACGCGAGGCACCGCCGCTGGGAGGTTTTTTAAAAATGCTGGGTCGGGTCAGGTGAGGTGCGGGCGAGTCGGGTGGCAGAAGAGGGTCGTTTGGTGGGTCGGGGAGGGGGGCTCAGACGGGAGGGGTCTCAGGTGGCTGGAGGGAGGGGGAGCAGCAGGGGAACGAGGAGACTCGCGTCGCAGGACATGGGTGGAGGGCAGGCGAGCGTGGTCGGAGAGGTGAGGCAGAGGCGAGGCGCGCCGCGCGGGGCCCCCTTAGGTGCGGGGCCCTATGCGGCCGCCTCGGTCGCCTCTGCCTAAGACCGGCCCTGGCCATCTGTATCTGATCCCCCTAGCTCTCATGAATCCGGTGAATTCTCTAAAGTTCCCACGTTTCTGCAACGTGACGCGTGCCAAGTCCTGAAAAACCCCTATCTTATAGGTTTTCCATTCAATTTCCTTACTCAGCCGTGCTTTTCTCAGGATTTGCTCTTTAATGGGATAGTCCAGGAAGCAAACCACCACATCTCTTGGATTCGAATCCCTTCACGGTCCCGCTGTGCGATGTGCCCTTTGAATTCGGATCTCAGGGGGGGGGGCTGCCGAGTCCGAGGCCAGTATATGTTGGCATAGCTCCCGTACTACACCCTCACAATTGTTAAATAAGTCCAGCTCGGGGATCCCCTTAAAACGCAAATTATTGCGTCGGGACCTGTTCTCGAGGTCCTCCACTTGTTTTCTGAGCTGCTTCAACTCCTCATGTTCCACAACCACACGTTTTTTTACAGTCTCCAGTTCTGACCGCAGGGTCCCCATTCCCTCCTCCACCTCCCCTACTTGGAATCCTAATTCAAATATTTCCGCCCGTATATCTTTAAGGGCGCTTTGGACGTCCAGTCGAACTCCTGCAAACTCCACCTTCAGGTCTTTCAGCAGCCCAGCCACCGCCGACGGCGACATACTCGCCTCCTCTATGCTGTCCTCCGTCCGCTCTGTTGGTTCCGGAGACTCCAGCACCGGCGCCATTTTACTTCCCCGCAGCTCCGGACCCTCCTTCCCTTTGCTCACCTTCTCTCTTTGTTCCGGCGTAAAACGGAACTGCTCCAGCGATTTTTTGGGTGGCATAGCCCGGGACCTGTGCTCTTGTGCTTTTTCTGCCCTTCTCTCTCCGGTAGGGTAAGTTTTCCGGCTCACTTTCTCAACAGTCCCATCGGAGCTCCACGATCACACCACCAGCTTGGGCCGTGACGTCACTTCCTCCTGTTGTCTGGTGACTTTGTTTTTCTGATCATGCTGGCCCAGTATCCGATTCTGCTGCTATCTGTCCTCTTAACTCTATTTCCAGATCTTCCTTTAAATTTATTTCTTTACTTTCCGCCTTTCTTCTTCATTTCTTGTCCTACATCCATAAGTAAATGCTGCTACTATTACTACTACTACTTAACATTTCTAGAGCGCTACTAGGGTTACGCAGCGCTGTACAGTTTAACAAAGAAGGACAGTCCCTGCTCAAGGAGCTTACAATCTAAAGGACGAAATGTCAAGTTGGGTAGTCTAGATTTCCTGAGTAGAGGTATAGTGGTTAGGTGCCGAAGGCGACATTGAAGAGGTGGGCTTTGAGCAAGGATTTGAAGATGGGCAGGGAGGGGACCTGGCGTATGGGCTCAGGGAGTTTATTCCAAGCATGGGGTGAGGCAAGGTAGAAAGGGCAGAGCCTGGAGTTGGCGGTGGTGGAGAAGGGTACTGAAAGGAAGAATTTGTCTTGAGAGCGGAGGTTGCGGGTAGGAACATAAGGGGAGATGAGGGTGGAGAGGTAGGGAGGGGCTGCAGATCAAGTGCAGTTGAAGGTTAGTAGGAGAAGCTTGAACTGTATGCGGTACCTGATCGGAAGCCAGTGAAGTGACTTGAGTAGAGGGGTGATATGAGTATATCGGTCCAGGACGTGCATCAGAGTTCTGAACGGACTGAAGGGGGCATAGATGGCTAAGTGGGAGGCCAGTAAGGAGTAGGTTGCAGTAGTCAAGACGAGAGGTAATGAGAGAGTGGATGAGAGTTTGGGTGGTGTGCTCAGAGAGGAAAGGGCGAATTTTGCTAATGTTGTAGAAGAAGAAGCGACAGGTCTTGGTTATCTGCTGGATACGCGCAGAGAAGGAGCGGGAGGAGTCGAAGATGACTCCGAGGTTGCGGGCAGATGAGACAGGGATAATGAGATATAGAGTGGGGGGAGAGGAGAAGTGGGTTTGGGTGGGAAGACAATAAGCTCGGTCTTGGCCATGTTCAGTTTCAGGTGGCAGTTGGTCATTCAGGCAGCAATGTTGGATAAGCAGGCCGATACTTTGGCCTGGGTTTCCGCAGTGATGTCTGGTGTGGAGAGATAAAGCTGGGTGTCATCAGCATAAAGATGGTATTGGAAACCATGAGATGAGATCAGGGAGCCCAGGGAAGAGGTGTAGATTGAGAAAAGAAGGGATCCAAGGACGGATGCCTGAGGAACTCCAACAGAGAGCGGGATGGGGGTGGAGGAAGAACCATGAGAATGTACTCTGAAGGTATGGTGGGAGAGATAAGAGGAGAACCAGGAGAGGACAGAGCCCTGGAACCCAAATGAGGATAGTGTGGCAAGAAGTAAATTGTGATTGACAGTATCAAAAGCGGCGGATAGGTCGAGGAGGATGAGGATGGAGTAGTGACCTTTGGATTTGGCAAGGAACAGGGTCCTCAGCAGACTTGACTATCCAGTGGATCCAGCTTCTGCCTATTTTCTTCATCTATGTGCAGTTTTTCTCCTCTCTTCCTTTTCCCTCATCTCGTCTCCTTCCTCACTCTTCCCTCCCCTCCATCCATGTCCAGCATTTCTTCTCTCTCCCTTCCTCTCCTCCACCCATGTCCAGCAACCCTCCTCTCCCCTGCCCTCCCCTCCATCCACCCATGTCCAGCAACCCTCCTCTCCCCTGCCCTCCCCTCCATCCATCCATACCCAGCAATTCTCTTATCTCCCCTGCCACCTCTATCCATCCATACCCAGCAATTCTCTTCTCTCCCCTAACCCCCTCTATCCATCCATACCCAGCAATTCTCTTCTCTTCCCTGCCCCCCTCTATCCAGCCGTACCCAGCAATTCTCTTACTACTACTACTACTTATCATTTCTATAGCGCTACTAGACGTACGCAGCTCTGTACACTTGAACATGAAGAGACAGTCCCTGCTCAACAGAGCTTACAATCTAATTAGGACAGACAAACAGGACAAACAAGAGATAAGGGAATATTAAGGTGAGGATGATAAAATAAGGGTTCTGAACAAGTGAGTAAGGGTTAGGAGTTAAAAGCAGCATCAAAAAGGTGGGTTTTTAGCTTAGATTTGAAGACGGCCAGAGATGGAGCTTGACGTACCGGCTCAGGAAGTCTATTCCAGGCATATGGTGCAGCAAGATAAAAGGAACGGAGTCTGGAGTTAGCGGTGGAGGAGAAGGGTGCAGATAAGAGAGATTTATCCAGTGAACGGAGTTCCCGGGGAGGAATGTAGGGAGAGATGAGAGTGGAGAGGTACTGAGGAGCTGCAGAGTGAATGCACTTATAGGTCAATAAGAGGAGTTTGAATTCTCTTCTCTCCCCTGCCCCCCTCTATCCATCCATAACCAGCGATTCTCTTCTCGCCCATAACCCACTCTATCCATACCCAGCAATTCTCTTCTCTCTCCTGCCCCTCTCCAGCCATCCATACCCAGTGATTCTCTTCTCTCCCCTGTCCCCCCTCCAGCCATCCATACCCAGCTATTCTCTTCTCTCCCCTGCCCCCATCCATCCATACCCAGCGATTCTCTTCTCTCCCCTGCCCCTCCTCCAGCCATCCATACCCAGCGATTTTCTTCTCTCCCCTGCCCCCCTCCAGTCATCCATACCCAGCGATTCTCTTCTCTTCTCTCCCCTGCCCCCTCCATCCATTCATACCCAGCGATTCTCCTCTCTCCCCTGCCCTCCTGCTCCCATCCATGTCCAGCGATTCTCCTTTGCCCCCATCCTCCCCTCCCATTCATATCCGCCTACCTTCCCTCTTCTCCCCCCAACATCCCCCTTTTTCTTCCTGCCACGGTTTAAATCGTTTTTATTACCTCCGTCGAAGTGGCCATGTCATTGAAAGCCCTGCCCGTCTCTAGCCTTCCCTTCGAGTTCGTTCCCTCAGAATCCCGCCCTCGCAGAAAGAGGAAATGACGTCAGAAGGTGGGACTCTGAGGGAACGAACTCACAAAGAGAAGGCTAGAGACGGACAGGGCTTTCAATGACGTGGCCTCTTCAACGGAGTTAATAAATTTAACCCCCCCCCCCCCCCAGGGTGGCGCAGGCAAACAAGGGCAGTGGTGGGAGGTGAGGTAAATGGGGTAAGCATGGCTTCTGGCGCCCATCTCGTTTACCGGAGCCGGCTCACCCTGCAGAACAACCGGCTCGCAAGATTTTTAAAAATTTAACAACCGTCTCTTGCAAGCCGGTGTGAGCTGGCTGCAGCACACCACTGGCTGGAGGTCTGGGACCTCCAGACCCAGACCCCCCCCCCCTCAGACGGGCACAAGTACCAGCCCCCCTGGGAAACAAAGAAGGGCTGGAGGTCTACACAGTCCCCCCAAGTAAAACCTGGCTCATCCTGGTGGCCTAGTGCTACCCCAAGCCCCCCCATACCTTTAAGAAGGTGGAGAGAATAGCACTCCCTCCTCCTCCAAGTACCGCCTTCACCGGGCACTGCCATTTTGAAGGCGGCGCTCACAGGAGGAGGGAGTGCTACTTCCTTCTCCTGCTTAAAGGTACAGGCAAGGTTTAGGGGGGCACTAGGTCATCAGGATGAACCAGGTATTGCTGGAGGGGAGTTGGGGGGACTGTAGGTCCACTGGACCTCCAGCCCTTCTTTGTCTCCAGGGGGCTGACCCTTGTGTCTGCAGGGGGGTGTCTGGGTCTGAAGGTCCCGGCCTTCGATTTACCCAGGGGAGGGGTTGGGGGAGCTTGCAGTCCACCGGACCTCCAGCCCTTGTGTCCGCCAGCCCTTTATTATGTGGGGAGGGTGTGGGGGAACCTCTGAGTATGCAAATACATGCTTGACAGGGTCTCCCCATTCCTGTCCAATGTCCTAGCAAACCCCATCACCAGCTCCAAGCTGGCATAGGGTTCGCCGCGGAAGCAGCACCTATCTTTTAGATTGTACACTTGTCTTTAGATTGTACACCTGTCTTTTAGATTGTAAGCTCCTTGAGCAGGGACTGTCCTTCCATGTTAAATTGTACAGCGCTGCGTAACCCTAGTAGCACTTTAGAAATGTTAAGTAGTAGTAGTAGTAGTGTTTGGCACACTGCCACTGAGCATTGGGGAGGAATAGGGAATGCCCTGTTTTTAATGCATTTTCATGCTCATTGCGTTCAGAACCTGCAAGCTCTTTGTTACACTTGCTCGCCGGCTCTGATCATCGGGCAGAGCAAACGCAGGCGCTAGTATGGCGGTAGTTGCCTCTAGTGCCCACATTTGCTTTTGATTATCACCCGATCATCCAGGCAGACTCACCTCTGACTCACACCGTTCACATAGCCCTAACACTACCAGCTCCTATAACTTGCCAAAGCAAGCAGCTTTGTGCTTTCAAGGTTTGTCTCTATTCTCTATATCTGGACACTTGTGAACCAACATCCAGTGTGTCAGAGGACAGACTTTTGCTCTTGCCCAATGTGGCCAGCAAGTCTGTACACCGCAGCTCATCATTCCACAACGCCTCAGACTTCCTGAGACTCCAGCAGCAGTCATGAAATGTTGGGCAGCGCAAGTGTCCCAGACAGCTTCCAGTACAGCTCAGCTTGACTTCATACCAAACCTTTTAAAAATACACAGGAACGTAACAAGGCGGAGTGCCCCCCCCCCCTCCCCGGGTGCATCGAGCTGTCATTAACATGACACAGTGCATGTGATGAGCCTGCACTGATTGGATCAGCGGGGTGGTTGCTGGGCAGTCGGAGAGAATGCCTGCCACACACCAGCACCCCGCTGTGGAGGGAGAGGGATGGGTATTAGAACCTGCATGCCATTTTCAGCTGGCATTTGGGAAAAGCGCATACCTTAGCACATTTGCTATCCAAAAGGTGCCAGTCCCTCCCAGGTCAATGGAAAGTTGCATCAATGGGCACCAGGCACTGCGGTTCCATCACCTTACTATGAGATGTTTTTCCGACGCATGTGCCAGAAGGTCGGCACATTTTATTTAGATTTATTTTCTCTCTAACTATCCCTGGTGCAGAATGGAGAAGGAGTCCGATGCGGGTTCAAAACAAGAAACGGTGGGCCAATTGCAGGAACCAGGGAGGACAACAGCCACCCAGCCCGCAGGCACTGATCAGGGGGAAAGGGGTAGTGAAGGAGTGGAAGAGCAGCCCCTAGGAGCGATGAACAGCAGCAAAGGTGGTGGCAATCTACCCAAAAAGGGAAAAAAGGCAAGCTCTTTGAGACAGACCTGCAATTCAGCTATGACTGAACTGCCTGCCAGGACTCAAAACAAGAGGAAGAAAAGTTCTGCAGGATCACAAAAAAAAACAGCACAGAGAAGAGGAAGAAGCACAGAGCACTTATACCCCGCAAACAGCCAGCAGCAATCGACAGTGGCAGCAAATAGTGCAAATACACCCAACATCCCCCAAGCAGCATTCACAGACTAAAAGCAGTGCAGACTCGTGAGAGAAGAGTGGTTGAGTTATAAAATAACTTTTAGGGATATATGTGGTTTAAACCCCTTTCAGATTTTACCCCTGATGCAGCCTGAGGGCGAAACGTGGCCACATCAGGTAATCATTGTAATAAACCACTTTTCTTTGTCCTTTTGATTTATTTTGTTTTTTTATTTATATTTTTGAGGCAGATCTGTGCCTCTATTATTTTTTGATCTCAAGGTGATGAAACAGTGTGACAAGGTAGTGGCTGCATAGAGAGGGGTATAACCAGCAGAAGAAAGGAGGTGTTGATGCCCCTGTACAAGTGATTGGAGAGACCCCACTTGGAGTACTGTGTTCAGTTTTGGAGGCCTTATCTCGCTAAGGATGTAAAAAGACTTGGAGCGGTTCAAAGAAAAGTGACTAAAATGATAGGGGGTTTACATACCAAGACTTACTGACCTAAACACGTATACCTGGCGGAAAGGAGAAACAGGGTAATATGATACAGACATTCAAATATTTGAAAGGTATCAATCCGCAAACAAACCTTTTCCATAGACGGGAAGGTGGTAGAACTGGAGGGTATGAATTGAGGTTGAAAGGGAGCCAACTCAGGAATAACATCAGGAGATATTTTTTCACTGAGAGGATGGTAGATACCTGGAATGCCCTCTCGCAGGAGGTAGTACCGATGAAAACGGTAACGGAATTAAAAAATGCATGGGACAAACACAATGGAATCCTGTTTAGAAGTATCAGATCCAAAGAAACTTAGAGAAAATTAGGTAGGAAAGCCGGTGCTGGGCAGACCTACGGAGGCTGAATAGATTTGGATGGGTTGGAGTAGAGCTTTTCGAGGGCTTTGACAACAACTTCAGAAATTTTGGAAAGGAGCCAGTGCCGGGCAGACATCTACGGTCTGTGCCCTAAAAATAGCAAAGATAAATCAAGATCAGGTATACATATGATGTATCATTCATACCATATGTGATGAGTTCATCTTATTGGGCACACTGGATGGACCATACAGGTCTTTATCTGCTGTCATCTGTTACTATGGTCAGATCACTACTGAATATTTGCCAAGTAGCAGATATTCCATTCCCTATGGGGCCTGCACTGAATGCAGTCCTTAGAGATGTCTCACATCTTTCACTGGTACTGAGCAGTGAATTTGAAGTTTCAGTCTCTGCTAGCCTAGAGGTGGCACTGTGATGTCACAATGCCTCATTCCAGCAGTGTCTGAGGTGACCTCTTCAGTGAAGTCACAATGCCTCATTCCAGCAGCGTATGAGGTGATCTCTTCAGTGATGTCACAATAACTGGATTCCCCTGTAGTGAGATCACTTTTATTAAACGGCACAGTGACTCCCAAAACATTTCTAAGATTGTATATTAAAAATTCATTTGTTTTCCCTAGAAGGTTTTCATATATTTTGCCTCTGAATTATTTTACTTAAATTTTTATGCTGTGGTGTTTCTTTTTTTTTTTTTAATTTTTATTTATTGATTTTAATTATAGTACAAACAAATCAAGTTTGTAAGGCAATACAGAGAGTTATTGAGGAAAAAAAATATATATATATATATATTCCATTTAAACATACATGTCAAACTTATTTATCTTATCTCTCTTCCTTAGACCACCATAAGATAAGGGGGGAGAGACCAAACAAATTTAAGGAGAATTATTACTCTAAGGCCCAGATGCACTAAACGTTTTTCATCGTTAAATGAGCCCTTAAGGAAGAATTTCCGATCCTTTCCATGCACTAAAGCCTATTTTTCGACGGTAGTAGCAGCTAACGAAAACGGAATGGAGATGAGCAATTAGTGTGAAAACCCCATTGAAACGACATGCACTAACCTTTTCCGATTGCCTTTACGCAGGAAAAAGGCAGGAAAACTAACGAGAGGTCTGGACCTCTCGTTAGGACAGCTCTGTGCCAGGAAAAAGTGTTAAGTGAAAAAATAAACAAACTTTGAGCCAATCCCAGCGCATTAGCAGAGCTAAAAGCGCTGTGATTGGTCCAAAGGACCTCAGAAAACACATAAAAAAATAAAAATAAAAAAAGGATCGGGAGGGGGCAAGGGCGCTCATCAGGAGCGTCCTGTACGGACGGCCTTGCCCCCCCCCCCCGCTGCTCCCCACTTTCCGCCGCTCCCCCCACCCCGAAAAAGCAAACTTCTAGAAGCCCCTGCCCCCCTCCCTTCCTCACTACTCTCTCACCTCAGCTCCGCCTCCCGACATCCTCCGTCCGTGCCCCGCCCCCTTTTGGGGTCGTCGCCGCCATTCCCCTCCTCCATCGGGCCCCCCTTCCTCTTACCGGGCCCGTGCAGCGCCTCTCTCCTCTGTCCGAAGGCGCTGCACGGGCAAGAAGAAAGCTGAATCAGCTGATGCCTGCCTTCGCCTAGCTTCGATAGAGCGTCTTTCTCCTCCTGGGCCCGCCCCTGTCTGACGTCAGTAACCTACGTAGGTTACTGACGTCAGACAGGGGCGGGCGCAGCAGGAGAAAGACGCGCCATCGCGAAGGCAGGCATCAGCTGATTCAGCTTTCTTCTTGCCCGTGCAGCGCCTTCGGACAGAGGAGAGAGGCGCTGCACGGGCCCGGTAAGAGGAAGGGGGGCCCGATGGAGGAGGGGAATGGCGGCGACGACCCCAAAAGGGGGCGGGGCACGGACGGAGGATGTCGGGAGGCGGAGCTGAGGTGAGAGAGTAGTGAGGAAGGGAGGGGGGCAGGGGCTTCTAGAAGTTTGCTTTTTCGGGGTGGGGGGAGCGGCGGAAAGTGGGGAGCAGCGGGGGGGGCAAGGCCGTCCGTACAGGACGCTCCTGATGAGCGCCCTTGCCCCCTCCCGATCCTTTTTTTATTTTTATTTTGATTTGGGAGCCATGTGCTTGCGATTTGACTGTGTTTTGAACGTTTCTGGCATGCGCAGAGCAGCCAGCATAACGCTTGGCTGCTTTGCGCATGCTTTACGAGCCGATTACCGACGGGGATTGGTGCATCGTTCTTTCCAATACCGCACCAAACTTTTTGGGGCTGTGTTTTTGGAGCATGCTTTGTTATTTGAAATTCGGTAAAGGTTTTAACGTTTCTGATTTTTTTACGTTTGCTTGATGCATCTACCCCTAAAAGAGAGAAGGAAAAAAAAAACTTTGCACAAATTGGCATAGTCCTGATTTTACTTTCTCTTGATTCTTACTTGCTGATATCAATCGTTCTTCCTGTTCAGCTAGATGGATTTTTAGCGTCCAGAAAAACCTTTAGCTGGGATGGCTCAAAAAAGACGTATTTAATGCCAGACATACGAATTATACATTTGCATGGATATGCCAAGGTAAATATTGCACCCAGCGCTTTCACTTCATCTCTCAATGCAAGAAATTGCTTTCGCCTCTGCTGCGTTATCTTAGTAACGTCAGGGTAGACCCATATTTTCTGCCCACAAAACAGGGCTGACGAATGTTTAAAGTACATTTTCATAATCATATTCAAATCCTGTTCAAAAACCATAGATATTATAAGGGTCCCCCTTGAAGTTATTTCTATCATTGAGTCTTCCAGTAGTGCTGTTAAGTTCTGAGTATCTATTGCAGGGGGTTGAAGTACTTCTCCTTGCTTTTGCACTTTAGGTAAATAATAAACCTTATTACAAGGTGGAATATCCGCTGGGGAAAACTTCAAAATCTCCTGCAAATATTTTTTGAAAAAGTCTCGGGGAGTCAAAGCTGGTGAAATAGGAAAATTCAACATTCTAAGCGTGAGGCGTCGGTTGTGATTCTCTATCTGCTCTATTTTACGAGCAGTGAAAACTTTATCCTTCACAAGAGAATCAACAGTTAACTTAACCATTTTTATTTCTTCTTTTACTGTGGCAAATTGAGTAGCAGATTCTCTTTTAACTTCCTCATGGGATTCTGACATTAAAGTCAACTTACTTGCAATCGTGGAAACTTCTCTTGTAGATTTAGCCACCTCAATAGTCAGTCTCTGAAGCGCCATCCAAATAGCTTCCATTGTCACCTCCTGATGCATTTCCAGCTCCAGTGTATTCTCAACCGCTGTTCCAGGGGAGAAACCGCCAGATAGGGACAAGTCATCGACCACTTCGGTTCCCGCTTGATCCCCTAACTCCACTCTGGCTCCTGCGGGACAAGGAGGCGGATTCAGCGTCGGCGGCGATAGGGTAATATCTAGGCCCCTAGCCAATGTCGCTCTTTCGTTGTCGGCCAACGCAGGGATCGCCGAACCGGTATCGAGTGGTAAGCTTCTCACGAAGCGGTCTAACGTCTGCTGGTTAGAGGACAACGTTAGTGCAATTGGCGGTTGCACTTTTGTCGTCCCCTTTCTTTTAGTATGGGGCATAGTTGGAATCGAGGAAAAGAGTCTTAAGAATTACCCGCAAACAATTCGAGAGCTTCCGTGAGCACAGCTAGGACGCCATCTTGCTCCTCCCCCCCGCTGTGGTGTTTCTATTAACTAGTCAGCACCGTCTAAGGTTTAGGAATACCAAGCTTTCCAAATCTGTTTCAGAAAGAGAAGCTTTATTTATACGTCCCTCTTTTTAAAGCTTTCTGAGTGAATCTCTAACAGCACCTGGTGAGCTGGATCTGGTGAATTAGAGGACTGTGATAGCACTCTTAGAGGCTCTTTTAATAAAACTTTGCGTGAGCTAACAAAATTACCTATGGAGGGGCATAATGGAAAGAACGTCCAAGTACGAATTAGGACGTTCGTAAGAAACCGTCCAAAATTAGACATGTAAAATCGAAAAATAGTATGGGGCGTTTTTCGATAATCGATTATCCCTGTAGGAAAATAATCAAATGAGGAACGCATAAGCGTGACTAAATTGGGCGCCCTAACACGGTCGATTATTGCAGGTGCAAATGACCAAATCAGAAAGTGTGTAAAATAATGTACATAGGTGTACCGCAAGTACAGTACATGTTGTTCTGGCCATCCAGGTACGGGAAAATATGAGGAACGCGTATATGCGTCAACTACAGAAAAATTATGCTGCTGCACCCATATTTTCCTCATATGTGCCCATCTGCATGTCCGGACCTGCATGCACTGTACACCTACTGAACATGCAGCTTTATGCATATTGTGTATATGTGAAAAGGGTCGGGTGGGGTGCGTCATACTCATCTAGATAAGGCACGTTCTGCACACATAACCAGGCGTTTATGCATACGACGGCATCCATGTGCTGATAGGGCCATATATGGGATGGTCATCCATATATGGAGCTGTGCATGAAACGACGTCCCTCACACAAGGTCGTCTATATAAGGCACTTGTTTTCCAACACGTGGAAAAATGGCGCAGCGACGAGAGCCGAACTTCGGCCAGGAGGAGAGCCTGCTGCTGGTGCGCCTGCGCCTAAGGCACCGGCACAGGCTCTTCGTCCAGCATTAGGGACAGGCTTGAAAGGTAAGGTTATGGCCCCCCCCCCCTCCTGTACCTACACATATAACAGCTCCGTCATCAATGTTACCACCAGTAACTGGAGTGTGCATGCAAGGATAATGAGTAATATAGGAATATGCACAATCACTAATAAAATGTAGTTATTGAAAGGATGTATTTCGTTATTAATGTATATCTTGCCTGTGAAGGCCACATTTCCAATCCCTCTTTGCAGCCTCTATGTGGCTTACAACACATCCGAATAGTGGAAACTTGATACCAATTAAACGTATACCATACTTTATAACATGGTAATGATAAGACATATAAAGTAGTTTTACAAGCATACATTATAATGCATACAAACGGTACTTTCTGGCCTAATGGCCACCTCTATGGCATCATCTGCATAGGAACCAACTCGGTGGCTGCTTGGGTGCTTGAGCACCCCCAATATAAAATAAATGCCTTGTATGTATGGAGGGAGGGGTAATCTCCACTGGGGGTTGCACCCCCCAAAATGGTAAAATGGTGGCTCCTATGATTCAGTACCAATGGAGGTGGTCCCCCCCCCCCCAAACACTGTTGACCCTCTCTCTCTGCTATTTGAATAACAAATCAATGTGTGCAGAGGACAAAAAGGACCATCCCCTCCTGACCCCTGCTTTACAAACTTATATCTTACAGACGCTTCAGAGTGCACCGGGACCTGGAGTCCCTGAGGAGGCGGTTCCGCCGTTTGCGGCATGAGAGGCCCGAGCTCATCCGGGCGGTGCGACGGCACCTCAGGGCTCGGCGTAAGTATTCAAAAACAGGACACCTGTACAGATTGTAAATACACGTCTTGAATAATGCCAATGTGCTGTACAATATCAATTCCCATGTGGCTAATAGCCAACTAGTAAGTAATAACGTATCTGTCCCAGATCAAGGATGCAGGTTGCAGGGGTCCTCCCATGAGTGTGGCTGCAACTTCCGACCATCCCCCTGAGATGAATGAGATGATATGCCTCACTTTACTATTCCCCTTTCTGGGGTGGCTGATTAGTGTGTCCTGGTAGACCTGCCTGAGGCCCTACTTTTAGTGGATGTCATGGCCTAACTCACATAAAAGTTTTGTGCTCAACACCCTTCCCACTGCCCCCCCCCCAACCAATAAAACCAACAACAACTGCCCATCAAATCCTTGTCGCATCTCACAATGCAAACATGCTGGTCAGCAATGAATGTGGTATGGCAACATGTCCTGTGTGGTGTGTGTCAGAGGAGGTTCCAGGGTTCTTTGTCATGTCATCTGATGCAGCTCATTCCCCATGGGCATAGGCCACGCCTTGCCACACCGTGGCCCATCCCCCGTCTCAGGCCACCCAGCTACTGCACTATGCAAGCCATGTTGTATGTGCTGATCTCAATCACACTCCTTTTACATACATAGGGCTCCACCAGCAGCAAGCCGAGCGTGCTGATGAAGAGGGCCACCACCTGCAGGAGGAGGAGGAGGAGGAGCAGGAGCAGGATCCAGGGCAGGGAAGCCACGTGGAGGAGGAGGAGGAGGAGGCGGCCCCAGCACAGGAGGCGGAGGAGTCGGCGGGCTCAGAGGAGGGGGTCCTCGTCATAGATGAGGACTATATGGAGGCCCCCTCCCCACCTATAACACCAGCAGAGCCCTCTCCCTCCCCTCGGCCATCCTCATCCCCTGCGGGAGCTCAATCACCTGCCCCACCGCCTTCCCCTGAGTCTGCTCCGTCCCCTGGGCCAGCTCCAGCCCCTGGGCCACCTCCAGCAGCCCTAGGCGCAGGTGCCATGATGCGCCTCCTGCAGCAGCTGGTAGATGGCCAGCAGCAGCTGGTAGATGGCCAGCACCAGCTGCTGCAGGAGGTCCGAGCCCTACGGCAGGGCAATGAGCAGCTCCAGGGCCCACTAAGGGTACTGCTGGGGCTGCTCATTGCCCTGCTACAGAGGGCCTTACTCGGAGGGCGTGCCCGTCCTTGACTTAAATGGGGGGGGGGGATTGTTGGGGGTGTGGGGAGGGGGATTGTTGGGGTTCTGTGTGGGGGGGAGGGAATTGTTGGGGTTCTGTGTGTGGGGGAGAGGGAATTGGGGGGGTTCTGTGTGGAGGGGAGAGGGAATTGTTGGGGTTGTGGGGAGTTGTGGGGGGGAGGAGGGCATTGTTCGGGATTGTTTTGTAGGGGTGGGGGGGAAATAAATGTTTTTGTTACACTTTAACTATCAGGGTGTCTGTGTGTTTGTCTCCCTTGTGCATTACATATAAGCAAATGGTGCTGTTGAGTTGAGAGGAAGCAGGCAGCAATATGCATAGCATGAAATGTGCAGTGTGAATAAGAAAGTTGATGTATGTGTGAGAATGTTGGCCATACAGAAGGCCACCTGTTCATTCCAACCTGCATGGCCATATGTGCAGGGGAGGTGGGCCGGGGAGGCTGGATAGATATTAGTGTTCATGAACACAAATGGTCAGCCAGCCTCTTTCCCTCCGTCCCCTCCACCATACTGACCCACAACACAGAGTGCCATCAATAAGAGATTAATTGTGTAGCACGTGTGATCTCCCAAGTAGACACGTCCACATAACCCCAGGTAGCACATACACAGTGTTTGCTGTCTGATGGCCAGACATCCTTACCCACAAGCCACATTGGTGGGGGGGGGGCCCAAGAAGGACCTACAAACAGCTGGCTCATATTTTCACATTCAATACATCAGCTATGGTATATAGTGCTGAGGTGAAAAGGGGAAACAATGGGAAACCCATTAGATGGATGGTTACTTCATCACAGTTGCAATGTAATACTTGTGTTACATGTCGTGTTTCTAGCCCCTACCTGTGCCCCCGCTGGGGGAAGCGATGGTCCTCGGGCATCGCGGCGTCCAGGGGGGAGGAGACGGACCTCCGATGCAGCCGACGCTGCCGCGGGTCGGACCGAGGCCAGCGGCCCGCTGGAGCGAACGCCGGCCTCGGAGGAGGGAGCACGCCGGCCAAGATGGCGGCCCCGGCGTCGACATCGCCCTGGCTAGGAGCGGATCGGCACGGAAGCTCCGCCTCCTCGCACCGGATTGGTGCGCCGGCGCTGGGACTCCACCTGCAGGGCAGGCCGGCCAATCGAGCGCTCCTTGTCTGCCAACACCAGGTGGTTGGCTCCTTTTCCGTGGGGGGGGGGGGGGTGGATTGGCGCTAGATTTAAACGGAGAGACTGGAGGATTCCAGTGCTTCCGGTTCTTTTTGTCAGAAGCCGACGCAGCGGATCTTGGAGGCTTGACTCTTCAGAGACTGTGTTCCTTTGACTTGCTGGCCGTCCTTGCCAGCGGCTTTCAGAGACTGTGTCATCATCCTTGCTGGCCGTCCTTGCCAGCTGCTTTCAGAGACTGTGTTCCTTTGACTTGCTGGCCGTCCTTGCCAGCGGCTTTCAGAGACTGTGTCATCATCCTTGCTGGCCGTCCTTGCCAGCTGCTTTCAGAGACTGTGTTCCTTTGACTCGCTGGCCGTCCTTGCCAGCGGCTTTCGGAGACAGTGTCATCTTCTTTGCTAGCCGTCCTTGCTAGCTGCTTTCAGTGACTGGGTCATCTTCCGTGCTAGCCGCCCCTGCTAGCTGTCTTCAGAGACTGTGGCCCTCTTCAGTGCTAGCCGTCCTTGCTAGCTGTCGTCAGGGACTGTGGCCCTCTTCTGTGCTAGCCGTCCTTGCTAGCTGTCTTCAGAGACTGTGTCCCTCTTCAGTGCTAGCCGTCCTTGCTAGCTGTCGTCAGGGACTGTGGCCCTCTTCAGTGCTAGCCGTTCTCGCTAGCTGTCTTGAGAGACTGTGTTCCTCCGCAGTGCTAGCCGCCCTTGCTAGCTGCCCTTCAGAGACTGTGTTGCTGATTACCTACCAGGCCAGTCATCACCCCGCGGTTCCAGCAGTCCTGCTGGCCGCCTGCAGCTGGGTGCTCAACCCCTGGTGAACGGCGGTCGCCGCGGGTGAAGATTCGGGGTGCACGGCTGTCCTCTGAGGTCTTGCGGGGCCTCAGGGAACCTAAGGGCTCACTCACTACAGAAACAGGGAACCTAAGGGCTCACTCACTACAGAAACAGGACATTACAGAAGGGCACAAATAAAAATGGTGCTCATTATTTGCAGCAGTGATCACACTTTCTCCAGTAGTAGATCAAGGTGTGTTATATTCAGGTATTCTGGGTCTGTCTCAAAGTTTGTCCCTGAGCCAACTGACAGTGAAGTGACTTGCCTTAGGTGGGAATTGAACCGGCAACCTTGTGATGGGCTGGTGCTCTAACCACTAGGCCACAGCAGCCACCAGGCTGTAGCCACCTGCAGGTACTTTGGGTTGCGAACTGTACATACAACCCTCTCCCTCACCACCACGTCTTAAGGCCTCAGTGGCAGTACCTGTAGCCACCTTGAGCATATTTTCCAGGCTACCAATTGTGACAAAATGTTCTTGTTCCCTACCTATGGAGGAATTTAGGAAGGTGTTCCATAATGTGCTAAACATATCCATTGCATATATCATTCCCCCTCCCCCTCCTATGCAGCTTCAGAATGGGTGGGCACTGCATAAATGGGGACTGGGGTTCACCACATAAACAAGGAAGATGGAACCTACCGGGAACCAATACAGCAGCTCCAACAGCTGGCCCACACCACTGAGGACCTGCCAACCCCACAGTACAGTGCACAGGAACCTGGTGAAAAGACAGCCAGCTAAGAGTTGACTCCAGACTACATACAGTGAATGCACACTCCTTGACTATGAGCACAAAGAGAAGAGATGGCAGACAAATGAGAGCTTACCATGAACATCTGTTTCAAGACTGTGTAGTGCGCCTTTTATCATCTGGAACATTAGCTGCACATCTCTCTCATTGAAATGTCCCTTACCGAGGGGTGCTTGATTTGGGGCGAGTGTAGGAATTTCGTCGGCCCCACAGACTGCCTGTTACAAGCAGGCAGAGAGAATGGGAGAAAGTAAGGGAGCCTCACGGGATGTGGAAGAGTGGAAACGGAAGGCGTGGTGGCTGAGGGCCAGCAATAATCCCCCCCCCCCACCCAAATACACAGGTGTACCCAAGCATACATTGCCAAACACAAACCTTATTATAAGTGAGGGTAAAACCCTGTAAACGATTCTTAAGAATAACCGGCAAGGTCCCAGTGCAGGAAATGGCGGGTTAGATGGCAATGAAAAAAGGGAAGGCAGGTGGGGACGCCCATAATTATCTACCCATAATCGAAATCATGTGCTCCAAATCGCTATCTGAGCTGGGTACGCTTAGGAATTATGTGTATAATTGAAAAAAAAACGCCCATATCAGACACGCCTATTCCCCCGTGTCAATGGGCGTTCTTGGCGACTATATAAACGCCCACTCCGTATTTTCGAAAACCCCATTGGTACAATGCCGCCGCGTCAGTCCCCAACCCGGAAGGGTAACTTTACCGACAGTGAAGTGGAGCTCCTGGTGCAGGAGATACAACAACGGCACCGGAATCTGTTTGCTCCCACAGGGCAGAGGCTGGCTGCAACCACGAAGCAGCGGGAATGGGAGGCAGTACGGGACAGCCTGAATGCTGTGTACCATTGTGGGAGAGACGTGGAAGACTGTAAGCGAAAGTGGCGGAAGCTGAGGAGGGATGTCAGGAGGAAGGCGGGGGCCAATCCCCCAGGACATGACACAGCCAACCTCACCCACATGGAGCTGATGGTTCACTCCCTCCTACCCCAGGAGGGCATCCACGGGATTGGCTCCCTCGACACCTCGGCCCAGGCTGAGGACTCAGGTAGGTTTTTCATTATGAAGTTAGGGTATCTGTTGTGCTGCAGTACACTTGTGTTATAGAAGTTGGGGCCAGGGGGAGGGAGGTGAGGAGTGGGGGGCAGGAGGAGGGAGGTGGGGGGGAGTGTCTCTGGCTGTCTTTATGTACAATAACAGGCCACCTTTATGATGGTGTTGTGACCTGCTAACCCCTACTCACTTGCTCAGTACCCTTACTCCCTATCCCTACCGTTGTCATTGGCTTTCTATTTGAGTACTGGTAGTGTTCATGTGTATTATAGGAGCAGACTCGGTGGGTGCTGTGGGTGTTTGAGCACCCCCAATATTGAGGAAAGATCATGTAGCTGTGCAGGGAGGAGTTTTGTGCACTGGGCTTAGCACCCCCAATAATACTTTTCAGTTGGCTCCTATGGGTGTGTGTAGGTTACTACTGTGGCACAACTTTGGGGGCCTTCCTTCCCTACTATTCCCTCCTATTTTCCCATCACCAAACTGTGCCTATTTCCTTCTGTCACCTCTGTGCTCTAGTGAGTATGGGCCACATGCATTCAACTGAAGGAGCCTGTAATGGCGGTCATAAAGCAGTTCTATGCAGTCTAGCAAGTCAGTAGTAACACAACACATGCTGAAATGTTCTTCAAGGTAACAATTATAGAACAAACAGCTTGTCCAAAACGTTGTGAGCGGTGTCCTTCTCTTGGCTGATCGTCCACCACCTCTACCCAGCTGCCTGTGGGGCTCTCTCTTTCGCACCGGTGTCAATTCCATTCCTCCTCACCATCTCTTTACTGGGTCATCAGGTTGGGGGACATGCCAATGTATAAGAATGCTGAAAGACAAAAGTGGGTTATTTGCACCAACACAGTTCCTCACTCTTGTGCTATACAGGTGATGACTCAGAGGAGGCTGGCCCTAGTGGCCTGCAAGGCCAATGCCCTACACCAGCAGTCCAGCCTCTGCCTCCACCCCCTGCAGCACCAGCAGTCCAGCCTCTGCCTCCACCACCTGCACCAGTCCAGCCTCTGCCTCCACCACCTGCAGCAGCAGAACCTGCAGTACAGGCTCATCCTCCACCAGCACCACCAGCAGAGGCCACACCTCCAACACCGGATGACTTTGGTGAGGAGGAGGAGGATGCATATAGGGGGCCAGCTCCTCACCAGAGGCCATCCAGCCAAAGGAGGCAACTCCTGCGGCTGGCCACAGAGTTGCTACGCCACAACGTGCGCTTGGAGGAGTACCGGCAGCAGAAACTAGACCTGCAGCGGCAAGCACTGGAGGCACAGCAGCAAGCCCACCAGGAACTCCTCCAGGCGCAACGCGAAGGCCACCAGGAGGTGCTCCAGCAACTCAAACGGCTGGAGCAGAGCATCGAACGCCTGCGCCCTCAGGTCACAGCACCTACTCCAGCCGTGCTGCTGGAGCAGGGCCTGCCATCAACTTCCTCCTCCACTGACCACCAACCACCAGCTAAGAGGTGGGCGTTGCGATCATCCACCTCCGCACCCACTCCTGCAGCACCCACCAAACCTGCTCCCATTCTGGGTCGTGTGGCCAGCCTACAGCCAACAAGGTGGCCGGATTTCTACAGTGCAGCCGAAGCTGCAGGCTGCTGTGGGGATACGGAGGAGGACACTGGGAGCAGCACCTCTGAAGAGTCTGAACAGACTTCCTGTGCAGCACCAGCTGCAAAGGAAGGCCGTGGGAGGGGTAGGAGGGGACGGGGGAAGGGAAGGGGAAAGTGATGTCACATGCTGTAGGGTGAGGGTTGGTGGGAGGGGGGTGGTGGGGGTGGGAGGGGGTGGTGGTGGTGGGGTGAACACAGGAACACATGCAATTAATATAAATCAATAAATGTACACTTACTTTCACCTAAAACTTGTTTCAATGAGTCTTTGTCTTGCTCTTACGCCAAGCTGGTAAGCATTGAGCTCTGCTCTGTGGGCTGGGGGTGGAGGGGGCTCCTCTTCCTGCTCATCTGGGGCCTCTTCTGGTGGTGGCTGTGGCTCCTCTGGGAGAGGCTGTCCTCTGCGCTGGGCCAAATTGTGCAACATGCAGCACACCACAAAGATCTTGGCCACCTTTTCTGGACTGTAGAGCAGCTCTCCTCCAGACCGGTCCAGACAGCGGAACCAGTTTTTCAACAAACCAAAGGTCCGCTCAATGATCCCCCGGGTGCTGCGATGTCTCCTGTTGTAGGTTTCTTCTGCCCCTGGTTGTGGGTAGATCAGGGGGGTCATGAGCCATGTCCTCTGCGGGTAGCCTCGGTCACCTTTGGAGAAAAGCAGAATGAGATAGATGAGTGTGTATTGCTTGGAGCAGGTACGGGGGGGGGGAGGAGGGGGGGATTTGGATAGTGGGTTGTGGAGTGAGGTGGAAGAAGCCAGGGCGGAGGGTTGCCCAGTAGCCATCCACGAATGAACTCCCCTCGCTCGAACCTGCGGAAGATGCCTGAATGCTGTAGGATGTAGGCATCGTGGGTGGACCCGGGGTACGTGGCACACACGTCTAATATCTCCCCCTGGGCATCACATACAACTTGCATGTTCATAGAATGAAATGCCTTCCTATTTCTGTAGGTGGCTTCGTGTGGCCGGGGGGGGGTCTGAGGGCTACGTGTGTGCAGTCTATCACACCGATGACCGAGTGGAATCTAGCAAGAGCATAGAAGGCAGCCATGTTGTTGTACAGGGCCTGGGGGGGGGGGGGGGGGGAAGTGATGTAGTGTGAGGTGTGAGTTAGAAAGGCATCCAGGAACTGGGTGAGACAGTGTGAAATAGAAGCCTGGGTGAGCCCTGTGTTAGCAGCTAATACGGATTGAAAACTCCCAGTGGCCAGGACAGAGAGAGAGGAAGTGATTTTGAGGTGGGCAAGGATGGGGTTATTCCTACGTGTCTGGGGCTGAAGGAGGGGTTTCAGCTGCTCACACAGCTGAAGAATGGTGGCCTTATCAAACCTGAACCTTGTTAGACACTGCTGGTCAGTGAGTTGTAGGAAGGTGGTGCAGGGCTTAAACACTCGGAGCCGTGAATACCTCCTGCGGTGGGTGGCCTGTTCGTGTAGCATGCATGCCACAAGTGCATTAAGTGCATCCATATCCCCACCACCAGTGCAAGTATTAGGACTAGTAGTCAAAACCAACACACACAGATCTCTCTCTTCCAGCCACCACGCCCTCTGGCCACTCACTCGCCAAACAGTACAAGAACACAGAGACAAATGGAGGTCAGGGAATAGAGTATACACGTGAGAACAGTGAATGGGGAAGGATAGGGGGAGGGGAAGGGGCGATGGAGCAAAGGAGTAGGAGTAGGGAAAGGTCAAAGGGTAAGTCACAAAAGAGGCAGGGCACACAGACAAACGTCACAGGTACTCAGCACGCTCGGCTTTCTCTCTGCAACCACCAATTCAGCTCTTCCACCAATGATCTCGCCACTCTCCAACTACACACAATCGGTAATGGGTCTAAAGACGATTTCCCCCTTGCTCTGGTCGCTTTTATTTCAGGTCCAACATATTACGCCCGTCTTCGCGCTCAACCAGAGCCATTTCGCTATCCGTTATACGTTGTACATGACCACGTCGTATCAGCGCCCCTAACACGCCCCCGACATGCCCCTTATTTGGGCGTTTTTAAGTAAACGTAGGAGAGACATGGACGCACTGAAACTTTGGTTTCCATTATATTGATTTAATCGTTTTTGGGAGATAAACGCCTTTCTCCCGATTTAGGTCGCAATATAGGCGTTTTTGTCTTTCGATTATAAGCTGGATGGGCATCTTAGCATTTAGCATGCACTAATTTGGTTTTCACACATTAAGCTTTAGTAAAAGGGCCCCTCAGAGAATAGAATTTCACAAAGTTCTATTAATAAATTACTGGTATTGGGTGGGTTGTTAGAATGATAAAATCCAGTGACAAGGTAGTGGATTTCATAAGAACATAAGAGTAGCCATACTGGGTCAGACCAATGGTCTATCTAGCCCAGTATCCTGTGTTTTCCAAACAGTGGTCAAGACAGGTCACAATTACCTGGCAGAAACCCAAATCATGGCAACACTCCATACTACAAATCCCAGGGCAAGCAATTGCTTCCCATGTCTGTCTCAAAAACAGACTATGGACTTTTCCTCCGGGAATCTGTCCAAACCTTTATTAAACCCAGATGCACTAACCGCTGTTAACACATCCTCAGGTAATGAGTTCCAGAGCTTAACTATTCGTTGAATTAAAAATTTTGTCCTCCTATTTGTTTTAAAAGTTTTGCATGTCCCCTAGTCTTTGTACTTTTGGAATAGTAAAAAAAATCGATTTACTTCTACTCGTTCTACACCACTCAGGATTTTGTACACCTCAATCATATCTCCCCTCATCTGTCTCTTTTCCAAGCTGAAGAGCCCTAACCTCTTTAGCCACTCCTCATACGAGAGGAGTTCCATCCCCTTTATCATTTTAGTCGCTCTTCTTTGAACCTTCTTTAATTCCGCTATATCTTTTTTGAGATACAGCAACCAGAACTGAACGCAATACATTATAGAATTTTCGGTCTTATTCACCATCCCTTTCCTAATAATTCCTAGCATCCTGGTTGGTTTTTTGGCCACCGCCGCCGCACACTGAGCGGAAGATTTCAGCGTATTATCTACGATGGATCAAAGCTCCACTTTGTAAAGAAAGGACATATTCACCTTAGATTCTGGTGCTGGCAGAAAGGTTTCAGTTACCTCCTTGTATCATCTTGTATTTAGGCTGGGGGCAATGAGGGGATGTAGAACCTCAAATGATAATAAACCAACAGTTCACGCATGGACCTCTTCCCCCCCTGTAACAATACCCTTTATCATTAACATCCTTCCCAATGTCCAGCTCTCTTATCAGTTAAAAAACCTCATGGTAATGTAAAAATAAAATAAGACAAAAAAATGGGATAAAAAATGTAGTAATGTGTGGATGTGACACGTTATTAAAACTAACAAAACATCAGCTAAGAACACATAGATGTGGTGAATGAACACCTAAAAGCGGAGGTGCAAAACACACACAGTCAATTAATTCACTTAAAGAATGAACATTGAAGGCAGCATCAACGTATTAGAAATAGACAACACTGTAAACTACTACCATATAAAAATAAAACAATGGCAAAAAAGGAGATGAAAAAACGAAAACAAACTAGAAACATATGATGTAAAAAACTGAAAAGAAAGACGGCTGCATGTATGCATATTATAAATAGAAAAGATGGATGCATGTATGCGTTTTATATATGAAAAAAGATCATTACACAAAAGTAAATTTATGAAGAATGCAACACTAAAAAGGTGAGTTCGCCAGGAGCACTAAAATAGTGACTAGGAAAGCACTGAAATGTTTCAAAAGGTAATATAAAAAATAAAATTGTAATGTGTGTATGCAACTTGTTCTTAAAACTAGCACAATAAATAAACATCAGCTTTGAACACTTAAAACGCAGTGCATGAACACCTAAAGGCGGAGCAACAAAATTACTCTCTGTCAAGTAATGCAATTAAAGAATAAACACTGGAAAAAAATGCGATAGAATAGCACTTGAAGATGGAGCGGCAAACGCGTAGTTACTAAGTGAAGGTGGTATTGAAATATATAAATCCTCCATAAATGACAATTCTAGTTTGAAGGAAACAACTGCAAAAAATGCCCTGACATATTGCATAAGCCAAAAGAAACCATAAATTTGCACCAAAGTCAGAAAAGTAAGGGGTTCTTTTACTAAGGTGTGCTGAAAAATAGCCTGCGCTAGTGTAGGCTCATATTTTGGACGTGCGCAGATCCATTTTTCAGTGGACCTGTAAAAAATGGTGCTTTTTTTTGACCGAAAATGGACTTGAAGCAAAATAATACCGTTTACATTTGGGTTCAGTTTATTATTCTGCACCTTGCCAAAAAATATAAGAGATTCAAGGGTCCTTTTACTAAGGTGCGCTGAAAACTGGCCTGCGGTAGTGTAGACGCGTGTTTTGGGTGTATGCAGAATTATTTTTCAGCGCACCTACAAAAAAATTTAATTACCGCGTGTCCATTTTGGGTCGGAGACCTTACCGTCAGCCATTGACCTAGTGGTAAAGGCTCCCACGGTATCCGGGCGGTAATGACCTGTGCACATCAAATGCCACTTGGCACGCCTCCAATACGCACATCCGAAAATAAAAATTATTTTTCAGACGCGCACCAAAAATGAAATTACTGCAAGAGTCACGCGGTAGCCAGGTGGTAACTCCATTTTGGTGCACATTGGGCGCGCATAGATGCTTACACAGCTTAGTAAAAGGGGCCCCGCCTTACCTATCCCTATCCTTTTTCTCATACCTCTTCTATCCCATTTACTCCTTGTTCATTTGTCCTATCACATACCCCTTTGTTGATTCTGTTACTATTGATTGTATTGTCTTGTTACTATTGTAAGCCGCATTGAGCCTGCGATGAGCGGGAAAGCGCGGGGTACAAATAATAAATAAATAGATAGTTTCATAGTGTTTGGTTAAGTCACATTGGGTCCTGTTTACTAAGGCGTGCTAGCGTTTTTAGTGCGTGCTTAAAATTAGCACATGCTAACACTAGAGATACCCATAGGCGGTCGGTGGCCCAATTGTTTGGGGAGGCTAAAGGGTGCGGGGTTGGGGGCGGGTTGGGGGTGGAGCTTAAATCCATAATTGTCTGATAACACACAGAAAAAATAAATAAAAATAAGTCACAATTAATAGCTTTTATTAAATTTAGATATTAGATATGTATCATATGTCAAAGAATAAAGTGGTTGCTCAAAGCATATACTAACCACAGTTGCTCAACTGCAAAACACTATGCACAACTTTGTGCAAAAACACACTCAGAACCTTACTGTACCATAAATATTACACTGGGCAGACCCTAATACACCAATATACCACCCAAACTGACAACATCACAGACCATCACCAATATGAAACAAGGGATCATATCACAATTCTCATGTACAGCCACAAAACATCCTTTTAGGGTGGATAGTATTCACAATGAGCTCCTTTTATTAACGACCAGAATAGAGATAAGAGTTTTCAAATTTCAATTTTGGCACAGTATAAGTCATCTTTATGACTACTGATGATGCACTCAAGCTTGCAAGTAATTAATTTGAAACTCCAAAGCCACAGTCTCATACTTAAAGATTTGTTTAATAAATCCTTGCAAACGGGAGAGGTTCCGAGGGATTGGAGAACGGCGGATGTGGTCCCTCTTCACAAAAGTGGTGATAGGGAACAAGCTAGAAACTACAGGCCGGTAAGCCTCACTTCGGTTATTGGAAAAGTAATGGAAGCGATGCTGAAGGAAAGGATAGTGTATTTCCTGGAAGCCAATAAGTTGCAAGACCCGAGACAACATGGCTTTACCAAAGGGAAATCGTGCCAAACGAATCTCATTGAATTCTTTGATTGGGTGACAGGAGAATTGAATCAGGGACGAGCTATAGACGTAATCTATTTAGATTTCACCAAAGCTTTTGACACGGTTCCCCACAGGAGACTTTTAAATAAACTGGATGGGCTGAAGATAGGACCCGAAGTGGTGAACTGGATTAGGAACTGGTTGGCGGACAGACGCCAGAGGGTGGTGGTTAATGGAATTCGCTCGGAGGAGGGAAAGGTGAGTAGTGGAGTGCCTCAAGGATCGGTGCTGGAGCCGATTCTGTTGAATATATTTGTGAGTGACATTGCTGAAGGGTTAGAAGGTAAAGTTTGCCTATTTGCGGATGATACTAAGATCTGTAACAGAGTGGACACCCGGGAGGGAGTGGAAAACATGAAAAAGGATCTGAGGAAGCTAGAAGAATGATCTAAGATTTGGCAATTAAAATTCAATATGAAGAAATGCAAAGTGATGCACTTAGGGAATAGAAATCCACGGGAGACGTATGTGTTAGGCAGGAAGAGTCTGATAGGTACGGACGGGGAGAGGGATCTTGGGGTGATAGTATCTGAGGATTTGAAGGTGACGAAACAGTGTGACAAGGCGGTGGCCATAGCTAGAACATTGTTAGGCTGTATAGAGAGAGGTGTGACCAGCAGAAGAAAGGGGGTGTTGATGCCCCTGTATAAGTCATTGGTGTGGCCCCACCTGGAGTATTGTGTTCAGTTTTGGAGGACGTATCTTGCTAAGGATGTAAAAAGAATTGAAGCGGTGCAAAGAAAAGCTACGAGAATGATATGTGATTTGCGTTACAAGACGTATGAGGAGAGACTTGCTGACCTGAACATGTATACTCTGGAGGAAAGGAGAAACAAGGGTGATATGATACAGACGTTCAAATATTTGAAAAGTATTAATCCGCACAGGAACCTTTTCCGGAGACGGGAAGGTGGTAGAACGAGAGGACATGAAATGAGATTGAAGGGGGGCAGACTCAAGAAAAATGTCAGGAAGTATTTTTTTACGGAGAGAGTGGTGGATGCTTGGAATGCCCTCCCGCGGGAGGTGGTGGAGATGAAAACGATAACGGAATTCAAACATGCGTGGGATAAACATAAAGGAATCCTGTTCAGAAAAAATGGATCCTCAGGAGCTTAGTCGAGATTGGGTGGCAGAGCTGGTAGTGGGAGGCGGGGATAGTGCTGGGCAGACTTATACGGTCTGTGCCAGAGCCGGTGGTGGGAGGCGGGGCTGGTGGTTGGGGGGGTGGGGATAGTGCTGGGCAGACTTATATGGTCTGTGCCCTGAAAGGGACAGGTACAAATCAAGGTAAGGTATACACAAAAAGTGGCACATATGAGTTTATCTTGTTGGGCAGACTGGATGGACTGTGCAGGTCTTTTTCTGCCGTACATGATGGGACGGGCGCGAGCGTCGTAGGGAAGGCTGACTGGCTGCCTGAGGGAGAGGTGAAAAAGAAGAAGCTGAAGCACTGCACAGGACCGTGGCGGCGAGCCCCGGGTAGGCAGAACCCAACTGGGCTGATGATGGGATGGCGTGCCGTGTCGGTGTCATGGTCGGAACTCGCGTCGGTCCGAAAATGATCCGAATCATCCGATCCTGCGGGCTGGGCCGAGCGGCGAGCCCTGGGCGGGCGGAACTGGACTGTCGCGGCGTCGCGTTGTGGTCAGTCCGGTCTGACCGAAACTACAGCTGCTGATGACGTCATCATGATCCGATCCTGCGGCTGGGGCGGCTTAGCCTCCCCAAGCCTCTTATACCGGGCACCTATGGAGATACCCATATATTCCTATGCGTGTCTTTAGTGTTAGCGAATGCTAATTTTTAGCACATACTACAAACATTAGCGTGGCTTAGTAAATATGGCCCATTATTTATTTTATTCAAGTACACTGTCTCCATATAATTGATTGCGCATTTGTCCTGAAGTTGTGTTTCTAAACATTTTTTAATATGTTAATTCATTATCATATTATTAATGATTTTATATCTTTTATGTATGTTTGTAGATAATACAGATTCTTGATGCAGGCATTGGATTGCCGAAACATAGCACCGTGTCATGTATTTTTATTGGCATCTACATAAACTCTTATTTTTGAATCCTAGGGATCTTCTTCTCCATAAGTATTTTGGAAGTCCATTGATATTTTCCTACTCCTTTTGTGTACCTTGAACAAATGGAAGCACCGTACTGAGATGAATTAAACTTTGTAGAGGACCTCATCTTATTTTGAGCATTTGCAAAAGCAATATTTAAAGGAGAGGTCATCGCCTATGTGGCATTTCACCAGAAATTGTTGACACAGCAACTGTTGCAGTTGGAAAGGTAGGTCCAGAAGTGTAAAGCATGTTTCATCTCTCACCTAACATCAATAGCAAAAGAGAATTTCTTAGCAGCATGGGTAGCCCCGAAGTATTACTAGTGTTTTCCACTGATTTGACGAATGGAGGAAGACCCTGAAAAACTACTCACATGTATAAGGTTAATCCAATAATAAGGTATAAAGGACAAAATTGTTATTCTCCATTATATTTACATACATTTTATGTTCTTATTGTGTATAACATCTTATTTTAGCTATAATAAAAAAAATGTGACATGTAGGATGACCTCATTCAATGATGCAGGTTCTAGCAAAACCACTATCGTTTACTGTGGATGTGACGGACAAATGATAACAATAATAAACGAATCCATCATTTGTATAAATTTTAATCATCTCAGCTTTTATATAGGTATTTTCTGCAGTTCCTTTCAGGCCTCAACAGAATAATGTAGCACTTAGGGAGAAAGATACAGCCCAGAAGTCCAGCACTGGAGGCCAAGAGAGCAAATATCTCCACTGCCACCATGTACTTGCCCTTGGTGCTCAAGTACGTTGAGATGAAGGAGACCCAGACGCTGAAGAACACCAGCATGCTGAAGGTGATGTGCTTGGCCTCATTGAAACTATCAGGTAGATTTCTTGCTAGGAACGCTATGATGAAGCTGACACCAGCCAAAAATCCTAGATATCCCAGAACACAGTAAAATGCAACTATTGACCCTTCATTACATTCAATTAGAATTGCTCCAGATTCTGATTTCATATTAAGATATTGGAAGGGGGGAGCAGTACACAACCAGATGAGACAGAGAAGAGCCTGAAGAAGGGAACAGGAAAGGACTATAGAGTTTGAGAACCTGGAACTCATCCATTTCCGGACCTTGTTCCCAGGTTTGATGGCTTGGAAGGCCATGACCACAGTGATGGTTTTTGCCAATACAGATGAGAGTGAAATGGAAAACGTGATCCCAAAGACAATCTGTCGGAGAATACAAGTCACCTTTTCAGGACGGCCAATGAATATCAAAGAACAGAGGAAGCAGAGCATGAGTGAGATGAGGAGAATGTAACTGAGGTCTCGGTTGTTGGCTTTCACTATGGGAGTGTCTTGGTAGTAAATGAAGATTCCCAGAATAACAGCAGTGATGAGAAAGAAGGAAATTATGATGAAAGTCAAAGTTATCCCCAAAGGCTCTTCATAGGACAGGAAGGTTATTACTTTTGGGATGCAGGCATCTCTCTTCTGATTGGGCCATTGGTCCTCTGGGCATGTTATACAGGTATCCATATCTGATAATGAAAAATATTGGTTATTATCTCAAAAATAGCATCTGTTGTAGGATATTCATAAATGCCTATGTTCTTTTATAGAAAAGTACTCCATATGGGCGAAACCCTTTTCAACTGCACCTCAATCATTGTATAGTATTCTTCTTGCTGCATAATATTATTAGAAAAGGTACAGAGAAGGGTGACTAAATGATTGAAAGGATAGATTGAATCTCATATGAGGAAAGGCTAAGGGCCCTGTTTACTAAGCCGTACTAGCATTTATAGCACGCACTAAAAATTAGCATACGCTAATGATAAGAAGACACCCATATATTCCTATGGATGTCTCTAGTGTTAGCAGGAAACAGGGCCATAGTGAGGTTAAGGCTCTTCAGCCTGGAGAAGTAACTGCAGAGGGTAGATATGACAGAGCTCTCTAATATCATGAGTGGAGAGGAAAAGGTAACCATAAAATGCTTGTTTACTCTTTCACAAAGTACATAACTAGGGGACATGCCATAAAATTAGTAAGTAGTACTTTCAAGTCAAATAAGAAAACATATTTTTGTCACTCAGTGCATGTTTAGGTTCTGGAACTTATTGCTGGAGGAAGTCACAAAAGTAGTTAGCTGTTTTTTAAGAAGTTTAGACAAATTTCTGGAGGAAAAATCCATAATCCATTATTAAGGTAGATCTAGGAAAAGCCACTGCTGATCCCCGGAAATAAGGGACATGGAGTCTATCTACTTGTTGGGATTCTGCTATGTACTTGTGACTTCAATTAACAACTGTTGGAATGAGGATACCAGGTTAGATGGACCTTTGGTCTACCTCATTATGGCAACTCATGTTCTTATGTTTGCAAATTTGGACAAAAATCCTTGATTACTCACACAACAGAACATGTGGAGGGGCATAATCGAACAGGGCGCCCAAGTTTTCCAGAGGGTGTCCTCGCAGGACGTACTCGCGAAGGGGCACGGAAACCCGTATTATCGAAACAAGATGGGCGTCCATCTTTCGTTTCGATAATACGGTTGGGGATGCCCAAATCTTAACATTTAGGTCGACCTTAGAGATGGTCGTCCTTAGAGATGGTTGTCCCCAGTTTTCAGTGACAATGGAAAATGAGGTTGCCCATCTCAGAAACAACCAAATCTAAGCCATTTGGTCATGGGAGGAGCCAGCATTCATAGTGCACTGGTCCCCCTCACATACCAGGTCACCAACCGGGCACCATAGCCCTTATGGGTGAAGGGGGGCACCTAGATGTGGGTACAGTGGGTTTCAGGTGGGTTTTGAAGGGCTCACATTTACCACCACAAGTGTAACAGGTAGGGGGGATGGGCCTGGGTCCGCCTGCCTGAAGTGCACTGCACCCACTAAAACTGCTCCAAGGAACCTGCATACTGCTCTCAGGGAGCTGGGTATGACATTGAGGCTGGCATAGAGGCTGGAAAAAATATTTTAAAAGTTTCTTTTAGGGTGGGAGGGGGTTAGTGACCACTGGGGGAGTAAGGGGAGGTCATCCCCAATTCGCTCCGGTGGTCATCTGGTCAGTTCGGGCACCTTTTTGAAGCTTGGTCGCAAGAAAAATGGACCAAGTAAAGTCGGCCAAGTGCTCGTCAGGGACGCCCTTCTTTTTTCCATTATCGGCCGAGGACACCCATGTGTTAAGCACGCCCCAGTCCTGCCTTCGCTATGCTTCCAACATGCCCCCAGGAACTTTGGGTCGTCCCCGCGACAGACAGCAGTTGAGGATGCCCAAAATCGGCTTTCGATTATGCCGATTTGGGCGACCCTGAGAGAAGGATGCCCATCTCCCAATTTGTATTGAAAGATGGCCACCCTTCTCTTTCAAAAATAAGCCTGTTGGTGTTCTACAGTTCTGACTAATATCATTCGGAGTCAGGAGTAACACTGGGAAGAGCTATAGAATTTTTCCATCATGTTGACTTCTGTCTGCTACTCATGTGACCCTTCTTTTCAAATCCAAATGGTCCCATAAAGCAATTTACACTAAAATTTCCCAATACTGCACGGCCATTAGCTCGTGAGCACTAACTAATATTTTCTAGGTAGGAAGAGTTCACTGCTAATCATGCGCTAATCTTAAGTTAATGGGAAAGTTATCTGGACACCACTCCTGAATTTTGCATTGCACAGGTAACTCCAGGCTTTACCCGGACTAAACCGCTGGACCACCCCGGCAGTAACAGGACAGGGCTACAGTGCTCTTCCCAGATTGTGAGCGGAAATATTCAGTTATGGGCTGCTGAAAATGCTGTTATAATTCAGTCAGCGCTACTTAATCTTATAGGAACCCCTTCTGGCCAGTTAATTTGCACTGAATATTGGACCAATAGGTTATATAATACATATCTCTATCAGTACTAAATTTATCTGGATATTGGTGATCAATACCTTGATTTTTTTTTATAACCACCAGTATTTTTAAACAATGCTGCCTGCAAAGGCTGGATATAGCTCAGTGATGAATAACCAGTGCCCAAGGGCATGTCTCATTATAATGATTTCACTCACCAGTTTGGTTGGAGATCTCGCCTTCTGAACAGGGAATACAGTCATAACAGCAGATGGACTTTCCTTCCATGGTTAATTTCCTGAACCCAGGAGGACAACTTGGGCTGCATCCAGACTGCGGAGGTGTCTGAGGATTAAGAAAATAATCTGAGAAAATTGAGATAAACACTGAATTTTGACTTTTAAGATGCAAGTTTTAATTTTCTTTGTAAGCGTGAGCTGGTTCTGTCCTTTTATGTTTTTTTTTATCTCATTATCAAGCTATTTCAGCATCTTGGTAATGACTGGAAATATAGATAAATTATGTAGCAAGTGTGACCTGGAATCAGTCATTCAGGGTGATTGGGGAAATGTGATCAGGAATGTTCTTGTTCTGGTCATCCTTAACATTAATATCTTGATTAAACAGTATGATGAAATACCTGTTTCCTCAATTAACTTTGACATTTCCCTTTGCTCATAAGACTCAGATACATAACATAGAGGGGCATAATCGAACAGAAACGCCTATCTCCATGGGCGTTTATCTCCGAGAACGGGTCCGTGAAGGGGCGGAGTGAACCGTATTTTCAAAAAAAATAGACGCCCATGGTTTATTCGCCAAGGTGTGAGCTGGGCGTTTTTGCTTTTCAGCGATAATGGAAAATGAAATCGCCCAGCTCAAAAACGAATAAATCCAAGGCATTTGTTCGTGGGAGGGGCCAGGATTCATAGTGCACTGGTCCCCCTCACATGCCAGGACACCAACCGGGCACCCTAGGGGGCACTTTTACAAAAACAAAAAAAAAAGGTAAAAGAGCTCCCAGGTGCATAGCACCCTTCCCTTGGGTGTTGAGCCCCCCAAATCCCCCTCAAAACCCACTGCCCACAAGTCTACACCATTACTATAGCCCTAAGAGGTGAAGGGGGGCACCTACATGTGGGTACAGTGGGTTTGGGGGGGTTGGACGACTAAGCATTAAGCAGCACAATTGTAACAGGTGGGGGGGGATGGGCCTGGGTCCACCTGCCTGACGTCCACTGCACCCCCTAACAACTGCTCCAGGGACCTGCATACTGCTGCTTGGGAGGAGGGTATGACATTTGAGGGTGAAAGTAAAAAGTTGTGAAACATCATTTTTTTGTGGTGGGAGGGGGTTAGTGACCACTGGGGGAGTCAGGGGAGGTCATCCCCGACTCCCTCTGGGGGTCATCTGGTCATTTAGGGCACTTTTTGGGGCCTTATTCGTGAAAAAACAGGGTCCAGGAAAAGTGCCCTAAATTCTAGCTACAAACGCATCCATTATCGGCGAAAGGCGCCCATCTCTGTTCGGGTGATAGCCACGCCCCAGTTCCGCCTTCAACACGCCTCCGACACGCCCCCGTCAACTTTGTCCGCATCCGCGACGGAGTGCAGTTGAAAGCGTCCAAAGTTCGGCTTTCGATTATACCGCTTTATTTGTTTTTGTGAGAAAAACGCCCATCTCCCGATTTAGGTCGGAACTTGGGCGTTTTTCTCGTTCGATTATAAGCTGGATAGTAACATAGAAACATAGTAGATGACGGCAGAAAAAGACCTGCTTGGTCCATCCAGTCTGCCCAACAAGATAAACTCATTTGTGCTACTTTTAGTGTATACCTTACCTTAATTTGTACCTGTCCTTTTCAGGGCACAGACCGTATAAGTCTGCCCAGCACTATCCCCGCCTCCCACCACCGGCTCTGGGACAGACCGTATAAGTCTGCCCAGCACTATCCCCACCTCCTGCCACCGGCTCTGTCACCCAATCTCAGCTAAGCTCCTTAGGATCCATTCCTTCTGAACAGGATTCCTTTATGTTTATCCCACGTGTGCTTGAATTCTGTTACCGTTTTCACTTCCACCATCTCCCGCGGGAGGGCATTCCAAGCATTCACTACTCTCCCCGTGAAAAAATACTTCCTGACATTTTTCTTGAGTCTGCCCCCCTTCAATCTCATTTCATGTCCTCTCGTTCTACCTCCTTCACATCTCTGGAAAAGGTTCGTTTGCAGATTTAAACTTTTCAAATATTTGAACGTCTGTATCATATCACCCCTGTTTCTCCTTTCTTCCAGAGTATACATGTTCAGGTCATCAAGTCTCTCCTCATACGTCTTGTAACGCAAATCCCATACCATTCTCGTAGCTTTTCTTTGCACCGCTTCAATTCTTTTTACATCCTTCGCAAGGTTCGGCCTCCAAAACTGAACACAATACTCCAGGTGGGGCCTCACCAACGACTTATACAGGGGCATCAACACCCCCTTTCTTCTGCTGGTCACACCTCTCTCTATACAGCCTAACAACCTTCTAGCTACGGCCACCGCCTTGTCACACTGTTTTGTCGCCTTCAGATCCTCAGATACTATCACCCCAAGATCCCTCTCCCCGTCCGTTCCTATCAGACTCTCACCGCCTAACACATACGTCTCCCGAGGATTTCTATTCCCTAAGTGCATCACTTTGCATTTCTTCGCATTGAATTTTAATTGCCAAACCTTAGACCATTCTTCTAGCTTCCTCAGATCCTTTTTCATGTTTTCCACTCCCTCCCGGGTGTCCACTCTGTTACAGATCTTAGTATCATCTGCAAATAGGCAAACTTTACCTTCTAACCCTTCGGCAATGTCATTCGCAAATATATTGAACAGAATCGGTCCCAGCACCGATCCTTGAGGCACACCACTACTCACCTTTCCCTCCTCCGAGCGAATTCCATTTACCACCACCCTCTGATTTCTGTCCGTCAACCAGTTCCTAATCCAGTTCACCACTTCGGGTCCTATCTTCAGTCCATCCAGTTTATTTAAGAGCCTCCTTTGGGGAACCATGTCAAAAGCTTTGCTGAAATCTAAGTAGATTACGTCTATAGCTCGTCCCTGATTCAATTCTCCTGTCACCCAATCAAAGAATTCAATGAGATTCGTTTGGCACAATTTCCCTTTCGTAAAACCATGTTGTCTCGGATCTTGCAACTTATTGGCTTCCAGGAAATTCACTATCCTTTCCTTCAGCATCGCTTCCATTACTTTTCCAATAATCGAAGTGAGGCTTACCGGCCTGTAGTTTCCAGCATGGTCCCTATCACCACTTTTGTGAAGAAGGACCACCTCCATCGTTCTCCAATCCCTCGGAACCTCTCCTGTCTGCAAGGATATATTAAACAAATCTTTAAGAGGACCCGCCAGAAGCTCTCTGAGCTCCCTCAATATCCTGGGGTGGATCCCATCCAGTCCCATGGCTTTGTCCACCTTTAGCTTTTCAAGTTGTTCATACACACTCTCTTCCGTGAACGGTGCTCTATCCACTTCAATCTCATTTGTACTTTTTGCAGTCCATCGCGGTCCTTCTCCAGGATTTTCTTCTGTGAAAACAGAACAAAAGTATCTATTTAGCAAATTTGCTTTTTCTTCATCATTATCCACATAGCGGTTCGCAGTATCTTTTAGTCTCACAATTCCCTTTTTAGTCATTCTCCTTTCACTAATATACCTGAAGAAATTTTTGTCACCTCTTCTTACATTTCTAGCCATTTGTTCTTCCGCTTGCGCTTTCGCCAGACGTATCTCTCTCTTGGCTTCTTTCAGTTTCATCCGGTATTCCTCCTCGTGTTCCTTTTCTTGAGTTTTTTTGTATTTCTGGAACACCAACTTTTTAGCCTTTATTTTCTCAGCCACTTGCTTGGAGAGCCATATCGGTTTCCTTTTTCTCTTGCTTTTATTTACTTTCCTTACAAAAAGGTTCGTGGCTCTATTTATAGCTTCTTTCAGCCTGGACCACTGTCCTTCCACTTCTCATATTTCCTCCCAGCCCATCATCTCCTTCCTCAGGTATTCCCCCATTTTACTAAAGTCATCACGCTTGAAATCCAGAACTTTGAGTTTTGAGTGGCCGCTCTCCACTTTAGCTGTAATATCAAACCAAACCGTTTGATGGTCACTGCATTTATTTATTTATTTTTGCATTTGTGCCGCATATTTTCCCACCTATTTGCAGGCTCAATGTGGCTTACATAGTACCGTCAAAGGCGTTTGCCCAGTCGGTGTATAACAAATACAAAGTTGTATAGTAATCGTATGAGGTATAAGTAGAGGGTCGGAATGGATGAAGATTACGTGTTGTCCTATTCGATCATAATCATGCTGTGTTGGTAGGTGAAGAAGGTTACGTGGGGTTGTTGGGGTAGGCCTTTTTGAAGAGGTTGGTTTTTAGTGATTTCCTAAAGTTCAAGTGGTCATGGATTGTTTTCACAGCTTTTGGGAGCCCATTCCACAGTTGTGCGCTTATGTAGGAGAAGCCGGCTGCGTAAGTTGTTTATGTTGGATTGGTAGGTTATGCTTTTTTAAACAGGTTAGTTTTTAGTTTTTTCCAGAAGTTTAGGAGGTCGTACGTAGTTTTCAAGGCTTTTGGTAATGCGTTCCACAGTTGTGTGCTTATGTAGGAGAAACTGGATGCGTAAGTTGATTTGTATTTGAGTCCTTTGCAGCTTGGGTAGTGCATATCAGTGCCGTAGCAAGGGCGGCTGCCACCCAGGGCGGTTCGCCGCTGCGCACCCCCCCCCCCCCCCCCCCCCCGTGTACAGCACAACACCCCCCCCCCCCTTCGGCATATCGACACCCCCCTCCTCGGCGCACATTCTTACCTAGTGGTGTAGGAAGGGGCGGGTGGGAAGGCTGGTCCGCCCCAAGTGAATGTCACTGGGAGCTGCGTCGGCTCTGCTGGTTCCCTGCTCTCTCTGCCCCGGAACAGGAAGTAACCTGTTCCAGGGCAGAGGAAGCAGGGAACCAGTGGAGCCGACACCCCCCAAGCGGCCTGCACCCGGGGCGAACCGCCCCTCCCGCCCCCCCTTCCTACGCCACTGGTGCATATTTAGGTATGTTCATGTTGATTTGAATGTGTTTCTAGTTGGTAGGTCGATCAAGTCTGTCATGTATCCTGGGGCTTCACTGTAGATAATTTTGTGAACCACAGTGCAGATTTTGAAAGAAATGCGTTCTTTGATTGGGAGCCAGTGTAGCTTTTCACAGAGGGGTTTTGTGCTTTCAAATCGCGTTTTTCCAAAGTTAAGTCTAGCTGCCGTGTTTTGAGCGCTCTGAAATTTCTTTAATGTTTGTTCTTTGCATCCCGCATAAATTCCATTGCAGTAGTCTAAATGGCTTAGTACCATTGATTGTATCAGGTTGCAAAATGTTTCCCTCGGGAAGAATGGTTTCACGCGTTTGAGTTTCCACATTGAGTGGAACATTTTCTTTGTTGTGGATGTCACTTGGCTCTCTAGTGTTAGGTTGCGGTCCAATGTAATGCCCAGGATTTTCAGGCTGTCTGAGATAGGGAGGGTGTAATCTGGGGTGTTGATAATTGTGGGGTTGTCCGCACTGTGTTGGGATGAGAGAATAAGACTGTGTTTTTTTCTTTGTTGAGTTTTAGTTGAAATGCATTTGCCCAAGAGTCCATGATGTTCAAGCTGATCTTGATTTCGTTAGTGATTTCTGTCAGTTTAGATTTGTAAGGAATGTATATTGTGACATCGTCTGCATAGATGTTGTGGAAGGTAATAGTATATTTAAACATCACATGCAAAAAAAAAAAATTTATTAGAGGGGCAAATATGATTGTCATTCTGAGGGGGTAATCTATGTCATTGTGGGGTCCTTTTACAAAGGTGTGCTGAAAAATGGCTTGCAGTAGTGTAAGTGCGGGTTTTGGATGCACGCCGATCCATTTTTTTGCATATCTGTAAAAAAGGCCTTTTTGGGGGGGCTGAAAATGGACGGCCATCAAGGGAAAATGAACGGTAGGGACTTTTTTAAATTTGTATGAAGTCTTTCTTGAACATTTCTCAAAACAGTATCACAAAATACAGCACTCCAGAACAAGTAAGTCATAACATAACTGATCAGCAAGATCCTTTTTTTTTTTTTTTACGAGCTGGCCGACTGGCTTCCCCTCCTAGGAAGGAAATGTTTTAAAGTTTTTTTTTTTGGGTGGGAGGAGGTTGGTGACCACTGGAGGAGTATGGGGAGGTCATCCCCGATTCCTTCCGGTGGTCATCTGGTCAGTTTGGGCATCTTTTTGAGACTTGGTCGTGAAAATAAATAGACCAAGTAAAACCGGCCAAATGCTCGTCATCGCCGGTTTTCTTTTTTCCATTATCAGCTGAAGCCGGCCATCTCGTAAGCACGCCCACATCCCGCCTTCACTACCCTGCCAACAGGCCCCCTTGAAGTTTAGCCGCCTCCGCGACGGAATGCCGGCGAGTGTGTCCAAAAATCGGCTTTTGATTATACCAATTTGGCCGGTTTTAGGAGATGGCCGGCCATCTCCCGATTTGTGTCAGAAGATGGCCGGCTATCACTTTCGAAAATAGGCTGGTTAGATGACTTAGTAAAAGGGCCCCTATATGCCCCTGTCAAAAACAGTATGTGGGACAGACCAGCAGGAAGATCAAATTTAGGATAGTGGAACACCTTAGTAATATTAGAACACAATGCTTAGAAGCACCTTTGGTTGCTCACTGGTTTGAGGTGCAACATCTGATACAAGACTTGAAATTTTCAGGGCTATTACAGGTGAAAACCGTTAGAGGGGGTAATCTATTGCAAATCTTGATGAGGTTAGAACAGAAAACTATTTTCTCTTGGCAGACAATTCAAGCATTCGGACTCAACAGAGAAGTTGAATGGGGTGAGTTGTTATAAAAAGTAGCAAAAAGAACATGTATTTAGATATGGTCTGTTAAGTCACAGGGGAGGGCATTGCTTTTAAAGGATGCCCTAGAACATATGCGCTAGCGTTTTTGGGCAGTTGAACCCACCGATTCTGCTCCAGAAGGGTTCGCTGAGAATATTTAATGATACATGACTGTAAGTAATACTAGCTTTGCTTATGTTTTTATATTGCATGAGAATGCTACAGTGTAGATGTTTTTGACAATTAAATCTCTCCTCTACTTTTCAGTTATTATAAACATAGTTGCCATTTGTGGTGACTTTATTTGAACAGGTCCTGATGACACCAGTCAGCGAAACACAGACTTGTATAGAGCTGTCAGAAAAACTGCTTTGAAAATCCCCTTTGGATTTGATTTTGACTGTGGACATTTGCTTGATTGAAAGAGTCATTGTTTTAATGCTGCAACCGCTCTGTTTGATTAAAGATAGTGGAAGAAATGTCTGAGGTGCCGCAGGTCTGCCATGGCTGAACATCTGTTCAGCAAGCACAAGAGTGATCCTATCTACTTAACACTATCTCTTTTACTGTCATCCCTTTTATCTGTCATATCCTCAATCTTTCAGTGTCCACTGTGACTGTTCCTCATGCCTTCAAACATGCTGTAGTCACACCACTCCTTAAAAAAACCATCATTGGACCCTACCTGTCCTTCCAACTATCGCCCCATCTCCCTCCTCCCTTTCCTATCCAAGATACTTGAACGTGCTGTTCACTGCCGTTGCCTTGACTTTCTTTCATCTCAAGCTATTCTTGATCCACTTCAATCTGGCTTTCGCCCCCTTCATTCAACCGAAACAGCGCTTGCTAAAGTCTCCAATGATCTGTTCCTGGCCAGATCCAAAGGTCTCTATTCTATCCTCATCCTTCTCAATCTATCTGCTGCTTTTGACACTGTTGATCACAGCCTACTCCTTGATACACTGTCCTCACTTGGATTTTAGGGCTCTGTTCTTTCCTGGTTTCCTTCTTATCTCTCCCAGCATACCTTTAGTGTATACTCTAGTGGATCCTCCTCTACTTCTTTCCCACTGTCTGTTGGTGTACCTCAGGGATCTGTCCTGGGAACTCTTCTTTTCTCCATCTATACTTCTTCCCTTGGTACTCTGATCTCATCCCATGGTTTTCAGTATCATCTTTACGCTGATGACTCCCATATCTACCTCTCCACACCAGAAATCTCAGCCGAAATCCAGGCCAAAGTATCAGCCTGCCTGTCTGACATTGCTGCCTGGATGTCTCAGCGCCATCTGAAACTAAACATGACCAAGACTGAGCTTCTTATCTTTCCCCCTAAACCAACCTCTCCTCCTCCCCCATTCTTTATTTCTGAGGATAACACTCTCATCCTTCCTGTCTCATCAGCTCGTAACCTTGGGGTCATCTTCGACTCCTCCCTCTCCTTCTCTGCACATATTCAGCAGACTGCTAAAACCTGTCATTTCTTTCTCTATAATATCAGCAAAATTCACCCTTTCCTTTCTGAGCACACTACCAGAACCCTCATCCACACTCTTATCACCTCTCGTTTAGACTATTGCAACTTGCTTCTCACAAGTCTACCACTTAGCCATCTCTCTCCTCTTCAATCTGTTCAAAATTCTGCTGCACAACTAATATTATGCCAGTGTCGTTATGCTCATATTAGCCCTCTCCTCAAGTCACTTCACTGGCTTCCTATCCGTTTCCGCATACAGTTCAAACTCCTCTTATTGACCTATAAGTGCATTCACTCTGCAGCTCCTCAGTACCTCTCCACTCTCATCTCTCCCTACATTCCTCCCCGGGAACTCCATTCACTGGATAAATCTCTCTTATCTGCACCCTTCTCCTCCACTGCTAACTCCAGACTCCGTTCCTTTTATCTTGCTGCACCATATGCCTGGAATAGACTTCCTGAGCCGGTACGTCAAGCTCCATCTCTGGCCGTCTTCAAATCTAAGCTAAAAGCCCACCTTTTTGATGCTGCTTTTAACTCCTAACCCTTATTCACTTGTTCAGAACCCTTATTTTATCATCCTCACTTTAAATATTCCCTTATCTCTTGTTTGTCCTGTTTGTCTGTCCTAATTAGATTGTAAGCTCTGTCGAGCAGGGATTGTGTCTTTATGTTCAAGTGTACAGCGCTGCATATGTCTAGTAGCACTTTAGAAATGATAAGTAGTAGTAGTAGATACCCCACTAGAGGTTTTACAAGAACTATGAAATTATTGCAACAGTCTTCCCTGTAGAAATTATTGGTGAACAATCAGTAATTGATGTTAAATAAGTCTAGCACTATAAATAGACAGGGAAATTGCATGTTGTAAAGTATTATAAATGAGAATCCAGAGAGGCTATATGGAGATGGGTGGTTTTAAGTAATGGTTGAAATAAATTATGTATAGCTTTAATTTTGGTTTATAGTGTATAGTTGTCTATTCTTTTTTTGAGATTTCACTTTATGTACAAAGAATAGTGATATTGATATTTCCCTAATTTTGTACTTTGATATTTACAACCCCCTTGCAAGACACCTTCTGTCGAGAAATCCAGTCTGGGTTTACCTTCCAGCCCCACACCTGACTGTAGGCAGTCTGTGGTGCAAGAGAGATGGCTGACCACAAACACCCAAAACTCTGGACTTATACAAGATCCATCAAGCTGGCAACTTTAAAAGTCATTTGAGGTCATGGCTATACCAATTTCAGTTATGCTGTAGTCAGTAAGCATTCACAGAACACTAGGTCTTCAGAGGTGATCCACAATGCCCCTGTGGCATCTACCAGACAATGGAACACATCATCAATGTGTGTCCACTCACATGTCTGCCTGGTGGTCTTGAGAGCCCCCCCCCCCCCCCAAATTGGAAGCAGTGCAGTTCGAGGACTCCTGCTCAGCTTTGAGGGAAAATTGATCAGGTTTGTTATTCTTATACGTTTTATAAGAAAATGCATGGCATGCACATGGTTCAGTGGTTTCCATCTTACATCTGACCTGGTTGAGCAAGTCTTCCCACACAATCGCCTTCTCACTGATGGTCAATCCCTTCTCTGGTGGAGCATAAGGGTTATAACTTCCAACAATTTCATTACTCCGTGTCCCATTGGGTAGAAAGACAGTGCTTATAATATCATATCCAATGTCAAGATCACCATTCTCATCAAAAAAGATTTCCTCGCCCAGAGCATTCTTAAAATGAAGGTTCTTCAGATAATGATGAAGCTAACGGGAAACAAAACATTTTTATTAGTAAACTCACTGCAGGGATACACTCCTGATGTCAAGCACAAACAATCTGCTCTTCATTGCAGGGATGGGCTTTCATTTCAAAGCAACATGTTGTAAGAGATGTGGAGGGGCATTTTCGAAAGAAATGTCTAAATCAGAATTTAGACGTTTTACAAAGACGTCCAAATTCCGAACAGGAAAGAAGGCCATTTTCAAAAAAGATGGATGTCTATCTTTTGTGTTCGAAAATGATTTGGATGTTTTGAGATTTGGACATCCTTTTTTTTTTGGTCCATTTTCGAACAAAAGACCAAAACAGGAGGAGTGGATTAATGGTTAGTGCAGCGGGCTTTGATTCTGGCAACATGGGTTCCTATTCCCACTGCTGCTCCTTGTGACTTTGGGCAAGTCAAACGTACAAGGGGCATTTTTGGATGACATCCAAGTCTGAATTTAAAAGTCCAAAATCAGAACAGGAAAGGTCATTTTCTATAAAAAAAAAAAAAAAAAAAGTCTATCTTTTCCTTTTGAAAATGCTGTTTGGAAAAATGTTGTGTGATTTGGGGGAGTAAGGGAAGGTGATCCCCGAGTCCCTCCAGGGGTCATCTGGTTATTTGGGGCACCTCTTGTGTAGAGTAGAGGAGTAGCCTAGTGGTTAGTGCAACAGACTTTGATCCTGGGGAAGTGGGTGCAATTCCCACTGCTGCTGTTTGTTATAAAAACGGTTTTGTTTTGTTCCATTATGGCTGAAAGACATCCAAGTCTTAGGAACGCCCAAGTCCTGCCTTGAACACACCCCTGGTACACCCCCTTGAGATTTGGACGTCCTTCTGACGGACTTCAGAGAAAGACGTCCAAAAAGAGGTTTCGATAATACTGATTTGGACGTTTCTGTGAGATAAACGTCCAAATGCTGACTTGTTACTTTTTGGATGTCTCTCTCTTTTGAAAATGAGCCCAGTAATCTGGAAAACCATTCCAGGTGCATGTACATAGTTATCTATCTATATCTATATTTGTAGCTAGAGCTGTATCTATATCTATATATAAAGCATATGTTAAGATCAAATTATTAGGTGAAAAACAGAGGACACAATTTATTAAATATAAGTGGCCAAAACTATTCATTATAAAGCATTTTAACCTTTTAGTGTCCAATGTTCCCTTAATAAGCCATATGGGAACAGATTGATGGGAACATTGGACTCTAAAGGGTTAACACTGGAAAAAAAATAATCCCCCTGATATTCAGCTGGTGATGGTCAGCATTTTTTCAAATGCTAACCGTCACCAGCTAAATTAGCCCCTGATATTCAGTGCCGGGCCATGTCCAAGCACCAGTACGGAATACTGAGGGCTAATTTCTGTGGGGCTGGCCACAGGAACTTATGCAGATCCCATCTAATATTCAGCCCTGTCCATATAAGTCTATAAAATAATGAGTGGAATGGAATGGGTAGATGAAGCTACAAAGTAGTAAATTTAAAATGAATTGGAGAAAATATTTCTTGTGTAATTAAACTCTGGAATTCATTGACAGAGAATGTAGTAAAAGCAGTCAGCTTAGCAGGGTTTTAAAAAGGTTTGGATAGCTTCCTAAAAGAAAAGTCCATAAGCCATTATTAAAATGGACTTGGGGAAAATCCACTGCTTATTTCTAGGATAAGCAGCATAAAATGTATTGTACTGCTTTGGGATCTTGCCAGGTACTTGTGACCTGGATTGTCCACTGTTGGAAACAGGTTGCTGGGCTTGATGGACTTTCAGTCTGTCCCAGTATGACAATACTTATGTTCTTATGTGGGCCCTCTTAAGTCCCCAAAGCTGCCTGCTAACTTCTCTCCACCTTCCCCAATCCACTGCCATTTGAAGTCCCCAGACCCCCCCCCCCCCCCCCCGAAAATACCTTTAATTTCCCCCAGGTTTGGTTAGGCCCCCTGGGCCTACCTTTGTGGTCCAGTGGGAGGCAATGGAGGCAGGAACAAAGCTCACTTGTTCCTGCCCCTTATGGCTGCCTTTTGCATATGGCTGCCACGACCTCTCACAGCAGCTCGTGGTACCTGTAAAACAGAGGCTTGCAGAATCCAAGACCACTCTCAGTGGCACAAAGCAGCAAAACAAGTGAAATGAAGACCCTAAGGCATGGAAAGAGGTTCAATGCAATGCCAACAATAGCAGAGCACTGGAAGATATATCCAACCTCAGAGATAAGTAGATCTGAGCCATGGTTTCATGGTGGATTAAAACTGTAAACAACAAACAAGAAGAGCAAATCGCTACTGGTGCAAACATAGGATGGCAGAACATTACTGATACAGAATAATATTGCTGTAGTGATCTAGAGGATCTGTACAGCAATATTATTCATCCCAGATTTGAGAAGCAAAAAAAGCATATATCTCTGACCAAATTCGACAGGCTACAAACACAACTTTTTCAGTTGATGAAACTAACATCTCAATTGTTAACGTCTGAGCACCTGTCATCAGATACTTTAGCTAGATACTTTTCTTCTAAGATTAAGAAGCTTCAAAACACTTTTCCACCACCGAGAGATAGTGACCAGCAACCTCTAAATACTCAGGTTCTTTCTGCTTCATGGACAACCTTTAATGTTCCATCTATGGATTCCCTTACATGCCACTTTCTGCTCTCTGGTTCCAATTCCATCTGATTGGCTGAAATCACCCTCATTGGGGTTGACACCATACATTCACTGTGTGCTGTCTAATAGACTAATAATAGGTTCCATCTTTGCTTAAAACTGCAATTATTAAACCACTCTTAAAGAACTGTAATCTAGACCCTCTACAACCTTTGAATTATCGCCCTGTTTCTAACCTTCCATTTCTCTCCAAAATCACTGAAACTGTTGTTTTTCAACAGCTTCAAACTTTTTCAGAATCCGTGAATGCTTTACAACCCCATCAGTCAAGACTCCAAATGGGGTTTAGTACAGAAACTGTAATCACTGCATTACTCAGTAAGTTTCACAATAATCTAGAATCTGGTACAATCGTCTTAGCAGTTTCATTAGACCTTTCAGCTGCCTTCAACTTAATTAACCATAAACTTCTGCTTCAGTGTTTGGGTTCTTTAAGTATCATAGGCACAGCCCTTGCTTGGTTCATATCATTTTTGTCAGAATGATCATTTAAGATCACTCCATCAGTTACCCATTCAGACTCTTTCCCTGTGACATGTGGTGCACCTCAGGGCTCCATCCTCTCTCCATTACTTTTTAACCTCTTTGTCAGTCCATTGGCCACGCTAATCCAGTCACTTGGGATCAGCACATGCATGGGATAAACACAAAGGAATCCTATTTAGAAGGAATGGATCTACTGAATCTTAGCGGAGATTGAGTGACAACGCCGGTAATTGGGAAGCAAAACCGGTGCTGAGCAGACTTCTATGATCTACGCCCTGATCGTAACTGAATAGATATGGAAAGTTCAAGAAGAGTGCTGGGCAGACGTCTATGGTCTGTGCCCTAAGAATAGCAGGGACAAATCAAACTTGGGTATACATACAAAGTATCACATATTATGTAAAATTAGTTTATCTTGTTGGGCACACTGGATGGACCGTACAGGACTTTATCTGCCATCATTTACTATGTAGTTCTACGCTGATTTTTTAATAGTGTACTATGTGAGTGCGTTAAATCTTGACCTTCACTCTCTCCAACATTGTTGGAATCAGGTGGCACAATGGCTTCCTGAACATTGGCTTGTTTTAAATCCTGAGAAAATGGTAGCTTGTTGGATCACTGGTTCCATGTCCCCTATGTCACGGTCTCAGGCTCTTGGACACTGGCACCATGTGAGCCCTTGGACCGCTGCCGACAAGTGGCGGCAGTAGGCAAGACCCTCTACCAGGACTGGGTAAACAAGCAAGGCAGGAGAAGCTGTAGACAGGCAAAGCAGGAACAACCAGGACTGGAACTACAGCAGTAGGCAGGCAGGGAATAAGCAGGACAGAGCAACCGGTCTTCACCTGCTCTTGACAAACATTCCCCAGGGGTTGAGCCCCCAGGTGCAGGCGGCCGGCAGGACTTACTGGACCTAGCTACAGACAGACTAGACCAACAGGATACCAAACAAGCTTGACTAACACAGGGTTCAGGACTACTGAGGATTCGGGATTCTCAGACAGGGAATAGGATACAGAACAAGCTTGAAAGAAACAGGGTTAGGGTTCAAAACAGGAGTGCCCACAGGCACCGCGACAAGAACAAGGCATACATGTAAGACACAAGACAAGGCAGAAGTGCTCCTACAGCACAGCAAGACAGAAGTGCTCCTCTCAGCACCAGAAGGGTAAAGCAGGGAAGCCAAAAGGGTAAAGCAGGGAAGCTTAAACAAGCAAGGCAGAAGTGCTTTAAACAGCACAGCAAGACAGAAGTGCTCCTATCAGCACCAAACACTAACCTGGACCTTTGGCGTTTGCAAAGGCAAAGCAGAAAGTTTCCAGGTGGCTAATAAGCCCATCCGCAGCTGAGGCTCACTGCAGCAATCTCAAGGCAGCTAAGGGTGAGGCTAGCTGCCAAACTTCTAAGCAACACTGGAGGGCTAAAATATCTGGACTGGACTGAAAAGAGAGTCTGGAAAGTCTATGGCAGCCACCAGTTCTGGCCACCAGAGGGCGAGAGGAGCACAAACCAAGAAAAAAGTCACAAACGTGACACCCTCCTTTAGGTAATCTTACATTCCTTGATAGGCCGATTACTCCAGTTCCATCTTTTAGATATCTCGGTATCATTATTGATTCTGCACTGTCGTTTTCCCCTCAGACTTCACAAGTGATTAAGACAGATTTATTCTTTCTTCACAAATTAAGATTAATCAGATCCCTGTTGAATTTTGATTCACTTTGTATTCTTACATTTGCTTTCATACACTCGCAATATGATTACTGTAATATTATATATGCTGGGATCTCTAAATCAGATCTAAAAAGACTTCAAACTTTAGAGAATACAGCAGCATGTCTCATCTGTCAGGCAAACCGTTTTGATCATGTCACTCCTCCACTATACTGCTTACATTGATTTCCTACTGTGTACTGTATCTTTAATAACTCATCATTCTGTATACTCCTACACGTACTGTGCATTCTCTTAATGACAACAGGCTGGTTATTCCTAGTCCTAATAAGCTCGATGAGAATCTACAAGGGCACAAGCTTTTTTTTCTTTTTGGCGCCTGCATTATGTAATGTTCTTCCGCAAAGCTTTGAAAACATACTTTTTTGAGATTGCCTTTGGGGCCTGAAAATGGTCTCCTCCTGCAGTGAGAAATAGTTTTTTATAGATTGACTGAGGTAAATTCTGCATTGTATGAGTGATATGACTGGTTAGAACACTATCCACCTTATAATCAAAAGAGAAAAACGCCTAGATTTCGACCCAAATCGGGAGATAGACGTTTATCTCACAAAAACGACTAAATCGGTATAATCGAAAGCCGATTTTGGACGTTTTCAACTGCACTCCGTCGCGGATGCGGACAAAGTTGATGGGGGCGTGTCAGAGGTGTGGCGAAGGTGGAACTGGGGCGTGGTTATCGGCCGAGGAGAGATAATCGAAAAAATAAAGGCGTTTTTAGCTAACATTTAGGCCACTTTTGTTGGACCCTTTTTTCACACGAACAGGTCCCAAAAAAGTGCTCTAAATGACCAGATGACCATCGGAGGGAATCGGGGATGACCTCCCCTGACTCCCCCAGTGGTCACTAACCCCATCCCACCACAAAAAAATGATGTTTCACAACTTTTTATTTTCACCATCAAATGTCATACCCACCTCCCTGGCAGCAGTATGCAGGTCCCTGGAGCAGTTGTTAGGGGGTGCAGTGGACTTCAGACAGGTGGACCCAGGCCCATCCCCCCCTACCTGTTACAATTGTGCTGCTTAATGCTTATTAGTCATCCAACCCCCCTAAACCCACTGTACCCACATGTAGGTGCCTCCCTTCACCCCCTAGGGCTATAATAATGGTGTAGACTTGTGGGCAGTGGGTTTTGAGGGGGATTTGGGGGGCTCAACACACAAGGGAAGGGTGCTATGCACCTGGGAGCTCTTTTACCTTTTTTTTTGTTATTGTAAAAGTGCCCCCTAGGGTGCCCGGTTGGTGTCCTGGCATGTGAGGGGGACCAGTGCACTATGGATCCTGGCCCCTCCCATGAACAAATGCCTTGGATTTATTCGTTTTTGAGCTGGGCGCTTTCATTTTCCATTATCGCTGAAAAACAAAAACGCCCAACTCACAAATTGTCGAATAAAACATGGACATCTATTTTTTGCGAAAATACGGTTCGGTCCGCCCCTTCACGGACCCGTTCTCGGAGATAAACGCCCATGGAGATAGACGTTTTCGTTCGATTATGCCCCTCTATGTTACAGGAATGTATGTTCTGTGTGCTTGCCCTTTCATATTTTAAAAATAACGTTTCCTTTCTACTTTTAGAAATATTATTTATGTGTAAACTGCCTCAATTTGCTTACGAGGTAGGAGGTATCTTAAATTAATAAATGATAAGAGGGGTAAAGAGTCACTTGCATTGCATTGGCAGTGTTTATGATATAATTGTAATGCGTGCTATTTTATAACAATAAATGTTTAGGGGTAAATATTTAGCAGGCGGCAGTCAGCAACATTTTTTGCTGTTGCCAGCTTTATGCCTGGATATTTAATGCTGGGCTATGTCTGAGCACCAGCACTGAATCCCTCACCAAAAATGGCGCACACAAACTTAGGCACAGTCCCAATTTGTGCATACAATTTAAAAGAATAATGAGCCAATTAATACCAATAATTGGCTTTTTCACATGCAATTATTTACAATAATTAGATTTTACCTTATGTGAGATCCACACCACACCTAAAATTTACCCACAGCCTGAAAAAGAGTGTGCAGAAATGGGAAGGTCATAGGCTTTTTGGGCACATTGGGGGCGCGGTTTTGAGTTACACACATAATGTTGCGCCTCGTGTCAATTTAGGTGCGGGCTTTTGCACCATGTTTTCATTGGTGCAAATGGCCGTGCCTAAATTTATGTGTGACCTGTTAGCTTAAGATGATTAGGGAGGCAGCAATGCTGCATGCACCATGCACCTGACTGCCAAGTCAAACAAACCAAACCCAGTAGGGCAGCCTCGTTGACTGAAGCATCAAGGGAGGAAGAGCCGAAGATCCAAGATGGCTCACTACCACTGGACCATATCAGGCAGGATCAAGCGACTGGATCAGGACAGAATCGATACCTCTGACATCCGAGAGATGATGGCCAGCTCTCCTGCAATGAAAGGAGCCACATCTGTGTTGCCTACCATTGGGAAGCACTGAATAAGGTCAGATCACAGGCTGAAACCAGAGCCAGGATCCAAGGAACATAAGCAGCACCCTGCACAACAAAAGGGACTCCCCAGAGCACACAATCAGAGAAGACAATGCAAGCCACATCAAACTGTAGGCCCAGCATAGCGTTGCCCGGCTGAGGAGAGTCCGCTCAACACAGTGAGAGAGAGCGCTCCTTACAAGAACAACCATATAAGTTCCTGCTATGTCTCTATATCTCCCCAAAGCAAACTTATCTAGCTAGCATTGCTGAACTTCAGCAATGTTTGACATGCTGACAAGATCAGGTCTCCTTAGGACATTCGTTCTGGTCTTGTGGAAAGGTTCTTGAATTGGAGGCTGTTGGTCTATTTATTGGGTCACTTGATAGGTGTTAAGATATCAAAAGGCCCATTAGTACAATTACTTCATGGTTAGGAGATGGTGCACAGTTTGAGTTTGAGTAAGGGGGATAAATATCAGAAAATATAAGTGAAACACAAAAGCATTCCAATGACAGGAAGAGGGAAGGGTTGGTTAGGTGAGAAACAGGGAGAGCTAGGTGGATGAGACTCAGAGATGAAAGTCAACAATAAAGTTCTACTGCTTTGTCACCCTCTTATCTATCATCCACCCAGCTCTCCCTGTTTCTCACCTAACTCACCCCACCCTCTTCCTGTGGAATGCTTTTGTGTTTCATTTATATATTCTGATATTTGTCAACATTTGCTTATTTCCAATCTGAAGGGTTACCTTCAAAAACTAATCAAAAGCTGTATTGTTAGCCCATTAAAAAAGGTATCATCTTATTTTCTTTTCTCTGTTTTAATTTATTTCTATTTATTACCTAACACGGCTACCACACCACTTTACTCAAGGTGTAAGGGGGAGAAATTGCTCCTTAGAAAGTTGCTTCTCTTTGGAAGGAAACACACTTTGGCAAATTGGCTGACACAAGAATCCCCCTCGATTACTCAATGAAAAAATGAGTAACACAGTAAATGAAAACAGATAATGGTCCATTCAGTCTACCCAGCTGCCACACTCCTTATCAATTCATGATTAAACCAACAATGAATGTGATATAAAATGCATGATCCTTAGCATCAGGGTGAAGAACAAGATCTCCCCCCCCCCCCCCCCTCATCACTGGAGAGTGTTTCAACAAACATAGGCTCCAGGTTGGTGGGGGGTGGGTGCTATCATAACGAGGATGGAGTCTATTGTTAAATCTATAAAGCAGCATTTATAAAGGAAGTAAGTAATGGGAATATTGGAACACAGATACTGCAAGGTAGAAGATGTACCCACTGTGGAAGAAATTAATAAATAAAGCAATTTTTTAAAAAAACCCTCCGATAGCTGTGCACTTAATACTACCCTCATAATTTTATATATGTTTTACATTCCACTTTTATCTTTCAAATTGGTGCACATCTCTGATGGTGGGCAGGAAGCATCTGTGTGAGAATACTGACTTCACTGCAACCTGAAATAATAGAACATCACTTCTTTCTGAAAATAATATTCCTCCATCAAAAGATATTACCTTCCATGGCAAAAAATCCAAAATGTTCCCACTTTCTCCACTCCAGAGGGTGGTATTTCCAGAACTAGAAGTGATCATGTCATGAAGTGCATATGCTAGGCCATACACAGCATTGTATACATTATAACTATTCCCAGAGTTTATGATGTCACAGTGTAAGAGGTAGTCAGATATTTCATAACTGCTGCAGGATCTTTGGATGCTCTTGGGGCATCGGTTGTTACAAAGGTCCTTCCACCATGACTCTATCAATAAATCACTTGGAAATAGAGCAGGATTCACCTCACGAACAAATTTATGAAAGCTTGGAATATTCTTCTTTCCCACAGTGAAAGCTAAGGTGTTATTCCTATCAACATTGTATGAGGGTAAGGTAAACAACCTTTCAGCTGTGATGATCCAGACCTTTCCAGGTGCTTCCCAAATGGATGTATATCTTATTTCCTCTGTGTAGTCTCTATTACAATACAAAATAATCACTTTAGTTGAAGATGCCATTATGCTTTTGTAAATATTAGTTGTATTTTGAAGCATAAGTGGACTGGACTGACTGAAGGTTTCTATGAATTCAATGCAACCTCCACTCTGCTCAATCCCTTCTGTCAGGATCTGCACAGCCCTCATGCTATTTTCATCACTAGATGCAATGATACCAACCCATGTCCAGCCAAAATGTTTCAATAGTTTGACTATTCCAGCACAGAGGTGCAGCTCACTGGGAACAGTTCGGTAAAAATAAGGAAACTTAACTCTGTCGCTCATGACAAGATTCCCCGAGATATAACTGATCTATTGAAAATAAAAAATTGAATTTATCACCATTGTGGTCATAAGATTACATTTCATTCACATATCAAATATTTAGAACATAATTATACTGTACAGAGTGGAGGAGAAAAAGTATTAAATGACTAAGCCATCAGGTGCCTTGGGCCTAACCATGAGCCTAACTCTTGTTCTCTCTGTTTCAAAATGCAGTTGAGGACACAGAGGTTGCATCATGTCCAGCTAGAAAATGACACGGGGAAAAAAAATCTGTCCCCCGTCATGGTGGGTTCTGTCTCCATCCCCACCCCATCCCTGTGGGCTGTGTTCTCATCTGCAGAAGCCTCAAACACTTATGATTTTATATTTAAATGTTTTATTAAAGTATAAAAAGGAACAATATGCTGTGCAACTGTTGTGTATAAATTACAAATAGAAAACAATAATAACAACGAGCAGCTATAATAAGCCTCCTCACCACCATCTTCTGCCCTTCCAACCCCAACAATAGCTGACTTCTACTACCAAAAGGAATCCTAATCTACCCTGTTAAAATGTCCAGGGGTACAAAATACGACCCATTCTGTGTGTCCTAGAGGGGAGAAATATACCCTGTGAAGCACTGTTATGATTTTTTAATCTGTGGCTGAATAAGAAGTCATTAATAATCTCAGGATTCAGTCTAGCTCTCCTGTCTTCTACAGTCCCTCCTGCAATAGAAGATGTCTTCTTAGAAGATGTTCTGGTAGCAGGATGTACAGGATCCCCCATGCAAATTTTGCTAGCTGTGGCCACCATGTTTGCTTCTTTTTCCAAAAAATAAAAATATTGTTGACTGCATCAACCAAAATTAAATAACAGACCAGTTCATTAACAGGCTTCAAAGTAGAAAGTGACATGGGGACAAAGTTTGTCCCCATCCTCATGGGCTCTCTCCCCATCCCCGCAAGATCTGTCCCCATCCCCACAGGATGTGTCCCTGTCCCCATCCCCGCAGTTACTGCGGGTCCCCGTCCCCATGTCATTCTCTAGCTCCAGCAGGAGAAACGTTTTGGATCCTTCAAGGCCGGTTCATCAACATTGCACTGAAAGTATCAACTTTGATGGTTGCTCAGATTTCATCTACTATTGGAAGTGCACCGGCATCAAAGAGGTCTCCACTTCCCTTGACACTGGCTGCTGATAGTAGGTCCCTGAACCGGTCAGCATCGGCTCTGACTCCTAGGATGCGTTTGGGTTCAATGTCATCCTCATCGGCGTCAAAGGACTGCAATGCTGAGCATTGAAGGAAGCCAAAAAAGCATAAGCATTGGTCCTCTTTGAAGGATGGTGCTGGGAGCGCCGGGGCATCGGCATTGCCTGTATCAAGAAGCACCAGCACCAAGAGGATAGTCCCCCCCTCTTTAGTGGAGCTGCCAATATGTCAGTCTCCGAGCAGCCAGGTTCCCTCATAGATTTTGATGTGTCCTTGTTTGTTCTTGTTATTTTATGCTATTTTGTCATTTTATGTCTTGTATGTTTTAAGATGGGATGTTGTAAACCAGTTTGATACTCGGTGACATTGCGGTATTCCAAATTTTACAGGGCTAAATTTAAAACTCTATGTCTGATCTTCAAGGCCCTGAAAGGAAATGGCCCCAAGTATCTGAAGAATAGGATGATCCTCCACACCCCACCAAGAACACTAAGGTCCTCCCAAGGACTCTTACTAACTACACCCTCTCCAAAAGACATTACACAATGTGATACCCGCAAGTGAGCCTTCTCCAGAGTAGCCCCCACACTCTGGAATGCATTGCCTGAAAGGCTCCACTTAACACAAGACTATCTGTACTTCAGGAAGCAGGTGAAAGCTTGGCTCTTCAACCAAGCCTTTAGTAGAAGAAGTAACTATTACAACTTTGCCTTACCCTTCACTACCAATTATAATGTTCTATTACGTATTGTGTTGTCATTGCAAGTAGTATACCATGCCATACTTTGCACTGTTACTTGAATATTTTTACTGCTGTAATTGCCTATTGCTCATGTTTGATCTATTCTTACTGTACACCACCTTGAGTGAATTCCTTCAAAAAGGCGGTAAATAAATCCTAAAAATAAATAAATAAATAAATAAATAAATGGTTATACACCTAAAATGCTGGCAGAACACTCAGCGCTATTGTATAATTTAGGCATACAATTCTCTTAGTGTATCAACACAAGAAGGCATTCACAGAGAAGCTAAGATGCTGCATAAACCTGGCTTAAGTGAACACACCTAAATGTAGTATTCTAAATGGCATATGCTGCCTGCAGCCTGCTCCTGAACCTTCCTTCTGATCTATTCCAACCCTGTGGAAATGGAAGTTACATCAAAGGGCTCAGAACAGATCAGAGGGGAGGCTCCAGAGCAGAATGCTAATCGCTACCGCTGCTAGTAACATTTTGATGATGGCAAGAAACACATTTTTAAGGTAGATGAGTGGGAAGAAGGGTAGGGCCCTTATGGCTGCACTGTCACCTCTGAATAAGGCTGGTCCTGCCTAATATTTAGGTGTTCAAAGTTTCACCAGTCCTAGAGCAAGTGTAATTGCGGATGTCTAGATGAGGTAGGGATGTCCACAACTTACAATATTCTGTCAGCTATGTGCATCAATGTGAGCCTTACTTATGCCCTACCCATGCTCCTCCCCTGTGTACAGCTTCCTTGTGTATATGCACTATGTAAATTAAGTAGGTTTCCCCAAAACAGTGCTTAGGCACCCTGCTGGCTCTAACATATATTCTATGTTTCAACGGTTTTTATTGATGAATCAAGAGACAACAAAAAACAAGAATGTAAATCCACCTTCACACATTAATATCAACACAACATTGCAACATTCGCGGTGGCAACATAACAGATATACCCCTCTGCTTACAGTCATCATACTTTCAACATTTCTATCCCCCCTCCCTCGATTATACTTTATATTCATGTTTCAACAGCTTTTACTGATATTATACAAGTAACAATTATCCTCGATGTTTTAATAAAACACTTCCCTCCCTCCCTGTCAACCTTCTAACATAGTATATTTTAAAACTTATATGTTCCCCCATTCCACATCAGAATCCACCATTCTTGAAATGTTCGTGAGGAACAGAATATTACCAAACACAAAAAGGGTGCTGAACTGTAAGACAAACAGTAGAATCCCTCCCTCCCCCCCCCCCCCTCTACCCCCCACCCCTTGTTGAGAGATATTCAGACTTCCAATTTATTATCACAAAGGATGGTCTGAGTTCAGTATATGTCTAGAGCGAGTTCACCACTAAACTGCGCCCCCTAGGAGACAGACTGTGAATATATGGCCCCCAAACATCCAAGAATTCTAACATATATTCTAAACATTTATGCATACAATTGGTTAATGCTCAGTTTACAGAACTGATCTTCTAGAGTTCTTGGATATGGAACAAAAACACTTATGTGTTCATCAGGGCACAAACCCTCAGATTTTATAAATGTGTAGCCGATTTGCACATGGGCAGCTCATGGGCGTTCCTAAAAATTATGCGCAGTGTTACAGAAAATGACCGATCCATTCCTAAATAAGATGAGGGCATTTACACCAGGTTTTAGTTGATGTAAATGTCTGGGCCTCCATTTCAGTCACAGGATGGCCTACTATGTGTATTGTGTAAATTGCCAATTTCTTTCACGCTATATACAGAATCTGGTCCAAAATGTATAACTTTCTGTTTAAAGTTTGGGATAAGAGGGAAAGGAGATGGTCAAAGAGAAAAGCACAAGAAGATATCCATTCAGAAGTCCATCTATTAATCTGGGCTTTATTTGTCATAACCTCTCAACAAAAATTATATGAAGACCTGACACAGGCCTTTTTGGTATCTTACATTAGGTTATGAAATGGAAATTGGGCACCCTAATGGAGGTATAACAAAATGGTACAACAAAAATCTATCCTTACATATGCTCCGTCTTTGCCATTGGGACAGTAAATGGTGGAAGAGCCGCAGCAGTTACCACCAGAGTCTCTTTAAGGATTACTGCCCTCTTAACATGTTAAAATTGTAAACTGTGTTAAAAATGTTAATGCAAATAGCCCCAGCCATGACTTTCCCTTCCCTGCTGATGACCCACTTACTCAATTGCTCACTTATTGACCGGACCTGTTGCCTTGCTGGGTCTACATCACCTTTGTCTCTCCATCCCCCCTCCCCCCCCCCCCCCCCCCCCCCCCCCACTCAACCATCCAGCATTGTCTCATCTCTCCCCCCTTCTCCCAACTATCACCACCCTGTCTGTCCCCCTTTTCTCTCCCATACTTACTCACTTATTAGTTAACTAGCCCACTGCTTCCTGATGTCAGCTTGGCAGCAACAGCATCAGTAAACAGAAGGCAAGCACAAGGACATTGCCCTGTATGTGCCATTGATGGTCCCAGAAACAGGAAGTTACTTCAGAGGTGATGTAACTTCCTGGAGCTGTGGTGTGCACAGCAGTAGTTTGGTGACAAATTCTTACAGCAACTCATTAGTTTTCCTGTATGAAACAAACCAAAGTATAAGATAGCTGGAAACAAAGGTGAATTCCTCTAACTGAAACCAAGCCAAAAGGAGAATAAAATAAACAGCCATACAACCCTTTCTGGCAAACGAGATACCGACTGAGGATCCTGTTCCAGGAAACAGCAGCTGTCAAGGTATAACTTACTGTTTCTGGGACCAACATAGCCAGCTGTGTAATGCACAGGGCAGTGTCCCTGTGCCTTCTTTCAATTTGCTGGTGTTGCCACCACCATGGAGACCTGTGGAACCAATGGGCCTGGCAGAGTTGTGGGAAACCAAGTGAGTGAGTGAGTGGGAGAGAAAAGGGAGACAAATGAGGAAATGCAGGATGGTAGTGGTGTTGGCAAAGGGATGAAGAATGGGAAAATGCTGGATGGGAGGAATGAGGCAGAAAACAGGAATATTGGATGGAGATGGTATGGGGAAGAGAGATGAGACAATACTGGATGGTGGGGAGAAAGACTGAGAGGTGGTGCTGGATGGTAAAGGTGTAAAATAAAATTAAGATATTCCGAACCTGTGGGTAGTGGTATATCCTTGACAGACTGGAAAACTCACTTGATTGCTCAGCTGAAATACCTTCAATGACAGCACATAGTGGTCCAGATGTTTTGCAGCTGTAATTTGGGATCCCAGCATCCATTCCTGAAAATATATTCATGGCAGCTGTATATGCTAAGAATAAATTGTTGTAAGGGTTATAAATGTGGAACCCCAGTGTGAAGTCGGGTAACAGCTTCGAGCTGTTGTTAATCTCCTCCACCGCAGACACAAAGGCCAGTAAGTTGTAATAGTACAATAATACAGGGCTTTAAGGATAATAAATGACAGATAATATGAAATTAGCATTAAACTTAAAAAAAAGAGAGAGAGAGAAACAGAGACACTGGTAGTAGACATGAGTGAGATAGGGTTAGAATTAGGGTTTAAAAAAAAGGAGTTTGTTACATATTTGTCTGCTAACATGATGGAGAAGTGAACACTCCAGGTTTAGCACAAAATACGCACATTTATTTCCTCTCTCTCTCTACCTTTTCCCATTTTTTCCTATTCTTCAGTAGGTACCTGCCATGCTCTAGAACCACAATGGGTACATCTACATCCTACCCACATGCACACAGCCTTAATCCCTGGACTCCAGCACCTCTGTTTCTCTGCCCATCCACATGCATCTGACCCATTAAATAAATTCATCACTCAAGATTAAGCAGTGGCCAGAGGATACTGATTCAGGAAATAGCATCAGGGGGAGACAGCATGGCTGGAAATACTGGTGGAGGTTCCCTACCCCCAGCAATAAAAATGAGGCCATACCTATGATGGAACAAATGGAAATGTTAGGGCAAGTTCATTATGCAATGCTGCTGAAGATGTGTCCCAGACTGTGAAGAATTAGGAACTATAGTAAAGAGAAGGGGGAGGTAGAGGAGAAAGAGACAAAGACAGTAAGGAAAGGGGAGAAAAGAAGGAGATAAGAAACAGGAGGCTCTAAAAGGGAAGAGGAGAAGGGGGGGTGAGTGTAGGGAGGGAAAGAATGGAGAAGTGAAGGAAAGCAGGAAGAGACTAGCACCCCCAAACCCTTCCACAATAGTTCCCCTAAATGCCAAACCTTATTGTACTCACAATACCCCATAATCACATGGCTTACACAACATGCAAAAAACCTGCAACCACAGAAAAAGTGTTTTTTAAATACATTTACAAAATGTGATCAAACTCTGTAAGAAGCTTTCGTGCCTACTCTACTGCAAGTGAACGGTGATGTAAATTCAGAATTCAGGACTTTCTGTGATGCAAAAATATGCAAAGCAGCATATGAAAATGAGTTAGTGGATAGGTCTTCACAAAAAGAAAAAATAAACCTCAATGTGGTGAATCTGACAATTCTAAAGTTTCATGCAAAACTTTATCTAAGTCATTTTTCTAGGTTGCTACAGCTGACTTTATGCAAAATGTCAGAAAAGTCACAGGAAACCCCCATAGGTTAGTACATCAGTGCCTGAAAACTCTGTTCACACAACTGCACAGATTGTGTGTTTTTAGATTTAACTGGATATTCAGGCACGCAATTCACAGGATATGTGCTGTCACGTGATTGATGTAGTAATCTGTCAGTTGGAGAGGTGCACCGAACTTCAGCACTTGGCATAATGCAAATGCAGAAAAACAGCATACACTACAGAAAGACGCATTGGGTGTGTTTCTCTCCCATTCCATCAGGTGTCAACATGTTTCCAAATGGTTGTACATGGACACTGCACAATGCCTCACCAAACCAGTTATGTATTAGTCCTTGGGGGGGGGGGAGGACATGAGTGCCTTGGCTCATATTGTTCTGGACCAGACAGCCTCTAGGGATGGGGTGCCTGTCTCAGTTGAAGTAAAGATTCAGAAGCAAAGGAGAAGTAAAAAAAAATTAGCCATTTTTTTGTATTGGGAACAATTTCCGATTTAGTAGGTTTTCGTGGGGATTGTATGACGTATGACAACCTAGTTGCCCTTTAACACAGTAGTTCACTGTGGAGTTTTTACATTGAAATCCTTACTGCATCAGCAGAAAGGTTAGCAGAGAATAGTCAAAGGTAATGCACCGAACTAATGGATATTGCATTTTACTACATCCTCCCCGAATGTCTTAACTACCACTGAATGCTGAGCCTGTGGAAATCAAAAGACATCAGTGCCCTGGGAATATAAAATCCCACCATACACCCATAGAATCATCATTTCCTTCAGTGATCAGGTCATACAGTGACTGAAATGCATTGGAAACTCTTATGAATAGACCGATGAAGATATGTTAACAGAAATGAGAAAAACTAGAAAATTTGGAAACAGTATAATAATGGGTGATTTCAGTTATCCTGACTGGTTCAATGTCCCATCAGGGAGTGTGAGGGAGATAAAATTCGTAGACCTAATAAATGACTGTTTCTTGGAGCAATTGGTCCAGGAACTGACAAGAGGGGGAGCTATTTTAGATCTAGTCCTTAGTAGAATGCAAGATTTAGTACAAGAGGTAATGGGAAGTGATCATAACACGATTAAAACTGACTTAATAACTGGGGTACAGTCACTAAGGAATCTCAGCATTTAATTTTTGAAAAGGGAACTATGACAAAATGAGGAAAATGATTTAAAAAAAAAAGCTGAAAGGATCAGCTGCAAAGGTTAGGACTTTAAGGGCCTCTTTTATCAAACTGCACTAGTGGTCCCTCCCTGGTGCGGTAATGACATTGAAGCCCTTTCACTTTGAATGGGCTTCATCAGCGTTGCCATGCAGGAACCGCTATCATGGCTTGAGAAAAAAGAGGCCCTAAGTCAGCCATGGACCTTTTCTGGAAGCCCACACTAGATGCATTCTACATATAAATAAAGCTGGAAAGAAGAGAAAACTACAGCCAGCATGGTTAAATGGAGAATTGAAAAAAGGCTATTAGAGCCCAAAAAACATCTTTCACAATATGGAAAACAGATTTGAATAAAGAAAACAAGAAGCAACAAAATTCGTATCTTGTTTTTGAGGTTCACATGTACATAAGTATTGCCATCCTGGGACAGACCAAAGGTCAAACAAGCCCATCATCCCAGCTACAGTAAAAGGGGGCCTTGGCGCACATATAAAATGTGCCGATGCCAGCACCAACCCCGTTTTGCCGCAGCTTGATAAAGGGGGCCCATTGTCACACTTGTCATAAGATTCAGAATAATAATCAGCAAGGGACATCAAATTATGTTATAATTTGATATGTCCAGTATATTATTGAGCTTATTAGATCATTTTGGGTTTAGTGGTGCTGTGCATACATGGCTCAGTGGTTTCTAAAAAGAATAGATCATATCAGGTCAAAAAATGTTATCTTGAGTCCATGGTTATCTGAATGCGAAGTACCCCAGGGTTCTCCTATTTCCCCAATTTTGTTCAACGTCATGATGGCCCCATTGGGAATGAAATTAGCTATGATGGGGTTCAATTTTTTCATTTACGCAGAAGATGTTACTATCTATATTCCTCTTATAAATCGCTAATCAGAAACATTGGATACAATTAAACAGGACCTAGACTTGATGGAAACATGAGCCACTACATTTAAGCTTAAACTGAACAGAGATAAGTCAACATTTTTAGGGGTCCGTTTACAAAGCCGCACTAGTGGCTTCTGCGCAGCATTATCAACACAGCCCATTCAAAGTGAACGGGTCGGTACTAGCTTGCAGCCAGCCACAGTAGCAGCTTAGTAAACCCCAGCATTAGTTATATCAAGCTTATATTCCTGTATTTCCTATCCACATGTCATAATTAACCAAACTAACTACCTGATCGAAACCCAGTTAAACATTTTAGGTATAATCTTTGATCAGCACTTATCTGTTGACACTTAAGTGTCTGTCATCATAGCCAAAATATTTACGATCCATTGGAAATTAAAAAGAATTAGAGACTATTTCACAAATCAATCTTTCTGGATGTTAGTACAAACAATGGACCCCCTTTATCAAGCTGCGGCAAAACAGGGTCGGCACTGGCGTTGGAACATTTTATATGTGCGCCAAGGCCCCCTTTTACCACAGCTAGGATGATGGGCTTGCTTGACCTTTGGTCTGTCCCAGGATAGCAATACTTATGTACTTATGAACCTCAAAAACAAGATATGAATTTAGTCTGCTATTGAGGAAGACATGGGAAGCAACTGCTTGCCCTGGGATTTGTAGTATGGAGTGTTGTCAAGATTTGGGTTTCTGCCAGGTACTTGTGACCTGGCTTGACCACTGTTTGGAAAACAGAATACTGGGCTAGATGGACCATTGGTCTGACCCAGTATGGCTACTCTTAAATTCTTATGCAATTTTTTTCATTCATACAGTTTGTTGAATATCTGAAGTAGTTTAATACGAAACAGCGTCAGAATGCAAACGTGCTTTAGATAGATGTGGGGAGGGCACTTTTCACAATCTGTTTACTCAGGATTTAAGACTATATGAAAACTTCCTACCTTCTACGCTGGAAAAAGTGCACACAGAGAAATGTGTATTTTTACCTGCCAGAAAGGTATGAGGACGAGAGAGACAATAATATATCTAGTTGTGTATTTCTATGATTATTTTAAGGGGAAACATATAGACAGAAAAAGATGAAAGACTTAGCAGGTAAATTTTCCCCAGGGCAACTTTTAAAAGGAAAACACTCATACTTTATCTGAGAGAACTAGTAAAAAGTCCACAGGTTATATGTGCAGTTCATGCAATGAAAACCAAAATAAAACTACAAACCCATCTCAGATAAGAGCTAAACCATGATGCTACTTACAAGGATTGTCCTTCAAATGAGGGAACAGTTTTGAACGATGGATGATCAATTGGATAAAGGGTTTCCACAGATATGAGTCCACCAATCATGATGTCCCCATCTCTATGATATCCTGGTTTTAGATTTATTGATAAGTAGTTTCTAAGTGTGCACTGACACTCGGCCGTCTTCCATAGGATGTCAGAGAGCACCAATACAATTAGAACCAGATCAGCTTCCATCTTTAACATTATTGAAACAGCTTCTCCTATGACAATGCTCACTCCTCCCACTCAAACTTGGTAGTTGTAGGGACGATATACAGTTCTTGAAAGAGCTATCAAATTGAATTTTTGAATGATAGGCAGAATATATTTATTTATTAATTAGATTTGTGCTTTTATACGCAAGGAGAATGAGGAAAGGAAGTTAAATTATAATGCTTACGCTGAGGTGATCGCTCTATTTCTAGCTGAGCTCCAACACCTGTGAGAACACTGTGTGGTCTCTGGTGGGCCCTGTTGCTCAGAGGTTCAGCCTTAAGGGATTTCTGCTCCTAACATCTGCATTTACCATTTAATATAGGTTGTTTCTTTTAAATATAATCTTATAGAAACTGTCTTTATTAACATAAAGACAAATATTAATTTGATTGAAAAGCTTATGCAGGACACAATGTAATAACATAATAGTATAACATAGTTGATAATAGAAACAAATGAAGTGACCCATCCACAGTGCAGTTATTCTGTTCATACTGCCTTGAATATATCTGAGATTTCAGTCAGAGAATGTGACTGATACAAAGGGGAGGAAATTATCAAGGTGCGGTAAGAGGTGAGTCTTTACTACACCTTGGTTTACTACGGGAGTAACCAGTGGTGTGCTGGTAAATGTTTAACAACAGGCTCTCTCCCTGGTCCACCTCTGCGCCCCTCGTCCACCTCTGTACCCCCCCCCCAAATTGCAGAGCTGGCTATAGCTGGGGAGAGAGCCTGGGGGGGGCAATGCATTACTCTCTCCAGGAAAAAAATGTAATGATCCCAGGTTCCAATCTAATTCATGTTTAATGTGGGATAAAATGCCATAAATAAGTAAATAAATATAAACTTTTAATGTTTAGCACCTGATTCTCAAAGTGGACATATTCCAAACACTATAATGAAAATAAAATGATTTTTTTCTACCTTTGTTGTCTGGTGACTTTGTTTTTCTGATCATGCTGGCCCAGTATCTGATTCTGCTGCTGTCTGTCGTCTTAACTCTGTTTCCAGGGCTTCCTTTCCATTTATTTCTTTACTTTCCGCCTCTCTTCTTCATTTCTTGCCCTACATCCGTAAGTAAAAGCTGGGTCCTCCGCAGACTTGACTGTCCAGTGGATCCAGCTTCTGCCAATTTTTGCCATTTTAGCATATACTAAGCATTAGCGCACGCTAACCATGTAGATGCCCATAATATTCCTATGGGCGTCTGCAAAGCTTGCGCTAAAAACGCTAGCACAATTTAGTAAACAGGGGCCTTAGTTATTTCTTCTATTATGGACTTCAGTTTTTAAATGTTTTCTGATAAATGTTTATTTTGCCATTTGGACGTCATATCAAAAATGCCCCTCTTTATATGCTAAGAAAACTTATTCCAAGCACACCTCTATTAAAATATATATACATAGATGTATGTGTATGCACTAGCTATTATAATTTTTACTGCAATTTATCTAATGCTGTGATATTTACCTTGGTTTTTATTTTTTCTATCTCTCTTCTTAAAAATTTTAGTTTAAAGTTTTTCAGTGTGTAAATAAAATAAGCATTTTCTAACCGCTAAGTACACTGACGCTACAATATAGATCTATTTTTTAATCAAGAAAGTGTATTTTGAGCTATAATAAATGTACAGCAACTTCTTTCTGGAAATGTATTTTATGAGGCATTTGTATGCAGTCTTGCTGTAATGCTTGTGTTCTGCATTATGACCTGACACTGTGTTCTAACTCTCTCCAAGGATTTCCACAGAAATCTAGCTGGTACTATACCCACACAATTGAATTCACATCCTAAGCAGTCAGGCAACCAGCATGCTTACACAAAAGAAAGAAACATTTCATAAATAAATATTTTTCTTCTTACGTTTTACACTCTTCAGTAAGAACAATGAACTAAACAGCTTATCTTTGAAAAACATTGCTTCTAAGATGATATTTTTTTAAAACGTCAAAGTGTAGAAATTGTATTACCCTCTAATAAGATGGAATGCAACAGCATTAAAGCAAATGTCCACTTAGGATTGACCTCCTGGTTTCCCCTGATTGATTACTACTGTTGACTGGTTTCTAGGATGAAATAAAGGCAGTTGAAAGCTTGGGGGAGAGAAGCCCTTGATTGATCAGAGCAGTCAATGTTTTCGGGGAGATTAGAAGGTAGGGGTAAATCTGTTAGACTGCATTGTGATGCTTAATGGGCATATTACTTTTGTTTTTCGACAGTGCCTCTTAAGTAACCTATTCATCATCCCCCTGAAGGCCAGATCTGTAGCACACCAGAGTAACTCTTCATTCTTTTCGCTACTGATGTAAGCTAAGGAAGATGCAACCCTTCCACACTCCTTAAGGCACTATACTGCCTCCTGTCCACTACCCTTTCCCCTATCCCTCTGAAACCAAGAACCAAGAGCTGCGATCGTCACGCTGGCGATGGTCAAAACAAAAAAAAAAAAACAGAATGAAAATGTTTGTGAAGCCATAGCCCTTCGTGTGCCCCTGCCGGCTTCCTTCCTCCTCCCTCCCCTCAGGCTGTAACTTCCTGTTTTGGAGAGGGAGGAGGAAGGGAGCTGGCAGGGGCACACGAAGGGCTTCGGCCCCACGTATTTTTATCAGCTGTTTTTTTTGTTTGTTTTCTGCTGCGGAGAGGAGGAGAACAACTAAGAAGTGAGACTTCCAAGCCACAGGCAGCTGGAGCTGACGCTGCCAGGAAGGGACCCGAGCCACCCCAGCCCAAATTTTAGGAGCCGGTTAATGTTTAACAACCGGCTCCCAAAATTCTTTTAAAAATAACAAATGGCTCTAGCGAGCCGGCGTGAGCCGGCTCCAGCACACCACTGGGAGTAACTCAGTACCTTTGTACAGCAGGTTATTGACTCTAGTGGTAAAGGACTAACACTTCCAGACCACATTGATCAAGGGTCAGTACAGGCCAAAAGTATCAGTAACATAAGGCTCTCCCCCAAACCAAATTCCCCTCTAAGGTGCCCCCTCCCCACAAGACCTCCCGCTAGAGTGACTTCACAAAGTCTAGCCCACCCCCTTAGTGGTGGAGGTCAAGTGAAAGTGGCCTACCCCCACCCAACAATCCCTGGTGATGGTGTTTAGGGGTGTGAGCATAAAAGCAAGCTCTTATATAGAAATATGACTCCTAATGATAGTACCATGGGAATACCTCAAGGGGTCACCAGCACCATTTTAGTTTTAGGCATCAGCAAGGGCAGGAGCAAGTGGGCACTAGAGGTGGGTGGGGAGAGAGGTTGGGAGGTTGTTGCCTTGGGCAGCTTGCCTGGGGAGCAATTCTGCATAACCACCACTAGCAGGGGCTAATTGGGTTGGGGGTCACTTTGTGGTGGGAGTGCCCTGGAGAGCTATTTTCTGTTCCACAAAACCTCAATAATCATGTTACAGTAATTTTCTACTGCCCCCAGCCTTCTACTATTCAATATAACCCACAACTTCTTCGGCTGAGGGGGTTCTATTAATCTAAATATAATGGCATATTGATTAATTTCTGTATTCCTGCACAAATGGTATAAATGTTACATTCACAATTTTGCATTCTTCCAACATTCGTTGTCATAAAAAAATTAATTAACTTAAAGGCTGCATACCGGGTAAGCTCTTCCTTCGAGTACACAGTCAGTAACCATCAAAACATGTTAACACCAATATTGCTTATACTGACATCTTAATGTCATAACAAACTCAATATTCAATATGTTGAACATATTTAGAAATCGGAACAAGTGAGGTGATTAAATTTGCAGATGACACATAACTATTCAAGGTTGTTAAAACAAATGTGGACTGTGAAAAATTGCAGGAAGATGTTAGGAAATTGGAAGAGTTCTTCCTGACACAAGTGGTACAATCCCATGCCCCCTGCTTTTTGATATAATACATCACAATCCTGTGCAGAAGGAATGGATCCTCAGAAGCTTAGCCGAGATTGGGAGGCAGGGCTGGTGTTTGGGTGGTGGGGCTAGTTCTGGGCAAGACTTCTACGGTCTGTGTCCCAGTGGCATAGCCAGAAGGCAATTTTTGGGTGGGCCAACAGGTTGGATGGGTGGGCACTAGAGTTGCCAACTTTTTTGAAAAAGAAAAAAACAGCAAACCTGATGCACCCATGCTCTGTACCTACCCCACTCCCCATAACTTCAATGAGGGTTGCAGTGCAGGCTTCAGTGGCTGCAGGCCAATTGAGAGCTAAGGGAAGTACAATAGACTGCACTATTCAGCCCCACTGAGCCATGGTCCTCCAACACATATATGGTATTGAAGCCAAACACATTCTGCATCCAGAGAACCTCCTGGCCGTCCACCAACAATGGATACAGAGCACAGCAAGGACAATTCTCCATAAAACTCATCATATAAAGAAATTTTGTTTTCTAGTGTAATCTCAATTACAGACATATTATAAATTAACTTTAAAAAAATCTATAAAACAAAAGTCACTCAGAACCTAGAGCAAATCTACCATGCCAACACTAACTTCCAAAAACAAAGATCCTACCTATGAAAAAGAAGTGCCTTAAATATTATAGTAGGGCCCTAAAATACAAATACATTTATCAGGAAAGCTGAACAAGCCAAATTACTACAGAATGCTACATGGAAACTTCATGCTAACAGAATACCTCAGTCACACACATAAGACACAAATGCCAAATACAGAATAAGTGACCACAAACTCTAGAAATATAAATTAAACGGAAACCCCAAGAAACTAGACCTTGCATGTAGTACAACACCAGAGAAACAAGAAAGAAAGGCACTTGCTCCTGTGCAAAATATAAAGATGGCACATGCCAGGGATGGTGTTAGGGGATGGAACTAGGGCAATTGTGCTTGGTTCCTTGGCCAGAGAAAGCCTGCATGCTGGAAGCTGAAGGAGCAGCCTGGTAATGGACTTTGGGGTCCTTTCCTAGATTTCTGTCCTGGACCCCAGCCATCTTTACCATCAACTTTGGCAAGATGTACATTCCAAATCCAACTTATTATATTCACAACATTGAAAATAAAATATTTTTTATACCTTTTTGTTTTTTTCTCAAATCATATTGGTCCCAGTCTCTGGTTTCTGCTTCCCTCTGTCTTCTCTTAACTCACTTGCCAGGGTCTCCTATTTGACATTTCTTCTTTCTTCATGTCCATCATCCATCTCCCATCTCTGTTTTCCTATATTTCCTTGTTCAGTATCTCCCCTGTGTTCATATCCCCTCATCCATCATCATTCCTCTGTGCACCTATGCACCCCATGCCCAGCATATCCCTTCTGCATTCCTATTCTCTCCCTTGTCTGGTATCTCCCCCCCCCCCCCCATGTCCATATACCCCCCTCTCCAGTGTCCAACATTTTATCTCTATTCTATACCCCCCCCCCCCCCCTTGGTCAGGCATTACTCCTCCATGCCCATGTGCTATCCCCATACAGCATCTCACATTTGTGTCCCTGTCCCCATGCTCCCACCTAATGCCCATCATCTCCCTTCTGTATCTGTATACTTCCCTATGTCCCCTTTCTCCCTCCTCCACACCAATGTATCCCTCTCCTCTCTGATCCCACCCCCAACCAGCTTCTCTTCCTCTCTTTCCTTCCCCTTATGCATCTGGCTCTTTCTCCCTGCATCTCTCTCCCTTCCCTCTGCATATCATCATCTGCATATCCAGCACCTCTCCTTCAGCCCCCCCCCCCCCCCAACACACACGTCCAGCATCTCTCCCTTTCATCCAGCCCCCCTACATGTTCAGCACCTCTCCCCTTCACTTCAACCCTCTGCATATCCAGCACTTCTCCCCTTTCCCTCCACCCCCTGCATATCCAGCACCTCTCCCCTTCCTTCTACCCCCTATATATCCAAAACCTCTCCCTTCCCTCCAACCTCCCCTCTGCAAATCCCAAACCTCTCCCCTTCCCTCCAACCTCCCCTCTGCAAATCCCAAAACCTCTCCCCTTCCTTCCAACCTCCCCTCTGCAAATCCCAAAACTTCTCTCCCTTCCTTCCAACCTCCCCTCTGCAAATCCCAAAACTTCTCTCCCTTCCTTCCAACCTCCCCTCTGCAAATCCAAAACCTCTTCCCTTCCCTCCAACCTCCCTTTTGCAAATTCCAAAACCTCTCCCCTTCCTTCCAACCTCCCCTCTGCAAATCCCAAACTTCTCTCCCTTCCTTCCAACCTCCCCTCTGCAAATCCCAAAACTTCTCTCCCTTCCTTCCAACCTCCCCTCTGCAAATCCAAAACCTCTTCCCTTCCCTCCAACCTCCCTTTTGCAAATCCCAAAACCTCTCTCCCTTCCCTCCAACCTCCCCTCTGCAAATCCCAAAATCTCTCTCCCTTCCCTCCAACCCTCTGCCCCTTGCAAGTCCAGCACCCTTCTGTTCCCTCCCCTCCCTGCCTCCCCTTACTGGGCCAGCACGCAGCACCCCACTGACTTCCTCACCCTCTCCCACCCCTGCCGCAGCGCTTTATTTAATGTTGTCGGCGCTGCTGTTACAGTTTCCCACCCCCGCAGTGGCGCTTTACACTTTACCTGACGGCAACGCTACAGATGCAGCGCTGACGTCCGACGTCCTGCTCCGGGGCCTTCCGCGTCCCGCCTCCGTAACAGGAAGTTACATCAGTGTGGAAGGCCCGGAGCAGGACGTCGGACGTCAGCGCTGCATCTGTAGCGTTGCCATCAGGTAAAGTGTAAAGCACCGCCGCGGGGGTGGGAAACTAACAGCAGCGCCGACAACATTAAATGAAGCACTGCAGCAGGGGTGGGAGACGGTCACGGCAAGGATCTGCTTCTGGGCGGGCCTGAGGCTAAACTGGATGGGCCTGGGCCCATCCAGGCCCACCCGTAGCTACGCCCCTGCTGTGTCCTGAAAATGGGGCTAGTTCTGGGCAAGAGTTCTACGGTCTGTGTCCTGAAAATGGCAGGTACAAATCAAGGTAAGGTAATACACAAGAAGTAGCACATATGAGTTTATCTTGTTGGGCAGACTAGATGGACCATGCAGGTCTTTTTCTGCCATCATCTACTATGTTATGTTACTATGTAATACATCACAATCTGAATGTCCATTTGAATGAGTCCAATTTGGTTCATCGGTCAACCGCTTGAAAGCCCTTAGCATTCATATGGCCTTAAAGCTCCAGGATATTGATGTAAAGCGGAGTTTCCTAAGTTGACCAGTGTCCCCGAGTATGGAGCCCATCTACGTTAGCTCCCCAGCCCGGGTTGGTGTCTTGTGATGAGGAATTTGGAATGGGAGTCTTAGGATCAAATTGGACCAAATGGTCCACTGCAGGAGTGACTCTGCAAGCTCTGGAGTGACAGAGATGACGTCCACTAGGTTCCCAATAGCCTGATATCACTGGGAGGCTACAGTCCACTGGGCCTGCCTCAAATGGTAATGTGTCATGGGCATGACATGCACAGTATAGTCCATGTAGCCAGCAGCTCTTCTGAACTCAATGAACTGTGTCTTGCAGGGCTCCAACGAGCTCTAGTGCTGAACTGGAAGTAGATATGACCTGGGTAGTTTGTAACAAGCCCTAGTAACTCCCTGAATGTATTGATTCTTGAGCAACCTCCTGCGGTGTGCTCTTGGCCACCCAATTGTACAGGCAGGGAAATACATGCACTCTCAGTCTGTGTAGCAGCAATGCAACTATGGCAAGGCACTCTGTGAAGACTTGGGGAGTGGATTCGAGACCCTAGGATGCAACACTGGTAATGGTGTTTACCTACTCAAAATTTGAGATACATCTTGTGACACGGACATATCTGTATGTGGATGTAAATATCTTTTAAATCCAGAGAGCATAGCCAATAGTATTTCTGAATCATGGGAAGCAGGGTGCCCAAGGAAACTACCCTGAATGTTATTTTTTACCAGATATTTGTTGTGCTCAGAGATATAGAAGATTGCACTCCTTTTTTGATGGTGACTCTGGATATTGCATCACTATATGGTTTTAGGTTTATTAGTATTTGCTATACTGCACAATACTGACAGGCGGAAAAAGGCACTGTACAATTTAAAACTAACAGCAAACAGAAAAGGAAAAGGGAACTACAAACTGATTGATAGGTTAGATAAATCATTCCCACAAAACAACGAAAAAGGATTGCAGAAAATGTGGATTTTAATAAAAACAGATAATCAATAGAAATAAAATAAAACATAGAAAATAAGATGATACCTTTTTTTATTGGACTAACTTAATATTTATTTATTTGTTTGTTTGTTGCATTTGTATCCCACATTATCCCACCTATTTGCAGGCTCAATGTGGCTTACATAGTACCAGAGAGGCGTTCGCAGACTCCGGTGTGAACAAATACAAAATGATGTTGTGGTAATAGATTCTCATGGAACAGTCTCGTTAGGGTATCACAAAGTGGAAGGGTTGTGTTATGACCATACGTACTTTGGTTTTGATGTGTTACAGAGTTTAAGTATTTAAGTTGAATCGGCAGGGTATGCCTTTTGAAACAAATTAGTTTTTAGTGATTTACGAAAGTTTAAATGGCCGTATGATGTTTTCACAGCTTTCGGTAATGCGTTCCACAGTTGTGTGCTTATATAGGAGAAGCTGGATGCGTAAGTTGATTTGTATTTGTCCATTGCAACTTGGGTAGTGGAGATTTAGATATGTTCGTGATGATTCAGATGTGTTTCTGATTGGTAGGTCTATGAGGTCGGTCATGTATCTCGGGGCTTTGCCGAAGATTATTTTGTGAACTAGGGTGCAGATTTTGAAAACGATACGTTCTTTGATTGGGAGCCAGTGTAGTTTTTCACAGAGGGGTTTTGCGCTTTCAAATCATGTTTTTACAAATATAAGTCTGGCTGCCGTGTTTTGAGCAGTCTGAAGTTTTTTTAGGATGTGTTCTTTGCATCCCGCATAAAATCCATTACAATAGTCAACGTGACTTAGTACCATTGATTGTATCAGGCTGCAAAATGTTTCCCTCGGGAAGAAAGTCGTTTGAGTTTCCACATTGAGTGGAACATTTTCTTCATTGTGGATTTCGCTTGGCTGTCTAGTGTTAGGTTATGGTCCAATATGACACCAAGGATTTTCAGGCTGTCTGAGATAGGAAGGGTGTAATCTGGGGTGTTGATACTTGTAGGGTTGTATGCGTTGTATTGGGAGAGGATGAGACAAAGAGTTTTTTCTTTATTGAGTTTTAGTTGGAATGCATTAGCCCATGAGTCCATGATGTTCAGGCTGAGCTTGATTTTATTGTTGATTTCTGTTAGTTCATGTTTGTATAGAATGTATATTGTGATATCATCTGCATAGATAAAAGGGTTAAGGCCTTGGTTGGATAATGCTTTGGCTAGTGGGGTCACCATTAGGTTGAAGAGGATCGGTGATAGTGGTGATCCTTGGGGTACTCCACAGTCTGCTTTCCACGGTGATGATATATTGGAGTTGGATTTCACTTGATATGTTCTTGTGGTTAAGAAACCCTTGATCCAGCTAAGTATATTTGCACTTATTCTGAAGTAATCTAGTAGTCTTAGTAATATATTGTGGTTTACCATGTCGAATGCACTGAACATATCGAATTGGAGGAGAAGGATGCTTTTGCCTGTTGCTATTTCCTGCTTGAATCTGGCGAGGAGCGTGATTAGTACTGTTTCAGTGCTATGGAGGGGGCGAAATCCTGATTATGATTCATGTAGTATTGAGAATTTGTTTATATAATCAGTAAGTTGTCTGGTTACCAGGCTTTCCATCAGTTTGACTACCAGTAGGATAGATGCTATTGGATGGTAAATAGTGATTTTGTTTTTTTCTTGATGTTTTTTGTATTGAGGTGAGTAGGATATTGCCATTTTCCTTGCTGAAGCAAGAAATTTAGGTGGGATGAGAGGTCTGTTGTGAAGCGGTCAGGGGCGGATTTTATTAGGTAGCTGGGACAAGTATCTAGTTGGATGTTGGCGAACCTTCTAATCGCCTGGGTGACTGTTCCGATGGTGAGGAGAGCAAAGTTTGACCAGGTTCGGTTGGCTGGGTATTCTCCGGGTGTTGGGTCCAAACCATTGAGGAAGTTTTCGATTTCGATATTGTCCTGAGGCAGCGTGTTGCATAGGTTTCCAATTTTTTCATTGAAGTACTTGGCAAGTTTGTCTGCAGATGGGAGGTCTGTGTTGGTTTTAGTGACCAAGGTGGTGTCTAGGAGTTTATTCACGAGTTGGTATAGTTTCTTCATATCTTTGTGATCTGTCCCTATTTTAGTTTTATAGAATGATCTTTTGGTCTGTCTTATTGCGTATTTGTATTTTCTTTGTATTTGCTTCCATGTGTTAAGTGTGGGTTCACCTTTTGTTTTTCGCCATGCTCGTCTAAGTTTCCGGGATTGTGTTTTTAACTTTTCAGTTCGTCATTGAACCATGGTATTGTGTTATGTCAACGTGAGGTTCGTGTTCGTGAGGGTGCTATTTCATCTAGTATGCTTTTACATCTTTTACATCTTTTATCCCATTCAATTTATCCCACGTATTAGAAAAAAGGGAAAAAAGACTAAACGTCAGCCGGCGTGGCTAAACAGTAAGATAAAGGAAATCATTAGAGCCAAAAAACAATCCTTCAGAAAGTGGAGAAGAGAACCAACTGAAAGTAACAGGATAGATCATAAGGAATGCCAAGCCAAATGCAAAGCGGAGATAAGGAGGGCAAAAAAGGACTTTGAGAAGAAATTAGCGTTGGAAGCAAAAATACATAGTAAAAATTTTTTTAGATACATTAAAAGCAGGAAACCGGCCAAAGAGTCGGTTGGGCCGCTGGACGAAAATGGTGTTAAAGGGGCGATCAAGGAGGACAAAGCCGTAGCGGAGAAATTAAATGAATTCTTTGCTTCGGTCTTCACCGAGGAGGATTTGGGGGGGACACCGGTGCCGGAAAGAATATTTGAAGCGGGGGAGTCGGAGAAACTAAACAAATTCTCTGTAACCTTGGAGGATGTAATGGGTCAGTTCAGCAAGCTGAAGAGTAGTAAATCACCGGGACCTGATGGTATTCATCCCAGAGTATTAATAGAACTAAAAAATGAACTTGCGGAGCTACTGTTAGAAATATGCAATCTGTCCCTAAAATCGAGTGTAGTACCGGAAGACTGGAGGGTAGCCAATGTTACTCCGATTTTTAAGAAGGGTTCCAGAGGAGATCCGGGAAATTATAGACCGGTGAGTCTGACGTCGGTGCCGGGCAAGATGGTGGAGGCTATTATTAAGAATAAAATTGCAGAGCATATACAAAAACATGGACTGATGAGACAAAGTCAGCACGGATTTAGTGAAGGGAAGTCTTGCCTCACCAATCTAATGCATTTTTTTGAGGGGGTAAGCAAACATGTGGACAATGGGGAGCCGGTTGATATTGTATATCTGGATTATCAGAAGGCGTTTGACAAAGTGCCGCACGAAAGACTCCTGAAGAAATTGCAGAGTCATGGAATCTGAGGTAGGGTACTATTATGGATTAAGAACTGGTTGAAAGATAGGAAGCAGAGAGTAGGATTGCGTGGCCAGTATTCTCAGTGGAGGAGGGTAGTTAGTGGGGTCCCGCAGGGGTCTGTGCTGGGTCCGTTGCTTTTTAATGTATTTATAAATGACCTAGAGATGGGAATAACTAGTGAGGTAATTAAATTCGCCGATGACACAAAATTATTCAGGGTCGTCAAGTCGCAGGAGGAATGTGAACGATTACAGGAGGACCTTGCGAGACTGGGAGAATGGGCGTGCAAGTGGCAGATGAAGTTCAATGTTGACAAGTGCAAAGTGATGCATGTGGGTAAGAGGAACCCGAATTATAGCTACGTCTTGCAAGGTTCCACGTTAGGAGTTACGGATCAAGAAAGGGATCTGGGTGTCGTCGTCGATGATACGCTGAAACCTTCTGCTCAGTGTGCTGCTGCGGCTAGGAAAGCGAATAGAATGTTGGGTGTTATTAGGAAGGGTATGGAGTCCAGGTGTGCGGATGTTATAATGCCGTTGTATCGCTCCATGGTGCGACCGCACCTGGAGTATTGTGTTCAGTACTGGTCTCCGTATCTCAAAAAAGATATAGTAGAATTGGAAAAGGTACAGCGAAGGGCGACGAAAATGATAGTGGGGATGGGACGACTTTCCTATGAAGAGAGGCTGAGAAGGCTAGGGCTTTTCAGCTTGGAGAAGAGACGGCTGAGGGGAGATATGATAGAAGTGTATAAAATAATGAGTGGAATGGATCGGGTGGATGTGAAGCGACTGTTCACGCTATCCAAAAATACTAGGACTAGAGGGCATGAGATGAAGCTACAGTGTGGTAAATTTAAAACGAATCGGAGAAAATTTTTCTTCACCCAACGTGTAATTAGACTCTGGAATTCGTTGCCGGAGAACGTGGTACGGGCGGTTAGCTTGACGGAGTTTAAAAGGGGGTTAGATAGATTCCTAAAGGACAAGTCCATAGACCGCTATTAAATGGACTTGGAAAAATTCCGCATTTTTAGGTATAACTTGTCTGGAATGTTTTTACGTTTGGGGAGCGTGCCAGGTGCCCTTGACCTGGATTGGCCACTGTCGGTGACAGGATGCTGGGCTAGATGGACCTTTGGTCTTTCCCAGTATGGCACTACTTATGTACTTATGTACTTATGTACTTATGTACAATGAGGTAGTGTCACGGTTGTGCCCAGGTTCCTTGCTCCCCGTCTCCTCGCCCCCCGGTGGTTAGACCTGGTGGCTGCTGTGAACTGATGGCTTATCGTTTCCCATGTTCCAGAAGATATGCTGGTCCGGTCCGGATCTTCCAGCCTTCCAGATTGTTTTGGGAGTTTTTTGGAACTAAGCAGAACCCATACCTGGTGAACTCCGTTGCATGCTACCTTTATTAACCATCTGGGAAGGTCTCTAGTTTGCCTTGCAACAGAGGTCCTCAGAGGAGTTTTCTTTGGTGAGAGTTTGTTGCAGTGCTGCTGTGCTATTTCCTGATTGTGGCTTTGACCCTGCTTGTCTCCTGGTTTATTCTTCTGTCTGCTGCCCGTCCAGACCCGGCTTGCTTTCTGGTTTTTTTTTGCTGCTGCTTGCTGCCTGCCTGGGACCCCGGTGTGTTTTCTGGAAGTTACCTGCTGTCCGCCAGCCGGCTGCTGTTTCCTGCAGTTTTGCCTTCCAGCCCTGTCCAGTAAGTCCTGTCGGCCGCCTGCACTCAGGGGCTCAACGCCTGAGGAACGGTGGTCAAGTACAGGTGAAGTTTGGGCTGAAATCCGGTCCTGCTTGCTCTAGCTTGTGTTGCCTCAGCTACAGTCTTCGTCTGGTAGTTCCTGTCCTGGGTGGCTGGTACGTCTGTTCTGCCTTGTCTGTGTTTGGGTGATTCTTGTTAATAATACTGAACAGACATATAATGAGAAACTGTTGAATAGTGTGAAGTTTCTATGGTCAGTGGAATGTAAGCATTAAGGCAAACGAGATATGAGTCATAAACCTGTGAGAATAATGAGGGAGTCATATTAACCTTGAGCTGAGAAGCAGCTTGGTGGAAAGCAGAGACAGTCTTTGCTGGACAGAAAGAATGTGTTTGTAGATAAGAAATGTGAAAGCAAGCTTCAAAGAGAGAGGGTTGATGACGTACACATTGGGTTCAGTGTGAAAGAAAGTGAATATAAACAGAGCAGCATATATGTGACTTGAGCAAAAGCAATATCAAAGCTGAGCAAATATATCTCTGTATTCCTGCTAAGCATATATATATCTTTGTATCCTTGATAAAAATAGTTTTTGCTCCCATCTGAGTGTTCCTCAGATGCTTCTGTCCAACGGGGGGCAGTCGACAAAAATAAAAAATTTTTGATTATTCTTTTTATAACAGGTGTCAGTTTCTTTATTTACACACATATAGGGTGTAAATCTACAAATTGGCGACCTGCGGCAGGACGCGGCTGCCGTCGTTTGGATTAAGTTTTTGGATTTGTTATCGTGTGACTTTCTTTCCTATGATCTCCAGAAATGGCCAGCCTGGATTGAGTAGGTTATAGACTGTCAGTCAGCTGAACCGTGAGTATATCTTGGAGCAAAGTCTTTTGAAAAATTGCTTCTTTATTTTTATTCTTGTATCTTTCATTATTTATATTATTGTTTGCTGTGTATTTTGCTAGCTTAGGCATTGTTTGTTATTATATCATGAGACCTTTTCAGTCTAAGAACGACCTTTCCCTTAAACCCGCTGCAGAGGGTCAGGGTCAGGAAGAAACATCTATCACTCCATATGTTTTGTATGTAGATAGCCGAAAGAATTGTTCACCTCTTGTGCATGTTAAAGATACTTTTCCCTTTGAAGCTCCCGTTATTCAAAAGGTCTGTGAGAAATGGGCAGGATATGCAACTAAAGACCCATTCCTGGCATGGCCAGGCACGGGATCTTTTGCTCGTCCCCAAATATTGTCAGTTCAAAAGTACATTCAACAGCACAAAAAGGGTAAATCCCTTCAGAAACATCTGCATGTCCTTAATCTCTTTATGGTAACAGCAGATTTGTTTCACTCTGATAAAATGAAAATAGATACACAAGCACGTGAAACCGCACGCATGCAGGCAAACGAGGACAGCCATAAGCTGCCCCCACCTTATCACACTTCGCTGACTACACATTTTTTCTATCCCTTTACATGAGGATTCTCGTGATCTTACCTCCTTTGTTTTTCAAAACCAAGCATACCGCTGGACGCGTATGCCTCAAGGTTTTACTGATAGCTCTACTGTCTTTTCAAAACAGCTCATGTCTGATCTCACTGACTTCATTTCACTTTTACCTTCAAATGTTTCCCTGTTTGTCTATGTTGATGACATTTTATTATCTGCGCCAACTCGAGAATTGTGTATCAAATATACACTTGATCTTTTTCTTTTACTGTATTCTCTCGGGTATAAGTGCAACAGATCTAAATGTCAGCTAGCCTCTCCAGTAGTTACTTTCCTCGGTCAACAAATTGGTAAAGACAGACACATGTTAGACAAAGAATTGTTAACTAATGTACAGGCTGTCACAATGCCCACTTGTCTCAAATCCCTAAGATCCATTCTTGGTTTACTAAACTATTGCAGACATTGGATACCAAATTATTCAGCACAAATTATGCCTCTTTATTCTTATCTCCAAGTACCTGCTGGTTCCTGCTCACATACCCCAATTGTTCTTACCCCTGAACATCAATCTCTGTTATCCTCCATCATTGCAACCATTTCTGCTTGTGATCCCTTATCCACTGTTGATCCATCTCAGCCCGTGCATGTCTGAGTTACTGACCATACAAATACTTGGGCTGCTTTTATCAATCAAGAAAATGATCTGACTTTCCCAGTCTGCTTTTTGTCAGGGACTTTCTCAGCAGTTGAAAGGGGTTTTCCTCCCTTTTCCAAACATTTAGTTGCGGTTTGTGCTGCAATTTCCAAATGGAGATCTATTATGCCACATTCATCTATCATTCTTCACACCCAACATTCAGTTCATCATATGATGTCTGCTAGTCAGGCCGCACTCACTAGTACCCGGTATGGAAAATATCAGGCTATTTTACTAGGTCAAGATATTACTACAAAACCAATAACAGAGCAACAGTCAAAACAATTAGCATTGTTGTTTCCCCCCTCAGTATTGTTAACTCATCCCGAATCTAAGCCACCGTGGCTAACTTTACAGTTTGCCCCGGCGGAGGGAGGATTTATATGGTTCACTGATGGTGCCAGCCATGAAGGTATTTCTGCACTTGCAGCATTACAAGTCAACACTGATTTAAAAATAGTACAGAAACACCAACTACTGTGTCCACCTCAGCACACAGCACAGCATGCAGAATTACTTGCAGTTATAACTGCCATACAACACACGCCGCAGCAAACGTCAGCTACAATATATTCTGACAGTTCTTATGTTATTAGCTCATTGCCGTACCATCTCTTGAAATGGCAACGTAGAGGTTTTATTACATCTAATGGTAAAACTTTACAGCACCTCCGTTATTGGGAATTGCTTTTTGATTTACTTCAGGCTCGTGAGGCTGTAGGGGTTAAGACAGCGTTTATTTGGGTCCCTGCACATACAGGAGCTAACAGTTTTGAAGCCCGTGGTAATCAGCTTGCTGATACAGCGGCTACGGAAGTTGTTAGTTCTCAGGCTATTCCCTTATGCATGGTTGTTACACGCACTGGTAAAAGTACTGCTCAGACTATTTTACCCCCCACACCATTGGAGCAAGCAATCTGGAAAAATACAGGGTGTATCTCTACTTCTACTGGCTGGATACATCCTTCTGGAAAAACTTGTTTGTCCACAGCTGAAGCCATTACTAAACTTACTGCAATACATAGTGAGCACCATGAGTCTATTTCAGCTTTGGTAGATTCTTTATCTTTACTGTATTGGAACCCCAATCTTAGAGAATTGGCTGAATCTATTGTTAAAACATGTCTTTCTTGTGCTGTGACCATTCCCCGTAGAGGTCCAGCCATACCCACAGGATGTTTGCCTACCCCAACAGGACCAGGTATTGAATGGCATATTGACTTTACTGATATGATTCACCCCATCCAAGGTAAACGCTATATCCTTTTATGGGTCGATGCTTTTTCAAGATGGGTGGAAGCATTTCCCTGTACTAAGGAGACAGCTCATGTGGTTGTACAATCTTTAATTCGACATATCATGCCAGCACATGGTTGTCCACATAAAATTGTTTCAGATAATGGTTCACATTTTAATAATGTACTTATGCAGGAATTGCAGACTATCTTGAATATTACTCACCGCAAGGTGTTAGTATATAGCCCGACCTCTAATGGTCTGGTGGAACGATACAATGGTATACTGAAAACTAAATTGAGAACATTGTTGCATGACTTGGAGTCTGTGGCTCCACATAATAAGTACAATTGGTATGATCTACTTCCAGTGGCTCTTATGTCTATACGTAGCTCGCCACTGAGTAAATTAAAAATTTCACCTTTTCAATTACAAACAGGCAGACATATGAGAACGCCTGTTGTTACTCCATTGCATACGCCTCAAGTCTACTGGCAGCAATTGCAACCTGTTATGGAACTGGTTCAGTCTTTAGCTAACCCAACTCAGAAACAGTCTCATTGGAACAGAGGTGATGATCTCTCTCTTTCCTTTTCCATAGGACAGCAGGTCTTAAGAAAAAACTTCACTCACAAAACCTGGAAGGATCCAGTTTATGTGGGACCATTTACTATCACTGATTTAACTCGCACAGCAGCAAAATTGTCAGACCATACTACCTGGATACATCTATCTGATTTACGCAAGGCTCCTGATCCAGGACCACCTGAGCAAATAGAAACCACCATTGTACCCCCAGAAGGCATTGATTAACAACATCATCAGTGCAGAACAATTATGAAGGTTTTTGTAATCTGTCTGCTGGTAGGACTTACTTATGGACTCAATACATATGTTGAAAGAATTCAACATGCCTTAAAGACTCTTAATCTGACTAACTGTATTGTTTGCACTCCACTTGTCACTTCTGTAACTACCATTCCAGCACATGTTCACCCTTATTCTATGATTAAGTTGCAAGGTATTCATAACTGTTTCAGTAATGGTACCTGCTATTTGGGTCTGGGTCATGAGCACAGGCAATATTGGACCAATGTTACTACTCAACGCCTGCCTTCCTTATTTGCTCATACTATTCCTGCACTAAACTATTGGTGTCTGATAAATTCTAGTTCACTTCAGGGTGAGAAACCTAATGTTTTATGTAATTATACTTATGACATACAATCCCGGAATTGGACTGTGTTACAGGGATCCTATGTCATAAATCAGACTGCAACATCTATAGCCTGTGCTAACAAAACAACTTGTCACCGGACACTGACAACCTCTTATGTGACCTCTACTAACCTTACTCTCACAAATTTGACTTTCTTCTTTTCATTATGTCAATTTAATGCCTCTTCCATGCAAGCCATTACTGCTGTACCTACTGCTTGTTCTTCAGTTAGGGAACCAAATAATCCTATTTTTCCTTTTTCTCAAACCTATGCTTTATATCATAACCTAACTTCTCTACAGTCTTTACGGTTAGGGGATTATTTGTTATGTGATAATATCCTGTACACTTATCTTCCATCATGTTATAAGTTCTGCACTCTTGTTCAACTAAATTTATTTGATTTGATCATTCCATTAGAAATCAATCAATAATTGTTAAAAATGAAATGCAGCGCATTCTTTCTCTAGCAATAATTCAAGTAAGTGATTATGAAGGGATATTGGACACGTCATGGTGGGATACCATAAAAAATTGGTTTGGAGGATTAGGCCCATGGTTAAGAGGGATTGTGACTAGATGTATTGTTTTCATATGTGTTGCAGGACTCTTATTATGTTGTTTGCCTTGTTTACTTGGTTGCTGGAGACGAACATTCCAAGATTCATTGAAAATGACCATGGTAACTCAGATACAAAATATAATACCTGATACCAGTGACTATGAACCAAACTGTCCTGGGTTACTGATGACTCCCGAAAGTTCTGTGGTTTGATAGAAAATGTTTGTCATTGCCAGGACGGCCTGAGGTGTTACCTATTTATAGGATGATGCCCAGTCTAACAGTGATGAAAACTATAACCATGAAACTTTTGGTGAACCTTGCTCTACAAGGTTCAAGGGAGGATTTGTTAATAATACTGAACAGACATATAATGAGAAACTGTTGAATAGTGTGAAGTTTCTATGGTCAGTGGAATGTAAGCATTAAGGCAAATGAGATATGAGTCATAAACCTGTGAGAATAATGAGGGAGTCATATTAACCTTGAGCTGAGAAGCAGCTTGGTGGAAAGCAGAGACAGTCTTTGCTGGACAGAAAGAATGTGTTTGTAGATAAGAAATGTGAAAGCAAGCTTCAAAGAGAGAGGGTTGATGACGTACACATTGGGTTCAGTGTGAAAGAAAGTGAATATAAACAGAGCAGCATATATGTGACTTGAGCAAAAGCAATATCAAAGCTGAGCAAATATATCTCTGTATTCCTGCTAAGCATATATATATCTTTGTATCCTTGATAAAAATAGTTTTTGCTCCCATCTGAGTGTTCCTCAGATGCTTCTGTCCAACGGGGGGCAGTCGACAAAAATAAAAAATTTTTGATTATTCTTTTTATAACAGGTGTCAGTTTCTTTATTTACACACATATAGGGTGTAAATCTACATTCTCCTGCCGCTGCCATCCCGCGGCAGTGGCCCAAGGACTCACTAACCCCAAGGTTCCACGAGAGACGTGACAGGTAGTAAATGGAGTCCATTTGTGCTGTCCACTCATTATTGTATATGTGTTGCCAGAATTTTTCCGTGTCTACTTGACCTCTTGTGTTGTAGGTTGTGCGTTCTTGTATGTGGTAAGAACCCTTCTTCCACCAGTTTAGGGATAAGTTTAGCTTGTAGTGATCGGTCCACGGTGTTTCTGTCCATTTGATGTCTGTTATTATTAGGTTCTGGTCTGTTGACAATTTTGTGTGCGAAGAGATCGAGTGTTTTGACATGAGTTGCTTGCATATGTAGCCATTTAAGATCCCATAGGTGGAGGAATTCCTTGCATTCTTATGCGTTAATAGAGTTTGGGTCTTCTAGGTGCAGGTTAATGTCTCCTAATACTAGTATATTGGAGTTGGTGGTACAGGTGCTTGAAATGAAGTCCATGAAGTTAGACTGGGCTTCGTTCCAATTGCCTGGTGGTCTGTAAAACAGGACACAGTTCAAGTGATCACGTAGAGTTTTGTTGTAGATTCTGATTGAGGCAATTTCAAGTTGGGGTGTAATGGACTCGGCAATGGTTTCAGTGGTAAAGTGGGATCACTAGATTAGTGCTATGCCTCCGCCTCTCTTTTCCTTTCTGGTCCAGTGGATGAGGCATATTTTCAAAGCACTTTGGGAGGCTAAGTTCCATAGGTTTCTATGGAACTTTGGGAGGCTAAGTGCTTTGAAAATAAGCCTCTTTGTATCCTGGGGGGCATAGGTCTAGGATTATAGGGTCCTTTTGATCGTGGATCCAGGTTTCAGTGATGAAAAGTAGGTCAAGGTTTACTGACGTTATCCAGTTTGTTAACAGTGTTGTTTTATTTCCAGCAGATCTGGTGTTGATATAGCCCACTTGGATTGTTTGGTATGGGTCTTCTGTGTTCAGTGTTGTGTGAATTTTTGTTAGTTGTCATTTCTTTGTTAGTGTGGGTTTATTATGACCTTTCTTTCCCTTCTGTTGTGTTTGACCACATGTTGGTATTCTTCCATTGTTTATGGTGTTGTCAGTTTGATGAGGTGAGGTGTATCTGATCAGTCTTTGATGATTTTGTAGTATAGGTATGATGTTGCTTTCTGTGAGTGGGGTGGTTAGTGTAAGGTGGATCAATGATAAGGAGTAGATTACTAGGAGTAGTTTGAAGGTATTCATTTTAGTTTGGTTCACTATGGCTTGATTAGCTTTCAAAGGTAACCCTTCTTCTTCAGATCAGAAATAAGCAAATGTTGATAAATAACAGTACATATAAGTGAAACATCAAAGAATTCCAATGACAATCTCACAGGAAGAGGGTGGGGTAAGGTGAGAAACAGGGAACTGGGTGAATGAGAGACCAGAAAAAAATGCATGGTGATAAGAGGGTGACAAAGCAGTATAATTTTATGGTTTACAATGGCCTAGAAAACCCAGATAGATCTTTGTTAATTCCTGTCTGGTGGGTGTCAAAATATTTAATCATTCTGACTTCAAAGGTCTTACGTTCCTGGATTGTCAAAGTTTCCTTTTAGTATTCACACCATAAAATCATTGACACAGTGTTCTGGTTTTGTAAAGTGCTGTCTCACAGAGGTGACATCCTGGTTGGCACCACATATGATGTCTATGTAAATTAAATCTCTTCTTTAGCATCTGGCTTGTTTCTCCAATATAGAACCCTTCATCACACTTTTTATATTGACTGATATATATCACATTGGAAGATGAGCACGTGAAGGATTCCTTTATGTTGAATGTTTTTCCTTTGTACATAAGAACATAAGTATTGCCATACTGGGAAAGACCAAAGGTCCATCAAGCCCAGCATCCTGTTTCCAACAGTGGCCAATTCAGGTCACAAATACCTGGCAAGATCCCAAAAAAGTACAAAACATTTTATACTGCTTATCCCAGAAATAGTGGATTTTCCCCAAGTCCATTTAATAATGGTCTATGGACTTTTTATTTAGGAAGCCGTCCAAACCTTTTTAAAACTCCGCTAAGCTAACTGCCTTTACCACATTCTCTGGCAACGAGTCCAGAGTTTAATTACACGCTGAGTGAAGAAAATTTTTCTCCGATTCATTTTAAATTTACTACATTGTAGCTTCATCGCATGCCCTCTAGTCCTAGTATTTTTGGAAAGCGTAAACAGATGCTTCACATCTACGCGTTCAACTCCACTCATTATTTTATAGACCTCTATCATATCTCCCCTCAGCCGAGAACAGATAGAGAGCAGCAGAATCAGAGACTGGGACCAATATGGATAGAAAAACAAAGCCACCAGACAACAAATGTAGAAAAAATCATTTTATTTTCATTTTAGTGTTTGGAATATGTCCAATTTGAGAATTTACATCTGCTGTCTTATTTTGCACTGGGTGTACTGGAGCTGTAACAGCTTACAGAAATGATTTATAATGAAAAAAAATCATGTTATTTTTTTTCCTATAAACTAGTATATTTTCAATGATGCCTGTTTATATGTGCCATGGCTGGTGTAAGGGGTGTGTCTATCACAGGGGTGGAGCTATATATGGTGATCCCACCCATAATGAGTACTGCACTTTTTTTTCTACAAAAAAAACCACTGGTTTTAATATTAATCCTTGTTTTGGTTATCTGTTATTGTTTGCAGTACTTTACCATCTGTTTTTTTCAAACGTTCACTGTTCAACTTTTTCATGATAATAAACCTATAGTTTATTAGCTGTGCTGTCCTGGACTAAGAATCCTGGTTTGTATTTAAGGGGCTGTAGGTGCTTTCTAGAAACTTTGGGATCCCTGGAGTGTGGTCCCAGTGTCCTAGAAATCACCGGTAAATAACCTGAGAGTGGGAGACTAGTCCAGAGGCAAGCAGGACCTAGTCGGTGGGAGGAGGGTGCTAGTATAGAGCACATGACCAGGTGCAGGCGGACCTGAGCAGTACTGGGGATAGACCCTCTGGGTGACCGCAGGATTAACCTCGGATGGGTGCTAGGCGTTTTGTGACATATACACGTGTTTAATAGTTAAGTTAATATGTATTGAATATTACTTCTGTTGTTGTATGATATAATTAGTGAGCACTAATAGCCAGGTAGCTTTTATTATGTCATGGTTTCCTTTTGGTCTTCTATCTGCTCTCCTTTACCCAAGTCTCGTTACATTGGTTGGGCCAATTCCACAGATGGGGTATATTGCTATCAAGCAATACCCCCACCTTTTCCTGAAGAAAAAAACCTCGCTCTCCTGACTTTCTGTTCTGTACAGTAAAAGCTGGTGTTCTATTTATTAAACATCACTCAAGTTCAGTGGGCACCACCGGTTTCCACTCCTCTAGAAAAAACACAAGTATCAAAACCACCCCCAGAGCAGTACTCTCTAGGTCCTCCTACCTTGATGCAGGGGCGTAGCCAGACCTCAACGGGAGGGGGGTCAGAGCCCAAGGTGGGGGGCATATTTTGGCCCACCTCTTCGGCGTCACATGCGTTTGAACTGATACGAGCCCACTGGAGTACAAAAAGCCATTTTGGGACAAGCTTCAGCCGAGAGCGGGATTTGCCAGTAGCCCTTGGTGAGGTCCAAGGTAGACAGGTATTTGGTCGGCCCTAGCCAATCTAGTAGCTCCTCAATACGAGGCATGGGGTAAGCATCAGGGGCCGATAAAGCATTGACCTGACGGAAATTGATGCAAAAAAGCCACATACCATCCGACTTGGGCACCAAGACTACAGGGCTAGACCATGGGCTATATGACTCCTCAATATCCCTGAAGTCTAGCATTTCATGGACCTGCTTGACGTCTTCCAGCTTTTTCTGGGGGGACAAGCGATAAGGCCTTTGTTTCACCACCTTCCCCCCCCCCCCCCCCTTGTCACTATACTGTGCATTAATAGGTGGGTTTCCCCAGGGCAAGGAGTCAATACATTCCGAAACTCCTCCAATAGGCCTTTCATCTCCCTTCTTTGCCCATATTGGAGTTCACCATTTATGTGAGGGTCCACTGGGCGAAATATTTCGGAGATTTGGGGACCCAACTCTTCATCCCCCACCTCCTCCCTTTGGGTTATTAAGGCCTCCCACTCCTGCCATGTCTTTAACACATTAGCATGATAGGTCTGGGTTCTTTCCTTATCATTCTGGATCTTGTATGTAGCGAGGCCCAATCTCTTTTGTACCACCCATGGCCCCCTCCACCTACCAGAAAATTTGTGGGGCGAATCGCCTGCCTTAAACTCTCTCTCCTGAGTCCCCCGGTCATAATGAGCCTTCTGAGCTTCCTGACTAAGTTTCAGTTGGTCTCTAGAATATTGTCCTAACCTCCTTAGTCTACCCTTTAGGTCCTGCTGGTAGGACAGTACCGTCCTATCCGCGGGATCCGGTGGCACCCACTGTTCCTTCAGAATGTCAAGCACTCCCCGGGGATACCGCCCGTACATCAGCTCAAACGGGGATACCCCCAGGGAGGCCTGGATACTTTCACGACAGGTGTAAAGGACAAAGGGAAGGAGTTGATCCCAGTTCTCATATTTCCCTTTGAGGCCTTTCCGAAGGAGAGTCTTCAATGTCTTCTTGAACCTCTCCACTAACCCATTGGTCTGGGGATGGTAAGCGACTGTGCGGAGATGTTTAATATTGAAGGCCTCCCATACCTGCGTCAGTGTGCTCGACAGAAAATTGGTGCCCCTATCAGTAAAGACCTCCCAGGGAAAACCCACTTTGCAGAAAATGTGTATCAACTCGGCAGCTATTATCCTAGCTGAGATATTTCTTAAAGGTATTGCCCAGGGAAATATGGATGCCATGTCCATAATTACCAGAATGTACGAGTACTCTCAACTAGACTTGATCAGAGGCCCCCACAATATACATAGCCACCCTACCCATAGGCTGGCCAATACGAGGCAGGGGTTGTAAGGGAACGCGTTCAGGACGACGCTTCTCCACCCTCTGACAATTTGGGCAAGAATTGCAATATGACTCTACCTCCTTGTATATTCCTGGCCAATAAAACCTGTGCAAGACCTGGGTCAGTGTATTTTGCACCCCTTTATGCCCCCCGAGCAGGTGATCATGGGCTAATTGGATTACCAACCTCCGGAAGCCCCTAGGAACCACAATCTGTTTCCTCAACCCCTCCTCCCTGGCCTTAGAGCCTACCCACATCAATATTCCTTTTTCTACTATAAATCTGGGATACCCCTCCACTTCCCTCCCTTTTGCCTGCTCCTAGGCATATTTCAGAGTGGGTTCGGAGTCTTGTTCTCGTGAAAAGTAGGGTAACTGCTCTTGAAGGGCCTCCAGACTTGTAGGGAAAGCCCCCATCTCCTCCAGATCCTCCATCCCTCTCCTACGCTCTTTCTGGGTATCCTTCCTCTGAGCCCTATCCCTTCTTGTCTTCCCCAGGGGGTGGGCTATAATGACTTCATGGAAGGGAAATAGCTGTGAGACCCCTGGATCCATTTCTTGCGCCTCCTGCCCTTGGGCCCGGGTCGTCTCCATAGCCTCTTTCTCCCTTAAACAGTGAGAAAAAGGAGCCTAATCCCTTCCCAATATCAGCTCCTAGGGCAGACGTGGCAGAACGGCCACAGCCAGCCAGGTAGTCCCAGTGGGTCCTTTGATCTGTACCTGGTGAAGGCCATATTGTGTCCATTAATACATTGGATGCCTATTTCTCCTTTATAAGACTGCACCCCGGCTTCCCCCCTTTTCCTTATCCGCTCCCACAACCATCGGGACACCATGGTCTGGTCTGCCCTGGAATCCAACAGCCCTTCCACTCTAATCCCTTCCACGTCAACCCATTGAGTATATCGAGGAGCTGCTGGCACTCACCACAATCCTTTCTAATATGCCCCCTCCAACCACACCGGTAGCAAAATCTATCTCTATCCACCTCCTCTACTAGGGGTTTCCGAAGGCCAACTCTGAGTCCAGGGTTCCCCCCTCCCCTTGGGCCCCACTCCCAGGTGCTGAAACTCCAGATAACACTCCAGACTAGAGAGTTGCACGGGGACAGAAATCTTACCCATCCCCGCCCGTCCCCACTGGAATCTTACCCATCCCCACCCATCCCCGCAAAAATTTAACCCATCCCAACCCGTCCCCACCCGTCCCCGCAAGAATTTAACCCATCCCCAACCATCCCCGCAAGAATTTAACCCATCTCCACCCATCCCCGTAAGAATTTAATGGTACATAAAAGAAAATTCCAGTCAGCTCCCTCGGTCTCTCTCTGGATTTGAGCCACAGCACTGTAGGCAAGGAAGGAACAGAAGTTGGGACACTCTGGTGCGCACATGTAAGACTTGTCTCCGATTCACTTGCACTGTGTGCTGAGAGGTCGCCATATGCACACGCCAGTAGGTCAGGTGACATCTGATTCTCGTGCCTGTGTCAGAGCTGAGGTCTGTGCACCAGCCTGGTAGCAAAGAGGATTAATAGTAACATAGTACGTGACAGCAAATAGACCTGAACGGTCCATCCACTCTGCCAATAGTCACACTTATGATCAATTCATCATTAAATCAACGAGTGTGATATTATATACTTGATTATGGTCTTTTTTTCGTGTTTCTGGAACAATGACCACAGAAGTCTATCTGGCCATATCCTTATGTTCCAGCTACTGGAGTTGCCGTTGAAGCCCACTCCAGTCTATTCGTCTTCTCATTTGTGGGACACAGACCGTAAAAGTCTGTCCAGCACTGTCCTCATGTTCCAGCCACTGAAGTTGCTGTCTAAGCCCTTTCCAGAAAACAACAACAAAGAGAGTCAAAAATCTCCTGCAAAAAAACAACAAAATAACAACAAAACAAGCGGAAGATATCCAGAAGGACCAGACTGAAGCCACAAATGTTGGAAACCAGAATAATTTATTACGACCCAACACGGTCCGTGTTTAGGCCGAAAAGGCCTTCTTCAGGGGTCTAAAACAAAAATATAACATATATAATAAAAACATAAAGACACATATCATATATAATAGTGGCTTTAAAATAAAATATTATATTAAAAGTATACATTTAAAGTGCATATATGTAATCGCAACCCATTTATATAATGAGTATATGTAATCACAACCCATATATATAATGAACCAAAGATGTATAAAATTTGAAATAACAAATAAAATATACAAATAAAATATATTTAAATAAAATATACATCATGGATGCAGAGAGGCTCATGGAAACAGTGATCTTATAAAGGCCATGCATATTATACATACAAAACGGTAAAATATATCAGATTTAAGAATGCAATAGATTACTAAAGATCTATGTAAAGATACAAACAGCAAGGTTACAAACGAGTGTAAGAATACAAACGAGTGTAAAAATAAGTGTAAACATAAGTGTAAAGATAATAATTATTAATTATAGAGACACCAACACTTTCATAAATGTTATTCAATATTTGTCATACCTTCAGACTGGCTTATACTGGTATTCCTCCAAAAAAGGTCTCGAGGGCGGGACACTGAGAATGAACGAATCAGGAAGAGCTTCTGCGTTCTGTTAGAGACGTCGGGGGGACTCGGAAGGGGAGGAGCGCTTTCAGTGAAGCACGCTGCTGTGGGATGCCGGCGACGGAGGGTAAATTTAAAAGAAAAATCCTTGGTTGGGGGGAGAAGAAAAGGGCGCCAGGGCAGACAGGCAGGCAGTTGAACTTGAGAGCGGGAGGGCAAGGGAGAGAGGACCTGGGCATGGATGGCAGGGCTCAGGGAGAGAGGGGAATTGCTGGATAGGGATGATGAATGGAGGGGGCATGGGCCAGAGAGGAGCATAGATGGGAGGGGAGGGCAGGGCAGGGCTCATGGAGAGAGGGGAATTGCTGGATAGGGATGAATGGAGGGGCAGGGGCCAGAGAGGAGCATGGATGGGAGGGCAGGGCTCAGGGAGAGAGGGGAATTGCTGGATAGGGATGATGAATGGAGGGGGCAGGGGCTAGAGAGGAGCATGGATGGGAGGGGAGGACAGGGCTCATGGAGAGAGGGGAATTGCTGGATAGGGATGAATGGAGGGGGCAGGGGCCAGAGAGGAGCATGGATGGGAGGGCAGGGCTCAGGGAGAGAGGGGAATTGCTGGATAGGGATGATGAATGGAGGGGGCAGGGGCCAGAGAGGAGCATGGATGGGAGGGGAGGGCAGGGCTCATGGAGAGAGGGGAATTGCTAGATAGGGATGAATGGAGGGGGCAGGGGCCAGAGAGGAGCATGGATGGGAGGGCAGGGCTCAGGGAGAGAGGGGAATTGCTGGATAGGGATGATGAATGAAGGGGGCAGGGGCAAGAAAGGAGCATGGATGGGAGGGCAGGGCAGGGCTCATGGAGAGAGGGGAATTGCTGGATAGGGATGAATGGAGGGGGCAGGGGACAGAGAGGAGCATGGATGGGAGGGCAGGGCTCAGGGAGAGAGGGGAATTGCTGGATAAGGATGATGAATGGAAGGGGCAAGGGCCAGAGAGGAGCATGGATGGGAGGGGAGGGCAGGGCTCATGGAGAGAGGGGAATTGCTGGATAGGGATGAATGGAGGGGGCAGAGGACAGAGAGGAGCATGCATGGGAGGGCAGGGCTCAGGGAGAGAGGGGAATTGCTGGATAGAGATCAATGGAGGGGGCAGGGGACAGAGGAGCATGGATGGGAAGGCAGGGCCCAGGGAGAGAGGAGAAATTGCTGGACATGGAGGGCAGGGGAGAGAGGAGAAATGTTGGGCAGGAATGGAGGGAAGGAAAGACAAAGGAAGGAGATGCACATGGATGGACGGGAAGGGATATAGGAGAAATGCTGGACATGGATGTAGGGGAGGGGAGGAAAGTAGATGTACATGGAAGGAGGGGAGTGAGGAGAAATGCTGGATATGCATGGAGGGGAAATTGCTGAATTTAAGGGCTGGATCGGAACACTTTGAAGGCAGATGCTGAAACTGGAGAAAGGATAGGGACAGGGCTACAGATGGTAGACAGGACACATAAGGACACAGGAGGATGGTGGACATGGTGAGAGAAAAAATATCAAATGGAAAGACACTGCATAAAACAGAAGACACTGGGACCAAAGCGAATAGAAAAAACAAATGATCAGACAACAAAGGTAGAAAAAAGTATTTTATTCAGAATTTATTAATTGGAATATGTCAGCTTTTGGAAATGTGCATCTGTGATATTTTGCATGTAAGTTTCAATTTTTCTAGTATTGCTGCATGCTGAGTCTGATTTCTTGAGGTAACTTTTCAGTTCCCTATTTTGCCTTCATATCTGTTGTGTCATGTGTGATCAAGGTGCAGTATCCTGCTAGCGTGTAGCATTTGCAGCCCTTTTTGTTTTGTTTTTTTTCACGAGATAGTGTATTGGTGTTTTAGAGCCTGGTGTAATTACAGTTCTGCCTTTCCACGCATAAGGTTGTTCTCGTCCTGTCCATGGAATTAGTGCTGTTATGGTTTGGTAAGGTTATGAGTGTGTTTTTGCACAAGTTTGTGTATAGTGTTTTACAGTGGAGAGATTGTGTGTCTGCACCTCTGACCACCCCCCCCCCCCCCCCTCCCCAGGGTTATGAGAATTGGAACTAATTTTAGTGGACTTGAACTGAATAATTTCGGGGGGGGGGGGTCGTGATAGCATTGTGCTTATTATTTCAATCAGTTTTTCTGTACAAGTTTAGCTTCATTTGTCTTTATTTGAAATTTCATAAATAAAAAATTTTCTAAAACTTGAATAATATTATCAATGGGGTGGAGCTGGAGTGGGGGCGGGGCTAGGATGGGGCGGGGCTAGGATGGGGCCCCACCAAATTGGTCTGCATAGGGCCCCGCACTTGCTAAGACCGGCCCTGACCAGACTGTTTTGTTAAAAAACCTTGGTGGGACTGAGCTAGTCGATATAATATTTAAAAATGCTTGTCCCATATGGTTTGATGTCCTATAAACAGTACATATAGGGGTTTAAAAAATATCCAGCGAAATATTTTAAAGCCACTATTATATATGATATGTGTCTTTATGTTTTTATTATATATGTTATATTTTTGTTTTAGACCCCTGAAGAAGGCCTTTTCGGCCGAAACACGGACCGTGTTGGGTCGTAATAAATTATTCTGGTTTCCAACATTTGTGGCTTCAGTCTGGTCCTTCTGGATATCTTCCGCTTGTTTTGTTGTTTTCCAAGCCCTTTCCAGCCCATCCTAAACCAGATTGCCATGTATGAGACACAGACCATACAAGTCTGCCAGGTATCAGCCCTAGTTCATCACAGCCAGAGTCACCATCTAAGCGTCACTTGACACATCCACACACATGCAGCCATTTAAGGTTAGGTTTTATATAACTTCCATTTTCTAATTAGAGATCCTCTGTTTCATCCCACGCCTTTTTGAATTCCGTCATCATTTGTGACTCTACCACCTCCTTAATGGAAGACTTTCCACATTTGTGCTGTTAAAGCAAGGAAGAAGAAGAGGAGGAGAAGACAGCACTCAAAGAAATTGGTATTCGGTAGATGAGAGGCTGGTGCAGGTGCAGCTTTCACTTCTACGACAAGACCGCAGAACTGCTTCCATCCCCGCGGGAACCCTGCAGGAGCTGCCTCAGTCCCCGTGGGAACCCCGCAGAGCTGCTTCCATCCCCGCGGGAACCCTGCAAGAACTGCCTCCGTCCCCGTGGGAATCCCGCGGGTTCTGCGGGATTCCCGCGAACCCCGTTCCCGTGCAGCTCACTACTCCAGACTCACAATACCCTGCTCCTTCGTACCAAGTCCACCCACATTTTCCCGGGCAGAGCCTCCAGATATTGTTCCAGGACTAGGTCGTGCAACAACTGGTGCACAGTCTTCCTCTCCGGCTCCAGCCATTTCCTCGCCAGATCCATCAGGCGCTGAGCTAAAGCCCTGGGGGTTTCTCCCTCCATCCAGTGCAACTCCCGAAACCTCCTCCTATAAGTCTGAATGCTCAGACCATAGCGGTCCCAGGTGGCCCCCTTCAGTTTGTCATAGTCAGTCACCTCACCTGGCGGTAAACTCTGGAAGGCTGCTAACGCCTCCCCCGAACGGGAGGGTGCCAGACGAATCGCCCTCTGCTCCCGAGGCCACCCTGCTGCGGTGGCTACCCTTTCAAAAGCCCCCAGGTAATCTTCAATGTCAACTGTATCTGATAACTTGCCCCAGGAAAGCCAATTAACATTTTGTGATCCTACCACAACTTGGGCTCCCTCGGGTCCTACTGGTGCCACCACCGGATTCAACTCCCGGGGTCCACCTCCGCTCCTCAACAAGTCCTGGAACACATCCAATAGGGGTTGCTGCTGGGCCCGGGAGGCGGCCAGAGACTCCTCCATTCATTAGCTTCTGCGCCAGCTTCTGTTGTTTTTGAAACTGGTGGGTCATGAACGAGAATAGATCCTTGGGGTCCATGCTGTGATCTCTCCTACAGGATACCTGCAGTAGCGTAGGAAGGGGGGGCGGGGGGGGGCGGTCCACCTCGGGTGCACGCCGCTGGGGGGGGTGTCGGCTCGCTGGTTCCCTGCTCTTTCTGCCCCAGAACAGGTTACTTCCTGTTCCGGGGCAGAGAAAGCAGGGAACCAGCAGAGCCGACGCAACTCCCAGTGACGTGCACTGGGGGCGGATCGGCCCTCCCACCTGCCCCCCGCTGCAAGGTAAGGGTGCGTTTCGGGGGGAGGGTGCATTTCGGGGGGGTGCGCTCCGGAGGGGGGGGGGTGCGCCGTGCCCTGCACTCGGGGGGGGGGGTGCGCTACGGCACTGGATACCTGAAAAAGGAAACAACAGAGAACACACCAAGTGTGGCCCTTAAATAGCTCCCCTTCTCTCTTCCTCCATCCGGAAGAGTCACCTCCACCCGTATCCTCTACCGATTCTTCAATTCTTTATGCGCTTACTGGAAACAGCAGCGTTCTGGGCCTTTCTCTCCGTGGGCTCCTTACACAAGCTTCCTTCCAATCTCTTTCACATGGAAATCCAACAAAAAATCCCACCACTGCCACCACCCTTATGTCACCAGGTCCCCCTTCCAGTGGTAGGCCTGGGATGCAAATGCTTAGCTCACCACTCGTGATACACACCTTCACCACACTCCAGCTCACACGTGCCTCCCATGAGGGAGAGAGGAAGAGAGAGACTCCTCCAGCCTTGCCCCAGAGTGCCCTCCAACACAACAAGTTAGTATCTTCACACTTGCATTTGCCAGGATATAAGGAGATTTATTGGGGTCCAAAACACAAAAGTTCACACATGCACTAGTTCAAGAACTTCAACATAAAGAAAACCCAAAAGAAACGATATATTGTACCAGTCCCTCCTGAGGAGGTTTATCCTCAGGGGTGTTTCAAATTCAACACCTTTAGTTCGTCAAAGTCCCCACCTTCCCTTATTGCTTCTCCCCTTGTACTGCTCTAAGCTGTTCCCACAGGCTCTTCCAGGGGTTTCTGAGTTGGGAAAAAAGGCAGTTGCCACATCTTGCAATTTACCTCCTCCTGGCGTTTGGGCTAGAGCTGAAGGGTCCATAAGTTCCCCACCGCTCTCTCCTCCCCCACTGTCAGGCATCCACTCCATAAAATCCTCCCCTCCAGATTCTACCAGCTGACTCCCCTCCTCCTGATTAGTATCCATTACTACTACTACTACTACTATTTAGCATTTCTATAGCGCTACAAGGCATACGCAGCACTGCACAAACATAGAAGAAAGACAGTCCCTGCTCAAAGAGCTTACAATCTAATAGACAAAAAATAAATAGGTAAGCAAATCAAATCAATTAATGTGAACGGGAAGGAAGAGAGGAGGGTAGGTGGAGGCGAGTGGTTACAAGTGGTTACGAGTCAAAAGCAATGTTAAAGAGGTGGGCTTACAGTCTAGATTTAAAGGTGGCCAAGGATGGGGCAAGACGTAGGGGCTCAGGAAGTTTATTCCAGGCGTAGGGTGCAGCGAGACAGAAGGCGCGAAGTCTGGAGTTGGCAGTAGTGGAGAAGGGAACAGATAAGAAGGATTTATCCATGGAGCAGAGTGCACGGGAAGGGGTGTAGGGAAGGACGAGTGTGGAGAGATACTGGGGAGCAGCAGAGTGAATACATTTATAGGTTAGTAGAAGAAGTTTGAACAGGATGCGAAAACGGATAGGGAGCCAGTGAAGGGTCTTGAGGAGAGGGGTAGTATGAGTAAAGCGACCCTGGCGGAAGATGAGACGGGCAGCAGAGTTTTGAACCGACTGGAGAGGGGAGAGGTGACTAAGTGGGAGGCCAGCAAGAAGCAGATTGCAGTAGTCTAAATGAGAGGTGACAAGGGTGTGGATGAGGGTTTTGGTAGAGTGCTCAGAAAGAAAGGGGCGGATTTTACGGATGTTGTAAAGAAAGAAACGACAGGTCTTGGCGGTCTGCTGAATATGAGCAGAGAAGGAGAGAGAAGAGTCAAAGATGACCCCAAGGTTTCGAGCTGAGGAGACAGGGAGAATGAGAGAGCCATCAACAGAAATAGAAAACGGGGGGAGCGGGGAGGTGGGTTTGGGGGGGAAAATGAGAAGCTTGGTTTTGGTCATATTTAATTTCAGGTGGCGTTGAGACATCCATTAACCAATCATCCACCTCCTCTCCACCTGGGGCCTTCCAGTCCTCTTTTCTCTCCCTCTCCGAAAGCCCCCCCCCTCTCAGAGCTCTCTGGGAGTTATAGTCCCCTTCCCAGCAAGCCTTTCTCCCTGCCGGGATCTCTGGGAGTTGGAGTACCCCTTCCCTCCTTCAGCATCAGTCAATCCCTGCCTTCCAGGAACTCCGCCCCCAGGGTGCTGGGACTTCTGGGACCTGTAGTGAAAATTCCCCAAAGGGTGTAGGACCCTTCTGCCGCTTCCCCCACCTCCCCCCTCAAACTCCCCTGGAGGATTCTCACAACGTGCATTTTAATGAAATCGAGCACGCAATAAAACGAGCGTGCACAGCGACTGAAAAAACAGGACAGGCGGGAGAAGCGCTATAGCTGGTGGGGGTTGGGTACCCCTGCCAGCCAAACCGGGGGCCCCAGAGCCAATTTGGGGGAGGGGGCTCAGGTCCCTGTGGCCCCTTGTAGCTACACCATTGCCTTGATTCTGTATAATATTTCCTGTCAGGATAAAGTTGCCTGGGAGAATACTTACAAAGTGGGTCAGAGTAATCAGCAGCACAACACTAAGACTTCTTTCTTTTCTTATGTATCTTACTTACTTACAACCCCTCCTCCCACCTCGGCTCCTCCTATACTTTACCTCGCTGATATCAATCCATTTCAGGAAGGACAACCTTTTCAGGTTAAATATGATGCACTACATGATGTTTTATACGATGCAGAATACCATTTTCTCACTTGGCATCTATTTCCTAAATTGTTTCTAGTTACTCACAAATATCCGAATTGCTCTCAGTTTGTTGCTAACCACATAGATATGCTCAATACTTGGTTTGATCGGCAGTCAGTTAAACCTCAAGCCGAGCAATCTTGACACAAGCGTGAATTATTGGATACAATTTTAGGGCGCAGAGGAACTGCACTGTGTGCCCTTAATTCAATTGATATAGAGGTGCTCCGGAATAAGACTGGCTCCACATCTCAACATGCTTCTGATGGTTTTACCTCACAACATATTATTAATGAGGCATCCTCTAAGCTATCCAATGTAATTGTAGATAACCTCTGACCTACTACCTCTGACCTACTATATCACCCATTATAGAACAAAAAATTGCAACCTTAGCACATGAAAAATATAGGTTGGGAAAGAATTCATGGGCCATGGCCTATGATCAAGTACTGATCGAGCTTATTACTATCTTAAAGGAAATTCTGATCACTTTAAAAGTTAGGCCACTGGCCACCATCTCTTGTTCAGATGGCTAGCACCTAATTCCCTGAATTTGCTATTGATTGGTGGACAGTTAGTGTTCCAATCTGTTCACCACAAGGGATGCTCTATCTGTGCTTTGATCCCATGGTCAGTACAATACATCATAATTTATCCTGTTAACATTGGTGCAATTTGATAATATGTCAATGTATCCTTTGGAACATCCTGCTTGGGTGTAGCCGCTGAGTGATAACTGGACCTCGTTCAAGCCTATGGATCCCAGTTTGTGTGAAAAGACACCCTTTCATTTCCAGTGTGAACCTCGTCAATTTAAAGAGGCTGATGGCTTCCGCTGGAATAATTCTTCCTCCTACTGTCTGACTACAAAACTCTCATACTTGCTCACGACTTCACATATTTTGTACTACTTTGGAGCTGGACATTACTGTTAATTTGTTCCTTTCTCCAAAATATTTCTTTTTCTATTGCTCCCTGAGTGCATGACATCTGCCTTCCTACGAACACTTTGCTGTACAGTTCAAACTATTTACTAAATAATACATGGTAACAGAGCCCCTTTTACTAAGTCACATAAGCGTATACATGCGCCCAACGTGCGGCAAAATCGACTTACAGCTCACCTACTGCGTGGCTCTTGCAGTAATTTCATTTTTGGCGCACGTCCGATACACGCGTCTGAAAAATAGTTTTTTAATTTCTGGTACATGTAGCGGATGTGCGCAGGTCCTTGCCGCCCAAATTCTTTACCGCTAGGTCTATGGCTGGCGGTAAGGTCAGAGACCCAAAATGGACGCGCGGCAATTTTGACTTTGCCACACGTCCATTTTTTGGGGGGGAAAAAAGGCCTTTTTTACAGGTGCGCTGGAAAATGGATTGACGCACACCCAAAACCTGAGCCTACACTACCACAAGCCACTTTTCAGCGCGCCTTTGTAAAAGGACCCCATAGTAACATAGTAGATGATGGCAGATAAAGACCTGTACGGGCTAACAAGATAACTCATCGCATAAAGTATGATGTGCACTACATATATAGATATACCGTGTTTCCCCGAAAATAGGACCTACCCCGAAAATAAGACCTACCGGGGTTTTCCTGCAAATTTAAAATATAAGACATCCCCCCAAAAGACCTACCAAACTTTTTTTTTAAGCAGGGCCGCCGAGAGCCACCCGAGGTCGCCCTCCCACCCGAGGTTGCGCGCCCCCCCCCCCTCCATCGCTCCCGGAACTAACCTGAAGCTCCTTTCACCTTCACAAGTCCGGATTCGAAGCAGCAGCGCAGCAGGGCAGACCTCTCCTTCCGTGTCCCGCCCTCGCCTGACGTAACGTCAGGCGAGGGCGGGACACAGAAGGAAGGAGAGGTCTGCCCTGCTGCGCTGCTGCTTCGAATCCGAATCCGAACTTGCGAAGGTGAAAGGAGCTTCAGGTTAGTTCCGGGAGCGACGGAGGGGGGGCCCGGTGACATCGGGTGAGGGGGGGCGACCGATGTTTCCCAGAAAATAAGACATCCCCTCGAAAATAAGACCTAGCGCATTTTGGGGAGGAAAAATAAATATAAGACAGTGTCTTATTTTCGGGGAAACACGGTACTTGATCATAATTTGTCCTTGTCGTTTTCAGGGCATAGACCGTAGAAGTCTGCCTAGCACTGGCTTTTCTTCCCAATTACTGGTGTTTGCCATCTAATCACCACTAAGCTTATTTGGTTCCAAGCCTTCTATACAGCATTGCTTTGAGTTTATCCCACACATTTTTGAATTCCAGGACCAAAGAAAGGAACCAAGAAAAAGAAAAGAGCAAAGGTCATCCTCTATATAATAATTTCTCAATCTGTGTCCCTGGACGGCTGGCTGGCTGGCTGGCTGGGTTCGTAACCGTATGCAAATGAGCTACTACATAATCGGCTCACCTCCAGCCTTTCATTTCCTCTCAGTGTCCCGCCCTCGCAGAAAGAGGAAATTACATCAGAGGAGGGCGGGACAGTGAGAGGGAAGAAAAGGGAAGGCTGGAGCCGAGCCTGCCGCTGCTGCGACTTGAGGTAAAATAAATGTTTTTAAGGCACGGCGGCAGGAAGGAAAGGAGGGCTGTTGTGGGAGATGAGGGCGGGCAGGTGAGGGCTGGGGTGAGTCACTGGACATGGATTGGATGGGAGGGTAGGGGAGAATTGCTACACATGGATGCAAGGAGAGGGGAGAATTGCTGCAAGTGGAGGGGCGGGCAGGGGACAGAGAAGACATTACTGGACATGGATGGGCGGAGAGGGCAGGGGTAATCGCTGGATATGGATGGGAGGGGAGGGGAGAGAAGACGAGAAATTGCTGGACATGTAGGGGAGGGGACACAGGAGAATCGCTGGACATGGAGGGGAGGGAAGACGAGAAATCGCTGGATATGGATGGAGGAGAAGGCAGGGAAGAGAGATTTAAAACTTAATTGCAATTAGACGATAGCCTTGCTAGGGCCCGTTTCATTTTTCACAAAACGGGCTTTTTTGCTTGTATCTGATAAACAGTTATAAAGTCAGAAGGCCAGAAATATGGCAACTGATAGGAACAAGTAGCTCTCCAAGTCAGAGGAATGGAAGTTGTTTGTTTTTTCTTAAATATAGGATAGAGGTAAAGTCAGCATATCATCAAGGAATCTATTGAGGGGTGCACAGAGGGAAGAGAGCAGTTTAGAATTTATGAAACAATCAAAAACACAAAAATCCGAAAACATATAAATTAAAAATAGCTTAGCTTCAGGCTTCAGGTGCTTCTCAGGAGTTCCAAAGTCTCCAGGAAGCCTCCCTCCCTTACAGATACAGGGGCCAATATTCAGACCATGGGAGGGAACCTGGCTAAGTCCTGCGGTCGGCCCATATGTTCAATGTCAGGCTGTTTCCAGTGACCGGCGTTGAATATCCGGTTTATTTTTAGCTGGTTTAAAGTTGACCGGCTAAGTCTATATTCAAAGATAGCCAGTTAATTTTAAACCGACTAAAGATATACCACCTATGTACAGTAGCCGGATATGAATTGAATATTTGGGGATAGCCGGCTATATCGCATGATATAGTCAGTTATCTCCTAGGTGTTGATCGGTAATATTCAGTGGGGGATAACCAGGTTTCCCCCGCTGAAAATCGACAGATGGCCGGTTAAATGCTATTTAACCAGCCATGTGCCGTTCCTGGCCAGTTAAATGGTTTCAAATATTGGGGGGGGGGGGGGGGGGGGGGATGGGAGACTCTACTAGGTACCAGGTACAATGGGAGTCAAATTAATTAAATTAAGCCTCAATCAACTCTACAGTAGGGAGAGGATTAAAAAAAAAAACAGATCAGGAAGTACAGCACCATTTTTGAATGATCAATTTCAGCTAAAAAAACACCCAAACAAAAGCACAAGAATAGGGAAGACAGTAGTTTAGAATTAATGAAACAATCCAAAACATAAAAATATGAAAATATATAAAATCAAAATTGCTTAGCTCCAGGCTTGCAGTGCTTCTCGAGAAGTCCCATGTCTCCAGGAGCTGGGAACGCCCAAGAAGCCTACTGACATTTTCCTATATTCATTGGCCTTATGTCACTAATGTAACCCATCTCCTCAACTCTTAGTCTTCACACTGTTTCTCAAGCTGCCACATTCCACTGACAGGCCAATAACGAAGCAGGACTTTTGGGTACCACCATGCGGACACTGCTTTTTTCCTCCCTGCCTCACACTGACCTGAAACAGCTTGAATTTCTGCATCGAGGCCTAGGCCCTGTTCTCCCCTGGACTTTGGAGGAAAGAAGTAGGGAAAGGATTTTTAGATGCCACAATTTGGGTACCTAAAAGTCCAGCACCCCAAAGTCATGCCCCAGCTAATAAAGCAGGAGATACCATTTATTATCCTAGTCCAGTGGTTCCCAAACCTGGTCCTAGAGGCACCCTAGCCAGTCAGGGTTTCAGGATATCCCCAATGAATATTTATGAGAGAGATTTGCATGCTCTGTCTCCTCTGCATATTCATTGTGGATATCCTGAAAACCTGACCAGCTGGGGTGCCTCCAGGGCCAGGTTTGGGAACCACTGCCCTAGTCTGTTCACACTTCATTTCTCTTAAAGGTACTTCCTTATTAATTGCTTGATAATAAGAGGACTGGAAGCACTCACCCCCCCCCCCCCCCCCCCCCTCCTCATCTGTGCAAGCAGCTAAAACCTTTTCTCATAAGGCCTTACAGTTAATCTTCTTCCCTGCTCACTACCTTCTCAGACAATGTGCCCCCCCCTCCGAAGGGACACCACCGTGTCGTGGTGGAGGGGCTTCAGTGTTTCAATGACTCAGAGGGCTATGCTGTAGGGTTACCCATATCAGACAGGCCTCTGAGGAGAAACCAAAGAATGTCCCAAACTGGAGGATCCAAGATGGCGTTGAGGGAGGACGTACGTTAGTTGAGTTCCCATTTTATGCCAGAATACCTGAAGAAGTAGGCGCGCTCCCCAGAGAATGGGGAAGAGAAACGGTAAAGCTGAAGAACCCTCTGCAGCAACTTCTTTTAGTTACCACTGTACCGGCTGCAATTACTGATTAACCTTCCTCCCTCAGAAAAAGTGAATTGTAAGATTAACCATTTTGAGTTTTTCTTATTTTCTTAGAGATTGTTTTCCTGATCTTGGATCTCCCAGTTGTGGACGATTATATAACATATATTGGTGGGAGAAAATGTTTTCCCTTACATTTATGTGATAAATGTGAATGTAATTAAATAAAATGATAAATAAATGAATTAAAAAATGCTCCCCATTCTGAGGTGCAGGCAACAGCCACCTGCAAGAAGCCTGCATCCTGCAGTAAAGAAAGAATCAGAGAGGCCTTATCAGTAAACCCTCCCCAATATGTGTATTAAAGCTCCCTAAAACTGAAAACTCTTTAAAATCTAACTGCACTGAAAAAATCATTTCTATTAGTCCAGCCAAATCTTCCTCCTAATGCATAGGGAGCACATACCAAAATATAAAATACTTGTGTTCCCATGCAACCTCACTAAAATATATTCACATCCTCCCAGAGTTTGTACCTACAAAAACACACTACTGTCACACTTCTCGTACACACACAAACCCACCCTTGGTGTAGATAAATACTGATAACCTTTTGGACATGGCACTTCAGATATAACCCCACTCCACTGGCATCCATGACTCTGTAATAAAAAAAACCCTTCCTTTATCAAATTATGTAAAAACATGCCATTTATTCATCATGGATCTGGAATTAAAGCACAATGACAAGACCAAGTATTAAATCGCATAAAACAAAACACAACTTCACATAGAATAAAACACAAGTACAGTTACATCTCTCTTTTATAGTCCCCTCATCTCTCCCCAGTATTCCTACCCCAACACACATAACTTATAATCTGTCCCTATAATTAAATTGATCTGGCTGCTGCAGCATTGCTTTATTTTCAATTCAAAATGATATCACATTCAGAATATTAAAATCATTTCTCCTAGGAGCAATGTCTCCAGGTGGATTAGTTTTACACATACAGTAATGAACCTCAATCGTAAGCCAAGATAAGTGGAGGATGATTTCAGTTTCTATAAATTTGCTGCTAACCTCTGCCATAATGCTTGCATCAAGCCAAAGACAACTTCCTTCTGGAGCTGATACAATTTAACGCGAATAGGCAACCTTTTCAGTTGTGCTCAAATTTCAGTTAATAAAACCTGTGAAACCCAAAATGATAGGAAATATTTCTGTATCTTTCTGTCACATGTCAGACTGCAGTTTTTGGTACTTGAGGTTCATCTGTCTTTACACATGATTCACTGAATAATTGCTTGGAGCTGACACTTCTATGATTAATGTCATTCTGGTGTTTCTCTGTTACCACTGTGTCTAATGTCCTTACATCCAATTTGTATTATTTGGAATTGAGATGACCCAGATGTTCATAACCTCTCTTTGATCTCCAGCAATGCCATAATCTTTACAAAGTTTCCAATGGATGAGATGTGCCACCTTATTGCGTCATTCATAACATTGGCATTCGCACTTCAGTCAGTCTATCTCCATACACCTCTTTAGAGATTTAAATAACACCACAACACCTTGTTTGGAATAAAATTTGGCGGCAGCTTTATTCAACAAATAACAATATATAACTCAGCTTCGCAACTTCACTTTTCTTTAGCAACAATCAAAGTTTTATCACCCTGTTAACTTCCCAGAGCGGTTTAATAGTGCTAAGCCATTCGGTAACGAAACTGGCTCTGACTTTCCCCACATTACAACTTCCCACAGCGGTTCAAGATTGATAAGCCATTCGGTAACAAAACTGGCTCTGACGTTCCCCACCTTACCCCCTTCTACCCATGTGACTTACGGTTCTGTCAAGCCACATCTTACTCGTGGCGGTTCCGCCCCCCGAGTTCTTTCCATTCCATATCGTTAACAACTGTTCACTTAACCGCCTCTGGTGCCTCTTTATTCCCCTCAAACAGGCCACAAGCGGTGACAGATTATATCTTGTCACCGCTCCCCATAAGCGAAGCTGCCGCCAGATCCTGTTTTTAAACAATCCTCCAACAGATCTTGGATTGTACTCAATATTATATCAAGCCCAATCTCCAAAAGATGCACTCCATCCTTTCTATATAACCCGCTCATGCACTAACACCAAACCCCCCATTCTTCCCATGAATTTTGACACTTCCCCATTCACCCAACGCCGCAAACGTTCAATGCCCTTTGTATTATTTGCCCCCCTCCAAACTCTTCTTGAAATTACCTGTGACCATACCATGAGTGCCTCAGGAAATGACACATCACAGCTAACAATTCTGTTTTCATTAAACGAGTTACATCAACACCCTTTACATTACATAAATCATTACACCCAAATGAATACAAATCAAAACTGGTGATGAAAATCTACAAGCTTGCAGTAATGCTGGTAACATCAGCTTCCAAGTCAATGGCTCATATGCTCAACCAGTGGATTCAAATACCATATTCCACCAATCCCAATTTGGATGCCACTTTGATTCCTGAGCATGCTTATGTGCCAAAACACATATGAATGTCCACCACTCCACACACATATGTCCGGTGGCAATGCATCTGCAAAAGAAACTATAACAATTAACATGCAGTATTCAAGTTCCCCTCACAAATATACCCTTTATATCTATTAGCACGCCATCTCCCCAAACGTTGAATTACAGCCACCGAACCATCCTCCTGCACTGCATTTGACACTGCTCCAATTCTAAACGAATGTGTTCCATATTCTTTAGGCTCCAACCCATATACCCCAAACCTTTCTGAAACACTTCTACAAACTGATAACGAGTCAATGGCATCCCGTTTCTGTGAACCAACCAAACCTCCCTACCCACTGGCCTTACCACATTATAATCAATTGCACATTGAACCGGACAGAATTCCAAACACTCAGATACCCTTAAAATAATCCACGTGCCCTTCCCTCCTTGATCCATTCTTGACTTGCGTAAATATAAATGCAACACTCTCTTTCCCAAAATGACATCCCTTCACTGCAAACCTTCCTCATCTCCTGTCTGGTTTGATGAAACAACCGATTCCCCCCACTCTGCAAGCTGCAAAGAAGCCACCACAAATGCCACTTGAGCACTACCATCTTTCGCAAAACAAATCCTCGGTCACACCTTACACAACTGCACCACCTGTACATAGAACAGAGGCCGCCTCAACCTCTTAATCCGTGGTTTCACCGCTGCTCTTGAATACCCACAAAATAACTTGCTTATCAAGCATGTCACAGCTGGATCTGTCCAACCCACCAATTTAAAAACAAATGCTATCGCGGCCATTGTCTGGGAAACCATCCCAAACGACCATTTTTTATGAACCACAAAAGCAATATATCGGATCACTCTCTCCTCCACAATCGGAAAAACCAATTCCCTATTCTTTTCTTTCAAGAAGGTTAAACAGCGACTCCAGCCAACTCCTAAGCCTTCCAAGTATTTATTTATTTATTGCATTTGTATCCCACATTTTCCCACCTGATTGCAGGCTCAATGTGGCCTACAAAACCTGATATGTCATCGCCAGTCCCAGAGAAAGATATATAGTTGGTGTAACAACCAGATCATGGATGAAGAAAACGAAAAGATCTGAACAAAGTTAAAGAGAGATAATTATCAGAATAGAGTGGAGTGGTGAAGTATTGTCATTAAGTATCCGTAGCTAACGCCCTCATCAACAACGTTTCACAAGTGCTAAACTTGTACCACAAATCTTCCAACATCCTCGTAGATTCCCAATCAGCTAATGGAGCCCAGCCTCTAAAACGATATAACTGTATACAAGAGAAGCATCCACAATGTCATTCCACACCCCAGGCACATGTCTAGCCAATAACATACAGTTGTACAGTTGAACACTATTAACCTCACAGCTCAACTAACAAAGGACAACGCACATATTTCTTATTGATCGCCCATTCCACTAACATATTATCCGAATAAAAAGCAATCCACCTATTATACCATCTATTCCCCCATAAACACAAGACAATCCTTATCGGAAATAATTCCAACAGAGCCATATTCGCACACCAACCACTCTCCTTACACCCTTGCGGCCAAACCTCCGCACACCCTTCACCTCCCAAATAGATCCCCAATCCTATCTCCCCTGAGGCGTCAGCAAACAATTCCCAGTTCACATTGGAACCACTACCTGCTGCCATATACACATTCCATTAAACACTGCCAAAATTGCCTCCAGATCTGCAAATGCGCCTGCACTGCCTGCGTTAAACACAGTCTAAAATACGCCCTCCTCAAACCGACTGACAACAATGCTAACCTTCTTGAAAATACTCCTCCCAATGGAATCACCCTCATTGTAAAACTGAATTGACCCAGCAAAGATTGAATCTCCCTCAAGGTCACTTTCCGCTTACTGCAAATCCTATCAATCTCTTCTCATAAAGCAATAATCTATTGCCTGGCCAGATGCCACTCCATTCACAAAGTCTCACTCCATTCCCCCGAACACTAAAGTAGTAACTGTTCCCTCACTTTTATCCCATCCTTAGCCACTATACTAAATGCTGACATCAAATCAGCATACTGATCCAAATTCTACAAACCCCCAAATACCAAATCATTCAAGTAATAACAATAGTATCCAAACCACACACTTGTTCCACTACCCAATGTAAAATATGTAGCCAATGCTTCAAGTAATTACAGGAAATCGAGCAAACATAGGCAAACATGTGTCAAAATAAAATTGACTTCAAATTCCTCCTGCTGGGCCAAAATTACCCACTTGCAACCCCCCAACTCCCCCGATGCTTGCCCTTGTACCACTACCATATCCAGGACATCCAGCATAGTCTCCCGACGAAAGGGGCTAATTGTCTGATTTGTCACTTGCCACACTAACCCCCATACATTTTGTATGCTCTTAGATTAAATCCCAATAGCTGAACAATCTCGGAAAAGACCTGGTTTCCTTGCCCTAAAACACTGGCAAATACATGAAAACTCAGCAACCAATTCAAAATCGTCTGAGGAACTCTCCCTTTCCTCCTTCTTCCCCCCATCCTTCCCTGCCTTACCATCCCTAATCCTGCACCAGCAGGACAAATAAATCTATATATGCACCCCGTAAAATTCTCTGTCGCCACTTTACCACAATCCAAAGGTGCAATAGTGAATAATGTATGACCCATTCTTGAACCCGCATTCACTCCCCATCTGAGTATTCCACACACCCATTACCCCAGTCCCCATAACTCTTCCTCTTCCTCAGAAGAATATGACTTTGAACCAGATGACTCCCATGAGTCCGATGACTCCCAAACCTGCATCGGGTCGCCTGTCACTCCCTCCTCTGCTTCTTTTCACTATCTATGCTGTGCCAGAGCCGGTGGTGGGAAGCGGGACTGGTGGTTGGGAGGCGGGGATAGTGCTGGACAGACTTGTACGGTCTGTGCCAGAGCCGGTGGTTGGGAGGCAGGGCTGGTGGTGGGGAGGTGAGGATAGTGCTGGGCAGACTTATACGGTCTGTGCCTGTGCCAGAGCCGATGGTTGGGAGGTGGGGCTGGTGGTTGGGAGGCGGGGATAGTGCGGGGCAGACTTATACGGTCTGTGCCCTGAAGAGCACAGGTACAAATCACAAAAAAGCAGCAAATATGAGTTATCTTGTTGGGCAGACTGGATGGACCGTGCAGGTCTTTTTCTGCCGTCATCTATTATGTTACTATCCAATCTCTTTACCACATAACACACATTACACAACAATTTCTTATTCCTCAATCTCTTCCTCAAACCTCCACCACTCACCCCATTAGCACGACTCCTCCTCTCCCTTGCACCCTCCCAAACCTCCCTTCTTTGGCTCCGCCCTTTCTGCCTTACCTCTCCCTAAGCTTGAAACAAACTTCCTGAGCCCACACGCCAAGCCCCCTCCCTGCCCATCTTCAAATCCTTGCTCAAAGCTTTCCTCTTCAATGTCACCTTTGGCACCTAACAATTTCACCTCTATCCAAGAAATCTGAACTGCCCCAATTTGACTGTCTGCACATGTTGTCCCTTAGATTGTAAGCTGACTGCACATGTTGTCTATTAAATTGTAAGCTCCTTTGAGCAGGGACAGTCCCCCTCTGTCGCACTGCACCACACTGCGTAACCCTAGCAGTGCCCTAGAAATGTCAAGTAGCAGCAGTAGTAGTAGTAGTAATGGATCCTTGCCAGCATCTTCAATAACTGTAACAACACCTCTCTCATCTGCAAACCACCTGGCCTCTCCTGCACTGCCGAAATGCCACCTTCCACCATTTCACCTCTCAGGCCCCATGTCTCCTGCAATTGACTCTTCTTCTGCACCTGCTGTCCAATCCTGGCAGGTGCGGTACCATCCAAATCCCTCACATTACCATCATATCCCCCCCATAACCCACTCCATCTGGCACCTTCCTGCTATTTTTTTTTTCTTCCCACCCATTTTAACCCCCCCCCCCCCCCCGTAACTCCTTTTCGCAGCCATCCTTTACACATTCACACTATCACCATCCAGCCCCCACCCCCATTTCAACCCCCGCCTGCTCACACACCCTCTATACACAATTAAACAAATTTTTCCCCTAAATGCTCCCAATATACTTCCTCACCCTGTATCATCACCCCCGTCTCACAATGAATACCCACCCCCCCAAACAACCACCACCCTCTCTCTATCTCTTAACTGCCCCCCAGATACAATATTCATTAACGTCTCCCCACTACCCTTCAGCCCTGCACACTAACGAACCTACAAAACACCCTCACTGCCCCTCCAGCCCGTCCCCATCCGCTTCACGCTACTGAAAACCCCATCCTCACGATCATCGCTCCACTTCGTCAGCTATCACGCCACCTGACCGTCACCCCTCACCCCTTCCCAGACCCACACAAATGTACCTCAGGCTTCCACAATTTCTTCCTCCCGATTCCATTCGCTTTCACTCCGTCTCAAAAACGCGAAACCGGAAGTGCACTCGCCAGCCGTTCCGCATCAGAAAACTGCAAGGACACAACGCGCCCCCGACTAGCAGGTACCAATTCTTTCTCCCCCAAACCAATTTCAGCCAAACTTCCTCCTATCCAACCTCACCCTCACCTACCCACCCACCTAATACTTTTTCTTCTCTTTTTTAACCGCCCAAACCCTTTATCCAATCTTATCCCTTCTCTATTTCCATCAATCCCATTGCCTTTTACCAACCAATCCCCTTTCTTCCCCTTGTTGCTATCCTGCCTAACTTTACCCTGCACTTCTCACAACCCTTCCCCCTCCCCTTTCTTTTCCATCCCTTACTTCCTTCGGCATCAGCCAATGTTATTACCCCCACTGTCAAAACAGTGAGGGTCTCCATATAGTAATTTTTTTGCCCGAGGACCTTTGCAGCACACTGTGTGATAAGTAACTATTCCTTTCTTACAGATTCTACAGCTGTCTAGTATGCCAGAATTTTTCTACATTTGCTGTGAAACATTTGCAATATACTGTCACTGGTTGCACTTATCAATCACTCATTGCCTAACTTAAACCTTTCAGGTGTCCAACAGGGTCACCATTTGAAGCTACTCAGTAAGAATTGGGGAAACTGGGGAGGGGAAAGTATTCCTTCCCCCTCAGAGATACACAGCAGTTCACTAGTTTTCCTGCTAAAATGTTTCTTGCATTTCCCTTTCTCTCTAGTGTGGATTCTTTCATGAATTCTGAGGTTATTTTTTTGACTGAAGCTTTTATCACATTCAGAACACTTATATGGTCTCTCTCCAGTATGGCTTCTTTGATGAATTCTGAGGTAATACTTTCGACTGAAGCTTTTATCACATTCAGAACATTTATTTGGTTTTTCTCCCGTGTGGATTATTTCATGAATTCTGAGGTTACCTTTTTGATTGAACCTTTTACCACATTCAGAACATTTATAGGGCTTGCCTCCAGTGTGGATTCTTTCATGAATTCTGAGATGATCTATTCGATTGAAGCTCTTACCACATTCAGAACATGCATATGGTTTCCCTCCCGTGTGGATTCTTTCATGAATTCTGAGGTAAAACTTTTGTCTGAAGCTTTTGTTGCATTCAAAACATTTATATGATTTCCCTCCAGTGTGGGTAGTTTCATGAATTCTGAGGTTATTTTTTTGGCTGAAGCTTTTACCACACTGAGAACATTTATATGGTTTCTCTCCAGTGTGCATTCTCTCATGGCTTCTGAGGTTACTTTTTTGATTGAAGCTTTTACCACATTGAGAACATTTATACGGTTTGTCTCCAGAGTGGAGTCGTTCATGCTTTGTTAGATCAGATTTGCTGTGGAAACACTTATCACATTCAGCACAATCATATGGTTTTTCTCCAGTGTGGATTCTCTCATGAATTCTGAGGTAAGATTTTTGTCTGAAGTTTTTACCGCATTCCAAACATTTATATGGTCTCCCTTCAGTGTGGATGCTTTCATGAATTCTGAGGTTACCTTTTTGACTAAAGCTTTTACCACACTGAGAACATTTATAGGGTTTTTCTCCAGTATGCATTTTTTCATGAATTCTGAGGTTACCTTTTTGACTGAAGCTTTTACCACATTCAGAACATGTATATGGTTTCCCTCCAGTGTGGATTCTTTCATGCTTTCTTAGATCACATTTGCCATGGAAACATTTAATACATTCAGAACATGTATATGGTTTTTCACCAGTGTGGATTCTTTCATGGATTCTGAGGTTATTTTTTTGACTGAAATTTTTACTGAATTCATGGATTCTGAGGTTATTTTTTTGAGTGAACCTTTTAGCACATGCTGAACATTTAAATAGCTTCACTCCCTTGAGGTTCATTTGATGCACTTGTTTCTTGCTAATGCTGATTGATTCACATCTTCTCAGCTCAAATACCGGACTGAAATTTTTATCATGTACAGAACATTCTGATGGTTTTCTTTCTTTGGGAACTTTTTGAACTGTATGTTGTGATATATATGCAAACAATTTTTCACAATCCATACACTGGAACAACTTATCTCGTCTGTGAACTGTGTTCTGTCCTGTCAATTTTAATTTTCCAGTGAACGTCTCCTCGCATATGGTGCTCTGACAAAATCTCTTTTTGCGGATTCTCTGATTTTGTCTGAGATTTGAGCAATTAATGGAATTTCTCTCTTGTTCAGTGCATACATTTGATCGCTCTCCTTTTGGGGTATTTTCTTTCATGTCAGGTGGTCTTATGCTACTAACACCTCCTACATCCGGTCTGTTTCTGGAAGGGTCTTTGTGTTTCCATTCCTCCTTTTGCTGCCCATCGCACACTCTCATTCTCCTATTTCCAAATCCATCATCTGTTGAATAAAAATAAAAGTACATAAATTATACAGCTTTTAAGACATAAATAGGCAGATATCCCCACAGGAGTCTAAAGGCATTTGGGTGAGTTATTAACTCTGAGAACTTCTCTTGATGTTTCTTTGGATATATTTAATTCATATACGTACACTGTTTTCAGTTGATTTCACATTCAGGAAGTTTCTTACGTTGTTCAAGATATCTGGTATTTAGTACCCTGGTTCGTCATAATTATTTGATCATTAGTATACCAGTGGTTTCACTGGGAATCACATATTACAGTTTGGTCTTTCATACTGGCAGCATTGTAGTAAATTTAACACGAATCGGAGAAAAGTTTTCTTCACTCAACGTGTAACTAAACTCTGGAATTTGTTGCCAGAGAATGTGGTAAAGGCGGTTAGCTTAGTGGGGTTTAAAAAAGGACTAGACAGCTCCCTAAAAGAAAAGTCCATACACCATTATTAAATTGACTTGGGGAAAATCCACTGCTTATTTCTAGGATAATTTCGGGATCTTGTCAGGTAATTGTGACCTGGATTGGCCACTGTTGGAAACAGGATGCTGGGCTTGATGGACCTTTGCTCTGTCCCAGTATGGCAATACTTATGTACTTATTGTGTGGCTCACAGAGAAAAAAGACCATGCATAAATTTACGCATGGTCTTTAGAATACACTTAGGCGTAATTGCCTGACACATGTTAATTTTAAGTGCCATATATAGAATTTGGTCCATTAGGCTTACTGCAGATTAGTAAAATAATAATCAAAACTTTACCAAACCATTGCAAAATTGTCAGGCTTTAATGGATCTTTTAGTCTTCTTATTGTTCACAGATCACACAGGTTCATTCCTGTTGACACATTCCCTGTTTTTCCTTTTAACACATACTAATTTATATATATGTGCAATTATAAAAATCCAATTGTTCTCATTTTTTCTCCACCCCTTTCTTTCAATTTGGGTGTCTTTTATTTACATTCGACCTTTGTTTGCTTAGGTTGTCATATAGCAGAAGATTCCCTTCATAGCTCTCCTGTTTGGCTATATCACCTTTTTATCTACGGTTCTTTCTAATCATGATGTGGAGGGGCATTTTCGATATGACGTCTAAATCCCTGTTTTGGATGTTTTGCAGAAAACATCCAAAAATCCAGTAGTGAACCTGGCCATTTTCAAACCGGAAAAACGTCCAACTTTTTCTTTTGAAAATAGCCATTTGCTAGATGCTTTTGTGCTCAGTGTGTTTATCTTTTTGAACCATTTAAAAAAAAAATAGTCCAAGGGGAAAATGTACAAAAACAAGGGGGGAGGGGCACAATTCTTAGCAGACTGGCCACACAGACATCCCAGCAGAGCAGTGGGGCACCCTAGGGGACGCTGCAGTGGACTTCACATGAAAGGTCCTAGGTATCCATCTCGCCATTACCCCTTTATATTATATGGTGAGCCCTCCAAAAACAACCCTACTGTACCCAACTGTACACCAGTACAATAGCCCTTATGTCTGCAGGTGTCACCTATATGTGTGCACAGTAGGTTTTTGGTGGGCAGATATTACAAAAGAATTACCACCCTTTGCCCACTCCCTCCCAGTACTGCACCTCTCTCTCACCCTTTGCCCCCTCCCTCCTAATACTGCATCTATCAATCTCATTATCCCCTCATCAGTTTCTCTCTCTTTCTCCTGCTTGCCCTTCCCTTCCCCCCTCAGTAATCCAAAATCCCCTATACTCTCACTTTCTTCCCCCCCCCCCCCCCCACCACTTCCATTCGCCCTGGTCTACCTTCCCATATGCTGCCTGGATGCTGGCCCCTGCAGCGTACCGTTCTCTGTGATGTCATTTCCTGTTTCCTTAGCTGCAAAATGTCTTACAGAGAAGATGACAGAGTGTTGAATGCTTGGAATGGTGGTGGAGATGAAAACGGTAACGGAATTCAAAAATGCGTGGGATAAACATAAAAGAATCCTGTTCAGAAGGAATGGATCCTCAGATGCTTAGCGGAGATTGGGTGGCAGCACCGGTGGTGGAAGGCGGGGCTAGTGCTGGGCAGACTTCTACGGTCTGTGCCCTGAAAATGGCAGGGACAAATCAAGGTCAGGTATACATATAAAGTAGCACATATGGGAATCACTGCTGCCAGCAACCTCTAGAGGACAACTGAAGGTAGACCAGGGAGGAGAAAGGGGAAAGGAGAGCTACTGGACCAGAACGGAGGATGGAATGAAAGGAGTACTGCTGGACTGGGGGAAGAGGGGTTGGAATGGAAGGAGACTTGTCCCCTGAGGAGGGGGGGAAATGGAATAAAAGAAGACAGTGGGAGGAGAAGAGAGGATGACAGCCTCTTATCCCACCAGTGATGAATTCCTAAATATCCCGGCTGACCTTAGTAAAGATATGCTTAAAGAGTTTTATACTTACTTGTTACAGAAGGATGAGACTGTTCAGATGGCTCTGATTCAAGATGATCCACGTGGGGGAGATCGTCCTCTTGTTCAACACTCAGTGAGAACACAGATGTTACAATTGGAAAGCCTGTTATGAGAAAACACATCTAGAATTCAACAAGGATCTGATATTACTACTACTTAACATTTCTATAGCGCTACAAGGCATACTCAGCGCTGTACACCATACACAAAAGACAGTCCCTGCTCAGAGAGCTTACAATCTAGGTAAGACAGGTAAACACACAGAACAATTAAGGGTAAGGGAGTAAAGAGGAGAATAAAGGACAGGACAAGTGAGTTAGGAGTCAAAAGCAGTGGTAAAGAGGTGGGTTTTGAGTTTGGACTTGAAAATGGCTAAAGACGGAGCTAGACGTACAGGCTCGGGAAGTCTATTCCAGGCTCGGGAAGTCTATTCCAGGCGTGAGGTGCAGCGAGACAAAAGGAACGGAGTCTTGAATTAGCAGCAGAGGAGAAAGGGACAGATAAGATTTATCTACAGAATGGAGTACTCGAGGGGGGACGTAGGGAGAGACAAGAGTGGAGAGGTACTGGGGAGCGGCAAAATGAATGCACTTATAGGTTAATAGGAGAAGTTTGAACTGAATACGGAAACGGATAGGGAGCCAGTGAAGTGACTTAAGGAGAGGGCTAATGTGTGCATAGCGACTTTAGCAGAAGATGAGTCGCGCAGTGGAGCTTTGGATTGATTGAAGAGGAGAGAGATGGCTAAGAGGGAGGCCAGTGAAAAGTAGGTTACAATAATCAAGACGAGAGGTGATAAGAGTGTGCTCAGAGATGGAGGGACGGATTTTGCTAATGTTGTAGAGAAAGAAACGGCATGTTTTAGCAATCTGCTGAATGTGAGCAGAGAAGGAGAGAGAGGAGTCAAAGATGACCTCAAGGTTACGAGCAGATGAGACAGGGAGAATGAGAGTGCCATCCACCAAAATAGAGAAAGGGGGGGGGGAGAGGGGAGGTAGGTTTAGAGGGAAAGATGAGAAGCTCGGTTTTGGCCATGTTGAGCTTCAGATGACGTCAAGACATCCAGGCAGCGATGTCAGACAGGCAGGCTGAAACTTTGGTCTGGATGCAGGTTGAGACATCGGGGGTACAGAGGTAGATCTGGGAGTCGTCAGCGTAGAGATGGTATTGAAAGCCATGGGATGATATCAGAGAGCCAAGGGAAGAAGTGTAGATGGGAAACAGGACAGGACCGAGGACAGAACTTTGAGGTACACCGGTTGGTAGTGGGATAGAAGTGGAAGAGGATCCGCCAGTGTACACTAAAGGTGTGAAGCGAGAGGTAGGAGAACCAGGAGAGAACAGAGCCCTGGAATCCAAATGAAGACAGTGTATCAAGCAGTAGGCTGTGATCAACAGTGCCAAAAGCGGCGGATAGGTCAAGAAGGATGAGGATAGAATTAGAGACCTTTGGATTTGGCCAGAAACAGGTCATTGGAAACTTTTGTAAGTGCAGTTTCAGTTGAATGAAGAGGGCGAAAGCCAGATTGGAGTGGGTCAAGAAAAGCATGGGATGAGAGAAAGTCAAGGCAGTGGCGGTGAACGGCGTGTTCAAGTAACTTGGAAAGGAAGGGGAGGAGGGAGATGGGTCGATAGTTTGAAGGACAGGTAGGGTCAAGAGAAGGCTTCTTAAGGAGTGGTGTGACCACAGCATGTTTGAAAGCATCAGGAACGGTCGCAGTGGAAAGAGAGAGATTGAGGATATGACAGACAAAAGGAGTGAGAGTAGGAGAGATGGTGTTAAGAAGGTGGGTGGGAATGGGATCAAAGGAACAGGTAGTTCGTTTTGAGGAGGAGAGGAGATGTGATATTTCTTCGTCAGTGACCTCAGGAAAGGAGGAAAAGGACGGAGGGGTTGAGGAATTAGGGGAATGGACAAGGGGAGGGACAGGGGGAGGGAGAGGTGGGGGTGGCTTGGATAAGATAATATTGGATAATATTAATTGGGCAATGGATTTTAAGTCGACAAATATTTCATGTTAGTGGCCCATTTCTTGTGATCTGAAAATGCAGAGCCCTGTAAATCCAAAACATTTACTTACTTTTCACGGGGTCATTCACGTTATCTTTTCCCTCCCATTCAAAGTGTTGAATGAAATATTTCTCATCTTCCTTTTTAATCTTGAATACAACATCAGGATTAACAATGGAATAACCTGTCAATAAGAAGAAGGAACCTGACATTTAAATTGTATTTGTAGAATCCTTGAGGAGGTTCCATCTCTTTCCTGATCTGATGGAGCAGTGTGTGTGTGCACAGAGGGGTGTAAATAGAAATCTTGGGGTGTATTTGTCTGATAAAGCTGGGAGAAAAGAGGCAGAAGTGACTTGCCACTTGTTTAAGATTAAACCCTGGAAGTTTTGTTGTTGTGATTTATAGTTATTCTGCTGGAAGAAACATGACGACAGGTAAAGGCCAAATGGCCCATCCAATCTGCCCATCCTCTGTAACCCCTAACTCTTCCTTTTCCTAATCGATCCTACATGCTTAACCCATGCCTTTTAAAATTCTGACACAGTCCTCAACTCCACAACCTCCACCGAGAGGCCATTCCATGCCTCCACCACCCTTTCTGAGAAATACTGCTTTCCTAGATTACTCCTAAACCTATTCCCTCTTAACTTCATCATATGCCCCCTCGTTCCAGAGCTCTCCTTCAGTTGAAAAAGGCTCACTTCCTGTACATAAATGCCCTTGAGATATTTAAACGTCTCTATCATGTCTCCTCTCTCCCAGCGTATACATGTTGAGGTTCATAAGCCTGTCTCTATAATTTTTGCGTTCAAGACCGCTTACTAATTTTATGGCTGCCCTCTGGACCAACTTCATCCTGTTTATATCTTTCCGTAGGTGCGGTCTCCAGAACTGCAAGCAGTAATCCAAATGAGGCCTCACCAGAGACTTATACAATGGCACTATCACCTCCTTTTTCCTGCTGGTCATCCCTCTCTTTATGCACCCAAGCATCCTTCTGGCTTTGACCGTCACTTTTTCTACCTGTGTGGAAGCTTTAAGGTCATCAGACACAATCACCCCCAAGTCCCGCTCCTCCTTCATACACTGAAGCACTTCACCCCCTATACTGTACTGCTCCCTCGGATTCTTCTGACCCAAGTGCATGACCCCGCATTTTTTGGGATTAAACCTTAGTTGCCAAATATCGGTCCATTCCTCTAGCTTCGCTAGGTCCTTCCCTCATGTCATTCACACCCTCCAGGGTGTCCACCCTGTTGTTGTGATATAGTTCGTCTGCTGGAGTATATTTTAGCCCACCCTTACTCTCTGTATCTATACAGTTTTCTGGTACAGACATTTCTGTTCATCACCCCCCCCCCCCCCCCCCCCCCCAAGGCGGAAGCATTGCAGGGGTTACATGTTGCACAATATAGTTAACTAGCATGCAGTTAACATTTCATAATCTTATGTAAATGTCATAGTTCTCACAAGAAATCTGAGAGGTAAATCTTCTCCTTGGTCTTCTGTGCCAAATTATTTGAATAAAAAAAGGAAGAGGGACTCCAGCTTCAGGTTTACATTTTATCTACAGCACAGAGCACCACCTTTTGCAGAGCCTGCAGCAGTGAGGTCTTTCACTTGCTACTAAGAACATGAGTAGCCATACTGGGTCAGACCAATGGTCCATCTAGCCCAGTATCCTGTTTTCCAAACAGTGGCCAAGCCAGGTCACAAGTACCTGGCAGAAACCCCCAAATCGTGGCAATATTCCATGTAGAACCCCAAAGAATAGCAAGGTTCCAGAATCCTAAAGAGTGACAAGATTCCGTGCAGAATCTCAAAGAGTAGCAACATTCCATGTAGAACTCCAAAGAATAGCAAGATTCTGGAATCCTAAAGAGTGACAAGATTCCGTGCAGAATCTCAAAGACTAGCAACATTCCATTCTACAAATCCCAGTGCAAGCAGTTGCTTCCCATGTCTGTCTCAATAGCAAACTACGGACTATTCCTCCGGGTTATTTGTCCAAACCTTTTTGAAACCCAGATACACTAACCGCTGTTACCACATCCTCTGGCAAAGAGTTCCAGAGCTTAACTATTCATTGAGTGAAAAAATATTTCCTCCTATTTGTCCCCTTGTCTTTGTACTTTTGGAACGAATAAAAAAATCAATTTACTTCTACTCATTCTACACCACTCAGGATTTTGTAGACCTCAATCATATCTCCCCTCATCCGTCTCTTTTCCAAGTTGAACAGCCCTAACCTCTTTAGCCTTTCCTCATACGAGAGAAGTTCCATCCCCTTTCTCATTTTGGTTACTCTTCTTTGAACCTTTTCTACTGTTGAATATGGGATAGCATCAGAATCCAGGTTCTAAATTTCAGATGCTTATGGTACCTGTGATTTTTATACCACTGATTCCATAATGTGCCTGTGTGGTAGATGACAGAGAAACATATTTACCTCGTGAAATAAGGATAACATGAATTTCCTTGATGACTTTCTTGTACAGCAATTTCTGCCAATCCCCAAGACTGTTCCACTCCACTTCCGAGAAATAAGCAGTAATATCCTTGAATGTGACTGATGCCTGGAACAGCAAACAGGAACATCCTAAGTCAGTTTCATTATTTTTTCTTTTACTTTCTTTTGATAAAATTTACACCCAACTATCAACATACCACTAAGCAGTTTACAAATAAACATATATAATACCTCACATAAAAACAAACAGAAACAGAAAATCGTTCAACAAAATAATATCACAGGTAAGCAGAAGTAAACATCCAAGCCTTTATCTTTTTTTTCACAAATTAAATAATCTGTCATACATTTCAACTCCAAGAGTAAACTATTCCACAGTTGCGGACCTCATACTGAAACTTATGCAGTGCTGTAGAAATTTTACATAAAACAGTGCTGCAAGGAATAGTCAACATTACAATATTATAATTGTGTTCACATTTGGGTACGAACTGAGAAAATGCTGTTATCAAATCATATTAGGAAGCTTGAGGTCAACTTCGCTAACTTCTGTGAATATCAACCAGCTAATAGTTTTAAGGCTAGATTTTGTTTGCTGAACTCACGCTGACTCATTTCCCCTCCACCAGCTTTGTTCCTCCTTGGAGTGGAGTGGAAGAGTAGCCTAGTGGTTAGTGCAGTGGACTTTGATCCTGGGAAACTGAGTTCAATTGCCACTGCAGCTCCTTGTGCCTCTGGGCCAAGTCACTTAACTCTCCATTGCCCCTGGTACAAAATAAGTATCTGAATATATGTAAACCACTTTGAATGTAGTTGCAAAAACCTCAGAATGGCAGTATATCAAGTCCCATTTCCCTTCCCTTGGTTAATTTATAACAAGAAGCTAAGTACAAACAAACAGCCATGAAAAAAAGATTTTAAGTGCTCCCACATTTCAACCTAATTCATGTTTAATGTACAATATATTGTGGAGCGGAGGGGTAACCTAATGGTTAGAGCACCAGTCTTGACATCCAAAGATCCCGGTTCAAATCCCACTGCTATTCCGTGTGATCTTAGGCAATTCACTTAATCCTCCATTGCCTCAGTTACAAAATGAGGGGTCTTTTTATCAAGCTGCAGGAAAAGGGCCCTGTGCTGGAAGCAGGGGCCATTTTTCTTGTGTGCCAGGGCTCTTTTTACCGGTGGGTAAAAAAGCCCCAGACATACATGGCCGTGCAGTGGGGAGCCCTTACCACCACCCACTGAGGTGGCGATATCGACTCCTATGCTAACCCAGTGGTACAAGCCATTTCTGGGGTTCCCTCTCTCAGGGCAGGACTACTGCTAGCAGCTGTGTTGGGCCGGCAGTAGTCCTGGAAGAGCGAGCGTTGGGCTTACCGCCGCTCTGTAAAAGGGCCCCTTAGACTGTGAGTCCTCCAGGGACAGGGAAATACCTACAGGCTCATTTTCAAAAGAGAAAAACGTCCAAAAAGTGACGTAAGTCTGGATTTCAACGTTTTTCTCACAAAAACGTCCAAATCAGTATTTTCGAAAAATGCTTTTTAGACGTTTTTCTCTGAAGTCCGTCAGAAGTGCATCTAAATCTCAAGGGGGTGTGCCAGGGGCGTTTTCAAGGTGGGACTTGGGCGTTCCTAAGACTTAAGACGGTTTTCAGCCATAATGGAACAAAACAAAAATGTTTAGAGCTAGACCTATTTTTATAACCAATAGCTGCAGTGGGAATTTAACCCACTACACCAGGACCAAGGTCTGCTGCACTAACCACTAGGCTACTCCTCCACTCCCCACATAAAGGTGCTCCAAATGAGCAGATGACCACTGGAGGGAATCAGGGATCACCTCCCCTTACTCCTCCTGTGGTCACTAACCCCCTCCCACCCCCCACGAAAGTGATTAAAAATAATACTTGCCAGCCTCTATGCCCCAAATGTTAGGTATTATTAGGAAAGGAATGGAAAACAAAAGTGAGGCTGTTATAATGCCTTTGTATCGGTCCATGGTGCAACTGCACCTCGAATACTGTGTTCAATTCTAGTCGCTGCATCTCAAAAAACATATAGTGGAATTAGAAAAGGTGCAGAGAAGGGCGACAAAAATGATAAAGGGGATAGGATGACTTCCCTATCAGGAAAGGCTAAAGCGTCTAGGGCTCTTCAGCTTGGAGAAAAGATGGCTGAGGGGAGATATGATAGAGGTCTATAAAATAATGAGTGGAGTGGAACGAGTAGACGTGAATTGTTTACTTTTTCAATAAATACTAGGACTAGGGGGCATGCGATGAAGCTACAAAGTAGTAAATTTAATACGAATCAGAGAAAACTTTTCTTCACTCAACGTGTAATTTAACTCTGGAATTCGTTGCTAGAGAATGTGGTAAAGGCAGTTAGCTTAGCAGGGTTTATAACGGTCTGAATGGCTCCCTAAAGGAAATGTCCATAGACCATTATTAAATTGACTTGGGGAAAATCCACTGTTTATTTCTGGGATAAGCAGCATAAAATGTATTGAACTTTTTCGGGATCTTGCCAGGTATTTGTGACCTGGATTGGCCAATGTTGGAAGCAGGATGCTGGGCTGAATGGACCTTTTGTCTGTCCCAGTGTAGCAATACTTATGTACTTATGTAATTTTGTTGCATGCAGCCTGGAAGTCCTGTGTCTGCTGCTCTCTGCTTTTGCCTCTTGTTTGTGGGTACACAATAATTTGCTGCTTCAGCCTCAAAATATCACAGCCTGTACTGCTCAGAGTATTTTTTGATGGAATCCGCAGTTACACAGACGGACATTATTATGGGCATAATCGAAAGAGAAGGGCGCCCATCTTTCGACACAAATCAGGAGATGGGCATCCTTCTCTCAGAGGCGCCCAAATCAGCATAATCGAAAGCGGATTTTGGGCGTCCTCAACTGCTTTCCGTTGCAGGGATGACCAAAGTTCCCGTGGGCGTATCGGCAGCGTACCGAAGGTGGGACAGGGGCGTGCTTAAGAGATGGGCATCCTTGGCCGATAATGGAAAAAAGAAGGGCGTCCCTGACGAGCATTTGGCTGACTTTACTTGGTCCATTTTTTTTCATGACCAAGCCTCGAAAAGGTACTCAAACTGACCAGATGACCACCGGAGGGAATCGGGGATGACCTCCCCTTACTTCCCCAGTGGCCACCAACCCCCTCCCACCCAAAAAAAAAAAATTAAAACACATTTTTTTTCCAGCCTCTATGCCAGCCTCAAATATCATACCCAGCTCCATGACAGCAGTATGCAGGTCCCTGGAGCAGTTTTTAGTGGGTGCAGTGCACTTCAGGCAGGCGGACCCAGGCCCATCCCCCCCTACCTGTTACACTTGCGGTGGTAAATGTGAGCCCTTCAAAACCCACCACAAACCCACTGTACCCACATCTAGGTGCCCCCCTTCATCCCTAAGGGCTATGGTAGTGGTGTACAGTTGTGGGGAGTGGTTTTTTTTGGGGGGGGGGGAGGGTTTGGGGGCTCAGCACCGAAGGTAAGGGAGCTATGCACCTGGGAGCAATTTGTGAAGTTCACTGCAGTGCCCCCTAGGGTGCCCGGTTGGTGTCCTGGCATGTCAGGGGGACCAGTGCAGTACGAATGCTGGCTCCTCCCACGACCATATGCCTTGGATTTGGTCGTTTTTGAGATGGGCGTCCTCGGTTTCCATTATCGCCGAAAACCAGGGACGACCATCTCAAAGGTCGCCCATCTCTAAGGTCGACCTAAATGTTGAGATTTGGGTGTCTCCGACCGTATTATCGAAAAGAAAGATGGACACCCATCTTGTTTTGATAATAGGGGATGCCCCGCCCATTCGTGGGGACGTCCTCAGAGATGGGCACCCTTACAGATGGTCATCCCCATTCGATTATGCCCCTCCACGTACGTGTAACTCCTAATTAATGCCAATGATTGGTTATCAGCCAATTGATGGCGCTGATTAGCTCATTAATCAATTAAGTTGCATGTGCCATATTGGCAATGTCGTTTGTAGAATCTGGGGTATCTGCCAACAAAGGTTAGAAGTCAGAAGCTATGATAACCTCATTATTACTATCCAGAGTGGGCATCTTTTTTGAAGGAAGTTTGTAGTATTACCTCATTACCAGCTTTAATCCAAGCTTCAGGCAGTTCCTCACATGTGCATGTGGTGGCCTGATTTCTTCTTTCCTCAGACCCCTGAGGTTCAGTCCTGAATCCCTCTTGCTCAAATCGGATTAAAATATCAGGCTTGACATCGTGAGAGTCTGTTATAGGGAAAAGATAATGCAATATGTTACACAAAAGCTAGCACAGAGCCTGTAAGTACTCAGAATTATGTTGTTTTCATAGGCACTTCCACCAAAAGAGAGAAATGTATTCTAGCAATAACTGGATATTTTCATATTGTGGTGGGTAACTCCTTTCTCAAGAGCTATAAAGAGCTCTGTTGTAGATACTGCTGCTGCATTAACATAATTGAAATTTATGCCATCAGGAGGGGGGGGGGTTGACAAGACTGTTCTCCATCTAGTTTCTGTTGTTCAGAAATTGCATTATGCCAGACACAAACAATTTGAAATCTGCTAAATCATTATGGGGTAACATAGTAGATGACAGAGGATAAAGGCCTGTATGATCTATCACAGTCAAAGAGAAAAGAACAGATAAGTAATAGATGTATACAAACTTTATCAATTTGCATATAAAAATGCCCAACACAGGCCGTGTTTCGCCCAGTAGGGCTGCGTCAGGGGCTACTCAGTGATCCTCTCTATAAAGCCTTTATTAAATGGCCATATATGTTCCAACAATTGTTATCAAAAACAGCCCAGATCTTATATATATGTGACTTATGTTCGACATCTAATGACAGCATCACATTATCGGCAAATTGATTAACAAAGTTTGTAGAAAAGAACACAGCGAAGGTGACAAGATGGATGACGCCAAACAAACTTCTACTGGACTCAGAAAAATGTTCAAAGCAAGAGTTTATTCTTAAAAAACTGGGCTCGACATGAGTCGTGTTTCGGCCGTTCAGGCCTGCCTCAGGAGTCCCTAAAATGATATACAATAAATTATATTAACTCAAAATATTAATAAAAACAGATACATTACAAATAGTCTAAAAGCATAATCTCAAAAATAAATCTAATAAAGTTTGTATACATCTATTACTGATCTGCTCTTTTTGTCTTCCACTTTGGAGTTTGCAGATCGTCTACCTTGTTGTTTTCGGGACGATCTATCACAGTCTGCACAACAAGATAAACTCATAGCATAAGGTATGATGAGATTCTACATATGCATACTTGTTCTTGATTTGTCCTTGCCATTTTCAGGGTACAGACTGTTGAAGTCAAGTAGCTGAAGAATAACTACTAGTGCTGGGTAGACTTCTACAGTCTGTGCCCTGAAAATGGCAAGGACAAATCAAGAACAAGTATGTGTATGTAGTATCTCATCAAACATTATGATCTTGTTGTGCAGACTGGCTAGATCGTACAGGCCTTTATCTTCCGTCATCTATTATGTTACCCCATAATGATTCAGCAAATTCCATTTGTCATCGAAGCCCACTCCAGCCCATCCAAATCTCTCAAGCCATGATCGGGGTACAGACCGTGGAAATCTGCCCAGCACTGTTCTTGTTCTCCAGCTACTGACGCTGAATCTGTCCAGCCATGATCAAGGCACAGACCGTAGAAGTCTGCCCAGTACTGGCTTTGCGTCTAAATTAGTGGTGTTGCCAGGAGTGGCCTAGTGGTTAGGGTGGTGGACTTTGGTCCTGAGGAACTGAGTTCGATTCCCAGCACAGGCAGCTCCTTGTGACTCTGGGCAAGTCACTTAACCCTCTATTGCCTACCGCATTGAGCCTGCCATGAGTGGGAAAGCGCGGGGTACAAATGTAACCAAAAAAAAAACTAAACTTGTTTAATTCCAACCCTTCCATGCAGGATTCCTTTGTGTTTATCCAACGCATTTTTTAATTCTGTTATTGTTTTCATCTCCACCACCTCCTGCGGGAGGGCATTCCATGCATCTACACCCTCTCCATGAAAAAGATCTTTCTGAGTTGGCCCCCTGCAATCTAAATTCATATCCGCTAGTTCTACCACCTTCCCTCCTCTGGAAAAGTTTCTTTGTAGATCGATAACTTTCAAATATTTGAATGTCTGTATCATATTACCCCCGTCTCGCCTTTCCTTCAGGGTATACATCTTCAGGTCATCGTTCCTCCTCATACATCTTAGAGCGCAAACCTCAAACTACTTTCATTGCTCGTCTCTAAACCGCTTCAAGTCTTTTGTTGTGTTTAGCAAGATGTGGTCTCCAAAACTGAACAAACGGGGCCTCAACACCTCCTTTCTTCTGCTGGTTATACCCCTCTCTCTTCAGCCTAGCATACTTCTGACTGTGGCCACCGCCTTGTCCATTGTTTTGTCACCTTGAGATCCTTGGACATCGCAACCCAATGTCCCTCTCCTGAGCTGTGCTTTTCTCCTATCTGGTACATCTCCTTTGGATTTCTGCATCCTAAGTGCAGCACTCTGCATAAGTAGATATGTATTGTCACACTGGGACAGACCAAAGATCCATCAAGCCCAGCATCCTGTTTCCAACAGTGGCCAATCCAGGTCACAAATACCTGGCAAGATCCCAGAAAAGCTCAATACACTTTATGCTGTTAATCCCAGAAATAAGCAGTGGATTTTCCCCAAGTCAATTTAATAATGGTCTATGGACTTTTCCTCTTGGAAGCTGTCCAGACCTTTTTTAAACCCCGCTAAGCTATCTGCCTTTTTTACCACATTCTCTGGCAACAAATTCCAGAGTTTAATTACACGTTGAGTGAAGAAAATTTTTCTCTAATTCGTATTAAATTTACTACTTTGTAGTTTCATCGCATGCTCCCCTAGTCCTAGTATTTTTGGAAAGAGTAAACAAACGATTCTCGTCTACCCGTTCCACTCCACTCATTATTTTATAGACCTCTATCATATCTCCCCTCAGCCGTCTTTTCTTCAAGATGTGCAGGGAAAGGTTTATACTTACTTATTACAGAAGGGAAAGTCTGTTCAGATGTCTCCAATTCACAATGACCCATGAAGGGGAGATCTTCTTCTTGTTTAATGCTTAGTGAGAACACAGATGTTACAATTGGAAGGCCTGTGACAAAAAAAACACATTTGCAAGGAATCACTACGGATATAATACTGGTAAATTACAAAATGTATTTTTAAGTCTCCAAATGTTTGATGTTAATGACCCATGTCCTGTGATCTGAAAATGCAGAGCCCTTTAAATCTGAAATATTTACTTACTTTTCATGGGGTCATTCAGGTTTTCATTTCTCTCCCACTGAACGTTTTGCGTGAAATAGTTCTCATCTTTTTCAATCTTGAATATAACATCAGGATTAACACTTGAATAACCTGTTAATAAGTAGGAAAGTGACATTTAAATTTATAGTTAGAAACCCTGGGGAAGATCCGTCTGTTTTCTGATCGGAAGATCTATTTCTATTCATGAACCTCCTAGGTGAAGGCTTTGAAGGTGCCCAAACGTCTCTGTAATACCTGATGTGATGTGATTCTTATATCCCACTAACTCTCACTTAATTAGTAGTTCAAAGCGGGTAACAGAGTGAATGAAAAGAAGAAAAAAAAAAACAGCATTGAAAAATTAAAGACAGAAATTGGTTCCCGATCTGAGAATTTCATTTAAGGTTCTTAACCTTACATATAAAGCACTTGACTCAGCTACACCACCCTATCTGGCGAATTTAATTATTCCGTACACACCACCGCAAACTTTATGTTCACTTACTGACAACAGGCTGGTAATTCCACCTCCCTCGAGAGCTAGGTGGGAATCAACCTGAGCCTCAGCCTTTTTCTTTCTATCACCATCACTGTGGAACTCCCTCCCAAAATTTATCATGGTGGAAGAATCATTTATGCTCTTTCCTAAGGCCTTGAAAACCTATTTCTTTTGAAAGAGCTTTTTAAATTTAGCGCTGCCTATCTAGAGAACCACTCAGGAAGGAAAGAAAATATAACAATTGAACAGGGAATATATATTACCAAAGGAAATAGGATTGACTGATGTGATGTGTACGATTGATACAATTAATTGTTTTGTCCTCTTTGGTATGGAAGTTTTTCTTAGCGCTGTCCTATCATAAAATTGATTTCTTTTATAAGTTAGAATATCATGGTATGTTATTTGTATTTTTAAAGATGTAAACCGTTCTGATTTGCTATGCAAGAGGTGATGGTATAGTAAATAAATGATAAACGAAATAGGTCTTTTATATTCTTATGAAATGAAAAATAGCGGAAAGAACTCTGAAGTGAAATAGGAAGAGAGAGCCAAAAATGGGGAGCCTGATATAAAAAGATTTTGGAGATGTCCTTTTGTTATCTAACATTAGAAAAGGAAGGTAGAATCAAGCCAAATGGATCTCTGACTACCTACCATGAACGAAAGGAAAAGAAATCAAACGAAAGAAGTAGTCTGGAGATCTACCATCAAACATTTTAAAAAATTGTACAAGCCAACTTAAATAAAACTCTCAAACGAATAGGAAGCCAATGCAAAGAGACAAGAGCAGCAGTGGCTTAGCAGCCGCGTTCTGTAACAACTGAAGATACCATTGGATGCCCCTAAACAATAAAAACGGTGGTTGGGGAGGTAAAAATTCACTGTCCAGAATTCCAACAACACTCATACCCCACCAATGTATAGTAAGAAAATGTGAAACTCCAGCACCTTAAGGTTTATGGGAGGAAAAAGCCTCAAGGAGCTCTTGACCGGCTAGTCCACCGAGCTACAAATGATCCTACTGACCTGGTCGGAAAAGGATCTATTCCTCATCATTGGCAAAAACACCTTCCCAACACCTTGAGTCAATTTCGGGGTTTAAAAAAAGGTTTGGACAGCTTCCTAAAGGAAAAGTCCATAGACCATTATTAAATTGACTTGGGGAAAATCCACTGCTTATTTCTGGGATAAGCAGCATAAAATGCATTGAACTTTTTCAGGATCTTGCCAGGTATTTGTGACCTGGATTGGCCACTGTTGGAACCAGGATGCTGGGCTTGATGGACCTTTGGTCTGTCCTAGCGTGGCAACACTTATGTACTTGGGATTCTGAATGGAATCTTGCTACTCTTTGGGGTTCTGCATGGAACATTGTCACTCTTTAGGATTCCAGAATCTTGCTACTCTTTGGGGTTCTACATGGAATCTTGTCACTCTTTAGGATTCCAGAATCTTGCTACTCTTTGGGGTTCTACACGGAATGTTGCTATTCTTTATTTTTCTGCCAGGTACTTGTGACCTGGATTGGCCACTGTTGGAAACAGGATGCTGGGCTTGATGGACCTTTGGTCTGTCCCAGTGTGGCAATACTTATGTACTTTGTGGCCTTGTTGCCCATAGGACCTGGTAGCTGGGATTTTTCCAGCTCTAATAAAATAACAGCACCCATTCCATTAATGTGCCTGTGTGATAGATGATAAAAAAAGACATATTTACCTCGTGACATAAGGATGTCATGAATCTCCTTGATGACCTTCTTGTAGAGCTCCTTCTGCCTTTCTCCCACAATGTCCCAGTCCGCTTCCAAGAAATAAGCAGCAACATCCTTGAATGTGACCAATGCCTGGAACAGCAAACAGGGCACTGTCAATCACAATTTCATTATAATGAATGTGTTATAAAATTTTGTTATATTATGTTACATCACAGGACACGTATACCCCATACATTCCTCACGAGTTCAGTGTTGCTTACGTGTCAAGAAGACTGGGCATTCCCAGGAATATTACAGCAGAAAAATCATGATACATAAAAGTAAACAATTCAGTAAAAAAAGAAAAATCCTAAACATTCCAAAAATAATCCATAAAAATTGAGTCAAAGAATTTCTAAATAAAAAAAGATTTCAACAACTTCCGAAGTGTGGCATAATTAGCCCGACCTCTAATGTTATGCGGAAGACTATTCCAGTAAGTGGCAGCCCTGATATGCAAAAGTACTGACACAATAACTCTTACATTTAACCCTTTTGGGGTTGGGGTAACAGAGCAGTAAGAGCTCCCTAGAGTGAGCGCTGGAGTTCCTAGGAGACCGATAAATTAGAGAGATCATATAATGAGAAACTAACCCATGTAAACTTTAAAAATACAAAACAAAGAGCACAATTTCAACACACTTGCTAGCATTAGCAACCAATGTAACTGTACCAGCAATTGAGTAGTCCTCTTAGACTTTGGTACCTTAAAATTCAGATGAGCTGTTGTATTCAGCAAAGTTTGAAATCTCTTAGGTGTCCTTTTACGAAGCTGCGGCAAAAGGGGGTCTGCGCTGGTGTCGGTGCGTGTTTTTTGAAACGCGCCGAGGCCCCCTTTTACCGCAGTGGATAAAAGGCAAGTTTGGGTTTTTTTTAAAAGGAAATGGACGTGTGGCAAGTAAAGCATTTGCCGTACATCCATTTCGGGTAGGAGCACTTACCGCCACCCGTTTAGATGGCGGTAAGGGCTCCCGCATTATCCCGGCGGTAACCGGGCAGCGAACGACACTGCTCAATTACCACTGGGTACACACCGGCACTACAAAAATTAAAATATTTTTGTAGCGCCAGAAGTGGCATGCGCTGGGGGTGGGAACTACTGCCAGACTGCTGCTGAAGCTCAGCGGTACTTCCATTTTAACGAGTGGTAAGCCTGCATGGGGCTTACCGCTGCTTTGTAAAAGGGCCCCTTAATTATCTTTTCTCTACAGCCCAAGGAGACTATCATGTTCATTTTCAAAAGAGAAAAACATCCAAAAAGTGACAGACATAAGTCCATTTGGATGATTATCTCACAAAGACATCCAAATCACTATTTTCAAAACCTCTTTTTAGACATCTTTCTCTGGTTTGTCAGAAGGACTATGTCTAAATCTCAAGGGGGTTTGCCAGGGGTGTGTTCAAGGCAGGACTTTGGCGTTCCTAAGACTTAGACATCTTTCAGCCATAATGAAACAAAACAAAAACATCCAAGAAGTTTTGAGCTAGACCTGTTTTTATAATGAATAGCTGCAGTGGGAATTGAACCCACTTCCCCAGGATCAAGGTCTGCTACTAGGCTACTCCTCTGCTCCACACAAGAGCTGCCCCAAATGATCAGATGACCACTGGAGGGACTCAGGGATCACCTCCTTACTCCCCCAAATCACAAAACATTTTTCAAAACTGCACTTTCAAAAGGAAAAGATAGACTTTTTTTTGTAGAAAATGACCTTTCCTGTTCTGATTTTGGACGTTTTACAAAAAACGTCCAAATTCAGACTTAGATGTCATATCCAAAAATGCCCCTTGCATTTGACTTGCCCAAAGTCACAAGGAGCACCAGTGAGAATTGAAACCATGTTGCCAGGATCAAAGCCCGCTGAACTAACCATTAAGCCACTCCTCCTCTGTTTTGGACATCTTGAATTTGGACGTCTTTTGTTCGAAAATGGACAAAAAAAAGGACGTCCAAATCACAGGACGTCCATAGTATTTTCGAACACAAAAGATAGACGTCCATCTATTTCAAAAATTACCTTCTTTCCTGTTCGGAATTTGGCTGTTTTTGTAAAAAGTCCAAATTCTGATTTAGATGTTCTATCGAAAATGCCCCTCTATATTACAATAGTTGATATAGGACAGTACCAAAGTCTGAGCAATCAACCTAAATACTTCTGGTGAAAAAGTAGACGTTATGGACCAGAAAAAATTGTTGCCGAAAAGATTTTGGCCCCTAACTCCTGGAGTCTCCAATTACACCAAAAGCTTGGTGTAAATAGTGGTGCCTGAGTTAGGTGCAGAGCAGGTTTATTCTATAACCCTGTGCATACATTTTCAGAATGCAAGCTGTGCGTGTAAATTCTATTGAATGCCAGTTAGTGCTGATAATTTACTTTGTAAAGTAAACCCCCTGGTGGCAGAGCAAGGTATTACAATGGTGGTACCAAATATGTCACAGTGTTTCCCCACAATGACTCAACGCCAACCAGGGAGTTTAACAATAAAAAGAAAACATTTTTGTATTATTTGAACTATATCTAAATGTTAATGAAATTTTACCAACTTGCAAATTTAACTTATGTATTTCAATTACAGGTTTCCAACACAAATCAGTTTAGTCTCTAGAAACATTGAGCGCATTTTCAGATGAGTATAAATATTAGTTACATATATCATTTAAGCACATTCAATTTTGCAAAACACTAGATTCTTTAAAGTTTCTTTTCTCCTATCTTTCAGATTTCCAGAGACCTCCAAGTTTTCCTCCACTCTTTTTTTTTTTTTGTATTTTAGTTATTTCTTATTTATTGTTCAGGTTTCCTTTACTATTTTCTCTTATGTGCACTTAGCTGTTCTCTTTGTTTTCTCTCTGGCTCTCTTGAACGGTGGGCGCCTTTTCTTTCAGGTGATGATCTCCAGCATCAACTTTCTTCCGGTCTTTTCCTAGTAACATGTTCTCACCAATACATCTCCCTTCCAACTGCCAGCCTGAGCTGTCACTCTCCTGAGAGTTCCATCAGCATGCAGAACACTCAGTGCATGCACACAGACCACTCAGCTTCATAAGCACTGTTGGGGAGGTAAACTCTGGAGCTGTTCTGTGCTGGGCCGCAGTTTTGTTCATTGGGACCCAAATGAAATGGCTACTTCTGAAGGTTACATGTATGGGTGGGGATGGAGGAGATTACTTGCAGGGATGGGTGGGGTTTGAATGGACAGGCGGGTATGGGTTACATTCCACTGGTGTGCCTTGACAATTTTTGCGCCTTGTAAGTGTGCCGCCAGATGAAAAAGGTTGAAAATCGCTAACATGAGCAGTCAAAGCTAAGCCTGCAGAGGAGGAGGAAGTGACCTGATGTGCAGCAGTTCACTTCCTGCTCCTGCCACACCGTCTTTGCAGGGAACAGGGAGAGCCAGCTCCAGGAGTACAATGGGGGAGGGCAGAGAAATGTGAAGGTGCAATTGGGGTGGGTGGGAGGGGGCAGAGAAATGTGAAGGTGCAATTGGGGTGGATGTGGGAGGCTGGAGCTTGAAGAGTGAAATAAGAGGACATTTCGGGCATTAGGATGGGGAAATCTGTACAAAAACGCTACAAATAAACCACACAGAATTTTCAAAAATTTTTGTTCAGAATTCCCCCAGGATCAACTCTAAAACAGACAAACAAGAAAAGAGAAGAGATGTCTGGAATAGCTGCACAGGGAACAGTTTTCCTTTCAGTGTGTACAAGACGAGAAAGAAGCCTTTCTTACCTGATCAGAAACCAGGACAGACATTTCCCTTGTTTTCCCTCTGAATTCTGCAGTGCTGGGATGGATTCAGGCCCGGGATTTCCCTGTTCCTAGAAGATAATTAAGACACAAGAGGAGGCTGAACTTGTTCCTGAAGACCTCCGATAAATTCCCTCCTGTCCCTCTGAAGAGCTAGGACCGGGGGCCGGGGCTTGCAAGATTTCCAGTCTCAAGAGACAAATATTTTGCAGCTTTTCATCTAGGTATTTTCCACTGGCTGAACACAGCCCTGCAAACAATAAGCAAGAGAAAAGCAGCTGAGCAGAGCATGCCCAGTACTTTTCACCCTCCCACCTGCTGACATCATCCAGGGGTATCCCACCTCCTTAAGGTGGACCCAGGTCCAATACAGGAAAAATGGATCAGGAGAATTGATTTAGGGTACTAGTTATCAAAGTGGACTACTGTTAAGGCGCGTTATTTTACCCCTAACTTATGCTGGTCTAGCACAGGTCCAATTTTATACATTGAGACCTAATTACTAATAACTGGGGTTAACGTACAATAATATGTCTTAACCCCCGCCAGCAAAGGTAGCCAACGGCGACAGTAGGGGAGGGTGGTGGCGGCGGGAAGAGGGGGTCAAAAGGGTTTGTGCCGGGGGGGGTCAAAGGTAGTGGTGGTGGTGGTGGCATGGGGGGTCAAAATGGCAGGGGGAGGTTAAAAAAGGGGGGGTCAGCAGCGCCGGGGGTGGCTAAAATGTTCCCCCTCACCTCGGCATCTGGACCCCCCTCCCGCCGAAGTCTGGCTACGCCCCTGGTCCACAGAATCATCTACGGACTCACACCAGATTACATGACGGAACTTACATCGATCTACCATTAAGAAACGTGATGCGAACAGCAAGAACCTATCTAACCCTTCACTACCCCAATTGCAAAGGTATAAAATTCAAATCTTCACATGCCGCCAGTCTCTCGTTTATAGGCACACACCTTTGGACTTGCAAGCTAATTGCGCTAGAAGCCCTGTTTAGCATGCATTTGCATGCTACTTGCGCTGAGAGCCCTCGAGTGCGCTGTTTCAGGTGCTTGAGGGCTCTGATCATGGGTCGGCTGCAAACTCTGGCGCTAGTATGGCGTTAACAGCCTCTAGCACCAGAGTTTGCTTTTGATCATGAGGGCCAGAGTGTCCTCCCAGTTTCCTCCTCAGGTGAGTACTTCAGATCCTCCTGATATTCCCCTTCCAGCAAAGTTTTTAGATTCTGCAGCTACTAGCCTTGACTACCCAGAGGCCAGAGCCTCTTCCAGGGGATATGTTGGCTAGGGGCGTAGGCAGACAACAGATTGTGGGTGGGCCTAGGCAAGAAGTAGGTGGGCACCAAGTGTTCTCCCCCCCCCCCCCCCACCCCCCACCACTACCATGACCACCACCAAAAAAATATCTAAGCTGGCAGGAAAATGCTTCTTTCCACTTTGACAGTCTGCAAAGGCATGTGCTGAAAACTGAGCATGCGCAGGTTCCGGTATCGTTAAGAGTAGCGTTTTTGTTACCATTAGGCGGAAGTCTTTAGCTGGTGGAGCTTGGGATTCCCACCAGCTACCACTAAACGTATGCTACTGTTGGGTAGGCTTAAGCCCTAAGTAGGTGGGCCCTGGCCCACCTGTGGCTACACCACTGATGTTGGCCACTGCGTATCAAACCTAGCCTCAGTAAGCAAGATGTAACAAATTTACTTGTACTGGATAAAATCCCTCTGTGGCAAAGTATATCTAGCTTGAAAAACAACAAAGAGGATAATGCTTTCATGGATTAAAAGCTTGGTCAAAACATTTAAGACTTCAATTTTCCCCATCATCTGTAACTTCATCCAGCGGTCCTGGCAGGAAAGCTGGATTATATTTTAAAGGAGAAAACAGCCTCTAAACTAAGCAGTCAAAACCCTTCAAGATAATCCAATCGTGTGATTATACATTAGGATTCTTTCCCCGTTGCAAGGAATGGGATGTATCCCCCAGCCAGGGAAGACTATATAACAGGATAGGGCGAACCAACCCCTGCTCCAGCATTACCCAGGGTTTTGCTCCTGTCTGACCTGTTCCATTCAAGCACGGCTCTGAACTGCGCTGCTAAATAACCTTCTGATGTGACCTGATGTGTATGCTGTCTTTGAGTGAATGATCTCTGGATGACGTTTGATGTGTGTGTTGTTCTGTCCTATAGAAAATGGTGTTCTTTTACTTTTTGCCACATTTTTATGTTAAGTTTTATAATAATTATGTAAACTGCCTTGACTTGTGCAAAAAAGAAGCTATATATCAAATTAATAAATGATAGACAATAAACAATAATTAAAAAATGGGGGGAGCCCCCATACCACCTTATAAGAACGTAAGAATAGCCATACTGGGTCGGCCCAGTATCCTGTTTCCAACAGTGGCCAATCCAGGTCACAAGTACCTGGCAGAAACCCAAATTGTGGCAAAATTCCATGCTACCAATCCCAGGGCAAGCAGTAGCTTCCCCGTGTTTGTCTCAATAGCAGACAGTGGACTTTTCCTCCAAAAACTTGCCCAAACCTTTTTTAAACCCAGATACGCTAACCGCTGTTACCATATCCTCCAGCAACAAGTTCCAGAGCTTAACTATTCGAGTGACAAAATATTTTCTCCAATTTACAGATTGGCTTCATATTTTAATATTGAAGTTGTTCCATAGTGGTGTAAAGGCAGATCCGATCCATTTAATTTGAGCGACAGAATCCAATTCCAAAAAGGCTTTTTTTTTGTTTGTAGATAAAGTGATCACATTGTTTTCCTGTGGTAGCAAGTTTTGCATGAAGGGAATTCAGAGATTTTGAGTGTTAGAATAGGCATTTAATGTTCAAGTTTGCCAGGGGTGGGGATGGGGTGGAGTAAGTGAGGTTGTGAGGGGGAGGGGCCAAGTCAAAAATTGCCTTTGCCTACCTCTGGCTGAATATTGACCAGTTGTATTCTTCAGTGCCCCATACGAGTTGTATGAAATGCCTTCATAACAGCATAAATTCTGATTCTTTTATTATTATTATTATTATTTATTCATTAATCCTGCTTTGGTGCTACTGCTATACCTCTGAAATCGGCAGGAATGTTGCCTCTTTTTCTGTACCATTCTAAAAACGGACCTGATTGAGAACTGGGCTGGCCGCCCCTCGGCTATTTCTGGAGAGCCACCTTAAGTAGGCGGGGTCTTCCCAACACCTCAGTTGAGGAGCTTTGAGCATGCTCAGCTGTTTTTTCTTCCTGTAAAGAGCAGAAAAGAATCAGAAGAAAAGCAGGAACTTTCTGCCTCCTAGGTTTGGAAATCCTTGCATGCCCCAGTCCTACCTGTGCAGAAGGGGAGAGGAAGGGCTGGGACTCAGGAATCAGCAGTCTCTGCCTGTTTTTTTTTTATTTCCAGGAACAGAGAAATCCCCAGTCTAAATCCAGCAGAGCAACTGCAAAATTCAGAGGAAAAACAAGAGGGAAATGTCTACTGTGGCTTCTGATCAGGTAAGAAATTCTTTTCTCCTTCATGAATCACTTTTTGTTTCACCTACAGACACATGCAGTATCACTGCCATATAATGTGAGCAACTGCAAAGTGATGCATGTGGGAAAGAGGAACCTGAACTATAGCTACATGATACAAAGTTCCACGTTAGGAGTCACCGACCAAGAAAGGGATCTAGGTGTCGTCGTTGATGATACGTTGAAACCTTTTGCTCAGTGTGCTGCTGCGGCTAAGAAAGCAAATAGAATGTTCGGTATCATTAGGAAAGGAATGGAAAATAAAATTGAGGACGTTATAATGCCTTTGTATCTCTCCATGGTGCGACCTCATCTAAAATTCTGTGTGCAATTCTGGTCATCGCATCTCAAAAAATATATAGTGGAATTAGAAAAGGTACAGAGAAGGGTGATGAAAATGATAAAGGGGATGGGACGACTTCCCTATGAGGAAAGGATGAAGCGTCTAGGGCTCTTCAGCTTGGAGAAAAGACAGCTGAGGGGAGATATGACAGAGGTCTATAAAATAATGAGTGGTGTGGAAAGGGTAGATGTGAAGCGCCTGTTTACTGTGTCCAAAAATACTAGGGCTAGGGGGCATGCGATGAAGCTACAAAGTAGTAAATTTAAAACGAATCAGAGAAAAATTTTCATCACTCAACGTGTAATTAAACTCTGGAATTCGTTGCCAGAGAATGTGGTAAAGGCGGTTAGTTTAGCAGAGTTTTAAAAAGGTTTGGCCGGCTTCCTAAAGGAAAAGTCCATAGACTATTATTAAAATGGACTTGGGGGAAAACCCACTGCTTATTTCTGGGATAAGCAGCGTAAAATGTTTTGCACTTTCTTGAGATCTTGCCAGGTACTTGTGACCTGGATTGGCCACTGTTGGAAACAGGATGCTGGGCTTGATGGACCTTTGGTCTGTCCCAGTGTGACAATACTTATGCATTCTCACACACTCACTTATGCACATACGTTCCTTCTCTCATTCACACGTATACAGGAGCACAACCTGTTTCTCTTAAATACGTATACAAGTAGCAATAAATGTGCATATACCTTTTCACAAACATACACTCAAATCCATTCTCACACAAACATTCTGTCTTTGTACATACTTTCTTTGTTATTTCCCCAGCTGAGTCAACACTCTTCTCTTTCTGCCTTCAGATACCAACCCAGCAGCCTCTGTCAATCTCACCTTTCATTTATCATACACAGACCAATACTGGCGTGAAAAAAGGCCTATTCCCCTCCCCCCCCCCCCCCCCCCCCCGAAAATGGACATTCGGCAAAAATCAAAATCACCACGCGTCCATTTTGGGTCTCTGACCTTCCCACCAGCCATAGACCTAGCGGTAATGACCTACGTGTGTCAGATGCCACTTGGTGCACGTCTGCTACACGCGCCAGAAAATAAAAAAATATGCTTCAGATGTGCCAAAAATGAAATTACCGCTACATGGTAGTCGGGCGGTAAGTCCATTTTGGCTCACGTAGGCGCCTACGCGCCTTAGTAAAAGGGGCCCCAAATGAACCAGCACCTGGGGTTTCACCGGGCAATCTATACAAAATACTGAGCTGTCTTCCTGCTATAATCTAGTGGAGAGCTGATCTCTCTGACAGAGCCAGATAATAAAGCTTATTGCTCACATAGTTATAATGAAGGAAGGAGGGAGAGAATTATGGGTGTTATTTTTGCATTTAATTATATTTCTCCGAGGACAAGCAGGCTGCTTGTTCTCACATGTGGGATGGCGGCCCCAGGAACGGAGATTTTCCAGTTAAATCTAGAAAGCTTTGCGACAGCCAGCAGAGCGCGGGACGGATGCACTGCGCATGCGCGGCCATCTTCCCGCCTCAGTTTTCCTTTTTCCACGGTGGAGAGTGGTTGTGTGTCGGTCTCTCTCCCTCAGGCCCTAGGAAAGAGTTAGGCATCTTCACGTGCTTGTTTAGCGCTTTCTTTTTGTTTTCCGTTGCCTTTTTTGCCTTTTTCTTTTTTCCAGTGTAAAAAAAAAAGAAAAGAAAAACCCTCTTTTATCTTAGTTTTTTCCCCTATTAAGTTTCCTTTTGCTTCCGTTGCGGCCTTTTCGGGCCGCACGTCCACGGTACTCCTTTTTGTGCCCTCGGTTGGCACAATTGAGCCTTTTGATTTTGCCACCGCAATTTTTTCGCTGATGTCATCTAAGCCTTCCGGCGGCTTCAAGAAGTGTGCTCGGTGCCAGCGGTCGATCACGGGCACTGACCCGCACTCCTGGTGCATCCAGTGCCTTGGGCCTGACCATCGCCCAGACGCTTATAAGTTGTGTCTGAGTTTGAAAAAATTGACACAGGCATCGAGAAGAGCTCTTCAGGACTGTCTTTTCGGAGCTCCGACTGATTTCTCGGCATCAACATCGGTACCGAGGTCGGCGGCGGCGATATCGGCACCGGGGATGGCATCGACATCGGGAGCGCAGGTAATGGCTGTCCAGACATCACCTCAAGCTGGGAGTAGCAAGCCGACGAGTGGGTCTCCACCTGTCTCGAAAGCTCCTGCTGTGCAGGCCCACCGGGACCGACCACTATCGGACCCGACCCCAAGGAGGCGTGTGGATTCCACATCCTCCTCGTCGGTACCGAGGAGTACCGGTGACGTGCTTCGAGCGAAGGCGAAGAAGCATCGGCACCGGTCTCCTTCGAGGCACGGTACTGGGAACTCTGGGGCGTCGAAGGATTTGGCACCCGGAAAGCGTCGACGCCGGGAGGAGCACTCACCCTCCATACAAGAGGTGTCGGTGCGTCGATCTTCGGACAGCCCAGTACCGCCTCCCTGGCCTCCACAGATTCTGACACCGACTTCTGTACCAGCCCCCCAGCCTTCCTTGACAACGACTCTGAAGGAGAGCATCCGAGCCATTCTTCCAGGCCTTCTGGAAGGGCTGCTGCGTCTGCCTGCCTCGGTACCGGGGGTGCTTGCGCCCTCGGTACCGTTGCTGGAAGCAGCAGCGGGCTCCGTGCCTGTGGTGAGGTCCCCGACGCCGGTACCGCTTGCGGCATCGGCTTTGGCTGCCACCCAGGTAGACTCCTCGTTGACATCATTGAAGGGAGCTTCATTACCGCCGGCATGGGAGTCGACTTCTCAGCATCGCCATCGGGGACATGGTTCCTCGGCATCGAGACGGGCCCAGTTTCGGACTGCAGTTCGAGAACGCTTGTCCGATACCGAGGAGGATGCCTCCTGGGATGAAGGGGAAAATCCCAGATATTTCTCTTCCGAGGAGTCATGTGGTCTTCCTTCTGATCCCACTCCTTCACCTGAGAGGAAGCTTTCTCCGCTGGAGAGTCTGTCCTTCTCGTCATTTGTCCGGGAAATGTCTGTGGGCATTCCTTTCCCTGTGGTAACTGAGGATGAGCCCAGGACTGAGATGCTCGAGGTCCTTGACTATCCTTCGCCACCTAAGGAGTCATCCACTGTCCCTCTGCATAATGTCCTTAAGGAGACATTGCTGAGGAACTGGATGAAACCGTTAACTAATCCCACCATTCCCAAGAAAGCGGAGTCCCAGTATCGAATCCACGGAGAACCTGAGTTGATGAGGTCGCAGTTACCTCATGACTCTATGGTTGTGGATTCCGCTCTCAAGAGAGCCAGGAGTACTAGAGATTTCGCCTCGGCGCCCCCGGGGCGAGAAGCTAGGACTTTAGACTCTTTTGGGAGGAAGGCCTACCAGTCCTCTATGCTCGTCTCCAAAATTCAGTCCTACCAGCTCTACACGAGCATTCACATGCAGAACAATGTAAAGCAACTGGCGGACTTGGTGGACAAGCTCCCTCCGGAGCACGCCAGGCCTTTTCAGGAGGTGGTCAGGCAGCTGAAGGTGTGTTGTAAATTCCTATCCAGGGGTGCTTATGACACTTTTGATGTTGCATCCAGATCCGCTGCTGAAGGTATAGTGATGCGCAGACTGTCATGGCTGCGTGCCTCTCACCTGGACAACCGGGCCTAGCAGCAGCTTGAGGATGTTCCTTGCTGGGCGGATAATATTTTTGGCGAGAAGGTCGAGCAGGTGGTAGAGCAGCTCCACCAGCGGGAAACCGCCCTCGACAAACTCTCCCATCGGGCGCCTTCAGCATCTACCTCAACAGGTAGACGTTTTTTCAGGGGAAGGAGGAATGCTCCCTATGCTTACAATAAGCGTAGGTACAATCCACCTTCCCGACAGCCTTCCCAGGCTCAGCCCCAGCGCGCTCGTTTGCGTCAACAGCGTGCGCCCAGACAGGCCCCTGCAGCTCCCCAGCAAAAGCAAGGGACGGGCTTTTGACTGGCTCCAGCTGAGCATAGCCGCCATAAAAGTACCTGTGCCGGACGATCTGCCAGTCGGTGGGAGGTTAAAAGTTTTTCACCACAGGTGGCCTCTCATAACCTCCAACCAGTGGGTTCTTCAAATAGTCTGGTTAGGGTACTCCCTCAATTTGATCTCCAGACCTCCAAATTGTCCACCAGGAGCTCAGTCCTTCAGCTTCCAGCACAGGCAGGTACTTGCAGAGGAACTCTCCGCCCTTCTCAGTGCCAATGCGGTCGAGCCCGTTCCACCAGGGCAAGAAGGGCTGGGATTCTATTCCAGGTACTTCCTTGTGCAGAAGAAAACAGGGGGGATGCGTCCCATCCTAGACCTAAGGGCCCTGAACAAATATCTGGTCTGAGAAAAGTTCAGGATGCTTTCCCTGGGCACCCTTCTTCCCATGATTCAGAAAAACAATTGGCTATGCTCTCTGGACTTAAAGGATGCTTACACTCACATTCTGATACTTCCAGCTCTCAGGAAGTATCTTCGATTCCATCTGGGAACACAGCACTTCCAGTATTGTGTTCTACCCTTTGGTCTCGCGTCTGCACCCAGGGTTTTACAAAATGCCTAGCAATAGTTGCAGCATCGCTACACAGACTGGGAGTACATGTGTTCCCTTATCTTGACGATTGGCTAGTGAACAACACCTCCGAGGCAGGAGCTCTACAGTCCATTCAGATGACTATTCGACTCTTGGAGCTACTAGGGTTTGTCATAAATTACCCAAAGTCCCACCTTCTTCTAGTTCAACAACTAGAATTCATAGGAGCTCTGCTGGACTCTCAGACAGCTCGGGCCTGTCTTCCCGAGATGAGGGCAGACAACCTTCTGTCTCTCGTTTCCATGGCCAGAGCATCTCAGCAGATCACAGCTCGGCAGATGTTGAGACTGCTAGGCCATATAGCCTCCACAGTTCATGTGATGCCCATGGCACACCTTCACATGAGATCTGCTCAATGGACCCTAGCTTCCCAGTGGTATCAAGCTGCGGGGAATCTAGAGGATGTGATCCAGCTGTCCACTGCATTTTACAATTCCCTTCAGTGGTGGACAATTCGATCCAATTTGACCTTGGGACGACCATTCCAAATTCCTCAGCCTCAAAAAGTGCTGATCACAGATGCATCTCTCCTGGGTTGGGGAGAGCAAGTAGATGGGCTCCACATTCAGGGAGCCTGGTCTCTCCAAGAATCAGGTCTTCAGATCAACCTCCTGGAGTTGTGAGCGATCTGGAACGCTCTAAAGACTTTCAGAGATCGGCTGTCCAATCAAATTATTCAAATTCAGACAGACAACCAGGTTGCCATGTACTGCATCAACAAGCAGGGAGGCACCGGTTCTCGCCCCCTGTGTCAGGAAGCCATCCAGATGTGGCTTTGGGCTCGCCGTCATGGCATGTTTCTCCAAGCCACGTATCTGGCAGGCGTAAACAACAGTCTGGCTGACAGGTTAAGCAGAATAATGCAACCTCACGAGTGGTCGCTCAACTCGGGCGTGGTACGCAAGATCGTCCGGGAGTGGGGCACCCCCTTTAATTAGATTGTAAGCTCTGTCGAGCAGGGACTGTCTCTTCATGTTCAAGTGTACAGCGCTGCGTACGTCTAGTAGCGCTATAGAAATGATAAGTAGTAGTATCTTTTTGCCACTCAGATCAATCACAAGGTCCCTCAGTTCTGTTCCAGACTTCAGGCCCACGACAGACTAGCGTTGGATGCTTTTCTCCTTCATTGGGGGAAGGGCCTTCTGTATGCGTATCCTCCCATACCTCTGGTGGGAAGACTTTGCTGAAACTCCAGCAAGACCGTGGAACCATGATTCTGATTGCCCTTTTGGCCACGTCACATTTGGTTCCCTCTTCTTCTGGAGTTGTCCTCCGAAGAACCATGGAGATTGGAGTGTTTTCCAACCCTCATCACTCAGAACGAAGGAGCGCTTCTGCATCCCAACCTCCAGTCTCTGGCCCTCACGGCCTGGATGTTGAGAGCGTAGACTTCTGCTCCTTAGGTCTTTCTGAGAGTGTCTCCCGTGTCTTGCTTGCTTCCAGGAAAGATTCCACGAAGAGGTGTTACTCTTTCAAATGGAGGAGGTTTGCCGTCTGGTGTGATAGCAAGGCCCTAGATCCTCGCTTTTGTCCTACACAGACCCTGCTTGAATACCTTCTACACTTGTCAGAGGCTGGTCTCAAGACTAACTCTGTAAGAGTTCATCTTAGTGCAATTAGTGTTTTTCATTATTGTGTGGAGGGTAAACCTATCTCTGGACAGCCTTTAGTTGTTCGCTTCATGAGAGGTTTGCTTTTGTCAAAGCCCCCTGTCAAATCTCCACTAGTGTCATGGGATCTCAACGTTGTCCTCACCCAGCTGATGAAACCTCCTTTTGAGCCACTGGATTCCTGCCACCTGAAGTATTTGACTTGGAAGGTCATTTTCTTGGTGGCTGTTACTTCAGCTCATAGAGTCAGTGAGCTTCACGCCTTAGTAGCCCAATCTCCCTATACTAAATTTCATCATAACAGAGTAGTCCTCCATACGTACCCTAAGTTCTAGCCAAAGGTGGTGTCGGAGTTCCATCTGAACCAGTCAATTGTCTTGCCAACATTTTCCCCGTCCTCATACCCGCCCTGCTGAACGTCAGTTGTATACATTGGACTGCAAGAGAGCATTGGCCTTCTGTGTGGAGCGGACAAGCCCCTTCAGACAGTCCGCCCAAATGTTTGTTTCTTTCGATCCCAACAGAAAGATAGTCGCTGTTGGGAAATGCACCATTTCCAGTTGGCTAGCAGATTTCATTTCCTTCTCTTATGCCCAGGCTGGGCTGACTCTTGAGGGTCATGTCACGGCTCATAGTGTTCGAGCCATGGCAGTGTCAGTGACCCACTTGAAGTCAGCCACTATATAGAAGAGATTTGCACGGCTGCGACGTGGTCATCAGTCCACACATTCACCTCTCATTACTGCCTTCAGCAGGATTCCCAACGCGACAGTCGGTTTGGGCAGTTGGTGCTCCAGAATCTGTTCGGGGTTTAGAATCCAACTCCACACCCCCAGGCCCATTTTTTGTTCTGTTCCAGGCTGCACTCTCAGTTAGATGTTTCTTCGTAGATCAATCTTTGTTATGTCCTCGCCGTTGCGAGGCCCAATTGACCTTCTTTGTTGTTTTGAGTGAGCCTGGGGGCTAGGGATACCCCATATGTGAGAACAAGCAGCCTGCTTGTCCTCGGAGAAAGCGAAGATACTTACCTGTAGCAGGTATTCTCCGAGGACAGCAGGCTGATTGTTCTCACCAACCCGCCCTCCTCCCCTTTGGAGTTGTTGTTTTTATTCTTTATTTGCTTTTGATATAACTGAGGCGGGAACGGACACGCTCGGGCGGGAAGATGGCCGCGCATGCGCAGTGGGTCCGTCCCGCACTATGCTTGCTGTCGCAAAGCTTTCTAGATTTTACTGGAAAAGCTCCGTTCCTGGGGCCGCCGTGGATGCCGACCCACATGTGAGAACAATCAGCCTGCTGTCCTCAGAGAATACCTACTACAGATAAGTATCTTCGCTTTATGAGAGATGGCAATCACTCTTAAGTTGCTGTTATATTTTAGCAAAGATGTTTGTCTACAAGAAAGTTAAATCTCAGACCCCCAGGTGGGGTCAGGTGGCGCAGAGTGAGTCAGATGGGGGTGGGGAATGACATGACAGGGTGGGATCAGGTGGGGTGGTGCCTTCCCATGGCAATTTATTTTGAACCAGAAAAATTATCATCTTCACTTCACTTCACTTCTCTCTCCTCTACTTTTTCAGTCCAGCCATCCTCACCTTCCTTTCTTCCCCCCACCTCCCAACGTTTTCCATTTTAGCATGTCCCTTTCTCTCCCCCTCCCCCCTTTCCAGCCCAGCCATCTCCACCTCTTTCTTACCCCTTCCAGCTGAGCATCTTATACTCTCCCCTTCCTTAGGGGGTCTTTTAGTAAGCCGTAGTAGCATTTTTAGCTCGCAGTAGAAATCAGCTGGCGGTAAATGCCGAGACAATGCTCCTAGAAAAGTAATGGGCATCTCGGTGTTTACCGCCAGCTGATTTCTACTGTGAGCTAAAAATGCTACCCCTCCCCCTTCCAGTGCAGCCATCTGTCCCTCTCTCTCCCCCTCCAACCTTTTCCAGTTCAGCATCTCCACTTCTCTCTCCCCTACTCCCCTCCTTCTGACATACACTTCCTGTTGCAGTTGGGGTAGGTCCTGGCCTAGATGCACTTCCAATGTTGCCACCGCAGGAAAGAAGCCAAGAGCCGCAAAGGGAAGTTTGAGGGGAGGGGCTGATGCTGGTGGCAGGTGGTAACAATAGGCGAGACGGGCATGGATATGCGAAATTACGCTACGATACCTTTGTCCCCATTGCCAAAATCAGGGGCAATCCTTGAAATTCCTAGACATCTGGTAACCCTATTCTCTCCCCTGCCCTCCCCTCCATGTCCAGCGATTCTCCTCATCCCTGCCCTCCTCTCCATGTCCATCAATTCTTCCCTCTCCTCCCCTCCATGTCCAGCGATTTTTTTTTCTTCCCTGCCCTCCCATCTGTGTCCCGCGATTCTCTCCTCTACTGTCCTCCCATCCCATCCATGTCCATCAATTCTCCTCTGCCCTGCCCTCTCCTCCCCTTCCCTTCCTCCCTTCCTCCCCTCGATGTCCACGATTCTCTCTTCCCCTCGATTTGTACCTGAATGTTCTCTGGCTGGCTGGCGCTGGCTTCCGTTCCGTTCGTAACATCCATCTTGACGTCAGCTCACCTCCAGCGTTTCCTTCCCTCTCACTGTTCCGCCTTCTGACGTCAATACATTTTGACATGAGGGCAGGGCAGTGAGGAGGAATGGAACGCTGGAAGCTGGCTGACGTCATCAGATGTTATGAACCCAGGCAGCCAGACAGCGATGGAACGTTGGAGGTGCAAATTATTATATAGGATATTTCTATTAAATGGTTTATATACCTGAAGCCAATCCATGCAGTATATGGAATATAAAGGTACATAGCTTGAATGAGATCCTGGCTTTAATGTGGAGCCAATGTAATCTACATAGTATCATAGTAGATGATGGCAGAGAAAGACCTGTACAGTCCATCCAGTCTGCCCAACAAGATAAACTCATATGTGCTACTTTATGTGTATACCTGACCTTGATTTGTATCTGCCATTTTCAGGGCACAGACCGTAGAAGTCTGCCCAGTACTAGCCCCGCCTCCCAACCACTAGCCCCGCCTCCTAACCACCGGTGCTGCCACCCAATCTCCGCTAAGCTTCTGAGGATCCATTTCTTTTGGACAAGATTCCTTTATACTTATCCCACGCATTTTTGAATTCTGTTACCATTTTCATCTCCACCACCTCCTGCGGGAGGGCATTCCATGTATCCACCACTCTCTCCGTGAAAAAATACTTCCTGACATTTTTCTTGAGTCTGCCCCCCTTCAATCTCATTTCATGTCCTCTAGTTCTACCGCCCTCCCATCTCCGGAAAAGGTTTGTTTGCGGATTAATACCTTTCAAATATTTGAATGTCTGTATCATATCACCCCTGTTTCTCCTTTCCTCCAGGGTATACATGTTCAGGTCAGCAAGTCTCTCCTCATACGTCTTGTAATGCAAATCCTATACCATTTTTGTAGCTTTTCTTTGCACCGCTTCAATTCCTTTTACATCCTTAGCAAGATACGGCCTCCAAAACTGAACACAATACTCCAGGTGGGGCCTCACCAACAATTTGTACAGGGGCATCAACACCTCCTTTCTTCTGCTGGTCACACCTCTCTCTATAAAGGAGTGGTTCACGCAAAACTGGGTACTTAAAAAAAAAAAAAGTAAATCAAGCAGCTCTGTTTTGTACAGTTTGGAGTCTTTATTAGACCTGCTCCTTACAACCTGAGTAGATAGCGTTACAGTAATCCAACTGTGAGAGAACTAGAGATTGAACCAGTAGGTAGGTCTAAGGCAGTGTTTCCCAAGTCCGGTCCTGGAGTACCTCTTGCCAGTCAGGTTTTCAGGATATCCACAATGACTATGCATGAACTTTATTTGCATACACTGCCTTCATTATATACAAATCTCTTTTATGCATATTCATTGCGGTCCACAATGAATGTGCATGAAAGAGATTGGCATATAATGGAGGCAGTTTATTCAGATAAAGTTCATGCTTCCATTTCATCATGCTGATCAATCCATAGACTGGTGGGTTGTGTCCATCTACCAGCAGGTGGAGATAGAGAGCAATCCTTTTGCCTCCCTATATGTGGTCATGTGCTGCCGGAAACTCCCCAGTATGTTCTCTATCTCAGCAGGTGGTGGTCACACACAGCAGCAGCTCTGGCTAGGCCTCCAAGCCTAATTTTTAGGTTTTGTTGAGTGCCTGGGGTTGAGGGCTCTTCTTGAGCAAGTGCAAACCTGGTGGTGCCAGGTCCCTCCTTTTCTCCCCCCTCCCGCTGGCTCCGTTTAAAAAAAAAAAAAAATTTTTGGACGTCTTTAAAGGCGTTTATTTCGACGTTTATTTAAACGTTTATTGCAGCTACTCACTGGGACACCAGTTCGTTACAGCTCGGAGCGGAAAGCAGGTAATTTTTACCTTTTTATAGCGGGCAGGGGGTTCCCCGATTGTTCTCCACATGGCCTATGGCGTCGGAGGGCGAGGGCGTAAGGATTCGCTCCCCGGATCGCGTTGGCGCTTCTAGAGGGGATGCGGGGGTCTTAAAGTCTGATTCGCCCTTGTTGGTTGGCAGTTTGGAGGCCGATGAGTGTCCCGGTTCTTCCTCCGGTGTGGCGGTTTTTCCCGCCATAAACGCCCATCCCCCGCTGCTCGCCTCCGCCATCTTGGCCGGTCACGCTGCTCGGAGGGCTTCTTCTTGGGCCGCCCTTGAGGTGGGAGACGTTCATGCCATGAACGCCCTTGGTTTGGGCGACGGCAAAAAAGCGGCTAATTTTCAGCGCCGTTCTTCCCGCACGGCTCCTTCGCGGAGTGTCGCGCCGGACGCCATCTTGGATGCGCAGCATGTCTCTCCCCCGCTCTTGCGAGCGCCGGTTGAGGGTGCGTCTAGGGCTGTGGCCCAGGCTGCGGAAGTGCACAGTCTGGGGGGTTTCTCCCCCGAGTTTATTTTGCTGCTGCATCAGGCCTTCCTTATGCAAAACGCTGCCCCTGCTCCCTCGTCTGTTAAAGAGGTTGAGGCCCCCAGAAGTAAACGCCCTCGGGTGGATCCCCAGGCCTTGGAGGACTTTGTATCCTCCGATGTAGATGAGGGCAGCGTATCTGAGTTCTCCCAACGGTCCTTTGGGGATTCCTTGGAGGAGACGGATCCCCGCTCGGATGGAGCGGATGACCCCTCTGCAGCGCGGATCTTTTGCTCAGAGGATTTGCCCAACCTGTTAGTGCAGGCCATGAGCATTGTGAAGATTTCCTCTCCGGAGGACGTCTCTCCCTCAGCACCTGTTGGCTCCGCCATTATGCTGGGGACGAAGCGCCCGCCTAGAACCTTCCATGTGCATGAGGCCACGCGCACCTTGATCTCAGCTCAATGGGATGTCCCGGAAGCGAGCCTTAAAGTGGCTAGGGCTATGTCCCGCCTCTATCCTTTGCCTGAAAGTGAACGAGAGGCCTTTCTGTGGCCTACCGTGGATTCTTTAATCACTGCGGTGACTAAGAAAACGGCGTTGCCGGTGGAAGGTGGCACGGCCCTAAAGGACACCCAAGACAGAAAATTGGAGGCGGCCTTAAGGTCGTCCTTTGAGGCGGCTGCCTTAGGTTTGCAGGCCTCAGTGTGCGGCTCCTATGTGGCCAGGGCGTGCCTGACTATTGTGCAGCGGGCTTCCCCCTCGGATTCTTCCTTGAGGGCTGATTGGCCGGCCCTGGAATCGGGCTTGGCCTATTTGGCAGACTTGCTGTATGATGTCTTGAGAGCCTCGGCTAAAGGTATGGCTCAGACAGTCTCTGCGCGGCGGTGGCTTTGGCTGAAGCATTGGTCTGCTGACCACGCCTCTAAATCCCGCCTGGCTAAATTGCCTTTTAAAGGCAAGCTGCTCTTTGGGGTCGAGCTGGACAAAATTGTGACCGATCTCGGCACGTCTAAGGGCAAGAGGTTACCAGAGGTCAGGGCTCGGGCCAGTGCTCGCCCCGGTACCTCCAGAGGACGGTTTCAGGAAGCCCGTCGGTACCGCCCGGGCAGGTCGGGCTCCTCTGCCCCCTCTTCCTTCAGGAGGAACTTCTCCCCCAAGCAGCATTCCTTTCGCAGAGACCGCCGTCCCGGAGGTGCTCCTTCCGGTCCTCCCCCAGGGTCTCGTACCCAATGACGGGGCCTTGGTCCACGGCCCAGTGCAGATTGGAGGACGGCTGTCCTCGTTTCTGGGCGAGTGGACCAGAGTAACTTCAGACGCTTGGGTGCTGGAAGTCATCAGAGACGGCTACAAGCTAGAGTTCTGCCGACCCTTAAGAGACGGGTTTGTACTCTCTCCCTGCAAGTCTCCGGTCAAAGCTGTGGCAGTGCAGCAGACTTTAAACAATCTTATCCGCCTGGGCGCGGTCGTTCCGGTGCCAGTAAATCAGCTTGGCAAGGGACGTTACTCCATTTACTTTGTGGTGCCAAAGAAAGGAGGTTCTGTACGGCCTATCCTCGACCTCAAAGGGGTCAATCGGGCCTTGAAAGTTCGGCACTTTCGCATGGAGACTCTCCGCTTTGTTATAGCGGCAGTGAAGGCAGGGGAGTTCCTGGCATCCTTGGACATCAAGGAAGCGTACTTGCATATTCCCATCTGGCCTCCTCATCAACGCTTTCTGCGTTTTGCAGTTCTGGGCCGACACTTCCAGTTCAGAGCCCTCCCGTTCGGGTTGGCTACTGCTCCGCGGACCTTCTCCAAAGTAATGGTGGTCATCGCGGCCTTCCTGAGAAAGGAAGGAATACAAGTCCATCCTTATCTGGACGACTGGTTGATCCGAGCCCCTTCTTATGCAGAGTGCGGCAAAGCTGTGGACCGGGTGGTTGCTCTTTTGAGCTCCCTGGGGTGGATCATCAACTGGGAGAAAAGCCAGCTGCGCCCGACTCAGTCCCTGGAGTATCTGGGAGTTCGTTTTGACACCCAAGAGGGCAGAGTGTTCCTGCCGGACAATTGTCAAGCTTCAGGCTCAGATGGACAAGTTCCTAGTAGCCTCTCCCCTTCGGGCTTGGGACTATGTGCAGCTGTTGGGCTCTATGACGGCCACGATGGAAGTAGTGCCCTGGGCCAGGGCTCATATGAGACCACTACAACACTCGCTGCTACAGCGCTGGACTCCGGTGTCGGAGGATTATGCTGTGCGCCTTCCCTTGGATCCAGCAGTGCGCAAGGCGCTGAGCTGGTGGCTGAAGACAGACAAGTTGTCTGCAGGAATGCCTCTTGTGACCCCGGAGTGGATTGTGGTCACGACGGACGCCTCTTTGTTGGGCTGGGGAGCCCACTGCTTGGGAAGGACAGCGCAGGGGCTTTGGTCTCCTGCAGAGGCAAAGTGGTCTATCAACCTCCTGGAACTCAGAGCCATTCGGTTGGCGCTTTTGGAGTTCCTCCCGGTACTGGCGCTGAAACCATTACGGGTCCTGTCGGACAATGCCACGGCTGTGGCCTATGTCAACCGCCAGGGAGGTACCAAGAGCGCCCCTCTAGCCAAGGAGGCTATGAATATATGCCAGTGGGCGGAAGCGAACCTGGAACAGCTGTCAGCGGCCCACATTGCCGGAGTCATGAATGTCAAGGCGGGGGAGAGACATAAAGAGACTGACCCCATTCATATTATATATTGTATATTCTAATTATCCAATTGGGTTGTGGTCTTTCTATCCATTGGGCTCCTGAGATAGTTTCTTTTCATGCCCTCCAATCACGTTCACATGGATAATCCAACAAAAGGTTACACCACTGATTTTGCTCCACCAGGTAGCCCATCCAATGGCTGACCGGGGGTGCACCTGCTTAGCTTCCTGCTTTTCTCCTGTGACATACACCTTCACCACTTGTGTGGCCCTGCATAGAGAGAGCTTAACTTGCCATTTATCTAATCTGGGATACACACCTCCACCAGGCATTTGCCTCCAGGGTGGGGGAGAGACATAAAGAGACTGACCCCATTCATATTATATATTATATAATGTATATTGTAATTATCCAATTGGGTTGGGGTCTTTCTCTCCATTGGGCTCTTGAGATAGTTTCTTTTCATGCCCTCCAATCATGTTCACATGGATAATCCAACAAAAGGTTACACCACTGATTTTGCTCCACCAGGTACCCCAACCAATAGCTGACCAGGGGTCACCTGCTTAGCTTCCTGCTTTTCTCCTGTGACATACACCTTCACCACTTGTGTGGCCCTGCATAGAGAGAGCTTAACTTGCCATTTATCTAATCTGGGATACACACCTCCACCAGGCATTTGCCTCCAGGGTGGGGGAGAGACATAAAGAGACTGACCCCATTCATATTATATATTATATAATGTATATTGTAATTATCCAATTGGGTTGGGGTCTTTCTCTCCATTGGGGTCTTGAGATAGTTTCTTTTCATGCCCTCCAATCATGTTCACATGGATAATCCAACAAAAGGTTACACCACTGATTTTGTTACACCAGTGATTTTGCTCCACCAGGTACCCCATCCAATGGTTGACCAGGGGTCACCTGCTTAGCTTCCTGCTTTTCTCCTGTGACATACACCTTCACCACTTGTGTGGCCCCACATAGATAGAGCTTAACTTGCCATTTATCTAATCTGGGATACACACCTCCACCAGGCATTTGCCTCCAGGGTGGGGGAGAGACATAAAGAGACTGACCCCATTCATATTATATATTGTATATTCTAATTATCCAATTGGGTTGCGGTCTTTCTCCGAGGACAAGCAGGCTGCTTGTTCTCACTGATGGGTGACGTCCACGGCAGCCCCTCCAATCGGAAACTTCACTAGCAAAGTCCTTTGCTAGCCCTCGCGCGCCCGCGCGCACCGCGCATGCGCGGCCGTCTTCCCGCCCGAAACCGGCTCGAGCCGGCCAGTCTTCTTTTGTCCGCACTCGGTACGGTCGTGTTTTCGCCGTGTCGAGCCCCGGAAAGTCGACCTCGCGCGTCCAATTTGTTTGAACGTGTTTTTTTCCTTCGGGAAAGCTTTGTCCTAGTCGGGAAGTGCTCCGGAAACCCCCCGCCGGGTTTCGTGTAAATCCTCCCCGTACTTCCAGCTTTTTTGCCCCGGTAAGTTTTCTTTCGTCGTCGGGGTAGGCCTCTTTTCGGCCTCGGTCGAGATTTTTTCTCCCTCTAAATTTGGTGCTTCAAATTTCGCCATTTCGGCTTTTGATTTCGCCGGCGTGATTTTTCCGCCCATGACATCGAAGCCTTCCAGCGGCTTCAAGAAGTGCACCCAGTGCGCCCGGGTTATCTCGCTCACTGATCGACACTCGTCGTGTCTTCAGTGTCTGGGGGCCGAGCACCGCCCTCAGAACTGCAGTCTGTGTTCCCTGCTTCAAAGGCGGACT